>NW_027072131.1:5455000-8182500 GCF_020744135.1 Fusarium venenatum
GGGCTTTGTGTCCCGTCTGTCCCCTGCTTCTCCAAAGTAAATTAAGTACCTGTCTTGACTTAATGGAAACCTTCCAGAATAAATACTATCTTCTCTTGTGTAATGATTTTTGCGATGTCTATTTAATATAGGTAGGAGCTTTGAAAAAATAAAATTGAAGGACGGTAAGACATATATTAGTACTAAGGTAACTTTGCAAAAAGTGATCCATTTCACCCTCCAAGGTAATGAATGAATGGCTGGGTGAGTTCGTTTTTCAGGGTCTTTCACCCCTGCCTACCCGGTCAGTAAATCCTTCCATTTTGTGGTCGCTTGAATTTGGAGAGCTGGGGCTGTGACGTCGAAGGTGCGGCAGGCGCAAGCGCAGCGCAGTCCCCCGTCCCGTCTGACAGGAGCAGTGGTGCGTGACCCAAATTCCATTATTTTTCTGGATCTACCGACAGCGGCCAACCTTGACCCAGCTCTCCCCTTCCTCATTTCCTCTCCCACAAATTCCTCACTCAAATCAGGCATTGTTTATCCTACTATGTAACCTATCTCAATTTTAGATTTCATCGTCCTTCTTCTCTACGACGACTCAGATTACTACTATCGACATCGACGCACTTTTCCACAGCCCACCATGCCACCCGCTAAATCCTCCCGCAATCACGACGACTCCAAGTCGGACGCTCCCAATTCCAAAGAAAAAGGTGGAAACGGCCATTCTTCAACAAAGATGCGCAGAAACGCCAGTCAACAAAACCACTCTCATCTTCGAGAGGTTCAGAATGCTGCTGCTGCTGTTCCTCAGCCGCCTGCTGAGCCTGTTCCTCCTAGCGTTCGTCAACCCCCTCCTCCCTACCATGATCTTCGATCGCTCTTCCGGTCTCCCGCCCTCCGGGTTGCAGATGATTTGACAGGGCTCGAGAATCCATGGATCAGAGGCATGGCACGGTTATGATAGCATGTCTGGTCATAGAGCTTGTCCAAAGCATTTGCCCTGCTTCAATTCAGTGTCTCGTTCGCCTGTTAAACCATTCGCCCTTCTTCCATGTCAATTCGCGTTCGCCTCCAACATTCTGCTACAGCTGCTAACTTCGAGTCTATTACAGCTACAATGGGCTTCCTTCGAACGAAACGTCCTCCATGCCTACCGTCGCGAGCACCGTCTGAATACCCCAACCTCTTTCTCCAACCCATACTGCCAATGGATCCTGTCGCAGCCCAACAGCGTTGGTTTACACTCTCCGACCATGGTCCGACGTCGACAAGCCCGGCGACAAAGCAAAGACCAGCTTGCGCTCTCTGTGCGCAAACATTTTAATGGAATGGGCGTCCAGGAGAACGATGTGATCGTCGACTTTATTTACAAGATTCGTCACGACCCCAATCGTATCTCTAAACCATACGTGGGCGGCAAGAATACGAACTTTATGAAATGAGGGGTGGGTGCTCATAAGTGAGCAATTAAGTTTTACGCAAGGGATGGGCATATCGGTATGGAGTTTTGGGCGTTGAAATGAAGCGTTACAGCATCAGTTGCTTCGAACAGCTTGCGATTTTTTTTACTTCTACACTATATATGACTACACGAGCAGACAGGCTTGTTTGCATTGGCCGCATAGGGATGTCTGTTATTGCGATGGACTCAAGGTCTTGCACGGTTTCACATTACATCATAGGGATACCACGTCTGGCATGGCAGGTAATGGGTTTCTTTAACTTCATTTGCAGGCTATTTTGATAGTATGCAGAGTCTCGCGGAGTATATACCACCTACTACCTATACTATTACAGGTAGAGAGCATGAATATCATGGTTATACTTTCTTCTCTAATGGGCGATAAGTTTGAGTTCTGTATTATGTTTGTGGATATGCGCATGGACCACAAGCTCGCATGAACTCGATCAGGATTGCCCGTAACTGGGTCTTCTTTGTCAATTTGAAGAAATTAACAGTAGTAAGATTCACTGTCCTAGGAAAACATGTAGTGCGCCCGTGAAGCATTATCATGACAAGCCATGACAATGCTCCTAGCAGCCTAGGTATTCTAGAGAAAGCCGAGCATGCAAGGAAGTTTTCAAGCCCAACCCACAAAGACTGGAGCTAATGCGGGAACTTTGTCTTACGTATACCACAGTTTGAACCAGTTGCGATTCTCTGAATTGTTTTCGGCTTTTCGTGGATCTCAAATGTGTTTCAAAATCCTCGGCTAGTCGGGGTAGTTTCGGCATAAGTGCTTAGAGATCAACGTCCTTCCATGATGCGCTGGAACCCGGGATTGAATACCGTCAACGTTATAAGACGAAATACCGAGACAATTTAAGACTCGAGAAACAGTCGCTCAACGCTTTTCCCACGCATGATCGTATTTATTAGAAGATCTTCGACTAGCTTTACATCGGCTTTTCCTTCAGGTAGGTTGTCATAAGCTTCGACCAATAGGCATTCATCTAAAAAGCGTAGCCCGAAGCCGGCCCTTATGACGAAGCTGGATGCCTGAGGCTTGTCCGACCGTGGAAAAGTTCGAGATAGGTCTCGAAAAAAAGAGAATCACGACCTATTCCGCTATTCGTCTGTGACAGTTCCCTCTCCTCCCGGTTACCCTCTTTTTTCCTTTTCCCTCTGAATATTGTTCGCTTCTTTATATGATTTTTTAGAATCAGATGAATTGCTGCAGTTCGACATGAATCCTAGTTTGATATCAAAGGCCGCCCGTCCCACACGGGTCCTGGCGCAAAATGCACCGAAGATTCAATGCTTAAGGAAAGGTGCCCAGCTTCATACTGCGGCGTGGCATGTTGGTTCTCAGCGTCGACCGTCTCCTGGAAAGGCATCTCAGTCTCCTTCTGCGAAGCGGGTGAGTGATTAGAAATATCAATTGATATAATAGCTCGGCTTTTTCTAACGCCGTTCAGTTGTTCCATGCTACATATGCCGTTCAGCAAAAGGATCCTTACCAAGCTCTTGGTGTCGACAAGGCCGCGAGCGCCAGCGATATTAAGAAGGCATATTACGGCCTGGCGAAAAAGTTCCATCCTGATACAAATAAAGACCCTCAAGCGAAGGACAAGTTCGCCGATATTCAGTCCGCCTACGAGATTCTTTCCGACCCCAAAAAGCGCGAGCAGTATGACCAATTCGGCGCCGCTGGCTTTGACCCGAGTGGAGGAGGCGCCCCCGGGGGGGGTGGCGGTTTCGGCGGAGGACACCCGTTTTCTGGTTTTGGTGGTTTTGGCGGACAAGGTGGTTTCGGCGGCTTCGGTGGTCAGGGAGGTTTTGGAGCTGGGGTCAACTTCGAAGACATTTTCTCAGCATTCACCGGGCAGCAAGGCTTCGGCCGCCGAGCACGACAGCAAACTTACCAGCAGGAGATCCTGGTCGGCGAAAACATCGAAGTCCAATCTACTATTAGTTTCATGGAGGCAGCGAAGGGCACAACCAAGACCATCTCGATTACACCACTCAGCACCTGCGGCACATGTAAAGGCAATGGTATGAAGGCTGGTACGTCGAGGAGCGCATGTAGCGCTTGTGATGGATCTGGTACACGGATACATTATATGCAGGGCGGCTTTCAAATGGCGTCCACTTGTGGCACTTGCGACGGCACTGGCACGGTTATCCCCAAGGGATCCGAGTGTAAGCCTTGCTCAGGAAGTGGTGTTGTGAGGGAGAGGAAGACGATCACAGTGGACATTCCTGCAGGTATCGAAGATGGCATGCGACTCCGAGTTGACGGCGCTGGTGATGCAGCCCCTACTGGCCGGGCTGCTGAACCCAATGCCCGTAGCCAAAACGGAGACCTGTATGTCTTTGTGCGCGTCGCCAAGGATCCCAAGTTCCGACGAGACGGTTCCAATATCTTATATACAGCCAATATCCCTCTCACAACTGCTTTGCTGGGTGGACACGCCGAGATTCCGACTCTGGATGGAACAGTCAACGTCAAGGTTGCTACCGGAACCAACACCGGCGATAAGATCACCCTACCTGGCATGGGAATGAAGCGCCTCGGTTCCCGACGTGGTGGAAACGGTGACCTCAAGGTTGAGTACAGGGTTACTATGCCTAAATACCTGAGCGCCAACCAGCGAACCATTGTTGAGGTGCTTGCGGACGAGATGGGCGATAAGACAGCCAAGCGGGTGATGGGCGTTGGTTCTTCAAGGTAAGGAGTTATATCATGCACAATTGTGACGACTGATGTGCTGACCGCCTTCAAAGGGATTCAAACGATCCTGAATCGCATAGAGATGAGGGCTTCCTCAAGTCACTCTGGCATACTCTGACCAACCACCCCGCTCACCAAAAGCCGAATGAAGATGGAAGTCAGAATGACGGCTCTACCAAGAAGCCTGACGACAACGATAAGAAATAAAAGATATTTCGCTCATGAATTGTATCATATGCTTGGGAGAATTATCAACATAGAGGAACGGAAGAAGCGCATTTGTTGGTGTTCAAAAGGTTGTTATTATTTGTTGTATGGCGTCGGTGGAGGGTTACGATAGCCCAACTACTACTCACGTCGATCTGCCACAGCGTCAGATCTGTTGTATACTAATCCTGTAGTATAGAAAGAAGGGGCTAGGAAACCCCAGCGAGGCCACTCTCCTCATCAGTTTTGTAGTTAAAAATCACTATACGGTACATACACATTGATATGAACGATGCTACGAATATAGATAGAATGCAATCCTACGATGGCGATGGGGCATTACGCTCACGGTACCTACCTTGGTCGATAATGACCGCTTCGATGTTGAGTGAGGAGTAGATCTTTGTGGTGTCTGACTTGATTAGAGTCCAAACCGTTCATCGTTATCAATTAACTCACATACCAGCGCAACAATGTGTGTAGTGTAGCCGTGTCCCTTTCGTGCTGTCATCAAAGTAAACTCCATCGTGAATCTCCCCAGACTATCAGCCGATAGGTTTGAGCTTCTTCTTCTTTTTCTTATCGCCGCCCGGCCCTTTCTGAAACTGTCGCCAGCTGCTGATCCGCTCATCCCGGGTAGATTCCCAATCTTGTTCATGCTGTCGCTTGCGCTTGCGCTCCTCCAACTCGGCATCGGTGCGTCGTTGCTCGCGGCCTTCCTCTTGGAGTTGGGCCTTCATCTGTCGGCGTCGGCGGTGTTCGTTGTCAATCAGGACATCTCGCGCTTTTGCGCGCCACATCTTTCGGAAATCTTCTGTCTTGAGCTCTTCACTGTCCACAGTCCATTTGTTCTCACGCATAAGTAGCATGCGCGCATCTGCAATAGCCTCATCTAGTCGTTCGCGGTGCTTCTCATCCATGAGCTCAGTCTGGGCCTTCTTTAGTCGATCGAAAGCATCCGGGGCTAGTGGGTTCTTTGTCTTATCGGGATGGATAAGTAGGGACTTCTTGCGGTATGTGATCTTGATGTCTGAGTCTGGAACACCGGGTTGGAGATCGAGAACAGCGTAGCTATTGAAAGTGTTAGATCAGAATCTCGAAATTCAAATTCAATTGTTGACGTACGCATCAAGTCGAAAAGCTTTCAAGATACGGTCGATCTCAGCATCCTGTACATGAGGTTAGTAGGAGTCATGATACATCAGGTTTATCGCAGGCTTACCTTGTCGAATTCCTTGGCTTCGAGCTCGAGCGCATCGAGCGCGTCTTTGTCTTCTTTTGAGTCTTTGCTGGCCATTTTGGATTGATCAGCGTGCTTGAGAACTTCGCAAAGTTGGAAATAATGAAAGAACAAAGTTGAAGCTG
Source organism: Fusarium venenatum (assembly GCF_020744135.1). Lineage (NCBI taxonomy): Eukaryota > Fungi > Ascomycota > Sordariomycetes > Hypocreales > Nectriaceae > Fusarium > Fusarium venenatum. Next base: position 5,460,730 of record NW_027072131.1, read on the forward strand.
GAGGCGTAGGCAAGTATCCAATGTGGTATGGTATGTTGAGTTAACGGGTGGCGCTAAAGTGACCCACTTAGCTGCCCCGCGAGATAAGATAACAGAAAAAAATATTGGAAAGAGCTACTGTTCTTTATACTATTCCGACTCTACATATAATTCTTCCCAAGAGCGCGTTACAATGCCACAACGCGGCGCATCACCAACCCCCTCGGAAGGGGAGATTGATATCTTCGGATCTCTTTACCCTGGCGAAGGCGACAACGCCACTGGCAAGAACGGCAGCGATGACTTCGACTTTGACGGTCTCTTGAACGGCCCAGAGCCAGGCAACGATGATACCGATGAGGCCTTCATTGCCTTACAGCAGGCGGCTTCTTTCCGAAAAGCCACCAATCTGAAGGGAAGAACAGTCAAGAAGGGTGGAGGTTTCCAGGCAATGGGTAAAGAAAGTCATGGTGGGAGTCGAGAATCCATACTAATTTATCACAGGTCTAAACAGCAATCTCTTGAAAGCTATTACACGAAAGGGTTTCTCGGTTCCTACTCCAATTCAACGAAAAGCTATCCCTTTGATTCTCGACAGAAAGGATTTAGTGGGTATGGCCAGGACAGGTTCAGGAAAAACCGCCGCCTTCGTCATTCCCATGATCGAAAAGTTGCGCGCCCACAGCGGTAGGTTCGGAACTCGAGCGCTTATCATGTCGCCCTCTCGAGAACTTGCGATCCAGACTTTGAAAGTTGTGAAGGAGTTCAGTCGAGGAACCGACTTGAAGTGCGTTCTATTGGTTGGTGGTGACAGCCTGGAGGAGCAATTCGGATACATGGCCGCCAACCCCGATATTGTGATCGCAACGCCCGGTCGATTCCTTCATTTGAAGGTTGAGATGTCGTTGGACCTGTCATCTATCAAATATGTGGTTTTCGATGAGGCCGATCGTCTCTTCGAAATGGGTTTCGCAGCGCAGTTGACTGAGATTCTTCATGCGCTCCCCCCTTCTAGACAAAGTTTACTCTTTTCCGCCACGCTACCCGCCTCTTTAGTCGAATTCGCTCGCGCCGGTTTACAAGACCCTAGTCTTGTACGACTTGACGCTGAGCAAAAGGTTTCGCCTGATCTCGAGAGTGCATTCTTCTCTGTCAAGGGTGCTGAAAAGGAGGGATCCTTGCTGCATATTCTTCACGATGTAGTCAAGATGCCAGTTGGCTCCCCTGCGGGTGCGATCAACGACTCCGAGAAGGGATCGAAGAAGAGAAAGCGCGGTGCTGATGGTGCTGGCGGCAAGCCAACAGAACATTCTACTATTATTTTCACAGCTACCAAGCATCACGTCGAGTACATCGCAAATTTGCTTATTTACGCCGGCTTTGCGGTCTCTTATGTCTACGGATCCCTCGATCAGACTGCCAGACGAATTCAAGTCGAAGATTTCCGAACGGGCAAGACAAACATTCTTGTAGTCACTGATGTTGCTGCACGTGGAATCGATATCCCGGTTCTTGCCAATGTCATCAACTTTGACTTTCCCCCTCAGCCAAAGGTTTTTGTGCACAGAGTTGGTCGTACCGCCCGTGCCGGTCAACGAGGTTGGAGTTACAGTCTTGTGAGAGATACTGATGCCCCCTATCTCATCGATCTTCAACTGTTCCTAGGCAAGAAGCTTGTCGTGGGCCAGGAGACTAAGAACCCATCCTTTTCGGAGGATGTGGTTGTTGGTGCCCTGAAACGAGATGCTGTTGAAGGTCATGTGGAGTGGTTCAACAAGTCCTTGCATGAAAGCGAAGATATTAATGCGCTACGTGGAGTCGCTGTCAAAGCCGAGAAGCTCTACTTGAGAACCAGAAATTCGGCTGCTAGCCAAAGTGCAAAGCGTTCTAAAGACATGGTCGGATCTCAGGGGTGGACACAGCTTCACCCGCTATTTGGTGAAGATGTCGATGGAGCTGAACAAGCGCGCGTTAATATGTTGGCGAGAATCAGTGGCTTCAGGCCTCAAGAAACTATTTTTGAAATTGGTGGTCGCCGCGATAAGGGTACCACCGAGGCTGCCGAAGTAATGAAGCAACTTAGAAAGAGAATCACCCCACGAAGACAGACCGAGGCAAAGGGAGACGACGACTTCGAAGGAATTGACGATGATATACCAGCAGCCCCTGCGGCGGGTGCCGGTTCTGATGAGGAAGAGGAGGTTGTGGATGAGATGGATGTTGATGAGGAGTCGGATGATGGTTTGGAAGTCACTGTCACCAACACAAACTCTAAAAAAGGACGAACAGACTGGCGCGACTCGGAAGTTTTCATGTCCTATACGCCCCGGACATTCAACGCTGCCGAGGAGCGCGGTTACGGTGTGTCATCTGGTGGTCAGGATTCCTCTAACTTTGTGGAGGCTGCTCGTGGCGTGACCATGGATCTCACCAACGATGAGAATGCCAAGAGCTTCGGCGAGCCAACTCGCTCCAAGATGCGCTGGGACAAGAAGTCCAGGAAGTACGTCTCTCGGGAGAACGATGACGACGGCTCCAAGGGTGCCAAGATGGTTCGCGGTGAAAGTGGTGTCAAGATCGCAGCCAGCTTTCAAAGCGGCCGCTTCGATAAGTGGAAGCGCGCCAACCGCCTCGGTAAGCTTCCTCACGTCGGCGAGCAAGTGCGTCCTGGTTCTACTAGCCATGTTGCCAATCTCCCTTCGGGAGTGCGCTACAAGCACAAGCAGGAGAAGGCACCCAAGGAGGCAGACAAGTACCGCGACGACTTCGAGGTTCGCAAGAAGCGTGTCGACGAGGCGAGAGAGAAGCGCGTGGGACGCTTCAGAGATGGTATGGGCAGCAAGAAGGAACTCAAGGGCAGAGAGGATATCCGCAAAGCGAGAATCGAGAAGGAGAAAAAGAGGCTCAAGAACGCTCGGCCAGCCAGGAGAAAGTGATTTTGCAGATGAAGTGGTGCATGGCGTTGGGTCAATATATAGAGAAAAGAATGCAATTGTTTTTGGCAAGTCTTTGTCTTATTAAGAAGTGACGACAAGATGCTGCGGTCTTTCGTCCCACCGTGAGAAAGCAAATTGACTATTGTTATCTTCACAATAATGATTCTACGATCTGGCAGCACATGTTGGTTCAAAAGCAGGATCACAGTCGCCTGTCGCAACATAAGGGTTTAAAGTCAGAGGGGAAAATTCGTCAGATGTAGGAATAATAGCATATAATTGTTCACCAAACTCCGAGGCTATCGCTATCCCCATTCCATTCCACGAAACGCCAACCTCTAATATGGTTAACTTCGCCAGGAAGCACATCAAAAGCAAAATTTCTCGCTAATAATAAAAAAGTAAGACCGACCCATGAATACCACACTAGGTCTATTTCAAAATAAATGACAAAAAAAGCAAAGAAAAATTAGAGGGGTTCCTTTACACTCTTGTCGTGGCAGAACCGTTTCCAGGGGTGGTTGTTCATGTGCATAACAAGTATAACACATGGGGTATCATTTGGAGGTCTTGGTAGGAAAAGTCCGATGACGATCACGATCGCAGATCCGCCAGACAAAATGTTGTATGCGGATGATAAAAACGAAAAAGCAAAGTCATAAAGTCATGAAATCAGGAGAGCGTCAATCGGCTCATCCGTCGGTAATATCGAGATTGTCTAGCCACATGCTAATGGCATCGTGAAGTGGGCTTGGTGATCGACCATTTCTAAGGTGGTTTGTCTCCAAGTGTCGCTTTTCACGAATATCAATGACTTCGCGAATACTGTCTTCGAGTGCAGAAAGAACAACTGTCTTGCACTGAACACGAGGGATCTCAAGGGGTGCTGGGGCTAGAGCTGGTGTGGCGGGAGCTGTGATAGAAAGAGGCTCCTCAACCTCCGTGCTCATGCGAGTGTCACTGTGTGTTTGAGAAGATGCCAGCGAATGATCCTTGCTGGTGTCCTGGCTCAAACTAATGACTCTTTCAACGGCATCAGTCAAGGTCTCATCAGGACACAAAACAGGCTCTTCAATCCATTCCTCTTCCAGCTGCGTCTCATAGGGGAGGATTGAGGGGGTCAAAAGTCCGCCATAAGAGGCCGAAAGACCTGGCGGGCCAGTAAGCGGTCGATGATCAGCAGGCGCTCGTGGCTTGACCAATCGACGGTATCGAAGTCGAGTGATGGAGTTGTTGGTAGTATCGGCGATCATGACACTGCTGATATCCACCCATCGCTCGTTGAGATCGCCCAATATTGGGTATGCAGGAGGTGGGGTAGGCTCGGCTTGGAGAGATGCTTTGATCTGCTCAATGAGATCCTCCTGAGGGGGGATCGCCTGGAGAGCAAAGTCGGGATGGTAGCGGTTGAGCCAACCAGCAGCATTTAGAGGAAGGTCTCCATCAATGCACAAGCGTGATGCTTGTTCAAATGATTCGAGTCCGTTCTGAATACCAGGGGTAGACAAGTACCCGCTGCTTGAGGGCGAGCTGATGGCAGACTCGAAGGTTGTCATGTAATCAGGAAAGGAAATGTCTACATCAATGATGCCATCATCAGCGTTGATGGATGTCTTGACAGGCGACTCGAAAGCACCAGTAGGATCGGGTGTCCTATCTGGGCGGATGGAGGGCTCTCGGCTATGGCCTTTGCATTCTCTTGGGGTGCCAGTTCCTCTTAGAGAATCGGTAGCAGGTCGTGTCGATGTCGGGGGAACATCTGCATCATCCACGAGAGTGGCCTCTTCAACCATCTGAGAAAGCTTGTCAGTCCTGTGGAACGAGGCCTTCACAGGAGACTTGGGATCGTATCCGCTGTACGTGCTATATGTGGTCGAATCGCGGCGTCGAGTACTCCAGAGGCCACTGATGACACTTCCCCAACGCGAACTTTGACTCCTAGAATCGGTGCTGGTAGTGCTCATTGCACCTGTGCTTTCGCCTCGTTTCAAAGAGCGCTTCAAGTCGTCAGTAGCGACACTTCCACTGCTACTAGGGCGAGGTCGTCTTTGCGACTCCACTCGTTGGACTGTCGAGAAATGCGGAATAGTTGTCTCAGGCATAATAGTTGTGGTTGTCGCTGCACTGCTCTTCCTGCTAACAATATCGTTTCCAAACATTGCGAAATTTGGGGGCCGAATTGAGGCTGCATCTGAAACACGCCTTTCATGGTTCCGATCCATGGTCAGATGAGCCAGCTGCGCAGGAACAGCTGAAGCTCGTGCGCTCTGGCTGGTCGTTCTCGAGTGGGAAGCTCGACGGAGTCCTGTGCGACGATTGATCTTGCGGCGAAGGGACTCTTCCCGTAGAACAGGGATAACAAAAGTAGGGGGCGAGTTAGAATATGTCCCAACCGAGGTCGAAGTGCTGGGTCGATGAGCGCGAGGCATGGGAAACTGAGAATTGGCAGGTAGGAAAGCAGATAGGAGGAAGATGAGGCGTCGAGCAACCATTTTGTCATCAGAAACGATGATTGTTCGCGCTGGTAACGACAAGTCCTCTTCGTTTCGGTTCTTTTGCTGAAGATAGAGCCTTCTACGGTAGGAAGGAGGGCAGAGAGCCTGTAGCCAGTCTGTGTGTGTTGACAGAAAGCCGGTCAGGAGATTGTAAAAGAACTGGTTCTGCTGGTCCGTTCCAGAAACCCATTTAGAAGTCCAGCGTGCCTCGTCACGCCAAATTCCCCAACGCCCTTGGCCAGTCACAACTCTCGCTGCGCTCAATCCCATGACAATTCTGTGTCTGGATGCGTCGACCTCTCCGGCAATATTTGTGTCATCAGCGAGACAGTTGGGCCAGAGATAAACGAGCTTGGTGGTGCTCTTTGAAGGTTTGATTCGGGGCACTTCATGTCGTCGCTGCTCAGAGAATGATGCAGCTCGGCCACCTTTGACGGATGTTGCTGAGGACGCAACCGGTCCAGGAGCGGGTCCGGGAGAAGCCAAATCAACTTGTCTGAGCATTGTTGCGAGAATTGTCGCAACCACAGACTGAAGATGGGTTAGCGTCCTCATGATGATATCCCAGTGCCGAGTAAGCGAATCGATTCTGTCTTCCATATCGGCTGTGTAGGTTGAGTCTGCCCCATCTCCGTTTCCAGATCCTACCATGGTCCATCCTGAAGGTCGGGCTGAGCTAAAAGACGATGGAAAGAAGTTCTCCTGTTCATTGTAGGAGCTTGATTCACGCTGTGCAGATTTGGACTGGGCGGTAGACATGCGGTTTGAGGTGGTGTTTGTGGCAGGCAGTTGGACAACTAGGACGACAGCGTACATAGGAGTTCGCCGTTGCTTGACCTGGGGCTTCTTCTTTTTGGGTACAGACTCGTCGCTTGTCGTAGGAAATGGGAAGCCGGAGTTCTCGTCTGACCAGTTATTCGAGGGCGAAACGCTGCTTTCTGTGTCATCGATAGGGAGATTGACGGGAAATAAGCGAGTTATCAGAACCTTCTTCTTCTCGGTCGGGCGATGGGTAGAAGTATGGTTAGGAGCTGCGGCGTTTGTAGGGGAGAAGGCTTGTGAGGAGAAAGATTGAGACAATCGACTGGAGCGAGCACTGGAACGTCCAATGGAGCTCCTACCGTCGCCAATGATGCTGCTGGATGGGTCAGCAGGGCGTGACTCGCTTAGTACGACATGGACTTTAGTCGATGTTCCCTTGTAGGACGACAGTTCGGAGTTTCCAAAGATGCAGCTGGAGAAGGTCGCAAGTTCCTCGCGATACTCGCGTGATGCTTTCTGTCCGTCTGACTCTACTTGGCTATCCCGGCGCCCTTGCAGTGAAGCCCGACGATCGAAAGCGCCTTGTCGAGGGGATGGCTGGGAGCCTTCGGGTTGAATAACGAGGGGACGTGATATTCCGCCAAGACTGCTTTTCCGTTGCGAAACTGATGATCGACGGAGCTCCGGAGACGGGGGGGCGCGCTCGGTGGGTGATAGTGGTGGAGCGGGGTGGCTGTCAAAAAGTAGGGAGGCATTGGAAGGACCTAGGGCGTCCTGCATTATGATAACGCGAACATCGCGCACATCCAAGTCGACATCACCACTATAGTCGAAAGCATTTGCTGTGGAGGTGGCGGGGGTGGTAGGAGTAGTTGATAGAGGAAACACTTGATCATTGCGATGTTGGTACAAGGCATGAGCGTCTGGAAAAAGCAGGTTTCGAGTAAAAATATCCTCTTGAACAGATTCAAGCGAGGATACTGGCCTCGACGTCTTTGTGGTGGCCTGGTTAGGCGTGGCTGAGGGGCCGCCAGAGCCCAAGTGCAAGAGCCGGCCGAGCATGTCGGGAGGCGCACTCAGGGATTTGGGCAGCAGGTTGAACTAACAAGGAGGCAGCCGTCGATATTAATCACGACGGCGAGCCATAATCAAGGTGGGGAGCGAAGTGTTTCGAGCTGGGCGTAATCGCATAGTCACCACTGCTCGTGGCATGTGAAAGTGTAACGCTTGCAAAGCAATATTTTGAGTTTATGCTTGAGCTCAAGCCTTACATACGAAGCAAATCAGAATGGTCGGCAGGTTGAGGGGTAGAAGAGAAGAGGAGGGACCAGAATGACACTCGTGGAGCTCAAAGAAACAAAGACAAAAGCTAAGGTGGAAGCTCTGTTTGTTTGCTTGTCGTCTGAATTCAATCAAAGGTGGCAGCCGTCAGCGCGTGCGGGAGGGTGGTATGGTGTGAGTAGGATGGAGTGTGAGAAGAGCTGAGGTTGGCGGTTGGTTTTTGATTACTGAGAAAGAATTCGAAACGATGCGTTGCTTTTCGACAAAAGACGATACGATGCGATACGATACGATGGGCGAAATGCGGAAAGCCAAAGGGATATCCTATTGTGTTGTTTTGTCTTTTGTGTGAGGGGTTGATAGTTCGTGGGTGGAGGATATGCGGTCTTTGCGTGTGATCAACAGGAGAGATGGGGGTCGGTAGCTGCAGAAGGACGATCGTACAGAAGGGATTTGTTGATGAGACTTTCAGGGATTGTGGCTGTTGCTGTAGGTGAAGCTTCGTGTGTGGCTGCTGCAAGTTTCGTGTTAATGAATGTATGGGAGGATGATGAGAAATGATCGAGTTGAGAGTTCATGTAGGTAGTAAGGCAGAGTTGATGTTGTTGATCCAGATGCTCGGGTCAAGGCAAGGAAGGTTAAAAGGCGCCAACTCGGAGCGGGTGGCAGCCCAGTTTTGGGTGTGTGTGTGCTGAGGTTTACTGGGATTAGAGGTTCCTGGGGGGTTATCTCCACCCTGTACCGCTGACCCAGGTACTCGTTAGTGGCGGTTGGAGGTTAGCGCTGGTGGCGGCTGGCCCTTAGGTACAAGGGCCCAGGTACCTCTTAGTTCGGGGCCAGGATGGAGAATTGAGATGAGATGGGGAATAGTTGAGTGGAGATTGCATGTGTATGGGTGGGTAATTTTATGTGTCTGCGAGTGTTGCATGTATGAATTGATTTTTTTATTTTTTTTGGATCGGAGGGGAATCAACAACAGATGAAGAAATGTGGATCATTACTTACCTACCTGGGATGAGACTGAGCTGAACTGAATTGAACTGAGAGGCAACTGCCTGACGTGTTTGTCCTGTAATACTCACAGAGGAATGAGCTGCATCTTGTTTCCCCAGAGTCTTAGATTAGGTAGTTAAAGAGGGCGGGCGTAATGAGTGACTTGTATGCCGAATGATGATAAGCGAATGCCAGACATAAAACGTCTTGCAAGCTAAAGCACCTAATACAGGTCTTGTGTGGCTGGAACAACCCAGGTTGACTTTTTTCTCTACCAAGATCAACACCAACTTTGGTTTAGTTAGGTAGTAGATCTGATCTGGTATGGTTTAGGTTGGGTTGGGTTGAGTTGGGTATTGGGTTGGACCGACATCCAGATTTATTATGAATTATGTCCGTAGAGTCGAGTCAAGTTCAGAAACTGCTGGTGTGCCGAGAGCCGCAACTAGATTATTCAATGGATACCAGTTCAACGGCGACAATACTCCAAGCGGCGATGTTAGGTAATAACCCACGAGAAACACCCGTCTTTAATTAATATCGATGGCGGCACTGCGGGTGGCTAAACAGCTAACAGTAGATGGACCTTCGGCGTGTGCGATTCCATTCCACAGAAGGGCCTTGGTCCAAGTTGATAGGCTCAATTTGAGGCTGAGGGCGGGCCTTAGCTAAAATGATTATCCTTTTTTTTTTCTCTTCTGCCGGCGGCTCTGCTCCTGGTCCTACTCTGTTCTGGTCTGGTGCGCTTCTTTGTAAATAATTCGGGAAGACAGGCGCGTAGAAGAACAAGACAGAATTATGCAAGGCAAGAAAAAAAGAGGGTCGAAGCCTAACGATGGAGTTGTTCTTTGGTTGTCGAGGATGGAGGCGAATGGAAACACTTCGGCCCTGGACAAGACAGGGAGGAATAAGAAACAAGGCCAAAGAAGATGTTAATTACGACTTGACAGAAAAAGGTTAATAAGAAGGAAGCGAGAGTCCAGGATGAACTCATTAGAGAGAAATACCGGGTGCCTTGTATGTATGTAGCAAAAGGAAGGCATCCTTTACTTTGAATCCTGGCTCCCAAGTTGCGGTGAAAGCAACCATTGAATCAACAGTCGTCAGGCCCCGACCAGGGTCTTCCTGGTAACCAAGGGCCCCCCAAGACTTTACTACATGCTTCAGTACTACTTGTTTATTCAGGCCTCATTGTTTTACCAGTACTCTGCAACCCAAGACATCAATCTACATACGAATAACCTGATACCAAACACTCTGGGGACATCCATCGTAGTTGTGCATGCCAGGTCAAGGGCCAGGTCCAGGTCTCGAGTGAATACCATGACGACGGTCACGATAGTGGAACTCGAGGTGCTCTGACATCTCGATGGCTTGTGCTTTATCTCCCATACTAGACTATGTATTACCTGTATCTGTAAGCTTGGCCTGGTCCATTATTAAACTCTCCGTCCTGAACGGTCTACAATTACCCAACCAAGTGGTGCAGTCGCTGTCGTCTCATACAACGTAGAAGTAAACTCACCATGCTAGACATTTCCGAATACGCCTTCGCAATCATACCGACAAGTCTCTGAGATTCAGCCCATCTCAAATCAAGTAATCATGTCATCTACATAGGGGGCTAGTCTAGCGAAGTCTCGAGGTAAAACGTGTCGACCAGGGTCAAGCATCAGTTACCGACAGTACAGTAGCCCAGCCAGAGAACGGAACGCCATGGGTACATACATACTTGACCTTGAGAGGCTGTAGATTAATGGATGGGTAAATCAACATGGATGGTTGATAAGTTATTGCTCGACCGGTGAGAACAAATTGTCAGAATCGTTATAGTTATCGATCGCGTAACATCGCATCATCATATCGCATCGTATGCAGCCCAACAGTTGTCAGAAAGTTACTGTCTGCATCTATATACAATGCTTCAGTTTGTCAGCCTGCTGGCTTTTACTGCTGGTCATCATCACAATGCCATCACTAGCGCGTGCAAGTTCAGAGCCGCTATCGGCCTCGTGCCTTGAAGCTACCAAAAAGGCTTTGCTTCCATTGGTTCTCGTAAACGTGCGCTGTACGCATGACGCTATTGTACATGCACCAGGCAGTCCAGCACATGCAGCTTGAGGGTGTGTATGCGCTGTACGTACTTAGTTCTACTTTACTTTTTAGCATATGGACAACAAAAAAGTCGGCTCCGAGAGAATTCGGGTGGTGTGATGACAAGAAAGCTTGTCTCTCTCTCTCTCTCTCTCTTTTTTTTTTTACTTCATCTTTCCCACTAATTTTCTAGTTTCTTTTTATTACCTTTCCTCAACTGCCGTGACAGGCCATATGAGTAAGTTGGGTGTATAAATCATTTGTAAGAAGGGAGTAAAAGAGAAAAGAGAGAAGAAAATTTGAAAACTCTCCGATGGCTCCGTCACACCTATTCTGTTTGAAAATGCTACAGGCTGTACGTAATTAGTAGAGAGTGTTTTTTCTACCCACGGATAACTCGGACTCGACTCATGAACTATCTCCATTCTAATGTGACAAACTTGACTCGTTACGGACGGTTCAGTTGAAGTGAGAGATATCGAGATATGGAAACCCCCCCTTTTTTACATTGGATGACATTCCGCCAAGACGTGTCGCCATACCAGAGATCAACGCTGAACAAACCTGGCATCTATTATTTCCATGGCACGGATACTGTCTGACTGTACAGATACAGAGTCATACATGCCTACATACTCGCCTATTCCTTAGTCCCTCGTTAAAATGTCGTATCGGGGTTTTCGGGCAAGGAAGTTCCCGATGAGCCGTCGTCAATCCTTGATCCTTCTCTATAGCAATCAAAAAGATATGCCGTTGATGCGAGCGGAGAGTCGCGTGGTCTTTTGGACTAACGATACAAAGCTACTGGTATGGAACCGAATGTCATTCATGACTCTAGTGAATAAGGCTGTGTGTAGTACAGTATATTCTGGACTCTTCTCGGCTCAATATCTCTCTACCTCGGGTTAACGTTTATGGACAGCAACTACCATACTAAAGTCAACGGACAACCATTAGTGCTCATAAGGCCTCGGCCCTAGCGGCCGTTTGTTTGCACATACCTAGGTATGTGCAAAATGAAATAAAGAAGAGGCCAATCAGAATCATCCACAATTCTATTGGATAGTTGCCTCACGGGTTGGGTTGTTACACCAAAAGAATGCCCCGCGATAAGCACAGCCAAGCCAGTCTTGAGCTTAGGTTAGCTTATGTTTCTGTCCTCCCCCTCATTAGGGATCTACAGGCACGCAAGTACTGAATTTGACAGCGCGCGGCGAAGCAAGTCGAGAAATGACTCGTACAATATTCTCAACAAAGTTACTCCAATGGCTTGGTTTTTATTATGGTTTCGTATTGTTTTCGTTGTTACTCTCGGTTATGAGGCTATAAGTCAAGTCAAGGTATGCCTGGACAAGGCCCAAGCCCAGCACTCACATGAGGTCTGGACTGTCGATCTTCATCCCGTAAGCGGGTCACTGCAACCACATAACTAAAGTAGACTGTTGTCTGTCTATCTGTTATTCTCCGCGGGAAACATCAACGTGATCAAGTGAGAGTAAATACAGAGCTGACACAACGTACAGCCAGTACCCGGAAGAGCCTACCCTATCTCTTGCCTTCTTGTCGGTGAAGAGGAATATCTACCCGGCTTCCGGCTTCGTGCAGCCGCTTTACAGGTAGATTGCAACGGTCAACAACCTCAAGACAGCTATGATGGACGAAATACATGAGGATGACGCTTGAAGCGATATATGGCTCTGAGCTGTCAACCAAACAACACGGTTTCTGTATCCCTTCTGGGGTGTTCGCATATCTAAACAAGATTCGTTGTCCATCCATTCTGGGCATCCTGCTCGATGGCTGCAGCTTCAGACGGTTGCCGATATGCGGCCACGAGATAGATAGATACTTTTGGCCCTTACAACTGTAAACAGCATCGGGATATATGTCTATGTCCGTGTCTGTATCCATGTCTGCTGCGAGATGGAAATGCCGGTCTGAATGATCCATCGGCTACGTATGTTTGTAGCTAACCTCAATGCGAATAGCTGTATTCTTACATAGTAGACTGAAGATCGTGGCTGGTGATTTGTTTATCATACTTAGTAGTCTTTTGTTCTCCCTCAAGTATCATGTTGCTTCGTCAACTCCCTCTCTAACTTTATCTCTCCAGATACCGTTGTCTCGCAACATCATATCATCTCTGTTTAAGAAATCTGGATTTGATACATCATTTTTCTTGTACTCTTCAAAGATGGCTAAGTTCCAGTTGACAATTATGGCGTTCATCACGTGTAGATATGGAACCCCCACAATCTCCACCTTTTATGTACATTCGCCGTCCTTTGATTCTCCTCTCCAAAGCGTCATCCCACCGCCCAAGATCTATTCAGTTGCCCGCTCTTCTACACTATCTGACCATCTACCTGTCTGATATCTTAAACCTGTCTGTCGTAACATATGAGCTGCAGAAGAAGAAAAAAACAAGGGTCCTCGCACGCAACAAGTGCCACTTTGCCAACCCGCCCTAACCCACACTCTAGTCCCACAATGCTAACCATTTGCCGATGCAAAAGACGACTATGAATTACCCACGTTAGCTAACCGACGCATCACTAAGAATTGCTTCACAGATACCCTTGCAGGCCTTTTGCGTGCGTGTGAGAGTGAGAGAAAAAAAATCATCCTTTTTTTCCGGGCACGCGCGCATGGAGCGGTCCGCATGAGTATTTTCTGCTCAACCATCCTTGCTCTTGTTACAGGTCACAATCACATCTTTGTTCGAGGGGTCCTTTCTACCTTGACCAACCAGAATCCCTGTTATGTTATCCTCCTCCGACTGCTTGGGAATCCAAAGCCCGAGGGAGGACCAGGGCAAGGCCAAACCTAAGACTGCATTCGGATCATCGTCTCGGATTTACATTTGCATTCGCATTCGCTGGGTTACGGTAGGGATGGTGGCACTCGATCGGAATTTGATCAACTCCCCCACACCCAGACTCGCGTTGCAGTTGCACAATCAGCGGTTTCGAATGGCTGACAGAGAGAAGAGGGAGGCAAACAGGCAAGCAGGCAAGCAGGCAAGCAATAAACACCTGCTGCATACGGTATCCTATGCTGTGTGTGCTGCCAAACTGCTTGACCGTGTCTGATCACATGGCACAAACTGATTCAGCCACCAAAAGCGCTATTATAAATGCTTTGTCGGCAAATCTTACTTCAAAACTCGTCTTGTATTATATCACTTTCCTCTGTCATTGGGCTGGACCGACTAGTAGTAGGTAGTCATGGGCGGGCCGTCCCTTGGCCGTCTCACTGAAAAGACCAGCTGACTTGTGACAGCAAAGCCACCCATCATCATCATCATTCCCTAGGTATGTACTAAGGTACATACAAGTCCACATGTATGTACATACCCTACATGTACATGCTAGGCTGCCTGTTCTCAGCGCAACGCTAAGACCCTCGTTCACCGCGCTCCATGTTTACCACTCTATGGCATGGTCTTCTTTGCTTCCACAACTATTATACAGCGTTTTAAGTCATGGTAGGCCTCAGATCTGTTGATGCGTGACCCCTCCAGGCTTTTCCCTTCTGGGGTTAGCAGCCTTATCCCACAATCAAGGGTCCAAGTCGAGTGGTGCCACTGAATTGCACCAGTTGCATATCCCATCATGAGGCTGACTGTCAACTGTCAAGGGTCCAATCCTTTGGGAATACACCGGAGTATGCACTGCACTTTCTTCATTCATAACATGTGGTTGTGGCTGACGATAGCATACATGTGTGTAACAAACAGTAAGTAACAGTGAGCTTACTCTGTTGCTGGAGGCTTGTATCATAAGAACCGTCTACAAAGAGTAAACCCTGCTCAACTTGCAACTCAAACCACCCCGTTTTTGAGGCATATGTTACAGCTTCATCAACGTCTCCGGCTTCACCCGCTAGTTGTGCTAACTAATAATTCTTCTCGAAGACTGACTGTCAACGCGTTACCTAGACGGCGGCAAAAATTTGCATCACAGTTCGCTGGCGTAACTCCTTCCAGGGGTCTCCCTTCTTTCTTAGCGTGGCGGAGTGACATGAATATCAAACTTCAAACTTTCGGTCAACTCATCACAGCTTGACCCCTCTTGAACCCCTCTATTGGCGTCGTCTCATTCTCGGTTGATCACTCGGATCGAAAATGAAGTAGCAGGCGACGTCGACACCGCTGATCACTGATCACAGGGTCTTCATCGACATGCAACACCTTAACTCATCGCACAAGCTTCCACAAGTCAATTGGCAGTGTTGTTCGCCTCCTCGTGGCCGCCGAAGTGTGGGTGCACTGTGATTGGCGTCGGCCGATGTTGCCTGAGATTCCGGACCGCTGTCCGATATGGTCACGGGGTTCGAGGCGACGGGTTCAGGCTGTAGTGTTGCTGAGTGAACTCCGTACGCGTGGAGACACTCCATGATTATCTTTGCCTTGTCCGCAAAGCCCTCGAGGGTTCTATCGTCAACGACAATGTGGGCAGTGGCGACAGATTTGCGCTGGTCCAGTCGCCAGATATGCAGTTCATGTACCGACTCGATCCCAGTTATCTACATGCTTGTTAGTTGACCATGGACTTGTAAGATGTACCTCTTCTCGTGAATAGATGTCATCACCTTTTCAATGTCATGCTTGATGTCTTCAAGATTGATGCCCCTCGGTGCAGTTTGTAACAGAATGGCGCCGCTGTTTTTGACAAGTGGCACGGCTGAGGCAAGAATCATGAACGAGATAAAGACTCCAACTGCAGGGTCGGCATAGTATCTTCCTTGCCCTTCAGCCTTCCAAATGATGACCGCTGCAATTATGACGCCAACGTTGTTTATGGCATCTCCTAAAACGTGAATGAACACGCCAAGCATTCCCAGGTCTCTACCTGGGGATTTGATAACCACCGACATATGCCTGTGTCCGTGATGGCTGCTTGTGGTCTGTCAAGTCATGGTCAACAATGGCAATTCTATGGTACGGGTCAAGTTAAACTCACAGGTGTTAAGGGGGCCTCGCACACACTGGTTGTATTATGAGCCATCAAATCAGTATTGTGATGCTGCTCCCCATCGCAGTGGCTGTGTTGCTCATGTCCGTGATGTTCATGTCCATGATCATGCTCTAAAGGAACAAGTAAGCGACATAGTAATAAGCATAGAATATAGCGGTGTTCTCTCACCGTGAAGGAAAGATAGAACCAAAATGTTGAGGGCCAGGCCGGCGCTACCGACTATCAAAATCCATTTTGGCTCCTGGACGTGCACATCTAAAAACATCATCAGCATCGATCAATAGGTCTGCCATATGATCGAATCACCATCGCGAGTAATGCTCACGAATCTTTCAACGGTCTGCACTAGGATACTGACACCCAGCGCCAGGAGAAACACGCCGTTGAAAAAGGCGCCTAGTATCGTTGCTCTTTGCCAGCCGTACGTGGACTGTTGCGGTGCTGGTTTGGCTCGATCTTGCAACTATCTTGGTCAACCATCGGGACACTTATGCCCAGGCATTCCAACTCACCACCAGCGCGACCAGGGCAACGATTATTCCAGTAAGATCGCTAAACTATTATTTGTTAGATTTGAAATAATTGATTTGTGTCGTGGAAGTGTACGTACGTAGTGAAAAGCGTCGGCGATAAGTGCGATGGAATGAGTGTAGAAGCCAACTGCATGTATGTCAGGCCAGGCTTTTATGGGAGGCTCGGAGAGAAAACTGACCAGATAGCTCAGCAGCTAAGAACGAGAATGATAAGCAAATTGTGAATATCAGCCTCTGTTTCTTGGAGATTTTCATCTTGGTTCGTGGGTGTCGGATTGTTTTATGTCAGTCGTGTTGCATGCGTGCGTTCTTGGGGCGAATTGCTCGGTGCAGAGTCTACCTAGGTATAGATCTTGTATGTCAAGGGATCGAACTAGAGAGGATTTCAGTCCGTTTTTATACCTCTCCGGTCATCTCATACGACTGATTCTCTGCGCTCGCGAGGACTAGCTGAATATGCGAGAATTCGTGAACATGCACACAAACAGGGGGCGGTTTGTTGCCAGCCGCCAAATATGCGCACAGCAGAGAACCAGGTTGTGTACAATATTCATATATATCTGACAGCTGCCGACTCGAATCAGATAAGCGAGGCACAAAAAGAAAAAACTGTTATAAAGTAGTTTATCAAGGTTGTTGATTCATGTCGCTATCCGCCATCGGGTTGCGGAACGATTGTTCGGGGTAGCTTTAACTCACCGAGCCGAAGATGGGATACAAGCATGTTTTTGGGATGTTTGAGTCTTGTTTCTCGTTACACGGCATGTATTTGTGGTCAAGGTTTTTGCAGCGCTTGGGCAAATGGTGTTCGTGATGATTGCAGCAATGACAAGCTGGTGCCTACGGGGAAGCAGCTTATCGAAACATGATTCTTCCAAGAATCAGAGGCGTGTTTCATCTTACCATACAAAAACATTGTTCCATTGCTCTACTGTTGTTCACTCAATTTCTCGCTGGTGTGATAGAGTATGCGTACCACCTTTGAGACTAATATAGCCCAGTATTGTGCTCGATCAGACTACAACTATGTTTCCTACTTCGAAGACACAGGTGAGGTTCTCGTGTAATGTACGAAATTTCGAGCAAACTAAGACCTTGACTCATTTGTAGATGACGCATCAAGCTTCCCAGAAAATATATACCGTCAAGCCCTAATTCAACCCCTCACTGTTAATGCTATTCTGCAGGGGTAGACTTGCATCCTGAATTAGACCCGAGAGCTCCTCTTCTACTGCTATGCCTGCCATCTCATCATCTTCGTCTTCCTCATCATCATCCTCGCCGCTATATGGCATTTCCCCTTCTGGGTCGGTTTCGGAGTCTATGTCGATGAGTGTACCATAAGGTAGGAAGAAGTCATTGGGTAGCAAATCGTCCTCCATGGTTTCGACTTGTTCTGGCGTGGCACCCTTCCAAAACGCTGTAGGTCCGGCGGGCCCGTGAACGTCGTAATCACTGAAGTCACAGTTAGTGGTTTGTTGACACGAATTGTCCAAGTTCATACCGGTCGAACCAGTTTCCCACAACACCACGAGCGGAGCGCACGCCTCCTATTTGGATACCCTCACTGCGCCAACGCTCAATGCCATGGAACACCGAAAAAGTCGTCCATCTCACTTCGCCTTCTTTAGTCAAGCGAGCGGTACCTAACATCGAATGTGTCATGTTAGCCTCAAATGGACTTTCCGATTATACCCCTAAGTCACGGGATTCTTCTTACCTCGGATATCAGAGTTTGCATTGTTGTCAAAAGAATCGTCTAAAGAACGAGATACACCTCGAAAGTGGACCACGGGTAGGTCCTGTCCGTCTTCGGGTCCTGGTTCCTCTATTGACGTGACGTTGATACGCATCATGATGAGACGGGTCGCTTCACCCACATCGAGTGTGTGTCGCGGTGCATCAGGTGCGATGAGATCACGGCCTCCGAAGTTGAAGGCGAAGAAGTCGCTATAGTCAAGAAAGCAAACAATCTGAAACCTTATCTGTTAGTTTGATTACCGCACAATAGCTGCTTGATACGACTATAACATCATTGGGGGACAACGAACGCGGTACCATGTGCCTGTGACGCTATAAGGGTCCCGGGCCTCAAGTGAGGTTATGTCGCGAGGTGGAGGAGCCATAAAACTGTTTGGGAATGATCCCGAAAACGGACTGTCCCAAATCTCGCCGAATATGCGTGCCACCCGGCTTCTCGAGCCAATGTTGTGGCCTAGGACGATGAGGATGGCCTCGACTTTTTCCCAGTCAACATTGAACGACCCGTCATTCATGAAGGGACCCCAGCCAGACCAATCAGTGTATTCGCGTAAATCATACACCTTGGAGCATGCATAAGGATACGTCCTGGTAGACCGAAGACGGCCGACATTGAGTATCGGTTTTGAGTACAGGCAGTGAAGGTGGGCGCTCTTTCGCTGGAGAGCACGGTGAGTGTGGTCAGTTGACGTTGGTGCAGAGGCGTTTTCTCTGTTGACTTGACGGACTTCATCCCGTAGACGGTTGAAAAGAGATGAGCCCTGGAGAAAAGCCTCTACTGTCTCATCTTTGCTGAACATACGTTGAAGGAGAGCTGCGTTGCGTGAAGGAGCCTGTGTCGTGGAGAATGTGGTTGTGTCATCTGGAGAAGGAGAAGCATTTTTGAGAAGGCGAGTAACAGTATCGTAAACAAAATCAAGTTCCGATTTCTAAATGATTATCAGTACAGCTCGCAGGTGAAGTTTGGAGTGAGGTGGTTATTTCTTTTCTTTTCTTTTCTTTTCTTTTCTTTTCCCCTCAGTCGCATCTCACCTGCTTGTACGCCTCTTGGCTGGTACATATTCTCGCTAGGTTGACCAAATCTCGGATCTCTTTCTCGTAGTCCAACTTGGAGTCACTTGGTTCATCCTAGAGGGTCAGCACTCGTCTCGTATTTTTACGGTAAACCAAACGCATACCAGTTGGTTCAGGTAAACATCGCGATAGAGCTTCTTGGAGTTGGTTATGTTCTTGAAAGCTGAACAGACACGAGGTAGTCTCATCAAGTCGGCTGGTTCAACCCATTGCAATATATGATGCAATATTTCGGTCGGAAGTTGCAAAATTGGTTGAGCAGTAGGTGTTTGATCCATTATTTGATCTTGAACTATTGTTGCCATTTTCTATGTGTTATTTTTGATGAGTTTGAGATGATTCAAATAAGGCTGTTGCTATTAAATGTAATGACGACAATATGGGATACCGAAGCTTAATAACAGTTGGTAGGCACTGAGACGGACGGAACGGGAACGGGCTGGCATTGAGCGTCGGAGTTAACTTTGGGTGGGGTAGAAAAGGCCGTTGCTTACCCTGCATCGACGGTATAAACGCGACAAGTCAATAAAGACATCGTCGCTTTAGGCTGATAATGATCAACAAGAAAACCTTGGTATAACAATTGATTATGGTCTAAATCTTGTCGCTGTCTTCTAAATTACCCCATCTAATTGCGCGCCTACATCTTGGCTATATCGGCATCAATGTTGACCTTGCCATGCTCAGCTGTCGCTAGCAGTAAGTTGTCGCTTTTTCTCCTCATTGATCCATGCAGAGTCGCCAGTTTCCGACCAATCTGAGTGATAGAGCACTCAATGAGCACCTCAGTCCCAACGGGAACAGGTCGCATGTAGGTAACATTAAGTGTTCGGCTTACACCTAAATGCTGCCAGAAGCCAGGCTTGTTCACCAAAGCGATAGGTAACGTTGTGCACCAGTCAAAGAGCGTAGCCGCGCAGCCACCATGAAGGTTTTGTAACCGGTTGCAATTGTCGGGCTGAACTGTATAGGAGAATACACAAGATGGGTGAGGGCCCTCAGCGTTGCTGGAGACGAGTTCAAGGTGAGGAACGAGAGTGTTCATCCAATCCTAGATTCGGTTCCATGTTAAACGTCTAAGATTTGTCGTGAATATAGGAAATACTCACTCCTTGTTTAGAATGACCGCTCTCGTTGATCGTGAGTTGAAGCCATGCTCTGATCTTATCTTCAGGATTGCCCTCTTTTAGGGTCTTGCGATGGTCATATATGGGCTTTGATTCGGGCATGTTGTATTTGAAGGATGTCTTGACAGATCGGCAGCAGGAACAAATGGTTACTATAAAATACTGAGATATAAGCAGTTCAAGGAGAACTATTGTTGTTACAGTGATACAGTAGAGCAGAGTACCTCGGTTCGTGGTTAAGTTGCTGGTTATTACCCTTTTCAGTCAAGTTTAGTTGAACTACCCCAGAAGCCGAGGCATGGAAGGCAGTTCGGAGAACCAATCCGACGTCACAAGCGTTATCGCAAATAATCTGGGGTCACTAACAAATTGAACTCCACTCTAGATCGGTCTCCTTCTTCAACTTCCGTCCCCAGCTAGGTACCTATCTATCTTTGCATTTATCGCCATCAATTGTAATACTTAATTCATCTAATTTCAACTTCTCTTTCTACAGCGACAGAAATAATGGAGTTCGTCACAGCCCTCAGGGGCACCTTCGACGAGCAGAAGCCTTCGCTCTTCGAAGTTCTTTCCGAGCAACAGCTCAACGCCCTTCTTCCGCCGACCCTCCGCTACCTCCTCACCATCGCGACCCATCGACACCCACGATATCTCCTTAGAATACTAAACTCATTCGATGAGATATATGCTGGAGTAATGCTACTCGTTGAGCGTCATTACTTGCGCACAAGAGGTGGCTCATTCACGGAGCACTTCTATGGCCTCAAGCGCGAAAAGGGCCTCCATGCCGAAGTTCCGCGCGCGAGCATGTCATCTCCTGACATTGTCCGTGAAACCCTAAAACTCACAACCAGAGACGTGTGGAAGAATTTGCTTGTCATTGTCGGCATTCCCTACCTGAAGCGAAAGCTTGACGAGAGCTACGAGGTGAATGCGCCAAGAGCGCTTCTCGGCGCGGCATACACGCGAATGCCAGATAATCCGACGCTTCGTGACCGATTCCTACACTATTACCGATGGTTCTTGAGGAACATATACCCAAGCGTGAATGCTGGCTACTACTTTGCCATGCTTGCCTTCAACGTGGCGTACCTGTTCGACGGAAGCAAATATCACAACCCTCTTCTGTGGTTGATAGGAACACGTATACGAAGAATGTCAGGGGCTGACTACAAGGCGATTGAAGCCTTGACGCAGACACCCGAGACGGGACACACGCCGGGATGGCGGTCCTTGTTAAATCCTCGCGAAATGGGACCTCGCGTCTTGTCAAGCTTGTCGATTTTGCTACCGACAAGTATCTTTGCGCTCAAGTTTCTAGAGTGGTGGTACCAGTCAGATTTCGCAAAGCAACTTTCGCGAAAAGCGACAGAGACCGTTGATTTACCCCCGCCCGTGATATCGGCAGATGGTAAGGGAGGGTCTGATAAGAAGAAGAAAGACAATAAGGAAGAATCCAATGAAGAGGGAGATGCGACCCTTTCAGCCGAGGATGCACCCATTGCCACTCCCTCGCTGCTCCCTGTCTATACTGTTCCCTTTCCCAGCGACTCAGCATTGTGTCCTATTTGCGTCGATGAGATTGTTACACCAACAGCCTGCCAAACTGGCGTGGTCTATTGCTATACGTGTATCCACAAATGGATTGAGGGCCAACATCAGAAGCAGGAGGATTTTATGGAGACGCGCGAGGGTAAGTGGGAGAGTGGCCAAGGGAGGTGCGCAGTCACAGGAAGAAGGGTTCTGGGCGGAACCGAAGGCCTAAGGCGGATAATGGTATAGAGAAAACGACATTTATTGTACAATACTGCACTGCATGCGTCACAAAGGAGATTGTTTCTTAAAGTTGGTCGGCGCGCAATGTTCGATACCCAGGGTGTTTTGGATGTCTCACCCTTTTTTAATTCAAATAGAATGACCATTTCTCGATGCGGGACGATATCGCAATTGCATCTCTGGGTTCTGGAATGTATTAGTGTCTCGCTGTTTCATTAAACGTCTACTGTACCTGCATTTGTATACTATCATCGACGCCAACCGCTTGGTGTCTCACCTTGATTCCCGCCGTTTTGAGGCGATTTAGAAGCCAGCCACACCCTGGGACAGAGGGTGAATGAAATGGAATGTATAAGATGGCGCGCAAAGAGGTCTACCTTGACCTTTCTGTGGCGACTTACGACATGGCCACGGCTACAATGACGAGCTAATGCAAAGCATTACATTCTCTATGACAGACCCTGCACAATACTATTGGCTTGACCAAGAACCTCATGGTGTCTCAGAATAGTGTCACGACCTCTTGTCTACTGGGAAAGCATATGCTTTCAATCGCTTTCCAACCACTGCTGAATTCCATATGCGGGTGGTGTTCACCGTGTCAGGCAATAAACCGCAAAAGAATTAAAGATGCACTGCTGCCCGCGGTTGTTAAAGATGAAACGACTCATCTCTTCTGACAACTTCTCAACTCTTGTTCTTATCCCGTCTCACTGTCTTTGTGCTCCGTGATGGCGTACTCACTGGTTACCTCCTTCATTGGAGAGTCTCTTCTCTCTGGCTTCGAGTGGTTCAACGGAACTGATCTTTCCAATGGATTTGTACAGTAAGATTGTTCAACACAGATTTTGACTGACTTGTTACTAACAACAAAATAGATATCAGGACCTCCCAGGTGCCTTCAAAAATGGGCTATACTCTGTTGATCCCTTCAGTGAAACCGTGCAGCTGAGACCCGATTCTCGTCGCAAGTATGGGTTGGATGAAGGACGGCCAAGCATTCGACTTGAGAGCAAAGAATCCTACCAGTATGGCTTGTTCATTGCAGATTTCCAACACATGCCCATTTCACAATGCGGTACCTGGCCAGCCTGTAAGTTTTGATCAATCCTTTGCTCCAGGTTCGAGATGTGAACTGACACGATGGACCCAGTCTGGGCCTACGGAGACAATTGGCCTATGGGCGGCGAGATTGATATCCTTGAGGGTGCCAACCTTGCCTGTACTAACATCATGTCTGCGCATACAGCCGAGGGCTGCATTCTTGATCCCGCAGACTCAAACCTCTTCTCCGGCATACGTCGCAACCTGGATTGTGGTGTTGGTACAAATAACGTTGGATGTGGTTTTAACCCTCCTGAAAGTGACACTTCCTCCTACGGTGATGGCTTCAACGCCATTGGCGGCGGCGTATACGCTATGGAATGGGACTCAGAATACATTTCGATCTGGCATTTTCCAAGAGGAGCGATCCCAGCCGATATCGAGGCCAAGCGACCCGATCCTAGAAAATGGGGTTTGCCACAGAGTCTGTTTGGCGGCGCCAAGTGCAATGTCGATGAATATTTCAGCGATATGAAGCTTGTTTTAAACATTGTGAGCGATAAACCATTTAGTTTTGATAGTGACCTGCTAACTGATTTGACCAGAACTTTTGCGGCGACTACGGCGAAGGCACTTGGGGAAGCTCCAAGGTCTGCAAAGCTCTTGCGCCGACTTGTAAGGAGTATGTTGCGAACAACCCTACTGCATTCAGGGAGGCGTACTTCGATGTTAGCTACATAGACGTCTACACACGCCTTGGAGGAGAAATACCACCAGTCCTTCCATCGTCTGCTGGCAAGGCATCTACACAAGCCTCAGATGTTATTATCCCCGGAGCGTCCGCCACCAATACCCCAATGTCAGGAAAACCCGTGTTCCCAGGCACAGCTTTCCCCGGCAACAGCACCATCACCACCCGTACCGATCTCAAGGAGAAGGCTACACAGTCAGAGGAACCAACGACTACTACCACATTGACGTTAACAGGCGTCTCGTCAATTTTGGTTACTATTCCCGGCTCTGGTACCGACGCCCCAACTGTTACGCCTCTTCCCATCGCTACTGGTGGTAAATCAGTCAACCCTTCCAAGATTGGCGATTATTCATACCTTGGCTGCTTTGGCTCACAGACCGGTTTCCAGACTTTCGACTTGGCTGATGATAGTGATGATATGACTGTCGAGAGATGTGTTGGTGCCTGCAATGGACTGACATACGTTGGCCTCTTTGAGGGGTAAGTCACTGTATCAACGTATGAGAAAGTTATAACGATTGACATCCCTGATAGAAACTGTTATTGCGCATCTGTCCTTGATGGCGACACCCTTGCTGTCAGCAACGAGACCTCATGCAATCGCCCTTGCCCTGGAGACGATAGCCAGTTCTGTGGTGGAATGGTCACTCAGAACACCAGAGCTAGGTTCAGACGAACCACTCCTCTGCGCCGGGACGCACCTAGCAACGCTCTCCTGACAATCTATGCCGATATTTCTGACGTTGAACAACCCGAAGTCCCTCCTGCTATGGGACCCGGTACCAATGGTGCCTCCACCGATAACGGCAACAGCCAAGGAGTTTCGGCCGCTGATGAACCAGAGGACCCTACTGCCTCGGATGACAGCACCAGCCAAGGAGGTTCAACGGCTGATTCCACTACCTCGGATGGTGATGGTTCTCAAGGAGACTCGACTACTAATGAACTAAATGATTCTACTGCCTCGAATGACAACACTAGTCAAAGAGGCTCAGAGTCTGATGACTCAGATATTCTTGTTGTCTCAAATGACAATATTGACGCATCGCTTGCTGGATCAGCCTCCTCGGAATGGTCAAGCCCTAAGGGAAACTCAGACGATGAAAATCACACAGGCGACCAAGATGATACGGACAGCGACTCTATCTTGTCCGATTCCGCTAGTGTGGTCGTATCTAGCGATCAGCATGCTGCTCCAGTTGCGGCTCTTGGCTCCGCATCTGATGGTCTGGTTCTCGGAGCTGCCCAGTCTGCCGCTGATTTCAACCAAGAGCCAGTCTTAAGCACGATAACGTACTTTACCGGCATGCCCTCCAACCCTGGGTCACTGGTTCCTCAACAGAGCATTATCGCCATCTCGTACGAAAAGTGCGATTACTGCGAGACCCCTGAGTTGATCAAGCCGCCGATGGAGACGAAGGTCGTCGAGTGTGACGGTTGTGGCCCCAATGGTGAGGACACCGTTACGTTGACCGTTCCAATCTCTGTTACCGTCACTGTCCCTGGTGCAAGCACAGAACAAGCACAGCAGACTGAGAACGCTGCTGCTGAGGCCGTCACATCGTACGGAAGCAGTCCAGAACAGCCTCCGCGTAACTCCACTATTCCCCCTGTGGTGCCGAACGGAATGGGTGGCGATGTAGAAGACGGAGAGTCTCCCGAGGTTACGACTATTGTGATAACATACTTGACAACTCAGTTCGTCAAATATGGCACCTCCACAGACTCGGTATCTACTGTGACAAGGACAGCTCGAAGAACAGTTGTTGTCACTATTTCTAACTCTGGACAAATGAGTATCCTGCCTGTCCCATCCCCTGGACACCCAAACACACCAGTTGCCCTTGCTACACCGACACCTGGCGCACCTAGTCAGCCGGTTGCTGTAGCTGCGGCATCATCTAGAAGAGATGATGTGTTTATTTACTTTGCCATCGTGGCGATGGCGATTCTGGCCTTGACGTTGTAAACTGGGTCGGTTTGAGGTTTAAAATACTGTGCATAATTCTTCTTTTTCCTCTTCTTTCTATGGGATTTAATAATGGGAACACAGGATACATAAAAACATAGACAGAGCCGGATGGGGCTTGATGGGGTTATCTATATCATGTGTGGTTGATATTTCCTTTGTCCTTGTTACGATATATTAAGCTTAATACGAGATAATACCACAAGATCATATTTCAGTTGTTTATCTTGTACCCTCAAAGATGTCATTTATTAGTTCAGGAAAATGGACAAATTTGCAGATATATGCGCGTATATATAACGAGCCTTTTTAAATCTCAACGACAACGGCCCTACTTTTAACCTTGCCCGAGTTTCCTTTCATCTGAGCAGCATTAACCATCAAGCTGCCATTGTTACTTCCAGGACCCGACATGATCCACTTCCAGGCCACGGCGTGAACTCCTTGAGCTAGGAAGCGTAAATAATCGAGCCAAGCCTCATTGGGGATAAAATCTAGAATTGGACCACGACGGGGTCGCGACATGATACGCTCGTATGTCTCCTGGAAGTTATCAAAAAAAACAGATTCTTTGCCATATGCATAATGGACGTGACCAAAGACATGAAGACGAGGCTTCACTCGCCAGACTTCGCGAAGGAGGTTGCTGTCGCCCAGGCCAAGATCAAGATGATGTTTCTGACCTGTGTAAGCTGCAAGAATCTGAAGGCGAGAAGGATGTCTGGATCTTACAGGAGGACAGTGTGTGATGAGGATATCAGTTTGAGGCGGCACCTTGCTCAACCAGGGATGGTTATCAGTAGCATACTGGAAACTAGAAGCATGCATCATTAGTTTCATTCCTTTGATTAGGTAGGCATATACTCACGCAAACTCTTTAGGGCCAATTTCTGGGATATCAGGCACGCCAAAGATATTGACAGTTCGACCCTTGACTTTTTGTACAGTCAAGCCACTCTCAAGGTAAATAAGACCGTCCATGTTAGGCTTTGCGCCTGAGCGCGCATCCTCTTCAGGGCGACTCTTTTGATCGAACCAGCTATCATGGTTACCTGCAACGACAACTTTGACGGGATGGGGCTGTTCCTTGAGCCAGTCGAGCTGCTTTTGAATATCTGATACGGTGCCAGCATCTGTGAGATCGCCTGCATGAATAAGAATATCGCCCCTGGGAATGTCGACTTTGAGATCGTGTGTGTCGGAGATGCAGACAACGTGAATAGCGGGCTTGTTGCGAGGCGGAAGAAAGGGACGACCACGGAGAAGGAGTACAATGTGATAGAATAAGTAGGCGATGTATGTCAGAGGTGATGAGAGGAAGTGGTCGATGAGAGTCATGGGCTCCCATTGATCACGGCGCCGAAGGCCGACATAGGAGAGGAGACCCATGGTATGAGATGAGGCTCAATTGAATAGAACTAGATTAGATCCAGTGCCTTTCGTTTGTGTGGAGAGCTCTACGATTGGGCTGTAGAGTAGAGTAGAGTAGTGGCTCTAGCTATAGTGATAACTATAGCTGGATGTGAGAGTGAAATGGAATTGATGGACGGATTGGATGGATGTTAGTGGAGTGAGCATCATGACGAAAGCAGTGTCTATCCGCTATAAACGGCCCCACATTGACGCTAACTTGACAGCAACCATCCCATTATCCATGCGCGCCATAACTACCTAGATACCTTTGAGTTAGTAGTTCTTATGTTCTATAATTATGAGATCGGAGACGATGGTTTATTAGATTTCTAGTTGGAAATAGGTTATACATGATGAATTAAGAGTAGCTGGTTGATTTTGTACACTAATATCAATATTTGTCGAGGTATTCACAGTTCAATTATGGCCTGGCCACTTAAAGCACTGGTGGCGATTTTAGCATGTGAAAGCCACTGGTATGCTCCAAGCTTGAGTTGTATCCTAAGTACTAAGGCAGATAATAAGTTGTCAACAATTCTTCCTTTCGAGGTTATGGAAACATAAACAAAGGTTCATAACATCTGTTACCACTGACTGGATACGCTATGGACATATATCTTATTTATAAAGCGTAGAATATCCATCAAAAAGACCCAAGCACAGACCATGTCCATCAACAAAGTTGAATCTAATGGTGACGTCGCTCTAAAACTCCCCCACTTGAGCACTGAAAACTGAAAGCTCAAGCTAAAGCTATAGCTTCCCTCAGCTGGAGTGTCTCCATGGCTTGGCTTCCATGCTTGGAAGAGCTGCAGCTAAAGCTTGTTTCTCCAACATCCATTCTTGTCCACATCGTCATCGACCCAACCTAATTGGATTGCTCAATACATTTATCCCTGTTTTGCTCTTGTCTTCTTCCAGTGTCGATAACATCTTCTATTAACCTCCTCTCCCTCTTCTTCCTCTATCTTGTGGCATCATCTTCCTCTGCTCAATAGCCAAGTAGGGCATCAACTACACCATCTAACTTTGCCAAACATGTCCAACCTTAAGGACCTGTACGGCCAGTCTGGCGACAAGTCTCAGGCCAGTAACTTTGGGTGAGTAGCAAACGGCCCCCAAACTCAATCATCATACCTAACGAATGCAGTGTCGACTTTGTTATCCACTACAAAGTCCCTCCATCAGGTAAGCCCTTGGCGTTCAAGCTCGACAACCTACATACGTTCTAACACGACGACAGAACGCGCTGAAGCTGAAGCCGGCTTTGTCCAACTCATTCAAGCCCTCACAACCGTCGGTCTAGCCACTGAAGTCCGTCATGGCAACAGCGATTCCCTCCTTGTCTTCGTCAAGATTGCCTCCTCCGATCTCTTCGCAAAGCAAGTCTACCGTGCCCGTCTCGGAGACTGGCTCCACGGTGTCCGAGTTTCAGCTCCCCCGAGCGATGTCAACCAAGCCCTGGAGGATGAGCCCGTTGTCGAAGCTGAGCGACTGCGCTTGATCTACCTTATGATCACCAAACCTCGCGACGAAGGCGGCGCCGGAATCACAACCTCCAACTCAAACTGGAAATACGTCGATTCTGTGTTTCCTTTACACAGCCACAACTTCAACAAGCAATGGATCAAGAAATGGAGCAGCAAGTCTACTCTAGAGCAGGCTGATATCGACGAAATTCGAGACAAATTTGGTGAAAGTGTAGCCTTTTACTTCGCTTTCCTACGATCCTACTTCCGCTTCCTCGTCTTCCCCGCTGGTTTCGGCTTTGTCGCATGGCTTCTGCTGGGTCAATTCTCATTTCTCTATGCCTTGCTTTGCGGTCTCTGGTCCGTTGTCTTCTTCGAGTACTGGAAGAAGAAGGAAATCGACTTGGCCGTACAATGGGGTGTCCGTGGAGTGTCCAGCATTCAGCAGGCAAGACCCGAGTTTGAGTGGGATCGTGAAGCCGAAGACCCTGTCACTGGAGAAGCCGTCAAGGTTTACGAACCTATGAAGCGCATCAAGACTCAGCTGCTCCAGATTCCCTTCGCATTGGCTGCCGTTATTGCTTTGGGTGCTCTGATCGTCACCTGCAACTCTCTCGAGGTCTTCATCAACGAAGTCTACACTGGCCCCGGCAAGCAATATCTGGTGAGAATAACGACTATTACTCTTCGCCATCACAGCTAACACATATCCAGGCGTTCTTGCCGACTGTGTTTCTTGTTCTTGGCACCCCAACTATCTCCAGCTTGCTTATGAGTGCTGCAGAGAAGTTAAACTCTATGGAGAACTATGCTACAGTTGATGGTGTGTAACCAACCACCTGTATCCTTAACCAGGATTTCTACTGACATCCAAAGCCCACGACGCTGCTCTCATTCAAAAGCAATTTGTCCTTAACTTCATGACCTCTTACATGGCTCTCTTCTTCACAGCCTTTGTCTACATTCCTTTTGGTCATGTTCTGGTTCCGTTCCTCGAGTTCTGGAGAAAGACGGCTCAGGTTGTCACTTTCAGCGACAAGCCACTACCGACACAAAACTTTCAGATCAACCCTGCTCGGATCAGCAACCAAATGTTTTACTTCACCGTCACTGCCCAGATTGTTAACTTTGTTACAGAAGTTGTCGTCCCTTACGTCAAGCGAGAGGCGTTTCAGAAAGCCAAGGAGCTCAAATCTAAGCCCAAGATTCAGGATGACCACGAGGAAGAGGCCGAGTTTCTTGAGCGTGTGCGCAAGGAGTGCACACTCGAGGTGTACGATGTCTCGGGAGACTACCGTGAGATGGTTATACAGTTCGGTAAGCTGACGTTGGCAATCTCTTGTGAAACCAAATATCTAACAAGTGCACAGGTTACGTTGCCATGTTCTCGGTTGCTTGGCCATTGGCAGCTTGCTGCTATCTTGTCAACAACTGGGTTGAATTGAGATCGGACGCTCTCAAGATTGCCATCAGTAGCCGACGTCCGATTCCTTGGCGAACGGATTCGATCGGTCCCTGGTTGACTGCTCTCAGCTTCCTCTCTTGGCTCGGAAGCATCACCAGTGCTGCTATTGTGTACCTTTGTAGTGGTGCCCGAGGTCATGGTTCTCATGGCACGCCGTCTCCCTTGAAAGCTTGGGGCCTGCTTCTGAGTATTCTTCTTGCTGAACACTTCTATTTGGCTGTGCAGCTTGCAGTACGATATGTTCTCAGCAAGCTCGATAGTCCTGGTGAGCAGAAGGAACGCAAAGAGCGGTTCATAATGAAGAGAAAGCTTCTCGAGGAAAACATTGGTCAAGGTGCATCCGAGAAGGCTTCTGTTCCTGGTATCGACCAGAGCGAGAAGATCACCCGTGCGGCTCTAGAAGAGGAGGCCCGTCAAACCTCCATTCGAGGTCACGGAACTCCAGAGGAGATGTGAGTGGACTTGAACCGATTGTGGTTATGTGTGGGAACTAATACAGGATATAGGTTTTGGCAACGTCAACGAGGCATGAACGAAACCATTGATGTTGGACGCAGAATGATTGAGCAGCAGGTAAGTTGTCGGAAACACAGGTTTTGTTTGGACGAGCTCAAGCTAACAATCATAGAAGGTTGCTGCCCAGAAAAATGGACAGAGCAAACCTCCCGTCCCAAGCGTGAAGGCTTCCTGAGAAGCTTGGCATAGTTGAAGCAAACAAAAGGAGATTTCTATGACTTTGGAAGAAATAAGCGATAGGAATTGGTTGTTGAAAGGGTGGTAATAGCATACAGGCGATTACGAGCTTATGATTGACACGGATGGCTTTATTCACATAAACGGAGTGCCTTTGTTCTGAAATAAAACATGTTTAAATACCATTGTCTTACCACTCCTGTCCCAGTCATAATAGCAAGATTTTACCTAAAAGAAGGACGAATGTCGAAATATGAAGACACGGGCCAGAAAACGCCACGGCAAGGCAGTGGTGAGAGAGGCTGCAGAAGAGGGGGAAGTTTGGCACGTGTGTCACTATAACAGGGCGAAAGAGGCTGTGCTGTGATATCATGACTGATTGCGGTAATGAGAGTTCTATTGTCTGGACTCATTATCAAAATCCCTCTAAGCTATCAGACTTTGAGGAAACCCCATCGATCAATCAAAATCTCCTTGAGACAGACGTGAACCATAGACTGTTTCTTCGACTGATGAAATGATATGCAAGTCAACTGTTGGAAACCTTTCTATAGTCTTGACAGAGACATCATGATGCTTTAGGGTAACCTAACGCACGTTCTCTACAGATCGCAAGCCCGCTAGGATTCTTCCAAACTTTATATATCTCGTTCTAGTTCTGCGTTAGGACCCAACTATCCCAGGGACTTGGGACTCAAATGAAGCCCCGAATGATCAGCGCCGTCATGTTGTATTTGGATCTGCAATGTGCGTGATCCGGACTGCTAGGCTACCCCATGATTGTCGTGATCCACATTGTGGTGTTTCTGATGGACCCAGCCTCCACGATATGTTTTATCAATAAAACAAGAAGAAAAGACCGGACCATGTTGTCACGGTCCTCCCATCCTTATGTTACTCACTGCAGCCATATGGTGCTTGATGATTCTATGCACCGGTTCGCAAGTCGGGACTAATCTGTCGTAGCCGCCATAGGTAGTAGCTAAGTACTGTGTACCTATGAACAACTTCAGTCATTCAATTCTCACGAATTTCGATCAGAAAGAGTCTCCGTTCAAAACCATATCCCCTGACTAGTCCTTATTTCCCCTGTTTGTCATGCCTGTTACCGAGAGTATCGACCGAGGCCTTTGATTAATTGTCCACTTTAAGGAAAGGTGAAGTATAATCTGCTGCACGAGACAATGACACTTGAAAGCAAGTCCCCCAATCCCGTTGCACATATCCGTCAACGTGGGCAGCGGCAAGTGGAGAACCTCCGCCTTTTTATCACTTTGAAAGGATTCAACCCTTGTTTGCGCTAGTTGGGACCAAGCTACCTATCACTACAAGTTAGCACCTCTTGAACCTAATCTGCTGGAGAACAAACTCATTCGAGAACCCAGATATTATGAGAACTTCTGGATCTAGAGCTTCGGAGATGGCGCCATGGATATCTTAACTCTCACCGGCGCCCGGCTCCCGGTCGGCCAATCGTGTACTACAGGCGCTCACATGCTGCATGGCACCTCGTCAAGTATAGGCAACAAAGACCACAGAGAGGGCTAGTCTTGGGCCAGGCTAACCCTAGGGCTACTGCACCGCTGTAGATTCCAGCTTTCAGCTCATGTGCTAGTCTAGTGTGCCTTGGTGAGTGCCCGGTTACTTACTGTATTGTACCGTACCGCCAACAAGCCAGGCCAGGCCATGCCATAGTAAAGATACAAGATCCCCTTGTTGGTCTGTTTCATTTTCTCTTCTTCTTTCATATCCAAGTTAGTCACCAAGAACCTTCGTGGCTTTCTTTGCCGAATCTGCCCTGTCGTGTGATGATCCCCCCTCTTCATTTTAACCCCCCAGTTTGAGTCCCTCATTGACTTACACGCCAATACAATTCTCCCTTCAGCAACTTCTTCCCACCACGGAACTCTTATTTGATCGCTCTTCGTTGTGTATTAGTCGCAAACTTGTCGAGTTGACCATGGACGACGTTGTCGACCTAGTTATTGGACCCTTTCGAGATATAGTCGACAAGGGTCGCGAGGCGATAGAAAATGCTGGCGATGATAAGACAATGCTCAAGGCATCGCAGAGCCTGACCAAGGAAGGTGAGCGTGCGCTCAAGAAAATTGAGCCGTTATGTCGAAAGCATTTGGACGAGTACGGCTCCAATTTCTTAGATTCTCTCAAAGAAAACGGTAAGTTTCAGGTTTATTTTTCCATGGCTACAAGCTGGTTGCTCTTTGTTGCCATTGCTGGAATATCGTTAACTGAGGTTGCCCACATAGATGAGATTGCTTCTTTTCGAACCGAGTTGAACGACCTGCTATGGGAATTCGATGACTTTATAGAACTAGACGATTTCGACGCTGAAAAGTTCACGGAATTGCAGGCCCTCTCACGTAAAGTCGCTCCCAAGATATACGATATCCTCATGCGCCTCAAGCTCGAGGTTCCGATTGACCATGATAGTCGCTCCATAATGACTCGAATGTCAGGACCACAATCCAGACCTATATCCCCTGACGCCCCTCCGATCCCACCTATATATCCTTTTTCAGACTTGACAAAAGATACGCCAAGAAGCGCTTCTTCAGTCGCTTCTGAAAGCCGCTCTAGCAATGGTCCTCCGACGGTAGAGGCAGCCACTGCTGAGCTGCGACGCATGATGCAGTCTCGATCAGGACCCGACGAAGGCCTATATGCTGAATCTCCAGGAACCAGCCATACGCCACAGTCTGCACTTACACCCGTGGAACCACCCCCACGACCTCCATCCGGTAATCCATGGGACTTCAACGTCA
Source organism: Fusarium venenatum (assembly GCF_020744135.1). Classification (NCBI taxonomy): domain Eukaryota; kingdom Fungi; phylum Ascomycota; class Sordariomycetes; order Hypocreales; family Nectriaceae; genus Fusarium; species Fusarium venenatum. Next base: position 5,494,113 of record NW_027072131.1, read on the forward strand.
AGCCTTCGTCGGTGCCCCGCGACAACCATTTCTCGGATGAATTTTCCTTCGAAAGAAGGCAGCCTGTGGCTCCAATTGAGTCACCCATTGAACCAATCTCGCCACCCTTGAGCCCAGATCAAGGCAGCGAGCTGCGTCCGCGCCCACTCAAGACAGTTGTAGACCGATCATCTCAGTACAGCAACGACTCTCAGGCAAGCTCAGGGACAGAATCGACAACACATGAACGGACATACAGTGTGTTCCCTCGCGGACGTTATTCAAACCACAACTCTATCTTGTCTACACCCATACCCGAAGATGTTGTATCGGAAAGGTCCAGTGCTGGCTACGTGCCGCAGCTCTCTCCTGTACCGAGAACAGTACCTACCCGGTCACATTCGCTTCCTCAATCTCGTCCTGAATCGGTCGAAACGAATCCTGGGTCTGTCTTTGATTCAAGCCGAGTCGATGGGGCGACTACCCCCCTTACAGATAATCGAGAGCCGTCATTTTCAGTCGCCGACAGCAGTCCGACTTTGGGCACCGTCGAAACGCATCGCCTTTCAGTAAAGCATCTTCCAATGAATAATTATCAGGGTATGCTTGAGCCAGTACGGCCTGTCTTGGTTCCGGAAGTAGATAATCTTCCCATTCCCGTGGAAACTGAGGTTGTGGCTCCAGAACACCCACCGAATCCCTTTGCTGTTGACTGCAAGCTCAGCCCACAAAGTTCATTTTACGTCCACAAAGGCTTTTGTGACGGCGCAAAGGAAATACTTAACGGCGGGGCTGGCGTCCGGAAAACCGTGAAAGCAGTATGTAGCTCCTATTGTCCATCTTGGAGTCCTTATTGACTGATCAATATAGGGATTCGCGTCTGTTGCAACAGTTGCGAAATGTGTCAAGTGCCAATTCGAACTCGACTTTAACGAAATTGACTTGGATGTCAACAAAGCAGGTATGTTCAGACACACGGCAAAATCATGGGCCCGTTCTTATATGCTAACATTGCCTCAGAACGCGGTAACTTCATCAAGAATGGGATTGGATACAGACTGCGCTTCCTTCAAAAGTCGCATTTGCCAACGCGCCGGTCGGACGATGTTATGTATGGTTGTGTTTTTTGTGTGCACCAAGGCAAGACTCTTCATGCGAGCGACGCAACAGTCTTTACCAGCCAGAAGGCCTTGTTCGCACACTTGGCTCGCCATCCTCGGCCTCTTCCGGCTGTGCAAGGTTTCACGTTCATCGAAGGGAGCGAGGTCCCTGCCGGATACAAGAACGACTATGACCTCCATTTCAAGTCGTCTGTCGAACTCCATCCGCATTTCGAGCAAGCTTCCAACACATCCCATCTCCCAACGGCAACCGCCAAAGAAGCGGCCCGCCGCATGTACGGCCAACGATTGCTGTATGACAGGACTCCTGCACACGAACTCGTATTGAACGCTAGAATCGTAGGCGTTTCGTGGCCGCCAAAGTACTTGGGCGAGTGGGCAATGGGATTTCATGACGGCATCCAAGCCAGTGTTCCAACCGAGATCTTGAGACTGGATCCGCCGCCACCCGAACAAGTCAAGGTCGATGGAACAAGTCCGGTGCAAGCTACTGCAAAGTGGAAGTTCAACCACAAGGACAAGGTCAAGGGTGACTGGCTTAAGTTCGAGAAAGACGAAATCATTACCAACATCGGCTGTAAGTTTGCCCAAGGGATTCCGTATAACGTAATATAAAATCCCTCGGATCTAACTGTGAGTAGGGCCTTATCAAGAATTTTGGTGCTGGTCAGGCACAAATGCCAAAGGCAAGACAGGAATTTTCCCCCAGGCGTTTATTGACGCAGCAACGCTACGCGACTTTGGCAAGTCCGGCTCGGATAGGGCGAGTATCGTGAGTAATGAACGAAACAAGTCCTTGTCTGTTTTGTCTCGGTTTACATCTCGCAAGCCAAGCCGCGTTGGAAGGCCTGGAAGCATTGCTGGATCAATCGGCAGCAATGAGATCCCGATACTCCCAACACCAGTCGGAACAAACGGACACGATTAGGGGAATGTAAAGTTAGTGTGGGAAGTAATGATGTATGACGACACTGAATACACCAGTTATGAAGCATGGCGTCAGACGGCGTACGGGGAATATACCCAGAGATACTTTGTGTTCTCTTCTTTTGCTTTGCACTTTCTTTTGCGCGTTTCGTATTTTTTGGAAGTAGTATTATATCATGGCATCCTACTAACGAGCTATACCTTTGCTGTGTTCCCTCTGTGACGACTACTTTGACTGTATTATGTGCCGAACAACCTTTAGAACCGAGTAACTGAAGTATAGGCTGGGTTCCGAGTCAAGCTGATCGACGCCGCCAAGCGAATGCTATGGATGCTTGATGCTTGTACCGACTTGGCGTTCAATATACCATCGCTAAATCCGAGAGTGGTCATTGTCCAGAAATATCTTGATCACTAACGAGGCTGGCCTGATATCGTATCGGAGCCGCTGAGTTCGATTCGATGCGTCTATTTCGATGATTCTTCAAAGCTCGCCAACCATTGAAAGCCAAAGAACGAGGGTCTTGTTAGCGACGTTACCATTCAATAGGTCAAATTGGTCGATTAAGCGCCATGATATCCGCCCTGTTACTCAGCCGCCCGCCAAGAAGGATGTTGATACCCATTTGTGGATTAAAGGCAAGCAAAGCAGATGTAACGATATTACAAAGATTACAAAGACCAAACCTGGTGATTTATGTCTTGGATCGGAAATGTTGAATCGGAAGACGTAGATGGCGTTGTTGAAGTAAGCCCAATCTTGAGGCTCTAGAATTCCATAGTTCACACTTGCCATTCCCAGACTAGACCCCCTGCACCTCAAAGATCTCCAGGGGAGCTGCATTCTAACTCCACCAAAAAAAAAAAAAAAAAAAAAAAGCAGGTACCACTACTAAGACTTCGACTGTCTACCTCGTGGGCAGCAGAAAAGTTGGCCTCCTAAGTCTTAGGGTATAAAAATAAGTAGTCTAAAAACTATAGCCTAAGGAGCATAAAGTGACCTACTAATTTCGTCTCGCATGCTTCCAGCGGACTGTGTCTCTGAGTGACATCTGCCATATCCACCAGATCCATAGATAGTTTGTTTCAACTCTAGGGACATTTCGCTAGATCATTTAGACTCGGAAAGAATGAGAAGAAAGGAGAAAAGGACCCATTAAAACACGTTAGACGCTAACGTAAATCACCTTCTGCCGCATTCAATACGGAACGTGGCCGTCGTTCTTGGCTTGTTGGTTGGCCGCGAATTGCAACAAGAAAGGCCTCTCTTTTGTGAAGAAATGACTGCAAATTCCTCATTTCTTCATCCAGTTTTTGGTCGATCAGTGGAATGAAACAGTGCAAGCCCTGTCGTGCACATCAGTCAATCAATGCCCTTTACAACAAGCTGAATAATGCGCCATGCTGATCATGGGCCTTGCATAAGACCTTCATAGATCGACAAGGTAATTCCGTAGGTAAAGGCTTTGTAAATAATTATTAAACAATGCGATAGTTACCGCTGTCACTCGCCGTACTGTACTATACATACCTAATTCTTTTTCCAATGTTACCCAAGCAGAGCAGTGATAGGTCATGTTAACAGTGCTTTTTACGGAGTCTGAGCACAGAGCAAGGGTCAGTCTCAGTTGGTAGGTGGCCAGCTAGATTTGGATCTGGATTTATACATAGTAACTTTGCACTTAACCTCCGACGACCACGGACCCGACAATGGCGTTTATCTTGACAAGCCTTACCTTGTTCCGATTGGGGCACAAGAGACACCGTGCTTCCAGGTTTTATGGTTTTGTGCACGGATTGAGATCAAAGGCTTCGATAATGGAAGAAGCGCTAACAGAGTCCGTCCAGGTTAAGCGGTTATAGCGGAGTATGGATATATTCCGAGACAAAAGATGTTGTACAAGACATAACTTTGAACAGAGGATAAACCCGATGTTGTGCAGATGCGATATAAGTCAGGAGCACGAACAATGCCACCTGTAAAACCACTTTAGGGCTGTCAAACAAGATGTGTGTATGAAGAAAGATGGGATGAGACGATTCTGAGGAGTGGGTGTTAAGGGGGTCAAGATCTGCAATTCTTGTATGTACGTAGCATTGTGCTGAGTTGTATCGTATAATGTGTCATTGTTCTTGGTCGGAGTGACGGAAAAGACGCATAACATTGCACTCATATGATGAAACGCCAGATCCTAGCTCCTTGGCCATGACAGCGCAACAAGACGACAGAACAGAAATAGCTGGGTCCAACTAGTAGCAACAAGGGAAAAATAAACTATCGGTCTGCATGGGTACTTATGAGTTCAGGTCATCACGATATGATGGAGCAATGTTGTAGATCTGGAGATGTTCTTCTTTCTTCGTTCAATGTGATCCCTCTTGTGGTTCAGGTGAAGAAATTACCTTATAATGAGTTGAACCAGTATCAGGTCAAGCACGTGCAAGATAAGGTCGGGCGAGCGTACCCTGAGACCACAGAGGACCATGACCCACAGCACCGGCCTATAGCACGCTAAAGGCTGTGTAGCGTCAGGGGTCAGGCCGGCAGTTTTCAGGTTCTCTCCCGTCGTTCTGGGTCCTGACTTGACTTGAAACACCAAGCGCCCCATCACAACTCATGGAAGATCGACCTAGCGCCAGTCGCATCTCGACTTTAAGCCGCCCTCTCACCAATCAACTTCTCTTCCCTATCAAACCCACATGCCCCAGCAAATCTTGGCTGGGTCTCCGGAAGTATCATGCCTGAGCTGGTGTACCCCTAGATACCATGTCTTCGCTATTCTGGGTCGTGCGTGGTCTTGGTTGCGGTCATTGACCATGAGCCTGAGGAAACACTCTATTCAATGCAACCGGGCTTGTTCTCGGTGTGGGTTTAGCCAAAGAGGCATCCACATATATCTCTGGAGCAAAAAGTTTGACTTCCTTTCTTTCTCTTGCTTGCTTGCTTGCATGTTTGTTTTGTTTGTATTATATAGATCTCTTTCCTCCTGTCATACCTTCTTTTTGCGAGCTATTGCTTCTCTGATTCATTCCAACCTTGACGGTTTATTTAAGTTTGATACTTACTCTCATCTTTCTTTCTATCTCTGCCTCTCTAGGTATTCTTAATGACGACTCCTTAAAGCTTGTTTCCTAACCTTTCAGTTCTTTATCTCACTTTCCCTCTCACTCTCACTCACTCTCACAAAATGTATATCAACTGGGCTGGACTCTTTACCCGAGGGTCGACATTCGTCAGTTCAGTTCGACCCGAAACTCGCAGCGTTTCGACATATACCGAAAAGGCTGTTTCCGCTATCCAAGCAATGAACGATGAATTCTACAACTCTGCTACCGGTACATGGGACAATGCCTGGTGGTCCAGCGCCAACGTATGTTTACGAGCCTCTCAAAGCAAAGTAGACACATGAAACTAATAATGGATTTTCAGGTGGTCACCACTCTCGCTGATTTCGTAACTCTAGAACTCGAAGAGGCCAACAAGCTAAACATTGGAGGCATTCTCGCTACAACATACACAAACGCTCAAAAGACAACCGTTCACACTATGAAGACAATGACAGACGGTGTCGTCACCTCCGCCTACTGTCTAGACTCAGACTCTGGCTGTATGATGAAGCGTTCTTTTCTCGGAAAACGTGGCTTTGATAACTTCCTCAACGAGTTCTACGACGACGAAGGATGGTGGGCTCTGGCATGGATCAGAGCGTCCGACGCTACTGGAGACCAGCAGTACCTCGAAGCTGCCATCGACATCTTCAACGACATGCAGACCGGCACTGGAACGAAATGTGGCGGCATCCGGTGGAAGAAGGAAGGCGAAGAAGGTTCAGGCTATGTGAATGCCATCGCCAACGAACTCTACCTGATGACGGCTGCTTCTCTGGCACGACGCGTCCCCAATAACGGCACATACCTCGAGATCGCCAAGAAGCAATGGAACTGGTTCCAGGATAGTGGCATGATCAACAAGGATGGACTGATCAACGACGGACTTAACGACGATTGTAAGAACAACGGTCTGCAAACCTGGTCTTACAACCAAGGTGTTGTCTTGGGCGGTCTTGTCGAGCTTGCTCTCGCAACAGGCGACGATAACTACACAAAAAAGGCCCACAAGATTGCACACGCAGCTATTGAGCACCTCTCCAACCCTGACGGCATCCTGATCGAGACGGACGACTGTGAGCACAAGGATGGCCACTGTGGCGCTGATGGGCAACAGTTCAAGGGTATCTTTGTCAGAAACTTGCGATACCTGCACACTGTCTCACCCAAAGCACTTTATCGTCGGTTCATCACCAAAAACGCCATCTCGATCTGGAGGAACGGCCGCAGCGAAGATAACTTGTTGGGAGTCGCTTGGGCCGGACCATATGTCCGCGCCACTGGTCCCTCGCACAGCAGTGCCTTGGATGCTATTGTGGCAGCCATTGCTGTTTCTTAGATGTTTTACTGGATTTTCAAAAGGGGAAAAGAGTCAACAATGACCAGGCGTCTTGGATGGGTAAAAAAAAAAACCATGGATTGGTTTTTAACAGCGAGTTTTTTTTGATGATTTTTCTTTTCTGGAATTAGATGGACACGGCTTACGAGCAAACATTAGACGGGAAAGGGTCTACGACTCTCATTTTATTTGTTAATGGTTGATACCCCCTTACAGGATTTGGAGGATATTTTGAAGGTATTACAGCTGGAACTTGGCCAACCCAACCGAGATAGAGACTTGAGACACTGATTGATGGACACTTATCTTAATCGATCTTTACAATACGACGATACAATACAATGCAATGCAACAATATCGCTTAACGATGCTTTCTATTTACCTTGGCACCTAGACCTATTTGTTTCGCCATATGTTCCTGACGTTGTACAGTGTTGGCTAACCTAGCAATTAAAACACTGTACAGGGTCCAGTAACGTTGAATGTTTGGATGCATGAAACATAGTCAGGTAGTTATTAACGACTCGTGAACTTGTAATAAACATCGTCTGAGAAACTGTGAGAGTTTTCTTCCTCAAGTTTCAAGAGTTACAGAGAACCAAACAGACTCCCATTGGCTCTACCCATATGAAGTCGCTCGTGCCAAAGTCCGGACCCGCTTACCTCATAAACTTGAGACCTCTCACAACATGTTGAACCTGATGCATTAATCAAACACCAACCAAACATACAATAAAAAATCCTGCCCAGCTATTCTCGTTTTTGGTTGTCGCAGACGTGAATGGTATGGACGCCCCAGAAGCAGATGTCGACATCAAACTACAGAAAATCTCGGCAGATCTTCTAGAGGACTTTGACCGCTCTCTGCCCCATTTCCTATGGAAACCTGATGGTCATGGAGGCACAGTAGTCCGCTCGAGGGTGCGCGCAAAGGAGATCTTCCGACTGACCAACTCTGTAAGTAAGTCTGAGATACTCATCTGTATTATCGTGACTGATTCTCCTGCCAGATTTTGGACCAATTTCAAGAACTCCCTCAGCTACTGGATCCTTACCTCCCAAAATGGATCCCCCTCCTGGCCGAGGTGTTTCTAAAGCATCTGCAAACTCGCCATCGTGGAAAAACACTTTCATCTCGTTCCAAACTCTTGGTCTCTGTCGAGTTTGCCATATGCAAAATTTTGTACACTTTTTGCAAGATCCGCGGCGAAAAAGTCATCGTGCGCTTTCTAAACGTCGAGGCCAAGTATTTAGAGTTGCTGCTTCTTGCCATTGAAGAGTCCGAACAAGCCTCTGCCGATGATGTTACTCTTGGGAAATGGTCATGGGAGGAGCGCTATGTTGTTCTTCTGTGGCTCTCACATCTCCTGCTGGCCCCCTTTGATCTCTCCACCATCTCATCCGTTGATCTACAAGACGTGACAGCACCGGATATTCCAGGCATGTTTTGGCCTGAGAACCTTCCTGCCATTACTGTACGCATGGTTCCACTTGCTATCAAGTACCTCAGTACTCCTGGGAAAGAGCGAGATGCCGCAAAGGCTCTCCTAGTAAGAATGGCGATTCGACGTGACATGCAACAACTCGGGGTGCTCAAGAGCCTTATCGACTGGTCTCTTACATCACTTCGTCCGCGCAAGGATCAACCTCTTCAAACGACATACTTCTGTCTTGGAGTATTGTCCTTCCTCGCTGGTGTCTTGCGGGCATCGTCAGACACGTCAGACATGAACCCTTACCTTTCCACCATCTTTTATGCCATACACACCATTTCTGTTGGCGAGGATGAACTCTCAAAGACCATCATCTCCTTTGCTCTGGCCAGGAAAATGATTCTCAAGGTTATTCGATCTGTGGTTGTGCTGCGTCTTCGACAACCCCAGGACGCAGCTAGCACTGAACTCACCGAGACCGCTATTGGATATTTGCTTGAATCGGTTTCTGACAATGATACACCTGTACGACTGGCTGCCAGTAAGTCTCTGAGCATTATCACACTGAAATTGGACCCCGACATGGCCTCACAAGTTGTCGAAGTCGTGCTGGAATCACTGAACCGAAACGTTCTTTGGACGAGACCAGCTGGAGGCAAACCAGTCAGAGATTTGTCCGCTGTAAATAATCTCGAGTGGCACGGCCTGATGCTTACACTCTCACACCTATTGTATCGGAGATCTCCGCCAACTGAGCAGCTGTCCGATATCATCCATGCCCTGCTTTTGGGTTTGTCATTTGAGCAAAGAAGCATGGCTGGAGGAAGCATTGGCGCTAATGTGCGTGACGCTGCTTGCTTCGGCATCTGGGCTTTGGCGCGCCGATATACGAGTGACGAACTTCGTGCAGTCCCCACAGACTCTGTCTTTGCAGCAAAGGCTCACCCAGATACGAGTTCCATCATCCAAGTTCTGGGGACAGAACTCGTCGTGACCGCTTCACTAGATTCCGCTGGAAACATCAGACGCGGTGCGTCGGCGGCTCTGCAAGAACTCATTGGACGGCATCCCGACACCGTCGAACAAGGTATTTGGGTAGTACAGACGGTCGACTACCACTCTGTCGCCCGACGTTCTAGAGCGATCGAGGAGGTAGCCGTTAACGCGACCAGGTTATCGAGTCAGTACGGCGAAGCCATCATTACTACTCTCCTTGGCTGGAGGGGTATCGGTGACCTTGATGCTGGCTCGAGACGTGTCACAGGTGCCGCTTTTGGCGTCCTTACCTACGAGCTTTCAGACTCAAAGACAGGCGATTCGCTTGCTCGATTCAAAGCCACTGTCCAACTACTGACTGAGCGTCTTGAGTCACTCCAGCCGCGTCAAGTCGAGGAGAGACACGGTCTGTTGTTGTGTTTCGCAGCTGTCCTCGACAAGTTCCCTGCTCTGCTCCAAACCGACACAACACAGGATAACTCGTCATTGATTGATGAGATATTATCGACAGTGTCAGGGTTATTGGAGAATTTACAGTCGACTGCCTATCGAAAACCGGAGCTACTCGCTGAAGCAGCAAGTCGCCTTGTCGTCTCAGCGTTGCCTATCCTACAAACCGCTGTTCTCGGCGCAAAGCCTCAGTTAGCCCTTCGACCAGGGCAAGAGCTCGTTCAGCCCGATAACACGGCTGAATATACAAGTCTAGTACCTGAGCTCGATTCTTGCAACAAAGATAGAAGCGCAACAGTAGTACGCCTGGTATCTGCACTGCGAGCTATTATTCCCACATGGCTGGATCGTAGCGAGCAAGAGACTATCGAGCCGATTGCTTCTGCGTCACTTGTCCTGCTGCTATTCTCCCCACCGAGTGAGAGAAAAGCGCTCATAAGCGAATGGTCTGAGACTGTTAAACGCCGCCCTACAAGTCGAACTGCCATGCACGGCAATGGCTACTTTTCAGCACTTACAATCGCGCAGCCCCTGGTAGACTCATCCGAGGATCTGGCTTGCCAGGCACTCTTGGAGCGATGGGCATGGGATAACGAAATTGATACTCGGGTGGCTATTTTGCAGAGCCTGACACGCAGCAGTATTTTACACAAGAAGCCTCTGACATTTTTACAGTTGATCGCTGAAGGGTTGAACGATTATACTACGAATGCCCGGGGAGATGTTGGATCACATGTCCGTGTGCAGGCTCTCCGAGCTGTTAGAGTATTATGGGATCAATTGGATGGGGCCGCAGTTGAGAGTGAATGGGCAGAGGCATCTGTGAGGGCGCTCTTCTTCAGTACTCTTCGTCTTTCTGCCGAAAAGCTCGATCGCGTCCGTCCTGAAGCCCAGGCTGTAGTGGCCCTTATCTTGGAGAAAAGGTAGGTCGAGCAACACCTTTGATGATTGCTTTGTCGAATACTAACGGCTTTAGCCACACAAAAACCTTTCTCGAACTCACGTTTTCCTCAAAAGCTTACTTCCTCAGTCTGCTGAACTTGTATGGTGGGGCATGTCTACAGCCATTGCTTCACAAAGTAGTAAAGGAAGATACGGGTCAATGGATGGCAGAACTTATGGCTGGTTTCGTCGGATCTGCAGACACAGGCAACGAAGACCTGATCATTGCGAGTCGAGCGGCGCTCTGTGGCTTTTGCGAAGCCAGCAACGAAAACCTAGACCTTGTCTGCCATTCTTTATTGCGGAACCTGAAAACTCGACAGGGTCAAGATAGAGTTGTCGTGCCGACTCTAGAGGTTGTTGCATTCCTGTTCCACGTACAAGTCTTTCAAAAGAGTACTGTCGATCTCCGTAGTCTGTGCCTGCAGACTCAGAAGGCAGGATACAAGACGGGCAACGTGCGTAAGCTTGAGGCATGCATTAAGGTCTACGCTGGTGCTGCATCGATGCTTGGCCAAGGAGGTGCCGAGCCAGGAGCCCATGAAGCTAGAAAACGGTTGGGAGCTCTGTTGCACCATCCATGGCCCAAGGTTAGGACCATGGTGGTAGATGGACTCTGGAGTGTGCTTGGGGAACAAAAGGAGGCTGCAGATAAATTAACAGGTGTAGACTGGGGTCAAGCAGGTAAGTCACAGATCAAAACTGCAGTCGAGGAGCTGGGGCTATGTTAGTTCAGGGATATCAGAAGTGTGTCCCAACGTGGCAGCTGAATAGTGTTCGAGAAGGTGAGATGCGCGTGCGGCAATGCAGTAGTGGCTGTTCGGCTCGAAGTTTGGTCCCTGATCGACCCGCGATGACAGACTGACCATGTCAGTGCGCATCAATCACTATTGTGATATCAGATTAGACAGCCTCAAAGCTAGCAAACCTTGATATCCAAGAGAGGAAGGTGAAGGAAATAGTGACCGTTTACAATCAAGCCTCTGAAGAACGCCACTACACGATGATTCGCGAAACAAGTACGGTTGCGAAACCATGTATAGGGTTATAGGTGGTATGGTGGCTTGAGACATTTGAAGCCACGAAACTGTGTTCATTTCTGAGAAAGCCCGGTAGAATGGATGAACGACTCGTCAAAGTTTGCCTGACGTTGGTTTATTTGCAATAATTCGGTGTAAGTTTACGCCATGTTTCTCCTGACGTTCTAGTGGGTGCACTAGACGTTCCCAGGCAGTCGCTGTAAACGTGGTTGACAATGCCATACAGTAGTTTGGCAGTCAGCCAGTCTTATCGGCGTTCCAGGGACAGAAATGAGAGTGGAGGAAATGCTCCTTATGTTTCAACGATAGACGAATCGAGATTAAGAGTGAGAGGCACAGTAGATACAATATCTAAAGCACATGGATGATCCTTCTGGCAGCTACTGATGGACATGCTGGACTTGGGAATTAACTCATTTGTCTAATATCCAGGGGCTATGAAATTGGCCCCGAGTGTCATTGACCGTTTTGGCTTGCTGGGTGAATCAGTGTGGATATTTTGATAACTCAGCTCGATGAGCCTGTGTACTATATACGGGCGTTGATATCAAACTCGACCTGAGCTAGTAAAGGAGACGCTGTAGGAAAATGAGTACTACAGCATGTCGAGTATTAACAAAGTGCATGAACCAAGGAACAAGAGATAAGGCTGATGCACGCATCGTGAGATGTGGAGTTTTGCAGATAAGGAAGCCATGAATTGTGGGTAATATTGGTGTGGGTTATTACATGTAATCAATTATCGATCATGGTTTGGTTTCTATTTTTTGTCTAGAAGTAGTCTTGGCTCAGAGGTTCGTTTTTACACGGAAATTCTCAGATGATAATGAGGGGAGAGAAAAGAGCTTTGTTACCTCAGTTAGTACCTCTTGCCCAGTCTACCTACATACAGACCAGATTATTGGGATGCACAATCTCTAGTTGCAGGTTACAGGTTGCAGGTTGCAGGTTGCAGGTTGCAGGTTGCAGGTCGCAAGCGGGAAAGTGGAGAATCTCCATCCGTTGCAAACATGGCAGGCACCATCTAACAAAACTCTAATGTGCACGGCCATATTCCCTCATTGGTAAATTTTCTACATCATGAAGTTGGTATCTCTTTCACTTACAATTCCAATCTGCGCTTTACTTCATAGTACCATCAAAACATTTCAGTACCTCAATCCCAAGACAATAGTCAGAAAAGCGTGGGGGCCTGCGCGATTCCCTTATCAAGTATAACAACCATGCTGTCGCGTGATGTGACAGGCTCTTGGCTGGTAGGTAGGTTGCTTGGCTGCTCGATATTGGACCCTTGTTTTGTCTTTTCAAACCTGGGGGACATGGAATGTCCATATTGGGTAGCTCCTGGTTTCCATCCCAAAGTATCGGATCTGCATTTTTATCAATCACCATCAGACATTGCATGGCAGAAAAGAAAAAAAAAAACCACGATAAAATAACCTTGACAAGCTGATGGAAGGAAGGATGGATGGTTGGATGATGGCTCGACCAAAGCCGAAGCTGTGCGTTATGATAAGATCATAAGCAACACGGCATAGCGCCCAGCCACAAAACCACAATATGGGAACACCTTTTCAGCACTCTTTCACATATCGGGCAGTTCCGTACATAACATGTGAAGTCACTGATAACCCCCAGACCGTCAAGTTCAGACGTGTCGATAGGTCCAATTCCAATCCGTCGGAATGGCCCCGGCTTGGTGACCGACAACGGAGCTGCACTTCGCTTCGACAAGGAAGCCATAATACTGTGAAACATGTGCGATTAATAGTGTTGCTCAATTGTTGTGCCATGAAGGACGGGCATGAATATTCGCATGACTAGCTCAGACAACTAGGGTTCAGTGCTACCAAGCCTGGTGGCTGATTTGCTAGCTCCGCCCTGGTACTTGCGGCCTGAGTTGCATCAAGAGGTGTTTCTTGTCCGAATGGAAAAGGAAAAGAGAAAAGTGCTTTTTACCGCAATGACGGCACGATGGGCTTTCTATACTTCGTACCGCATTGGAACCGTGTCGGATCAAGCATATTCGGCGACAAAAACGTATCCAGCAAGTCGGGCATCCCCATCCCTACGATAGCAGTCCGAGAAACACGAATATCCCGAAAGAGGTCATCTCCCCAATTCGGCAGCGCTTGACGCCAAGTAAGGCATATATCCTTACCTCGAACTATGATTTGTTAGCCAGCTTGATGGGATGGAGGTCATTGATCGATTTTTTGGAGCTTCAGCAGTCAACCATCATTTGCTGCCATGTTATTTGCGTTGACACAGTATGGTTACCAATCGGCTACCAAGTCAAACTATTTGTTCTCTGGTCGTCCTCTTCCTTCCGCGTCTTGGCTAGACCACAGTCCAGTCCGTCGCTGGCTCAATGTGGACGCCAAGAATCAATATCCTTGGTGCAATGTTCGTCATCCATGATGGTCGATCATCCTGTTCACTTCCTTGACGGCATTATCACAATCCAATAGCCCAGATTGTATTATTGAGAACTATCGGTGGACCCTGTTCGCCGTAATCGTTGTCAAGAGTACCAATCTGGCCAGCTACAGGAACTTCAAACTCTCTGAATACCAACCGGGCTAGCTTTCACGAACCTGCATTAAAGACCCTAATGCTCATCAGTCCCTTGGCTTTTGATCCACTGGCGCTGGGGCTGGACCGACACTTTGGATGGCTGGCCCATTTCATCCTGGGGCTCCACAGTCTGTGGCCAACACCCCCTCCCTCCACGACAAGACCGACGCACAGGGCCACAGATGACGGGGTTACGGGCTTTGAGAGGCCACAAGCTCGTGTGTATGCGTGTGAGAGTGCTCTGCTCTCTGCTCGTCCATCAACGCTACTGTAACTTACTGTGCCTTCCGGATGGTCAACCGGGACGAGTCGATTCGCCCACACTCTCGCCTCCGCAACATTAGATGTTGGGCCTTGGGACCTGCCGCACCTTGTCCGCCTCCACTCTTCTTCTTATCTTGACTTAATACTTCCTCCTCTGCCCTGTATTCTATTTCCAGGTCTCCTTCCTGCTCAGCCTTGGTTTGTTGCCTTGCCTTTCTCTTCGACCAAATGCGAGGCGACACATCAATACATTTTCCCGCGAACTGGCATCACTGACATATACGCGCACCCCAACGACTGCGATTTTTGAGAGTAGCGACTGCTCTGACTGGTTTCATTCTTACTCCTGTCGACGCGGTTCAATCCGTCGCCAACTTCCGCTCACCCAAGCTAAACTGCCAAACTGTTATCGACACGGGTCGCCAAGTCCACGATTTTCATGAATTCATCTCTCGCTGAACCGCTACTACCACTAGTCAAGTGCCATATGCGGCGGCTTTATGTTGAGGTGAATTATCAAAGTATTTCAAGATCAACTACAGATCCGACGTCACGGCATCTACCGCCAACACCATTCCAGCCGTAAATTTCCACCAAATTTTAGCCCTTACGCTCAATCGTTACCTCGCTCGTCGGGCCCTCTGCGGAGGACGACGGGCGCGGACTGGGGCGCAGACATGACCCTCTATACGGAACCTCCAACCCTTCGCGAATTCAAGTACGATAAGCCCACTCTGCTCGTCTGTTGGTGGGCAACGTCATTTTGCACTCTCATTATCCTCCTACGGCTTGCTGGCCGTTTCATTCGTACAGAACGATTATTCACCGAGGACCGTGTGGCTGCGCTTGCCTTGATACCTTTGTATGCTCGCATGGCATGCGTTCATTATATACTCATTTACGGAACCAACAATGCTCAATTTGACGGCGTTGAGCTCACTGACGAACAACTACGCCAGAAGTCTATTGGCAGTGGTCTTGTGCTAGCCAGTCGAATTTTTTACGCTGCAACGTATGTGCTGCTTTCTCTGTTTCAAGCAATTATGAACGTCATGTGCTGACTCCGATAGCTTATGGATACTAAAGTTTGCAGTTCTCGAGTTCCTCCACCGATTGACTCGAGCCACATGGGAACGAACATGGCAGACGTCTCTGTATATCATTCGCATCATCCTTGCAGCCACCTTCATCGCCGTTGTCATAAGCGACTTTGTCGAATGTCGTCCTTTCAGTCACTATTGGCAGGTTTTGCCTGATCCTGGTGGTCAGTGTCGCCAAGGTTATGTGCAGCTTCTTACCATGGCAGTCTGCAACGTCATCACCGACTTGTTGCTTGTCATTTTCCCCATTCCAATCATCGTGACGAGTGGAATGACGATAAAGAGAAAGATACAACTCGTGCTTCTCTTTTCCCTCAGTCTGTCTGTTGTAGGAGTGACACTCTACCGTGTACCACACATCATCGACGAGAATGGCCGTCAGCAATATCGGTCTCTTCTGGCTTCAGTTGAGCTTCTGTTTGCCACGGCAGCGGCCAACTCATTGGTATTGGGGTCTTTCATGCGGGATAGGGGTATTAAAAAGCAGAAGTTCCGCCGTTCGTCTGTCGCCGAGTCCCTCGATCCTTCTCTCAATCTTCGCCGTCCGACTTTACATCGACACTGGGGGAGTGATGAGGACCTCGTTCGGGATATTGGCATGACTGTCGATCCGGAACTACAGGACCAGCCCGACAATTCCAGTGAGAATGGTGCTTTGCAATATACTCCTGCCCCTCTTGTCCGGAAGCTGGACCAAGATCTTGAGCGCTGGCAATTCCCACAGAGACAGCGCAGTAACGCAGAGCATAGCGACGATTCTCTAATACAACATGACCCACTCTCTCGGTCGAAGAACGAGAATAGTCCGGCGCCAAGAAGAGTATCTTTCTTTGATGTGGGTGGCTTGCTCGATGTTCCGCCCGAAAGTTCTGGCAGTCTACGAGCAAATAGCCGCGACTCATCTAAAGAGGACTCAGCACAGTCCTACACACCTCCTGTGCCTTCGTTGCCGGCCAGTTCGGGCGGGTTCCGTCGAGGTTCGACTGCATTACTCCAGGATATTGGTGGCCTTTTTGGGCCTGCGAACGCAAGGTCGAATCGATCCAAGCCCAAATACGGAGGCACTGAACTCCAACCGATACCACAATCTCGGCAAGAGTCACGACAAGGCAGTCATGCGCATTCAGGGACAGAGCTGAGGGATCCTGGCGGGCTCTTGAATTAAAGTGTCGATTGCCATTGACATATATATCTTGTTTGCCTTGTGGCGACAATCACATTTTCATCGTCAAATTCATTGGATCATGGACTCATAGATATTTCCACGGCTATAGGCGTTTTTTCAGTTGGTATTTCGGGTTTAGTTAGCAGGACAGGAGTAACGTGTGGGAAGGATTCTTTGGGTATTTGGGAACCTATTGAGGCGGGATTTGAGCACAATCACTAAAGTGATTTTTTGCAGGCTCACCATGAGCTCAATTTTTTTTTTTTTTTTTTGCCAGGATGGCATGGATATTGATTAGATATACCCGGCGGAAGCCAAGTTAACGTTTAATGGCATTGGCATGAATCTTAAACATTATTCTCGGACAGAGATCAAAGTAGTTTATGAGTCTGACATCGTATCAGTGTGGGCAGTTATATATGAAATCTTCAAATATGCGGTTACCTGCTGGCGTCACCTTCAGCACTCAGACAGTCGATATTCAGTGAGGTCTATACGCTAAGCGGTCACCCAACACACGAGTAAACAAGCACAAGGGATGGGGAAGCCTTCATATAAATGCTTGTATTCCTTGGTTGGCTTTGCTACAGCGCAGCACAATTTAGATAGAACCCCTGAAACGCCAGCTTTTTTGAATTTCATTTGCAGTTTGACGCCCTCGTCCTCGTACCAGAAGCCCGTTCTTTCCTTTAACACAATCTCGACATAGCCTATCCAACAAATTATCTATACACACAATCGGTAACTAGCATATCGACCAGCTGTTTCACTGTTTCGGATGATCTTGACAACATGACCTCGCTTGAGGCCCAGATAGCGAGCAACAGGGTCCTTTTGCAAAATACGAGGGAGCTGGGTCTCCTTCAGACGGTAGCGCTTGAGAAGGGCAATCTTCTCCTCACGGGAAAGGAGAACATGCTTCGGGACAAGCTCGTGGTGGGTGATGTTAACGAGCAAATCGTCCTCAAGGAAGCACTCGATTTTTGCAAGCGCTTCGACGCCGGCAAGCGACCTGCGGGCGGCGGGAGAAAGAGGGACGTGAGTCACCATGATGCCGGTCTTATAGTGGTTGTTAATCACGTATGCGGCGAACGCTCGGATCTGATTGACACCGAAGGTCTTGTCGGCAAGGAACTCGATCCAGATAGGGCCACAGTCAGCAACAGGATCGGGGTTGGCTGCTGTCACGGGAGGAGTAAATTTGCGGATCATGGCTGTGCTAGGACGCGCCGAGAACGATAGTTTGTTGCGGCTGTAATTGATACGGTTAGTTTTGCATTTTCTTCGGTTGGAGTAACATGGATGGGCCCTTACTTGATAGAACCATCGGGGTTGCAGTACTCGTCGCGGAAGCGGTCGAGAGAGATCTTGACTTCCTCCTCAGCGAGCTCGTATTCCTTTGCAACATAGTCAGTTTGATGGGCTGTTATTTTATAGCAGAGCTGCGCGACGAGACGTGTTGCACGATTCTACTTGTAGTCTATAATAAGACTTTTAAGGTAGACGTACTCGATCCGCGACCATCTCATGGACGGTCCTCCATGCCCGCCAAAGCCGGACAACCTCCTTTGACTTGGCGTCTGTGGGAACGTGATCGACATCCATGGCGATTATGTGTTAAGAAGGCGATTCGAATCGTGGTGTTGATGGTGGAGCTAATACGGGTAAGAAAGAACGGTTGCGATCGCAGGCGTCTCAAAAATGTTTCTTTCTTTCAGCCTTGCATCGTCGCCGCAAAAGTCCAGTTTCTTTGGGCGGGTCAGAGCGCTCAGTAAGTCATGTGACTTGCACCGCCACGAGCGTAGCCACAGCAAGCTCTCTGCCACAATTGAATGTTGAGGTTGATCAAGGTGGGGCGGGAATGTACCCCTGGCACCAGGACCCTTCAAGCTCAGTGGTCTCGGTCTCTTTTCCAGTGAACGCTAGGGGAAGGACGGGCCCGAGTCCAAGGGAGGGGCAGCTCAGTCAGTGGTGCACGGGCCTGCCCCAATAGGCAAATTAACAGGTCGTGAGCAGGAGAGACACGGGTCCAGAACTTTAGTAGGGGAAGGTGGTGGAATTACTGCAAGCTGGCAGCACCGCCTAAGCCTACTGTACAGCGTACTTACCTTGTGGTTTTTTTAATCCTTTACAGTTGGGCCATTTCTTTTTTCTCTCCTCTTTTTCCTTAACCCTTCCCACTTGATCTCCACGTGTCGTCCTTATCCTCACCTCTATTCTTCCTCGAGCTGTCTCGCTCTTGGTTCCTAATCTCTTGTCCGCTCTGTCTCTGTCCTCGCAATAATGGCCGAAACCGCAACTTCTCCTGCCCCTGCGGCAGAAAACAAGCAGGCTCATGTCCGTCCTACTAAACCTGACGAGGAGATCTTTAAGAAGGAGCTCGCAAAGGCTGAGAAGGAGCACAAGGCTTCAATGGACCGCCTGGTACGACCTCAATCCCTCTCCTGTTCTGTGCGATATGGCTCGCCTATCGACGCGGGTCCCACATCTGTGGTCTCGGGTGAAGCTGAGCTATAAGGGGTCGGCATTGGCTAACTGTAATTCTTTTCTAGGCTGCTGTGAAAGCTAAGATTGATATTGCTATGCCCAACAAGAACAAGGACCAGCCCAACCCTACCCAGCAACGACGACAAGAGCTCATTGCTCAGGCCAACGAGATTCGACAGAAGCAGGCCGGCGGAAAGAACGCCCGCACTGGAAAGCTCGATCAGATCAAGCGCCTTGATGAGCAGGTCCGAAGCCGAATTGCCGAGCAGAAGACAGCAAAGGCCAAGGTTCCCTACAAGAGCCTTGAGGATGTCGACCGCCAGATTGCCACTCTTGACAAGCAGGTCAACTCCGGTACCATGAAGCTTGTCGACGAGAAGAAGGCCCTTTCAGACATCTCTAGCCTCCGCAAGATGCGCAAGAACTTCGGCCAGTTCGAGGATTCTCAGAAGCAGATTGATGACCTCCGCGCCAAGATCAAGGAGATAAAGGATAGCATGGACGATCCCGAGCAGCGTGCCCTTTCTGATCAGTACAACAAGATCCAGGCTGAGATCGACACCATCAAGGCTGAGCAGGATGAGGCCTACAAGAGCCTCTCCACCCTTCGTGACGAGCGAACCAAGCTGCAAGCTGAGCAGCAGGAGAAGTACACTGATATCCGCAAGTTGAAGGATGACTATTACGGACAAAAGAAGGCTTACCAGGCCTATGACCGCGAGGCTCGTGAGGCTCGCCGTGAAAAGCAAAGGGCAGAGCAAGAGCGTTACCACCAGGAACGTAAGAAGGCCGAGGCCGAGCGCCGCCTGGGCGATGCCAGTGACCCTGCCTACCTGGATGAAATCCGCCGTGCCAACAGCCTGCTCCAGTTCCTCGACCCTAATCACAAGGTCGAGAAGGGCCCTCTCATGGCCGATACTGGTCTCGGTGCTCAGGCCCAGCGAAGCGTTGATGAGTCTGGCCTCAAGGGCACTAAGCTCCTTCGCAAGGAGGACCGTGAGGAGGAGTACGCCCCCGCTATCAAGAAGGGTAAGAAGGGCAAGAAGGCCAGTGCCGGTGCCTCATCCAACAAGTTCAGCGTCCCCCCTGCCGTTGTCGAGGACTGTGCTGCCATGGGCATTGACCCCCCTATGAGCTCCGCCGATATCCCTGCTGTTGCCGAGAAGGTCCGAGCCAAGCTTGACTTCTGGAAGAACGACCAAGAGGCCCAGACCCAGCGCGTAAGTTTGTCATCTGAACCTTTGGTGGGCTGCCATGCTAACTATTGTTATAGAACATCGAGAAGGCCAAGAAGGAGATTGCTGAGCTGGAGGCCGCTGAAGCTAATGGCGACAAGGTCGAGCAGGCTACCTCTGATTTGAAGGAGACTTCTATTGCTGACAAGCAGGAGTCGTAAATATCAACCTCGACTCGACTCTGATTGCTCGTCGGCAAACTCCCATGCCGTCGATGCTGGGCCCTAACGAATACTCACAAATGCGCTCTCTCACTCCCTCATCCTATCCACTATCTGCCAAAAGTCTCTCTTGGCGATCTTACTCGACATGTTGAATCAATTGTTGAACTGATATCAAATGTCGTCTAAAAAGTTGTTTGGCCCATCAACTTTATTGCGCGAGTTTCAATCTTTCTCGCCCTTTTTTCACCACCATGTTCGAATCTAAAAAGCGCTTTCTCGTGCGATTTTGTAATTAGGCGCTACTTCTTAGTGAAGCCATGCGCAAGGAAAATGATAAAAAGTTGGTTCAATTCGGTGATGAGACTCGTTGCATTGATTTTTCTTAGCGTCGTGACATGATTCTCGGTTATCGGGTCCCTTGTAGATCTTGGCCCTAGGTAGGGTCAATTGACTTTGCTTATTGCCGCTCATGGATACATAGCTTGGTGAGGTCATGAGGAGCTTGTATGAAGGAGGTTTGAGTTGGGCACACATCGGGCATACGCTGTGCCTCTTCAGCCTTTCACTTTGCTGCCCTTTTTATGCTTTGCTTTGTTACTCGCGTGTCTGGCATTAGTGAACCGACCAAGACGCATACTTTGCATGCATACATACATACAGACTATCTTGTCTTAATGCAGCAGATGATGTGTTATAAGCACCGGCATTAGTTAGTCTCTGTTCTCTAGCCTATCGCTATGATCGCAGATGTCTTGGGTGCTTGCCCCTCATTTCAATGATTGCCCAAAGTCCAACTCGGGCAGTTGTTGTTAATCAATTCTGCTCGCCATCACACACGGCTGAACGGGAAAGGATTACTGTGTGTCGTTCCTAATTTTGCCTTAAATGGCGTGGTATTTTGTAATTTCAGATACACAAACAACGATGCCCAACTTTGTTAACCCCAGATACTCCAAAGCAAAAATGCAAACCGGGAAAAGTATGTACTCGGACACAAATGACATCGTCAGCCCAACCTTGAACCCTGCCAATAATGATGCCACATCGATCTGCCATGCCGGTAATACTCCACGCCCTGTTTATGCAATGGTCGTGATGTTCGTAATCGTAATATGAATTTTGTAGTATCCTCAGCACCTACGAATGTCCAGCGTTACTGTATCGACATTGGTAAAGTTCTAGTATGGAGGAGGAGGGGGGGGATAGTTGTAACCACCAGGCATTGGCGGCGGTGCTCCAAAGTTGGGGGGTCGTCTCATTCCGGGGCCGGGAGTTCGACGGTCGGCTCGAGGCATGGGCATCGGTGGAGGCTCCTGGTGCATCTGGCCTGGGTCGCCACGGTATCCTGGGGGTACGACTGTGCCAGCGGAGCCGGGAGGGTTATTGCTGTTTCGGCGGTTTACTTTTCGTAGATTTGATAACGATCCTAGCGGTGGTTCTTTAACGGCCGGCTCATCCTCCGCCGGCAGTGTAAGCTCAACAAGTCCAAAGAAATATTCAAGTACTTCGGGGTAGCGCTGTACGCTCGCCTGCCAATCTTCGTCAATGCCGCGTTTCAATGAGGCTTGCGCTTCGGCAACTTGCGTCGGATGAGGCGGTGCATGATAATAATGATAAGCGTGAGCAGTGATTCGATCCATATGCGCAGCATGGGCAGTCTTTCGTTGATCAGTGAGGAGGCGGAAATATTCAAGTATGTAGTCTTGCGCATGCCCTCGAACCCAGGAACTATATAGTCGTACGGTCAGACCTATTTCGGCGCGTAGCGAGGAACAAGAGCTATTACCGTATTTCAGTATATATGGACCGCATCATACGGTCCTCGGCTTGTTTAACAGCAACGTCAAGGCCCTTAGCCTCACACTCACATGCCATATTGGCCGGGGCATGGCATATCGCACAGTCAGGATCCATCCTGATGACAGACTTGCCAGGATATGAGTATTTCCTGGGAAACATCTTAGCTGAGGTATCAGGCAAATTGAATTACACAAAGTTGGAGTGGCAGCCGTGATGCGAGAGAAGGGCAGGTAAACAGTATTCATCTACGGTCAACTCATGACATCGACGTGAGATCCCCCTCCAACCCCGCAGACGATCTTCATAAGGATGTATATGCGTAGGGAAAAAAACCAGCAATGTCAGGATTAAATAATGGATAGGTAGGCAAAGGTGGCAGATGTAAGGGTAAAAATTTCAGGAAAGTCAAAATGGACCTACTGTGACTTAAAGGCACGAGCCGTGTCAAAGTCGATTGAAGACCGTGGCGGTAAGAGATAACGACACCGGGTTGGAAAATGGTCTGGTTTGCCTGTCGAACACCAGCTCGGGGAAGGAGAGCAAGCACCTGTTTCGCTGGAGCCGTATGTGTCCTGCAATGCAAGTAGCAGCAGCTCTCGGGGCTCGAGCTGGGAATGGAGGCCGAGGGAGAAACTGAAGAGCCAGAGAGCGAGCGAGATGAAAGAAGTCGCGTGGGGAAGGAAGCGATGTGGAGAGAGATCGAATGAGGACAGGCGGACCACGTCTACAGTCGTGGCTCGAATGCGGGACCACGGATCGTATGCAGGCTGGCCCAATGGCTTCAAACTGGTACAAGGGAGGGGTTGATGGCCACGAACCGTCGTTGGGCGATTGTGCGGCTCATGTGCTAGAGGTAGGAAGGGTGGTGTTGACAGACAGTAGTACCACAAAAGATGGAGGGGGTGAGTGGAACGTTGGCGAAGAGGATGCAAGGCAAAAAGTTGATCGAGACGAAATCGCAGACCCTTCTAAAGCTTGAGTTGACGTAAGATACTGTCTTGCTGAGGCGAATAGAGCAGATTCGACTGGCGAATCTGTGAGAATGCAAAAGATGTCGGACGTGACAAATAGGTAGTCAGTTCGGCTGGAAGTGTTGAGCGTCTTACTACCAAGGATGGACGAATGAAGACCAGGGACGATCGTGGAGCGAGCCCCAGCAGTGAGCAACAAGGTAAAATAATACGGCAGAGGGGGCGAGGCACTGAAAAGGCCGACGAGCGAAGCACAAGAGGCTCTGTTGTCGCTTTATTCACTGCTGCAACACATGTTCACCGCATTTTGGCATCCGCAAGCGTCTCTTGTTAAGTTCGGGAAGCTGGGGCTAGCCCAATGCTTGTCGAATAGCAGCGAACACCAGCGATGGACCATTCCGGGTGAGCTGCATGATCCCATCGGATCGAGGTGAAACGAACGGGCTGGGGAAGAAGTATTGCGTCGAAGGGGAGCAGCTGGTAGACGTGTTTCTAGACGACTGTATTGCTCCTTCTCCATAAAATACATGGGCCCAACGGGTCGAATAAAGTGCTCAAAACACGACTCAAATCAGGACCATGGTTGCGCCTGTCTTTATGGTTGCTGTGCTGTGCTGTACAACGCTACCGAGGTCCGTGGGCATAATGCGTCGGATCGTGGTGATCGGGTGCGAAATGTTGAACAAGGAGAGAACCCGCACGGGAGAATGAAGCCTTGGTTATGTACTAAGTCAAAGGCATAACGAAACAAAGATGAAGTTGTAGGAGAAGAAACGAGGTTCCAGGTTTGAGGTTGCCTTGTTGCACTGCCTTGTTCTGTTGTAGTCCTAGCAGAGACCTGAGGCATGGATGGCAGTTACCATCATTCTCTAAGCACTGAAGTACTCTTTCCCTTTTGGGACTTATATGAGGAACACCTCTCATCATGATAAGAGATGGGCAAAAGGTAGTATGTAGGACTATATCAAGTTGTTTTATAGCATCTGACGACAGTTTGAAGACTATTGTTTCCAATCTCGCTTTTCTCAAATCGAGGCGCATGTTGCACAATGAAGCTACTATCATTCACCCAAAGGGATTACACTGCGTACTATAGCATGTTCTCAGCGATCAGACAGATGCATTCCTCCTTTCTCAAAACTATGAAATCACCTTATCAGACAAATGATGTCTAGGATGATCGATTTGTTCAGGAGCCAAAATCTTGACTTCCTAGTGGACTTCCCACTTACATACATCCCTAGCGTGCAGCATGCTCTTATCTTATCGGTATGAGAAGCCAAACAAATTTCGGAGCTAGACATCATGGATATATTCAATATTGACCTCGATACTCCAACGCCAACTCAACGACAGAGTATCGCTTAATTCTCTGATCATGGCTCCGCGGTGCCCAACTGTATCGTCGACTTTTCTTCCTTTTCTATACCCCTCAGTCTTCCTAGCAAGACAAACTTTCTCGAGCGCATCTGCTCTACGACGTCGATACAACTCCACCGTAAACGATCTTCCAGAGTCACGATTGAACCCCGCTCCTGACGATTACGCCTCCCCAAGCTTCTCCGACAAAGCTTTCCTTACTCTTTATGCTGGACGGGGTGGAAACGGCTGTATTTCTTTCTTGCGCGAAGCTTATCTAGCTGAGGGTCCTCCCAATGGCGGCGACGGTGGCCATGGTGGCAATGTCTACATCCAAGCAGCGCATGGCGAGACTTCGCTGCACAAGTTATCTCGCAAGCGTTTCGTGCGTGCTGGTCGCGGGAAACATGGTCAGGGGAGCGCAAAAAGTGGGACGCGAGGAGACGACATTATAATAACTGTACCTGTGGGAACAGTCGTCCGTGAATTAGAGCGTGAAGATCCAGTTGCCGACGAGGAGATGGATATGCGATTATGGCGAGCTCAGCAGAAGCAGAAGAGGCGTGAAGAACACCAAGCAGCTCTGGAACGAAAACAGAGGCAGGAACACGAAGAAGATATTCATGAGGAGGAAGAGGAGGAGTTTGAAGAGGAGGAAGAGGAAGAGGAGGACCATGACCCTGAGCGTCGCAAGTGGCTTCTATACCCTGGACTGTCCAAGACCGACGTCAAAAATACTGTTTTCCCCAAGTTACCCAAACGTACTCGACTACTCAAACAACCGCCTCCTACAATCCGTCTTGACCTATCTCGTCCTACTCCTACGCCTATTCTCCTTGCAACAGGCGGTATCGGCGGTTTGGGCAATCCTCACTTCACTTCGCGGGCACATCCTCGCCCAATGTTCGCTACCAAAGGCGATGATGCTGTCACTATGAAGATCGAACTGGAGCTCAAGCTCCTTGCCGATGTTGGCCTCGTCGGTCTTCCCAACGCTGGAAAGAGTACTCTACTCCGTGCCATTACAAATAGCCGTACTCGAGTGGGTAACTGGGCTTTTACGACCCTTCAGCCCAATATCGGCACGGTTGTTCTCGACAAGTACTCTGGCCGTCCTACCATCAAGAGCTATCGACGGTACCCTGCTCAGCTGGGTTTGCCAGAGGAGGTTGAGACTGAGCCGCGCACTCGCTTCACCATCGCCGACATTCCCGGTTTGATTGAAGGGGCGCACCTTGACCGCGGTCTGGGAATCGCTTTCCTACGACACGTCGAGCGTGCTGGCGTCCTTGCTTTCGTTATTGACTTGTCTGCTGGCAATGCAGTGGAGGCCCTCGACTCGCTCTGGCGTGAGGTTGGACTGTATGCCCAAATGCGTGATGAGGAAGAGGCTGATCGCGCAATCGAATCTAACATTGATTGGGATGTCACATCAGACCTGAGCGGCCCCATGAACTATTCTCCTGAGCCTGAACTTGACCAAAACTCGAAACAAAAGCAGTCATTGCAAATTGCCGGAAAGCCGTGGTTTGTTGTAGCAACCAAGGCGGACTTGCCAGAGACGCAAGAAAACTTCAAGGAGCTCAAGCAATACCTCGACAACATCACAAAGGGTGAGAAGCCACACCCAAGCGGTGTCGAAGAGGCATGGACCAAGGATTGCGCCGTCATTCCGGTAAGCGCAATTAATGGCCAGGGTGTTGATAGAATTGTACACTGGACTGTAGGATTATTAGATGAGTAGGCGATGGCGTTAACATGAGCCAAAATTGTAACAATAGCATGACATCTACATGAAGCCTTACTAAATACTGTGAGAAGCATAGGATCACAGCGCAACAAACACTCGGCAAGAAAGTGTAACTGCTAGGATCTTAACACAAAATTGTATTATCATTTGTATCGGGATTTCATCCTCGTCGTAGTTCAAACTGTAATAACACCAAACTAACATCAAGCAGTTGTACATATCGGGACATCTTTTAAGCCTCTGTTTTCTCCTCACTCTCTGCCTCCTTGGCAGGCTCTGCCACGGAGTCGGTCGCGATCTCTACATCAGCAGTCTCCTCGGGCGATGGCAAATCGGCAACATCAACTTCCTCCTTGACCTCCTCGGCCCCCTCGACAGCCTTTTGCTGGTTCTTTTGTGCGACGATGTTGATGAGAGGAGATGTGTCGTTGAAGATACGTAGCAGCATAGCGGATCGGTCCTCCTTAGGAAGCATGAGGTTGAGCGAGTGAATGCTCTTCCACAAAGGCAGAGCCATGCGCTCCTTAAAGTCAGGATCTGAACCATCAGGCTCAATGCGCAGGACAGCGCAGCCCATGCCCATATCGCGAACGCGCTCGCCAATCTCGTCGAAGCGCTCGTACTTTCCGTCGTTGATACGAGGGAACATCTCGATGAGGAGCTTGCGGAATGTCTCCTTGTTGTGGAGGTGTACAACACGGGGCTCGCCGACGTAACCCTGGAGGATGGGCATACCCTCAGCCTGGATACGCCATCTGCAGATATCTGCCGAGGGCGCATCTTGCTTCATGTACATACGGACGCCACCGTGGATGAACTTAATGCCACGGCCCTCGTTCTCGATGAGGATATCGCGAAGGAGAGCGCTAGTATAGTATATAGCCTTGGCAGGCTCACCCATCTCGTTTCGCACCATGTATCGGTCAACGGGGAATCGCTTTGAGATGTGATAGAACTCCTTGATGTTCTGGACGGTGGGGTGGGAGACGTCTAGGTACTTGAATGCCTCCTCGACGGGACCATTTCGGCGAGGTTTGCTGCCTTCCTGGCTCACTTGAGCAACAGGAGTTGCGGCGGCCGAGGGCTCAGCAGAATCAGTCTTGACCTTCTTAGCAGGCTGATCTTGAACTTCTTCAGACTCGAGAGAGCGTTTGTTGCCGTTCGAAGAGGCGTCATCCATAACAATATCCTCTTGGCTCGCGTCGACAGCAACCGGCGCTGTCTCGATCTCGGTCTTCTTCTCAGCCTCCTCCTTGGCGGGTGCCTCCTCGGCGACCTGCTCGCTGGGAGTGGCCTCAGCAGGAGTTTCTGTCTTAACAGGCTGCTTAGCCTCTTTGCCCTCATTCTCGTTCTTGGCCTTGAACTCGGTCTTCTTCTCAAGAACTGTGATGAAGAAACCACCGGTATCCTGCATGTGGGGGTAGACTCGCATGCAGCGCTCAAGAGGCAGATCAGCACACTCAGTACCCTCAAGTCTGGGGAACATGGTCTCAACAACGCGTCCGGGAATGACACCTTCGGCGTTCTCCTTGGCAAAGTCCTCGACCTCCTTCCAGGAGCTCCAGACTCTGGCGCTCTTGTCCATAATCTTCCAGTCCTTCATTCCGGGGGCTCGCTTGAGGTTGGGGAGCTCGTTGCTGCAGTCGACAATCTCGACGTTTGCGGGACCACCACATCGCTCAATAGCAGACACAACGACGGACTCGTTCTCGACAGGGTTCATACTGCAGGTGGAGAAAACGACTCGGCCACCAACCTTGAGCAACTGCAGAGCGCGCACCAAGATTCGGATCTGTGTCAGGTGCAGGCCAAGAGCACTACCAGGTTGCCAGTCTTTCCAGATGGCAGGGTTCTTTCGCAGAGTTCCATCACCAGAGCAAGGAACATCAGCCAGAATGCGGTCGAACTTGAGGTAGGTGGGCTTCTTGTTGTCCTTGGCGGGGAGTCTGATGGAGGGGAATTGGGTGGCATCGTGATTCGTAACGAGAAGGTTCGGGGACGAAAGCCGCTTGAGCTGATGGACAAGCATGTGTCCGCGCTTGTAATCGGAGTCGTTAGCAACGAGCATACCAGTAGCTCGCCCGGCGTCGCTAGGGTCGGCTTCGAGATCGGCCTCCATCTCCTCCTTGGTCTCGGCACCCAGATCCAGGCCATCCTCCTGGGCGTAAGATCGGAGAACCTTGCGCACGCGAGCCTCCTCACCCTGGTGGATCATCTCAAGAAGTTGCGCGGCCTTGCTTCCAGGAGCAGCGCACATGTCAAGGACGGTCATACCAGGGCGGAGATCCATCAGCAGAGGTGGGATCATACTGACAACCTCCTGTCGGCTAATGTTTCCAACGCTTGTCTCGGAAACCAGGAACTTCTGGAATGCGGCGAAGGGAGGGAACTTGCGAATGACGTTCTTGGGGGTAGTCATCCACCATGCCAGGTCGTCGGGGTACCAGGGCACGGGCTGAGGAGGCTCGACGGGTCGGCCATCCTGGTGCTCGATCTTGACGATCTCGGGGATGTATCTGGTCTGGAGAAGGTTCTTGACAGTGACGGCGTGTCTGGGCGCAAAAGTTAGCAAATGGACTCAATTTTCGCGTCAAGGCGGTTGCAAAACATACCCTTTGGAGCCGCAGAACCTGAAGCTGTTGGGCAGCTCACGTCTCAATGCCTCCCAGTAAGCATTCTTCTCCTCCTCGGGCAGTTGGAGAAGAGAATCGTAGAAGCGCTGAAGCTTCTCGTTCTCCTTGGGGATGGCAGGATAGTCTCTCCAGCCGCCCCCATCGCGCGCACCGCCTCGGCCACCGCCGCCGCCTCCTCTTTTGCCTTTGCCCTATAGCCGTCAATGTCAGTAAATCGTAATTGGTGCGGTTTTAGGGGTATTTCGTCGTACCCTGAAGCTCTTTTTACCCATTGTCGCAAATGTTTTGAGATGTGAAGATATCCAAAAATGGAATGCGATAAATTTTCTGGTTCTAATGGATGGCTGAAAATTGCCCCGCCACCCACCTGCAACTATGGAGCGCTAGTTATGCAAGGTTCAGCGCCTTTAGTTGATCATAACTCACTAGGCTTCTCAATCGAGCATAAAATCTTTACCTTTCCTAGAAGCAACCCTGTTCTTGGGTTATTAAGAAACTCACATGGCCGCTGAAAGCACAAGATTGAATGAATATCTCATTTACCCATTGCTTCACTCCAAAGCTTAGCGGTCGGTTGGCTTTTCTCACTTCAAACCCTAATGATTATGAAAATTAAACATTTCCATACTATGACTAGTAGCTTCCCCATTGGCATGTGACTGTCATGTGTAATACTCCTCCATTAATACTTACAAAATGTCAATATATTATCAGATAATTACTAGAATTTCTAAATTCAAATACTCATTCTGTTATGTTATCTTTTAACTTCTCAAAGTAAGTTATGCCTTACCTATATGCCATTGACTGATCTTGTAAACTTCGGCCATAACATCTCTCAAATTTCAAATTGAGTCTTCTGCATGGTACCATCAACGAATCAACCTCGATCTACAATTGTTATCAATATGTTCACCTGTCTTTAAATCATATATATATATCCCACTTGTGAGATATTGTAGCTACATAAAGTCACTCTCTATCCTTTCAACTGACATTTTTGAAAATTGCAACCCTGCCGTCTTCCTCGTTGCAGAAAAGCAACCAAAAATATAAATATCATTAAGAAGTAAGTAGTTAGAAGTTGTTCTATCTGAATTATCAGAAGTTCGTACGGTCATTCTCTGTAGTTATTTGGTTACCTACTTTCTATGTGTTACAAGCCGATATCTATGGTAAGCCGAGGCCGAAGCCGAAGCCGAGCCTGTGGCTTCAACACCTCTCAGTGCATCGTTGGAACCGACATGCTCTCATTTGTGACTCTACAACCAACTCTAACCTCATGATTCTGCAACATTTTGCTGTGGATATCTTTTTCGACTAATTGTATTTATTTGACTTGCATCCCAATCCAGTGGGTATGACCTTTGCTTCTTGTCATTTCCTTGCACAGAATCGTCCCCATATTCAAAAGATCACGCTACTCGTCAAGATATCATGAGCAAGGCGCATCAGAAGTCGTCTCGGCGACCGAATGGGCGACTAGAAGCTTGTGATCAGTGTCGGTCGCGTAAAGTTGCCTGTGATCACAGACGACCCAACTGCGTGAGATGTCAAAAGAGGGGAGATATTTGTGTTTACACAATATCAGCATCACGGACTGGAGTCAGGAGAACGACTCAACCAAGCCCAGAGCTACTGAGTCCATCAATGTCAGAAACAAGAAATTCCCAGCCCGTCACGCCCATGATACGAGATTATGCTTTCAGTCCCGGGTATCTTGGCTTCACAAGTTACAATTCTGCCTTTCAGGGAGCCCGCGAAAGTCTATCCGTTCCGGCGACAAGCCTAGACCCTTTTGGCACTGATATATCAAGTTCCATAAATGAGGATATATGCTTACGAAGATTGCCTTTGCCGACACAGCAAATGTGTCTTGTTGTTCTACAATACCTCCCAGGGCGGCCAGAGGCACATATGGTATTCCATGATGAACCGGGTCACGAATCCACAACATCATGGTCTCATGCTGCTGTATCGAGAATAATTACTTCTTTGCGGCAGCTTTTCCACCGATTCGGAGGTAGCGAGTCCTTTGACGAGAAAGTTGCTGATATTTTGTGTCGTAATACTGCTCGACCAATACAGGATACCTTTGACAATTTCGATGACTGGATAGCTCAGTTCTGTGGACAAAATATTCGATGGGAATCAATAGGTCTGTTATGGGCACATGTTGAGGGCCTCTCGGATGCTTTGTCGACGTTGAAGTACCGCCAACTCAAGTGGGTAGAGGGGAAGCGATCTTCTGTCGTTTCACACGAGCATTTACACTACATCATCGAAATATCACGCCAATTTACAGCTGGGAACGATATGCTGCTCGATCTCTGTCGTCGACATGCCGCGCTTGCGACTCTGGTTTATGGCGATGCAAGCCCCGTATATTGGAATGCACACAGCCTGTGTGTTTCAATGTTACTCTTTCTTGGTCGTCACGCTCCAGAAACATCCAAGTCTCAACGAAAGTCTGAAAAGATTTCATTCTGTGTTGAAAACAGACGTTTTCTATACTGCTACATCTTTGCCAACGACAAGTCTATGGTCTCATTTACTGGCAGACCACCACTCCTCAGTCGCCGTTATTGCTCATCTCAAGCCCCCTTAGACTTGTCTGATAGCTGCATGATATCAAAAGAATCAATGACAGAGGAGTTCGAGGCTTTGGATGAATGGGGCTGGAATACCAAGGGCGAGATCCATGCCAACAGTTATATACGAGCTCGCTTCTTAAAGTCCTATCTCTTGGACGAAGTGATAGAGATTGCACTTGGTAATGACACTCACGTCACGCTTGATTATCTTGAGTAAGTAATTCGATGGCTAGGGCTTATACATATTCGCTAAGATGAAACAGAAACACCAAGGCTCGAGTAAACCAGTTTTTCTTCGAGATGCCATCGCATTTGATTTTTGCCTACCAAAATCTTGATGACCCGGATCTTGATATAAAAGTTCTTTACTTGAGAATCTTGCTCTATCTGAGCCATAAGAGGGATATCTTCGTGGTCGAACGACTGTTGATCCAGCATGGGGCGATCGATGATGGCTCTTTGCTGGCAACCAGTTTTGATTTAGTCAAGGTCACAGTTGTACTTTGGATACACAAGAACAAATTCGCTCCTATGAGGCGAAATTTTGAATGGCTAGTAAGTACGTACAGCTCTCATCGTTGAGCGTTTTTCTAATTTTGAATAGCTAGTTGCGTATGCTGCTCCTGGGGGCGGCATTCTGTGTCAAGAGTTACTTCGGCCAACTTTCTTTGGTGTTCACCCTCTGAATCCTGCTCTTTCAAGATCGAGTATCGTGCAGCAACTCAGCATGCTTGTTGCTTTCCTAAACTGGGTCGGGCCAAGCTCGCCAAATAGAGTGGTTTGCAGTGATTGCGAGACTATCATCCAGCGTGTGCTTGATGAACACTTGAATACGTCGCCGACGAATGATGCGAGACTGGAGCCTTTGGGCCAAGGCTTTCCTCGTTCTCTGGGGTTCAAGTTTGAATTGTTGAACACATTTGAATGGCTAAATGCTGCAGAGATAGGTGCGACTGATCGTTAATAGATGGCTAGTAGGCAGCAGAAAGGTTGGCCTCCAAGCTTTAGATTAGAAGAACAAAGAGCTTAAGAAGTATAGGTAGTCTAAGTAGCCCAAACTGGCCCACTAACTTCGTCTCTTGTGCTTCTAGCGCGACCAACTTTTCTAGTACCCTGATCGATAGGCAATACAGGGGCTACTTACAATACTATGCTCTTCTGTTGTTGTTCATGCAAGTCAAAGAAAGCACATTCTTGGGCCACCGATTCTCGATTTGGGACATCGTGTAAGTTAAGTGGTATCTTTATTATCATCTCTCCCGTAGGAGGTCGTCTATAAGCTCATACAAAGTCCAGTGGCTAGTCTAGCTAGCTTTGACTTGATAAAATGCCAACCAGGGCATGAATCATAAAACACAATTGACTAACGCAGAGAAGATCTACATCATCAATCCACCGAATAGACCGGCCATGGCCATACCGGCAGTCATCAGACCCCAGCGGATCTCTCCCCTGGCCTCAAGACCAGCGTTGGCGTCTGAGGACTCTGTTGAAGAAGCGCTGGTCTCGGTGCTGGTACCGGTGGCTTCGGCGGTACCGGAGGGGGCCCAAGTGCCGGTGGCAGTAGCAATCTCACCACCACCGGTGGATCGGGGAGCAACACTGTCATCAGAGTCCTCAGCAGCCTTGGCGAAGTTGGCGTAACTTCTTTGTCCGCTAGTACTGTTTATCCTGTTAGTATGCATAACCTTGACTGTAGAAGAAGCATGAACTTACGGAGCATTGATAGCACCAACCATGCCGTTCTGGCAGTGACCTTGAACAGCGCAGTAGTACCAGATAGGGTCCTCGGAGGTGACGTTGATAGTGAAAACCTTGTCGCTCATGCCATCCTTGACGTCCCAGGTGCCGCTGAAGAAGGCGGTGCTGTTCATGGGCTCGCAAGGCTTGGCGAAGCTGCTCTGAGCGACATTGTGGGTGCCCTTGTAGAAGTGGAATTCGACCGTGTCGCCAGCCTTTGCGATGGTCTCAGCGGGCTCGAATGTCAGACCACCATCTCCGACCTTGACCATGTGCTTAGCAGCCGAGGCGAAGCTGGCAGAAAGAGCGAGAAGAGTGATGGGAGAGGCATACATTTTGGCGGTTGTGTTGGTGTTGGTGGAGAAGAGGATTGAGTTGTTGGTGTGTTTGTAGAGTTGATTAAGTTGAGATGAGATGAGATGAGAGTGTGTGATGTTTGAAGCTATTCTGGAAAACGAGTGTTTCTTCCTTCCTCTTTATACTTGTTCCAATTCATACTTACAGACTGAAGTATACTTGACCCCGAACCCCTGTCACGATGTAACTGTACCAGATGCGACTGTTGGAAACTTTCTTACTAACCTCAAACAAGGGTGAAGCACAGGGTCATGTCGGCCGCTCACAGCCTCAGCCACTCGGCATATGTATCAAATCTACTAGTTCGGATGGTTTGATACTCCGACCTGAGTTGTTTTGGCTTTCGGATAGACGGCGCTAGATAAAACCAGTCGTTAAACGAACCCGAGACTCTTCGTGTAGCATCACTCAACTCCATGCCGCTTACCAGTGACCTGGCCCTAGCCTGATCAATTGATCGAATTGGCTTTCTTTTTTTCTTGAACGTCGGCAATTCAATGCCGTATAAGCGGGCGCGCCCTGAGCCAGGCATGCTATACCGTTTCGAAAAATAATAGTCTGGACGCCATCGCCGTCGTGTGCAGGACGCCATAGGCCTGGCGCCTCGAAGGGATTTGTCACAGGTCGAGCCTCATACTCTGTGCCTGACGCTCAAATCTCCTTGGATCTTACGGGGAGATTCGAAACAGGAGATAACTCGCACCGCAGCCGAAAACGTGCCAGTCGAGTTGAAACTCCTTGGCTTAGTTAACAGCCATATTATCGTGTTTCTATCTGTACCCGACCCAATAATGTTAGGTTAGGGTCTAAAAGTTTCATTACCGAGACTAGTACCCCGGATTTTAGTCTTGGCGCGCGTGGCAGGCCATTGACATACTTCAATGCATTTTTTACAGTTATGGGATGTTTTTGTTATTGATAATCACGAGGCCTCCGGTCTAGAACGATTTAGGATGAATCTCCTTACCCACTGCATAACAAGCTCAACGACAGTTGTTTACCAGCAACCGCCATTACAACTAGCCAACTATCAGGCCGGTAGTGTACTGATCCAAACACGAGAGCTAGCAAAGATTGGTGACACTTCCATCAACAATAAACAAGGATTCCACATTTGGGTGCATACAGTAAACAATAAACTTTGATCAGCGCGATCTACCTCTGGTCAAGGCATGGCAACTGTTCTAATGTCAACCGTAGACTCCACCACTGTTGATGTGACCCAACAGTGCAAAGAGACACTGATTCTCCCTCCCAACGTTTAAGTCCAGATATTACAACGTTTAATATTATCGAAATCGGTGAGATACCCAACAATTTCCCGACCTAGGCTATAGTTATACCGGCTCTATTGCTATAGAATTTTTATGTTTCACACAGCGGTCCTTAATGACAATTTTCCCATGCAATATCCAAGCGATGCCTCTTACCCTACAGCTAAACCAGACCTCGATGTTAGCTATGATTTTAATCATTTTGCTTCCGGGCATAGGATCTCAAAGTAGAAGCTGTAAGAATTAAACTTCACACTTGTCAGCATTGTCAACGGGACATACGTAGGCCTGCGCCACGACTGACAGGTTTGTAAGATGTTAGTAACTGTTAGCCAAGTATTTTCATTTACTGGCACCGGGAATCAAGGCATTTTGTTGAGAAAATGGTCACTAAATATCCCACTTCGGCCGATATCTAGAGGTGGGATTGAACATTGAAGTTATCGCCAAGTACACATCAAACTCAAACAAGATGACCTCTCCACTTGTGGCCGAGTGACCCAGGCCCTGACCATCTCGGAGCTTCCTACTCCCGAGCGGCTTCACGAAGTCACGTGCTTTCGCGGGTCACTGAATTCTGCCAGCGCGCGCCGCCTTCATAATCACTCTCGCACGGACCACAATCGAATTTCACTATATAGTCTTGGCTTCCCGCTAACCTTTCCTCTTCTTTTTCTTTTCTTCTTCATACTTACCTTGTTCCGAGGAAGCCAGCTCACAAATTGGCTTCTTCAGCATGGAAGGCCTGCATTGCACATCGCGGAGTCGTTTCCTTGCTCTATTGTCCTTCGGGGCCATAGGGGGCGCAATTTTTGATTTTAACCTTTCATTATGTGCCCAGCTTGATGCTGGGTCATGAAGAAGGATGTTGGTTGTGAATCTGTAGATGATCGATGCGATGAAGGCCGGGTAATCAATCGCAGTTGTGGGACTGGTCAAAAATACACTGACGTGGTCGATATGCATTGGGGTATCTTTTATGTGCTGCAGGCGGCCAAATTAGTATTAGTTGCAGCCAGAGTAGAATGATGGCTAAATGGATGCACACGGAGACTTTTGTAATCACGCAAGATGTATCTATTTACCTGCGCAGAGTACAGAGTTATAGGTTATCGTGTGATTGTATTGATTGTTGGTACACTTTAGGTGCTATTCCCAGTATTACATTCTTCTCCCTTCAATCTCCCAAGTCATCGTGGCATCGTGTTTATTGGCTTTTCGTCGTTGATCATAATTTATCGCTTCTTCCACTGTCCAGCGTCCTCGACACCCTTGGAGATGCTGTCAAGCCCTCCCTGAACTCCAGTGCCGATGTTGCCAACAGCATCGCCGATGGGCTGTCCAGTGCTGCCAGTCGCCGCGGTAACGGTATCGCCAACACCGCGAGTCGCAGCTCCAGTAACGTTGCCAACTGTGCGGCCGAGACCACCGACGGTGTTGCCCAAGGTGCTGGTGAGGAAGTTGGCGGCTCCTCCGACTGTGTCACCGACATTGCCAGCGGCGCTATTGCTCTTGTTGTTGTTCATAATGGCGGTTGATGGAAGTGATGAATTGGTTTTGCTTGAGTTTTGTACTGAGGCTTTGGATCTTTCAGATTGAAGAATGAGGTACTTGAATTTAGCGGAAAGAGTATTCTCTTAAATGTTTATTTCTCATCCCCCTGGAATCTTTCGAATATCTGATGCATGCAAATCACCAGCCAAGTTACATCACCACATGACGTCAAAAACCTGCGAATCCGTCATATTCATTGGGTCAACCTCAGGGCACCAGCCACACAACTCTGACATCCCTCCCTCCCGAATATCTAAAATGACGTTCCTCGACACATAATTACGCATTCCGGTGTTTGAGATATGTAGAGGTGGTCCTGCTCCGAAATATTATAGGGTAGCCTGACTGCTCTAGCAGGCATCTCCAGACAACGCTCATGGTGAGCTTTTGATGTCATGCGCCTGGATCTTGGACCGACAAGACCCTTGAAAGAGACCATACACCTGCCAGATGTGGCGCACTCGTCCGTTAGCTGTCAGTCTGTGAGGCTGTGACTGGTTGACGACAGCATCACAACATCCCGGTGTAGCATTTGATTCGCACTCCACGATCTATGCGCGATGCAGGAAGTGTTGATTCGTATCGTCATGATTTCAGGATCTTGGCATAATTTATGACGTTTGAAGCATAGCAGCACGTGCTTGTACAGTATCTAGGCAGGAGGGGGAATGCGTGGAAGTACAATGTAAAAATGAAGGTGGGCATGATGATCATGCCCGGCTTTTAATGTAGATCTAAAATTCAAGCCCAAGCAAGGAATGTCACTATATCTGGTATCTAACCAATATTGAACTCGTCCGCCGCCGAGTTCATCAGCATCATACTCTTCTTCCTGATTATGTTCTGGTTTTGCCTCTCGTCTCCCGTAGCCTGTTCTGGGTTCTTCTCGACACCCTTATTCGTTCGCTTCTTGGTCTTCCTCTCCACACCCTGTCCGATGCCGCCAGGCGCTTCTCTCAAGCCGTAGCTCTTGGCTGTGTGTCCCAGGTGCAGTTCCGAAATGTCAAAGTGCTTCCTTTCCTCCTTGGTATGTGTAGCATATGCTCTGATGTGGGACTTGAAACCGTTTCGAGCAAGTTCTAGTCGCTTAGTATCTCCGAGCAGGCGCTGTTCGATGTGTAACTGAAGAGACTCCGCCTTGTCGTGGAAAGATTGTCCATCTTCTGGTTTCGCAGTCGTCTCAACCGGGAATTCGAGCTTGGTCATCATGCCCTTTTGCAGAATAGAATCGTAGGATTGTGGTGTTGGTGGTGTTGACGCCTTCATTAGCTCGATATAACCTTCTTCAGTTCCGGGGAGGAGGAATAGTATAGCGTCACCAGGTCTACCAGCACGAGCAGTTCGACCAACACGATGAATATGATCGGCGAAGCTGAACGCAGGATCGTACTCGATGACTAGATCGACCGAAGGAATATCCAGACCTCGAGAGGAAACATCGGTGGTGATTAGAAGAGATGGTGACTTGCAAGCTGAGAACGATTTAAGAGTTGCTGTACGGATAGGTTGTGATAAAGACCCGTGCATCCTGTGAAGAACAACCTCGGGGCTAGCGGGTGAAGTAATGTACGCCGCTTTTGACACTGTCTTCGAGACTGATTCTGCCTCCTTGGAAGCCGCCACAGGCGCCTCGGTGGTGTTGGGGTCTCGCAGCAGTTCGTAGTGAAAATCGACAGAGTCGGCGCAGGAAATAAAGATGATGGCCTTCATGGTCTTTCCGCGCCGGGAGAATGTAGACTTGAGATACGAGATCAGAGTAACGAGTCTCAGCTTGGCAGGAACCACAGAGTAGTACTGGTGAAGTTGTGCAGGTGCCTTCATCTCGCTCTTTTCCACATCGAGCTCCATATCCTCCTTCTTTGCCGCCAGGAATGTCGCATCCGCCAAACTCATTTCTCCTAGCTTCTGCACGTTCATCTTCATAGTGGCTGAGCATAGTACTGTAACTCTTCGTTCGGGGAGGGCCTTGAGCGGTGTTCCGTCGGGTAACGTGTTCGAAACGTCAACAGCCTTGAGTGCCGTGATAACTTTCTTCAAGTCCTCCTCGAAACCCAAGTCCATAAGTCGATCACCTTCATCGAGAATCAGCCATCGGACGGTGCTGAGGTTGAGCGCCTTGGTGTTGTCGATATGATCAGCAAGTCGTCCGGGGGTAGCGACCAAGAAATTGACACCCTTTCGTATGCGAGCCTTTTCTGCCTTTTTGGACTCTCCTCCAGTAATCGCTGTCGAGACAAGCCACGGGAACGGCCGGATGAGCTTTTCGAGAACTGTGTGGACCTGTTTGGCAAGTTCACGAGTAGGCGCAACAATGATTGCGAAAGCGCCCGAGTCTCGATGAATCTGGGCACCCCCCTTCACACTCAGAAGCAGAACGCGATGCAGGATAGGCAAAAGGTAGGCCAACGTCTTTCCGGAACCAGTTTCGGCCTGTACAAACGCATCGGAGCTGCTCGTCAGCATGTGAGGAATGACTTTATTCTGGATGGCCGTAGGTCGCTCGAGGCCCATCTTGCCAAGTTCGTCAACAAGTCGTGCAGATATTGTCAAGGTACCGAAGTTGGCAACATCTGACAGTGGCGCGTTGGTTGCTTCTGGAGCAGACCATTCCTCCTGCTTTTCTTCTGCGTCCGTCTTTTGAGCGGGATTGAATGAGAAGAGACGCGAGATAACTTGTTTCGACTTGCCGTCTGATTGCTTGTTCCTAGATTGGCCTGACGCTCCTCCGTGGCCGTCGTTGTCGGAATGCCTTGGTCGCGAAGCATATCTGTTGGCTGAATTATAATCAAAGCCATCACCAAAGTTCCCATCACCTGTCCTCTGGCGTTTTGAGGATCTTCCCTCATCAGGTCCATCTGTTGAAGATTTTGGCTGAGACTGTTGTCCAGAGGCTATCCTTGCTGACTTCTCAGCCTGCTTCCTATCGCGCCAGCGTCCGCCTTTGAACTTGACCTGGGGCTTTATAGGGCCAGACCCTAAGTCGAAGTTCAAAAGCATCCCATCATCGGCCATCGTTGCGGTGTTGTCGAAGTTGGTTTACAGAGGTTATACGTGGGGCCTGCGATATTCTCAATAGTAGGTACAATGAAGAAAAAATATTAAGTGGAGAAAGACTATCTTATCGCTCATCTATCGATAAGGCACGCGACCGCGGTCTAGATCTCAAGGATCTACAATTCTTGTCATGATGTACAGATGAATTGACCATAGAGAAAGCTCTTCGCGAATCGGAAGTATGATGATCATAATGGAACTGGAAATGGTCTCGTGAACACTAACCGAGGG
Source organism: Fusarium venenatum (assembly GCF_020744135.1). Taxonomy (NCBI): domain Eukaryota; kingdom Fungi; phylum Ascomycota; class Sordariomycetes; order Hypocreales; family Nectriaceae; genus Fusarium; species Fusarium venenatum. The sequence continues at coordinate 5,533,757 of NW_027072131.1, forward strand.
GTACTTGAATATCCCGAGACAGCCAAGATAACAGTATTCGAGAAATCCCAGACTTTGGAGTGTCAAGTGATAATGAAGACCTTGGGTCATTATCGCCAATCGTGTATCAAAATCCTCCAAGATTCCTCAAGAGGAAATATATCGATACCAAATGGCGCCGAAAGTTGAACAGGAGTAAGGGAACACATCCATGATCCCGTAGAATCGCGAAGCTGGAACCGCGTATAAGCAAAGGGACGCCATGCAAATGCAGAGTAACGCAGTCCTTCAGGTGATAATGCAATCTAAATCTACGGGAGTGTAAACTTTCAGTAAATTAGTGTACGTCAGAGTGCTTGTATTCATGACAAACAGGTTGAGTTACACATAGACAGCCAAAAACCTGATAGATCCGGGGCATCGAATAGCTCAGGCATAAGCAACTCGTAACTTTGGTCCGAGTATATAGTAGCGCCGGAGATTCATCAATTTCGAATTCCGGTCCGGATACTGCTACAGATTGACAAGTGATGATCGTCTGTACTGGACCGCCAATCTCCAATTCTCCAAAATCTCCAATGTTTAGACGGATATTGATGGAGTTAAAGAGGCGAAAATACCGGGCTTGTGTCTTACACCCGATCGGACTCGGCTATTTACCTCTAGCGAGAGAGTGACAGGTCAGGGATCAAGAATTGTCATCATCAGCCAGGTATCGAAATCCATATTGATCCGCAGCATCCGTTCAAAACGGGTCTTTTTCGTTGATGGGCAATCCCATGTGACGGAGCAAAATTGCATTTGCAGCCCTGTAATCCTAACACGGTACAGCACAGTACCTTGTCGACGTCGCCACAGCGATGACTGTTTAACTGTATCATGATCCAGCCTTGTTGTTTTTTACTTCGCAGCTAGGGCAAATAGAGGAGCTGACGGAGGGCGGAGTTGCACTAACCCCCCCGGAGGTGAGGCTGGTGTACTGTAACTTTGGGGGCTGTTCTACACTTGGCAATGGAATTTTAAGCAGCTGACGATATCGTTTTTCACACACAGCATGTAGATTTTAAAGTGGTTTGCCACACCTTGTACGTTGACACTGAAATTTGCTATCACACTTGATCGGTGTCAATGATGTGATAATCCAAGATCCATAGTGGTACTCTTTCACACTTGAAAAGATATCAGCGACTTTTGTTTTCCATTAGTAATTAGATGGGCCTTAATAGGATCCTAACATGTACCAATATGGCTTCTGGCATCAGCAAAAAAGAGAAAATATAGATAGAAAAAAATGACTGAAGTTATCAGGTCCAGGTGTCCTCTTCTGCTCGACAGGCAGGCGGGACATCTGGCAGCCACCCGACAGGCTGGACTTGGAGTCCCGGATTCTTCCTCGATCCTCGCACTAAGGGAGACAACCAAGATAATTCGTCCAATGGAAGCTCAATAAAATAACATCTAAGGAAGTCTAAGACAGGGAGGGCTAGATGATACACCGGTTTGTTATCGCTGTAGCCACCATCAGAGTCCAGAGAGTTGGATGAGGATGGCTGGATGGCTCTAGCAGTCCTAATTTAGTTTACTTGATGACTGCTTGAGAACCCTTGGCCCTGAGGGTCTGTTGTGTTGACAACATCCCGAATGGATCGATGTATCCATACGTATAGTAAATGTCTGCATATGGGCCATAAAACGGTTCCGCTGTTCGCTTAAACGAACCATTACTTGCGGTCAGACCAAGGGTCGTGTGCGTCAAACCTGCAGATTCACAAAAACACTTTTAGAAAATAATATTTAATTGTGTGCATGTCTCACAAGTCGTGGACACATATGCAGATTCTGGCGATCCTGTAAAGAGAAACCCAATGGGGTACAATATCATGCAAAATAACCTACAAAAAGCAAGGAAGAAAAAAACTTTCATATCCTAGACAGGTTGCAGTTTCCAGAATTCCATGAAAGCTGATTGGTTGAATGAGAGTCAAGCCAGCCCAGATTGCCTGGGGTTCTGCTCGTAGATGGTTGCAATGGGTACTGCAGTAATGTACGTGCTGTACAGCCAGAGCTTTATGCGAGCGAGCAGTGGGAACTTTAGAATCTGCTCGCTGCTGTATCTTTTGCAGGATCAATGATCGGTGTGAATACGCGTGTAATAGACTAAGCAGTTTGAATCGTTGCCACATGCATTAGAGCCCCCGCAAGATACCTTAATAGTAGTAGGTACTAAGTTAGAGTAGAGGCATGATTTCTACTTCACCTGATATTCACCTGGCAAACGGAACTGGAAGCTTCTACATGGTAATCGGCCTCCGGCGATTCTAGGGAACTTTGAACGAGTAATAAGAGCAAAAAAGAAAAAAGACGGGACCAGATACGGAGCTGAATGGAAATAACTTTACGGTACTTACAGGCACAAGGTCTTGAGTCATTCCAGAACCTCCCGCACCTCACCTTGGTGTCCCAGGCACCCATACGCTGGAAGAGAACACCTAGACCCCTGTCGACACCCACAGAAAGGCCACTACGGGGCCTCAGTAGTCCGCCGTAACCCACTAAAATCATGACCCGAACTCCGCGTCCCGGCAAGGCCACCACGAACACGCAGCCATCATCGATGATGTTGGAACTTTGTAGTCAGCGATAACAACCAGGTAGCTTCGTAGTCTAAACATGCTCCATCTTGAGGGCTCAGTGAGGGCTTCCCCACACAAAGCGGCCTCTTGACGAGCACTGTAGCGAGGAATACCGTAGGTTTGCAGCGGAAGTAAAAAATTATAGTAGGTACAGAAGGTACCTGCCAAGGTATCCACTGCACCTCAGGCAAAGAGCAAAAAAAGGAAGCCACTCCCCCGACCCTAAGGCCTAGGTCCGTGTCGAATATTCATCATCCATCTCAATTAACTAACACCCGAGGACAAATCTGCCAACCCCGGACAAACGGTTATCATTTTTTTCTCCTTCGATTCTCTATCTTTCTTCTCTCTTCATCCTCTCCCCAACCATTTATCTATTAATCTGGTCTGCGCGTTTATTTGACGGCGTACTTGCTGTCAAATGAACCTGCAATTGATATCATTACCTCTTTTCTAATGTAAGTGTCACTCGTTGTTTTTCTGGGTTTGGTCCACTACACACCACCACTTTGCCTTGCCTCCACGCCTCCCCGGATTGTATGGTTCGACAAGATCTCACAATCATTCGACTTCACTCCAACTTTGGCGATCCTCAGGCATTCCCTCGCCGGCACTTGATCGCATTGATCATTGCTTTCCCAATTATTCATGTTACTGACAGAAGACTTCCAGTCTCCTCTCATCCCCCTGGGTGATTTCTAAATGCCCACCATATACTCCTCCCTCTACTCGAATTTCGTCCGTCAAGGATCAACATTCGCAAAATCTATTACAACACACGGTTACGCGCAATCCGTTGTTGCCGCCACTCACCCTCACGTCCTCAACTCACAGAACCGACCTGTCTTTGTACGACGAAAGACCAATCGACTCAATCGGTTCTCTAACCTCCAGCTTCATTCCGCCTTCCACACCGAGCGCACAGCATCTTCGGGCCTCCCGTCCGTAGAGCACCGCCCCGGCCAAAACCATGGAGGTTTAGACGCGTATTTCGAGGCCTTGCAACACCAGCAGGCCACTGGTGAAGTAGACTCCGAATGGACTCAGTTCGACTTCCAAAAGAGCATCGAGTGGAAGCCCACTGCGGCATCCATTCTTACCAAGGACAAAGCCGCTGCCCAGGAGGTTATTGAGCAGGCTTTGATTGAGGATGCTGAGGTCAAGTCGAACTTGTCAATTGAGGATCAGGCAGCTCTTGCGCATATCGATGCTGCCCTTGAGCGTGAGATTGAGGTGCGAAGTCTGCAGGAGGCGGCTGAAAATGCTGTCGCCCAAGGACGACCCATCTCATCCCTTGGCTTCAAGTCACGATCCCCAGTGATTTCTAGGCCACAAACCCCTGCAAGTGTCGCTCGAAGCGCCACTTTGTCTGTTGACCCCCAATCGTTGTCCTACGCCGACCATCTTCACAAGCTTGCAAAGAATGGCCGTTACGTTGAGATTCCTGCAGTGTTTGAGGCAATGTTGGCTATCGGCGTGCAACCAATTGCCGGTGCCTACAATGCTCTCTTGTTGGCTGCCATTCATATCCCTATGAAGAAGACTGAGATTGTTTCCAAGGCTCTCGATGTCTACGCTGATATGCTCCGGAGGAAGGTTTCGCCAGATGCTGACACTTTTAACATTCTTGTCGGTCTTCTGGCTTCTCGATGCCTCGAGGTTGCTGAGCTGAAGGCTGCTTTAGAAGACAAGAGGGTGCGATTCGGTGGCATGGACGAGCCTGGCAAGTTCATGCTCCCGTCCCACGAATTTGAGCATGCTATTCTTTGCGAGGACGACCGTCTTGATTACGCCATCAAGCTGTTCGACACATCAGTTGGCAGTGATGTTGCCGAATATACTGCTGAGACTTATCACCAGTTGATCACCGCTTGTGCCAAAGATGGACGTGTTGCTGACATGCTCCGTCTCTTCGAGCACATGGAGGCCAGCCAAATCATTCCCTTTGCCGCCGTGTTCCCTACCATGATCACTGCTTTCGCCTCATCCGGGGATCTGATTAGTGCTGTCGAATGCTACAATGAATACCGAAACTTGGCAATCGCTCACGATGATGGCCAGACCACCCTCAATGATCGACTTGACGCTGAGGTTTACGCTGCAGTAATCAATGCCTACGTGGTTACTGACAAGATTGAGGGTGCCATGAAGTTCTTCAAAAAGATTGTCGACGAGTACGGTGTCCGCGCTGCTGACATCAAGGACGCTCTCGTTACAACTGGTTTTGTTAAGGGCTTCATCACTCGTGGCATTTACCAGGAAGCTTTTCACTGGGCCCAGTCCGTCGAGGCCGAATCCCGTGCTAAGGCTATGAGCGAGATTGTCACCGTTGCTGCTGACAAGGACGACAAGGAAACTGCCATCGCCGCTTACAATGATATGCCTTCGTATGTCGATGATCTAGTGACTCCCGCCACGGCTCTTCTCGCTATGAGCGTTCGTGAGGGCGATGTTGTTAGCGCTTCGAAGTACTGGCAAGCCTTGAACAGTCCTGAGGTGCAGGTTACCACTGCTTTCATTGAACCCACAGCTATGTATGCTGTCGCTTTGATCGGATCCGGACAGGTTGCGGAGGGTATGGCTCAGTCTGAGATGATGTTCCAGCGAATTCGGGCATCTCTATCCGAGGCCCAGTCCCATCTCGTTGAAGAGATTGACGAGGGCGCTGAGTTCATCTCTCGATACATGGAGACTCGAGGCATCGTTGACCCCCGTCAACTAGCTCCTCAAATTTTCGACTTCACACAGCAGCCCGTGGCCGCTTCCTCTTACCTATCAACTCCCGCTGTTCCCAGCTTCGAGGATACCTACGACCCCTATGCTCACAACACCGATTTCAAGGGCTCTTCCCTTATTGCCGATGATCTTGAGGGCAGCCATGGTCGCAAGGGACCTCGTCTCAGCGAGGCTCTTAACCGTTTCCGAAACATGCGACGTGCCGGCCGACATCCTCGTTACATCACCTACGCCAAGCTCATCTCCGCTGCTGCCCGTGATGGCAAGGTCGACCTGTGCTATGACATCCTCGCCATGGCCCGCACTGATATGCCCATCATGCCCCAGTATGTTGTTGTCCGTTACGGATGGTCTAGTATTCTCGATGCCATGGTTGGAGCCTGCCTTACCGTGGGCAACCGTGGACGTGCTGAGCAATTCCACCAGGAGTTGCTAGAGATCGGCGCTAGTCCCTCCGCGAACACTTTTGGTCTCTACATCACCACTCTGAAGGATTCAACGAAGACTTTCGATGAAGCATCTGAGGCTGTCCGCATCTTCCACCGTGCCAAGGCTGAGGGTGTTGAGCCTAGCTCATTCCTGTACAATGCTCTCATTGGTAAGCTCGGAAAGGCGCGCCGCATTGATGACTGCCTCTTCTACTTCGGCGAGATGAGAAACCTCGGAATCAAACCTACGTCTGTAACCTATGGTACTATCGTCAACGCCTTGTGTCGCGTTAGCGACGAGAAGTTTGCTGAGACATTGTTTGATGAGATGGAGGCCATGCCCAACTACAAAGCTCGCCCCGCTCCTTACAACAGTATGATGCAATTCTTCTTGACCACTAAACGCGACAAGTCCAAGGTCCTGGCTTATTACGAGCGCATGACGGCTAAGGGCATCGCCCCCACTGCACACACTTACAAGCTCCTTGTCGATACTCACGCCACTCTGGATCCGGTTGATATGGAGGCCGCTGAGGAGATCCTCGGCATGATCCGTGCCTCTGGCCAGCGCGTCGAACCTGTTCACTACGCTTCTCTTATTCACGCAAGGGGATGCGTTCTGCATGATATGGAAGGTGCTATGAAGATGTTCGATTCCGTTGTCAAGGAGTCTCTCGTCCCCATCAGCGCCAGCTTGTACCAAGCACTCTTCGAGGCCATGGTTGCTAACCATCAGGTTGCTACTTCCGAGCCTGTCCTCGCGCACATGCGAAGCAAAGGTGTGGAGCTGACTCCTTACATCGCCAACACTTTAATTCACGGCTGGGCCGCTGAGAAGAAGATCGAAAAGGCCCAGGGCATATACGATGCTGTTGGTCGGGAGAAGCGTGAGCCTAGCACATACGAGGCTATGACTCGTGCGTTCCTAGCCGTGGAGCAACGCGAACAGGCCAAGGGTGTTGTCGGTGAGATGCTCACCCGCGGCTACCCCAGTGCTGTTGTCAACAAGGTTCTTGAGCTCCTTGGAGGAGGTCAGCAAGAAGTTGCTGAGTAGGCGACCTATTTGATGTGGAATTGTTGATGTGGTCATGGTAATGTTTTTTTTATGCCGGCGTACTTTGTTTGATACCCTGTTGTTCTGTTTAGAAGGTGGGGTTTGGCTGGTTTGGGCTGGTTTGGGTTGGGCTGGTTTGGGTTGGGTTAGGCTGGGCTGGTCTGGATGTCTTTATAATGGGGGACATTTTTGATGAAATTAATGTCATATTCGAGAGGCTATGGTTGCCTTCGATCCCTTGAATGGGGACGGCGTTTAGGAATCAAAAGAAAGGGATTTTACGTGGAGCGTTTGTCTCTGAATGATTTGAGTTTGGGGTCGGACGTTCCCTGGATAGATCATCACCACTCCAAGAAAGGGAAATCATTTGCATGTCGTGTCATGACATATCATGGCATTTCGTGTTAGCAGCATAGAAGGGGCCGGGCGTGTTATATATCAGCTGGGAGGAAAAGATTAGGGCCAAGAACATACTTGGCCGAGTCAAAGGAAAGCACAGCAGAAGGTCCTGCTGCTTGTATCATCAATACAATACACCATTGAAGGAATGGCGTTTTTGCCATTAACTATACATGTCTATACTCTTGAACATCCTGTGAATGTGTTTGTTAATAGAGTGAAATTGTGGTCAAGGTTGAGAAATAGAGTTGAGACTTTCTGGCCCTTGGAAGAAATGACAAGTACATACTTGGGTACCTGTATAATGTTTAATTGCTGATACTACCTGTTGACTAATCCTAAGGTCTGAATCAAATTGGTTGAAACTCTATTGAAGCCTGAAGTGAATGTTATTGGGCGATCCGTTTTCTAATGCGTCGTATTATATCAGTAGACCACAGTGTGAATTCTGCAACGGTTGCAGCTGCATGCACTGTACATTATAGAAATGAGGCCCCGCTGGAGTTTTATGATTCTTCTCGATTCGGTATTGCATTACATTACAAGCAGTCCTAGATAAGGAGTTTTACTCACAATCAAGAGTTCTGTCCCGTCTGTATCTTATCTCAGTTTCATCCTTCATCCTCATCTCACTTGTTGATCTCTCGTATATATACATACCACTCACTCAAAATGAGCCTCAAGCACCCCGCCATCGCCGTCTCAGCTCCTGGCAAGGTCTTCCTCGCTGGCGGGTACCTCGTTCTGGATCAGGAGTACACGGCCTTTGTATTCGGTCTCAATGCTCGCATCAACATCATAGCAGGGGATATACACACAACCGCAGGCGTCCAGCTTACTGAGATTGTGGTCGATAGCCCTCAGTTCCTTGATGCTCAATGGCGCTATGGATATCACCTTGCCGGTGAGGGCGGTGGTATCAAAGTGACTCAATTGCAAGTGTAAGTGGTTTCTCTCTCACAAAGTCATGAACTATCCGGATATACGAATGTTGTATCACCGAAGGGAAACGGTTAGGTGGCTAGTTGTCCAAATAGCTTCGAGTCCGTGATAGGTTGGTCGATCATCATGAATCGTCCGACTCAAGCCAATCATCAGCCTTTCAACACAAACCTTCATCTTCAAACCGTTATACTCACTTTTGCATACTCACTATTCAACAGCGGTGCTCAAATCAACCCCAACCCCTTTGTCGAGACGACCCTCAGTTATGCGCTCACCTACATCGATCGCTTTGCTGGGCATCGTCCCAATCACAGCTTGGCATCTGCCCGTCTCATCATCCTTGCAGATAATGACTATTACTCTCACTCGGAATCCGACACGACTCGTTCAGGTCGTTTCGCTAAGTTCCCCGTGACTCTGGGCAATGCCAACAAGACTGGTCTTGGCTCTTCCGCTGCTCTTGTCACCTCACTAACCGCCTCGCTCCTTGTTCATTATCTACCCGAGGATCTCTTTAACATTGATTCCGACAAAGGAAAGAGAACACTGCATAACTTAGCTCAGGCTGCTCACTGCGCTGCCCAGGGTAAGGTTGGCTCAGGTTTTGATGTTGCGACGGCTGTCTATGGATCGTGCAGGTACAGGCGCTTCTCTCCGGCCACGCTGAACAAGATCCCCGAGCCTGGCGCGGCTGGCTTCGCTGATGCTTTGGTGAAGCTTGTCGATGGCGAGTCTGAGTGGGATGTCGAGGTTCTCAAGGACGCTGTCACCATGCCCAAGGGTATCGTTCTGCGTATGTGCGATGTTGACTGCGGAAGCAAAACCGTCGGTATGGTCAAGAAGGTCCTCGCGTGGAAGGCCTCAAACGCCGACGAATCCAAGACCCTTTGGGATGAACTGCAGAAACGTAACGAGCAATTGATTGCCACTCTTAACGCCGGCGATGTTGCACAGCTGCCCGAGAAGATCACCGCTGTGCGAGAGAAGATTAGAGAGATGGGCAGCGCGAGCGAGGTTCCCATCGAGCCCGAGAGCCAGACAGAGCTCCTCGACGCTCTCAGCACCGTCGAAGGGGTCTATGGTGGTGTTGTCCCTGGTGCAGGTGGTTACGATGCACTGGCTCTCCTAATGAAGGACGATGAGGAGACAAAGCAACGAGTAGAGGTGTTTTTGGAGAAGTGGGCAGAAGAGAATGGTACAAAGGTCAAACTGCTCGGCGTTAAAGGAGAGATGGAAGGTGTTCGCTCCGAGAGCCTGGACGTATACGCCGGCTGGGTCTGATTTGGTTTTACTTGATCTGATCCGAGGTGAGAGAAGCGAAGCGAGAACGTATGCATGTCTTAAACATGTGAATGAAATGAGACATGCCATGCCATGTTATGGCGCTCTCCCCACCAATGACTTTTTGTTTCATTCACATCCCTAAACAACGCGCGTGAGAAACATTGAAGTGAGTACAACTCGTATCATTCAAGATGGGTGAGTTTTAGGGGGTCCTCGAGGGGAAAGAAAGTGAGGGAATTAATTAATTCAAATTAGATTATACGCCGAGTATGATGATATTCTGTTAACGTTTCCTTTCCATGGTCCCGTAGATGCCCATTCTCTTTCCCATCCATGTGAACCGTGATTCCCTTTTGATTTCATTACATGTGCATCGTACAATAATAATATTACAGCCTTCCGTTAACCGTGTTACTCAAACAAACAAGTGATGTGTTTCCTTTCTAAGTTGGGACGCCCCTGACATATTTTCTAAATGGCCGTGTAAAAAAAATAAAAAAAATAAAGCAATACAAGGTGAATTATCGTGTTGGCATTCGTTTAGTGAAGACTGTCGGTGGATGAGACCGAGTCGCATGTGGGGGTTGATTTCATGGCTGGTCGTACTGGGTGGGAGAATAGGCTTGATGTCGAGCAGGGTGAGCGAGGAGCGATGGGACCGGGACTGTGATGGTCTGCGATGCCAATTCGACTGGCGGCAGCTTGTTCTCGAAGCATGGAAAGTCTATGAAGAGTTAGGTTTGTTTTTCAAGATGTTGTGCTATTGTATATAAGAGTAGACTTGCTGTTCCTCTGAAACGCCTGGAAGGTTGACTGGGTTCTTTTCAAAGTTGAAGGGTGCAGACTATAGGTAGACTGTTAGCTCAGAAACACCAAGACAGTATATTATATACGGGACTTACAATATCCAAGCTGCGCTTCTCCTTACGACTTCGCTGGCGGATGATGGTCTGAACACGCTCACGGAGCATGTTGAAGTCGTCTGAAATATGCATGGTTGAAGATCGGGTTGAAGATCGGAGGCGAGTAAAAGGAAGGTCAAAACACCGAGGATCTCGTCTCTCGGAAGCGTAAAAGGATGTGGAACCCATCGAGTCGTCTTGGTGGGGACTTATATATCCCTTAGGACCAAGAAGACGAAGTAGAATAGGTAATGAGAAAGCCAAACCAGGGCTGGGTGTTCCAGAGCTGAGCTGAGAATGGTGGGGAAAGAGGCTGACTGAAGAAGAAAAGAAGAAGAAGAAGAAGAAGAAGAAGAAGAAGAAGAAGCGTAAAAGAGGCGGATGGTTGGAATTTTGTAAAGAGAGGGAAGAAGGCGGAAATGAAGAATAAAGCACAGGATAGATGATTTAGAAGTTAAATTGTCAGTGCTCAAGTAGTAGCTGAAGCCTCGTTTTGTCTAGTCTGACAGGAACAAAGAAGGGAAAAAAGCACGCGGCCTTGGAAAGACAGTGAGTGGTTGGTGGAGTTTGACTTCTGGTATGTTTTTGATACAAAGAAAGCTTCAGGTTCTTTTAATCTAGACTGAAGTCTCACTAAATTCAGGAACCAGGTTAGGTTGGAATGAACAATGAAGAGGTTGAAAAGATGGTCGTGTAAGTTAGTGGAAGGAGAGTTAAGAAGTAGTGGAGTTTAGACAGATATCAAAAGGAAGGACAGGAATGCATATAGTATGCAAAGCAAGTAAGCATGCACAAGCACAAGTACTAACCAAGCAGTACAAGGCAAGCAACGTAAGCTAATAAGAAAGAAAAGGATGGAGACTGATTTAGTGGAAAAAGAAGAAGGAAAAGAGGCAAAAGCCAATTGATATAAGATACGAGGTTGACAAAGAATCAAAAGATTGTATGTAGGTGCACATGCAAATGCTGTGTTCTGTTGAAAGCGGGCATCATCCCTCCGGGTGCAGGGCAAACCTACTGTATTTTCTTCTGGAATGCCGCCCCAGCACACTGGAATTCCAGCGTCTCGGGGTACCGACTGAGCTAGTGTCTCAGCTCAAGGTGACTGGTGCGACCTAGAATGGGTCACCAGTGAAAGAGAAGGGACCGCAAGGAGGACCCAACGTGGCTGATGGTTCTATATTCGTACCATTGGAAACTAGCCTACAAACTAATCCATCGCTACTAACGATTAATGAGGGCACGGTCTAACTGACGTGACTCCTATGTGTGGGATTTATTGGCCAGCTGCTTATTAAATGAGATTGTATCCATGTACAAGGGCACCTTCAATATCATATACGCAATGCCCTCCAGGAAGAAGCGGTGGCGTCTCCGGGGCGGTCAATTTCTCGTGCTACATACAAAGGGAGGAAGAATAAAACTCACGCTAATATCGACAATTGAATACCTAGGTACGGATACCTTAGTAGTGTTTAGTTGTTGCTGTCTACATTCACTGAGTCTAGATGTCGTCACCTCTCCTCACACATACAAGGTCAAGTGTGACTGGTTGTCGCAGATTGTTCGACTCTGCCATAAATCACTGAATGCAGTTGACAGTCAACACTCAGCAAGCCACCAATGATTATTGTCTTGGTCGCCCGTTATCGAAAACGTCTCGTCTCACTCCCTACCTCTCATTCTCGCCAGGGGAGACGCTTCCTAGAGACAGCCCAGTCGCTAAGAGAAATGATGTGTGCATCATCATTAGGAAACAATAATATCATATTTGCTTGCAGTTTATTTTGATTTATTCTAGCACAGACGTCGTCTCATTATTCAGAGTCATATAGCCAAACATCCCATGTCCGACTAACAATTCAACACTTTAATCATCAACCAGACCCTCTCTCTCTAGTTGGGGTAATCCTTAAGGTGGTAGCTCTTGAGCTTAACAAATTGGTCAAAGCCAAATTTGCTAAGTGTCTGTCCTTTGCCAGAGTTCTTCCAGCCAGTCCATGCCAGATCCTATTGTCAATCAGTCAGTAAAATGTCACTCATTACACAAGGCAGAGTCCCCTTGTCCTCAGGGCAAACCCAAAGGAAAAAGAAAAGAAAATGAACGTACCGGTGCCGGATAATCGCATCGGTTGACAAAAACAGTGCCTGCTTCCACCTCCTCGGCCAACTCGTATCCCTTGTCTGTGTCCTTGGTCCAAATACTGGCGGTCAAACCAAACTCGCTGTCGTTCATGTACTTGATGGCTTCGTTGTCATTCTTGACCTTCATAATAGGAACTGTATCATGGTCAGCAGAGATACTAGTAAAACGCTGTCGGGAAACTTACTAATTGGGGCAAATGACTCCTCAGTCATGACCCGCATGCTGTGGTTGACGCCCGTGAGAAGGGTGGGTTTCACAAAGTTACCCTTGGGAGGAGGGTTGCTGAAAGTCTCGTTTTCGGGAGTCGCGTCCTTGGCACCGTTGTCAACGGCGTCCTTGATATGCTCCTCGGCAGCTTGCTTTGATCGCTTGGAGACGACGGGTCCAATTTGAGTCTCTTTGTTGAACGGATCTCCGAGCTTGTAGCTCTTGAGCACCTTTTGCACAGCCTCAACAAACTGATCGTGAATCTTCTCGTCAACATACACACGCTCGAGAGAACAGCAGCTCTGGCCAGAGTTAAAAATAGCACCATCAACAATCTCTGCAGCAGCCCAGTCGATATCGACATCTGATCGGACGTAGGCAGGGTCCTTGCCACCCAACTCCAGACCGACATTTACAATGCGGTCAGACGCAGCTTGTTGCACAGCAAGACCTCCAGCCACAGAGCCTGTGAAACAAACAAGTTCGATCTTGGGATCGCGCACAATGGTCTCCATGACTGTGGGAGAGCCGCAGTGGAAGTACTGGCAAACACCCTCGGGCAAGCCCGACTCCTTTAGAAGATCGGTGACACGCTCAACAATGGTGGGAGTCTGAGGTGAGGGCTTGAGGATTACACTGCATCCTGCGAGAAGAGCGGGAATAAGAGAGTTGACCAGGATGAGGTAAGGGTACTAGTAACACAGAGTCAGTGAATGGACTAATGCGATGCAGCAAAACGAGGCCAGCACTTACGTTCCACGCAAAGATGATGAGAACGGGTCCGACAGGGACCTTGCGGATGAAACGCTTGAAGCCTTTCTCGGCCTCACCGTCGGTATCCTTCAGAGCTTCGTCGCTAATCTTGAGAAGGTATTCACCACGCTTAACGGCTGTGGCGACTTCGCCAGGTGTGTAGGAAATGGGGCGACCCATCTGCACAGTCAACTCCTCACCAAGTTCATCCTTCTTGGCTAGGAGGGCATCGAGGAACTTGCGAACGATGGCTTGGCGCTCCTTCAACGTTGTCTTGCGGTAGCTCTGAAAAGCCTCGGTAGCGACCTTGGGAAGAGACTCAAGGTCAGCAGCAGAGGCACCATTCCTGGTGAGGATGGCCTCATTTGTGTTTGGGGAGATTGTGGTGATTGTTTCGACAGACATGATGACGTTTATGTGTAAGGTACTTAAGTGAGAGTGAGATGAAAAAGGAAAGAGTAGAGTTGACCAAGTTAGTATATATCTTTGTAGTTGGCCACCTTGGAGGTTGGAAGTGGAGTATATGAGTTGGAGGTCATGAGTAAACCTAAGGCATGTCTATCTCTGCAAGGTAGCATCTTCCATGACGGCGGTTGGCGGCTCGCGGCTCGCGGTGTTGCCCCACGTTAATTGATACTAGGTACAGCGCATTTGAAGTACCGACCTCGGCGGCCTCATGAGTGCAAACCCCGCTATAATACGATAAGACATGATAATATATCTTAAGATTGATAAAATAGAGTAGGTACCTAGGCAGTCATGAGATTGCTTAAACAATGAGTTAGTTACCGACTTGACTCAATTTACGATTCTTCACTCAAGGGTAGCTGGGAGACAGGCAACTGAGGGCGAATGTAAGAAAATCCGCCTCACCATCATCCTGATTCTGAATTGTATACATAATTGATATTAGAATCTCTATGTGTCAGTTTAAGAATGACATGATAAGTATTTAATAGCATTGGTCAAGGTCTGAACAACAATATTTAGTTGACATGAAGCTCTTTACAGGTCCTCTCAAAACTCCAGGTACTTCTTATCAGTGACGTCGTTGGCTACCCCTCCAAGTCACATGATTAGTGCCTCTAATTCGAGACAAGAACTCAACTGACCCCTGTAGTCTGAGCAAGGGATCGCGCAATGCCTTATCTTATCAGCGAACTACTTTTTTTCTACACTTGCTTCAACCTCACATAGGGACACCAATCCCAATAGCTGCCATACAATCGCATACATTATTCGACATGGCACCCGAAACCAAGAACGATTTCCTAGAAATCGCTGACAGTGATGCGGATAGCGATATCGGCTACAACTCTGAGGAAGATGATTTGCAAAAGGGTGGCCGCGGCGCCAAGCGACGGAAAGTCGAGTCCGACGATGAAGATGACATGGGAAGCCACGTTGATGACGATGGAAGCGACGACGAAGATGAGGCGACTGAGAAGGACACAAAAAATACACAAAAGGAAGACAAGAAGGAAGACCAGTCCGAAAAGTCAAAGCGCAAATCAAAAGACACAACATCAACAGAACTGCCCGACATTACAAGGACCCTCACAAAGAAGAACCTCGTCGCCTCCGAAGCTGCCATTAAGAAATCAGGCGTTGTCTACCTTTCTCGCATACCTCCCTTCATGAAGCCCACTAAGCTGCGATCTCTCCTCGAACCCTACGGCACCATCAACCGCATCTTCCTCGCTCCTGAAGACCCAGCCTCGCATGCTCGTCGCGTTCGCGCAGGTGGTAACAAAAAGCGTTCCTACACCGAGGGTTGGGTCGAGTTCACCAAGAAGAAGGATGCCAAGGCTGTCTGCGATCTTCTCAACGCGCGCACCATTGGCGGCAAGAAGGGCAGCTACTACCACGATGATTTATGGAACCTACTATACCTCAAGGGCTTCAAGTGGCACAACCTCACAGAGCAAATTGCTGCAGAGAACGCAGAGCGCTCCAGCCGCATGAGGGCCGAGATTAGCAAGTCGACAAAGGAAAACAAGGAGTTTGTCAGGAACGTGGAGAAGGCAAAGATGCTGGACGGTATGGCGGTCAAGGCCAAGGCCAAGAAGAGGAAGGCAGAGACCCATGTGGAGGGTCAGGAGGACGAGTCGGTGCGACAGATCAAGCGGTCGTTCAAGCAAGTTCCTCTTGCGAAGAAGAAGACGGATGGCGAAGATCAGCCAGTCGAGGTGACGAGGGTATTAAGCAAGATTTTCTAATTTCATACAAGCCACACAGTTTTGTTATTTATCTTTTTGTCTATAATACCTGATTTTGCCAAAAAACCATGAATTTCTTGGGGAATAGAATAAAATATCCATATAAAACATGATGGCCTATCCAATGATCTGCATGATCAAATCTCATTCGAGCCAAGTGAGGTGGACCCTGAACTTTATGACTGCAGCACTTGCATTTTCCAAAATTTGCCCCGCGCCTGCCAAAAAATATTCTGCCCGATAAGCTGCTTATCAACCAGCGGCGAACCAATTTCTCCCACTATTGGGTTTCCAAAGAGTCACTGAGCATCGTCCATTTTCAACCCAAAACAAACACCATCAAATTCACCTACGACATCGTTGCCCAGCATGTCGATGGACTTGGATGACCAGCCTATCTCCATAGCCCCTGTCGCTCAGCAGCAGGGTGCTGCAACGTGAGTCTTGATCTTCTTGGAAACACCCCGCACCACACTTGTCGTCTTGGGCGCAAATGCTAATCCATATCTCTTTTTCAGTATTCTGTGCTGCAACTGTGGTGCCCCGATCGATGGAACTGCATCATCTGGCGCTCTCTGCTATGACTGCATCAAGCTCACTGTCGACATTTCCCAGGGCGTCCAGCGAGAGGCGACGCTCAACTTCTGCCGAGACTGCGATCGATGGCTCATGCCCCCCACCAGTTGGATTGTCGCCGCTCCCGAATCTCGCGAACTGTTGGCACTGTGCCTCAAGAAACTTCGAGGACTGAACAAAGTCCGTATCGTCGACGCTAGTTTCATCTGGACCGAGCCCCATTCGCGAAGAGTCAGGGTCAAGATCACCATTCAAGATGAAGTACAGGACGGCATGCTGCTCCAGCAAACTTTCGAGGTCGTGTATGTTGTGGCGTACCAACAGTGCCCTGATTGTGCCAAGTCATACACTGCCAACGTCTGGCGAGCCGCTGTCCAGGTCCGCCAAAAGGTTCTTCACAAGCGAACCTTCCTGTTCCTCGAACAACTTATTATGAAGCACGGCGCCCACAAGGATACCCTTAACATCAGAGAGGCCAAGGATGGTATTGACTTTTTCTTCTCACAAAAGAACCAGGCCGAGAAGTTCATCGACTTCCTCAACTCCGTGGTGCCTGTCAAGACCAAGGCCTCTCAGGAGTTGATCTCTCAAGATATCCACACTTCCAAGAAGTCTTTCAAGTTCACATACTCGGCCGAGTTGGTGCCTATATGTAAGGACGACTTGGTTGCTTTGCCTATCAGGATGGCTAAGCAGTCCGGCAACATCTCACCTCTTCTTCTCTGCCACAAGATCGGCACTTCCGTCTACCTGTTGGACCCCCAGACCCTCCAGACTTGCGATATCAGTGCGCCTATCTACTGGAGAGCCCCCTTCTTGTCTCTGACCGACACCCATGAGCTCGTCGAATTCATCGTCATGGACATTGAAACCACAGCAACACAGAAGGGCAAGTGGACACTTGCCGAAGCCACAGTTGCCCGAGCCACTGATCTCGGTGTCAACGACCGAACGTACTTCACAAGGACTCACATGGGCCGACTTCTCCAGCCTGGTGATTCCGTTATGGGTTACCTCCTGGCTGGCACCGTCTTCAACAACAGCGAATACGAGGCGATCGAGAACTCCAACACATACTCGTCAACAATTCCTGACGTGATACTAGTCAAGAAGCACTACCCCCGTCGTAGAAAGAACCGCAAGAGAAACTGGCAGCTCAAGCGCATGAACAAGGACGAGGGTGAGCTTCTTCCCAAGAAGGCAGACCAAGAACGCATGGACCAAGAGTACGAGCAGTTCTTGAGAGATGTCGAGGAAGACGAGGAGCTCCGTGCTACTCTTGCCCTGTACAAGTCACAGAAGAGGGCTGAGGAAGAGATGAGCGTTGCTGAGACCGAGGGAGATGACGAGGCTCCTCATGTTGACATGGATGAGTTGCTGGACGACTTTGATGAACTTACAATGCAGGACCGGCCAATGGAAGATTAGGACTTACACGAATAAAAGAATTGATTTGATTTCCAAGAGAATATAGCTCTTTGTGTGTTATGGGAATGTTTGTGAAAGTGTGTCTATATGAATGAGGGAATCTCATCGAGTGAGGATTTGGCGGGTGCTTTGTCTTCCGTACGGCGGTTTAGCACTCTTGATTTACGGCGGTCAGACATTCTTTTCGTGATGCCGAAAATGTCATCATCGTCTATGTCTTCGTGAATATCGCTGCGCTTAGCTATGCCGTGTGTGCTATCCCCTGGTACTGTAGTCGGCCGTTTAACACTGGAACCGGATCGTAAGGTTTTGTTCATAGTTGTGCTCAAAGTTCGGGGTGTACTAAACGACGACCGTGGTGCTGAGGGCGACACAACTGGACTCGAAGTGTGGACTGAGCGCGCTGCTTTTGTCACAGGCTTGCGTGAAGGCGTACTGAGGTCCAATTCCTCTCCGTCGTCCGTCTCATCATCATCCGCTAGATAAAGTTGCCTCTTCTTCCCTGAACTAGGTTTCTCGATCTGTCTCATTCGCAACGGAGTGATCTTTTGTGAATCAAACCCAGCAGAAGCTCTTGTCTTGGCTGCGTCGGCCAGACCTGCTGATATCCACTTGTGCTCCTTCCTTGGACTTTCCATGAGACCCTGCAGATTTGACCCGGTGAAGGGTGTGTCGTTTTTATTGGAAGAGTCGGCGAGAAGTCTGCGCTGCTTGGATACACGATGCGCGGTCTCCTGGCGCTGCCGCGCAAGGAAGGTAGGCGGGCCGACGATAGGGCGCTCTATCTCGCGAATAGTATCCGCGTTCTGGTGCTTAGCCAGGTTCTTTAGGCGCTCGTACTCTGCGCGATGGAGATGAACGGTGAATTGATGAGCCATGTTGAGAAATTCGTCTTCGACCATACGATAGCGGTCATCGTGGTCGAGACCTGGTCTCATGAATCTTTGGGTTTGGTCAGCCGGTGATCTAGTTTAGAAGAGGGAATGAGACGGACCTTTCTGGCGGTGGCTCTGGAGGAGGCGATGTCGACGGACTTCGCGTGCCATCTATAAAATAGAATAAGTATATGTGAGGTGGTGATGGAGATGAGATGCCATACCTTCTGATTTGACAACGCGGTCAAGACGCGGTTTCTTTGTAGATGCTGAAGGACTGCCAATGGCAGGATTCGATAAACGAGATGGTGTCTGGTTTGGACTTTCGAGTTTTAAAGATGATCTCTTCCCAGGGCTTGATTGAGTCGGGGAAGTCTTCCACGGTAGTTTTCTCCCCATGGCCGAAGGTACATTATTGGTGAGATAGGGTGTGTAGACGCAACTGGATGGTGGTTGAAGTTTGGTGGGGTTGACCTTCTTAGGCAGCTGTGCTGAGCTAAACGTGTGAGTGAAGTTTAACAAACTCACATATAAAGACAAACTGAACGGTCTAAACACTTGATAGATTATGAGACCAAAGTGAATAATCTGAGCCTATAAAGTGTAGTTTGAATTGTTACAAATCTTATTTTCTTGTTATCCTCGCCATTGTAAGTGTGATATAAGCTCTCATGATGAGTTTGACTACTAAAGTCAAAGACTGTTAAAAGACGAAACTGTCGCAGTCTACAAATTCCTGAAGAGGCGAGTGATAATATCAGTAGTGTAGTATCAAAACCGCGTAATAATATTCGTAGCAGTTGCGGCCTATTTAGAATTTAATTCACTTAACATTGTCTGTAGCACGATGGGCTGTACAACTTGGGACTCTTCAGTAGCACTGGTGAGTTTCCTTTCCAACTCAAGGTTGTATTTAATTACTAACCTAACTGAATTAAGAGCAATGCGGTCTCGCGAAAGGTCGCAAGTAAATACTTGTCCCTCTCACAGAGCCAAACCTTCCTATCTGTCTATATGATTGGGAAGGTCCAGGAGAGTACTGCCATCATCGAATCGCTTTGAAGCTCGGGTCTACTCAGCCAAAGCTCCATCTTCTTATCTTGCGACGCCAGGTCACAAGCGATCGTCTGGTAAATATAGATCCGAGCTAACAAACTGGACAGTCTCGCCCAGCCCTCGTTAGCAACAAGCTATGTCTAGATAAAACAACAGTCAGTCATGTGCTCTACTGGGTAGCAGAAAAAATGGCCGCCTAAGTCTTGGGATATAAAAATAAGTAGTCTAAGAACTATAGCACAAAGGGCATAAAGTGACCTACTAATTTCGTCTCTTATGCTTCTAGCGGTCAATTTTTCTGATACTCTGAGGGCGCTCTCCCTCTCTGTCTTATGCTGCTACCTACTCCACGACCACTCCACACAATGCTTGAAAAACATGCGTAAAGTACAGTCTCAATTACGAAACCAACGCCATTCTCCAGATTCCACTATCCCTTCTCATTACCCCATAGTTTCGTTCGATTTCTCCAGACTGGAGTCTGTCCCCCCGGCATCGGAGAAGTCTCGCCCAAGTTTCCTTCACGTACCTCTCACCGACCCGCCACGGTGGATACGCCATTGTGTAATAGCCCAAGGAAACACTAAATAGTTTTTTCTTGTCCTTCCCATTGTTACAGGTATTTAATTCAGAGTAAATAAATTCATGATGGTCGGACTTTGTCGGGACAGGGTATGGATCCTATATTGCAAACCTGCCTGGCAAATGACATAACAATAACTAGAACAGCAAATAGTAAACAAGCAGGCAGTTTATAACGTCAACTCTACTGTTTTTTGCCAGTCACTAGACCTCGCTACCATTTCCCGTACCCACCGTAAAAGATTAAAAAAAAAACTTCCCTTTACGCCGGAATCCACCGTGTCGTACCTCGTTTGTACCTTTTGATGGTATCGTAGAACAGAATTCTTGTGTACACGCCCCCCTGGTCCCCAGACAAGCGAGCGGCTCCCATGCGGGGAAAAATAGGTAAATAAAAAAATTGCGGAGGTGGAGGGAAAAAAGAACGATGGATGCTTCTCTCTCTTCCCCGGATAGGAGTTAGACAACAGCCCAACTCAGGGGAGTGCGTGGCAGGGCCAAGTCCAAGATCAAACCCCGCCTTCACGGTAAATCGGAATCTTGATACCGCTTCGGCGATAGCAACCTCGAAACCGCGGTAGCAATAGCAAGTAGACAGGTTGAACAAGAAACTCCCCCGAGACCGCGAAATTTCCCCGAATATTCATCGATAAAGTCCCACCCAACCTCTTTTTCCGCTTTCGGTTACCACTACAGCAAGAATAGTACTTTTACCTAATAAAGCAGGAACCGCCTGTAAGCCCAAGGTAGTCCCCAGGTGAGAGGCGGGCCAATCGTAGTCTTGGATCGTGGGCCTCAAGATGTTCATCCTAGTGTACGTAGGTTCCTTGCTGTATCTGCGGGTAAAAGCTCTGGCGTACGCCAAGAATGCACCCTTGCCATTATCCTGCACATGTGAATCTACAAAATAACCCATATCTTCTGTTTCACTACATTATCCTCACACAAAGGCCATGGAAAACGTGGTGGTTAATCAACTGTATGTAGCAAATGCAGTCAAGGTATATTAGAAGCTGTCAGCAGCATGCTAAAACAAGGATCGTTCAATGCTTTTTGCAGAGACCCAGTCATGATAGGTGTAGTAATAGTAAACATTTCCAAACGCCAGTTCTTTCCAGGGTCTTGTAGGTAATTTTGACCACTTTCATGAGTTCGTACACAATCCCAACCATTCAAAGTCTATCTAAGCAGCGTCACGAACAACCTTGTCAACAGCCTTGGCAAAGTACTCCACGTTGTTTTCGTTGAGGCCAGCCATGCTGATACGACCGTTCTTGGTCATGTAGACGTGGAATTCTTCTCGAAGCTGAAGTACTTGCTTCTCGCTCAAGCCAGTAAAGCTGAACATCCCGATCTGGTCTGTGATGTGGTTCCAGGTGCCAGGGGTCTCGAGCTCTTCGAGTTTGGCTCGGAGAACGTCACGCATGCTAATGATACGGCCAGACATGGTGCGTAGGTTCTCCTCCCACTCAGCAAAGAGGTCGCGATCGTTGAGAACAGTGCTGACGATGCGGGCACCGTACAGAGGAGGGTTGGAGATTTCAGATCGCTGGAGGATAGCCAATTGAGAGCCAATGCGAGTGATTGTGTTTGGAGCCCCAGGAGCAGGAGATGTGACGGCGTGGAAGCAACCGGCGCGCTCTCCGTAGAGGCCGAAGTTCTTGGCGAAACTCTGAGCAACAACAAGCTCGAAGCCCTGGTCGACGAAGTATCGGATAGCCCAGGCATCCTTGACAAGATCGCCAGAGGCAAATCCTTGGTAGGCAGTATCGAAGAAGGGGAAGTGGTTCTTCTCCTTCATGATAGAAGCAATCTCAGTCCACTGATCTTGCGTAGGGTCGACACCAGTAGGGTTGTGTGCGCATGCATGAAGGACGAAGACGGAACCCTCGGGAGCGGATTGCAGAGTCTTCTTGAAACCCTCGAAATCCAGGCCCTTGGTCTCCTTGTGGAAGTAAGGGTATGTGTCGATCGACATGCCAACATTCTTGAAGATCTGGTGATGGTTCGCCCATGTGGGGTTTGAGAGGTAGACAGTCTGGTTGCCCTTGTAGAACTTGGCAAGGAAAAGAGCTCCCAAGTGTACGGCACCGGTACCAGAGATTGTCTGTAGTGTCGTTGAGCGCTTGTCTTGGATGGCTGAAGAATCGGGGCCAAAGACTAGCTCGGCAGCCTTGGATGTGAAGCTGGCAATACCCGCGATTGGGGCGTACTCGTGGTTGAGTTCAGGGTCGTTTCGGAGGATCTCATCAGCCTATGACAAGCGTGGGGTTAGCTCAAATTCCAGGACGAAAGGTATGACCAAAGTCGTGGCGGCGGGGCGGTTGAGTTGGGGCAAGCTGTGACGCAGATTTGCATAAGAAGGATCCAGATGGCGCATTGTGAGGGCGATCCCATGACACAAAATTCGCAGTACTGAAAAGACTTGAAGCAGGCCGAGTCGGCAGTGTAATCATCGTACATACAGGGCAATGCCTGGAAGTACAACGTGTGTATGCGACAGGGGAATGTTTGGTAAATGAGATAAAAGGTAATGCCATGAAGTGCAAGCAGACAATAGTGTATAAGGTTGGTTGGCGCAAGATTCATACCTTCTTGACGACTGGCAACACCCAGGGCTTTGCATTCTCATCTCTATATGCGCCGATACCCTAACAAGAAACCAGAGGTTAGTATTCATGACAAAATACAGATAAAAAAAAAAGAGTTGAACTTACAAGATCAATCTTGTTGGGACTGTCGTCGGCCTTGTACTCTCGTGCAAGACCAAAGAGAGGGTCTTCAGGTGCCTGGGGCACGACTTCGGCAGGGAAATTTGTAGCAGAAACCATTTTGGGGGAGATATGATGGACGATGGAGTTGAGACGAGAAATGGAGGAAGAAGAAGAAGAAGGAACCGGCGCCGTTTTATCAGTCGAGCTTGAGCTTGAGATGCTCAGAGACTGAGTCTGACTCTGACCCTGACGGGGTGTGTTCAGTGACGGTGTCATAGTGGGCTGCGGCACTGAGGGATTGTCGATTAGGGGGGTAGGAAGAGAAAGAGAGGGGGTCTTTGGGGTCTTGGAGCGGTCCGACGTTCTGGCTTTAGTGGAACTTGGGGGCGTGTGTCTTGTTGCGGAAGTTGAGTTTTGCGGGTGAGGTAAGGTGAACTGAGGTGAGAGACTCGAGACTTCCTTTCAACCTATCGGCCTGAACCCCTGCGGGAGTGTGCGTCTTTGGTGTAAACAGAAAAGGTACCTAACAGCAACTTTGATCAGTAAGTTACGGTCCGCCGCAAGTCATGTTTGATTAACATGGAAGAAACAGTGGAAAGCCTGGTTTAGGATAATAATAGAAAGATGGGAATGTGCTGCGAATTTGTTTGTCACAAAGCCGCCTCATTTTTTGTTTCTGGTCTGGGAATGAATGATAGCCCGTGTAAGAGAGAGAGGTGGGATGTCCATTGCTGCAAGCTGCCAGGCTTTTTCTTTCCCCAGAGCCCAACGGTCTTTTTCCGTGCTGCTATTCTGTTCCTTATCTCCAGAGGTCAAAGAGACTCGGAACATGGTCCGGCTGGATTCCTTACAAGTAAAGATCCATGAATATCCACTTCAAGGGCCAGTTGTTGCGTAAACCAGATTCTGGCCTGATGCCATTGGCCATGTCCCCTAGCATTCAATGCACGCGGGCAAATCAGGCGCCGTTCTTCCGGACCACTGGAGCTCTCGGGGGAAGGGGCGCCCACCCCGTAGGTACCAAGCAGAGGTGGAAGGTACCTGGGTACAGGTGGGCTCACCTCACCTCATCGAGTTGAGCGGTGGGCTTTTTCTTCCAGCTTGTGCTTGTGCTTGTGCTTGTGCTTGTGCTTTTTGATGCTATCGTTGCATGGGACAACACAGGACTTGCGCTGTTTGGTTTGGGCTTGTACTTTGTGCTTGAGGGGGTGCAGGTACTTGTTTGACTGAGATTCGAGCTCAAATCATTCCAACAGGGGCAGGCCCAACGGACCAAGGGCAGTGCAGTAGAGTAGAGTAGAGTAGAGTAGGTAGCAATAGTACCTATAGAGGAAACTTCCTCTTGCGTTTTATTTTGAGAAGATTGAAAACTTACCTTGCAATAGCTGCTGTTCCTATATGTTCTCTGGTGACCCTAGGATAGGAATATTCTAAGAAGTTCTGTTGTTTCCGAGCAGAGCTCTTGTAGTACAGATGGATAGTGAGTACTCGGGCAATAATACTATACTGCCTTGTGACGATCAGACTTGCTTGATGGAGAGTTAATCGAGAGTTCGTGCGCGTAGATAGATACTGATAGTATACACGATGGTGAAACCGTTAAAAATAAAGTACATCTCACTCTGTCGAGTTTGCGACAATTCTGAATCTTTTATGTTTGGACTATTACCGAAAATGCCCCGTGAGCTTGTGAAAAAAAGCTTGTGAAGCTCCATCTAGGCTATCACGTCAATGTCGAGCTCTCATTTCCATCGCCCGCCTTGGTACACCTCGGCTCCTTGCTCGACCCAACGTCACACGCTGACCGGCAATAGTAGGTATGCCGGTCATTTTCACCTTCCACCGAGGTAAGTACCTTTTCGTAACAGAGTTTCTTATGCTTTAACTTGGCATGGGTCTAACACGGGCGAGCTGACGTAGTGTTTTATCGGTTCAAGTAATTGATCCCATGTCCAGTTCCATAGCGAATCAACTTTTGAAACTGAGAACAGACACAAGTTATGGTGGGATATGTGGTCCCTTTGATCAGTTGGGTTCTTTAATCTGATCTACATCTCATATCATGCCACAAACATCGCTTACAACTGTCCTTTCGGGTACCATAAAATACCATGCCATACAGTAACGTATTTCTTTAGATCCAGTCTCTTTTCTAATATACATTGCGGGTTCTCTCTACTTCTTCCCCAAAACCCCTCCCCTATCGTGACTCTAATAGATCCATTCCCCGGAAAAAAGAACCCAAACCAATTCTTCCAGACCCTTTCGATTCACTTCCCCTGTATGCCCCCATAACAGAATACATGCATCGTGTCTTTAGCCCCGTCACGGGGAACTAAAAAAAATCTTAGACAAACATCACGGGGCCTCAGAATGCACGGTTGGGTAATAGTAGCTAGCCCATCTCCGAATTCGCCCGCCTAGAGGACGTAACATTATGGATTTGATTTGTCGTATGACAATTATGGTTCAGTCAGGATGGATCGTATTCATATGCATACCTCTCTGAATCTACATCTCAATCTTAAATCTGAGGGCCCAGCTCTGACCCCGTTTTGGCCGTTTGTATACCTAATTAGGCGTCTAGTATCGTATGTCTTGTAGTATCGAATGTTGAATCTGATCCGCCCTGAAGATACAGCCCATGACTGAGCAACTAAAAATGTAAATAAAATAGCATAATAGATGTTGCCAGTATAAGACAATATCTCCTGGTATATGTCTCAAGACAATAAGCGCGTACTACTTTATCGAGTTGTTAATCGAACACGATCTAGTGGTTACTTCCGAATCATCAGATACTAAGACCATTGTTACTTCTCACTTGTTCATTCTAGATTGCGACAGATATTGATGCAGAACCTCTCATCTTGTTCCACTCCCCTTACTATAAGACATTATAGCAGGTGAAGCACGCTGTTATATGGTTGTAGATACACCCACTTCTATTTTATACTTGAATTGGAGGTTGTTTGCATTGCCTTGTCTATTCATCCGACTTGCCCAGTTTATATGAATCTAAACCTACACTCTCTTCCCTCCTTTCACTGTCTCAGAATATAAGATCCCAAACGACAAGGAACGCGCATAGTCCGCCTGCTGCAAAGAAAGTATACTTGGCTGGACTAGCCCGTTGGGTCGCTTTTTTGAGTTCCTTATTACCACCGCCAACGTTTTCTGTTGTCGAAAATGAGTCTGACACTAACTGTTCGATATGAGCCGATTGTGTTGCAAGATTGTTTACAAGCAGCGATTGTAACTCGGATATTTCCAGTAACGACTTCTCAGCAGTCCTGCGAAACAAGGGTCAGCTCACATATCCCTTAAGACAATATATTTCCCTATGGGGTGGCGGTTGCACTTTGGACTCTAGTGCAGAAACAACCCAACAAAGGTGTATCGATTGACATCGAAAGATGCATAGATACGTACCTGACTTTGTCCAAGCTACTCTCGAAATGCTTCATCATGTCTTGGTTCCCTTCCTCAAACATCTGAATCTGCTCCTCCGTCAACCCCTGGCTCGGGAACTGCCCGTCATCGGACATAGGGATCTGCCCAGCAGGGGCTGTCTGCGAGAGCCGCCGGGCAGAAGGAGGAAATTCCGCAAAGTCCCCAGCGATGCCAGCTCTCGAAAGCATGCTACGGCTCTTTTCCATCTCTCGCATCAGTCGTGCTTCCATCATGTCCTGTTGCGTTCGGCAGCATGATTCCAGCCGTTGCCGTAAAAACCAGAGAACGCCATCCCGATGGATGCCTACATCTCGCGCCTTGGCCTCTGC
Organism: Fusarium venenatum; assembly: GCF_020744135.1. Classification (NCBI taxonomy): domain Eukaryota; kingdom Fungi; phylum Ascomycota; class Sordariomycetes; order Hypocreales; family Nectriaceae; genus Fusarium; species Fusarium venenatum. The sequence continues at coordinate 5,560,455 of NW_027072131.1, forward strand.
TTCCTCGTGCTCCTTCGTTTTGCTACTAACTATTCCGCCAGAAGCCCATGAACCCAGAGCACCTAGACCTCCTACATATTTCTTTCGAATCATGGCTGTTTCGGTCTCTCGCCGTAACTGCTCGGCCTCATCGAGAGCGCGAATGCCAGCATTCAGTTCTCGAATCATCTGTTTCGCATTGGCATCGACTTCTTCTCTGTCTCGGTCAGAAAGTACTCGGCTTTGACCTTGTGCAGCTCGGCTATTCGTCTTTCGTGGTTGCGCAGTCGAGAGGTAGGCCTGTCTAACATCTTGAAGTTCTCGATGAAGGCTGGTGATATGCGAATTCTATAAAAACTGATTAGCTTGGAGAATGTGTCGCACTGAATGTGAAGCACTGACAATTCGATATGCCTCTTTCAGGAAACCATCTATAGCATCCAGGCTGACACGCTTTCTTGTTTCCGGCGCGTTGCGCTCCCTGAGGAGCTCGTTGAAGGTGACTGTGATGTTCATGGCGTCCAATGCGAATCGTTATAGATGGGGTAGTCGTCGCAAAGAAAAGAAGTGGAATTCAAAAGAATCGTTTGGTAATCGATGATGCCGTCCCAAAGTTTTTGGTGTTTTGATTTGTTTAAGTAAACGGTCACCAATGTGAGGATTAAAGGTTGTAGACACCATGGCTGTATCATAGCTCTGAGCTCTGACGCACATTGACAAGCCACATGGCTTAGTCATCCAGTGGAGGTCGAATGCCGAATAATCAAATTCTCGCCTTTAGTATTTATAATACAACCTCTTGAATCTTATATTTCTAATAATGGCAAATTATGAACCAAATATTGGCATCCGCTTATTTCTCCACTTAGCAAAATCTTTCAACAAGACGATTCCCGCTCATGATTTACAGCTTCAAGACTATTAATTTTGTCTTTCCTCCTAACTTTGACTGCAGCAATCGATCTGATAGCGGTGATGATGTGATTTACTCTCAAGAAACATTGAAAGCTTTCATAGCATCGCTTGATTACAGTTCATCATGTTTGCTAACGCCCCGGCCTGACCGTTGATATTCAATATGATTCCGATTGCGGACCGGACCGGGGCTCGGTATGAAGTGGGGATCGTCGGGTCCGTGAGTCCAGATTCGGCCGGTCTCCCGGAAATAGAAATCTCGAGGTGTCGGGAATAATGATCTATGGAGAAAGTTCTCCGATTCCGCGGGTAGTCCAAGGATTAAAAGACTTGACTGCCACTTCTTTTAGTTTTCCACGTCATGATTGTTGTTAGTTCTCTATCTTTCTTCAGAAAAGATGACCGAGAAAGACGAAAACCAGCCCTTACCCAACCACTCGGGCTCTCACAGATACGATCACGACGCTATCAGTATACAGAGCAGTCTATCTGACACCCCAACAGCTCGAGATACTACTCCTGAAAAGCTTGGCGAATCTCTAAATAATGGAATATCAGATCAAGCTGATGAAGGAGTTCTAGGTGACCCCGAGAACATGACTAGAGTCTCCAGCGGACCAGCATACAGCACTTTCTCAAAAAACACGAAGAGATGGATATTGGCCTTGGTCACTGCCGCTAGTTTCGTCTCTCCCATGACAGCCAATATCTATTTCCCTGCGCTAAACCCAATTGCCAACGACCTGAATATTTCCATCTCACTTATCAACCTCACTTTGACATCCTATATGATCTTCCAGGGGTTGTCGCCCACCATATTCGGTGATTTTGGCGACATGGCAGGACGTCGGCCCGCTTACATCGTTGCATTTTCTATTTACATAGGCGCCAATATCGGTTTGGCTTTGCAGCGGAACTTTGTTGCGCTCTTGATCTTGCGGTGTGTCCAAAGTGCTGGTAGCAGCGGCACCCTGGCTCTCGGTTACGCTGTCGTGGCCGACATTTCATCAACAGGCGAGAGGGGAAAATACATGGGAATTGTTGGAGCAGGAATCAATATCGGGCCTGCTCTTGGGCCTTTGCTGGGTGGTATATTGAGTCAATACCTTGGGTGGTCTGCCATCTTTTGGTTTTGCGCCATCTTCTCTGCAACCTGGATGATCCCTTTCATCCTCTCCGCCCCCGAGACATGCCGCAACGTCGTTGGCAACGGGTCAATAGCGCCTCAGAAATGGAACAGGACATTGCTCGATATTTACAGTAATCGGGGGGGTGTCCCGGACCAAAATGTCCCGAAAAGAAAACTCAAGTTTCCAAACCCCTTGAAGACGCTGTACATCGTCTTCGATAAGGAGATGGCTATGATCTTATGCATCAACGCGATCATCTATATCGCTTTCATCCTGACAGCAGCGACTTTATCAACACTCTTCAAAGAAATTTATGGATACAATGACCTCCAGGTTGGTCTTTGCTATTTGCCTTACGGTTTCGGCTGTGCCTTTGCTATTGTTGCCCAAGGACGCGTCTTGGACTGGAATTATCGACGGATTGCGAAAAGGATTGGCTTTACTATCGACAGAAAACGTGGGAACGACTTGGCAAAGTTCCCAATCGAAACAGCGCGCATCCAGGCTATATATCCTATATTGCTCGCTGGCATTGTTACGCTCATCGGATACGGCTGGGCTCTGCAAGTTGAGACTAGCGTTGCTGTCCCGCTTGTTCTAGTGTTCCTCATCGGCACGTTCGTACCAACTTCTTTTAGTGTTCTCAACACTCTGATTGTCGATCTGAACCCCAGTGCACCGGCTACAGCAACTGCTGCCAATAATCTTGTGCGTTGTATGTTTGGAGCTGCATCTACTGCGGCTATCGACCATATGATCGAGGGAATGGGAAGAGGTTGGTGCTTCACATTCCTTGCGTTACTCAACCTAGCTATGATTCCACTCCTGAGACTTGTCGATAAAAAAGGTATGGGATGGAGAACGGCAAAAGCAAAACGAGAAGCATTGAAGGCAACATAAAAGTGTTCGAGTTCGTGTAGTTATCTAGTCATTTTTTATCATATTAACAGTTATCACTTATAGAGCTGCGACAGCGTGTTCCAAAGGTTCTCTCTGAGCCTCCCACATCAGCCAGTCGGATCGCGTTGTTCTATATATTGTTAGTTCCGCCGGGCTGGTGTATAGAGGTGTGAATACTCACGGTAATAAGCCCATGGCATTGATCTTCCAAATTCCCACACCTAGTGCAACAAGCTGGCACACGACGTACACAAACTTGACCTGTAGCAACTGGGATGAAAGAGACTGAGATGCTTGAAAACGTTCAAATGCCTGATTCGTGTTCATGAGACCCATCAAAGGGTTCTTGAATGCCATGAAAACCATCATGATGCTGAAGATCTGGAGTGAATTGCCCGACATGTACATCATGATGGCGGTCATAGGCAAACCCTTGACGGGAGCCAGCGCGACTTCCCAGGCCTTCTTGAGCTTCAAGGTATCCATCTCTTCAGCGGTCGGGGGCTTTCGTGGCTGAACTTTGGCAACGTCTTTGTTCTTCTATATATCGCATTAGTCACCTAGACTATTTGACCGCGCGATCAGACTATACTGACCTTGGAGTTGGTGACGGCTGTTCCGGAGCTGTAACCTGGGGGGTCTTGAATGCCAGACTGCTTAGCCTTGGCTGCGGGAGCGTGCTCGAGCTGGGAAACCCAGAAGGGAGAGTTGGAAGAGGCGGCCATGTTGTATCGCTTCAGATCTCGTATATTCGTGATTGTCCGGGTTATTGTTGATTACAGGCGCAAAGGCAAATGCGATGTAGGTAGGATACAACTCGAGGAGGCGACGTTGACGTTGGTTGATTGGATTAGGTTGACGATTGGCTGGTGTGGCCTTTGACATGTGGCGTAATTGTGGCAGCTGTACTCCGTAATTTCGGTTTAATTGCAACCCTCTATCTTATCAGCACCTTTTTGGCTTACATTACTCGGGGTCTCAATATCCCCTTTCCACTCCCCGACGACGCCGGTTCACGAAGCGAAACGACCCAAGTACGACCTCGGCAGACGTCGCAAACCGTTCTCGAGAAATACAGCGCGTTCCTCGTTTCATCGAATTTCAAAGCAGCCCCATAGCGATAGCGAACGATCGAAAAAAGACATCACATCCCTAGCGACCTGCAACCGTACCTCACTGTAGGCATTGGCCTACTACATATGACCATCCCCTCCCATTTACCATCCGCCATCCACCCTCTACAACCGTTTACGCTGGGCAACACAGCCCGTCCAATTAGGTCGGGAGTATCATACAAGTTTACAGCTACAAATCTTGGAAGAACTCAGAAGTGAGGGGCTTGTTCTAGAATAGGGCAACCATTCCGCATTCAAGGTTACCGAAACCCAGTTCCGTCGCATTATTTGGGATACAAGTACAACACCATGTCGAGCGCCGCCGGTGGAGGGGACTCCAAATTGTTTGCTCGAGTAAGCCTTCCTATTCTTCTATCATGTCTCAGCCTCGTAGGACCTAAGGTCTTATAAGTCCTTGATTTTCCATACGTCGAAAATACTTCTTGGTCTCCGTTGGTTGTCTTCACCTGCTTTTGCGCAGACTTTGATTTTGTCAAAAGCATTTTTTACGTTTTAATTGAGTTTACTTCTCAATGTCAATATCGACAGTCCGTTGCGTAGCGACGTGAACGATATGATACGATGTCCGCTATATTCCTTGCATACATACCCCCCAAGTCGATTTATGATGGGCCGAGACTAAATAATAAACAGGGCAAGGTTGCTGAGCTGCGTCTCGAGCTAAACAGTGGAGGAAAGAAAGACAAGAACTATGCGGGCAAGAAGATCGCACTCAAGAAGATTGTCGCAAACATGACCATGAGCAACAACGACATGGTGGCCTTGTTCCCCGATATCATCGGGTGCATGGGCATCCAGAGTCTAGAGATCAAGAAGATGTAAGTCAGTCGGTATTGACAAGTTTGCTTCGTTGCTAATTCATAATAGGTGTTTCTTGTTCCTGGTCAACTACGCTAGGATGAGGCCTGAGATTGCCGTAAAGGCAATCCCCGTTTTACAACATGTGAGTTTCATCCCTATCCATCAGCAGTAGCAATGACTGACATAAATCTAGGATATGGAAGATCATAATCCTCTAGTACGAGCGTTGGCTCTAAGGACAATGTCTTACATCCATGTTAGAGAGTTCGTCGAAGCTACCGTACCAATAGTCAAGCACATGCTGAAAGATGGCGACCCTTATGTGCGAAAAACGGCCGCGTTCTGCGTAGCCAAGCTCTACGACCATGATCGAAACATGGTTGAGAGCTCTGACCTCATTGATAGGCTGAACTCACTTCTAAGGGACGACAATCCTACTGTTGTTGCGAGTGCCCTAGCTGGTCTAATGGATATCTGGGAGCGCAGCGATGCCATCAAACTCACCATTGACTATAGCAATGCTTCCAAAATGGTGGCTATTCTTCCCGACTGCTCCGAGTAAGGCAAAACACAGACAGCATTCCCGAGACTATCGCTAATCTTGTGTCAACAGATGGGGTCAGACATATATTCTAGAGGCTCTCATGTCCTATGTACCACAAGAATCCGGAGAGGCGGTACTCCTGGCCGAGCGGATATCGCCGCGATTGTCGCATTCTAATTCGTCCGTCGTGTTGACCTGCATTCGGGTGATTCTATATCTGATGAACTATATCGCCGATCAGAAGCAGATCTCGGCTTTGTGCAGAAAACTCTCACCACCTCTTGTCACACTTCTCGCAAAGGGTCCCGAGGTACAGTACCTTGCCCTCCGAAATGCTTTGTTGATTCTTCAGCGACGGCCCGAAGTGCTGCGAAACGACATCCGTGTCTTTTTCTGCAAGTACAACGACCCCATTTATGTCAAGGTTACAAAGCTGGAACTCATATTTATGCTTGCTACTGAGGATAATATTGATGAGGTGTTGACGGAACTGCGAGAGTATGCTACTGAAATCGATGTCCACTTTGTGCGCAAGGCGGTGCGCGCCATCGGTAAGCTGGCGATCAAGATTGAACCAGCGGCACGACGATGTATCAACTTACTTCTCGAGCTTGTGGCTACCAAGATTACATATATTGTGCAGGAAGCCACAGTGGTTATCCGAAACATCTTCCGAAAATACCCCAACCAATACGAATCCATCATCAGCACTTTGTGCGAGCACCTCGATTCTCTGGATGAGCCTGAAGCCAAGGCAGCTATGGTTTGGGTAATTGGTCAGTACGCAGACCGAATAGAGAACAGCGATGCTTTGTTGGAAGACTTCCTATACTCATTTGCGGAGGAGCCTGTTGAGGTCCAGCTTGCTTTGCTCACTGCTACAGTGAAGCTCTTCATTCAGCGACCTACCAAGGGACAGGAGTTGGTCCCGAAGGTTCTGAAGTGGGCAACAGAGGAGACTGACAACCCTGATCTTCGAGATAGAGCGTATATGTACTGGCGTCTCTTGTCAACAGACATGAATGCAGCCAGGCAAATTGTCATGGGAGAGAAGCCAGCCATTACGGCTGAGTCGGAGAGACTAGACTCAGCGACACTGGAGGAGATGTGCCTGAATGTAGGAACACTAGCCACGGTCTATTTGAAGCCGGTGCAGACCGTTTTCAGATCTGCTCGACCACGCAAACTTCAAGACTCTCCGGCGTTGCAGAAGCAAAACCTCCTTGTTGCCGGAGACAGCCAGAAGAGTATCAGCATGTTTGGTAATGCTGGAGCAGCGACGGATATCGACCCAAGGAGCCGAAACCCAATGTCGGGTGATGGTCAGGGGAACCTCGCACAGGCCGTCAGCGACGCGGATGCCTACTTCTCGGGGATCGGGACGCAGCAGATGACGCCAATGCATGGTGATCAAGGGGATGATGTCTTTGGAGGAGGTAATGGCCACTCAACAGGATACGTGGTGAGCGCGCATGCTCCTCAAGCCGTTCTTCAACCAGCGCAAGGTGCTGGTAGCAACGGTGATTTGTTAGTGCTATAAGCGATATCTGTATATACTAGTAATGGGAAATATAGCTGAAGATAAGGCAGTTGTGAGTGACTTGAGCAGAGGCCGTTTTGTATGTATATTGGCTCATTTGGACGCACCCCAGTCGATGTAGCACTGAACTTGTCTGTTATTCATGTTTCCACATAATTCCATTTCAAGAGTATCCGCGGGGGGGTCCCCGGCGAACGGCGTAGGCTAAATTCGGTTTGGCTTGAGAACCTTAATTCAGATACCCAGCTGGGGCGAAGCACATTATGTAGGGTCATCGAGTTGGATGTATCTATTCAGACTGACCCAAAAGGTCACATTTGACCAGGGTGATTTAGGGCCAAGTCTCGGATACCAGGTCGAGCTAGATCCAGGCTTGGCTACTTGGTCTGGATGTGTCTGGTCTGTAAAAACAGTAGAGAGAAGACAGGGAAGAGACATGTGACTTTAGTGAGTGAGAAGCAAGAAGGATTTACAGTCGATACGGGAGCGAATCAAGTCCTCAAAGCTGCCCGGATAGTAGTCTATAGTTAGCCAGAGTGTGTTTTCATCTTGGTTGTTCCGATTGTCCACTTGATGAGCTGGCGAGTATTTACGCAAGTGAGCGAGTCGGATTTCTCATCCAATGCAGGTCATACCCAAGGCGGGCATCTCAACCGTTTCGAGTATCTTGCAGGCGTTTTTCTCACAAAGGGACTTTCGTTGACTTGAGGGACCTGCTTGAGTTTACAGATCTTGAGGATTCATGCAAGTCAAGGACCCTTACATGTGCTTATGAGCGTGCAAAGATCAAAGATACAGAGGTTTTGATCAAATTGTACATTGGTTGTCGGTTTCCCTATTGAATATGGCATTTCAAGTAAGCTCGGTGTAAGCATCAAGTTCGTAAGTGAGATTTAAGTGCGGTACCATGAACGAGTACTCGCCATTTCGAGGCATTCATCATGGGGATTTCAGAGGCGCTCACCGAAAATACCCTTCCAGAGATGTTCATCGAACAAAGTGCAGGTTCCATAATCTCTCTTTGGCTCAAAAGATGGGTGGTGAACTCAGTGGCGCCGCTTTCTGTGCAGGACACCTCTCCAGTGGCAGTCTGGGGCTAAGCAAGCGGCGCAGCAGCCGGCTACAGTGGGCCGCAACCTTTTATTTTATTTTAGCGGCTTCGATCTATGGACTACCTGCCTGAGTAGGGACACGCTGTATCTAAGATCCATTGTTGTTACCTTCCGTTTTACCAGTTACCAGCCCGTGAGCTTATGGGACCGATACTGTCTGCCCTGCATTCGCCAAGTAGACTCTGATAGGTATCATGGACGACAAAATAGAGCAGTCATTTGGTGGCTGTGAGTAGGACTAACATCCTTAGCCCAGGTCCCAAGTTTTCTGCCACCTTAGCTCAGGTTGGATCTTACAGCAAGAGCGAACCTTTCTTGGCTTGAAGCATGCCTTTCCATTGATGGATATTGGTCAATTTAGCATAACATTTCTGTCATCTTGTCTGATTCATCTTTGTTATTGATCAATATTTAGTCCAATTCTTCTACTGCTCGACTCGTTCGTCCAATTCATTGATCGTGTGAGTGCCAAGCAGCCGACGGATCACGGCGAGTTGTGTTTGGTGTCGTCACCTCCCGCCTGGAACTTACCGTGTTCAGCTATCTTGGCTTTTTGCTTTCTCAGATTGAAGATTTCTCGTTGAGAAACACTCTCTAACGGTCTTCTCATCACTATCTTCATGTGCCTAGAAACTTGGCATTGTTGAATTGATCGGCAAAACTATCAGCAAGCGGCGCGGTACCTGTTACTTCCGACTCGCCCTGCCTTTCACTGTCTCTCATCATTGTCACTTTATTGTTTTCCCAGCCTGAACACCAAGGGAGCCGTCTGGTCCGGCCACTCCAGTTAAGCCAAGCGCCCCCTCTCTCCTCGTTCCCTGTAAGGCAAAGCGTTGGGCGACTCCAGGTTCCACGCTGCAGCCGCTGGTCAACAGGACGTCTTGGCTACTTCGATTTGCTTTGCTTTGCTTTGTTTTGCACTGCTTGCCTGTTCAATTCCTTGGTAGACAGTTTGCTTACCGTATGGCTTGCTTGGCTTACCTATGGTAGACGACTTGCTTACTGCTATTCAATCAACCCCAGCACCTTGCAGTGATTCATTACTGCAACGTCCCGCAACCTGCGCTGCCCCTGCTGTCGCGTTGTGCTTTATGTCTGAGCGTTTTATCTGAGTGGACAAGACTCCGGCGGCCACTCACTGCCCCACCCCCGGTCTTGCGGTCCCCCGGCCTGGGCGATCCATCCATGCTGCCATCGTCCCAGTGAACTTGACGTCTTTCACTTTTACTCCCGATACCTAGCAACGCTACGGATACTGTCCACATTCATCCACATCGCTATCCACATCCGCATCTTTTATCCGCCATCCTCGAACTTCGATCGCGAACCTAACCCCCGAATCGCATTACCCGCCCAAGAATCACTCGCTTGCGTTTTATTTACCGTCGCGTTCTTGCATCCATTGCGTGGTGTGACCTCAAATCACATCCATAATCGCGCCTCTATCACCCTTCATCCAGTATGTCGGCTCCAGCGGACTCCACCATGAGCGGTGGTAACGCTGCGCCAGTTGAAACTTCGTGGCTCGAACAGCCTAACGATGCTGTAGCCATGGAAAGCATTACCAACCCGTCCGAGCAGAAGCCTGCCGATCGCGAGCGCGAGTCTGCCGATAAGACGAGCGCAGCTGAACCTGAGCCAACACCCTCGACCAACGTGCCAGCACCATCCGAGAACATCGATCAACCAACCACCGCAGCACCAGCTTCGCCAAAGGGCAAGGAAAAGGAGACAGCACCTCCACCACCGACTAAGCAAGACTCAACTTTGGGCATAGGACCCGCCGTAGATGATATTCGGGAGATCTCAGGGGGCTCTTCAGATGGGCCTGTTTGTACCATCACACTTCTCCTTACTTCAGGAAGCCGACATCCGTACAAGATTGATGCCAAATACTTGAGCCGGAGGAACGTGGATATTCCGGACCAGACAGAGAATGGCCTTCCGGACCCGTTTAGTATTAGCATTTACACCCTAAAGGAATTGATATTGAGAGAATGGAGGAGTGATTGGGAAGCCAAGCCTACCAGTCCTAGCAGCATCAGGCTGATTCACTTTGGAAAGCTATTAGACGACAAGGAGCAGCTGAAGAGTAAGGCACATCGTGAATCTGAGACATTATGTTCTTGCTGACCGCCAAACAGAGTACCAGCTTTCGACGGAGAGCCCCAACGTGGTGCACATGAGTATTCGGCCACAAGATCTTGACGAGGAGGAGCCTAAGAGTGGAAGCAAGAATCTTTCATCAAGTGGTGGCGATGGCCAACGTTCCCGAGGTGGAGGCTGCTGCGTCGTCTTGTAACGAGCAACAGTCTTTACCAGAAGAAACTCACTGTTACCTTGACCATCCCCTCCTGGTTGCTGTTGGTCGAAGAGAAAAGCAACCTCAGCCACTTTAAAACCTTCAAGTCGAGATGATAAGCAGCGGAACGTCGCCCGCACACTCTTTAATCAATTTCTTGGTCTATTCTTTTTGCAACCGCTCAGCAGAAGCGAAACAAGGTTCTGACGTGCGGAAGACGGGGTTAATGGAGTTTACATTGGCGTATTATCGTGTATTTGACATGTTTTTGTTATATTTGTTTTATTTATTTTCATTTCAATCGGCACGTTGCCGACAGCGTCCTCGATCAACGCATTTTTGGCAGTATAGAAAGCATTTTTGTTGCGGTATAAACAGAATCACAATTACTGGTTCTTTTTATGAGGGTATCTGTTGGTGATCTTTCACGTTCTTGGTCTTGTCTAAATGTAGGATACCGCGGATGTACAGAGTGACAGCTGAAAGCTCCTCCATCGTGAAATAAACTGCACGTTTACTGAATCTTAAGCTTCTTCTCCATCTCGTCGTGGAATCCAGCCACGGCCCTTGTCTCATCGCCCTTAAAGACATCCTCCCAAGTAATGGTAGTGTCGCGGCCTCTAAGAATATCCTCATGAACGCTGGGCAGACCGCCGCCAAGGGCCATGGGCCGCCACTCGCCGTTCTGGACAATCTTGAGCTCCATGCCACGGCGGATGGGCTCGGCCATGCCATAGGTTCGTCGAAGAGTTTCCATCTTGAGAGACTCCTGAGTGGCCTCCCAGTTCTTCAGTCGGGCCTCGAGAGGGTGGGCAGAGGCGGGTGTGGACTTGGAGTCGAAGGGGGATGCGCCGACACCGTGGCGGAGAGTATCGTGGATGCCTGGGGCGGAGGGTGCGGAAGATGTGTGAGAGATGTGAGTGTATGACTGAACGTTGGAGTTGCCAGGGACGATGCGCATTGCTTGAGACTGAGGAGGGCAGAAGTTAGCTCTCATGGCATTGAAGGTGGATGGACAGACGGGTGTTGATGCGTACCATGTTGGCGGATGTGACTGTTGATTTGCGTGGGAGGCGGTTGTTTAGAGGAAATGGACGTCGCTAGAATAAAGTCTATGTATTATTCACCGTCGATTTCGGGGTGGAAATACGGGCGACGTTGATGGATGGCTTGTATCTTTGATGTGGTTGATGATGAAAGCTCCAGCTCCAGTTAAGGTCAAGGTCAAGGCAGCCTTGCGCTGGCGTTGCGTTGACTTCTGAACGGTACGTACCTTTTTCCGGGGAGACAACTGCAGGTCCGCCGATGCTGAGACCCACGCAAATAGATACCGTCACTCACTTTAGTGATTCCGACTTCGCTTTCAAGACGGCATGTTTTATTTATCGTAAATTATGATTTATTCTTTACTCATAAATAACCAATCGACATTATGAGACCTCCTACAAGTTGTCCTCCGATCATTCGGATCGCCAATGGCACCTTCTATCGCCATCACCCAAACACTACTACTACAACACCATCACGGCCAAATCCACCTCTTTTTAGCGATTTGAGTTTCGAGCTGGCTTCTACATCAAACTTGCCTAGAAACTGGTGTATCGTTGGTCCATCACTATCAGGAAAGACAACATTCCTGCAGGCTTTGAAGGGAAGGTTCCTTTGTGAACCACCTATTGCAAGATCCTATCCATACCTCTCTTCCGAGAACGTTCCCAAGCGGTTACGCACGCCGCAAAAGGCGATCCAGTATGTGGGCTTTGATGCTGAACAAACTGGTGGTGGCTTAGGCGGCGGTGTTGCCACCAGTGCGTACTTGTCGGCGAGGTATGAGTCGAGACGTGAGATCACGGACTTTTCCCTCAGGGACTTTCTTCTAGGAAACACAGAGCTTAATCCTATGAAGACAGAACAAGGCGATGACGACGCTGCTATATCACCCGAACTACTGTCCCGAGTCGTCAGGGATTTAAAGCTGGAGAATCTTCTTGATCTACCTGTCTCATTCCTTAGCAATGGCCAAGGTCGAAGAGCACGTATTGCTCGTGCACTTCTAACAAAGCCGGAGGTTTTGTTACTCGACGAGCCTTTTATGGGACTGGATCCTCCTACAGTCTCTGGGTTAAGTCCTCTACTGCATTCGCTAGCTGAAAAGGCAAGCCCTCGTCTCGTTTTGAGCGCGAGGCCACAGGACCCTGTGCCTGACTGGATTACTCACTTGGTATATCTGAGAACAGACTGCCAAGTGGGCACAATGGGTCCCAAGGAAGAGGTTCTTAAGGGTCTGAAGAAATATGTACAGGGTGTTCGAAAAGGTGGTCTTGTTGAGGATGAGAAACTACCATTGCACTCGCTTGTCGATATTGGTCGTGTGCTACCCTCAGCTGCTTCTACGGGAGGTTCAGATCATACAGAGCAATCATCATTCAACGAGCTGGAACCAAGGAACTCCAATGCTGAACCCCTCGTTGAGATGGACGGCTGCAAGGTTCAGTACCGTGGGAAGGTCGCGCTGGGTAACTGGACGCAGAAAACCACTGATGGTTCTAAAGATGGCTTGATTTGGACGGTTCGGCGTGGCGAGCGGTGGGGTGTTTTCGGTCCCAATGGATCAGGCAAAACGACGATAGTTTCGCTGCTTTGCTCTGATCACCCTCAATCTTATTCCCTTCCCATCAAGTTATTCGGACGATCTCGTCTTCCAGAACCTGGCTCTGGTCAACGGCCGCTCACATTCTGGGATATACAATCACGAATCGGACACTCTAGCCCCGAAGTTCATCAGCATATGCCTCGAAACCTGACTGTACGCCAGACTATCGAGAACGCATGGTCAGAGACGTTCCGCGCCAAGCCGAAGTTGGACGATACTGCTAAGGAAAGGGTTGAAGCAGCTCTCCAGTGGTTTGCGCCTGAGCTACATCCCGCTTATTCTTCAGCGTCGCACGAGAACCTCTCCTGGGCGGATGACTACATGTTTGGTGGTCTCTCGTTTAGCGCACAGCGTATTGCGCTTTTTATCCGCTCCATGATCAAGAGTCCAGATGTCGTAGTTCTCGATGAAGCTTTCAGTGGCATGGACGATGCGGTACGGGACAAGTGCACATTATTCCTCGAGCAAGGCGAAGCCAAGACATACCGCGGCGAAGAGATCGTTGAGAGTGAGGCATCAAAGTCTGGCCAGGTTAAGATCCCAGGTCTTTCTCATCAGCAAGCACTGATCTGCATCGCGCATGTTAAGGAGGAAGTGCCGGATTGTGTGAGGGAGTGGCTGTGTCTCCCTGAGGCTAATACAGGAAGTGCAGCGAGGTTTGGACGATTAGATGGCCCATTAAGAACTGACGAGAAGAGATGGCATAAGGTATGGGGGTTCTAAACCAAATGTCTACTGTAAACCATTGCACAAATGAAGCACATCATGGTGTTAAAGATGATTCCTGTTATGGGACACTCTATTAGGAAGAAAACGACAACTTGCGAATACCAGGAATGAGGTAAACATATTCTATAAACAATATTGAGACACTAATTTGTTGAAGTTTTGATAGAGAATATATACACCTTGTCTTGGTTATCGTTATTGATATATGGTCTAGGGTGGCCCCGGCAATCGGTTTTATTGCACCATCATCCGCCCGACATCCCCGAAATCTTGGAATCAACCAACCAGACTGACACTATACGACCATCACATGCTCACATTATCTAGCATACGGATACCTCAGCTATTCGCACTGGACTCTCAGTTTATTGACTTGGTTCCTCAAATCTTAGAAAATGACTTCTCGGGACGCGAACATCGACGGTGAAGACCTCACTGTACACGCATGCTGCGCGCCCATCCAGAACCTGGCTCGACCTATTGATTTCAGTGAACTAGAGTACGTGACACCGGAATGTTTGCCTTACACAGGATCCGGACCAGTCTCATATGATATCTGCAGTGACGAAGACGAGCGACCTTTCTTTCACTGGCCCATCTTTGGCCCGCTGTTGGTTGAGAACGAAAGCAGTGATGCGCGTGACCATTGCGCCAACGAGAGAAGTACGCACATAGATTTGCACTCCATCACTGGCAATGATTGTCTTACGGATATTTGGTGTAGCGTTTCTCTCGTATCTTCGCCTGTCGGTTTATATGGCTATCGTATCGGTAGCCATCACGTTGTCTTTCCATCTCAAGAATGAGGCTTCACCATTAGAACTACGCATGGCGAAGCCGCTCGGCACGATATTCTGGGCTCTTTCCGTCATGACCCTCGTTGCGGGAATGGCAAACTATATAAGTAGGTGCTCAATCAAAAAGCATGTACTCGGTTGTTAATGGTTTGGTAGGAACGGTCAACAAGTACAGCAAACGAGCTGCCATTGTACAAATTGGTTGGAAGACACATGCAGTAAGTTCTCTGTCGTACACCAAGAATTCAAGCAGTCATTTGCTAAACTGACACGTCTAGGTATTCAGTCTCACAGCAGTATCCATCATAGGAACATGTATTATCCTGCTGGTTATCGCCAAGGTCCGGGACTCATCATCCAACTCTTAACATGAACGTATTTTTTTTTTAACTGAGAAGATTCACACGCTGTACCTAGACATAATTCATACCCGGAATAGCGCCTGGCCTTCCAACCTTCCAACACCAATTATACAAAACTTGATACTAAATTGTGAAAAATGAAAGCCGTCCGATATTCGGACTAGGCTGCTAAATCGTGTTCCGCTATGCTGTCTCCTCAGTCTCCTTGACTTCTGGAGCTGTACCTGCGCTGCCTAAGTCTTTGCTCCTGCAAAAGAGATCGCTAGCGTCTGGGTTACGCTGTGGTCGTCCGAACTCATCCTCGTCACTTATAAGAGAGGGCGGACATTCGCCAATCTCTTGGCGGAACAGTTTTGTAAGCTCTGATGAGCTGATTTCTAGTTCTTCAAGCGAGGTGGGCTTTCCACTCCACGAGATCAGTGGCAAATCGCCCAGTGATAGCAGGTCGCCCTCACGAGGTAATGTTGCTAGCATGTCAACAGGAGAAGCAGGGTCGAATCTGGATGTTGCTTCGTCCGCCTCCCCGCCCTCCTTGTTTTCAGTTTCCTCACCTAAATACTCCTCAGGCCTATTGGGCAAGTCACTATGTGTACCCAATATCGTTGCTGCTGTTTCTGGTCTTGGATAGAGTGTCACGTATCCTCGAAGCTGTGATAGTTGGAGAACATACTCCAGCCACGCCGGATGCTTCTTGCTTGTGTTCTTCTTAGCTAGGAAAGCCGGAGTGTCTGTTCTTGTTTGTTGTTTTTCCAGTAAGCGCGAAACGTAGCCATGAAGCTCAACCCACTTATCACCCATGAATATAACTGCATCACTAGTAGGAGCCTGCCAGAAAAATGGGCTGGCACCATCTTTCTCGCCCTTCGCATCAACCACAGGAACAGTCAGAGGAGTTGTGTCATCGAGGAGTGTTTTGGGGGACTGAAAACTAATGCCCATGATATTCTCGTTCCAGTCTTGAAGAATTGAAGAATGAGAATACAGGCTATGCAACAGGTTGTACTTGACATCTGGAAGGGTCAGTATTGCCGAGACAGAGTATTCGATGTAACACTTACAGTTGAAGAACTGAGGTGAAACCTCGGCGTGAGGCGCTAAGACAAGAACATGGTTTTGCAAAGGTTTGCTTGGCCAAAATGACTCGAGAAATCGAACCGAGCTCTCCTCTTCGTCCATCTTGCGTGAGGAAATTCGGTGGCGGAGCGAGAGCATTTGCGATTGCGGCAACTCGCCGGAAGCTTTGGAAGGCCATTGGAAGCCAGATAAGAAACCCGCCAGAGGTTTCTCTACGACAGGCGGTAGTTCGATTGTAAGCTGAGGTATTGTTATAGCGCTCTTGTCGGCTCTACGCAGAGAGGTGAGGAGTCTTTGCAGATTGGCAGTACCAACGGGAGGTGCCTGAACCAAGATGTCAAAATGGACCTTGTTCCAAGCTGATATCATGGAGTAAGTACATAGTCTGAGGGAAACAGGGAATAACTAACCGGACAATGCTAGGGCGTCGAGCTTTGAAATCCACGCAAGACGAGTTTCAGGCCTGTCTGGCAATTCTATAAGCGCAGACTTCGTTCCAGGGATCTGATCGCGTGCCGCTTTGAGAAAGTAATCGTCTTCGGCGAAAGTGGAGTCGACGATGATTGCTTGAGGGTGCATAAAATTGTTGATATAGTCTAGAAGTTTTGTCGTTAGACAAATGCGCAACTCTGAAGCCACACGGGTCGGGTCTTACAGAATGCACGGAGAGCAGCGAGTTTCAGTCTCATCTCAGAAGATGTAGAGGCATAGTCGGTGCGGGCATCTATGAAGACACTTAGTAAACAAGGTGGTCAGGGTTTGAATGACTCTTCCTACCATGCGTATATATCTTGCAGCTTTCATCTATCCCGTTTATTTGGAGAAGTTCCTTGATTGATATCTCGTTCCTACCCATAAGCGCAAAATGAACATAGTTCTTGTCTTGCGATGCCATGTTGCAAGCCATTGGCAGGAGGGTATTGGCGCTGTTGATACTCGAAGCAGTGAAGAGAATATTCTTGTTTCGTTCGTAACTTCCTCCCGTTCCCTGAATACTGCGCAGCGTCTCTGCGAGCTCGGGGAACTTGAGGGGCCCTTGGTAATAGACCCGATCCTGCTTGTGACCCGACTGCGCAGAGCGCTCTGATGTCCCATTGGCCGAACCGCTGGAAGGCGATGATAGCAGGTTATAGGCTATGAAGAAGAGGATCGAGATGAAGACGAGGTACGAAACAAGGCGACCGACGGAGCTGCGACGAGGAGCGCGGGGAGTTGCTTGCCAATGGCCACCGGCCCTGGACTGGTAGTGATGGCCGGGGGCACCGAAGTCGTCGTCTTTCTTATTAGCCATTTCCTCGTCGCCTGCCCAGAAGCGCGCCTTTGTTCTGCCTCGCGCAGGCGTCATTGTCGTCGATATTGAAGCTGAAGGCTGGGTAGAGAGGAACTAGGAAGAGCTCATGGAAGCTATTGTAGCTTGTTGGCGCGGCGAGAAGTCAACTACCTGACGAGGGACAGGTATGATATGATTGTGAACATGCGGAGGAACCAATCGCAGTGGGCGATCGAGGTATGTTAAAAAGAGAAGCAGTTTCAATGGTTTTGTGGTTATTGAAGAATGGAGATGTAGGTAAGATGACGGAAGTGACGCTGACCCTTGTCTGTACCTTAGACCAGCATGGCTCGTGCTTGCCCGGGCCGTAAAGTCTGTAACTCCTCTTACACAGTGGTTGGTTGGTACGAGCTTCAGTGAGTTTCAGGTATTGACAGTATTAAGTACAGTGGATGCAGCTACAAAGCTGATACTTAACTATTAAGGTACTAGGATACTAAACAATGGACTATAATCATTTTGGGAGACAATCAATTATTTCATAGCAATACTCAAGAGCATATACCATCTGTTGTGACTCTCATGGCCAATCTTGAAGGTGGCAGCTGTTGAATACAAGGTACCACCCACCATATACGTCCATTGCTTCGGACAAGAAATCAACTCGATAACAACTAGTAACCCTGAATGGCTTGAGAATCTATTATAGTCACCACAATTCTATGAGCATTCGATATGCACATATAACCAGTAAATATCCTCAGACTAAGATATTGCATGTGGTTGTTAAGTTTAAATAATCCTTGTCAATTAACTCGGGACATTTCATATCAAGGTGGGGCACGAGCCGCCGTCGCAAAATATTCATGTAAATTTTTAGCTGCCTTTGAAATTCGAGGTCCATCATAAACTCTACTCCCATCAAACTTAGACATAACATAACAATCTTCTCTTCATATAACAAAAAACAAATCTCCAAATAATCAGAAATGGCCAAATCTCGCAGAAATAGAGGCCACGCAGCCCGCAAAGACCCCATCTCAAAACCTATCAAGCCCCCTTCGGACCCAGAACTCGCAGCCCTGCGAGAGACAAAGATTCTTCCCGTCATCAACGACCTCAAGAGTGCTGACCCCAAGTCGCGCTCTGCTGCTGCCTCGGCCATCTCAAACATTATCCAGGATGAGAAGTGTCGCAAGTTGCTCTTGCGAGAGCAGATCGTGCACACCATCACCACCCAGACTCTTACTGATGCTGCGCTCGACAGCCGTGCTGCTGGTTGGGGCATCCTGAGGGTTCTTGCCCAGGAGGAGGAGCCTGATTTCTGTATTCATCTCTACCGTCTTGATATTCTCACTGCCATTGAATTTGCTACCAAGTCAGTATGTAGCGTTGCGCCCCAAGCATCAAAGTACAGAAACTGACATCGCAGCAGATCACAGAGATTCTATTGTCCAAGGATCTGGAATTCCAAAAACGTTCAAAGTCTGAACAATCTACGATTCTAAGCATCGTCTCGTCTCTCGTCTCCCTTCTCACTGCCCTCGCCGAGGCTCAGGATGAGATCCTTGAGGCCATCTCTCGTAACGCTACCATCACCCGCCTTATGCTCCTTCTTACTTCAGACGAGCTTGCCAGCAACCCTGACATTGTCTCGTTGAGAAGTGATGCTCTTGCTTGCCTCATGATTCTTTGCGAGGATAATGAGCAGCTCTCTGACAAGGTTATCCACACAAAGGAGCACCGAACTTATGGCACTCTGCTGTCACTGCGTAAAACAGCCAATGGCGACGGTGTCCTCGCCTGTGGTGTTCTTCACAACCTTTTTGCCTCTCTCGAGGATCAGGATATCGCCCTCGGTGCTGACAACTCCCTTCTTATTCCCACCCTCTCACAAGCTCTCAAGGCTTATGAGCCAGGTCAAAAGTCCGACGCCGTGGGATGGGCCAACCCTTTCGAGTACCAACAGCTCGCCCTCGAAATTCTCGCGTCCATCGGAACAACACTCAACACAGCAGCTGAGGCCGAGCCCCAGACAGAAGACAAGCCCGAGGCCAAGGATGATGAGGAGATGGCCGATGCTGACGAAGAAATCTCCGACGGCGAGGAAGATGGAGGTGACGAGGACGAGGAGGAGATGGACGACGATGAGCTTGAGGCTGATATGGAGTTGGTCACTGGCGCCGATAGAAATGAGGAGGACAGCAACATCGATGACCTTCCCATTCTCAAGACTCTCATCGACAACGCCCTCCCCGAACTCATCCGCATAGCCTCTCTCTCCCCCGTTGACGATGCCTCAGTTCGTCTGCAAAGCCACGCTCTGTCTGCCCTCAACAACATCGCTTGGTCAGTCTCTCTCATCGACTTCTCTGACGCCCACAACGCCCCTATCCAAAACGCCTGGGATCCCGTAGGTCGTGCTCTCTGGGCCCAGGTCATCGCCCCTATCTTGGCCACTGATACGGCCGATCTTGACCTTGCAACCCACGTTACCAGCCTTGCCTGGGGCGTCGCACGCTCTCTTCGAGGTCGACCCAACACACCCTTTACCGAGGAGCACCGCCGCTTCATCGCTCTATACCAAGCCACAAAGGGCTCGCCCGCCGCACAGAATTTGGAGGATCCCTTCCAATCTCTCAGCGTCAAGTGCATTGGTGTCCTCGGACAACTCGCTCTCGAGCCCGCGCCCGTTGGCCGAAACCGCGACATTGGTATTTTCTTGATCACTCTCCTCGCTGGTCTGCCTGAAACACCTACTGCTGATGCAGTCGAAGCTCTCAACCAGATTTTCGACATTTACGCCGATGAGAGCTACTCTTACGAGAAGGAAGTTTTCTGGAAGAATGACTTCTTGAAGCACCTAGACGATGCCCTTCCCAAGGTGCGCTCCATGGTAAAGGCTATCGACAAGCGTGCCGGCAGTGAGTTACGCTTGCGTGCTGATGAGGCCGTGTTGAACTTGAATCGTTTCTTGACTTATAAGCAAAAGAACAAGCCAGAGGCGTAAGTGACTAAATAAAAGCAATTGATTTCTTGATTTCTAAAAACTCCGGTATTGTACCTTTGTTGTGTCCCGCCAAGTGATTCACCAAATGTGAGCTTCCCAAGCTGTTCTTGTGCTGGATGACTTACAACGCCATTGTATCGAACCCAGCACCTAGCACCAGCTCCCATATAACGGTCAGTTCAAGATGTCAACGATCAACTCATGATAATAATCGCCGGCACTGATGTCTGGAGCATCTCCCTGTCCTTCTAACACCGTTCAAAAACCCGGTAGAGGCCCTTTAAGTTTGCGACTTCGAGCACTGCATCTTCCATCAGTGATTTGGTTGCCACCAATCTCGCCTTGAACGCCGGAAAGAACACATGCTCAACAGCATGTCTTACGTGCTGGCGGCGGGCGCGCATCTCGGTTGAGATAATTTCTTCCCGGAGGCTTTCCGCATCGCCGGGCAAAGTTGGCAATTTCTCTGGAACGTAAAAAGTAGCTATTTCTCGCAGAAATGAATCAAAGCAAGCTTGCTCTTCTGTCCAGTCAACACTAGGGCCAAGGCGGAGGAGGAAGCGAGGAAGCTTGACAAGAGGCGGCGTATATCCTTTGATGAGCAGTGGCAACGAAATAAGCTCACCGGCAGGCGATATCTCAAGAGAAAAGTATTCGAGAAGCATCTCGCGACGCTCAATGAGCTGATCGGCCACGCGATCTGCCAAAGCCTCGATGTCAAAATCCTCATCGGGTGATGTGATTAGGCTCTTTTCAACTTCAGCTGCCGTCCGGAGCAGTTCACGGAGGTCCAGTGCAGGAGCGAACTTAATAGTTCCAAAATTGGCAAAGTCTGTGAGCCCCAATTGGTAGAAATACTCGTAGCAAGTTCGGCCATAATCAATCAGGTACAGTTTGACACCCCCCTGGATTGCTGCCAACCGGCGTTGCTCGTCCACAACGCCGACAAAAGTATGGTTGGCGAAAATTTCGGTAAGTTCGAGGTGTATATCTTCCCGCACCTCTTCTCTCAAGTGCTTCACACTGTTCAGCCGACATTGGACGAGTTCGCGATCTACTGTCTCATACTCGAGAGGTTCATGGACAGCGATTGAATCACCTGCACGAGCCATAGATCCTGTTGATTCGCTCGGACCAGCTCGAGAAAACATTGATGTAATCTTCCGCTCAGTTGTATCTGTCCTTACCAAGTCGTTGGAGTATCTTCGCTTCTTTGACGCTGGGGTTCTTCGGTTAGGTGTACCGTCACTCTCTGTCTGAGGTGTGGATTCAGTCGTTTTCGCGCCGGGAAGAAGTGTCTGTGTCATGAATGTACGGCTCGTGTCAACTGCGGTGAGCTTAGACTCAATTGCGGCGCATATTGACTGGATGATCTCGTCCTCATTGAGGAAATGGACTTCTCTCTTTGTCGGGTGAACGTTGACATCTACTCGAGCTGGGTCAATCTCAAGACTTAGGTATATGAAAGGGTGGCCGTTCTTGGGTAAGAAGCTGGCATAAATTTGCTCAACTGCTTTCTTAATGTGAGTTGACTCGACACAACGATGGTTGATGAAGAGCAGAATTGTTGTCTTCTTGACAGAGTAGTTTGCATTGGTCGTATAACCCTCAGCTCTGAAACCCCAACGAGCCTCGGAAACCGAAAACTCCAAAAGTTCGTTCGCTACGGCACTACCGTGTATTTGACGAATGCGGTCAATGACAGTAGCATGGGCCTGGATTGACAGGTTTATCGAGGCTTCGCCTGCCTTTTTGCAAGTGAAACCAACACCCTTGCAGTGCACAGCGTACCGGCCAACCATGTCTATGATCTTGTTGAATTCTTCAGAGGGCGAGCGGAAGGCCCTCCTCCGTGTCATTATGTTGAAAAAAAGATCTTCTACTGTGATTTGCGTTCCTGGACGACCCGCGACACCTTTGGGCTCTGCTGATTGACCAGGCTTTGCTGGTGCAAGCTTGCCTTCGTGGTAGTGCGCCCTCCATGCAAGATCTGAGTCCTTTGTCTTGGTGGTAACAGAGAGGTGGGCGATGTGACTGATACTGGCGAGAGCCTCGCCGCGGAAGCCATATGTCTCAATGGCAGACAAATCCTCAAAGGTGGTGATTTTGGAAGTCGTGTGACGTTCACAAAGGATGGCCAAGTCATCTTTCTATCATGAAAGTCAGCCTCACGGTGATGATTATGGGGGCGAAGCCTACTAACCTGAATACCACACCCATTGTCTGTTATCTGTAACAGCTTCAGCCCGCCCTCCTTGGCCAGGACATCCAGAGAGGTAGCACCGGCATCGACGGCATTCTCAATGAGCTCCTTGAGCGCATGGACAGGAGCAACTATGATTTCACCGGCAGCGATTTTGTTGACAACGTTTGGATCGAGCGCCTGTTCATGTCAGTGGCTGTGCCTGGGCGCATGCGTGAGGCGTTGGCGAGAAACAACCTCGAGTTCGTCCACCCACCTTGATTCTGCGAGGCGCACCAGCTCCTTCGGACAGGCTCTCGGCCTTTCTTTTTGTACCACTCGGTACGACGTTATGAACCTCATCGGCGCTTGGGACACCTCCCATGTCCACATCTGCGTCTGTTGCCATTGTTTGTGGCCTGTAGCAGTTAAACCACAACGTCCGGGCGCGTGAATAAGCCTATGACGTGGCTTCTAAAAATTTGGACTTCAAAATATTTTTTATAAGTGAAAAAGAAGTTGGTGACACAGGTTTTGAGGTCATGCGGGAGGAAGTAGATTCCTCTTCTCTCATGTCGGATGTCTTATGTGTTTAGTCCCATCTCTGACTTGTCCGGGCCGCACAAAAACCGACAGTGATCAACAACGATGTACGACTGATGATTCTTCAGTCTGATACGCTGAGGAGGCGATGAAGAAGGTTCATGTGGGACAAGGACAGGCAACCGAGAGATGGGTTGATGTGTTTGAGGGCCTCATTGATGTGCAAACTGCAGGACATGGACGCGAGGGCACGTGACTGCGTAGAACATCTTGCACCTTCCTCATCATCCAACTCGACGGTTGCCTTAGTAGGTACGCTTCAATTGTACTTTTTACATGTTATGCTGGTAACTTCCAATCAATTAAAACCCACATTCGCCGACGTTATCTGCATGTGTGAGTAGTCCGGAAAGCTGGCAGGGATTTGGTTCGCCTCGTAAAAACGACAGCTGGAGAAGGCAATGTTACTAGACGACTAGACAAAAGGGTACCCCAGGGTATCAGAAAAATTAACCGCAGGAAGCATAAGAAACGAAATTAGTAGGTCACTTTATGCTCCTTAGACTATGGTTCTTAGACTACTTATTTTTATACCCTAAAGCTTAGGAGGCTATTTTTTCTGCTACTTACTAGGGGTATTCGTGGTAGCATCTATTGCTGGAGGCGCCTTAGGCTATGACTCAATTCAGTTCCCAGCCATTGTGAATGCACTCGCTGTTATAGAAACATGACATGTCATAAGAGAAGCGTTGATATTATTCTCGTTAACAAGTGTTGTGTCAGCATTGTGACTGGCCGTGCACAAGGCGAAGACCTTGTGAGTCTCGTCAGCATTTGGTATTGGATACTGAAGTCAACCTAAAGGCAAGCCAGGGGTAGGAAGTGAATAACCATAAATTGATGGTTATTGAGCCCAAAGCTTTGTTATTGTGTCATCTCTTGTCTCGCGCTGTATGTTGTTTGTGAATCACAGTATAGTGATGTAGTGGAGAAGTGCTGCGCCATGCTTGGACATGATGCACCAATTCTCCTTGTGAGGCTTGCCTGCTGGGCGCCCTTTAAAAACACTGCCTCATCAGGCCAGAAGTTGATAGCATTAAACTGCCCTCTTGCCGATTGATAAATCCATTTCATGATGGTTCATACACAATTCTTTCTTCAAGTTTCTTTGCTCTGCCTCTGCCTAGAGCGCCACCCGAGCCAAGCCTCGTTCCTAGCTCAGACAATCATGGATCCATGGATGCTTCCATGAATTGTTCTTTACCAATGGATTGACTTGACTAACCGGGCAAACAAAACGTACGAACGTCACCACCTCAGCGTGTGTTGGCGTTCCCATGTGGAATTGAAACAAAGGTCAATAAAATACGAGGAATTGATTATCGATTACGCGTATTCTATCCTAATCCAGCTTCTCATTACTTCAGTATCGATGGCTGCCCTGCTGCCTTATGCTAGCCTGCCCAGTTAGCTACCTATCGAGTCACGCCCGTGAGAAGAGACGAGGAAACTAAACTGTACAAGTTGTCTCGTCACGTCTCATTTGACACGAGACCAACTTAGGAATTCGCCACCTCTGTCTGTGCACTTGCATCCTGACAGCCAAGGCCATATCATCGTGAAAACATGCACATTTCCCCAGTCTTTATATCTGTACTGCAGCATACCTAATCAATGCAGGAACAGGTGAATCGCAAATGCGCTGAATAAGTGGTGTCTCAAATTCTAGGAAGCCTAAGCAAGCCTTGCCGTAGCGACCATGTAAGCCTTGGGCCCTAATAGGCTGCCACGGGCAAGTTGATCGGAGTGCACTTTGTAAATTGCAGACTTCAGATCATAAGGCGCACTGTAACCAGAATGACCAAACGCATTAGCGTACTTCCAGTTTCTCTTTGCTCAAATTGAGTAATTGCGAAAAGATGAGATTGAAAATAGGTAACCAGAGTGGATTACCCATAGCGAAGAAAGCGTTAGGCAAGAAGGGTCGCCCAGGCCAGGTGGTTCGCATGCTTTGACTACCTGAATGTATAAAGATTTATCATTCCATCCAAACTCTGTTCTCATCCCCATCTCAACCTACAACTGCTGGCCTTTGGTTGATCGACATTAACCTTGCAGAACAACCACTACCTGCATATCCTACCTACCTTGACCGACTACTCTGTCAATCTTTCCTCAACATGGCAGCATCCAATCACTCAAGCGCTTCAAACAAGTAGGTTCTTCTCATGGCCCCCCTCTAATTATCTGTTAGTTGTTTTATTGACTCTCTCATCTCAGGTGTACCTGGGGTTCCTCAGGGACCCGGGCCCTCTCCCCACGTCCCGACCCCACCGGCGCCGGAGATCATGACACTAACGCTCTGAACGGCTTGCACCACGCCAAGTATCCTCCTCCCAACACCAACGATTTGGGTAACGAACTGGATAATATTTACGACGAGTCGGAGAAGCTCCCAGCTCAAATGCAGCACGGATTGCCCGATCAGGAACAGACCAAGAAATAACAAGTCACATCAACAAATCAAACTGGATAAAAAGGCAGATTGGGCCGTCTAAGCCAAAAGAGAGAATCTGGTTGCGTCAATGCAAAAAAACAAGACAGACAAGACAAGACAAGACAAGACAAGATCGTGCGTCGCAAGACCGGTTTTTCGGATAACATCACTTCACTTGGTTTATTTATTGAGGTTTTTATCTTTTATTTTAGTTGCTGCTTTTGATGTTTTGCTTCAGGTATTAGTTTATTTGTTTCTATCTGTATAAATCACGGGGATGGGTGTTAGTTAAAGATTGGGAACCAGACAAATTGCTTCAAATAGATCAACTCATTTTAAACGCAGCTATGCAGATGCATTAACTGTAGATCATATTACCTTTCTTGATATGATAGTACCTAATACTATTGATTCTGATGTCATATCAGGATAGACAATTGTAACCGTGGAAGAAGCACCGCCGCCACAGCCACATGGACACTTACACATCCATCACCATCGGGGGGTCGGGGCTCACATCCGCCTGTCTAGATTGAGATTTTGTCACACCCCTTCCCATATACCTATGCACATCTTTAGCCCTTTCCTTTTCCTGCAGACGTTCTAGAGGGGCGGGCGTTATGAAGATCAAACGGCTCGGAGAATTAAGAACACCTAATGGATGTACTCTGGACGAACGGGAACCTTGATCATCTCTTCAAACCACACGCCCCCAAGGATCCCCCCGCAAAACTCGGTACATTCACATACCCAGTACAGGTACCGTAGTAGGGCAGCATAAACATGAACGGACCATATTTGGATATTTTGTCAATCACCACGTCATTCTATTGGATTATCCTCTGTCCAATGTTGCATGCTCCTAGCACTGTTCCCAGTCCTTATTGGCCCTGAAAATCCCTACCCGTTCCTGTCTTCCTTCAGTGGCGCATTGTTTGTATGGTAAATGTGCACTGTCATACCCATCTTTTCAAGATGGATGCTTGCGCCCCTGTGTCACCAACACGTGGGATTACGCATCTCGTTGTCCTGCAATACATCTCTTGAATCATTGTTTGCGGCTCAACCTGGCTCGTGATTCCTTTCTTCTACTCTGTCACCTCTACCTCGCGCTATTTGACCTCCACCATGTTCATATTACAGCACTTTGCGCGTCAACCCTCCACAAAACTCAGGATATCATCCAATATACCAATTCCTTTGATTTAGGTAATAAATCCCCAATCGTACAAAGCTGACCAACAAATCCGGCTCAACTGCTTCATTGTTCTTGGCGGTGCAAATCTGCAGTCGTCCTGATCCCATCACTCTAACGCCCTCGGCTGCAAATGCCCCGTATGCTTCCATCAACACCATCTACCCATCTCAACCGGGCTGTCTGACCCGCATAAGTATAGAAACGTCTAAGGCACAATCGTAATAATAGGAACAAGGTACACGCTATGTCTGCATGAACGCGAGATCCCCTCACATCAAGATCGAATTAACAAAAATCAAACAATGAGCCATGCAAGGGTGCCGCGAGGGCCTTGCTTGTTCAGAAGTCCAGACCTTCGTCCCTGTTAGACCGCAGGGCAACGAACAACGGCACTATCGCGGTTGAGCTGGGCTTTCAGGCTTATCGATCAAGCCGCCAATATCAACCCGTGTCGGCCGGTCCTCGTGCGGCCACTTCTGATCCCCAGTATGCCGTGATCCAGACTGTTCTGGTTGGGCACGTATCGGCGGAAGTTGGAACGTTGCTTGAGGACGATATGCACTCGAAGGGGGGAGCTCGCTCCGCGGGACGTTATATGACTGGGGAGGTCCATATTCTGCACGGCCCGGTGACGCGGCGTACGATGCTGCGCTAGCCCCCACAGAGATTCCATGGTTTGCACTTGTAGGTAACTGAGTCGACGGGCCTATAGCTGGACGGGATACCAGTGGCACTTCGTTGAACGGGCCTCTCGTCATGTCGAAAGGGGTGACAGGCGGCGCTGGTGTTCTGTACACAGACTGTGGGGTGGGAGGTTGGGAGATGTACGAGTGCGCCGCTTCCCTTGCGGCAGGCGAAGATGGCAAAGGATAGGCATGCCGGAATGGCACACTGAGAACCATGACTATAAAGTAGATCGTGCCCTCCTTCGCAAGTCCAAGTCGGATGGGGTATTGTCTGGGTTGTCCGTCGGCAGCTCTAAAAGTCAGGTATTCGTGTCGGTCAAGCTGAAATCGTCCAATCTCGTCCGCACCGAAGCCAAGTCCCTGAAGAATACGATCAAGCCGGCCTAGGATTGGCGGTAAATAGTTCGGCTCCTTTCGTGTTTGTTCCTCGATCAGTTGACTCCGAATCGACGCCACCTTCTCCCTCTCTGTCAGTACAACCACATCGACCAAGTTCTGTCCCTGAAGCTCTGCTTGGCCAACAGCTTCCATAAAGGCAGGTGATGCCTTTGCAAAGTCCATCTTCATATTCAAAAACGCAACTGGATCAGCGCCTCGAGGGCCACTCGGTAGGGGTGGCGGGTAAGCGGAGGCTTCCATATTATGTGTTCTCTCGGAATACCGTTGGTTCATGTGCTCTCTGATTTCAAGCTGTCAGCGCATACTCAGGGGTCAGCGATGTGTATGATTCGCCTTACCCAGGTCCCATTGGAGCCCCTGACGGGTATATACTGAGTGGCCGTCTCACTGCAGCGTCTTGTGGGTGCGGGAATCTTGAGGGATCATAGCGAGTTTCCCGATCGTCTCTCAACCGTGGCCGTCCCCTTTTCTTATGCTGGACATCGATACATGCGTCTTCCTTCCCATTGGTAATACATCTCGAACAGGGCCGTTGCGCTACGCTCAGAGGTTAGCATCAAGTCAGATTCGACAAGAAAACGCATGAACAGAAGTTTTCTGTTGTCATCTAATCCTTGTCACCGGGGGGGCCTTGGAAACACCATGGCAATTTCCCAAGTGCAGTAGACGCCATGTCCTGGAATAACATGCGGATAAAGGAACGGTTTCGAAAACATACCATCACAGCTAGTGGCATGTTAGCAAATCCCGTTCGTGGGTAACTACGGAAGATCTCTCACCGAAGATGCGCTCGTTTACAGGGGACACAGGCAGAGGCGACATGTCCCTTAGTTTTCCTTTGCGACTTTGGGGAAGTCATTGGCTGGTTATCGATGATTGAAGGCCGAGCCGAAGAAGCAAAGGGCGAAGACACCCCGGGAACTGTAGGTGGAATATAACCTGCTTGCTGGGACATGGGCGGTGCCCCGGACTGGATGTACGAAACATGTCGAGATGCGGGATCGTCTGGTCTTCGATAAGGAAATGGCGAGTGATCCGGAGGTCCTTGTTGAAACAACCTTGGCAAAGTAGATTGCATACTGGGTGGTCCTCGATTATCAGTTGGCTGCTGTTGACTTAAGCTGCTCCAATAAGTATCCGGTTGGTTAGGGGCTGGGTATCCCACCGGCGGCTGCCTGCGATCGCCGCTGTCCTGAGGCTGTCTCGGGGGAAGGGGAGGAGATCCTGACATAGGCGGAGAGGGATATGCTCGATACCGAGCAATGGTGTTGTTTTTTGCGCTCTCGGAAGCCCACGTCAGGTCTAAGGCGATCTGCGCCAGGTCTGAGATTCCGCGGCGTTGGCCTAGGGAGACGGAGGTTGTTTCGAGGAATGGCCCCTTGGTGAGCATGGAGACAGAATTGCTACACTATCAGTTGGCTGGACAAAGAGACACTCCAACCGTTATTCAGCAACAAAAGACGACCTTTTTTTCTTGGCTGAATTTGGCAATGTTGTTATGCTGCAGATAAGGCATATATGGGTTAGAGATGGGCTGAGCTGAGTTCTTGCCAATAAACCACCTGTCAAGTACCACCACCAGGGGTCAAGATACAGCTTCCTTGGGTCGAGATATGCTCGTTAATTTGCCAATTTGTTACCAGCCGAGAGTTATCGAGTTGGGGGCCGCGAAGCTGTTGAAGTTGATCAGGGAGGAGAGACTGCCCCGCTTCGAAGATCTGCAAAGCTGATGTGGCAGGAAAGCAAAAGAAATCGAGCAAGCAGGATATGAATTTTGTTGTGATGGAACAATATCGTAGAAGTAGTAGCGAGTCAAGGTCCAGAAGTCGACAAGCGAGTGTGAGGGCGAGGAGGCGTGAGACGAGATGCTGCACCGTGATACTACGATATGGGATCTTGGAGAAGTCTTGGTGATACAGCATGAAGCCGTGCAGTTGGGAGGTCGAGACGGAGGCGGCCAACCGCAGAGTTCCAGGACCGGAACCTGAGAGGCGGAACCGGGCGAGACAGGGCAGATGGGTAAGTGATTTCGGGACCCTCGCTGGCCGGGAGGCCGTGAACACAAGTAATCGAACTGTAGACAGAGGCTGTACGGTGGCCCACGGTCGGTTTTTGTGTGACTATGTATGCACTAAAAGCTTCCCTGGGTGGCAGCGCGACTGAGATGCAGCTGGGATGGATCGGGGTTGGTGACAGGGCAGAGGGACCCTGGCTCGGATTTTAGAGTGGCTGTTAAGTCAATCAAGGATTCCGGTAGGTTTCCATAACCATAATTCTCCGCCTGTGTTGGTCTTGCTAGATGAGCCAAAAGTTCATCCGCGTCAGGATTTTTGATGCAGGAGCAACTAGACACAATATGCGGCGCCGATTGGGCAGGTAGTGTTGTGAGCAGGCGAGGTACCTTGCGAGGCGCAATAGTGAGAGAAAGGAGTACCTAGGTAGCAACCCTCCAGATTTTTTTCCCTTTCAATTTTGCTTCTGTTGAACACCGAGAGAATGGTCGTGATTAACCGGCCAAGGGTACCTTTCGAATTTGATAGTGGGGGTGTAAGGCAAGATCAAGACGAACAAGGGAGCAGGATGTTGGATGGAGAGGGAGCCGCCGTAGTTAAGTCGGGCCCGCGCCGACTGGTTGGGCCTGATATCGGCTGTCCCGAAGAGATGGAATTGACAGAACGAAAGGCAGTATTAAGAAGAAAAATAGACTAGCAAGCGACCAGGATAGCAACAGGAGCGATTATAGCAAACACTGCTGTGATTTTGCTAGGAAGAAGATGAGAATGTAGTCCTCAGACAGAAGCAACGCCTGAGACTAAGACGCAAGAAACAGATGCGCATGTACTTGATGTACAGTATCCGTACTGCAGAAACAGGTGCAGATAGATGTAAGTAAGTGTATGGGGAGTTCGACCTGAATCTGACTGGTACAATAGAGCAATGTCTTGTCTTGTCTTGTCTTGTCTCGTCTGGTCTGGCCTACTCGTGAGTAAGGACTTGCGCAATGGAGCAAGCCAGTCCAGCCCAGTCCAGCCCAGACGAGCGAGCTAAGCTGGGTGTGTAATGTACTTCAGTGCCTGTGGAGATACCGTGGTTTTGGTGGATGCCCGTTGTGGAGGTTGTCGTGGTGCTCAACGCCCGGTCGAGGGGGGGGAGGGGTGCAAGCAAGCAAAGATACTTTGACACAAGCAGTTACTTAGTGCTAGACTGCTCAGTGACCCTACGATGCAGACTGTTGTACTGGAAGACGAGAACTTGGAAGAAAGGGACACATGATGTACATATGTACATTGACGACCAGGGATCGAGGCAGCAGGGCAAGCTACTAACCTACTATTTAGAGAGCTGGAACGGGGGTACGGATATGCGAATTGTTGTTGGTTATTTCAGCAACCCAAAGAGGCAAAGGGAGGCAGACCAACGAGGATATGCTCCAGGGCACAATGCACATCCCCTGAAGATTGAGGATTCCAATAAACCAGAGCAGTAAGAAGCAAAAAAAAAGAAAGAGAAAAAAAAGGGAGTCTAGACCTGAAGGTGCCCAGGCGCCGTAACTACAAGGTATTGCGAAACCATCCCATCACGTCGAAGCATCAGACCAGCAAGCGAAAAGAACGGTAATGATTCCGTCCAGGGAAAATGCCAGATGGAGTTGAGCAACGGGAAGCTAGTGAGTGAACCAACGGGATGTACGGTGCAGAAAGTGGGCTGAGCTTTATTAGGCATTTCAATTGAACCATGACAAGGCGCGTGGCAAGCAGCTGAACTGTATTAAAATCATGATCAAAGCGTCAACCGAGCTTCTTTATTACCCGTCGTCGATTATCAATTCAACCTCGTGTATCAATCGATAGTGCAGTGCAATCAATGCCTGCAGGCTTGAAGCTGTGCAGTACAAAAAGACCAGACTGGTATCCATTACCGCAACATCATCTAATACCAGCTTGGGTCTGTATATATCCATAGCCGTGGCTCATCCATGTGGATGGGTCCAGGAACCGGATATTTTAAAACAGCAAGCTTGACGAGCTGGCCATTCCTGGGGGCGTAAACGTCAGTCAATGCCAATTTTCGGTGCTGATGCTGGCTGACTCGGCGCCAGGAACGAGGGTCTCCAATGGCATGCGTAGATGAAGATGAAGCAAAATTACGGATACTAGCATCGGTATTAATTGTTCGGCCAGGGCTCCGAATTGACGAAGCCTTTCGAGATATCTGTCATTACTCTTTTGATACTGGGACCATGCCAAAAGTCATGGTTTGGTATGGTAGTCTGGTTAGGGGTAGCAAGGAGGTTGGCAGATTTGATGGGTACCATACAAAATTATGGCGGTTCAAGAGAATGTATCCAAGGAGGATGTATTGAAACTCGGGAGTTTCCTTTTCTATGTCTTCGCTTGGCGATATCTGCGAGGGTTCTGGTTAGCGTATATTCATAAGTAGGCGCGTTATTAGCTCTGTAACACCGCGTTACCAAGTCAGTTTAGAGGCTTGCTAGGCCTCTTTTTTTCCCCCTAGGTCAAGGCAGTACTAAACCTAACGACATATCCTTTGATTGTGATGTTCCGGCCGGCAAAGTTCAACATCCATTATCTTAGCGCGCTTCCCTGCCTCGATGGCCTATCTAGGATACCTCGCCCTAGATCTCTGATTTAGTGTTGGCTAGCTAGCATCGCGAACCTAAAGCAGCTACAATACCGCGAACAACATGAATATTGTTGCCATATCAAGCTTATATTCTATCTAAGCTATATATGTATTAATTGAATGAATAAGGTCTCGGCGAGTTATTTCTCGTTGGCTTTTTTCTCTATTAAGGAAAAAAAAAAAAGAAGGCCCCTTCCTCTCAACTTCATCTGGTCTGATTGACCTTGCACGGGTGATACACCTGGGTATGGATCTCAAATTGATCAGGTAGGAAGCACGTGTCTATACATGGAAGGTACTCAATACTGTTAGTCCTTCCATAAACTCATGGAGAGTCGCCTTCCTCATTAACCCAAACTCACGGAAGGAGGAAATGTTAGTCTTACACCATCAATCCACGGGGAAGGCAGTTACATGGGTTCAACATCCTTGCTACCTAGCTGCTACTTGCCCATGTATAGAACTACCAGCCAAGATATTTACATCATCACCAGGTCGTGCTTACCACCTTTTACCTTTCAGCCACCATACCTACTTTGCTGTGTCATTTCCATGCACTGGAACCTTGGTTTCTGAACCAAGCGATTTCATCTTATTTGAGAATGTTATTTCTTCGCTTTTCGACACGTTCTCTTCTACTATCGATGCCTCGCTGATGTTACAGACATGCCGAGGAATTCAGCTGTGCAATGCCGCGAGATCTGGTGTCAGGGTGCAAGGTTTAGCCCCAGTCAGACGTTACGTTTGTGCCACGACCACATCCTTGTCATTCGGTTTTTTCCCTTTCTCTTCATGTTGCGCTCTCGACTCAAGACTCGCTCCCATCCAGCGGTGGGATCACAACATTGTTGCTGCACAAGACGATACGCCGCATCGGCTCCCACTATCAGGTGGGGGCCTCCTGCTTACAAGCACATGATTCGGGATGTTGTTAGTGACGCATGTCAGGTTCCAAAACTCCAAGGACCCTGACTGTTAAAGAGTATCTCTAGTCGGCATGGTTACAGTCCGACGCGTGTTGGTATGCGTTGAGAACGCGCGACTGCTTGTTTGTGTAGTCGTTATTATGTGCTTACACGAATCAACGAAGCCTCATAGAGCCAATTCTTAATTGTCCGCCTGCCAGGTGTTAGTGGCTCTAAACGGTCCGGCCGTCAAGCGACAAGATCTAGAACGACTTCCGCGCCCATCCATGGATACCAACTGTAATACTGCACCGGCTCGAGCAATTTTGCGACCACGGATCTTTAGGGATGTAGTGGTTCATCTCCACTATATAGCTGTCATTGCAGGGTGTTGAGTTGCTTAGCGTTCGCTTAGGACAAGCCAAGAACCTTTCTGTTTGATTAGGTACAGCACCAAGAGGACATGACACTGAATGTTGGGCCATCATCACCCTCTAGGTTGCTCTTCAAAATCCCCCTTTTCTCTCTGGCTGGGAGATACTGTTGCAAACTCTTGTAAATTGCGGTTTGTATCCGAACAGAAGACAAGCGAGTGTCCTGCGGTTGAGGTTGTTACTACACTTGCCGTACAGCCCTTTCTTTACCCAATGTACGTACCTGTACTTTTAGCAACGGTCGGCTACCACCTAGCGCAATCTAAAATTCCGCCAACCACTAACCGCCAACCACTCCAGATGTCCTATCAGGTATATTGGATTATACCCACGCAATAGATCTGGACCCTGCGCACACAGACCAAGAACCAGGTCACATCGTCTTGACATGCGACAGTACAGATATTATCGCGGGGCATCATAATAAATATGTAAGCACACAGAATTTCCTCCTAGTGAGCACGATATCTCAGTCGATAGCTTTATAGTGGGGTAGCCGGTCCTACCAGTTGGGTACCCTTGTTGTCAGAATATAGCTTGCCCGGTGGCAGGAACCCCCTTCCATACAAGTCTCGCAAACACCCCACTAACAGTATCGGGCATCTCGCTGACGTCTGTGCCCATGGTTAAATCTCCGTCGGGAAGAATGTAGTCTACCCTACTCCGTATCTACGCCGCCATATCTACCCCGTTTGCAAAACGCAGCCTGGTCCATATGTGGCCATCGTCGGCACTCCGTTAACAGCGGCCGCTCGCTCACCAGCACTTCCGGAGAGACCTTGTCTTTACCGGGTACCCGCCCTGCAATTAGGGCAACGATGACAAAAGCTGCCACAGTAGTGCGGCAGCTCTAGACTAAGCTCTGGTCAGCAGAGCATATCGAAACTTGTTACCGATGACTAGGTATCTGGTCTGTGCTCGTTTATGTTCATCTGGACATCTTGAGGAAGCAGGACCTGCATTGTCTTGTCTGATATCTCACTCTCTGTGAGTCAGATATAATCAAGCACCATGCTGACGTAACTCGTACGAGGGTAACTTTGGGTATACTCTCTATATTTACATCATTCCTCGGTGGCTGCATCGTCTTGAAGACTATCTCGGAGAAATTCAACCTTGAAGGAAGTTATATTTGATGACCTGTCACTTTGCCGTGGTTGCAGTAGACGAGTCTGACCTGGGTCTAGCCGCGACCGTTAGATCTACTAAAGGTACGGTATGTTGGTTGTATCCCCGAGCCACCGTTCGGTTATTGGGACATATCAGTCAGAAAGGAAGAAATCAATAATAAGACCAGGGCAATGCGGGAACAAAACAACAACGCCAATCCTATCAGTACTTACTCCCTCATACCAACCTGCATGCGATTGTTGGCAGACACTACGTCGGTCGACGTCTTTCGATGCAACCTTTGGCGTATTCTGTGCAGGGACCAGAGCAAAGCTGAAAGAGTGTGGATCAGTGGACCGTGGTCAAATTGCTACATGAGTACTTAATATTACTCAGGACGATTCTGCGACAGCTCTTGGTCATTTTGGGCAAAGAGCTCGCGTGATCTACAGATCTTAAATCGCCTGGGATGTCAGGGTTGGCGACTGCCATATTCTTCACTCGCTTAGTCTTTTCCCCCTCATCTTGTCTTCCTTTCCTAGCCCTGCTTCCTCCGACTAATAGCACGAAACAACCCCCACTATCGTCACCGCTGTCGTAGTATGTGGCTTGGCCTTCTGCCAGCTCTGCCATTCACCTGTTGGACATGCAGAGAACGGTGATCCTGAAGAGGCGCATGGCTATAGCAATTGGTGACCTGTTCTGGTATCTCTTACAGGCGTGCCATGTGGTCTAGAGCATATTATCGGACTACAGGTAAGACATAGGTAGTTTACGGTAGATCCGGGACTTTTCTGATGGTCTGAGTACTAGGCTAGTTACCAGACTTCAGACACCCCTGGAAACAACTTTCACTAAACCATGAACCGTGTGTGAAAAGAGATTGCTTGTTCTTGTCTGTCAGAGTCTTCAAGATTCATCTTAACCAATTAGCGCTCAAGCCACTTCTTGGTCGAGAACTGTTGATTTGGTGAACAGACAGATCATCACCAAACCCTTCAGCCGCCAAATCATCAAACTTGACCTGAGACATTTGACATGTGGTTGGGGATGACGACAGGTGCCAAACAAGTGTGGCTTACAGCTTCCACGACAGGGATATCATTTTCTGTAGTCGCGCCGACAGAACAAAACCCCTGCTTGAGTGCCAGAAAACCTCCCGTGTCGGGCCCGACATGAATGGAATGTTTCCATCAGCCTTTTTGCACACCATATCAGTATCCAGTCTCGCCGTCGGTAGACTCATGTCGAGGTTCACTTCGCTTAATGTTCTCAAGTAAGGCCCATGATTATTTGGATAAAGGAGGCTGATGAACCATACTCTTAAAGTTTGCAAGGGCGAGTCAGGCACGTACCGCCGCTCTTGAGAAGGAACTCGTTGCCGGTTTTCCCTTGATGTCTCAGCAGTTTTCGACAACGTGTACAATAGTTGGCCGAAACACACAGGAAGGCTTCGAAATTCCAGACCATGTTGATATTCCCTTTTTTTCTCTTCTTCTTTTTCCACCTCTTTTCTTTTTCTATTCTGATGACATGACCACGCTGTTGTTGACACACCAAACTGCCAAGACGGGTGGGCTCAAGGCTTCGGGTTTGTTCCTGAAAGAAATCTCCGGAAAGGTTAAGGTATTCGTATTAGAGAAATGTGGTGCTCCCGACTGGATGGTTCGCTATGGATATGGGCGCCAGACTCTGCTAAACTAGCGACGCGGCTGTCGGGCAACTGTACTTGTGACGTTGGTGTGCAGGCGGGTTGCAGGCTTTCTGACTCAGTTTGGTTGCAACTGAAAGAGCGGTGATTGGGTAAGAAAGAAATGCAGTGAGGTAAAAGGAAACTTTTGCCTCGAATCCACGCTCTCGGTGTTGCCAACGATGTACCGCACCGCACCGCATCGCACCGTACCGTATCCCTGTGGTTGCACCACGGACGGTGCCTACAGATAGATGCTGGCTGAGGCTGTCATATCTGACTGGCGATGCCGCCCGTGCGACATCTGAGACGGGGCAACAAGACAGACTAGCCAGCCAGTACATTATTTACCCTCATGACTGCATTAGAGATGCCAAGACTCGACATATGTACATACTTGTATAGAAGCAAGTTCTGTTATATTCTTCGGGGGTTTCATGACGCGGGCGTTGTCGGACATGGTAGGCGAGTGTGGCACACTTGTCTTAGACACCCGCTAAGAAATGCTCCTATCGTGGCAAAAGCATCAAGGTCTAGAGCCTCCGAAAAGGCGGTTCAGCTGCGATTGATGTAGATTTTGCCAAGCCATGTCTAAGGAACTGACAAGGAAGCACTAGGCTGGTAAATCTATTACTGTACTGTACCGTACGTAGCAGACGTACGCCGCAGGGCTTAACGACAAGGGTCAGAGACAGAGACAATTGTCCTGTCCTGTTCTGTCCTGTCTCGGTGTGACAGCGTGCACATCGAAAGAGGTGTCGGATGCGAGATAGATACATACTCATATTGAGGGAGCACAGCATAACCCCTCTCCTTGGTGATCAAGTCTGGTACAGATGTAAATTGCAGACATAGCCACTACCTCTCAAATCCAGTTATAGTGGACAGCTCCGCCTAAAAACATATGTACATGGATAGGTAGAGGTACCTAGGTATTATGGAAATAGTATCAATAGTAACAGGAATGAACAAGGGTTAAATGGCCAATACTACATCCTACCCAAGATAGCAGAAACCCTAGTTAGATAATGGACCATTATGGAAAGAGTGGCCCAATCCAAGCCGTTTCAAGGCAGGTATGTACTACCTATGGCAGACATTACCGGATCTCCCAAGTTCCTGCCTGGGTTTCTCCTACCTTATTACAATATTGGCAGCTGGGCCGAAGAGACGAGTGAATACGAGGCAGGTGCGGGTCCAGTACCCTCTTACACAGGTCATAGTTGCCTACTGTCATTCGTGCTGGTCTTTACTACTTCCCAGTCAACAAGAATATCATCCATTGTCCATACCTATCCTTTACAGGTTCCTCAGCCCAGGAGATGGAAACCTACATAGAGTCAAAATACGTTCAAGACGTCTATGTCAACTGGCTGCCCTATTTCCTAGACAGGCAACGTCTGATCGGATCGGCACTGCCAAAAAGGTACCTTAACGGCTCATCAAGACCTGACAGATGATGAACCCACTCGATCACACGGGGAAAATAAACGGAGGTGCATCCCGCACCTCGCTGCAGCAACAAGGAGCTCTGACCGGAAAGCCAAGTTCCCTTGATACCCATGCTCATTCAACACGATATGATTCTTTCAAGAATCAGACTCATGCTCAAGAAGCCTCTGCTACTGACAAAAATAACCGCAGCAGGGTTTTCATCCTAGCATTGCAGATCATGCATATATGGGATAGTATTTATCTATCGTACAATACAGCATCAGGACTGTTGATACAAACCAGAACGCCCCCAAAATCAAAATAAGTAGTGTCGCTGTCGTCATTACTCGGGATAACGTTATCCTAGCGAATTGCCCGATTTGCCAAAGACCACACCCAATTACCATCTAGGCCATACGTATGTACTATACGATTTTGCTTGGGGGTGGCTCTCAGCCAAAAGACATACTGGACGCTCCCCCTGTTGGCTTTTTGTGACTCTGCTAGGATTTGGCAGGCAGGTTCATTCCCTGCAGCGATATGCGCCGCTTAGGAAGCTCATAACCACTTCGGGTAGGGGACGGGCACATGGCAATGGACCCCTTTCCGTCTCATTGTGCAAGGCCAACCCTGCTGTCAGCAGCCCCCATTATCCATGTATTGCTTATGTACAATCTCAAAAGAAACAAACCTGGCTGGGACTCTCCAGCCGTCGAATCCTCTTCTGCGCTGGCTGTGAAATATCGAACACCCACCTCAGTTAGGGGCCTGTACTATCAAAAGTCTATGTTCAACTCCCTCCCTTGCCATACTGTACAATAACGGTTTGGAGGCCTCGGGTAGCAGCGCCATCGCGGCGATTCTGCCATGGTGTTGCCTACCTACCTATCGTACGAGCCCAAAGGTCGCGACCACAGTCTGTTTTGCGAAAGGATCCAAGACAATGCAGCCCAAACGGCGTTGTTATGGCGCTCCTAGTACGCATCTTTCCATTGGGTCCTCTAAACCCCGCAAACCGGCTGTAATGTCACGATAGTTGATGGGTCAAACCCAATTTAGACACATGATGTCTTTTCTAGTTATCCCACGTTTCGGCACGTTTTCCTCTGAGTCCAGATTCGAAGATGCCCGGCAGCTTGGAGATGGGGGTGGGGTCCCTTCCTCCCTGGCACAACCCTTCGACAGTTTGGGCAGAACCGAAAAACGGTGAGAGAGGACTATGTGATCATCTTGATTGGGGCATCATTTTCATCTCATCAACCCCTGTTGACCAGGAACAACCGGCAAGCGTCTCGAGAGACCAGCATCAGGAATGGAGGATGACTGGCAGTTTCAAATAGTGCCATGTCTTGCTGTTCTGAAGCTTCCACGTCTGTGAGCCAGCGACAGTTATCCATGCTGAAAATAAGTGTTCAAACTGACATTTACTGGCACAGAATGTTCAGCCCTTTGTCAAGCTCAACTATGGCGGCTGTTGCCGCAGTCTGGGTTCCAGTAGGCGCAGCGCTAGTAAATTTCCGCGCCTGGATTGTTCCCTCAGGATATGATCTGACATGATAGACTCGAAGCTGTCTAGCTGTCTAAGTTCTAGGGACCAGGGACCAGGGACCAGGCTTCTAATTTAGCCAAGACCGACTCTACCAGTAGTGAGTTCCTCTAGTTGCCAATACTATACGTCACCTGGCAGGCATTGCACCAAAGTCTCGGCAATATAATGAGTTGAGTTAGTTGGAAGCATTCTCGCACTATGTTGTGGCCAGCTTAACAGCTTCGCATATGGGGATAAGGTACAACAACAACAACAACAGCCATTGCGGCCCGGTTAGGATTAAGCTACCAACGAGAGCATGTTACAAATTTCGCGGAGTGTCGTTTTCTCTAGGTTTTAGGATGGACACGGTCTCTAGTTTAGCCTTGACTTCGTCTCTGGGGAAATTGATCTGACAAATACTTTCCTCGCCGGCATGGTAACCGCACCTGTGACCGAGTACAAACTCCATGTTTACTTGATACAGATCTGCCATGAAACTGTGCAGCAAAGACCACTCTAACAATAGCCCAACACGCAGTCATCATACATGTTTCCGAACAATTGGCACACATTCCTGCCAAACGTCTTCTCATTACTTAGACCTACTTGTCATTGTTTTTAGAAGCGCATGGCTAATGAAGAATGAGGAGTTGCTAAGGCATATACTGTACGACACGGGGCATCGATGACCACAGTCCCGGAGGCCTGGGACGCGGCAGTGTGCTTGCAGAATGCTAGTCTCCTCCCTGCAGGTAACTGCATGGCTGGTTCCTCATCCATTCATTTTGGTATGTGGTAGTGGTTAGCTATCACTTGGGGCCACTGACGAGATCAGGCAATGGGGCTAGAGGCGAGGTGGACAACATGTCTTTGAGACCATTTTGGTGGTTAGGCCTATATAGCTGAGAGTGGCATCATCTGGGCGTCTCGATTCATCAAGAATGTCTCGCAAACTTAGGCATGGGTATAGTTCCTTGGACTTGCTCTCGCGTGTGAATGCGTCAAAATGGCTTATTTTCTCAAGAAGCATTATTGATAATTGGTATACAGCCCATGTGTTATAGGCAACCTAAGGGCCTGGACCACTAGGTACAGCTTATGTGCCTACTAGTTTCACATCACACGAACCGTTGCCGATTATGCTCGGGCGAAGTACCCTGAGGCTCAAGGAGGCACGATTCCAAAAGCTGAAAAGCACTTGGTTAGTTCCCTGTGGGCCTGTCTTGCAGCCATGTTTGTTTCAGATTTATTGTTCATTGTGGCCTGATATTGGTAGTCAGAAGCAAATTTACGAGGGCTGGGTATGAATGTCGTCTCGGTGAGTTGGTCATAGTGCAGATGGGTCTACGCCCGCCATGAATTGTCTTAGCGACATAAGAAAAAGCAAAGGGGCACTTTTACTATTGACCGAGTCTGAGCTTTCGAGAAGCCATTCAGCACGTACGCGAGATGGGGTTTCGGTATTGGCCTGAAAAGCTGAGAGCTGAGAGATCGGCTCGTATACTTGAACCTGGCCCAGCAGGTCCTCAGTCCTTGCATGATCCATTGGTCTCGACTGTGACGGCCATCCCAGATTCCCTTCCTTGGTCGTCGATGAAACAGGTCTTACTACAACGGATCGCTAGATGCATCTCGTTGCTAGCTGTAAGCAACGTTGTCAATCCCGTTGCTCTAGGTCGATCTCTCTCCCTTTCATGGTCGATTCGTGAAATGTGGCGCAAACGCTTACTTCTTTGAGTGTCTCTCCCTCCCTGGAGTCACCGAGGGTCTGGGTCGACATACGTCAAACCCGTCATGATGAACCATGATCGGCCTACAGAAATGATTTGGCACCCGACACGCACGCGGGGGCGTTTTCTGCGGGTTACGTCGAACCTGGGGTTGAGATATGCTCACCCTATAGGTCTAATATCAAGTACTTGTGATCTTCAATGGCTGGTGTATGCCTCGCATTTCGGTTGCGGCAGTAAAAACGTCATACTCCGATTCATGGCGAGACGTTGCCTAGTAACTCTGTCTGACATGACGTCTTCATCTTAAAGAGCGAACAAGTTCCCAGTGTTGTTACAGCGACTCTGTCAACAGACGAGAACAACTCTTGGGTATGGAAAATGAGTTTAAGACCAAGCGGCCGCCACGCGACACCTCCCATTGTACCGCAGACTGTATAGCTGAAACAAGATAGAGAGCAACGAGATATCAAAGCTTAAATACTAAGGACGATGGAATCTATTGTGTTATACACATGGCATTACATCGGTATGGCACACCGAAAAAGGAAACAAAGCAAGACAGTAACTCCTAAATAACGACTCATCTCGCCAATCATCCGGTACCATGGCTGGATCAGTTGTGCACCGGAGATCCAGCTCGGGATCTGTCTGCCGGAGATGCTCCGATGTCTCGCATTCAAGACTCATTCCCAACAACTCCCGGAAGTAAGCACCAGAAGGATATGAGACATATCTCGAATCGAGTGACAGATCCGCATCCCTTGACCGATTGTACTCTAGCGTAACACAACAAAGTGAGACTCGCTTGGCTCGTTGCGGCGTTACCTTGAACGTACCAGTCTGGCACAGAATCTGATAGAAAAGATGGAATAAGATACATCACAACCCTGAGAAAGGCATGCAGCTTACAAGATGCCACAGTCGGGCTCACCCGGTTGTCTTGAATAGAAACAAGTATGTGCATGCGCAAGGGAGAGAATGGCTGAAGTTGGCGGGAAGGACAACGTGAGATTACGAGATAGGGGGTTTGTGGGACAAGCAGCCGTTTGGTGAACCGGATAGATGCGTCGCAAAGGGGGCTGGTTTGGGCCATATCTGTGAGATCAAGCCGGCCACTCTCACTGGTAGGGATAGAAATTTGTGACGCAGTTAAGCAAGTCGCCACGAGACGTTTCAGGGATGCAGAGCAGGCCAAGGCCCGTCGACAAGACAATCAACATGTGTGAAGCGATGGCATAGCCGACAAAAGTTCTGCTGGGTGCATTAGAGTCGACTCTCGATGCCCCGGTAGTTACTGTCCTCGGC
The DNA here is from genome assembly GCF_020744135.1 of Fusarium venenatum. Lineage (NCBI taxonomy): Eukaryota > Fungi > Ascomycota > Sordariomycetes > Hypocreales > Nectriaceae > Fusarium > Fusarium venenatum. The sequence continues at coordinate 5,603,000 of NW_027072131.1, forward strand.
CCAATGCGAGTCTGGCCAGACGAGACGGATAGCTTCCCAGATATGGCTATTCAAGACATATGTCAGTGGAACACAACTCTTGTCTTCGGGCATAACATGCGGCAGGGTTGAGTGTAGGACAAAAGTATCAATCAAGGAGAGAGATGGCTTACCTGACGTGAAGAATTTCGAGTCCATCCTTGACCTCTTGAGGGAGATCTTTAACATCCTTGCGGTTTTGGGCTGGAAGTAGCACAGTCTTGACGCCAGCTCGGAGGGCGCCGATGAGTTTCTCCTTGATACCTCCAACGGCTGTAACTCTGCCTCGGAGAGAAATCTCGCCCTGTCGCACGGATGATGGTCAGTATTCTGGATTGTCACGAGTTGACTGCTTGAATAACAACGTACCGTCATCGCCATTGTCGGTGGTACCGGCTTACCCGAGAAGAGAGATATGAGTGCGATAGCCTGACCGATACCACTACTGGGACCGTCTTTAGGAATAGCACCAGACGGGCAGTGAACGTGAATGCTGCGCTCTTTCATGATGTCCGAAGTAGGCTCTGGCGTCAAACCCAGCTCGAATGCGTGTGCCTTGACCCAAGTCAAGGCGACCTCGACACTCTCTTTGAGAACATCTCCCAATTTACCTGTGAGCTGAACTCGTCCATTACCAGGCATATCAGCGACCTCGATGAAGAGGATACTGCCATTGCCTCCAGAACTATAAGCTACCAGCCCTGTTACAATACCCGGGCGGCTAGTCTTTTCGGCAATCTCTTCTTCAAACTTTTCAATGCCCAGAATGTCCTCGATATCCTCTACACTCAGCTCGGGTCGGTAGTGCTCCATGTGCCCCGCATCCTTCGCCTCGGCGTATTCAACAGCTTTAGCACGACAGACTGAACCAATTTCTCGCTCCAAGTTGCGAACTCCGGATTCGCGGGTGTAGCAGTCGATGATTTTGGAAACGACCTCTTGATTGAAGGTAACCTGACTTTCGGCCAAGCCATTGACTCTGATCTGCTTGGGAACAAGGTGCTGCATCGCAATATGTCTTTTCTCCAGTGTCGTGTAGCCAGGGATGTAGATAGTCTCCATTCGATCCAAAAGAGGAGCGGGAATAGTGTCGAGGCTATTGGCAGTCGCGATAAAAAGAATTTTGGAGAGGTCAATCGGCATGCCCACATAGTGATCCTGGAAGTTGTAATTTTGCTCAGGGTCTAGGACCTCCAACATAGCCGCCGAAGGATCTCCGTGGATGCTTGCCTGGCCAATCTTGTCGATCTCATCGAGTAGGATGACAGGGTTGGCAACGCCAACCTTTCTTAGACCCTGAACGATGAGGCCTGGCATGGCCGCAACGTAGGTTCTTCGGTGACCTCTGATTTCAGCCTCATCTCGAACACCGCCGAGGGAAATACGATGAAACTTGCGACCAAGAGCCGTGGCGACTGACCTCGCAAGACTGGTCTTTCCCACACCAGGAGGGCCTGCCAAGAGCATGATGGGAGACTTGTCCACCATACGCTGAGACTTGAGGATTTCGAGCTTGGCCATTTCGGGCTTTGTGGCATCCCCACTTCCTGAGACAGCGGCCTCGTTTCCTTGCTCGTTGCCAGTAGACTGAACCGTCTCCTGCTCTGCTTTCTTAATTTTCTCTTCAACGTCATCGTTGATCGACTGTTTGAGCCTTAATACAGCCAGGTACTCGATAAGCCTCTTCTTGACGTTGTCTAATCCATAATGATCATCGTCGAGTTGTTTCCTCGCTCTGTGCAGAGTCTCGGGACCCAAACGATCGTCTGTGGTGGCTGTCCAAGGGATCTCCGCCAAAGTTTCTAACCAGTTACGGGTGACCTGATACTCCTGGTTCATGGGTTGCATCTTCTGCAGGCGTCTTAACTCGCGGTCCACGGTCTTGGTGGCTTCGGCGGGAAGCTTAGCGCTCGACAGCTTACGCTTAAGCTCGTCGAGCTCGTTGGCCTCCTGGTCGTCATTATGATCGTTACCACCGGGCATTTGCCCATTGGGTGGAACAAATGCCATGCCTGGGATCGGTGGAAGCGAGCCTGGCTTTCGATTCTGGTTCTCGTTCAATCGATCCAGTATTTGAATGGGCATGGTTGTGAAAGTAGTGATCTTGAAGTTGTTTTTGATGCCACCAACCTGGCGCTCCAGTAATTCAATAACCTTTGTAAGGCGCACCTTGACATCTAGAGCTGCAAGAACCTCAAGCTTCTCCTCATGTGTACTCTCGACCAGGTTAGCCATGAAATCGGCGAGAAGGCCGGCCTCTTGTAATTCCTTCCTCATGATGAGCATTTCGAGTCGTCTGGTGAGCACTGGCGAGAGAATCGGACCGTCGCGGGTTCGGGGAAGGAGTGAAGAAATCCTTAAGATGGTGACCAATTCGCGCGATCGGGTTTTCAAGAGAGCAAAAAGGTCTTGCGCCTGCTTGTCGGTAACATTGTCTGGATAAAACAGTCAATCACAAGCAATGAAGGGAGGGCTTGGTAAGGCGGCCTACTATCTTCATGGAAATATGTCACTTTGGCTTCGAAGTAAGGACGTTCACGTGTAAAGTTCTCGATGCGCACGCGAGTAGTGCCTTCAACGCGCAAGGCGAATTCACCGGTTCCTCTTCCATCAATGCCGATGATCTTTGCTGCGACGCCAAACGTAAAGAGATCATCCTTTTTGGCAGAGCCAGGAAGCACGTTCTCAATCGCGGCCGGGTCTATCTCTTCAGCATCGCCGATAAGTCGTTGACCGTTGCCACTGATGAGAGGAGATGAAATGGGAACACATGCGATGGGAATGCTGTCGATGCGCGTATCGGGACCTTTGGAAGCTGCTTGTTCGTATACGTGGGCGAGCAGGGCGGGGATATCGGGTCTGTTTGACGAGACTGGGATGCGCTGGACGAGGCCGGGGAGGAGAATGGTGCCTCGCGCGAGTGGTATCAGGGGAAGATTGGCCGTCTGCGGCTTTGCCATGATGCCACTGGTTCGCTACCTAAATAAAAGACGAATTATGGGTTCAAACAGAGAGAATTGACGCTACACAAAATGCAATGAAGCAAAGAAAAAAGGTATCAGAAGTTTGTGGATGGTATCAGAGATGATGAGAAGTTGTTGATGTCAGATACAAGTACGGTAGCCCACGGATACAGTGGCCGACGGGATGGTCCAAGACCTCATCCCAGGGTATGATTGGGAAAGAAACCTGGAGAAAGACGGGGGCCAACGCCGAAGCCGGGGTGCATCATTCTATCGTCCCACTTTTGGCCGAGGTATTAGCTACCAACTCAGCTCTTATCCGTCGATCACCTCACATATCAATGATGCCAACACATGTAAAAGAGTGGCGGAGAAGGTTCAGGAAACTGTAGAGGTTTCTCCTGTCTTCTATTCTGCCCATAACCTGATCTGGCTGGTGTCTAGACGTCGGCAGATGTATGATCAACTTCCATATTGAGGCACTCCAGACAACCAAACAACGGCAATTGATTTTGAGTGTCTGTTTAAGTTTGATCGCCGATTTCCCTATCTTGTATTGGATTCTGGCAGCTTTGACTACCTAATCAGTCAGTACGAGCTTGTATATGGCTGCTTGTTATTCTTGTCTCAGTTGATTGTCTATGAGAGGGAGAGGTAGCACTCACACATGCCTAGGTGGTACGGTACCAGTTCGATGACTAAGACAACTTGATGTGCCCCACACGGCGAAGGCGGGGCACGAAAGTGGAATCCATTAAACCCGAGTCGCGTTTGACGCGTCTCATTCTTTCCATCGTGAGCTTTACCTGCCTATCTGCCTTCCTAGTTCAACTCAACACCTCACAACCAAAATCATGTGTACGCATCTCCGAGTTGCCCACCCTCTGCTCCTTTCCTAATCGCTAACAATACTTCTTTAGCTGCTTACTCTGGATTCACAAAAACAAGTTACGGTGCCCAAGGGGGCGATGACTCTGGAGGTTTCTTCGCTGGTGGTTCACAGCAAGGCAGCCAAGGTGGCGGTGGAAAGGTATATCCATTCTCTTCCCACTCAGTATGAGCAGCGCTCTAACAACTACCAGTCATACCAGGATGAGTCCTTGCGCCCTGTCACCATTAAGCAGGTTCTCGACGCCGAAGAGGCCTATGCCGGCGCCGACTTCAAGATCGACGGCTCCCCTGTGACCCAAATCACATTCGTTGGACAAGTTCGCAGCATCCAGCCCCAGCCTACAAATATCACTCTCAAAATCGACGACGGTACCGGACAAATCGAGGTTAAGAAGTGGATTGATGTTGACAAGGCGGACGACTCTGAAGTCGGTTTCGAGCTCGACTCTCACGTTCGCATCTGGGGCCGCCTCAAGTCCTTCAACAACAAACGCCACGTTGGTGCCCATGTCATCAGGCCCGTCGCAGATTTCAACGAGGTCAACTACCACATGCTGGAGGCCACATATGTTCATCTTTACTTCACCAAAGGACCTCTCGGTGGTCAAGGTGGGGGTGCCAACGGAGATGATGGCATGTTTGTCGATGGTGGTTACAATGACAACGGTGGTGGCAACAACAACAACAACCAGTCACACACCAAGATCGCTGGCTGCGGTCCGCTAGCCAAGAAGATGTTTAATTTTATGAGCGACACACCGGGCGGCAACGAGGGTGTTCACGTCAATATCATCACCAGCTCGACTGGCATGTCAGTACGAGACGCTCTCACGGCCGCTGATGAATTGCTCGGCCAAGGTCTTATCTACACGACAGTTGATGATGAGACATGGGCAGTTTTGGAGTACTAGGTCAGGTGCTTGTACAGGGTGTTTTCGGAGAGCAAGGTCGATAAATGTGGGATGCAAACTACAAAAGCCAGGTGCAAGGTGTTCACGGTTATAGGAAGGTCCAGCTTATGAAGGAATGACAAATTTGCATGGGCTATTCCTCAATGAATGACTAGAGCTAGTCCATGCTGCTGAGACAGCAAGTACAGACAGCAACAGCGGTAGAGACTGTTTGTCACTGAATGTATGCAATACAATAATGAAGGCCAAAATCCAATCTACTTCACAATATCAACACACAATAGTGAATCCAAACGAATGGCCAGAGTCAAAAGACTCGAGATAGCATCAAACACACTCTCGCACGATCAAGACTCACATCACAGCGCATTTCCGATCTTGCTGCTCATAGGCAGTATATTCGGCCTCCTCGGTTTCGGCCTCTGATCCCGTGTCGACATTTGGCGAGATCAAAGGCTCGTCTCCCTAGAATTTGACCGCGCTGCTGACGGTAGTTACGACAATAGAGCCACAAGCAGGACGCGGAATCAGAGGTTCACGAACCATGATCCACATCTTGATGGGCTCGAAGCTGCCTTCGAAGACGACTTCACGTTTGACTTCGAAGCCGAACTTGGCGTAGTAGCCGTTGTTACGTTCAGCGCTAGACTCAAGGTACATAGGACGCTGCTCAGAATCAGCCTAGCTTCTGTTAGTAAACCGGTTGAGGTCGCAAAGGAAGACCAGTAACACAGCAACTTACCTTGGCAACCATGTCGCGAATCAACTTTCCGGCATAACCCCTTCCTTGGGCATTGGGCTTGGTGCCGATGTATACAAGATAATACGAGTCCTTATCCCGCTTGCCCATGACTTCCGATTTGGTCTGGTTGAGAACGGGCAGCATTTCATCGTAATATCGTCTTCGCCCCTCGGCTGACAGCTGGTAGTTTAATTTCCACATACCACTGCGAATACTAGTCCACCAGTCATCCATTTGTTGGCCTGGCGCAAGCCTATGCTCAAGTCAGCTTAATATCAGATAAAGGTTCATTGAACCACGCACCAAAGAGCTACGGCTTCGTAGTCCGAGCCAATAGTTGTCACGATGCCCTTGTAGCAGTGCGCTGCAACCATATAAGTCATGTAGTCAACGTGAAGTTTCCATTTCTGCTCATCAGAATAGTCGGCCATGTCGTCACCGTCAAGTAGATATTGGCTCATTGCATCAGTTGCGAAAGCCTGAGCCAGAGAACTACCGGCTGCCGCAGACTCGTTCACGTTAACCAGACGAACAGAGGTTTCCCACGAAGACGGTATGAGGGAGCGTCGCCGCCACCTGGCTATTGCCGCAGATCCATTGATACCATTACTACAATTCTTGTTGATCTCCATGATTGCGGTTTAACCAGTACTTGATTTATTCGCTGTACCTAGGGGGCCCCTCCCCTGGTAGAGAAAGGGGCGCCATGTCGTATTAAGCATAACAGGTTTGTGATTCAAGCACTCAGACTCACATTGTATATTTTGGCAATTGTCGCCCGTATGAACTCGTGATAATTGAGTTCTTGATACGGACGTGAACCTGGAAGGGTGTCTCAGACAATTAAGGCTGGTACGAACTTCAACCGACATCAAGGTAATACTTGAGCGGGCCAGGCTCGCGGTCACGGCTTAGTAAAAGAGGTTTGGTTCGAGCAAGATCCGTTGACAGACGTCAGCGTGTAGGATGTTCACGCAGATAACTGAGTTGTGTTAAGCGGGAGTGTTCAGGAAAGGCCTGGACTAGTCAACAACCTTCAACAGCGTGAGGTTGGTTATAGCAAGCAGCACGTATCAACAGCAATAGCAAGACCACAAGTTGGTTATTCTTCACAGCAATCTTCCTGATGAGAAGGCTTAGCAATATTTCGATTAAGTCTCTCAGTGGTCGGTCGCTGTTGTTTTGTCAAAATAGATGACTAGAGCAAAGATGGGTGTTTGCGGGATAGATGAGCGACTGAGCTGAGGGTCAGGGAACAAAGAAATGCTGAGAGATAGGGAACAGGGAGGGGATTAAGTAGGGCGGTTACTAGATAGACACGACGTGTGCACCACAGTTTGTAGCATAGATAATATTACATACAAAGCGCCTCGACCCGGCGACCTGGCGTATAATTGGTCGAATCGTTGCATGATAGCCATTATCGCGGGGCTGCGACTAGCTTCGGGGTCCATTCTGAGACAAGTAGCTTTGGAACAGGACTCAGGAAACAAGGCGAGATAGTGGGCTTGGAAGCACAGTGTATGCTGACTGACGATCATTGGCCACATGGTCAGCTGCGAGGCAATCGTGGGGGTGAGGCGGGACTTGCCTGGACAAACTAGATCGTGAGTTTATACCTGAGATTTAAGACCGTCCAGTCAATTGTGCAGTTGAAGACAGACTAAGAAATCATTAAGATATCCTTGACTTGCAAGGCCAGATGAACCTGACATTGGTTCTTTTGTCCGTGTCAAATGGAAGCGGCTGCAGTAGCTGTCAAAGACTATCGTTGTAATGCTGCTTGCTTGTTGGTGGATGACAACGGCTTGCAGCGGCACCCAAGCTCAGTTCGTTGGTCACCAGGCAATACTGTGTCACTTGACAAGTGTAACTTTGTTATTAATCCGGATCTAGCGGAAGATCAAGACATCCAAGGACGAATCGTTGTGAATAAAAAAGGTTAAGTCTAGCACACATAAAACAAGCTTGTCTAGACTGAGACTTCAGTTGACGTTGGAGTTGAGCATAGGCCCAGGAAATAACAAATGAGAGGCTTTCCGACTGAGCGGCATTCGTTCACGTACTCGGTAATGAATAATCCCAACCTATCTCTTTTCTGATTAACAGGATCGGGGCTTTGATTGGTGAAGCTAAGCTGCTCAATGTCTTCTTAATCCTGGTAAATGAAAGCCGAGTAGTGAATAACGTAAATTAAAAGCGGCTCTGAACCTCATCTATGTGTATCACAAGGCTCGAGAGCGGATATCTATTTTGGTTGAATGCGAAAACTCAGTGCATCATAACCGAAGTTTCTAAGTCGGTGGTGGAAAGCTGTTATTGCTGTCGATTTTTGATGTTTTCCTTCTCCTTTCGTTCGCCGTGAATCATTACATGCGTCGGATCTCCTGTTCATTCAAGTACTTGTCAAGACCAGAGTCAAGGTTTTGCCACCACTCAAAGAGCATAGAGTTACAGATAAGCTTGAACCAAGGAGTGAAAACCAGGCTAGGATCGTCGAATTGTTGCTTGAGGCTCTCAGGGGTAACGTATTGAGTATCTCGGACCTCGTTCTTGTTGATGTCAAGGTCGACGTTGGCCTTGATGAAGAGAATGTAGTCAACTGTGCTATATGTTAAATCCTGCAACCTCAAGAGATTGGTTTGTACATACTCTCATGCTCACCCCACTTTCCGTCACTGGGAGCCTTGTAGTGAATGCGGGTCAGGAAGTGGAAGTCCTCGAAAGGGACCTGCTCCTTCTTGATACCCAATTCATGCTCAAGCTTGCGCTGGGCAGCTCGCTTGACACCAGCGATAGAGTCCTCAAGGGTAGAACCAGTCTCGGTAGGGATATGAAGAGGGTGAGAGCAGCAGGTGTTGGTCCACATGTCAGGGAAGGTAATCTTCTCGGTAGCGCGCTGCTGGAGGAGGAGTTCGTTCTTGTCGTTGAAGAGGAAGACGGAGAAGGCACGGTGAAGGAGGCCTTTGTCGATGTTGGTCATGAGATGGCCTGGTAAGACCCAAGTCAGTAAGGGGTATCTACTAGCGGACCTAGTGAAGTTGACATACAGATCTTCTTGCTAGCTGTGCCAATGGGCTTGTCGTTCTCATCAAGAACAATGCAGACCTCGTCCATGAGACGAATTTGCTCCTCGTCATGACCAGAGAGAGGCTCTGAGCTGGTATCGATGTCAGGAAAGAGACGGAGCATAGATTCGGCCGTGATAGGCTGGTTGGTTGTGGTAGTTGTTGTAGACATTTTGAATTAGACAGTATCAGAAGCCGTTGGGTAAAGAGTAAGCAGTCGTATGCGAAGCTTGAAAGAACCACAATGCGCCAAGCGAGTATATAAAGGACAGAAATAAAGGCGAGCGGTCTGAAGGACCCAACGATTAATTTTAAGGGTCACTGGCTTCACACGCTCTTGCCTTTGCCCCTCCAAAAATGTTATCGGGTGTGGCAGCCGCGCCCCTCCACCCGCAATTTGATCCACATGCAACTTCAAATGCAGCCACTTAGAACTGAGTCCAGGGACGCTTCTCTCCAGGTTCCTACCGAATTGGGCAGTGGGGCTCAACCACTGAAAGCCTGCTGTGGCTGTTGGCCAGTCAGTGACAGCCGGTTCTCGGTGAACCTCTTCTAGTTTTAGCGTCAGGCCAGACAGTCCTCAGGGTATCAGAAAAATTGACCGCTGGAAGCATAAGAGACGAAATTAGTAGGTCACTTTATGCCCTTTAGGCTATAGTTCTTAGACTACTTATTTTTATACCATAAGATTTAGGAGGCCATTTTTTCTGCTACCCAGTAGACAGTGAAGAATGGATGATACCTGAATACCGACATATAAATGCATGATCGACCCCGAAAGTGACAGGTTGTGTTGGATAGTTCTATATTTGCATCTGTTTATAGCTGTCTACCCTGTTCACCGTGTTGAATAGGTAGTACTGGAACTATTAAAAACAGGCTGATAGGATTTATCGTCATTACTGTCCAGGATCTACTACTAACATATCTCTTAATCCCCTTACTGGACGAGCCGTTATAAGCCATGTGTTGATTCTGCAGTCCAATGGACTCAAAGCAATCTAGAATTAGCATCACACATTCGTTCAACTTAGAGGTTCAATTCTACCACTCGTCAACCGCCCAGTAAGATTATGCGCTAATTTGGATATTGGCTAAGCGGGGGCTGCAGATGCCAGGTGCCAGGGCATCCATCAGGGGAAGTGGCTGGAGAGGATAGCTACGGCTTCGTCATTCAACCTCACTCAACCTTCCTTAGGTACCTTACCTACCAACCCTTAGTATCCGGCCTCGTCGCCTCTCTATTAATTGTTACTCTGCGGTCGCCGCCAAAACGATTGCCATAATTTCCTCGTCTCCCAAACGATACGCGCTCTTTTTCTTGACTTTCTTCCAAATCCCTATTCACCAGGCTGTTCAGAGCCCACAGACGTAATCATGGCGCCCAAGATTGAGGAACAGGAAATCGAGACCTACTGGAATATCTTCTCCACTCGGACAGGAGGCGGCAAGTTTCTTACAGGTGAACAAGCTGCTCCTGTTTTGAAGAACAGTGGACTACGCGACGATCAACTAGAGCGAGTATGGGACCTCGCGGACGTGGATAATGATGGAAACCTTGATTTTGAGGAGTTTTGCGTCGCTATGCGCATCATCTTTGATATTTTGAATGGAGTACGATACATCTGCCGAACAAATATACGATACAGCAGCTCACATGTTTCAGGAATACGCGGATGTGCCGACGACACTGCCCGATTGGCTCGTCCCCGAGTCCAAGGCTCATCTGGTGCAAGCTACTCAAGCAATCACAGGAAAGCAGGTGCAGTTCGAGCAAGTCGAGGATGATTCGGAAGATCTTGGGCTCAAGGATGGGTTTGAGTGGTATATGAAGCCTGCGGACAAGTCCAAATATGAACAGATCTACCAAGAGAACAGAAATGCGCGCGGCGAGGTTGACTGTATGTCTACGGATCTCAACTATGGACAACATGACTAACAATACCAGTCAATGCGCTTAGCGATCTATACGAGTCCCTTGACGTCCCTGATACCGATATTCGATCCGCCTGGAACTTAATCAACCCTTCGGCGCAATCGACCATCAACAAGGATGCATGCCTTGCTTTCTTACATATTCTCAACTACCGACACGAGGGCTTTCGAATCCCCCGTGCCGTTCCGGCTTCTCTTCGTTCCAGCTTCGAGCGCAACCAGATTGATTACCAAGTTGATAACCAACGAACCGGCGCCAACTCGCGATGGGCCACCAAGGCGGACGATACCACCAGCACCGGCCGTAAGGCCAAGTTCGGCGATCAGTATCTAACGCGCCTGGGCCGAAGCGGCTTCAAAACTGCCGGCACGGACTTCTCAACAGAAAAGACGGAAGATTGGGAGGAGGTTCGCTTGAAGCGCAAGCTTCAGGACCTTGATGATAAGGTAAAGAAGGTGGAGGAGATCGCGGAGCGCCGGAAAGGTGGCAAACGCGACTCCAAGCCTGCGCTCGTTAAAAAAGAACTAGACCAGCTTCTGGAATACAAGCGAAGAGAGCTCAGGGAGCTAGAGGAGGGAACTGGCAAGAGCGCGGCTGGGGGGGGTCTCAAGAGCATACAGGAGGACCTCCAGACGGTCCGTGAGCAGGTTGAGGGTCTGGAGACTCACTTGAGGACGCGCGAGCAAGTTCTGGCAGAAATCCGGAGGGAGATTGAAGATGAGAAGCGAGGATAGGCGAATTTAATTAGACTACGGGGCGGGTATGTTGCGTTTTCTTTGTAGGAATATCATGGCGCTTTCTTGAATAGGATATCAGGCGTTACACCACTACCTAGTACTTCTTATCACCACATACTCCCAGTGGCGTACTTTTTTGTGCGCTCAATACCCAACGTTCGACCCTTGACCGTCCACACAGCTAGCGATGGCACGGGAACTTTGCCTAACCTTCCAGCTCCGCGACTTCGACCGGTTGCGCACAGAAAAGCATCCACGCGAGGGCCACTCACAGGCTGGGCTTCCTTACTCTTGAGTACAAGATCGATGTTTTTGTAAACACCAGCGGCCTGTGCCTCCGTAATCAAGAAAGAGGCACGAGGCTTGGATACGATGTCTCCAACTGCCCATACATTAGTTGTGGCTTTGACGCGCAACTCATCATCCACGTCTGCGTAGCCATGTTCGTTGAGCCATTCTTTGGGTAGAAATCCAGAATTCGGCCGTAGCCCCATAGTTGCGAGAAATACATCTGTCACTATGGTCTCTCCATTCGATAGCTTGACTAGCGTCTTGCCATCAGGAAGTTCGGTAGTCTCTTCGGAACGTAGGCCGGCACGGATTTCAACTCCTAGACGACGAAGCTCGGATTCAGCACGGCCGGCGATTTGGTCTCCTCCTAGAATCTGATCCTCGGCTGAGATCAGTAGGACAGTGGTCGAAGGGTAGGCAAATTGGATTTCGCCCGCAAGCTCAACGCCTGTGGCTCCGGCTCCGGCAACAACAACGTGTGTGGCTCTCTCAACCTTGTCGGCAGTGCGGCGAAGACTGGCTACGAGCTCTTCGTGTGAGGTAGAGGCTTTCCATGGGAGTGACGGATCGACGGTCTCGGCACCGGTAGCAATGACAAGGTGATCATACTTCAGCTTCGTGCTGGCCCCAGTCTCCGGCTCAACAGTCACGGTGCGAGCTTCAGGATCAACGGCCGATGCTGTACCGACGATGAAATGGGCGCTTCCATCAGGATATTGGTCCAGTCCAGGTTGAATAGGTGCAAAGATCTCTTCGTCTTTTATAGCACCTGTGATGATGGCTCTGACGGAAGCCAGGTTCCAGAAGAAATGACTGTTCTGCAAATCTGTCAGTTGTTTGAAGTGTGAATATTCCCCGAGTCCAGTATGAGTAGGTACCTTGGAAACAAGTATGACTTTAAGGTCTTCCTGGTGAGGCCGCGTGTACTTGAGAAGCTGATGGGTGACCGCCATACCGCCTAAACTCCCACCCAAGACAACTACAGTTTTGGTCATTTTGACGGGTCAATTCAAAGGGAATAAGAATTTATAATTGTTCTTCTGAGGAGTTTCTTTTCGTAGTTTCTTCAATTATTTGTTGTTTTTGTAGAATAGGAAGATAGATAGCCGTGGAGAGACATGTGAAGTGACAGGTTTCATGCCGGCAGATAACGTTAGCTGAGCTTATTCCGTCCCCATAGTCTCGGAAAGCGGTGTCTATGACGAGTTCAAGGTCATGTAGCAAATGAATTTTCCGCAACGGCTTGTGTTTCAGGCTCGTTGGAGTTTGAGGTTTCATTGAAGCTATCGCAGCTTTTCGTATCTATCTTATCATGCTGTCATGCTGCTGTTGTGCTCTGCCAACTGTCACACCGAACGTCGACATGTTTCTAGCCATAGGATTGATAAGTAACTCTTGAATCGGATCATTATTCTCTTCGGTTTTTGTTTTGAACAAATCCTATACTGAAACGGGGTCCCAGGTGTGTTTCTTTGCAGGTATCATTCCAGTTATAGTGCATACATGATGTTCTGCTTTCCACGTGCTTCTTAAATTTATTACAATAAGCATCTCCTTTCCTTCCTCGGCAGGTCCCTTGATCCCCCAAACCGTCACTGACCAAAACCTCCCCTCATCAATGAAAAGTAGCCAATAGAAGCTCACGACGTCACTGTCGAATCCTACCGCCCCTCCCTAATGATGAACTGAATCCAGTCCCATGACCCCGCTATAACTAAACCCGCCCGCCGGGAGAAGCCAAGTTCCTCAACAAACATTGGATCCCAACACCTCTTTTCTTCCTCTTTCTTCTTCTCTGAATTTGATCTTGAAAAACTGAAACTCTACAACAATCCTGCTCTACTCTCCACCAACCAACCAACCAATACTATCACCATGTCTGCCCAGAGCGAATCTTTCAAGAAGGCCGTTGAGGACTCCAAGAAGCTCACCTCCAAGCCTGGTCCCACCGAGCTCCTCGAGCTCTACGGTGAAGCTCCATTTACCCTGAGTCCACGTTCCTCAGCTAATACATAATGTGCAGCTCTCTACAAGGTCGGTACTGGCGAGGACTTCTCTAAGGCCACGGCGCCTGGCATGTTCGACATGAAGGCAAGCTATACCCCCCGCCTTATACATCCTACGGCAAAACTAACCCGAAGCCCAGGGCAAGGCCAAGTACAACGCCTGGAAGAAGGTCGCCGAGGAAGACAAGCTCACCCCTGAGGCCGCTCAGGCCAAGTATGTCGAGCTCGTCGAGAAGCTCAAGGTGAGCCACGGCTACGACGCCAACAAGGTCCCCGAGACCGTTGGCGCTTAAAGCGTGCGACCTTTTTATCCTCTACGAAATAGATAAACTCTCAACGATGAAACGAAATTAATTCAAGAGTTGGAATAACGAGATGCATATGAAACCTATAAATGTTGGATCGAGTGAAACAGGGAGAACCCCTTTGGGTTCCCATTCTTACGCTGTCGAAAGCGTATACTATACTTAGTTGAAGAGAAATCATACCCGTTCGTTTTACGTCATTTGGTATTGCCTACATGTTACCATGCATGTGTTCTTGTATAACATACAAGTCAGATGATTGAACAGGCTGTTTTCTCTTGATTTAACGTTCTCTACGTATTCTCACTGCTGGTCACAGGTGGCAGCACGGCTGATAGTTGATTATGTTCAAACTTGGAGGTCAAGTATCACGTAATGCTTACTTTTATGATCCAACATTAACATTGGGCAGCTCATGCGCATGCCAGTGCTAGGCAGTTTACACAACAAATTACCCTCCAGTGAACCGTCTGTATCTTCCTTTCTGATGTTTAAATGTGGACTCTCTAACAGCTCGTACCATCCTAGAACCCTGAAGGCAACTCTCGGCTATCGAGCTGGTGGATGATCGTAGATCTGTTCAGCATATCCATGCGTCCTGAAGTGCTTGTCCACTCCTCACTCATAGCTAGGCAATATAAACGTGCTTACAAAAAACATTGGGGTTTGGTCACAGACACGACAAACTTGTAACTATGAAGTGAATGCAATGGTGAGCAAAATTAACTACCAGGCCAATTATTGATGTCACGTACGAGGCTAAGACTGAGCTCTCGCAGTGTCCAATAGTAACTAGAATTTAAGGTATAAATAGGTATACGACGACCGCGTACCAAGTGTAAGAATGTAGCTTCCTTTCATGTTCCAAGCGCTGAGCGTTTCTCGTTTCATTTCAACTCATCCTCGCCATGCTCTTTTCCAAACCAAAAACACCAAGCCGGTCAACTCCGGTAAAAATGGTAGGTGAAGGGTATTCGACAAAGGGGGTATTTCATCAGAAGAATATGCAACTCAACATTGCACCACTAGTTTAATCTCCAACGAGCATCCTCCTGAACGTGTTCCCGTATACGAAACGTACCGTTGCTCTCTTCATCATAGACTCATTATTTGCCATTGGCGCCGTGTTCAAGTGGCCTCTTACGAGGGCCAGCGTTCCACATAACAGATCTATATTTAGAGGAGGGCAAAGGCACCAGCAGCGGCGAGGAGCATGGCGCTCATGCCGGTGAGGGAAGCACCACTGCTGATGCTTGAAGGCTCAACAGAGCCAGGGGCAGACTCAGATGGCTGAGTAGGGGCGGCAGTGGCAATGGTGCTGTTAGAACCACTCCAGGCCGTGCTGTAGCCAGAGCTAGGGGCAACGATGGTGGTCTCGTCAGCCTTTGTCGTGGTCTTAACAACAGCGGGCTCGGTGGTAGGGGCAACAGTAGTTGTGGCAGCATTGGTGGATGTGGAGGCCAGAGAAGTGCTGGTGATGTAGACAGTTGTCGAAGTGGTCTCGAGTTGAGAAGAGGTGGTCTCAAGCTCAGAAGTGGTGGGGACAGCAGTGGTGGTGGGGACAGCAGTGGTAGTGGGCTCGGCAGAGGTGGTCTCAGCAGCGGTAGTGGCAGTGGTGGTTAAGAGCCTCTCGGTCTTGAGGCCATCCTCTACGCCATACGCAGCGGCACACTCAGCAAGATCCATAGCATCAGGGCAGCACCAGGTCTGAGCCTTGGTGTCGTGAGAGCAGTAGAAGCCCTTATCACATGAGTCTGAAGGAATGTTAGTATTCGGGATGTTCATAATGTTGTGCCAATCTCTATAGTCGAGTCATAAAACTTACTTCCACTGCCGTCAAAGCAGCAAGACTGTTTCGCCATGGGGTTGAAGCAATGGGTTTGGTTGTCTTCAGAAGGGCAAGACTCGAATCCAGCACCACAAGCATCAGCGCAAGTGTCGCCGCCACCACCGCAGACAGACTGATCGGGCTGGTATCCGGGAGTCGAACGGCGGCCGAAGCTAAGACCTTCAACGGGGGCCTTGATCAGCTTGTAAGGCTGGACCTGAGATTGAGAAGCGGCGTTGCTGGCGGAAGCCAGGAAGGCGATGGAGGCGATGGTTCGGAAAAGCATCTTGTCGAATACGTGAATACGAAGACTGGGGTTTGATAGATGATGAAATTGGCTTATACGATCTGATCTGTCAGACAAGGAACAAAGCCACAAACAGGGTATAACAATGGTAGTGGAGAAAAGGTTTCGTATTGAGTGAGCAGAGCAGCAAGCGAGTGAATAAGATACTAGACAAAACTAGAATCAATGATAGATAGGTTCGTTGTTGTTGTTAAAGAGCGGAATGAGTATCGATGAAATAACGATTCTCTAGGATGGATAGCGAAGACGACGACAAGGACGGACGAAGAGGATGGTGAGAGAAGATCCAAAGATGAGGTTGTAGAGAGAGATGGGGGCCCTCATGTAAGTAAATACCTGTGTGGCTATGTGGGCAGGTGCGCGCCAAGCTAAGGAAGGACGTCTCGGGAAGCAAAATATTGACCCTTCCTTCCCTGGTAAGATGGGGACGGGGTCCGTAACCATGATAGGCTGGTGCAAGACGGAGGACAAGCACTCTCCCGGTGTTGACAGGGACAAGGGAACCCCCTAATCCAGCTTTTTTAATTTAACATACCCATACCTATCCATGGTGGTTGTCTTCCATCGCCACCAATAATCAATCCCTACTCGCGCCGGGAACAATTCGAAAATCACCATGCCCATTACGGCCGAGCGGTAATCGAGACCTGATACAGCTCTTCAGAAAGATGTTTGAACGCATGGCCAAAGAGTCTGTACTGAAACGCAGGTAGGGCTATACAAATAGCATATAAGTAGGCGCAGCTGTCGCCTTACTTCAGATCAGCAAGGGACACAGCTCTGCTCTGTCAAGGCTCAACTGATTTCGCTACTGTTCGCAATGTTCTTCAACCTGATTCTTCTTGGGTGATCACCAGCCCAGTCAAATGACAACTCATTAGCACAATAAACTAATGGATTGATAGATTCTGGAGGTTAATTAGCCGCCCACTTGCTCCATCCCAAGACCCAAGCCTGGCCCTACCCGGTTATAGTCTACGAGAGCACAATTTTGGAATAACAAGACCAACTAAGTAGAAATCGAAATTTGGCGTGCCCTTTGTCAGCGGCATACTACTCTCCTTCTTGACGTCAACGTAAACAAATGTTGTCTCTTTTCTTTTGTTCCTGCATGGAAAGAAAGACAGTAAAAAGATAAGGTTACCCATTACGGCAGGTACCTGAGACCTGCGCACTGGGGCATGTCACCCATCATGTTCGCTGAGTGGTCAGGAGCCGTCCAGGTAAGTGGCTTCAGGGGTCCAGTTGGGAGCTGCAGCTGCTAGCCGAGGTCCGTTGCGCTAAAAAGCCACCTGATGCAGGAACCAAACAAGCCCTTGGCAATGCACATGGAGCGACAACGAATTAATGAAAGAAAAATATGACAATTAATCGAATATTAACTACCTGACCCATACTAAAGATATTCGCCGATCATGAAATGCACTTTACCGTCCAAAAACTCTTGTGGACTATCCATGAAGGATACACAATCAACTTCGTCTCTCTTTGGCCGGCCTGAGTTTCAGGTTATTTAACAAGACCAGGTCATGCGCTATTAACCAGTCAATCGACAGGGTTTCAATGGCTGGACCTAGCAGCGTCAGTGGTAATCCTAATTTCAATCATGGTCTGTGTTATGAGTCGGTTCCCTAGACTAACCTAGAGCTAAGCTATGTATCTGGTTTATTCATTGTCCGTGTGTTTTTACTAATTGATTAACCTGTTCGCATCGTGATCGTACCAGAACGTGGCTTCTAGGGCATAGCTTCAATGACGATGTCGTGAGGGAATACTTGTTCTTGATCAGTACATGACTACTTCCTACTTCCTAGATAGATACCTACCTACATACCTAGCCAAGATTGTACGTAGAAACAAACCCACTGACAACTCATCATTGGCTTCATGCAGCAATCTTTTAACGGACCAAGGTTACATGCATGACTGTCAATTTTTAAACGAAACAAGCAGACATAAACACGTATCTTTCTTTGGGCAGGGTTGACACGATGTCATTGTCCAAGAGAAACAACTGCTTTACCACATGTCATGCATCCTCCCGCCATCTCAGCCTCAGTTGCTTCCATCTATGTACAAACTGATTCACCGTCGGAATACCGCATCTGAAGTGCTCTAATCAAAAGCAGATTATTAGTCTTCGTCTCAAGCCAGTGCTTTCTCGAGATCGCGTTACATCTATCATCTTGGCGTTCGGTCTAATTCCACTGGACGCTGTCAAATTTTGGGATCATCAGCTAGCTCGCCGATCGAAGACCTTGCTCACGCTCTAGCGAAAATACAGCACAGCGAGTACATATTCGTGAGATTACTATCATTCTAAACAACCATACTCCGTAGTCTTTGATAAAGCCCCCCCTGAACCATGGGTCACAGATGGAACTTGTAAGAAAGCTGGTTACCCTGTGCACAAGTACATTAACCATGTCCTTATGTTATCCCATCACCTGTCTCGTTCCCATCGAATCGACAGTTAGCCCAAAAGATATTCTACAAGTGATGAGGAGTCATCTTCATGCTAAATAATATGGCAACGTTTGGCGGTACTCTTCCGCGGGCGTTGCTGGCTTGTGACAGCTCCGGCTCCGGCGACGAGTCTCTCTACTAACAAGCTGGAGTTGAGAATTAGCCTACTCAGCCTCATCACCACCCATCTTAGAGATCCACTTGTTCATATGAGAAAACTTGTCCTCGAATGTCTTCTGAAGCTTCTCTCCTGCAATCCACATAGGGTCTCCCTTCTTCCAGTACGTGAAACAGTTGTCGAAGATTTGACGGACATCCGTCAAGAACTCTTCCTCGTTATTGTACTCCTTGTGGTCCATCTTGAACTTGATCGTGCTTAGATCCATAGGTCGCTTGACCTTTTCGAAGTAGTCTGGCACGCCATCCTCGACTGGCTCGACAGCATCTTTGAATGGGCCAACAAGTCTAGTCCAGAACCCTACGTAGCAGTTAGTTTCGTTATGCAAAATATATATCCAGTATTACAAACCAGGACCAGAGAGCATGCGAGTGAGCAGGTCGGCGCAGAACTCGAGCTTCTGTGATGTAGTAAAGTCCCTGCCTTCTGTGAAACCTGCGCTGGTCCTACGTCTGGGCGCAGGCTTAGGCAGAGAGCCACGAGCCTTGATTGATCGATCCGCTGACACAGTAGTGCCGATCGAGATACCACTCACACGCCTACTCCTCTTCGCTTCATTCCCGGGCTCATCTTCGAGATAATGGACGTTCTTTCGAGGCGTCACTGATGGGAGAGTGACGGTAGCAGGTGGCTCTTCTGGTGTAGGGATTGTGTCGAAGGAGCTCATGGCAACAACAAGCTCACTGAGAACCTCTTGGGGGAGTGATTTGGCAAACTCTGCTCTGGCATCCGAAGATCTCATATACTCAGCAGTCCATGAGAGCAGCAGCTTCCGAATTGACGAGCCCTCAGGTGTGTCTTTCCATACTTGAATGAGAAGTGGCGTAGCCGGGATCGTCTCTGTAATGCGACGGCAATCGATCATGGCGTTGAGAACCTTGTCACAAAGCCCATTGATGCCGAGTTTGTGACCCAACTTCCAGAGACCGACAAGAGCCTCG
This sequence comes from Fusarium venenatum, assembly GCF_020744135.1. Lineage (NCBI taxonomy): Eukaryota > Fungi > Ascomycota > Sordariomycetes > Hypocreales > Nectriaceae > Fusarium > Fusarium venenatum. The sequence continues at coordinate 5,622,588 of NW_027072131.1, forward strand.
TAAGATGGCACGTTAGACTCATCCGAAATGACTTTGTCTGTGTAGAGAAAGTGCTGGGCGAGACCAAAAACTTCCTTCGTCGTCTCCGGAAGCTTGATAATGTGCTCAATTTTCTCCTCTTGTTCCGCGGTGGAAAAGAGCTTTTCGTAGAACTCGGATCGAGAGCAGAGGAAATCTTTCTGGATTCCAAAGGGAGCTTCCTCGGGGCCGACGAGAATGATGACGAAGATAGGGTGCGGTTCGCTATCACTGATATCAACACATATTCGTAGTAAGACGGTACCTGCCAAACGTACAGCCAGGAGAATGGCTTCCTCTTGTCAGCTATTACATTCTCGGTGTCCTTCACGGCCGGGACGTCGACTTCCTGGGTTTGGGTCTGTGTTTGATTCTCAGACATCGTGAAGTCACGGTGTCGCCAAAAATATTTCGTAGTCGATAATGGGGTTCTCAGTGCAGGATGGAGTTTTTTTATGCAGACAATTGTTGAGACTGCTCTGTATCAGTAGTTAGCGTTGAGATCGATTCACATACCATCAAACAGTGATGTGAGTGTGGCTGTCAGCGTCATTATACTAATTCACAAGCAAAATGTCTCTACAACAAACAATCTTGCCGACAATGAAAGGGTTCGATGCTGTGTGCAATACAATACGTGCTGACGGGTGTATTTGAGAAGGTGGCACGAGAAATATGATCTTACCTGAACCTTCTTTGTTATCTCACCCACTTTGCGTTCCACCACGATTTGCACTTCAACTTCGAGGAAATTGCATTAGAAGACCTTCCGATATGAGATGATCCCGTCACGGAATGCCGATTGATGAGGTGAGACGGTTGATGATGAGCCAAACTCAAGCTTGGCTACTTGCCTCAATCAAAATGAACGTGAAGCCAAGGTGGAAGTCGCGATGAGATTGTTGGCCAATAAGGTTGCTGTATCAGAGCAAAGGTTATCGATCGGCCTGCAGATTGTCCGTTCCCGGCTTACACATCCCCTCAAAGGTCACTACCCTATACCATGCGTATCCAGCAGATCAACCTCAAAACAACAGAACTATGATTTGAAGACACACGTAATAACTCATGGTCAACTTGCTTGATAACTGATGCTCCTGCTAATATGTAGCTGTATTAATTCCCCTATATTTGCATGTAATAAACTTATATGCGAAGCTACAGGTAACAGAGGCAAGCCTGGCGTGACTTCTGAGGTAAACACTTTCCGAGGGCTGTTATAAACTCCCCTCTGTCTACCGCTCATGTTACTATTGTACTTCTGGGATCATGTTGAGATCACTGCTTATTTTTTACTGCAAAGACCGACAGTGTATTGACACACATGCATGTTAAATCTTCCTGTCCCTTAGTTAACCTATGAGTAAACCCTTCCCCTACCAAGTAAATGGGCCTTTCAGCATGCTTGGGATATAAGCAAGGCATACCAAAGATTCTTGATACCATCAGCCTTCGCCTTTTTCTAAATCTCAAGGTGTTTTTAGGATCCAACGCTGTGTGCTATTCCTTGCCAGTAGATGACATGGTTCCGGACAGAATAAGCTCAAACAAGACCAGACAAGGAGAAGCAGATGCATGCACAGGAGTGAATCGGCCAAGCGCGGGCGTCCGATCCATGCTCTTCCAAGTCTCCAAAGACTAGAAGAATATTAATTCGACTCCCCCATGAGGCCAATATACACACTGACGGACGGTACGCGGAACCTGACTAGAATAGCACTGTGCCCGGTAGGTACGCTTCTTACATCATGATCATCAGTATAGACGTCACATAACCACAGTTAGTACGAGTAATTAGTTGATCAAGAAACAGATCGTGGCATACGAGAACATCATTTAAAGAGGCGACCTATCTTACTCCGCAATGAACTTACGACAGTCTGCCGCAGAAGTTTACTAGAGTAGCAAATCACAGTTACGATGCAACAGACTGCATAACCATGAATTATAAGAATACGTAGTCCAGGACCAGGTGGACACATATCGATATAGGAGCGTATTGACGATCAATATCCTCCGGATATGTACATAGTACGGATTAAATCCTCACCCATTTGACGGGGAGTTTGGGAACAAAGCGGATAGGCAATCGCAGCGTGTAGACGGCTCATATGCCGCAATGCCGGTGGTTAACGAACCGGAACATCCTCTTTGGAACGTTTATCACGCATTCCAGGCCACAATTGTTCATATTGCCCGGCAATGGTTACAAATCATGTTCGTCATTGAGTGCCGAGGATGGTACCCAGGATGATATGATACGATTATATCCGTACAGTTTGGCGTTTTCAGACAAACATCATGCGATCTTGCCCTCTCGCTGTGGCCCTGCCCAGACTATGAAATTCCCCAGACATTGATATAAGGCATGTTTCCACATTCACACATGTGGCCGGGGAATAAAGCAAAACAGAAGAGGGGAAGTGGAAAGATTTTTACTGCATCATCTCATATTCGTGGGGTCTACGTAGCAAGATCGCCCACCATCTGCCGCGCATATGCCGATTTAAGGTACCCAAGACGGAGGCGTAGCTTGTACCAAAGCCGTGTGATTGGGGAGGACGGACAGCTCCAAATACAGATCCTGGGGCATATGAAGATCAGGCCAGAAGCTGGTCAGGGCGCTTGCTTCAACATCCCACATCTCACGGGGTTCGCCTTGCACCAACTTTGGGGCAATTCACCGACTCTTTTCAGTTGTACAAAATGACTGAGGCAGTCCCATCGCTGGGCTTGAATTGTCGAGCCCAACAAAAATTTCACCGTTATAGCACATAGGCTCGTATCTATCACAAGCTCATACAGAGAAGGAGAAGCAAAGCAGCAACTGCTGCAGATGGATCTCTCGGACTAAAAGTATCCGCTTCATCGGCCCATGCTGATGGATAATCGTCCGAGAGTGAGTGCTCTGCATAAAATATCCTAACGTTGACGATGAATAATGTTTCATCCACACTTGGATAAAACGTCTTGTACGTAGTTTGATCCGAGACGTCTTGGATCAGAACCGAGAGACAGGATAACTAGCCTAAATTTATCTTAGGATGTTCAAGATTGAAAGAGACACCATCGCCTTCCACGTTTGATGAACGATGACTTCGCTGTAGTGAGCACATTCGTTCATCGTAGAGACAAACATGGGGGCCTGCAACTACCCACTGAACTCCAAATTGGAAGTTGTACAACACATACGGGGTAGTGGGTCGCAAATAGATCTAACCAAGCGTCTGTGTCTGCGATGGAAAATCCGAGCAAAGGCAAGCAAATTTTTGCGACTGCGGACATGTCTCGGCACCACTACAGTTCAGTTCCATAGCTAGTGGTCCAGTCTCATCTCGGCCCAACTGGTGTGAATCCTAGATCGTGAGATCTGGCACGCCCAAAGTTGTACTAGTGCGCATCCCGTTTCTTCTTTGCATCAAAACAAAGCCAAGCCATTGGCGAGAATTCAATGAAGAAAGCCACAGCGGCGGTGTGTGATAAAAAACCCGCAGGCGCAAACCCGTTGAATCTCCAAGACCCCTGGTACCTGACCTGACATGGGTGTTAAAATTTTCTCTCTTCTCTTTTGCTTCACCTCCAGATAGCCGCCATAAACGTTCGTGATTGATTTGTCAAAGAATGAACGCGCAATGCTGACTCTGGCTGGACCACATGTATGATACTTCTTAGCCCTTCTACAACGCCCACTCCTAAAACAACACGCATGCTCTCATCATTGGATGCCGGAGTTTCAACCCTCCACAACAGCAGATGACGTTGGGGTTTCAACATCACCTAGACGTATCCGTAACTCGAGGATAAACAGCAGGGTTTGCATTGTGCATCTCATGCATTGAATGCGCCGGAATCTGGTAGCACCTCCAACTAAGAATGCAGCGTAAATCTTACTTATGGAGTAAGGGCTGCCATTGATTGGAATACGAATAGCTGCAGCAGAATAATTGTTGAAAGTCCACCTTTAGCCAATGCGTCATTAAGCCGACTCATTCATGGCTTCCATGCGTCTTCTCCCGAACTTCTTTCATTAAGCTATTTGCCATTGAACCGAAGGGGTTGCGTATCCACGTTTCCTGGGCAAAATCGCCACCGTCAATGACACAAATCCAAAGGGTTGTACGTGCTAGACAAAACCTTGGGGATCAAGGTATCTAATAAGACTTGTCGCTTTGGGAAGGGGTCAAGGTGGTGTGGCATTACAAAACCTGGGGGGCAGAGACACGCACGTAAGTACCTTTTCCCCGTAGGTACTTGTAGGTACTTGTAGATTCTCTCCAGAGAACGACCGGGCCGGCGGAGCACGCACGTTCAGGCGTCACCTTATCGCTATCAGAGTCTAAAACCTCCGCCAGCCGTGAAGCTGTTGTCCATGCTTGTCCTGTTCTGTTCTGGATGGAGAAATCCCAAAACGCAACTAGGCTCGTTTGGGTGATCCGAGACCTGGGGTCTTTGTCAGAAGAGAAAATTCTCGCCCTTCCAGAAGCCTGCCCTAGTCTGGGGGAACACGGGGCATGACGAAATACTTCCAACCACGAACCACAATCTGGGCCACGATGCTTAACCTCATCAGACTACTGTCGGACTTGTCCGAAGCTGCTTGGCATGCCGACTATGGCCTAGCAAGCTTGTTGTGCGGCTTTATTGTGGCTCTATACAATCCCAGTTTGCGTTGTTTTCTTGTTCAATGCGGATCCGTCATGGCTAATTGATAAAGGGGGCAGAGGGGACTCATGTTTTTCCTCATTTCGCTCCGTGGGGATGGGTTTTGTGCTCCGTCCCGTTATGAGGCTCTGCCCATACCTGGCGAGGCCGTCCTCCGTCTGGTCTCGGTCGTCATTGTCGGCGCTTTACCGGCGTTGAAACTATCCCCAACAATCCCCAGACTCCATCGGTCCCATTCAGAGCCTCATTTCGTGTCCGATTCATCGTCGGTGCCAGGCTCGTCGTGCTCGCTGTTCTCTTCTTCGCTATGTCCGACGTCTTGACCTAAGATGAGGTCTTCGCTGCCTTGCCACTGGGGTGGCGGCGCCGGCATGGCCGCTTCGTCTTCATCTGCCCATCCGTAATCCTCGTCATCTTCACTGTCTGGCACCTCGAGTTCGGTTTCTCCAAGCTTTCGCTTATTCCGGGCTAATTCGAAAGACTGTAACGCTTCATAGGGAACCTGGGCCGTACCGTCCTGTTGTCATCATGTTTAGTAACGATTGCTTGAAGTCTTGATGCTTGGTAGAACATACCAACTCCACTTTAAATGCGACAGTATTCTCCACAGCCTCCTGACATACTCTACCATCAACTTTCTGCAGGCCTGCGAGGAAGACGCTCGTGAGACTATTTTCCTGCCAGACCCAGTCCCGAAACGTGACAAGTCTGGTCGAAATGCCTTGTTCCCATACGTTGGCATTGATTGCGGCTGTGAGTGTTGCACCCCTCTCCGAGTGCATTTTGGTTGCACATTGAGACAGAACGACGATCGCGCAATTCCTAGTCGCTGCGAGCTTATGAAGTGCACTCATTATTGATTGCAATGCCTGTCTGCGTTTCACTAACGGACTAAGACCTGCACAAACGTCAGCCAACACCACCGCACGCGTTGAAACTTGGTCATACCTTTGCTACCTGTAGAAGTAGACTTGCCGTCATTAGATTTAGGCAAAGCTGAATTGACCAGTGCTGAGAATGAACTGATTATTACAAGCGAAGTATTCGTAGGTATCAGCTTTGTCGTAGGTCTCGACACGAGAGAAATCAAATGAGGAAGTGTAAAACAGGAGTACTGGTAGAATTGAGAAGCATCAACCTCCCGAGCTGGTATTGCCTCAACTTCTGTGGATGATGGACCATTTCGACGAGCTTGGGCAGCTTTTGTTACCGTCCTCAGCCTGTCTCGCTGCAGAGCCTGAAAGCAATCTGCAATGCAAGTCAGCAACAACCACATGTCTGGGAGTAGAAGTACCGACCTATCCAGACTACTGCATCACCATTGCATAGCGCATTCGCTGTAAGCTGTAGGCTTCGCCATATGTCAGGTACATAATATAGTCATACAATGGCAGTAAACATACCCCAATGCTGTCTTGCCGGAACCCGGAGGTCCCCAAATCTCTGTCACTTGGCCTCGTTGAACACCACCTTTTACCGCTGCATCTTGCGAGTCGAAAGCTACAGGACCTAGGAGTGAACGATCCAGGCTTTCGAGACCAGTTGGTATGTGAGTTGACGCGTCACATCCAATGTCGTCAAGGGCCTGTGAAGCTGATACTGTCGGTAGTCGGTCTATTAAAGTAAGTTTGGGCTCTGTATCCAGGTGTGTATTTTAAGACTGACGTGTGCTTGGTGTGTCAAAGCTTGCTCTATCATAACCGTGAATCGCATGATAATCCATCCTCAATATTCATGTCGATGCTGGATTCGTCTTCGTCCTTCACCTGCTGAACCATCCGTAAGTGTGGATCTTCCCTTTCCTAACAATGATTGCCTGGCTTAGTAGCTTTCTCACGTACGATTGGCGGTCAATCACGTGATGCATTCACATCTGGAGAAGTCCATATCAAAATGTCTAACTGGTAGGCTGCCTAGAGTTACTGCGGGTTCGACTCACGAAAAATCGAACTCGGACAGTGAACAATCAACGAGGATAATGACTTCATCTTTAGATGCTTTGATCATTTCTTTTTACTCCGTTCTCAAACTTGAAGGAGGGTTGAAAAGTGGTTTATGGATTGTCAAATGTGATGATCGTGACATGAATCTCTAATCGGCGTGGCAAATACGTGTGATTATCAATGAGCAGTGGCGATTATAGTGAGTTGTCATTCTCCGTTCTGAGCGTCTATAGGCGACTGCATAATTAGGAATTCAGGCTATAGGGTTTAATGCATTGCTGAACACACATACATGCATACTAGCACACGCAAGCAAGCACCAAAAAGAAAGAGCTTACGGAGCTTCAGCGCAGGCAACTGATATGGTTATGTGGAGTTAATCGTGCGTCCTCTCCGATTCAGGAGCCAGGCAGACCAGATATCGTGAGATGATCTGCCACGGTAGATCAGCTTGACTCAAGCAACAGACGATCTTGACATACCAAATCTGGTCATGCCGCCCATTCCTAACGCCGCCTAGACTCACTAAGTCAAGATCAAGCCTCACTGCGGGAGTATCCTGTGGGGAAGCTGGCGCTACCCCATCCCCCGTGTTCCTGGCCCCAGCAAATGAGCAAAAGTAATTTTTCTTGTCACAGGGTTCATGATCTGGGGGGTGATGATAAAAAAGTGCCTTGCGAAGGTAACGTGGAAAGATAAGGAGAGCCGCCGTCTCTTGTGAAGGGAATGCAACCAAGCAGGACTGGAGTTTACTCCTCTCTCATCCAAGGGCAGAGCGGTGCTTGCATCACGTTGCAATCATGCTTGTACCCAGCACCCGCGTACCCATCAAGGTTTCGAGTTCCTGCATTGCTGAGCAGGGTCTCCTTCATGCGCAGAAAAGCCCTTAGCTTCAAGTAGGCTCACTTGTTTGAAGCTCTACCCAGCTCCACACTCGTCAACGTGTAACTTGTGGGCAAAATTGGTTCCTTAGTGAGTTTATCTGGAGTTTTGCCATTACTTAAGAACATCAACAGTGAGGCGTTCAGAGTAACCGTGCACAAACAATCTCACACGGCTAGATACGGCGATATGCCCTACTAGCTAACTGTTGGACATCTGTTCAGAAGACCCTGATGGAACCAGGATGAGAAGGTCCTTCAAGATTCACAGAGGGGCTCAGCGACATCAAGACTTGACTACCCGTACGATGCACCGAGTATTACGGGGGAAACAGGTGATTTCGGCGAAACCTATCAGTGAATCAACGCGTCGTATGGCCCACCTCAATGGGTCGGAATCAAGGTAGCGTGCAAGAAGCACCGAGACTGCGACTGACTGTGCACCAACTGTGCGCAATCACCAACCAAGACAGTGTGTATACGGCTCGGTCGAAACCGGAATGCAAAAACAGAGGAAGGATAACTGTGGTATCAGTTACAGAATTTGAGATGGCACGCACGCTGCCAAGCCTCAATTGGCTTGCTGTATCATACACCCATGGCAGGGTCTTCATGCGAGGTTTTAGTCACAATGCCAGCTCTGCTTGGGGCAAGACGAAGATTCTTCTAACTCCAGTCTCATTAGGCTCTTAACTCTGTGTTGTGCAAGAATTCAGCCGTCCTGCCAAATTACCCGTCATTCTCGCCTACGATAAGGAAACTCTGGCCTCCTTTATTTGGATTAGTCGAGCCATCATTGAGCCGCAGGCCATCTGCAAGGAACATACAAATGCGTCGGCGCGCGCCCCGTCGCTTGTGCATGCAAAAAGCTGGAGCCCCGCGAAAGCTTGCCTTTCTGTTGGCTAGAGATCTAGACCCTTGGATTTATAGAGGGGAGCCTCTTGTAAGCCTGGCCGCCAACAGTTCTCCAAGACAAAACTGTCGGTTGATATCTGCACATGCTATACGTACCTGGATGGTACAGTAAGTAAATGGTGGGTTTCTGACTAATGTAGTAATAAATAGGCCAATTGCCGTAACACGTGGAGTATGACAATTCAATCTAGACGACGAAAGTAATTCAGATCCGAACCGAGATGACCTGCCCCTTGGTGTTTTCGGGCCTTTACAGGCTCATTCGGCTATTTGCTCGGTGGACTTGGACCCAAACCAGAGCCTAGACTGACAGCATTGACGCCATTCAGGGCTAATGTTATCAATAACTTTGAACAGGTAGTCAGGTCTGAACGGGTTTAGGGTATTTGCCGATGCGATTGACAGATGTTACATCACGCATACCAACAGCACCTTCAATAGTTACTGGCCAAGCATAGCCGCATCTAATAGATGGTATGCATGGTATGCATGGTATGCATAGAATGACGGAATCGTGGAAAGTTCCCGTCAGAATCGACGGAATAGAAAATTCTCTCGTTCTAAGTTCAGGGGCAGGGTCCGCGGATTGTGACTAAAGGCCAATGCTCGTCTTTACGGACGCTGGGCAAGCCCGTATCATTATGGATTCCGTTCGTCTTTTTGGAAACAGTCTAATGCCTCAGATACCGCCATGGTCCTACACGACACCGAAATATGTTTCGATGTTCTTTGTCATCGAGACATGGCGTCTAGCATACATACATACAAAAACAAACAAACAAGCGCTCATTGCCAGGACATGCATTGGAACATGCATCAGACCAGAGCAAACGTGGAAGGCATTTGAATTCCGGGCCGAAGTCGACGAGATTCTTCCATGCAGGCGGTATTCACCGTTCCGAATCACCGAACACTAGGATGAGATCTTAGATCATTTGCCCCGGAATTACCGCATAAAGCTTAGCCGGACTTGATTGACCACACAGCATCAAGCATTCGGGTTTAGGACGCCATCGCACAAGGGGAAGCTGGAGAAGGATGGAGCACAGAGCCTCCCACTTCCTGGGGTTTGATTTGGGGTCCGGATTTCCTTATCTGTTCTTAGAAACTAGCTTGAGTGGTTGGCCGTCGAGCAAAAGAGAGAATTAGACGATCAAGTGGCGTACCAGGATCAATAGTTCTGACAGGCCACAATGCCTCTACCGTACCAGTAAGCGAAACGACAGCACAAACAGGTGCAAGGGCAGCGCTGTTTATGGATAATTCAGGGTCTGTTTCTGGACTCTGTCCGTGAAGCTCCTGACTATTTGGGATTCCTCTCATCCTTGAGGGTCTCGAATACCATATCGGCATTTTGCCCTTTCTTTTTTAACTTTCCACACCCTTTGTGATTGCCTCTGAAATTCCAGGCGCCCCTAAGCGTAAGCAGATTTGGCAACTAGACCAAAACTCTGATTAGACGTGGAATCTGGGGAACACTACCATATCCACTGAGCCGCAGGTTTAACCAAAACGAACGACCGTATTCTGGAGCCATAGATACCAAGGTAGGACTGTATAGGGGCAAGCTACCATTTTAAGTCAAGATTGAAATACATACTCTGTAATGGATCTCGACTTATCTCGTGATGAGGTCGACAGCGGAGATTGTATGGGGGCGGCTCTTTCTGGGCCGCTTAGGAGCAAATCAGAAGCGACAAGAAAGAGGTGATTATCCGGGGATGGGGAAAATGGGGGAGGCGAATTTAAGCCAACAAGCTGAGGAACCGAGATCAACTGTCATGTTAATAGAGCATGTCTCCTAATTTCGACCCATGGGGGCGTCTACTTTTGGGGTTATCTTTGCTCATCAAACGGTCTAGCCCCTAGAGTGTCACAGAAGACTAACCATCAACAACAGATGATAAGAAAGAACCTGAATAATGCCAAGAACAAGTATTCCACCCCCAGACGACGGCTTGAGACGGAAGACTCTGGGGAGCGCGCTTGTCGCGGTGAATGGTCCGATTATATTGGACCCAACACAGAAATTGGATTGAGATAGCACCACTGAACTGAAGTCGCAACTGGCGATTTGCCGATCGGTCTCGTGCATACCCAGAAAAATCTTGGGGGTTTCTTGGCTGGCGGGGAGTTGTTCTCTATTTGGTCTGAGGAATTGAAACCTGTGGGAATGATTAACTACTATACAAACAATCCTGCCCGGTGCATATGCCAGCTCTTGGTTTGATACGCCAGGAATTTTATGCCAGAGCAAAGGATAATCCCATATACAGAAAGCATATTTCGTACTAGCAGGATTGACTAAATCAAGGGATTGCTGGTCTCGCTTTGTCATATGATATGAGACCAAGCATTGAGACAAGAAATCATCTACCTGAGCCAATATTGGATCGGCTATGTGCTTATCATGATCAGCTGGGAGAGTGATTAGCCGGATGTGCGCCAACCCCACACTTGACCTACCTAGCTCTCAAGGTTATCTATAGACTACAGGACAAAGTACCTGGTTGTGGGTGGGTGGATGGATGGATGGATGGATGGATGGAACGCAGGCTGTGCGGTAAATAGCCGAGCGATACCGTAGACAAACCACACCATGGCTACATGACATGGCAGGATACACAGTAGATGTTCAAGGAATTGGCCTAGAACAGTCTCTGACATTAGCAGCCACGGCGGCATTGGCTTCGCACAGCATGAGGATCATTACCTCAAATCTGGGGAGAAAAGTGTGAGTGGACTTCTGGGGTAAAAAAAAATTGTAATTATTATTCGTACTTCAGTGGGACAGATCCAGAAAATAATATGATAGTACCGTGGCTAGAAGACTGGCCATCTCGGACCGTAGTGGTAGTGCCGAGATGAGAAAAACTAATCTCAACTGAAAGGGAAACCGATGCCAATCAGGGTCGGAGAGTGGAGTGTCACCTTGAAGCATCGTGAGCTCCATATGCGGACAAGATCCATGAGTACTGTAGTAGCAGGTCCACTGTAGTGTAGCTCAGGGCTGGGTTGGTAGGTAGCTATCGTAGCATGATTCTTAGCATGACGAGATGGAGTAAAGGAGAGTGACTGGGGGAGCATGTTGCGTTTTCAGTTGACAGTTATCTGCGGTGTTGTTGCAATTGGCAGGTACAAGACGTGTAATATCGCATGATGAAGACAGGCATGGAGCTGGAAGTACAGGTCCGACGTTACAAACGAGCGATTACGTACAATTGGACTCTATCACGACATTGGTTACTGATTACTGAGCCAAAGAGCATGACAAGAGCACATTGCATACACAACGGAAAGATGCCTAATAATCAGCACAAGTGATCTGAATACAATTGTGCAACAATTCTCTTTCATTTAACACGATATTTGACATAGTAGATTTTAAAATACCATGCTAATACAAGTAACCCGAGGTTGACTGTAAAAGCTAACATCACGAGTCAATGCGACTGTCGCAAAATACACTAAAAGAAAAATCAGATAAAAAAAATGTTGCCAAGACAGAGACGGAGCCGCTGGAGAAATGAAGGCCAATCAGTCAAGCACGACACGATGGGAAAAAGGCACAATGCCCCATATTCCGGGCCGGTAAAAAAGTAAGAGCGCAAAGCTTTGAACGGAGAAAGACACGGTGAAGTGGGGTTATGAAAACTCTCACCGTCAAGCTTCTTCGGGCATTGGCGACCAGAAAGAATGGGTACATCAAGCGGACCAACCAGAGGACTGAAGAGGTAACCCCCACATCAGTAACAGAAAAAGGTGCAAGGTGAAAGACAGTGTCGGCGGTCGGGACGTCAAAGCCGAGGCGTTGAGAGAGCGAGAGAAAAAGCGTGATGGGGAATATCGGAGTTGGCTACCTAGGGGTGCCCTATTGACTTTCTCAAAGGCGTGGCACTAGAATTCCCCAGTTTACCCGTCCCCAGGCCCGTGTCGCCCCGACAAGGTATGACTCGCTCTATTTTGCCTTTGGGGTAGGATATTGATAGTAGCGGGAGATCATTTTTTATCGTCACACTGCTAGGGGACAGGGAGATGACGATATGATTATGGTTGAGCAACATTCAACCAAGAGGTCGCATTGAGCATGAGACAGCTGTCCCTCCCTCATGCAGACCTACGCAGCTGTTATTGCTTCTGATACTGGTGCTGGTGCTGGTGCTTAGCTGACTGAGCTGTCCTTTGTGACTCTTCATCTTGCTCGCCCCGTTAATGCCCCCAAGGATAAGGCCCGAAGAACGGGGCTCCAATAGAAGTACCACTGGGGCTCTGGAACAAGGAGCCTCCTGCTTCTCCCGCCGGGGTAAGAGAAGGAAAAGGTGGAGGGGCAGGAACATAACCCAAAACCGCAGCTACTGAGCTCCACGCCCCGTACTTGCCAGGCTTTAGCCTCACCCCCTGGGATGTAGTGGGTGAACCCCTAGGAGGAATCGTCCAAGATGTGAAAAGAAAGAAGAGCGAGAAAATAAGAAGGAAAAAATTGACAGAAAGCCCACAATAGCGGGATGCCGCCCACGGGGACTACCTGGAATCAGTGGACATTCCCCTGTAGCGGTGCACCGAGCCTTCTGCAGCCCTCGAGTGACTTTCCCTTCCCAGCGCTGCCCTTCTGTAATTTTTTTTTCGTTCTTTCCACAGGGTGGACACTGCCCTCTCATCAGGTACACTCAGCAGGTATATACAAGCCATTGTGGGTGTCCTCGGACGTGGGGTGAGAGGGTGTGCAACTGCATGGAGGGGGCGTGTGCAATAGCCCTTCCCGTCCCTCGTTCCCTCTCTTTCCCCTCCACCCTCCACCCTAGGCTCGCTCCATTCGCTCCTCCCTCTTGTTCCTTGATGTCGCAGTGCACTCTAGTGCCGAGCCCGGCATCTTTTATAACCATCTAATCCCCCCATCCCCTCCATCCTCCAGATTTTTGTCCTCTCCAAATATCATCTGCATTCAATCTTCCAGCTTCCCCGGAACTTGACACTTCCATATAAGCTTCCGATAACTTAATCAAAGGGTACATTCTCTCAACAACGAACAAACACCACTACCAACAACAGCAACACCAACGATCACACCTCACCAATCACATTGGATTCTCTCCAGCTCAACCAACCTCAATAACAATTACTTATTTGAGCGTTGGGTCTTCCAGACGTTTATCACATGCAACGAGCACAGTCGGCCGTGGATTTTTCCAATCTACTAAACCCCACAGCACCGGTTGAAAAGGAAATCGAAAAAACCCAACAGGGAGACGTCGAGATGGCAACAGCAGCAGTGACAGTTATCAAGCCCAATGGACCCCTTCCAGGCGGCCAGTCTTCTGAGAACTCCAATGAGTTGCCCCGACCTTACAAGTGCCCTCTCTGCGATAAGGCCTTCCATCGTCTGGAGCACCAGACTCGTCACATCCGAACTCACACTGGCGAGAAGCCTCACGCCTGCCAGTTCCCCGGTTGTAGCAAGAAGTTCTCTCGATCAGATGAGCTCACTCGTCACTCTCGCATCCACAACAACCCAAACTCAAGGCGAGGCAACAAGGCCGCTCAAGCCCACCAGCAGCAGCAGCATCAAATGCACCAGCAGGGTATCCCCCATCATATGCTTCCTGATGGAATGATGGCGCCGCCTCCCGCTCCCAAGACGATTCGCTCTGCCCCTGGCTCTGCTTTGGCCTCGCCTAATGTGTCTCCTCCTCACTCTTACTCTACCTTTGCTCTGCCTACCTCTGCAGTTCACTACAACCGAGGTGGTGACATTTCCATGCTGGCCAAGGCCGCTACTCAGGTTGAGCGCGAAACCTTGACAGCTCCTCCTCACCACCACAACAACAACCGTCATCACCCTTACTTTGGTCACGGAATGCACAGCTCTCGAGGCCACCTGCCTACGCTTTCTTCTTACCATATGGCTCGTTCTCACTCAGGCGACGACGACGACCACTACTCCGGCTCTATGCGCCATGCTAAGCGCTCAAGGCCTAACTCCCCTAACTCCACAGCTCCTTCATCACCAACATTTTCTCACGACTCCTTGTCACCTACACCTGACCACACCCCAATCGCCACCCCTGCTCACTCTCCTCGCCTACGGCCCTTTTCTGGCTACGAGCTGCCTAGTCTCCGAAACCTTTCGCTTCAACACAACACAACACCTGCTCTAGCTCCTATGGAGCCTCATCTCGAGCAAAGCCAGTTCCAGCAGGGAGCGGCACCCACCGCTCAGCCCCGCCCTAACGGCATTTCTTTAACGGACATCATTAGCCGGCCTGACGGATCTCAGCGCAAACTCCCTGTTCCTCAGGTTCCCAAGGTCGCTGTTCAGGATCTTCTTTCTGATAACGGATTCAGCCACAGCGGCAGGAGTTCAGGAACAAGCAGTCTGGCTGGCGGCGATCTCATGGATCGCATGTAAGAACACGACATGGATCGCAACCATGATATGATGACGACTATGGGTTATAGAGGTATAGAAAGAAACGGCGTTTACGGGTCATTACAAGGCAATCGAATTACATCATCTCAAACTGAGCATTCGGCGAGGAATACGGCGGCATTTGTGAAACGGAAAGCATTTTCATTGCAGGGCGGTGGACGGTTGGTTGCAACAAGTCCGGCCCATTTTTGGGGGGCGGCGGAAACTAGATTTCGGATTGTGGAGCACTTGGATTTTTCCCTCTCGGGCTTGCCTCGGGGGACGTCGGAGGCCACATTTTTCCTCTGTCACAAAATTCTATGATATCCATTACACTCTACTTTTTATGAAAAGAACTTCACTCCTGTTACAATTTTCCAACCAGAACATGTCAAATGTTATGCAATATGTCCTATTTTCTTTCTACATTATTTCCTTGTGGGGATTATCTACAACGAGGGGAGTTGATAATGGATCGGCCAGGGTCTGACATGGTAGCTTGCTTCAGTGTTGAGCTTAGCTCAGGCAAAGCAAGCCAGTCAGCTCTGAGAGACAACTACTAGGGTGTTAGGGTGCCTCTGGCCCTCGAAGATTACGAAACTAATACTATGAATGATGTATGGCGATAGATAGAGATAGACAAAAGGCGCAAGGATAAGCTCCGGAACAGACGCTACAGCATGTACTGTGTACCAATGTATCAATTAAACTTCAAACGCGCATTCTATCCCACCGCGATTTGCATGATTGTCTGGAATGGTGGTTCATCGTGGTGCACAGTCTTCAGTCGAATGACCGACGTCAGGATCATCATGGTGTGCAACATGATTAATTAATGATGGAAAGGTGGACACGGGGAATCCAAGAGCTTGAGCAATATGAATACGATGACGCTATCTTGTGAGAGAAGATCAGGGCTTGTATAGACAGAAGCCTCCAGAGCGGAACCGCAAGCTTGGAAAGCACTGGGGTAAAAGAGGGCGCTCTTAAGCCGGCATGTTTTTTTTGTGTTTGAGGGGAAAAAAGACACTGGTCAAGGTTTATTCAGACTTGTTTCGTCTTGGGGGCCAAGACGGGAAACCGCTCTTCATTAGTGGCCCCTTTTTAGACAAAGCCAGATCAGACAGATCTCAGGATGCCGTCATATGACGGGGAGTTTGACAACAGGTGGGTTGTTCACGGGAGACATCTTCTGGGGTAGGATATTCATCTTGGATGTAGCTAGAAGTGACGTTTGGCATACACGACAGTCACCGCATCCGACGATATATACTATGGTGTATTTGTTCATTAAAAAACATCATTTCTGATGGAATATTTATTTTAATAAATAAAAAAAGAAGCTAGCCATGCAATTCCATCTGCCGTTCTTCCCCACCATTTGCATATGCATCATCCAAGCCCAGTATAACACAATACGCATAGTTGAGCACAGTACACACCATCTCTCTCAACCCCTGTGTGTCAGCGTGCCGATGGTGAAATGCCCTGATGGTGGTGGTAATCACATGGAAAAGAAACAGATTGCCAGGTGACACTAACAATTGGCTACTGAACACGCACACACTCTCACTAATCTCTTGTTGTCTCTTCTCTCATCTATCACTTATCAACCCATGCACTGCGCTTATTAACCAATGATTTACTTACACACCAGGCAACAATTTTTTTTAATGGTTCGCTACGGATACTGATATCAGCCTTTCCCGGTCGTTCAGGGCGCAGCAAGTGGTTGCTTTTCTCAGCGGCCGTTTGTCCCTAACTTTGCTTATTACAATTTCGGGACGCAGGCCCGCCTGCTAAGCAAAGCCTATCGGAAAGTTGGGAAGCCACAAATTAGAGGGCTGCAGTTCCATCACTTATCATCGATAAGGAGGCGCACCATCCATACCCCAAAGTTTGACTGGGGGCTTTTGATCCTCTCCCCGTGGGGTGTGTTTGTGGTGTCGCAGAAAAGCAAAAAAGAGAGAGAAAACAGACCACGATCCGCAATGCAGCCAGCCACGACCCGTTGTGTCAGGAAAGGAAAGCAGGTACCTCGACCAAGCTGGGAGCCTTTTGACTGGTACGCCTCGAGACTCAAGTTGGCTTTCAGCACATCACGTCAGCCTGTGAGAGCTTCGCAGTTTTACTGGCGAATGAATTACATGCTCCCCTAATAGATACGAGTATCCGTACAGTGGTCCCCCTTATTAATGAGTTAAGTGGTCCTACAGCTGTCTCTGCAAGGTAGTACAATGGGCTATGAGTACGCGTCCTTCAGATACCAACCAAGACTTTGTCTCTGCTTAGCCCGGCCAAGTTCAGGGGTGCAGCTATTTTGATTTTGTTGCAGTACGGATCAAGGGGAAGAGGTACTATTGGGCGCAAGTAAGACGAGGCAGTCCTTAACCGAGTCGCACATCTGTGGCCTCCTAGGATACTGTGAAATCTCTATAATATTGGCAATCTCCGTACAATTGTTGCGAACCAGTTCAGCATGTGAAGTTCAAAGAGAGCCATTTGCCTAATGGGCTCAGGTATCTCGGCCCGGGATGGTCGGTGAATGAGCATAGCACCTGGCGATACGCCCCATGTACCACACCTTCAAAGGTACATAAAACGCACAAGACTTGGATTGTTTTAGTGGAGGAGCCTCTCAATTAGGTTGTGTTTCGTGGGCTGAGTGGTTTTGAAAGCCCCTGACCGCGCGATAAGCACAAGCTGAAGGTGAAAGCCGATTTGATCAAAGCGGTCGGCCCCAGGTCAAGGCCAATGTCAACTCACGGCAACACAAGTCCGTAGAGAAATGTATAGCAAGTTCACCGCTAAAACGCTGAGCGAATGAGAGCTGTGATAGAAATCGGATGCAAGCGTGTAATGGTGTGTAGGAGAAAGCCCGCGAACCGAAAAGAAACACCATTTTTGATAAAACTTCCATATCTGGTGTCTGATGGTTGATTTGCTAGAGTACACACATACCTACCTAAAATCCGGGGGTGGGTGGCGTGTGCGCTCCCCCTGTCCGTCTCCCCCCAAGTTCCTAAATGCGGGTGTGTGTGGCAGCTCTAGCTAGGCTTGTTTTGTCTGCCTAGAAATGCTCTGCTTTTTGTTTCTGGAGGGTGGCATTCGTGGGGTCAAGCAACCCAACTCAAAGCTGGGGTTGGAATGGGCGCTTTTGGCTGGTCGATGGACAATGATACTTTCACGTCGACGACGTCAAGGCGTTGGCGATCATTGTTGTTCTCTGCGGCACTGTCGTTCCTGTTATCGCTCAAGGCGCTTGCGACACGACACGCCCTGATGATTCAGGGATCGCGATTGCGGGCCGCTATCAAGCAGCCAAGATGTCTTATCTTTGACTTTCTGGGGCCCCGGGGAAACGAACAAACAAGGCAAGAGCAGAAGATTTGTCTTGCACTCTTGAGTCAGGGGCCGCCTTGACAAAGGTTCAACGTGTCATGCCGGTTTGAAAAGGCTTAATACAGGTACTGTGTAGTAGTAGTTAGTCAGTTGGCAGAACTTCTGTTAAACTTGTCCCACATCGCGGTTCATCACCTGAGTAAAGCACGTGGGCAATTATATGGAATGGCATTGTATGCTGGACGGCGTGATCTCAAATTCGGTCGCTGTGATGGCCGGGCTGATTGGAGCGGTAGATCTTGGTCTCAGCCGGAGTGTGCGTGGGATCTATCATACAACGACTTGGCGATGGCACGGTTACAATTGTTCTATTGCGATGTCAAAAACCAATATAACCGACGGCAGGCACAGCGCATTGTCTGTCATTTGGCCCTGAAGCTCGGATGGCATTTCCGGCTCTGATTCAGGAATCCGGATCATTGCTCATCAGTGCTGATTTGGTGGTTGATATAAATATTAGACCAGTCTTGGAGGAGTATATTGTTTGAGAGTGTACCCTATTTCCGTCTAAACTGCTCCAGGTAGGAACTTTTTGCAATTGCGTGGGGGTTGACCTTCTCCGACGGTCTTCTATGGCATCGGGATCACCATCCCGTGTGCTTCGTGGGTGATCTGCGCGCGTAGAGAAACTTGCCAGGGGCGCCTCAGGGTATCAGAAAAATTGACCGCTATAAGCATAAGAGACGAAATTAGTAGGTCACTTTATGCCCTTCAGGCTATACCTCTTAGACTACTTATTTTTATACCCCAAGGCTTAGAACACCATTTTTTCTGCTACCCACTAGGGGCGTCACAAAGGAATTGTTCTATCAACTGTCGCCGTGGTATGCATGTTGCGCGTCAAGCATAAGTTCAATCTGTAACCTCCCTGCATTTGGAACGCGCAAGCAGTTGAGAAGTATCATGAGCGGAAGGTGAGCCCTAACGATCGTATCATAACATCAGGAAAGAGGGAATGCTTCTTGTCACCTTCCGCTCCTTCCCACTCCATTAGACGACACGACAAAACAACGTCAGCTGGTAATAACTGACGTCGATAAATGGAATCCATTAAAAGCTTCCAACTGTCGATCCTCTGCTTCCAACAGCTTCATAGCTCGCAACTACTGCGATTAACTTTGTCTCTGACTCGTACTTCCCTCAAGTTTCCCTGAATCTGAGATTGTTTGACATCGATCTGGAAGGAGAGATCTCCTTGAGCTTCCCGTACCTTACGTCAGTGGAGCTATTTACGTCAACCCCAGACGATCGACATTCACAACAACGATCCCAGCAGGGACAACGCTTCCAGAAACTCAATTTTGCAATAATTTGTAAGTTTAGGGGGTATTCAGCAATCGAAGCCGATTATGACATTTTGATTTTGAGTGAGAAAATAGCAATGGCAGAAGACAAGCTAGACAAGGTCCTTGTTGGCGTCAATGAGAATGTGCTAAAGCGATGATCAATCTACAATACTTTTGGCCTGTTTATTACTCAGCCGCGATATCCTCTCAGCCTCCGAACCTCTACGGATACGATGGGCACAAACATCACGCTGTTTTAGATCGAGACAAAACGGGATACCGGGGAAATGAGGCCTTTTGTGGCTGTTCTGACGAGACCAAGAGCTGTTTCTATTCTGGCTCCAAGTCAGTTTGCACCTTTTTAGCCAAAGCCAAGGATGACAGAAAGCGGACCCAAGGGTGACAGCTTGAGCGACCTCCTGAAAATTTTCACAAGCATGACACAACAGTATCATTACTTTTGGTTCCTGATATTCCAACTTTGCGCCAGAGCCAAGCTCTCATTGTGGATATCTTCCCCCACGCACACGCCCCACGATATGTCAGAAGGGCATGGGTCAGCATGGGGAAGGCTCCCTGCAAAATCACAACACAACCCTTGTTCAGGGCATCCAACGCCGTCTCTTCGTGCCCTGAGGGGTGTGAGCAATTCATCACATGGACCTTGTCATAATCCATGAGCGCTAGATACCAGGTTTGTTACGTCACAGAAGTTGACTTGATCATTAGTAAAGGGTTCTGCTATGTTTATGCAGAACACTACCTGAATCTACAGGGAAGTGCTTACATGAATTAAGTATTCTCTCATGCGTGAGAGAACAAGGTTAGAATATAGTGCAAGGTGAATCCCCTCGCGTTTGGATATCCCTTACCATGTACACCCTGGGAAATGCTAGCGTCCCGACCCGATAGACAAACCAACGATTGCAACACATCCTGACTGAGTTGGTGTTGATGCCACAAGTGAGAGATGATAACCAAACAGACGGGACCGTCTATTACGGGATGGGCCATGCCCGACATTTCCACCCCGGACCAATATGCGATTAAATGGAGTCTAGGTCTTTCATCATAGGACCTTGAACATCGGACCTGGCAACACTCAGAAACTTATCTTGTATTCAACTGATAGGAGCCAACGACACAACACCCGTCCATGATAAAGGCCGCTGGCCAATGTGACGGCGGAACCAGGTATAACTACACGACGAGTTATTTAACTGGGTTCAAGTGAACTCAAGACGATGGCATTGCGGAGCATTACGACAGGCCCAAAGAAACGTGATAAGGCTCACGATTTCGATTCGCAACCTGCACTGCTTCGGACCGATCACAGCGAGCGTCGCTTCAAAGTCATCTAATGCATCACTTCAAAAATAGTGAGAAGATGGGCCAACCGTATGCTAAGCTTGCCAGAAACGCCGAGCGACCCAGAGGGATTCATCATGGACCCTGCCACCGAAGCTCTCTGGCCTGACTGAGCCAAGAAGATAAGCTATATTTTTCGTCAAACGGCAAACGGTTGGCTGTCGCCTCAGGGCAACGACGATGAACGGAACCTGAAAGGGAACGATAGGCACATATAAGAGAGCAGTCGACGATCGATCAAGCCTCGATGGCCAAGTGGCACGTTGCCATCTCGAGACGAAGCGAGTTACACAGACAATAGGCTACTGTGAGCAGCGCCCGGATAGGACGGAGGATTAGGCCATAAGAAGCTGCGGCCATGACAAAGAAAGATTAAATTCGTTTGTATCCTGAGAGCCTCATCCTTCAATCAACCAACATCCACCGTTGGTATTGTGTTATCTTAGCAATCACAACAAAGACGCAATAGCGAGTTCACTCGGATATACGGAAACCCTAAAGCTCATTGATACTGAATCAAATGTCTTTTTTGGCTTGACAGTAGTTGTCTGCTTTTTTATCCGGTAGGGGTTCAGTGTAGCATATCGCACAGTTGAGCTATTGTCCTCGGGAAAAGTCCATCGTGGTTGAAATAGCTAAGCTAATAGACAACTTGCAAGCTGATTCTTTGACCTAGCCTCGCACGATTTAAGCTGCCAACACTGACAATTCACCATTCAAGAGGACGCACGTTTTCAGCAGGGGTTTCCAAGAAAAAGCTCAACATTCAGGGTTCAGAGGAGGAAAATCTTTGCTCGGAGCAAGACGGGTGTGCCGAGGAATGAGCTCGGAAGAAGTCGTGTTTGTGTAGTGTCTATAATGGGCTAGTGAGACTCCACATGTTTAAAGAGCTTCCTTTTGATGGCGCCTAGAAAAAACGTCAGTGAGTCTCATGATAGGCGTGGAGCTCAGGCTGAGCGCCAAAGCCGCTGGACCGAGGACAGCAAGCTCAACTACCGACATAAATTTGTCTCTGTCTTAGTTTGCCGACTAGGACGTGTGTCTTTGGCTTAACGCTGGGCGTAGACTGAGATACATGGCGGCAACTCAAGATGAGGCGAAAACAGGCACCAGCCTCGCAGATCCGATCTCGGTGACTGATTGATAGCGTCCTTGTTTGGGGTCCCCAGATTCCAACACACGCCCTGCCTAGTTCCCCAGAAACTGCTGATCAATGCGCTGTGGTGTGGATGTAAGAAACTGCGTGACCCTGAACGACAATGACGATGGCTTCATCTTTATCAGGGAAGCACCCACACTGATCAAATGAACTTTTCTCCAAGAGGAAGTTCCGTAGACTGAAGCCATTTAAGTGCGGGTTAGGAGATCATCCTGGCTGGAAGCCCCAGTACTCACAACGTAGTACCTGGAACATATGTGCCATTCTATTGTTAAGAATGCCCTAGGAAGCTTGGTATGGGTCTTCTGGCTGGAAACCCAGGGACCCTGGATGAGGCTTGTACACTTACCACGTAGGGTAACCCGTCGAAATCTATGTACATAATTATTTGATGCAGCTCCGGTGGTTGGACCTCTGTTGATTCTCGCGTGATAAGTACTCGACGGCAGGAATCGGGTCAAGATAGGCGTGTTAAGATGTGAAGCGGTTACCATGGATAAAAACATTCATGAGATGTGACCAAACGTGTAGACGGTATTGTAGTGGTGTCTTTCTGACCAATTCCTACATGAGGCTCATTTAGTAGACGACTATGGGGACACGAATTCTCGTTACACATAAGCTTCGCATTGGAAATACCAAGTAGACTTATTTGACAGGAGGGAACTTCATGTCTGATCAATGAGAGTTTGGCTTGCCCTACTGAGAGGTTCAAGCAAATAACAGCAAGGCTTGCTGTGCGTTTGGTCATAACAGGCTCATACAACTGGACACAAAGATTCGAATGAATCGACCCCTAGATAACCCTTGACGTAGCATAGGCACAGTTTCTATTCACCTGGGCCTATACCGTTATCATCTATCAATGGCAAGTGAGAATTCTTGTCCTCACCTTTCGTATGAGAAAAATAGAAACCAGGGTGACGAATTTTACATTCTTCCTTTACTTATTCAGGAAGGAATGTGTGGTAAAGGAGGGTGTGTTGGAAAAGGTTGCGTTATTATGATACTTAGACAAAATGGAGGGCATACATGCGTGCCCGTTAGCCCTCGAGCCCTCTCACCTAAAGTCACTCTGGACATGGCTGTGCCTTCATCCGTCTGAGACAATAACCAGCCTCTGACTCAAGTTTATAGGCGGAATCTATCTTTAACGTGTTTAATGCTTACTCTATATCACCCTGGAGGCATACAGTGTTGATTCATGGGAAGTATGGTGGTTTCAGCCTTATAGATTTTGTGTCTCGGTCGACTTAGATGACCTTATACGTAGGTGCGTCGCGAGAGCTCGGATTGTGAGAAATGGAATGCCGATGAATTGAAAGGCCTCAAACTCGCCAGATGAATGAGTTGTATGACATCCGGATATGTATCACTGATTCGATGCCTGAACACCAAGGTTTGAGGAGCGCTGCGCACGCGATCATCACCCTTGCCCGTTGCGGCTACTACAGGCCATATAAGTCATCATTCAAGAACATCGATTAAGCCCGTTATAACTATAGTAGACTACGGTGACAGAATCATCATCTCATGCCTCGAGGATATGGTAGTCGGATGGGTTAAGAAAACGAAATGAAAGACAGTAAAACTTGCACACGCATAGATAAGGATCCGGCTGTGGTACATAGAAATCGATCAAAGTGATCAGGAGCTATGTGCTGTGAAATGCTTTGATGATTTTTCAATGAGAGCAGTGAGACTTGATTGGAGATGAGGAGACTATTGCTTGTATTTTCCACACGAGGGCTCTCACTTATTATTCACAACCTCAAGGAACCTCTGCCTGTTCTCAATTGTTTAATCGGAGAAAAGTGTTCTACCCTGACTTGCCATGCCATGGGATTTCAGAGACAGTGAAGTGTCTGGTAGTATACAATGCCAGATATAAAGTGGGTGTGAGAAAGAAGTCGTCAAAATGAACCGGAGCCATCTTCGCATCGTGGGACAGAAAAGAGCTTAATATCGATGTTCCGGGCGTAGAGAATAAAGGTACGAGCTAAGTCTCAGATACCTGTGAAAGACTGCCTAGTCTGGTCGTCGCTGACGTTGAACCTGATTAAGTATCTTGCTACCCTGAGGCATCCTCAGCGAACACTCTCAATGGAGAGAAGTGAGCAGTAGGTAGCTTCATTACTTGTACAAATTACAATGCAACATATTCTAGTTATAAGCCATTTCAGTGAATGTAGCAGCGAGAAAGAAGTTTTGGTGCGCATAGAATACAGCTTAGTGATACAAATGTTGACATATAGTCACAACCTTTCATTTCATCTTACCCCCCATAACTTAACGGCGTGATGTGTGAAAGCAGGATATTAAGAGATAAAAGGGTAAACAATACACGATTTTTTCATCAGTTGCCCCAACGCAGAGTGTAACCAACGCTCAAGAGTTAAAACAAGTTTATAAATACACGTGGTTTTCAGCTCGAATCTGACTACCAGGATATAATACAATAGGCTCTTTAAATCATACTAACCAGAGCAACGTTGGGTTGATCGATGACGAAAAGAACCTAGTGGGTAGCAGAAAAGTTGGCCTCCGAGTCTCAGGGTACAAAAATTAACAACCTAAGAAGTCTGAGCAAAATAGCATAAGCTGCCTAATAATTTCGTCTCTTGTGCCAATAGTGGCCAATTCTTCTGATACCCTGAGGGGAGCCAGGGTTTTGCAAGTCGTAAAGGGCCTTTACCATTTCACTCCGAACATGCTGAATTTCTTGCCACTCTTGGCTGATGTGTCTTCATGTTCGAGATAGATCCTTTCATGACCCTTGACGTCGACAAACAGATACTTATACTCAAAGTCGCTGTGTCCGCGGTACTTGACCATGTGAAGTCGTGCAATGCCGTTATTCTTGGGTCCATCAACCTGAGGTTATTAGTCACGAGTATGTTCCGAGTCATCGACGGACGTACATAGAAATGCATCATTATATGTTGGTCTCCGCGCGCATCTGTTGTTTCCGAGGAACTAAGAAAGTCAGCATATGGACATACACTAGGGTATGTCATACACATACGCAACAGGTCTCGCCCTCCTCCACTTGTTGAATGTCTCGTCTCCATGTGCTGTAATTTTCTTGGAATCGCCCATGGCATCGATGATACGAGGATCGCTTCTGATCTTGTCGACTGCTCGGTTGAAGTTGGAGATCTTGCTATCGGGGGAGAAGACATCGGTCCAGAGAAAGTATCCCACACCACCCTAGGAAAGATTAGACGCTCATTTCTCACAATTGCGATGCGCTGGTGCTTACAGTGAGAACAAGACCAACAAGGATCATGCCAAAATTGAAGCTCTGTTGCGTCGCTCGGGCAGCCTTTTCCGCCACTGAGAGTTGTTTCCATGGTACATGTCCGTTATCATTGAAAGGCGTTACTGCTCGTCGTTTAGGTCCCTGGGCTGTAGCTCCTAAACCTTGCTGGGTCGCATAGTATCGCGAAGCGAGAAACGGCCGTAGTGTCGTGGGGACGCCTCGGAAGGCCGTGGACCGGGTCACAAGGAGATTTGTCGTCGGATTCATCCTGGCGATTCAACAATAGCCATTGTACTAACCAGTATAAATGCCCCAATCTGGTGATGTAACAATAATTTGTTGACTTGAAGGTTGGAAGCTCATCATGAGGAAGCTCAAGCTAGATGGGCAGTTGCGGCCCCACCGCCCAGGGCAGAATTCGAGGTGGGGTGACCAAATGGGGACTAGTGCTTGTCGATATGCCACCTTATCGACAACTGCCCTTGAACAACAGTTCTCCTTAATTCTGATCCTGAGTCTTAGGATACCCGACCATTGTTCCCTTTTTCGAGCCTGACCAATACCAATTCTTTCCTGTCTTTGACACGTCGCAGACAATTCAGGACATATATAAAACATCGAACCTCGTCCATCACTTTCCTCTTTGTGTTACTTCTCCAGCTTCACCCGATCACGGCCCAATAGTCAATATGAGCTCCCTTGCGACAAAGCAGCAGTCGCTCAAGATCTTTGAGAAGTTGAAGACTAAGCCTGCGAACAAGGTATGCGCTGGTCCTACCTAATCGCGCTGATAGTGGCAACAAATTGACTTTTGCCCTCTCACCATTAGATCTGCTTCGACTGCGGCCAAAAGAACCCTACATGGACCTCTGTTCCCTTTGGCATCTACCTCTGCCTTGACTGCTCCTCCAACCACCGAAACCTTGGTGTCCATATCTCTTTTGTGCGATCAACGAACCTCGACCGTACGTAAACCCCAACACCCTTCCATCTTCACATAGATCGCCTTGAACTAACGATTTGGGACAGAGTGGCAATGGGATCAGCTGCGAGTGATGAAGGTTGGCGGCAATGAGTCTGCTACCAAGTTCTTCCAGCAGAATGGTGGCACCGCGGCGCTGAACAGCAAAGACCCCAAGACCAAGTATCAATCCAACGCTGCGACAAAGTACAAGGATGAGCTCAAGCGCCGTGCTGCGCGAGATGCTCAAGAGTATGTTTTTGCACCGCAACAAATGTTCCTTACCAAAGCTGACATGTGTCTAGATATCCCACTGAAGTTGTAATCACCGACGCTGTTGACAATGGCTCCGCTACCCCTGCCGGCGAGCCCGACGACGATTTCTTCTCTTCCTGGGACAAGCCTGCTATCAAGAGACCTACACCACCCATCTCTCGCACCGGAACCCCTCCTGTTGTCGGCCGCACGCCTTCTCCCTTCTTGAACTCTGGCAGCGGCAAGGATATCGCCCGTACAGCTTCACCCCTTTCCCGAACCTCCACTGGCGAGAACAAGCCTGCTGCAAGCCGAATCACTACATCCGCCGCTCTCCGCAAGACGCCCGCTTCCAATGGCCCCCGAAAAGCCAACGTTCTCGGTGCCAAGAAGACCACCAAGCTCGGCGCAAAGAAGGTCACCGCCGATGTCATTGACTTTGATGAGGCTGAGAGGAAGGCCAAGGAGGAGGCGGATCGCATTGCCAAGCTTGGCTACGATCCCGATGCCGAGGAGGACCCCGCCACCAAGAACTCCGGATCAGCTGCTGCCATTATCTCTCCCACTCCTGTTAGCTCCAGTCGTGGAAGCGCCTCGTCGCACACACGACAGAAGTCAGATGCCGAGGTTGAGCGACTGGGTATGGGTGTGAACCGTCTGGGTTTTGGACAAATTGGTGGTCCCAAGGCCGCCGCTTCTTCTGCCCCCAAGAGGAACGCTGGAGGTTTTGGTTCCGTTGGCCCCGTCAGGGCTCAAGATGTTGGTAAGTTAAGCATGAGTGCTCAATCGCTTTAGGACCTAGTACTGACTGAATAACAGATGACTCTGAGCGATATGCCCGTGAAAAGTTTGGCACCCAGAAGGGCATTTCTTCCGACGAGTTCTTCGGCAAGGGTGCTTTCGACCCCAGCCAACAATCCGAGGCCAAGACCCGACTTCAAGGTTTCGAGGGCGCAACCGCCATTTCTTCAAACGCCTACTTCGGACGACCAGAGGACGAGCCCGAGGAGGAGTACGGCGACCTCGAGTCTGCAGCCAAGGACTTTGTGCGCAAGTTTGGTATCACCGCTGGTGACGATCTTGAGAACCTCACACAAATGGCTGGCGAGGTGTCAACTCGACTCCAGGGAGCCATCCGCTCATACCTTGGAAACTAAGCGGTGCTGTCGTTGGGCGCGATGAATATATGGGAGCATGATGGAGCTTGAAGTTTGAACGAGTTTCTGTCGGAGAAAAAGCAGCAGTTGCGGTGAACCAGAAGATGCATGCGCTGCCTCGATCATCACCAGTTATCGAGTAGAACATATGGCGCGGCGCATTGGGACAATGCGTTTTGCATGAATCTGGGGTCGGGATGCTTTTTGGAGCTGGCGTACATGCGATGTCAAAGTCAAAGTTGACTGCTTTGGTTACTCTAGTATGAAATAGATTTGATGTTTTCCTAGTTTACGATATAAAAGATAATCATTTGTCTACTCGTTATATATCTCATACAGAAATAGAAGAGTTTCTCATGCTGGTATTCTTTATTGTCTTCAAGGATGAATCTTTCTTACCCTAGACATCCTGTGAATGTTGTTTGAACAAATCCACCGTTAGATTCAAAACTGAATATGAACCATTGACGATTTACAATGCATCAAACTAAAGAAAAGAAAGAACCTGGCGGCAACAAGTCGACTTCCCAGTACCTCAGCTCTCAGTCAAGGTATTGAAGATCCTCGAAGGCCTCTCGTTTATGCAACTCTGCCCTACAGGTTGGTTAGCTTCACTGTGATGCATTGGTACGACTTGTGATGAATACAAAGGATGGAACTCTATACGTGATGAGACCAGACTTTGTTTGTATACAAAGCTTGCCTGAGGTCCCATTACACTCATGCTGTATACAAGGTGAAAGTGTTGATTCTTTGAATTGCTTATTATACAAGATCAATGGTCCTGGTTTCGGTAACTTCAGACCAGTGGCCCCTAAAAGGGGCTCTGAGAAATCCAACACGTCTGTACTCTTCTGTCGAATCGACACCTTGACCAGTTGGCTGAAGTATGAGTGTACCTGCTAGAAGAATTGTAGCACGGGTTTTCCACCAAAACCTAATTTCTGTTCCAAGAAGAATACAAGCAAAGAGCCTATTGCTGAAGTGCTTTGCGAGATCTTCCTCATATACGAATCCATATCGATTAAATTGTGCTCTACTAAATGGTGGACTGAGATCGACCAAATTTATCATCTGGAACAGACCTTTTAGACGTAGCGTCCCGTGAACAACTTGCCCAGAAGTTTCCGCACCCTTCGTTTCTACCGTCCAGCTCTTGATTTTAACCATCGAAGTCCACTCATCGGAGTGGAAGAACATATGTATTAGTCTATCACTAGACGCCCAACTCCACGAGGGAATGTTGAGCTTTGAGGGCATAGTCTTCCATTCAACGCCCATAGACAGATCAGTCAAACTTGGAGATTTGTGATTGGGTACCCCGGGAACTGCCCAAGCCAGCCCCTGAGTTATATTGGACGCCCATAAGCCTGCGATATACTTTTGCTGGAAGCAGTCCTGAACTCTTGCAGCAATTCCGGACAAGGCTGGTAGTCTATCCGAGGCAAAGGTGAATTTGCGCATTGAATAACGGCCGGCAAATCTGTACCACAACTTCACAAAACTTTCCCCCGCCAGGTTTTGCAGATTTCTAAACGCATAGACGAAGTCGTTGCTTATATCCTTGGAAGTTACAGGCTCTAAGCGACGTGGCGCGGTTTCGATCGCCCGACACTCGTGACATTCCCACAGGATGCAGTTCATCCCAAAGTGCAAGACCCTCTTAGAAAGGGCTCTTTCCTGCAATGTCCATCCTCTTAAAAGAAGAGGGGAGCTGCCTATTTCGAAATTCCATATTGGAGACAGTGGTAGGACGGTGATGTCTCTGATTCCGCCCCAAAATTTCTTTTGTCGAAAGATAACTGGCTTCGGATTGACTAGCAGAGCAGGCCGTGGGAGGAATAGTCCCTTGTCAGAAGAGACGGCTCCCGTTGCTGCAATAGTCAATCTAGCGTTCTCGTAATATTGGCCGAATCGACTGGCCTCATAAGACCAATCTGCTTTATGAAATGCATCGTCGTGGCCTTCACTTTGCAGTATACACAAAGCATCAACCCATAGGTATCTAATTCCCAGCTTCCGGGTGAACATGATAGCTTCTTGTATAGTATTTGCGAGCTTGTCCCATGGCAGACATTGTGTCATTTCGTCAATGTTGGATGCTGTAGTTGTCGCAAATGTGGGATTGGAACCCCAGGCGTAACTCAAAGCAGCATACTCCGCATCCTCATTGTCGAGCGGATTGGGTACATATAGCCGTGGTGGATTCCCTCTGCTGGTTGATCCAACGTCTATAATCCTCGTGGGTAGGACCTTTGGTTGCTGTTTGGTGTATGGACAATCGTTGCATTTGGTATGGAAACGGTCACATTCAAGTATCCAGTATTTAGCCAAGGCAACTGCATCATCAACACCTTCGCTTGAGCAGAGATTGATAATGGGCTCATCCGCGTGTGATTTTGATAAATTTGTCGACTTTTCTGAGCACTCGCCCATTACTAGAGGCAAATGATGCGAACGGCCCTCTCCTTTGTCGCCAATAGTTATTTTAAGATACAGCTGCCTTGGATATTGGTCGCGAAATGAAAGCCTATCATCTTCCTCACCATCCGTGAAGATACTGTCACAGTCACTGTAGCTATCATGGCCGAGACCATGACCCGCCAATGCTTCGACTCGAATGAGAAGTGTATCCCTCTCATAAGATACGGTTTCACCATAACAGCAAGATTGGTAGACAATTTGGCAAAACGAACACCCACTCTGTGTTAGTTTCGCCAACGAGTGGAAATCAGGTGCGATGTCGAGAAAAGATCTCCAGCCTTTTTGTTCAACCTCGCCAAAATCATCGGCAAATCGAGAGCATGCTGTGCAGAGAAACTCTGTCATGTTGAAGGCTGGCTGGCATGGCATACCTAGATAGATTGAGGAATACCTGTTTTATCGATGGAACGTTCCTGTAAATTGAGGCATCATGTAGAAGGTATAGACAGGCGGCATAAGATAGCTTGCTACTCTAGTTACCTCGTGTATCCACCCTGTCTGTACTTTGGCAGGGGTATCAAGATTAGGTAGCTGAAATATACACTTAGGAGATCCAGATCTCTAGCTGACCAAGACATTTAATAACCAAAGCAACACTGGTATGCAGCGAGAGTGAAAGCGGATATGTTATAACAATGAGTTTTATATGCAAAGTTTCAGTGTTGACCGGCTCCTAATCTACGTATAGATCACAAAATAATGACTAAATAACAAGGTATCTTATATGTAAATGGCGTGGCTGCTTTACAGCTTGGCAATCATCTTGTTGCCCTTTTGCAACCAAGCAACGGCGTCGTCCACAAACTCATCAACGACGGCCTTGGCAGGCTTCTGCTCGTTGACGACGGCAGCGCACTTACCCATAAGGTAAGGTCGGTACTTGTCAAGAATGTCCTCATCGTCATCGTTTTCGCTCTCGCTGGTGCTTTCGGCGAGCTTATCGAGATCGGCCTCGTAGGGAATGACACCCTTGGAGACGAGCTCCTTGATCTCCGCCTGGCGGTTGGTCTCCCAGTCGTTGATGTAGTCGTTGTTGCGGACACGCATAGGACGGCCTGTCCAGATGATGGTACGGATGTTGTCATCATGCCCAGATGTGCGAACGGCTTCCTTGTGGGCCTTGGGGGCACCAGCCTCATCGGTGAGAATGAAGCGGGTTCCTACCCAGACAGCACCAGCGCCCATCATAAGGGAGGCGGCGAGGAGCTGACCGTTGTGGATACCACCAGCAGCAATAACCTGGACAGGACCGCCAGTGAGAGGGGACTTGTGCTTCTTGCAGATGTCCACAACAGCGGGGATGAGGACAGTCGTGGGGATATCACCGGTGTGGCCACCACCCTCACCACCCTGGGCGCAGATGATATCGACACCGAGGTCAAGGCACTTCTGGACGTGCTTGACGTGACCGATCATGTTCATGTAGACGATACCATTGGCGTGAAGCTTATCGACAACAGCCTTGGGAGGTACACCGACAGCAGAGACAAAGAGCTTTGCGCCCTCCTCGATGATGATATCGACTAGCTCGTTGAGCTTACCCTTGGTGTAGTCGTAGCTGTTAACCGTACATTAGCGCCAGTCACTGATGGGATCTCTATGCGATTGCAACCAAGGGTCTGTAAGGTGGGGAGAGGACGACATGTGACGTACTTAGTCTTGCGAGCGCTACCGCCAACCTGGGGAAGAAGCAGGTCGACACCAAAGGGAGCGTTCTTGTCGTCGAGGAAGCTCTTGAGCTCGGCGATTTGCTCGCGCAACATGTCAGGGGTATAGCCGACACCACCAATGACACCGAGACCACCAGCGTTGGAGACGGCGGCGGCAAGCTTGGGACCAGCAGCGACGTTCATGCCTGCGAGGAGGACGGGGTGCTTGATCTTGAAAAGATCGGTGATGGGAGTTCGGAGCTTCTCTGTGAGCGACGCATGTTAGCAATTAATTGATGGGGAGTCCGAAGATCATGTTGATGACGTACGTGGTGAGGCCATGGTGTCTGTCTGTTTATTTGTACGTTTGTATGAAGCTATCGTGTCGCGACAGAATGGAGCTGACTGCGCGTAGAGATGGAAGCAGTGTTGATTGATGAAGAACGAGAAACAGGCGCTTGAAAAGAGAAATCTGGGGTATAAAAAGGGATCAGCTGAGAATAAGTTTTGAGGGGGCTCTGCAGGAACAATGTTTGTCGCAACGATGCCGAGGTCTGGAGTCAGTCCTCCCTTCCTGAGACGAGAAAGGTCATTGTGGAGAGGGGGAAGTTGGAACTGTCCCGCATTAGGGATAGTGTCTTGTTAAATCCGGGGAAGGTGCCTCGGGACAAAAAGATGCCTGCTTGTTAACACTTTTACAAGTCTGCAGCTGGTTGAACTGTTAGTTCCGTCGAGATGAAAAGCTTGTCTATTTATCTGATGAAATTGTGAGTCTTGTCTTGCTATCGTAAGTCCCTTCACTTGATAGAATTTGAACTCTTGGTAACTTGTTTTGTCCAACATGTTTTGACATGTGCTCCGTACTAGGCAAGGTGTAGTCAGCAAGACTAAAAAGTCTCGTGACAAGATTGTCGACCACATGCAAATGGAAGAAGCACATCTAAAAACAGTCAGCAGGAACCTTCAACAACCCGATCAAGGACCCTATGGAAGATTAGTCAGAGTCCTCTCAATCATCGCCATACTCGACATGTGCAAGACTCGGCCGATACTTCCTTCAAGCTTTCGCTTCTAAGGCAAGACCGTTAAGGCCACTATATACACACCCGACGTGTTGATAACGCAAATTTTCGCAGCATCACTCCAATATTTCCGAACTCACTCAACACTAGACTCAGGGTCGAGATGTAGCAGCAGCGAAACATCATCATGAGACAATCCTTCCTTCCATCGCCGACGCTTGCTCGAAGCCTCAGAAGCACACCCCATAATGCTTCTCCTAGTTTCTCGCGGGCTTTCGCCACTGTGTCGCGACACTCATTGACGTCAACGCGGCCTCTCAAGCCATCTCTCATCGCAGCTGTGCGCCCACGCTCACCTGCGCAAAACACCGTGCCTGGACCAAGACGTAACGCTTGTGCGTGCGCCAATGGTGGTGGTTGTGAGAGCAGTGGGCCGCGCAAGAGGACTGCGTATATTGCGTTGGGGAGTAATATGGGAGATCGCGTTGCCGAGATTGAACGTGCGTGCAACGAGATGGATCGTCGCGGAATCAAAGTCAAGAGGACCAGTAGTCTTTGGGAGACGGAACCTATGTATGTTACCGACCAAGATCGCTTTGTCAACGGCGCATGTGAGGTATGTATATCAAAAAATACTTGTCGCCTTAATTGCTGACCGATCATGTAGGTTGAGACAGAACTGGAACCTATAGCTCTGCTGGATCAACTTCAAGCCATCGAGAACGATATGGGACGTAAAAAGGTTATCGACAAGGGCCCGCGTAACATCGACCTGGATATTCTTCTCTATGGTGACGAGACAGTCAACCATGAGCGTCTCAAAGTTCCCCATATCGGGATACTGGAGCGGGAATTCGTTCTAAGACCCCTGGCCGAGTATGTGTCACAATGACGGATCAATACGAACAAGGTTTTCTAACGAAGTTTTGCAGACTTGTACCAGCTAAATCACTGGATCCGAGAAAACCATGGAAGCTCATCCAGGATAATCTAAATGAGTTGCCTCTGGGCGAGCCCCTCTCTTCCATGACACCGCTTTCTGCAAAGGCAGGCTCTTTGACGCCTCTAGCTAGTAAAAGGAAAACTCATGTCATGGGTATTCTCAACTTAACTCCGGACTCATTTTCAGACGGAGGTCGTCATGATCGGGATAACCTCGCACAGACCATCGTGAACATGGTCAACAACGGAACATCTATTATCGATATTGGCGGCCAGTCTACTGCTCCTGGCCGGCCAGAGGTTTCGGCTGAGGAGGAAGCATCTCGCGTTGTGCCCGCTGTTGAGCTCATCCGCTCGATCCCAGAAGCTCGTGAGGTGGCTATCAGCATCGACACGTATCGTGCGTCCGTCGCAGAGCAAGCTATTGCCAGCGGCGCAGATATTATTAACGACGTATCCGCTGGCATGCTCGACCCGGACATGCTCTCTACCGTTGCCCGCCTTCAAAAGACGATTTGTCTGATGCACATGCGCGGCACACCGCTGACCATGACAAAATTGACCTCGTATCCTGAAGGTTTGATCCCTACCCTAGCATCTGAACTTCTCTCCCGTGTAGTAGCGGCAGAGGAAGCGGGCATCCGACGGTGGCGGATGATTCTGGATCCGGGTATCGGCTTTGCCAAGACGGGAGAGCAGAACCTTGAGATCTTGCGGAGGCTTGAGGAGCTACGGTACTGGCCCGGGCTGGAAGGTCTTCCGTGGCTGGTGGGTTCGAGTCGCAAGACCTTTGTCGGGAAGATCACGGGGGTCACGGAGCCGGCGCAGCGGACATGGGGAACGGCGGCGACAGTTGCGGCGGCGGTGCAGGGCGGTGCGGACGTAGTGAGGGTACATGATACGGCTGAGATGGGTATGGTCGCAAAGATGGCCGATGCTATCTGGAGAGTATAATGTTGGTTAGTGTGAGTAGAATATCAAGTTGGTTGTCGAGTTGCATAAATGTATCTAGGAGGGGAGACAAATAAAAATGGTGCAGGCTGAAGAAAAGGCCAACTGATAGATGTGGTCCATCATATTAACATTTCAAACCATGTTCAACTTTTGCCTGAATCATATCATGTTGTTTTCTTACTTACTCTGACCGTTCTGACTTTCACTGTCCGTCTTACGCTGTTCTGTCACATATCAGAATCGCCTAGCCTGCCTGCCTGTCACACGACCCCAGCCATGCCTTTACCCTCTTTTCGACCCCATACTGCAGCAGTAATGTGCTGCACTGGGGGACTGTGGCTGGTAGCATTTCTTGTCCCTCAACCGGCGTCCGAGGAAGGCCTCATGAGTGGGCCATCTCAAAAGTGAGACAAGCAGGGATATGACCAGTCCTTCACCGGTGTAGTCGCCTGCATGAGCCTCAAATCCAGGGTCGGGCAACATTTCTTGGCGCTGACTGACGGAAAGTTCTCCTCTGCCTGTACCTTTTCTGCATGTTGGACCTTGTTCTGACTCGCATGGTTTGCTTTTTCTTCCCGTCTCTTCTTTTCTTCTTTGTCGACATGCACGTATATGTGTGTGTATCGCTGCCAAACCTACGTGTTAACCAAGAAGGGCTGAAAGAATGTTGCATGAATCTCCCTCTCTCTCTGTTGGTCGAAGCTCTCTCAAGTATTTGATTCTCGCTTAAGTAGTGAATCAGAGACGAGTCTTGGTTAAGCGCGAGGCCGAGGCCGAAAGATAGGGGAAAAAAAGGCGAGGACAATGGAATGAATCTAGACGCAACATGGGACTCAAAGGAACTCGCGCCCTCGTCTCTTCGGCCTCTGATGGTCGCCCGCGCCACATACACACGCATACGTATCATGTTGTGCGGCACGGGGAGATGGAGGCTTGCAGAAATTGTCCGCTCTCGGTGGATGCATCGACCGGGTACTCGGCGACATGGAGGTGGGGGTGGATTGCCTTGTAGGGAAAGTACCATGCTTATATGCGTATGTGTGAGAAGAGAAAAGAAGAAAAAAGAAAAGGAAAGAAGTAAATACGATAGCTGAAGTGGCAATGAGGTCTCCAGTCTTGGTGATGGTGTTGTTGATGATGCACTGCACTAATATTGCAGTAGGCTATCGTTTCGAACCCAACAAAACTCAAAAGGCTATCGATCCTCCCTCCCTCCTTCCCGCATCTGCACCTGTCACCTGTTGAGTGACGTAGCAATGAAACCTGGGGCTTGATCGATCTTCCATCGTCTTCTGCTTTCGTACCTAGACCTCTAGCTTCTCACACCGAATGCGAGATTAGCTTCACCTAGTATCTGGTGCACACGATACAAATTGAAGATTAATAATAGAAATAGGCTTTCGGCAATAAGACCTCGTCAATCCAAAGTGGCATTCTCTTATTACCTACCCTTGTCTGGCGCGCACGTACACACACATACCTTGTACTGTACGTAGCACATACGTGGTTTGATTTTCATCCAACGAGCCTGAGCCAACAGCTCTTCAACATTGTACCTGAACATGCATCCGACCTCTTGTAATCCATACCAAAGACTCACTTTAGCTCGCCTGTACTGTACCTGCGACATTGCATGTCACTCTTTTGTTCTTGTCTTGTCTGTAACTAGGCAGTTAGATAATTTTCCGAGTCGACTCCACTCTATAGACCAAGCCAAAAGAGAAAGTGAAAAAAGAAATACATATCTACACTCTCTCTCTTTCGCTCTCAATAGGCAACGCCGATCCTTGTGCATACATTACATCTCTACACCAACATGCTTTTTCGCTATTGTTGATCATTTCCATTTTAATCAATGCCATTCCATCATTTTGCATGCGTTCTATGGATCTTTGTGTTGAAGAGGCTTTGCCATCAAATCTTAAAAATGGTGGTTTAATAAACCGCTTGCTTACACCCGCTCTGTCCCCGACATGTCGTGTTCAGTCCATGTTTATTTCCATCAATGGAGCAGTTAGCCAACTCTGGTCAAGTTCAATACTAACCAAATTAACTTAGATTACAACGTCAAAGGTACTTAGAGCCTCGTACCGTAGCGGTCCGTCCCCTTCCCGTTCGTAAAACGTGTTTAGCGTCCTTGGGATAACCTTAATCTAACCCAAAAGCCTAGAGCCCTAGCCCCCAGCCCTCAGCTTTAGCCCAATCCAGAGGTCTAGACCAGGTAGGCCTTACTCGCTGCTGAACAATGCTGTAATGCAATGTACTTTTGCTTCTCTCACATTCAAGCACATGCATGCATCGTACCTTTGAATAAGATTGAGATGTGTGTGGTGTAGGGAGCAAGGTTGGCTTGACCCAGTAAGGAAAAACATGACAAGGGTATCGGGCACTACCGTATCCTGCACTCCTTGTCAGTGTCAAAACCAAGCATGTCGTTGGCTATCACAACAAGGCGACTGAATCCCTCCTCTTCATTTTGAGGCTTGGTTGAGTCTCTTTCCTGTTGTCGCCAGAAAGAGACATGGTTGCGAATCATCCACTCAATACCAGGTTCAAGTCCACACCCCCAACATGGTCTCATTCCTTCTGTCGCAGTCGGCTCAAGGAAAATCCAACAAGTCGAGTCACTTCACGTCAAGTCAAGAGAAAAACAAGACAGACTTCAAGACAAAGACGAAAGTAAAACCCTGACTAGCTCAACGCGTCCATTCTAGGCACGGATCAAAGTTCCGAGACACGTGCTAATCTACCCATCTCTACCTAAGCTCAAGACCCTGCATGCAGATTCGTCTTGGGTTGTGTCGTGCTGTACAATGGGTACCCTAGTCTAGTCTCACGTCTATTCTTATCTAGTAAGCCGGCTTTCATTCAACCGCGAGTTAGAGCATGTATGATACTGTCTGTCATCGGGGCCAATCGATGGCAATCTTTCATTCAACTGCATATGCAAATCCCTTAACCCTATTACCCCCATCTCTGCTAGTGTCCCTAACGCCATTTACCATCCATTAAGTTACATAGGTAATTGCCTGACCAGGACAAATGCCCTGGGCCAGGCGATACATAGTCTTGCCTTGTTGTCTCTTCATCGAATGTGATACGCCCACAGCCTGCCGGGAGGCGGCTGGACTTCAATCAGGATAGGACAACAAGAGACAGGAGACGAAGAAGACAACTGCATTCAATACAAAAGTCAAGTCCATGAGAAAATGGACCACAAGAAGTAGAAGTAAAAGTAAAAGAAATGCACGCGACCCCGGGTATCCTTCTTCAGCAAGAAAACAAACAAATACCGAACCCCCAAACGAGCTCACAGCCTTTGGCTTTTCATCTCTCACCTCAGTTTTGTTGCCGCTGCCGCTGATCTTCTGTCTCGTACATTCTCGCCTTGTTGTTTTTGCTTGTCCTCAACATATCAAACGTCAGGTTCCTAGCTCCAAGTCGTACACGTCGTTATGCTTCACTCTTTTTCTCCTTTTCCGTCCACCTTGCCATGCCCTGAAGCCATTTCCTTGGTGGAATGCCCACCCCCTCATCTAACGAACGAAAGATTTGAGAAAACCATAATCCGAACCCCGTACTAATAATGCTAATGCCATACGAATGCCTCTTTTCGCACCTTTGCCGATAGTATTGACGCAATATCGCCTCTTTATTCGTTTATCTCCTTTTCTGTAGTGCCCACAGGCTTGACCGATGCTGATTCCCCAACGCCTTGATACGACCTGTAGCGTTCCCTGCTCCTTGTAGCGTTTCGTCTCGTGCTCACCCGTTCGCTCAAAATTGACGGACACGACCTAATAGTCTCCAAGAGCGATGTACGACAGCACTGGCTATGTCATGGTCATGTTGATACCCGAGGAGGGGATTGGATAGTAGCCGCTCGATGTGGATTTGCCTTCGAAGGGTCCTGGCGGGCGATCATTCATTTGCGCTGGTGGATGGAAGATACTGGGGAGGGCAGCGCCGTCATAATCCGGCTTGATCTTGCTGCTCACCATCATACTCGTAGCCATATGCGATACGACATTATCCCGATCAGTTCGAGGGTTGAACAAGTCAATCCTGTCGTTTTGCCCTTCGTACATGGGCCCTGGATAATACTGATATTCTCGAGTCGTACCAATCGCCTTGGAATCCTCTTGGGGAATCATCGATTCGGGCGGTATGTCGTGGTGACGAACGCTGTAGAGGCTGTTACGGGCATCGAACCCACCAGTTGCGTAGCTCGGTCCACCCATCATGGAAGTGTTGAAGTCAGCCATGCCGCCGACAGTGTATCCTCCCAGGTTGCCCGAAGATCCACCCGGACCACTGCTTTGGCTTCCCCGCCTGTCGTTCTGATAGTGTCCTGGCGACCGCCCCCGGACGATCATTTTTGCAGATTTGCGTGTGGCTATCTTGACGAACTGGTCGCCGCCACCACCTTGGGTCCCAACATCACCCCATAGTTCGACGACCAGTTGGTAGTACTGTTGAGCAGCCCTTCGTTTCCCATTGTTCTGCGTGGCTTGCTTGAATTGAATTCGCTCGAACGTATGCTCTGTAGGCAGTTGCTGACCGCCGGGTTGATTGCTGAAATTGTCGGGGTAAACAGGACGGTTGGATACGACTGAGTCTGTAAACATGCCCATGTGGTGGTGGTGACTAGCTTCGCGGGGCTTGCTGCCCAGGCGAACCTTTTCGGGCTTCATTATGGGTCCTTTGTCTCTCTTTGGTGTGTGCTGCACCAACTCAATGTTGTGTGACTCGTTATCAGAGACGACGGCTGAGATGGACATGGCGAATCCGTACACCTGAACTGGCTGTGTTGAACCAGTCGCGGTATACTGGATGGAGACGCTAGGTATGTGAGGGCTCAATGAATAGGAACAAATGCACGAAAAGTAGTTCCTTCGGTAGCATGTCCATTCGTTCTCTGAAAGGAAGAAACCCTTGTCAATTGTCCCGTTGACTTCGACCTTGACAGGAGTTCCTGCACCATCGTTGTATTGGAGACTTCCCATCATATGAACACCGTGCAGGGGGGGGATATGGTTCCCTGTAGGCCTGTTGCCGTACCCGCTCGAGCCCATGCTTGGAGCCGAGAACGCTGTGCTTGGACTTGTAGTTGGTGATAGAGGGTGTCTTCCTCTTGGTTGCGTGGCAAAAGAAGGTGATCTCCCTGAATGCTCGGAAGGCCTCCTAAACCCCGGCGTTGCAGAGGTGTACTGCTCTCGAGCACTAATCTGGGGACCAGGGTGCGGAAGGCCTGGGGTGCGATGTGAAGGGGGATAGGGATATGCCATCCCCGTCGTGGACGTCGTGCTATCGTTGGCAGTCAGTTTCTGCTTTGCACAACTAGGAAGAGCTTCTTGTTCGTGAATGCCATATCAAACACAGCCCAAAGGTGCTGTGTTGGAAGAAAGTATGGAAGACGAAGATTGGGTAATAGTCAAGGATAAAGGCAAGTATGCAATTGCAACGTGATCTCCACCTTAAAATGTTGAAGGTGACGGGGGGAGCAAATAGAGGCTACAGAGCTGAAAAACGATAAAGTGAAAGACGACTTACTTGGAGCCCAGGCGAGAGCGGACGTCTATACCCGGATACAGATGGTGATGACCAGTAGGTTGTGACTGGAAAAAGGCACTTCCGTCCTGGGGGTACTGCGCGGTGGAGCTGAGAACTGGCGGATGGAACAGGTTTAAGAGCGACGAGGGCTGGGAGGGCTCTATCGTCAGAGAAGTACTGGTCTCTTGTGGGTATCTGGCGCCTCATCAGCAAAACGGCCTCAGGCTGACCAGAGAGCAGAAGCAGCAGAAAAAGGAGAAAGAGATAATTTTGAGTGAATAGGTAGGCAACAGCAACTGCACGGCACTGGCAGTTGGAAGTGGTAGTGACAACGGCAAAAGAGGCGGCCACAAAGATGCTGTATTGCCATGTCCTGAAAATACAGTGTTCCCCGTGTCACAGCTTGAGGCGCACGTCAGGTAATACCGTCGGCCGTTAATGTGCCACAAAGCCTGCCGAGCAGTTTCGAGAGGCTGCCCTCGCAGCCTATGCAGCAGCTTACGGCACTGGCACTAACACTGACTGACACCGGCCGGCACTGAGCGTTGACACGGGGCGGCGTGCAGTGGATGTGGGATGTAGAGGCAGGTAATAGATGCAGTGCAGCGCAGTGCAGTATAATGAGTGGGCGTGTGAAAGGACGGAAAGAGCAGGTAGGGAGTAGCAGTAAGCAGAATCGCGAACAAGGTAATAATAGAGCAGCCAGTGAGCGGGTTGGATGGGGAGGGAAAGGATACTAGGCACTAGGATCCGAGTAAGGTAGCGAAAGCCACACCCGGGTGTCTGTGTCGAACAAAGACAGCCAGAATACCTAGTTATCCATTGCGATTTGACCAAGCCACCGAGAGGGATCCGAATTAACGGGCTGCCGGCAAGCAAGCACCGAGAGCCTGTGAGACGAATACCGTCACTGACCGACTTAGGAACTTCGGAGAGACGAATAAACGTCGCAGGTGTTGTCTCCTTGGGCAGTAATGGGGAACACAGTTGAAGAGCTCAGAGAGGGGAGCTGGGTGAGGATGTTGCGTAATGATTAAACGACGGGGATTGGAATGTGTGACAATAAAATCGTTGGCAACAAGGCTGCACTCGCTGCTAACAATCCCAACCAGGTCGTGATGAAACCCTGCAATATTCTGAAATCCACTCGAAAAAAAGAAAAGAAAAAGCAAAATGAACTTGAAGCGCCGAAAAGCCCAAGCAGCAAATAAGGTGATCGATCGCGTGTAAAATCCGTCCTTATTCCATGGTTTCACAAATCTGGCCAGGATGCTAGAGAAAAGAGACAAAGATGATCAAAGCTAAATGAACTGCAGGTGGCGGTACAAGACATGGATAGTGGACAAGAAAATAAACGACAGGGGTGGTTCGGTAGCGGCGGCCAAGGGTAGCGAGAGATAGTAAATTGCCCACGCCCGAGTTGTCTATTACGACTTGTTAAAGACGCCACCAAGACTGAGGCTAGCCATAATCACAGCTGAAGTGATGCGTGAGAAACGGCAATTGCGACGTGTAGTAAAATGCAACCTCAAAGGTAGGTAAAGGTAGTAAGTGAATAGGGAACTGATACTTGACCATTGCCGTCATCGACATGGGTATATAGTAAAAGTAGTCTGGTTTGGTTGGGCTGATGACAACAGACCCATTTCCTAGCTCGCAACTCGCGAATAACCCAAATCACTCACTATCTTGAAGGGAAAATAACAAAACAAAACAGAACAGAACAAAAGAATAGAACACCACTATAAAAACAAATAACTGAAAAAGGAGGGGATCAAAAGATTTCGCACCATAAAGGGTTATAGCAATAGATTACAAGATGCATGAATATATGGCCATTCTGCAAATATGATAGAAAGGCATCCAGCAATGCCTGATATGAGCACGCGATAACGAAAGCAAGGGAGAGT
Organism: Fusarium venenatum; assembly: GCF_020744135.1. NCBI lineage: Eukaryota > Fungi > Ascomycota > Sordariomycetes > Hypocreales > Nectriaceae > Fusarium > Fusarium venenatum. The sequence continues at coordinate 5,664,777 of NW_027072131.1, forward strand.
TAACGAAAATAACGACTAACCTCATCTCTCCGGTGTGCGTTGCCATATCCATGTAGCCCATGGTGGGCGTCGAAGATTCGTATTCCTATCCGACAAACTTTCTATTAGCACTTGATTGCAACACTGATGCCAAGTTCTAATCAGCCTCGATGGTTTTTATGGGGGCCGTTAAATTCCTTGCTTCGATCATAACATAGTTCCAGCGTCGAGTAAATAACCGGAGATTCATTACAAACTCGTGTGTTCGACGGGATCCTTGAGTTTGTGTCAGTCAAGGTCATTTGCTATTATGTGATTCTCCGTTTCTTGCCCACAGCCCTGTGTATTGTTTGTTCAATTTTCTCATTTTTGATATGAGAATGGTTCGCCCTGACCACAGGCTATGCAATCATACCTGGTGGAACTCGGGAATTCAGACAGAGTTCTTGCCATGGACAAGATCTTCGGCCTGCTTGCCTTGGTGCACCAACCACGAAGCATGAGATGTAGAGTACGGCAGAGCATGACAATGCATTCCGAATGACACTGCTCATTTCATGCCGGTGAAGGACACTTGTCTGGGTCCTTTGGTGACTTGTTTTGACTTGGGCAATGCTCAAAGAGGCGTTTGTCTACCGCAGACTGGTCTGCACTAAACGCCTCAAGACAAAAATGCATTGAAGGCTAGTTGCAGAACAGGCCTGCGGCCTTGTACCGCGTATCACGCAGACGGAAGAAGTAGCCACTTTACCCGATATGCCAGAAATGGATGAGATGAGAGGCGATGAATATGAAGACCAACGAAACTCTGATACGTACCATGAGGAAGCAAAGTGCTGGCAACTTGGAGCTCTGTACGCCCAATCTTTCATAGATAACATATGACCCAAATGAAGGCTATTGAGAAATTGTACCGAAGAGTATCTTACCTTCGGGATTTGAGAACTCATACGCACGTTCAATCGATGGCTTGGCGTTAACCATCAAGCGGACACCCCTTTGGTCGGATTTGTCGAACAGATCATGCAATCGACTGGCGACTTGGACTTCGACACTTTGATGACAATCGGTTACCATGAGTCGTGTACCAGAGCGTCGACGAATCTTGAGAAACTTACCTGGAGCTTTGAGAGGAAAGCTTTCTCAATGTAACAATCGTCAATCACTCGTGAAAACGGCGGCACCCCTTTTCTCGTTTTCTACTCGAACCTAACTCTATGACTGCGTCAGCTTCATGTTTCTTTCTTTTCATACTCTTGGAGTGACCAGGAATGCCAAATGGGAATAAGAAAACTCAAGATTCTTCGGGCTTAGCGGATGCTCAAACTGACTCGAAGATCTAGTGGCCGTTGTCAAGATATGAGCTGTAAGCCCATTGCATACATTCGAATCAATTCTAGTAAGATTTTGGCAGCACTGTCCTTCCATGGACTCCGAAATAGTAGTCCATTCTTGTTGAAATCACTCATGGCATGTGTCTTTATCGACGGCAGGACGATGCCACAAATGCCAAGATACCCTCGAGGCTTCTAGGGTTTGTACAAGAGGTGATTGAAGGGTTTAATCGCATGGCAATATTTTGATGCTATTCCTTCGAGCATGTGCATGGATTCGGTAACGACAGAAAGCGGGCAGCGGTGCTGAACTCGAAAACAATAGCCGTGTCTTACCCTTGCTTTACTCATTAACTTGAATGAGCGTTGTCGTGTTTCTGTTTATCCTTCAACAAATGGGATGTTGATAAGTTGCTCTCGTCGGGCTTGGGTCGGAATGATGGTATTGATCAACGAATATGGTGTCACAAACAGGAAGTGCAGTGTTGAAAGCGCAAGCTACCAGAGGGATATTAGCTCCAGGCAAGACACAACCGCGCGAGTGCAGGATCTGGCCGTCTATATACCCACGCTTCGATTTCAAGTAGTGGTGGCTGACTTGGGATCGCACAGGAATGGACTGAGGAGGTCAGAGTCAGAGCCTTCAGGGGATGGTTATTAGAACATGTCGCACAAAATTGAGAGCGAAGTAAGAAGGCAAGGAACAAGGTCCTAATCAGAAGGTCTGCCGAAAGCTTCGAAGGAATAACAGCAGACTCGGGGTCACCGGCGGAGGGCAGGCACTTCGAATGAAAAAGGATTTGAGGTCGTGCAGAGTCTGAGACAACGGGACGTAGACATGCAAATTATGGGAAGCCCAGAAGCCCCAGCGTTATTGTCAAGGTAGGCTTCTGGATATCTCATGTATAGTTGAAATTGCTTCCACGGTCTTATGAGTGGTGTATCGCGTGGTCCAACAACCATCAGTGCTGAGCTCTTGTGGAGAGCCTCAACACCAGTGGAGCTCACAGTAACAATTGAAAGCAAGAACCCGCGTAAAAGTGCAGGGCTATGCTGCAATTTCTTCATAATTCTCGCCATCTGAACCAAGCAAAGCTCCAAAGAGCCCTTCTTGGGCGTATTCCCGGTTTAGCTCACGGGCCGCAAGACGGCAGCAGAGACTGGCCATCGGAAACAAGATGCATACGCCGAGGCTAGTCTCTATTGATAATTTTCAATTCATTGTATACTTAGCTGTTGGGCCATTGCGCCTTGACTGGTGGACGCAGAGATAAGCCTCAGAAAATAACAAAGTGGCATCTGTAGTCTTTGTGCTTCAAGTATGCTACGGCCTTGGACGCTGCCCTGAGCCTGAAGACCAGTATTATCCACTCCAGACGCCAGTACGAGTGCATGAGCATGCAAGCACCCGTCCGCCAATGCTTCTACGATACGCCACAAACACAGGCGTTGATTGGGAAAGCCTTGCTTTGACGAAAGAAAGACGCCAGAGACGGAACACTGCAGACTAGACTAGGTTTGTGCAGTGGAGTGACAAAAGCGAGCCACTTGGATCGAAATGTGCCTGACTTCTGAACAGTCTTGTCTCTGATACGAAGTCGAAATGCGTCAAAAGAAAACCCCAGGTCTGACATGGAAAAAGAAACGGCGAGAACCGCTCAGTCCACTGCCGAAAGGTGTTGGCGCAGTGATTGACAACTTGGCCTAGGTGTATTCGGGAATTTTTACTTACATCCAAGCGCGGTGAGGCATAGAAGCACAATCGCCAAGCGACCAAGGCAGCGACCAACCACAATTGACACGGCACCTCAATCATTCAAGCTTTCGCTTCTGTCAGCCCCCCATACACAGGCTTCGATGGCCGGGTGGTTTTCAACCCTGGCAGCCTGGGCCTTGACGTACTAATGCTCGACATACTGTACTTTCCTGGAGTACCTGTAAGGCGAAGAATGATCGACGGACCCCTGTCATATGCCCAGGCTATGTTTCATGCCCTGACGGGTCTAGTTATCCTTACACAACGACACGTGAGGCCGAAGAAAGGTTTCATCTCCACGCACCGCGGATGCGGCATAACACGCCCTGAACAGCAGGAGACCGAAATCTATGGAGCCGTCAGCCAACGGTTTATTGGCGGCAGGCTAGATACGATGACCAGGGCAATGCCGAAAGCTCATGTGGAGCGGGTCAAAATAAAGGCCCATCGATTTCATGACCAGAGGTTCCGAGGGGGCGTTGGTGAATGCGCAGGTTATCAACGAGCCAATGAGAGCTTTCCATACCCGAAGTGAGGAGAAGGGGGCGGCGCATACCCATATCATGATCCAAGAACTGATAAATCTGTGCAGAAGGCGACGCGGCAGAGGTCGTCGGCTCGCGGGCTCGCGGGCTGCGGGCTTTTGTGTCCGCCAGTAAAATGTCACCAGGGCCATTTAATGACGATATCGGTCGGTTCCTGCCTAGCAACGTGCAAGTTGACCGATACAGGCTACAGTACTCGTGTCAAGGTCAAGTCGGCATTATCGCGCTTCCTGTCAATATGGGCGTCTAGGAGCATGCTTGATGCCTGTGGCATCAAGGGGGCTGATTTAGAGAGCAACATGTCATTGCTTTACCTCCCGGAGCGTGGTTGGCCAAGAGAATCAGACCGGCGGTAGGAATAAACGAATACATGGCAAACGAAGATGAGGGGTTGACCTTGAGTCGGATCGGGCCGTCCATTGAGAGTGTTTTCCATGCCAACGGCTATGGCCCGCAGTGTATTGTTGTAGCCAGAAGGGGTGGTGGAACTACGGCCGTTGAGAATGCTACTCCTGTTATCAGACATATGTGTTTGCACCAGTTGAGGATAAGGATTTTGGGCCGTTCGGCGTGAATCCAGCCAGATCTTTGTATGATGTGACATTTGGCTGTTTCCAGGCTCTGGAGTCGATCAACATTTCCATTTGCTATCCATTTTGTTGATTGAGGCTGAAGATGGCACGATCATACTGCAGCGAGGTAGTGATACAAAGTCCAAGAAGAACCTTCATGTGAGTCCCTCAAGAGGACTCAATGGTGAAGAGATTATCGGCACAGCACCAGTGCTAGTGGCTAATCGATGCCATGCAGTTGAAAAAGCAAGTCAGTGTCGCACTGAGGGACAGAGACCGCATATATTTCCAGGCTGCAGCTGCCAATACAGAAACGACATGGACTTCTGCATCTGGGGTCTTGAATGTTCAGAATGAGGACGCTGGTCATGACTGTCTTGGAATGCCAAGGCTGCCTGCAATTCAGTGGGATACAAGCTGAAGACTGGCAAATCAGCAAAGGCTGAAGGGCTTGCGTGCATCAGGCCCAGCCAGGTCCCGGTCCTCTGGGCAACCCGATCCTAAAGTATCGTTCGTACGTACAGTATAGTGCTCTTGATCTTGAACAAAGCTGCAACGGCCACGGCGGATGAAATGTTCGCTACTCAAGTCAAAGCTTGGATCAGACGGCAAAAGGCCGCGATAAGACCGCGGCTTGGCCGCACTCTAGATGGATGGGAAACAGCGACAGGCGCGCAACGTCTAATCTCCCGGATTTTTCAGGAGGAAGATCCATTTCGAATGCATGGGCTAAGTAGGCGTGGGCGGAAGCTGTGGTTGGCTTCCAGCAGAGGTCGAGGATTGAGTTGACTGACATGGAAGCGAAGTTGTCACGTACGGGGCGCCTTCCCTATCTGGAGTCGGTCTGGTTTATCCCCGATAGCCATGGCCTTGTAATGCCATTGGCTAAGGCGGACGGTACCCTGATGCTCCGCCATTCAGCGGCCCCGTTTTGTCGCCTTCCACCTACTAACTGTTAGTGGTTCGTTGGCGGTCATCCCTGCATGTTTGATCCATCGCACCTTCCACTACAAGACAAACTTCTCAATTACTAACCTTGACTAGTTCCTACCTTCTTAGATGATGTTCTAACGCCTCATATAATGAATTAGTTCCTTTCTGCATTCTCCGGGGAGAAATTCGGGCTGTTTTATTTCAAACTTCTGAAAAAAAAATTGAAAAAAAATTGTATAACAAAGCTTTGAACATGTTCCAGAATGATTTAGTCAGTACTCAACATGGATGCGGTCTCTCGTTATCAGTTTAGTGCAAATACAGGCACTAACTCGGACTATCATTATCCTCGAATTGTTACGCCGCCAGTTGGCTACTCGTTGAACCGCCTTACCAGCCTAGCAGCGCTTTAGCAACATGTAATAAGGCCTGTCCATCTAAACTGGGCACGAAATTTGCCTATGTTTAGATTTGTGAGTACCTCGACAGAGGAACAAACAGCAGGGTTGAGCACTCTCATTGCGCTAGTGAACCCCGATTTCATGACATAGAAGCTGGCAAGATTCTGTCCACGGCCTGGGAATCCAACTCATAGGATTACCGTTTGCGAAGAAGACCGCCTGGGGCCATTTTCATGTTGCACCATGCTTCTCGGATGCAGATGCAGAGTCAAGAGCAAGATTTAGCTCGTCACAACTAACACAAGTTCTCACCTCGAAATATCCGCCTGCAACGGATTTGTTCTACTCCTAATCAGGTCAAGTGTCTCACAAGGAAAAAAGCAGATGGATGTCAATGATCACCCTATACCTCCTGTCACTCTTGATTCCAATAAGGAAGCAGGATACGAAGCGGCCACACAGGATGCTTGTAGCTGAGCCTGTGTAGGATCTATGCAGAGATCATAAGCTACTGGCTCGTTGTTATGATTGCTTCTCTGAAACCAGTTCGAATGATCTTGTTGGGATAATATAATAAATCTGACACGAGCAAGAGATGTCTGCGTCTTGCAATACGAGTATTGTTACCAGCCCAAGTCGAATCCAGACCCGGCCCAGGATGCGTTTACCTGGTCTGTTCGTAGGCAAACCGGGGGTGTTTATCGTAACCCTGGACTCATTAATGAAGTTATTTGGATCACTGCTGTAAAGACACGCCATGACAGCATTTGCTAACGATCGACAATTCGTCCACCATACCAGGGTATATTATGCGATGGAACACTATTCAACCACTTTCAGCTGCTTCCAAGGTTGCTCTATCGGTGTGGCTACTTCAAATCGGGGTTCAAAGTGACGAACTAGCCAAATTTGTTCGCTTCTGTTTTCCGAATCAAGCATCTTGTCAAACCAAGTCACCCAAGCTAGCTTGGAAGCAGGCATATGTTGCAGAAAGAAGGCCTTGGCCAAATACTGGACCTTCTGCAGTGTTCCTCCCGCGGACGCTTCCTTTGGCCCGCGATGGGGAAGCCTCCCACATTTTGAACATTTCCCAAAAGCCCAGATCCATTTCAAAAGGCCTTTGTCGTTGTGAGACACGAGAAAGTTAGGGCACAAATCAAAGCTCACTTGGTAACCAATAGATCGCGAACCAGGGGGACTGCCACAACTCGGGTTGGCAAGCAAAGCCTAAGCACTACGCTTTTCACGATACCACGATGCTTTTCCCTTAACGAGGATTCTGTCGCGGTAGACTGGGGACCAGTTTGAGAGTCTTGTATGAGCGATATGCGCCCTCATAATGCTCCACGGACTTTCGCCAGTCAAAAATACACTTCATAGAGTTGATAGATGGTGGACCAATGTGGACAAAGAGCTGTCGTCATCTATTAGCAAACATAAGGATAGTATTTTACCCTCTTGAAATCTCAATGACGGTATCATGGGAGGCATGGCAATCATAACCTAGTTCTAGAGGTTATCCGCCCTGGGTGGCGGGAAAGAAGTTGGATGTGTTACCCTCCCAGCTTCCTTGACGAAACTGGGTGCGCAGCTACCCATAGTTCACGGCTCCTTGCCGACGAACGATCGAAAAGGCAACAGCAACATGAACCACTCATCTTTGGCGATTTCAATGAACTATATACTTTCGCTGATGAAACGTCGCAGTGAAGGACTCCGATATGAATGGATGATGCAGAGTAGACAAACACGATCGAGCGAACTCATTGGCGACAAAGAGCTGTTTCTATGATCAGGTATCCAAGAAAAGATTGCATGAGGATGCGGCCGTGCATCTCTCACCACAATACTTTGACTTGGTAGCACGCAGGTTTCCGGACAGTCTATCAAGATCCTTGACGCGTCTTGTACGCAGCCAAGTCCCTTGACGGCAATCGTATCAAACTCTTTACGAATTATGCATTGCCTGGCATTCTCATGACCTAGTCTCTTGCAGAAAGAGAGTACCAATATTCGACCAGACAGGACATCAGACATTCCGACAATGAGATAAGAATAGCCAACATCAAGAGGTGAGTATAAGTCATGATTGCGATTGGCGAATAGTATTAGAGTTCCGTACCTGGATTGGACCAACACACTCGGTGTAAGCCAGGCAAGGGAAGCATGACATCCATTGCGTTATGCACATCATCGCCGGGGTTTGGTCATGGGGCGGAGAGACAGAGGCAGAGGCAGAGGCAGAGGCAGAGGCCGCCTCAAGCATGTAGACGCATGAGCACTGCATTGATCCTCAGTGATCCTTGAAAGGGTTCTGGCATTGGTATTGGGTAAAATCAGGCAAACAGGTTTGAGAACCTTTTGTTGCTGTTGGAGTTTATTGGCTTACATTCGAGGTTCGAATCTAATCCCGGTAATGTTTTACCTCCAGTATTGTCCTGTACGGTGTGATATTATAGATATTTATGTATGATTTTATTTAAGAAAATAACTGGATCATTTACTGGAAACTGATGTATTTCTTTCAAGTCCATCCATCAATCATTCCATTGTTGGGTTAGTAGAAATAGAGAGATCTATCTGCCTACTTCTAGGAGTCATCCACGTATACTAAAGTACCTAATCAGGGGTCTTGTAAACTCCATCGGTAGTCGCTTGGCGCCTGTTTGGGCCACCAGTGGAGACCTAGACTGCCAACGTTAGCGGTCGGTCATGAACTAAGCCCACCTCAGCATGGGTCTCCACTGAAAGCTATCGTCATCCGCCAAAAAATGATGGTTACCTGAGCTGAGAAGGACTCATGAGGGATCCATTGATGACTCTATCGATCCTCCACTGCCCTTCAACAAATAACCAAAGGAGGTGCTAAATTAATCAGTCATCGAATTGACTCATATATAATGATACAAGATCCTGGAAGTTAAACAAATACCTTGTTCATCTCAACGTCGCACATTTCTTCCCTTCTCTCCTCTTTTCCTCATCTCCTCACCTCACCTCGTCGCAAACTGCACACAGCTTGTCCCCGGGCATGCCGAAGAAAAGGAACCACATAAAGTCCTTCAAGCCAATCTCAACGGCCTCTCCGTCTTCGTCAAGATCGACTGATACCTCTGGTAAGTGCATTTGGTCCGACACAATCCTGATCCATCGCAACCGCAACCGCAATCGCATACCCATTCCCACACCCCTCCTCTGATCACTCGGCCTCCGACCACCTCTCGGTTCGCTTCCTTTTGGACACCCTTCCCCTCTCCCCTCATCTCTCCAGACCGCGTGGCAGCCAGAGTCTCACAAGTGGTGCGCAACAGACAAGCCCTCCCGAAGCGTCAATGAGTTGCTAGCAAACCTACGTCGTACCTCGATCAACCCCTCCGCCGCCTCCCAGTCAGCCCTGCCTGCGACTGCTCCAACCCTCCCCCCGGCCATCAGGGAGCTCCTCCAGATCCCAGACACACCGACCCCCGCTCCTCGTCGTCAAGTCCGTCAAAGGTTTGATAGCGATGGCAGGAGACTCCCTGCTGGTCCTCCTCCACCGAGAAGCTGGGTCTCCCGTCAATCTGTGGATGCCGCTCGTGAGGCCTCCTCGAGCCAGTCGCGCTTGAGTCCAAGAGGGTTGGAAGACACCTGTTTACCAGGGACTTATCTTCCTTCCCGCGGAAGTCTGATAGACATCGTGCTGCAGAAGCTCGCACACGAATGGGATATCCACCGCATGTACAATCAGTATCATCTGTACTTCGTGCCCAACCATCTGAAGGCTGCCTTGATCCGCTATGTTGGAATAACTAGCCAAAACGGACTCTCCTTGAGTGATCTCAAAATCATTTTGCTGCCGCCACCAGATACTTTTGGCGATGACGAGTTAGATAGCCCAACGGCTTCAAACCTTGAAGTTAACTACCTCGATCTTTCGGGCTCTGCATGTCGGTCAATAAGACTAAAGGACGTCAGTGACTTGCTATTCCCTGTCAGAGACCAGGAGCCTGCAATAGAACTGCAAGAATCCTGGGACGTTTCCGAAGCCATTCCAAGCCCTCCCCGATCTTTGCTGCCCAACCTCACCCACCTCTCGTTGGCCTTGCACCCTCAACACGCTTCATCCGCATCATGGAAGCATCTACTTGCCTTGTCGTCCAAACTTACGACACTCACCCACTTGAGTTTAGCATTCTGGCCCGACCCGTGCCTGACACCACGGTCTCGATTGGCCACGGTCTCTTCCCAACAGGGACGTCGTATCCCTTACGGCGGGACGAACTTGTATTCGCATGCGATTGACCATGATTGGAGCGAGGCATTGCTCGTTTTGCGCACGCTCAGTAGGAATCTGTATTCGCTAGAGTTTCTCGACCTTACTGGCTGCTGTTCTTGGTTCCATGCACTAATGGCTGAAACCGGCCACGACTTTGTCAACTGGGCCGACCACTGGGGTAAGATCACCGAGCTTCACCTCTATGCAGGGTGGACGCCTGGGCCCAGCACGCTGCAGTCCGAGAAAGAGAAAGTCATTGAGGCTGTTCAAACAGCGAGGAACGTTGAAAAGCATATTCGAACTATGAGAGCAGGCAAAGGGAGATTTATTGTTGTAGAGCGTGACAATTTAGACAAGATGTAGAGCCAACTTGCAACAAACGATATCTCAATGCACAAAAACCACCAGAGCTTTACATATCGATCAGGTCTCTGAGCTAGGTCTAGTTGCCCAAAGAGCTTTGAACTTGCTGTCCGAAGCAAGAAGGTTCTTTGGTTCACCGACCTCTACGACGCAGCCTTTCTCCATCACAATAACGCGGTCGAAATCAACAATGGTGCTTATGCGATGGGTGATGGACACGACTGTGTGCTCTTTAAATTCGTGTTCGACGATGGCTTTGATGGCCTCCTCGGTCTTGGGGTCCACGCTGTCGTTCTGTCAGCTATCTTAGGCCCTCAAATTTGTGACTTGGTCGTCTACTTACCTGCTTGTTACTTCGTCCAGGAGAACAATATTTCCGTCATGCTTTCTCAAAACTACCCGCGTCAGAAAGAAGAGCTGCTTCTGACCATGGCTCAACACATCCTCATCAAAGGGGGCATCCAGGCCACCGTGTTGCTCTACAGCATCAAACAAACCAACAAGACGAAGCGCTGTGTTGATGTCATCATCAGAGAAGACACCCCGCGGATCTGCGTTGTGTCTAACGGTGCCGGGTAGAACAAACTGGTCCTGTGTAAGAGTGATGAGACGGCGACGGACAGTTTCCCTTGGCAATGAAGATAGAGATATGCCGTCTATGGTAATGCTGCCTGATTGGGAGTTGAGAAGTCGCAAAAGAGCGAGGAACAAAGAGGATTTACCGCTGGACACAATTAGTCTGATGCAGAAACGGGGGTTTGACCTACTAACCTTCCTGTGCGACCACAAATAGCAACCTTCTCCCCAGGCTTGATCTCAAAAGAAACAGCATCAAGAGCACAATGGACGTCTTCTTGATCACTTCCATACGACGCCGTCAAGTTGCTAAACTGTATAGCACCCTTATCTGGCCACTGTGAGGGAGGCTCTTGCGTCTCGCCAAGCAAGTTCTCTTCTCCAGTATCCTCCGCAAACTGTTTGATACGAGCGACAGCGCCAATAGATGTCTCGATCGATGTCCAGAACTGGATTAGCATGTTGACAGTCTCACTCAACGAGATTAGCTGAACAAGCGATACACCAGTCAACCCAACGTCTACGTCGCCACGGAGACGAACAGCGAGTCCAACAACGAGGAGAGCTAGGGCCGCAGTTGTCAGATCGAGAACCAAAACTAACCAACGTTGTACAATCATAAGGAGATAGAATGGCCTCTGTGAGCGGTCTACGAGAGCGTGGTTGGCCTCGATAGCAGCGGATCCCCAACCAAAGGCCCGTATGGTTGCTAGACCTGAAAGGGTCTCTAGGAACTGTGTATACAAGGGAGCTTTCTCTTCAAGGTCCAAGAGCCGGAGCTGGCGAGAGGTCCGGAGGTAGGCGCGCTGGAGATAGAAGTAGATGGCTCCCAGAAGGGGAAATGTTGCTGCTATATAAGGTGTTGAAGCGGCAAGGAGACCAGCCTTAGCGATGGCACCGAAGAAGCCTGTTTTATTAGGAAAGTTTTTATGAGAGTGAGTTGCTGTGGGTTGGCTTACTGGCGAGAGTTACAACAAGTCCAAGGGGGAGATGATTGTCAACCATTCCTATGTCCTGCGAGAATCTACAAAAGTGTTAATCTCCAAAAGCATCCCCTGAGAGTCCGAAATTACCTCGTTGTGATGGAACCAAGATCTGTCGTGGTAAAAAGTGATAACGGTGCCCTAGATTGTCAACTAATCTATCTCCGACATCCTTGTCAGATAGGGACTTACCTGATGACAGTCGACAGCAGTCTCTTATGAAGAGTGATGCCCGACTTTGCTGCTACCAAGACGATGACGAACCTACTCTGTCGTCAGTATCTGATGTCCTCAAATATTTGGATTTTATAGATAGTTACCAAATGAGAATAGCAAACCAGACGACGCTAATTATCTGCAATGCAGCATATATTCCAAGGTAGTAACCGGCTCTGTCGTTCCCTTTCTCATTATCATCAGTCCAAAACTTAAGCCAGATTGCTGGAAATGAGTTAGCCTTGCCTTGGAATGGCTTCGAATGATGGGTACAGCATACTTGGAAAGCTCCCGAGAAAAGCCCAGATGATCTCGAGCCCCAAGAGGGTAACCATGAATAGACCACCAGTGCTACTGAAATAGTATCTGTAGACTGTCGAGTCACCGCGCTGTCGCCGCGCATCGTCTGGCTCTTCCTGCTGCTGTGGAGTTTCATGCTTGGACTGGCCGGTCTCATCGATAGCGTGCTCTTTGACTACCTTCCCTGAAGCTTCAGAGTTAGAGTGTCTTGCCTTGTCATCCATCAAAGATTTCACATATCCGTTGGAGTTCTCTAGAGTCTGGAATGAGCCTTGTTCAGAGATTCCCCCTTCTTTGCTTAGACAAATAATATGATCAGCAGAAGTGAGAAAGTTGGCTATTTTACAGTTAGACATAAGTCATCAGTGCTATGGAACAACTCGCCTGATTGAGTGGCAAGAATCACAGTTGTTTTCCACTGCCTGAATAAGCCATGTTTTCCAAGTAGATTCTCGAACACAGTTTGAGCAGTCTGATGGTCTAAGCCACTGAAGACGTCGTCAAGAAGGGCGACTCTTGGCTGTGAGTAAACAGCTCTAGCCAAAGCCTTACAAGTCAGTATCTGAAAAGACATTTGTCTGGTCCACGACTTACAACTCGTTGTTTCTGGCCTCCGCTCAGGGCATGACCTTTACTGCCAATGACTGTGTCATCACCCCGTGGAAGTTGACCTAAATCTTTCACAAGATCACAAGCCTTGATGACCTTTTGATAAAGGACAGGATCGAAACGAGCATAACCAACTACATTCTCGCGTATGGTTCGGTTCTGGTCGATTAGTAAATCGTCAATAAGTTTCACGTTAGATAAGCATACCAGAAGCCAAGGGCTCTGTTCGCACCAGGCAACACCACCACCGTGACTTTCATCGTGTAGTCTGATTATTCCAGCTGTTAATGGGGCTTCCCCGAGAATTGATTTCAATAGCGTGCTTTTCCCTACTGCTACTGGACCGAGAAGGAGAACAAGCTGGTTATATCCGACATTGAATGTCAGATGATGGAGTAGAGGGCGCTCCTCTGACCAAAAGATATCGACATGGGAGACCTCGATGGCAAATCTGCTAGTGTCAGAGTCTCTTATAGAAGGGGCCATGGGGTTTCTAAGCATTTGTAGCTCGATTGAGGATGTCTCTCCTAGCTGAGACACTTCCACGTCTGATGAAGATTGCACCTTGCGAAAGTCAAGACGAGATTCCTGCACCAAGAATTTCTGAATTCGTTCAAACGCCCCCAAAGCAGCACTCATGTCGAGTATGACCTCAAACATGAAAAAGAGTGGCTGTGCTAGAAGCACAATGAGTGAAAGCGCGGAAAAAAGTCTAGTAGCATCCAGCGTCTCCGAAGAGCTCGAGGCAACGCCCTGAAATAGGGCAAAGGCAGCAACAGGAGACATCATTAGAGGTATTTGAGCAACCGCAGAAGTAACACTGCTAACGACTCTGAAAGGTCTTGAAGCTCTAATCTCATCAGCTCGTAGATCGAGGATGGTGTCGGACAAATTTTGAGCCAGACCGGAACATTTGATGCTCTTGATGTGACCGATCATGGCTGAGGTGATGCCTGATTGTGAATTAGCCATGTTTTAAATATATATCTGGGAATAAATACTCACCAACTCGTTTCTGTGTCTTTTCGAGCCAGCCAATTTGATATTTGCGTGCCAATGGTGATACGAGGACAGTAGCGATAAGAGCTACGAGAGAGATGATAATGGGACCAGACGCTGCATATCCTATGTGAGTGCTTAGAAGCCAAGTGGCAATAGCAAGTTGGATGATATTTGCCCAGAACTCGTGGATCTCTCTGATGGCTCTCACAATAACGTCGACCTATAGAGATTTGTTAGCTCGCCATCTCAGCATTGGTATGGATCTTACATCAGAAGACATGAGTGTCACAGCTGCAGAATCGTCTGTGGCCGTAGTGCTCAGTTCGGTCACTTTGGAGAATACCGCAGAGACAAGGACGCCTCGCAATAAAGTGACAGAACGAGCATTGCGATGCCAGTAAAGAGCCTGAGAAAGGGCAATGCCTGTATAAACCAGACCGTATGCTGCAATGAGACCATAACCGATGTTGATTGGTTGAGATGCATCGCCAAGAAACACAAGGAGCCGGTTGAGGATGAGCGGTTGGCATATAGTGAATGCAAGAAGCGCCAGTCGAGGAACAATAACGGCAACAATAGGCCATTGTAGAGTGGTGATGCAACAAAGAATGAGACGATGCTTGCGGGCCGGAACTAAACCAGCATTTAGTACATAGACATCACCAAGTTTGTTTGGAATATAGTACTACTTGAAACTATCTAATGAGGGAAAGGGGAAAAGGAAAGGTAGACAAACCTTTTTGGTTGTGCCTATTCCAATGTCTCCAAAACCTGCCGATCAACCGTGCCGAACCCATACCCTCATCCAACTCCAACAAATCCATCGGCCGTAGTAACTTCCGAAAACCCGTCAACAGCAACGGCATCACCCACACAAAAACAGCCCGGGCATAAAGTCCGGCCGTGACTTCGGGCGAGTGAACCTCGGAGCCGGAGACAAGATACGGAGCTTTGCTCCACCCTTCAACGACGACGAGCATCGCCTTGAGTACAAAGGCCGCCGTGAAAACGGCTGGGATGGCCATGTTGACAGGGACAAGCCAGAGGGTGCGAAGGAGCGCAACATCCAGAAGCAAAGACACGGCAAAGAAGACATTCAAGAGCGAAGATGGACGAGGAGATTTGGCATGTTCGGCGTGGGAAAGGACACATGACATTAAACTGGAGGCAAAGGATACACATGCAGCAGCAATGGAGACGCGGTCTAGACGCGTGTTGGAAGCACGAGTTAGAGTTGCCCAGAGCACGACGAGCACAAGATGAAGCACAGCCAAGAGAGCAATAAGCGCCAACTTGACAGAACGAAGACGATGGCCCGTGACTTTGACTTGAGCGTTTCGGAGGCGGAAGATACGAAAAGGTGCAATAACAAGAAGAAGAGAGGCTGGTAAAAGCACAAGAATGGACTGTTCAAAGATGAGGGTAAAGTCGAAGCCATGGCGGCATTCGGGAGGAACAAATGGACCAAAGGAGGCGTCAACAGACGCAGCACAGTTTGTAGAGTTCATATTGATAAGAGTGGACGTTGAAGATGCAAAGCTGAAGGAGAAAAAAGTCAAAAGAGAAGGAGGGGAAATTATGAGTTACTATTTATTTGTTTATCACAGGCAGTCATCAACAACAGGGACAGAATAGGAAGGTGGTTATTTCAGCCGAAAAGAGGAAGGAAAGATAAAACAACAATAGCTACTACCCTGCTATTGAACTCAGGTAGGTAAGCATCCAATAATTAAAATCAGCTAATGGTTAACAATATTCGGATAAATCCGATTATAGCGTTATTTGATTTCCTAAAAGTTTTAATTAATGATTTCTTTTGCCCCATGAAAAAGATGCAAGTAGTAAGAAACAAGTCATTCGGCGTGAGTCACTCTTAACTGTATCACAATTTAATAATTGCACTAACAAAGACACCAACAATCGAGAGCCAGTGACATGGAGTACAAAACCATAGTAAAATGCCAAGAAACAAATACCAAGCAAGGCAGTTTACAAGTTGTACAGGTAGCTACTGTGTTTGTGCAGATCGCCCCTAAGGAAATATTAATCAACGTTAAATCCAACTATATAACATCACGCCTCATCTTTCAGAACAACCTCAGGATATAGCAACTACCTTCTCAATCCATCATCTCTCTTTCATCAATATCTGATTTCATCCCCAAACTCATACTACACAACTCCCAATCTCTCTTCCGACAATGACATCAGCGGCATCAGAACCTGTAGCCACCATTCTCTGCAACTCCAAGCAAACGCGTTTCCAAATCACCAACCATCGCGAAGTGAGCACGTCAATTAATGATAAATCCCATTTCAATTCTAAACAACATACAGCTCGACATTGACGGTGTAAACATCACTGTAACTTCAGGCGACAAAGCGACTGCCAAGGGAAAGGCCAAGGGGAAAAGCGATGGCGTCGAAATTCTTTCTGCCGCCAAGCTTCGGCTGAAAGAGGGACAACGATATGCCTTAGTAGGACGCAATGGGACAGGAAAGTCCAGTAGGTTTATGTCTGTGTGTTACAACAAATGCCCGAGATGTTGACCACACTCTATAGCACTCCTCAAAGCAATCGCCGAAAAGCTCATCCCTGGTATCCCAGAAGAGACGAGAATTGCTATTCTACAGCAGACTAAACTCACTGATGAAAAAGAGGAGCTTGATGCAAACCCAGCCGAAGGTGGTCAGTCATCTGTATTGGAGCAAGTCATTGAAAAAGCGACCGCCAAACATGCCATTGAACAAGACATCAAAGGTACATTTACCCGCCTAGCCTTCCTGTTCTCTTTGACAAATCTTTAACATTCAATCCAGGTCTCGCAGAGGGAATAAACTCGTCTGATCCATTTGCCCCGGTGAAGGCCTTAAGACAGCACAAACACAAAAAGCATCAGGAGCGTCTTTTTCGTCTGGATAAAGACGCTCGACTTCGTAGCGGCGCCCGCGGCATGCAAGCTCGAAAAGCCCTTACAGCATATGAGAAAGTTGTAGCAGAGTCGAATGAGTTGTACGATACTTCCTTTTCCTTTCATCTCAATCTCTAACTTAGTCCAGGCTTCAGCAGTCAAGCGGGGATATCTCTCCCGAAACGCTCCAAGCCGAGACCCAAGAAGCAGTCGACATGCTTGCAGATCTCCAACTTCAAATGGACCCAACTCGCGTATCAGAAATCGAATCAAAGGCAAAAAAGATCCTTACAGGTCTGGGCTTCTCCGAGACCCTCATTCAAAAACCGATCTCAAGCTTATCTGGCGGCTGGCACATGCGCGCTTCTCTCGCCACAGCTCTCGTCCAAGAAACAGACATCCTGATCCTCGACGAACCCACCAATTTCCTCGACCTTTTAGGAATTATATGGCTCCAGCGCTATCTCCAAGGTCTGCAAGACGACGATAATCCTCCTACTCTTATCCTCGTATCGCACGATCGCGATTTCACTTCTCTTTGCACCGATCTTCTCATCCTCAAGGACAAGCAGTTAACTTACTTCCATGGCGACTTACCCACGTACGAGGAGTCGCAAAGTGAACGTAAACAATGGCTTACCACTATGAAAGAAGCACAAGATAAGCAGAAAGCGCATATCGAAAAGTCCATCGCGGCCAACATGAAAGCTGGCAAGGCAAACGATGACACCAATAAGCTGCGCCAAGCCAAGTCTCGTCAGAAGAAACTCGATAATCGCTGGGGTTTGCAGGTTAGTGCCAAAGGAGGTCGCTTTAAGCTTAACAGAGACCTTGTGGGCTATCACTTGACAGCGCGTGAGGACATCGATATTCCACCAGAGGATCGTCCTGTGGTGGTGAATCTCCCCGAACCACCTGATCTGCGCTTCCCTGGCGCTCTGATATCCCTGGAGAAAGTTGCCTTCCGCTACTCATCCAAAACCCCTCTTGTTGTGCAAGATATCACCCTATCTGTCGGCATGGGGGATCGTATCGGTATCCTCGGTCTCAATGGCGCTGGCAAGTCGACGCTTATAAAACTTCTAGTGGAAGAGACTCGACCGACAGCAGGAACTCTGACGACGCATCCCCGACTGAAACTGGGGTACTACTCTCAACACGCTGTTGAAGCTCTACAGACTCTTGGCCGCTCAGAACCTACACTAACAGCCCTCGCTCTCCTAACTCGAGAAGTCGACGGCGAGCTCACAGAAGGAGACATCCGCGGTCTTCTGGGCCAGATCGGTCTTCCAGGCCGAATCGCATCAGACGTGCCACTTTGCAAACTCTCAGGAGGACAAGTTGTGCGCTGCGAACTAGCTCGTCTATTCTGGAGACGACCTCATTGCCTTGTTCTTGATGAAGTCACCACCCATCTTGACTACGAAACCGTCACGGCACTTCGGGAAGCATTGAGAGATTGGGAGGGTGCTGTGATTCTTGTGAGTCACGACCGATGGTTTATGCGCGGCGTAATTGAGGGTGCGGTGGAGGAGGGCGAGGAAACAGATGAAGATGACGATGAGGAGAGTGTGAGAAGACGAGTCGTTTATAGATTGAAGGGAGGTACAATGAGCACGTTAGAGAATGGCGTGGATGCATTTGAGCAGCTCATGGAAAAGAGGGTCAAGAAGTTACTTCAGGACTAGATAGTTGGTGTTCGGCAATGAATAGAACCAACGGTCTAGTCAAAGAGAAGAGGATCAACAAATAAGATCAATCCCAAGCATTAAATTCCGCCTTCCAAAACCCGGGGACTTGCCAGGATCTTGAAAAGGCCACGGCCTAGCATCTTGATGGCCATATCTCCACCTTCGGGTATTTCAATAATCGTCCCATCAATGCATACCTTTCGCCACCTCTCGTCACTCTCCAAGACCGAAATCTTGACCTCATCCACTTCGTCATAGCCTACACGTTCGCCATCAGGCCAATCCATGCCGATGTGTTTACCCCCGTCGTACGCCTTCATCATGACATCCATCGTCCGATCACCGCCGATAGGTCCAAAGTGGACAAGTCGAAGCTGCGATTGCAAAGGTCGAGTGGCAGGCGATATTGTGAATGTTCGTTCGAGGTTTGAGACGAGAACTGTGAGCACGTAGGCGTGTTTCTCGCGAGGGATGTCTTCAAAGGTGGCCGAATCATGACGACGGATAGATACCTTTGCAGCATAGGGATGAGACTGTTTCAACAGCTCAGTGGCAACCATGCCAAACCGTTTGTCACCGTGAACACGGTACTCAGGAGTATCACTTTCATAAACAATGCTCGCGTGAAACCCGTAGCTAGCAACTATAGCTCCCTGTAGATGTGTGATGGAAGTTTCCTCCTTCTTCATCTGGTTTGGGTCATTGGCTGGAGCCTCTCCTTCGACTTTGTCCGTGAATTTGACGATTCGAGATCCCGGTGAAAACGAGGCTCGAAACACAGGAAGATCGACGCCTACCCCTTGAAATAGCGTTCGAAGTCCAAGTGTAAGCGGGCTTGGGCCTGGTTCGGTGTATAGAGGTTTGTGGGTTGAATGGAAAAGGGCATTTCCAGTTCCGAGAGGCAGTAGCGCAATTGTGGGTAGAATCCGGGGTACTTTGTCTCCATCAGAGCCATTGAGGAGGTCTACGACGCCGCCATCTCCACTGAGAAGAACAATCGTCCTCGTCTTTGAACGCTCCTCTAAAGCCCACAAGTGGCGTGCATAATCTCGAACGGTCTCTGCACTATCCGTCTGTATGAGGCGATATTGCTGTTTTTCAGAGTCGTCTGTGAACGATTCCCAAAGAGGTTTCAGTACATATTGCCAGACTCTCAAGGCTTGTCCTACTCCAGAGTTCATAGAGACGATAACATCCACTTGATTTGTGATACCATGCTCATTAGCAGAATCGTGCTTCAAATGAGGGGGAAGCTCTGCCAGTGTAATGTTGCGAAGCTCTGAGGGAATCTCGTTTGTTTTCAGAATTGAGAGACTGCATGGGTGCTCTTCATTGCCTTGATCTTCTTTAAGCAAGAAGAGAAGATAATGCGAAGGCGACTCTGTGCTTGATTTGACCTCCCGAACTAACACAAGCTCATGGCGCGACGTGCTCTCGGATGTCCCGGTGCTAGTCCACGTGAGGTTCTTGTCAGTGAACGAGACATCTTCGACGTTTAGAGTTTTAATCGCACGAGATGCTGCCGATGGAGAGGACATTATATATGAACGATCAAAGACGGGGGGAGGCTGAAGATGGAAGGATATGGTATCTTTATTGATTTCTGGCGCAATAGCCAATCACAAATACGCGCGAAATAAACAAATGCAAAATGCCCGTCAAAGGAGGATACAGTACTCGTTCGGCTCGAGGGTGTTGTATTCGGGTTGTTGAGATTGAAGATGATGAACAAGTCAAGCTCAAAAGCCCTCAGCAATACTTCCGTAGGCCTTTGTGGGGCTTTTGCTGACGAACAGATAATGCCTACTCAGACACACCAACGATCATGTGTCGTCATTTCAACTGCTCAAGGATCGCTTGTTTTAGCCGGTGAAGTAAAAGAAACATTGAGAGCAAGTACATGATCAAATTTACATTACTATCGGCGGGCTGCCTTCGCCAAAGGACCCCAGTTTTCTCGTGGGTTCATCTGGTATCGTACGTACTTCTGCTCTCCACGTCTGCGAGCCAGACGTGCCAGACTCTCGTCAAAGACGAGGGTCTTGCGCAGCTCCATTTCACTAGGAACAGTGTTATCATCTCCATTCTGTGCGCTTGCGGAGCTGGCTTCGACAGCTTCAGGCGGGCTCTGTTCCACACCCTCCATTGCGGAGTCGTCCTTGACTGTCTCCTCTGTAATCTCAGGCTTCTCCTGTCCAATTATGCCAGCATCGGTCAGAATCTTCCATGCTGCTGAGTTTTTCTTGATGCTAGATTCCTTGATAGGCGACTTTTGACGGATCCATTCCGTGATAATCCACCAGATTGTGGACCACGGAGCGTCCGTCTTGATACTTCCTGGTCGGCAGTGGCTTCTAGCGGTTCGGTAACCCAGATGTATCAACGCTCCTCGAACCATGTCCTCGCTGGGTGTCACACAGCTCACTACATTGGCCAAACGGCTTGGGATGATAAAGAAAGGGTAGTTGTCAATAGCCGCAAGCTGGGCATCTTTAGGATCCACAGGCTCCTTGACTTCAGGACCTGGTAGGTTCTCCTCCAGAGCTGTCCGCAACATGCCCTCGAGTCTAGGCATTGTGCCGTAAATGGAACGGTCGGCGTTTGGAATCTGTTCAAGAAGTCTCTCGATGAACTCCTGAGAGTGAATATGTCCACCATACATAGGGCCGTTGATGTGCATTTTCAGTCCGCAGTGCTCGCAATGTCGGTCGGCCGATGGACCTTGCGCCATAGTGTGCTTGTAAAAGGCCCCATTGCCCTTCTTATTCGGTGCAGGCTTACTCCTCAACATATGCTGTGTTTCCCAAGCACCGCAACCTGCGTCGCAGCTATAGACCAGCATGGTCTTGGAGGCAAGGAATTTGACTGACTGGGGCGACTTGATCACCTTGATGAAGAACTTTGTATAGAAGTCAATGGAGAGCGAGAGAAGAGGTTCAATCGTCAGTCCGTAGCGGGCTGCAGATGTGGCCACGGCGTTGAGGACAAGTCGTAAGCCAGCCTCATGGGAGTGCATGCCCTTGATAGGGATTCCACCATATAGCGCAAATGTCTTCTCGCAATAACTGTGTCCTGCCCACACCGCACTGTCGGTGCAAGTGATGCAGAGAAGGCCACCATCATCCTTCACTGATTGCACAGCAGCGTCAAAGAATGGCGCGGCGGTACCATAAGGATCAAGATCGATGACATCAAACTTGTTGGCCTTGCCTGGACTTCCTGCCTTATCCCTGTTCGATAGATCGTCCGCGATCCCACGGTACATGAGCGCAAGTGCGTCACCTTGAGTAACATTGATCTTATCCTCCAGTCCGTTGTGCTTTGCATTCAACCTAATCGAATCGGCAGCTGTATCCGACAAATCATTGGCCTTGACAGAGGTGACAAAGGGTAATTCGTGGGCATATCGAAGCGCTCGCAATCCCGACGCAGACAGGGCGTCCAAAATGCGGAAAGAGGGCTTGTACTCCTTTTTTGGTTGGGCGGGATCGGCAACATCGGGCTTTGCAGCTTCTTCAGTCGCTTGTGGCGCATCCTGAGGTGTGGGTTCCGCAGCATTCTCGGTGGGCTTTTGAACATCGTCGCCGCGCTTTCGCTTCTTGCCTTGCTTCTTCATTCTTGATTCGTATTGCTCCTTTCTCTTCTCTAGGGACATCTCGCCGTACGTCTTGATGGCGAGGACAGACAAATCGCGATTGTACTGCTGAATAGGGTTGTAGAAGACCTGCTGAACCTCCCCACGGTCTTCGCCAATCTTGGCACCTTGCGGGACCAGAATAGTCGCCTTTCCCTCCGTAACAGTCCTGTACTCCTTCCCCTCGACAGTCACAGTATCCGTCTTGACGGTATCGGCCGCCATTTTTAATGCGGTAGTCGAAAATTGGCGAAGCGCAGTGGTTTTGTCGCAAAAAGTTGGATGGTTGCGATTTGAATACAGAATCGAGAGACGAGTCGTGAGATTCGCAATCGCACCGACGGCAAGCTTCGACCTTGGTTTCCAAAGTCTGCGAAGCATATAATCGTGTTGTTTGAAAAGAGTTTGCATGGCTACTGAGCTCGTGGTCAAACTTGACTAAAATTTAAGAAATTCTGCCGCCCGCGATGCGTTTATGGTCAAATTTGGCAGGCGGTGAGACGGCTTGTGTAGGTATTATACCTACCCACCTACCTACCTATGTAAACAGTATTCTAGGTACTAGAAATGAATATCATCAAATTTTGGGGAGGAAGGGCTAGGAATCAAATTTGCTATGACAGGTTAATTCCTGATACATACCAGATTGGTCCGGCGTAGGGACTCAGTTATCTCAACTTCTACTCAAAATCCTCACTCAATTTTTGAGGCACGGACATCAAAGCCAACACGCGTCAGCTGTGGGCTTTAGAGCTTACTCAAAATATAAAGAATTTTATACAGTTACATCTTTAATACTTCTCAGATACAAACTTATGCTCGAACAGTTTTGATGATCTTGTTACCGAGTTACCCAGTACTGTCATGCGTTAAACATGTCCACAACTGTCAAATCCAACATCTACATGCATGCACACATTATGTTGGGAGTTTATTCAATTATACCTGTGAGTATAGTATCTTGCAATCATAACTTATACGTACAATTACATTTCATCATAAATATCATCATTGCACGATTGTCTGTGTCATTTTGGCTATCACAACAAATTGCTTCAGGGTAGATTATCTCGCCTTGGAAATTCCCCTCTTCGTGGAGAAAGATCGACGAGCGACCTTGGTCTAGACTCGAGGTCTCCAACTCTCCAAGTCCCCATGGAAATGGATCCATATTACGGAGCAGGTGGAGGGGTTTGATGCTTGTGTCATAAATCAACATCCATAGATTGTTGCACGGTTCAGATCATGTATGTATGCACTGGAGAGTTAAATATGTATATATCGTATATAACATTTCTTACTGCATGACTCAAGACTTGGCTGGGGAATGAGCGGTCAATCACTCGTACAGTTGGAATCATAAGTTATCGGTCGGTAGGTTAACAAAAAAAATCTTGGTCCTTTCTGTCCCAAAAGCTTGAGCCTGCCGATCAAGGCACAAGAGCCCCGAGCGTTGCCCTAAGAGGCCCAAGCATTAAAGTAAATTAGCGCCCCGTCATCTCGACACTCGGAGCGGGGCATTGATTTGGGGCATCCATGGGGAAAATTTTGGATTGCACTTCAATGACGTAAGTCAAGGATCAATAGTTCGAAGCCAAGTTGAGGAAAGGAGGAGTGAATAAGAGTCTATATGATATACATGCCCAACAAAACCCATCACTCATTGCAAAGATAGGTATTGACACCAACAACAACCACTCAATCTTGCTCCTGTCAATCAATTCCTCATCAAGACTAGAGAGCCGCACTCGGAAGATTCCCCTCACCTCCCTCTTCCATGCCTTACGAAGCTTCCCCTGGCCTGTCTTGGAGGCGCCGGGATGGATCATGGTTTTGGCTCGGAGACGTTTAAAGCTAGGCCAACTCCGTCCAAGGCACAGCATCTGCACTCGTATCCTATTGTCTGAATATCGAGACCTTATTGGACTAGGCTAGGAACATCTTGGTTGGCACCTTACTGGAAAAGCCAATTGCTTGCTTGGTCCTCTGTTGGCCATGCGTGATTTGTTCAGTTGTTGTTTTTGTTGGCTGACCCCCTCGCCCATCCAAAGCTAAGGACTTTCTGTACGTTGAGTTTCATGCAACCCTTTCGACTATCAGGAACAACAGCTTGGAACAGCAAAAGCCGATACTGCCGGACAGCCAACCTAGTTCCCCGTCTTGACCGCCCAAAACAACATCCAAGGTCGTAAATATCTGATTTCCAAAGCATCTGACAGGCCGGATGGGATGGAATAGAATAGAGTAGAAACTAACCCAATTGCTTCCTGGTGATGTAGCTTAACCGTATGTACTAAGGAGGCACTTTAACGTACTTGTTGAGCTGTCCAAATTCGGTTACTTGAAAATGGAAATGGCTTATGATGATTTATTGGTTTGCTTTTTATTCTTCTTCTTTCGTCTTTCTTCTCAGATGTAGACGAAACTCTTCCTTTCTTCGTTCCTGCTCTTGTCTCTTCCTCGTGTCCTTCACCTCGTCAACCTAACACTCTAATCTCACCCTCTTTCCAAAAACAACTCTTCGGCCTGCTTTAGTCTATATACTCCTAGACACTTTTTATTTTATTTTACTTTATCTCCCTTGTTGAATCCTTTTCTAACCTACCTTACCACCAATTCGAGTCCTGTCCAGTCACTTCTCCCTTATCTCTGGGATATTCTGTCCCTCCCGTCGTTCGCTCTGGTCGTCGATCCCGCTCGATAACCCAGATCCCAGATCCCTGAACCGAGCCGAACGAGCCCACTAAAAAACTACTCGAGCAGCGCCTACGGAGCTCCTTGACCTCCGCCCCCACCAGCTTAACTTACCTACTGTGGACGCGAGCCGTTAGCCATCGATCGGTAGCTCCACTGCGACAGGCACGTTGCGTAGTGTAAAGCGCTTCCTTGGTTACTGTCTGATTGAGCGAGCTGAGCTTGTGTGTTGTCGTTTCGCGGGGCACGCAGCTCTCGCTCTTCTCTTCTTTCATCATGAGCCCACCACACACCATGACATCCAACGAGGTTTATTTGCTGCCGCTCAACGATGATGGCTCACCTCAGGTGCAGGGCGAATACATCTATCTCGCTCCCAGGTCTCAAGAGCCTGTGACGGTTCGCTTTGCCATCGAGGGCACATCGTCCATCTGCCGTCATGGCAGCCTTTGGGTCAATATCCCCGACGAAGGCGTTGAATTCCGTCGCAATCATTTTCGCGAGTTCAAGTAAGTTTTAATCTTCTCCCAGGTCAATTGATCATCCTTGAAGCCACCGAGGCCGTTATAGCGTTATAAGGAAGCTCAACCAGGACTAACACGGACGCATCACAGACTTACACCTGATTTCAACCGCACCCTCGAAATCTCCATTCCCATTCACCAACCCGGTGCCTATGCCTTCTACACCACCTATGCCGAGCTTCCTGATCTCAAGAAAAAGCTAGAAGACAGCTCTGAACAAAAGGACAACCTCAAAAAGACTCCTCTTTACTACATTGATGTTGCGCCTAGACTTAAGCTTGACGGCCGGCCCTTGCCGCTGCCTGCCCTGTCAATTTTCTCTGTCATTAGCAAATTCATGGGCAAATACCCCAATGATTGGGAGCGTCATCTTCATGGCATCAGTGATCGTGGTTACAACATGATCCATTTTACTCCTCTCCAAGTGCGCGGTAAATCCAACTCTCCGTATAGTTTATATGACCAGCTCGGCTGGGACCCAGCCTGTTTCCCCGCTGGCGAGGAGGATGTGCAGAAGATGGTAGACAGTCTTGAACGCAACCATTCCCTGCTAAGCTTGACGGATATTGTTCTAAATCACACAGCCAACAACACTAAATGGCTCGAGGAACATCCTGAGGCTGGTTACAATTTGATCACTGCCCCGTGGCTCGAGTCTGCTTACCAACTCGACACAAGTCTCTTGGAGTTGAGTGACAACTTGGCGAAGCTTGGACTTCCCACCGAAGTAAAGTCTACCGACGATCTGCTGCTCATTATGAACGCTATCAAAACCGAAGTCCTCGCCAAGATTAGGCTATGGGAATACTATGCACTCGACGTTGACCGAGACGCCGACGAGGCAGTCAAGGCGTTCTCCCAGGGGCGTAAATACAGCTCTGAGGATGACGCGGACTTTGAGAAGAAGTTGGACAATGCCAGATCTGCTTCAGTCAAGGAGCAGGTTGATTTCTTCAGGGAATTCGGTTTGGCTGGTACTGACCGAATGGGCGAGCGCTTCCGTAGGCGCGTGAAGCCTGACGTCGCCGCAAGCTTCTTGGCCGGTTCTTCCGACGAGAATGTTGCTAGGGCCAAGATCGTCGAGATTTTGAATATCCTCAATGTTGACTTCTACAAGGAGTATGACGCTGAAGTGGATGATATACTCCAGCAGATCTTTAACAGGATCAAGTATGTTCGACTCGATGAACACGGCCCCAAACTTGGTGAGATTAACGAGGAGAACCCCCTGATTGAGCCTTATTTTACTCGATTACCTAAAAACGACACAACATCCAAGCTCAAGCCCGAGGAGATGGCCTTGGTCAACAACGGATGGGTTTGGGGAGGCAATGCTCTGGTTGATAATGCTGGTCCTGAATCAAGGGTCTACCTTCGACGAGAAGTCATCGTCTGGGGCGACTGTGTCAAGTTGCGATATGGCTCAGGGCCTGAAGACAACCCTTGGCTGTGGGAGCACATGACCAAATATGCTCGCACACTCGCCAAGTACTTTGCCGGTCTTCGTATTGACAACTGCCACTCTACACCGATCCATGTTGCTGAGCACATCCTCGACGAGGCGCGTCGCGTGCGACCTGACCTGTATGTAGTCGCTGAGCTGTTCACGGGGTCTGAAGAGATGGACTACGTATTTGTGAAGCGTCTTGGTCTTAGCTCACTCATTCGTGAAGCCATGCAGGCATGGAGCACCGCTGAACTCAGTCGGCTTGTGCACAGGCACGGTGGCCGACCTATTGGAAGCTTTGAGGTTGATGAAGTCTCAAAGTCGGATGTCTGCACTCCATCAAGCAGCCCGACGAGACTTAAGAATGGTGACAAAAATGGAAATGCGCCCCGATCTAGAGAGATTGTTCGAGCGATCAAGCCTAGTCCTGTACAAGCTCTTTTCATGGACTGCACCCATGACAACGAGACACCAGCCCAAAAGCGTGATGCTCGCGACACTTTACCCAACGCTGCCCTTGTCTGCATGTGCTCTAGTGCTACTGGAAGTGTCATGGGTTACGACGAAATCTACCCCAAGCTCGTGGATCTGGTCAACGAGACTCGGCTCTATACCTCTGCCTCTTCCGGGTCAAAGCCGATCAAGATAGGAGGCGGCGAGGACGGCATTGGTGGTGTCAAGAAGCTTCTCAACCAGATCCACACCTTGATGGGCAAGGATGGATACGATGAAACTCATATCCATCACGAGGATCAGTACATTACTGTTCACCGAGTACACCCTGAATCTCGCAAGGGCTACTTCCTCATCGCACATACGGCCTTCCCAGGCTATGGTAATGGAAATGGTGACTTTAGCCCTGTTCATCTTACTGGTACCAAGGCTCGGCACCTGGGCAGCTGGATGCTTGAGGTTGACGCCAGTGAGGATGCGACCAAACAAGCGCTTAACGACAAGAAATACCTGCGCGGCTTGCCTAGTCGGGTCAAGGATGTACCTGGTATTCGAATGGAAGTCAACGGTGACGATACCACAATCACCGTGCGCGACAAGTTCCCTCCAGGAAGCATTGCCCTCTTTGAGACCTGGATCCCTGCTGCTGAGCATTCCTCCGGTTTGGACAACTATGTCACCTCAGGGGCCAAGGCGGCATGGAGTGAACTTAGTTTGTCTGATCTCAACTTCCTCATGTACAGATGCGAAGCTGAGGAACGTGCTGAGAGCGATGGCCGAGATGGTGTTTACGATATTCCTGGGCATGGGAAGCTTGTTTATGCCGGCCTCCAGGGATGGTGGAGCATCCTCAACAACATCATCAAGGAAAACAACCTGGCTCACCCGTTATGTCAAAATCTTCGCGATGGTGAATGGGCTCTAGATTTCATTCTAGCAAGACTACAGAGAATCAGTTCTACTCCCGGAAACGAGGCTATTGCCGAGCCCTTGAGATGGCTGCAGGAGCGCTTCGATGCCATCCGGAAGATTCCCAGTTTCCTGCTTCCTCGATACTTTGGCCTTGTCTTGCGCACTGCGTATATGGCAAGTTGGGAGAAGTCTCTGGAGCTCATGAACTCCAGTGTACGAGACGGTCAGTGGTTCCTGCAAAGTTTAGCCATGGTCAGTGTACAGCAGGTTGGCTATGTCAAGTCGGCATCTCTGTGGCCCAACAAGTTAGTCCCTTCTCTGGCTGCTGGCCTTCCCCATTTTGCTGTGGAATGGGCCAGATGTTGGGGCCGAGATGTGTTTATTGCCCTCCGTGGACTTCTTCTTGGCACTGGCCGTTTTGATGACGCCAAGGAACATATCCTCGCGTTTGCCAGCGTGTTGAAGCACGGCATGATCCCCAACCTTCTTAGCAGTGGCGACGCGCCCAGGTACAACTCCCGAGATTCAATTTGGTTCTTCCTCCAGTGTATCCAAGACTACACACGGTTCGCTCCCGAGGGTCTTGACATCCTTAAAGCCAAGGTCAAGCGCCGTTTCCTACCTTATGACGATAATTGGTTCCCTACCGATGATGAGAGGGCATACTCCAAGGAGAGTACCATTGAGGAGGTAATTCAAGAAGCACTTCAAAGACATGCTACCGGAATGAAGTACCGGGAAGCCAATGCTGGCCCCCAGATTGACTCCCAAATGAAGGACGAAGGCTTCAACCAGGAGATTTATGTTGATTGGAACAACGGTATCATCTTTGGCGGCAACCAGTTCAACTGCGGTACCTGGATGGATAAGATGGGCGAAAGTGAGCGAGCAGGCTCCAAGGGTATTCCTGGTACCCCTCGTGATGGCGCTGCCATTGAGATCACCGGTATGCTGTACAGCACTCTCGATTGGGTCGCTGGACTCCACGGAAAAGGCAAATATGCGTATGGGAGTGTAGAGAAATCCGATGGTGGCTCTATCTCGCTCGCTGACTGGGCCAGTCTGCTCAAGACCAACTTCGAGCGATGCTACTATGTTCCTGTCTCGCCTGAAGATGATTCCAAGTACGATGTCAACACTCCTATCGTCAATCGTCGTGGAATCTACAAAGATCTGTACAAGTCTGGGAAGGAGTACGAGGACTACCAGCTGCGTCCTAACTTTGCCATCGCCATGACCACTGCACCGGCCCTCTTTGACCCTGATCACGCGATGCATGCTCTGTGTGTTGCTGACGAGGCTCTCCGAGGACCTCAAGGAATGGCGACTTTGGACCCTGCAGATCTTAACTACCGCCCTTACTACGTCAACAGTGAAGATAGTGATGATTTCGCAACAAGCAAGGGCCGCAACTACCACCAGGGACCTGAGTGGATCTGGCCCACTGGATTCTTCCTCCGAGCCCTCCTCAAGTTCGACCTCAAGAGGCGAACAACAGCCGAAGATCGCACTGAGGCATTCCAGCAGGTTACCAGAAGGCTTGGCGGGTGTAAGAAGATGATCCGGGAGAGCCCTTGGGCTGGTCTTCAAGAGTTGACACAGAAGAACGGCGAATACTGCGCCGACTCTGTAAGTTTTTTTTTTTTTGTTTCGAATAGATTGTTCATGAATGCTAATAACTATACAGAGCCCTACACAAGCCTGGTCGGCTGGCTGTCTGATTGACTTGTACATGGACGCTATGGAAGAACAGAACAGGGCATAGAATTGTTTGAAGAGAAGGATGGGATGATGAGCGTGAGACTAGGGGACCTGGGTGTTGGCTTGAGTCACACGTACAATACCATGCATACACTACTATAAGCATTCTCCTGATTAGGTTAATAACAAGCATCTTTAAGCGTTGAATACATGAAACTTTGTTGAGCCTCATTGACTATCAAACAACTCGTTGAAACGTGGGGCGTTGCTTACGACGTCATTCGAATCCTATACTAGATACGATGTGACATCAACATCCTTGCAATGTTTTTTTTAAATATCTAATCAAACATCGTTTAAGTCGCTATACCGAACAAGAAAACGAAGCGATTGCGAGTTGAGCATTTCGCATGTGGGTGGATTTGTTATATAAGCTGTATCAAGGATAGACTCCATACCTCCTCTTGAGTGCCTGGGAGACAGCAAGTAGTATAGTAGATATGTCAAACAGATAACCAGATAACCAGATAATATTTCCGTTCTGGCCTAAATAAAAACAAAACAATACTTCAATTCCCCTTCATTGTTGTAATTGTCGATGTTGTATCCAACAGATGCAAGTCAAATAAGCTCCGTGGCAACAATCACCGAAAAAATATCAAACAGAAACAACAAATCGTGAGGATGCGCCACCCGTATTCTTTCCTCCAAACGCCTGGTTGTACCGTAAAACAAAAACTCCACTGGGGAAAACAGCGATTAGACGAGATAACTCAAATCAAAGCATTGACGGTGGATCACAGAAAACGTTGCAGACGGTATTCTCAACCGTGATCGAATTCCGATCGCCTGCATCGAATGCATTTGCAGATTCGCCTATGCTGGGTATAATCCGCCCAGGTAAAACTATCAAAATCAAAGGCAGTCGATGACATCAAATAGAGCAAGGCCGTATAGGTGGTGAATGCGCGGTCTATGTCGTAAGGCGGACAGTAGTAGGTCGAATTTTCTTTTTGATTGGAACTCGGGATATGGCAAGGAGAATCGTTACGAGGTCGGAAAAGGGCGTTAAATGGTAGCGATGACCATCATCATGTTCGGTCGCGGACGATCCATCGCTTCTTCTCCTTTGGCTCCTCTTCGACAGCACCAGCGGTGGCACCGGGAAGCATGAGGCCATGCGAATTTCGGTTCGATTCGTCGTCGTAAGGTATGCCGCCCTCAGAGGCCTCCATACCGGGACCCCAGGATGGTCGCGAGGCGGAACCGGAATGCTTTTGAATGAGATGAGATTGGCGATCCTTCTTCTTCAGGTAGCGACGACGCCAAATGCAGGCACCGACCCAGATAGCGGTGATGCCGACAACGAGAACAACAATCATGATGACCCACTGCCAATGGTTTGAAATCCTATTTTCGTGTTAGAACTGGTCACGAGACCTTGGTAAAATGATGTATGAACGTACCAGTCACCACCACCCTCGTTGTTGGAAAGCCTTGAACCAGCAGTTGATGAAGAATCTCCAGCCGTCGTAGCTGTTGAACCCTGTCCAGTTTGTTGTGTTGATCCCCCATTCGTCTTGGTCGCGGTACCGCACATGCTGCGAAACCAGCCAGCGATTGAGGAAAGACCTTCTGCACCACATGCTTCATCGCATACACCCTGGGTTGCAGTCTTGAAAGCGGCGACTCGCTGGTCGAGACAGAAACATGATGTGTAGGCCTTGGGGCCGGCATCAGCGGCTACTTGAGGCGGAACACAGGCGCCGTTGGCATCGTAGAGGGGACCACAGGCGGCGGCACAAGCTGGAAGAACTTGTTGGTTGTTGAAAGGGACGATGGTAGTTACGGGGGCTCCAGCGCCAGCTCCTCCTTGGTCGGCTGCGAAAGTCGTATGTTAGTATGAGGGGATTCGATGTGCGAGTCGACATAGGATAGGAATGATGACGCACCCATTGTAACGGTGAATTAAAGGTTAGTAAAAGCCCAAATCGGAGAGGCTGAAGTTGTTGAAGCGACAAAAAGCGAGCGACGAGGCCGTGAGGGTGAAGGTGAAGGGCGTTGACCAGTACAAAAACGAGAGACGACGGGACGGTTAAGGTTGTGTCGGTTCCACCGGAGCGGACGGTCCAGTCCTTTGTATGCCTGTGTTACAGTACAGTGAGGATTAGAGTTGGGTAGGGACTTGGCTGGAGGGAGGCGAGTCTTTCGGGCTTGGTCTGTCTTGTTTTTTGTCTTGTCTTGTCTCGTTGTTGTCAGGTTCCAAAAAAAGCCAAGGCTGGCTTGCGTGCGCTATTGAAGAGTCGTGTCGTCACCCAAGCCACTACTGGAGGTGGGAATAATTAACAAGAGTACGAATACCCAACCTCTTATTTCTTTCGGATGATTTAGTACAAGAGTTGGAGGTGAAAAGCAAAGAGAAATGGGGTCAGCCGATCACGGTAGGAACCAAGTCGAGTGAGGTTCAAAGGGAAGAATTAAATCCTTTGTTGTTGATGGGATAGTAGATACAAATGACTGGGCTGGACTGGGATGGGGGATGGGCGGGAAGAGAGAAGTGGGTGGGAAGGCACAGCTGAGGTACATATGTAGGTACTTCAGTGCACAACAGCCTGCAGCCGGGGAAAAATTGGGGCGAATCACTCACTGTAAGCGGTAGAATCAGAGAACCCGAAGACCTCAACAGTGGGGTCCAGGGTCGTTTGAACGGTGGAGGTAATTGTCTCGTCTTTTGGAGACTTTTTTTCTTTTAATTATTATGGCTATCGTTTTTTTTTTTTGTTTACTGGCGAAAATTCGGTGCTTAAGCGAGAGAGGGAGACACAGAGAGAAGGAGTGGAATTGAAAAAGAAATGACACAGTAATGATAGGGAATGCAAAAGAAATGAAGACTTCCATGATCTACTTGCTTCCTTTGCTGCAAAGGGAAGCCAAAAAGATGCAATGCAAAAAACGCTGGGAAACCTTGGAAATACAACATACGCGTCCGTCCGTAAAAACTCTGGGCGGTTGTTTATCAGCCAGTGATAATGCATGCCCAGGCCGGGCCATGAGTGCCGTGCTTTACGAGTGAAGCAATCGAATGAGACTAAGAAAAGAGCGCCAAGAGACTTGGGGCCCAAGTAACTACGGGAAGGCCGGAGGTCATCTCGATATGGTGTCGGTACTTGGGGTCCATGTACCGTTATTATCTAGATCCAGGTCATGGTATTTGCATGGATGATCATGGATGGTATCACGCGGTCAAAAATTCAAATCCAATGGCTTAGCCTTGGCGCAGTAGACCTAGACAAGACTTTTATTTCTGTGCTTTCGACACCCCAAAATATCATCTTGCATGATAACATCAGTCCTCCCCTTTTTTATGTCTTTTGTGATGATGATGTTGTTGTTGTTGACAACAACTGCCTTGCGTATTTGTTTTGTTTCCGTCCTGTCCCATCCTGTCCTGTCCCTTACACGGTAAAACGTCCGAGAGCGTCTCAGTTTCAGCATGTTCCGTCTTGTCACTGTATTACATAAAATACAGTGTAAATTGGGTACTTTCATCCAGGTGTCACTCACAAGTAACATATAGTCCAGTCTGTATAGTTCGATATAATCTCATCGCTGTTTTAGTACCATTATATGAAATCATGCAGTGTTGATTGTTTATCTTACAGCGATAGAAAGCATTGGAGAGCCCATTCCATACACGGACTTTTACTGAGCAAAAGCCCGGGCCCAGACCAGTAAGCGGAGCTGCGTGCCTGAAATAGTCCCTCCCCCACCTGTAGCATTATCCCCAATTGGTTCATTTTGGGTTTCGCCGTCATTGCAATTTCCGAGAGTGCCTCTTTTTTTGCTCCCCTCGCCATCGAATACCCAACACAGAAGGCTACGGTAGTTCGTCAAGTTTACTATTATCAGAAAACGGCAGGTCGATTGCCTTGATCATTCAAGACCCTTGCCAAGAATTGATTTATTCTCATCTGTACGGTACTTACCTACACATGGCATGTTACAGATGTGGTACAGTCAGACTCTACGAATATGTACAACCTGAAGTTAAAAAAAGAAAATACGAGAAAATTGTGTTTGATGCTTAGCAATTAATGCGTGTCCCATTAACGAGCATGACGATGAATGACAAGCACGCATTACTTTGTACAGACAGCACATTATTAGTCTAATACTCACAGCTGGAGCTTGGACAATCCAGATGGAAATGACCCTTTTATTGTCACCACTATAACCGTGACAGCTCAGGCTAATCTTGGTGGGGTCTTGATCCACTACACCAAGAATTGCCAAGATTTCTCTCGACAGCAACATTTTAGGACCTCATCTCGTCTCATACCAAAGCCTGACGATGAAAACGATGTACCCTCCCAAAGCCATCCTGGCCGCCAGACTTGGCCATTCCTTATACCGAAATACTGATTCAAAAACAACGGGCACTTAAAATTAGGCTTTTGCGGAAACGGGATGAATTTGATAAAACATGTCTCAGACTAATAAACCATCTCCTATCTTGACCTGACCTTGGCCCAAGTCGATGATCAACAACCCATAATCCGATATCATCAGCGTTCCAAAACTCCTCCCGAACAACTCGATCTTTTCTTCAACTCTCGACGTGCCGAAGAACATCCTGCCATGATACACTAAGCGTCACTACATACAAATCCAGACCATATTGGACTCAGCCTGGCTTCATCAAGATTTAACGCCTGGTCTTTGCGTACTGTGTCTTGAAATTTGTGTTCAACGCTTCTCCGACTCTACTTGCTTTCTTTTCCTTCATCGTCCGAGATGTGAATGTACCTTTCGTCCGTTGGGTCAATCGGTGTGTCGGATTCTTTGAGAGCCCGGCCTTGGGTGAGTGGGTTCCAGGAACCTTCATCGGGCTTGATGGGTAGATTTCCGATCTGGCCTACTGCTGTTTGAGTGGTGTTCGTCCCATTTGTTGTTGGCTGCACATTGCCCTGTGGCTGTGGATTCTGCATGGTTGAGCCAGATGTGCAAACTTGAGATGGCTGCTTTGAGGCATCCGAACTCTTGGAAGATGCGTTGTCGATGGTCTTGTTCTTGTCAGACATTGTTCAGTAGTTCTGTGGTAGTTGCTGAGGTTATGATAGTGAAGTATGGAGTAGTCTCGTCTGAGGTATGAATGGAATAGAAGAGAGGCCTTGCCAAAGTGGGTTACTGATCGTTGCGTGAAGTTGTGATGATAGCTTCATGAGAAGGGGACCCTACGATTTATACCCTTAGAAGTAGAGGATGCGAGAGCCGTTTGGCTCTTCAGTGTTTGCTCCTCTGTTTCTACAGCTGATGCTGTCTCTTCTCATGAAACTTCGGATCGATCAGCGGTGACATTCCCATGACTCTAGTCGTCAAACAGACAACACCATACACACATCTTCACTTTGTTTTCAAACCGCAAAGAGAAGTCATTGGTTACACTAGGAAGATCTGGGATCAAGGTTGGAGAGATATCGCCTGTGATTCATCTAGCATTCATCTCGTTTTGGGGCCATCTGATGTCTACGCAGACAGACTACTGCTGCACTTGCATCTATTTACACCCGACATGTCTGCTTCAGAGTCAGACATCATCTTGTACCGTTTGTTGTTTTCATGCGCAGTTTGGGGGTGGCCATAGATCAGAAAGTGTGTCTCCGATATGAATAGCAGAGTCGTGCTCTCAATTATACATCCACGAAACAACAAACCCCAGCCAAAGCTGGCCCGTAATCGACAATGAGTCTCTCATCTGATCAATTTGGGCAAACGCTTATTGCTGTTGTTCGCTTTGATGAAATATGAATGGTCCATTCTTTGACATCGATTGCCTCTTTGCTACAACATAACTTGATGGGACTGAAGGATAACCGCGACGAGAATTGGCTAACTTGGACGCCAACTTTACTGCGACTCGGAATCCCGTGGAGTTGTTCGTCTGTGGGTTCCCGTCGATCTACTGTTAGTTGCCGACACAATTTGGATTTATAATCCACCATTCGCCAGTCATATCATTGAAGCCAAAATTCCATCGTCACCATTGTCGTAGTGTCCTGCAGGATGCACAAAGTCAGGTAATCATGGATCTTGTGGGCGCGGTTACCTGCATCTCGAATCAGCCGGGGAAAATGAAACAGCTCTATTGTAACATGTTGTTTGCGTTAAAGCAAAATGCCTTCAAAGCCGAGCAGCCGATATGCTTCGGCTCCGCTACTGTTCTAAAGGTTACACCGACAGTTCATGTGCCTTTAAGCGGACGATAATTGGCATAGCAAACTCACGGGACAAAGGTGTGATGCGAGTATCCTTCAATTTATGCAAGTTGCCACGGATCAGTGCTGGCAGCCGCTTTTTGGTGCATAAGTAATGCGAATCAAGACATTTTCCGACTTCGGACTCGTGATATAGTTGACTTTATCACTAATACACAACATAAGCCCATGTCTGGACCAAAGCTCTTGCAGTAGTGGCACCAGAATATGTAACAATTGTCATCCAGATCTGAAAGTCATGCAAATCTTTGATGCAAGCGAGTTTGTAGAAGAGGCGACTGAGATGATTGGGAAGCATGGCATGAATTAATGATTAATAGATTGAAGCCTTAAGTTTACGTGGTTAACGAATGATAATATTGTAAACAAAATACTTTTAGATAATGGTCGCACATATCCCTCTTTTAGTGTAAACATGTCCTTTATTACTCTGCTTTTGTGGTTGCAGCATCGTCTAGAAGACGTTTCCTTTGGTTTGCTGCTTGTCAATGGGCTTGTTACGCCAGACAAGAACGCAAACACAGATCAGAGGCAGGAAAGCGCAGCCGGCGATGACCATCTCGCGTTGGACAACACCATAGGCATAGATAACAGCATCTCGGATAGGAGTGCCGTTGGGGTTGGCCATCTGGAGTTTCATATCGCCGTAGAGTGCAGCAGTCTGGTTCTTGGCGTCTTGAGGAAGAGCATCGTACATCTCCCTAGGCAAATCGTTGGTCCACAGAGCACCCGAAATGCCAAATCCGATAGCCTGGCCAATGGAGCCAAACATAGAGTAGAGAGCCAGGACGACAGCAATCTCCTGGTGAGTGACTTGGGTCATGATGGCAAGAGGTCCGGTCATGGTCCAAATACCACCGCAAACACCATGGAAAACCTGGCACATGACAAGGTACCCAATATCATTGCCAGGCTGTCGGAAGTGAATGAGGAGAGCAGTGCCAAGCACACACCAGGGAATGCCAAAGACAGCAGGCCAGTAGTACCGCCCGTACCAGCGAAGGAAACTGGGTGTCGTGTTAGCCCAATAATTCAAGTTATTTACTGCAATGATGAAGCTTACAGTCCGATAAAAGGGGCCAGAATGGTCGAAGTGACAGAAAAGGCGTTAAGTGTGTATCCGGCAGTAGCAATACTGAGGCCGTGGACGACCTGAAGGTAGGAGTTGTAATAGGTGTCCCAAGCGAAGATAGACATGTTCAGGAAAGCACTAAGAAGGCAAGCACCGAGAATGGTTCGATCCTTGAGGAACTTGAAGGGAACATAGGGGACCTTGGCATACCACTTCTCCCAGGCAGCGAAACCAACAAGGCAGACAACACCAACAACAAGCATGGCAACTATATAATCGGTCTTCCAGCCATTAGGCGCTCTTGTGGCGATGTTGAGCGGTGTCAAGATCAAAGAGAAGCCAGCAATAGTCAGGACCATACCAACAACGTCAAACTCCACGAAATAGTGCTTGGTGGACTCCCAGAAACTGCGCTGGCTCTTCTCGGATAGGTAGCCAAGCTTCTTTGCCTTGATTTCATGGGACATGAAGATGGCAGAGACGGGGATAGAGAAGAAAACTAGAATGATGCAAAACGATCCAAAGGCCCATCGACAGGTCGAATGCTTGTAAAAGAGGTCAGCAATGGTAGGGCCTCCAAAGGTTGAAGCAAGCCGGGGGCTCATATAAAGACCAAACATGATCATGCGATTGCGAAGAGTGGTCATGTCCGAAAGAACAACATCGATGATGTAACTCAGACCGACGTGTCCAACCCAGTAAAAGGTGTCTCCGGCGGCATAAGTCTCGACATTTTGGCAGCAAGCCTTCATAATCATTCCAATGATGATGATAAGAATCATCAGTAGGAAGCCCTCGTTACGTCCACGGATATCGATGATCTTGGCGATTGCGAGCTTGGAGACCCCGGCAATAATACTTCCA
This sequence comes from Fusarium venenatum, assembly GCF_020744135.1. Taxonomy (NCBI): domain Eukaryota; kingdom Fungi; phylum Ascomycota; class Sordariomycetes; order Hypocreales; family Nectriaceae; genus Fusarium; species Fusarium venenatum. Next base: position 5,702,780 of record NW_027072131.1, read on the forward strand.
AAAACGCTGGTAATGGCTAGTAGACCGTGCTGATTGAAAGAAGATGTGACATATGGCACCAGGCTAGAATGAACAGCCTGAAGAAGGGTATCAACAAAGTTGACCAAGTATAGGCTATACCAATGTTAGCTTACTATGTTCGTCTCAGTTTAGACTGCTGAGGATGACCTACAAGATGAAGACAGCCCACATCATACCGGGAGTCCAGACCTTGGTTATGGCCTCGACACGCTTGACACCATCTTGCTTAGTCTCAGAGCCATTGTCGGAGTCATTCCCCTTGTCCTTGTTAGGGAAGTCATTGATAACATGGTCGTCAGACTGGATCTGCTTTTCGAAGCCACTCTGCGCTTGCGTGGGGCTAGTAGGAGTGGTCATGTTTTATTTTCCTCGATGATCAAGACCTCAAAATGTCGAGTATCCAAGACAGAGGTAAGAAGAATAGTCAAGTGCACCAGAAGATATTTCACCTGACCGGGGCACTCAAGACTTCAAAAAATGATGTGATGTGCAACCCAGCAATATACATACTGAGCATTATAGATTTATAGTCAGAGTCTCATTCTCCAGAAAAACCGCAGGAATGTCTCTTCTCTTCTCTTCTCTAGGTGGCAAGACAATGGGCCCAGTTGATAATCCTACTGGGTCCGCAGGGATCATACAGCCTACTATGTCTGTGCCGGATGAGATGCCAGTCACCCGTTCGGAAGTCGGACTAATGCCAAGCGGGCCGGTACAGAAATATTTCGCAACGAAGCACTATGAAGGGTTATCAACTCATGGTTCCTATGTCGCTGGGCGGACTGAAGGAGCGAAGTGGAGTGTTTATTGCATCGCAGCGTGGGTAGGATGGATGAGAATCCTTTCCAAGTATCCCATCGTCAAGGAATTAATTTGTTAAAAAAAAAAAACCAGGGAGGACGATCATTATCTTAATCAGATCAATACCGAACTCTGGCTGCAGCAAAGGGTCTTTTGCGACGCAGGGATACTCGCTGTAGTTTCTTTTATCTGATCCGATAGTCCGATTAAGGAGAAGCTAGTAATAGACCCGCGCACCATCTGGTCCAAGGTAATGAAAGATTAACCGATCTAAATGCGTATATAAGAATTGTGGTCTGTTAGCCTCCAAGGATATGTTGTTGAGTCTGATAATTATCTGTTAAATATGAGCCAACGATGCGAGAGCCTCCAATCGTCCGAACGGATAGTAAATAATTGTTGTGGGTGAAACCAGCGGGTGTATAGATTCCTATTCAACACCTGGTTTGTGACGAAGCTTGCCCGTTGATCTTCCGATAGCCTCTTTTACTGGCGTCGAGCTAACAAGATTTTCTCACATCATCTTTGAGCCTCAATGGATTTGACATGAGGCTCTTCAGCCCTGGCCGATGCAAGGCACAAGTTTGCTAGCGTCTTTTTTGGACTACACACCACCAACGATTACCGTAGATCAGATAAGATTCTTTGTAACGAAAAAAGATAAAAATTGGATGACGTTTAATTTCTTCCTATCTGCAATAGCTGATACGATCATCTGGTGCTGTGTATTCTACATATCTACTAGTGTTCGCGGTCCATATCTAAGCAATTGACTCAGTAACGCCTCCTACTTCATCGCAATTAATAGGTAAATGTACGTTGTTCCCGACGGGAGTGAAGCCGTTAGTCAACTGTGGAGATTATGGGCTTATTTAGCATGTCAATAACTTCAGTCCCACATGGCATGATCTGACGATAGAAGCTTACCCATGTCGTTACGATGCTGAGGCCGAGGGAATAATGAAATGGGTGGAATTGACGAGAGGTTGAGACAGAGCAGGGTCCATGGAAACATGTGACGAGGCGCCCTTTCCTTTCTTCGATATTATTTACCAGAGGTTCTTGATCCTAAATGTAACGCTAACTAATATTGTCCGACTGGGTATGAAGGAGTCAGAATGGCCCAGGTAAGAACAACAAGGATACAGTCGAAATGACGGCTTATTTGGATGATGGCAATGCATGGTCTGAGAATGCTCAGTAATGGTTTACATGATGGCTTCTTCGTTATTGATATACGTAAATAATAAGCAACCTAGCATCAAATAGATTGGCATCATCGAGGTATCTCTTTCGTCCAAGAAGTTTCTCCTGCTCTGAGCGAGATATATACAGACAAAAGTTCTTTTGAAAACAGAAGCTTTAGATCTCTCATTCCACGCAAACAATGCACTTTCGAACTATTCTAGATTATCCTAGTTAGTTATCAGTTAAAATACCGCAAACATAAAATTGAACATCAAGTTCGAAGTGGCACCCTATGGTTAATAGAATCGTATGTGCACCGATCAGGGCCGATACGGCAGAATAGATATCCCAACGGACTTGCAAGGCTGCAAGGATTAAGGAAGCATTAGGACACTAGACCCAGAAGCACAACCCGACCAAGCTAGCTGACACCCCAGCCACAAATCTATCCAGATTTGTTCATACTACAGAAGTATGCCTTTCTGACTTCAACAAGCCAGTCTGTTGGGACCGCAACTTAATCAACAAAATTTTGGAGAAAGAAAAAGTAGTTTTCTATTCCTATTGAGGATGAAAGGAACTAAAAGCTTCTCATCTATGATCTACAGACTGCGGTAATATTGGAGTTTATATCAAAGATTCATAGGGGGAGGTGATTAGCAGAACTTGTCAAACTCACTTGCAGATAATACGCGGTGTGGAAGGCTTCTAGAAGCCTAGAAGAAGATCTTAAGCGAAACATTCAAAGTGTATTAACAGTGCCTTTAATAACGCCGCAAGGTTGTGTACTCTTTCGGATTTCAAGCATATATCATGTGGGAAATCTCAAGGCATGACCTATCTTATCTTCAACGCTTGGCCTCAAACACACCCAAAACTAAATTCTAGCTCAGAATAGGGTTTATATTTTGACTAGAGTTCTAAAACTCTTATAGAGTTCAGAATACTCGCTCAAGAAGCACCACTTTCAAAGTCTCTAGATGTCGGGTTATTATTTAAAGGCATACTCATCTGCACAATGCTACCAAACTATCACTCCAACAAGACTCTTCCACAACATCAATCAGTCTTCTCATCTCGAAATAGCTGAGAGCATCAACTCTACATATCTATTTCTAAACGCAAAGAGAAAAGATGTCTTGTCCCCGGTACAATTCCTTTGAGACTGCTCCGAATCCTGGCCCAACACGGGTCAATTGCGCTTTCCCATGGACCGAAACGGAGGAACCCAACAACATTAGAGGCCTCGAATCCTGTGGCGTCTCTTTCAAGCGTAAGATCACCTTAGACCTGATATTGGCTAATGTCGATGAGGAAAGCCTTCAAGACGCCTTCGCCATAGTGCTATTTCCTTCAAGCAACCGAGATCCCCGTTTTGCAAAGACATTTGTACCAACTCTTATAGCCAAGTGGTAACGGTACGAAATAGGCGATTGGTTGATCGACGCGAGAGAAGGGAACCATGGTTTCTTCACGAAAACAAGAGAGTTGTACTATTACCTACGAAAGTATATCCACGACTATATGTTGAAGGTAACGTCGTATTACCTCCCACGAGCATACTGCGGACTCCCACGGCTTTCAGATGACGGTACATTCTTCAAAGGCGAACCGCTTAAGAGCGATTTTGATTTGGGCTCTTTCGGCGTGGTAGGTCGAAGACGTCTCCTCTGGGCGTTCTTGCGATACGAGCTTATGAATAGAATTCGTTTCTACAAGGCAACAGTGGACAGCAGCTATACGCCCCCACCCCGGTTAAGCCAACGAGAGGGTCGACCGTTTCTCTCATGGGAAGATGAGGCCATCCGGTGTGTTCAAACATATGTTTCAAGTTTATACGCGGCCCATTATGCCCAATGGGACGGTATCCGACTACCAGCTACTGACTCTTCACATCTATTATGTCCGCCGGGACTCAGGCCTGCACACCATTCGTTCCAAAGGATGGGCTGGGTGATGTTCCAGGCCAAGAAGTGGTCCTTGCCCACGCAGGTAATGGACAGGCTTGGGGAGTATGGCTTTGGCGTTGTGACAGAACTCTTATATGACGCAAGGAAAGCGAGAGAGGATCAAGAAGAGCCAGAACGGCTCCGTAATCTTCTATGCAGGCTCAAAGGTTGGGATCACGGTGAGCTGGACGATGTGCACAAGGCACGTGTGACCACGATATGGGAAGACTTCAAAAATGGTAGACATGTTCCTGATCTTTGTGCCCGAATGATATGGCAGGACAACTGTCCCACCACTGAAGCCTGGGAATGTTACAGGCAACGCGCTTGGGTCTTTTTCGATGATGCACGACTTCATCCTCAGCACAGTGCTTTGGTTGACCTGCCTGAGATACCGACAAGCACTGATCAGTTGGACACTGATCATTCGGATTCAGAGCCTGGTCATGTCATTGGTGAGTCGACACGCATTACGAGATCATTGTATGATGATGTCGACTCCTGGTACAATATTTGAACTTACGAAAGATATATATGTAGTTCATAGATATCTGCGGTTAATGGGTTCTTAGTCTGTGGTGACCATAACCATGGCTATTACGGGTCAGTATTGTATAAGGACGGTTGAAACCAGGTTGATACCTTTTCGTTTATAAGGGTTTGGGATCGATGATGAGTCCTACGTTCTTTGCCGAACTTGATTGCTGTTTTCTCCTTACTGTTTTTAGAGTAATACTGCTGAAGACACTGGTATTATCGGTCAAGATTAATATAAAGTGTTTCACCAACTAAGTATATAGGGCAAATGTATCATTATGGATACCCAGGAACCTGGAGTAGTTTGGCATCTTTTTTGGTGGCATTATTGGTTCTATGCCTGTTAAGATTTGGTGGTTGTACATGAATTCTCTAAAATCAATATTAACTTTGTCCCTCATTCTACAACGGTTCAAGGAAGCAACCTTGTTCTCACACATACAAGAGCGCTATTAGAGCTGCTCAGCAGCTAGCTTAGTACCACTTCTTCCTTCAATATAAGTACCTATCTACCTACTAAGATAAAAAATTGCCGGCTACATATTCCCTCCAGGGTAAGTCGATTTGCATGAATGTTGACTCAGCAAAGCCAAGCTCATGTGGGTCTTCTTCCTCACCGTCTCCGTACGTCATCGGTTATTATGCGTCAGGCGCCACAATCCAACGTGAATTGAGCTCAGCCTTGCATCTCAGCGCATCAACCGCCAAGTTTCCCATCTACAAGCCATCATCATGTCTCTCGAGATGATCATGATGGAGGGGGATGAGAAAGATAAAGGAAAATGCTCAGGAGATGCCGCAGTCAAACCTGATCTCGGGAAGAGTCTCGAGGTCCAGTTGGTATTGTCTTTGGCCATTGGTATTTCGGCCTTCTTCCTCTTCTGCGTATGTCTTCCCATACTCGAACGAGCATACATTGTCATATACTTTGTATAGCTTAAACAGCAGAAACACACAATACTAACTCTTCCTCAGTTTCTACGTCCACGATGGCCTGCCCTTTATGCTGCGCGAAAACGTCGCCTCGATCACCGACTCGGTCTACCTAATCTTTCTGATACCACATTCGGATGGATACCTACACTCTACAGGATCACCGAAGAGCAAGTTCTGGCTTCCGCTGGACTTGATGCCTTTGTGGTACGACCCAATGAATCGTTCAGACTGCGCCAGATCAATGCTGACAATTCATAGTTTCTTAGCTTCTTCAAGATGGCCATTCGACTCTTTGTTATTATGGCATTCTTGGCCACCCTTGTGCTCTGGCCGATAAATCATATATATGAAGGTTTTAGGCTTCCCGTGGGAGGTAGAAGTGACAATCAAGCGGTCGGCTTTGATGCGTTTTATGACAACCCGAGCTATATCGATGTACTCAAAGGCAAGGGCGACGGTAAAGATAAGAGCTGGATAAAGACCTGGATGTGGGCTTATGTTTTCTTCACCTACTTCTTTGTCGGGCTGACAATCTACTACCTTAACCTCGAAACCCATCGCATTATCAAGTTTCGCCAGGACTATCTTGGTTCCCAATCCACTGTTACGGATAGGACATTTCGCCTTACCGGAATACCGGAAGATCTTCGATCGGAAGAAGCAATCAAGAACCTTATTGAAAAATTGGAGATCGGTACTGTCGACAAAGTTATGATTTGCCGGGATTGGAAAAAGCTTGACGATCTTGTGGATGCGAGAGACACTGCACTAAGATGTCTCGAGGGTGCCTGGGCCACCTTTCTCAAACAACAGCGGCAAAAGACAAAAGACAACGGGTCTCAGAGAAGACGTGGCAATGGAGTATCCCAGAACGGTCCTCAAGATGATGGAGACGGTGAGGCAGCTGGGGAGAATGGGCGACTCTTGGATTCTGAGCAACAGCCCTGGGATTCAGGAGATGAAGGGAGACCCAAAGTTAACATACGCTATGGTACTCTTGGCCTGCGATCACGCAATGTGGATGCCATCGATTACTACGAGGAACGACTTCGAAGATTAGATGCTAAGGTCACCGAGGCTCGCAAGCAGTCGTACACACCCACAGACATGGCGATTGTTACCATGGATTCTGTTGCATCGTGTCAAATGGCCATCCAAGCACGCATTGACCCCAGGCCGGGACGCCTTTTGACAAAGCTAACGCCGGCACCTTCGGATCTTGTCTGGAGGAATACGTACGCTCCTCGTGGTATCCGCCGTCTTAGGTCTTGGACTGTCACAGTTCTTATCACGGTCGTCACTCTTGTCTTCATTACCCCTACCGCTTTCTTGGCTGGTTTGTTAACCCCATGTGCAATCAATGAGGCAGCGCCTGCAGTAGGTAAATGGCTGAGAGAACACACCATTATCTACTCTTTGGCCTCAACCGGTTTACCAGCACTGGTCGTCTCACTTCTTAACGTTGCTGTTCCCTATTTGTACGATTTTCTCTCCAACCAGCAAGGAATGATCTCACAAGGAGACGTGGAGCTCTCGGTCATTTCTAAAAACTACTTCTTTACCTTCTTCAACACCTTTTTCGTCTTCGCGATCTCAACGTCTGGACTCGCATGGTGGAGCGAGTTGCAGAAGTTTGCTAAGGACACAAGCCAGATTCCAAAAGTTATAGCCGGGGATGTGGAAAACCTTGCAGTTTTCTATACTTGCTTCATCATGCTGCAGGGCATCGGTCTCATGCCCTTCCGAATTCTCGAGGCAGGAAGCGTATTCCTCCACCCTTTCCTCAAATGGCTTTCCAAAACGCCTCGCGATGCTCTTGAGCTCAAGAAGCCCCCGGTTTTCCAGTATGGCTTCTTCCTCCCGACTTCACTGCTCGTATTCAACCTGTGCATCATCTACAGTGTTCTGAATCTTGGCTTTATCATTCTCATTATCGGATTGATTTACTTTGTCCTGGGTTATTTCGCTTTCAAGTACATGGTACTTTACGCGATGGACCAACCTCAACATGCTACCGGGGGTGCATGGAGAATAATATGCTACCGCGTCATCGTTGGATTACTTGTTTTTGAGCTCGTCATGGTGGGCCGAATTGCCATAGGGGAGGCATTCATTCAATCTGCTTGCATCCTACCGCTGATTCCGCTTTCCGTTTGGTATAGTTATTATATCAAGCGCCGGTATGAACCTTTGACCAAGTACATTGCCCTTCGCGCGATCAGGGCAGACGAGGACTCATCTGATGCAGCTGCAATGGACGATGCATTCGAAGATGAAAGTATAGTTCGACCTTCGCAGGCGCTTCTTCGCCGAGGAAGTACGCTAGATGAGTATAAGGAGAGGGGAATGCAGTTTGTTAACCCTAGCCTTGTTGCTCCGTAAGTAGCCCTTGAAAAGCCATCTTTGCCAGTAGCTAACGCCGCCACAGACTTCCACAGCCATGGATTTACGATGAGCCACCTCCCCCAATCATTACAGAGGAGACGCAGTCGACACAAGAGAGCCAGCAACCTATTCTGCAGGGTGTTGATAGCACGCTTGGCATAGGCGATGAGAATGTTTGGCGAGACAACGGTGGAAATAATGTTTAATGAGGGTATTTGACGCGCGCGTGCATGACTACGGCGCTTGCTTTGGCTTCGGAAGTTTGAATAAGTATAGTTATGTCTTTTTTTGTTTAAAACAGTACACGTTAGTCAAGTAGTAAATGCCATGCTAAGATAGATCAGTTGTACACAGGCGGTCAACTTTGAAATCGAGCTGATTCTGCGTATCTCCCAGTAATGTTCAAAGAGTGGCAGTTGATAGGTCCTTCCGCTTTTGGCATATGCGTATTTCAACTCCGTGTCAGCAGCGAAGTAGGTCTTGCCTTGATTGATATGCTCAGTTGTTCTGGCAGCGCGTTACTAAGGTAACCTCCCCAGTAGTCCCTCTTCCTTTCTCTTCCAACATCTTAGCAATATTATAATCTCAACTTCTTCGCCACGAGCGCGTCATACCATCGTTTTATAACTACCCATTCCGTCTATGTCAAGTTAACGGTAATGGACTCGATGAGTGGATACATCAAAGTAACTGATCTGCTGCGCCAACGCTTATCGACAAAAACACACGGCATTCAAGACCAACAAGGATAGAAACATGCTGGCCTTTCCACCAGCCGTATCATGGATCACTACCGAGCCGTTCCACTGAGCGATGGTTGTCACTTTTTGTACACAGATCCCTGTATAGGGACCCTTTCCTTGGGCGCCGATGCACTAGCTGGGCCCCCGGATCGCTTAATTTGCGAGGCCCGATTCCGTCCCCCGTCTGATTCCTCGCTACCTCTGCTGTACACAGCCGAGTTCGACACACGGCATAACCTCTGTGTTATGGCAACGTTTTCGGCTGGCGGTGGAGACGATTGCATAGGTTCTATGGAGGAGGGTGCTGGTGTGATACCTTTAAACTTTGATCCACCCAAGAGTTTGGACATGAACATGCAGATGATCGTCCTTTACATAGTGCCCTCTAGTATGTTTGCCGTCATATCAGAAGGTAGATGTCGTCAATGGTGTGTGACAGCAAACCGGGATGAGAGAGAAGGCGACCTACTGATGGATGAAGCGGGCACGCGGACCAAAGGAAGCAGCAACAACATTCATTTTGCAGATGATGCCTCAGCAGAAACGACGGTGCATCGTCCGTTCGAAATTCGAGGACAGCCTGTTGCCAGGTGTCACAACCTAGTGGAGCTTGCCTTGGATTTAGGACTTGACACTGTCCTTTGGGCGTTCAGCGCACAAGGGTGGGCGCGGGCGTGGATTTTACATGACGGGCGTGAAGAAATCTCTAGCCGTGTGATTGTTCAGCCAGATGGAAGTTTACGACATGTCGATTCTAACGGCGACTGCAGCATGACCGACGACGATCAGGTTGTTTCAACGCCAAAAGTGACGATGGGGCCTGTCACGAATCTAGAGGCGATCCTGTCGATGAAGACAGATACGACTGTTCCAGTACCACAAGCTGGAAGATACTGTGGCCCTGCTACGAGAATATTAGAAAGTGACAACAGTGGAGGCATGGTCAGTGTAGCGCTGAATGGAATCACGAGGTTCGACGTGGAACTTGGTTAAGCTGAGTTGGCGATAACATGTTGACAGGGGAGACAGACAGATTCGGTGATACTCGGGAAGGACAGAAATTGCATTATCAGTCAGCAGTTGATAGATAACATCAATAACAACATGATTCTTTTTTGAAGTAATTACCAGTGTTATTACCGTCAAGCGAACAGGGATCAAGGTCGCATTAATGACGTTAGCGAGAAGCTTGAGTCTTTAGCTCGTCTTGTTAGTTGGAGGTTCAGCCCACAGGTTCCGATGACGGGCGATGACTAGAGAAGTAATTTGGATCCACATCGGGTCCGAGGTGGAGAATCAACAACGTCCGTCAAGCTCTTGAAAGTGACGGAGAGAGACCGAGGACTAAAGTTGAGACAAGTATGAGAGTGCGTGCTAAGCAAAATTGAAGAAAAATAGTTGAAAGAAAGAAGAGGAGAGGAAGGTTCATGGCTGATAATGAGGCTCTGGAAGTGACAAGGATGAGGAAAATATTGCCTGATGAAAGAAGACTATATTGCACCTGCAATACAACACCGAAATATCCCCATTCAATTTATTCTTATTAAACCCCTGCCCCTGTTTATGCCTGTGCCTGTGCCTGTGAGAGTCTTTGTTCAGGTCCTCGGAATGAGCCGCACGGTAATCCGTTAAAGTGGACCTTTTAGGTCCGGGTGGCGGTATCCACTATCCACGGTGCAGACCCGGTAATCGGGTGCGGCGTTATCAAGTGGAGTCTGTATTTCATCGTTTTTTACTACTCTTTATAAAGAAGAGAGTAGGTATATAGAGGTGGGCTTGGTCCCCTCGTTTTTGAACATGAAATCTTTCTATCTATCTGTATTCAAACAAAGCTTGGGTGAAACATTGACTTGATTCTCATCTTGCACTTTCATACTTCTTTATACACTTAATCAATACCCCAGAGTTGGATACTCTGCTCATATACACAAAATGGATCAACCAAACTCAAGTAGATCCTCGACAACCCTCGATAATGAAGCCCGTCCAGACGAAGCAACGTTTGCTCCTTTGAACACTCACCAGAGCACAATGTCCCGTGTCCGCCGCTCCCTTTCTCACAGCCACTCCCACTCAAGGGACGGCTCCCAGAAGGAACACCGAGATCCAGACCTCGATATCGATCTCCCCTACCGTACCCTCAGCGCAAACGCCAACCTCGATGAGTACCGCGTTGAAGTCCCCGGCGGTGCTATCCCCGGTCCCGTTCAGCCTGAAGAGATCGCTCGAAAGTCCACAAACCACGAGCCCGGAACGGAACGCCGCTACAAGCTCGTCACCTTCACACCGGGAGACCCTGAGAATCCCAAGAACTGGAGCAAGGCGTATAAGTGGTGGTGCACCATGTGTGTTGCGCTGACTTGTTTTGTCGTCGCCTTATGCTCGTCCATCATCACCGCTGATATCGCTGGTGTGACGAGGGATCTTAATGTTAGTAATGAGCTTGCTCTTGCGAGTGTCAGTCTGTTTGTTGTGGGTTTCGGTGTTGGACCCATGGCTTTTGCGCCCTTATCTGAGATTTACGGACGAAGGATTATCTACGGTTCTACTCTCTTCATTGCTGTCATCTTCATCATCCCTTGCGCTGTGGCCAACAACATTGAGACTCTTCTCGTCTGCCGTGCCATTGACGGCATTGCTTTCTCTGCGCCCATGACTCTTGTTGGTGGCACACTTGCCGATCTTTGGAAGAACGAAGAGCGTGGTGTTCCCATGGCCGCGTTCTCTGCCGCTCCCTTTATCGGTCCTGCTAGTAAGTCAACTATTATCAACCCTTTATAGCACATATACTAACAGATGCCTAGTTGGTCCTCTCATTGGTGGTTTCCTCTCCGATGCCGCTGGTTGGCGATGGCTCTACTGGATCCAGCTCATCCTCGCCTTCGTCGTCTGGGTCCTTATTACCTTTACCGTCCCCGAGACTTACGCCCCAACTATCCTGGCCCGTCGTGCTCGCAAGCTCCGAGCCGAAACTGGAGAGACCGACCATGTAACCGAGCAAGAGCTCGATCTGCGCCCCATTTCTGAACGCCTTCGAATCTTCCTCATCCGACCTTTCCAGCTCCTCTTTGGCGAACTCATCGTTTGTCTCATTTCTCTGTACATGAGTGTCCTCTACGGTCTCTTGTACATGTTTTTCGTCGCCTACCCCATTATCTACCAAAAGGGCAAGGGATACTCTGCTGGAAAGACTGGTCTCATGTTCATTCCCATTGCAGTTGGTGTTATTATGTCTGCTTTCTGTGCTCCCTTCGTCAACAAGCACTACATCACACTTGTGAAGAAGCACAATGGCAATCCTCCCGCCGAGGTCCGTCTGATTCCCATGATGATTTCATGCTGGTGTATCCCAATCGGTCTCTTCATCTTTGCCTGGACTTCGTATACAGATCTCTCCTGGGCCGGCCCAGCCATGGGTGGTTTCCCCGTCGGTTTCGGCTTCATCTTCCTCTACAACTCTGCCAACAACTACCTTGTCGATTCTTACCAGCACCAAGCCGCTTCTGCTCTCGCCGCAAAGACTTGTATCCGAAGTTTCTGGGGTGCTGCCGTCGTTCTCTTCACTGAGCAGATGTACGAGCGCCTCGGCGATCAGTGGGCCTCGAGTCTTCTGGCCTTCCTCGGCCTTGCGTGCTGTGCTATTCCTTTCATGTTCTGGAAATATGGTGCTAAGATTCGAGAGCGCAGCAAGTACGCTTACGCTGGCGAGGACGAGAGCGTTGATGATATTGAAAAGGTCAAGGGACACAACGCCTCGGGCGGTCAGGTTCGCAATGATTCTGATAATGAAGACTTGCGCCGTGCTCGAAGCTACGTGAGCAATCCTTAAGCTACTCAATCAATGAGATATGGCTTCCTGTTATCGTGCCCTAGATGGACTGGTTCACTCCGAATATAGACTTGGACTTAGATTGAGGTGGGGAAGAGATTGGATGGTAATAATACGTGGACAGGACTTGCATATGGAATTGGATATGCACGGAAAAGTTGGAATGTACTTGAATATTTAGCACAATACCTTTTGAACTTAGGACTGTTTTAATGAATAAACTCAACTACCAGTATCCATATAGTATGCTCTTTGATGAAAGCGTGCAGTACCTTTCCCAGCGAAACAATGATGACCTTGTCTAGCCCAGCCATTTCCCTCTAACTGTAGAACCAATACCGAAATGTACGAAAACCACGTAATAAAGTTTTGATGCACCCAGAAGCACCAGGATCCATAGAAATGGGAATTCCAGGGGATAATGAAAGGCTCATGCAACCTTGACTTGCGTCGGTGCACTTCGGTGACGAGATGGGTCGCATCAGAATCTTTAAGATCCACTTTAAGTGTAGCACATGGCAAAGGACCGTCTCTCTTGATCTCCCCCACTAGAGCTCTTTCACCATACCAAGACTGGAATGACGATAAAAGAATGAGAGCAAGTGCGGATAAGAACATAGGCAATTAGCGGTTCGAGTGGATCTCCAATCCTCCCTTTCCGATGCGCAGCAACGACAAACAATAGCAACTGGGAAAGAAACAAGGCCACATTTAAATGGCGCGGACGGGCAGTGAGTCACGACGTCGCAGCTTAGGATCCTTGGTCAGTGAGTTCTTGCTCGTCTTGCTCTCTATCCATTCCTCGAGATTGCTGAGAGTACACTCGGCAATCTCAGTAAGGGCCTCCTCAGTGAAGAAGGCCTGGTGGCCACACACTACCACATTGGGGAAGGTCATGAGACGCATAAGCTTATCGTCTTGGATGATGGTGGACGAATGATCGTTATAGAAGAGCTCTCCTTCTGCCTCATACACATCGAGGGCAAGACCACCAATATGGTTCGTCTTAAGTGCATGAATAACAGCTTCGGTGTCGAGCAGACCGCCCCGCGAGGTGTTGACCAACATAGCGTCCTCCTTCATCAGAGAGATGGTGTCGCGGTTGATGATGTGTCGTGTCTTTTCCATGAGTGGGCAATGCAGACTGACGATATCGCACTGGGGCAAAAGGTCCTCGAGATCCTTGTACTCGCCATATTCCTCAAAGGCCGGTGAAGGGAAAGGATCGTAGGCAAGCAATCTGCAACCGAAACCCTTCATGATGCGTGCAGTGGCGAGACCGATCTTGCCGACACCCACGATACCGACAGTCTTGCCACAGAGGGTCTTTCCGAGAAGGCCGTCAAGGGCAAAATTACCCTCACGGACACGGTTGTAGGCGCGGTGGGTCTTGCGGTTGAGAGTCTGGATGAGAGCAACAGCGAATTCAGCGACAGCCTCGGGCGAGTAAGAAGGAACGTTTGCGACCATTATTCGGAGTCGTTGTGCGGCGTCGAGATCAACGTTGTTGAAGCCTGCACATCGAAGCAAAATGGCCTTGACGCCAAATTCGGCCAGGGCTGAGATGACATTATCGTTAACAATATCGTTGACGAAAACACAAATAGCATCGGCTCCCTCGACGAGAGAGACAGTATCCTCATTAAGGGCGAATTCGTGGAAGACAAGCTCGATGCCCGAAGCAGCATGCTTGGCGTTGAGAACAGCCGTCAAGTACTTCTTGTCATAGGGCTTGGTGCTGAATACGGCGAGCTTCATATTGAGATGACTGGCTTTGGGCGGTGGGAGGGTGAGGTTTGGAATGAAAATTAACGGAAGAAATATGAAGAATCAGGTTTAGAAAATCGGATCGAATGAATGTAGGTAAGAGAGAGTAGATATTCTTATGTGATGTTTAGGTCTTTCCTCAATTGCGCGGGGTCTTGAGGCTGGGATGTAAGCTTGGAAGGTGCAGGAGAGTTGCTGGGCGTTCTCCACACCGGGAAGGTTCGTCTCGAGTATAAATATACCTTAAATTTACCTCAACACAAGTAGACGGGCCATATAACCGGCACTTATCTGGTGCTTGATAGAAATAATAAAGCAAATTTAGTGAGTATGTAGCTTAAGAGAATACCAATATTTTGGTCTGGTCCTTTTCAGTCCCTATTTTTTTGCGACCCCGCCTGACAACTCAGCTTGCCTAGGTAACCTTAACCATCTACCTATCAACAGAGACAAAAAGGAGATGAAGCCACTTCTCAGGCAAGCACAGTCGCCTAGCATACGATAAAATAGGAGGCCATATATACCACTGATACTCTGTATATTGATTCCAATCATACTGGTGTCGTCAGCATGTGCCTTGGAAGATCAGCCCATTTTGATCTTCTTAGCCCCAATGCCAAGCATGTTTATGCGTCTTTTTGAGGTGAGAGGAGGAACTTGCAGGAAAGCTGACTATTGAGTTGGGCTTTAACATGTGAGTAGACACAATACTTGATTGTTCGAAACTTTTTGTATCCGCGGATGTTTCTTAGGGAACGCATTCCTGTTCATCCATATGCAGCATGGCTAAATACCTAAACAGCATGAAACGGAAATATCTCAGGCAACATTAAAGTCTCTATACATCCATGGTTGACCATGGTTCCTGACTCATCCTGTCTCTTAGTTAAATCTTAAAAGGTCACCCAAAATTATGCAAAGCAACACCCCAGAATCGTTCCGTGTCCATGTCCGGGGGTCCGGGGTTTATGAGCCCCACACGGGCCCGTCCATCGGTCGATATGCAAGGAACAAGGGACAAGGGATGTAGAGGCCCCCAGTCAGTCACTTCTTGGTGGTGGCCTGATCTTAGAATCGTCAGTTTTTCCATCTCGATGACGACCGAAATTGTTCTGGTAGGCTCGCGGATCTGGTTTGTTTATCCATGTTCAAATACCTATACAAGGATACGTGTACGTTCAGCTCGTATCGGAGCGCCCTCGATGTTATGAAAGAGGTCTGTATGTGCTGGCTTTTTCAAAGATTTCTTCTTTCCCTATACGCCAAGTATATGTTCTTTTCCTATATGCAATAGCTAAAATATAAAAAAGTTAGTAAAATTTATTCCCTTCATGCTACCTAGGCTAAAAGGTTATAGAATACTATGCCTGTCAATTGTCGATAATAAACATTGATGACTTTACAGTCTTGCTCCTCTTGGATCTATGAGCACTCGATAAGTGTATTGCCTTTCATGCCTTCCTTTCATAGTGCTGGAATAAAAGCATTCTAATGTAGGAGGCAGAGAGTGAAGCATACCTAAAGAGCTGCCTATACTATGCCAGGCTTCAGGCATTAAGCCACGACGATACTCTTAAAGGCATCCTTGGTACTGTAACAGTGGCCTACAAGTGGCAGACTAGTATATTGAGAATAATCATTATTAATGGTTAACTTAACATCTTTAATTTAATAAATTTTGCTTTATATAGTGCGTTCGTCTTAGATCAACATTTACCTAGTTATATAAAGAACTTACTTAAACCATTCATTCATTGGAAATCCATGATGTTACTAACACAGATAGTAGGAGAGCCGCAGGCTACATGTTCGGAGCCGGAACTAGGAGTGGCTGCAGATAATCTTACCATGCTAGAGCCGGCCAAACCAGCATCGAAACCCAAAGGACTGGTCCCTCCACGTTCTCCGGATGCACCTCTCACTATCCGAGGTGATCTAATTCGGATCTCATCCTGCATCTCTTTATTCAGCTGTGGAGAAAGCCACATAGGTATCGGCCCGGGCCATATCCCTGTCCTAGCCTGCTGCGGAGATGCATCGTAACAGCTCAATCTCAGTCATTTATCATTACTTGCTTTAACCTCTACATAAGACAGGCCATCTACCGAGTATAAGTCCCAGTAATCGTATAGTCCTTCTTCGGCCCCTTGACCGTATACTCAATCTGCCATTCCTTCAGATTCACAGCCTGAAACGCAAAATTATACTTGACATCATAATAGTCATCAATGCACAAATGACCCGCCTTCGCCGCCCATCCCTTCTCCGTTGGTTCAGTGAACTCAATCTCGTGAAAGAGATAGTCTGCACGTTTGAGCTCATCGGGCTTGGCAAACCAGACGCTCAGCACGTCCTTGAGCTCGTTGTAGCGCCATACATAGCGGCGTGTAGCTTTGAAGCCGAAGCCTTGACTTGTCTTGAACTCGCCTTCTTCGATGTAGAGGTACTCCATCCCTAGCTCGTCACCATCTGTGGAGTCTTCGCTAGGATTGCCAGCGCATCGTAAACCGTCGGTCGTCTTCTCGCGGAGGAGGAATTGTGCCGTACCACTGAAGTGACCACTTGGGTGTGAAGGTAGTTTGCTGACAAGATCGCGCTCCAATTTCCACGTACCGAGAAGGCTTCGGAATACAGCATGAGCAACAAATCGCGACGTCGTGAGGCCGTCGGTCGCATCCTTTCGTGTCTGCTCCAGAGACTTTGTCGCTGCGTCCTTCGAGTCTTGATCATCGCTTGGGTTTGTGTATCGTGCTGGCGTGAGCATATTCATAGGAAGGTTATTGTGTGGAAGGTTAGGAACCGGTGGCGTCAAAGGCTCGCAAATCTGAAGTTCAAGTGCTCCCGCAATTTCGTTCATCAGGTAAGGATAGTCTCCCATTGGGAATTGTGATACTCGGAGGTCATCTCGGAGGTCGAGAGTTCGCTGGATAGAAACATCATCGCGAAGCTTGCCCTTAAAGACCTCGGAATTACGCCCCGGTGAAACACTATCAGACCACAGGGCCGCTACAAATCGAGCTTGCATTTGCATAACACCCCAGTATGGTGACCGATAGAAACCGACGAAGCTCAAGTCGGGGACTTGTGGGTGGTGAGTTCCATGGAAAGCCAAAGCAACAGGCTGATCGATGTGCTTCGGCGAGAATTGAAGTGCCTGCAGTACGTCGCTAGGGAGATAGCCTATACAGGTTGAAGCATCAAATCCAGTCGCCGCCACCACAGCTACAACATCTTCAACCTTTGTGCCATCGGACAATGTTGCTGTAGGGCCTTCAAGATCTTCCACCTTGCCGTTTGACAACGTGATCAATCCAGATCGGACAAAATCAGGGTACCATTCACTAACAGCTAGATAGGGTTGCTTGTCATCGTTTGTGCCATCAGTTTTGAGCAAAGCAGAAAACTCGGATTGGTCAGTTCCAAGAACGCCCTTGTAAATTCCGTGAACAGTCTTGGCTGTTTCTTCAGGGATGTGCCCCTGTGTGTTAATCAGAGGCTTGGGTCGGTTGTTGAGATTGTAAGATGAAAAGTCAAGCGGTAGAAAAGGTGCGGCTTTGTTTGTCGGCTAAGTTTATGTTAGTTATTTGCTAAGAATGAAAACGTATATCTGTATCTACCTTGGGGCTGGTGTAGAGGGGAAACACCCAGATCGGACGCTGAATGACATGGTGAACACTGTATTTATCGACATCCGTAATCACTGATGGATTAGGGGAATTGGCCTCAGATGAGAGGTGCGCAGCAATCGTTCCCGCAATCTCAACACCAGACATTTGTCCTCCCACAACAAGAATCTTGCCACCGCCTGGTCGGCCTTTGCTTAGCAGACTCTTGACATCCCTGTAATGGCTGCTATGAGTAACCGGAATATTTGTCTCTTTCTTCAAACATTCGGGTATTATAGGTTTTCCAAAGAAACCGGAAGCGACCAAGAGGTAGTCAAAGTTCTGGGTCTCGGTCCCGGCTTCTGACTTGGCGTTGACAACCCAACCATTGGCCGATCCTTGTGGGCGCTCTGCGCTCTCAACTCGTGTACCAAGCTTCAGTTCAAAGTTTTCGTTATTCGTCAAGAAGCGCTCGAGGTATCTGCGGAGATACCTTCCAACCATCCAACCCTGCGGGAGTTGAGGGTCGCTGTCTTCCCAGGCAAGTTCACTGAACTGCATTGTATGCCTGCTCTGATTTGACCACATAAATGGATGGACCTGGCGTCCATCGTCTGTCTTTGACGTTGGCCAGAGACCTCCGATGTCTCTCTGGGCATCGAAAACCGTGACCTTGAACTCGCCAGGAGCAGTATTGTGCAATAGCGTTTTGGCCGCAACAAGTCCTGAAGGACCAGCGCCTAGCATAATCAGCAAATGTTTCCAGAGAAATAACGTACAACTCACCAACTATACAGACCGTCTTGGCCATGTTTTTCACACCAAAAAGGTACCTGGAGGTGCTCATACAAGAATTGGTCCAACCCCTGTTCAAAAGCTTGCTCCCACAATGAGACAAGACAGGGTTGAGCGATTTCTAGCAGGAGAGCTAGGATGAGTGAGCTTTACTGGCAGCCGGGAAATGATATACAAGTCACAAACTTCTCGCCTTCATAAGCAAGAGTTTACGAGGCCCCAACAACTCAGTGTCGACAGTCAAGGGCGACCCTGAGATTGATATACAACAAGCTGTGAGCAAAGACATCCAATGAGTGTCAACCCCGTAAACGGTTTAGTCCATGATAGCTCCGCAACTCCCGACAGCTGGCGAGCGCTAGAGGCACAGCCAGCTGTGCCTCTAGACTTCAACCACGTGATCTTATGGGCACAGTAGCTGTGCCTCTAGATATCCTTATGTAAGCTTGATACAGCATAATGCATACGTAGCCTCAACTCAAACCTTCCAATTCAACGGTTGACATTACAATTGAAGCAAATTGAAGCTATTACACTATTCTGCACTTAAAATGGATCCAATTAATATATTAAATTGCTTCCCCGATGATGTCCTCCCACCTGAAGGCGAGTTTCCCTCACGAAAGGACCTCGTCACCGCTATTAACGCCTAGGCCCGAGATCGAGGCTACGCCTTCGTAGTCAAGAACTCTTGGAAGACCCCCAGCGGAAGGACCGGGGTTATCTACACTTGTGATCGAGGCATAAAGCCTGCTTCAACAATAAAGATACAAAAGAGGAATACTACATCACGCTACACAGGATGCCTCTTTTCTGTGATAGCTAAAGAGGAACCCAGTAGGACTGCGTGGTCTCTGAAGTATCGCCCTGATTACAGTCATTATATATATAACTACGAGCCGAGTAACGCTCTAGCATATCCTACTTATCGTCAGATATCAAGCCCGGATAGATTAATAGTCAGGCAACTGGCGAATGCAGGTATAACACCAAAGGTTATTACATTATATCTGAGGAATATAACTGGAATACTTGCTACGCAGAAGGATATCTATAACTGCATTGCATAAAGCAAGCAGGAGCTTATTCAAGGTTAAAGTAATATATATGCCCTCATAATGCAGCTTAAATCCGAGGGCTTCTGGAATCAAATACGCCTTAACAATAGTAGAGTCACGGCAGTATTATTTGCACATCCAAAGTCTCTTAAATACCTTAAATCCTATCCTAAAGTGCTAATACTAGATTATATATATAAGACCAATAAATATAATATGCCACTCCTTAATGCTATTAGTATTAATACTTGCCAACGGTCTTTCTGTATTGCATTTGCATTCCTCAGTAGCGAGGAAGAAGCTAACTATCAGTAGGTTCTTATACGGTTATAGTCTCTTTATAAGGCCATAACTATAGACCCTCCTTCTATAATACTTATAGACCGGTATCTTGCCTATATAAATGCTATAGCTTCTACCTTTCCTCAGTCAGTATCATTACTATGCTTATAGCATATTAACAAGGCAATACTACGGCATTGCATAGATATATTTACAAAGGACTCGAAAGATTATAAAGGGCAAGAGAAGTAGAAGGAGTTCTACTCCTTGTGGCATAATCTTATTGCCTCTAGTAACGAAGATATATACTATCAGAAGCTTAGTGAATTCAAGAAGAAGTATCTACCTGACTATATAAGTCAGATTGGCTATATCACGGAGACCTGGCTAGATCTCTACAAGGATAGATTCGTCAAGGCCTGGGTCAATCAACACCTTCATTTCAACCAATTCATTACATCACGATGCAAGGGTATTCATCAACTAATCAAATCATATCTCAAGACTTCCCAGCTTAACCTCTTTAAGGCATAGAGACATATCAAGCTAGTTATAATAAATCAGTTAGCTAAGCTTAATAGCAATCGGGCAAAACAGCAGGCTAGCTTTCCTTTAAAGCTATCCGGGTTAATATATAGCAATATCCGTGGTTAGATATTACACGAGGCCCTTCGGCTTATTAAGTCCCAAAGATCTCGGTTATTGCATAAGCTTCCCTCCTGCATGGGCTCGTTCAACAGAACTCTTAGGTTGCCATATGCTCATACGATTCAGCCCTTAATACATAGTAATCAGCCGTTACAGATATATCATTTCCACTCGCATTAGCGAATTTAACGCAACGGCAACCCTTAACTTCTTATTAAGCCGACTATACAGTCTAGTTACCTTCAGGCCACATCGGTGTTACCCGTGGCAAGCACACAGCGCAAGCCCTATGCATTTAAGGCTATTAAGTATACATTACGACCTCAAACTCAGGCACCGCCTACATGCATAAAGTGTCATCAGTCAGGTTATACAAGGAAGTCAAAAGTATACCCTCTACGGTAGGATTATATCTCAGAGACTCCTACTCAGGACTCTATAACTATTCCTCCTACTCAGGACCCTATAATAGTTGCCCCTACTTAGACCTCTATAACAGTTCATACTGTAATATATACAGTATCGAGATCAATAACATGCTTATTATCCCCAACTAGCTCTGCAGGGGTCACAGGAGTATATACAACAACGGAGATAACAATAGAGACAACAATTCACAAAACAACCATTACTATGACTTCTCCAGTAGCCGGGCTATTAACAGTTGCTGCATAAAGTAAGGCTAATACATTAAGCTATAATAATGCCTGTGCTATCTATCAACGCTATAAGGCAGATCGAGAAGCGTGGTATGCCGCATAACCTCAGGGGGCATTAAAGACTAACCAATAGTACTGTAAAGCTATAAAGCTGCCCCAGCGTTATAGCAAGGCTGAATATAACTGGTGCCTCAATTAGAAGCAAATAGGTCGCTAATATAGGATAGGAAGAAGTATTTAAGATTAGACTAAGGAAGAAATAATAAGCTATCTTGACTTCGATAAGGCTAAGACTAAACGGGTTAATAGGAACGTTAAAAAGGAGCTAAAGGCATGGCCTTTTATGACTTATCGTGGATCTAATTATATATAGAAGGCGGCAGCCCAGGATCATAAGGATTAGCAGCAGGTATACCAACATCGGAACCCCTATATCTAAATTGGGTTATAATCGGTCAATAGATATATTATATATATCATTCAAAAGCTTAGAAAAAAGGCTATTTCAGAGTACTATATCTATTATATTATAAGCTAGATTTATAGAACTGTCCTAAAGTTATAATAATCTTTACACTAGGTATGATTTTTTTATACTATTAAGCAAGCAAAATCACTGAAAACTATATTATGCCCCTGACTTAATTCCTTCCTTGCTAAACCTACTATGCATTTCCATTTTAATCTATATAAATAACCGATATCCCTGTATTTTAAAGAGCCTAAATAATAGGCTAATAGGTAGTTATACCTACTGCTGGGGTAGGCCAATTAACACCAGGGACTGCAAGCTACTGGCTATAATAGTGCTGATTATAGTTAATAAGCATATTATAATTCTATTAAGGCCTAAGATCTGCTTGTAATTACTCTCTAGCACAGTGCTAAAGTTAATTATACCAGTAGCCAATATGCCATTCCCCCTTAACTTGATATCCATAGGGCCGTTAGATCACATTGACTGGTTGCCCCGGTGGAGGGTATAAAGTGCTCTAGGCAGCAACAAGAGCTTAAGGATTCTATTGCTGCAAAGCAGTATTACTAGTGGCATCACCGGGCCTCGTATGCGTAAGCCAGAAGTCTATCTGGAGGTTAGGGGGATCGTTGCGATTATTCATAGGAGCCGGCCGTTGAGGGATAGCTTGGCTATTAATAGGGATAGACTGCAGAATATAGTTCATAGGAGGAGCAGTTATTGTAGGCGTTGCTGAACCATCAGTTTAAATAACAAAGGGAGGAGGGTTCTAATAACGGCGGCTATTAGGGTTTATAATGATTATTTATGCTATTTGAGTGTTATAGATGCTTAATACGAGAGGAATAGTTACTATAAGGGCCGAAGAACACTCAGGTTATATACTTAAAAGCGTATTCTAATTCATTGTATTAATACTAGTGTTAGTATATTATCCGCTACACAAGAGGAAGCGTGAGTCATGTTTATCTATCTTTAATGCATCACATAGCTAGAAATACAGTAAATTGGATGTAAATAGCCTCACAACATCACATCACTTACATATATCAAGCTTACATAAGGATATCTAGAGGCACAGCTACTGTGCCCATAAGATCACGTGGTTGAAGTCTAGAGGCACAGCTGGCTGTGCCTCTAGCGCTCGCCCCGACAGCTTGGCCGCTGACTAAGCCCTTGTGCTCGAATAGAGGCATCGACTTGTGAATCTATCTGTCTTCGGACAATGGTCAAGGTTCAATTAGTTGAGAATAACACCCTCTTATTCCGAGTCTTACTTCTAGATATAAGTCTTGATTGCAATAGGATAGGTGAGTGATGACAAGGTCGTACTCAAGTGGTGTAAGCAAGCTGCAGGTGTAACATCACAACCAAGTAACCAAGCGCAGATATTCTGCTTCATATTGATAGAACAATTCACAACCGGCAGCTTAGACTATATGATTTAACTCCAGGGTATTCTAGCACTGCAATCATGCTCCAATGATTATGTGTGATCTAAGCTCGCACTCCAACAACACTACTGACACTATTCGTTGTCTGACATCACAACCACCACAATACTTACCAAGGCACTAGTTACGGAACAAAATGATCTGCAATACTCACCTTGATGGCGAGCAAAAACACAAGAATATCGTCAACTTAAAGATCCATATTCAACGTTGTTGTCCATTCGGCATTTGTAATTACCCCACTTTGTTGCGAATGTCGTCATACTTTACAAATTGCAACTTTGAGAGTTTAAGAGGTTTCTAGGTACAAAAAGAGACAGCCATAAATACCCAAATCAACTTATTTCAGTGAGGTTATCCAAGATCGATTGATCTTAAGAAGTCATCTCATACCTATCATACCAAATTATCTCACATTTCTCCAACATCCTATACAATTCCAGTTCTTAAACACAACATGGCTTCTCATCACGTCCTTCTTCTCGGTGGTCATGGCAAGATCGCCCAGCTTCTTACTCCTCTCCTACTGAAACGCTCATGGACTGTCACCAGCGTCATCCGTACTGCAGAACAGACCCCCGCCATTGAACAGCTTGGGGCCGGCCTCCCCGGTAAACTCAATGTTCTTGTGCGTAGCATTGAGGATATCGATTCCCGGGACAAGGCTCTTGGAGTCTTGAGCGAAGTCCAACCTGATTATATTGCTTGGAGTGCAGGTAAAGTCACAGCTAAAGCAAGGCCTTGTAATTGAAATGCTTCTGACACGGTATAGGCGCTGGAGGCAAAGGTGGCGCTGAAAAGGTAAGCATTCTCGCATCTCCTCCTCAAATCAGCTCATTCACTAACCCACTCCAGACTTTCAAGGTGGACCGAGATGCTGCCGTTCACCTCATCGAAGCCGCAGCTTCTGTGCCCAGCATCACAAAGTTTCTTCTTATCTCATACCTTGGCTCACGTCGCGCTGGTGCCTCGTGGTGGCCCGCCGGCGAGTGGGATGACTTCCACGAGAAGGTTAACAACGGTGTTCTATCAAACTACTACAAGGCCAAGATTGAGGCCGACGAAGTTCTTTACAAGATCTCCAAAAAGAGCCCTTCCCTCGTTGGTATCAACCTTCGACCTGGAACCCTAAACGATAAGCCCGCCACAAAGGTCGAGCTTGGAAAAACCAAGCACGTCTCTTCCCCTGACGGCATTAGCCGAGAAGCTGTAGCTGAGGTTGCCTCACATCTTCTTGCTGCCAATGGTGTGAAGAACGGATGGTATGATCTACTTGATGGTGACGAGGATATTCCTGCTGCTGTTGATAGGGTCGTTAGAGAAGGCGTGGATGCTGCCCAGGGCGAAGCCATCTACAACGTTTAAGAATGCTCGGAATCTAATCACAATGACGACTCTAGAGAGTAGTAGAACATTTGGTTTCCTAAGTCTCAAGGTACAAAAATAAATAGTTTAAGAAGCATGGTCTAAGTAGAATAAACTGACCTAATAATTTCGTCTTTTACGTATCTAGCGGCCAGCTTCTCTAATACCTCAAGGCAACATTATATGATGAATTTAGCCGAAATAAGACACTCTGATTTGCGATACAGTATCGTGTTTGTGATATGATTTCCGCTTTTAGATACATAATGCTCAATTCTCTGCCTGTTCATGGCGAATTGTAAAACATTGCAGACCATGATGCATGAATGAATTCCCCTCACAAAAAGATGAAACATGCCCGTTCCGAGTTCATACCGAGAACTTTCATACAGATTACTCTATCAGTTTGTTACTGACTTCTCAGCCTCCTCAGTGGAGCCGGCGCGAACTTGTCGGGTTCGCTCAAAGGTATCGCGGTAGTCTCCCTTGACAGTTCCAAGTCGACTGTTGAGGCGGATCCCATCTGTCTCTTCGGACCGTTTGAACAACCCTGCTTTGGCTGTTCGGACTTCTTCACGGAACACCTTCCAGCTGGTGGTAAAGTAAATCAGGGTGTTCCAGAAACCTTGTAGTGGGAGGACACAACCACTAGCCACACTCAGACTAAAACTGATTCTGTCCCCATGAGTCAGGCTGTAGAGTCGGTTGATTGAGCTTGGAATCCATGTGATCAATACTGCGAAGCCAAAGATGAAGCTGGTACGTAGATATGCCATCTTTACCGGATCAAGTCGCTTTAGTTTCAAGGAGGCGTTGGATCTGATCGCACGAAGTCGGGTGATCACAGTCGAGGATGACTGCGGAGTACTATCAGACGTGCAAACCGTCTCGAATCGTTGGCCACTTCCTGAAGTAGTACGTTCTAGTTGCTCGAAGGAGCCAGGCAAAACCCATGATTGAATACGTGGGGGGTTGGAACCTGTGTGGGCTGTGGAAGGTTGGGCAAGACCATGATGTATAGCCTGTCTTGGCTCCTCTCGTGTGATCTGAACTTCCGTGACAGCAGTGCCGTAGAATTCCTGGCGGCCTGTGAGATTCTGGGGATAAGAGTCAGTGTCGCCTCTCTCACTGGTAACAAGGGGGGAGATTACCGCTTCGGAGGAGCCTCTATGCTCGCTGCTAGAGTAAGGGATGCTGTCACTCCTTTCAACCTTCATTCCATCTATCACCAGATTCCGGAGCATATTTCGAGCATGAAATACATGGTATCCGACCGCAATATAAATCATGATTGAGAGGAAAGAAAAGATCCAGATCGGGATGTAATAGGCGTAGAGGCGAACGAGACTCCAGTCGGTTCCAATCCAGCACCACAGCTTGTAAACGTCAGTTTGCGAACGGACCTTTAGTTTTCTGGTCACTCACAGTAGCATCCCCAAACATGAGGCCTCTTGGGGAGCTGCGGATGGAGATCAGAACGATCGCCGGGATCAATGGGCCGCCAAAACAGATTATACAGTAAAGCCAGGCATACTTGCGAAACATTCGTGGATCGGCGTTGCAGAAGAAGACTAGAAACACATTAATTGCCATGGCAAGAGACCACCAAGGGTCAGACTGCATGAACCTATGAAACCTGCATCAGCAGTGAAACTTGACGGGGGCAGAGACTAATACCATTCGAAGATGAAAGCCTGGGCTTGGCACAAGTTTGAGCTCTCGCCTGCTTGGAGACCATCATATCCGATCATAGATGCGACACTGGCACCTGCATTTGCAATCGAGGCGAACACGAGGAAGAGGTTAGGAGTGGTTCGAAGCTTCTCGAACAAGGCGAAGCTCAGTAGTAGAAAAATAATGGCCACCATAGAGCAGCCCGCGCCGAACCGTTCGATGGTGATAAGGACATTGATCTGTTCGGGCGTGAGAGTCTGTCCTTTTGGATGTCCCATGCTTTCCATTTTGATGACTGTCGAGTTCAAAGTCTCGGTGTTGAAGTTGGAGATGCAAAATGTGCTGAGCAGCGAATGCGCACGCAGCGCGAGTAAACGCAAATGAGAACGTAGTAAGGATGGAAGGAGCGAAAGAGGGGAATGAAAGCAGTGGTTCTCTACCTCTAGGCAGGTACAGTGAATCTGTGTTATTTCTGTGGAAGGAACGCCTACCGTTCGGTATGCGCGATAGAGTTAGCAGGTGCGAGCAGTGGCAGCTCGTATTTGTGACTTGGTGCCTTCCTACAGTGCCTATATGTGATTCATTACAGATTTTTATGAATGGCACTGGAGGACATGAACAATATTTCACGCTGGATGCCTGTATTGTTACTTGAACTATCGTTATTGGTTCCTATTGTTCGTGCTTCACCTTCCCTAGAGTATCAGAAAAATTGGCCGCTGTTAGCATAAGACGAAATCAGTAGGCCAGTTTATGCTACTTGGATTAGACTTCTTAGGCTGTTTATTTTGGTACTTTAAGGCTAAGAGCCAATTTTTTCTGGCACCCACCAGTTCACGATTACCTATCCTGTCTCTTTGCTGTGCACATGTAGTCTGCGTTTGATATCACTTTGGTGTTTGCCGAGGCGTGACAGACACTCAGTTGCAAAACAATACAATTGAACCGCCAACAGCTTGACTCGCTGAGCGTACTGTTTATCTGAGTGCTATATATTTGCAACACAGTAGCATATCCCTACTCGGGTATGTTTACAGAGAGGAGTTCTTAATGAAGGTGTACAGGCAACAACGGCAAGTGTCTTCAACCAATAATTAATTGGAGGTAAATACACCAGACAGGTCATACAAATGAAAACATTGCGCACAACATACCTACATAGTATTACAGACAACAATATTAGAATAGCAAAGCTCTAGTTATATGTTGAAGATGAATTAAAGTGTACGCTATCCAATAGGAGTGCCCTACTTTACCTTTCCTCTCCCTAATCGGCCAAGCCTCCGCAGTCTCAAGTACCTCGGCTTCACAACATCCTTGGTCAAAGCAATGTCGATCAACTCGGGCGCAAGAACCCTCTTATCCCTCATATTCGCTACTTCTACATTACACTCCATGACTGATTGTATTATATGATGCGCTGCCTCAAACTTCTAAGGCCTAGACCACAAACCTCCACTGTATTGCCCAGCTTCTGGAACTCCTCTCAAGCGGCCCCACCCTCTCGGATCCGAAGCCGCTTCGGTCATCCCGTCAATACCAACCTCTCAGTCTCACGCATCAACGCCTTCTCATCAGCCACCATGGAGTTTCCCCCTTACAGCAACTCAGTCATCTGCCCAGCGCTTGACATCGCGCCAGGTAACGCACCACCTGATCTGTTTGCTTCAGAACTTTCCTTCTTTGCTTCGCATCCTTGGACTGCTTCTCTACTGTCCGCGCCGGAGACAATCCCGTTCCTCCCGTCGTGTAGGAATCCTCAGTCACCTGCGCATGATCAGCTTTTTGGAAACTCGCTTAACAATGCTCGTGGCTTGACACATTTTATCAGCTACTTCCGTGCGCCAAGTGTTGAGGTTGCCAAGAATCCAGCACATAACATCACTGAGATTGTTGTGCTGGTATCAGTGGGTGAAGGCGTAAGCGGATATCCTGGTATTGTTCACGGTGGCATCGTTACAGCTCTCTTGGATGAATCCATGGGGACTATCTTCGATCTGAACGGCACGTTGGGCAAAGAGGCCAGAGCGTTCAAGACGTCCAATGTAACAGGCGGAATAGACGTAAAGTTTCTGAAGCCTGTCCCAACAGACAGTGTTCTCTGTATCAGAGCTATTGCTGAAGACATCGATGGTCGAAAGACTACAGTCAGGGGTGAAATGAAGGATGAGCAAGGGCAATTGCTGGCGAGTTGCTCGAGCAAGTGGGTAGCACTGAAGCCAAGCCTCTGATACGCAGCGGAGGATGGCCATGGAGTTATGTAAATAGTTATCAAAGCGCAGGGCTCTTGAATTAGAGTAAATTTATATAGAACTAAAGACATAAAAACGAATTCGAAGCAAGCCAAGGTATCAAAGAATGCAAGACTATCAAAACAAAAGCGGTATGTGAAATCCATACAGGTATCTCTTTCGCCATGGAAAACAGACCAGTCCATCTATGAAAACCATCCAGTAACTTTTCTCGGCCGTTAGTCATATAGAACCCACTCATTTAGAGCTTTCGCCCTGCTCCTGCTTCAAGCCAGGAACCATCAATTTGACCGCATCTTTGACCTTGTGCGGGTCTTCCAAGGCTTCGTAAGCTGCCTCTCGCTTACTCTTTTGTCCCTGCTGCCAAGACGTCTCGCGATCATCTAGCTCACTCTCAGCGGAGCTAATACTGCTCTGGCTTCTGTTGAGAACCATGTTGACCAGTCGGCCCTCGTTCTTCTTGACATTGCGCTGGTTCTCCTTCATGTCCTGAAGCTCTTGGTCTTCCCAGTGCATCGTCACAATGCCCATTCCTGGGAAGTTGTTCTCGAGGAAATCCTTCAAGTAAGGTAGTGTCGACTTGTCAGGTCGGTACGTCCCAGAGTCGTTGTCGATGACCAATTGGTAATACGAGGGGTCATGAGGAGGTTGCTCGTTAGGCGGACCACCAGGAATATCTTGCGATGGGTGCGTTCTTGTATGAGGGCTTGGCTCATCCGAAGCGATAGGGCGGTTAAGTCGTCTGATGAGGAATTCACCAGAACAGGCGATATACGTCTCCACGTCAGAATGCATGGTGTGCTTGCTCAGCATGTCTATACCAAATTCCTTTCCAGTCTCTGTGAATCTGAACATGCCGTCCAAAGTTAGAACATAAGTAAAGATACGACCGCCTTCATCGAAGTGGACCAGCTTTAGAAATTGTTCCGCAGCTTCTGGAGTGCATGCATCAAAGTCGCCATATTCGGTTGATGCGTTGAAATTATAGATACGGCGATGCTGGCCATGCAGCGCTTTATTCAGAATCGTGCCGCGCAGGCCTGCCGAAGAATATATCGATGCAATAATAGGTCTGAACTCGACAAAGCGGTGGTACAATTTGGATGGCACCGGGCCTTGAAGCTGCATTTCATTCGCTTGGAAACTAGCACGATGTAAGTATACTCCATTATCAAGACTGGGTGAACAACATACTCATATTTCTGTGTCTTACTCTTCTTGTTTCCATTCTGGGCGGCCTGTTCATTTTGATCTGTTCGGGCGTCGTCGTCGGAATTAGCGTTGACCTTGACGCCAGCGATTCGACCGATCAGGGGACTAAAGTGTTTGACCCATGTTGTAGGTCCGACAGTATGCATTTGCGCATAAGGCGGAGCTGAGGGTCCAAGAAGTTCCATGCTCACGCGGAGAAGAGGAGTCATGTGCATATTGTGGTTGACAACACTAGTGACAGCCTTCGTCAAATAAGCCCGCTTGCTCATCACTCGCTTCTTGGCCTCATAGATACGGCCTGGAGGGGGAATTCCTTTCCAGTCCTGCGATATGCTTGGTACTTTGATCGTAACATTGCCCAGTCTATCGTCATGGTCGGGGAAGTCTTCGTCATACAGGCGGCACTTGAGAGTGAAGCCTGTGGGTGGCACGTTGGCAACTACCCATTCATCGTCCCATTGTGGCTCAGTAGATTTTCTGATAGTTCTTGTCCGGTGAGTAAGATCAGGGTCCTCCTTGTGGCGCTTTGGCTGAGTGCCTTTCAGAGTCGCATGGAGGAAGGGGTCAGAAGAGATAGTGACAAAGTCGGCGGGAGCAAGATTCGAAGCGCCGTGGAAAATGAATCGGATCGTGTAGCCCTGAGGCGCATCGGGAAGAGGAGTTGGGTCGAAACCTCCAGGAGGTCCTTTTGTAATTTGGTGTACGCGATCTTTGAGTCCGGTCCCAATCTTGTTAGGGTGTTTTATCGCGTGGTGTCCGTGAGGAGCATCGTTTCCGTTTGTGCTATGTTGCTTTTCTGGTGATACTCCGTTGCTGTTTCTTGTTGCTGTCGAGCCATTCTGGCCGTTGGCTTGGCCGTTACCGTTGGAGCTGATTGGAGCGCTCATCTTCTGGACCCTTGTTCCCGAGGAATACGACAATGGAGTTTGGGCTTGCGATCGATCGGTTTGCGCCGGCGGGGATTGTGATTATACGGCAAATGATAGGAAAGAAGATAGCTCTCACATTTAAGGAGACCAAGTGGTTTTCTTGTACCCTTGAGGGGGGAAAAGAAAGGGAAGGAGGGTTACTTTTGACAGCCGGGAAATAGAAAGAGGCTTGCTTGTAAGGGTTCTTAAAGCACGCGTGGTGTGCACATCGGCAAGTTAAAGTGGTGTGTAAGTAAGCGCCGTCGCAACCGAAGCTCTAAATGATCGGAATCGACTTAGACGGACCTGAAGAGGTAGGTAGGTTACTTGATTTTATCCTACTACAGCTAGTTCTTTTGGCAGCCGGTGGGTTATATTTCAACACCATGGCTACTAATCTCTCAACGATGCACACCAAGTCAGACTTGGTCTGTCTTGGTCTACCCACAATCACCAAGAGGAAAATCTCTTGGCAATAAAAAGCGTCGCAAGCTCTTTGAGTCAAGTTATCAAAATATTGATATTCCTTCTGATTTCTGACGTCACTCCCGCGCTTCTCAGGGAAGTACTTGGAGGCTTCTACGGATATGGCGGCATTTGCTACGCCAAGGGCTGGGCTTTAGCGGCTATGAGTGCCGTTCGGCTGTGAAACGCCTTATGAGCGTCCACTTTTTAGGGGGGGGGACCCTGATCACTTGTTTCGGTGGCTTCGGCAAGCGGCATCCAATCCATTGTAAACTTGAATTCTTTTTAGGCCGATGTCGTTTTGATGATCGACATGACATTCATTGACAAGTTTCATGTTACATGCTCTTCATGTTCTATCGTAATTAGTCTGTGCAGTACATACTGTACACATCACTCACTTCCAAGCAATTCCAAGCACTTGGCGTAGGTTTGTTACCCTAACAACTCAATATTCCAAGACTGCCTTGCATGGTCATCTCGGACCTTGTAAAGAAGCTCGGGGCAATAATGGAATAATAACAACTGTCATTCATTCGTGCAAGTACGAATCGAATAAAGTTCGCCTAGTGATTTATACGTCTTGTCAAATCAGTTGACGAGATGCACGAGTTTTCAACCGTCGTCCATTAGACCCAGTCTTTGGATGTCGAGTTAACTTTATTTTTACGAGCAAAAGAAACAGCCGAATCTTAGCTCTACAAGTCATCTTATTTCAACGTCTGATTTACGGGGTGACCAATAAGAATACCTTCTTTCATTCCTTTAGTAAAGATCCAGTTCTGCTCGGACATTAGCCATGCACTTCACTATTTGTAAGTCCAGGAAGAGACCAACCAGCAGCATTACGCATATTTATCGACAGGATGTCTTGCTTTGAGGGAAAAGTTCGAATAACAAACCATGGTAAAAGTTCGGTGCAGCTTGATGTTAATTGTTGATCTCCATAAGAAGTCCAGCTGGGTGTCCATTGTGGTTATGGTAAAATCAATTCTTGGAAATCTGAATGTCCGTCTTATAGGGGTTGGTTTGCTCTACCTTCAGCTACTTGTGTCTCTTCGATCGACGAGAAGACCTGGGCTGCTTTTAATACCATCATAAACTTGAGGATCTCGCTTGAGGTCAACCTCGGAATGGTTCTATTCCTCAAGACAAATCCTATCAAGCTGCCATATTGAAGCACACCAGCAGTCTGCCAGACATTCCCTATAAAACGAAATGAATCTGCTCCGCTATAAAATGGCGCCGATACAGTCAGGCATATGTTCTTGGTACACTCACTATTGACTTCAACTTCATTAGTGATGTTTCAACCTGTCCTGTTGAGGGCCTACAAGAGTGCCTAGGTAGTGAGCAACAGAAAGAATGGCCACTAACCTTCAGGGTATATGCAGAAATAAATGACCTAAGATCGTGATCTAAATAGCATAAAGTGACTTACTGATTTCATTTCTCATACCTCAAGCGGCCAACTTTTCTGATACCCTGAAGAGTGCCTATATGCGCCAACATCAGAGTAGGCTAGCAGCAAATACATAGTTACTTCCTGTATGAGTATCCCTTATGTTCATATTTCGCCGTGTAGTTGTACGACCTCTTCGGTCTGTCATTAAGGTAGAGAGTGCTGGACATCCTTCTTGGATTATGAAAATGGCCTTGTCCATTCGCAGAATTGTCGCATCTTATAGGAAAAACCAAGCAATTCTGCAACTATACCAACCACTGTCTTCCTTTTAAAAGTACGGCTATGAAATCTAATGCAACTCAATGCTTTGCCCACCTGATGTTTTCGATAAAAGCCTTCGATTGGCAACTTGAGAAGTTTGCACGGGTAACAAGATGAAGTTTTTGGATAACTAACACCAACCTATCGCCTTTGTGCAGTTGAGTAAAAGCCACAAAACGTTGAAGATACACCTCTGCCTCATTAGTATACCACAAAAGCTACGAGTTTAATACGGTACCTTGGTAGGCATAGTTAGTGACTACCTACTAGGTAACTAACACAATACTACGACCAGTCGCTTACCCTAGACGTAAATAATGTCGACTGATCTTACTAACACCACTTTTTCTTGCCGTCGTGTCTGCTGATAGTTCACGTTATTAATGGAAAACTTGAAGATCAAGCGAACAATCACTTTGTGACCGCGAATGATGAAGTTATTCGTAACAGTCAAGGTCCCCCTATGACACTTGTGTAACAGAGCTGTCCGCATCAAAACATGCTTCAGTGTAATACCACTGCAAAACCCGCTAGTTAAAGACCTCTCAAGTGTCAATTCACTTTCAAGATTAAAAATAGCCATGCCCAACGTATAACAGTATCTGGCCGAGTTTCCAAGAGCCCCGAATTGAACACGAGCTGATGGATAAAGTCTGGGCGGACAGCCATCCAAGCACGGTGATGGATAACTTGGCCGATATGCTTTGTGACATTAACGACACGCCTCGTTTTATCTCGCTTGACCTTGCCTTGGTCAAGTACACGTATATTACTGTTCAACGTTGGCCCATCCCTTGGGAACTACTAAGGTATCTGGGACTGACAATCACTTGTGTCGCTTGAGGCGCATGACGATGCCAAGGTACTTCTACAGAAAGGTACCTGGCCTGCCGGGTAGGTCAAGTTCTGATGGGTGTACTTTTAGTGCGAGGTACAGGCACCATTCGTCTTCAATCGATATGTTACAATGGGTAAGCAATCACAACATTGGCGTGCGGTATTTTGCAAGAAAAACCAAGTGAGGTTAGACCTGATACTGGCGTGCTTTCCACGTGTTCCCCTTGTACCGCATGTATGTCTTTGATTATTAGAAACGGTGATGAAGAATGTAGGAGGTATCTTTTACTGTGAGGTACCTCCCTGACTGTGATGGATTCTGTGAGCTTCCAGGTTATCCCCAATTGTCGTCCCCAGTGGAGTCATGGGGCATTCTGATTGGCGATGCTCGTCATTCCAGTTCGCCATTGCCCCTCCGTCGATCTGCTTGCCCCGCCATTTCGACCCTGAGATCCAATCGAATGAGCTTAGCCGAACTATGAAGCCATTGGATCATACCAACAGGGGGAGCTCAGAAGAGACTTCCCATTGTCCTGGCACTGAATCACTGTCACTGCATTGCACCTCCTTACTACCTTGCCTCGCTGTTGTCGTATAAAGCTCCACGCTCGTCTCCTCTTCCAAAGATGCGGCCTTTCTCCTTTGCATCCATCCCTCGCGCTACTCGCATCACCACTCGAATCAACCCGTTTTTTACTCAACCTCGCAACTTCTCCTTTACACAAGCAATCATGGGTGTCGAAAAGACTATCATCACGGAGGGTAACGGCCCTTCCCCCAAGGTTGGCCAGACGGTCAGCATGGAGTACACTGGCTGGCTCCAGGAGAACGGCGGCAAGGGCAAGCAGTAAGCTCTTAACTCACTGTCCCTCACTTTTCACTATGACTAACGTCCCCCCAAAAGGTTCGATAGCTCTGTCGGACGTGGTGACTTCGATGTCAAGATTGGCGTCGGTCAGGTCATCAAGGGTACGCTTTTTCAAAAATTCCATCACACCACAAGCTAATCCCTTTTGCAGGTTGGGACGAGGGTGTTGTCCAGATGAAGCTTGGCGAGAAGGCTACTCTTCTTATCACCCCGTATGTACTCCCCTGAGCAATTACACATTGCGTCGTTAACAATTGTTTTGTAGTGACTACGGCTACGGTGCTCGCGGCTTCCCCGGTGCCATCCCTCCCAACTCCACTCTCATCTTGTAAGTAACAAGTCTTTCCCCCGTTGGACTGATTCTGACTCCGAAATTAGCGATGTTGAGCTCAAGAAAATCCGATAAATGTGCTCTTTAACTCCCGTCACCTTTCGATCGATCTCGGAGCATCCAGGCCCTGACGAGCCCGTTATAAGCTAGCAATGTTCAACAGAACCTTATAAAGATCAACCCGGTGTTCATTATACCCCTACATACATGCAGCACTTAGGTACAATGTCAAACTGACATTGTTATCGTTACCAAGACGGCGAAAATAAAAAAGCATTGCATTCAAAGTCTCGTGCCTCAGAGAAAAGTGCCTACCCAGTGTTGCTGTGACTATTTATCTAGCGTACCCATTGAGGTTCACCGGACACGCTCCGAATTAGAGTGACGAGTAGACAGATCTAGCAAGAAACACAACAACTAAGTTAGGTAGTGCTCTTGCAGCTTTAGCATCACGTCGACTTCAAATCTGCCCCGCGCGATTGACCCCGCTGTTGGATCTCATGATGGATAACGAGGAACCGATTTGCACCTGTACCGCGACACGAATTTAGATCCTTGAGAATGACTCTGCAACGGCATATCGGTAAATCATTCTAATTAAGATTATCTTCGCCATCCTTTGACTCTGTCGGTTTGTTGGATTGACTGATGGGACCTGCAACCAAAATACCTCCACAGTAGCACCGGATCCGAGTTGTTGGAGAGGTACAGTGGAAGCTTCAAGCACCGCCATGGGATTCTTAGTACATACGTATTGCGGGGCGGCTGTGCCACTGTCAAGCTTATGTCCACCATAAGTTGACGCTTTATGGGAAGGTGAAATGAAATGCCTGACTGTTGTCAATTCAAGACAACGATAGATACAAATTTGAAGTTCCAAATTTCGTTGAACAGCTAGCACAGTCGCTGTTTGGGTGCTGTAGAGTATGAATAGTGTACATCTGACAGCTCCGCCTCACTGACTGATTCCTCTCGGGCTTGCTTAATAAACTGCCCAAGACCGCTGACGACTATGAAAGGTGGGGCAAAACAGCTCTCGTCCGAGTTGCCTCATGCAACACTAAACCGACTCGAGCCATTACCTCATCAGCATTGGACGCCTGTCGCGCTCTCTGTTCCACCCAACTCCAAAGCCAAAACGTATTCCCTTACAAACTTACATCTGAACACACTCACAAATATTCTATCACGACTACCACGATCTGCGACGAGCCTATTCTTCGCCAGCAGATATAGTTTCCGCTGCTCTACATTTCTCACCCTTACCTTCTTGTTCGGCGGGGTTGAGCTCTGTCTGGTGCTGGATCGCCTCGGAACGACCTGACGCAGGATTACCAACATCACAATAACACCGACGACGGACAAGCTGGGGAAGCGAAAGCTCTCCAACGGGGAGTCACCTACCCATAAACGCACAATGGCTGTACGTAAATATCCCCAAGCGTCCCCCCTCCCGTTGCCTGCCGATCCTCTGATTACCAGACCATGTGAAAGTTGGGCGCTATTTTATGATATTTAGCACCACCTTAAGTACACCAGAAACTAACTGACTTGTTAATAGCAGCAGAAGCAATCAGAGATTGACCTCGCAACCCGAATGCAGGTTGACGAATCCGTTGTTGGAAATACCGAAATCGACGAATCTCTCTACAGCAGACAACTCTATGTCTTGGGCCATGAGGCTATGAAGCGCATGGGCGCTTCCAACGTGCTCATTGTTGGCCTCAAGGGTCTCGGTGTAGAAATCGCCAAGAACATTGCTCTGGCTGGCGTCAAGAGCCTCACCCTCTACGACCCGGCCCCAGTTCAGATTGCGGATCTCTCGTCCCAGTTCTTCCTCACCCCTAGCGATGTCGGAAAGCCCAGAGACGAGGTCACTGTTCCTCGTGTTGCTGAACTAAATGCATACACTCCTGTCAAGCTTCACCAGTCGCCCGGTCTTGATGGTGATCTTTCACAGTTCGACAAGTACCAGGTTGTCGTTTTGACTAATGCACCTATCCACCAACAAAAGGCCATCGCCGATTACTGCCATAGCAAGGGAATTTATGTCGTTGTCGCCGATACTTTCGGACTCTTCGGCTCTGTCTTTTGTGATTTCGGTGAGAAGTTCACAGTCATCGATCCTACTGGCGAAACTCCCCTCAGCGGCATCGTTGCAGGTATCGATGAGGAGGGCCTGGTGTCCGCCCTTGACGAAACTCGACACGGGTTGGAAGATGGTGACTACGTAACATTCTCCGAGGTCGAGGGTATGGAGGCGCTCAACGGAGCTGAGCCCCGAAAGATTGTGGTTAAGGGACCTTATACCTTTTCGATTGGTGATGTATCTGGATTGGGCCAGTACAAGCGGGGTGGCATGTACCAGCAGGTCAAGATGCCCAAGGTTATCAACTTCAAGGACTTCACCGCATCACTGAAGGAACCCGAATTCCTTATCTCCGACTTCGCCAAGTTTGATCGACCTCAACAACTTCACCTTGGTTTCCAGGCGCTTCATGCTTTTCAACTCACCCACAAGCGACTTCCCAACCCCATGGATGATGACGATGCCATTGTTGTTCTAGGTGCTGCGAAGAAGTTTGCTGAGCAGGAGGGTCTCGAAATCGAGCTCGATGAGAAGCTTTTGAAGGAGCTGAGCTACCAAGCCCAAGGTGACCTCAACCCTATGGCTGCCTACTTCGGTGGTCTTGTTGCGCAGGAGGTTCTCAAGGCAGTCTCTGGCAAGTTCCAGCCCATTGTCCAGTGGATGTACTTTGACTCTCTTGAGTCTCTGCCTACATCTACTAAGCGAAGTGCTGAGCTCTGCAAGCCCACTGGCAGCCGATATGATGGACAAATTGCCGTTTTCGGTACTGAATACCAGAACAAGATTGCCAACTTGAAGCAGTTCCTTGTCGGCGCCGGCGCCATTGGCTGTGAGATGCTGAAGAACTGGGCCATGATTGGTCTAGGAACGGGTCCCGAGGGCAAGATCTGGGTTACTGACATGGACTCTATTGAGAGAAGTAACCTGAACCGACAGTTCCTTTTCCGTGCCGACGATGTTGGTAAAATGAAGAGTGACCGTGCTGCTCTTGCCGTCCAGCGAATGAACCCCGATCTCGAGGGCCATATGATCACTTTGAAAGAACGTGTTAGCGCTGACACTGAGAGTGTTTTTAACGAGGACTTCTGGCGAAACCTGGATGGTGTCACCAACGCTCTAGATAATGTCGAGGCTCGAACTTACGTTGATCGTCGATGTGTCTTTTTCCAGAAGCCACTTCTCGAAAGTGGTACTCTCGGAACCAAGGGTAACACGCAAGTCGTCCTCCCCCACCTTACTGAGTCTTATTCTTCCTCTCAGGACCCCCCTGAGAAAGAGTTCCCCATGTGCACAATCCGAAGTTTCCCTAACAAGATTGACCATACTATTGCTTGGTCTAAAGAGTACATGTTCGAGAAGCTTTTCGTCAAAGCTCCTCAAACCGTCAACCTGTATCTGACTCAGCCCCAGTTCATCGAGAACTCGCTGAAGCAGGGCGGTAACCACAAGGAGACCCTTGAGACCATTCGTAACTACCTTACGACCGAGAGGCCTCGGACCTTTGAGGATTGTATTGCCTGGGCTCGCCAACTGTTTGAGTCTGAGTTTTCCAACAAGATTCAGCAGCTCCTCTACAATTTCCCCAAGGACTCCGAGACGTCTTCCGGCACCCCATTCTGGTCCGGACCCAAGCGAGCTCCTGACGCACTCAAGTTCGACCCCAACAACCCCTCTCACTTTGGATTCATTGTTGCCGCGGCCAACCTTCACGCCTTCAACTACAATATCAAGTCTCCAGGAACTGACAAGTCTATCTACCTGCGAGAATTGGAGAATGTCATTGTCCCTGATTTCTCTCCCGATTCCAACGTGAAGATCCAGGCAGATGATAAGGAGCCTGTTGTAAGTATGCCTACAGTTTACTAAGGATCCGCACTGACTGATTTCTAGGAGGAAGAGTCTAGTTTCGACGACAACGACGAGATCAAGAAACTGGCTGACAGTCTGCCTTCACCCAGCTCTCTGTCCGGATTCCAGCTCGTCCCTGTCGATTTCGAGAAGGACGACGACTCGAACCATCACATCGATTTCATCACCGCTTGCAGCAACTTGAGGGCCGAGAACTACAAGATCGAGCCAGCTGACCGACACAAGACCAAGTTCATTGCTGGCAAGATCATTCCAGCCATTGCCACAACTACTGCGTTAGTGACCGGCTTGGTTGTGTTGGAGCTGTACAAGATCATTGATGGCAAGGACGACCTTGAGCAGTACAAGAATGGTTTCATTAACCTGGCACTGCCCTTTTTTGGTTTCAGTGAGCCTATCGCCAGTCCCAAGGTGGAATACCAAGGACCTGATGGCAAGGTTACTCTGGATAAGATCTGGGACCGTTTCGAGATTGAGGATATCACTCTACAGGAACTTTTGGACACATTCAAGGCCAAGGGTCTCACCATCAGCATGCTAAGCTCTGGCGTCAGTCTTCTCTATGCCTCCTTCTTCGCCCCTTCCAAGCTCAAGGAACGATACGCCCTCAAGCTGAGCCAGCTGGTTGAGACTATCTCCAAGAAGCCCATCCCGGCCCATCAGAAAGAGGTGATCTTTGAAATTGTGGCTGAGGACCTTAACGAGGAGGACGTTGAGGTGCCTTACATCAAGGTCAAGGTTGCATAAGTGTCGCGATGGATGTATTGATCAATCCTAGAGTATGTATGTGAGATGTGAAAAACGACTCGAGTGCACATGAGCACATGACCGAACGATGGACGAGATCCATAACCATAGATAAACCAAACTCATTCGAACTATGCTTGACTGTCTCCCTAAAGAACTCGCTTACTCGTGATGGCAATACGAAAAAATACTTGCAATGACCAATGAAATCTATGGTGGTGCCTCAGGTCTGAAATGATGGAAGAGAGAATCCGTTTGACCAAGCCTGTTGTCATGATCCAGAGAGGCTTATCAAGAAAATAGTCTCTGTTAAATAAGCAGCGTGCAGTAAAGCGGGGTACAATTATTACGCCACGATTATGGAATGCTTCCAAGCAGCCTGTAGTTCTTGGGGGTGGGCATGACAACAATGGAAGCTCTGTGGAATCCACAACAGGCAAGCATAATACGTAGTGAAGCTGGTTAGTAAACTCCGACAGCTTGTGAGGGGCTGCTGAGGCAAGCCTGAGTGAGCAAGGCCGAGGGTCCCATGCGGGTGGTGATGCAGTTTGGCCACTTTTCTAGCTGTGTCTTGCAGATGGAGAATTGACTATAAAGGTGGTGATTGTCGCCGTCATTGAGAGACCTGACTTGTTTTTAAGATATGTCAATACAAAGAATCAATATCCGAGGATCCCGAATTTTCAACAAGAGTTTACTCTTTAAACCACAGCAGCAACACTTGGCTAGATCTTTGTCTTCACTCAAGACATCGTCTTTCAAACCTCTCTGCATTCAATCCACATATCAAACTAGAATGGTAAATACAACTGGCACACTAACTGATCTTCTCAGCCTGCTGACACAGTTGCAGGCAAGCAGCGGCAAAGTCACTGACTGGGTCAAGCCCGGCGACACCTCTGGCGAATTCAAGCGCCAAGTCAGTTCGTTCCGAGACTGGATCTCTCGCGATGCCAACGCAAAATATCCTGCCGAGAAGGGCCGTTATCACCTTTACGTGAGCTACGCATGCCCATGGGCTTGCCGAACTCTCATTGCTCGCAAGCTCAAGGGCCTTGAGGGTTTCATCTCGTACTCAGTTGTTCACTGGCACCTTGGTGAGGGCGGCTGGCGATTCGTGTCCAAGGATGAGGATGTTCCCGGCGAAAATGTCGTGCCTGATCCCATCAAGGGCCATGAGAACTTTACACACCTAAAGGATGTGTACTTTGAGAGTGAGAAGAACTATGATGGCCGATACACGGTGCCAGTTCTCTATGATATGAAGACAAACCGAATTGTGAGCAACGAGAGCAGTGAGATTCTTCGCATGCTCGGTACCGAGGTAATGTGTTTCAAATGTACATCTTTTGAGTTATGATAACTGACTTGGCTTAGTTTGACGACCTTTTGGATGAGGAGCACAAGGCCATCCAACTGTACCCCGAGAACCTACAGAAGCAGATTGAGGAGGCGCATGAGTGGCAATACGGCGGGATCAACAACGGCGTGTACAAGTCTGGCTTTGCAACCACGAGTGAGGCTTACGAGCGCAACGTTGTGGCTCTATTCGAGTCTCTGGACCGCGCTGAGAAGCATCTCTCTGAGCAAAAGGAAGGCCTTTACTGGTTCGGAAACCAGTTGACCGAAGTTGATATCAGACTGTGAGTTTCAGATCCACCCAACCAGACCTGTTCTGCTGCCAATTTCAAGGTCTTTTACTAACTGTTTTCGCTAAAAAAAAAGTTTCGTCACAATCATCCGTTTCGATCCCGTCTACGTACAGCACTTCAAGTGTAACATCCGTGACATTCGATCCGGTTACCCTGCTCTGAACCGCTGGATGCGCAACTTGTACTGGAACCACCCTGCGTTCAAGGATACCACACAGTTTGAGCACATCAAGTGGCATTACACAAGGAGCCATACCCAGATCAACCCTCACTCTATTACACCTGTTGGACCGCTGCCTCATATCCTGCCTCTTGAAGAGGAGGTTCCCGCTGTTGCTGCTGCTAAGAAGAACTAAGGATGATTTATAGTTGGACATAATTAATGATTCTAAGGATTAATTCAAAGTATGTGTGTAAGGCTCTGTGTAACCATGAATTGAGTTTCTCTACGACGTGTGATATGGATGAAACTGAGGTGAGGCCCAATCTCTGACTGTAGTATCCAAACTTTTGTGGAGGCTCCAGTGCGTTATAGCAGGTACAGTACCTAGGAGTGGAGTCGGGTGAGTTCCAGAGAGGGGATGGACCTATAGAGTGGAGGCTCAACTCAGTGCGCGCAGCAGTATCAGACAGTGCACTGCAATACACTGCACCCCAATGTTCATCCACTATCCATTTGCAATTCTCATTCCACAAACAATATGTCAATTCTCTTAGAGAACCGAAATAGTTAACCTTCAAGTCAATATTGCTAAAAAGACGCCCTCGCAAAATTACTCTTCAATTATTTTTACCACATCTTCGCTACTTCTTACCCCAAAAAGGGTCTGACTTGTCCTCTGCCAGTTGTCACGGCACTAAAAGCCCGCGCGCTAGGAGGTAGCTCTCTCTCACTCTTTTCTACCTGGGCCCTGTCTCATCTCCTCCTCTACTCTGCTCTGCCCGCTTTTGGTCTCCTCTTCGCAACAACGTCAAGCCACCGAAAACAACACTCCATACTTCGTACATTCCCTGCGTTACCGTTACACACCTTCCACTCCCCGTTAATAAACTGCCCGCCTTTTCTTTGCAACAACGACGCAACCCAATCCCAATATTCACTGCCTATTGGAGACGAGTCAAGACAATACCCGCCCCGCGAATCAATAATTACTGTACCCTACAATCAACCTTCTCCCTCGCTGTAGCTTTGATTGGGCTTTTTGGCTCGAACAAAGACCAGCTTGGCTTGGCCTGACTTGGCTCCACCTCTGGTTCGCCTTGCTCACCACTACCACCACAAGTCAAGTCTTAGGACGTCACCCTCCTCCGCCAAACTTGACCTGATCTCTCGATTTCTACGCTTTCCTCTGAATATTTTGTTCTGCATCGCTATCGCCTAAATTTACGTCGCAACATTCAACCCTGTGAATACTTTCACTTGACTCACCGACTCGACAAATTGATCGTCCTATTCTCCGCACAACAATAACCCATTCTTCCGTTATCGCATATTATCCTCGCCACGTTGTCACCTTTGTTTGCCGATACCAATAACAAAAATTAAACTGCACATTACCTAGACAAAAGCTGTCGTTGTTCTGACAAGGCTCAGTTCTTCAAACCGTTCTTCGCTTGCGATTTTGAGTTGGTTTCAGGGACCTTTCACCCGTCATTTTTGTAATACCGACCTCTCGGATGCGCTCATAGCGTTGCATTTCTTTACAATGGTTGTTCGATACGAAGCAGAGGATCTGCTGTACTTGCGGGAGTCACCGTTATGTATCAAACCTTCGAGCCTCCCTCCAGCTGAAGAGTGGATGGGGTGAGTAGAAATAATTTCTCGCTGCTGGATTCAGTCTCCTGACCAACCTTAGACCCCCACCTGAACCGAATCGCACGCAGAACAAGGTCACCAACGATCGACCTCGATCCAACGACAATCCACTTCTCGAACAAGCTAATCGCCGTCCTGGCGTTGAAAGACATGTTTCAAGGAACAGTGCCAGTCTGTCTCCCTATTTTTGGCCTTCAGAATCTCCAATACTGACCAGCTCAACCGTTTAGACCCTGAGGACCTTGTCTTCGCACCCCCTCGAACAGCTTTTGCCTCTGCGCGAGGTAAATCAGCCCTTGAGCCTGACAAAATTACTAAAGAGTCCGAGGCTCCTAGCCGTTTCGGCAACTTCCGAAGTCGCAATGGAGACCTAGACGTCGATCGATTCCGCGATGGCCGCAACAATAACGGTCTCCGCCGTCGTGATGGCGAGAGCGAAACAGAGGGCTGGAGCACTGTGAAGCCTCGCAAGAGTTTTGGACATGAAGGTGCCGAGCGTTTCCACGGACGCATGGGAGGTAACTTCCGAGACGAGAAGCGTCAGTCCAAAGATCGTGATGACCGCGACGTTGTTCGAGATCGCCCTGCACGGACTTTCGACGGCTTTACCAGAGATGCAGAGGACAGTGAGGGGCGGCCACGAAACGGAATCAACAGAAACAAAGTCGAGCCCTGGTACAAGAACGAGTCCAATGTCGCTACCACACCTGCTACTGAAGCGACGACTACCACTCCTGATAAGCGCGAACGTATTGACCGCGCTAAGAGCTGGAGAGATCGCGAAGTTCTTGCCGATGCTACTGATGATCGCCTCAACAACAGCAACAATAACCGCACGAATGATAGACGCTGGGGGCGGGATCGTGACCAGCGAGTCGAGCGTGAGCCTGAATGGCTAGACGAACCCCTTGAGGAACTTCCTGAAGCCCACACTCAACAGGATTTCCAGAAGTGGATGGAGGAGATGAAGAAGCAGAAAGCTGGAATCTCCACTAAGCCTGTAA
Source organism: Fusarium venenatum (assembly GCF_020744135.1). Classification (NCBI taxonomy): domain Eukaryota; kingdom Fungi; phylum Ascomycota; class Sordariomycetes; order Hypocreales; family Nectriaceae; genus Fusarium; species Fusarium venenatum. Next base: position 5,746,727 of record NW_027072131.1, read on the forward strand.
ACGCCGAAGCGGCAGAGGCAATGATTGAAATGGAAAAACCCCCTGTTCAATCTGCCCCCGCTGTGCCATCTGCACCAGACAAGTTCTTTGAAGCTTTTGGAACAACTGCTGGTCTCGAAACTCCACGTGCCGAAGAGAATAAGAACCCTGTCGCGAAACCCAAAGCAACTGGCAAGTCATCAAGGTTTACGTCCTTTTTCGCGCAGCCCCAGGAAGAAGTTCGAGGACGAACAGAGCCCCCAACTCCTATGACTGGACCTCCTGTTCACAGTGGCATGCCCCTGCCTATGCCTTTCCCCGGCGGTCCTGCTCCTTCTGGTGGACCCGACGACGAGCGACAAGCTTTCCAGCAGTTACTTGCGAAGCTGCAGAAGCAGACCATGAGTGCTACACCCCCAGGCCCTTCGCCCTTTTCAGTCCCTCAGGGAACGCCGCCAAATGCCGGTAGACCTAACGTAATTACTTCACCTGATTCGCCTTTCCAGCAGTATGGACCTGATCGACGTATGGAAGGTCCTCTTGGCCGACCTCCGCCACACCATGTTCAAGAAATCCTTGCTCCTCGACCCCAGCAACAAGCTGCTCGTCCTGAACAGCTTCTTCAGGATCTCGTTGGCCAGCGCCAGCATGCCCCCAGCCAAGGCTCTGGCCGTCCCGATACTGCTCGTAACAACAGCAACACTGAGTTCTTGATGAACCTGATGAGAGCACCTCAGGAGGGCCAACGAAACGACTTGTTGATGCGCATGGTTCCGCAGCACCAAAAGCCAGGACAAATGCCTCAGGAGCCTGATTTCCCTAGGGACGACCGTGGCCCCCAACGTCAAATGAGACCCCAACCACCACCTGGCTTTCCGATGGAGGATCGATTCCACAACCCTTCTGACGTTGATGCACGACCGAATCAGCCTACGCAAATTTTGCAGCGTCCACCACCCCGTCCTGGCCTGGACCACCAGATGCCACCCAGCTGGATGCCTGGTGGCCAGATGCCTCCCCCTCAGCAACGAGGACTTATGATCCCTCCTCCAGGACTTCCTGGCGGTCCTGTAGGCCCTGTCGGTCCTGGACCAAACCGTAACATGCCCATGCCTCACATGTTCCCTCCCAACTTCCCACCCGGCGTGATGCCTCCTCCCGAGGCTCTAGGTGGCCCTCCACCTCGCAACATGCCTCCTCCCCCTCCCGGCTTCTTTGGCGGCCCACCTCACGGATTCATCCCTCCTGGCCTTGCAGGCTTCAATGGACCCCCTGGACCGGATTTCCCCGGTAGTCCGTTTGAAGGACGTGGCATGCCTCCTGCTGGCAACCCTGGCCGTGGCGCGGCCTTTGGCAGACCTTGATCCTGCTCTGGGCAGATACCGTGCTCAACACATCGAATCAAACACCCTTACACTATACAGCTGTACTCCTCATGTACGAAATCCATCAACTTCCTGCACGAATCTTTGAAAACAAAGGCCTTTGATACAGGGCTTTCCCACACTACTGTATGAATATCTACCGAAACCCAACACACCGCATCTTGGAAGCAGGGTACGCCCTGTAGCTAGTAACTTGTTTTTACTTGTGATTTTTTGGGAAGCACGGCGATGGGGCGGGAATCAAAGGGATATAGGCATTAAGGCAAACTCGGTGAACATTAGGTAGTGAATTCATGGATTGGTTGATGGGCGATCTTTTTTTTGTTTTGTTTCCCGTTTTAAATTTGCTTGTTTTCATCATTATTATTAGTGACGAACTTGATGCTTTTGATGAAGTAATGAGGATTGTTTGAGTTAACACGTCCAAAAGAGGAGAACAAAGAATACAAAAAGTGTATATACTACGGGCAGGTATTATGTACATGAGCAACCTTAACACGAGGTCCCTCACGTAAGCAAGTTTCATAATATAGCAACTGATACGCAAATGACTGAACAAAAGAAGGCCGAGCTCGGCCAGGGGATCGCACAATCAAGAAGAGCATGGTATGTTTTGATTCCATGTTGGTCGAGTACTGACTACGCCGAAGGGCCATCGCCCAAATGGCTTCCACTCGAGACACTTCTTTCTGCTTTACGAAGACGTTCTCTATATATCTCTGACGAGCTGTCTGTATCGGTAGTTTGGGACCGCCGAACCCCTTTTGATGGCGGAGAAGACGAAGAGAGCCCCCCGTTCCAAGAACCCTACTTCTTCATACCGAGAAAGTTTCTCCTCTTCTTCTCCTTGTGGAGCTTGCCAGGTTCCTCGTGGTTTGACTGGTTTGATGGAACACTTTGATGCGGGTTTGGTCGTGGCGCCGCACTGCCACCATGGTTGTTTATCGACATGTTGGACATGGAAGCCGTTGGAGGTACCATGCCAGGGGCAGGCCTTTGAGGAAGACCACCGGGTCGGTTTATGGGCCCAGGATTCATTGCTTGTTGAGGTGGCGGCTGTTGTGATGGTGCTGGGCGAGGAGGAGGTGGACGTTCGAAGAGGTGACGAGGTGCGTGTCGTTTGGGTCGCTCCAAGGGCAGGTCAAGTTGACGCTTGTCGCGACCAAGATCACCAATTTGACGCATGAAGAGTTGAGGAGTTAGCATATGGGAGGTTACCAAAACAATATCTCGGCTACGGGCCTCGCCAACTTCGTAACACGCCCGACTTTCGCTGTATGTAGCGCCTCCAGCCATGAAAACAATCAATCGCTGTCGGTTCTCTGGAGGACGGCGACCAGACGATGCCCAGTTCGGTCGGCCGGCACGAAGAGAGGCGCTCTGTGCTAGATGAAGTTCCTCATTGGGGTCCAGCGGTGGCTTTACATAGGGGAAGTGAGTTTGCTCGAGGATGCCCCTTGCCAGATGGTCCACCATATGTTTCAAAGCAGGTTCGAAACGTGTTAATCCGTATTCCTCGTTCAGTTGTGTTGTCTTCAGGTCGATCGGGAACAGAGGCGGGGGAAGCTGGCGCACATCTTTGAGGCCATGTGTCATACGTCCGCCCAGCTGCTCAAAACTTGCAACAACCTCAGCATCAGACTGAGGGAGACCTGCATGAGCGAGTAATCTCTTGATATCTTCGGCAATGACACCGTCTCGATATAGTATAAAGAGAACAATGAGTCGTAGTCTATCGGGAAGCGATACAGCCTCGTCGTCCAATAAAGGAACAACCATTTCGAGTATGTTCTTTGGTCTCTTAAAGTCCTCATCAAGCCCAGATGCGAGAGTCTGCTCGACTGAAGAGATATCCATAAGCTTGTGCTTCTGGAAAATGTTCATGCATTCTTGCGCCATGGTCAAATGCAGTGAATAAGCCTCCTTCATCTCTTGGAACTGCGGCAAGCCAGCCAACATGTCCCTAATCGTGTTCAAATTGGTAGTATCGGCGTTCTCGTTGGTGAAGTGTGGGTTTTGTTGGAGGAACTTTTGGAAATCGCCCATAAGTTTATCAATCGTGTCCTTCATGTGTCTATGTCGATTGTCCACCCAGATCTTGTCTTTGTCTGTCAATTCCATATCCTTCTCTTGCTCCTCTGGGGTTCCTTCGTTGATAACCGTGCGATATGTTACTTTGTCGCCGTCCTTGATGGGAAGGAGGTCGTGCGCCATGGCTTGGTAGGAAAACTCATGGACGAGGGGTGCCATCAGATCCATCGATCGGTCCGTAATGACAAGTGTGGCCTGCGGTCGTTGTGAAGCTGGTGGGAAGTTGGTATCCCATTGCGCATACGCATCAAGTTCTTCTTGGACGAATCGGGCCAGATGCGAGCATAAAACGGATGCATCGTGGAGCGCACCTTGCGGCTTGTAGTACCGGACTTTGGGATATTCTCCAAGAGTAATACAAAGACCGGCAATCTGGCTAATTATCAGTACAAATGATCCGGACGGGGCGCACGATAATGTCCTACCTTTTGCGCCAAACCCTTCATATGGGTAGGAACAATAGCATTGCATGCTGGGTGGTAGAGCATTGGAAAGCTCCAGGGGTCGCGGAGGGTAACGAGATGCGATTCTCGAGGCAGGAAATCGACGAACATGGTCTGGAAACCGGCGCGGAGCTGGCGAGCTCCAGGGAAATCGTCAATCTTGCGTCGCAGTGAGGGGTCGAGGAGGCCGGTCCAGACAAGGTAGAAGCTACGGTAGCGTCGCATCTCGAAGTCGGCGAGAAGGCATTCGACAGCGAAAGGCTCGGGCGATAGAATATAGATTGCGTCCATTTCAGGGTTCTGTTCGCGACGGTTCTCGATTCGCTCGATAGCTGGGTAGGAGAAAGCTGGTCAGCACAGGAGATAGCTTGTAGGGGGTGTTTGGGAGACCAACTGGCGATATTGTTGTTGAGGATGTCATCCTCCTTGACGACATTGTCAATGATCTTTTTGGAGTTCTCGTCGACAATCAAGCATTTCCACTATTGCGTCAAGGACACCGGTCAGTAGCTGGATCGTAAAAGGTCGATGGGAGATAGCTTACATCGCCTTGAGTGATCTTTTTGATCTGGCCCAGGATAGCTAGAGGAGGCGCATTAGTACATGTATCCTCTTTGAAGGGTTCCTTGCTTATGTAGTTCGTACCATCATGTTGCTCTTGGATGATGGACAGCCCCATGTTGTCTGGTATCGGCGGGCTGCCCCGTCACGTCACAACGTTGAGTATGAAGGAGCGAAATAGCGAGCGCCAGCGGTAGAGAGCGACAGCGAGGTCGAGTGAGCGTAGGCGGTAGAGAAACGATATGGGGAGCCAGCCCAAGAGTGGTGTGGATTGAAGCGATAGAATGACGCGCAAGGGTATCAAGAGTTAAAGGAAGAATGTTGTAAAGTAATAAGTGTAGGTTTTGCTGTTATACTACGTCGAAAGTAGAGTAATAAGTGGTTGTTCTACAGTACCTACTAAGGTATCGAGAATCAAGGTTGGGCCCTCAGGAGTTGAGTTGGCGGGGTCGCATGAAGAAAGAAGGTGGGTCTTGTAGTCCTGTCAAGCTGTGCCAGGAGCCTGGATCCCCTGTAACTGCTACAGGACAGGGGCTGGCAGATATTCAGCATGCTTTAGCAACTTTAATTGGAGCGGTGTAGTCTTTAACTGCTTGCATGTACAGTACCTTAGTAGACTGAGTGAATATGAGCCTCAACTTGGATGAGGTCATGATTGATGCTTAAGTGTCACTTTGAATAGACTAGCGGATGGATTTTTTCTGGATATATTGTTTCCGATCTTGGTTTCTGTATATGTTTTATGTCAATATATTAACTTTATGCTTTGCTTGATGCGAAACACTTGGTTCAAGCTTCAACTCAGTGATACACTCACTGGTAACTGTTGCGTGAGCTTAGTATAACTTCCATCAAACTCTTAAATTAAATTTTGAGTCATGTGAGGTGGTTTGCCGCATCCTCAGTGAATCCAATATCTCGTCCGACTGTAAGTCCTGGGTGTAGCATGAGTCCTAGGTAGGCTACTGGGTAGCAGAAAAGTTGGCCTCCTAAGTCTTAGGGTACAAAAACAAGGAGTCTAAGAAGTGTGGCGTAAGTAGCATAAACTGGCCTACTAATTTCGTCTCTTATGCTTCTAGCGGCCAACTTTTCTGATACCCTGATGGTAGGCTCCCATCAAACGCTGGTGACATGGCGGATGATCTTCATAGTAGGTGCCTGGCAAAGTGTGTCTTGTCCTGCTTCGATTGGTCCTGATTCGTTTTCTTTTGGTTGTCATGATTTAGTAACCCTCCATCACTACCATCTCCTCTGAGATAGCTTTCGACGTCGACTCTCCCAAAAACCTCGCGCTGTAGTCGTTCATGTCGTTGTCGCTCATTGGCCCTATGCCTCTTCAACTCCTTTTTGTTGGTCGGGTAAGGCATAGGCTCTCTCTTTTTCTCTATAGTTTTTGGTGTCGTGGCACCGATTCCAAGCCTGTCGTTCTTTTCTTTTACTTTGATGGGATGTCGAATGCCCCCGCGCTCTCTGCCCAGGCCTTCGTGTGCATCCATATCCCAGCCTTGAGATGTGAGTGTCCGTACACCCATGCGCGAGCGATCAAGTGATGAGGGGGGTAGTGTGTGTTGCAGTGATACTTGATGAGCGAGAGCTGCCTCATGGGGCTGTGTTGTGGATGAAACATCCAGTCCGCAATCCGGACATATTTGTGCAGCCTCTCTGGCTTCTTCTTTTGATGTTTTAGCGTCTTTGTTCTCAGGATCAGATTTCAGAACGACGGTTGCATACAAATCACCGATAACAGTTGCTGTTGACGTTGTCGCGGTCGGGAGACCAGCATCGGGATCGCGAGCTCGCACGAACTCAACCTGCTTGCGTTTAATTCCTGCGCCGAAAGGACGTTTGCGATGCAAAGGGACGTCAAACTCCTCGTCAAATTCGTCTTCCTCGTTTTGCTGCATGGTGTATGTGAAATGAAGTGATAGTGTGCTGCGTTAATGGTAGTTGAAGAAGGCAAGTTGCTTTTCAACCAAGGCTGCCTAACCTGGAACTTTTTGGCACCTCAGGTTCCCCTAGACGAAGCGTATTATGAGAATCATGGCAACACCATACATTTATTAACTTTCCTGCCTAATTCTGTTTTAATATACTGAAGTTTTACTTTAATTGATTCTCATATTCTCTTTACAGTACATCTTTACATTTAACTACAAAAATAACATTCATACGCCAATCCCTATTATCCTCTTAGTATCTGCTAATTATTATGTCCATCTTATAAATTAAACGTACATACGGTCCTTATACCTCTCTATATAGAGAGTTAGAAAAGTTTGAGACCTCCATCTTATCTGACAAAGAGCAAATCTCAAGGCCCCCACGACTAAAGTGGTATACAGTAAGCCCATCTATAAAAGCACTCAAAACAGGTTCTTATCAATGTTAATCATTATAATTCGAAATCATTGCAATTATTACTTGCAGAAAACTTGCCCAATGACAACCTTCCTCAAGTCAAAAAGGGTTGCATATTGTTAGTGTTGATGCGGTGGGCTCTTTCGTATTGACAAACGTTCCATGCATACTTTGTAAGGCAAGCCACATGATCTCATAAGCCAACAGCTTTGCATGACTCTGAGGGATCCAGCAAATTATGTTTGTTTCTAGTAAAGATACTACTGGATAGTCTCTGCAGCGACTGCATGTTGCTGCGAGAAGAACCTTGCAATATGGGCTTTATGAATTGCAGGCATCCATCTCATTCTCGGGCTGCAGGTATTGTAACACGTCAGGTCGTTGTTCAGAAGATGGAAACAATGGGAAGGTTGCATCTGAATTATAGTGACGAGGTCTTGCGCGATGTTATAAATACCTGCACTGGTCTTTCCACTTCTACGCTACTCATATCAATTCAAGAAGACCAGACTATCTCCTATATACATTTGCCAAGTTACCTATTTATCATTTCAAAATCAACAACATGGCCGAGACGATGCCTAAATGTGAGGCAAATGGCCATCACAAAATCATTATAAACAAAGAAGCCCCGAATGTCCGTCTCAAAGACTATCCCAGATAATCCCAGATACTCATAATCCATAGGTTCCTTTCTACACTCCAGTTCAAGATCCACCAGCAGGAACACCATATGATGTTCAGCCTGAAGGAAGTCTATTTTCCCCTCTTAAATTGAGAAACCTGACTCTTCACAACCGGATTTTCGTATCCCCAATGTGTCAATATTCAGCAAAGGATGGTGTCACGACCCCCTGGCATAAGCAGCACTTGGGCAGTTTCGCAGCACGAGGTCCGGGCCTCATCGTTACAGAAGTCAATGCAGTCTCACCAGAGGGGCGAATCAGTCCGGAGGATGCAGGTATCTATGATGATGGACAGCTTGGACCTCTTCAAGATATTGTGGACTTTGTTCATAGCCAGGGCGCCAAGATTGCGATTCAGATGGGCCATGCCGGGAGAAAGGCGAGCACAGTCGTACCATGGCTGGATCGCAAGAACACTGCTTTCAAAGAGGTAATATTTGTGAGACTTGTGCAAACGTTCACGGCTGACCGCGACACTGATAGGCGAATGGGTGGCCTGATGAGGTGGTCGCACCAAGTGCAATTCCTTACAGCCCAGAGTCTGTCGTCCCCAAGGAGATGACCAAGCATGATATCTCAAAGTTCAAGCAAGACTGGGTCGCCGCTGTGAAGCGTGCCGTCAAAGCCGGCTTTGATGTAAGTGAACCAGCCCGAAACCACTGATTAAATAGTTGACTCGCCTAGGCCATTGAAGTCCATGCTGCCCATGGCTACCTCATCAACTCATTCCTCTCCCCAACCTCTAATCAGAGGACAGATGAGTATGGAGGCTCCTTCGAAAACCGCATCCGTCTACTTGTTGAGATTGTCCAACTGACCCGCGAGACTGTCCCTCAAGGGTACCCCGTTTTCGCCCGCATTCCCGGGACTGACTATCTTGACTTCGATCCATCTCTACCTCAGTGGCATATCGAAGAAGCAGCACTCCTCGCAAAGATTCTTGCAGATAACGGAGTAGACCTGCTTGACGTCACTGGTGGTGGCTTGGATAGCCGTCAAAAAATCAATTCCGGCCCTGGGTATCAAGTTCCGTGGGCTGCTGCTGTCAAGAAAGCTGTCAAGGGCACTGGGACCGCTGTAACTTCTGTAGGAATGATCACTTCCGGGAAGCAGGCTCAGAGCTACCTTGACGATGGCTCTGTGGATGCGGTCTTTGTTGGACGCGGCTTTCTCAAAGATCCCAACCTGGTGTGGCACTGGGCCGATGAACTGAACATTGACATTCACGTTGCTGCTCAATGTAAGTTGCCAATACTCAATTTTTCAACGCCGATACTGACGATGTTTAGACGGATGGGGTTTCGGGATCACCCGTACTCATAGGCCGAGCAAGCACTAAGAGGAAGCAGGTCCTCAACTTGCTCCTGAGATGCCTGGAGGCAGGCCGTCACGCAGGAATTGCACAGATTCAACAAGGTTGGGATAAAGAAGAACCGGTCACTAGTGTCTTGAAATCCCACAAAGAATGCCAAAAACAGAATGTTGCATCTTTATAAACCTAGAAAATTAATGCAAGTCTCGTGTTATATCCTAATGCATCGTAATTCATGATATATCCAGAGGCCATCTACTCAGGCGGCGTTGGTGCTTGCCCGACGTGTTGCCCGTTTTTTCTGCTGAGTCCTGGCTTTCTGCAACATCTCAGCATCCATGCTCTGCCGCCATGAACAGTCGGAAACAAATTCGCATGTTCCACACTTGAACGCCTCTTCTATGTCGACACCTTTGGCCTCACGCTTGCCCTTCCACCACTCCATGTAGTTGGCGAGGTATGACTCCAATGCTTTTCGTGAAACAGGAAAGTCATGAAGGTCGATTTCGCGACCGTCGCTGCGGTGAACATATTGGACCCGAAGCATATGGCCCATAGAGTGCTCACCGTGGGGAAAAGTAAGGTCTATTTCTTGCCGAACAAGAGGAACTAGTTCTCGTAATGTTCGGTACTGTAACAGATCAGGCCCGGCTGAAGAAGAACTCTGAAAGCTGGAAGAAGGGTATTCTTGAGTGAAATCGGTTTCAGTTTCTGACGCATCCACAAAGATCTCGTCGTGCAGACTGCCGATTTGTGCGATAAACGTGTCTGAGAAGGCATCATCTGGGTTGAGCCCGTATCGTCGAAAGACCTTGAAGAAATCCAACTTGCCAGCAGCCATATCGGATAAAAATCGATGATACAGAAGCAGTTGGATCTTTGCCGGTCGTATTTGGGCGGGCGAAACAGCAGAAGAAGATCCACGCGTCTTAACATCAGCAAGATAGATCTTGAGTCCCGAGTGGTTCGCATCCGCATTTTTTGGCGGAAAGTAGTCGGCCAAAGAGGACTTCTGTTTGCCTTTTTTTGACTCTTGGCTAAAGAGTTCTGCCTCGAATTCTGGATTTGGATTCTCGTAACTCACGCTATCGATGACTCCGTTTACGAGGTTCTCGTCAACGATCCCCCATACTTCCAGCTCACGAGTAAGTCCCGTATCACGCAAGGTTCTTAGCCCTTGTACTAGATTCCATAGCTTGAGTCCAAATGCGTCCTCTTTAGTCATGATGTCAATCTTGACAGTAGTATGGACTTCGTCCTCGAGGTTTTTATGGATTTTGGAGCCTTGCTTCATGGCCGCTGTTCTCGTCCTTCGGCCCCCAGGTAATCGAGTGAGAGTATACCAGTATTGTAACTCACACCAAGCGCCAGAAGTGAGATCAGTCACGGTCAGTGGCCTCTTTGGATAAGATCTAAACCGTTGTAGAGGCGAACGGTCATCGTCATATGAGGCACCTTGATTGGTTTCAGATGCACGCCCTGCAGTGATGGTTGATTCTGATCTGGGTGATCGAGGTGACATGGAATTTAAGTTGTTCAAGGCTTTGCTCACTAATCTCTTGGGTCAGTTAGTGTGATGAAGCCTCACGAGAAACCATCACATACAATCCGGGTAGAGTACGTCCTCAATTGAGGAGGATGCAGCAGGTGGCGTTGGCAAGCCAGAAGATGTTTCGCGTTGGTTAAACGCTTGCCCTCTGTAAAGCTCGCTCGCCCGTCCTGTTTGATGAGGGCCCAACGTATGGCTTGACGCATTCCCAGTCGTGAAGGTGCCATCTTGTTCAAGTAAATGATTGGTTCTTTCCGGTACAGCGTCTATGGCTGCCAACCTCGCATTATTTTGAGGGGCGATGTTGTTGTTATTTTCAGAGGCCAACTGTAATAGCAATTCCTCCTCTTCGACAGAGAAATCGTAGCCAAATTCGTTATCGCTATCTAACGTCATCGCAGCAACGCTCACGAAGGCGATGAATCATTGTTTTTCCAGAAGAAGAATGCGGCGGGGGAATGACACTCTAGCTAATTTAGTAGGGGCTTCAATGACGAGGGAGAGATTTTGGCGTCTCGAATTTAGGACGACACGCGATGGAGAACACGGGATCACGTGGGGCACTCAGTAATTCACTGCCTAAAAATAGGCAACTACGTATTGTGTATTGTGGAAGGAGTAGAGAGCGAATACGTGTATGTAATGACTGAATCAGGGCTGATTAAGGAATATTGCTATTGAATGTTGATCTACTCATCAAGGACTCGGTATCTGAAACCCTGCGATCCTCAAGAGTCTCATTGTCTCTCCTGCAAGCAACAATGCCCGAACCCGGTCTTGAATAGTCAATAGCAGAAATAAATACATATTCTTCTGCTTCATCCCCATAGAAATCGAAATTCTCAGCTTGTTGCTGACTCTAACATCAGAGTCCTCCACCAGCTGAACTCGCTTGAAACCCGCTAAATAACAAGACTCTTGCACTGCCCTATTCTAAGTGGCTAGAGCGCTGGCTGCGACCCCTGGCCTGGGCCTGACCTGACCTGTAGGACTGTGCTATCAACTCTAGGCTTCCAAATTATCAACATAGGACAAGGCAGCAGCCACGTACAAAGCTTTCGCTCTTTCCAAAGAAGACAACCAAGTCACATTCAACCATTCGTTCTTTCCGAAACTCCAAATCGCTCCTTCCGCCCCGCTCCGTTCCGACATGTCCAGTGTCCTCCGAAGCCGTTGCCCCACTGCCGGGCCCGAAGCCGGTAAAGGCACCGGCCAGTCAACAATAATAATAACAACTCCCAAGCTGGAATTTATGTCACTACCTACCGAGATACATCTCGCTATTTCTGAATTTCTCATCTATCCCGATGCTCTTTCCTTGAAACATACCAACGCCCACTTCTATAGCCTTGTCGATACAGGCATCAATCTCAAGGTTGAATGGCTGGTTGAACGAAGAAGTCTCCATCTGGAATGTCCCAACGACAGACGCTGTGATCTCGGAAGCGATCTCCGTTTCTGTCGTGGAAGTGTACCGTATGTTACTCGTTCCCCTCTTTCGTTGAAAAAATTATCCAACAGGAATTCCAGTCTATTGATGCGCCGGAGACGAGAACATGTCGAATGTGAATCTCGACCAGGCCTCGGATGTCTTGTGTACGGTACAAAGAGATGTTCCCATCGCTCTTTGTTGAGCAGAAGTCTACCACGATGGTTGCAAATCAAACTGACTATCGAGGTCTGGTGGATTGTGCTTGCCCTGATACCCATCATATTTTGTTGGATATGGCTGGCAGAATTGCCATGGGGGTCTATACTGAGTTCTTGATTCGCAAAAGCTGCGATTCTAGTTGTTTTCACAAAAGCGATATCATGTAATTTTGGCTTTATTAAGCCACTCTTATAATATTAATAATGTACAATATGGGGGCTATTTGTTGGTATTTCAAAACGGTCAAGTTAATTTATCTATTGTTCACATTGGCATACGGTAGCTTGGAGGGACAAATAACTATTGAATTTTGATGCTCAGCTATGCTTCTTTACAAGACGTAGCAACTGAGAATTCTAAAATAGTTGCCCAAATAGTGAACCAGGTTAAGCAATTGAGAGATGGAGTCGTGTATTCTCCTTGCAGCCCTATTGCTGCCTTGAGTACCTTATTCGACTATAGTTGAAATAATGACTATGTAAAGAGCGTGAATAGAAGTGTACTGGTTGTTGCAGGCGTCAAAAAACGCCTTCCTGATGTTTACTGAAAGACGAAGCCACGGTAGCGACCGGAATGCAGCATTCTGCCATACCAAACAAGGACAATAGAGGGGAAATAGACAGCAGAAAGGCTCCTGGTGAGATCCAAATGAGAGCCCGCAGAATTTGCGCTGCTTGGGTTTATTGAGAGACCCAAGAGTTCTTACTTAGATCTTTGACCGGCGCAGAAGCACAGCGGCCAGAATAACAGGCAAAACGCTCACCAATTCTCCAAGGCCTGCATATTCCGGTGGAATCCTGGCATTGACAAACGCGCCAGCAACAAGAAGCACAGCAAACGTGTTGTATACAAAACTCCACGAGAAGTTGAACTTGATACGATTAACAGACTTTCGGCTCGCATCTATCATGGTGATAATGCCACTGAGAGCAGGTCGCATGAGGACTACGTCTGCAGCAGATTGAGCAACATCTGTACCTTCGTTCACGTGAACGCCGATAGTGGCTTGGGCGAGAGCAACAGCGTCGTTTGTGCCATCGCCACAGAAAACAACAACTGGCTTCTTGTGATCATTTCCGTTGCCAAGAAGGGTCTGGATGTAGTCCTTCTTGCCAGCAGGTGAAGTTCGGGAACAGACGTTGTTTCTCGGGATGTTCAGTTTCGTGGCTAGATTCTGGACAGCTTCATCATCGTCGCCAGAGACCACATGAACTGAAAGTCCACGCATGTGCAGCGCCTTTACAGTCTCCAAAGCATCGTGCCTGAGCTCGTCCTGGAGGCCATATACAGCGCGCAAATCGTCATTTACTGTGAAACAAAAGACAGTATAACCTTGAGCGAGCAACGTGCAGACGAGAGGGTTCTCTGAAAGACCCAACCAACGGGAGTTTCCAGCCTTGAGCCTCTGACCTTTTACGACTGCTTCGATACCTTTACCTGTCAGGCTCTTTGTTTCATCTGCAGCAAAAGGCTCAATCCCGGTATTCTTAAGATGCCTCTTCACAGCTACCGAAACTGGATGTCGGCTGTTCTCGATAAGGCCCAAAAGAAGTGGAAGAGAAGGTTTGTCGATGCACTCCTTTGAAACGACAGACAGTTTCCCTTGAGTCAGAGTGCCAGTCTTGTCAAACACAACGTGAGATGTCTTGTGAGCAACTTCAATAGCGTCAGCCGACTTGAAGATAATGCCTTTCTCTGCAGCCACTCCGCTCATGATCACAATAACCATGGGAACTGCTAATCCAATCGCGCAAGGGCATGACACGATGAGGACAGCTATGGCATAAGTGATTGCCTCGGTTGTAGCCTTGGAGCCGCCATATCCTTGGACTGTCAGGCCAACACTAACCCAAATCGCGAACGTGATGATGGTCAAGGCAACTACTACAGGGACGAAATAGGAGGCCACCCGGTCTGCCAGGTCCTGCAGCTTCGGCTTTGTCAGCTTAGCCTCATCTACCATGGCGGCAATCGTATTGATGGTATTGTCACCAGGCAAGCGATCCAGTCGCACAATCATAACACCTGAGCCATTGATTGATCCTGCAATAATACCAGATCCGGGATATTTCTCCACGGGTCGGGACTCGCCCGTAAGCATGGATTCGTCAACTTCTGATGAGCCAGTCATGACGGTTCCATCAGTAGGGATTCTTGTATCGGGAAGAACCTTGAAGATGTCGCCATACTGAAGAAGTCTGATGTCAATCTCGCGCTCGGTGCCGCTCTTCTCATCGACGATAATGGCAGTTGGTGCCTGGAGTGACCGAATAGAGATTGACTCGACTGCCTTCTGACGAGCGAGTGCCGCAACCCATCGGCCAACCATAATTAAAGTCACCAGCAAAGTGGAGGTTTCGAAAAACTGTCCAGTCGAGAGAGGCTTTCCAGCAACAAGGTATCCAAAGGAGACAACAGAGAAGATGTAGGCTGCGCTAGTACTCAGGACAATCAACAAATCCATCTCGATGACTCGAGAGAAAACCAGTGCTTTGATAGCTTTGGGATAGAACGGTCCTGCAATGACAACTTGGACGGCGGTAGCCAATGCAAGTGAAGCCGAAGAGTAGGCTATCTCATTATTGGGGATTGGCGCCCATGCCATGACAAGTACAGGGATAGTAAGAACTGCAGACAGCAGAGTCATATAACCAACATGGCGAACATGCTTGTTTCCAGCTTCAAGAGACGAGTCCACGACTGGGGGGGCAAGCTTGACGGGAGGCACCCAGGATCTTTCAGCGAGGTCTCGTGCACCAATAATTTTAGGATCGAAGGAAACCCGAACATTGTTTTTGTCAAGAACAGTCATATCAACAACGCCGTCAGGCCATGTCTGTCCCACAAACTGGGATGTGTTGCCATCCACAACGAGATCCAAGCTGGAACCTTGGGTTTGGATTCTCTCGCATTTGAACTCTGTGGTTCGTTCGAGGTGTTTGATAACCTCGTTGACTGATCCGAGGCGTAAGTCAATGTTGAATTCTGCTCGTGAGAGAACGAGACTTGTTTTCAGCTCCTTGACAGCAGGAACTGTGGCTAGTGTTCGGTTGAGTTTGGTCTCGCAGCCAGTGCATGTCATACCCGAGATACTGAGAACCACACGTTCTTTTCCTGTGGTCTGATTCTCTACATCGGTAGGCTTTTCGATAGAGAGTGCTTTGTTGTCTTGATGCTCTTCGAGAACATTAGAGGTACAGCAGTCGTCATCGGGGATTTGACAACCCTGAGATTTCTCGCAGCAGGACCCGCCACAGGCGTCTCTTGGGAGCTCAGTTGAGAGCCTTTCTTTTGCACTACCACAAGTAGGGGTAAATTGGTTCCCAGCAATATCCTCTGTCTTGGTCGCATGGCAAGACTTTGAACATCCGTTTGCTGCAGAGTTATTAACCTTCGTAACCGGGTAACCTTTTGCAACAGGGTTCTCTTTGCGCCCAGTGGTGCAACAGAAGTCAGAGCAACTATCCGTAGTGACAGAATTCTTGGCAACTTTGCTATCATTTTGATCAACGGGTTGCTGTTCGGGCGGAGGCTTCTGAGAGCAGCAGGCGTCGAGACATCCGTTTGTACCAGCAAGGTCATCAGGAAGCTTTTGATTCGGGTTTTCGGCGATAATTTGTTGATTATTGGATTTGTCTTTTGCACAACACCCCTTCCTGCATTTGTCTTTGGGAACAGCGTCCTTGTCTGGCTTGGTCACTGAACAACATGCTTTACCGCAGCTCTTCTTAGCAGATGATTGGCTGGCAGATTTTACACTCTCTGTGGAGCTATTTCGCAGACGGAATCGGTTCTCTACAATCTTCTCTTTAGTGACAGAGCCTGTACTGCGGCCAGAGTCCGTTGATGTGCGTAGGAGAGAACGAGAAGACAGCTTTTTAGCCGGGCTACCCCGGGTCTCGCAGCAAGATTCCTGGCCCATAGCAATAAGAGTACGGCAAAGACATCCCAGAGCTTGAAGAGTTGCACTGTAGCGGTCGAGAGCAGAAATGCTGTGCTTGTTGCATGGCTTGCCGTCGGTTGCGCCATCGCAGCTACGGGTAGAGCTGCCACAGCCCGTCCCAGCTGATGCAGTATTAGCAAACACGTCTTCTGTAACATATGGTAAGGTTGGTCGCTCACTCTCTCTGTCATCGGAGCTCATCCTGCAGTCGCGCATAGCAAGGCGGTCAATGCAAGCTGCATTGCAGCAGGGACTGATCTTCCCACGGCAGCAGTCGGGTGCACCCTCATTGCGGTCGTTCTTGTCATCTTCACAATTCTCGGAAGCGCAGCAGTCAATTGCTTGCTCTTTGATTGTCCGTTCTTCATCCTTTGGTCCGGTTGCAGCCTTGTCTTGATCTTCGCGACTGTCAATGTCGACCTGAGACAATGCTTTAGTAGTAGGTGGCTCTGTGACCGGAGGACCACAGCAGCCCGATTTGCATCCCATCTTCTTGACTCGATATTCTGATTGTTTATGTTTGTTATTTTTGTTGAATATGTTTTTGTGAAGCAAAGTTGCATTTCTCTGACGGATATCGTTTCACCCTCCTAGCTTAGCTTATCGGCTACTACCCTGTTGCTGCAGCTTGCTCGTGAATGGCTTCACAATGGGACGACATTACAGGGTATGATTAGGATACTCGGTTGAAACATGGGATAATTGGTGTTTTCGGCATAGACCCAAGTCTTTGCTTACACTAATGCTGGTGGAAAATCGAACGTGAATGTAAGATCAGGCGAAAGAACCTTATGGCCATCAATGTCAACCACGGCAAGTCACATTGAATATTTCATTAATGATTATGATTGTATTGGAACGGCTCTTTATTCAGCCTGTAGCAGGTACTGATTGTAGGGTGACTGATCAGATGCACGCGTGGTCTTCAAAGTACCTAAGCTGCGACAACCCGTTGATGATGGTGTATATGCTATCATCCAAGTACCTAGAGTAACACATGGTAAATACGGTGAAAGAATTGATAGTTCAATTAAACTATGAACATATACAAATCAACTTGAGGTCTTATATAAAGTTGCCTCCATCAACTCTGCCATCCACCATCACCTGCTTGCTCTCCGGAACGACTGTTACCATCGAACCATGAAACGTCCCTTCAGCCAATATGTCGGACACAATTCATCTCAACGCCTCGCACATCCCACTTCTCCGTGGCTTCCTAGCAACTTTCCAAGCCCGTATCGACGGGCTTTTTGTTCGTTTCTCTAACTCTGCGAACTCAGAGACAATGTACCCGAATCAGACAGCGAGTTGCTGCGACACATGGATATTCTCCTACACCAATGCTGCCTGGAACTCAGTTGGAACATTCAGACTTACGGAACATACAAGGAGCTCCGGGATATGGTTCAGCCATCTTAATTCAGACTTACTAGCCCTTGAACTAGAGCGTATATGCTGTAGGAAGTACGGTAAGGGACTCAATTATCACCTCTGACTGAACACAAACTGAACAATGAATAGTCATAATGGACAAGCTTTCTATTGAAAAAAGCAAAGATTGTCAATAGGAACTGAACGGCGCATGGCATAACAAAGGTAGACAGGGGTCGATATGTAAAGGGACCAGTCTCTTATGGATTTCCGACACGATGTATGACATTTATTTTACGATTTTGTTTTGTTTAGTTATCCCCATTTTTGGAAATCTGAAAATAATACTGTGATTTCTTTTCTGGTCTTTTCGTGCCTATCATTTGATCTTGATGGCTCTATACCTCTAAACGATATTATTCTACAATCCCCAGATTCTTGACCGCCTATGGTTAATGGCATGCCATTATTATTTTCCACCATCAAGAATATCCGGCAGTGTCTCGGGACAATATGCTACATATTCACTTTGTTCAGGTATCCATGCTTCATGTACGAACCGACGGGAAGTTAAGCCAACGTTGTGGCTAAACATGGCAATGTAAACATCGATTTAAAAGACAACTATTCCTTTTATGGATTCTTGTTCATGTTGGATTGAGTCAAGTGTATGATTATAGATGTAGCTAACGCCTAAGCCCGTCAATAGGGGTGGGTTATGGTTTAAGCTCCTACGAATATATCATGCGTAGTCCAATGAAATTCGGCTTTAAAGGGACTTTGACGTTTACCGTACTTTGGAAGGATTATATGCTTGGCCTTTCAACATCCTGAATGAAGAATCACAAGAAATCTAAGCCGTTTAATAATGCCTAAATGATACGGCACCATGTATATGCGTTTCAAGATATTTTTAGTCGGCAATATCATTTTTCCTGTAAAGAAAGACTCCTAGGTCAATGGTAGACGACGACCACTGAGCGAACGCGGCAGAAAAAAACCTGGTTTCTGATCATACCTTCAGTTCTGATTATCCATTGAGCAGAGTGTTGCCTATATGTCTAAGTTAAACACAACAAGCACTGTTCAGGATATATAGCAGAGCTGTTCAATCCAACGTCTTCCGAAAAGACCCAAATACCATGTCACTTTCGACGTGAAGGGGACTTACTTACACAGGGATGAATAGTTGTACAATGTCTCTTTTTACATTGTATATTTTGGAAAGTCTCTCAAGAAACTGTTGAACATGATACCGCGCTGGGACAATCCAAGTCCCGCCAAATTGGAGTATAAATAGTTTATATTCCCCCTTCTTTTAACTTTCAATCCATCACCAACACAAGTCAAACAAGACTCAGCAACTCATCTTTGATCTCATCTTTGATCTCATCTTTGATCTCCTGCTTTGATACTAGATTTACCGCCAGCAAAACCAGAAACGAGAAACCACAACACACCAAACACTACACATTTTGCACAAGCGAGTAGTCGCCAACTTCATGCGACTCTACCTACGTCAAACATCTTTTCTCGTCTTCAACATGCCTTTGTCAATAAAGAGTATGTTTTCTTTGAAGAAGGATATGGCTCCCAAGTCAGAGGAAGAGGAACCTATTGTTAAGTCATACACGATGAATGACTACAAGAAGGAGAATGAGGACCTGAAGTGTGAGATCAAAATCCTCCAGGAGCAGCTGACCCGACGTTTCCAAAACGCGAGGGACGTCGAGCATGATGTCTTGGAGCATCGGGTTCTTCTCAACAAAACGCTTCGAGTACTCCAGTCTTTGGACCAGCAGCTCGGGGCAATCTATGACCGAAAGGGAATAGAGAAGGCAATCGTAAAGGCAGCCAATGAACCGAAATTGATCTATTATAAAGCTGAAGCTTTCAAGAAGGTCAAGAATGCCGAGTATGAGATTATAGGAACCCAAGAGATTGTCAAAATCTGTATCGACAGGCTTAAGGGCCACCGCAAGAAGTTCGTCAAGTATTGAGGAGAGTAAGTCGGTGTCATCTGGCAGGTTCTGGAGTTTGGAGTTTGGAGTTTCAGGCAAAGGGATTGGATGACATACCTCTCTCAAAAGATCAATACCAACATGTCATGACTGCAGGCAGAACCTGACATGAGAGCAAGGGTCTAAGAGGTAAGTATGATTCCCAAGGTATTTCTAGTCAAGTAACTAACTAACTAACCTTAGGGCTAAATAAAAAGAAAAACATAAAAAAAATGTTAAAAAAAATCACTTTTTTCTTCATGAAATTGTCCCATTTTGTACCTTTTGTGATAGACAAATTAAAACGTCAAATGTTGCTTGCTATAGCATGTCTAGTTCTTCGCACCACCTTTTAACTCCTGCTTGATCCTGGTAATAGTGCCAGGACCGCCATATGTCAATCCTGTGTAGACCATCGCCACGCTAGCTCCAGCATTGAGAATCTGTCGCGCTTGTTCGCCGTTGGTGATGCCTCCTGTGGCGAAGATGACCTTCTGAGCACCGCCCTTGGCGCCGAGGCTGGCCTTAAAAGAGTGCTTGTCTAGCATCTTGCGGTATCGGCCGACAAGGTCGAGTGTGCGGCTGTACATCGCAGGACCGGAGTAGCCACCAGTCTCCATGAGGTTTTGTCGCTCCTGGGCAGTAAGCTTAATACCAGGGGGGATGACACCGTCTCGTCGCTTGGTTGTGTTGCCGACGATAACTCCGTCGACGCCACTTCGGTGAACAGCCTCGACAATACCCTCCATTTGTGTGTCCTCATCCTCATCGGGAGAGACCTTAACCATGACCTTGGGCTTTTGCTTTCTGTCGGTCTTGGCAGCCTCGTCAACAACGGCGCTGAGGAGCCGTGTCAAGGGCTCAGTGGCCTGGAGATCGCGAAGACCGGGAGTATTAGGGCTGCTAACGTTTACGACCAGCACATCAGCGAAGCGTGCAAGTCTTCGTACACAGTAGACGTAGTCCTCGGCAATAGCCTTCTCATCCCGCTCGTCGGTTTCCTTGTTCTTGGCGATCTGAACAGCCAGAAGCCGGCCCTCTCGAAGACTTCCAGGCGGGACCTTGGCATTTCCGTCAAGGACGTCTCTCTCTGTCAGTCCAAGAGATCGGGCAAATCGTCGAAGTCGGTCCCTCAATCGAATAGCCATATCATCAGCACCACGAGAGTTGAGACCGTATCGGTTGACCATACCGTCGAGGCTGCGAACGCGGAACACTCGAGGCTTGGGGTTGCCGGCTTGGGGGAGAGGTGTGCAGCCGCCAATCTCGACAATTCCAGCTCCAAGGTCAAACAGCGCATCTGCTACCTCTCCATCCTTGTCGAGACCAGCCGAGATAGCAATTGGGTTCTGGACTTCTGTTCCAAAGATATTGACAGCCAATTCGGGGGAGTTTAGAGTAGTATCGCGCTCGCGGGGGTTAAGGTTGAGCTCATGGAGCACCTTCAAAGCCGTGGTGCCAGCATGGTGAGCGTCCTCAGCATCAGGGTATGCCCAACGCAGTAGCGGAGGAACGACCCATCGGTGGAAGAAAGCTCTGGTGTCGGTAGCGTAGAGGTAAGAGCCGTAGAGGACAGCAGCGGTAGCACTGCCGTAAAGAGCGAGTCTGAGACCAGCTCCATCACCAGCTGAAGAAGAGGACGAAGCGTTGCGGCGCTGAACGAGGTTTGACTTGGGAAGAGCAGGGCGGGCGGATGAAGCAATTCGGGTGCCAGAAACGGCAGTTCGTGATCGTAGGAGAGCGGCAGACATGGCTGGGAAGTGATGCTGGGCCGGGCCAGCTCCCAATGGTTCAACAAGACGAGAGAGAGGAAGTTGTTTCGGGTGAAGCTTCAACTTGCATCCACAAATTCCCGACGCTGGATTGCAGAGCCCAGTGCCGCACAGTACTAAGCACAGTGCAGGTGAGATGGTACCTGAAGCACTCAGTACCTAGATATACATACGACAACAACTATTTTGGGTATTATTTAGCTTTTATAATAACCGAGTTAGCAGGTAGATGTCTTCTCAAGACGATAACCATACGTTTATTAAATAATTTTAGTTTTCAATCTGCCCAATCCTATTGCTAGTCTCTATCAGCTAGCTTCGGTCAACTATAGAAGAAAGTCATTCAAGGTTAGGAAGATGACAATCCCCCTCTCATATACCACCAGTCTTGTGTAGATATGGAGCAAGTTAATAATTCAGTGGTATCATATTGTGGTCGATTTGAAGCGATATGGAATGATCGTCACGCGAGACTGTTGGACTTGATAGAACTTTTCTTCCAGGAGTGGATAAATAACCTTGCAAAGAGATGAACTCGTCACAGACAAGATTATGATCAGTCAATTCTGTTATTCAACGGCCTTATTTAATATCGGTGTCTCGATAATGGTTCCGATCCGATACCTCTTCGCATAATTCGGAGGACGACATTAATCCGGTATCCACTTTCGGCCGTCTCCAACGCCGTCTTTTGTTAGGAGCCGGGCATTGCAGACATCATGACTTCGGTGAATTCGGACATCGATCGGCCATTCCATAATTTTAACAAATCAACATGTCAGATCCCCCGATTCAGTCGTTGATTGTTTTAAATAGAAATTTGAAGGGAATTCTATATAAGAAGCTTATTGTGTAGCCACCTAATCCATATGACTTGTTCATCAATACTCTCCTGCTTTTAGCCCAATTATCGAATAAGACCTTCACTGCCAGATTCCAAATAATACCACACTAATATTCAACATGTCTCGAGCAATCTTAATCTGTGGTGCAACTGGAAAACAAGGCGGCGCCATCCTCAACAGACTCGTCAAGCAAAATGCCGATTTCAAGATTCTCGCTGTCACCAGAAACGCCAAATCTCCTTCAGCCCAACGACTACTCCGCAAATCTCCAAACATCAAGCTTGTGCAAGGCGATTTAGCTGATCCTACCGCAATCTTCAAAACTGCCAGGAGTGTCACTGATAAGCCTATATGGGGAGTGTTCAGTGTTCAGGTAAGAGAGTTCACCCCTAATCAAGCATGAGCAACCACTGACGTACTTAGGTCCCTGTTGGCTTCGGACAAGGAGGCGGTGGTGAGGTTGGACAAGGCAAATCCCTTGTCGATGTCGCTTTAGACGCTGGTGTCAAGTTCTTTGTTTACACTTCAGTCGACCGACATGGTCAGGATTCAGAAAACAACCCGACTCCAGTTCCTCATTTTATAGCAAAGCACGAAATCGAGAAGCACTTGATTGCACGCACCGCCAATACGGATATGCAATGGTCAATTCTACGTCCAGTGGCATTCATGGACAACTTGACAGACGACTTCTTGGGAAGATCATTTGTTACTGCGTGGAAGTTGGCTGTCAAAACAAAGCCAGTCCAGCTCGTCTCCGTCACTGACGTAGGCATAGTTGGAGCAGAAGCCTTCCTCCAACCTGAGAAATATTCAGGGCGTGCGGTATCGCTTGCTGGCGACGAGTTGACTCTTGACGAATTCCAAAAAGTCTTCAAGGAGAAGATTGGCCATGAAATTCCTTCAGCTTACAGTTTTATTGTTTATCCTATGATGGCGATGGTGAAGGAGTTGGGTTACATGTTCAAGTGGTTCAATGATGTTGGCTTTGATGCGGACTTAAAGGTGTTGAGACAAGAGTACCCCGAACTCAAAACTTTTGGCACTTGGCTTGAGACGGAAAGCGACTTTGCGCGCAAATGATGTGTCTTCTTGTAGATTGTTTTCATACAGGCGCTTCTTTAACATCGAAATCAATAGATTTATAGTATCTTTCATTAAATCACTCCACGGTTGTATAATACCATGTTCAGGATACAGATTGGCATCGTATTTCGTGCGGAATGGAGCATCAGATGTCGAATGAGTCCGAAAAAGAGGAGTAGAGTCGCTGAGTAGCAAGCAGTGGAATGTCGACGGGCGTGTCCTGCAAGTTCACCTGCACCAGCTATCAGTGTCCGTGACGCAGATTGAGACACGATGATTTCTTACCTTACACATGGTTGCGGAGGTGATACCACACTGGCTCATCTCTTTTACAATCTCATTTGACACAGCGTTGGCGACAAGATTATTGTTCCCAAAAGCTACCATAACCCTTAGAATGAAATCGAGATTCTCCTCACTTTGTACATCAGGTTCGGCGGGAGATGTACAGGATACAAAGACCAAAGCAGCCATATATGCTGCAACGCAGATAAGAGGGTTCGCAAAGGTTGTGCCAAGTTCAGGTATCATTCTGAAGATGTTGAGAATCTCTTCTGCCGCTGGAGCTAGACGATCTTGCGACAATCGAATCATATAACTTGGCAGTCCCTGTATGTTCGACTTCATCCTCCACAGGGCCGCTCTATGAAGGCAGATTGTAGCTGTGTGGAGCATGACGTTGACAAACACTGCATTTTGACTCTTATAATTGGCAGGAAGACACAGATTCTTTGGCAACATTAATAGCATAAACTTGAGGTCATTGTCAATCGCTCTATGCTGTTGCCAATATGCGTCATCTGTTGAGGTCTCAGCGCCTTGTCCTCGGCCATCGTCGGAATTATTATGCTCGATGGTACGGTGGAATATGTGCGCTGTAAGTACTCTTCCAGCGAAAGATGATTGTGGTTCAGCTTCGATTAGCTGATCTCCTAGGAAACGTGTTTGCTCCTCTCTTCCATACGCAAACGCTTCGTCGGAAGCTGGAAGGCGGGTGTCTATCTACACCCTTGTCAGCCATTGGTTCAGGAGCCAGGCTGATCCAACTCACCTTCTGTTGATTTATCAGAGCTGGCCATCCGGTTGTTGCACAAACAAAGCGGTCGAAACTGAATATGGTCCACCATGTTCGGCGTCGCTCCTCAAGTTCAATCCAGTCCGTTGATACGTTCCCGATCGACTCGGGCATATCAACCCGGTGCAGATTAAGTATCTGTGCAGCTCTAAGGGCAGATGATAAAGTAATGGAAGCCTTAGCGAACATTGTATGTTCGGCTTCGAAGCAAGACATCAGGGCCCAAGCTTGTACGTGACCCAGTGACAGATCATTTGTCCCGAGGCTCTAAATACATTTGGATTAGTCCTGTATTCAACCACTGTCGTAATAGAGCATACCCCGAATTCCTGTTCCTGAAGATAAGTTCTAGCACGCTTGTAGAGATCCATGCCTAGATGGTGATATGACTTGGTAGTCTCTGCAGCAAAGGCCATGACGATGTACTGGAGGCACATTGGCGTTCTCCTATGGTCGAGCAGAAAGAGAGATGCCATAAACCGCTGTCTGTGTAGCATGGGTGCTGCTTGGTGGACATCATTAAAGTATATGGTTGTTCTATTGAATCATTATTATAGTCCCGGATGTGGTCTGGTTGAATAAAGAACACCCACAGTGTTTCGACGAGATATTGAGGCAGAGGCCCCTCGATCAGACCCGACCCTGCAGGCTCATCGTTTGGATAGCTCAGCGATGCTATACCAGCAATTGAAGCGTTATTGGCTTTAAACTGATTGTCCTGAGTACGAGACGTCTCACTTTGCCGAGAAGCTTGTAGTACTCTCTCGAGGCGTGCTTTTATGTGTGTAGGTTAGCAGATGTTCAACCACCAACTCACTGCTCAGCCTAACTTACCAAGTTTGGCCTCTAAATCCTTGGCCTGGCCTCGATTTATGCCCCGATAAGGCTGCCTTGAGTCAGAGTAGACGCACTCATAATTTTGCTTGAGGCATCGACTACAACACGGCTTTGTACGATCACATTTCAGCTTGCTTTTCCGACACGGATGGCAACTAAACGGTGCAGTAGCAATACTCTCACGCCGAGCATTATGGATGCCAGCTTGAGGATATGAATTACCATCGTTGCTCATTATTGAATGATTATCGGTGATTGTAAGAGATAGGCAATTGGCGTAGGAGGGGAGTCAATGGGGGAGATATGGTTCAGTTCAGGAAGACGCGGAAATAGTGGAGTGGGCGCTTACAATATCAACAACATACCAACAGCCTGTTGCTGAATTTTAAGAAAGCACTGTTTATAGAGTTAGTTTGTTCTTGATTTGTTTGATGAAAGAATGCTAATTAGTGAATGTGACAGATGTCTATTCTCACCTTGTTGTCCTCGGCAAGCTCGTCATCGATATGTTATTTGCAATCCTACGATAACCCCACCACTGGGATAAACATAATTCGTAATCACATTTCAGTTACTTCAAAGGAAAGGCCAAGTTTATTGCTGTCTAGAGAAAGAAATCTCCCGCAGTTTTGGTCTTGATCTCTGTATCTTTTCTAATGCCTCGTGTTCCATTCCATTCCACTTTCGGCGCCTTCATGTCGTTCATTACCCAAGCTCAGAAGCTAGGCCAACAAAAAGCGTTCCGTTCAAAGCTCCTTCATCATGAGGTAGACATTGCCCTTGCCGGGAGTCAGGCTGTGAGGACTGTCGTTGTACTCACGAGCCGGGAAACGAAGAGTCACTTCCATCATGGGCTCATTGCCCTTCTTGGCCTTGCCGTCTTCGTCAACAAGCTTGAGGCCCTGGACAATGCAGTTGAGACGAGGACGGAAGGTCTGCTCGTAGCCATCGCGGGTGAGACGGTTGTGCTCGTCCTTTACTTTCTTTTAGTATGGGCTTGAAAGGGGAAAAGGTGAATACTTACGACAGCGCGGGCAAGATCAAACTTACAGCGATTGAAGGCGATAGCCTTCTCGTCACGAAGGTCCAGTTCGTTCATGGCATAGCCAATGTCCTTAACGACGGCAAGCATGGTGTCCTTGATGTAGTCGGTCTCGCTCATGTAACGCTGTTGAGGAGCAAGCTTGTTAGCGCTGGTAGACAAACCGGCATGCCACATCTCCGCAAGACTTACCTTCAGAGTGACAGCAGTCTCAGGGTCCTGATCCCAGAGGCGCCGAACGACCTCGTTGACAATTCGGATCTTGTAGCCTGCGGACATCTCGAAAACTTGGAGGGGTTGAGAGAAAGAGAATTGCGATTCTAGGTGAGAGCTGTCGATGGAGGTTTCGACAGTTGTGTTGATCAAGTCAAGTTCGATGAGAAGCCATCATGGTTAGAGATTATATAGTCGATTCGACTCTTCAAACGCTAATATCGTAAACGCTGACTTCGATTATCACTATCATAACTGTTATCCTCACAACGAAGGCGTTTGCTTGTAAGTGGGGAATATCGTTTGGCTCTTTTATCCGCTGACGTTGTTTGGTCTGAAAGGTATATATCTAAGTAATGAAAGGCAATTATGTAAGATGGTATCAAAGAAATAATGTAAGAAATCAATCAGCCAAAACTCATCAAGGAGCTGCGGGCTTGGGGGTATTATTATCTTTCACCTCCCCCAAAGTCCCTGATGTTCCTGGCGCATTGCGGGACGGGCTTTCTGGTGAGATGGGCCATTCGTAACTACGAGTCGAGAAGGTCGAGTCCTTGTCGTTATCAGAGGGACTCACGGGGGCAACTTCTGTCACGCTGGCCGAGTTTCGACCTCCTGCGCCCAGCTCTGGCGTCCTCATACATCCGCGCAGTTCCTCGGCGTGGGGTCGATCGCCCTCCATTTCATACATAACGTGAGGACCATAGCCACCTGCTTGGATGGCATCGGCCTTTTCGACTTCGGCAACCCTAAGCCTCTCTTCAACATTACGTCGCTTATGCCTCTCACGCAGCCAGAGGAAGATGGCTACGCCGAGGAGGATGACTCCAAGAGCAACACCAATGCCTACACCGGCCTTTCCTCCACTAGACAAGCCACCAGAGGGAGCCACTGGCTCTGGGTTGCCAGATGCTTCCGCTGCTTCCGAATCACCAGATTGAGTTGCTATGACAGTGGTCCATGATGATTCTTCAACAGACGTGGTTTCTGATTCTGCTGATGCAGTTGTTGTTGTTGTTGCGGCTTCGGTGGACGCGGTTGATGTGATCGAAGTCTTGGTAGCCGGTGAGGTTGGGAATGATGTAGGTTCGGTGGCAGTTCCGTATGGTTCCCAGTATTGTTCACAAATCTTCCAGTAGCTATTCTCATATTCTGGATTTCAGTTAGCAAGCTGATCTCTAGTGTAGAGTTTACAACTCCATACCAAACATGTCATCTTCAGTACACTTCTTTTTTGTTCGTCTTTCTCTGTTACCAAGACATTGTTCCAGCGTATCGACGACAGTCTGATGGTTGGGTTTGTAGCACCAACAATCGTAGTCGGTGTCACCACAGCCAGTAGCGGCGACACTAATATCGAAGCATCCGGCAACACATTCGGGAATAGTCTCGTAGAGGTGCTCGGCGTTTTTGTTGGCCATTATTGGTATGGATATAGGTAATGAGATGAAGTTCAAGATAGATGATACCTAAGAAAAGAAACGAAAAGAAGCGACGCGAAGGAACAACAAGCTAACGAAGATTGAACATGAAAGATCCAGGACGACGGATCACTAGTAGGCAGGACTGAGCCGGCTTTAGTTTAATTGTCAAGGCGATCAGGGACTCCATTTGAATGAAATGGGTCCCTTGTAAATAGAATCATCTTCCCCATCTTTTGCTACCCATATAGCCATAGTAAGCCATTGGTTGATGATGCTCTCGGACTATAGACTTGGGCCAGGACAATGCGTTGTGTTGATCTCAAACGGCTAATGCTGGGGATAAGAACTTTTGCAGACTAGGGTTTCGACTAAGCCATAGGGCAGTGAACGACTCGAGGTGTCTGATCCCATCATAAGCGATACAGGTGAAATGGATCAAAGGATCTGTCCCCTGGCCAGAAAGCAACGTCGTAATTTCAGGATCAGACTAAGTGTAGGGCGTTCCAGGGTCCATAGCCTAAAATATGGATACATGTGATAACCGCAAGGCAATTCTCCCAAATATCTTTCCGTTGAGGTGGCGATTGGTTGGAGAACTAAAAGCGCCAATCAATGGAAAACGTGACGTATAACGTCTTTTGAGGTTTGTTTGCTCCGGGAGTTTGTTGTAAGAAAAAGTCCGGAAGAATTAAATACGCAATGATGAGACAAGGACATCATCTGAAAAATGGTCCAAAGGTCTAGACCTCTCTAGGAGTGGTTCTCATTGGTCAAAGGTCCACTAGTCGGGCTCTTTGAACCGAGCCTTATCGGCCTGGACGGGACGGGAGTTGAGGACAGAGGAGAGAGAGAGAGGCTGGCGCTGACTTGACTGACCCTGACCTTTATTTTTTGACATAGACATCAACACATTTTTCGCATCTGGAAAAAATTATATATTTCACGACAGAGCCCGAGAGTGAGCTTGAGGGATCATGTCACTCACTAAAGTTAACCCGTACCCAGCGGCCGCCGCAGCGATTGACAAGCAGGTCGTCGAAAATATCTTCCTTGACGACATTGTCAGCCATGACTACAGCCGCAACACCAAAATGGCCCTACTAATCTGCATGAAGGCCTTGCACAACAAAATCGAAGACGATGTATGCATCAGCAACCTATCCGGACTTTCCAAGGAGCTTGGCACTAATTTATTTGCAGGAAGACTATTGGGCTGAAGCGACAGGTGATGAAGAATGGGGAAAGGCTCAAAAGGAAGCAATGCAGAAGTTAGGGAAAAAATTAAAGGATGAATTCAGGGCCAAACGTGCCCGCCAAAAGGAAGAGGAGGATGAGGATGAGGCGGGGGAGGAACAAAAAGAAGATGAAGAAGAAGAAGAAGACGAGGAATCTGAAGAAGAAGAAGAAGAGGAAGATTTTGAAGAGGAATACGATGACGAAGGGGAAGAGACGGAAGGATCTGAGGAATCCGAAGAATCCGGTGATGAAGAATCCGATGATGGGAGCGACTGGGATTCATTATTTTTGCTGGTGCACAACATGCCCACCGAAAACGATGAGCCAAAATCCACCGCACGAAAGCGAAGTTTACCGCGGGACGGTACTCCCTGCCCTCCGCCAAGACCTCAACCCGCAAAACGACAGAAACTAGATCCTTCAGCCGCTTCAAAAGCTCCCGTGGTCCAGGATTCCGGAGAAGAGGAACCGAAACCAGTTACGAGAAAGAGACGTCTTATCGCCCAGCAAGATACAGATACCCCTGCAACAGAAGTCCCGTTTCCTAAACGGCAAAGGATAGACTCTCCGGCCGTGGTGGCGAATCCGAACGACGAGGATCGGGAGCAGGAACAGGCACAGGCACAGGCACAGGCACAGGAAGCCAAGTCCTCAGTCCCATCAGAATGGTTGGCGCCGCATCGAGAGGAATTAGAGAATTCTCAACTCCCTGAAACTCTTCGAGCCATCCTCGGACGCCTTCCTGTGAACGAACTACATTATGAGGCACAGTCATTCCTCTTAAATTTAAAGTACTTCGACACGACGGACGATGCCCTAGCAAAGGCTGCCATCGATATGGGCCTCAGGTTCTCAAAGACAGCCAAGAGCAGCGAGTACAAGATTGTTTTTGAGTACATAATGAAGCACCCCATACAGGCTGTCATGTACAACGTGTGTAAGGAAGACGAGGCTCAGCACATTCTCTTTTGGGAAAAGGTTCGGAATGTCACTGGAAAAGAGATACCACCAGAGCGTATCAAGGAACGGCGTCAAAAACGTGCCAAAAGAGAGGCAGAGGCCATGGCGAGATTCAATGCTCGTAAAGCAGCAGAGAATGCCAAGAGAGAATCACAGATGCTCAAGGAAAAGTACGTCTCTCAAATTGGCGAGGCATCAAAGCTGCCGCTTAAGGAGAAGGTCGGCAGGTGGTTGGCTGAGATTGTCAAGGCTGAGAAGAAACAATAATTTGGTATGGCATGGCAAAGGAAGTACGGAATAGCAAGAGATGGAAGTCTGCATTGGTTTGGGTTGCATGATGCATTTATGAATATAAGATCGAGATACCCCCTTGAAATGATACGAAACTACACAATATTTTGGTGTCAGAACGAGTAGTCATCAGACACGATATTGTTCGACGCTTTAAAGAAGGCTAGTGGTGCGGCGTAAACGGACCGCCGAACGAGACTGACATTCTATGGCCTCAGTCTGGTGACAGAGTCATGAGTGGATGGTACTATAATCACTCAAGCTTGGAGATAGCTGCCCATCATAAGAGCGGTCAAAGGAAGCCAAAGTTGGACCATCTCTTTACTTGTACTTGCAAGACTAACTCAACAGATCATCATCAACCCCAAATTCGTCTTTGTATCTTTCCAGGACCCTAGACATGTCCTTTTAACCATAATAATAAACTACGATACTGTCGGTTAAAGCCCTGGTAAAAACAAGACTTTGAAACCTATTGATTCGCTGTCGATCAGTGGATTGCAAAAAAGAGACACTCTCTGAAACACCACGCGTATATGCACTTATTAGTGTGTGTGGCTGAGTCGCGTGCATATAGACTCGTCCCCAATGAGACAGGAATAGCAGCAGAGATCATCTCTATCCACCTTTGGCTGGCTGTGAAAGAATGGAGATGCGACATAAACATTTCAAAATGCCAAAGGGTTGGGTTAACTTGACGGAGCATTCAGAAGTCCTAGTCAAATCGTGCTGACCACATATGCACCGTCTGTCTGTTGTCAAGTCCTACGGGCACGGTATTACCTAGTACCTTGGAGCCGAGTTTACTGAACAAAAGGGTTCAGAGCTGAAAAGGGTCCCATTGTTCGAACAATGAGCCAAGGTCTAGATCTCAATGCCGAACAGCATCCCCGCGTTGGTGGATACGCTTGAACAATAGAGTACGGCTTGGCCATCGCCTCAGCTGTAAAGTCATACGTATAATGTTCAGCGGTCAACAATAACTGTTTTCTGTAGATGTAGTGTATAGTCAGTCTATCATTGGTCTTGTTCAAATTTCCGTTCCCGGTGAACGGACAATGAAGAAGACGTTTGGACCAGAAGCTGCGCAATGCCTCGTCGTCATCGCTGGTACCCGTAGGTGGCTTGTTGGGGGCTGAGAATGACAAGTACCTATACTTTGGGGCACCTCGCGAAGACCTAGGCTAAGTTTCTAGGTGCAGTTGCAAAGGGTGCCAAGGGCTTACCGAGATGGGCAGGTCAATCAACATCGATCGATATCGACCAAGCCAGGACCCTTATCAACTCATCTCTAGGCCATTCAACAGGCCCAACAACAACAATAATAACAAGCTTGAAAGAGGCCCAGCCAGGGCCAGGCTCCCCTCTGGTGTCATGGTTTCCGATCCTGACGTCCATAGATAATTTAGCGCCCGTTGGTCCAAGAGCCCATGGACCGTTGCGCGGGTGATGGCCTATATTGGCCCCGGGCACTTCGGAGACAAAAGCATGGAATACCCCCGCTACGTAATTAACTATGGCCAAGGAAATTGTAATTAACGTGAGCTGTCGTCTTTGTTGATGTTCCGACAATGGATGGCGGAAACAGCCAAGATCACCCAATTGACTGGTAATGGGATAGGATAGAAACGTTGATGGCTGCCCGCTGCAGAAGCTTGTTGTTTGGGTTTGGTTTAGTGGTTGGCCGGGGGCCTGTTGGAAGTTGGCAGCGTAGATAGGTCCCGCCTGGGCAGGTTGCAGCGGGGACAGCGCCAAAATAAGCGACACAAGTACCTATACATGACCGATGGCTGTCTC
This sequence comes from Fusarium venenatum, assembly GCF_020744135.1. NCBI lineage: Eukaryota > Fungi > Ascomycota > Sordariomycetes > Hypocreales > Nectriaceae > Fusarium > Fusarium venenatum. The sequence continues at coordinate 5,778,637 of NW_027072131.1, forward strand.
AAGAGCGCCCACCCACTGGATCGGATCTCTTTCATCACAAGCTTTGGGTCGAGCTAAACTGGTGTGTGTGTGCGACGCCGTTTCCAAGGTTTCTTTACTTTGCCTTCACTCTAGCTGTATAGCCCGTACATACGCTTCTGGTTTCTCTTTTACCTCCTGTGTCATATATTCCTCTTACCTTTTCAGTTACACACTCACCCACCTATATATCTTATTCAATTCTTACCTTACGTCTTGTTGTTTGGATAAACCCCTTATATAAAAGTCCTTCGTCGCTGCCGCAACCGAACATCGTCACTATCGCACATGTGGTCCTAAAGCTGGTCTGGATCTCCCGCTTCGACTCTCTCGCCCTCTCCTCCCGCTAAGCCTCGACCAAGACATTTATAACCGTAATGGACGCCGATATCTTTGCCCGGAGCGGCGGAATAGGAGGCGGCGACTCGAGCGACCGACCTGGATTCTATAAGCCCGTTGGTATTGGTTTGGCTGTCGGCTCTGGTGTCTTCATTGGTGTCTCCTTTGTCCTCAAGAAGTTCGGTCTATTGCGCGCCAACGAGAAATACAATGAGGTCGCTGGTGAAGGTTACGGATACCTCAAGAACTTTTGGTGGTGGACGGGCATGATTCTTATGATCATTGGCGAAATTCTCAACTTTGTCGCATACGCCTTTACCGATGCAATCCTCGTCACTCCCCTGGGCGCCCTGTCCGTTGTCATTGCAGCTATCCTGTCGAGTATCTTCCTCAAAGAACGCCTCAGTCTGGTTGGAAAGGTTGGATGTTTCCTTTGCATTGTCGGCTCGGTCGTTATTGTTATGAATGCGCCCCATTCCTCGTCCGTTAGTGATATCCAGCAGATGCAAGGTTACTTCATCACACCAGGCTTTCTCACCTATGCCGGCATCATTATTGTCGGTTCCGCAGTCACTGCGATTTGGGTTGCCCCGAAATATGGAAACAAGAATATGCTCGTCTACATCTCCATCTGCAGTTGGGTCGGCGGGTTGAGTGTCGCATCAACCCAAGGATTGGGTGCTGCCATCATTGCTTGGATCGGAGGCAAACCTCAATACAAGGAGTGGTTCTTATGGGTTTTGTTTGTTTTCGTCATCTGCACACTGTTGACCGAGATTATTTATCTCAATGTGCGAACTCCTGATGCCCCTTTATCTCCTTTGCTAACCTCTAGTAGAAAGCGCTCAACATCTATAATGCGGCTCTTGTTACCCCAACATACTACGTTTACTTTACCAGTACTACGATTATCACATCAGCAATTCTCTACCAGGGTTTCAAGGGCTCTGTCCAGTCCATTGTCACAGTTGTTTTAGGTTTCCTAACAATTTGCTCGGGAGTCGTTTTGCTACAGATATCAAAATCCGCAAAAGATGTGCCTGATTCTGCTGTCTTCAATGGCGATCTCGATCAGATACAAACTATTGTCGAGCAAGAACAGCCAGAGACCGATCCCAAAGCAGATGCCATCCGTGGAACAGCTGCCATTGTGCGACAGATGTCTCAGCGAAGACTTAGAATGGAGGCTGAGGAACTCAAGCGACTGCACGAGGAAAAGATGATGATGGAGACCATGGATCCTATCCGCGAGGACGGACAACAGCCAGAATGGGAATGGGATGGACTGAGAAGGAGAAGAACAATGACTTTCCGAACCGGAACAATTAGCAGCTCAAGAGCTGGATCCGTAACATCTCCTCCGCCGCAGGTACCCCCGATCTCTCCCCGATTTGCCGTGAGGCCGAGCAGTCCGAGGCAGCACCCACCGCTGGGCATGTCCCAATTCCCCCCGATCGATGACGATGACGATAACGATAACGACGATGATGGCAATAACCGCCAAGAGACGAATACCCTCTTTTCCAGTATCGCTGGAACTATAAGGGGTCGAGCTCGAGGCTTCACCAATTTCTCTGGACGACACGCCAACGACGATCACGAAGACGACAAGCCCCGTCCTCGGAGCCCGATGCATCCCGTTCCTCTAACAGAGATCGCCGTCCCTCGGGATAAGGCCGACGAAGAACATGCCGCTTACTACGGCCAAACTCGCGAACATGCGTTTAACGGTCAGGACACTGAGTACCGAGGGGCGTCGTTTCGCAGTGGAAACAGTCTGGCTCCACCGACGCCCCCGCCTCATGGACAGCCACCGGATATCACAAGGCGTCAGTTTTCATTCCACAACGTTTTCCGGCGACCAAACTCATCGTCTAGATCAACGTCGCATGTCGAGGACCCAACGGAGGAAGAGCAGGCCGGACTCGTCAAAGACGATAGCCGACCCGGACCAGCCTACCACTAGGGACCAATCCGATGGGTAAAATAGGCATTGGGTGTGTAGGATTTTGAGTAGGAAAATATGCATATGCACGGCGTTATTGGTTTTGTTCTTCTTTTTGGGGGGAGGACTTGGTTATATTGCTGGGTTGGCCAAAAGCACTCCGTTGCATAGCGCTTGTATGAGGTCATCACTCTTGGGTAGAGAGAGTATAGACATGTCTTGCAGGGAGCACGAGCCTGATGACTGACTGACAACCTGTATATACAAAACTGCTGTGGGACATGGAGGCTGAGTTAGTGGAGGTTAGGAACACGACGTGATGAATAAAGATCAAGTGTACTAGGTTAAAATGCTGTTGTTCAAGTGCACTGATACCGTAACGTTAGTTACTAAGGAGATATCATGACATGGCACTTGCCCATGATGGAAATCCTCTCTTACCCCCAATAATGGATAGCCTATTTCACCCCGCACTTCTCGACCAGCCTCAACTTAAATGCTAAAGTAAGTCCCGCCGCCCGTTTCTCGAACTTTCCAAGAGACACGCGCTTAGAAATCCAATCACAGGCTTTACTCTCCTTGCTAGAATCAGGGTCCTTTCCCTGTAAAACAATTACATACCTACCTACCTGTAGGTAGTCTTTCATTTCGTGGTGTCATTGTCGCCAGTTGTCATTCAATCTCTCATCTGTCTTTCGCATTACAGCCAGCACACGTAGCCTACCTGTTTCCTTCAGTTCTTTTCGCCATCGAATCTCTTCTCTCATCATTCATTTCCATAAAGTGGCTTTTGTTCTATTCCCCAGACCAAGACATCAGTTCCCTTGTCAAACTGAAACGCTCAAGCGAGCCTCAGGGTATCAGAAAGCTTGTCCGCTGAGAACCTAAGAGACCAAATTAGTAGGTCAACTTATGATATAGATCAGACTTCGGAGGTTATTTATTTTTGTAACCTAAAGCTTGGAGACTAATTTCCGTTGCCCTTTAGACGAGGCCAAATCCTTGATCAACTCTCTACTAGCTACCTATCTACGACACGGGACAGCACATCTCACTGCGGCTGACCGCATATACGCACACGTACACGCACAGCCCACCATGTCAAGGTCACTTCAACTCAAAGATGAGGGGAACAAATGCTTCATGGCCGGCGATTATGTCGGCGCTGAAGCCCTTTACTCCAAAGCGTGAGCAGCTCTTCCTACCTATACATACACACATACATCTACAGGTTGGCGCAAATTGGAGAGAAACAGGGTTATTCTGACAGTTGTTTCACATCAGCATCATCGCAGACGCCAGGAACCCGGCTCTCTACACCAATCGCGCCATGGCCCGCCTCAAGCTGAATTACTGGGATTCAGTCGTCACTGACTGCGAAGCTTGCCTACAGCTGACACCCGACAATATGAAAGCGCGATATTATCTTGCCGAGGCACAGCTCGCCCTTCGAGATTATGACGCTTCTCTCGCAAGCGCACTGCACGCACACAAGTTATGCGCCGCTACCAACGACCGTTCGCTCGCTGCGGTCACGAGTCTTGTTCTGCGCTGCAAGAAGGAACGATGGGAGGATAGTGAAAAGAAGCGGACGCGCGAAGCAAAAGATCTTGAGAGAGAGGTCCTAGAAATGCTAAACAGGGAAAAGGAAGCAACGCTAGCGGAGACGGAGGACGGAATGGAGAAGCAGGAGATTGAGGAGGAGACCAATGCGAAGATTGAGAGGATGAAGGATGTCTTTGAGAGAGCACGGGCGGATGCTGATAAGAAGAGAGAAGTCCCCGACTGGGCGATTGACGATATCAGCTTTGGCTTCATGGTTGATCCCGTTATGGTAAGTTGTTGCTAATAAGCTCAGATATCAAGGATACCATTCTAATATGTGTTACTAGACAAAAACCGGAAAGTCGTATGAGCGCTCGTCTATCATGGAACACCTTCGACGGCATCCAACCGACCCTCTGACCCGTGAGCCGCTTGTCGCTTCGCAATTACGGCCAAATCTAGCGTTGAAGCAAGCCTGCGAGGAATTCCTGGAGAGCAACGGCTGGGCTGCCGATTGGTAATAGAGCGAATTAAGCAGTAAAGCCAGGGAGATCAAGGATTGAACAAGCGGGTGGGCAATACGACGACGGCCTTCTTACTTGCCATACATAGTGTGTTTGGAGTTTTGGCGTAAAAGGAAGGATAATGGATGAAATTAGTAGGTCAGTTTATGCTATTTAGACCAGACTTTTTGGACTGTTTACCTTTGTTCCCTAGGACTTAGGAACCTAACTTTTCTACCACCACCAAAGTGCATGCATATTTACGAGCGGATTGTCTGCCATAGCTCGGCATTCTGAACTCTTTTTGCCAATAGTAATCAGAGGTAACATGATCGATCACGATGACCTTACATTACATCTTTAAAATAAACAGCAACCAACCATACATAGCAGTGCACCCCCAGCAATGACGATCAATCAATCAATCAATCATATGTAATATTTGTCTGTCCTAAACAGAAAAGTTGGTGTCTGGGTTTTGTGGTGTGAGAATAAACAGGCATAAACTCATCTACTGCTAATTTCGTCTCTTATGTTTCTAGCGGTCAATAGTTGCCATGATAGTTTTAATTATAATTGTCCCGGAATAGTTTGTTCAAAGCAATCGCCCAGTATCCGTCGTATATATTTGGCGGACATGGGAGTATCATGATCTATCGTCCTACTTGTTCCTTAAATCGTCCAATCTGTTTTGTCCTGTACCAAATGGAATCAAACAAAATTCGCTCCCCAACGCCTTAAATACATTCTATCATGCTTCGCTGTCCAGCAGCATGTGTCTAGTATGCCATGCAGTCTAAAAAGGAAAGGGGGGTATGTCGTAAGCGTGTGCTGTGTCGTGTATCGTACAGTCTATAGGATATGCAGTACAGTATCGTACAATGTGGGTTTTACCACAACCTCCTCCTCGCACTACGCTTGGCTCTTACACCTCAACCAAGCGCACCACCAACTTCTCCTTGGGACGAAGAGTAAAGGTCGGTCCAGCGACTTCAACCTCCTTTGCTTCGTTTCCAAAGGGCTTGTCGATCTTAAACTTGCGCACAAGCTCGACCAGCATCACCTTCAGTTCCATCATGGAAAGCTGCTTGCCAATGCACATTCGCGGGCCGTTGTGGAACGTCTCGAATGCGTAAGCACTAGCTGCGCTTCTATTGAGGTCATTCCAGCGGTCAGGATTGAAGAGTTGCGCGTCAGGACCCCAGACGGAGGGGTGAGTGTTCATGACGGCGGGCGAAAGCTGGACGACTGTTCCCTTAGGGATAGCAATTCCGGCAATTTCGACATCTTGAGTTGCCTGGCGAGGTGCCATTGCGACTGCACAGTAAAGTCGTAGAACTTCGCGCACAAAGTTGTGCAGGTACGGAAGCTTGTCGATGTCGTTGAAGAATGGCATGGGGCAATTGTCATCCAATATCTTGATCTCGTCTCTCAAGCACTGCTGGCAGTCAGGTCGGCGCGAGAGTTCGTGGATGGCCCATGTGATAGAGCAAGCAGTGGTATCATGTCCAAGAATCAAGAGATTCAAGACGTACTCGACAATGCTCTCATCGTTCCAAGCAGCATCGGTGTGTTCCAACAGACACTGTAGAGCATCTCGGTTGCTAGTGTGGCCCTTTTCGCTTAGACTGCGTCGAATGTTGACAAGGCCAAAAATAAACTCTCGGACCTTTGTGCAACACTTGGAGAACTCGACACATTCTACGATTGGGACGAATTGGCGCACTGGAACCAGAGAGTTCAGGTAGTTGACGATGTGTCCGAGTGCGGATGGCTGCATCATGGTGGTGAAAGTCTCGAACAAAGGGGATTCGCTGGATTCGAGATGGTTGAGATCTAGGCCAAAAGTTTCGAGTCCGATGACATCAAGAACTGCCTTCCAAACATTGGTCTCAATTTCGACATTGCCATTCTTGTCATGTCGTTGAGCCAAAACACGCGCCAGCTGCTCCGCCTTAGTCTGGACGGTAGGGAAGAAAGCCTTCAGGCGCGGTGCTGAAAATGGCTGGCTGATGGCCGCTCGGCGAAGCTTGTGAAGCTTGCCTTCGACGAAGGGGAGTCCATCACCGATGATCTCATGGGCAAACTGTCTGGCGAAGGCGGGCTTTACGAAGAAGGCGCTCTTGGTCTGGAGAACCTGCTTGTATGCCTCAATAGTGTTGGCGAAGAGAGTCTCCCCGTTGGCAAAGTTCAGATAGCGGATAAGGGGCGCATCTGGATGGACACGGGACCACTTGCAGAAGAGCTCAGGAAACCAGGGGACCTGAAGGAACTTTGCAGCCTGGCCAAGGAAGAAGGTGTTGTCGGTAGGTCCAGGGAGATGTCGCAGAGGGGATACGTAGAAGGGGTACACAAAAATGTTGAAGACGACGGTACCGAAGGCGAGAAGACATACGATGACAATTCCCATCACGATGGAAGGCATCAGAGTCTGCATAGGCGAAGTCACCAGAGCGGAGAGAAAAGAGATCAACATTTTGGCGGTTCTGATGGAGTTGTCGAGATAAGAGGGTATGGTCGTAAGATGTGGGCAAAATGAAGTAGCCAAAAGTCGTGGGTGATATTGTTGTCAAAATCAGAGTCTTTGCCACAATGTGAGTAGGTGTGATGAGGAAGAGGAAGAAGTTGGGAGTAGTAGAAGGGTTTTTAAAGCAGATATCTTGTTGTTCTGATGTTTAATGCCCGGGCACTGCCAGCCAGGTGACTGGCACTGCATCAAAGCCGGCGGGCATATTGCATCAACGTTCAAGGTGATCAAGCCTACTGTTCAGTGGGGGCTCCCACCGGTTGCATTGCTCTTGGAAGGATCGAGACTGGTATTCTGTCGGACACTTTGCATGTGGCACAGGATAATGGTGTTCTCTGGTAGAACGGATAGATGTTCATTGGGGGCCGATTGGGAACAGGAAGCATCTTATATGGCTATCTTGGAATCAGGCTGATGAGCATCCTGTCACCACTGCGGCAGGGCTGTAGTGTCACCTCGGTCTTGGAGTCTCAAGGCTGTAACGTTTTGGGAACAAGCCTGGGAACCGAGTATCGACCCTCGGAACGATGCTGGAAATATACCCTTTTGGGTTGCTGCGGCTGGCCGGCGGTGCATTTAGCCAGTACCCCTTTATCAAGCTTGGTCTGGTGGTAGAACATGTTCTGCACCGGGAGGGAATCATTGAGTCAAACTTTACTACCATTGGTAAGTATAATTGATGTAGATATTATCAAGAGGCTTTGGCATTCATGATACGAGTTACAGGTTCTCAGTCAAGTTGGAATAAGGTCATTGAGCGTGTGGTTTTGACTTATAAAAAAGTATCGATATACATATCCTCAGCCTCGCAGTTCGTTTCAACGACATCGTTCCACAACATAACTCGGGGCAAATTGCTTCACCTACTTTATCACTCGGATAAATATGATGAGCGGTCTCTTACCGACTTTTTGTCTTCGTCCAGATTTTTATCGTCATACTTTAGGCTCTATCAATTGGAACATATCATCTGTAGTTGATGTACATATTAACCCGAGTTGTAGACTTAAGTGTCGGTTAACTGAGATGACATGAATTGTTTATACTGGATGCAGGATTATCTTTAATGATCGTTTTACATATGATGGACGACAGGTGAGGTCAAATTCTCATGTCATGTGGTTGATTGTCCTTTGAACATATCCTCTCGCGGACAACACACGATTAAACATACACTTTGGGCATTGACCAACACATAAAACACAGTCTGGCTTAGGCTGTACATTAATTATTGATTTCGGAGATCAAACGGAATAATAATTCGTCAGTCTGTTGTTCTGATTGCGATATCTTGTACCACCTTGCTAGGTGTAAATCTATGTGCGACTCCATACTGTGTACAGCACGATTCAGTATGCAAGGCTGAGTTGGTATCCGAATGTATTACAACGACATGCATGACACGAAAACAGAAAATTTCTGGATACAAACAAGGCTATTTACATACCTACCTATTTCATGTTGTCGGGATATGTATAATATCACTGTTAGATTGACCACGAACACGACACAGGTATACCTGGAGTTCATCTCAAATAAATCATGAAAACATAAGAAATATCATGTAAACAAAGAAAAGTCATTGTCGTCGTCATCGTCATCATCGCATCTCACTGGGGTATCATCCACATGAAGCACTTTCAAACCCCGACCCAACGCCGTTACCCAAGACCAGATATCCCAAAACAGATAGAAGATCCCTTTACTCGTATTCCAACCACTCAACCATCCTATCAATGGCTTGTTTCCCTTCCCAGATGGGTAGAATTGGCCACACGTGAATCATGCCCTCTCCATACACCAGCTCAACCTTGGTGCCTTCGTCTTTGGCCATGTCAACCATCCTCTTGGTATCTGGCGTCAGCAGATCTAACCCTGCCGCAAAGACCAGCATAGGCGGCAATCTCAGATCTCCATAGATAGGGCTCACGTTGGGATGCTGCGTGTCCATCTCAGGACAAATAAGCCTCGTGATCTCGGCAATGCCTGGGACGTCGAGCCATGGGTCTCTAAGAGCAGCATTATGCAAGTCAGGATTGACGAGACTGGAATCAGTGCATGGCGTGATGGGCACTAGACGTTGTGCAGTCTGACGACCAGCCAGCTTTGCGTTTTGCGTGAGAACAAGGGACATGGTGGCTCCAGCTGAATCGCCCACAACCCAAAAAGGCGTCTGGTCTGGAGCAGAAGCGAGTTCATCGTAGAGTGGCTGCACGGACTCGTACATTCTCATAAGGGACGTTTCTGGGCCAAGAGGGTACAGGGGCACTGTAACGGTGGCATTCAGTCGCCGAGCAAGCTGTGCCACGATCTCCCAATGCTGCGGGGTGATGCCAAAGACGAAGCCGCCGCCATGGAGATAGAGGATGCGGCCACGGGTAGGTGTCTCTGTTTTTGGAGAGATTATGTAAACGAGGTAGTCAGCGATGTGACCCTTTCGCTTGTAGTCCTCGACAGCGAACTCCTTGTAGATGTGCTTGGGCGGGCCTCGCTCAGGACGCTGGCGCTCTTTGGCGATGCGGTTGTTGATGCCCTCTGCGGATGACCATGTACTCTTGAACCACCACCAAATGATCCAGCTAAGGATGCGGGCTTTGAGAGTGGGCATGATGGATGGGCTACGTGTGCTGCGCTGTGGTGTAGCTGTAGCTGTGCCTGTAGCTGCACGGACGGGGTAATGAATGGTCAAGATTAAAGTGGTTTATTGTTCTGTATGGACAGGGCATGTAAAGATTGATTCTATTGTGACTATTGGGTATCCATCCATTGATATGTGGTGTTTTTTGTGTGGAGGGGAATATGGGTCATTCATTAGGTAGGTACATTCTCTGAGCTGTATGAATAAGGAGGGGTTGGTCTTCACCGCTATAGCTTGGTTGTTGAGGAGTACCCGGGTAGTTACTCAACGAATGCTGTAAAGAGAAGGTAACACGAACCTAATGATTATATTGTAATGATCACTTTATAAGCACTCTTGACTTGATGTCAGTATAAGTGCTATGCCTATCTATGTCTTGGTTATCCAGGGTAACCTGGTATCTTGACAGACAACTAGCCGAGGCGGATCAGCCCGACACCACCATCATCTTGTGGATTAGATAGTACCTTGGCACAGAGCAAGAGGATATCCAATAACTATAGAAAGATACATGATTCTTATAGTTGTTCTCACAGAACACAAACACCAACTTACTACCCAGTAAACCCAACACTGATTTGTCAACCCCAGCCACCCTCTACTCCTCGCTTACATGGTTGCAGTTTCATGATTTATCAGATCATGTTCGCAGTTCATCTTGACCTGTCACAAGGATCCCCTTTGACCCGAGAGCTCGGAGACGTGGGCTTTGAGAATGGAACATTACCTCAGTGTCTATCTTGTCACTGATGAAGCAGACCACAAATATTAATTAATGGCCATCGCTATCATCGCGATGCCTAGAAAGATCAAGGTTGAAAACAGGGTTGAATTCTCCACTAGTCTTATCTGGGAGCGATCTCCAATAGCTGAATCAAGAGTTTGCCCATTATGCTTGATGCTGCATGGTAGATATGCATGGGAAAGTCTAGGCGTTGAAGAAACGTCGCGTAAAATGACCTTTATTTGCTTTCCCCTTCAGGGTTTAATGAATAGGTGGGTGAGACGGATGAATGGATCATATAAAGTACCTACTGACTTGCTATAGCTGCCAGGCTGCCTAGCGAATTGACTGGAATTAAGGATTCATTGTGATAGTTGTCTAGACTAGGTATACCAGGATTAACCTCTTGGCTTGACCACTTATTAACATAATAACCGCAGCCATCAACCACATCGCCAACTACCTCACCCAATCAGAGATTATACTCACCCATAACTATAACTCACTTTTACTGCCACCTCCGCATTTCAACTTGAACTAGTGCAGCCTCTGTTTCTTTTTACAATATATTAACTACCGTACCTAGACAGTGAAAAGTGTTGGTTGCACTCTCTAAACACGTGCACCATCTTGTACGTACTAGACTTACTAACACTGACCTATGATAACCCTGCTATTAACATTACGTTTGCAGATTTACCGGGTGTTACCGGCCACTTTCACTTCGCTTGCCTCTAGATCGAATCGAAATACTAGGCTTTGGAGACTCCCCGCAAAAAAACCTTCGACGTCAGTGACCAACTACTAGACTACTAGAGTCACAGTTACCCCCAGATTATCACTATCGCTGTCACTGTCACTCCTTGCTTCTTCCACAACTACCAACTGCTACCCACTTCCCGTCCCCCATGAAATAAGACGATCCAATCTCTACATCAACCATTATACACAATTAGACAATCAAGAAAGAACTCCTTCAAATAGGGACTGGATCCCTTTGATTACTGCGAATCATCAACACCGACGTACTCCGATCTAACCTTGACCCGACTCGGACCGTCGCTCGGCTACTCTACTCTTCTGCTCAACTCGACAGTACAATACAACACAACAACCAACAACCACAAAATGCCTTCACAACGACCATTTTTCCTCTCTTCTTTCCTCGCCGCCTTCCGTCCCCAAGGCCCCTCCATCTCGACAACATCCCAACATCAACCAAACAAGCACGCCCGAGATACAACAGCAACGACGACATCCACCACAGCTGCCGCTGTATCTTCAACGTCTACAACATCGCCGTCTGCCTCATCATCACATCACCACCAACAGCCTCAGCAACAGCCAACTGCTTCCAACGTAGCTATTCGCCCTCCCCGCAATACCGCCTCCTCCTCGTCACCATCAACGTCCACCTCTCCCAGCCACGGCACCGCCATTCCCATCCCCGGATCTTCTGCCCGGCGTGGGAGCGATAGCAGCAGTGAAGGCTTTCGCGATGTGATAGGCGCCGATAAGTGGTATATCGGCGGACGCACTCCTGGTGGTGAAGAGAAGTTCTTCAAGCTTGGCGTTATTCGTCGTGTGAGAAGCAACGATGGTCTAAGCTTGGATCGCTTGAGTTTATAAGCCGCCGCACTGGACGAAATTGGATGGCCTCTTATTTTTCTTTATCTTCTCAATAAACTGTGCATGGAGGATATGAATAAGTATCTCATGTGCCACAAGAAGCCCTTTATGATAAATGGAGAATTAGTGTTATTTTGACCCTGGAAATGGATTTGGAACACTCGATATGAAACTGGGTATGGTTTGGATATGGTTACGGGTCGGTCAAGGTTATAGGCCATGGGTATGGCGTTTTGGGCATATTTTATATAATGGCAAGATTTCAAGTCACAGACGTGCCTGCAAAGATGAAAATACAAAAAGAGTATCTTTTGCAACCACCATTTAACTTCTCTTTTCGTCATGCACATAGGTCTACCACATAAACCGCTGGAGCCGACCACCATCCAGTACAGTGCCATCCTCCGCTTTCCACACGTACGGTTTAGTGAGGAAAATGTACCCCGTTACTGCATTGATCGCGATAAACCAAAACGTCTCAAGTATAAGGCGCAGATCATAGCGCTGAAAGAACAAGAACAAGGGTTTGGTCTTGGGATGTCCTTTCAGGGTAGCAGCAACGCCTTCAGAATCGTGGTCATGGAGTTTCCACGCAGGCACAAGTAATCTCCACACCACCCAGGGGATGATGAAATACCGTGGCTCAACCAAAGGAGCTGTCATGAGCGACAAGGTCGTGGCAAGCAAGAAGACAAGACCCGTCGAAGTGGTAGATGGCTCAATAGAGGCTAACAGAGGGTCCTTCTCCAACGCTTGGCTTAGCTCCTGCTGCTGGCTTGCATCCAGGTCTTTGGACTCGGTAGGAGATGCAGCATCAGTTTGGTGTGGTGAGGTACCACGATTCGTAAAGGCAGGATGGCTTAAGAAGGGGGACTTTCTGTCTCCTCTAGAATAGGTAGAGCACGCGGGTCCATGCATAGTCATGAACCACTGCGAACACCCAGCCATGGTGCCCCAAGTTATCCAGCGAGCCACAGTGTAGGGGATGACCAAGGCGTATCGAATCCAAGAAGCTCGTCGGATGGTGTATCGAAAGACGTAGAACATGTAATGGCGGTTATCGGCGAGAGTAAATGGGTGAATGATAGTATTGTAACGGACGATGCCAAACGAGAAAATGATAGTCCCAAGAAGATAAAGGGGCCAAAGGAAGATTTTGCTGCCGAAAATCATTTCGAAATATTGCAACTCCTTCGATGGCTGCGGGTATTCGCTGCGCGGCGTATCAACTTCCGCACCACCTTTAGAGCCAGAAACCTTGCTTCTTGTTTTTCTGGACATAGAATTGCCGGATGAAGACCAGGCAAACCAAGACGAAGTTTCCGTTCCAGGGGCTGACCTAGCAGCTAGCGCTGGCGACGATGTGTGAACAAGGCGACGTAGGACGTTGATCAAGGGGAGAATGTATGGAATGAGGAGCGGTAGAGAGAAGAAGGCAAAGAAGGGCCAGATGTAGAGCATCTGCGGAAGATGAATAGTAGCCACATGGTTAGACTTGTCTCCTATCGTCTGTCAATTCTGAACGCCAAAGTAAAAGTCGAACACCTTACCAAGCACAACACCGCCATTCCAAGCAACAAAAGCTCCGAACAATAAAAGAGCGGAAACGTAAGGCCATATCTGCCGAATGACGCGGAGTGGGTTGCACAGCGCCGCGATACCCAGACTTAGTACGCAAAAGAGCATGTCTGGTTTTTGATCAGCAAAGCCCAGGACATCTGTTAGTCGGACTTACCATCTGGCCACATTGCATGTAACGGCGGGTCGTGAATATCTCCGAGAGAGTATCTCCAAGCATAGTGCTTTAGCTGCTCGGAAAGTGTCAGGATGACTGGTTGGTCAACCCGTTCTGGCCGTAGAGTCTTGATAGCATGAACGGCTTCCAAGCCACCCATGAACACAACCACCCAGAAGACATTTGTTTGGCGAAAGAAAAGTGTGAAAACACCAAGGGAAATCGTTACAAGGTCACTTAGAACCGAGCTTTGATCGCGCCCGATGCGTTTCAAGTGATTCAGGTACGCGACCAGAACAGCTGCAGTGGAAGCAACATCAGTGTAGTATAAACCGGAGAAAAAGAAAAGAAGAGGAAACAAGGCAACATTAAAGGCAGTATGGAGTGCATACTGCGAGGTATTACGCAGCCTGGTAGAAAAGTGAGCTTCGTAAAGTCGTGCCTCGATCTCACGACGGCACTGCAAAGCCAAGTAGGCCAGGACCGCCAGTGCAAAGACATTTAAGGCTCGCAAATTCTGCACACTGCAGGCATAGTTAAGATGCCCATTCCGTTGGACGACTCCAGGAGTAATCAGGGAGACAAGGTAACTGGATATCTATTAGTTCCTGGACATAATGACTCCTTGCACGTTGAAACTCACAGGCCTGGGGGTGTCGTGATCTTGTCATCCCATTCCAAAAACCGACCCTGGCAGTACTTTTGCGCTTGGGGTATGTGGAAGATTTCATCCTTTTATACATCAGTTTCTCTGATCTGCCGATACGTGGGAGACTTACCAGATAGGGTTCAGGGACCAATTTCGTTACGAGATACAGCCAGGGGACAGCAGCAAAGTGAAGCAGATAGACAAACAAGGCAAATAGTCGAGGGTTCGATTTTTGAGGTTGGTCCCGGGGCCAAAGAACAAAAGGAAGCGCGAGGGCACCGACTAACACTGCCCGTATTGGTTGACTGAGCCAATCGCCAGTGAATAGCTCGTACCAGCTCGAGGCCAGTACTGGTGCTGAGGATTCCATCTTGACAAGTGTTCAAGAGCACTTGACTGAGTTGCAAAATCAATATTAACGAGTGAAGTGCCGCATGGCCTAAGGGATAGAAACCTTTGGCAGTGGGGGAAATAATTGAATAGGTGAAGCAAAAGGTTATTTAATGATCGGTGGTGGAATTGGCGTGGTATTGATGTAAGGCAGATTGCCTCGAGGTTGTAGGGGGAGAAAACAGTGTTTCGCAATCAACATCTACACTGTACTAACCAAGTACAAGGTCGCTGAACAACCTACTAAGAATTGCGCGTTGGGTGGGCTCCCGAACCACAATACTTATTAATGTTGGTATATAATATAACACGCAATTAAGCAGTCATTGAACTTGCCATTAATTGTCATATAATATCTAGTATTGTAATCTTACTTATGTTGTCTGATCTTGCTTATAGTTCTACCTAACCACTTAAACATTGACCAATCACAAAGTTTACATTTCACAGCATAAACAATTTCAAGGCTCAGAACATGTCTATTTGAATATCTTTACAAGGAGAGCTGGTACCGGCGCTGAGCAACGTCTATCATCCGCAATACACCAGTTGATTTAGAAGGGCTAAACATGCAATCAGTGCCTGACTTCAATGGCTCTATAATACGCATGAAACTTACGTTGTCGGCGGGGTGGATCTCCTTTCGGAAGAAGCCACCGAGGAAGGGGATCTTCTGTATGGGGGGTCAGTATCTAAAACAAGATCTGGTAACTGCATAGTCGTTTCATACCTGAAGGACATCGCGCTGCACACGGGGGATACCGTTGGCGAAGAGGAGGACACCAACAGCGGCAGGGGCACCGTACATGGCCAGACGGGAAGCACTGAATGATGTTGTCAGTATTCATTCAAAAATACATTCGGCCGTCTCGCATGATGGTCGGTCGTTTCGATTGAATTCACCCCCGCCCATCATATTCGTCTCAACCGCGGTTGTACATCGAAGAAATCCGGGGAAATGGAAGGGAGAATGACGTTGAACTCGTTCGCATGCTTTCGATTTCCGTTCGACTTTTGTTGTAGGATTTGAACTCACATTCGGAAGGCAGACTGAGTGGTGTAGCCAGCGAGGTTGGGCTGAGCGTGGTACCTAATTTAGAGCATTAGCCAACGTCACCGTTTCCAGATCCAAATCAGCCATTTTTCGATATCTCCCAAGTCGCAGTTTGCTCGTGTGATCGTGGGAACTCGTCGTTTGATTTTCGAGGACGGTAGGGTGATAAGACATACTTAGGACCATAGTTGCTCTTGAATTCCGCCATGCGGATGGGAGTCTGTCAATAATCACGTCAGTTTATGAATCGCTTTGTCGAAGATGCCAGAGGTCATTGGCGATGATAGAAGGGTCGCAGTGGGTGACTGTATCAGGGAGTTCGGACGTACGTAGGAAACCATCTTGAATCGTAGGGCGGTGGAAGCCTGTGTTGTCGTTCAATTGCTCGTCGATTTCGTCGTCGTAAAAGAATGGCCTTCGATGCGCGAGTTTGCCGAACGGGAAAGATCGGGTTTGGCCTCAGGCGTGAAAAGAAGCTGTAAGGTTTCTGGCCAATAAAGCCACAGACTTCTGACCCACCATCACTCTCAAGCTACACCTGCTCCAACTTAGGCCTTGTATTCCTTTATTTACTTTCATATCACTTTTTATATCATCTCGGTCGGTCGCGCCAATCTTCCATATATCTGTGATGGACACATATATCGATGGTCGCTTCGAGCGACTTGAAAAAGCACTTGCAAACTTGATTGATTCAGTCACCAAATTTCACCCTTCTATACAGCAAGGTGATGAACTTGATGCAGCGGACAAAGAGTTAAGCAATGGCTTAGGAGAAGGTAGCCTATCTTGGTTCAGCAGAGTAGCTACTTTGGAACTTCTGACTGACCGCCACCTTAGTGCAAACTCACCAGAACAACTATCTACGTATACAACAGCTACGTGAATCCTCAGCAGCTCTCGATACCCAGATCCGCGAAACACTCTCCAACCTTGCGACTACCCGCAAGGATATTGTAACAACGCACACCACAACCTTTCCTGCCGGTCCCAGCTATGCCATCGCTTACGAGGAACTGCTCAACTATGCTAGGCGCATTAGTAAAACGACCATGCCCCCTGCTGGTACTATCAAGGCTATACCGGCAACAGCAGCGCCGCCCACGCCCGATGGCCAAACGCCTGGCGCTCAGACTCCTGGACCCGACTCGCAAACCGCGTCTGTCATGACACCCTCTGCACCTCCGTCGTCCCAGGTTCAAAGCCCAGCAGTCATGAATGGTACACCGCATGTTTCACAAGACCCTGCAACACAACAGTCTACAATGTCCGCCAACACCAGCCTTCCCAACGAGTGGACCCAATTCTTGAATCCCCTGACTGATCAGATCTTTGTACCATGGCCAAATGATCTCCAGCTTGGCGCAGGCGCTCTGGCCGCCCACCAAGTCTTACTGGAACAGGGCATCAACCCCAAAGGCTACGATCCAGCGGAGGAGGAGGAGCGCAAGCGCCGCGAGGAAGAAGAAAGAAAGAAGAAAGAGGAAGAGGATCGTATCGCCCAGGAGGAGCGCGAGAAGAAGATCCGCGAAGAACGCGAGCGCCAGCGCATCGAAAGGGAACGCCAAAGAGAGAAGGATCAAGAGGCTTGGAGGCGCGCAAGTCTGGTTGGAGGCCCAACTGCCCCTGGCGAGCAGAGGAGCCCTACTGGACCTCCGCAACAAAAGGCCCAATTTCAGTTTACTAATTTGGATGATCTGGATGACGATGATGACGATGATTGAACAAGGACAGAAAAGTCACAGAACTTTGATATCTATAACGAACTTAAACCAATGCAAAAACGCAATACCCCTCATCAATAGCCAACACGGCTCAGGCTTTTTGGACCATCCTCCTTTTTAAAACCCTTTCTAGTGAGAATAAATCTACTCCTTACTTGAAGTGAATCGATGCAACATCGCAGGTCCTTTTCACCAAAGTCTAGCCGCTGGCTGGTGATTGCCACATACGGTACGGCTCACGCTAAACACAAATTCCATACGCTGGTCGTACATGTGTTGTTACAAACGCCGTATCCCGCCTCATTCATAAATCACTCGTCGGTCATGTTCCATTCTGTCTTGGCATTGGCGTAAACTCGCATCTTAGTCGATCTTAATGGAAGAGTAGATCTTGCGAATGAACCACCAACTAGCAAAGTAGCCAATTGAGCCTGGAAAAGTTAGAATTGTATGACCACATGTAGAATGTAGCACTTACCAGTAAGAATGAAGAACAGGAATGAGATGATGGCGCTGTAGCCCACATAGAGCACAATGCCAGCAAATCCGCTTGCTCTGACCTTAGTGACAAGGTACAAAAGGCAGTTCAAGAAGATGTAGCCACCACTCATGCCTGCTGCCAAGAAAGACCTCCACTGCCAATTGTAGTTCTCGGAACATAGCAAGAAATACACCATGAGAATGGTGACAGCAGCACAAACGACGATCATGAGACCGTAACAGAGAAACAGGAAGCCAAACATGTAGTAGATCCTGCTAAACCAGATCGAGTTCATAATGAAGAATAACTCAACGAAGATGGCGCCAAAGGGAAGAAGACCGACGATAAGCACACTGGGAACAGGCTTGAGGTAGGTGCTCACAGGGGGAATTTGTCGGGGGATCTGGTTGGTACGAACAGGAGGCTCGAATTGAGGAGATCGGAATCCGAGCCAAGAACCACCGAAGGAGAGCGGAATCGAAATGATGAACCAGATGGCGACAATCACAAGCATAGTTGTAAAGGGAACTGCGCCTGATGACTGCTTCGCCCACAGGAAGAGGTTTAAGAGGAAGAAGCTAGAAAAGACGGCGCCAGGGACCAGGATAGGGGTCAAAGCAATGTTCAGCTTCCAAGCCTCGCCCTGCCAGGCCTTGTAGGTTCGAGCAGAGACGTAGCCACCAACAAAACCAAGAACAGTGTACATGAGAATCATGATAGTTCCGAGGGATCCACGGTTTGAGGGTGAGAGAAATCCAAGGAGGGCGAAGAGAATAGTGCACCCGGTCATGCAGAACAGCTGGACTCCGTTTCCTGCTAGGATCGAAAGGAGAAGAGGTCGCGAGGGGGTTCGGAAGACATCGCCATGGACCAATTTCCAGCCAGAGTCCTCCTGCACGCCGTCCTCGACGACCGAAGTACCGCCAAAGTCATCGAGATCGATCTGGTCAAGTCGGTTATAACGAGCAATGTCCTTCTTCAGTGCGCGCACAAGAATAGACATGACTGTTAGGACAAGGATCACAACAATGATGGCAGTGTCGATGAGCCAGAACCAGTGAATCTTGGGATCGAATACGTGCAAGTACTTGTCCCAACGAGTAGCCCAGGCGGTCTCGGATTTGCGCCAGAAGACACTGTAGCTGAAACCGACGTGCTGCTCCTTGCCATTCAAAACGATAGGCCCGTGGTTACCGCAATCAGCTTTGCCGCTATACTCCTTGGAACTAGGTTGCACAATCACACCAACCACACGGCGCTGATTGGGATCCTTGTTGACCTCGTGATACTCGACAACGATTTCGTAGTGGTTGTTGAAAAGGATGTTGTCGTCCTTGTCGTCTTGGCCGAGCAAGAACCGAGGGTTGTAGAAGGTAGTGCCAGTCAACTGATCAAGAACTTCCTGACCAGCTGGCAGTCCATCCACTAACCATTCCAAACTATAGCCTTGTTCGATGCGACTCTTGACAAAGTTGATTGATTTCTCAGAATATGTAACTTCGCAAAGAGGTTTGCAGGTCTCATTCTTGCCCATGATAAGCTCAAATGGAGAAGTCATGATGCGATCTCCGAAGAGAATACTACCCAGGCTTTCCGAAACATACTGAGGACCGTCCTTGGGCCGACAGAATTGGAAGGCAGGGTGGTAGTAGTCGTAAGAGACAACGGCGTGGAGTCGAGGGTCTTGCGATCGGTCAACTGGTTTGATGCTATTGACATAAAGCGGAACTTTGTCTCCCTCTTTGTAGGTCGTTGGGGCGACACCGGGCAGATAGAAGGCTGAAGTTAACTGTGGAATGGCGAGTAGCGATGTTAGAAGCGCCTTTGAAGGCGCAAACCCTCCGAAATGCATCCTGAAGAGTTAGGTCATGCACAGACTTGCAAGCGTTGGATAAGGAGCGTTGCGAAAAGAGGCCCCGAATCTATCGTATCAAGCTCCTAGATAGCTGACGACGACTTGCGCGGCCCGCAATTTGGAAGCAACGAAAGGATGTAATCAGGATATGAGCAGCTTTCCTGATTCCGGAACTGGCGTTTAACAGTTTTTCTCTCTCTTTGCTTGCTGATGATATAAAAGATTGTGTGCTTAGTCAAGCCAGCAATATAGCTACGAGAATGAGACGTCGGACAGGGAGCTTCATTGTACCTGCTGTAATATCTGGCCAAGTTCCAGTGAACTATTGGCTTAGTCAGGGGAGCAAGCAGGGGGTCTGTGGCGTTTCAGGCTTGAGCCACACCTGTGTGGAACCAGTCAAGAAAGCCCCGCTAAAAAGTTGGTACTCCAAACTTTTTGACGAGGCATCTTTTCTTGACTGTCGAGAGATTTACCAACTCAGGCAACCAAATCACCATGGCAGCCCCTACAACATTACCAGCGCTTCTAACGTCGCTGACACAGTCGCTTTCCTCAGCGCTCGACGTAACACCCAAGCTTGCATCTATCGAACATCAGAAAGACGGCATTTCCCTTCTCGATGTCAAGAACGAGCTCCTTCTTTCATACCTACAAAACCTGGTCTTCTTGATCCTCCTCAAGTTGCGCAACTCGAAAACGAAATCGGAAAATGCCGACGATAGCGACTCCGAACTCGACGAATCCGTCAGGGCAAAGCTGATAGAACTCCGACTCTATCTTGAAAGGGGAGCAAGGCCATTGGAAGAGAAACTACGCTTCTCCATTGACCGATTCCTCCGAACAGCAGACGATGCGGAGCGTGAGAGGCAAGCAAAGGAGGCCAGGGCAGCGGCAGGATCAGATTCTGAAGAAGAAGAGGAAGAAGAGGAGGAGGAGGCAGATGCTGAGAAGCTGTCTCATAAGCCTGGTAACTTTGGTGTCATGGCTGACGATGTTACTGCCCGCCGTGCAGAGCGTAATGGAGGAGCTCCGGGTGTCTACCAACCTCCCAAAAGAGAGCGCCAAACAATGGAAGCGCCCCAGCGACCCCAGAAGTTCGACCGCCGCGCTGGCAAGTCACACACCATGGAGGAGTTCGTGGCTTCAGAGCTCTCTACTGCTCCCTTGGCCGAGCCCAGTATTGGTACCACAATTGTCCAGGGTGGCCGCAAGATGAAGACCGACTCCCAAAGAAAGGAGGAGGCAGAGCGCCGAGAATACGAAGAGATGAATTTCACACGTCTTCCCAAGGAGAGCAAGAAGGATCGCGCCCAGAAGGCGAAGCAGGCTGGCCGCAGCAACCGTATGCAATTTGGTGGCGAGGACTGGCACAACCTTGGAGAGGGTGTCGATCGTATCGATCGTCTTACCAGGGCCAAAAAATCTGGTGGAAATGTCCGTTCACTGCTGGACAAGAGCCGAAAGCGTGGAATCGACACAACAGACGGACCTCGTGGAAGTGGTATGGGGGGTGGAATCGGAGACAGGTTCAACAAGAAAGTCAAGGTCATGGAGGGCGGACGACGAGACCGTGGCAAGAACCGATAAAAAGAATGATCTAGGTAGTCATGAGTTTTCGTTGCGGACTTTGGCAGTTAATATATTGCGTCTAACATTTTACGGCTCTACATCAGGTGGCATAAAAGAATTCAGTTAAAAGGATTTCGCATCTTGTGGAATAGAAAATTAAATCAGTTTTAAAATATTTTGCAAAGAATTTGGATCATCAAGACTCAAGTGACGCAATGCCTCATTTTTGTCCATTCGGTATTGCAGCTAGCAAAGGTCCATTGAGGTAGGTTGGTTAGTAGGTAGCCTGAATGTTTTGTATCACCCTTGAACCGTTGATAAGATAAAGGTCTAGACTTTGGCGGGGGACGAACATGGAAATTTCTCTACGATCGCCCCTCCCAGGTTCAGACGCTTCAGTATTTCCAACTCAAAACATTGCTTTATTTCAAATAAAGCTGTCGCAACAATTCTGAAATTTCCTTGACAAGTTGCCGGCTTTACTGCATATTGCCATCCAACTTTGGGTGTAGAGACTGCTACTTTCTGTCATATAGAGGCATTGGCGCAAAGCAACTTTGCCAACCGACTCATGCTGGTAGCTTGAGGTACCGACCACGAGACATCATACATCTGCGCTTGCAAGCCGATATCCCGACAAGTGCCTTGAATCCCCCCGGAACTGGTAGAAAGATGTCTTCTGTAACGGATACATCAGCTCCTGCCGCCTCAATGGACGTCGATCAGATGGACGTTGACTCCAGCATCAAGCCTTCCACAACCAATAATGCGACCACGATAGAAGACGACGATGACGACGACCCTGTGACTGCAACCTACAATGTCTTTATCAACCCTTCGTTACCGCTAGGCCGACGTCTTCTCGTTCTCCAGCACCCGAACCGTACCGATGAGTCTCCCCGACCTCCTCCTACCGAGCTGCGTGTCAAGGCTCAGGCCGGCATGGTTGAAGTTGACGTTCCTCTCGACAATACCGTAGCATACGATCGAGAGAAGGGCCTTAAGTGGGGAAAGACTTTAAACGCTTCTATGGCTACTAAGAACGGTGGCAGTCATGGTCTAGCTGGTGGTTTTGGCTTCGGCACTGTTCAGGCTCGAGGTGGGAGGAAGAAGGTAGAAGAGGATGATGAAGCTGTGGACTGGGCAGAGGCCGTTAGGCAGGACAAAGTGCTTCGTACGCAGACACTGGGTGGACAGTACCCTGAGTACAAGGAAGTCCAACACATGGTTGGTGTTTTCCAAGGCAGTGAGTCACAGCAGCTATTGCCACTCATACTATTTCTAACTTGGAATGCAGAGGATCTACATCTTACACCCGTATCGTCTCTTGTTCACCTTCGACCGCAACTTCACCATATCGACGCAACTGTCCAGCAAGAACGACAAGCCGCGGCCACCAAAGACTCGGCTCCCACCACAACAGGCGGCACTGCCCGCGCAATTCACATGACCGTCAAGGCCACTGGCGATGGCGAAACCGTGACTACAGAAACAATGGCTGACCGGCTACGCTCTGTGCAGACCGAGCACTGGCGTACAATGCATTACACAGATGAGAACGAGGAGGCCGCGTGGGAGGTTTACAATGAAAGCCTCTTCCTGCGTCCTACGCAGGAGGATGAGGCGGAAGAGAAGGCAGACGACGCCGACGAGAAAGAACAGGCACTCGAGGAATCGGTGCCCAAGTTTGCCCGCCGATGGAACGACGATGATCTTCTACATGCGGTCAGTGGAATGGAGAGACCAACGACGCCCGAGCCTGTTGTTAAGGAGGAGCCTAAGCTAGCTCCTAGCAAGCAAGCAGAACAGCCGGTGCCTGAGTCGGAAGAGGCGCGGAAACCTAAACTCCGGCCTCGTGGTGGAGCGGCAGCAGGAGGTGTTGCTCGACGAGGAGGTAAACCTAGGGCTGCAGCTTCAAAGACAGTCAACATTGACGAATAAGGAAGGAGTTGGTCGCCATGATTGAAAGTACAATTCGGGACGATTTGCATAGGTTGCATAGGACGGCGCATTGGGATCTGTATCATAAATAGATGGGAATGCAAATAGTATCACGGTACAGAAAAGCTGATTGCTTCAAAAAAAAACGCGTAAATTTTCAAGTGCAATGTAACCTAATTCCTCATGGACAAAAGTCCTCCCAAACTCTCCCCATGACTAATAACCATCCGACAACATGTCGGTATACACGAACGCTATGAGCACTCGCCATGTCGCTGTGAAGAATTTAGTACACCCAGTATGTCTTGCTCCCAATATTCTTTCGCCAGCATGTAAAGCCTGTTCGTTTGGTAGCATCCTGCTTCCCGGTTCTCTCGAATGTTCATTCCTATATGCCAGCCCAGAAAAAAATCCCAAGAATAACCGACAAGAGCATGTTTGCATATGTAACATGTGTTTACTGGAGAAGTTCGACATCCAAACCGATAGATCGCATGAATAGGTTGACACTGTTCAAGCGCTCAGCTCCCATAACAGGAGGCAGAGTCTTTGAGACAGTGACAGTATCAAGCACACGATCTTTGACAGCAAGGACCAAACGAGTTTGTTGATCATGGGTAGCGCTAACGCCCATGGCTGCAAGAAGCTGCCATACATACACATCCTCTCCGGTGTTAACACTACCTGGGAAGATGTAAGGAAGCGAAGGCTCGAGCCTGGTAAACAGGATTTCAAATGTTCGGTCCCTATCGCATGTTAGTAATGATGAGGCTCCTGAGTTGCAGATTAACGTACCAGTTGTCCCATTGCTCAGGGGTGCCGGCTCCCGTCTGCTTGAGGAGCACGGCACGACTAAGGATGAGCGTGAGCATGGAAACACCAATTCTCGATCTGGCAATGAGATCAACGTTGAGCTTGGTAGCAATAAGGTTCAGAACACCATCAACGATATCCAGGCCAGTGTCATTGAAGTATTGCATGAGTGATGGCATGACAGTAGAGATGAAAAGCTCAATCTTCTCTCGCATCCTGGCATTAATTGTAGTCACCTCGCCGGGTGTGATAGCAGCACCCTGAACAACATCCAATTGGTCGAGGTGGTAGATGATCATGGTCAAAATGGTGGTTCGTTGTTCAAAAGAAAGATGGGGGAAAAGACGAGGGATAGCCTTCTCGCCCTTGGCGCATGAGAGGAAAGCGATGAATGGGTGAGGAACAACAACACCGATCTGCTCGTGAACCTTGAGTTCTTCCCAGAGCTTAGCATTGTAGGACTCCAGAATGATAGCCCACTCCTTGTGCTTGTTCTCAAGCTCCTCATCGGGGTTGGTCATTGGGGGTGGGATGAGTCGGACATGGTCTTCAATTTGCATGAGAGTCTGATAAACCTTCTCAACGTTTCGCAAGATAGTTTTTCGGTCTAAGCTGGATCCCTTCTTGCCGTTGTTTGGTCGCTGATGCTCGCTCTCAGTGCGCTTGATGCTAAGCAGGGGCTTTGGTGTCTTGGCGTTGCTGAAGGAAATCTTTCCCAGACTACCAGCAATGACAAGTTGAGGGTTCTTGGGCTTGTTCTTGGCGGCTTCCACAGCTCGCTGCACCTGTTGCTCCATTCGCTGAAAGTGGTTCTCGGCAGGTCGACCATGGCGTCGCATACCACCCTGGCGGCTACCGGTTTGGTACAGGTAGGTTTGCGCAAAATTGCTCAAGGGTTGACTGGGGTTCTGTCGCTGACCAGCTCGGATATGACTGTAGACTTGATAGTAGAAATCCTCTGCGATTGAAGCATCGGATCCCTCTACAGGGTTACCAGTAGCAGAAACGAGCTGCTGAAGCTGGATTCGGGTGATGAAGTTCTTGTCTTGAGGTGTCATCAAACCGTTGTCCTTAGACAGAAGCCAAATCTTATGGTTACGCTTGGCCCTCTTGGTCTCCTGGTCGAGGAAAGCAGCCTTCTCTTCTTCAGACATCTGCTGCATCTGAGGATGAGCCTGTAATTGGGCAGCACTAGGGACGGTACCGTGGGGCTGCTTAGCAGCTTGGCCCTGCTGTGGTGATACATGCGCATCCGGGCCAGCGCGGCTGGGATTCTGTAGAATTTGTGTTGGGTTCGCATGGAGCTGCTGATGATGCTGGACAGGAGTTCCTTGAAGTCCAGGGGCTGGCGGCGTGGACTTTGACTGTGTGCTTTGGGGTCTCTGCAGAATGGCAACAGGATGGCCGTGTCCATGAGCTTGAGGAGGTTGGTGCTGAGGGGCAGCAAAGCCGGGAGGGGGCTGCTGGTAGGAAAGATCTGCGACATGAGGTTGAGGAGTATGCTGTATAGGCTGAGATCGCATGGCGGCCTCGACCTCTTCCAAGCTCATGACCTTTCGGCTGGCACCATGTTGACTAGGCTGGGCTGCAGGAACAGGGGCAGGCGATGCTTGCTGAGCGGGCTTGGAAGGACCGATACCCCAGATACTTCGGTCAACGTTCAAGTCGGGAAGAGGTTCGGGCTCACGGTATTTCTCATAACCAGATCGCACAGGCTGTTGTTGGAACGATTGCTGTTGATAAGGTTGACCGGAGTAGTAGGATTGGTAGTCAGCGGGCGCATATTGGTTAACAGGAGGGGGTGCCTGGGCTGGTTTGGCGGCGGTTGGCTTCTGGCGATGGAAGCGGACGTGTTCCTCCTCTATCGCACCAGCAACTTTGGCAGTCTGACCAAAGAAGTCAAAGTCGTTGCCAGCGTTGCGGGAAACTGTTGGACCACTGTCCCCAAAGGTATCGTCGTTGAAAGCGTCACCAGTCTCTTCGAGTTGGTCGCCAAGACCATCATACGTCTCCTCAAAGTCTAGGGCATCATCGTCTCCATCCTTGCCTGACAGCCCAGCGAATGG
The DNA here is from genome assembly GCF_020744135.1 of Fusarium venenatum. Lineage (NCBI taxonomy): Eukaryota > Fungi > Ascomycota > Sordariomycetes > Hypocreales > Nectriaceae > Fusarium > Fusarium venenatum. The sequence continues at coordinate 5,804,782 of NW_027072131.1, forward strand.
GTCGTGGGCTTGGGAGAAGCCAGGCGCAGCCGTGTTGTGGCGCGAATTATCGAAACCGAAAAAGGACATTTTGAAAGAGTTTGGCAGGTGGACGTCAATTGTACTATGAAAGAAATTAGTACAGACACTGGTTCAGCTGCTGTCGCTTTGAGCTCCGTGCCCCGCTCAGAGTATCCTCAGGAAACGCCCCAGACTTGCTAAACCCAAACCCAGAGGTTTTGGCCACATTTTTGTCAATGGAATGGTACTGCGCTCGAATCGCAGCGATACTCAATTTCTCTGCTTCTCGATGAATATTGCCCAGAGATCAAATATCGTGGAACTCATTATCCTTGTCGGTACCGAATTGTTCCAGTTTATATTACCATGTGCTGTACTGTGCTGTGCGTACAACACCAGAACCAAGTAATCCTCCTTGAAGTCGTTGTTACAAGGGTGTCTTCATTGATAGAAGTCCAATCTTGTAGGGGTTCCGATTTCGAGTCAAAGGGCGTCGAAAAGTGCCCCGGACACATATAGCAAGGGATGCCCGGGACAGAGCGAGCAGGGCCGGGAGCATCAGGCGAGGAGGCAACTCACCACTAAGGGAAAGAGATATGTTCAGGATCGTTCAGCGCGCACAAATCTATCATGATGTCTTCCAGTGAATTTGGTTCAAGATGTTTGTGTCGCAGCCAGACATGCAAAGGGAGCACTGTTGTGGCTGTAGCAGAAGTTTGGAGGAATTTCGAAGCTCTATCGGGAAGATTTTTGGTCGTAAACTTAAGAAGGTCGGCTGAAAGAGCGCGCTACGTTAATGTTGCGCGGCGAAGCTCTGAAGCCAACGATGATGCGACGAAGTGCCAACGTTGTTCTCCAAGCCCGCTTCCCCACCATGAGTTGAATATGGTGCATGCAGACACGTGCTAGATCACGTGTAGTACTTATTGAAGTCTGACAATTGCTTCAATGATCTCACTGCTATAGCATGGCATTGTATCGTTTGTCTCGTTCGATTGTTCAACAAACGACTTATAGTGATGTCTTGTTTATCAATTATAAAACTATCCGACAATTCAAAGAACAAACAGTTGTTATGTATACACTTGTTGTAATAACGAAATCCAAGCGATCAACATTATGCTATTTGGTTAATGGTTTGATGGGGGTCTTCTCAAAGTCTAATAGATCTGATCAGGCGGTTTCGTTTTGGTCAATAGTAATAATCAGTAGGCGTCCTAGCAACTATCAATTAATACCGTGTTGCAGAAGAGATCAATGACTGGTATCGTCTAGGAATCAACAAGTCCTGCCGTTATATCTAGGGTCCCATAGCAGGGGAGTTTACTAATACAGCAACATACCTACATTCGGCTCCGAGTTTTCGCCATAGACTCTCGACAAGGTTTCAATTGACTAATAAGAAAGACTTGGACAGATGGAATAGGCAATTCGAGAACAGGCCTGCAAGACTTGCAATCGACCTTTTTGCCGGGGGCATAGATAATTAATTAGGGCGTAAGAGATGGTTGAAACTATTTTGGCCTTTTCGTGGGTGTTTTCATCACAATGAAAGGGCACGTAGCAAACAATACCTACTAACCTACTGCAAAGGGGTTGTACTTTGAAGTGGAGAGAAAGCTGCAATCGTTGTTACAGGCTGGTTGCAGCGTTCCTTGACACAAGGTTCTCAAAACCTGTCAACCCAAAACAAGCCCAGAAAACATAAAAAGGGGCACATCCAACTCATCAACAAATACGAGAACAACTGGTGATGCATTCAACCTGCAGCACTTACCCATATCGGACACGGATTTTCTACAAGACCAATTTCGACTTTGAGGCTTAAAGTTTCGACAGATCTTTCATTCCAAACTATCTGAAGAGGCCCATGGCGTACCTTGAAGGAGTAGATGCTGCCTATCCAACTGTACAATCCAAGAAACGGCACAGGAAGACATGTTCCAAAATGGGGGGACCCTTGGCCCTGTCCACGATCAGTCTTGTTGTCGTAATACTCACAACCAATCCACTTTTTTTCCAATGCTGACGTGAAAACACGTCAAAAGCTTGCCATAGAATCCGTTAGACTCACTCCAAAGCGTCTGGACTCGACAATAGCTCTGAGATGGAAGCCATTCATTACTTGTTGAGCTGCACTAGCAAACTTACTCCCTGAACGTCAAAGGCTAAAATTCTACAAGACGTCTTTCAGCTGATGAAAGTCGTTTCCAGACAGTAGGTACATTGGTCTTGGGCGTAAATGGCATAGTCAATCAGGTACTATTCGTCTAGCCCCTGTAAAAAGGCACTTGCATCAGTGAAATTCTTATCGCTTTCTGCTCTCAGCGGTACCTGATTGACGGGTGCGACGATCCCGTTGCAGGGTGTTCCCCAGAACACGCTGTTCATCTCACATTCCAGTACGTACGTAGCCTGGGCAGCTGTGCGGGTCTCTAGCAACCTGTTTTGCGCCTCTGAATGCAATTGATTGTTCTTGTTATTACATTGACTGCATCTCTTATGAAGAGCATCTACATGTTCTTTTGCAACTCTCCTTTTTAATTTTCAGTATAGTGTCCTCATTAGTTTGCAGAACTCACATTGGGGGAGACTACTGTGGTTCAACATAAAGGGATCTTTTTTAGTTCAGCCCATCTGCCTTAACTGGCTCCCTTGTAGTGGAGGTGTACTTTTTCCCCGTGCGCAGCAGAACATCAACTTTGGAACATCCATCTTCTTTTTCTTCTGTTCAACCTCTCACTTCATTCAACCCTTTTTACCTGGCGATTTTGTGTCGCCAATTCTTTTTTCATCATGGTAGCCGGTCATACGCGCTACGTGCGCTATATTGCGCTTGCGCTTTTCGTATGTTCACTCTTTCGCAAGCCTGATGGCAGCTGACGTTGCCACATGATAACTAACACGACTCCTTTAAGACCCTTACTATGTTCTACTTCTTCTCCAATTCCAAGATCGATACCATCCCCGTTCCTGGTAACGTCGGCAGCTTCCCAGGCGGCCCTGGAAGTTCCAGCAACCAACAAGCCCCTGGCACCGTTCCTAAGCCCAACGATGCTGGTAACAATGTCAACTTCCCTGGCCAGGAGGCGCCTGCTGCTGCTGAAGAGGGTGATACTGCTCTCACCAAGGACAAGGCCCCCGCTCAGAAGCCTGCTGGTGAGGGAGCGTCTGTCGATGATATCCCTGCTTCTGAAGCTCCCAAGGTCCCCGCCGAGGCCCCCGTCTCAAGCGAGCTCGCTGAGGCTCCTATGGCTATGTCTCCCAACGACCCTGGCTGGAGCAACCTCCAGGGCACCGCTCCCGGTCCCCGTATGAACGCTACATTCGTCACTCTCGCTCGTAACCAAGATGTTTGGGAAATTGCCGAGTCCATTCGTCAGGTCGAGGATCGTTTCAACCGCCGATACAACTACGATTGGGTTTTCCTCAACGACAAGCCTTTCGACGAGCAATTCAAGAAGGTCACCACTTCTCTCTGCTCTGGCAAGACTCACTATGGATTGATCCCCGAGGAACACTGGTCTTTCCCCGAGTGGATTGACCAGGAGAAGGCCCGCAAGGTTCGCGAAGATATGCATGAACGTAAGATCATCTACGGTGACTCTGTCAGCTACCGCCACATGTGCCGATTTGAGTCTGGTTTCTTCTTCCGACAGGAGCTCATGATGAACTATGAATACTACTGGCGTGTTGAGCCCTCCGTCAAGCTCTTCTGCGACATTCACTACGATCCCTTCCGCGTCATGCATGAGAACAACAAGAAATACAGTTTCGTTCTTTCCCTTTACGAGTACATTGACACCATCCCCACTCTCTGGGCCAGCACCAAGAAGTTCATCCAGAACCACCCCGAGCACATCGCTGAGGGCAACTCAATGCGCTTTCTCAGTGACGATGGCGGCGAGAACTATAACAAGTGCCATTTCGTAAGTTTTAACCTTGATAGTTCACCCATACAATACTAACTCCTCCCAGTGGTCCAACTTTGAAGTTGGTAGCTTGTCCTGGCTTCGCAGCAAGCCTTACCTCGATTTCTTTGAGTCTCTTGATAAGGATGGTGGTTTCTTCTACGAGCGATGGGGTGATGCGCCCGTCCACTCTATCGCTGCTGGTCTTCTCCTCAAGAAGGAGCAGGTTCACTTTTTCGAGGATATTGCCTATTACCACGTTCCCTTTACTCACTGCCCTACTGACGAGCAGCGACGATTGGACCTTCGTTGCCACTGCAACCCCGATAACAACTTTGATTGGAAGGGTTACTCTTGTAAGTGTTCTCTGGGTCGTACTACAAGCGATAAACTAACACTTTTCCAGGCACTTCCCGATACTTTGAGCTTAACGGCATGGAGAAGCCCAAGGGTTTTGAGAAGCAGCAGTAGACAAGATATCATTAAAGAGTGAGTGGAAAGGATTGTACGTTATCATACAGGTTGTTATGCTTGGTAGATTGTCCCCGTTATTTCTAGGCTGCAAACAATGGGTGTGCATCAGGAGAGGTTCATATGAACCAATATTAGGCGTCTGGGTTTGAAATACGTTGGACAGCTTTGATCGTAGAAGTGTGTATGAATGAAGAATTGTTTCGGATCGTTTGCATGTCTTTTTTAAAAATGCTTGAAATAGTGTACAATATCAATACATGGTCTCAGCCTGGTCTATGTCATCGACACGGTTCTAATCCCGTTGCTTTACCATCGATCTTTTAACCCAACTTGCGCATCTAGTTCATTATTTTAAGGATTCGCTTAACCAACGGTAGCCTTCTTGGGCTTCTTGGTACCATACTTGCTACGACTCGTCGTTCGGCTCGCAACACCACCCTGGAAATGTTAGTATATAGTCATATAAAGTGTCCATGCCTGGCACAAAAATACGTGGGAAAAGGAGAACATACCAAATCCAGAGCTCCTCGAACAAGATGGTATCTCACACCAGGACAATCTTGCGCACGGCCACCTCTTACAAGAACAACACTATGTTGCTGGATGTTGTGTCCTTCACCAGGGATATACGCCGTTACGACAGCTCCAGTGGAGAGCTTCACACGAGCAGTCTTTCGTTCACCAGAGTTGGGCTTCTTGGGTCGAACAACACCGACTCGGAGGCATACACCCTTGAGAGCTGGGCAGTGTGTGTTAGATAGAGCAGGAGAAACGGCGTGGCGTGCGCGCTTTCCCTTTCGGATTCCACGCAGAACCTGGTTCAGAGTCGCGGGGCGAACGGTCGTAGGAGCAAAAGCGCGGGGTGCTGTGGTGGTGAATGTTCGAAGGGACGGTTGTAGAAGACGGCTGGTTGGTGTTGAGATGGCCGTAGCGAGGGGACGACGGGTCGCCGGGGAGAAAAATTGACGGAGGATAGAGCCGACCATGTTGGGCAAGACTGGTATGGCCCGATTGAGATGGTTTGTTCTGGAGCGATTGATTTAATCCCGTAATCGGCCTCTCACTATCCTGAACCTCGACCTCAACTAACGCCAATATCAAAATCTCAGCCTCGATGTACTCACGTGACTCAAGACTCCATCTCGGAAGCCAAGATTATCCGGATCTCTAGCTCCAGATCCATCACATGCTGGCATCAATCTAGAAGGACCCGTACCCAAACCCCGGCTTTCTTCTTCAATGACCCGCATGTCTTCGACGTCAGCGGTTAATCGCCGGCGCATCTCTATCACTCCCCGCATCCCGCAGTTTGAACCCCAAACCCGACAAGTCAGGTTACCGTTGTAATACCGAACACATCCTCGACCTCGGTGGTTATCCTCGGCTGGTCGAGGCCGAACAATGAGATTCTTCAACCGCTTCAGCCGTATAAGATAGGCACGGCTACGCTTCTGGGGAGGAAAGGTTGATCTGTATATACCGAGGTTGCTATAATTGACATATTGGATCTTGGACATCTTCTACTTTCTTATCTCCATCCTTTGTATCACATCAAGCTTGTGTTGTTCCATGATCGTTTGGCTTGTGATCGTCTCTTAGATACCCGCTTCACACCTCGCTTCAGCTTAGCCACCTTTGTTTCTCCTCCTACATTCGTCCTTAACACTAACCGTTTGCTTCCAAACTTCCCATTCTACCATCACAAACCTCACGATGTCGTCGTCGTTTACTCGGGTCGTGCGTCCTGCGCTCAGAGGTGGACGAGTTCTCACACAGCGCATCGCCCCGCTAGCCACTGCTCCTCATTCCATGACGAGAACAAGCCTGTAAGCGCAATATCTGAATTACCAGCACAAGAACATTTGCTAATCCTTCATTTCAGTAACACTGCTCGTTCCCTCTCTACAACATCATCCCGCCGCAGCGAGCATGTCGATATCTCCGAGATCCCTCCTACACCTATTACCCACCTCTCTGAGCTCGAGACCGCCATGGTTGACACCGTCTCCAAATTTGCCACAGATGTGATTCTTCCTCGCGCGCGTGACATGGACGAGGCAGAGGAAATGGACCCAGCTGTTGTCGAGCAGCTGTTCGAGCAGGGTCTAATGGGTATTGAGATCCCCGAAGAGTATGGGGGCGCTGGTATGAACTTCACTGCCGCCATTATTGGCATTGAGGAGCTTGCGCGCGCAGACCCTTCCGTCTCAGTGTTGGTAGATGTGCACAATACCCTCTGTAACACAGCTATCATCAAGCACGGTTCCACTGCTATCAAGAAGAAGTGGCTTCCACGTCTGGCGACAAACACTGTCGCCTCTTTCTGTCTCTCCGAGCCCGTCTCTGGTTCCGATGCCTTTGCCATGGCTACAAGGGCCACCGAGACCGCCGACGGTTTCAAGATCTCTGGCAGCAAGATGTGGATCACAAACTCCAAGGAGGCTGATCTCTTTATTGTCTTTGCTAACCTTGACCCCAGCAAGGGTTACAAGGGTATCTCTGCCTTCCTTGTCGAGAAGGGCACCAAGGGCTTCTCCATCGCCAAGAAGGAGAAGAAGCTGGGTATCCGTGCCTCGAGCACATGCGTTATCAACTTTGACGATGTCGAGATCCCCAAGGAGAACCTTCTCGGCGAGCGTGGCCAGGGTTACAAGTACGCCATCAGTATCCTCAACGAGGGACGAATTGGTATCGCCGCTCAGATGACTGGTCTTGCCCTTGGTGCTTTCGACAATGCCGCCCGCTACGTATGGAACGACCGTAAGCAGTTCGGCTCTCTGGTCGGTGAGTTCCAGGGCATGCAGCATCAGCTTGCCCAGGCATATACCGAGATCACTGCTGCTCGCGCTCTCGTTTACACCGCTGCTCGCAAGAAGGAGGCTGGTGAGGATTTTGTAAAGGACGCTGCTATGGCAAAGCTCTATGCTTCTCAGGTTGCTGGACGTGTCAGTGGCTCTGCAATTGAGTGGATGGGTGGTATGGGCTTTGTCCGTGAGGGTCTTGCAGAGAAGTACTTCCGTGACAGCAAGATCGGTGCCATCTACGAGGGTACCAGCAACATCCAGTAAGTTATATCATTGTCTTAAAAATGTGAAAGGTTGTACTAACGTGTCTCCTTAGGCTCAACACTATCGCCAAGCTCCTACAGAAGGAATACACTTCGTAAGAATATTTAAAAGCCTACATAGACGAGATGGACTTAGATGGAACATATAAAATATAGTGAAAAAAAAATAACTAAAACACTCCAATCTCCCCATTGAATGCAAGGGTGCGCAGTTGCAGCAATGAGACTCAATAAAACCTGATGAATGCTAAGAAACAATACGTAATACGAATAGATAACCGGCATCCCAGTCAATAGTGGGATACGTAAACTCATTGGCGTCCACCATTTTGTCTCTCTCTTACTTCTATTAACAAGACAACTATTCATATGCTGCTTGTCTAAGATACTCATCTACCACTGAACACGCTTGCTTGACTATCGATATGGCTCTGACCATACCATCATACGTTTTGCTCGTCCACTACCTATATCCTGAATACCGACCACTATAAACGAGCGAACATGAAAAGGGCCGTCTTGTCCAGACGCCCACGCTGGGTTCGCGCACCGATATCACTTATCCGCGGTGCCCGGTAATCTATTTAACTATCGCTGCTGGGTATCCGATAGACAAGACACGAATCTCACCGCGGCTCCATCGTCTCAATAAAACATTGCAAAATCGTCAATCTTCGTGTGCAGTCGTTTAATCAAAATCAGCGGTGTATGAGAAGCCTCGGAACTCCTCTTGCATGGCTTGTGATAAAACTAGAAACTATATTAGCAGTGTGTTGGGAGAAATAAAAGGCTGCAAAACATACCGGACTGAACTGGAGTCAAAACGGGAGTAACACTTGTAAACTCAGAGTCGAAGTTGCTGGTATCTGTTGCACTCTTGATCTGCGGCATAAAAGGAGGTGGCACTCTCTTGTGGTACATATCATCCCAGTTGATGTTTCGGAAGAATGGCTGGCTCATCACTTCCTGGGCATCAGTCGGGCCACTTCCAAGTCGCTGGTCAGGCTCACGAGTGAGCAGTTTCTGGAGAATTGAGACCGAGTCTCGGGGCATGTGAATGGGGTATAAGGGCTCGTCAGCGAGAATGGCATCATAAATCTCGTCCTCGTCCTCTCCACGAAAGGGAGACTGCTGGAGAAGCATTTGGTAAATCAACACGCCAAATGCCCACCAATCGACAGCACGACCGTACTTCTTATCCAGGAGAATCTGCCAAGTGTTAGTGGAAAGGGCTATGTGTAAGTTATATGCCAAAGACGTACCTCTGGGGCCATGAATTCGGGTGTACCACAAAAGGTGCTTGTTGTCGAGCCATACCACATATCCTCCTTGCACAAACCGTAATCACCAATCTTGACGTGGCCATCGAGTGAAAGAAGAATGTTGTCAAGCTTCAAATCACGGTAAATGACACCGTTCTCGTGGAAATACTTCAGCGCCAGGCAGACCTCGGCGGCGTAGAATTGCGCACGCTTAGTACCGAACTGACCTCGCTGAATGTGCAACATCAGATCACCACCACTAACGTACTCCATGACGAAGTATACACGGGTCTCTGTTTGGAAGCATGCATGCAAGTTGGTCAAGAATGGGTGTCTGCCTCGGTTGGCAACCAGGAATACACGCTTCTCAGAGCGGATACTCTCAACTTCATCGTTCTCTATGATGAATTCCTTCTTGAGGACCTTGATAGCGTATAGCTTTCGAGAGCGCTTGGTCTCGGCCAACATAACTTTACCAAAGTTGCCCTTACCCAACACAGCCAGGAAGTTGAAATGATCAAGTCCGATGCGCTGGCCAGTTCCAGGATCAGTAGCCAGGGGAGCAGACTTACCACCAGCTGCTGACTGCTGCTTAGGGGACATAGGTTCTGGTTGTTGAGGCGTATGCGCTGGCACTGGGGGCTGCTGGTGGGCAGCTTGTTGCTGCTGCTGTTGATGTTGCGGCACTGGAGGTAGCGGCGACTGAGGAGGGGGTTGCTGGGCTGGCGGCTGCTGTACAGGTCGCTGAGCCTGAGCAGCAGGTTGTTGTCCTCCGTAGCCAGGGTTCACGTTCGCATAATCGGCCGGGTTGTACTTACGCTGTTGACCCGCACCGTATTGACCTCCCTGAGCATAGGGGTCTTCTTGTGGTTGATCGTAACCGCCGCTATAGCGCCCATAGTCAGAGTGCTGCCGTTGGGCGGCACCAGGTCCTCCAGACATAGCCGCAGATGCTGCAGCCGCAGCTTGAGAGCTGGATGAAGTTCGATCGGGGCCGCTAGGTCTTGGCGTGGACGGATTCGAGTACATCATCTTGGCGGCCTCTGTGGCCTCCGGGGAGACTGGTCCCGACTGGTAAGAAGGAGCAGCCGAACTGGAGTATGAAGGGGCCGGTGAGCTGGTGCTTGTTGGGCTAGTCTTGCCTTGTCGAAGCGTCTTTTCTGAAAGTGAAGAAACCTTGGCCTGTCTTTGTTTCTGAGTCCTTATGCCGTCCAGAATCTGGTTGGCGACAGCCATTGACATGCCGCAGAAATCGGGGACAAGATGGACACACTGAGCGTGTGCAGTAAGACCACATTCTGAGACATGTTAGCGTCGTGGTATAATGGAGGAAACAGAAGATACATACCTGAGCACTTTCTGCAGTTTTTCTTTCCAAAAGGCAGGATGTAGCCGCAGTGGCAGCACCAGTTTGCTGTCATGTTGGAATAAGGGTTGAATCTGTGCGGAATGCGGTGGTTGATCTTTTCCTCGTCGGGGTCGGTCTCAGCGTTGCTCTTGCTGATGCACTTTGTGACGACGCTAGAATAACACTTCGTATGACAGGTATACTTGCAATCCTCACACTGCATGCCTGCTGAGTACTTGAGGAAATCTCCGCAAAGCGCACAGCGCATAATGTTGTAAAACTGATGCTGCACGAACTTGTGGCCGTACATTTCGTGGACCTCCTCCTTTCGTTGACGAACGGCACCCTTTCGACCAAGACCAAGATCGATAGGGCGGCTATTATTGTTGGACTTGTTAAACGTCAACTGAAGTTGAATCTGTCCAGTTGGCTCGAGGTTGAACCATTCCTCAATAGGTCCAGTTTGGACCTGGGGCTGTGGACCAGCAGCTCCAAATGGGCCAGTATCATCCCCTTGTTCACCACCAGCTGATTGAGAACCTGGTCCAAAAGAGCCTTGAGAAGGACTCATCGGGAACTGTGTAGGGGCAGCACTAGTGTTGCCCATTCTGTCGGCAGAAACCCAGCCGGAACTGTTCATTTCGGCCTCAATCCTCTTGCGACGAATTTCCTCGACAATGTCGGAAATGCGAACCCAGAGCATGCCTATGGGCATGGGGTGTTCTCCGGGCTTATCGTAAACGGTCAACTCAATTTCATTGGCCTTGTCGACTTCGATGGTATGGAACTCAGCCTCCCATCGATCGTTCCTGGACGCTTTCGTACGAGCCATGACGGTATCCTCAACCTTCACGGCAATAAAGGTTTCTGGACCTCTTGTGAATCGTCCAGTCGCAGCATGGTCAACATCCTTGATAGCTATCATTCGAATCGATAGTTGTCCACTAAGGGGCTTCCTGAGGTTGGGGGCGTTGATTGAATCATCTAGCTCTTTGTCAGCCTCGCATTCAACGTGATTTTAACGCTAACTTACCATCTTGTGCATCCGCAACGTCCGCATCGATATGCAGTTCTTCATATCTCTTGAGTGCCTGCTTCAACAGTAGAATCTTCTGCTTGCTTTCAACCTTCCTAGCGGCTGCGTCGGCTTTGCTCTTCCGATCACCTTCCATGCTATAAAGCTGAACCATCTTCTCAATACCCTTCAGGTACTGCTCCTCGACATTGAGCTTGAACTGGATTTGGGACAACATGAGTTGGATGCGAGGGCCCAAGTGCGGCGTATCATATTTGATTAAGTCTAAGATTTGTTAGCATGTAGGCAGAGGATGGGTTAGGGATAGGAATGGCATAGCAACAACGTACCTAACTTGGTAAAGTTGGGGCGTGGCTTGGGAATACCCGATCCACCAGGTCCCGGTGCATAAGGATGACGCGGAGGCATTAGGTCGGAACCACCGCCGGCCTGGCTGTACTGCCCCGAACCGGAGCCATAGGATCCTCTATCTCCCGCGGGATTGCTGGAGGAATCCTTAGGAGGTGGTGCAGGGGGACCACCGGCATCGTCAGCAGATCCCCCGAGAGACATGTCTCCAACACCTGAGTTCACACGGCGCATCTGAATATCACGAAGCTTCTCCTCGAAGAACTGGAGGTTGCGGCGGCCATCGCGCATCTGGGAGTCGAGACGGGATCTAACGGCTTCATTATTTGTCTGGGCCCTCATAGAATTGGCAGCGTTGATGAGGGCCTTTTCCCGCTCTATCTTCTTGTGGATGTTGTGAATCGCGTCATCGTCGTTCATTCTGGCGGCGGGTGCGCGATGCGTTGCGCAGGACGACAAGAGGTTGGAGGGGGGAAAGTCTTAGAAGACAACCGATGTCAGGTGGTGAAGGTACCCGAAGACGCCTCGATAGCGGAAAGCGGGCGAGTGTAGTCGTAAAATAGACGACAAGACAGTCGACGTCTTGTGTCGTTAAGTTGGGTACCGATCACAAAGCACAACAGATCCTGGCTGCGTGTTCTTGTGCGGGTGCGTGATAGTGGTGATTGTTCGCCTGCGAGCTTCAGGTGGATGAAGCCGAAGCTGGCGAGTGGAGATGTAGAGGGGAGGTTGAGAGGAAGAGGGTTTAGGTTGTTAAGCCCAGCCGTTGCCAAATACCTACAGTGGGATGGAGGTGGAAGGTGGCCTGGAGGTGGGAGATGTCATCAGCAAATAGTGACGGAAACTGCCTGTACAGTACCTGCAATATGGGCAGTCGTGGTTGGGGAGGGGAGGAACTGGAAGGAGGGGGGTTTAAAACTTGGCGGGGTTTTTCAAAATCCCTAGAGTAGATTAGCGGTAAGCTAAGCGGGCACTTAAGCCAGGCAAGTCGAAAAGTTCCATACAATGGAATTTGAGCAAACAAGTATTTACACCTTCTGTTCCGGATTCACTATATGGCTTTTTTGATCTATCAGGGAGAACAAAAAGGGGTTAGCTGAAAAGAATTTCATAGGTAAAAGAGAGGGTCAAAGAGACATTGGTAGCCCAACCCTCAGGCAGATCAGGTCAGGTCCCAAGCTATGCCCAAGCCTAGAGGTACCGGACAAGAGAATAGAAGAGCTTAGACCAGGTTCTTTGCAGCTCGGACGGCGTAGCTCTTAGCACTTCAGTGAATGGCGTTGGCCACTATATGCACTGTAGCATGGGCCAGATACAAGGGTCTGTCTGTTAATGGAACCCAACGGGCAATTCTTGAAATGAAGTTGCTGTGCGCGAAAGGATTGAACATGACTTGGAGTTAGTTCGCGTCATGGAATGGATAATGTACGAATGACTGGTCTATGTAGGACTTGACGTGATGAATGTTAACGCGTACAAAGAGGCTGAGTTGCAATGAGACAAAATCAAATAACTCAGGCAACCTTCTATCACACCAAGAACTTGCATGGTTGGATTGGGTTGTCTGTTTGAGTAGGGCACTTTTGCATGGGATATCAAAGCCCATGTCCGACATGAATTGAGTTTCAGATTTGTACCTTACATCATGAGATACAGCAATGAATTATGCATGAAATATATAAACCTTTTAACGCCTGTGAAACAACCTTTTGAAACGGCAAACTGTTGAGCTTTGCATTATGCTCAAGTAGATAATACACCAAAGTTTCAAAACTTGTAGCAAATATAAAAAATAACAAGTGGAAATAGGTATGTACTTGCCTGTGTGCACTTGTTTATTCCCACGGTGCACCTTTGGGCCTAGGCATTGAGGTAGGTTACACCGGATGCTACTGAGTCCTAAAACCCATCGTCAAAAGTCCTAGAATCGGATCAGCTCCAGCAGCCCCGCCATGAAAGAACTAACTACAGCTCCGATTAAAACCGCAAACTAGGGAGCGGTCAATATCCTCAAACATCAACCATTCGATGTCAGTTGCCGTTAATCTCAGTCTCTAGCAAATCAGATCTGCAAACCTCATCCGCGTTCAAATTAATCGTCAGGGCTACCCTGGAAGGTGGAACGACAAGGGGATTGCTGAAAGCGCGGTTCGATGTCAGGATGAACCAGAGCCTGTGCTCGTTCAAGAGAAGAATGCCCTAGGTGTAGTGATGATGCGTCGGCATTCAAAGGAATCACTTTGAAATAATATGCATGGTAAAACATGCATAAAACTATTGGCTTCCATGGCTCGAGCGGTTTAGTGCCATCATTCAGGATTATTCTACTACCAGCCCTATAGGTCATGCAATAGACCTGTATCCGATTGGCCAGAGATTAACTGCTTGAAGTATCGTCATTCATCAACAAGGCACATCAATAAACAAGCCCTGCAGTTCGTGCCTGGTACCTATCGTTTTGTAACCATAGGTATAGTTATATTATAATGTACAGTGCCTTTATCTTTATGTCTATCTTACATCTTATCATCATCTTCGAACCAATAGTAGTGCGATGCTTGCGGTAAAAACAGCTCCAGCCAACGCTCCCTCCAGCGCCAACAATGAAGCATCCCTCATGCGCATATCTATCCGTCGCTCGCTGTAGAGGTCTTCTGTCTTAGTCCTCCACCACATGGGATCAAGCAGGATTTCCTTCCAGGCTTTCCACCACGCGGGATCATTGAGGACTTCCGGCCAAGTCCTCATTGGCAGGATTTCCGGAAGAGGCATCTCGGTTGCTGGCTCAACGGGCGTTGAAACAGGTACCTCACTGGTATGTGCCTCCTCAGTTGTGAAAAGACTCCCGGTTGGCACCTCTTCCGATTCCACAATCTCAGCAATGGGCTCGAAGTCTGCTTCCTGAGTCGCTTCAACAGCTGAAGCCAAAGCGGCAACGGCAGCAGGTTGGTTTTGGGCCTCAATGGCAAGCTTGACTTGCTCAAGCTCACCACGAACCTCTTCGAGCACGGCCTTCTCCTCGGCTACAACGCCTCTAACTAATCTCCTTCTCTTCCAGGGCTCTGCCACGAACTGCAGGATAACGAATAGCAAGAAGTTCATGCCCATTAGACCCCATGTACCCCAGGTACTTGCCCTTCGGATACGGTCGCTCCAGATTTGTTCCTCGTGGTAACGCTTTAGGATACCTGCGTTGAGTTGCTGGCTCAAGCGTTGTTCTTCTATCTCGGCTTCTGTCAAAGCTTCTTGGGACGATGCCACCTTTCCCTCAAGGGTGTGGTCTGCTCGGTACAACTCGGTAAACCGCTCGAGATCGATCGGCGACCAACTATCCTTTCTTGCCAACAGTGTTGTGACCTCACGTTGCGTCGTAGCTCGGCTGGCATTCGATGTCTTGTATTCCTGACGAGCATTTCGGACCCGCTCGTGAGCATCTGCAAGTGCTGTCTCAAGCTTGGCGTTTTGGCCCTTGATGATCTCAATGCTGGTATATCCAGTGATATCATTCAGTGTCTGGGAGGCGTTCATCGCTCGGTATTGAAGAGTATCCATAGCATGGCTAAATTTCTCCTTTAATTCGCTGACACGATGTTGCGCGCGGTCACGGAGAATTTGGAGGCTATCAGTAGTCGAGGGGGGTTCGTGTGATTGAGCAGCATCGTCGAGTTTTGTGGGTTCGGGCTTGGCCTCTTCAGTTTTGGGCGTCTCGAGTTTTGAGTCTTGGGGGATAGCATCTGCGGAAGTTGACTTGACATCTTCCAGTTTCGGTCTTTCGACAGGCGGCTGAAGCTCCTTTAGAATATTTGGCCGAGGTTTAAGGATAGATTCAAGCTCAGCCTCGACGTCTTTATTTGTCCTAGAGTTGGTCTCTGAATCTTTCGGGGGTCTCTCTGATGAATAGAGTCGTGATTGAAGGCCAATGGCTCTGGGGTTGTATCGCATTCGTATTGTTGAATTCTGGAATATTGAGGGTTCCCAGCATGACTTGCTCGGCCTCGTGGTCCGGTCGAGTCCTATTCGCGCATGGCTCCAGACAAGCCTTGCCGCTGGACGGGCGAACGGCTGCATGGCGACCAGAGAAATCTTTGGTACGATACAGCAACGACGTCGTCGTGGGCGAGCGTGTTCCCTCAAGCCTTTGAAAATAAATGTTGAGGTGATGGGACAAACGCATGGGCCGAGCCGTTGGAGCTACAACCGGCTCCGTGTCCGGGCTTTTTCTGCCATCGGGGCACTGCCAGATATAGTCACCGCCTTTGTTGTCGAAGTACAACGCAGCGGGGTGTGTCATCACGCTTGACTCAGGATTACCAGGGTTCTGTCCCAACACTGGGAGCTAGTTAGTCTATGCTTCAGAGCAATTGGGAGAACAAGTGTGGAGGGGCACTAATTTCATGCTGCAGTTGGTCAGAGTCATGAGATGACGACACTGGAGTCGCTCCAACCAAAAGGCCAAGACGGTTAAAGGATACATGGAACACTGATACTGATAACAAGTCGCTGTACCTCCTTGGTAGGTACCTAACGACAGAGTATGCGGTGTTTTCTGTTATATACAGTACGCGATTGATATTACTACTCATTGAACTAGTTAGAATCTCTCAATGTTAATATCCAATCAGCTTGACCAGATAATAGCAGGTGTTCTTGTTATTGCTGATCTCTTTTGTTGCTTTTGTCTCTCATGAAAACTTATGCCCCTCCCCCACCATTTTATTGCGCTCTGTCATATCTTCCTCCAGCAAGAACATTCGGTCTTTGTTAAAGCACGATCCAACAACAGGCCATTGACTCATTCTTTTGACTCCTGTCCAGAATATTCAAGTACGGGCTGAACTCACAATCTATTCGGATCAAGAAACTGCACAAATAGTACCCCCAGACCTTCATCATGGCTTCTTCCGACACTCCAGCTCTCAAGAACAACCCCAAGTTCATCTTCTTTACCGACTTTGACGGCACCGTCACCACCGCCGATTCTAATGACTACATGACCGACAACCTTGGCTTCGGTGTTGAGCGCCGTCGTCAGCTTAACAAGGATGTTCTCTTTGGAAAGATGCACTTCCGCGATAGCTTTGTTGAGATGCTTGACAGCATCAAGACTCCCTTCGACGAGTGTGTCGACATCCTCCTCAAGAACATTAAGCTCGACCCCGGCTTCAAGGAGTTCTACGATTGGGCGCAACAGAACAACGTTCCTATTGTCATTCTCAGTGGTGGTATGGAGCCTGTCATTCGAGCTCTCCTGGATACCCTTCTCGGCCCTGGCTGGGACATTCAGATCGTGAGCAACTATGTCACAGCACGCGAGGGCAAGACTCTGAAGGACGAGGGTGGTTGGAGAATTGAGTTTCATGACGACAGGTATGCCTGCCTGAACCTGGTATTCTATCCCTTACTGATTATAATAGTATCCATGGTCATGACAAGTCCATCGAGATCCGCAAGTACTCTTCGCTACCTGACCGACCTACCATGTTCTACGCTGGCGATGGTGTTTCCGATCTTTCTGCCGCCAAGGAAACTGATTTGTTGTTTGCCAAGGCTGATAAGGGTGCGTACAATCATGACTTTGGATAATTGTTTGAATGCGCAAGTACATGCTGATTGATCTCCTACAGATCTCGTCACCTGGTGTGAGAACGAGAACGTTCCCTTTGTCACATTCCGTGATTGGTCCAGCATCACTCAAACCGTCAAAGACATTGCGGCTGGTACCGTTTCTGTCAAGGATGCTGCCCGCGGTCGCATTTAAGTAGGATTTTTTTCATGATATAGAAGGAAGAGAAATGTTTTGGTGTCTATGGTTACATAGAGGCATAGAGGATAAAGAATTAGATGCAAACCATCTACACGGATTATATGATAGATCTTTTATAGATTTTGGATAGAACTGGTCAATCTGAGCCAATTCACAGTGTTTCCTGGACCCGTCTCATTCTTTTGTAATACTCCTAATCATCATCTTGTTGCAGATTCCTTAAGGATCTCCAGGGTTCCCGAAAGCCCATTTGTTACTCAGTCCTCTTATCCTCTGTGGGTAGAAAGTACCAGCACACCAGCATGACAACGAAAAGGAAAATCGCAATAGGGTGGAGTACAAATGTACCAACAGCCTGAGCAAGGAGGCCAGTAATGAAAGGTGCAACAGCTCCTCCCGCACTACCACAAGCACTGATTGTCCCAATCCCACTTAGAGACTCACGTCGGCTCATACCACGAAGGAAGACTGCTGCGGCGCATGGGTAGATAGGTCCAAGAAAGAGACCGACGATAGAAACAGCGATGGCGTTGCCCACAATGTTGGGCACAAACCAAACAAGAAGTTCAAACGCCAGCGCACCTACGGTGAGAAAGTAAACGAGTTTCTTCTCACCTATGCGTTGAGCAGGGGCAGACAGGAGAAACCGACCAATTGTTATACCTGCCCAGAAGCCTGCTGTCACATAACCGACCGAAGAAGGGTCTCCATCACGGTCTTCAATAAGGAAAGAGATGACCCAGCCAGAGATAGAAACTTCAGCTCCTTGGTAAGCAAAGATGAAGAGCGAGCCCAGAAATACGATACGCATCTTCATAGCAAGAAACATGCTGTTCATCAGCGACTCTCCCGCCTGGGATGACTCTCTCTGGCGCGCCGTAGGGCTCATCTCCTTTTCGTATGTCCAGAACGCCCAAGTGCCCAGGACAAAAGTCACGGCACCAAGGGCACATGTTATGATGTAGTATCGGTTCCATACTGCATTTGCAGCTGTGACAAGTGCAGTTGCGATGAGGGGTCCAATCGTACCTCCTATCCCATAAGTACCATGGAGGATACCAAGCATGAACGTTCCGTTTCGGAGTCCACCAAAGAAGAGGTTTCCGATGGCGACGTTGATGGAAATACTGAAGCCAATGAAGAAAAAGGAGACGACGACGACTGCAAAAGGTGCTCCGCAGATAATAGGTACATATGCCAAAGTGACTAAGGCTTGACCCAGCCCGAGGAGCTTGGCTCGACCAAGTTTGGCTCGCAGGACGTCTAGAAATACGGCTGCGGCGATAAAACCAATGGCTTGTCCTACGAAGATCAGGGATACCGTGCCATATCCAATACCATAATATCTTGAACTAGTTAGCCATCGCTGTTGAACGTCGGATTCAGTCAACATACTTTTCCATATATGGAATCAATGCGCCAGCAGCGCCATCACTAAGTGCATTACCCAGTTGTGCAAGGCAGCCAAAAAGGGCTCTGAAGCGGTTCATGAATGGATTCCAAAAAGTAGGTAGAACTTCGACAATTTCGGTATTGGAGTCTGGAGTGTTGGGTCGACTCATTTCCAGGTCGTTGCTGGCGTTGGTAGAAAATGCATGTCTTGTGCGATCATCTCGGATTGGAATGTTGTGAAGCTCGAATGATTCTCTATGGGAGGTACCGACTTGTGTTCTTGGGACTGTTTTTGTGGGTGCTGTCAAGGGTCGATAAAAGTCTTCATCTTGGGATTTGGCAAGGGCTGGTTCAACTGCAACGAGGCCTGAGAGCATTGAAGGTTCCATGATGGATGAGTATCTCTCAATGGTATGAATTGATAGTCAGTATGTGTCGGTGACATACAAGATGATAGGAGAGTATAATCTGATCCAGACATGGCTGCTATCCCTTGATATACACACCGGCGTAGAGAAATAGTCCTTGACCGAATCTTCGTAGAATTTGTAATATGAATCAATGCTTGGATCACTTGATCACCCATCTTTGCATCCGAAACATTCCTACAGTGGTGGAATGCCTCTATCAGGTAACATATGTACAACATATTGTACTGAGAGAAGCACCATCCAAAGAATGGCAGTCAAGCCGAGCCCACTTAGACGGTAAACGAGGCGAAAGAGAAACGGTAGACCAATAGCATGAGCTACCGAATAATTTACCCACGATATCCAACCCTGGCCAAGATGCAGTTAGCGACAGACTCACAGTACAGCAACATCAAGGTGGGCTCCTACAAGACCCGATTGGATATTGATTCATGAGGCTTTGCTGACAAAATGGTCACCTTCTTCCTGCTGTCCTCTCATGATGATGATAAGTTGATAGTCTTGCTGCTTTGGGTTACCAACCCAGCATTGAAGTCAAGGTTACAATTCCACCTTACTCCGGAAGTCTTAGTGCCTGAAAAGACCCACGTCCATTCATGACACAGCATAAGAGAATAAGAAAAATTTATGTTGACATGGTATCATGAGAGCAGTAATTGTACCTAGCCGGAGAGTCCCAATGCAGTAAGTCCGGTGTAGTTCATAAGTCATATTGGATATACCGATATTTGTAGCTTAAGTCTACCAAGGTTCACGTATCGCTGTACCCAGTATCTGCCCCTCCAAAGCAACCCCTCCACATTTTTATTATATCAGGAGAAAAATAGTCCAACACTTTGCGAAAGTCGTCAATAACAAACTTCACAATGGGACGCCCTAAGAGAAACGTACTTGCGGCCGCTGAGGCTGCCCTGACACCGCCTGACACTCTCGAATCCAACCAGTCCCTTGTTCGTGTTGTCAAGCCCGAGGGAAACAACTTGTACACCTGCGAGCTCCCAAACACCAAAACTCTGATGTTGGAATTGGCACAGCGATTTCGAAACACCATCTGGATCAAGCGCGGCGGCTTCGTTCTGGCCGAGATATATCAAGATAGTAAAGAAGACACCCGAGCAGATGGAGAGATTGTGAATGTTGTTCGAGACGAGAAGGCTTGGCGTAAACAGTCCTATTGGTAAGTCTAGGCTTTATGCTGCATGGAATGAACTAGGCTAATCGGATCTATTACAGGCCCAAAGAATTTGTCAAGAAGAGCACATATGACTTTAGCGACTCTGAAGAAGAATCCAACGTCGGCAAAATGCCCCCAAGTGACTCCGAAGATGAGTGAGGTCACAATTTAGATCCAGATCTATTTGTTCTTGGCCTCGATTTTCCTAGCCTGAGAAGGAGGAACCGCAAGTCTGGCTGTTCCGCGATACACCAACACAACCGTCGCAAGCATCGCACCCACAGTCACGCGGGAGCTGAGATCGGTGCTTGGGAAGATGTTCCAGGCCCACTCCTGCGCTGCCCATATAAGCAACACAATGAAGGGATCTTCTGTGGCTCGCCAGAGGAGGTAGGGTGACGCCCACGCGAGATATGCATAGAATTGGTAATGGAGCGACCTCGCAAACAGGAGACCAATAACGTTGGCAGAGAGCATCGTTGTCATGACATACTCGGGGGTGACGTAGTGGGAGATTCGAAGCTGCTCCTGCAGATTGAACGGAGACTGGAGTCGCAAGAAGGAAGGGATCATGGCAGAAAGAGGTCGTCCAGTTGGTTGGAGCCACCTCTGGGAAATAAAAACCAGAAGTGCTATAACGTGACAGACAAGAAGGAATATAGCAAAAGATTTGCTGAGGAAGACCTCCTCACCTAACATGCGCCAGTTGACCGTCCATTCGAACTTGAACTCACGCGACAGCTCAAAAGCTCGAGCCGCATAACCACGAGAATTCTTCATGATGAACGGGATTCCAATCGCGAACTGAACCTGTGCCATGAGCCATGCGAGACGTAGACCGGGCCAGAAACCTCTTCCTAGCAAGAGAATAACGCCGATAGCAGGAAGGACCAGCAGTAGCGACATCTTGATTCCGAGACCCCAGGTATATGCCAGACTTCCAAAGGTCCAATTTCGACGCTGGAAGAAAAGGATGCTGAGCCATAGGAAGAAGACGGCGAAACAATCGTTGAAGCATCGCAGTACGAAAAGGCTGTGCAGACGTTTCGAGGCGATCAGAAAGACGAACATATAGGGGGGTACCTGAGCAATATCAGCAAGTCATGTCGTAAAAGCGGCCTGCTACCATGACCTACCTTGGCTTTCCAATAGCAGAGCATGACCACTGCTAGTGTCGCCATATACAGAACACCAAAGATTTGTTGCGCTAGGAAAATGTTCTCGCCTTGGTCCGTGATGTGGTAGAGTCCTGTAAAGGTGTAGACATGAGCAGCTGGATACACGAGGGGACCCGTGCCACCCTCGATCTTGGTATAGTCCCGTTCGCCAGAGACGAATTGTGAAACCTGTTGCATATATGCCACCCAGTCGATCTCGGTATCTGCGCATACAAAATTAGCTTTGTTCTGGGTTCTGAGAGAGTCGGGCGCATCGTACATGGGACTTTCCAAATGATCAGACCAGTGCCCACCGCGTCGGCGAGCCAGAGCGCGACGGGAATGCATTTTGAGAGCGCATGTTGGCCGGCCAGAACGTTACTGACGAATCGAGTGCCTCGCGTGAGAGCGCCAGGCGCAGGGTCAGCCATCTTGTCGATTTGAGATAGCCGCTGGCCTGTGAAAGTGGGAAAAGGGAAGCTTCATGAGTTTTGGGCCAGGGGTTCATGACAGCTGTGTAAATGCGGGGCCCCGCGAAATGCATAAACTCTACATTGTCACCAAAATCGTATTCAAATTCAAGACACGATAGAAGTGAGAAGGATAAAACAAACAATAACATCTTGCGTTTATATTATTCAAAGCCAGATTTTCTCCCACTGATCGCTTGATTCAGTCTACAATTTCGCCTTGGCACCTTTGCCAACCTTGTCGACCAATTCAACCACACCCTCGGCACAGCCATATGAGCCTTGGTAGCCCCAGCCTGAATGGCCATAGTTGTGCACAATCCATGTCTCATCATCCAGCTTCTCTTCCTCAAGTCGGAGACCATCCTTTCGCCAAGGTCGTAGCCCAACAGCGTGTCGAATAATGCTCAGTCCCTTGACGCCCTTACCATCCGCAACTTCTGGGCGGGCTTCAACAATGCGCTGCAAGATGCGCTGAGCGACATTAGGATCTGGCTGAGACTCCCAGTTGCCAATGTCGTAGGTTCCACCCAAAATCGTGCCGCCACCAGCTGCTCGCTGCATCAGGTACATCACGTCGCTTCCACCATCTTCAACTCCAGATGTGATAAGCATGGGTGTGCTCTCGTTTCGTACCACCACGATCTGTCCACGCGCAGGTGCCATAGTCTCGTCCTTGACACCGCCGAGCTTGAGGGAGCCTAGACCAGTGGCATTGACGATGATGTTGGGAACGTTGCCTGTGTGGCTCAGCTTTTTTGCCTCGCTGATGTCGGTGAGGTTGGCTCGCTTGATAACAACACCGTTCTTGAGGCATTGGCCCGCTAGCCAGGGAAGATAGATGGCGGTATTAATACAGACAGATGTAAACTCGCAACCCGAGTCGTAACCGCGGGTGACCTCATTTGGGTTCAGCTCTCGGAAGTCCTCAAACAACTCCTTGTACCATGGCTCTTCTTGAAACAATGCGTCAGGGAAGTTGTTGCTCTTTGCTTCTTCAGCATCCTTCTTGCGTCTTGCAACGTTGCACTCTACAAGATGTTAGTACGGCCAGTGATTTCTGAGAATATATGATGTCGCACTTTGAAAGTGAATACCAGCCTCAGGGACCTGCTCACAGAGTCTCTTGAACTCTACCCATGTTCGACGTTCCCATCTGCTGTTTTCTTGTGTAGCCATTCTAGATGATTGTGAGTTACCGTCAACAGTCTAGTATCAGATCTGTTTGTTTGGACTTACGGGCAGACGTTGGCTCCGGCAAAAGGCGAGGCATATTCAATGTCGTAATCACCGGGCATATGTTTACCAACGACTGTGATCTTGTTTCCCTTGTTATTGGATAAAAGATAGGCTGAAGTCAAGCCAGAGACACCAGCGCTGCTTCATGTTAGTTTTTGTTGGTATAACGAACTCCGACTACGGGACTCACCCAACGACGACGATTGTGTTAGCCATGTTGATGGTCGTTACGAAACTTGCTTCAGGTTTGCAACAGATTGGGCCTTAGTTTGGAGAAAGTAGGTGATTTTTGAAGTAAAGTAAGTCTAGAAGACAGATAATAAATTAAGGCTGTCGCATCAACTTAACTTATCTCATGACCTTATACTGACCGTCCCCTCGGTTCTTAGTTGAAGCCCCGATTGCTAAACCAGCCGAATTGGTTCTTCTAATTGGTCTGATGCAGCAAGTTTCCCGCGGGGACCCGCCGAAACCGGGATTGCCTCCACAAAGATAGCGGAAAGATGCAATGTCAAGATAAGGGTGTTTGAGTCAAATGTTTACTACAAGTTGTACTTGGCCAATGGTATTCATTATGAGACGCCTTTTCCAATTTTTCAATGTTTCCCGGGCGCAAATGACATTGACCGTATGATCTTCAGTGATACCATACATTGCGGTCTTCCACCCCCGCTTGTTTCTGTCTATACTGGAAGTAGAAGGCCGGATGAGAACAAGTTAGTTGGCTGAACCACTTCTAGCCGAGACCACAATACAATTTGTGACAATAGTTGTTGATCAACATGAGGCTCAAGATTATTTGTGGCCAGATACCTCATAGCCACGATACCAATGGCCAATTGCAAAGTCTAGCTATGCTAATATACACAGTTACCTCCTGCGCTTCCTTTCATGGATAGCCCGCACAAGCCAGGTCACATTTAATAAGTTCTCCCTTGTGAATCGAGACATAGAATACAAGATGGCAAAGTAACAAAACAGCTTAACTGGCATGTTTGGCAAGCATAGACTGAAGGGCCTGGGGGTTAGCACCGACCAACTCATCAACCTTGTTGCCGCCCTTGAAGACGAAGAAAGTTGGCATGGCGCGAACGCCCAACTCAGCGGTCAGGTCGGGCAGCTGATCAACATCAAACTTGACAAACTCAATGTTGTCAGAAAGAGGAGGTTGCTCGGAAAGCCTAAGTTGGACATGTCGGTCTAAGAGTTTTAAGGGCGTTTGTTGTGTCTGGACACTTACTTGCTGAGGATGGGAGAAATAGCCTTGCAAGGACCGCACCAGGTGGCAAAGCAGTCAACGAGGACAGCCTTGTCTGTTGTGGAAACGAGATCCTTAAATTCCTTGGTTCTGTCAAGCTGAGTTAGTTTTGCCGAGATTTGGTCTCGATGTATCTCTCAAGCTCACGTCTTGATATCCTGGACAGCGAATCGCGCAGCTGTGGTATGGAAAGGTCGAGCTGCGAAAGAAGCGGCGCCAGATCGGGCAGCCTGGGCGATAGGTCGCATAACGCGGAAGGGGGAGGTCATTTTGTGAGTTTTTGAAGTTGGGTTCTTCGATATAATACAACTTTTGATGAGTAGTTATGGGGAGTCTGGATTTCTAATGATTAGTTCTAACGCTTCTTTACAGTGTGGGTACTGGAGTTCTGTTTGGCCAATCAGGCTATCAACACGAGAAGTTCATGACTGATTTTGGAACTCATGATATTTATACCTATAAGTTAGAGAGTGTTAGTGGAAGTATTGTTAATAACGGCTTTCAGTTTAGTCGAATACCGGCGTTGCAGTTGGGATCTTGAGTTTCCAAACTAACATCCATGAATCGAGCTTACTATGGTAGCTTATTGAGAATTATGAGTATTCTGCTTGGGTATTCCCACTATAGTCTTCTTATCATCAGAGAACCCAGTGCAAAGAAAAATACTTAAACTTACCAAAACGACAATTGTATTAAGGAAACTAGGTAGAATAAAACATGCAAACAAAGAGATAACATTGCCGACTTGATTACCCTACAGTCAGTCGCTTGGGCGCCCATGACGTCAGTGACATATCAACCGCGTGAAGCGCGTGTCTAACTGACATTGGATGAATACCTGTAGCGAGGACCCGTCTTCAGGCTGCCATAACTGAAACGAAAGCATCAGAATCCTTCAACTCTTCTTCCCCTCATCAAACATTTCACCTCCCGAACTGTAGCCCATGTCCTGGCTGTCTGGTCTTTGGAGAACTTCACGCCCAAGCTATCGCAACATGCCTGGTCGCTTCCCCGATGAAGAGTCCGGCTCTGGCGAGTCCGAGACACTCCTCGGTCGGGGCCACAAGAGAGTTAAGCACTTTTGGGATGGTTTTTTCGACTTTGCTTTCCAAGATGACATTCTCAAGATTGCCGTTGGTTTAATGTAAGAGGTTCGACCCATATTTCTACTTCCGATAACTAACACGGATCAAACAGTCTTGCGGCTGCCTTCACCGACTTGGTCAAGTCATTTGTGAGCGATGTGCTCATGCCGCCTATTTCCATTATCCTACCCTTGAACAAGAACATGGAGGAGAAATTTGCCGTTCTGCAAAAGGGGCCTAACTTTAACAAGACCACGGGCTACAACACCTTGCATCAGGCGCAAGATGACGGTGCTGTTGTTTGGGCTTATGGGTAAGTGATAAGGACCGATATTGTTCATTGTGGTTGCTAACAAGATGTAGATCGTTTGTCAATCAAATGATATCCTTCCTTGTACTGGGTCTCGCCTTGTACGGACTCGCCCATTTATGGCAGCTTGCCTCGTCCGAGCCCATCATCAAGCACACTAAGAAGTGCAAATACTGCAGACAACGTATCAACGAGAAGGTGAGAATTAGGAAGTACAAGAGTATAAGTATGCATGAACTAACCCTTTCTAGTCTATTCGATGTATACAATGCACCAGTTGGCTCGATGGAAGAGAGGATCGCACCTGAACTAATACCATATTATTTTATGCAAGCACATGATACCCTTGGCTTTGCGTCTTTACTACTTTGAGTTGTTGTATGCGTCAAACAAATTGGAATTGCTTTACTGCGCTGCTGTGCATCTGGTTGAGTTGCTTTTTTATTGCCTTGAGTATAACTTCTATCCTTTACATCGTTTTGAGAAGTCGAGTTCGGTGTTAGAAGGAACGTTGTCACGATAAACAACACACACTCCCTGAATGACCCTTCACAGAAGTAACGTGTATATGATTTGACATGGAATTGAATGGGTTTAATTAGATATCATTACTGCTTAACGTGTTACCAAATCATCATTTCCTTCTCGCGTGAGACCTTTACAGCAACATGGCAGCAGCACCACCGACAATGGCAGCGGCAGCCAGGATAGCGTTCTGGGTCATCATGGGGCCGGCAGCGTTGTCAGACTCAACGGCAGAGGGAGTGGCATCAGCGTCAGCTCCAGAAGTAGTGGCAGAACCAGTAGCCTGAGCGCCAGTATCCTTGGGCTTGTCGGCAGTAGTGGCCTCGGAGTCAGAGGCAGAGGCAGTGGCA
Source organism: Fusarium venenatum (assembly GCF_020744135.1). Classification (NCBI taxonomy): domain Eukaryota; kingdom Fungi; phylum Ascomycota; class Sordariomycetes; order Hypocreales; family Nectriaceae; genus Fusarium; species Fusarium venenatum. The sequence continues at coordinate 5,831,383 of NW_027072131.1, forward strand.
GAAGCGTCACCACCGTTCAACTTCTCGGCGCCAGCAGTGATGGTGATGGGCATGATGAGTTGCTTGTATCCGCTGAGAGCGGTTGAGGTGGCCATAGACTCGGTAACACCAGAAATGACGTTTGTTGCTTCAACAGAGCAAAAGGCCACATCATTCTTGGGGTCCAGTTTGCAGCCAGTTCTTTGATCACTGGAAGATTTGTTAGTATGTCCTTTTATGAGCGCCAACTCTATAAAAGGGTAGATGCTTACATGAGACCACCGCCGTACTCCTCGGGAGGGCTGTAGGAGTAGCTGATGTCCATGGTGGAGGGACCACCAACAATAGTGCGCTCTTCCTGGATGCCGCAGTCGCTGGGGTCGGTTCCCTCACGACAGTTGATGGCGACACTGGTCGCCTCACCCTTGACAGCGACGACAGATCCCACGAGAGGTTGATCATCGAATCCGGGGAGGAAGAAGTTGACGGTGGTTGTCTGGGCGGCGGCGACAGTGGCAATGGCGCCAGCGAAAAGAGCAAGAGATCGAACCATTTTGAAGGTTTTATATTATTAACGAGCGGTAGTAGTTGAGTAATAAAAAAGAATGTATCGGGTTGGACGTGAAAACGAAGGTGAAAAGATCGAATGTAGATGCTTCAAAAACAACGATAGTGTCAACGCAAGACATTCGAGAGGCAGATGATCTCCTTTTAGCAAATTTCCTACACTAGAAACTACCTCCTGCCTGCCGATTGTCGCCTGTATCAGTCTTGACAAAAGGGCCCAAGAGTCACCTATCCAATCATTCTAATTGAGTGAGTGAATCCTTCGGGGGTCGCTTAGACAGTGATAGCGCTAATTCTCGAAACACTTACCTTTTCAGAGGTGAAAAAAGGAAATGAAAAACGGCTTTAGTATTCCGAGGATCCGCCCTGGTGCCACCCACTCGGGCCTCGTAGGGCAGGGGGAAAGACAGGGGAAGGGAAGCGGGAGATTTACATACAACCAAGAAGCCAAGGCAGAGTCAAATAGTATTGATCTTCAGCCAAGTCTCAAGGATAGTGATTTCTGGTGGAGAAAGAGGCCTTCTTAAAGTGTAGTGACTACGGGGGATAGTCTAATGATTTGGCGTCTGTTGGTTGTGTTTGGCAGTTGAGACTATTGATCTTTATTTCTGAAGCATTAATTGAATAGAGTTAGTCTCATCTTATGGGTGGTAGCGTGTGTATCTAACCGGTGTCATATCCTTGTTCTCGTACGAGTTGGAGGTAGGCAGCATTCGGATAAGAAGAGATCTAGGCTTTAAACTGCATACCTAGGTGGTTAAGGACGGACGGGAGTACGGAGTAATGAGCTCCCCATGTTGCTCCGTAGTACACTAAATACTCGGTAGACTCAATGTAGCTCAAGGTCAAGGGACACCCTGACGAGGTGAGTCTGTAACAGGAAATGTATCTCTTTTTACAGAGTAGCCTGAGTACCTTGTCTAGTAGTCGCCGATGGACTGGTTTTCGGTGGTTATTTGCTGAGCTACTCCTACTCTGTCTTGGGCTAAATTAATGAACAGGATAAGATAACAAAATGTCTTGGCATTGAGTCTTGGCATCAAAGTTTCATTCCGATTTCTCAGTCTTGGCATGTCGCAAGAAATTCATCCGTCTGACATTTTGAAGCCGGTTTTCCGGTAATTCTTCAATCAAGACGGACTCTAGAGAGGGAGCCTCAATCATGTCTTTCATGTCACGTCCTCATATGTACCCTCACCTGTACTCTTTATATACAAACATCACCATCTTCCAAGTTGAGGTAGCTCCAGACCTCAGCCTCGGTCGCCCAGGTCTTGGCACTCTCCGTAGATGCTTGGCTCACGTCTTTGCTGGCCCCTCCCGAGTCCCATCCCAGTTTCTCTTTCAAATGAGTGGGAAAAAGGGACAGACATCCATCTTAAAACAATCACGTTGCCATTTCGCGTCCAGAGCAGAGGAATTTTGTATTTAGACAATACAGATACCTGGACAGTGACTAGCCCTTGAACAGTACTGTATTCGCACGCGCCTCTACTACACGGATACACACCTTGAGGACCTTTGATTGGCTAGACTGCCCTATTTGCGAACCTTTTTCATCCCTGCGCGCGACGATCCAGCCTACAGTACAGTGCAGCGAAGCGCAGCGCAGTACCATGTTGGGACTCACCTCAACTCTGTTGGCGGTGCTGGCTGTGAATAGTGTCACATATGCCGAGGAAGAACCTCCCACTATCACCGCAGCGCCTATATACTTGCCATACTACAACAAAGAGTCCTGGTCCCTTGTCCGCGGTAGCATCATTTCGAGCGACGAGCAGGCCCAAGAGACAACATACACGATATTCTGTCCAGATACAGACGGTTCCACTCCTCCAGAGTGCGATCTTTCTCTCGAGTTTCCTTTTATTCTTGTTGAAGGCCCTGATACCGTTCGATTCCACGGAACTAACCCTTCAAGACTGTATGTCTTTTTTTCCTTTCTGGTAATCTGTCACTATGCTAATTTGATATAGAACGGCAAACTTGGAGTGCAGTCTGCAAGGCACAACCAAAGCGACATGCTCTGGATACTCTAGTTTCGACAAGGGTTACAATGATGGTATTCACACTGGACCAACTGAAGTAGTATGGAAATCGACCTTTACCGGAAAGGAAGCGGAATGGGGCGTCTTGACCATGGGCCCGTTACCTGAAGATCCTGACCCTGTCACCGCTGCCTCGACTACGCCTACAGAGTTCGTTTCGATGCCGTTGGCTACAGACGGCAGCAGTGCGGCAATGGGTTTGGATGCCAAAGTCATGAGAATCGCTCTCGTGGCAGCCTTGTGTGCGTTGATGACCGGCTGGCTGTGAGTGAGCATGGTCTGTTTGCGTTTACTTGGCACATTTATGATGAGAACACGAATCACGACAGAACATTGAATTAAAAGGCATAAGCGGGTATTTGTTTTTATGGCATTATCTTGTCTTGGTTGTTGCAATTTTATTCAAGGCCAAAGACCAGAATTACAAATTAAATATAATTAAATAACTTAACTACTAAGCTTTGTATATAGATATGAAAGTAAGAGGAGTGACGGTTTATTACAATATTGATTAGGTAGAATAAAGAAGCCTTCAAATATCAAGAATGACAAGTATCATTTATGATTAAGGACAATCTCTGACTGTGGAAACTTTGAGGTGTCTGGGTACATATTACTTTATTAGCTGCACAGTATGCAATCAAAACCAGACAACGTGTCCGAGTGGTTAAGGAGATAGACTTGAATCATGATGATTGGATATCTATTGGCTTCGGCCTCGCAGGTTCGAATCCTGTCGTTGTCGATTCTTTTTGCATTATGTACAAAATTTGACGTGTGAGGCAATTATGAACGTCAATCTCTCATATTGATTGATGGATGCGGTAACTTCTTGGCAATATAAAATTGCCGACCTTGGAACATCATGAGCAAAAAGAAAGATGTGACTTCTCTGCTCAACTTAATACCGTCCATGACATGTTTGGAAAAGTGTATCGGCCTGAATGATATCAACACTCCGTTAATAGCCAATAAAATCTTCATTTTCAAGGTTTGTTGACAATTGAACATTCTTTGATGATTACGCGGCGGTGGGAATGGAGGCAAAGATGGGGAAATGGGCAGACGAAGGGCAGGCTGTTTTCAGAGACATCCTTGGCGACAGAGAGTGCATTCATTATCAGTCTCGTTCAGAATTACTACTACTAGGTCAGAAGATTAAGATAAAGTTCGACACTTGCCACGCATGCTCAAGAATGTTGTTTGTGTGTGGTGGCCATTAGATATCAAGATGAATCTTGGTGGTTGGTTTTAGATCACAAGTGATTACGATAGGTTAACAAATGCGGTGGTATCAATGTTTCGGACAAGAATTAATAACATGCGAAAAGACGGTAACACAACATGAGAGTTACAACTTAAAGGGAAACAAGCTCTGGTAAGAAACATAACTGTCGAAGAATAGAGTATAGGGTATAACTACCTCTGGGGAATGCGGAGACTGAATTCCATGTGTGAGGTATTTCCACCTCCAAGAAGCTTGGCCATGAGCTTCTTTTTCACCTCGTGTTCAATGCAGCATGGAACTAAATCCAGTGGGAAATATTTGGCTTGTGATAGTTCCCACCATGAATTTCTTAGGTCTCTGACTCTGACGTCTGGATGATCGACAAAAACGCTAGGCGTGTTTCGTGTTTCAGGATCTCATCTTTCTAGAGGTATGTTTCGTCTTTGAGTCAGGGTCGGTCTTTTTTGAGACGATTCCCTTTTTTCGTAACTTAAGCAAGGGAGGTTGATGTTTGTAACGTTAATGCAGCGTTGACAGATATACAAGCTGACAGGTGAAAAGTGGTGGATGGTTACACTTAGATCTTGCGGTATAACATTCACTCATCCCTACAACCAGAACAATAACGATTGACAAATGCATGAATATCGTGGCGCCAAGCCTTGTCTCTCCAACTTTCAATGATTGCCCCTCCCCCAAGACATCTGTCAGTCCAAAGAACTAAGAAGTTTTAGTGCCCTTTTACCCCTGGAACCTTTCCCAATCCACACTTATGTGCTCTAGACCAAATCGTCTTGGAGTTTTTTTTTGTGTTTGGAAACAAAAAAAGATAATCACCATGGTGTTGTTTGTTTGTTGACGTGTATAAACTACCCGCGCGGTGATTCGAAACAACCGGCACTTTAAAAGTCCCATGTCTGTAACCACCATGGTTTGTTTTACTGGCTACAGAGCACGGTTGATCGCCGAAACCATCAGGGGTGTGGAGAGGAGAATTGCTGTACCCATGGGCAGGCCATGATTCAACAGTTCATTATGTCTGAGGTTCATCACCAAAAGTCTCACCTTTTTTACTCTTGGTCTTATTAGTCTCGCTCGTCATTCGTTCCTCGAGATGCTCCCTGGATCTGGACCTGAAAGCAGCAATGCATCAAGCACCAAGCTAGGGTACCCAAGTCTTCCATCGTCCATTAATACATATAACCCAAGTCTAGCCCCCGTTGTATCTATGAACGTTTGGTCTAGTCTAGCCAAGCCAGGACCAGCCTGAAAACGATCGAACGTATATTCAGCTTCAGCTTATTGCGTTCTCGTATTCATTCTCTATCTATCTCTAGTCAAAATCTGTTATCGTCCTTCTTTCCATTTTTTTCTTCTCTTCTACTTCACTTTTTCCAGGCAACCTCTCCCTCGGCCTCTTTCCTTCTAGACTTTGATCTCTCTTTTTCATGTCTACCATTCCTTGAAACTTGAACGCCTCATCAACATCAGCAAGACGCTTATTCGACTGCCACTACAACTAGACACAGCATCGCCACAATCTGCTAGAACCATCAATCCACGCGCATTAACTGGCCCATTAATAAAGCTTCTTAACCGAGAATCTCTACATAAAAGAACCAAACCCAGCCATTGTCCGCTGACCTGCACCATACTACACCACACTCATATCTTCCAGGAGAAGTCCATTCATCGCTGAGCGATACGTACAATACCCCATCAACCACAATGAAGTTCAGCAGGTTAGCATTGGCTAGTCTGGCTTCTCTAGTCGCTGCTACCAAAACACCACCCAAATCACTCGACACCTCAAAACCCGGTATGTGATCCAGTCAAACACTCTTGAATAATAATACACAACTAACAACTTCAGACTCCATCAGGGATGTTGCAGGAACATTGGCCTTCGATGCCATGTCCTACTACAGGGGAAACGTATCCTCGGTCCCCAAAGACTTGGGAGATCTTCAAGACCCTTACTACTGGTGGGTAGCTGGTGCTCTTTGGGGCATCATGCTCGACTACTACCACCTCACCGGAGATTACTCATACAACGATGTCATAATCGAAGCCCTTCTGGGTCCTACAAACCTTGGAAAGGGTCACAACTACATGCCTGCTGAGCATGCCGATGAAGAGGGCAACGACGATCTCTTCTTTTGGGGCAACGCCGTCCTGTCGGCTGCCGAGCGAAACTTTCCTCAGCCCAATAAGGACCTACCGTCTTGGCTCGACATTTCTATCAATGTTTTTGATCAGCTTGTTAGTCGCTGGGACGCAACAAAGTGCAATGGTGGCCTTTTGTGGCAGATTTACCCAGACAACCCCAACGGCATGACCTACAAGAACTCAGTCAGCAACGGCGGTTTCTTTCAACTCGCTGCCCGTCTGGGTCGTGTCACGGGCGATGCCAAGTATCTTGACTGGGCCGTCAAGATCTGGGACTGGTCGTGGGAAGTTGGTTTCATAGATCACCGCAACTATCACGTTTACGACGGCACCGATACCAAGGACAACTGCCAGAAGACTGTCTACCACTCATTTACTTACACTCAGGGCATCTACCTATACGGAGCTGCTGTTATGGCAAACCACACCGGGAAGCCAGAGTGGGCTGAGCGCAGCAGGAATTTACTTAAAGGTACCGACTGGTTCTTCGCGCCGTTTGGCAATGTCACCAATGTCATGTACGAAGCCGCCTGCGAGACCGTCATGAGTTGCACGGCAGACATGGAAACCTTCAAGGGTTACCTGTCGCGCTTTATGTACCTGTCCGTCCAGATGCAACCTGACCTCAAGGCTCACGTCCATGACCACCTTTTACCAAGTGCCAAGGCTGCTGTCCAGACATGCACTGGCGGTAAGTCAGGCCGTGAGTGTGGTCAGCGCTGGTATGTTGAAGGCTATGATGGAAACCCTGGCCTCGGTCAGCAAATGTGCGCCCTTGAAATAGTTCAGGGATTGTTGTTGGATAAAGCGCCTGCACCGCTCAAGGGAGATGATATCAAGGTCATTCGTAGCACGGACTGGGCTGCCATGGACGTTCACGAGTCCAAGATTAAGAGCACCCCATCGGCTTCCGATACCGCCGAGACGGCGTCAGCAACGTCTGACTCGCCCCCTAAACCTACAAAGAGCGAGGATGCGGCTGGTTCGTACCGGGCTGATCTCGTCCTTGCGTCGTTCAGTATTGTAACTGTCCTCACATTCCTGGGACTGGCCTAGACAAAAGTTATTGATGATTCGTTAGATCTTAAACGGGATAGAATGGACAGGCGTTCGGGCTATGGATTGATTATTGATTGGTCTAAAGGACTAATATTCCTGTAAAACGCTCATACCCACGAGCGTTGCCTTTATAATTTCACGAGATTACGTCTAGAAATCTAGATCTAACTTTCAAACGCCTTTTTATCGTTTCTTTGCCGTGTTTTAGGATCCTCTAACTTCAGCCAACGTTGTCTTCAAGGACTCCAAGAATCTTGTCACTTCGGCATCTGTGCCGACTGTGATTCGCAGACATCCTAGACATCCGTGCTCTTTACCTCTAAATCGCACAACCACACCCTTGCCCTCGGCAAGTTTCTCGTACACAGCCAACGCAACGCTGTTATCCGGCTCACCTGCCGAGTTAAGCATCTCGTAAAGCATAAAGTTACTTTCGGCGCCACCACGTAGACGACCAACGCCAGGGATCTTGGGGAGTTCCTGAATAAGTCGATCGCGCTGCTCTAGCAAACGAGCACGGTGGTCCCGCATAATAGCAAGGCCCTTTTCGGAGACAGCGTATGATGCAAGAGCGCTCGTGGGGCTTGAAATGTTGTAAGGGGCCTTGAGACTGTTGAGGAGTCGAGCGATGGGAGGCGAAGTAAATGCAGCACCGAGGCGAATACCAGCCATACCAAAGGCCTTGGAGAGAGTCTGCATAACTACCAGGTTGGGGAACTCAGTCACCCACTCTGCGAGAGAAGCATCATCAGGAGCAAAGTCGATGTAAGCCTCGTCGAGAACAACGACTCCGTTCCATGTAGGGTGATCGAGGATCTGCTTAACATCGGACTTGGCGAGAAGTGAACCAGTAGGGTTACCCGGCGAGCAGAGGTAAGCGAGCTTGATATTGGGCTCGTTTGTCAAAGCATCGAGAACAGCTGGCACATCAATGCTGAAAGAAGGAGCCTCCAGGAGAGGAACCTTGACCAGTGCTACATCGTTGACCTGCGCAGAAACAGAGTACATGCCGTATGTGGGCGGGCATGTCAGGATTCGATCCTTTCCGGGGATGCAGAAGCAGCGTAGTAGAGCATCAATGGCCTCATCACTTCCTACACCAACAAACAGGTTCTCTGGCTTGAGTGTCTTGTTCGTGTGAGCATGGGTGTTGCGCAGTTCGCAAAGCAGCTGCTTCAGTGGCTCCTGGTGAGGATCGGGATAGCGGTGCAGGCCCAGCAGGTCGACGTCGACGCCATTGGCGGCCTTCTTGGCGACTTCTGAGCTCAGTGAAGGGCCGTATGCATTCTCGTTGGCATCGAGGAGGATGTTTGTTCCGTCGTCCTTGTAGTCGCTGGTGGGAATTGTTAGTCTTCTCTTCTGTGTTGATGCGGGGGAGGGGCAACTTGCTCTCGCGCACAGCGATAAGGCTGGAGAGCCAGGATATTTGGCCTAGCACAGGTCTCGAGGTTGAAGGGTGCCATTGGACGTCTAATTGATCTAATTGAGTGTCTACGAGTTGGAGATATGAAGGGGAATGCGAAGCTCTTGCTCTTTAAGCCGTTAACATATAGCCACTTTTGCTTGATAAGGCCGACGCCGGAGGGGCGAGTCATCAGAATTTATGTGGGGCGGGATGTTATCATGGGAAGGGCGTTCAATACATTGAATAATTGACAGAGTAAAGATTTGGTTTATACCCTTGATAAGTAATTGGACAAGGGGTGACTCCGAACTATGACTGTACAAGATCACTGAATATCGATGTGCTGGTGTTGTTACATCTACACTTCCGAGTTACTTACATGTACTTCTACTACCCTACAAAGAAAGCGAACAATGATTGAATAGATTTTGAGATGCAGGACAGATATGGTACAAGCAAGACTGTTTAGGAACTGATTTTATTAAATAGATTAGTCAATTTATAGGTGCTTCAACCATAACGAAACGTGTATCGATGTAGAGACTGTCCAGTTCTGCAAAACAAACAATCGAGAACCATGGTAGGATTGCTCAAGACCATAACCACCACTCACTTTCACCGTTACAATGCCTCTAACAGCTATACGACATAACCTTATGCGGAGTACGATTGAGAATACTATAAAGCTGCAGAACGAGCTTGAAACACATCAAACAGCAACTCATGATATGACGAGGTGAACGTCAACCAAACAAGTCATGAACATATGATCAAATTGAGACACTCTTTAATATCCAAGGTCGCGTGGCCCAATGGCAAGGCGTCTGACTACGAATCAGAAGATTCTGGGTTCGATCCCCAGCGTGATCAAGATCTCTTTTTGATGTTGGTGTCGAATATCTGTCGATCCTCTGTTGTGGGGGAGGGTTGGCGCAAACCTTTTTTGTGGGTTGGACGTCTAGCGTTAGATGACGTATATGACCTCACTATACCCTTGTCTATCAAAGCTATCATTTACAAGAGCATTGTGTAAAGCAGTTCCGTTAATATAGATGACACGGAATCTAGTCAGTAATAGACGAATGGAATCATGTGTAAGCATTTTGAACTTCCATAGTAGTTCCTGTCTCTTGTTAGTCTGCAGAGTTGTGGCTATAGATCAGTTGACAAAGGACAAGGTTGGTATAAGTTGCATGAACCTCGATTAGCTAGTATAGCTTTTACTGTGAGAAATTTGATAACACATTCTAACACTCTTGTCTTCGCTCTTTTTGATGATACTAACATCATAATCATATTCATGTCAAAGTCATAAGACGTCTACCGTATAGTCTAAACTCATAACGTGCGTATCCATATCCATAATTCGTAAACTTCATCAGATGCCTGAATCGTCTTGCTCCATCTCCATTTTACGCGAAAAGTCATGCCACGCCTTGCAGCCCTCCTCAATATCCTCATATTCCTGATCTGAAACCAAGCCCGAGATTTCATCCTCTCGTATGACAAATTGCATTGAAAATCCTTCTGCAGCATGCCACCCTATATGACAGTGCATAAGCCACACACCTGGATTATCCGTTAGGAAAGCAATCACCAAATGCCCCTTAGCAGGGAGGAGGGCAGTGTCGCGGCGTGGTGGATTGTCTGTTTTGAGTGTGACATTTGGACCATACGGTCCAACACCCTGGGCGAGGATGTGGTAGTCAAAGCCATGGAGGTGGATTGGGTGAGAAATGTCGAGTTCCGTCTCAATGGCGAGGTAAACCCATGCGTCCTTCTTTGGAATGCGGATCACGGCATTTGACTCGGTAAAAGAGGTATTGTGACCGAGCTTCAGGAGTGAAGGGTGGTCCCATTCAGCAATCATGGTGGTACTGTTGAGGGACCACTTGATTATACCATCTGAATTCCAAGATCGGTTGGCATTTTCGACGACTTCCATGTCCGGTGGCCCAACGGAATGGGGAACGATAGGTACAATGCTTTCATAGGGTTCGTCTTCGCAGTGATCATAGTTTTTACGCCCCTTCGTTGTAGGCGTCGAACTGTTGGAAGAGTATGATACAATCCCGAGGGCGTTTTGTGGGTTGGCGTTCTTGGTGCAGTCAAGCTGAGGGATGGCGCGGAACCAAAAAGATGACGCTTTCGAAGCTTGGTTGGCGGTAACAAGAATATCCATGCGCTCGCCTGAAGAGTGTTAGGAGGTTACAAAAGAGAATAGTAAGAAGAGGCGTACCGATTGCGATGCTGACATGGTCAGTCTCGTACGGTTTGACAGAAACAAAATCCACAGCAATAACTTTTAGAGTGTGATGATCGATGGAGAATTTGTAGAGAGTATCGATGCCGGTGTTGACAAGACGTAGTCGATATGTTTTGCCCTCTTCAAAGTCCAGTTTAAACCGCTCGCCAGTCTGGTTCTTTCCACCTTCTTTGCTGTACGTGTTGGTACCGTTAATGAGGACATTGTCCATCGGGTAAGGACCTTTCCGCTGAACCTCAGGCAGGATCTGATTAACAGTTCGATGGGACCAATCACTAAGCATGATACTTCCAACATCTTCGTCGTAGTTGGCGCTTGCTGGGCCACGAATGATCAAGCCACCATAGACACCATCATAAGTCTGAAGGCCAAAGTGGGAATGATACCATGAAGTGCCATATTGAGTCGCCCGCCATCTGTATGTTACCGAAGAGCCAGGAGCTGTAGGACACTGAGTGATAGCAACAACGCCGTCCTGGGGGTTCGTATAGTTCTGATGAGTGCCATGGAAGTGAAAGGATGAACCATTGGTAGAAGTGTTGAGGTTGCTCGTTAAGTGAACGACAACTTTGTCTCCCCAGTCGACGAATATTGTCGGGCCTGAGATGTTAGATACTAGCTCGTAGACATTGTGAAATAAATCATACCAGGTACTGTCCCATTGATGGCCTGGGCGAATCTTGGGACTCCATCGGGAGCAAAGACGATTTCACTGATTTCCAGCCAATATTCTCTTGTTACACCAGTATCAGGAACGACAGAGTAATAATCACTGTAGATATCATATCCACACCATTGACCTCGAGTAGAGGGCGTATTGCCAGAACATGGCCCTTTTCGTTGAATTCGGGCAACAGGCCCAGGCAGAGCATGGAAACATGAAGCCAAGGCAAGACAGAGAAGCGAATATAAGGCGACACTGTGCATATTGGGTAATATAGAATCGAATGTGCTTGATGATGAGCTTGAAGGGAGCCATACTGCTACGATGATATATCCCTTTATATGATGGAGGGAAACAACAATAGCGGGATAACCGCTGTAGAGACCAAACATCGTCTGGTCATCACACATCTCAACCGGTCTCAGCGGCATAGATTCTGATTCACGTGGAATATAGAGTTCTCTAAGTTCCAGTAAGAGGTCGTGAAATGCGTTAAGAAGCCATAGCGCTGCATGGTGGTTCATCGGACGGTCCGAATTGTTGATGGTGTCGAAGATTGAACGGCTCACGCGAGATGCATTTTAGATTTCATGTGACTAACAGGAATCTCGTTGCGTATGTTTCAGAGACTCATAGATACAAGTAGAGTACCCATGCGACCAGAGCTTAGTATGCCGAGTTTTGATGGTATGGTCGTTGCTTGCTGTAGCGTTCGGAGTACCCGATACGTCAACACGAGTTCACGAGACAGTCAACTACGCCTCGGAAGCGATAAAAACTCAACATGCCCAAGCTTTTCACGATGTTCATTATCCAAAACGTATGATTTGGATCGTCCGATGTTATCTTTCCGTTACTGGTTCGGCTGGGCCTTTCACATCGTAACTGAAGGCGATGTTATTAGAAACCCAACGATGACAGCAGAATCAAAACAAGACGGTAATAGGGATCGAGATTGAAGGAACGTTTTCCTCAAGGCCTGTCTGAAGTGTTTGGAGACCACTGCCGACCAGACGGAACACTACGGCCTGGTCGTTTTGGAAGCTTTCAATGTATTGGCCCTCACTATTGTGTACCATTCGGAGAAGAAGGATTTTCCACACATGAATCTTGATCAGTGGTTTAATACATTCTAAAGAAGGTCGTTGAACAATTCTTGACTTGAAGCTTGTGTAAGTCAAGTTGTTAAGATGCAGGGATAGCTATAATCATGGGTGACGTCCACTGAACACCCCGCCAATGTCACCTGACGTCGCGACTCTATAGGCGCATCGCTCTTTCCCCAGAGCGCGACCCCTGTTGGGCAGGCATGGAAGGTGAAACCGCGACAGCGAATTTATATAAACATACCTGACTTGACTCTGTCAACACCTCAACCAGGTTTGCGCACGCAAGCTTCTTCACCACGAGTACCAAACACCCATTTTGCCAATTGTTTCTTGCGTTCAAAGCTCCTGTTTTTGCTTTCAGCATAGCCAATCGACTTCTTTCAGCAAATGGTCCATTCTTTCCCAACCATCGGCAACAAACTCCGCCTATGCGACACCACGAACCGACGAAACATCCCATTGTCGAAAAAGGGAAGGGCCATCGCGTAACGGGAAGCGCGCCGACATCACTCCAACCTTTTCGGAACAAATCTACATGGAACCAAGCAAATCATACAATGCCACCAAGCCTGAAGGATAAAGGCGGTCGGCTACTGGCCTTTGCCAATGCTGGCATAAAAAATGAGCCTCAGTCACAAGTGGACATCAAGTCATCGAGCGTAGAGCCACTTCGCAATGCTCCTACGCCTCCAGCTCCTTTGTCTCGCCCTGCTAGTTTTCCAAGAGAGATCCAGGGGCTTGGTGGTAGAAATACCGCGCCCCCGAGACAAAATCACCCTTTCAGCCAACCACCGCCCCGTTCACCGCAGCTGTCAGTGGTATCTTCTCCCAATGGTCGTGGAAAACCCAACTCAAACGGTCGTCCAGATCTTTTCTCTGGTTCACAACTTGATGATAATTTCCTAGAGTCTGGCCTGACTACTCCATATAACGAGCCTGTTGAACCCGTTAAGCTTGGGCCCGAGTTAACTCACGATCTCAAGAAGAACATTCCACCACACCGAATACCTGATCGCAACCGATTCCAACGTACGATAAGTGATTTATTCACAGTTGGAGATGATCTTCGCATGAACGTGATCAGTCGTCCTCAACGACACAGTATTGACCAAATGGGCGATGGTTTTCAGGACAATGTGAATGTTAGACATGGAAAAGTCAACCCCCATTATGATCATGGTCGAGCTCGCATCGAATCGCCAGCAAGACCTGACTCTAGACTTCCTATGCGTGAAGTGAGGATTCGAAAATCACACAGTGGCCGTACAGAAGCCTTTGATGCGAATCGGGTGAGGAGCCCATCTCCCAAGCGTCAGCAGACGCCATGGCAAAGTAACCACAGAAGCGAGATCACACGACAGCCTGCCGTGCAGCATGTGAATGATGAGGATGTCTCCACATCCTCACAAGAGGAGGAGCATGCGACACCTAGGCCTAGGGCCGTCCAGCCGGTGATCCAACGAACAGTGTTAGAGAGTGTACCAGCTGCTGTGGTTCCAGTCCCAAGAACGAATCGCCCGGACAACAAACGGCGCCGCCCAGACCCAGAGTACAACGACTCTGCTTTGAGATCTATGTCATTCAACACCCTTCAACAGCAACCTTTTGATTTTGATCCATCAAAGGATGAACAAAAGGGCACTGGGGTTAATTCTGAAAACATAGAAGCTAAGTTGGACCAGTTCCGTCATGTTGAAGAGCAGGAACAACATGACCTCTTTTCCAACATGTCGATCGAAAATTGGGAAACGTCTGGGAACTGGTTTGTCAGTGAGTTTAGCGGTTTGATGCAACGACTTATGGAGTCGAGGAGACATAAGCGCAAGATCATTCAGGAGTTTGAGCAGGAAGCGGCCGATCGCGAGGAAGCCGTTCGTCTTAGAACAGAAGCCGTCGATCGAAAGCTCTCCAGAATGAAACAAGATGGTCAACGAGTGGTGGAGGATAAGACTTCATGAAACATGTATCCTTTACCGACGGAATTTTGGGAGGAATGAGTTTTACGACCGATATGACTGCATTATGATGGAGTTAAGGCTGATTCAATCGACATCGGGAGTGTGATATTTCAAATGGTTTGCGAGAGTGCACAAAATGAATAGTGTTCTGGAATTAATAATAGCCCTGTAGATACTTCATTAAAGATTACCAAATTTTATAGAGGTTGTCACATTGTTTATATGAGGAATCTGGTGGTTCTGTTGAAACGGTTCAAAACCGTAAGTGGTTCATTAATGTCTAGTCGTAACGGGTTTTGGAGTGCTCTTTTTTATGTGATTGAGTTGAATATGTCGTCCCCCTTTTAGATTCTGCGAACATGTTTTACTTTTCTGTCACGGCCTACCACCATCCGCAATTGCCGGCCTGGTCGGTTGGCCAGGACTCCTTTTCGCATTCTATCGGTGTAGAGCTCATAAGCAGGATAGTAGCCGTCAACGAATTTGACAACCTCCTGTGAGCACATTCCGGCTTCTGGGTCGCCCCTTTCCTCACGCAAATGATCCTCTTGCTCTAGTCTCCAGCCGTAAACGTAGCCAAGGTCCTCAGCGTCGATCTGAATAAAGGAGTCGAAGGAATCTGTGAGGCTGTTGTACTCTGACAGCTTTTCGTTGATGAATAGGAGATGCTCGAGTTTATGTTGTTTGAGAGTACGGTTGGGCATGTTGAGTCTTGCTTCTACGCCCTCGCGCGTTAGAGGGCGGAAGCCTACACACCATCCCTCAAGAATAATGGCCTGGATTTTGGGTTGACCAGGCTGGTTTACGAGAGTCCATTCAGACTCGGGAAGGCGATCTCCTTTGCCGCCCTTGATAGCCTTGTCATATTTTGGTAGTTTTGTGGGCTCTCCTTTTAGTACTGCCTCAAAGAAGGCCTTTGCGAGGGGTAAGTCATGAGTTCCTGTGATTGTTAGGATTATTTGTTTAGCCATGAGTTGAGATGAGAGGAATTACCAGGCTCCCCGCGATGCTGGATGAGGGCATTTTCAGGGTCAGACTCGGCCAGGGCAACTTGGTCCTGGCGAGTGAGGTAGAATTCGTCTATGCTACAGACTAAAGTCGGCACATTCTGACTCTCCAGGGCCTTGCTCAAGGATTTGACAAGGGTAGACTTGCCAGCGCCCTGGATTCCATTGAGACCAATGACAAAGGGGCGGTCGGGAGACTCTTCGCGGTGGAGTTTGAGCTGAGCGAGGATGAAGGGCAGGCAAATCTCAGTTTTATCGTCAATGAAGTGGGGAGCCATGATGAGAGATGTCGTTAATCCCTAAGTAAGTACTTATAATAATCAAGATAAGGATAAGGAGGGTATTGCATGTGAGAGGTAGTCCGAGAGTGGTAGTGCAGCCATAGATTGAGTGTGATATTGTCAGTTAATTGCCTTAATTTTTTTGGTCGGGCAATTCACGGCCGAGAGAGAGTGACACATACGAGACAAGAGAATATGACGGTGCTAGCTTGAGATCAGCAAATCAGACTTAGACTTGCATGTGGCCCGGCCTGAGTTTGGGTCTAGGTCTGGTCTGGGTCTTGGACTTGACCTTGGTCTTGATCGGGTTTGATTTTGCGGGGAGTATAGAGAGAAAGCCATTTGTGGGGAGGGTTTATTGTCCGTAGCCGGTCGGTATGAGAGGTCGGCAGAAGACAGTTGTAAGTAGAGATAGACTGACGAGAACATATTCATGACCATGAAACATAATAATAATTAAAGGCTTAATTTAGCATGAATACATACTTATTATTCGGAATACCTATTGTATTCATTATCTCTCTGCTCGTGACTTCATGTACAAGACATTCACTGTTACCTTCTATAATCTAATCAGTAACTACCTACCCCAGATCTCACGCCCAATTGTCTTCCCCAGCTTACCTTTTGCTCTTAGCCTCTTGAATAAAAAACATGTGACATAAACTAATTATTCTTACGCATGACTTCATCTGCCTTTCTTCCTTCTTTACATGTGAATCAAGTCCATTGCCAAACTCGGCCTAGCGTATTCCCCGCAACCAGTCCCCTCGGTACCCCATAGAAGCCGAGGCTTCCCCTTCACAAGGTCCCGGTATGTTTGAGTTGCAACCAGGACCAGGCCCGGCCCAAGCTTGTTAAGAGCTGCTCGTTGCGCTGCCTCCCCAATTCTTTTTTTTTTGTTCTTAATTCATTCCTCATCCTCATCCTCTTAACTCTTCTGTCTTTTTCTTGCCGTATCATATCAAGCGTGTCCTATTATATACCCACCTTCTGTCGCATATCATACCACACACCATCATGGCAGAGCAGTTGAGATACGACGGACAAGTTGTTGTCGTCACTGGTGCCGGCGGTGGTCTTGGAAAGGCATATGCCACCTTCTTCGGCTCACGCGGTGCTAGCGTCGTCGTCAACGATCTTGGTGTTACTGCAAAGGGCGAGGGCAACTCATCAAAGGTTCGTAGTACCATTCACAACAAACAGCTTCCCTCTGGCGCAAGCGCATATAGCTAACTCTTGTCGCGACAGGCTGCCGATGTTGTCGTCAACGAGATTAAAGCCGCTGGCGGCAAGGCCGTCGCCAACTACGACTCAGTAGAGAATGGTGAGCGCATCATCGAGACCGCCATCAACGCCTTCGGCCGAATCGATATCCTCATCAACAACGCTGGTATCCTACGAGATGTCAGCTTCAAGAACATGAAGGATGAGGACTGGGATCTTATCTACAAGGTTCACATCAAGGGCTCATACAAGTGCGCTCGCGCTGCTTGGCCCCATTTCCGCAAGCAAAAGTACGGCCGTGTCATCAACACCGCATCGGCTGCCGGCCTCTTTGGCAACTTTGGTCAGACCAACTACTCTGCTGCCAAGCTCGCCATGGTCGGCTTCACAGAGACTTTGGCCAAGGAGGGTATCAAGTATGGTATCTTGGCCAACGTTATTGCGCCTGTCGGTATGTTTCAAACGCGCCTCGTTCCCAAATCTCACATACTGACGTCAGATAGCCGCCAGCAGAATGACCGAGACCATCATGCCTCCTGATGTGCTCGAGCAGCTTAAGCCCGAGTGGGTTGTTCCCCTGGTTGCTACCTTGGTTCACAAGAACAACACACAGGAGACTGGTGGTATCTTTGAGGTTGGTGGTGGCCACATGGCTAAGCTTCGATGGGAGCGCTCCAGTGGTCTCCTCCTCAAGGCTGACGACTCTTACACCCCCGGAGCTATCATCAAGAACTGGGGCAAGGTCGTCGACTACTCCAACCCCCAATATCCCACGGGCCCCAACGATTTCCTCACATTGCTCGAGGACTCCATGAAGATGGGCCCTGCTGAGCAAGGCGAGAACCCCGACTTCACTGGCCGCGTCGCTCTTGTGACAGGTGGTGGTGCTGGTATTGGTCGCATTTATGCTCTGGCTTTCGCCAAGTATGGCGCATCAATCGTCGTCAACGATCTGGCCGACCCTGAGCCCGTGGTTGCCGAGATCAAGAAGCTTGGTGGCAAGGCCGTCGGTGTCAAGGCCTCAGCTGAAGATGGCGAGAAGGTCGTTAAGGCTGCTATTGATGCCTTTGGCCGCGTCGACATTGTGGTCAACAATGCTGGTATCCTTCGCGACAAGGCATTCTCCAACATGAACGACGAGCTCTGGGACCCTGTCCTGAATGTCCACCTCCGAGGTACCTACAAGGTCACCAAGGCTGCTTGGCCTTACTTCCTTAAGCAGAAGTATGGCCGCGTTCTGAACACTACCTCAACCAGTGGTATTTACGGCAACTTTGGCCAGGCCAACTACGCTGCTGCTGTAAGTTGACTTCGCCAATTGTTTTTGACAGCTACTAACAATTGTAGAAATGTGGTATCCTTGGATTCTCTCGCGCCCTTGCTCTCGAGGGCCACAAGTATGGCATCTATGTCAACACTATCGCTCCCAACGCTGGTACTGCCATGACCGCCACTATCATGCCTGAAGAGATGGTCCAGGCCTTCAAGCCCGACTACATTGCTCCTCTTGTCCTTGCTCTTTGCAGTGACAAGTGCCCTAACCCTACTGGCGGCTTGTACGAGGTTGGAAGCGGCTGGTGCGGTCAGACTCGATGGCAGCGAACCGGTGGCCATGGCTTCCCTGTGGACGTTCCTCTCGTCCCCGAGGAGGTTGTCAAGCACTGGAAGGACATCGTCACCTTCGATGGTCGTGCTGACCACCCTGCCAAGTCTCAGGACTCGATCGAGAAGATCATGGCCAACATGCAAAACACAAGCAAGGCCAAGGAATCCTCTGGTGAACCTGATTACAAGAAGGTCATTGCTGAAACTGTCAAGCAGGAGGGCAAGCCTACTGAGTACAAATTTGAGGAGCGAGATGTTATCCTCTATAACCTTGGTGTTGGTGCTAAGCGCACCGACCTTAAGTATACCTTTGAGGGCTCTGAAGACTTCCAGGTTCTTCCCACTTTCGGAGTCATCCCTCCTTTCAACGCCGAGATGCCTTTCAACTTTGACGACATTGTGCCCAACTTCTCTCCCATGATGTTGCTTCATGGAGAACAGTATCTCGAGATCCGCAAGTTCCCTATCCCCACCAACGCTCGTCTTGTTAGCCGAGGTCGCCTCCTCGAGGTCGTTGACAAGGGTAATGCTTCTGTTGCCCGAAGCTCCACCACTACTGTTGACGCCAACACTGGTGAGGATGTCTTCTACAACGAGTCCAGCGTCTTCCTCCGCGGTACAGGTGGCTGGGGCGGTCCCAAGCGTGGTGCCGACCGCGGTGCCGCCACTGCTGCCAACAAGCCCCCTGCTCGCGCTCCCGATGTCGTCGTCGAGTCCCCCACACACGATGACCAGGCTGCTATCTACCGCCTGAGCGGCGACTATAAGTAAGGTTCCTATCACAGTTTGTCCGAAACATAGCTAACATTTCTAGCCCTCTCCACATCGATCCCGAGTTTGCCAAGGTTGGTGGCTTCAAGGCCCCCATTCTCCACGGCCTCTGCAGCTTCGGTGTTGCCGGAAAGGCCGTCTACGAGCGCTTCGGTGCTTTCAAGAACATTAAGGTCCGCTTCGCTGGTGTTGTTATCCCCGGCCAGACCATTGTCACTGAGATGTGGCGTGAGGGCAACAGAATCATCTTCCAGTCCAAGGTCAAGGAGACTGGCAAGCCCGCTATTGCCGGTGCTGCCGCTGAGCTCAGGACCGACGGTAAGAGCAAGCTCTAAACAAAACATTGGATCATCAACGGAGTTTTGAATGGGATTTTGTGTAATATCATAATGTCTGGGTGTTTTGACCTTCCAATCTCAGAGTTAAATTGTTGCTGTGTGTGCAACCAAAATAAAATATAAAAAATGAATCGAGTCTGTATTGTAGTTGAGTGATATGATCCTAGACATGTCCTGTTTTAGCCAATCTTGTATGCTAATTCGATACCGCTTCTTTAAGAATAAAGTTGTTTATATAAACCACAAGACGCCCCTTGCCCGATAACCCAAATGTGTGCAAATTTATTCTGCCAACGCTGCCTGCGAGGCTTTCTTTCATCTTGTCATACGCCGTTAATTCGTAAACCCAACCGTTTCGTCAAACAAAAACCGTTTCTACGATGAGATCAAAAATTTCTGCAAGAGCAGGAATTCTCCCACTGAATAACACACGCTCAACACTCACATCCATCCTGTTCCCTGCAACGCCTGTCTCGAGGAATGCACGTTCGACGCCTGAAAGTTCCCGGTTCTCCATGTCTTTCCACTTACGCTCTGCTTCTTCGCGCGCAGCTTGCAGGACCTTTTCCGTATCCTCTGACTCCCAAAGGTTACACCTATCGCATTCCTTACATTGCCTAGCGTCACCTTCGGGGCGGAAGTGGTCGCAGAAGTGGCGATATCCCTCGTCACTGAGGTCGGCACGGCAAACGTAGCACATCTTGTAGCCGCACGGGCACGTGAGTTTGTTGCAGCCTGCGTTCTTGACGAACGAGGTATTGCAACGGGGGCAGACGCGCTTGATGGCCATGCTCATGGCGTGCTCGACCTGTGTACGGAGAGCTACGAGCGATGATTCGTTACACACATGTATATCCTTCCATGACTTGTGACATGAAAGACACGATGAGCGACCACACTCGGGACTCTGGCATGTGAATTTTGTGCCGCGGCGGCGACGACGGTGACGGTTAAGGGCCTTGGACCACTCAACTGAAACGTAGTCACCGAAGGACTGCTGCGTGCTGAGGAGGAGACATATGAAGGAAGAAATAAGGACGAACGGGAAGACGAAAGGGAGGGTCCCGATGCAAAGTACAAGGACGAAAAGGTTGTAGATACTATCCGACTTGATGCGAAGAGCAGATTCGTGGGCCGGGGTATAGATGTCGTCGATCTCGGCGTAGTCGCAAAAAGGACATCGAACCAAGGGCAGATTTGCCGCCAGGAGACTGTGCTCTGCTAGCCGACGATCAAGTTTATGCAATATTTCTGCGCCCTTCTTCTCTTCCTCCATGGCTCGGTGAAGGTGATCAGGCGGTATGTGCCCAGGACACCCGTCACCGTCGACAGAGAGGCACTTGAGCGTTCCCGTTTCTGGGTTGATGCTGCTCTGCCAGCCTTGACCAAACACGGCTTCCTTTATTGAGTGCTGCACACATCGATAGCAGACCAAATGGCCCTCGCGGTTACAGTGGGTGAACTCTTCAAAGGCTGCTGACGTGAAGCAGCAGACACACTCGTGTGTTGCTTCGGCCTCTTCTGCTTCTTCGTTGTTGAGAATTATGGCCAGGCCTCTATCTCTTCCCTCTCTATCTATTCTATCCTTCTCTTTCAGAGGGACCACCAGGATATTGTACAGCTCACGGTCGAGCTCTGCACTGCCTGTTGTCCGAATTGTGGGGACGATAGACCCTTGACCGGTTGAGCGCCATGATACTAACGGATGGTTTTCTGCCTCGCCCGTAGCGATAGGCTTCCGTCTAAAGAAGAGCGACGAGATGGTGAATCGCCATGATTTGGAAGATAGCGTGACGAGGGTTTGTCGAGCTTCGAGGTAAGAATAGTTAGATTCGGCGAGAACAGCGTTGATGGTAGATCGCGATAACCCCTTGAACTCGTGCCATGCCAGATTTTGTACAGCTCTTTTGTATTCCTTGCTCTTGAAAACTTCTGTCTTTGGAACAGTTTCGGGACGGGCCGTTTCCTTGTCGGGTACTCTCCAACGGCCCTTGACCCAGGTGACCCTGTTCTTTAAGAGGGCATCAGCAACGAGGGCAAGCCGCGATTCGCCGTCGAAGTTGGACAGCAGCTCTCTAAAGACCTCGATCTGTACATCTGGAAACACGGCGGCAAGAGCTTCGAGGCTGTGGTTCAGTTCGCGGAGATCAGGCCTCTCAGGTGGGAGGCAAGGCAGCTGGGCTTCATCGTAGATGTATTCGGGCTGGAGGTGGAGATCAGACTCGCTCGATTTGGACCGGACCGAAGGGGTTCTATCGCTGGAGTTGAGCAGCCCAGTAAACACCATGGCGGCTGCTCATTCTGGTGTGGGGAGTACCGTGTCGGGTTGGGAATGATAATGGCGGTGGTGATGATGCGTCAAAGTTGGGATTAGGTAATTTAGGTTGAGGCGTCGAGATACAAGGCGTAGCGACAAAACTGGATATCCGTCACCAACAGGGAGATTTCGAGAAAAGAAAACTATCGGTGAAAGATTCAAATATTCATCAAATGTTTGTTTATTTTTGTACTCCTGGAAGAACTTCTACTTGTGCTTGAGTGTCATCGGGATAGTAAGTAGACAGAGTTACATCGCCTTGTCTAGATCGGCGAAACAATGCTGAAGCACGTATTCGGATTTCAAGACACGGCGTTTTCCCTAACATAAACTCAAAGCACCTTTCTCGGTATTTTATCAAGCTTTGGTTTTTATTCAAAGATTTAAAAGCTATACCGCGCATCCGGATGTGCGTATACTTATCTAGTAAAATATGTGACCTTTGCACAGCCGATTTCATGGGGAAACAGTTTATTGGCAATACGATGTTATGTTTAACTCATAGGTGGTGAAAGGCGCATTTCGATAATTGGCAAATCTGACTGCATGCATGTACTTATCGTGATACAGTATCAGCCGACAAGGCGCTAATGCCTTGAGTTGAAGCTAGCCAATTGTAGGTTAAGTACCGATTGATTCTTGGGGTACTATTATACTTCTGGGAATACTCACGGAGTGGAATTCCCACCCTCTTCTAGTGATAATACAATGCAGTAAGCTAAAGAATACATGGAAATAAGTATTCACCCAAGAAGATTCATTAACGACCCACTCGAGATTGATGCAGATCCCCCGAACAGGTTAGCAGATATCTTCTGTACGCATGAGGGTGCTTCGGGGGTTGGGAGATATTGTTTCATACTGATTGTTCATACTGACTGAACTGAATGCGTTCACGACGTCTTTGAATGTCTGCTCAGACCAGTTGACTGAGTCCCTGACACAAATTATATCAGCCATAGACACGAGAGGAGGATACACTTCCTTCTGACTTACATCTTGTTTACTACTACGATGAGTTTCTCTCGTGATTTGAGCGTAGCGCTGGACAACGCAGCTGAAAGGTTCTCAGCAGATGAACCCCAACTAGATGAATCGGAAGCATCAACAGTCCAGAAAGCAACATCTGGTGTCTGGCTTTCTAGAATAGAGAAGTCAGTATAGACTAAACTAAGGAAAGATGCCGGCGACATACTCTGAATGGTAAAGGTTCCAGAAGGGGCGTAGAAAGATTGAGGACGCCCAATCTTCTCGAAGAATGGTACAATCTTGTCATACTGGCTAATCCCCTCCCTTTCTAGCTGCTCCAATTAGGGAAGCTGAAGCCCGCACTACAGTGAGTTAGTATATACTTAAAGCTCGATTAACTATGACAGCATCCACCATGTAAATGAGGCTGCTGATCAGGGCTTTCTTGCCAGCCCCATCGTTACCAAGAACATTGAGAGATTTGGTGCTCATGATGTTTTATTCAACGTGGATTTCAGTTACAAGAAATCATGAGGGTATTTGCATTTGCAACGCTCAGGATCAATCAAGAGTTCTATGCTGAGTCACACACGTGACTACCCCTAAAACAGATTCATTGAACAACAAGGTACCTAGACTAGGTAGTTGAATAGTTGCCAAACCATCTAATCAATCTACGACTTAGACACCGTACAAGTCAAGTGCTATTGATATCTGTCAGTCAGATCCAACCGAACAATTTACAGAAAAGATCCCCAGCTTGGCTAGGTAGCTACCTATTCAAAGTTGAAGGGGGCAAGCACCTAATAAAAGAGATCTCTTTTTGCCTTTCGTTCTGTTGGTTGGCCTCCCGGTTGGCATGCTTTTCTTGGTGACAAGGGGCTGCGGTGCAGCCCGTCCATCTACTTTCCGTTGAAGAATTCAACACTTTTATTGTGACATCACGCTACCAACAGTCGTAGGACTGAAAAGACGAGTCCAACCGACATCGCCACTTCTTGTATACCGCTGTATTTTTCAGAGGTAGATCAGCAAAGCCTATCAAACATCATGAAGCATGTACAACGTTTCAAGGCCCGAATTCTAGCGCGGACTGAGTTGCCTCCTCCCGAACCGACACTCGAGAGCCCATGCCCTCGTCCAGACGAGCCCTCAAGCAGTATTACGGAGCCGACAAGATCAAGTACAACCATATATGGCCTATCCATATTAGTGGACAGCAAGCCAGATGAGGCAGGTCTCATGGATTTTCTAGTGGATATTGCTGCAATTCATGGCCTTAACGGGAATGCAATCTCAACATGGCGACACTAGCCTGATTGCACAGTATGGCTTCGGGACCTCCTCTCCAATTTCTTACCTGGATGCCGGGTCTATACATATGGCTATCCTTCCAAAATATGGTCTCAATCGTCCGAGAGGATTCAGGAGTATGCGCTCAACCTTTTGGTTTCTCTAAGAGACACACGGGAAGATTTGAATGTCGTAATTCACCTAATTCACTCCTTCAACTCCGGTCTAACACCTTTCTTATAGCAAACGACCTATCATATTCGTGTGCCACAGTCTTGGTGGAATTGTCTTCAAAAAGGTGTGTATAATCCCCAAGACAAGAATACGAGTTTGACTCATTTCAGGCACTCGTTGCTGCTCACGAAAACGACGACTTGTATGGTGACCTACTAAAGTCTATCCGAGGCGTCGTGTTTTTAGCCACTCCACATAGAGGAAGCGGTACAGCAAAACTAGCCAATATTTGCGGTTCAATTGTCAATAGCTTCGCGTCCGCTGGATTAGGATCGAAACCAGTGAGGACTGATCTGCTTCAAACTTTGATATATGACTCGGATGCGCTCCATGGCCTGACGCTGTCAGCACGCAACCGTTTAGGCAATATTCATGTAGTTTCGTTCTATGAAACTTTGCCTTTGCCAATGGGCCCATGGTCCTCCTCCTTGGTAAGTATGTAGCACTTACACGCAATGGTCGTCCTCCAATGCTTTGGTAACGCAAGCTCACTTCAGGGACAGGTCGTCAGCCCTGCTTCTGCTGTGCTAGGCATTCCTTTCGAAGAAGTAATTCCCATGCCAGAAGATCACAGAACTATTTGTCGTTTTCCTGGCGAAACAGAAAGCTACCCGAAAGTGGCAAGAACTCTTCGAAGGATTGCCACCAAATCCTCGAATGCTGACCCAACACTCAAGCGCACCAGCACGCATTCGTCTAATATTGGTAACTACTTTATGACTTATTTTATTGATTAATTACTAATTATATTCAAGTCCTCAGTAACCTGGAAAGAACGTGCATGTCGCTTCTTAGTGACAATGATGTCGCGAAAGACGTTGAGCCACCCCCAAAGCCAGTCCTTGGTATATGTCAGTGGATTCGCAGCCACGATTTGTTCCTCTCTTGGCTTGAAGAAGGTACCAGTGCTCTCCTATGGCTTACAGGTCATCCAGGCTGCGGCAAGACCATGCTATCTTACTCATTGGCCCAATACTTCGACAATGCTTGCAACAAGTCTCGGAATGTCCTCATCTATCTGTGCCAGAACAAGAACAAACAGACAGATGCGAGAGCGGTAATCATTGGACTTATCCTCCAGATCGTCGATCGCCATCGCTCGTTGGTTAGATATGTTCGTTCAGCGTTTGAAAAAGAAGGGTCAAGCATCATTCAGTCCTTCGCCTCGCCCTGGCGTATTTTTCTCAGAATTTCAAAGGACCCTAAATCTGGACCCCTCTATGTTATCATAGATGCTCTCGATGAGTGTGAGAGGGCATCATGTCATCAGTTGCTCGTCTCGGTGTTCGATATGCTCACCGACTCTTCTCAGTCGATGAAGAGTGGTAACAAGATCAAATTTCTTATCACGAGCCGACCATTTTTTCACCAATCTTATGCCAACAGCCAAAATGTACTTCAATCTCAAATATCAATCGATGATGACCAGGCTGGCTACACTCAGGGCCTTCAGACTTTCATCCAAAAGAAAATCCATGAAATTTCTCTTAACAGACAATTCTCAGATGAGATCAGGGACTTTCTTTGTGAAGCGATAACGTCTAAAGCCGATCGAACTTTCCTGTGGATTCGCCTTGTTCTAGCATCGATCGAGAAGAATCTACTTACTTCAAGAAGAGAACTCCAGACGATTATAGCCATCATTACTGGAGGCCTGGCCGAGACATATCATCGCTATCTCACTGCTATACCCTCGAATCATCAACGGGACGCTTCAAAATTACTGAAGTTACTTTTAGCATGCTCCAGACTCCTCTTTCTTAACGAACTCAACATCGCATTTACTATAGACCCTTCGTGCACTACGGCTGAGGAGATCATGCAAAACTCTCATAATTCAATTGCACACACTGTTCAGGGTATCCTAGGGTCTTTGGTAAGGGTCACAGGGCAACAAGTATCCTTGGTCCACCAGTCGGTGAAAGACTATCTCCAAGATCGAGACAGCACTGGCATCGACAGTCCCCCTGCAATACGTATGGTTAATCCGCAAGGCTGCGCTCTACAGCTGGCTACTGTATGCATTCAGTACCTTCTTCTTGATGATTTCACGATCGATTTCTTTCCAACAAATGACTCATCTACTTCGGCCATTGTAGAAGAAAGAGATCTCTTTGGAGAGCTACCTCTGGGCGGTTTTGAAGGCGATTTTTGGGACCAAGACGATCACGACCTAGACTCCAATACCTTGTTTCACGATCTCGCTATCCTGCATTCTAAGATCTGCAATTCATTGGCCTTGGACTATCCTTTTTACAAATATGCATCGTTGCATTGGGCCGAACACTTCGTCATATGCGAGGAAGATACGCCAGAAGAGCTTAAAGACTTTGCAAGATCACTACTGAACCCTGACACAGTAAATTGTCGTAACTGGTTAAGCTTCTATCATATGAGAGCTTCAACACCACTGGATGACGGCCTCACGGGCCAGAATCCAATCATCCTAGCATCACAGTTTAACTCATGTACTGCCTTGAATAGTCTCCTTCTTGATCATGAACCTTCTCAAGTCGTCAAAAATCAGAGTCTCTACTGGGCATCTCGACTTAGCCATGATCATATCGTTGCTACTCTTCTACAGTCAGGTGCTAAACCTGATACGCGGCAGCTGGATGGACAAACAGCACTCACAGTTGTATCTGAGCATGGTAATCAATCCTGCGTAACTGCTTTACTAGCAGACAGTCTAATCAATATGAATACCCTAGGCAGAAATAGACAGACTGCACTCTCGTATACTTGCGGAGGTAGACATGATGACATCGTCAAAGAATTACTAAACCAGAAAGTTTATAAACCTGACGAACTGGACAATATAGGGGTAACCCTATTCTTCTAGGCAGTAGGAGGAGGCCATCACTCAACCATTTCCAACATAACAAGGCTTCGCAGTATCAACATCAACCACCGGGATAAGACAGGAAATACAGCCGTTTCATAGGCTACTGAAGACGGCATAGCCAACACCATCATACGACTACTGAAGCTTCCACGCATCGACATAAATGCCAAAGACAACAAAGGGAGATCGCCTCTCTCATAGGCAGCGGGGAATGGCTGTACGGATGTGGTTAAAATACTCCTCGCAAACCCAAGAATTGACAAGATGGGCATAGATAACGATAAGGGAAATGCTATATCGTAGGCTAGTGCACGAGGACACTGCGAGGCTCTCGTCAGGCTTCTCGAAGCAGGCTGCCCGGGAGTCAATGCCGAAGATATCGATGGATAGACTCCTCTGGCATGGGTTATCCAAACTGACTCGCCTGATACAGTCCAAGCTCTTGTCAGTGACGAAAACGTTCTAATTGAACGGTGTAACAGAGGTAGAAGGACTACTTTGTCATAGACTGTCGAGTATGGACATATAGAAGTTGTCAAAGTGCTTCTAAGAGCTGGTGCTAATACTGGGACAGAACGTAAGAGCGGTAGAACCCCAGCGATGATAGCTAAGGTCTTTAGCAGGGATGATATGGTAAAAGAACTCGAGGCATATAGGCCATAATGCCGCAAGAGATAGTGTATTTTTGTTGTACATATGTAGTTTGATGTCGATCACGATGTTCATCCTCATGAGATTTACGCAACGCCAGTCAATAAAAGCTTGCTTGGTATTTTCCGACCCAAGTAAAATCCAAAGAGGTCTTATTATAAGTCGTGAAACTCTCGGGTCATATCACGAACAATTATAGCTCGCAGATAAATACAGAAAAATCGTACTAAATTTAGGAAATGACAGTCTAGGTTAGTATACAGCCTACTAAGGCAGACATTGAGTTTGTAGTTATAGAATGGATGCTACCTGGGACATATTTTAAATCTTCTGGGTTACTTGTTGTGGTTGTGGTTGTGGTGAAGCAAAGTTGTGAGCTTCCCATGCATTCAGCATAGTGTTCCATGGCCTGAAGTCAACTGACTTGGTACAAACACCTGCAGATGCACCAAAACATTGACCTAACCAGCTCGAGATTTCCAGTGATCCGCCGTTGTTGCACCCCACGCTCTTGTTGGTGCCATTCAATGGAGCAAGAGATCACCCACCAGATCGACAACCCCGCAAATGTTAACTCATCACGAACTCGGATCATTGCAGATAATCCGCGCTTTTACCAACTAGAATAACTTAGTAGGAGGAAGGGCTTCACCCAAGTTATTGCACACACTTGAGGATATGAGGACATGCGGTCTGGACTGACTCTGACTCGCAAAGGAAATTAGGGAGTTGGCACCAAATTAACAAGCGTGTGTGATGTTGCTGGTCACGACACGCTGCATGCATCCTCAAGATGTCACTCATTTGTTTCACATCATTTCAGCTGAACGATAATAAGCTTTTCTCAACTGCGGCTTATTCTGCCTCCATCATACGACATGCCAAGATGCAGGCACGAGATGGTAACCAAAGTCCCATCATGAAAGTGACAAGCCCGAGCCGAGGGTGGTGTTCAAGCGGTGAGATGAAATCAACATCAAAATGTCAGGTCAGCGTGCCTGTCGCAAGGGTATTTTAGTTAGACCCTGTGCGGCTAACCGGCCATTTCGCGCTTGCAAGACTTGATAAAGCCTAGCGACCAGTTTAGAAGAGGTCCGGTTTGTTCGATAACTTGGCTGACATTGATTGTGATATTCTAATCAAACCAAAGGATTCAAATTACCAGCACATGAATCGTCTTGAGAGTGGTCGGATATCTATGCATCTGTTAATGGATGAGATCGTTGTCAGATCCCAAGCCAGCTGTCCCTTGCAAATGCAGGCATTGTAGGTCCGTTCTGTCGAGGATCTTGCTCCTTGTCAGCCGCTAATGAATGATGTATTACCTACATCAAGCCCGCTAGGCTAAATCACCAAGCCTCTCGAGCATCAAAGCTTCTAGGCTCCCAAAAGCCCAAATGAGCCTCAGCGGCGTCAGGTTTATTAGAGCTCAGAAATTGTCCGTGTAGTGTCCACGGACACTAACTAAGAAAAATGAATACGGACTCTGGAGGACGGCGCCAAGTCCGGATTCCAACATGGGTACTCAGGGATGACGACGATCTTGTCTTGTCATTGTTGGCTATGCTAAAACAAGCGAAGTGAGTGAGAAAAAGGGGTCTCTCTCGGCGATGAGCTCGGCACAAGCCATCCATCATCTATCGGCCAACTCAGTGGAGGAGGAGGAGGAGCACGCGACTTTGTGCAGGACAAAGCCCGTCGTGCACACGGTGATTGCCCACATTCCGACTGTTGTGGAGGGGGAATAAAAGGCAAGACCATGATATGATGATGTGAGCTACTCATATCCATATGCCGTGCATGGGCTACGACTGACCCATGAAAAGAAAACGCTTACCCGTGGCGCCTGTCTCGGACGAATGATGTCGATTGAGCGACAGTGAGCCGAGTCCCCAGTCTTTTCTTTTGCTCAGATCTGGTGCCATACATAGACCACGATCTAACTATCTTGTTCAAGACAGAGCTGAAGAGGTTTGAGCTTTTGGCTGCAACACAGCCCAATGGCCTGAATAAGGTTCCCGGCACTGTATGTATGTGCCAGATGTACGGGAGTCAGCAGTAGTTTCACGTGTTGGGCACTTGAGGTGCTCATGAGACCTGGGTTTCCCGAGGCACTAGTCTCGACTGTTGTTATTGATGAGTTTAACCAGTGGGTGTGCTGGGCTTGAAGATCTTTGTTTGATGTGGCTGCCCTCATTTCTCCCATGACGGATCTGATTGCTTCACAAAGCCCTTGGCAGGTCAACAAGGAAGCGGCATCGAATGACAAAGTTTCGTCATTCATATTATGAATGGGAGACGGGCCAAGGACGAGATATATTGTTGACGTATGAATAATGTATCTCTCGACTAGTCAGGAACCGAAAGCCGCACATCGCTGCCTATAACGCCGCAGCCTGTGTCTTATTAAGGGCAGACCACCTTGTGGCTCTGGAGACAAGCACACACACACACAATTATCAAACGATTTGTTGTAGATCGCAAATTCCCTGATTTGGCTCTCAGCCATGCGACAAGGACTTTGTCCGAAGCATTACATAGTATGGACATCACCCTGAGCCGTTGGGTACCATGAGCCTGCCCAAGCCAGCGGTCAGGGTTCAGCCTCACTCATCTTTAGTGAACCAAAGATCCATCTATCATCAGCAATTACAGTTGCTGTGGCTTTCAGCTGAGGTGGGTTTTAGGGAATAAGTAAGCAGCCAAACGCACCAATTCAGGGGCTGTAAAGTCGGAAACGCCTTGGCTGATGGTTATTTCTGACCACAAGCTTCGGGGACTGAAATCACCATTTTAACTGATCGATATCGTGCATACGTACGTACAAAACAAAAGGCTCAGTCCGGCATGAATATCCACTATTTCCAAGGTCCACTCTCCGCCACGCCCGGGGAGTCCATACGTCTTTGCACCAAAAATAAAGTCAAGCCTGTCGTACTTTATACGGGTGAAGTACCTACGGGCGGCCCCGAAAAAGCTGAACCAAGCCAAGAAAAAAAACACTGGACATCAAATCAAAGAAAACGAGTGATCTACAGTCATGACAAAATACGGTACCTGAAAGCGTCACAACCCGTATTGTATCTTTTTTTTTGTTCCATCTCAGCCGCCGTCTTGGGATACAAGCTTTCTTTAACTCACAATCAACCAAGGCCCTTCTTCAAAGACTAAAGACCAAGTCCAAGTAAAAACCAAGGACAGGGTCCACCATTTGTTAGCTAGCTAGAATAAAGCCGCCGTGCAGTAACTCAGCCAAGCCTAGCTCAGGTGCCTGGGTCCCCCTGGGTCCCCTGGGTCACCCCCTGTCCTAGTGCTGGACATCCACCACACCTAGTAGCCGCCTCCTACAAGCTCCTCCACCGCTACAACAAGAGAGAGAAACTGCAACTTCTTGGGGGGTTAATCCCGACTGTCTTTGAGCGGGACTGGTTTAGTTGACTGCTCAGCCTTACTTCTCGCGGTGAACGGGCCCATTCATCCCCCTTGTCGTGGGTCTTGGCCTATATTTGCTTGCTTGCTAGCTAGGTAGCTACCTAGTAAGTTACAGTACAGCACGTTCAAGTTACTGTATTTGGCTCAGCTTTGGGGGATATATAACTTTACTCTTCTCCCCCCTCCCATCTTTTCTTTACATACATCTGCATCTTAAACTTTGTATGCAGTCGTGGCTTGACGTTTGTGTGTGTGCTCGCGTGATTACATCTCTCTTACATATTTAAGAGTATTTCGTAGACAGACGAGTTTATTCCATCCTCACTCTCTCGTCTTACCCACGCTCTCACACACATTTATACGTCTATACGTACACGCCAAATCATGAGAAAGGACCTTTGGAATTGCTTAGACCTAAAGATTGGACGACGAAACATTGCATCCCAATAAACGAAAGAAAGATGAACCGGGATATGAAGCTGGGAAACGAGCCCGTCATGGCCGAAAACGACAAGAACTGCCGCTTTGAAGGCTACTTCACCTATCGACCTCTCTCCAACCTACCTACACCACCACCGAGCTCTCGCAACTCATCCGCCGCCCAGTCACCACGAACAACTCTCGATGATGGAGAACCATTGATGCCTCGATTTAGAGGTG
This sequence comes from Fusarium venenatum, assembly GCF_020744135.1. Classification (NCBI taxonomy): domain Eukaryota; kingdom Fungi; phylum Ascomycota; class Sordariomycetes; order Hypocreales; family Nectriaceae; genus Fusarium; species Fusarium venenatum. Next base: position 5,863,465 of record NW_027072131.1, read on the forward strand.
AGTTTGCTTCTTTTGGTTGCAAAGCAGAGCAGAGCAGAGCATGCAGGCCTCAAGATCGATCAATGATGTATGCTGTGAGCATCACGTTGTATTCGCATCGCCTGTTGTGTCATGCCACGCAATGCAATGCATCTGATATTCCACATTTTTCAATACTAACTTTGATACAGGCCCGGCTATTCACCTCGTCAACCTCATTCCATCGTCCGCCTCATTGGCCATGGCCTCGATCCCTCTCGTTCAGGCCATCTTGAGCCGAGCCAACCTCCCAATCGAGACTGTTGCTCTTGCAGTATGCATCCTCGACAGTCTCGATTCCCGCTTTGCCCGTCGCTGGCGCCTCTCTTGCCCTCTGTTATCCGACTACTTCTCTCCCACATCTAAGCGACACACTCTTCCCGCCGCGCCCGTCATGCCTCAGCGACAACAGCTTCACATCGACTCGGTCAACCCAGAGATCATCATCCTAGCAGCCCTCGTCATTGCTGTCAAATTCACAGAGGATCCCCAGGATGCTTCTCAGTATTATTGCAAGGTGTGGGGACGTGGCATGTGGTCTCATCAACAGCTCAATGCCACTGAGCGATGCATCATGGAGAATCTCAACTACCGCATCATGCCCCTTTGCGAGGACGATTGCTTGACAGATGCCATGGTGGATATGCAACTCGCTGCCCAGCAGCAGCCTGACTGGGAGCTCAACGAGTACATGCCCATGGACAGCGACGAAGAGAGCGACGATGGCGCAAGCATCAACCACTACATGCCGAGTCACTCTCGCTCAAAGACTCTCGGCTCAGGATCAGCAGTCTTGGGGCTAGGCCTATCTCTCACTCCAGTCGATACTCCAACAGCCGAGGTCAACCATGCGACTACCCCGCAACCATCGGGGCTTTGCAACGACTACTTCAACCATTACCAGGCGCAAGATGAATGAAAAAGGAAGAAGGGCGTTTTCTGACTTTGGGCATTAACGAGGCGTTACCGTGGATACCAACTCATTTAGCGATTGTTTGCGGATTTGGACTTGATCCGGCGTGATATGCGCATACACATATTGTGTGTCATTTTGGGAATCAGTCCCTTTTTTTTTCTTTCACGCACCCTAATCGAGAGGGCTTATAGGGCGAAATAGCATTCTACTACGGACATACGGACATTTGAGTTTCTATTGTCAAGGAACAAATTTATGGTATTGGCCGTTTTCATTGGCGCGGGCATAGCTAGGCATGGCATGGATGGATGGATATAGCAACCAAGGAGCAAGGAGGCTAGAAGTACACATACCCCTTTCCGTATATTCTAGTCGATCAATACATATTGTAATGTTCTATAAATGGCACTCCGGTCCGCCCCTCTCTCCATCTCTCCCGCTCTTGGCGCACGTTCCAATGTCAATATCAGGCGATATGGTGCCAACATTCCTCACCAGGATCCACCTCCTTGCTGCCGATGTCTCATTCAAGGTTCACCGCAGCTCAAAGCTCGTGATATGATTTCGATAAATCACTATACTCTGCTAGGGGTCGATTACCCGGCAATTGATGCCGGCTCTGAAATTATATCTAATCTATTGTGTTGTGTTATCGTCGAAACAAGATGTAGATATCAGTGTACTTCCCAAGATACCGTTTTCAAAGGCTCTAGTGATGGGACAATTTTCGGCTAACATATTGGTTTAAATGATTCATTTCGTCGTTTTCTCCAGCTAAATCTTTGGCAACGAGTGAATAGAGTCTGATATGGCCCTACTTAAGGACTCAACCTTTTCAACTTCCACTCTTCAGACTCAGATCCCTCATCCTTCTCATACACAAATCGATCGTGAAGCCTACTCTCCCTTCCCTGCCAAAATTCAATCCTGTCAGGAATGATCCTCAACCCGCCCCAGAAATCGGGCACGGGAATCTTCTCTTGCCCTTCAAATCGCTGCTCAGCTTCCTTCACCCACCCCTCCAGCTGTTTGCGTCCATCATCACCTTCACCCTGCGGTTCAAGCACTTGACTCTGTTTGCTAGCCCACGCACCGATCCTGCTTCCTCTCGCACGCGTGTCATAATACTTCTGGCTCTCCTCCTTGGAAATCCTCTCCACACGTCCCTCGATGTGAACCTGGCGCTGCAGAGCTTCCCAGAAGAATAGTATTGCTGCGCGTGGGTTGGACGCTATGTCTGCTGACTTGCGTGAGGTGCCGAGGTTGGTGTAGATGACGAATCCTCGGTTATCAAGCTCCTTGAGATAAACAGTGCGAGATGAGATGCGGCCTGAAGGGAGAGAGGCAGTGGAGAGCGTGCATGATTCTGGGTGTTCGACGCCAGAATCGTCTTCCTGAGCGCGCGAGAACCAAGCGTGGAACTGAGGGATGGGAGATTCCGAGTTAAGCTGAGAGCGTACGAGAGTACCCTTTGTGAACTGCTCTGCCTGACCTGTAGCTTGATGACCCGCAGGGGCGACTATGAAATATTAGCCAAGAGTAAGAGTGAAGAAGAGTCATCATGATCACTATCACTTAGGAGGGGTAAGAATACTACCACGTACAGATGAGCTTCGAGGTGTCTGCTGAATGAAGAGCCATTTTAGCAGTTGAAAAAAATCTAGCACTGGTGTTTAGTAGCAGAAGACGCATTGATTGATTTATATATGAGTTTGTTCTCCGGGAAGGATCATGCGATCGGATTGGGTTGACTCACAGATGAACTCTGAGGCATACGATGAGATGGGATGTTTAAGAGGGAAAAGGGTACGTACTGCGTGGTGCGCAGTGGAGTCATGACATCTTCGAAGGGTTCTCACTTAACCTTTTTGTAGGGTGACATTTGAACATGCAGGAACAGAAAGAAGATACAAGAACTATAACCAACAAGTCTGACTCAGGCAAGGATGGTTTGTATTCCATAGTTTAATACCTAGGTAGCCATTACCATAAAGACTTGTAAACAAAGGTAATATTAACACCATAGAGACAAAACACAAACAAACACAATACACGACACAAACAGACGGAACGCACAGATGAAATAATTAAGTAATAACATTAAATAAACGTATACGATACGTATACGACGTATATACATATAATATACATAACGTACATAAATCATACGCAACGACGTGAGTCGCGATTACACATTCTATACATCAAAGATCGTTCACGGTCATAATCCGGAATGCTTGCTAACGCACGCAATTTTCTATCCGGCTTTCAAAAAGCAAGTATTACAAATTCCCAACCCCAAAAAAACAAAATGATCCTGTCGTGAAACTTTTCCAAATCCATCCATCATATAATTTACGAATCAGCCATAACCAGCGCCAACAAAGCCATGCGACAGTAAAGGCCATAGCGCATCTAAAAACATGTTAGTGAATATGATCAATAAGACTTGAAAGGTATGCTTACCTGTCGGAAGTACGCGGCCCTCTGGTCAAAGTCAACCTCCTCAGCAACTTCTTCATTGCGAGGAAGGGGGTGCATAACAATGCAAGAGCTCTTGGCATGCTTGAGCGAAGCGTTGTCCACGCGGTAAGAGTTCTTGACCCGCTGGTACTCCTCCTCACTGGGGAAGCGCTCGCGCTGCACACGTGTGCAGTACAGGACATCACTACGAGCCAGGATCTCAGGAGTAAGAGTCTCAGACTCGCAGAGAAGTTGGCCAGAAGCGATGAGCTGCTCTCGGACCTTGGTGGGCAGAGCCAAAGACTTGGGAGCAACAAGCTGGACCTGAACCTGGTAGTGGCGGAGCAAGTACACAAGAGAGTGCACAGGTCGGCCATAGAGAAGGTCACCAAGGAAGGTGATGGTCAAACCCTGGACAGTACCCAACTCCTCACGGATGGTGAAGAGGTCGAGGAAAGCCTGGGTAGGGTGCTCCTTGCTGCCGTTGCCACCGTTGATGACAGGGACAGGGCTGTACTTCTCGGCAACGTGGACGCTGGTCTCCTCAGGGTGACGGAGGACAACGGCATCACCGTAGCAAGCCAGAGTTCGGAGGGTGTCCTGGAGGGTCTCACCCTTCTGGACGGAAGAGTGAGAGGTGGAGATGGCGATGGTGCGGCCACCAAGACGCTGCATGGCAGCATCAAACGACGCCGATGTACGAGTAGAAGGCTCGTAGAAGAGTGTGGTCAACACACGACCTCGGAGGATGTTCAAGACACCCTCACGCTGCACACCAAGACGCATCTCCTGCGCAACAGTGAAGAGCAGATGAAGATCAGCTCGACTGTAAGCTTTGACGGACAGAACGTGAGTGTTCTTGAACGACGAAGGTCGAGCCAGAAGCTGCTGGAGCGACGAGCTGACCAGAGGTTGGAGCTGCAGACCAGGGGCGAGCTCGTCAACAGGGGCGGCACCACGAGCGGGCGAAGGCAGATTGGCACCAACAGCACCAGAGTCAACACCCCGGAGGCGGTTCAGAGGCTGGAAGTTACCCAGCAGAGAAAGTCGGCGGTCTCGTGGGGAGTCTGAGGCCTGGGCAATCGAAGTGGTAGGCTTAATGGGAGGCGACATAGGGGGAGCAATGTGCGAAGACATGTCCTTGCCCTGGGGCGAGACCTTCAGGACCTCACCGTCGAGGCAGACGGTGGTGTTCTGGAAAGTGACTCGCTGAACGGAGCCGCGCATGAGGCGACCCTCGAAAGGAGACCAGAAGTTGCCAGGAGCCAAGTTGTAAGGGCGGTCGATCTCAGCCTCAATGGTAGTTCCAGACTGCTCGTGGAGCTCAAAGATCTCCATGGGGTTGGTGTAGAGACGGTCCTTGATGTCATCGACAGTAAGGCGGCCCTCAGCGACAGAGGTCAGGAGAAGAGGCAGAGCGTCGGAGATACCCATGTGAGGATCACCCTTGTGGCCAAGCGAAGTAGCCAGGCGGTAAGGGAGACTGCCAATGGAGAAGACATCGATGGTGGACAAGTGCGCCCAAAGAGCCTTCTGGTCAACAGCGGTAGGTAGACGCTCGCACTCGGGGTACTCGTCACGAGAGAGATAGAGCGAGTAGATGGAGACATCACAAGTAACCTGGAGACCCTTAGCCTTGCTGAGAGCGATCAGCTTGATATCGTCCTTATTGGTAACCGAAGTGACATGGATGCGACGGTTGTGAAGGCTGGCGAGCAAGAGAATAGAAGCCAGATCAGTCAGCTTGGCATCAGTGACAATTGGCTTGTGAGTAGGCCAAGAGTCGAAGTGAGCGGTGACAGCAGCGACCTTGCTAATGTTGCCAGAGAGGTGGTTGAAAGGAATGAAGAGAGATCCGACCTCGCCAGTAACGTGGCTAATCTGGTCAGCATTGTCCGAGGTAGCAGCGACAGAGAAGTTGTAGTCGCAGAAGCCACCTCGTCGGCTGTTCTGCTGAGCAGTGTTGAGGGTGATGGCATCAGTGATGGCTCCATCGACACCCAGAGGCATAACTCGGATCATGCTGAAACCAGCGGAGATGGACGCCTTGGTGACGGTCTGGATATCGTCGCTATTGGCAGAAGCAATACCAGGAACGAAAGCAGCGACATTGATAAGACCAGGCAGAACAATGGTTCGGTGGCTGGTCTGATAGTCACGCTTAGAGACCTCAAGCTCGAAGTGGCGGGCAATGGCCTCGACGAGGATCTTTGCGTTCTTGACGTTGGTGACAAGCGGAATCTGGTAATCGACAGCCATACGACGAGTCTGGTAACCCTTACTCATGTAGTTGGCAGGGCGGCGGTACTTGTTGTTGGAAGGCAAGTTGATGTACAGATCGATAGTGTTCTTGGCCAAATGCTGGGTGAGCGAGAACTCAGAGCTGCGGTCCTCCTCCTTGCCGAGAACCTCAAGGTACTGGCACTGGACGCCGTGCTCTTGGAGGAAATCAGCGGTACCGGAAGTGGCAAACAGCTTGTAGCCGAGCTTCTCGAGCTTCTGAACAGAAGGAAGCATCTCACGCTTGTCCTTATAAGAACCAATGGATAGGAGGATGTTCTTCTTGGGGATCTTGAAGCCAGTAGACATCAAAGCCTTGAGGTAAGCCTCGTTCTTGTCAACACCGAAACAAGCAACCTCACCAGTGGAGGCCATCTCGACACCAAGAACAGGATCAGCACCAGACAGACGGGAGAAACTGAACTGGGGGACCTTGACACCGACACAGTTGGGGGCAAGGTCGGTGGGAGGGTAAGCCTGGAAAGGCTGTCCCATAATAGCCTTGGTAGCCATCTCGATCAGATCAACACCCATGACCTTGGACACGAAGGGGAACGAACGCGAAGCGCGAACGTTACACTCGATAACCTTGATATCGTTGTCTTTGGCAATGAACTGAATGTTGAAAGGACCAGTGACGTTAAGAGCAGCACCAATCTTGCGAGTAGCCTCTTCAATACGCTGAATAGTGGTGGCCTCCAGATCCTGAGGAGGCAGGATAAGGGTAGCATCACCAGAGTGAACACCAGCGTTCTCGACGTGCTCAGAGACAAAGTGACCAATGACCTTACCGTCCTTGGCAACAGCGTCCATCTCGATCTCCTTGGCGTTCTCAATGTATTTGGTAATAACAACAGGGTGATCTCGAGAAACCTCAACAGCCTGGTCCAAGTAGTTCTTCAAATCCTTCTCAGAGTAAACAGTGTTCATGGCAGCACCAGAAAGAACATAAGAAGGTCGAACCAAAACAGGGTACGAAACAGCGTTACAGAAGTCCTGAGCCTCGGAAAAGCTTGTAAGCTCCTTCCAAGTAGGCTGATCAACCTCAATACGATCCAACATACGAGAGAACTTGTATCGGTTCTCGGCGTTGTCAATCATCTCAGGAGAAGTACCAAGCACCTTAACGCCGGCACGGTGCAGAGCCAAGGCAATGTTGTTAGGGGTCTGACCACCCATAGCACCCAAGATACCACTTGAGTTCTCAAGCTGGTAAATATCAAGAACAGTCTCAAGAAGGATATTCTCGAAGTAAAGCTTATCTGCTTCATCGTAATCTGTGCTCACAGTCTCCGGATTAAAATTTACCATGATTGTCTTAAAACCGGAAGCGCGGAGTGTTCTGATGGCTCTGACTGAACACCAGTCGAATTCGACTGATGAACCGATACGGTAGACACCGGAACCCAGGACCATGACACCGTGATCGTCGAAGCTGACGTCGTGCTCGGAGGCATTGTAGGTCATGTAGAGGTAGTTTGTGAAGGCAGGGAACTCTGCGGCGACGGTATCGATTTGCTTGACGAAGGGCTGGATACCGGCCTCAAGTCGCATGCGGCGGACGGCAATCTCGTTGGAGCTCCAGAACTTGGCGAGCTGACGATCACTGAAACCGAGACGCTTGGCTTGGAGGAGGATGGATGGGCTGGACGTGATGTCGGTGGTGTTGTAGCCGGTCATGCGCTTGGAGAAGTCGCTCAGGCCCTTGAGCTTGGTGAGGAACCACTTGTCGATCTTGGTAAGCTCCCAAATCTTGTCGACGGTGTATCCCTCGTGCATGGCGTTGGCGATGGCAAACAGACGCTGGTCAGAGGGGGTCTGGAGCTCATCTTCAATGCTCATGAGGGCCTCGGTATCGTTGAAACCCAGGTTGTTAGGGTCAATGGCACGGATGGCCTTCTGGATGGCTTCCTCAAATGATCGACCGATACTCATGACCTCACCAACACTCTTCATAGAAGAACCAAGCTGGGTGGACACACGAGTGAACTTCTTGAGATCCCATCGGGGCATCTTGACCACACAGTAATCAAGCGAGGGTTCGAAGCAGGCACAGGTGGACTTGGTGACTGAGTTCTTAATCTCCTTGAGGGGAATGCCGAGACCAAGCTTAGCAGCGATAAAAGCAAGAGGGTAACCGGTGGCCTTGGAGGCGAGAGCTGAGGATCGGGACAGACGAGCGTTGACCTCGATAATGCAGTACTCGCGGGAGAAGGGGTTCAGGGCATACTGAATATTACACTCTCCGACAACGCCAAGGTGGCGAATGACATTGACAGCTGTTGTTCGCAGCATGTTGTAGTCCTCGTCAGACAAGGTCTGGGAGGGAGCGACAACGATAGAGTCACCAGTGTGAATACCGAGGGGATCGAAGTTCTCCATGTTGCAGACGGTGATACAGTTGTCCTGAGCATCACGGACAACCTCGTACTCGATCTCCTTCCAGCCCTTCATACTGCGTTCAATAAGAACCTGGGGGCTGGCGGCGAACGCCTTGTTGCAGAGCTCTTGGAGCTCGTCCTCGTTGTTGGCGAAACCACTGCCGAGACCACCAAGGGCATAGGCGGCACGCACGATGACGGGGAAACCAATGTCCTTCACGACGTGCATGGCCTCGTCAATGTTGTTGGCAGAAGCCGACTTGGCACACTTCTCGCCGATAGAGTCCATGCTGCGGGCAAAGAGCTCACGATCCTCAGTGGTGATGATAGTGTCAATGGGTGTGCCAAGGACCTTGACACCGAGCGACTCAAACTCGTCCTTAAGCTGGATACCGACCTGGAGGGCAGTCTGTCCACCAAAGGTGACATAGATGGCATCAGGACGCTCGTACTGGATGACCTTTCGGACAAAGTCGGCGTTGACAGGAAGGAAGTAAACCTTGTCAGCCAAGCCCTTAGAGGTCTGGATAGTGGCGATGTTGGGGTTGATGAGGACGGTGTAGATACCCTCCTCCTTTAAGGCCTTGATAGCCTGGCTACCAGAGTAATCGAACTCACCAGCCTGGCCAATGCTAAGACCACCACTGCCGAGAACCAGGACCTTGCGGACAGAAACTCGAGGGTGGAGAGCCTCGTTCTCCTCAATAGTGCCGCCAGGGAAGTGGACGGGGGTCTTGAGGAGCTCAGGCTTCTCGGCGCAGTTGGCCATGGTGTTGATGAAGACATCAAAGAGGAACTCGGTGTCGCGAGGACCAGGAGTGCTCTCGGGGTGGAACTGCACACTGAAGTAAGGCTTCTCAGTGTGGTAGATACCCTCGTTGCTACCATCGTTGGCGTTGACGAAGAGCTCCTTCCAGCCGTTGGTCAAGCTGTCAGTGTCGACGGCGAAACCGTGGTTCTGAGAAGTGATGTGACACTTGCCAGTGACCATGCTGGTGCAAGGAATATTGTGGCCACGGTTACCAAACTTCATCTTCTTGGTGGTAGCTCCGGCAGCACGGGCGAGGAGCTGATGGCCCAGGCAGATACCGAACACGGGGATTTCGTTCTTCTCGAGGACGGAAGCGATGTTCTTGACGGTGTTCTCGAGAACGGCGGGGTCACCGGGACCGTTGGAGAGGAAGAGACCATCGAACTCGTCAATGGCACTGGCAATATCATAGTCCCAGGGGCACACGAGGACTTCGACACCACGCTTGAGGAAGCACCTCAGCTGGTTGAACTTCATACCGACATCGAGGCACAGAACACGGATAGTACGCCCTGAAGGGTGCTTACGGGCGACCGACGGAGGTGGCTTGTAGAGCTTGGGCTCCTTAATAGACACTACATAAATAATGAGCATGCGTCTCCAAGTACGAAAACGCTAGAGGACTCACCTTCTTGGACCAAGTTCTTGTTGTTGGGGTTGACCCACTCGACCTGCTCAAAGTTGTCGAGAGGGAGAGCAGCCAAAGCACCATCGACCCGGCTGGTGACGGCGCCGTTGGTAAGGCCGCTAATCTCAAGGCGCATCTTTCCCAGCATGCTACCCTTCTCACGGATCTTCTTGGTCAGGGCACGGGTGTCGACGCCGTACATGGCAGGAACGCCCTGCTCCTTGAGCCATGTGCCGAGAGAAGATGTGGCAAGGAAGTGAGAGAAGTCCTCGCCAGCGTATGAAGCTGTGACGAGACCAGCAATGTGGATCTGGTTAGACTCGAAGTGAGCAGGCAGGTCGCCCAAAAGCTCATCCATGGCTTCGCGCGAGGGAACACCATAGTTTCCGACGAGGGGGAAAGTGATAACGAGGATCTGACCGCGGTACGAAGGATCCGTCACGGACTCAGGATAGCCAACCATACCCGTTTGGAAGACCAGCTCTCCAGCAATGCTCTTCTGGGCACCAAAGCTGTAACCTTGGAAGGTGGAGCCATCCTCAAGTTCGAGGCAGACGAGGCCATCGTCCTCGGCGCCAAACTGACGAGCAGAGGCGGGAGGTTGAGGAACCAAAGCCATTGTGGTGGTTGTGATATAAAATTGAAACAAAAAAGAGAGAAAAAGGGACTGCGCTGGGTGATGATATCAACCAAAGACCCAGATAAACGCGGGGCACGAAACGTCGTGGAGGGGTCGCCGTGGGAGGGCAGGGAGATTGCGAGCGACGGGCCGGCAAGTTAACTCGTTTTCAGAGCTACCCTGATAAGGTCAGAAGCTACCTCGCAATCATTAGCCTCAGCAAGAGTTGCAGAAGAAGAGGATGCTGGAAGAGCGAGGGTTTGGGGAGGAGGAGGGAGAAGAAGAGGTTCTTGACGAAAGCGGCCCTGGGAAACTTTTTTTTTATCGCCTGGCTTGATTGTCTGCTCTTACAGGGTGTTCCCCGCTGTGGGTTTACGAGAGATTTGGTTGGTCAATTCAGAAACAGTTCCCTGAAGGCACCCAATTATAGCACTTCGTTGATATCTGCAGGGACACTAAAATGCCCCGCCATGCCTTGGCCGAACCTCTCAAGCCTCTCCACAAGCTGCGCAACGACCTTTCATCATGAGTGATCGACCATGAGAGATGGTTGGACTTGAGCCTCGAGAGTGGGTTTGTTAGATCAGCGGTCAGGGTTTAGCCGCTCCGACAACATGTCCAAGGAAGAACACAAGCTGGCAGGTGGCGGGGAGGCTTGATATGACTCCGGTAACGGAATAATCATCTCTGATCTGGGAGAGTGATCCAATCGCTGGCATGAAGTTGTCATGACGAGGTCTGTGATACCGAGACAAGCCATGTTCGACATTACATTGCATGAAGCACACAGAGAAGCGTTCCAGATGCTTCAGAAGGAGTGTGTCAGCAAGGTCCTGTTCTGTTCTTACTGTGAAAACCTAATCTGCACGCTGCAAAATCTCTTTGAAATCGGCAATCAACCACCACCCCAAAGATCAAAAGCTCGAGCCCAGGGCGGCAGTGAGAAAAAGCCGCGCCGCATCACAGGCTAAAACTCAAAAACTCCACTATCCATCCACCTCCACAGCTTGAAAAAAAAAAAAAAAAAAAAAAAAAGATTTTTTTACTTCAACTGTGTTGTCATTGGATTAACTGGCATACCTTCCAGTCCACTTTGAATCTTAGTTTCACCCGAGTCGTTCAGATGCATTGGAAAACTTGACTCCTTAGGGTCTCAAGGATGAAATTTCAGTCAATTTCATTACGTAGTATGTCATTTTGGGCTAGTGCTTGGGTCGTCTGCTTCTTGTACCCCAAGATTTAAGCCGAGATTTCTATCTATTAGGCCCATGTAGCCAAGTTGGTTTTTGTGCATGAGATGAGGCTCGTGCCACGCGAACCCATGGCCATGCCTTACAATGTAAAAATGAGATATTACTGTTGGAAGAGGAGTCGTTAATTAAACACTAATTATTGGTGTTCATGACTGATGAGATTCGTGGGACTGGGATGACGTTATACTATCATAGGTAGGTATTGATCACGTTTCATAATTTTGGCCTTGGACGACTGGACCTTTGAGGAAGTCTTTGATATGATCATTTTGTATAGCCGTTCCTCAGTTCCCTCATATAGTCCTTAGACATGCAAGGGAAATCACCATCGTCAGACAGATATAAGCGTATCGTTGTACAAACGCTTCTCAGGCAACGCTGTTTTTGTAGTTAAAATCATTCCAACTTCCATATTCTTCAATATTTTCAAACCAAGTCAGCAACCCTATACTGAAACAATATGCAAATGCTATTCTTTGAAGTATGAAACACAACAACCCAACCAGCGAAGAGGAAGTAATCTTGTCTGAAATGTCTATAACCCATCAATGTACACCTTGCTATCTTTTTTTGAAAGAAAAAAACAATCTGGCCGTGTCTAGCTATGGCATTGGAGGCGCCCCCATATTTGTGATCTTTGGTGTCCTTTGAGCTGTGGGACTGGCCTGGTTTCCCATCAAGTTGCCAGGCTTTTGTCCACCTTGTGTATTCGCACGGAAAGTGGGTTCTTTCTTGGGATCAAAGCCAGGAAAGGCGGCTTGCAATCTCGAGTAAAGATCCTTGATGCTATTGTTTCGCTCTTCGCGATCTGCCACTGGGTCGATACTGTTCTCTGTGCCTTCAGGTCCCCCTATGGCTGGAGCTCGGAGTTTGGTAGAAAGATTCAGGGATGGTGCACTAAGATATGCTGGACAAGGTGGAACTTTAACCTCAGGCTTTCGATCTGCAAGTGCCGCCATATAAGACAAGTTTGCCTGCAATCGTCTCATGCATCTGAAGAGTACTGTTAGCAACCTGACAACACTTCCGACGAAAAGACTCACTGGAGATAATCGTGCTGTAGCTGCGTTTCCTCTTCTTTCTTGTCCCCCGGATTTCCAGCCGCAGCACTTTCCTTCTTCAGCTCCTGTTGTGTCGCCTGGATTTGAATCGATTCGTAGAGTAGTTCATGGTTGATGTCCAATAGCAAGGCGAAACGCTCCTTGTCTCGAGATTCCGTTCCAGGACTTAGCGGTACAGCGGCTGATGAGCTGCCATTCACGGCTTGTCCCTGATTTGAGGAGAAAGTCGGAGTCTGAGGTGTTGTTAAACCAGCCGAGGGCGGTTGTTGTTGCTGCACCTGTCCCTGCATTTGCCCCTGTGGTTGCTGGAGTTGCTGCTGCTGTAGTTGTGGAGGTTGCGATTGTTGTTGTTGCTGCTGCTGATGGTTTGTAGGAGTTTGGCTCTGAGATGGAGGCTGAGAAGTCGGGAATTGACCCTGTTGAGATGGCAAGGCATTGTTTGGTGTCCCTTGTACGGCGCTCGGGGGTCTCTGTGGAGTAGAGACCTGACCCATACCGGCAGCGTTGGCAGCTTGCTGCTGCTGTTGTTGTTGTTGCGCCTGTGCCTGCGCTTGCTGCTGCTGTTGTTGTTGCTGTTGCATTCGCTGCATCATATGAGGTTGTTGAGGCATACCGCCCTGGTTCATCGGAAAGCCTTGCATGCCTCCGCCCATCATGTAGTTTGGCGCGAAGCTTTGGGGAGCGACCGAGGAGGGAACGACTTGGCCGTACGGATTACCGGGGAATTGTTGCTGAAATCCTGCCACTATGCGCAACATGTTAGTCACTAAAGCTGGAAACGATGAGATAGTATTGCGTCGCGTCAGAAAGTGGTTTGCGCCGCGCTCTCGACCAGTCGCGCAACTGCCCCAGCATCGTCAAATTGCTTCTGGCGATGACCATAGTCTTCACGACAAGCGCATGCTAAGAGGTTTGATGGAGTGTCGCGTGCGAATATGGAGATTGGACCTACTCTGACCATTGGCAGCCATATGTTGCATACCTGCGTTCGGCATCATACCTCCAGGACCACCGGTCATCATTTGAGGATTCGCGCCGGGGTTAAAGCCTCCCTGCGGAGCCATACCGGCGAACTGCTGCTGCTGGTTATACATCATCTGTTGAGCGGCTGGCTGGGCTCCAGATTGCTGCTGTGGGGCAGGGTTGTTGAAAGAGGGAGCAGCATTGTTGCCAAAGTTGTAGCCGGCGGAGTACATGACGGGCGTCAAAGGCGTCAGTGCAGCGCTTCAGGCGGCAGCGCGTGATGGGCTGGACTTGACTGAGCTGAGCTAAGAATGCAATGCTATGCTACCTATGGATGCTGTAACAGCGGCAGACAGCAGCCGGCGTATAGTGGGAGTGGGAGGGATCGGGCACGCGTGTGTGAGCGAGGACAGGCTTGTAGTTGGCTGTTGATGGAACACGAATGGGGTCCAATCAATCTGTCGGGTTTCGGTTTGGTGAACGAATGACGGATCTGGTCTGGAAACGTCAGATCAAATATGGGCGTGAGTCGTGGGCACGAGAGTGGCAGTGGGAGTGGGATTGGGAGGCTGGGCTGGTCACTTGTGTACGGACGCGGTTCAGTTGGTTCCAGGATTGGAAATGAAAATGAAACCTGGAGTACGTCTTTGACGACTGAGATGTGGTTGTGTGGGGCTAGTCGTCGTACCTGCCTGAGTATTGGTTACTCTTACCTATCAGTTAAGCAAGGAGTTATCACGATGGCTTTTTACGCTTTGTGTTATGTGAAGCATACACCAAGAAGCTTATATAGGTCAAGTTTGTCAATTATCCTACCAGTTTCGTTTGTTATTCTCTTGCCAGCCAGGCTGGTTCCATATGAAGCTATGGGAACAAGACTGTTTGTCATGTAACCTGTATCATAGACAGCACCTACTAATCCAATTACAGCTTGAAAGCTCCGCAATACGTTCCAAGTATCGTGTATACCCACTTACCCCTGTCATACATACTATAACTACCCTGGACCATGGACTTCTCCAGCACTTAAAGACGACAATGTCAAAGACTAGGGAAACATCAATTATATATAAATCAGAGTATTCCAGAGCGAGACGTTTACTTGGGGGGGGGGGGGGGGGAGGGGGAGAAAATGCTAATTAGCTAGCTTGGTCTAAATGTTTGTGGTAAATATTGAGCTGTGGTTGTCTGATAGTTTGTGACTGCCCATCCATAAAATTCAGCAATCCGGGGTTATTTGCATTTTGAAATCATAGGTGGTTGACTATCAGAAACCGAGAGAAGGCAACCAGGTGCTGAAAGACTATGCCAGCCAGCATCGTCAAAGCGTAGATTTTTGTCTACATGGCAATCAATGATATGTATTTCTACTCGTTTTCTTGAAACTCCGGCTGGTTGAGTCCACTCTCTCGGTCCCTTCACCCTTTATAATATGCAATGGACTCTTGGAGACTTTGTAGAACAAAATGCCTTTTATCAACATGGAGAAGCTGAGGGTCTACAAGATACTGGGTTATTAGCTCCACATGTTTTGGATCTAAGAATTGTTCAAAAGTGTCGTATTGTCTCAACTAACAGGCTATATTGTTAAATTTATTTGGTTCGTAGGTGTTTATATAGGAGGAAATTAGAACCTAGTAGTATATCATTCACCTTGAATATGTATCTTGATGTTGTTGCCTTCATTTTCTGTTTATAAGTTGTTCTTGTATCGATTTTTTTGAGGTGTCGAGCCTTGCACATGGTTTCCTGCGATCGTGTGGGGCAGATCTCGCCGCACGTGGGCTCTGCATGAACGTTGGACAATACCTGTTCAACCTTGCCCTGTTGTAAGTATCTTGGTATGATCAGATCGGATTGTTGATGACCATAATGGGATTAAAAGATAAATGGAAGAAAAAAGCATCCAGAAGATCAAACAAAGGAACGGAAAGCCATATGGATATTTGGAGCATGCTTTGCCAAAGGAAGTGGTCAGTCGTTTCCCTCACTTGAGAAGATGGATGCAAGCATCGGCAGCTTTAGCAGGTATGGTTGTCTAGGTAGTAGTTTGTATTTGGTTGTCTGTAAATGTCAACTTGATCTGGTGCAAAAGACAGTATCAAAATAATAAAGAGACGCCAAGCCCAGCCGGATAACTGTCTGGAATCAGAAAACAAATCCCAACTTATGGTAAGAAGAGCAGCGATGCAAAGAGCATGACGTGAAGGTATGCAAAATAAATGAAGACCGCATCACGGCAGGGCGTCAACTCTCAATTACTGCTTATTTGTTATTAGGCCACAAATTTTCCTCCACATCCACCGCAAACTTCTCCAGAAGATTCTACCCTTGTTCCCGGGCCAAAATTCTCGTCAGCGACACGAGTCAACTCTGCAACTTTGAGACATCGCAGCTCACAAACGGCGCATATTCTTGATATATCTGGAGCCATGATAGCGAGACCCGTTGAGGCGCAACGGGCTATTAAAGGTCGTCAGGAGGATGATTTTTGGAGAGAGTCGGATGCTTAACTTACCAAACAAATGCCCGTTCTCACACTTGGCTATATCCTCTTCCAATCGTAGCGCTGAATAGCAGAAAACACAGTTCTGGTGTGCTGCAATGTCTTTGAACTGCTCCCTCAGGGGTGTGTTATGCATCTCTGGTGAGATCTTGCTAGTGGAAGTAGTTCCGAGAACTTCAGGGCCATTCCCATACATCCATTCCCAGACTTGCCCTTCAGTCGTCAGTTGTCTCATTGGCACAGATGTACCAGCCGCCTCCTCGCGCTCTTCATCTCTTCGAGAGAACATTAGCTTGCACAGTGCTCTTCTTTCTGGGTGAAGAGTACTGTAGCGTGACACAAGTACAGCCGTTGTCCCACCACCAGGTGAATGCGCCAGACCCCAGATGCGGTACCTCGCTTCTGGAACTTGCAGCTGTGATGTATCCTCCTCCATCATATCATCTTCTGAGTCATCCGAATCCGAGTCTATGCCCTCTAGGGCAGTCGCTCTGGGTACCAGTCTCGTTGTCTGTCGTCGAATCCTTACCGCCCATTTGGGCACTGAGGCCTCCTTGGTAGGGAGATTTGTTTGAAACCAATCTTGGTTGCGCATAGTCGCCGATAACCTGACTATAGAATAGCTCGGAACGGATCCTCCCATTACATGACTCTGATCGTGAATCATCAATCCTAAGACATTGTTAGCCATAGCCGTCAGTACTTCTTTACATCATACCTGTGATAGGGTTTGATGACACCACTTCGCTCTCCTTGGGGTATGTCGTTGAGCACTCCCAAGTATAATGGGGTTCGGATGATCCCTCGACGTTGGCCACAAAGGAAACCTGGAACGGCTTCACATCAAAGGGCGTGGCAATTACGCCTCGAGCTGTAGGCCTATCACCATCGTAGACGATCTAGAGTCAAGTCAGCAACGAAATCCCCCCGTATCAGAAGTCTTGTACCTGATCCTGCCACTCAACGTATGCGTCTGTAGAAAGAAACATGCATATAGATGTCGTATCTGTGCTCTCAACTTCAACCCGCGGCGATTGACCCCTTTCCCAATTATCCAGGATAGTAACTCTCCGGAATCCGACATGGTTCTTGGTTAGATACGCGAGTATAGATGTACGTTTACCTTCACTTCTGAACCAAGGACTCCATTTAAGAGAGAAGGCGCTTCCGTGAGGAACGTAATCTGGATCTGTGGTGTCCACAGCCTGTTACAGGTTAGAAACTTTCCCAGCCAGGTCTAGAATAGCTTACATCTTCTTTGGTATGCCGGCCTTTGCCATCGAATCGATTGACTTCCCGGATGTCCCAGATGGTCTCTTCGCTGGCAGGATCGATCTCTTTTTGTCGAGAGAAGAGTTGCACTGTCATAATGGTAACCTCTTCCATATCATTGCAGTATGCTAATAAGCCCCTGCCTGTATCAATCTCCTTGGCCCACGAGAAAGACTGGATGCGCTCATTCATATTCCGGTAGCCATCCTCCTGATTAGTATCAGGCAGTGGAAGTTGAGCCCCAAGGCCCCAAAGTGTCTTCCACGCCTTGAAACTTCTGGATCGCATGCCTGCAACCATGGCGGATTGTCGGTCGATATGTTCTCCGATCACATAGATGCACCCACTTGTAGACAGTGCTGTCAGGACGGGCCGGAGATTGCATCCAAGTCCATTTGGCGACCATTCCAATCTCACAATCTGGCAGATGGGAGCACCTGAGCCAGTGACCAGACCGCTTCCAACACCGGGAAACCAGTTCTCGTCATTAGCTGGTGGCCCTGCCACTCTGATGCCCGAAAAAGAACAAAGCTGAGCGTTGATTGTTGGATCTGGGCGGATCAAGCCCGAGGCACGGTATGAAAGCGTATACTGGCTTTGTAACTCTTCATCTTCCGCTGCATCATCTGGACCCCCACTCCTGGGGTACTCTGGTAGAAATATGTAAATTGTGTCGTCTGTTGAGACCGCAAGCTCAGCGTCGCAAGACCATGCCAGGGCATGTGTTGTAAGTGGACGCGACTTGAGATGGATAGTTTTGAGAGGCCTCGTCTGAAGAGAAGAGTGGTCAGTATGTAGTTTTAAAATTTTAACTATTCAGAAGTACATGTGGAAATGTTCACTCTTGTTCCCTCTGACTTGTTGACGACCAGATCCTCTACAGGGGAGCATCGTGTAAAGTATTGTTATTGTTGTCTTACCTTTGGTTTCTCCATGCTGGCTGATGTCAATTCTTTTTTGAAGGAAAACCACGACTACCAAACTGAAAAAAAGGAACCCCTGTTACTTTCGCAAAAATGATTGATCGCTTGTAGAATGCCAGTTTGCGACAACGTAAAACTGAGATTCTGTTCAACAAAGGTAAAAGTGCGAAATGTTCAACACCAAAATGCTGCTGACTAAGGCATCTAGAATATCTTCACCAACCATATCGAAACCAGTGCCCACGTCTAAATGCCCAAGTTATTCCTTTTCATGATTGAGACACATTCGGAGGTACAATTAATAGGGATCTGCCATCGAATGCTGGTCTTTAATATTATCAAATATGGTATCAATATGAAAGCATAAATATATCATTCCTTTTGAAGACGCCATTCTCCCTGTTTCTCATGCCACAAGTATATAGTCATAACAATACTTATTCGATTACAGTATTTAACCCTCAAGGAAGGATCCCAAAGCCCATAGAAGCCCACAGCCTGCAAGCGCCGTTGCGCCAACGACCTTCTTGGTCCACCAGTTATCATCTGTCAAAGCCTTCGGCTTTTGTATCTTTCTGGCAGATCCAGTCGGGACACTAGCAGGTGCCTGTGCAGAGACCTTCTCTCCAACTTCTTTCTTGCTAGCCTCTGCTTCTCTTTGTTGCAATGCAGCAATCTTTTTGCTGAGCGCCAGGAGATCCTCCTCAAGGGTCAGGTTTCCGCTGCGGTCGACCTCGACATTCTGGATGTTGCCAAAGAAGTCCGTGATAAGGCGGCTGCGGGCGTTTTCTTCACCACCGGGGAATAGATCGTATCGCACGCCTGCATGAGAGTGGATCTTACTGTAATCATAGCTGTCAAACAGTTCGCCGACCGTCTTCTGGCTGTTGAGGTCCTTGACGTTGTTCTCAAGAAATTCCAGGTTGTAATATGTGTATCTGTCAATAACAGCGACTCCAACGTCGTTGTCAGCGTGGTGCGAGTAGGATGATTGGTCGAGCTTGGAGGAACCTGTGGCGATAATGTTGGGGGAGTATAGTCTGCTGTACATGGTATTCGCCTGGCAAGTGTCGATCATGAAGAGAATCTCATGGTATCTGAGGAAAACATTAGTACTGGACTAGCAGTGGCATTGAAACTATCACGCACCTCTTCTTCTCCCACATCTCCTCAAAGGCGTTGGCGAGATCGAATGCGCCAATCTCCTCGGCATCCTGAAACTTGAGAAACTCGTTTCCACCATGACCCGTCATGTACACCAGAATGTTGCTTCGATCATCAGTGAGAAGGCGCTTGCTTCGAGGCATCTCGGCGCCAACGCGATCAGTCAAGAGGCGAATAAAGTTCTCGACAGTAACCTCATAGCCACGGTAGTCCACCTCGATGTTGTCGCCGTAGAGATCGACGGCGCGATCGGAGTTGCTGTAGACGGTTCCGGGGAAGGCATTGCGAGGATTGCAAGCCATGTCATCGGGAAGCATGAGGATGATCTGGGAGTCGGGAATACCGAGACGCTTGACGGTTCGGTACATGGAGAGGACATTGGCGAGGTGGCGGTAGTTGAACCAGAACCGCGACGTGCAGACCAGAACGGCCCAGTTGCTGGTATGTTCGGTGAATGCGGTTGTTGCGAACAGAGCCGCTGCTACGAGGGCTTGGATTCGGAGGTCGGAGAGCTTCATGGCGGGGATGCGATGTGATGAAAGGAAATGGTTGACAAGGGAGTGTAGTTGGGTAGGTAGGTACTAAGATAGCTAATGAGTGAAGATTGGAGGCCAGATGCGACGAATATCATATCAACTGGCCACTGGCAATTGAAACAGGTTGAAGTTTGCTGAGAGATGATCTCTCAGGCTTACAAATCTGAGAAGCGGCGATGATGGACCATGAATTCCATCAGTTTGATGATATCCCTTTTCGGATCAACGTCACCAAATGGAGGGAACACCTAGCCTCACCCAGGATCTTACCAGATCTGGACCCGGAGTTTTCGGCGTCTAGCGCCCGAAGCGACCGACCACACCCCTGGCGCTTGTACTAATTGGAGGCACTAAATCTCCTAATCGAGTCACATGGTAGACTTCTCTTTACCTTTGTAAACCTTTGTGAACGTCAATTTCGAGAGAAGCTTGGGATGTATAGATCGAGATACTGATGAAGCTTTGATGCCTCCTTTCCAGAACCAGGGTTAGGATTGCTAAATACTAAGTTGGGGATTAAGTTTTGTTGCCACCATGCGATGTTTGATGAGGGCATCTGACATGGTTCGACTAACACTGAGATATGCTCTGATTTTTAGTGCGGCAGACATATATGGTTCTGGGTAAAGCAATTGTTTAACACATATCCAATAATCTTCAATATTACGTGTCAACGAAAAATTCTATTGGTTTCTGTAAGCTGACGAGTATATACCTAATGTTGCTTTTGCTCTGACCTCTTGGAAGTATTGTTACATGATGACAAGAGAATTAGACGGATTAAGCTATTTTGATATCCACTGGCTGCCATGTAGAATACGAGTGGTAGCAATAGTGTAAAGAATGCAAAGCAAATCGTTAAACAAACTCACTGGCTATTGTTTTGCTATTTGCAGGCCATTCTCTTAGGTTGAGCGTCCTGGCAATGCCTTGTCTTGCACAGACATGCTGGGCAAAAGAGAAGACCCATAATCCCCTCTTTGTCTTACTCCTCTTGAGGGTCATGGTGGGAATCATATTTTTTCTTCTTTCTCTCGGTACCAGAGATAAGGATAACATCAATCTGTAGTTAATTACTAAGTTATGTGCAGTAGCGCGGTGGAGTTATATGGAAGAATGAGCAAAAAAGACTGGAAGGAAAAGAAAACGGAAAAGAAAAAGAGGACCCTGCAGCGACTCCACCATGACGATGCGATGGATGAGAATGAGAAGCCAAATCGAGTTAATTACAATCAGTCAGTTGAAGCTATACTACAACCGAAGAGCCAATGTCTTTATGGAGTCATGGGTCGCCCTCACAAACACCAGTCATGCATCGTCTCAGGTGGACAGAAGAAAGAAGAATCAATAAATGGTTCTTCTAGTGACAAATGAGGGCCGTAACCGGAGACGGAAAAGGTACATATAAAAACCACAATCACATGAAAGAAATATTTGGGGACTCGAGTCGTGTTTTTATGGAGGGCCTAATGGCGTATATTATCCACTTGCAGTTTATAGCCGCTACTTTAACCCATGCACTGACATTGATTTTGACAGGGCCAGGGCCGGAGCCAGGGATTAAGTACTGTATGTGTAAATGTTTAGCTGTACTGTACTGTACCTACTGCTCTGCACTGGCCGAGGTCAATCAATCAATCAAGCAATGGCATCCTGCACGGGGGCACTCTATTCGAAGCTATGATATTCAGAGCCGAAACGTCCAATGATTGGACTCGGGCCCGAAACATCAGCTTGAAATACCTCAAACATCACCTGTCATAAGACGAGAGCTGGGGGAGAACCTGGGGTTGAAATGAGATCACGATACCATGATGCATCATGACCAAAACAAAATTGATTAAACCCGCAAGGCCTACTAACTCCCAATCTACAATGTTCACCACCCATAGGTTACAGACAATAGTAGTAGCATCATCTCAGGATTTCAATACTCTTCAACGATGCTGATCGATACCACTTAGCGCATGGTGACAATCCACTTTGACGGCGCGTCTCCAAATGTGACCCTGGAACCGTTTCTGAATGCCGTCCAAGTTTGTAAAAGTTTCTTGTTTTTATTCCTCGACTACCGACGGTTCATGATAACCCCGCTGAATCTGACTCTGCGAGCCAAGAGCAGGCAAGGCAAGGCAACCCCCCCTTGATCTCTGTGTGTGGTCTAACTATGGGTGTGTTTTGACATTTGATTGTTGGAGAATCAGGTTGCTAAAAGTAGACATGATCTATCACCGTCTTGACCTTGTAGCTTCTCCTCTTCTTTGTTTCCTTCTTCCATCTCTGCCTCTTCTTCTATTTTATCTGTGTTTTCCAAAAAATAAAATAAAAAAAATACTCTATAACAACAACAGATCGAAACACCCCCTTTGAGTCTTCATCTCATCTAACGTTAACTCGACTGATATTTCACCCGGAGTGACACGGTGTGCTCACCTCAGGTCAACGGTCTACCTAGGTCTGCCGTGCAACGGTGACTCGCTGAGGGGAACCAAAAGGGACCAACCTCTCTGGTCACCTGCTGAACTGGACCGCCTGTTAGCACGTGGCGTTCATGTATCTCATCTCCCTTACCTTCGAAGTCGAAGCCTACAGATAAATCACAACACTTTTTATACACATTCAGTCGAGATTCCTTTCCCAGTCCAAGTTCAATCTTGGCCTGTCTACCTACCCAGGTACCTAGTGCGCCTCCAGGCCTAGGTTGCCTTGCCTTTCACGTCGGCTTAATAGTGGGCGCCCTGCACTTGCACAAGCTCCAATAACTTTGCTAACTGTGTAACCCACGCCAGGCCCGGGGTATTTGATCACCCCTTGGCCTCTCTTATTCGGTTCAGCAGACCAACCTCACTCCTCTCTCTATTTACCCAAGACATTTCTCTCTTTTTCCTTTCAGCACTGCCTTGTTGTTCACTTATACTCCTTCAATTTTCCTACTTTGTTTCTATTGATAACTCCATCATGGGCCGTACGCCGGCCTACATCTTTGTCGTCAGGTACGTTTCCACCTACTGTCATTCTTGGACCCCTGTCGTCATGATGCATCGTCGGAATTGCATCGCGCAACTTAGCGCAGCGTCTACCAACACAGCATAACGTTCGTCAAGAAAATCAACTAACTTTCAACATAGGCACGGCAATCGTCTTGACGCCGCCGACAAAAAATGGCACCTTTCGTCCCCTACTCCTTACGATCCTCCTCTGACCTACGGCGGCTGGCTACAGGCTAGAGCTGTTGGTAATCAAATTTCCAGTATCCTCGAACAAGCCAAAGCCGATTACGAATCAAATTCCAAAGACACAAAGAGACGTCGCCGATTTAAAGTCGTTATCCATAGCTCGCCCTTCTTACGATGCGCCCAAACATCCATTGGAATCAGCTCTGGGCTCGCCCAGACTCCCCATGAGTCGCCTCATCGTCCGAATGACATCTTCGTTTCTGCCACTGGCCCACCAAAGCACTTCCGATCTACGATACTACGCCTTGATTCCTTCCTTGGGGAATGGCTGTCTCCCGAGTACTTCGAACACATCACTCCGCCTCCTGGAGCCGCTCTTATGCTCGGAAGCGCAAAGGCTGAATTGCTGAGGCGTGAAGATTACAGCGCCCTGACGTCCGCACCTGCGCCCACTCCCATGCCGCACAGAGGCTCTACTGCCTCTTTATGGAACGGTTCACCAGCCGCCAGTCCGTCTCTTGGACCCATGAGACCAGGCTCCTCGGCGGAAAACTCATCAGGCTCAGCCATGGCGGCAGCTTTGACAGGCCAGCTGGCTAACCAACTAACGAAGAAGGGATACACAGTCCCAAAGCCCAACTACGCCATCTCGAGCTCTGGAAAGATTCCTGACGGGTTTGTGGCCCATGCGCGCGACGAGTGCGTAGTGGTGGATTACCAATGGGATTCGATGAGAGCTCCACTGGATTTTGGAGATGGTGGCCAGCTTGGAGAAGAGTGGACAGACATGCACAAGAGGTTTCGGCGAGGCCTCAAGAAGATGGTGGATTGGTATGCTACGACTGATGCACCTGATGAGATGGTCACACAAGCTGCTGGAGCGTCCCAGGAAGGAACTGACAATAACGAGGCGGTCTCCGAAGATGAGGATGTGGAGACTGTTGTTATCCTTGTATCTCATGGTGCTGGTTGCAATGCTCTGATCGGGGCCATCACTCATCAACCTGTGCTTATGGATGTCGGCATTGCATCCATCACTATGGCAGAACGAAAACAAGATGCCGACTACCATACTCTTCTAGCCGCATCAGCCCACGAAAAGGAGCCTCATGTTTCGCCCCATCAGATCTACGATATTCGAATGTCTGCAAGCACGGAGCACCTGCGCTCGACCGCTTCGACTCCAGTATCTGCCAGATCGAACGCGGCTGATTCATTCCCCACCACTATCCGTGGCCGCAAGCCCAGTATCAGTGATACCGAGGGCCCTGGCCCACTTATCGGGTCCTTTGTCTACTCGGATCCTATTATACCTGGGGGCAGTCGCAGTGCTTCAGCCAGTGCGGCTTTTGGATCATCGATACGCCGGACTTCGGGCTCTCAGCGACCTCTAAACCGCGTGCCTAAGCTTAGTACTGCAGCGGCAGTAGCGGCAACGGCATTAACAGAAAAAACGGCGCCAAGGGGTGAAACAACTCCGAGAAGTAGCTCCCCAAGCGCCAGCACACCTTCGTTCGGCTTATGGACTCCTCGTTCCTCGTCCCTAAGGTTGATGGATGATGGCAGTGACGAGGCTTCCGATAAGGAAGATTTTGATAACGTCTTGCCTAACTTTGGCCGTTTCGACAATACGATCGAGAACAAGAAGAATGAGCCTTGGGCCTTGACCACTGAGGTCGCCTCAAGCCTCCCCGTTCAATCATCTTTACCTTCTCGTTTCGAGCTTAAATCGACCAACTCATTGACTATGGCCTTGCCACCAGCCGCATTTTCCTCATTGACTTCGTTCTCGTTTCCTTCCAGCGGAGAGACCACCCCAAAGGCCACCCCTCGGGGTCCCATACTATCGGGCCCGATCCGAATCACGACAGACGTTCTACATGATCACGATAAGCCGGTCGAGGAGGTCCCGATTGGACAGCTTGGGGACGGCCTAGGCGGGCTTTGGGGCCTTCCCCGGCCTCCTGGTGAGGCAGAGCGATACCGCGACGTGAGTCTTTCCAAACGACGCTGGACGACTACCGAGCGTGCTTAACTTGACGCTTCCGATCTCCTACTATATTTATTCTGCTCTATTTCACCCTTTGATAGGGCGACGATGTGAATGGTCTCATTTCTTGAGAATTACGGCGGAACACTTTCATCTCCCCTCGCCTCGCAATGTTTTAG
The DNA here is from genome assembly GCF_020744135.1 of Fusarium venenatum. NCBI lineage: Eukaryota > Fungi > Ascomycota > Sordariomycetes > Hypocreales > Nectriaceae > Fusarium > Fusarium venenatum. The sequence goes on from NW_027072131.1 coordinate 5,888,604, forward strand.
CGCGCGTTGCTTCCTGTTGGTCGTTTATTTGCTTCAGTACTCGGCGACAGACAGGTCTGTCTTTTACTCATAGCATCGGCGCAATGGCGGGACTTCATCAATATGAATAAGGGAGGCTGGCGATGCAAACGATATGCCGAAATAATCGGCACTGGGATTGATACCTGGGGAAGGGGTGGATTTAAACGGCCGCAATATGTTTCATTGAGTTATTCCAGGTTGTTTTTGTTTATTGGGTTCAGGCACATGATAATTTTTGGCGCACAGGGAGACAAGGTATTGTGGTACATGGGTAGGAAGGTACAATATTGTCCCAGTTTTGTATGATAGAGTGCCACTGAAGGCTCAAGATTGCTCAAATGCGTTCTTTCGTAGTGAAGAAAACGATAAAATGAGTATCATAGACGTCTACTAGTGACTGCTTCAAGCCTGGACCCAACAGATCCAAGGAACGGTGATGCATTCATCTATGGACCACACCAGAAATTAATCTCCAGATCTAACTGCTCATGGTCTATATACTTGAAAACAGAAGGTATGCTTCAGCGCTCGAATATTGCTTCCAAAATGCACCCACTCATGGGTGAAAACGAAAATACAAGTCATGACATGCCCACCCACCAACGCCTTCCATACGCTGTAATCCTCATCCAGCATTCATTCAATAATCCATATTGAAATCCATAAAAATCAATGGTAGCTTTTTCTCACACACACGCACGATGCTTCAGAGACTCATTCCGTACTCATCTAACCAAAGAACTTGTTCATACCTTGGTGAGCCAGCTCGACACCGAGGAAAGTAGCAGCGTTGGCGGGCACAGCACGGGCTAGAGCAGGGCCGAAACCAGGGAAGAAGGCTTTGACACCTCCTCTTCCGTATAGCTCGCGGACGATACTACCAACCGTGACATTGCCCTCGGAGGTTTGCAGACGAGACTTGACTGTGTCGACGGGGAAGACGGGGATCCACATGGCAACTCCAGCAGCAGCTCCAGCACATGTGATAGCTGTAAGGCTGAGTTGGCCACTGGGCTTTCCAGTGAGGGGGTCAACAGGAGTCATCTTGCGCTTGATATACTCGTAGGCGGCAAAGTAAGCAGCAGAACCGGGACCATCACGGGCGAGGGTAGCAGCGCTGCCGCGGAAGACGCTACGGATTCCACCCTCCTTGTAGAGCTGTCGGACGACATCAACGCCACCGTTGTACTTGGGCTTTTCGCCAGGAGCGAGCTGCTTCTGTCCCTGGACTTGGAGAATGACCTTGATGCGCTCGAAAGGGGCGGTGATGGCAGTCATGGGAATGGCGGAGATGAAGCCGGCGGTTGAGATCTGGCCGATCGTGAGACCCTCGGCGGGGACCTCGCCCACACCCCCGACGATTTGCTTGCCCAGATCGTAACCCCAGAAAGACACGGCGACTGATGCAGGGTTAATTAACTGTGCGGGGTTGTTAAGGGAAGATAGAGATGGACGTACACATGGGAGTAACACCGACGAGAGGAGCGCTCACGCCAGCGTAGAGACCTCGTCGCAAACCATCACGAGCGATACTCTTGCGCACAACATCGACAGCGGAGGAGTAGACGCCTCTCTCAGCGGTTTGAAGTCGGACCTTTACAAGATCAAAAGGGTGTCCGACAACGACAGCGCAAAGACCACCGAAACCACCAGCAGCGAAAGCGCGAGCCTGTTGGGCGAGTCCTGATGATGCGCCGGCTTTGGATTCGTCCTTTGGCTCAGGAGCAGGCGCGATGTTCTTGAGCTTGTCGGCGGCGCGGGCCTCGATGGCAGAGTCTGGAGCGTCGGCGGAGGACATTGTGGTGAGTTTGGAGAGGAGAGTGTTACCGAGGGAAGGAGGAAGGAGGAACAAGAGAGAAGGTGAGGAAGGGTGTAAGCTGTGGTTATGGGTTATGAATAAATGAACCTCGGAATGTCGAATGCGGAGGAGTGGGAGTGGGAGTGTGGGGTGGTCGGCCTAGGGGAGGGTGTAGCTTATAGCTCACAGCTTGTAGGGAAATGATGTAAGTACAGATAAGGGTTGTTTACCAATGGAGCTCCAAGAATATGAAATAATGGAAAAGAAAATGAGAAAGAGATTGGGAGAATGAAAACTGAAGGATGATATAGCTACTAGCCATCTACTCAATACGTCACTAGGCGTCTGTTCCTATGTTTCTATTCGATTGGCGTCGTTTCAACTGAGACGCTTCTATCGAAACCTTCCACCTTTGTGCAGTAGGTAGGAAGTTGAATTTAATTATAGTTGAAGGAATTCTAAGAATAAAATCAAGAATATCTTAATACAAGTGTTCTTATCAAAACGCAATGGTGATCCTATAGCTGCCATCCTTCTCCAACTTTTAAATTCCCTCGGTCTTCCGGGGCAATGATACCCAAGAATTAAATTCTACGAACCCCGGGCCCCGGCTTTCTTTGCCTCGGCTTCGGCTCGCGGGGTTCGCATCATGAGTTCTGCTCTGTATTTTCCCCACATGTAATGAGCCGAGTCTCGTGGGGTTCCAAGATGAGGGCCGACACTACCTATGCAGTAGTTTAGCCAGTCGCTCTCTTAAACAAGAAAAGATGGTGTGGCTGATCACTCGAGTAGGCAGTCAATGTAAGGCTGGAAAGGTTGCGGCGGCCCGGGCAGACGGAATTGAGTTGGATTCGGGGTTTTGGCTCAAGTGAAGTCATCCATGGTTGTCTGCAGATCCAATCCCGATCCCTCATGTTGACATTAAACTCTCATTAGGCTCTTGAGGTCGTTGCTGTTGGAGAAGAGCCCCACAATCTCCATTTCCATCTGTTGTAGACCTCATTATCACATGCAAACCACTCTAAATAGCTGACTTACACCTTGATTTCCTGCACAACATCATCACAAGTCTGGTAATAGATCCATAGATTGTCAGAAAATAGTCCAAGTCTTCTTTATTGCTGGATATACACCCTCTTTCAGTTCTACAACACCTTCTCTGTGATAGGAAACCCCCACTAAGAATATCAGTAATAATACATGTGATCCTCCGTATGGCTCATGACCTTGTTGGCCAGATCCGTTCCTTGTAAATATCCAATCCAGGGAACGCATAGGCATCTTGTGCTCTTCATGATGCTGTCAGGACCCTGATACCGTCTGCGGCAAATGCCGCTCATTAGAATTCCTCATGCGATCCAACAATCAAATGTTCTTCTTTGATGCTCGCAAGTCGTGCTTCCTGTCTCGCGATAATGCCCCTCCTCTTTGGTGTGTTTCCCGCATCTATCATCCTCTCTATCGGTTGTTCTATCCCAAGACCAGACTTCATCTCGCCAAATTGCAGCAACATATTCCCTCTCTAAGATGCCTTCATTGATGCCAATGTTGGTGTTGCTGGTGGCGCTGGGACCCCTCGCCTACTGCACCAACAGCTATTATCTCCTTCTCGCTCAACTTGCACAACGACGTCCGCACCCTCCCGCAAAAGATACTCACGCACTCGATCCCGAACGTCCTCCAAAGGAGCACCTCTCGCTGCCACCACATGTACAACACCCAGGAGCTTACCTCCAGTCGGGCTAGCACTATGATCGTCTCGCCAAAATTTGGGCGAGGAATATCCAACTACTCCTCTTTGGTTCAGGATACCACCGAGGCTGTTGCGTAGATTATACTCTGTATCCTCGGGGATGCTAAGCAAGAGTCGCTTCGCAGACGAGTAAACGAGAGGCTTGGAAGAAAGGAAGATGAGAATGGCAATAAAACACGACGCCAGGGGATCCCATCCAGCCCATCCCCAGAAACTCGTCAATATTGTCGACACAATAACTGACACACTGCCCAAGGTATCGGCAAGAATATGCAAGTAAATGCCGTGCATGTTTTCGTTATCGTGACCATGGCAGCCGCCTCCATCGCTACCATGATCATGTCCATGATGGTGATGGCCAAAAGCCATCATGCCAACCAGATTGACGAGCAGGCCCATGGTGCTTACAATAAATAGCTCGCCCAGTCGCTTCGTTTGTGTTCCCTCCCACAACCGTTCGAACGCCTCAAAAGCAATCTCCACACTGAGCAGCCTACGCAGCAATTAGCAACGTACCTGCATACGGCCCGAAAGTTACTCACATCAATAGAATGCCATTGGCGAATCCACTCAATGTCTCAATTTTGCCGAAGCCATATGGGAACCGCTGGCTTCGAGGCCATTTGCTCAAGACAGCAGCCAACAAACCAACCATCAGCGCCACGCAATCAAAAAACATATGAATACTATCACTCAGAAGACCAAGTGAATCTGTGACGTAGCCATAAAATGCCTGGACAGCCATGAACGAAAAGTTGAGCCTGTACGAACATCTAAATTAGCTAAACATTCCAGACCTGGGGAAAAGTCAACACATACGCCATAAAGTAGAAGATCCGTCTGGAATCCTTTTCAATTAATATGGCGTTTAGAATGGGGAATCTTGTTGTGTACGGAAGAATCATCCTCGTGAACATTGATCTTTTGCCCTTGTCATCGTCGCGCGAATGTGAGTGGCCATGATGGTCATGACTGTGGCTATGGTCGTGAGAATGAGAATGAGAGTGAGAATGGTCATGCGAGTGGGAGTGGGAATGGTTGTGTGAATTATCGTGCTGGTGGTCGTGATGGTCATGAGGATGGTCGTGGGCATGATCGGGAGGAGAATAGGTCATATTGGCCGATGCAGGACCCGGCGAGAGAATGCTCCTGCCTCCGGGTGTCCTTTCTTCTGTCCAACCCTCTAGTGTATTCAATGGCGCTGGAGGGAGCTTCTCGCGGGCAATGGATGCGCTTGTGTTGGACATGCGGGAGTGTCTGTGTCCATGCTTGTGGACGCTCGGGTTGTGTGAGTGTGCGATGTAGTTTCCGTCGCCATGGTCATGGTTAGCGTCGTGACCATGGTCCTCATCAGGTACTGAGGGTAGGTTGCCGTTGGAGAAAGTAGACTGTCGTTTGAGGTTATTGAGCGACGATTGAGATGTACTTCGTGTGTGGGAATGCATATGGGTTTGATGCGCATGCGGTAAAGAAGACGTTGGAAGGGCGTATGAAGATGCCATTTTATTTCAGGGCTCGACGGTTGTGCTGAAGTCAAGAGTTCGGTCTTGCTGGAAGAGTCGTTCGAAGGCGGTGGACGGCGCAAGTATTCGTTCGCTACGTGGGAGAGTCCTTACGACTCTTCGAAAACCAATCGCAACGTCATCAGTCGAATGAGAAATTGTACTTGTGAAAGGACCGCGTTACAAAAGGCTATACTGGGTCGCTAATAAGGAAACAAAAGTAGAAAGGGATCGTGGGACGTCACGGATCCTTTTCAAAGACGGACGTGGGAGGCGTGAAAGAGCCGTCGGTGGTTGTGGCGGACTAGAGATAGGAGACTCCAGCACGTGGAGCTAAGTTAGTAGAGAGAACCCGAATGAGCAGCGATCGACGGGGCCAAGAATTGCGACCTAAAATCCAATGGATAAAAAAGCTCAGGGCGAAGAAAGTTACCGAGTCTTTGGATCAATTGCAGAATTACTTTGAAGTCGGTGAAAGAATTGTTCAAGTTACTACTATCCAGTTGCCGAGATGATAGAATCTCAGAGTCACTTGATGCTTGGACTGAAATCGCTCCTTCCTGATCCTACTACTGGATGATACTGGATCATGCATCGGCCCTCAAGGGCCTGTAGCTTGGCTGGGGATTCCAGGGAAGAGGTCTGTTGTGACTGGTTACTTGCTGAATTGGGTGGTCTGCCCCCTGCATGCGGCCTGCTTGCCCGCTAAAAGTTAGTGCCCTTGATGCTTTAGCTCCTCCGGGCCAGTCACGAAAGGCACCCCGCAGCAGCGTTGCGTTGCGTTGCACCTTGACCCCTGAACTTCATCTCAATGTGATATGATGCGATGCGATAATCTCCTGTCTTTTTACTTTGCATGTTGACAAGACGTACAGTGACGTTTCTGATAAGAAGAGCCTGATGCGTTGCTTTTTGACACATCCCACCCTTGTAATCTCCCCTACAGTCTGGAACGTCTAACAATGCTTTCTAATGGGTTCCCTGACAGAAAGTTTAAGCGTGGAATGGATAAGAAAGGTTGTGGAAAGACCTGTCTATTCCCACAGAATTCTACAAAGGTACCAATCGAATCGCTCATTGCCAAATCGCCTTTGCGTTTGATCATCTTCTAGGGTTAATTCTCCCCAAACATAAAGATCGATTTATCTGTTATGGGTCGCTTTGCCCCCTGTCAAAGAACCTACATTCAAGCCGCGAAATCACGGTCCAGAAGTGCTGAGTGTGCATTTTACCTGTGCGCATAGTAGATTTCTGTGGAACCTCAACCTGGCCAATGCAAAGTGGCCTTGGCCAACACCAACCAACACGTACGGATACACCAACAAAGATAACCCAGTAACGACAGAGCACCACCAACCCGATTAGCCTAAACGTCATGCCATGATTGTCGGTTCCTTCTTCTCAACATGTCAACCGTATTCTTTGTTTCAGTCATCGCGGGCGGTATTAGCTGTATCGTCCTTGTATGGCTGCTCAGTGGTCTCGTTGGCTTAATACCAACTCGCTACCAACCAGCTGAGAAGCCTGAAGATGATCACATCCAAGTCCTCGTCGTCGGTGATGTTGGCCGCAGTCCTCGAATGCAATATCATGCCATGAGTGTCGCTAAGCATGGGCGTCAAGTTGATATCGTCGGTTTCAAAGGTCAGAAGTTGTCTCGATTCGTGCAGTTCACTTATAGCTAATACTGAGTAGAAACCTCAAGACACCCTGATCTCATTGGGAACCCGCGAGTCAACATGTATGCGCTCCCGCCGCAACCAGAAGTACTTCGCTGGGGCACTTTGCCATTCTTTCTCAATATTCCTCTCAAGGTCCTCTGGCAGTTCTGGGGTTTGTTCCGTACTTTGATGTACGATGCCCCTGCTGCGAAATGGATAATCATTCAAGTATGTTAAATAAGGCTCTACAAGTATTCGAATGTTACAGAAACTGACGTTTTACAAGAATCCTCCCTCCATTCCCACATTTCATGTTGCACTGATGGTATCTCTCCTTCGTGGCAGCAAGCTTGTAGTAGATTGGCACAACTACGGCTACACCATCCTGGCACAGAACAAGTGGTATTATAAGCCGCTTGTTCCTATCTATCGCTGGTACGAAACTGGTTTCGGACGCTATTTGGGAGATGTCAACCTCGCCGTCACCGATGCTATGGCTCGTCAACTCAAGGTCAAGCCTTTTAACGTGAAGCGTTCCGTCTACACGCTCCATGACCGACCTGCCGAGGTTTTCCAGCCTATCCTTTCAACAAAGGAGCGTCACGCGTTCTTGTCTCGGCTTGCAGAAACGAAATCGGTTGCGAAAGATATCGTCGAGGGTGCAGTACGTCTCATTGTTAGTAGCACTTCATGGACGCCGGATGAGGACTTTGGCCTTCTTCTCGATGCTCTCGTGTCTTATGCCAGCACTGCAGAGACTGCGCCCATCCTTGCCATCATCACTGGGAAGGGACCACAGAAGGAACATTACCTGGAGCGGATCCAGGCGCTTCAGGACGAGGGCAAATTGCCCGGCATTCGCATCTTAACAGCATGGCTATCTACCAGAGACTACGCTTCGCTGCTTGCTTCAGCAGATCTCGGCATTTCATTGCACAAGTCTAGTTCAGGCGTCGATCTCCCTATGAAAGTGGTGGATATGTTTGGCGCAGGCCTTCCTGTTGCAGCCTACTCAGCCTTTGAAAGCTTCAGCGAACTCGTCAAGGAGGGGCAGAACGGGTGTGGTTTCGAGACCTCGTCCGAGTTGGCCGATATCCTTACACGCTTATTGGGCTTCTCAGGACACGAAGAACTATCCTGGCTGAAGAAAGGTGCTGTTAGCGAAGGCGCCCTACGATGGGATCATGAATGGGATCGTGTAGTTGGGAAGGTCATTGGACTTGTTGGCGAAGAAGGCACTTAGATACTGCGGGTGATAGGAGATGCCAATAACTAAATGCCATCCATGCATGGTTCAGGGATGCGGAATAGAGAAGCCGATTGATCTCGATGATGATAAAAACACGATAAAGCTCCATGACTCCGCTCAAAACACCGATGATGTCGTCGCGGCCTTTTCAGCCACCTTACGCCGAACTGCTCATGCATCCTACACCCATAAACCTTTCATATATATAACCACTAACTTAATCCTCTCCCAGGCTCTCCCTTACACATTTCCTGCAGCGTCTTCGGAAATCCTTATGCTTGCCCTCCCTCTCCTCACGGAACATGCGCGCAGCCTCTACGTTGGCAGGGCTCTCGTCGTTGGGGCTGTGGAAGAGGCTGATGGTACTGATCAGGATGCTTTCAGGTGTCTGAACAGGACTCCAGCGCTCAGATGCATCCTCATAGCCGTACTCGTCGTCCTCGGGTGGGTGCAGGATAGAGATGCAGAGCTTCCCGTTTTCGTAGATGTTGGGGTGAAAGGGGATTGGCTCCTGGAAGGTGAGAGAGGGAGGCATATGCGGATAGCTCGGTGGGAATGATAGACGGGCACGGAAGTTTCCTCCTACAAGCAGACAAGAGGTTAGCTACGCGCCCGAGGTCATGAGGGGTTATGGAAAGCCGGGCGAGGGGCTTGATCGTACCGCCATAGTATTTACAGTCGTCGCTGATCATGAGCATCACTTCCCACTCAAAGATGTTGTCGTCGTTGACGAGTCCGCACGAGATCCCAGGGAGGTCCTTGCCCGCCTGCATCTCTTTAAGCTGTCGCTTCAGCAACGAAGCCGCGGGCGCAGAACTCGCAGCCATTATGTCGACCTGTCAAGACCTTGTTCTGGGCTATATCCAGTAGCTGGGGACTCAAGAGAGGTTTCAGGAGCTAGAACTAATGCGTTAGGACTGTATGCAAGACGAATGATTCTGTAGTGGGATCAAACAGCCGCAGTATGTAACTTGGTGATACCTAAAGTGAGTACTAGTAGTGGATCGAAAGTCGGAGTGGTGGGGGAGCCGAGCTAACGGCCCCGCTCATGGGTTTGGTCGAGAATGAACGGGATTGCGCATGAAGCAATTCACAATACAGCTACATATCTATACTGGGAAAAAAGTTATAGCTCAAGTACTGGTTGCAAACCATCGATCCGACGCTGACACTAATATGCCTCAAAAGATCCATTTGTATATTAAAGATTTGAACACTCTATGTTTTTACGCCCTATCTTTTATCAAAACAACCTAATCGACAACGTTTGCAGTGCTCATGTTTACTACCTATGAGTAGGTAGTCGGATAATTGATCGATCCATTGAGGATCCAAGCCCGTCATACAAGGCCATGTTGAACATGGGGTATCAATAAATTGTCGATATATCCATCACTTCTTTGACGTTCCAAATCCAGTAAAGCCCATCGAAGCCATCATGTCATCCTCGTCATGCTCACCTTCGATGCGCACGTCTTCTCCGTACTCTGTCTTCACCTTAGTTGCCTCCTCCTGCTTGAGCCTTTTCCTCTCCATCTCGTCTCTCCTCTTCTTCCGCCGCTCCTCTGCCTCCTTTTCGGCCTCTTCTTCTCGTAATTGTAGTCGCTCGTGCAGGCTAGTCTGCTTCTCCTTCTCGAGATCCTCTTTTCGTCTGATGTATGCTTCGATGCGTTCATGGACTTCCTCTGCCGTTGCACGCTTGACATTCATCGTTTGACCCGTGTTCATCAAATGTTGTGGTGTAGTGATATGCTCGATGTATTGTCTGTTGTCCTTGAACGTGAGGTCGCAAGCCTCACAGTATTGACCAGCTCCGCGACCACGCTTGCCCACGCCTGCGCCCCCTGGGACGAGCTGCGTTTTTCCAATCTGTTGTGTAAAATCTATCACATGGCGTCTTGCGGATGTGTATGTTTCGTCGCCGGTCAAAGGCTTGTAGTATTTCTTGCCCGCGAGCTTGGCTTCGTAACGCGCCTTGCCCTCTTCCTTCTCCTTTGCTTCGCGTTCCTTGCCCTTAGCAGCATATTCTTCGAGATCCCATGTTTTGCGGAAGTCGGTGTCGCCTGATGGTGTGCCGCCATAGGCGCCTTCTTTCTTTGAATCGGACATTGTGGATGATGATGGATGGAGAGATGATGTTTGAGAAGCAATGCGAAACTGGTCCAAGTTGAGTTTGGCGAGGGTGGGACGGCCGCTAAACATGCGGGAACCTAACCGTATATTTCGTCTTCGCAAGTACAGTTCGGGCAAATCCTAGAGCACTAATGAACCATGGAAAAATATTTCATAGCTCTACCGAGCCCCCTAGAGAAATGGGATGGCTCTTTGGAGTTTTGTATTTTATATCGTTTTCCTAGCAGGAAGTATAAGTTTTCCCGGGCTCTGAAGTATGATAGCCAAAATGCGACTTAATCTTCATGTAAGAGCGAACCACAGTAGAGAAATATTTTGTCCAACCAACATCTGTAATTTCAATTTTGTATCAAATGTGGAAAAGAAAAATAAGGCAGCATATAACAACCTTCCCACATCAAATGATATGTCCAATGATCCCAAGTCGAGAATCTCAAGCGGTGTAAACTCCGCCTGCGCATGCTAGACCAGAGGGTACCAGAAGAGTAAGTCTCCAAGCTTTATGATATCAAAACAAACAGCCTAAGAAGTCTAAACAAATCAGTGTATAAAGTGGCCTACTAATTTCGTCCTTTATGCTTCCAGCGGTCAATTTTTCTGATACCCTAATGCGCATGCCGCCCTATTCGAGACCAACTGACAGGGATGCGGAATACGCTAGATGAGGTCACAGGTGTAGAACGCTAAAAACTACCCCGCCGCGGGGCACCTTTTTTTGTATCGCGACCCAAAGACAATTTTTCACCACAAGATATATCACAATACTACCGCGTGAAAGGTATCAATCATGTTGTACCTCGTGGGTCTTGGTCTTTCAGACGAGACAGACATCACTGTCAAGGGTCTAGAGGTTGTCAAGAAGGCTTCCAGGGTTTATCTCGAAGCCTACACTAGCATTCTGCTGGTTGAGCAATCCGTCTTGGTACATACATACCCTACAATGGCCTCATGCGGATAAATCTTAACAATGGTCCTACTAGGAATCCTACTATGGGCGCTCTATCACGGTAGCTGACCGTGAGATGGTCGAATCCAACAGCGATGAGATCCTCCGAAACGCGCAGAACGAGGATGTTGCATTCCTTGTCGTTGGCGATCCTTTCGGGTATGAGATACAAGCATGATTGATACCTTGCTGTGCGAAACTGACATTTTAAAGTGCGACAACACATACAGACCTCGTCCTTCGTGCACGAGAACTCGAAATTCCCGTCGGAACAGTTCCCAATGCCTCCATCATGTCCGGTATCGGTGCATGCGGTCTTCAGCTCTACAACTTCGGTCAGACCGTGTCCATGGTTTTCTTCACAGACACTTGGAAGCCTGCATCCTTCTACGACCGCATAAAGGAGAACCGCCAGATTGGCCTTCATACATTGGTTCTGGTGGATATCAAGGTCAAGGAGCAAAGTCTCGAGAACATGGCTCGTGGTCGCCTCGTCTACGAGCCCCCTCGCTACATGACCGTGGGCCAGTGTGCTCAGCAAATGTTGGAAATTGAGGAGGAACGCAAGGAGGGTGTATACACTAAAGACAGCCTTGCTATTGGTGCTGCTCGTGTGGGAGGCAAGACAGAGAAATTCGTGGCTGGTACGCTAGAAGAACTCTGCTCTACTGATGAGGAGCTTGGCCCTCCTCTTCACAGTCTTGTTCTTCTTGGACGAAGGACACACGAGCTGGAGCTCGACTACGTGCGACAATTTGCTGTTGACAAGGAGAAGTGGGAGAAGCTATGGAACGCCGAGTATGGAAAGCAACTTTGATTGTGTACTAATGCTGTCATGAGTTCGTATCGCCATTGATATTAAGTCCTATCGTACAAGCGAGATTTGCATTATCCAGACCATTACTCTCGCGAAGCTCTCCACGAGCGCACATCTCCCTCCGAAATCTCCCTCAGGGTGTTGGGCGAGGCAGGCTTGCCAGTGACGCTGCTGGACGCAATGTCGGCAACTCGGCTGAGTAAGTTCTTTGAAACGAGAGAGTATGTTGAAGAAACGGCTTTGACGCGGATGATACCGATGCGGGGATCCTTCTCAGATCCATCGTGGACGCCGTCACCGAGGTCACCGAGCCAAGCCTTGAGGGTTGGGCTGTAGTGCTTAGCAACGAGACTGCGATCTGTGCTGATGCTGGCGTTTCCAGCAATAGAAGCCCACTCTCCAGAGGCATTAATGAAGGAAATGTTGACGTGAGGGTCAGCATCGAGGTCGTCGGTCTTGCCAGACTCGGTGTTGGTGTGGAAGAGAAGGTCGATGCCTCCAGTCTCCTGGGAACTCGTTAGTTATGCCATAGACAAATGGTATGAGTATATGAATAACGCACGGTGGCGGCCAGCGCCATGCAACGTGAGACAAGGTTACCGGATTCAGAACCGCGGGTGGTCATCATGCCAAACTTCTCCTTGGTGATGAAGTGGACAAGATCCTCAATCTTGGTCTGGAGGGGAACATCCTCGGCGTTGGCCTTCTTGTAAGGGTCGGCAGGGGCATCGCCAGTGTTTGCATTGGAGAAAGACATTTTGTTTGGCGTAATTGTAAAGAATCTGATGGAGTGATGTAGTTGTTGTAGGTGTTTGAAGATAAGATCAGAGCTAGAACGTGAAGCTTGGAGCTGACCCAGTACAGTTATATACCTCCTCGGGTGAGCTACCTGCTTACGTACCAATGCAGGCAAGCCAAAATGGCACAGTCGTAGCGATTTCATCATCGATGTTGTGTTGATTTGTAGGCACAGTGGGGTGTTTGAGATCGAGCTTCGATGAATGGTGACGTCACGCTCACGATCCAGCCCCGGAAGCAGGAGGTGTTTTGTTGAGTATCGTATCACGATTGTCTACCAATCAAGCACTGCTTTGGACCTTTTGAAAGGGTGTTTGATTTAATCACGGAAGCTCAGACGGCAATTGATACTGTGGAGTGACAAGAGGCTTATATACCTGTGGAAAGTTGTTGAGCAGCACATCTCAGTGCAGTTAGAGGTGCAGGTGATGACAGTTTGATATTTGCTTCCTCGGTTGCAATAGGCCGATGGGCCCAGTGTAATTGAATCAATTACTCTACAGACTAACCTTATCTACAGGCATCGACTCTTTTACGGTGAATCTACTACTGACTTCAAGTTGATATCAAAAGGAGTTGAAAACGGATGGCCATTCGAGAAGCTCAACCTCCCTGCACCTTGTAGTGGGGAACAGGGGAATAGACGGGAGGGGCCAGAACGGGTGCAGTTGCAGCTACAGCGAAGATCGACCAGTAGGTAACACCAAAGTTAGTTAGTATGACAGGGGTAGCTAAAAATCCGTTGCTCATCAAGATCGTACTGGGGTAGCCTCAGGGTATCAGAAAAATTGGCCGCTGGAAGCATAAGAGACGAAATTAATCGGCCAGCTTGAGTGAGCTATTTAGACCAGGTCTCTTAGATAGTAGTGAACAGCAGAAGAGCCAGCATCCAAGACAAGTCTTAGGGTACAAAAATAAACAGCCTAAGATAGATAATCGTTGGTTCTTGACCGTCATCAATCATCCTCAGCTGCTTCAACAAGCTCGTCTTCTCAATTACATGATGCTAACCTCATTTCTACAAGCATTGGGCTAATCAGCCTTGATTTTCCATACGACCAGCCATATTACCCTGGAATTTGGTCATGATCTGGATTGCCACGGTGACTGATCGCATATACTACCACTTTTGGGACATACAATGCGCGGCAAATGCAAGTACACCCACGGCTAGCAGCGTTTTTTACTTTCCCTCCATGTTTGCAAATTGAAAGAAACGTTCAGTCAGAAGTATCACCACAGACACCTACCCTAGTAGAAAATACCACATAAAGCCACGACTTGATTTCTGATACAGGGAATTAAAGGGCTATCACAAAGATACCTACCTACATGCACAATCCACCTACAATGAGTACTATAATTCATCTTGATACTGGTTTAAGCAAGTTCAACCCGGTTGATTGGTGACTGCCGTCTTCTGCCATCTGCCCCGCGGCCGGGCTCTTGCAGCAGAAAAAAAGACCTCTAAACCAAGCTTAAGGTTACAAAAATAAGTGAACTAAGCCCATGGTCTAAGTTGCATAAAATGACCTACTAATTTCGTCTTTGGCACCTCAAGCGGCCAACTTGTCTGATACCTAGAGGGGTGCGCCTTCCACAAGTACTCGACTGGAGCGCATCACGTCACACAACCTTCCTGTACCGTACCTACGACTTTCTTAGGAAGGGAAACAGCGGATTCTAGTGAACATCCACCTTGGGCCTCATCTTTTTGTCCTTTTCCATTCTCAACCAATCTCAGAAATACCACAATCCAGCGCGACCACGAAGCGGTTATTGAGGTTTCTCGCCTTTGCTGTTGTCTTTTACCCTGCAAACTCGCCGCCAGGCAAACAAAGAGCGTTTGCTTGGCTGGATGCATCTTTCCACTCGTCTCTTTAAACCGCATCACAAGAAAGGAAAGAACAAGCGTCTGATTTACTGCACGCACGCGCGTTATCGCAACGTATTTATGATCGTTCCTGCCAACCTACGTTTATGTTAAACTCTACAACTTTCTACCCTGCTTAACTGTCACGATATCTTAACATCATTCGGGGCCATTTCTGCCTTCTGCCACCACTCGCACAGTCAAGTCGGCTATTGACTTTCTCCGACCATGTCAAACGATCCGCCGGTCAGTGTCTTGATGTGTGTGTTATTGGACTAGACTAACAGCCTATACAGGCCGTATTCCCTTGGGAATGCAGAGATAAGGAAGACCAGGCGAAGGATGAATTCACCCATCCCCACCGCCGTGTTAATCAGTCTCTTGCCGATGAGAACATGAGATTGAAACGCATCTTACGCGAAAATGGCATTTCCTGGTCTTCTGTGTCTCTGAATCACATGCAGCAATCCAACCCCCTCAAGCGCAAGACCCGATCTTCTGTGCCCAATCAAGCTCCTTACCTTCCTATGGAAGTTATCCTCCGAATCCTCAAGTTCGCCATGAAATCCCCCACCCCGATCGTGGACCCTCTGTCCCCCCTCACACCTGAGAATCTGACAGACAAAGAGAAGGTGCAGGGCAATCAAATTGCGATCAATTTTCTAGCTACCTGCAAAGCTCTCCATGTCGAAGGTACTCGGTTTCTGTGGGAGTCTAACTACTTCACTTTCACGACTCCTCGAGCTGTGCGTATCTTTGCTGATCTCCCTGCAAAATTTCGTCAGGGCATCACTCATGCCAACTTCCGTATCATCGCACGATACTATGACGACCAACCAGCTCGTCGGCACAAACTGGACCGCTGCTATCATTCCGATCTGAAGAAGGACCATCACTTGAAGGTTCAGCAGCGTTCTAGCGAATCTCCTCTCACCCGTGGGGGTTTCCGGTGCTACACTTGGAACCAGGTTGTCGACTTCCTCGAGGGACTTCGTGCACCCTTCGATCCGAGTTACCGAAACAGGAAGCTGCCGCGACCAAAAATGCTCCCATCTCTGGTTTCTCTCCGACTCGACCTCGTCAATTTTTCTGACACGCTCCTTCCTTTCAGTGGCGCTGAGTTGCATGACATTTGCTCTCACGAGTTCGGCTGCACCCTGAATGAACTTCAAGTCACAGGCATGCCATTTGACGACACTGGCCTGAAGGCCTCGGTGGAAATGAGTGGAATGCTCAAAGACGAAGGGTTGTATCTCGACGGCCCAGCTTCGTACATGGCGCGCTCCAAGTATCTTCAACGTCTCCAAGGGAAGAAATGGTGCGCTAGGGTGATAAGAGCTTGGAAGCCCGATGACGATGAGGACAGTGAAGACGACTCTGACACATTTCACAGCCACTCACGTGCTACCAAGCTTGGAGTCTTGCCTCCTGCACCGAGTGAAGAAGGGCACCCATCCTCAGACCGCGACGAGGAAGCTGTCATCTGGAAACGAGTTCCCATCTCTCGAGACGTCGAGAAGCGCGACTGGATCCAATTCTCTCGTTCTAGCGGATACGAGATTGGCGGTGTCGACTGGGACGATGAAGAAGAGGGCATCTGCCCCTGCTGCGGAGACTCCCATTCGGGCACGTCCATCCTGGAGTATTTGATGGATGAAGAGTAGGCTGATAGGAGTCAGCATGGCAACCTACCTATCACCCGAATCTTGGCGTTGAAATAAGGGCGTTGAAAAAAGGGGAACAGCGAAGGGGAAGCGATGATTATGTCTTTATGTCCCCACGCATGACTAGATACCCTGGGAGCTGGGGCTACTGATTTTTGATGAAATGGAATGGAGTTGACGGTCGAAGGTTGCTAAGTGCATTTACTTAGTCTGAATCTCCCATTACTTACCTAGTAGGTACCTACTATGTTAGGGGACTTGGGAAGGTTCTCGTTGAAGTTTATGGGTACAGATGCAGGAAGGAAGCAGGCAGCCCTAGGTAATTAAATTAAAGAGACAAGGATCACCTGTAACAGAGTGCATGTTCACGTTCTTCACACTTGGACGCCGATCTGTTAAACAGAAAACATCTAAAAGCGAGGTCGCGTGGCCCAATGGCAAGGCGTCTGACTACGAATCAGAAGATTCTGGGTTCGATCCCCAGCGTGATCATTTATTTTTGCACTTCCTCCTAAGTATTAGGAAAGTTGATAGAAGAAGCATAAGGGACGAAATCATTAGATCAGTTTATGCTCTTTAGGCCATACTTCTTAGATTACTTATTTTTATATCCTAAGACTTCAAGGTCTGACTTTTCCACTACCCACTAGGCACTTTACCTCTGAGTTACCTAATGAAGTGTAAGTGGTCGGCAAGACATTCAATAACATTCTAACAGTTTGAGGTTGTCAAATTGCAGGGCTTGTGTACGATTTGTGCAAACCTGTACTCCTTTATCACTTTACAAGATACTTTCAGCAGCATATACAGGTATGTAGCATCAAGTCACGATGTTTTGATGGAGCAGCCGAGAAGGTAGGTAACATGAGGGAATAAGAAAAACCAGCTCATCGAGGAAATAGTTTCATTTTCTATCTTTCGTCTTAAATCTTCAAATCTTGGCTTCTGGCGGTAACAAGCCCTCCAGCAAGCTTCCTTTCATCTCCATCCAACGACCCGGAACCGGCCGCAGGGGGAAGGAATGATATACGAAAAAGGTAAACGCAAACATGAATACACATTAGCGACTAGCGCAACTCCTTTCCACGTGGAGAGGAGATTGTCTCGCGGCAAGACACCGCAATCTACATGCGTATGTTTTCCAAAAACCAAACAGTCGAAAAACCATCTCGTAGTCGCACTGACACAAGATACAGCATGTTGTGATTTAGCGGCAGGTCAATGACCGCTAGAGACATACGAACGTTATATGAACGTGATAGAAGAAGACATAGGGCTCAAATGGCCACATAAAGGAAAAGAAATGGTCAAGTTAATGACAAGAAGTTTCAAAATAGAGTAAATCATCCACCAGAAGAGTGAAAAATCGTGAGCAGACCATAATGCTCGAGCCTCTCCGTGGTATCGCAGAACGCCGGTCCTTTTAATCCTGTTTCATACGGCCCTATCGCCTGCAGTAGGCGGCTTAATAAGCCTGGCCAGGGACGGGCTTTCTGTTGAGTGAGCCTGAAGTAGTTGGCCCCTGAGAAGGATTCATTGGGCTAGGTCCAGGAGGGTTGTTTCTTCGGTTCACTCCACTAGGGCTTTGCGAACGTCCACCAGCGGGCCCAGGCGACTGAGAGCGAGGTCCAGGGCTCATGGGCCTGCCACCTGGTGGTCCATTACGGGGACCAGGCGATTGCGATCGAGGTCCAGGGCTCATGGAACGGCCTTGAGGAGGGCCTTGGAAGGGTCCAGGTGACTGGACACGGGGTCCGGGGCCCATTTGAGGGCGGCCCGGGGGTCCCATGGGTGATTGAGGGCGTCCGCCGTTAGGTCCCATAGGTCCGGGTCCTCGAGGAGGACCGCCTTTAACAGGAGGACCTGGTCGAGGACCATTTTGAGCAGGACGAGGCTTCACAGGGCGGGTTGATAGACAAGTTCGAGGAACAACACCTTGTCGAGAACGGTCAAGTCGGATGCAGAGTGCCTGAGTGAGTTAGTATAATTCGGATAAAGAATCACAATTAGGAGTATACTTACCCAGCCGTCATCGTATTCGTGAAGGAGTCGGACAAGATCACCAGCGTTCAGTTCCAGTTCATCATCCATAGTAGGCTTGAAGTCAAGCTGCACGCGGTGAACAGCCGAGGTGGCAGGTCCTCCAGCAGCTGCAATGGCGGCCGCGCCAGCCGAAGGACTCTCAGGAGCACCCCCTGTGGCGGAAGTGTTACTGTAGTCGGTACTGGCAGGGCTGCCAGGAATGGCTGCCATAGGGGCTTTGGGAATTGTCAGATCAAGTTGAGGAGGGCCATCCTTGCGTATCGACGTCTTACGAGCGACTGCGGCCGCTCCGGCTGCAGCTCCACTGGCTGTGACGGGATTTTCAAAGGGCGATTGAGGTGAGACAGGGGACGAGACAGCGATGGCCGAGTTTTCGGACAATGGACTAGGAGAGGCGCGGAGGGCAGAAGCAGTTTCCTCTTGAACAGGCGAAGGGACACGCTCAGCCTGTGTGCCGAAGGGATTGGCAGAATCGACGCTTTGAGCTGTGGAAGGGCGCTCCCAAGCACTACCACCAGGAGTTCGTGGTGACAAAGGTCCATTAGCAGCTGACGGAGAAGTGGAAGCAGGCACGGCAAGAGCCAAGGCAGCGCCCTTGCTTGAGCGCTTCTGGTTTTCGATACCGTTCCAGTTGGGGAGGAATTGAGTGACGGGTCGGAGGCTGACGCGAGGAGCCTGCGCATCTGCGCGGACGGATGAGGTGTCGGGCTCAAAGGGTTCAGGGCTCATGGATCGACGCACGGCAGCAGCGGCAGCCATAGGAGGAGCCGCACCACCACGACCAACCATTGGGCCATGAAGCTTCTCATCATCGTTCTCGAGCCGTTCCATCTCAGCTTGCTTGCGGCGCTTGGTGAAGACAAAGAAAATCAGCAATCCCATGGCAAGCAGTCCTCCTAGAACACCAAAAGCGATTCCAGCCTTGGTTCCTGCGCTGGTGCCGGTGGCATCGGGGACAGAAGTGGAACTGGGGAGAGCTGAAGTTCCGGAAATGTCGGCGACCTCATCAATGGTTGTCGAAGCAGAAGCGGCGCCCGTTGCCTTGGCCAGGATGGATTCGATTGATTGAGACTCGGTTGGGTCACTGATAACAGTAGGGATAGATGAAGGTTCATTGCTGCTGGTGACTTGAGCGCGAGTTCTAGTGGGCTTAATCGTTGAGCTCTCTTTCGCGGTTGTGTCGTTTTCGGCCTCACTACGAGACTTGGCCTCTTCAGCAGCCTTTTTCTTGGCAGCCTCTTCTTGTTCCTTCTTCTCTTCCTCTTTTGCTTTCTCTTCCTCCTCTTGCTCAGCCTTTTCTTGAGCGGCCTTCTTCTCGGCGTCTTCTTTGGCCTTTTCCTTGGCCTCTTGAGCCTTCTCTTTAGCTTCTTCGGCTTCCTTTTCCTTTTCAGCCGCTTCCTCCTTCTTCTTGTCTTCAGCCTCCTTCTTCTTCTCGTCTTCCTTGTCGTCGTCGTCGTCGTCTTCGTCCTTTGAAGAGCCTGTAGGTTCAGGCTCGCTGCCGACTGTCTTGTATCCACCAATGGCCCCTTCAAATGTCGCCTCAATAGTCTTGAAGACGGTCCTCACTGCCTCTACAACGAGTTAGACAATCATCGTCATCAACCACATAATTGTCATTTCAAATCGACTGTGAGTGAGATGTAAACAGGTAAAATACTTACGAGGTTCTCGCTTCTCAACATCACGCTTCGAGGCATCGGCAGAAACATCAATTTCATGGGCAATGTTGCCAAATCCGAAAAGCCCATCGGCTCTTCGGTGCACATGTAAGTGCCGAAGATGCATTTTTGCTGGATTTTCCAAGGTCAAATGACAACGAGCTTGTTGGCGATGACGGTTTGCACTAAGCGCGTTCGTCGTCCTGACAGGATATATCGTCCTTAATGAGAGAAATTCGCGGGGTTGGTTGTTCAGTATACTGGAATGAAGAGCGTTATAAAAGATGGCGGGAACAATGATAGTATCTGTTAGGGGTTTTCAAGACCGATGTCTTTGTTCGGGTGGCTGCGATGTCTCAGATGAGAACAGCAGGGGGTTTGCGTCGGTAGCGAAAGTGATGTAAAAGCGCAAGTTCAACTGCTAGTTACGACGTAAAACGTAAAAAGTATTGGACCGGCTGCCAAATGAGTGTAAGGTGCGTAGAAGAAGCAATAATTATCTCGGTTATTGTTCTAGGCACACAATGGCGATTTTGCAAAAACGCGCGGTGGAAACGAATGGACGAACTGAACTCGGCACAGGCAGCAGCAAAAGGATGAAGCGACCGTGAAGAGAAACAGTTCAGAATTTCAACAATCTCAAGGGATTGGGAGAGTAAGTAAAAAGAAAGGTGCAGAATAGAAAAGGCGGAAGTAGGTGGATAAAGGCGACGAGAGACAGAGATGCGAGGAGAAGGGGAAACCTAGGATCAGGAGCGGAGTGCTGGGGCTAAACAAGGCCCCCAGACTTCGCTCAAGTCTGATAGGGCCAACCGAGGCCTGGGCTAGCACAGCATGGACAGTGGTAATCCTAGCGACAGCAGAGCTGAACCTGGCAGTGGCAGGGCATTGATCGTGTATCTCGGGGTATCTTGCTCTACGGTTTGTATTAAAAAGCAGGCCTGTTTGCCTCGTGTTTCATATTGAGCCAGCTTTACAGTACATGGTAGTACAAGTTGACATTGACCTCAGTCCTTTGTAAGAATGAATGCAACCTCTGGGAAGCACGACGGGTAGCCTGTGCCTGTGCTCTCTCTGTTCAACACAAAGCAAACCACCTATTTAGGATCAATGGGCAACGGAGACACATTGTTCCAAATTTAACCTGCCATTGATGCAGCCACCTCGAGAGTCAAACTGTATCGTGTCGTGTCACTTCCGTCGTTCAGCCTGTGAGCGTCAGTAAGAATGAGTTAGTTGGAAATTGCTAAGAAATGAGGCAAGGTGCGGTTTCCACCCGCTGACTACATTGAATGCTATGCATAATTAGATGATGATCAGCAGAGGAACTCGGAGCCAAGGAATCGAGCGAGTCTGTGATTCGTAGGCGAAAACAAGAACAAAAAAACCCGCTCTCAAGGTAGCGAAGCCTAATCCTTGCATCTTCCACTTCCTTTACTTCCCTACTTCCGTTCTGTTTACTGCATTTACAATATTAGCCAGGGGGTTAGGCGCGTTTACGGGGATTGAACAGGGGGCTTGTGCCACTGGCGCTAGATGTCAGGGACGAGAGTATAATGATTGGTTAAAAGTGCCCCGCTGATTCTGCTTAGCCAGGAACCGCTGGGAAACCGGCCAATCCGTGAAGACTTGAAGAGGCGTGGCTTTGATAGCTCTTTAGCTACTAACCTCAGTCAAGCTCAAACGTCTCCTCATTTAATAAACCCTGGCTCAAATTGCCCGATTTTATTAAAATTATCCCACACACTCTCTCTTATCCTTCTCCTTTTTATGGATACATTATTGAATGTGAATCGATTAGCACAAAAAAAGGCCGATCGATGTTTGTCTTCAGCAACCGTTTCCATGTCTCGCTCAGGTCGTGACGTCCGGATTGACAAAGTGGACAAAGACCGCTCAGTCAATCACTAGCTGTCCCAGGTTACGGTAGACCCTTTCCGTGTTTACAAAACAGCGGGGCTATGTTTCTTGGAACTGCAGCTCAATAAATAACCCCATGTTTTGTCTCCTGTCACAGACAGAGAATCTGGCCTAAACCTGACGAGCCGAGTCGCAACATGCACGGACGGTCCGGGCTCGGTCTACGGAAGCCTTCTGATCTTGGTGTTGCTTCCGAAAAGTTGCCCATATTTGTCAAAGAAATTGCTGTATTAAAAGAAACAAACTGACTCCTTTGTTTTCCAGGTGCCGCATTGACCGACTACGTCGAAACAATTGGAGGCAAGTCTGTGCATGCTCTGTCGATCCGCTTGCTTCTCTTGACGTGTCCACCAGCTTGACTTCTGTATATGCCTGCCTCTACCTCTGTCACTGATACAACTATCTCGTGTATCAATGTCACCTGATATCCGCGATACGAAATAATCACATAAAACAATGCTAGGCGATGTGTCTTGCACAGCACATGGTCACAAATCTGCGGAAAATGCGCAAACATACGATACAGTTAAACACAACGCTGTTCCCCAAAGTCAATTTCCAGCTGGTTACATCGCCCAACGTCACTGTTTCATCCTCGGCCTGTATCGCTCTGTTGGTGATTACCGTGTGTGGCTTGTTGTCCAACGTCTTTATTTACTTAGACCCTATCACACCAGCAAGCCTTGACTTGCCACATTCATATTTGTCTTGCGCTGGATGCTGTCAATTTGAGAATGAAGAAGCTCGGGTATCTAAATGCCACGAGACTCATCTCGCCTCCGTTTCGAAATACCTGGTATTTTTATCACCTGCCGCCTACTATGTACAAGGTGTCAGCCACTACGTATGTGTGCCGCTTCTGTCTGCTGTCGTATGTTTGGGTTACGAAGAGTGGCTGGTCTGAAACGGTTGGGCTTAGAGAGCGATCACCGTGGTCTTAGACATGGCATTCCTCCTACGCCTCTCAATTGTCTCACTATCAAACTGAACGATCTACCGGCAGTTCGCCTAAGTAGGCACTTCCAGTCCAAGGGGCCATTTAAACTGCATTCCTGGTGAGCTCAGCGTTCATCGTCATGGGATGTTTCGACCCTTCGACGAAAGCAGGATCCTAAAACCATATGCCCAGTTGATACTCGTTAAATTACCATCATCTTGTATCTATTAGCCCAGCAACCCCTGGCTCGGTGTGCCGACAAGGCTAAATGCGCATTCGGCTGTGATTTCAATTAAGCAACGATCCAGACAACCCTGTTAAAGCTGGTTTGATACGATTCGTGGAATTCATGAATCTAGAAAGCGCGGACAATCCATTGAACACATCAAGATTGTAAGTCAGGCTCGCCATATGTCTCTATGTATGTATGCAAATATGTAGATGATAAATACATTCATGCCTGAATCCAAACGGCCAGTTACCTGGTCAATAGTTGGCATCTCGCAACAATCAATACAGGACCAGGCAAACGCTCGCTATGCCGAGTCAATGCCCTGGGTATAATGCATCACTTTCACAAACCAAGCTCCCATCTTTTGCTCTTTACATGGAGTCCTCCATCTGCTTACTTCTGGCTTTAATCCAATTGTCCTTATCTGGCTGTCCGCCCTGAGCCTCGAGACCCATCCCTCTCTCAACCCATTCTTTGCTCTCCATGTGCCGCAGTCGACTAAGAGCTCGAGCAAATGCAAAAGCTTCCTCTGTACCGGCAAAAAGATTTGAATCCTTGAGCTTTTCGACGTTGTGCACCAAGTCGTGACTATCGGCAGCTTTCTCGGCGTCAGCGCCCTTCACACCTTGTTTCATCAAACTTTCAGCAATCTCGTCACGAGAAACGAACAGCTCTGACAGAGGCTTTTCAGTTGTCAAGACAAGCTTGGCATTGCCTTCGTATACAACGTCGATAAATGTGATGAATCGACGCGCAAGATCTCGTTGCTGGTGAGTCATGCCGGGGATATCAGTGACGATGAATGCCTCGTAAGAGCGGACAAGTTCGATGAAGTCAGCAGCGGACTTTGGTTGTCGGATCAGCTCGTCAAAAGTAAACCATGCTGCGCGGCCACTGACTCGGGGAACATAAATTTCGCGGCCCCAGACCTTCTGGATCTCGGGTCGGGGCTCTGGCTGCTCGGGGTCGCCGAGGAATCGGAACCATTTCTCGGCGTGTGCTTGGGCGTGGCTGTCGAGCGACGTGTGGTATACATCAGATGGCGGTCGGGGAATCTTTCGGTAGTCTGTTGGAGAATCTAGGTTGATAACATGCAGGCGGTTTTTGAGTAGCTCGATGGCAGGGATAAAAGACTCTCGCTGAACGCCGTTCTTATACAGTTCGTCGGGACGTCTGTTGGATGTCGTTACGAGCACTACACCGTTTGCCATGAGGGACTCGAGTAATCTTCAAAATGTTAGGATTGCACAATTGTCTGTATAAGGGCACTCATACCTTCTCAAAATCATGGCGTCCGCGACATCAGTGCATTGGAACTCATCGAAACAGAGAACATTTCCCTGTTGAGCAATATCGGCTGCGACATAAGGCACACCATCGATATCGTTACCATGCTCCATCTTAAACTTGTGCAGTCGCTTGTGCACATCTTGCATGAAGTTGTTGAAATGGATGCGACTTTTTGATTTGACAGACGGGGGTAAAGTGTCGTATAAGAGGTCCATCAGCATGGTCTTGCCGCAGCCAACATCGCCATGAAGATACAAGCCTTTAGGGAGGTCGCTGGAAATCGTCCCGATGGCAGATTTTTTGCCACTCGAGCCAAAGAGGGACGAGAATATGGATTTTTTGGTGGGCTTGAGGGATTCTATAGTGGGATGTTCGACAGGAGGGGCGTCATATTGTTCCAATTCATGATACAGGTTTTGGAAGTTTTGAATAATTCCTTGACATTGTCAGTGCTCTTTGGTACAATTTTATTATATTTCCACTATGCTCACCTCTTTGGTGTTCATCATTCCGTAACCTTCCCGCTGCAACCCTTCTGTCGTACTCTGGAATTGGACCTCCGCCACGAATAGGCTCAGCGTCGACTACTGTGGCCATGGACCGAGAACGGTTGGGGCATGATGTTGATATATTGGCGCCTTGAATCGCAAGTTCAGGTCGTATTTTGCGGCAACATGAGCCTGTTCTCAGGGCATGTGGCGCTGCAGTCGTCCGAAACGTTCTTGCATACTTGCCGCTATCCGTCAAGGGTCTAACGACTCGAGGATGACGGATAATGGTGCTGCACCTCAGTGCGCCTCGCATATTGATCGCATACAAGTGCTACTTTTCAAGTCTCTAGTCGTTCGCGATCGATTGCTAGTTCGTCCCAGAGAGAATACTTGAGTTGTGACAAGTAAATCGAGGAGGGGAGCTTGTGAATCCGGTATTGAATTGACGATGGAGGTGGGCCGGGTTTAGAATTGATCTCCGGTGTTTGACTTCCTTGGACCCGAGGCCTGCCGATACTCCGACGATGGTGTCACCCGCAGTTTAAGCGACGTCATACCACATTGCCGAGGTTCGCTAACATGATGGCTTATCAATCTCTCAATGATCTGAATAGGCTTACCCTAGATGAACATTCCAGAAATGGATCGCATTTTCGAATGGTCAGCTGCTTATTAGGAACTTTTTTTTTAACATGATGATCAATGTGATTAATTTGCGCTTCTTTATCAATATCGCCAATAAAAGCTTTCATGTTTGGTTATACGTTGGAGTCGAGAATGAAAGGTCAGCCAATTGAGTTGATGGTGCATGCCGAAAGAACTCCGAGCGTTTGATTGCTCACTTCATCTTCACTATCTACTATCCTGATATGTCCTCAGCAACAATCACAAGTCTGACCACTGATATGTATGCAAACATGAGGCTCTTCAGGCCAAGAGTAATCGCATCCGGCCCAAGGTAGATCTATCATCATGGCAACATCAAGATTGCAATGCACGAAGAGAACGTTGAAACAGTCAAGGAACAGATAACTGCAAGCAGTGTGTTTCCAGACACCTGAGGTTTTGAACAACCAGAAACGCTATATTGGTATAAACATTCTATATACAGGATCTCAAGTATGCGATTATTGATCCCTAATTACTCCAGCTGTTCCAAGACTAGCTTCAAACAAAATCATGATATTCGTGTCACATTTTGACGTCGCACAATCTCTCCAAATTAAGCCATGATATAGGCAAGGCCAATGGCAGCAACAACACCAGCGAAGGGAGCTCCGAGAGTACCAGCTGCGTTGTCGTCGTCGTCCTTGCTGCCCGAAGACTTGCCAGAGTCCTTGTCGTCACTATCATCTGCGTCGGCATCATCAGAGTCAACAAGCTCGCCACCAAATGCTTTCCTGCCAGGGTTAACACCGGAGCTCAGCTCTGATGCGCGCTCCTTGTAGTCGGAGAGAGTCTTGTTCTTGTCAGGGTTGATGATGCCGACCATGCCAGAAGCACACTCCTTGCCCTGAGAAGAGTAGAAAGGAGTAGGGTCGGTGTCGTTGACTGTGACTTGGAAAACCTTGTCCTAGAGAGCGTGTTAGTTGATTCGTGAAAGTCATATGAGGCGTTGCAACTTACGGCAGATCCAGAATCAGTGGGAAGGAAACCAGAGAAGAAACCACTGCCAAGATCGAGGGGAGAGCAAGGATAGCGGTAGTCGCCAGCAACAACACTGTGGTTCTTGGGCTCAAAGTGGAATTCGAGGACATCACCCTTCTCAGCCTCGACTTCCTCAGGGTCGAACTTGTCGTCACTGGTGGCAGTGATCTTGATGGTCTTGGCGGTGGCCAGGTAAGCCATAGTAGCCGAAGCGAACAGAGTCTTGAGAGAAGGCATGTTGATTGAAGAAGTTGTGCAAGGCTGTGGCGGGTATGAACACTTTAAGACAGAGACATTAGTTGTAGATTGATGGATTGAGAGTTGAAGGTGCTACGAGCATGTAACTGTTATATATAGATACCTAGGTATATAAAAAGAAAACCCGAGATCAGGTCAGGAATCGCCTGTTGCCCAGCAGCCCCTTATCCAGGCAGTTTTTCTGTGTCACTTCTTACATGGGCCCATTGATGCACAGATCTCATTGCCTAACGAAGCCGCCAAGAGTTATTTCTGACCAAGGAGAAGCGCAGTGACTCTTCTTCTCAACGGCGGAGGATTCGCTGGTTCGTCGGATATTTCTGCCGT
Organism: Fusarium venenatum; assembly: GCF_020744135.1. Classification (NCBI taxonomy): domain Eukaryota; kingdom Fungi; phylum Ascomycota; class Sordariomycetes; order Hypocreales; family Nectriaceae; genus Fusarium; species Fusarium venenatum. The sequence goes on from NW_027072131.1 coordinate 5,915,622, forward strand.
TGAGGCCCCTGTTTACTTTGTGACCCAGCAACCAGAAAAGTGTACAAGGATTTGTCGTATAGCTTACCCTAGAGAGTTGACATCAGCTCGTTCATACAACGTTGTGAGAACAATAGTTGACAAACAATTTACTTTATTTCTCCATTTCGTATCCTTAAATGAAGAGCCAGCACTTTGTTAAGATAGGAAATGGTAAAAGGCCTCGTAAAATATTGACATATACGTTTGTTCTAAGTGAAATCGAGGAAGTAGAAACTCTGTTACTCGACATAGTGGAGAAGTGATAATGGGTTATAAAAGACGGTGTCAAAGTATCCTTGCTGCTGATCTATTAACACCATATAGGCATAATTCATGGCTTGGTTGACCGCTTTCAACACAATCTCACGTACAAGATACAAACTGCTGAGGTACGGTTGTCACAAAGAAAGATGCTCCCGTAACTATGACATAACAGAGCCAAGAAACCACAGCAAATAGCATAGCGGGAGCTACCTACAGTTACTTCTCAACGGCTGCTAGTTAAAGATAAACTGTGCAGTAGTTAGTTGCTCTTTGCAACAAGACAAGTCTCCAGTCTAGCCATGTTGAAAGCTTATTCTCTAAGCCATCCTGTAGCCGGACCCATCTTGGTGTCCCACGATTCAGTTCTGTCCTCCGTCTCGACCAATTTATTGTATTTACCGATCCAAGTCCCGGAGACCGGAAACTGTCCCGGACCTGATCCTTGATTTCCTAATTCCGGTTCCGAAGCCTAGCTTTAGCCTGAGCATTCTCGGTCGGACACAAATTAACCTTTGGATGATGCACAGCCTCTGGGGCGCTTTACTAGCTAAGCTTGGTCTGGGCACTGGGTCTGAATGCATCTGAGAAGACCTTGGTCAGGACATGACCAGTCTCCTTTCAAGTTCTATCATGAAAAAGACTGAAAATGGTGAACTGGAGGCAACGAATCATTATACAACAACTAAGACCCTTGGACGCACCTCAAAATTTGAGGATTTTCTGCACAGAACGTAAAGTCTAGAGATGATTGGATTGTCGGGTGGTTTTGTGCCGCGCGGCGTAGTTAACCACCTGAATAGGATGTTCATGCAGAAATACCTGTCTACCTGGCATAGTCCCTACCTACCATATGATCTAGTATGTTGAAAGGTCAGTCTTGTAAGCATGCGACCAAGGGTTACTGCAAGTATATCGGCATCGGGAAAGGATGCACAAGATCTCTTGCGACATGTCACTCTAATTTCCCCAATATCTCCACATACTGGGTACTTCTTCCGCGGCTGAAGGTCGAATGACACATTGTTAATGAAGAGAAGCAGGCATGAAAAGGACTAAATGTTTCATAGTATGATGAGATGGCATAGCTAATCCGTTATAAGACGTTGTAATATGGTGATCTACAACTAATGGATCCTGGTCGTTAATCGAAGTTGTGACCTTTCCTCAATTGGGGAATTTGTCGTGAGAACCCAGGTCCCACTGACTTTGTCTCGCTCATTTGCAACTCGTTCACTTAGACCCTAAGAATAGAATGATGAAGTGTATCTATTCAATATTGAGTCCGGCGCTACTATTGGAGAAGCTTTAGCCGTTCGTTCGCGGGGTTCATAGAACATCAATGATAAGTGCCAGGACACGTGGAAGAATGAAATAGACTGTTCAGTGATCTCCTTTGACTGCAAGACGTCTTTTCGTAAGTCGATGCTTTGAGACGTCGAACATCGAATCGAACAGTGAACACGAATGGAAAGCAACCTGTCCCTGACAAAGGATATTCGAACAACAACCCCCCAGCTGTCAAATTAGATGTTTAAATACCAGGGTAGCGATATTTTTTCTCAATCAGTGTTACTAATACCAACTTACATAATTTAAAAATAGCCTTCGCAGCAGGTATTGCACAATGGCGACCCAGACGCTTCCTCGAAAGAGATACCTAAGAACCCGGGCTACTACACAGCCTAAAACACAATCCCAGCAAACCAGCACAAAATCGACTCCTGGATCATGGATCAAGTCCAAAATACTGCCATGGTTTGCCCCGTGGTTTCAGCCTCATCGATGCTACGACCCAGAAGAGTCGTTTATCCCATTTCCCAAGGTTACGTTCCTGATAGATGAGCCAATCAGACTAGAGTGCCAAATATGTCATCAAGCGAACTGTCAGATCAGGTACGATGCAGAGCCGCTTGACGAGTCTGATTTCAGTTTAATGCCGTGTGGACATGCTGCTTGCTCAAGTTGCCTCGAAAAGTGGTTCAAGACTCAGGATACCTGCCCCTTCTGTCGAAGTAAACTTGCTTACCCTGGGTGTGGACACGCAATTCCAGCCAGGTCCTTGACCAAAGAAGGACTTCATCTGTTACCGAGGACATTGCCAGACCAGGGCTGGATCCCAAGTTTCTGCGCACAGTGCCTCAAAGCAACATTGATGACACAAGCAGAATAGAAGTTTCAACAAGCTGCACAAGAGTTTCGAGCGGCAAGACAGCGCTTCTCTCAAACTCAGGCGACGGCAGATGGGCTCACCATGTTTTCAAAGAGGGACGAGTTTGAGACGGTGTTTCGAGACGAAGTCTACTTGAAGCAGCTCAACACGTGGTTGACAAGCTGGTAAGATTTATCGTGCAAAATGCCATGACTCGACCCCGGGCAGCTAGGGAGGAAGGGATGGGAATAGCTCGCGGGATCGATGTAAGTACTACACCATCCGTGAAAAAGGTTGAAGTACACGATACTTCTGGCTGGAGTACGAATATCAGCCTATCGTTGATGCTTGAGTCAGGAAAAACAAAGACATACAGGGATGAGAGCGCTGAAATATAGAGAAAGGGTAACACAATGCAACAATGGGACGTATCGTCCGTCGGTGAAGCTGTCATGTTTAAAATTTACACAACTGCCACGTTTTTCTCTCGTCCCTTGACCGCCTGAATCGTGAACATTGCGTGGATGTTACGTATCCAGACATGCATACATACCTGCCAACTGAAAATAATTTTCCGAACATGTTGAAAGACGGACCGACAACTCAGCTCGGCTGGGATCTGAGAGTCAATCTACTCTGTCCTGCATGAGCCTGACTCTCGCTCTGAGTCGGTGTCGGTGTCTGCATCCCAGCCGAGATAAAATTTCAAGCGCCGTAACTGACTCGACGGCTTATTATTGGAAGTCGGCAGCGGACGTTGTTCGGCTGGTTGGATGATATGCTTGGCTGATACATTCATTAAGAACTGGGTTTACAGTTGTAATACCCGAGAGAGTCATTTTTTGGATGCATCCATCAACAGGAAATAGAAGCAAAAAGAAAGAAAAAAGAGTCAAAGGGAGGAAAAATTGAGCAAAGGGAACGCCGAATGAGAAACAATACCCGGCGCATGGAGGGACCCACTCTCACCGGCAGCTCCGTGACCGAGGCGGACAACAGTGGGCCTCGGAAGTCGGGACAAGTCAGGGACAACAATCATTACCACTCACCTACTTGCTGCACATTTTACCAAGAGATTCTGCGTGAAAGTATCTCTCAGGCTTAGAGTTGAAGAGGTTTCTCATGTTACACAGATTGCGAATAGGCACCGGACCGAACTTGGTTTATTGTTACACCTACCGAGGTCCTCGGCTGATGGTTGATGGCCTACGTATACTGCATTGCAGTGGATGGATCGTGGATGCCAATAGGTCCCCCTTTCCATTTTTGTCTCTCAGATGGCGTATTATGCAGTTGTTCAGCTTGGATGTATTCTACTATACTTGTAATAGTCGCTGCGGAACACAAATCCGGTAGCCTCCGTTACCATTACCACGGTGCTGGGATTACGCGACTATGCCCATGGCATGTTTTGTTTGACGTATCACATAAGCGGCTGAAAAAGCCTGACAATAAATGGAGAAGGTCTGATAAAAATGATGTGTTTTGAATGATGAGTTGGTCGTTTTATGTTTTGGCAAACTCTAGTTTATGTATTGTATCGAATACGCATCATACCAAGATTGATTGATATACGAATTGTAGAATCATATAGTAACGGAGGTAATAAGGAAAAAAACACCATTTTGTTCTGTTGTCTCAATGCAGTCAGTATTTGAATCCGGCATGTCATGTTTAATAACTTTATGTTGAGTGGTTGGTCGGCATTTGCCGAGGTGGAGACAGGGTCTGGATCTTGAGTCCCTCAGCCACATTCAGACGTTGAGTCCCAAACCCTTGGAACAGCCTCTCTCCTTCCCTGACGAAGATCGAGATTAGGGGGCTCTAACCACTAAAGGGAAACAGTGGAGTTGGCTCCCTTCCTGGAAATTGGGGAAGGGAATTAAATGGTACCGTAGTGCAGAACTACCAGGTAGGAAGGCACATGACAATGTTCCCTTGGTGATTACTTCCTACCTCTTCAGCTTCCATGGCCATCGTCATACAGCTAAAACTCGGCTCATCGTATCATGACACTGTCATTTCACCTCGAACCTTGAGTACATATCTAGAAAAGGCAATTCAATCACCACCACCTCGTTGATGAGCTTCCTATGGTTTGCCTCCCAACCTCTGCATTGTACTGTACGGCACTGTGCTGGATGGAGAGGAGAGGAGAGGCTTGTCTTTGTGCCGTTACAACTTGAACCGCCGCGTTGATTGATTCATGCATGGATACCCTCCCTGTCCTACATTCGCGCAACTGGTTCTAGGCCTTCACTCTGTCGTCGCCAAATTCGAATTTTCGATACAGCGCTTCAAGATGTTGCTTTTCTTGAATTTTGCGCCCGTTTCGAATCGCTTCGTACGGATAACGGATCCATGGATCCTGGCTTTGGGCTGCCTCTCCTGAACCCAATCATCACCGTTTCTTGCTGTTATGCTTGGCCGTTGGTGCCGGGCCCAAGTTACACGCCGTCGGGCCCATGGAGTTCGGGCAACCTATCTTTTGTACCACAGTACCAGAACACCTGGGCTGTAAGTAATGTCGATCCACCAGTCAACGCCTGAAACGCCTTCAACGGCGATATACGACATCTCTATTGCTATCAATCTGCTATGTATTTCTTCCCGTTCCAATGTTTCCCGTCCACTAACCGTGACAGACCGTGCATACTTAGCGTTATCCCAGTCTTTGTGTACTGTCCTTTATTGACCTGTTCAGTACCTACAGGACGGTATCCTATCTCGAAAAATGAAAACGGCGCCCGGCAACTCCTCCACCAAAGCTTAGCCCTTACTGGCAACTGGGGAATGGTCCAGTTTACCCCTAGGGGTCCACACTTTCCGTCATGACCTACCTGCTACTACCTAGACCAAACACGATGCCTGTCAGCGGGCTAGGTAATTCTCATCAAGATGCTAGCTAACCTTGACCTTGACATGGAACTTATTAGCTCAGAGGTAAGAGCCGCCCCTCGATTAATTAGCTACCTGCCTTACAGACAAAGAAGGCCATGTTCTGATGCATCGGTCTCCGACAATACCGTGCAGTTTCTTCAAGCAATTCTGCACAATTGCGTGAACCTCGCACTGTTGGACGATTTGGGAGGGCTCGATACTTTCGACTCTCCAAGGTCTTTCCAATTCGATTTCAAGTCAAGGATGTGTATTTATGAGCGCGTGGCTCAGCAATGATCTCCGTATAGTGCACCCTGTCTGACTTACACCCACCTTATCGCCACAAGGGGGCAATAACGGCTCACGCCAACCCGTCTTCTTCTGCAGCGACTTTTCCAAAGTGGGTGTGATGTGTCGTCTGGTAGCCGTGTTCTCGGAGCTCTTGGGCTGGTAGTCACCGAATCACGTCGTTGTTGATGGGTTTCTCCCTGACCATAGAACGAAGCCCATTCATCGAATCGCTAACATTGACCTTTTGATCCTCATCCCCTCTGTTGTCCCGGACCTCCGTCATTCAGCTCCCTCTCCGCTTTCCACGAACTCAAAACCTTCTCAGCCACTACCTCAAGTGACAAGATCCCTGGGCAGCTTGCATGCGGCATCACCTCCTGTTCAATCAACTGCAACTTAACACACGTGCTCAATGAAATCCCTTCTCACAAGCTCCGATACAGTTTACCATGCCACATCCCTAGGCCATCTCATTAAGGCCTATAACATGATATACATCTCCTTTACTAGTGGGACACCTGTCTAATCTTTATTGCACGCCCTCGCGTAAGCACCGTGACGCTGCGAGCGTAACTTCGTTTGCCTCTTAGTCCACAAATGCAACGAGATTTGGATGGGATTGCGAATAGACAAGTCAAGAGCAGTGCCCAAGTGTGGCTTGTTACCATTTCCCGCATATCGAGTTGGTGGCGCGCTGCTCGCTCGCCCGGTCCCCTGACTCCCTGACTACTCACTTGACCGGCTCTTTTGTCGCAGATTGACTTGCGCTGGGATTGGAGTTAGTTCATAACTTTTATTTCATAGCGCAGCCCTGTAGCTTTCTCTACACAACTAGCATTGAATGGTCTCGTCCGTCCCGCTCCAGCTCGGTCGTCGTTCTCCCAATAGGGCTGCCTCGTCCGTTGATGGGTTTCTCCGAGCCCTCTATACATGTATCTACTACTTCCTTCATATTGTAGTAGAGGCCCCCAATCTTTCTGTATTCTTTCACCCTCTACAAAAGAAAATATTTGCCGCTGTGGCTGACATTTCCATGTAGTAGCGGGCCCTCTCATGAGCTTGTCATCTTAAGTCTTTATAAACACCCAGGTATATGTCACTCCCGTGCCCCATCAATCTTTTCGATAAAAGGGAAAGCGTCCCGTTAGACCTGGGTTCTCCTCATCTGAACTATTTCAGCTTGACCCATCTTGAGCTCTCGCACCTGTCTTGAGCACTTCCTGTTGCTCCTGATCAGTGTTATTTGACCAACCTTACGGTGTTCTCGCAAGGTAGTCGTTGTTGGATTCCTGAGCTACCTGGATGCCAACTCTCGACGCACTTTGAAAACGCTTGCTTTGCTACATCTAGAAACGGCCCAATGTCCACACCAGCAGTACGTTCCTGTCCTTTTGTCTGCCTCCTTTCCCCCTCTTCGTCCATCGCTCCTAACACTAGAGTGTCCCTGTTTTTAGCAAAAAGCCAACCTTGCCCGGATCAGAGATAATCAAAGAAGATCCCGGGCCCGCAGGAGAGAGTATCTTCAAGAATTGGAGCAACGACTTCGAGTGTACGAGCTTCAGGGTGTCGAGGCGTCTTCAGAGGTACAACACGCTGCGCGGAGGGTTGCAGAGGAGAACAGGCAGCTTCGTGGTCTTCTCAACCGACATGGAATCGGCGATGATTACATATCTAACTACTTAACCTCTGGGACGGTGACACAAACAGACCAGACAACATTATCTTCCTTCGCCTCCAACACGCCAAGCGAGAGCGTCCAATCCCTCCAACAGATTATTGCTCCCAGAAGACCTGCAACTCTTGAAACGGGCATGTCTTACGTTATCCCCCCGCAGGATAGCCGTGAACCATCTATCGCCAGTGGATCTACAAGCAGTTCTTCTCTATGGGAGCCTGGCCAGTCCATTCAGCCTGGTCCAGCATATGCCCACACCCATAATCGACCACTCCCTTCTAACGTCTCGACGCCAGTGCCAAGGCACTCGATCACTTCGTCGATGCACCCTCAGCAATACACTTCGCACATGTTTTCTGACCCTCAAGTCTCGCGAACCGAAGGTTATCATTCTATCACTGCACAAGGGCCTTTGGTGGATGATCCTCGTCGGCATAGCTATTCTGTGGCACCTATGCAAACAGATGTCTCGTCATCGTTGGGCTACACTTTGCCAATGAATACCTTTCATAACCCGGTTGGACAGGATGGCGGCCCTCCGGGGCCGTGTTGACTGGATAACGATCATGCAGAAGGCTTTTCACCGACCCAATGGATTATGCGGCCCCCGTGGGCCTCAAAATCTTCCGGCACTCACCCTGAAACACTCTCAAAATCTACTTCAGTGTTGTGATATTTCCCATAAAACCAACTCCGCACGAAGCAGAGTCGACGATGACCGGTTCCGCCCCAGTACCGATCAATGAATATACTACGTACCTTAGCCAAGATGATGGGTTATGAATGGCAAGGCGAGACGGAGTCCCGACGGTCCACAGTCCTGTTTCGACCCGGTTTACATGATACAGCGCTGGTAACTTGAAGAGACATAATTCAGTGTTGATACGATTTGTTCATTCGCCAAACTTCGATCATAGCGCAGCGAAGAAAGGATTGCTCAAAGAGGCTCGAGACCGTTTATACGATGTTTTCTCGAACTTTTGCACTGCAAGAACAAAGGCCTGGTACTAATCTACTCTCTACGGACAGTCGATGCAATGCCATACTCGAACACTCACAGAGGTCATTCGAACAACCTGTGCTGATGGACAAAGAGATTGCCAGCAAGTATCAGAGAGATAGATCACAACAAAGACAACTTATATCAAATGACATATTAGTTCCAACTCGCTTCATTACGCATACAGTACTTCACACCAATCGCGATCTCCAAGACAACGACCAAGCGACGAGCCACGCTTCCAAGTATAGGACAATGCCTGACAGGACAGGAAGAGAAGGCCCAAGAGTTGAACATTCTTTGTTTCTTTGTGAAATACAAGGTGAACAATCGCTCGAGAACACCCTGAATACTCTACCTTGAACTGCGCAAATGTTCAATCAGAACCATAAAAGCCATTTGATATCCATACTCGATGCTTCATTCAACTTTCAATCATGTCGCATTCTGCATCAAGCCAAGGTTTTATCAGCGAACAAATCTATTCGACCCTTCGGAGATCGAGCGTATATTTAATTGCACCCATCGGTGGTCTTCCGCAAATCAAAGTCAGAGTAGCAACTCCAACTTTAACCACCACTCCTACATCATACGCAAATCGTCTGCTTCCAACAAAGGAGTGGAATAAACTGCATCCAACATGGGTGGGAAGACGAGCAAGGCACTTTGCCAGGAACCCTTTGAGGAAAGTGCAAAAAATAACCAAAAGGAGATCAAAGCAGATTTTAGTCAAGGACCGGCAAAGGACGTCTGGTCCAAGTCCCTGCCGCTCAGACTATCGAAAAAAAGGCCCTCACAACACGCTCCAACGCAGCAGAGAGACAAGTGCGAAGAGAAAGCTGGAGAAGAAGAGGCCGAACCCGAACCAAGTGAGAGATCACTACAAGAATCTCGGGAAGTGAACAGTCAAACTAACCCAACAAGCAATGGTTCGAGTGCAGGTTCACCTTTTCATAATGACGACGTCAATGCCGGTATCGTTATACTTACTCTCATCACTGATATCTGCAAAAAGGCTAGAAAGCCTTCCGACCAAGAACAAGAGCAGCTACATGCCGTTTTTGACCAGATGCCGTATCTCTTGACCTCAGAGGCACGTGAACAGCAGAGAGAAGAAGAACTTGTCATGGCCATTCAGTTTCTGACGACAGTGTACGATCATCCTGAATCGGTGAACTGGGGAGCCATTGAAAGTTTTGATAATTTGCAGCTTGCTTTGGAAAGCTTGAAAAAGTTTGGCGACCGAGTAGAAGCCGAACCAAGAGAAGGACCAGGGGGTGTTTTCATTGTATGAGCTTGTTTGGCCATTTTATTGGAGTCCTGCGACGGAATGTTCGATACATCAATCGTCAGATACTGTTGTGTAGGCTGTTTAGCATTTGTATGGCGTATTAGCAGTGATACCCCTTAGTCAGGCAGCAAAAGAAAATGAATTTTGAATTAGTACAACTCCCGCGCCGTATCCATAATCCCCCCAAAAAAAACCCTAATGAATCTGCCAATGTAAAGACCACCTTATGCATAGCGATCAAGAAAACAAATGCCAAACGTATACTACCTATCTATCCAATCACAAAAAGTAATCAGCAACCGGCTTCTTAGCAGGCATGCCTCGCGAATCTTGAGGTGCAGCTTGGAAGACTCTGTAGCGTCGCGCAGGTCCGCTCCTTGGGGGCATACTGCCGTCCATCATAGCTCCAGCACCGCCATCACTCCTCCCAACATCACCGTTGCTTCGGGCAAAAAGACCCGTGCCAGACTCATCTTCAGAGAGTTCGAGGACAGCAGCGACATTGCCGCATCGGTAACAGTAGTTTGGAGCGGACCAAACAGTGACAATGGATGCGTCAAACATTTCCTTAAAACCTTCCATGACAAGTTGATGAGCGCGTGCAATGAGACTGAGGTCGTTGCGGTGATTGAAGACTTTGACAATATCTGCACCGAAAAGGAAGCCTGCTCCTCGCGGCGAGAGACCCCAGCCATCGATCTCGTCAGGGTCGGACCAGAGGAGATCACACATTGCGCCTTCATGGGGTACTTCTTGCTTTCGATCTATCAGTCGGATCTTATCCACTGTATCGACCAAGGGACTTAGGCCACCATGAACGCAGAGTACTGCCCCGGCTGGATTTCCGACTGAGCCGCCACTGGACCCTGAGGCGCCCGAGCCTGGTGGTCCAGTTTTATCCATGGCCGTTCCGCCTGGGCTTTGAAGCTGGTCTTGCGAACTTCCATCTGGTCGGCGTCGGGGGAATCGACTCATTATGGAGCCGTTCTGGTCGCAAACCTCGATTTCAGTCTCGTCGTCGACAGGCTCCACACCAGGAGACATTGTGTTTGAGGCACCCAGCACGATTGCACCAAGCGCTAGATAGTCAAAGACATCGCAACAGTAGCGCCATACATTAGCACTGCCATACTTTCTTATACATTCATCGTAAAAGCCGTAGACTGTCGTTATCTGGCGAGACTCGTGGTTGCCACGAATTAGAGTCATTCTGTCGGGGTATCGGACCTTGAGGCAGAGTAAGAGTAGAAATGATTCTAGTGAATAGAAACCGCGATCGACGAAATCGCCTAGAAATTTGTGTTAGTCCAGATGAGATTTGCAACACCGGATGAAAAGTCGTACCCATGAAAAGGTAATTTGTATCAGGAACATCGCCACCAACTCTGAATAGCTCCATCAGGTCGTGGAACTGGCCATGAATATCACCGCATATCTGCCAGGGATATCAGCCGTTGTCGAGACACAGCAGATGCCTTCAATAAGGAACAACGCATACCGTGACTGGCGCCGTTACAGTGACGACGTTTCCCTCTTCTATTAAAAGCTCACGCGCTTTGTGGCAGAGCTCACGAACTTGTGCCTCTGGGATCGGTCGGCATGCGCGCAGTTGCGCAATGGCCCTATGATCAAAAGGTCAGTCCGGTGATTGGCGATCGGGCTTTAAGCCTTACTTGTCAAGGTCGCTCATTATTGCGGGAGTGGGTGACGCTTGGGGTGCGCGCCGGGCAAAATATTGTTCGGAGGGCGTCGAAATAAAAAGATTAGGATAGGTAGATATATACCAAAGTATAACTTGGGTTTGCGATCTGCCGCCAAAGACAATGCTTGGGGAAAACTAAAAGCTGGTCGCGTGTGTGTTGGAGATAGATTTGGAGATTTCGTGATTCGCGCCGGTGAGTGACGCTCTATCCGATGATAGCAGCCTTATCGAGGTGGAGCTAACCTGGAAACTGCTGCCCCGCGAAAGGTTGTTTCTATCGGCCTTACGTTCCACCGATGCCGACAACATTCCCTTGAACCGGTAGCCAATGAGAAGCATAACATAACTCAGGTTTGACTGGGCACTCCGGATTTCTGGATCACCACCACAAATCGCTCGATAACACTGGCTCGTGGACCTGGTCAACGCGTGTCGAGAGGACGATGCTACGGTCGTTATGTGAGTTCAATGGTATCCTCAATCCATTGAATCATCCGCTAACGACCAATTGAGACTTTTAATCCCTTCTCGAACGACCGCCCGCTTTCTGGATCCCGGCCTCATATCATGCCACCACTCCTTCACCCAAAGTCGCGAATGACGTCGTCGCTCTTCGCAACGACCGTCGCCGCCTGCTTTATTGTCGTCACAATCCCTCATATGCTTCCTTGTCCTGTTCCCCGAGCCCGATTCGCCGATGGAGATATTATGGTTGACGAAAATGGTCGACGATTAAGGTGGAGGAGAAAGGATGCCAATCCCAAGGTCGAAGATGGAATCGTCCAATTCAATGATGTGTCAACCGAGGAATCTGAAAACGCACACGACAGAGCCAAGAGGGAATGTCCTCTACCGAAGCCAGGAGGCGTGTTAGGCGAATGGCTGGGTTTTCATAAGAACGATAATGAGGCGGGGCGATGACCGACGGAAATTGTTCCAACAACTTCATTCAGACTACATCGAGCACATTCACACCCAATCACATACCGATACCAATAGCCTTGACAGCTACGAAAATGGACTGGAGGGGCGATCTCCTGCCAGCTCTCGTTTGGCTTGTTTAGCTATTTATCACGAAATATTGGCTGGCCAACACTTACGGCCTTACAAATACTAAAATACGGGATGGACTATTTTTGAAGAGGGGTTTGCCCAGGCCTTGGAAGACCGGATTATACATCAACTTCATTGAGGTCAACATTATTTTGAGCCGTACTTCAACAGCATATTTTGATGCGGTTCCAAAGGAATTGTATTGAAGAAAACAATCTGACGAAATACTAGAAAATCAAAAACATTCAAAACCATAGTTGGTGTGGTCTGTATCGTGTCTGCTATGGAATGATGACTGACTTACTCGTTGAGATATTATCCATATGATATAGGTACTAAGGTAACTATTATGTTAGTGGTTAGCTGTGGAGTCGATGAGCTAAAACCGGGAATTAGAGCCTAACGAGTTGAAGATTGTTTTATTGAGGCCTGATTGGACGCAACTAATTTCATCAACTTTCAACATCCACTACGAATATGACTGAACAATAACTCATCATAGTAATTGGATCTTATGCTGGATTACCCGCTTTGATGCAGCTTTCGAGCTTGAATTTGTTTAAATCAAGATTTGGAAGGTATCTGAGGGACATGACTACAGTGGACAGAATAAGTGTAACCTCTGACGCATGCGCAAAAGAAGAACCAACAGAAACTCGTGAGTATGAATATCCATCTCCAACAAATACCTCAGTCCTGGACAACCAGTTGGAAGGCGGACTGGGGTCAGCTACCATCGCCATGACATAGATTTGAGTGGAGACAAATTGCTTGCAAGTACCGGCGGGTTGTTGGAGAATCGGAGAATTCACTACTACTGGTAAATGATAGAAAATAAGATTTGTCTGACATTATTGTTAGGAAGTGGCCATGTGGAAGCTGAAATGACAATCTAGAAAAGCTTTCTGATTCTGATACGTGTTAGGCGCTATCTATGGGGCAAGGCAGTCTGTCTGTCGCGTGATGTTAATTAAACGCTGTGACTTTTTCCCGCGTATCCGTATAAATAGAGTAGCTGAGGACAGACCCTGTTGCTCCGTGCTTTTATGGGATCTACGTAGCTGCAAGGAGGCAGCCAGCAGGCATGCAAATGATCCGTAGCCACTCTGGGCAAAACTGGGATTGACAGGGGTAATGCGAGGATGACGGATTACAGTTGAAGCTTATCATCTCATTTTGTGCTGTGGTGCTCTATAGAGAGAAAGCCAGAGTTTATTGTGTCAATAGCAAGTATTTACTCTCTTGTTTACGACATTCTCTCATGATTTCATTCTATGCTGGAGGAAAAACGGCACAAGACACTGGCTGGTCACGGCGCAATTTGGATTAGTAGCCAACCTTGGCAATGACGCCTTTTAGCGCTCTCAGAGTCGACAGGAGACAGGTAATCTCACCCGCTAACGGTCAATGGATGACGGGCCTGCACAGACCAGCGCGTCGAAACGCCTGGTCATGGAAGGTCGGGACCAAGAACAAGGACATGGAAAGACGCTCTTCTCCGTAATCTCATCTTAATTTCCCCATTTTCATTGCACAGATATCTACCTTTTTTTTGATATTTTTTTTTAATGTTCTCTGTGTCTCTCATGTATCTTGCGTAACTCGAGTCCAGCCTTGACGGTCACCGGTTTAATTACCCAGTTACCTTACCTTGCTTTTTACTTATTCACTACGGCATAATCAATTCAGGTCGCTGTTGTGCACTTGTTCTCTAGGTACCCGTCCTGCGTGTCCGCCGGCTCAGCCGCGCTCCAACAAATCGATTGCCATGAGAGTTTGCTCTGAGTGCGTTTTGCGATCGCCCTCGCCGGCTAAGATATCCGGCTGAAGATATAAACAAAAGCGATCGTTGACGAGGCTTCTTTCTGTTGCCGCTCACAAGTCATGACTCCAACTCCTTCGCCCCCACGAACTGGAACCGGTAATGGCACACATTGCGACTCTTCCCATACTTATGATTCTGGTCGTACGCTGAGCAGCTCTGTTGCGAGCCGATCTGCCCGACTGCGCCCTCCTCGATCCTTACCACGTAAGCATTCACAAGTACAAGACGTTATTGCTTGTTCCTCGAAAACTGACCTCAAATATAGCATGGATCAATTCTTATGATGGTGAGCATGGCTCGGCGAGCGACGACCAACTACGACTTCTTCAACCTCCCACGCGCGCCGTTCCCCCTCAACACAACTCATTGCCAAGCGATCCCCAAAGACGGGTCTCAAAAGATGGCTTCGTCGATCCACAAGATCCCCTTCTAGGCCAAGGACAGGAAACGAGAGGTAAAATTCCTCATTTTATGCGTTATGGGCGCGCCTCGATGCGTGGTAGGAAATGGGACCATTTGAGATCTGCAGAGCCTGTTATTGTGCCCGGACACAAACCAGCTTTGACCTCGCAACCAAGCGTAGCATGGCAAGACTTTGTCCAGTCGTCATCTTGGGGTCGTATGACGAACGAAGACTCGAAAGTGATGGATATTGAGGCTCTCCGAAACTTACAACCGAATTTTGATGCGCCATCCCGACACCCCTACAACGCTGAAGAAGCCAGAATATCCCGGAAGAGGAAGACTCTTGCCCCATATAAACGCATCTGGTATATGGCTATCCGCCATTCTCTCGCCCCCCTGATGTTTAGACTGAGCGTCATGGTCACCTCGATTATCGCACTCGGTGTCGCAGCACGGATACATCAACTCGAAGACGTCGATAGTACGGACTCGGCCGAGGAGACACAATCTATTGTTGCCGTCGCTGTAGATTGCGTGGCCATCCCATACATTGGGTACATGATCTGGGACGAATACACTGGAAAGCCTCTGGGCTTACGATCAGTAGTCTCTAAGATTTCCCTGATCTTGCTCGACCTGTTTTTCATCATTTTCAAATCCGCGAGTACAGCACTCGCCTTTGAAAGCCTTGTTTACCACAACCTGTCCGATCCTGCAGTGCGGAACCTATCCAAGGCTCTAGCAGCATTCATGCTATTAGGATTGATTGCCTGGTCGATGAACTTTGCAGTCAACATATTCCGCACTGTGGCGCGTCTGGGAGGAGGTGAGGACGACAGTGGACATGGTTAGTTACCTAGTTAGTTAGGATGGGGAATTGGTGCAACGGACTTGGCTTTTGAATTTTGGGATACCCCTTTGAGCAGGGAGTGCTTATGACGCGCGGATGGTTGGGATATGACATTTGACTCTGATATCACGGTAGACCGTGTTGAGCGTTCATTGCTGCTTTTTCCTTTTCCTTTATCAGTATTATCATCATCAGTCACGGTCATGGCTCCATTGGTAGGCAGGTATCTTCCATACCTACCCCATAAAACGTATATTTCTTAGTGTCAGGGATACCTCAAGTAGATGAAATGAATAAAACTAGACATTGTACAATGCTTCTTGGTGAAATATTTGAGAATACAAAAGTGGTATTAACTGGCAGTTCTTTATATATACCATTCTTTTCCTTACAGTGAATCTCCAAGGTTAGGCCAGTTCATTAAACTCTGTCAATTTATAAACTGTGTGTGTTTCGTGGCGTCTACTACTCAGCCTTGAAACAATGGAATCTTGAAATAGACTCCCTTCGTCACACTCTCCAGACCCTTGCCCGTGCCTGAAGCGGTGACAAGTGGCAGAACCAAGTACTAAGCCACTTGTAGCGAGGGGTGGCCTTGCCTCAACCAACTAAGGTGGACTACGCCTTGCCATGCCTTCTCCATCCCAGCTGCGGTCTGACCTACTGCCTGATCTTCCTCCCATTCCCGTACACTTACTTGACCGTGAAGAACCGCCCTCATTTCACGAGTTGTTTCCTTTTCATGACTCATTTGGCGCGGTACGGACTGATTTAACTTTATAATCTGTTGCTTTTTTCCAAAAGAAAACAAAAACTTTATCAGCCCTTACTTTCATGCTGCTTTCATCTGAAGCCGCCTCTTAAATCGACAGTAGACTTCCTCGTTCTTAAGGATCTCGGACCCAGCCTTCACAACATCTTCCTTCCAAACAACTGCGCCGAGGATTATCCATACCACCGCATTGAACTTCCGCCTTCCAGCTCTGCTTTCTAATTTTACACCATACAAGCCCACCTTGTCGACTGTGACGACATCGCGTCGAGCCCCTCGATACCGACCCCGCCTCCATCGTTGATACCATCCTCAAACCAACATCAACATCCGGCTGTTCGCGCACAATGGCTACAAAGATGGGCGCGCCGAGCCAGATGCCCCCCATACCTAATAGGGAGGATATTGGGGCAACGTAAGCCGCACGCGTGAGAACTCTCCAAGTGCAGAAGCTAACTGGAACAGATGGACCTACCTACAGGCTGGAATCGCACGCGTCATGAACGAACTTGAACAGGGTATCGACATGCAGATGTACATGGGCGTATATACGTTAGTGGCATTTGATTGTAGCTTACTGGGGTTATGTACTGACACCTTATAGCGCTGTCCACAACTTTTGCACATCTCAGAAGGCTGTTGGCATGAACCCTGCGATGCACAATAATCACCGAGGAGGCGAGTACAAATAGCCTGTTTTTTTACTTGTGGACGATATATCTAACTTTTGACAGCGCATCTTCTCGGCGAAGAGTTATACAATAAGCTTATAGATTACCTGAAGCACCATCTCGAGGACCTGGTAAACCAAAGCAAAACGCACACTGACGAGGCTTTGCTCGCTTTCTACATTAAGGAATGGGGCCGATACACAGTCGCTGCCAAGTACATCCATCACCTTTTCCGCTACCTCAACCGACACTGGGTGAAGCGCGAGATTGACGAGGGTAAAAAGAACATCTACGACGTCTACACACTACATCTCGTACAATGGAGGAAGGAGCTCTTTGAGAAGGTCAACGTCAAGGTCATGGATGCTGTCCTTAAACTTGTTGAGAAGCAAAGGAACGGCGAGACTATCGAGCATAGCCAAATCAAGCAGGTCGTGGATTCTTTCGTCTCCCTGGGACTGGACGAAGCAGACCCATCCAAGTCCACGCTCGATGTCTATCGCTTCCATTTCGAGCGCCCGTTCCTCACTGCCACCAAGGAATTCTACCTTGCCGAGTCGAAGCAGTTTGTGGCAGAGAACAGTGTTGTGGAATATATGAAGAAGGCTGAGACACGTCTTGCCGAAGAAGAGGAACGCGTTGGCATGTATTTGCATCGGGACATTGCCCTTCCGCTTAAAAGGACTTGCAACCAAGCTCTCATTGCGGACCACTCAGCTCTCCTCAGAGAAGAGTTCCAAGTGCTTCTTGATAACGACCGAGAGGAGGACATGGCCAGAATGTACAACCTCCTATCAAGAATTCCAGATGGCCTGGATCCTCTTAGAGCCCGTTTCGAGACACATGTCAGAAAGGCTGGTCTTGCTGCTGTGCAAAAGATTCAGTCTGCGGAAGGTGACAAGCTCGAGCCAAAGGTTTATGTGGATGCTCTACTCGATATTCACACGCAGTACCAGGGCCTCGTCGAGAGAGCTTTCAAGAACGAACCTGAGTTCACACGATCTCTGGATAACGCATGCAGAGAGTTTGTCAACCGAAATGAAGTGTGCAAATCCGGGTCCAGCAAGTCGCCGGAGCTACTGGCCAAGTACGCTGATGTTTTGCTCAGAAAGAGCAGCACAAGCATCGAGGAATCCGAATTGGAACATACCCTTGATCAGATAATGACGGTATTCAAGTACATCGAAGACAAGGATGTCTTCCAAAAGTTTTATTCTCGTATGCTTGCCCGACGTCTAGTGAACAGCAACTCATCTTCCGATGACGCTGAGACCAGCATGATCAGCAAACTCAAAGAAGCTTGTGGTTTTGAGTATACCAACAAGCTCCAGCGTATGTTCCAGGATATGCAAATTTCAGGGGACCTGAACAAGGAGTTTCGGGTTCACCTCGAAGGCGTTGAGTCGACAAAGGTAGTTGACTCAACTTTCTTTATCTTGGGAACAGGTTTCTGGCCGTTGACAGCGGCCAACACTGACTTCAACCCGCCTCCCGAAATTGCAGCCGAGATTGAGCGATTCACCCGCTTCTACAAGCACAAGCATGATGGCCGTAAGCTTACGTGGATGTGGAATCTTTGCAAGGGTGAGATCAAGGCAAGCTACTGCAAGGCAAGCAAGACGCCCTACACTTTTCAGGTATCAATCTACCAGATGGCCATCCTACTTCTTTTCAATGAGAAGGACAGCTATAGCTACGATGATATCCTCAGCGCTACCCAACTTAGCAAGGAGGTTTCAGACCAGGCAATTGCTGTTCTTCTGAAGGCCAAGGTTCTCATCATGTCAGGTGCAGCTGGTGAAAAGCCAGGATCTGGTAAAACTTTCAAGCTCAACTATGACTTCAAGAGCAAAAAGATTCGCATCAATCTGAACATTGGCGGTACCAAGGAGACCAAGCAAGAGGAGGTCGAGACTAACAAGACAATCGAGGAGGATCGAAAGTTGGTTCTTCAGGTATGGATTTGCTTGCTGTAATCGCGGGGAATTTTACTGACTCTCTTACAGTCCGCAATCGTACGAATCATGAAGGCACGTAAGAAGATGAAGCACACGCAACTAGTCAGCGAGACCATCAACCAGATCCGGTCGCGGTTCGTGCCTAAAGTTGGCGATATCAAGAAGTGCATAGAAATTCTGCTGGACAAGGAGTACTTAGAGCGTCTGGAGGATGATGAGCTAGGATACCTTGCCTAAGTCTTGATTGATTGTTACAGTATATCGTTACGAGGTCAAGGTGGGTGACTCACCTTTGCTCCTCGTTTTATCATTCACCGTATACCCAACTTGCTACGTATACCTCGGAGTGATTATCCAGTGATCTCAGCGGCCATGAGCGGCCAGGAAACGGCTACGGGCAAGAACGATGAGGATGGGAATTGGTCAACATTAGATGGTTGGCACCTCGAACCCAGCACAGAGTGCTATGAACAACCCCCCCCCCCCCCCTTAACACCCCTTCATTTTATCCTAATGTTCGTTCTACATGTTCTTGGGTCTGTCATGGCTTGGAAGAGAGAAACGCCTCAGAGACAGGAGACTGGGTTATTGGTATTGATGATGGTGCGGATATAGGTATAAAAGGGGTATAGAATGAGCTGCAGCGAGGAAAGAATGTCTCAAATACACTTGAAAACAAGAGGCGTCCATATACAGTCAGACTCAGTTTGTCCGTTCTTACGCTTGGCTAAAGTGATTTGTTGTGACTTAATCAAGTATAAATTATAGATTCTGACGAGTTATACTAAATGTCATATATATATGGATGTCGCTAAAAAGAAAAGTCACACAGTTCGGTTTGTGCTATCATATCATGTATCCCATGGCGCGGTCGTCCCATATAGCCAGACTATATTGGTTCATCAATCCTTCGTCGCCGCCCCATTCACGTCAGGGTGAGGACTTGCACCAGCCAGTTTGTCCTTCGAACCTACGACTCCCTCTGTCTGAAATCCGTCGTCCTCCTTTGTGGGTACAGGCGGGCCAGGCAAAGGCTTGTTGATTCCTGAGGTTGGTCGGCTGCTGGGCTCGCTGACCCCTGAGAGTATACTCTCGCTGAAGCTCGTTCCTCTTTGTGTTCTTGGACCCGGCTCATCCGAACTACCCCCTCGCGATATAGGAGCGCTGATCATCTGGTAATCTCTATCAATTGGACTGCTTGATGTAGAGTCATCGGCAGACTTGTCAGGTTTGGTGTTTGCTTTGCGACCCCAACCAGCCCCCCAGCCACTCGTTCGACGTTTCTCGCCAGCCCAGGCGGTCCAGCTACCGATGTAGGCTCCCGCTCGTGCACCGGCCGATTGTCCAGTCTGTCCGGCTTTGGATGCATCGGATCCAGTGGACTGGCCAGATGCATCTTGGGGAGACGCTGCTCGTGCTTCCTCAGCACGGCGTCTTTGGGCTTCTCGTAAAGCTTCCATATCGGCATAAAGTTTGTTGAGGACAAATGAAGCCTTTTCTCGGCCGGCGGCGAGATTCCTGCCGAGGACTTCTCGACCTTGAGCAAAACGCTCGTCCAGGTGTAACTCTTTTACTTGTTCTGCAATACGGCGTTGAACATCCTCGATATTGAGACCGCCTGCGCAGGGATGCCGAGGATCGACAATGTCAAATAAATGAGAATCAGTGTGTGTGTTCCACATGCGATAGTTCTCGGTACGCTTCCAAGCCTCTACCCACTCATAGCCAAAGTCGGCAACAGGATCGCCCTCAACCTCAGGAAGCATTGCCTTCGGGTTGTTTGGGTTCGCATTGAGGTAGTTGTGGTATTTGACGGATGAGATGAGTGCAAGAATATACTCCTCGAACTGTAGCCTAATAAATTCCTCGCTGCCGACGTACTTTAACGTCTTGGGTCTGTTAGGATTGGCATCATCCCATGTCTCGTTAATCTCATGGGTCAAGTAATCTATCCATCTTCGGTCCGCAGCTGTGAGGGTAAGAGCGGTTCTGAGCTGTTGTGAGTTGATAACGACTGATTCTTCATCCAAGTTAATGAGAATATCACTATAGCGATCTTTCTGCTGGAGCAAGAGAGAGTTTGTGCTGCCGACAATGTAGGACTTTGTACCAAAGTCGGCAAGAATGTCAAGTTGTTGCAAGGGGGTGTAAGGCCCAAATAAGCTTCCCTGCCCCTACGTTAATTGCTGCCAGACACGACTTGGTACGCCGAGACTTACCTTGCCAAATATCTGGAGAGGAAGACCCATGTAGCATAGCAGAGAGTTGCGATCACTAGTTCGCAAACTCGTAGGCTTTGACAGGCTCGTCTCATAACTATTGAGTTCAGGGTCTGCACTGTCTTGCAGGTTGCGAATGAGGCCGGGTATCAGGGACAAAAGAGAAAATTGCATCATACACAACTTATCACATCTCGAGCCGAAGAAAAGCATCTAGCCAAGTTCGTCAGCATTGAACATTCCAGGGGGCGCAAAGGCAGATCTTACCTTGGGTTGAAGAAGACAGCACTTTAGGAGAACTAATGTTTGCCATTTGTACTCGTGAATCAACTCTCGGAGACTCATACCGAGATACTGGTCTCGGTCTACCTGATCGTTCAGCACGCCCTTGGTCTTCTCATCTGCTAAGCTCTCCTGGAACCTGCGGAGGATCTCAACATCGGTAAACTCGCGCTGAGCGAACCAAGCCTGCGTCACGATACTCAGGCGCTCGCGAAGCATGCCAAAGAACTGAGGGCTGTCGGCAATGACCACAACAGCCTTTTGGACGGTGGAACGTGTGACGTCGGCAGGGCGGTTGATGAGTTGGGTTGAGTCAAGCTGTCGAGTACATGATATTCCAAAGAGTGACGTAGCGGGCTTCGTAGCTGTCTCTGGGCGAAGAAGTGTGAAGTAAGAAAAGTCCTCTTCCGATCTACCCAATGTTCTCAGCACTGTTAAAAGCAAAGCGTCGCCATCCCAAGTAGATGAGGCGACTGCAGTCAGGTGGGCGAACTCACGCGTGCGCACCATCGCTCAAGGCCATAAAAGGTAGCAAGGACCAGCCATAGTCTGCGGCTGGATCGGTCCCCTCTTGAGCTCCAAACCAATTCTCGACTTCGGGGCCTCTGGCATGATGAAATCCGACAACGGTGACGAGCGGTATGAAGTCGGCCTTGTTGAAAGGTGCGGGCGAAGAGGGCAGAATCGGCGACAGGATAGATTTGAGGTCGTCGTTGGACTCGGGCGGCGGCGCGCTAAGGCCGATAGGGGATTCGACAGGAGGAGATTCGTCGGAGCTCATTGCACTGATCTTTCTTCTTCTTTTATTTCTCTTCGGGGAGGAGGCAATATGCTACAAGTCAGCCATAAATATATTTGCCCGAGAGCTTTCCTGGCGATAAGTCGTGTGTCTCTTGTTCTGTCGTTATAGAGGACTTTGTTTGGCTCGTGTGTGGAGGGCGAAGGCGAAGAAGTTTTGGACGACGAGGCGCCCAGTTCTCGAGAGAAGCTGGGTGTCTGTTTTGGTCAAGTAGCCCTTTTTGAAAACGTTGTCGAAATAATTCTGGTGAGGCGGTCAAGAAGGTTGTTGTAAGAGGTTGCAGAGGCAGATGATGCGCGTGTCGATGAAAGTTCAACGTCGCATAACGGTCACAGGTGGGCCAGATATGCGATTTCGATCGAGGTATGGTGTTGCCGATAGCAAGTAGATGTCGTTACCTCGATGAAATTAATTAAGGTGGATCGCTTTAGGGAGAGAGGGAGAGACAAGAACAGAAAGAGGTTGGAACAAAAAAAACAAAGCCAAGCCGATCCCTTAGTACAGTGTAGGTAGTCTAAAGATAGGTAAGTATCACCAGAGGATGTGAGGGGTCCATGAAATCACTACAGGCAATTTACCTACCTCCTAACAAGCACGTCCCTATGATACAGGATCAAAGCTTTAATAAAGTACTGTATGGATACTACCTCGCTGCTTTATTACCTACCTACTAACCATGGATATGAACTAATCGCCAATGGCAAATTAATCAACTAATGTATGTAGCACGTAAATCGAACATCTCTCCTCCGCCTTTGTAAACTCCCCGTCATATATTTAGTAAGTACTTCTCAATGGCAACTCGACTAATCTACATACACCTATTTTAGAGCTGTAGTATCGCAATTGTCAAGGCGCACGCACTCATCTTTAAAGAGTACCTACGTACTGTGGCATTCCATTCATCAATGCCTTGGTCTTGGGCCATTCTACATTCTCATACTAATGTGCCATTGGCCAGACGCACCCATGTCTCAAGGTAAGTCGACGTGTCTTGCATGTCATTTTCTCCTCAGCAGACGCAACGAAACGTCGAGGGTCAGCTTTGGTCAACCTGTTCTAATGAACCAAGGCATACATTACTATGACTGCACACAAGTTGTCATTGTTCCTCCCCATGCCAGCGAGTAAGCGGTATAACAATCACAAGGGTATCCGTCATATATGAATGTCCGTCATGTCCTAGATGTCACTGGCAAGCTTGGAACCCACGTTTGCGGAACAAAGAGGCCCCCAATCAAAAGCCCAAAACAAGACACAGCCAGGTCTCGAGGCAGCCAACGTGTATCTCGTCAACTGAAACTGCGTTGGCAGCATCGTATCTACTGTAGTCGTTAATCCAATCGGAGACAAGCCGGTGAGCGATGAGGCTCTTGAAAGACTTATAATCAAATCATCACATTGTGGCATGAATCTATTCAGTCATATTAAATCAATTCAGCGGATTTCTGGCAATTGGCTGCACATCAATTCAGTAGGATGAATACGTAACTCATCGTGTTTAAAGCTAAGTGCGCCACTGGTAACTCAACACAATTGACAGGAATGTAAAGACGTGACAAGTCCAAGCTTTATCAATATTTCTCAAGGCTCTATCCATGAAGACGGCCTTGTAAGGGACATCAGTGGGGAATAAAGCTCAATTTACAGGGTCTCGAGTCAAAACGTCTTGACACACCATGAAACATTATGCACCGGATGAGAAGACTTACCTAGGTAGGTATTAAAATGACAAGTACGGATAGGTCAGTGAATCATTTGAACTGTTCTCTCTAGACTTGACCGGTAGAAGGGTCTCGGCTTGCTTGTGGCATAATTCACCAATCACTACATGGTTGCTGATGAAGCACAGATCATGTCTCTTTCGTGATTTTGATTTGTGGCTGTCAAAGAGAATATGACATTAAAAACTTGTAGTTTAAGTTTAAGTTAGCTGACTTATATTGCTTGAGCTGTTTCAAGACAGGACAGGAATTTCCGTCAACGGATAAAGCACGAAGGATCCAAGCACGACCAAGGACGTGGCGTTACCGACAGCATCACCATACCATCTAAGATGTGAAGCATCTGAAAGCCTTGTCGAGGACCATGTGTTTCGTGTGGTGCTTGTAAGTACGCGCTCTGCGACTGCACCGTGCGCCCAAGAATTCCGTATTAACAACCGTGGAAGGTAAAGAAAAGGCTAATAAAACAAAGAATTAAAAAATGCAAGGATGCACACTCAGGTGGATAGAGAGAGCGATTAGTGTTGATGTTTCAAGTCAAGAACAGCACTTGTTTCTTTGAATGGATGGTGTTCCTATAAGCTGGGACGAAAGAACAGTATTGCAATACATTACCCAAATGCAACTCTCTAGCAATACCGGTCAAGGTTGAAAACCTGGTAGTCCGTCAACACTACCTACCGGTGCATCGGTGAGGGAAATAGGAAAGATTGGGGGGCCTGCACGACGTTTCTGCACACAAACATCAATGCAGTACAGAGTATGGTAGAGAGGAACAAAGTAGATGGATAATTATATGCAAAATGTGTGTACCAAGACAAGGTTTGCCGTGCTAGCTCCACTTAGTTTCCAGGAACCCCGGCGAACCCCCTGGTTAGGATTCCATCGACAGGGTAAGGTAAGGTACTGTGCGTACCTAGGTACTATTAGGTTGTTGGAATTCTTGATCGGTCCAGCAATCCGAAAGTTTGTACATCGTACGCTTGATTGTCCTGTAGAACACCTTCTAGTAGGATTCCTGCACAAGTGAGAAAAAGATCTTGAATGCTCGTTAAGTCAATGATTTTTCAGTGCCATTCATCTGGCCCTGTGTGAGGAATGCGGATAAATAGTTCCAACATTGTCATCTGTGTAAGAGATCCCACGGCGCTACGGGCAGCGCCCTCAGCAACGAGCCCACCACAGATTAGGAGTCGATACCAACTAAGGCAACTTGGAAACATGGGGATGCGCGGTACATGCAGGGGAGTCAATTGAAGAAGCTCAACTCCGCTCCGCTACCAGAGGGCTGCCGTGTGCGGGCGGCAAAACATACATCGGGTTTCTCTCCACCAGCCCCGCCGCCCATTCGATTTTGACTTCAAGAAGCAGGCATTCGACGCTCCAGATGCCTTCAACAGAGACGCGGTCTGCAGTCTTTCCATTGCGATTGATAATGGACAGCATGTAGCAGAAGCGTGGCTCTGGCCAAGCCACAGCGGATGGGGGTTTGAGACAATGACCAGCAAATGCGATTTTGGAACGCCGATCAGTACCTGATAAGTTTTCCTACAGCTGAAGGAGCGCTAACACTCGAGTGTTCGTATGCACGCTTGAGGAATATATCGGTGATTAATCGTGGCGGGGGACGTGTCAAGCGCAAATTGAGCCAGGAGAAGGGACGAACGGTAATAACGTCCAGTCGAAGAAGGCCAAAGGTGGGTTTTCCCTGAGCGTTCTCACCCGTCGTAAAGGTATCCGGCAATGTGCTTTTGTTGTCAAGGTTATTAAAACATCAAGGTGTTATGAATCTTCTGACTGGCTTTAGTCCCTTTTTGAGTGACAATCCCATCTTTCCGATCGGTCCACACTTTTCTGGTCCGGAATTGTAAGACAACGGGAATGGTTCACAGTTCTTCTGTACTGAACATATTATTAGTAACTGGCAATGCTTCTTTCGACAGGTGGTTGTGTTGTCTTTTGCGTCTCAAAGCGCACAGCTGAAAAGTGGCGCTGCTCAGGTTTAGGGGAGCTAAGCCTGTGCGTGAGTGTACACAGAGGTAAATAGTATACTCAGGTACCATGGTAGATAGATACCTTGGTAGTGAGATGAGCAGAATATAACAGACAAATTGCGTCTGTCTAGACGTCCACTGCTGTAGAAAATAGGTAACAATGGTGACAGGTAGGTGTTGTTGATATTATATCCGCAACGGGAATGGGAATTCTAATTCGGCGTAAAATAGCGTTGAAACGCAACCCCCTGTATAACCTGAGAGAGTCCACCGTAAGTTTGGTACAGTGAGACCGTCCGACCATATTTACCTCCTGCTTAAATCGGATTTGAACCTACTAACCTAGGGAAGGTACAGTACATACTTGCCCAGGTAGTAGGCACCAGCTTCTATTTTCTCACTTCCATATCTTACAGGTACTAATCTTCTTCATCTCACTTTGGTAGCATCCCATTGCTTTGTTCCGCGTAGGATGGGATATGAACCCGTCTCTTCCCGTCATCTAGACATCCCATCTAACTAATACAGTTCACTTCACAGTCGAGTGAGACAGACAAGGTTCCGCTACTTGGCATTACTTCCTTCCGCTTGCGCTACCTTTTTGACATCGTTGCAAACCAAAACTCCCCAAAGGCTCTGTAAATCAACTCTGCCCCGAACGGTCGAGGTCTCTTTGTAACCAACGACATCCGGTTGTGAGCACTTTGATTCGCACACCTCGCTCCAATTAGTCCATCTGCTAGTTACTTGGGCTGCAGACGCCCCTTCAACCAGGCCAGATTCATCAACGCATCGCATTTCAACTCGACCCCCCAAAGCTCCTAGCTCTAGGCTCCCTTCAAATTCTCGTCTTCGCCCGCTTGCTGACTGGTTCGTGCTGGCTCACACACCCCTGTGCCCCGGTAACTTCTCCACTGTCGGTTCTGTCGCCAATTGGCGCTGCCATCCGGCGACTTTGTCTCGTCATCGTCGAGGCTCCCTGGTGCCTTTGTACCTTTAGTCACGCCCGCTCGCCCTGCCTCCACGAAGCTCCCAGCGCCGTCCTTAGCTGGTTACGGCCGACAATCTGGAGCGACAAGGTCCATCCATCCAGCCATCCGTCTCTTTCTTTCGCCTGCCCACCGCCAAACATTCCCCTTCTAGCCTTGACGTTGATCAAACGTATCTCGTCTGACTTTTCTTCATCTTTCCTTCATCCTTCGGCTTCGGTCGTCTATCCAGCAAACCCATCTTAAGGGTGCCTTTCCGAAGCTTCGAGTCTTGTTTACGATAGCTCACCCAACACGATCCGATCTCCCCGATCTCCTGTTCACCCTTAACTGAACGCGGTACCTGGTTACCATCTTCATCGCCAACTCTCTGTCACTGCCACTTATCATCACGACCAACCGTCGAATATCAAATCGCGACGACAGACTAACAGTCGAATTACAAAAACCCTTCAATTCGTACCCTCGGCCGACACCCCACAGTATCCGACACCGCCTACTTTCGCAAACCGTTGCGACCGTCATGCACCCTTAAAGGACGCATTGTAACCGAATACCACGAATTGAAATCCGTAGCGACGACATATTTTCTACCACAACCGAAGGGCCTCTTCCAGGCCGCTTTTTTCCAATTGTCAAGATGGGCGCGTGCATGAGCTCGAGCAATGAGGAGGTGGACCAGAAGAAAAAGAGTCAGGCTATCGATAAGATCCTTGAGGAAGACTCCAAACGACTACGGAAAGAATGCAAAATCTTGCTATTAGGTAAGGGTGCTTTGGCGGCAGCTAAATTGCTCACCTCCTGCTTTGATAATTAACAAAACTGTCAGGTTCCGGAGAGAGTGGCAAGTCGACAATTGTCAAACAGATGAAAATCATTCACCTCAAGGGTTATTCGGAAGACGAGCTGTTCAACTATCGGCCAACGGTTTTCAAGAACCTTGTCGAATGCGCCAAGGCTGTTATTATGGCCATGCAGCAGTTTGATATCGAACCTCAAAATGAAGAGAACAAGACGCATGCGGAATTTCTGTTGGAATATCAAGCAGAGTCCGGTCCCCAGGCACATATCGACGCGAAAGTCGGTGCTGCCGTACAAGCTCTGTGGAATGATCCAGCGAAGGATCTGTTGATGGAGCATCAGACCGAGTTCTATCTTATGGACTCGGCAGAATAGTATGTGCAACACATCACCACTTGGCGCGATTCACATCTGACTGATCTCGACCTAGTTTCTTCCAAGAAGCAATGCGAATAGTAGCGACCGACTATCTGCCC
Organism: Fusarium venenatum; assembly: GCF_020744135.1. Taxonomy (NCBI): domain Eukaryota; kingdom Fungi; phylum Ascomycota; class Sordariomycetes; order Hypocreales; family Nectriaceae; genus Fusarium; species Fusarium venenatum. The sequence continues at coordinate 5,943,713 of NW_027072131.1, forward strand.
AACGAGATGGATGTGCTCCGGGCGCGAACGAAGACGACAGGTATATATGAAACAAGATTCCAGATGGGGCAATTAAGTATCCAGTAGGCCATCCATATCTCGCATCATGCGCATACTCTCACTGACACTATCACAGCATGTTCGACGTCGGTGGTCAGCGAAGTGAGAGGAAGAAGTGGATACACTGTTTCGAAAACGTAACATCCATTATATTCTGCGTTGCCTTGAGCGAATACGATCAAGTCCTGCTCGAGGAGAGTAGTCAGGTAAGCCGTGGCTTTGCAGCAGTGGCACACGTGAGCGTTCTCTAACATCAAAACCAGAACCGAATGATGGAGAGTTTATTGCTTTTTGATTCAGTGGTCAACTCAAGGTGGTTTATGCGCACCAGTATCATTTTGTTCCTCAACAAGGTTGATATCTTCAAACAAAAGTTGAGCCGGTCACCACTGGGCAATTACTTCCCTGATTACTCAGGTGGAAACGATGTCAACAAGGCAGCCAAATATCTACTCTGGCGATTCAACCAGGTCAACCGAGCACATTTGAACTTGTATCCCCAGTAAGTTCTTTCTCGCGCAGACATGACGACTTGCACGTGATTCTAATGCAGAACAGCTTGACGCAAGCAACAGACACCTCAAACATTCGACTCGTTTTCGCAGCAGTTAAGGAGACTATCTTGAATAACGCGCTTAAGGACTCTGGCATTCTGTGATAGTGAAACGCTGCTTTATTCTTTTTTTCTTTTTCTTCTTTTTTTTTTACTACCACGATGTTAGGTATGGGAAACTGTTGACTGGCGTCGAGAGCATTTTTTGGAGTTTGGGGTACAGGCCGAAGGACGGTCCCGATTTATACGATCCTTGCTTTCTTCTCTTTTATTCGACGCGACGATTATACTACAAACACTTCTCTACGATAGCTCCATCAGCTACGAGTGGAGTTTTCTCTAATCCCCCTATCTCCGACGAATTGCAACTGCTCGAGACACGTACACTAGTCGAAAGACCTCGGCGAAGACATTTCGACAAGAGCACATTCGACACGGTGCTGATTTACGGCCATTATATCTTGGCCTCACATATGTTCTGCTTAACGGGCTTTGGAGTAGCTAGACCTTGCAGGAGCTCATGTTTTTATTTTTGGGTGGGGTTCGTTGGATTGAGGCTAGGCCTTGCACGAGACGAAACTGATGGAAATTATGAAGCGGACGGCATTTCGATTGCGACGCTTCTTGGCGAAGTATCTTGGTTACTTTGGGCTGGGAAGAAATCGTGCGACGTGGGACAGGCGCAGGCATGACGCTAGTTACATTCCGATGGCTTCAACCGAGCTTAGAGATGGAAAGAAGCAGGCGCATGGTTTTTGTTTCTCGGGAGAGAGTGGTGTTTCTGGAGCTGGCTGGGAACGTCATAGGAAGAGGTCCAGGCTGGCATGCTAATGGATTGCTTCTACTCCTACATATGTAGTTTTTTACTTTGCATTCTCGGCCCGAGCGAGGCGAATTGACGATACTCTGGATACAGGTTCGATTTTGATAGCCTGTTGTATAGGATACGTAATGGCAGAAGAGACCGAAGGACTTATCAAATCAATGACAGGGCGATAGTTCGCCTTGGGAAGAAGTGATGTGATGGTTAAGGTGAGATAAATGAGCTTTTATCGGCATCTACGTTGAGTATATAAGCCTCAATTGCCATAATCAACAGTCTGGCCCATTGACTCGAGTCAAGGCTTCATAACCTAGCAAGACCATTGTGTTATGAAAGAGGTAAGTGGCATGGTACAGCAGTAGGTATTCCTCAGGCCTGTGATTAAGCAAAGAATTTTATGACATGTCTTGTCCAAGAACCGAATGTACAGAACTGTTGAGAGCTGTTATGTAGGTACGTACCAAGCTCGATTTGAAGTTGAATGAGAGGGGTTGAATGTGGCTTGGAGCTTTGACCTCGAGCTATGAGGCGATCGTCGAGCTAGTGAACAAGGGCCAATTCTCATGAACTACATCCATCATGACTACATGAAAAGGAGGCGAGATCGTCAAGTTCATTAATCCAGATGGACGAATTTGAGAAGTCGATGTTTTCTCAGCACTCCGATAAAGATAGAGGACAACTGAGTTATTCAAGTTTGTACTTACTAGTAACCGGGTTACTCTATCAACAGGTAGACAAGCATGTAGGATGGATAGGTACTGTGGTTAAGATTAAAGCTCTACGAAGGCTCGGCACGTATCACAGCGACAGCATGCGCGCACACGGAGCAACCCTCATTTTCCTGGTTTATTAAGTCAACATCAACCTATGTACTTGACAGGGCCCATCTCGGTGATACTAACGCGGGGCCGATGCGTACCCCATACTATAAAGAAACTCGGACCATGGCAGGGGTGGTTACCTCTATGCTTATCAATTTGACCTCATCTACCTACCCTGTTGTCCCGGCAGTCTGGTTTCTTGGGGGGTTCACGATCGACGGTGGAGGTTGTTGTCAGATTTGAGCCTCTCTGTATTGTGTTTCTATACAACTGTCTTGAGATATAGAGCCATTGAGGGTAATAGCAGAGTGATGCGAGCCGTGTACACTATCTGACCAACAAACTGAGCTGGCGGGTGGGTACTGTGTGTTTAAAGTCTGGTTGTGTGTCACTTGGACTGGGTGGTATTACCCCCAGCTAGAATAACAAGAAAAAGCTCTCAGCCCAGGTCTATCTATACCAATGTCTACAGCAGCGCTGTGCTCGATTTAACCTGATAGAGAGCCACGCATCATGGTGCTACGACCCCGCCCGCCATTATAAAAGAAGCTTGCACCAAGGCGAGCTTCACTATTGCATGCGTATGCGAGCGGGTCTGTTTTACTATAAGCGCTCAAGTTGCTTTGCCAATGGAGTTGAAGCGGTCTGGATCGTGTCGATTGGCATGAGGGGGAATAGAAGACCATTGATGCATATGTATGTAGAAACGGTCGATGGATCCCTGGAATGAGGGAGTCTCGTAGCCAAACTTGAACATGTGATATGAGAGGTCCAGGGTATGTTGGTAACCTAGCAAGCATCTATTCAAGCTGTGTTAATTGCTACTTTGCTCTGTATCCCGTCCACAATCTTATAGGGGTTTTGATGGCAATTGATCTTGGTCTTGGTAACAAATGCATCGTTCTACAAAAGGAGGTGTGCGTCGACAATGTCGTCATGTCACAGAGTCGTTGCTGCGGGGGAGGGGAACCATGCCATGTCACGCCATGCAATCCGACCAGCCCGTGATGGTATGCGGTTTGGTTGAGAGGGGAGCAGCTTCAACAACGAGACAACATTGGCCGGTAACCGTGGTGAAGGTGACATGATGCGACCCAATGTGAGTTAGATGAAGCAGCTACTGCTACCGGTCAGTGCAGCAATCCATGTAGGTTTGTCTTATTGCACGCTAGTTTAAGTAACAACAACGTTCTTGCCATGAGGAGGAAAGTAAGGCAGGAGTTGGTTGTCATGATGAATACATGGATGGAGTGGGACCGAACCCGTGGAGGAGGAGGAGACGGGAAGCTCCCTCCCACCATCGCGCTTGCCGACCTACCTATAAGCTCAACAAAGCTCCCATCAGCTCCAGTCTCTCATGATCTGGACTGTCTACTACTTCTTTATCTCCTCCCCTTCCACTCTCGGCCACCTCATCATCCTCTCGTAACCTCTTATCTATCTTCGTTTCCAAGTATCAGCTTACAATTGGTACTCAACACTCCTCTTGTCTTGATCCTCTTTCGTTATAACCTTGCTTCTCTCATCCCTATATCTCTTTTGTTAGCTCCACCGAGCCCCTGCCCCTCCAAGCTCCCGTCTTCTCCGGATCCCCATCAGCTAAACGACGTCTCCGGTCGACTCCATCCGCCCAAAACTCCCTGCATTCGAACAGTTTGACGGATAACCGTGAAGCCCTGATCGCCGTGTATCAAATTAAAGGCCCAGCCCATACAAGTTAATCTACCAAAAAATACGACCAAGTTTCTGCATTGATTGAGACTTGAGCATCCGCGATAGAAGCACAATACTCAACAAGCTACTGCAACTTTACCTTGCACCAACGACCCCGCTTCCCCACCTAAAGCTGTGCACATATCGTGTCCCTGTCCAGTCGTCTTATCTGACGTACAGTACTCTTTCAGTGGCATCAGTCAACCTTGATGTAGGTGATCTGATCTGATCTGATTCTCGCTTCACAAGAGGACATGGGCTACACGGTGGTGGTTGAGTATTTAATTACCTCACGGGGCCCCTTTCTCTTTTTTCCCCTTCCCAGTTGCTTTTTGCTCCTATTACTCGACTAACAAGTTTGCCGACAGACACAATGGCAACTGAACAGCAGCGTTTACCTACCCGTGAGAGGCGCCCCTCCACGTCGGCCCCGATCGTCGACATCCAGGGTGCTGTTGGTCCCACAGGCATCTCCCGTCCAAAGCATACCCGAACCGCCACGGGCTTTGGTCCAAGTGAGATCAAGAACTTCGAAGGTATGTTTTTTCTTCGCTCAGCAATCGATTGAATACACATGAATTGTTTCTTGAGTCTCAAACTTTGCCAATTCTTCCAACTCCTTTCCACCAAAAGCCACTCATCCACAACACCCAGAGCAACTTAGTTAGTTGCCAACATCCACTTACACCGTTTTCTAGCCTCAATTCCCGAACCTCAGCGCGAAGCCTGGAAGCGCAACCAGTCCAACGGATTTACTGGTAAAGATGGTTTCGAGAAAGAAGTCGTTCGCCATGTCGAGACCACTCTTGCTCGCTCTGTCCTCAATTGCGATGAAAAGGCAGCCTATGCTGCTACCAGTCTGGCCTTCCGTGATCGCCTGATTCTTGACTGGAACAGGACCCAGCAAAGACAAACCTACCGCGATTCCAAGCGTGTTTACTACTTCAGTCTGGAGTTCTTGATGGGCCGAGCTCTCGACAATGCTATGCTTAACGTAGGCCAGAAGGATATTGCTAAGGGTAAGCAACGCCGAAATCACAAAACCCCCTTTACCCTATTGACACTGGTATCTAGCTGGCCTTGCTGAGCTCGGATTTCGAATTGAGGATATTATTACTCAAGAGAACGATGCCGCTCTGGGTAACGGTGGTCTAGGCCGACTTGCTGCTTGTTTCCTCGACAGTTTGGCCTCCCTCAACTACCCCGCCTGGGGCTATGGCTTACGATATCGGTATGGTATTTTCAAGCAGGAAATAGTAGACGGATATCAAGTTGAGGTGCCTGATTACTGGCTTGACTTCAACCCCTGGGAGTTTCCTCGACACGACGTTGTTGTCGATGTAAGTTACTGAACACACCGTTGGCATCGAACTGTAACTGATCTGGAGCAGATTCAATTCTTTGGTCATGTTAGAAAGACCACGGATTCCAACGGTAAGAACGTTGCCATTTGGGAGGGTGGCGAAATCGTCCAGGCCGTCGCCTACGACGTCCCTATCCCAGGCTATGACACACCCACCACAAACAACCTGAGACTCTGGTCCAGTAAAGCTTCTGGTGGAGAATTTGACTTCCAAAAATTCAACAATGGCGATTACGAAAGCTCCGTTGCCGATCAACAGCGGGCTGAGACCATCAGCGCCGTACTGTATCCCAATGATAACCTAGATCGCGGAAAGGAGCTTCGTCTGAAGCAGCAGTACTTCTGGGTTGCGGCCTCCTTATACGATATCGTCCGCCGCTTCAAGAAGTCCAACCGCCCTTGGAGGGAATTTCCCGACCAGGTGGCCATTCAGCTCAATGACACCCACCCCACGCTGGCCATTGTCGAGTTGCAGCGAATCCTCATCGACATTGAGCATCTCGAATGGGATTTGGCCTGGGACATCGTCGTCAAGACTGTAAGTATTTCGTGCTCTGGTTCTCTCCTGATTCTCTGACAACTCTTTAGTTCAGCTACACCAACCACACTGTTTTGCCTGAAGCTCTGGAGAAGTGGCCTGTTGGTCTGATCCAGCACCTCCTGCCTCGCCATCTGCAGATTATCTACGACATTAATCTGTTCTTCCTCCAGAAAGTCGAGAAGGCTTTCCCTAACGACCGAGATATCTTGGGCAGAGTGTCAATCATTGAGGAGTCCCAGACAAAGATGGTGCGCATGGCGTTCTTGGCAATTGTTGGATCACACAAGGTCAACGGTGTTGCAGAGCTGCATTCAGATCTCATAAAGACCACAATCTTCAAAGACTTCGTCGAAATCTATGGTCCAGACAAGTTCATTAATGTCACCAACGGCATCACTCCTCGCCGTTGGCTCCACCAAGCCAACCCTCGGCTTTCGGAGCTCATCGCTTCCAAGGTTGGAGGCAACGGTTTCCTCAAGGATCTTACACACCTTAACCAACTCGAGAAGTATGCCGAAGACAAAGAGTTCCGAAAGGAATGGTCGGAGATCAAGTACGCCAACAAGGTCCGACTCGCTAAGCTCATCAAGTCTACCGTGGGTGTCACTGTGAATCCTTCCGCGTTGTTCGATGTCCAAGTCAAGCGAATCCACGAGTACAAGCGCCAGCAGCTCAACATCTTTGGCGTAATTCACCGATACCTTTACCTTAAGTCTCTATCTCCCGAAGAGCGTAAGAAGGTCGTCCCTCGTGTTTCCATCTTTGGAGGCAAAGCTGCACCGGGCTATTGGATGGCGAAGCAGATTATTCATCTAGTCAATGCTGTCGGCTCCGTAGTAAACAACGATGAGGATATTGGTGACCTTCTCAAGGTGATCTTCCTGCCTGACTACAACGTCAGCAAGGCCGAGATCATCACTCCCGCATCAGACCTCAGCGAACACATTTCCACGGCCGGCACTGAGTAAGTCAAAATCACCGCGATGAAGGAACAAAGTGACTGATATGCTTGACAGGGCATCTGGTACCAGTAACATGAAATTCGTCTTGAATGGTGGACTCATCATTGGCACTTGCGATGGCGCCAACGTAAGTAAATATCTTCTCCTTTTATTTTCATCGCTGACCAGGCTTAGATTGAAATCACTCGCGAGATTGGCGAGAACAACATCTTCCTGTTTGGAAATCTTGCTGAGGACGTCGAAGACCTCCGACACAATCACCAGTACGGCTCACACGAGATCGATCCTGATCTGCAAAAGGTGTTTGCCGAGATCGAGAAGGGCACGTTCGGCTCAGTCCATGACTTCAGTGCTTTAGTTGCAGCCGTCCGTGACCATGGCGACTATTACCTGGTATCTGATGATTTCCACAGCTACAACGAGACCCATAAGCTTGTGGATGAGGCGTACCAGAACCAGGAGGAGTGGATCAAGAAGACAATCAAGTCTGTTTCTCGCATGGGATTCTTTAGCAGCGATCGCTGCATTGATGAGTATGCTGAGAGCATCTGGAATACCGAGCCTCTTGTTGTCCATGACTAGACTATGAAAGATCAGGGTATGAAAGGTAGACATGGGTACGTGAATAGAATCACAGACTAGCGTGGGGTAGATATAACGGGCACAAGAAGAGTAAAGATGAGCAGACTGATGATAAGTGATTGGATGAAGAGAGAGTTGTCAAACAGAGAGATTCACGACAAGAGGGCAACGTATAGGCTCTCCCTCTAGTAATTAAACGGTCATGATACCATATCGTCCCTAGTCTGCTTGTAATTGTCGAGTTTCCCGTTGTGTTGTTAGTCATGTGAAGGTGCCAAAAGCTGACCGCTGAAAACATAAGAGACGAAAGTCGAAGACCATTTTATGCCATTTTGGAGCGAACTGTTGGTTTATTTATTTCTACATATCCAAGCTTGGAAACCTTGGGTTCTGTTTCCCCTTTCAAAGCAATTGGCTTGATCATCTGGGATGTACTGTCATGCAAAGCGCAATCTAAATGTACCTGACGGTCATGTCCGATAAGGGGTATATATTGACAGTGTAGATCGAATAGAGTATGAAAAGACCGCCCAACCTACAAGATACAGCAGCGCCATCACCGGGATCGAAGGAAGTTGATATTCTAAAAGAGATCTGATCGGTAGGATGGTAGAGGAATACACATCTGACGTGTTGCTAGAGGGAGCACCAGGAGATAAATGAAATAAACACCCTACAGTATACATAAAGAGCGTTAACTGAGTGGATGGTAAGAACGCAAGGTCGATGAGTTGTGGATTGCAATGATTCGCTACCGAATAGTTGGAACAGTTGGGGCGGGAGTCCCCTTGGTTCGCCTCTGAGAAGATCCGCGTGGATTGATGGGCACGGGGAGAGCTTAAGGATGTGGTGGATGCCGATCAAATGGTCTCGACTGGAGGGGTAGCGGCCGATCCGGTGCATGCAAGAGAAAAATAGGGTAAGGATGGTTCTGCTGGTTACCTAGTGAAGCGGGAGGGCAAGATGAATCTCAGATGGGATGGAAGATGGATGGATGGACGGGATCGACAGGGCAGGCTCGTGTTGTGAGGCCAGGGTAGAGGAGTGGTGATGGATTAATGGGCATTTTCTCTACGAATCGCTGGCAGGACGATGATCTTTGATTAAGGAATGGGAATTAAGTGGGTGAGTCTGTTACGATTCAGTCGTTGCATGTAAGTCATGGTAACCCTCGACAACACTCGTATACCCTCACCGCAATAGTGAAGCAAACAACTCATGGTCGAGAGAAGGGATTTTGTTCATCCAAGACATGTTGAACCATGCATTCAATGAATCGTTGGTAGAGAGACACACGCATCATACAAACTCCCTACTATCCAGGGCACTCGTCTGTGGGACTCTGTATACTGCATGCGCTTGGGCAACAAGCTGGTCAGGGCTGTTAAGGCTTCTGTTTCCGTTCTTCTTTTTTCTTTTTTCTTTCCCTTTTTTTTTTTTTACTTAGATGACGTCGATAAACGAAAAAATGAGATGTCCATAACCATGGATAAATCCATTGCAGGGTCATAGTGAGCGCGTGATGGGCAAACCTCAGATTGAGCTGCAGTCAATTCAGGTTGGCTTGCTAAAGAAGTGGCTCCACTTCAGAGATTATTCGGGAGAATATTCGATCGTCCCATTGATTTCGCGATGAGCGGGTTAGGTCATTGAGCATGAGGGATCGAGGTTATAAGTACCTCTCCTACCAGAGTTTGGTACAGAGGTACCGACCCGCACAATAGATCGGAGGCCGGGAATGGGTCCTGGCGCCGTTGGAAAAGAATCTAAGACGACGAAAGGGAAAAGGACAATCAAACAAGCGTAGCGTGCATTGGGCATGCGCTGTCAAAATGGCTGACAGGGGTAAGACAGCAGAGGCCGAATTGACGTCATTTCTTGAAACATGCCATGTGAAGTTGAATGCAGGTTTTTGCAGACAGCGAGACAAGGACAGTGAGAAAAAGGACAAAACAAGTTGTTGTCATGAGCTGTATACTGGTTAGAATCGTACTGCGGACGATATATGATATTATTTGATGAGATGGTTGGCTGAAGCGATGCCATGATGAGAGAGATAGAGATACAAGGTGGGCTTGGCATGAAAGTTACAGTGCGTCCATCATGGCAGCCAGGTTCTACATTGTGAATAGAATCTCGCACGTGGCAGGCATATCGGGAAGATGATAATCTCTTGAGAGAAGCCAATCCCTAACAAGCATCAGATATTGCCAATAATTCACCCGCCGTCTCGTCATCGAGGTGAAGCAACCTGAAGGTATTATGATGAGGGCTGTTTCGCGTCTATTTCCATCTCGAGGACCCTGATTTGCATGGACTACCTGGGTTGATATCTGTAAGGGCTCTACCGTGCATCGGGAAATCAAAATCTCGACTTTCCGCATACTGAATAAGAAAGCTCCATCATTTGTTCGTATGTGAGAGGTAGACAGCCTGGTGTAAGTGTAGCGCATAACCTTGATACCCACCACTCCCAAGAGATCTCGATCATTACGTGTTGCGACTTGCCAGGGTCCTTTTCATGGACGGGAAAGCGCAACCAAATAGACGGTGACAAGGAACGGGTCCTCTAGAAGGAAGGTACCTCCCGTAATACCTGGAGGGCATTCACCTAAACATGGAAGCAACAAGCCTCCATGCGCCCCGGAGCTCTTTCCCCTCATCATGCACACCCCACTAAGAAAAACCGGCGGTCCTCCGTTCGTACAAACCAATGCCAATACTTTGCGCTTTGATGGGACTGACGGACCCTAGGATCGGGCTGTTTAATTCTATTCCATGTCATAGTATGTCCTCTACCATGGATGTCACGTATATATGTACATGTGCCCTCCCATCCCTCATGTTAAACCCGTTCCTTGGCTGAAATTTCGCTTCTCTCCTCTTCCTCCTCCTCAGACTTTCATCCTTTGACAAAACCCGAACCTACTCACTACCTACCCTGCCTACCTCCGTACGGCCTACCCTTGGCTTAGCTGTCCTTTGCCCCGTTAGCATCACGATCGACGCTAGACCGACTCAGTAAGGAACAATCCTGACTTGATCCGAAACGAGTCTCAAAATCGAGGCCGCTTTTACAAGCAAAAGACGAATAGAGGTAAAATCCCCCTGTTGCGCAGTCAATACTGTCAACACCCCAGTCTTCCTCAGCGTTTGGAACCTACCCTTGGCCGGAGTCAAGCAAATAGCCTGTTTTGTCTAGCCTCTGGCCGCCAACCATATACAAGAGTATTGGCGGGAGACCCTACCGGTTCATTGGGGTATGATGGTGTCAAGGTGCCTCATTCTATGGAGCTTGATAGTTTTGGACCCCACTCATGTGGGTGAACTGAACGTGAGAGCGAAGAGCCCATAGCCCCTATGGACGGTGTCTGTGCTCCCTGGGTTCAGGCTTATGCTGCCCTGGCTTGGTTGCTATACACTGGACAAGCGATAACGAATTGGCTGCTGCCACCGCTATTGTTGGACAAGACAAGACCGGGACCCTCCCGTCGTCTCGTTTGCCTGGGTTCCAACAGCAGTCTTGTTCTCAGGGGCCCCGCCTGAAGCTGCCCCTCACCACTCATGGGCCTGGCTTTACACGACAATTCATGAAGTGTTTCCGATTCAGCAGCAGTGCTCCGGTACCTATTCGCTGCCGAGGACTGGCTGTACGGTGTGGCGATTCCGCGACTTCCAAAATTGCCCATCAACTGACTGACTTTGTCGTTTCCATATGTAACGGTCGCTAATATTGCAATAATTGATAGACACGTTGCTCTCGCCTACCTCACCTACCCCGCCTATTCCTACCTGTCAACGACGCCTTGATACCACCAAAGGAAAAGACGGTCACAAAAAGTCAACAAAACAACAAACAACGATAAATCTCAATCGCTGTGTGATCTAAGTCTTTCAGCGACCTCGCCGCCAACCACCCACACCTATCAAACCATTGTCAAGTGGGATACTCCCGCGTCTTTTGTCGCCCCGCGCTCAATACGCATACTCATCGACATCGAAACCTGCATCGCTTTTTTTTTACTGCTACCCCGGTCACGGTCATCGTCTTTTTCTAGATCGTCGATTTCCCATTCACCTGACCCATTATCGGTCCATCCCATTTCCATCCCCAGCAACCCATCCAATCCAACAACTAGATTGGCTTTTTTGTACTTTACTTTATCTCGCACCGCTCGCCAGGACCAGCAAACAGCCCTGACTTGACGATCTTGAACGATTACGTCTGCGCCCCGCCCACCATCCATCATCTATACCTCATCTTTGTATTCTGTTCCTCGTTTTGCAGCTAGGAAACTCCTCACCTTTCACTTTTACCTTCAACATCAAACTTCTCGCTCAACAACCACATATTCACCATGGCCGAGTTCGTACGCGCTCAGATCTTCGGAACCACATTCGAGATCACCTCGAGGTAAGTTTGACCTGTCTTAAAGTCCTACTACCCGCCCATTCATCGCAGTACTGACTGTTGCGCGCAGATACTCCGATCTCCAGCCCGTTGGTATGGGAGCTTTCGGTCTCGTTTGGTACGTCCACCCGGCCTTCGTAGAATCTCTGCGCCCGATAACTGACCAGCCGCAACAGCTCTGCTCGAGATCAGCTCACCAACCAAAATGTCGCCGTCAAGAAGATCATGAAGCCTTTCAGCACACCCGTGCTTGCCAAGCGCACATACCGTGAGCTCAAGCTGCTCAAGCACCTTAAGCACGAAAACGTGAGCGCCATCCCCGCCATACCTCAACCCCACGCAGCTCATTTTCGACGCGTCCCCTAATGCTTTGCTTCGCACTCGAGCAATTACTCGCTTCTTGGGCTAACATGCCTTCTTTTTAGGTCATTTCTCTCAGTGATATCTTCATCTCACCCTTGGAAGACATGTACGTTACCCAGCTACGGCGGGCTCTACCCCTCCCCCGCCACGTTTCCCCGCGTTCTTGCGCTGACAGCATTGCAGCTATTTCGTCACAGAACTCCTCGGTACCGATCTCCACCGATTATTGACTTCGCGCCCTCTCGAAAAGCAATTCATCCAGTATTTCCTTTACCAGATCATGGTATGCTCACACTGCGTTTAGCTAAGCGGACCTGTTTATCAATGACCATATATACTGACGTTTGGTTTACCTGCAGCGTGGTCTAAAGTACGTGCACTCGGCGGGCGTTGTCCACCGCGACCTCAAGCCTAGCAACATTCTCGTCAACGAAAACTGCGATTTGAAGATCTGCGACTTCGGTCTTGCCCGAATCCAGGACCCCCAGATGACTGGTTACGTTTCCACACGATACTACCGAGCTCCCGAGATTATGCTCACCTGGCAAAAATACGACGTTGAAGTCGATATCTGGAGTGCTGGCTGCATTTTCGCTGAGATGCTTGAGGGCAAGCCTCTTTTCCCTGGAAAGGACCATGTCAACCAATTCTCCATCATCACCGAGCTCCTCGGTACTCCTCCTGATGATGTTATTAATACTATCGCTAGTGAGAACGTGAGTTACATAGTCCCCGCAAGTCTTTATCCAAGCATCCAACTGACCATGGATAGACTCTTCGATTTGTTAAGTCGCTACCCAAGCGCGAGCGACAGCCTCTCCGTAACAAGTTCAAGAACGCAGACGACTCAGGTACGATTGCAGTCATTAGGAGGAATTGAAGAACAACGAGCTGACGACAGTATTAGCTATTGACCTTCTCGAACGCATGCTTGTCTTTGACCCCAAGAAGCGAATAACTGCCACCGAGGCTCTCGCTCACGATTATCTTTCTCCCTACCACGATCCTACAGACGAGCCTGTGGCCGAGGAAAAGTTCGACTGGAGTTTCAACGACGCCGACCTACCTGTTGATACATGGAAGATTATGATGTAAGTCAAGTGCAAGTCTCGTCACCTTGCAAATGCTGACAGAACCTAGGTACTCAGAAATTCTCGACTACCACAATGTTGAAGCCGGTGTCACCAACATGGAGGAGCAGTTCAATGGACAATAGGAGGAGGAAGTGGTTAATAAGGGGGATGAGATGCTACCAGTGCATACATACTTAAGGGAGAAGCAGACCAAGTCACAGTGCCGATGATACCACGAAATTCAACGCATACGCCCATGATCTATCCCACCACACTCACACTATCCCGTGCCCACATGAAAAATACGATACAGAAGAAACGAGAAGATTTGAACGGAAGACGAGTGTCGAGATATCCACCGCAACAAATGAGTATGCATATGCAAGAACACGAACGCACGTCTGGCGTTGGGGAGATAAGGGAAAGACTCTGGAATTGAAAGACGGGGACATGTGTTAAAACAAACCACCTTCACGAGGGAAATGTTTATCATCTTGGGCCAAGAGGAGCTTTTTTATTTTTAGTTTTATTTGTTTATCATCGTTCTCCTTTACCCTTTCCTCAACATATATGTTATTTTTATTGTTATTTTTATCGGTTTAGGCAAGGTTGTAGCGGGGCATGAAAATACACGATGCACGATGGCTCCCGGGTTACATATGCTGTTTTTTATTATTATTACTCTTTTGGCTAACTAGTTGGTATACTCTGGACGTTTGGGTAAATTATAGAGCTTGTAAATGACATGTTATAATCAATCAATGATCCAATTCCTATCAAATACAAGTGGCATGTACTGAGTGGGATGAAGTATGATGCACAAACGTGCTAATAGGCAACGATAATGCAATTGCTAAACATGTCATGTTTTCAGGGATTACTACTTGAAACCCTCAAAAATGGAGAAAAGCTCAAGATGTTGAAGTTCAAAATACGTCATATTCGTGTAATGTTGTCGTAAAAACCTCTATATATCCATTATTCATTCTGGTACCCACATCGCATGCATACGTACACATACTTGTGAATATCTTTTCCTTGTGCAATTTTTACTCCCCTTGCCGAATGATTCAAGTACAGCTTTCTGTCTGGAGCAAAGCCTCAAGCCCGTCCATTTCACCGCTGTGGTATACCATGTCGTAGAATTGACCTCGTCTGTTGTACAAATCGCGAGGCGAACCGTACCTGTAGGGGGCGTCAGTTGTGTATCACAATAGGTATAAACTCATGGACATCTTACTCAAGAACCCGTCCGGCACTCATAACTACAACAGTATCATAGTCAATAATTGTACGCAGACGATGTGCGATTGTTACCAAAGTGCGGTCGCCCCCCGCAGCTTCAAGTTCCTGCCGTAGAACAGTCTGAATGCCCCGGTCAGTTTCATAGTCCATACTTGCAGTGGCTTCATCGAGCAACATTAGCTTATTCTGGCGAATAAGCGCACGGCAGAGCGAGAGGACCTGTCTTTGGCCATGCGAGAAGTTTTCACCGCGAGGGTCAACACTTGTCGCTAGGCTCACTACATTGTGCTCGTCATCAGATGAAGATGTGTCGTTGTCGCTATCGTCAGAAGCTTGGGGAGAGAATGATGCAATGCCCTTGCAGTTTTCTAGAGCTTTGTCGAGGACCTTCTTGGGAACTCGACCGGCAGGGTCCAAGTTTGACTCGACAGTACCGTTGAACAGTACTGCCTCCTGGGGAATGATAGTAAGACTCTCACGGAGACGATGTCGAGGAACTTTTGTAATGTCAACACCATCATAAAGGATCTCGCCTGACACCACATGAGTAAAGCGTAAGAGGGAGAGAACCAGCTAGAGAGGAATATCGTTAGTGTTACAGTTTGCTCCTCGAGTATCCGATACTTACTGTGCTTTTGCCAGACCCTGTTCGTCCTACCACGGCCACGCGCTCACCGGCTTTGAACTTGAGATTCACGTCGGTGAGAACGTCGGGTCCATTAGGGTCGTATCGAATCGTCACATTTCGAAACTCGATCTCGCCAGTCCTAGGCCAAGATTTGGGAACCACACGTGATAAATCGTCTGTGTATTCGCCTTCCTCTGGGTAGGTTTTGTCATCTTTCTCTTCTGGTTCCAATTTGACGTACTCTTTGACTCGGTGAAACTTGATACTGGGTCAGAAGGCATTCGGTAGATAGCAGCGATTGTACTCACACTCTGCATCTCTACTTCAAGATCGTTCATAGCTCGTACCAACAACAAAATTGTCTGGCTGAGCCCATTCGCGTTCGTGAGAGAGAAACCGACCAGTCCTGCGGCCACAGCACCCGTCTGTGAAACTGCAATTATGCCGGCCGAAAGACTGACAAGCGCTGTCACAAAGTCGACACGTACAGCCACCCATCGATTGGCATTGAAACTGGCTTCCGAAGAAGCTGACCATATCCGTAGTTTGGCAGCCAGTTCTTCTCGAAATGTCGATGCCATGCCATTCCTGGCACGAATGACAGGGAGACCCGCGAGAGTGTCGGCAAACTGAGAGAAGACGGGCGACTGGGCTGAAGAGGTCAATCGTTTGATTACGACAGCAGTTCTAGTATAAGCCTCGCCAATAAGAACACCAAACAAGCACGTGAAAAGTGCTGGTATCATGAAAATTGGCATGATACTACTAACAGCTCCAATTCGGAATAGCATGAGAAGAATTGTATCAAGCATGATGCGTAGCATAGTACTGATCGTTCCATCAAGAGAGGCCATGTCACTAGAGAAGCGATTGGTGATGCGCCCAATAGGGATATGTTTAAACCACGACAATGAGACGCGCATAATGGCACGAATGAAGTCGTTGTGTAGCTTTCTCGCAGCGTTCCAGGCTCCCCACTCAAACATTATGATGGCTAAACAGTAGCTACCGATTTCAAGCAACGTTAGCCCGGCAAAGATTCCCATGTAATATGGGATATCGACATGCGCTTGGTGATTGTAAGCCTCAACCCAGACAGAAAGCCACAAAGCGGACAGGAAGGTGAAGATATTTGTAGCGAGAAGAAGTCCAAGACAGGTGATGACGAACACGGGATGACCGAAGTAGTTCATGTATTGCAAAACTGGTGTCGAATTTAGTAAAACTTCAAAAATGACAAGGGGGTGCTTACAAGTCAGGCGGCCAACCTTCCCAGATGCCTTCATTTCCTGGCTAACAATATCCCTGTGGTACTTTTCTTCAAGGATTTTGTTTATATCGTTCAAATCATCGCCATGGGGTTGAATCTCTTGCATTGCATCATCGTGTACTTCATCCTCATCTGCGTCGCCCCCGAGAACTCGGGCAATGGCAATTGGCTTGCGAACAACACCGATTTGGGGCAAGGCAGACTCTACCTGTCCCTTCTCCAACATAACAGAGAGATCGGCTTGCTCAGCAATCCAGGGGAGGTTGGTCACGAGCACAGTTGTTCTCCCCCTCAGAAGATCGCTACAGAAGCAGTGTTTCCAAACACCAGCAGCCGTCTTTGCGTCGAGTGCAGCAAAAATGTCATCGAGTAATAGTAGCGGCGATTTGGAATATAAAGCTCTGGCGAGGGCAACCCTAGCTCTTTGACCACCGGATAGAGAAGTTCCGTTTTCACCTACAACGGTCATATCCCTAGCTGGCAGCTCCTTGAAGTCTTCCCAAAGACAGCATGCTTCAATGACCCTGTCATAACGTAACTTTTCCATTGGACTGCCAAAGAGAATATTAGCTTGGATACTATCGTTCTGTAACCAGGCTGACTGAGAGGCGTATGCCACGTCGTCTGGCCTGATCACAGATCCACTTTCCAAATACGTTTCACCAAGGATAGATAACAAGAGAGTGGTTTTTCCACTGCCGCTTGAACCTCCAATCACATTGAGACCTCCTTGAGCAAAGTGCAAGGTAATGTCGTTCAATATGAAAATGGCAGCCTTTGTCTTGCGGAACGAGGCACCGTCAATGCTAAGCGGTCCTACAGGATACTGTGGGATGGGGACAGTACTCGCAAAGTATCTATCAAGTCGGGCTACCGAAACCAGAGCGCTCGCAAAATTCCTGCCAAAGGCACTAGCTTGCATTATGTTTCGACGAACGTTCTTGACAAGAAAGATAGTTGTGAAAGCGGTCGCGGCATCGAGTCGGCGCTTTGAGAGGCCGACATGTAGGCCAAACATTACAAGGAGAGATAAATAAGGAACGATTTGCATAACTTGATTCAGAGAAGCTTGAATCAGTGAAGTCCTCCAGAGTTCCTTTTGTTCGGCCGAGCGTGCGCCGATGATCTTTTCTGTGATGGGATCCTCCCATGCAAAATACTTGATCGCGCGGAGAGAGGCAAGATATTCTGTCACTAGTGACATACGGGAGTCCTGAGCCTTTCTAACCCGACGCTGAGAATAAAACATCAAACGTCCAAGCCAGATGGAAAGAGGGGTAGCCAAGAATAAAATAGCATTCCCCACCAAAGATGCCCAGCCCATCATCCTGTACATGCCGACAATGGATATCAGGGTGCCAACAGGAGTGCCGACAGTTGCCTGAATGATATCTCTAGATTTGTAGATGGCATCTATATCGGAAGCCATGAGATTAGCCAGACGTCCAGCGGATGTACTTTTGGTGCTCGTTTGCCCGCTTGTGTCTCTAGGTTTCGTGCCTGATGACTGTAGCTCGAAAGGATCCTCTTCCATCTCCATTGAAGCCAAGGCAGTATAATACAGCTCCTGGGTAAAGGCAGATTTAATACGAACCACGAGTCTGGTGGATGTAAAGATATACTGCTGGAAGGCAATAGAACGCGATAATGGGCCAATGAACATGAGGAACAGCCAAAGCCATGGCTTATAGATGGCGCCCTCTGGGTTAGCAAGATATTCAAGGAGCTTAAACATGGCATATGCAGCTATGTTCTCTACCGTGTACGATGTGGCAACCCAGAATGACATGAGAATCAACTCGCGCCTCTGGAAGCGAAGGACTGTGAAGAGAGTCTTTTTAGAAATCGAGCGGGCTTCTTGGACACGGCGAAGGAGGTACATAGGCTCGTCATACCATGCTATCTTTGGGATATCAGCCATGCCGAGTTTCCTCTTGGCCCCCTTCCAAATGACTGGCGTTAGCCAGTCATATGTGCAGTAGTAAGTGAACCAGCTGCAAGTTTCCTCAGGAGCCGGTTCATTCTGGTCATAACCAGGAATGTTGAGCTCGTTCTGAAAAGGGGTCCATTCTCTTGGTGTGATGACTGCAATGGCAGAAGCCGCTGCAATGGCGATAACGCTCCCTAAAGTGCTTGTGTCGTGAAGACACACAGTGCCAACCTGAATACACGGTAGCATACGGCCAGAGACGAGAATGACCAAGGTAGCTGGGAGCACAAAGTTGATTTGATGCAGTAATACATGGCGCCATTGAAGATGGTTGAAGAGGCGTAGAAGTCCAAGGATGAAGGCGTATGCAATGGAGATTATGTTAATCCAATGTATTTTGTCCTGGGTATAAGCAAGTGTAACGAATACTAAGGCAGTGAGCCTTGCCACTTGTGAAACAATTTCATACGGCCAACGGATTTTGGCGGCTTTAGAGCGATAATTGGACTCTTGTCGACGAATTCGATCTAAGTTGTAGATGAGTTGCATAAGAGACAGGGAGAGCACTACGGCCTGTGGTATCCCAGACTGGGCAGAGCGTGACACCTGATGTATCCACGGTACTTGGGATAAGGACATGGCATTTTGGTAAATGCTGCGGACGTCAGTACGATCCCTCAGCCGTTTTGAGCTTCACATACCCGGTGAAATAAGACGACTGTGGTAATGACATGGATTGGTTTTGATCATAGGGAGAGAATTCATGCCCGCCAAAGCGGTGTATCATGAGATCCATGATGGCGACATGGACATGAAGAATCTAAGATGAGAGATGCAAAGCAGAACAGAACGTGGACATGGTCTAGTAGATAGTGAGTGTATGATGTTATCCAATTTGAAGTTGATGTCAATATCACAAACGCAACAGAAATGATGAAGGAAGGATGAATAGAGGACAGTGAAGGAATCAAGAAGTAACAGACTAACCACCTGAGTCTGGGTAAGTGCTAAGCAAGTTCAACCCAGCCTGTACCTGCACCTTACCGTACCTGCCTTATCATTTTGAAGTCATGATCATTGAATGGCTGGGGACGAGTGGGCAAGTGGAGCAACCTCGCCCGAACATCGGGGCGGAATTGGCAACTTACAGTAACCGGCGGTTTAGTGCTGAACGTTAACTGCCTAGCGGGTTCACCTCCACTGTTTCCAGTGGGCGACGGACCTGGACGCCGGCCTACCCGTGGGGGTTCCAATAGACGTCGTCGAGCTCTCTTCTCCCAGCTGAAAGCAGGGGCCATGAAGAGACATCAAAAACCTAGACATGGAAGCATGGCAGACGTATTGACGCCTAAACTATTCGTACATCAGTCGTTGATGTTCTTTGACCGCTTCATTCTCTTGCTGACCGGTCTGCCGGTTTCGGCCCGCTGCCTACTCGTTACCTCCTCTGTTGTCTCTTTATGCACACCTCTCCATTGCAGCCAAAAAGTGACCGTGGCTGCATCCATCAGAATAGCCGTGCTATCTCCCAGTAGCTTGTTAGCATGTTCAGAAAACCACAGGCTCAAGGCATCGATTTGTAGCCTGAGACCAAGGCTCAAGGTCCAACATAGTCTCCGGGGAAAACGGCATTGGTTCACGCGGATCGCGTAATTGGACGATTTATCACGTCAATTCAAATTACGGTATGCCCAGTTGCTTTCGGATTGCTTGGTAGGATGGTCCGCCCACCTCTTTCAACTTCTAAGCATGATTGGATGTGTCTTATAGAGCATCAGTACAATCACAGTTACTGCTTAGGTATCCTGCAAATGGATGCATTCGCTCTTTCGGGTGGGGCAGAGAATATCATCGGTAATATGCAAAGCAGATATTCAAAAAACCCAAAACGGATATACTTGATTGGATTCCAACCCTAGGTATTGAGCATACGGAGAGCCACAGTCTGTTAGCTGCCAAGATCCGGAACTACAACGACGAAGAGAGCTGCCAAACCCATACCAGCAGCACTAGTGCGACTGCATGTTCTCATACTTGGTAAGAAGGCATATGATCTATCTTGGTATCAAAATATTTGAAGGATATTTGCTTCTTCGCAAACTAGGGTAATTAATCACACAATTTCATCACAAAGATCAACTATATATTATTTGATAATACCTAGGATTCCATAGCCAATCAATAAGGATTCAAATGTGAACCAGGTGTGCTGGCGCAATGGTAGCGCGTAGTCCTCCTAAGACTAAGGCTCAGGGTTCGAGTCCCTGGTATACCGGAGTAAATCCTTTTGCTTTTTGATGAACTCGATGCTAATAAGTACCGTGGCTTCGCCCGGTGTTTTTAGTTTTGATTCCGTGTGAAAAGGAAGAGTGCAGGCAGCCGCTTTATTCACCCCTCTAGTATCCGTAGAGTGTTTGTACCTTGCAACCAAGGGTCGTCTTTGTCTTGCCCAGAATTTAGGTAGGCATATTAGTTCTGCCAGGTACTCCTTACAGTCCTGAGTGTATACCATACCTCAAGATTTCAGAAAAGTTGTAGAAGAATAAGAGATGTAGCAGGCCTTTATGCTATAGACTATGCTTCTTCGGCTGTTTATTCTTATATCCTAAGTCTTCGGAGCAACCTCTCTGCAACCCACTAGCCATAGTGTTGATTCAAATACACACATGTCAGTCTCGTTT
Source organism: Fusarium venenatum (assembly GCF_020744135.1). Classification (NCBI taxonomy): domain Eukaryota; kingdom Fungi; phylum Ascomycota; class Sordariomycetes; order Hypocreales; family Nectriaceae; genus Fusarium; species Fusarium venenatum. The sequence continues at coordinate 5,964,735 of NW_027072131.1, forward strand.
GCTAATGTCAGGCTCGTAACCTAAGCACACAGCCGTTGCATAGTCACCGTCATGGCTAATCGTGACCAAGGCACTTGTGTCCTCCACCTCTCCCTCGCCACTGCGAATCCGCGCGATGGGCGGTCCGCTGCCCAGTGTTGGACCCTCTACAGGCCGTCTCTCAATCACCACATCGTGAAACGTCAAACGTCGATGCGGATGTGCTTTCATGGCAGCCTCCTTTGCCGCGAATCTAAAACAAGGCGCTGAGTAAGCGGACGGACATGTTGTGATATGCTTGGAGCCAGATACCTTCCAGCCATGAATGCAGCACAGCTCCACATCTCGGGGTCGTTTGTAGCAATCTGCTTGTGCAGTTGGCTAGTCTCATTTACTTTGTGCAGAGCATCCTGTAGCCCATGCTTTTGCGCCTTCACACTGCCGAGGACATTTATACGCGCATGATTCACAGCTAGTTCTTGAGGAGATAAAACTCTGTTCACAAAGCGCGCAGCTCGAGGACCTGATAGAATCGCATAGATGCGTGATATTTGGCAAATATCGTTTCCAATGTTGATTGGAAAAGGAAATGCCCGTAGAGGCTTCATCAGCACTGCTCGATAAATGTTAGTTATGTGGTTGATGTACCATCAGTAACTGGCGATCTTGGTTTCTCTTGGTTGAGCCGCTAGTGTCGGCACCTTATCGATTAAGCTCCACCTTCTACGTCATCAAGCATTTAATTTAAACATCATTCCCTTTGACCTTGTCATGTCTTTTGAAAAGACCTTCAATTGCAGCTAAGCTCATACCTAGGTAGCAATCTGAACAACATGTTGATAAAACCACAACGCCAGATTCGCCCATTACTCCGCATTCAACGTGGGTGTTGAATGATGCAACAACAGGCCGGCTAAGAATAATGAACAAAAGACACATGATGGCTGCTAAACTGCTTGGATTCCAAACGCAAATCGAAAGTAGTTGGCCATAGGCCTAATGATCAGGGGCGTTACCGCTACCCTCGTAATTGTTTTAACATTTACTCAGCAAGCAGAGGAGCACGTTCCTGGTCAGCAGGTGCGCTGCGCCAATTGACCTCCCTGCCTGTTGCAGCAGGGACAGCAACGACGACAGTGGCGATAAAGAGAAGAGCCATAATGATAAAGGCAAAGATCCACTGGAAGGCAATCACCTGGTGAAGGAATTGGGAAACTCCAATAGCGGCAGCAAAGACGCTGAGCGAGAAACCCATTGTGTAATCCTACGTGTTGTTAGTGTACTGTGCCACTCGGGCGGGTTAAGAGAGCATACCTTGTAAACCATGATGAAGAAGAGTCCATAGGCGAGGATGGACCAGATGAAGATGTTTCCAAAGATACGAGGGACAAGGTGGTGAGGATGCGGAATCATCAGAGCACCGTTCCAGTAAATGGCAACAAAAGTCCAGGCCAAAGGTCCAGAAACAACGGGAGTGTGGATAAATCGGGGGTAGGTGTTGTGGCGGAAGTAGAGCGAGGAAAGATTGATGAAGTTGAGAATCAGGATAACCTCAGCCCAGTGGAAGTGAGAGCGAACAAAGAGCATGACAAAGGCGAAGTGGAAGAGGTTGTTGAAGATGAAGTGGCTTCCAACGCTGGCAGCAGCGTGAACGATGTCAGAGTTGCTCGAGAAAAGATGTCCGATGTAACCAGCCTGGAGGATGAAGAGGACAATCCTAGTAAAGCCATTAGCACAGGAACAAACATACGTAGGGCATCGGGAAGATACATACCAGTAGATGGAGGTGATGATTGGGTTCAGAGTGAAAGCAGTGCGGTACATGTGGTTCTGCTCCCAGATCTTTCGGTTTCGAGTGTGGCCATCGTCGGGACGGTGAAGGGTATAGTAAACGGTAACGACAAGGGACAGGATCCAGGTGATAAGGGTCAGAATCTTGTAGGTGAGGATCGTATTGTTCGAGTGAGAGTCCCTTTTTCCAAAGGGATTATCTATTGGGTAAGTTAGTTGAAGTTCACGATGGGGCAGGGGAAAGGGTCGACGTACACTGCTGCCAGTTCGCCATGATGAAGTATTGATGGCTCGAGGTCAAATCCTAGTCGCTGGTTAAAGGTTGAAGAGGAAGAAGAATGAGAGAGTATCAGGAGATGCTGTGAAATTGTGGCAGAAGGAGAAGTAGTATTTAAATCACGGCTGACATGTACAGTGACATAAGGAGCTACTGGGGAGTTAGGACCTACCTGAAGGAAGGTGTGGTTCACTCCATTGCTTTGCCTTAGTTCTGCGGGGAAAAGAGGGGCAGGAACGGAACAGCCACACCATATATGACGGTATGGGTGTCACACCACACGCCATGATCCAAAACAAGTTCAGTGTTGAGGACAAAAGAAAAGTGCCTGTCTGAGGTGGGTAATTTGACTCAGCATGTTCAGTATGCCACTGTAACTCATTAAGGATTGGTTAGCTTCTAATCCAATTGTAAATACCAATCGCATTATGAGTACTGTAACAATACAAAGCAAAGCAAAGCAAAGCAAGGCAGGTAGTGAGTATCTGTCTGCTTGCAGTAAGACCTACGCGCCACAGGAAGGGCCACTAAAGGAGGGTGGAAGCGCATGATTACTTGTCGTCACCCTAAGGTGATCCATGTTGGAATGGGAATATTGCCTGGCCTTGCCCAACCTAAGTGAGCGATGCATGTTTTGATGCTCTGCCCTGCTTGACCAGATGACCTCGCTAGAGGAGCGCTAAAACACCGATCAACTAGAATTTGCCGGGGATTAAAAAGAGATTAGGCTGTCATTGGTTTTGAGGTGTTCAAATTGGCGACCATCACGATTCGAGAACAGACTGGTGTGATACAATGGGGAATGACAGTGGTGCCAGATGAGGTACATTGTAATTGTCTATGTAACTGCATGTATGTGAGACAATGGATACTCTAGATATTGACATCCATACTCCTTTCTTTTACGACATCGAGGTAGGTAAATATGATACCTGGATAATTGATGAGTTTGATCTGTATTTCTCATGAATCAAAGCAAGTTACAGTGCATACTCACCTAAGAGGTCATCGCTAGTGGATCATTCAGGAGTGTTTTATCCCCGGAGGTAAGTCCTGTTTCTGTCCCATCCTTCCTGTTCTGCATTAACCTGCGTTTGGCCTGTTCCATGGTTGCAGACGTCTTGTAAGTTTGTCATTGGTTCCAAGGCTGCACTCCACTCTAATGACTGTACTACTATCGGTTTGAGACGGGACATTTTGGCTTGGACCGAATCTATCGTACCTGCCTTGGAACAGAACAGAACAGAACATACGAAAATATTAGCACACTCTTAGGCTATATGCCCACAAAAGCTGATCTAGTATTTCTAGCAGTATTGTATTAGGTAGTACTGGTTTTTTAATGCAACTCACATGCCTGCGTAACTGACTTACCTTGAGGCAGTCGCGATACTTGTACGTCGGATATGATTCTTAATTTTATGCATGCAAAGAATAGAAACTGCAGTCTTTACGCTGCACCTGCTCATCGAGATTCTCAACGAGTGGCCCGCTGGCTTCCTTATTTCAAATCGGAAACCAACTCCATACTTGATATTGTATCTGCTGCGTTTGATGCACTAGAAAACAACTACTGATTTGTTCAGAATTGTATAAACCAGGTTCCCCTGTTTGACATCTCCGTCCTTATACAACGCAGTGCATTTCAGTGCCTGATACCTCCTCATCAAGCTCGATATCTGCTCGACCCTGCGTTGTTTTTGTTTCAAGCCATTGAAAATTGAATCAAGTCATGTATGTGTAGGTACTTGGAGGCCATATGGAAACAGCCTGTCAATGCGCTCGCATCTAGTGTCAACTGCTTTCCTCTCTATTCATTACCAGAAACAATCCGTTGACTCCTACATATCTGTACTTGCAAAACTCAAAGGCGCATCATGGTCGGTATCTCCCTGATTGGCAGAAGAGCTTGTCGCCTGCGTCTTTCCACTCCTCAAGGCTTGCCTCACGCCTTGCACGTCTCTTCTCGGCTGAATCTAGGCGATGGGTAGAAGATCGCCAGTCCTTTGTCGAGTCTCTTAGACCGGTCCCGACAGTGAAGTTGTCGCTCCTGTAGCTGCTCCCTAGTTGCACGACAACCGAGTAATTTGTCGGGTCGTCGGCGAGCTCTTTGTGGGCTTGATCGCCATTCGTATGAATATTATGCATGGCCCAGGACGACTTATGGCTGCTCCTAGTGTTCATGTCCCGTTCAGCAACTCCATTCTTTTCTCTGTTTTCATAAAAATCGGAAAGTTGACCATCTTCAACCGGTTCGTATACGTTGGGTATCCGCGGGTACTCGCTAGGTTCAACCCACGAATTACAGATATCGTCCATCTTCATGGTTCTGCGATGGTACAGTGCTGATTGTGATTGCATGGTGGGATAAGTCTAACAACAGGCTGGAAAGTGTTCAAGAACAACAGGCTGACGGTTACAAGGCTTTTAAACGATGACAGGCAATTGGGGTTTTGGGAATCGATATGTCTAAGAAAGAAACTCGGCTGTTGCTGCAACTGCATACTCGCCCAAAAGCTCACGCGCATCCTGGGGACATGTCACGCCAAAAAGGAAAATGGACCAACTACAATGCAGCTCCAAGAACGAACTACCGAATTGTGTCATGATGCCAGTCTATGCCAGGACGGGCCTCAAAAAGCGGTGTTTGTTGTGTTGGGTGCCCAGTCAAGACCAAGTTGGGTGTCGTTAGGCGCAAAGACAAAGCGAAACATACCAACATACCATACTACACCACGTCGTATCGACGCAGTGAACGGTCGCTGCCATCACACTTGCTAGTTTAGCAAGTATTGGAATTTCCATCTTCTTTCCAAAAAGAGACTGAGACCTAGCCGAGGCTGTGCTACAAGATCCATTCGTATGCTTGTCATTTTAGCTGCTGGTTCGCCAGTCTACCGCATACATGCATGCATGCGTATGCACAGCCATCATCCTCATGGCCAACCAATGATACAACTATGTTCTTGGGGTTTTTCGAAATTACAAAATATGGGCATTTCACACCTGAACTAAGCCTCAAGCCTCAAGGCACCGACATTGTACACCCTGTACTGTATAAATGAGGCGCTTCCCAAGGCAATGTAGAATTACATTCAATCATGTCCAGCCGAAAGCTGCAAAGTGCAAAATGCCACGCTTAAAAGAAGCACGATTTCGCCGCTTACAGCCATTTCTTGATTATACTCAACACTCTACATCTTGCTTCATTATCTCAAATCTTTCATAGACGAAACAAAAGCCATGGAGTTCAGAGAAAGGTCATACTCGAGAGGAGCTGATGACAAGCAGCTCAAGCCTACAACACGCATGAATGATGAAACGTGGGAAAGGTTCAAACCTCTTCTCTGTGGCTTATACAAGCAGTATACATTGAATATAGTCATGGACTACATGGAAAAGAAATACAAAATCATCCAGAGGTATTCCCCCCGGATATCATACGGTATTCTTTTTAGTCATTGACTAATAACTCTGCTCAAACAGCAAGCGACAATATGGCTATCGTTTCGAGAAATGGGGAGTCAAAAAGTACAATGCTAGCGACAAGAAAACAACACCCATATCCATATCGCCTGGTGCATTCGATGAGTCGGTCGATTTTGGTGATTTCGACTTCGATCAAGAACCCCGCACTTTCGATCAGCACACGCTGTTGGATCTCCGCGATGAAGACACTCTAATGGCCACTGGGTCAGACGATATTGATTTTGATGAGCCATCAGATTGTGCGGAAATTCTTATCCAATATCCCTGGTCCACTGGATCAATCGAAGAAGCGAACAAGCTTGCCGCTGACTTCTGCGCTGCTATGCTCGATGACTCGAACGCTTCCGAATTATACTCATATCTCCACCAATCTGTGGCAAACAGCAGCCATTCTTACACAGAAACTAAAGAGTTTCTCGCTGTCTCTTGCGCTCGAGTTGCTGGTAAACCAGACAATGCTGGCAGCGCCAAGGAACTTCTTGCGCGCGAGTGGCCACATGCGTTAACCACTGGGAACTCTGACTCTCCATTTCTTCTGTCAATGCTAAAAGTGTACGTGGGAAGCCATAAAGAAGACGCGGACAGGTCAAATTTTATCCATCAAGTCACGCAAAATGTCGAGAAGTTACTCACCAGCGACCGATCACTTCCAAAAATGACACATAAGTATTCTTCTATCGATCTTGTGACGTTTTTCTTCCTCAACTATGCTTTCGAGATCTACGACGATTGCTTTGACCAGGCAAATCCCCCAGACTTCGTGACAGAGCACCTCTTGCACGAGTTCATCAAGAAACAACCTTTCATAAAGACACTCAGCCTCAACCGCCCCTCTCCTCTACGCCATTGTGTTGAGTGGTGCGAGGAACAACTCCGACTTAACCACCCTGTGGCTTTACATGACTCCCCCGTGAAGCCCAGCGCAAACATGCGATCCTGGTGGCACAATATTCGAGTTTTTTGCACCCTTTGGGGGGTCATGGTTCAGCTGGTACGGGCAAATTGTGCCCCCCACTGGTACAATCAGTGCGAATCCGCCTTTGGCATAACTCCTTCGGAACTCCTCGTGACTCTATCTTGGATGATTTGTGATGAGACCATTACGGCGGGCGATGTTGATAACGAGGGCGAGTTGCTTGAAAGTGCGGCTGATGGCGCAAGTAAACTCCTCGACTTTGATGAACCCAAGCTCTGGATAGTCTTTCTCTACAAGTTTGCTTGGATGAACGAGTTGGTGAACCCGGGCGAAGACGAGAAATCTTTTGAGACTCTTGTCCAGAACCAACTTCGCCAACATGTCTCCGAGATACTCAGAATCCAGCTACCACACCCACCTGGCAGCCAGCCTGACAGCGTCACAGAATTGGACTTCTATAACCTTCCGCACCAAGGATTTGCCGACTTTGGCGTTGATTCTCGAATGAACTTTTATAACTAGTGCCCCGTCTAGATAGCGACAGCTTTCTGCATTCATTCATGTATTCCTTCATGTCATTCATTTTCAGCCATTTACCCAGTCATAAAGCATGTATAAGAACGGAGTTATAGAACTCAATTACTATTTATCTTTGATAAATAAACAAAACAAATTCAAACAAGCAGGCCCGATCTATGTCATGCATGGGTATAAGCAACAATGATCCTCCGTAGAACTGACAAGCTCTCTTATCAACACGCCTTGCTTGATGCCCCATCTAACAAAACAATTAAGAAGAAAATTCGTCCTCCAAGTCCACTTTAGGGGTTTCCCTCCTCACACTCCCGTCACCAACTGCTCGCCTTCATCGAGCAATTCCGTAACCTTGCGGAGGTTGCCGATAAGACTTCGGCCAAGACCACCAAGGAGAAGTTTCTCGGCATTTGCAGGGAGGCCGAGATACGTGGGTGGCTCACGCTCGGGCAAGCGGTGAATCCATGTGTTGAAATCTTGGAAGCTGGTGCCAGACGGGACGGTTAGGCCACCGTCAGGTCCGTCAACGAGCTTGTGGTCAACTTCGTATGCAGAAGGAGTCAAGAAAGACGTGACGAGCTGGGAGAGAAGTTTGAAGTCTCCTTCGTCGTCAATCTTACCACCGTACGTTTCGGTCACCATGTAACGGAGCATTTCCCAAGGAATATTTTGAGGGGCAATGTTGGTTCTGTTACCAGCCGCAACATCAACCCAAGTATCGACAATGAAAGCGGAGCATTCGTACTGCTGAATGTTAGTTGACAAGCTGAGAAACGAAAAAGGGACCGAAACTTACGTCACTGTCATTAAACTCCCAAAATCCCTTCCAACCCAGGTTGGGCGCATATCTCAATCTCTCCTGCACAACGGCATGCAAAAAGGACAAGAGCAAGTACAATCGTGCCCTTTCCACAGGACTCTTGGTCGCCCGTGTAGACAATGAAGACATCGAATCCTTCATGTTGGCTTTGACACCGGCCGGTTGCTCGTACATCAGTACACGAGATGCTCGGAGTAAGTTGACTGGAATCTTTAGACTCGACTCCATAGACAAGAAAAGTCGGAAGTCTGAGTGGGGGTTGAGTGACTCCATGCGCTTCTCCAAGCTTTGCAACCAAGTAGGAGCCAAGTGAACGTTCTTGACCAAAACCCATGAGCCTGTCTGCGCGGCGTGGCTGATTGCCTTGTCAGCGCTTGCAAGACCTTCGTTGGAACCCATGGCGATGTTGGTACATTTGACGCGCATTCTCTCAACCAAATTGTCAACCTTGTAGCTGGCATCGAATCCGGGGCTTGATACCAAAGAGATCGGTAGAGTGGCAGACACTTGAGTGACTGTCTCCTTCAGGTCCTCGACAATGTCAAAGATACCCGAACCAAAGACTTGGTTGACGAAACGCTCTGCGGCAGGAACAAACCGGTCCATCCTGAAAAGTTTGACGAGCAGGAGAGAGAGTAGGGCTTGGTCGTTAGCATCGGTGTTGTCATCCCAGACCAAGGGCACGAAGTTCTCAGCAAGTTCTTCTGTGAAGAACTTATCCCAGTCCTCAGTAGAGATAGGATCAACCCTTTCCTTGAGAACAGCGATCTTCTTGGCTTGGGTGAAAGCATCATCTCTTTCATCAGGATTAGATGAAAGATCCTTGCCTTCAATGCGGTTGTCGAGGATGACGTCGATCAAAGACTTGTCCATCTTATACGGCGAGGCCTGTGCGAGCAACATTCCAAGAGTAACTCGGTCTCTTTGGAGCAGACCCAGAGCTGTCCGCTTGAACGTGTTGACAAAAAGATCCTTGACAATTACATCACGCCGGATGTTGTGGTCAGTTTGGCCAGCCAGATTCTTGTTGCCATGCAGGACTGAATGGAAAATGTCAAGGAAGTACTGGAGCGAAAATTGATAGAAGTGGTTGAGGTAGTGAAGTTGCTCCAAGACGGCGAAGACAGCACTGCAAGATCTGGCGATAATGCTGTACTGTTGCGTAATCTCCTCAACTTCGGCCATAACGCCCTCGGTGTTGCTCATCTTGCCAGAGATCTCAGCAGCCTCTGTCTTGAGAGTTTCGAGTGTCTCGATAACGTTGTCATCATCAAGGATATTGCCGCGAGACTCATTCAGGGCCTGAAGTAATCGTTTCTCCAGTTGTCGCAGATGGACCTTGAACTCGCCCTGCAGTTTGATGAGGTTTGAGCGTCGTTCATCAACGTCGGGACGCTCGGACTTGAGGACGTCGTTGAGAGATTGTGTCTGAAGACTACTCTGTGTAACAGTGAAGTTGACGAACGTGGTTCGACTGCAAATGTCGGGGGCGAAGGTGGCGGACGGGTCACGAGTTGACAGATAGATCTTGAATGCCGGCGAGAAATCAATCTCCTGCTTGCCAAGTTGAATAAGCACACGACCACCAGTCTTTTGGTATTCCTTGTTGAGAACATGATTAAGGATAGGATCCAAGTGCTCAGCATCCTGAATAAGAATAGGGTTACCGAAACGGAGAGAACTCTCAAGCTGCTTAGTAAAGGTATCGTCCAAGAAGCTTGTCACCGTTAGACGGCGGTCTTTGCATTCTCTCTGCAAGAATTCCGTAACTCGTCCCGAAGGATCAATAATAAGGGGGTAACGGTTGAAGCGCTTGAGAATGATGGCGTTCTCGGTGCACAGGTCATCAACAGGAAGAGTGTTCTCCTGCCAGCTAAGACGCTCATCTGCAGTCGACAGATATTCAGTCACAGGGTTTGTCGATTTGTAGTGTATACCGGAAAGGTGAAGCTGGTGGAACCAGTCATCCATCATCGACTTTCGGAAAGTCTGATCATAGAGACCACTGTAGGCCAAGAAAGCAGCAGCGACAAGAACGTCTCCCACGAGAGTGCTAATTTGGATCTCGAAAGACTTGCTGCCCTCTTCCCAACGAACTCGTTCTGACGACAAACTGTCGAGAAGTCGAACACTTCGGTCGACCTTGAACTGAACTTTTGACATCTCTGCCTTGATGGACTGTGTCTCACTGATGAGTGCAGCATATTCGGTCTTGTATTGGTTAATGCTTGACTCCAGCCCAGCAATTTCGTCCTGAGTAGCCTGGGCTTCTGCCTTCGTCTGGAGTGCTTGCTCCTCCAGCTGCTCAACCTCGTGCTTCAGAGGACCAACACGGTCGAGAATGTCAAAGTAGTTGACCTGAGCGGTAACCCACTGGACAAGGGGTCCGCATGCCTTGGACGCACGATTGACCTTCTCAAATGTGAATTCGGGGTTGGACAAGAAATCACTGCGCATCTTGTTCCTCAAGGATTTGGTCATCTGCCTAGCATTGTCGAACATGAGAATACTGGCAATGAAATCATCCTTTCGAACAATACCTTGGACAGCCTTCCAGTCGTTGATCTTGTGGCCAAGCAAGGTACACACAGCATCCATAGCAAGCTTCACACCCTGAGGCGGGTTACCCATGGACCTGACTTCGGTCAAGTGCTGACGCTTGATGTTGCTGACACTGGCCTTTGCCTCCTCGACGGCAGGCTCTGCCTTGGCAAGGTCCTCCAACACAACCTTCTTTCGTGAGGCAACCTCAATTTCCTGCTTGTCCAAAGCAGCCTGAATCTCCAAAGCAGTACTCTTCCTTTGCTCCGCTTCGCGCTGATCGGCCACCATTCGTTGTAGCTTTTCGTTTGCCTCTGCATCCTTCTGTTCCAGCTGCTTTTTCTTCTCGGCCAGGCTTACTCGAAGATCTCGAACCTTGTCGACAGTGTCTCTAAGCTTTTCCAGACCAACATTAAGATGTCGTTGCTGCTCTTCAAGATCCTCTCGTTTCTCATTGTAGAGTTTGACATACTGAGCGACGAAATCGAGGAAGTGACGAGGTGTTAAGAAGGTGACCTTGCCTTGCTGCTTAAACAGCTTTTCGTTGTATCTTTGAAGAGAGTAGTGAATGTACACCATCGAGTTGACAACCGTCTCACGATGAGAAGGAGGCAGTTGCAGGCCACGATAGGCCACAGGGACAGTATCGGGACAATTAAAGTTGCTTCGGTCCAGATCAATGGACTGTGTGAGCTCATGGCCAACTTGGAAGAGGGCTTGATCAGACCAATCACCAAACCAGTTGAGAACACAACGATTGAACAAGGCAGGACTGGTAGCAGCCTTGGAAGATAGACCATCCTCGGGCGGGTTCATTGTGAAGACGACGTGCAGGTTCTTGACGATTTGCTGAGTGAACCACTTGTACAGCTCCTCGGGGGAGTCTAGGTGCAGGTTTTGTCGCTGGGCACCTTCCTTACAAGCGGTCATGAGGGCAGCATATTCATCACCCTCGAAAAGGCCTGGAACTTCGGCGTTGGCGAGCAAGGTGTTCATTCTCTCCAGGAAGCCTGAATCCAACACGTTTGATTCGTCCATGATAAAGCAGATCTTCTCGCCCTTACAACCACATCGTCGAAGGACATCTCGCAGATCGTCATCAAAGTCCTCGGCGGAATACTTTCCATGCACCTTGATCTGGAAAACCTTTAGACCGTTCATCCAGGCCACGAAACGAGACAAGGTTGTCTTGCCACTACCACTAACACCAATCAAGATGAGATGGCCTTGGGGCTGTCGGAAGACACGATCGATGCGCAACACGTGCTCCAACACATCATTAAATAGGATTAGAGGAACATCAACCTCTTCCTCGCAGAAGGTCTTCAGTCTCGCCTTGACGAAGTCTCTCAGCTGCTCACGGTCCACAGGGACGTAGTTCTTGGAGAGCCAGTTAGAGAAGAGAATAGGTCCTCCAAGGGCCTTTTCCTCATCGATGTTAGGGAAATATTCGAGTGCGATGCGGCGCACAGCCTCGTCAGTCCACTGTCGCTCTTGCTCAGCGACCAATCGATCTTGGAACAGGCGAAGAGCTTCATGGGCCCAGATTCGGATGAGGCCTTCAATAGACAAGCTTTCCAAAGGCCGAATGGCCTCGTAAACACCACGAACCCATCGTGTCAGCTCACGAGGACTGTACACGTAGTGAGGTTGAATCTTTGGCGTAAATCTCTGCTGGGACTCGAGATATAAACGAACCATGGCATGAGTAAGGGCTTCAGAATATCCTCGAAGGGATGGGATAATCTTGAGAACTGCAGAGTTGAAAGTGCCATAAATCTGGTTGAGAGATAGTTCACCAGGATAGTCGACCATGATGAGTGGTGCATGTCGAAGGAATCTAGCGCCCATAGGTGTACGTCCAGCGTCGGTGGGAGGATTGCAAGCACCGACGAACTGAATACGATCGAGTGTGACCCAAGACTTATCGGACGTTCGCCAGAAACCATTGTGCTCAACCATTTGGCGCAGGAAAGAGATGGCGCGTTGAGTTCCGTACTTGTCTGGTGCCGGCAAATTGATTTCATCACAGAAGACAACGAGCCATCTGCCGATTTGAGTCGGGGAGAGCATGACGCCATTCAGTGTTTTCTTGTACTCACAATACTGCTCAAATGTCTTGATAAGAAGATCGGGAGTTGTTGCGCTCGAGAAGTTCAGACCAACAACCTCCATGTTGGGCAGCTTGCGAAGTGCGCTGAACAAAGTCATTGTTTTACCTGAACCAGGAGGACCACAGAGTAGTAGAGGCTTATGCTCTGCAAGCCACGAGTAAAGAACATCCTCATGACGGACAGTGTCCAGAGTAGGAATGACCACATCGGTTTGGGTTACGGAGTGTGTGTTGACTTCAACTGTGGGCACCTGGTTCTGCCATGGAGCCCATTCACACTTGGGTAGGGTCACATCGAAGTCGATGAGCGAGCTAGTGCCGTCAATAGGAGGGGAGCCAAAATTGGCCAATGCACAAAGCTCGTCACCAAATGATTTCCGGTCGTTGAGAGGGCAGTCACCAGTGAGTGCCCAAACGAGCGCAAGCAGGAGCTTCTTTGAAATGAAGGACTCGATCTGTTCAGACTCCAAGGGGAAGTCGGAATGCTGCACGTTATAATCAATGGCATCCCGGACTGCTTTGTTTAGCAGTGAGAAGAGAGTCGTAAGGACTCGCGCGATAGTAAACTCCATGATATGGTTGTAAGCCTCAGCTTGCTTGAGAGCCCGTAAGATGAAGTCTTCTTCAGAGAGATAAATACGAAGCAAGGCCGCAAACTCGCCTTGCACGGCCAAAGTCTTGGCAGGGTTCTGAGCGGTAGTAACATTATCTTCATCCAGATCCTCGAAGGGGACGCTGCTGAGGGTGGACAGATAGTTTTCGACCAGCATGTTGGGCGATACGGTGTCCTCACTGAACCAAACCATACCACAACGACTGACAGTAGCCAGAGTTGCATACTTCAAGGTCTCGACTTCGAACATGATTCGAACGTTGGAGGGAAGGTTGAGACGCTCACCATTGGGAAGCGTAAGCAGCTTGTTGTCGTCGAGTACACTGTTCAGGTTTTCAACCCATTCGGGGTCTACGTCACCATCAAAGACGATCCAATGTCGTTTAGAGTCCTCGCCACGAAGGTTGTCGACAATCTTTCGCAGAATACTAGTGAACAAACCATCTGTCCATTCACGAGTGGTTGAGTCAAGGTTTCCGTACAAAGCCTCCTTTGACATGACCTTTGAGTCGATCACATGCGAAACACCTTCCACTCCTTCAACCTTCTGAAGGGCATCCAGCAGAAGTCTCCAGGCAGCGGATTTACCAGAACCAGAGTTACCAACCATCATAACACCATGGTGGATTTTCTGGATCTGGTACAGTTGGAGAACCTTGGTCATCCAAAGCTCGTTGACCACGAGGTGACGTTCGGCAGCAAGGGTTCGAATAGCGTCTTCCAGTGCTACAAGATTGGCAGGGACATATTGCACGCCAGGGAAGCAATCAGTTTCGATGGTCATCATGATATCGACATCGGACTTGATTAGTTTAGGCGCAATCGTTTCTCGGATGCTTTGCACAATGATTTCAGGCTCAACAACCTCTTCAGCACCAAGAGTTCCATCGCCGAGACGAGCACGTTTCAGGCCACCAGAGCTGACCAGGACACTCTTGAGAGCACGAAGACCAAAGTCATAGTGAGCTTGTTTGGACAACTTGCCAGAACACTGATCGAAGAAAGGTACAGTGTGCTTAGACAATTGCTTGGCTTGATTGAAACCTTGGGAGTAAAGCATGACCTCGGCAATAAGCTCCTTGTCAGGCTTAGACATTGCTACGCTGCGGAAGAGCTTCTTCAAGTTATCGGGCAAGTTGGAACGGCCAGCATAACCAGGGTTCATGGTGATGAAGATACCAGTGTTTTCGTTGACATGAAGCTGGCGGCCGACCAACTCGATCTGTGACTGGTCGTCTTCAGCACCTTGTTTGAGACCCAGCTGGATATTCTGGATTTGCTGCGAGACAGCGGACAGAATTCGTTCCTCCAAACGGTTGAACTCGTCGAAACAGCCCCAGGCACCAACCTGGCAAATACCAAGGAAGATACGGCCCATGGCCTGGAAATCAAAAGTATCGTCACAGCAGAACACAAGTGTGAATCTACCGAGTTGGACGCCCAGAGCCTTGACGGATTCTGTTTTACCAGTACCGGCGGGTCCGTATGGTGAACCACCAAGACGTTGACAGAGAGCTTGGGTAAGCGTGAGGAAACATCGGTCGGTAAGAGGTGTGCGAACAAGGCGTTCAGGAACTCCCAGATACTCAAAACCGTAGTTGAGTTTAGCATTGGCCATCTTGATGTAAAGTCGATCCAGGAATTCGCCCTCAGGATTGTAGATGTATCTCATCTGCAACTGCCACAGGTAGTGGCCTGTAGAGTTGGCGTTGGCATTGATGAGCTTCTCGATAGTGTCCCGTTGATGAACACATTCGGTAATGAGCTGTTCGCATTTCTTCCTCAGAATGACTTCCAGTTCCCCTAGAACTGTGTCGGCGAGTACTCGAAGGACCTCCACCTCACGCTCGAACAAGAGTTTCAGTGTGCCGCCGCCATCAGTAAGGGATCGGTTGACGGCTGTGGTCCAAGCAGCTTGAGTAGCAAGAACAACAATCTGACTGGGGTATGCATCCATGAACGCATTCAACGCATCGCGATCAATAGTCTCGGATTCAAAAATGGGAGTATACTGGTCAACGGCCTCAGCAAGAAGCTCGGCAAGCGTTGACTTCATGCCACCTTCAAGAAGAGCCAGCCAGTCGTTGATCTTGGGGGTTTTGGCCAGAGAAATTTCCTTCTTCAACCGAACGACTTCGCCCTCTTTGGAAGTGAAGCCAGAAATGACAGTCTCATCATCCATGACGAGACCTGACAGACCCGCAAACATCTTCTTGAAATGCTTGGCAATGCGCAGCGTGTCGTTGCTGTTACCAATCATCTCTAGCAGATCCTCGTCACCAACGAAGTAGAATCGAGGGAACGAAACACGCTCCTTCTCCAGGTATTCACCCAAAGCCTTCTGGATCTTGTTAAGCATTTCGGCGAGTCGCTCCAGCGACTTTTGTACATTTGGAATGTTTAGGACTTCCAGTACGTATGGGGATTTATTGGCCTTCTTCATGACAGCCAAGAATTCGCTGTTGATGTTCTGGAATCGCCCTGACTCAATAGGCAAGAGATGCTTGATATCAGCGTTACCAGTAAAGACACCCTCAAGGTAGACCCATTGACGCTGGACATCAATCCAGACATCAAAGAGAACATGGACACGGTTGAGCTTGTCTTCCCAAGACACGGCTTCTTCCTCAAACTCCTTGTAATAGGGGGAATGCTTCATAGCCTGAAGTGAATTCAGGTTCTCACTGCATTTCGCAAAGAGGTCGTCCCAGCCGCGAATGAGGCGGATCTTGTTTTGATAGCCGACCATCTCAAGAGCGTAGTTCTGCCAGGTTTCACGAACCTGTTTCAAGAACTCCTCCAAAGCCATCTCACCTTGCGCCTGTGCGATGATATCCTTTACAATGACTTCAGTAGCAACGAGGTTGAGGTCCCAGACATCACCAAG
This sequence comes from Fusarium venenatum, assembly GCF_020744135.1. NCBI lineage: Eukaryota > Fungi > Ascomycota > Sordariomycetes > Hypocreales > Nectriaceae > Fusarium > Fusarium venenatum. Next base: position 5,980,695 of record NW_027072131.1, read on the forward strand.
AGTCATAGAGCTGGGCGAAAATCGTTTTTGAGGTTTGATCTGTTTGTAAATCTTAACCCAGTGGCGCTCACGAATAGCATCAGACTTGAGGTCAGAAAGGATGGGGTTGACCTTAAGGAAACCACGCAGGATGCCCTGAACGTGCTCGAAAGCAGCGTACTGTCGCATCCTGCTGGGCATATCCTTGGTACTCTTGATGAGGTCGTCGACCTTAGAACGAATTTTTCGTGGTTGAACAGCAGTCCAGAGAATATCACGCGTCTCGTTAAGGCTGGCCCAGATAGTTGAGAGGTTTGACCAAACAGACTGGAAATCCCGAACTTCTTCAAGCGTTGATTCAAGGGATGTATCAAGACTGGCGGGAATATCCAACGCTTCCTTAGCCTTGACAACCATTTGCGCATCGTCCTGCAGCTTCGAAATGCGAGCTTCAAAAGAAGACAATGTAGCAGAAGCAGCATCAGGTTGAATAGTTCCAGACACCGGCTTCTCCTCATTCCACTGGGCTGCGATCTCTGCGATTCGCTCGTTGACCAGCTTATCCTCTGCAGTAATCTTTGCCCGTAGCGCGTCACTTTGTTCTTGGACAATCCTCGATTTCTTGTCGAGAATTTCCTTCAAGGCTTCCCACTGGCTGTCAATCTGCTCAATGTGCAGCCAGTCGTTGGGGAACTGGTATCGCTGCCTCACGAGCATTGACTGACCCTGTCGGAACATGTCAATTTCAGGGGCCCATGTCTTGACATTACGCTTGCAACTCTGGACAACAGTGATGAATTGCACAGCCTGAGCAGTTGACGAAGCGTCGGAACTTTGGTTCTCGAGGTGTTTGCGCGCCTTCTCAATCTCTGCGTTGATGTCGCGCATACGGTTACCAAGACGGCTTGCAAACTTCATCAGAATTTCATGCTGCCACTGGTCGTACTTTGCGTTGACCTTGGTCTGAACTTGGTCATAGTCAATTGTGAGATGTCCGAATTCGCGGCTGACCTCTTGTGTATCGAATGTAGATCGGTTCTTGCGGAGATCTTGGAGAAGCTGCAACCATCGCGGGAGTGGTTCTCCAAGAGCGTCGTAGACTTGCTCGGACTGGAGGTCCCAGAGGGACTGGAATTGCAGCCACTTGTCGACATAAGCGCTGATCTCCTGGAGCTTCTTTTCCATGGAAACATAGACACGTTGCAGCAGTCCGGCGCACTCGGTAGGCAAATCGGTAAAGCGAAGCTCGTCGTTGGCCGTAGTGGTAAGAGTCATTTGATAACGGGAGGCCTTGATCTTGCGAAGGTTGCAAACGATTCCAAGCCACTCGTGTAGATGGAGGAACCAGCTCGCACGCGCAAATTCCAGAGGCGGATCAAGATAGATGACTTGGTTGCGCATGACAACTTCAAGCACGAGACGCTTCATCGTTGGGCTTTCTGGCTTGCTCTCATCGCTGTTGTTCCTCCTACGCGACTCTTCCTCGGTTGTCTCATCCTCAAATGCAGTAATCCACGAATGAACTGCGCTCTGAAGTCGTGTGAGAAGTATCGACTGAATCTTGGCGTTCAGCTCCCGCACCCAGAAGTCCAAGTTGACATATTGTTCAAGGTTCAACTGGTCAACGGCCGATTGAATCGTATCCAGTCGGCTGTGGAACGCGGCTTCCTCGTAGGGGCATGTACTGAGTTCCTTCAAGGCTTGTTCAACCGTGGCATGAATGAAGTTCAAAGAGACTGCTTTCTGCTGGAGTACAGAAACGGCGGCAGCGAAACCGCGGATGAACATGCCATGCTTACTCTCGGTGTTTTTGGCTAGTCCAAAATCAGTTCCAGTAGGTAGCAATGGGCGAGTTTGTCTGTTCTCGGAGTAAAACAACTCATGTGAGTTGATGAAGGACTCCCATCGAAGCGGTACACCTTCACCGACAAGTCTGTACACTTCATTTCGATATCCGTTGAGAAGGACAGACTCCTCTCCCATGACTGCAATTTGACGAAGGGTTTGAGAGAGTGTTCTGACACTCTCCATCAAGCTGACGGCATAGGGGTAAACACGCTTCGCGTCTTTAGACACAGTAGTAACAGCATGTGGCACTGAGTAAGATTGCCAAGTCAGGTTGCGGGTTTCCTTGAACAAGGTAATAACCTGAGGGTCGAAATTGACGTTGAGTTCGAGGATGCCACCAGCAGATCTCACACGAGCGATCTCAAAAAGCTGTCCAGAGATGGAAATTTTGCGTCGTCCGACATCGTTGAGCCAGGCATCGTAGATTCGGCTAGTGTCGAGCTTCTGCTTGAATAGCTCGCTCTCCTCTTGTAGCTTATGGCCTTCGGCATGCAGAGTCCAGTCAGGGCCAAGAACGGCTTCTACCTTGCGCATGTACCCGTCCAGCTGGAACTCAATCTGGCGTGCCCAGATGATGGCACCAGATACAGGGGGGAGATCACGCAGTTGAGCCATGGCGTGTGTTTCTGAGTGGCCATACTGCTGCTTGAAGCGTTCGTGCAGACCGTTAATAGCCTGCTTGACGTGGTCCATCAGCTGGTTCTGGTACTCTTGGATAGCGCCACGAATCTTGGGGCGCACAAAAAGTGCGTTGAACTTGGAGAACACTCGGAACATTTCGTTTGCAGTCTTAGCAGTAGCGAGTCGATCGCGAAGTCTAGAAATGATGGAGTTCTCTACTCGTGTCGTACGCTCGTTGTAAAGATTCTCGGCTCGTACCCATCGTTCTTTACCCTGGTCTGTAACATCCAGCATGTCGACATTCTGAAGAGCCTCCCAAGCCTGCTTGACTTCCTCGACAGCGTCAACATCGCCCATCTCCTCCACAATAACGCCATCAGATCCAGTGGTCTCAGCCACACCTGGGATAGTGGCCTGTGGGCCAAGGACGGTAACAATAGTGCGTTGGAGCTGCTCATGGTTGTCGCGGAAAGTACTGACATACTTGATTCTTGCCTCAAGTTCAGAGTGCTTCTTGACAATCTTGATGGGTATGAATTTCTCGTTTCGGCGGCGGGTCACTTCACGGGCTACATTGGTAAATTCCTTGATGTTTTCCTCCCAGGTCTGGAAAATATGGTCACAGGTCTGCATGATGTTCTTGAATTGCTGGTAATCAAGGTTGACCAATTCAGTACCTGACAACAGTCTGTGAAGCACATCGTCCAGATCGGCGGAGATAGCTTCGACAAGGGGAAGAGCCCTTCGGATAGGGTAGGGACAAATCCTCAGCTTCTTGTTCAGGTGCCCAAAGATTTGCTGGATGGCCTCCTCGACCTTGGACAGCGAAGTGGCAGACAGCAGCTCATCGAGGGGGAAATCTCGCATGAGCTGGTTGTACTTCTGTACCTTATCCATAGCCTCCTTTAGACCCGTATCGGCCGTGAAACTCACAGTAGCCTGGAAACGCTTGGCATTCTTGAGGATTTCCAGCGTCAGGAGAACTCCTTCACTACGGAGCTGACCTTCAATCCCTTCTAGAGCTGACTCCATGGACAACCAAAAATTGACTTCCTGGCTTGCAGTACTAAACTCCTGGTTCGTATTCGAGGAAGGATCCTTGGTCAACTTGGTAATTCCTTGAATCGACTTGATCCAGGTATTGACATTGGCCTGTAATCGGTTCAGGAAAGTACTGTCTTGAAGAAGGTTCTGAGGAATCCCGTCGATGGAGGGACGGTTGTTGTTGGCTTCAGCGTCATCGAGAACGTTCTGGACAATCGAATGGAACGTGAGGGAGATCTCGGGAATATCGACGTTCTGCTGGAGGTGCAACAAGCTCAATTCCAGGTCGTTGAGTCGTTTCTTTGTCACAGGAATTCCCGTTTTCGCATCCACATCGGCTCTTCCTCGCGAGCCGTTGGCCAGCTGTTGACTCTTGGTGTTGGCATCAAAATACGGTACCAAGGCGTGGTGAACCTGAGAATGGAGAACCTCCCACGGGGAGAGTACCGAGCCCTGTTCTCCAACTCCAGCGTTGAGAGATGCAGGACCAGGCAGATTAGTAATGAATATTTGAGATGTAAGAGGTCGGATCGGATCTATGGGCTGAGGCGATTTGATGAGAACAAGAGAAGCAACGGTCGTTGGCGACGAGGAGATCTCGGTGGACAGCGTATAGTTGTAAGCAGCGGGCGCTATATTCACGTTAGTAAAGACATTCTATCCATATCATGGCCTTACGTACCTGAAGGGTCAGCACCAGGCTCTACTGCAGATGAGCTTGCGAAATCCTTCTGGATATAGAGCACATTCTGTGTATCGTTCGCAAAACGTGTGCAGCGAGAAACAGTCTCGCCGTAACGGGCTTTGTGAAGCAAGCTTCCAACCTGCTCGAGTTCATCCCGTGTAGCACCAAGTGCGATCTCACAGACAGAGGCCAGATGCTCGACGACGCGCTCCGGCTCAATAGTGGGAAAGGTTGGGGGAGACGTAACGCCGTTAGCGGAAGCTCCTGGGCTCGGCACGGCGGGCGAGGTGACCTCCATTGTTGTTAAATGAAAATCGGAAGAAGATTTTATGTCCAGTTTAATACCTCCCAGTCATTTCCAGGTCGTCGCTTCGGTATGGGTATAGGACGCAGGAAATCGAGGAGGGTCTGTCTATGTGGCGGTCGAGAGCTTTGGGTTAGGCGAAATAGCTTTATGGCAAGTCAAATATTAAAACAGCTTTAGCAACATCAAAAGATAATCTCAGAGACTAAGGAGCGTAGTGGTGAGTATCAGCAGGGTTCGTTGCGAAATAAAGTCGTGGAGATGATATGAAGTCCTCAGCGACTGATCGGGGTTTGGTGGAATGAGATGAGATTCACCATCCAGGAGTTGTTGACTTTCGTAAGGGCACCGCACCTTAGGTTGGGTCTACCGAATCTACGCGACTTAGGTTCAGGGGAAACCCCTGTCGCGACAAGTCTGGTCGGCAATTGGATAGAATGGATGTGTCAGGAGTCGATTGGAGGAGAGTGCGTCCCGCTATCGAGCGTCGAGCCCCACCTCTCATTGAATTTCAAGCAAATATTCGTAGGAGCTGGTACTGGTGCATTTACTACCAAACAAATAGTATGGTTTTGATATTATAACTTGTGCTAGAGATCGAAGGCTCATATTCGCGTTATCAGTGATCCAAGTACTCCGCAGGTCTAGATACAAATTGCGTAATTCCCTGTAGCACTACAGAGTATGATAAGAGTAAATCCAATACTTCCGCCTGGACCCTTGAATCCAAATCAGGCATATTAAATCTTTCCTATACCCCCTCTACCATTCGAACAATAACCCGCATAGAAACACATGGCATTGAAGCCAATGAATGTTGCAAGCCGCCATAGGCCACTGCAGATTGATGGGGTGGGACAGGATGTGACCCGCCAGTTGAGCTTGCACACGAGCTTTGGTTGGCCAGAGTCTTCCTACCAGGGCCTCCCCAGGTTACCGGCTAACCATCGTGGCGGTCTCCCGCACCGAGAGGGGTCCCGTCTGGGCCGCATGTTAATGCACCAAGTAACATGAGAGCTTTCAAGAAGGGTTCCAAATGCATGCCATTTAGATGAGCCCACAACATGTATGTTTCATGTCATACATAGAGTCCCTGCAAAAGCCACATAAAAGCGACAAAGGCGGGCATCAAACAAGATTTGCCGTTCTGAACGTGTGCATGGCGGCCGTTTAATAGTTGACGGAACGATAATACTCTGACCCCTATCTTTACTGGCCCAACTTAGTACCTGCTAACACAGAATCAACAAGTGTGAGTAAGTGGGTACTTTGACGATTAGCTTTACTCCCATCAGGTATCAGAAAAGTTGTTCAGTGGAAGCATAAGGGACGAAATCAGTGGGTCAGTTTAAGCTACTTAGGATAAACTTCGTAGGCTGTTTATTTTTGTATCATAAAGCTTGAAGGCTAACTTTTCTAGCACCCTCTAGACTCTATCCATCCAACGAGTTGCACTAAATAAATCTCAAGATATGAATTAACTCGACGTTTGTAAAGCTAACGTTAAACTTCTTGGGTCCACTACTTATCATATCCTTCATGACTAGATCTTGGGAGGTAGATTATTAATACGATTTAGTTGCAAAGTGCCGGTCAGATAGTAGTTGGTGGGCGTTCGCTTCGAGTATGTTTGTGATTTCAAGGATATACAGAATAGCTCACACTTAATACCTATGCAAGATCAGAAATGACAATGTATATTCCACACCTGCACCATGTCTGCCGCTATAAAAAGACCAGTTTACACGAATTGCGTTAAGCAAGTTGCATCATAATCTTAAGCCATGCTCCAAAACATAACATACCGTCCATACCCGTCGATAAGAACGAAACATAAAGCCAAATCATCAGTAAGCACAAATGCAACACATTACCATTTCAAACGCCCTCATGATCTTCCAATGTCCAATCTTCAATATCCTAAATACTCGTGATGCAGGCCACTGGACCGACCAATGCGCCATATTGAGACTTTAGACTTGAGGCTGGTTTGCCCCATTGCCGTTGCTTCCCGCAAGTCGCTGACGTTGAAACATAACCCGCTCGTTACAAATGTCGATGAACTCCTCAAACTTCTTAATGATGCCTTCTTTCTCCACAAGTTTTTCTTTTAGTTCACTGATCTCTTTGTCCTTTTCTTCTTCCATTTTTTGCATATCCTCACGAGCCTTGGCAATTTCTCGCCTCAACTCTGCGCGTATGCGGTCTTCGGGAGACTGGTGAGGTTTGCTGTATATGGCTGGTCTGTTCTCGGCAAGACCTGTGGCAACCTTTTGAGGGTTGCGGTTAATAGCCGCGCGAGCATTGTAAATATCGCGGGGCAGGAGGTGACAGTCCGGGTTCTCGGTCTGCAGTATCTGCAGCGTCTCCGAGACGCCAGCGCCTGCTCATTGCAGTTAGTATGGAATCGGTTCTTGTGGTCGATAAACTCACCATTTTCCTTGAGTTGCTTAACAGCAGCGACCATTTTGCTGTCGAGCTTGCGGGCAGCCGGGTGGTGCGAGGGGCTCTCGCTTGGACCGTGATTATGCTGAAGATGAGAAGGGTCTGGGCGATATCGAATTGTCCACTGAGTTCGTTGCTCAATAGCAAAGAAACCGAATGGGCAATCACATTTTCGAGAGGAAGTCTTGCGTTTTCGGCACTCAGGACTGACACGGCTTGGTGGTTTACCAGCACGATCGCAAACAAAAAGGACCTTCTTCAATCCAGGCACAGTCTTTTTCGAACGGCCAATGACGATAGCATAACCGACAGAAGTGCAGTATCGAAGAACAGCCTTTTGGACAGCCTCGAGAGTTGGATAACTCCCACCCTCTGGGGGCGGAGACATCATCTCGCCCAATGGCTGCGTGGGAATATAATTAGGGTCGGCAAGCAGTTTCATATCCAAACCTCCAGACTCTTCACCATTGGCATGACTGTCGATATCCATCGATTCTTCTCCAGCAGCATCCGGTTTCTGCTGTTGTGGCTGCGCCTGCGCCGGTTGCTGGATTGGCTCTATAGGAAGAGGCTGTTGCTTTGGCTGCTGCTGGGCCTGTTGTTGCTGCTGCTGGGCTTGCTGCTGTTGCTGCTGCTGGGCTTGCTGTTTTGCCTGTTGCTGAGCTTGTTGTTGTTGTTGTTGTTGTTGTTGCTGAGCTTGTTGTTGTTGTTGCTGCTGGAGTTGTTGTTGTTGCTGCTGTTGTTGTTGTTGCTGCTGCTGCTGCTGCTGCTGCTGCTGCTGGGCTTGTTGATCTCTCTGCTGCTCTCTTTGTTGATCACGCTGCTTCTGCTGCTTTTGTTGACGGGGCGCTGGCTGCTGATGTGACTGAGCTCTTGGCTGTTCATGCTGTTGTGCGTGCTGGAGCTGTTGTTGCTCTTGTTGGGGGGTGCGGAGCTGCTGCTGCTGGGGGTGTATTTGAGCCTGTTGCTGCTGCTGATGTTGTGGGTGAACTTGCTGCTGATGATGTTGTTGCTGCAGCTGTTGCTGCTGCTGTTGTTGCTGTTGCTGCTGAAGTTGTTGCTGATGCTGCTGCTGCTGCTGCTGCTGTAACTGCTGCTGTTGTTGCAGGTGATGCTGCTGTTGCTGTTGTTGGAATTGTTGCTGCAACTGCTGGTGTGACTGAGCCTGTTGGCTCGACTGCTGAGGCAGGGGGGGTGACGGTGCCTGTGGCTTGACCTGGACTTGGCCAAGCTTTGGTGTTGGCTGAGCTTGTTGAGATTGAGGCCGCTGCTGAGGAGATTGCTGAGCATGATGCTGATGGAGAGTTTGCCGAGGCTGGTTGAGAGGATGAGAGGCATGGCTTAAATGTTGTGGGTGTATCTGCTGTTGCTGCTGAGGATGATGGAGCTGATTGGGCACGACCTGTTGCAAGGTAGGGAACATCATCTGAGAGCGTGACTGTGGTACTCCTCGAGGGTTAGACACATCGAGCGGGTTTGGCACTGCATTTGGCATGTGCGAGGTTGAAGAGCGGGAGGGGCCATTAGAAAGACTCCCGTTCACATGCGTGGGGTTCGAAAACAAATGCTGAGGGTATCCAGTAGGCGGCTGCTGAGGCTGATATGCCTGAGTCTGATATGGAGACGCGGAATGAGGCGCGGGTGATTGTTTGTTCTGCTGGCCCGGATGAGGAGGAGGATATGGGTTGCGGCGAATACTGGCCTGGGGGAAGTTGAGGCCAGTATGGTTATTAGATCCCGGACGCAGACTCGACATGTCGTCTGGTCAGGCCCCGGCAAATGGGCCGGATTATAAACGCGAAGGTATAAACGCGAAAGTAATTGAACAAGCAGAGACTAATGGATAGGCCGGAACTGTTGTTATTGCGTTCGGCAGCGAAGGGCGAGCGAAGTAGGGTGCGATGCGACGTGACGTGACGTGATTTGGATAATCGAGTCGATTTTATAATGGCAGACTTGGTTACGTGACTCTCGCCAACTCTTGATGAAGCTGTCGTGGTCCGTCGTCACGCTCCTCGTGTAGATGTCGTGGCCCCGTTGCCGAAGCCGAAGGCCGTGACGGTGGCCGGTGGCGGTGACGGAGAGCAAAGGACGAACGATGCCGCCGTGACGTTGATATCGCCGGGCACGAGGTACTGCTGATACGGAGCGGAGCGCGGTGGTGTGCGGTGCAGTGTAGTTCAGATTGCGGAGCGTGTGTATGAAGCAAACCCTGGGACCCAGGATCTTTGGGGGTGTCGATAATGAAGCTGGGTTGGGCTGGACTTGGGGGAGGAGGAGGCGTGGAGTCGCGGGTTCTGCAGAGGCGTGGACAGAATTATGGGGATAGGAAAAATTTTGGCCCGCGTTGCGTCTGCCTGCCTGTTTGCCTGGCGTGATCGAGGCCTGGGCGAATGGGGGGGGGTTAAAATTGGCAGGGGAGGGGCGAAGGGAAAACGAGAACCCGGGGGGAAGGAGACAGACAGACAGACGTGCGTGAGTGACTGAGTGAGTGAGAGGGGAGGTGCGATGAGAGTGAGTAGGGAAAAAAAAAAGATGAAGAAGTGGGAGGGCAAGCAAAAGCCGAATGGGTGCAGTGCAATGCAATGCAGTGCAGTAGAACAAAATGGACAGACACCCGACGCCTCTTCTATCACGAGCTACGGTACTGTCCCGCAGCGTACTGTAATGCACTGTCCGTGTCTGCGCTTGTTGTTTGGAAAGGTTTTTAAGTTAGCACGAGTTCTTGAGTCGGGAAAACTGTCAAAAATCGAGTCACAGATGAGATGGGGGGAATGGATGGGATGTGGAAGCGGATGCAGAGACAGGAGGATGGGAGTGAAGAGGGGAATGTGAAGGCTAGAAGGGAGTGGCAGAGGCAATAGCCGTGGACGTGACAGCGGAAGGTGCAGACGCAGGCGCATGCGTAGAATCAGGCGCAGGCTGGTACAGGATTGGTAAGGCGTGTGTGCTCTTGTTTCTTTCAATCTGGGGCTGTCAAATGTTTCCCTATGGAACTGTGGGGGATCTTGCAGCATGGCGCTAGGCCTCTAGTCCCTGTATCGATCACTATCGGGTAACTGGCATGAATTGATAAATAATATTGAGACGCTGTTACATATTTTAGATTGCCTTTATCCTTGTGGCATTTAAAGTCTCAGTATTTTGATAGGGGATTTCTACTAATCCTGTTTGTTTTGTCCTCTAAGTTCTAAGGGTTCTTGAGAACTAAAAGAAGGTATGTATTTTGAGCCGGGATATTTACCTGGGGATAACGTATTATTGCCGAGTCTCTTACTTCTGAGACAGACTTGGATTTAGTGATCGAAATTGGTGATTAGAGTAATGAAATTACCGGGACTCGACTATCTACGCAAGTCAGGGGGTGGCGGTTGTAATGCAACGGTGATTAGAACTCTGCGTTTAAGAGAACCAAGCGACTTTATCTTAATAGACGTTGATGACAATCTTTACGTTACCCTTTGTTAATAAGGTTTCAGCTGTATAAAGTCATACATAACAGCGGCTGTCATGTCTTTTCATCTATCAGTGATGCCCACCTACCAATGTAAAACGGACGATCAATCATCTGAACTATTGTCATCAACTACCATACTGTCTTGACTCATTCATGGTGTTTGTTCCTTGCCACGTGATATGTCTCATCTTTCCTCGATCCTGTCCAATAACTTCGGTGCAGATAGGAAACACTCGCTGGACAGGCGTTCCGTTCCAGTTCAGAACACGTTTAGTCGAAAACGGGAATAGTCAGTTAATGATTGATGTGTCAGGCCTTGGTTCAGCCATAGCGTCACCATATCCAGGAATCTCTTTACTCAATCGATTGCCTACCTACTTCGCTCTAAATTGGCATCTGTCGAATTGGCACTGGTAGATACGTACTTAGTGTATCAAGGAGGAAAGGTTGGAACTATAATCCTTTTATATCACCAAGAGGTCCTGGAACTATTGCTTGTGTATAGACCACGTCTACCTACGCTAGTGGATAGTAGAAAAAATGGCCCCCTATGCCTTAGGGTATAAAAACAAGTAGTCTAAGAACTATAGTCTCAGGAGCATAAAGTGACCTACTAATTTCGTCTCTTATGTTTCTAGCGGTTTAATTTTTCTGATGCCCTGAGGCTACGTTAGTAAATTCTGGAAAGGGAGACAGGGGTTCTCCAAGATCTTGCGTTGCCTTGACCTCAATATGAAGCTTTATGTTACACAAATGGCTGTGGATTTCTCTGTATTCAAACTGTATGGGGCCATATATAAACGACTCTTGGCAGGACCCAACATATTACAATACCCCTTGATGATATCTTCAATTAAAATAAGTACTCCAGTGTCATCAACCACCCAAACGCCGTGTTTTGTCTATAGTTGGTAATAAAGATAATGAAGGGAATGAGGACACAAAGGCTACTCCATAGAACTGACACAACACTTTGTTAATATTCACTTGGGTGTGACTGTTGGCAGTCCTGCTGCCTGGCATCACCTCATCACTCGACTTTCCTCCTCTTGTTCGACCGCTTCCCAGTATCTTGGCCATCTGTGAAATGGCCCTTCTCAATTTGATGCTGCCGCAAATTGTCTGGTCTGTTTTTGTACTGGCTTGTGCATCCAGGGTATTGACAACGGTAGATTATTGGAGGCTTTGTTGAGTGCTGCAATCTCATGTGCTTGGACAGGCTGCAACTAAACCATCTAGGGTCTCCCTTGGGGGTGTAGTTGCAAAGCGTACAGCCTATATCCGACTTTATCTTCGCCGTGGAAGCCGAGGATGCAACCGGAGCCGGCGTAGGTGGCGAATTCGCTGATGTTGGCGTCGCCTGCACCGAGCTGGTGTCTGCAGGTGTGGGAAGTGGTTGAGGGTTCAATGTTCTGGTGTTGATACTACTAGACAAATCCGTATAGTCGAGAGGCTGTCCGGCATCAAATGGAAGATTCTCGCCAAAATCGAACGTTTCTGATGTCGTCGAGTTATTGAAGAAGTCGATATCTTCGTCAAAAGCATACTCCATCACACTATCTGGTAATCCGTTAGGTAGTCCGTTGTCTTGAACATGCTGGGTATTCATCGTCTGCAGGGGTGGGATCATTATCGTCTTTATCAGCTCGACGCCATGGCAGTAATATACAGACCGGAGGTTCCCTCCGGTATCATTTTTGAAATACAGAGGGTCCATCTGATCCCTCACATGGCGTATATAGCCATCAAAGTAGACGTGCGGAGGTAACGACATCTGGACCAAATTGTTTAGCCGTTTAGGAACTCAATAACCGACATATTTAAACTTACCTTTCCGATCTCAATCAAATGAAGTTCCAGACGCCGAGCTGATAAGAATTCGGAATTGACGCGCTGTATAAGGTTGTTCAGGGCTGTTGCAAAGTGACCGTAATGAGTGTAAAATTGAAACTTGTCTTCGAGAGTGAGACTTGCTTGTTGTGAATCTATATGCATGCTCATGGCGAAATGCTCCAGGTATAGCTGAGAGGTATGGATGACAACGTCATCAACAACGTTCAAGGTAGCAAGTTCCAATTGATCCAGGAAGTATTTTGCAGCAAATACCAATGAGTCGGCATCAGACTCGTGCATGTTTGAAAATCTGTGTTCTTTTCCTTTGAGACTCGACGAGCGTGAAATTGTAAAGGACGTCTTAGCCCGCACAATGTTAACAACATCAGCATCAGACATCGCAGCTGGTTTCCAGAGAGCTTTGACAACCTGTATATACATTCGACGATCTTCTCGGGAAAACAAAGTGCTGTATGACATTGCCTGGCCGAATAGTTCTGCAGATCGATTGGTTGCATCTTGTTCATGAGCAATGAGGGAGAAGCAGTAGCATAGGTGAACAAAAGACAGAATGTCTATGGGAACAGTGGGCTGACGGCCTTCAATGATATTGACGAGAATTTGGAGGCCATTTGCAGCTATCGTCTCGGTAGATAAGCTTTTGAGCTGTGTGGCAAGAGGGTTTTTGGTAACATGATCGAGTTTGCTCATAGAATCGGCGACATGCAGCTTGAGAGTACTCCATATTGTACTGATTAGAGATCGAGGGTTGTGATATGAGCTGGCTGTTGGTTGTGGTAGAGTGGAAGCCATTGGTGGTGACATGACCGTATGGTCATTGGTAAGGGCGAGGTTCGACTCAAGATCGAAGTCGGTGGGAAGCGAAGAGTCATTCAAAGTAAAGACTGGCTGGACAAGAGCAAGAGGGTCGTGAAAGGTGTCGTCAGAAGGCAAGGCACCCAACATTGGGAAGTCTGTGGGGCACTCGCGCGGGTGGGAGTCATAGGACGAGTCTGCCTTTTTGTCCAACGACTCCCAGCCCTTAGCCGCGGGTGCCTTGCGAGATATGGCGAACGAGTTTGCCCTGAGGAGGCCTCCTGGGCTTCCAAATCCATTCTCAGATGAACGGAAGTCCGAATCAAACACTGGTGCACTTGCCCATTGATCAGAGTATGCTGAGATAGGGGAGATGTTGTAGCTCTCTTTGCTAAATGTAGTGTCTGTGGTGTTTGTGCTCGAAGTTGAGTTTGTACTGGCTGTCGACCGAACTGAGGTGCTGGGTGCCACTTGGCCCTTGCTACGCCTCTTTTGTTCTCGTCGATACTCTTCCAGACCTGCTGTGTGAAGTTGAAGGGTGGGCCTTCCCAAAGCCGTGTTGCAACCAGTGTCTGTGAGGCTTACAGGATGAACTGTGCCTGGTGGGAACATGAATTCAAAGGGCTCACCAGGAGCTGCATCTGATTCGAGCTCTGCGGGGTGATTAGGCAGAGCCCGATTTTGGACAGGCAACGATGAGATGTATGGGGTGGGCATGGGGGCCAAATCGGGTTCTGCCTCATTCTCATGATCATCCTCTATGATAGAATGGAGAGCTAGACCACTGGAGCCTATCTCATGAATCTCGTTCGAGGGGAGCTCAAGTTCGTTCGGAGCCACAGCTAAATCATAGCTAGGTGGTGCCTCAGGATCACCAAGGTCGAGGTCGAGATCAAAATCCGGTAGGGTTGAGTGCTTGGACTTGTGACCGAGAGAGTTGAAGAAGCTCTTTGCCATGGACAATATCTTTCTTCGTCTAGAAGGATGTCCTAGGCACCTTTTGCATTTGGAGTCGTTGAAACGCTCGGATTTTCCACAGTCGTAGCACCAATACTCACTCGAGGATAGCCAGCTGCATGAGTATAAATGCTGGAGCATGAGTTCGTGGTTGGCAAATCGCTTGCGGCATCGCAGCATAGGACACTCCAGCTTCTCCTGGGGAGTCAGTTTGTCGCATGCATTCCGCTTGACGGCAGCCCAGACGATGAATCGATGAAGAGCACAGTCGTCACTCGAGGTATCGCGGGTCCTGTTTGCCAATGAGCCGGGAGTTGAATTTGACGATATGGTGAAAGGAAAGTTCGTCTCTTACACGCAACTTGATGATACTTCACTGTCGTATGACACAACAGACGAAGCAGAAGAGGAGGATGAGTCGATACTGAATCGCCTCAGACTTATTCGATGGCTCGGACTTCGAGCAAGTCGCCGTAGGGCTGAAGATCCTGAGCTAGGATTTATACTGTCCACTGATAGACGAGTTTTTGAATCCATTTTGGGCGTCGATAAATATGAATAAAAATAGAATCTGATTCTTTTCAAGATGCCCCTAGATTCTGCTAATGGGGTAGGGGTTTGAAGGTTAGGTTAGGTTTCTCTGCACTGCTACAGATGGAGTCAACATGAACAATTTCAAGTAGGCACCATAGGGTAGAGGTGGAATGAAATGGGAGCGGATCAGATAACAAGTACAGCAGTGCCGAGATGAATTGAGCGTTATACACCAGACATGGTTGTTGTGGTCTTTTTCTTCTCGTCTTTTGTTATAATACCACTGAGAGATGAATCAAAGAACGGGAGGCAGCTCGTGGAGATGCTGTCCTAGAGCGAATAAGACGGGAGGGTGTAGGACTCGAGGCCTGGGCTAGGACTAGGACTTGGGACGGAGCTTGGAGCTTGCGGCTCGGAAGGGACGTGATTGTGGAGGTCGAATGAATGGGGTTGGATTGGACCCATACCATGCAAGTAATAAGTCACCTCTTCGTGGTAGGTAGGTACCTACATAAGGCGATACAGCCTAGGAACTACAAATGAAGTTTCGATATAGCCGGGTTGCATTGAGAGTTCTTTCTTCCTTTGATAGCTGTGCTGGTTTGACTAAAATGTCCTTCTACCGAGAGATGTCGGTCAGTACAGTAAGAAAGTGGTCAACTGGAGCAGAAATCAGACTTGCCATCAGCCTCGCACAGCTCACTCAGAATGGAAGTGCTGCATCAGTAAAACCACAACCCATGGGTCACATCCCCCACCTCGATTCCTTGCTTATCCCTGCTAGTTGGTCCGAGTGGCTTAGGAGGTAGGCAGCGAGGCGGACACAGCTCCTGGCCCCCAAGGCAATCAATCGTACAGAGAGGGAGGCAGACAGACATAACATCATGCTAATGACGACAATGGTTCTCTTGTTGTCTTGACTTTGATTCTCCCGTCTAGTGAGTAGCAGCAAAATTGACCTCCTAAGTCTTAGGATATAAAAATAAGTAGTCTCAAGAACTATAGTCTAAGGGGCATATAGTGACCTACTAATTTCGTCTCTTATGCTTCCAGCGGTCAATTTTGTTATTTTTATTTTTTTAATACCCTGAGGCCCATCTTCTTCAAGCGGTGCATGCCTCTTGATCTAGTTTCCGTTCCTTGTAATATTGATCTAGTTTGGTTTGTTACAAAGTTTCCGGCTAGTGAGTTGCGTCACACCGGCAGGTCTTACCTCAGCAGACTAGCTCCCCAAAAACGTTATTGAATCAGGCCATGCTTTATCGTTTTGAATCAATGGATTTATGCCAGGATAGATATATTTGTGTTGGTAATAGGTAACCAACCTATCGTCTCCGTCTTTGGCAATCGAGACAACTGTGGTACGAATCCTGCCTGTCTGTGTATGCCAGTTTATAGGGTAAACTCCATGAAATTTAATGTGAGGTGTTTTGTATTTGACTTTCTTATGAAATTCCCTGTCATATATTCTACCCAAACTATGATAACCATAACTACACCATCGGCACAATTCACCTCCGTCCGCATTCTAACATGCAGGAACATCCATTGCAGCAAGAATGCCACTGGACTGCATAAAGCTTACCAGTCACCACTCAATCACATTCGGGGCCTTGGCGAGCGTGTGCCTCCATGACCTGCTTGAGTATTAACACCAGGCGTTGTGTAACAGCTTGCCAACACAATCTCACTTGATTTTTCACCAGGCAGTCCATTTGTCCTTGTTATCCGCGCAATATTTTATACAAAAGTTATTGACAAAAGAACAAGGGAGCTCGCTGATTGCTCCAGTAAGGCTATGCTATATCTGTACATATAAACAATTTCTATAATTCCTGCGACCGTGCTTCGTCAGTAGTCGACCTGTTAGGCTTGCTCTTCTTCTCCATAACTCCCTTCAGTACGCGCAACTTTTCCTCGGTGACCCGGATCGCCTCTTTCACTTCCCTTTCGCCCATGCGAGTTGTACGCAAGTTCTCTTCCACTGTCTTTGGCTCCATGGCTCTCTTTCGCACACCAGCGTTATCGTTGTGCAGACGATCCATTCCGACACGCTCTTCTAACCAATCCCAAAGCTCGCTGTCCTCCCGTCGCCACATCTCTTCGTACGCCGCAATCCTATCAGGACGGTAAATGCCCCCAAGTTCGTGACCGTAAGAAGCGTTTCGGCTGGGGCTGAAACCGAAACCAAACCACATGGCAACCAGTAAGCCCACCAAGAGCCCATACATAACGTTGCCAGTAAGAAGAGGCTGAATTATATCGCCAATGGGCTCCAGAATTCCCCTCACTGGTTCCAGAACACCCCAGTCCGCCTGGACAGGGCGTTTGGGTGCGGCGTTAGTCTCGACAACGCCAGTGGTCGACTGCGACTGCTTAGCCTTCTTGCCCTTCTTCCTCCCTCCCTTAGATCCTGGACCTTGGGGCATCGTGCCCTGTGGCTTGGATGACACCGCAGCCTTGATAGCTGCAAACAAATCCTTGCCGTAGGTGGTCTGGCCATCGGTGGCGCCTTTCTCGATTGGACCTAAATAAATCATATTAGCATTTGCTTTGGAAAACCTGAACAGAAGTTTTGGTTACCTTTCAGCCAACTCTTGCCAGACCATTCGATTGTACAGTTCATCTGCACCCTAGTGGCATTGTTCTCAGCCCAAGAGAGGCAGTATCTGGTTTTCACAGCAAACACGTTTCCACTTGGCACGTCTGGCGTCTGAGTTGAACATGTGAGGTTGACAGATTTCTCGAGGTCAAGAGTTTCTATCGTCTCCGAGGTAATGGTCTTGGTTTGTTTTGGTCCAATTGATCCATACAGCGGCTTGATGTATGAGAATGTTCGAGTTCTGTTGTCGAGGGTCAGGCCCTTCTTGTCTTCCATTTGCAAGTCCAAGCACTTCTGCTCCCCTGATAGCCAGTTAGACATAAAGGTAACAGACGCCGGGCCAAACATTAGGTTGTAAACCTTGCCGAGAGGTGCTGGGATGATGTCGTCTCCGACGATTCTGTCATAATGCGACGCCGAATCACCACAGTCAGTGGGCGCATGCGTTGCTGGACCCGGAAAGTCCGTAGCCCCTCCAGATCCAGCAGGTGCCTCTTCAGGAACAGGCCCGCTTGGGAGCGCTGCTCCCGATGCTTTCCTTGAGGCAGTCTTCTCAACATCGGCATCGGCACCGTTGGCCTCGGCAGCTACGCTGGCATTGTGCATCTCTTCGTGAACATCCTCGTCGTAGTATTCCTCCTCCTCATCGCTATCATCCTCTGTTTCTGAGCCCTCCTGGATCCCGTCCTCAGCAACGGGCTCAGCATCTACCTTTTCTGTTTTATCACCGCCGGTGCCCTCAAGCCTGACACCGTTGAGTGTACTTTTCAAGGTAGGGTGCCCCAGTTTCCAGATATTGACGATTAAATCATACGTAGCATCTCGGCTAGTAAAACTAGCAAAGATATGTTTGGCATGCAATGTTGAAATCATGAGTCCGTTTTTGAATAGAAGCGCGGTACTTCGCTTCTCGACAGACACTATCTCATCAAAGCTCATGACAAGGGTTGTGGTCCAACCAAAAATATTACTACTGAAGCAGAGATGGCCCTCTGAGACATAAAGCCGTCCGTGCGCCAGAATCTCTCTTTGCAAAGCACAGCTATAGTCTTCAATAAGATAGTCATCGTCTGGAACACTCTTGAACAGATCATGGAAGTCACGATTTCGCTTCTTACTGGCAATGGCAAATCCTGTAAGTTTAGGAGCGCTCAAGTTGGGATGCGCCAATGAACTATTGGCAGCAGCGATCGCAGCACCTATGGTGGTGCCAGTAGTGACTGAGCTTCCGCGTTTCCTGTGGTTTTGCCGCAGAGCACTTCGGATGCTGGACGTTCGTTGCACGCCATTCTCTTTGTTCGTGTAGTCGGGTGGAGGAGGAGTGCGTTCGCGGCTCATAGGCTCGTATAGTGAACGCGGGCGGCTTGACGACTCATCCGGAGCAAAGTCTACAGGGCTGATGGGGGAATCAACGGGGGCCGATTCAGACCGAGCGCGTGTGTCCACATCAGGGAACCTGGCATTGACCGGGGACGCAACAAGGCTGGGTGCTTCAGCAAGCCCAAGTTGGCTGAGACTTAACTCGCCAGCCCCAATTGTAGACACCGCGGACTTTCTGTTGCTTTCCTTCTTGTCTGCCATCTCTGCCGTAGTGAGAGTAGGTTCGGCGTCGTCTTTGGCGCTGTCAAGTTCGGGCTGTTCCTGGATATTCTGGGATACGCTTCGACCCTTGTTTCCACCGATATTCAGGCTGGTGTTACTTAATGTGTTGGCAGCGTTCTGAGCAGCCGATATCATAGAAGAGAAGAAGCCACCTGAAGGGTTCGGGTTTGCGTTTGGCGTCGCCTCACCACTTTCTGGGGTCGGCGTCAACGGGGCGGAGACAATGTGAGAGAGTTTGCTGGGGCCGATGTTTTGTGAATTGGATCGACTCCTTCTGTTCGCGCTCATGCTTTGCGAGGAAGGTCGGCCATTTGCACCCGAGCTACTTGTCGGACTACCCCAGAAGGATTTCCGTTCAGGAGACGACTGACCGGATCTGTTGGGAAACTCGGTAGGCGTAGGTGGAGTGTTTACTATAACAGGCGCCGGCTTGTCACCAGTCGGAGGGGTTCGTGGAGGAATATTCGTGTCAACCTTGGGTTGGACTCTCGCTCGCCGTTCGGGCGAAGCAACTTTGGCTGCAGCTGGTGGCTCGAGGACGGGGAATCTCTGCGTAAAATCAGGGTCCACCGATAGGGTGGGCTGTTGTTCGTCGTGACTCTCGAGGGGTTCGCTCACTGGTCGACGTTCAGGACTTGAGCTGTTTCCGGAACTCTTCTTGGGTTTAAAAATGTCCTTCAATCTACCACCTGGCGAAGGAGAGCGTCGAGTAGAACTTTGAGGGGGAAGCAAGCCCGTCTTACTCCGACCAATCCGGGGATCCTTGAAGTCGGCCGAATCGAGAGCCGTTGGTGGAAACGTGGACGACTTTGATGTACTGCTGTTGGAGTCGTGATCCGAAGCTGGCGGCTGAGATTCCGGTTGATACTTGGTTTGTATGATTGCAGAATTTGTGGTCAAATGGCCGATTTGAGAAGGATGTGTCGAGAAAGGTGGTGGATGTCGAGAGTTGGACCTAGTAAGCAGTGACGATGATTCCAGTTAGATTGATCAGATTGACAGAGCACAGACGGTAGCATGAATAAGTGGAGTTTGATAGGGAGGTGGACACGGGAAGACGGCAGATGAACCAGGCCAAGCCAGCTGAGCCCGATGAGATGTTTGCTGGAGAGGAGACGAAACAAAACCGAAAGAGAGAGAACAGATGACAACCAACAAAGGTGAAGCGCCTTGTGGAGCTTTGATCTCTCATCTTTTTAGTGTGATACGATTCATATGTGTCTCCTTTTGGTGTCATCTTAATTAAGCATGGATGTCGCAGAACACCCAACCGAGGGGTCTCAGCCTCGTAGCTGTTCCCGCGCAACAAACATAGACAAAACATGCCGGATCAGGACAATCATCGTCATAAGAATCAAGGCAATGACGACAGACAAGGAAAAAAGCCCGAATATGGAGCTAGGACAGAAGGGAGGGAAAGAGATGAGAAAGTTTAAAACTCACGAGTCGTTTCCATCAGATTCGTAGGACCGATGGCCTTGGCTTGTACCCTCGTCCTCGTCACCCCCAATATGCCCAGAGCGGGTGCCGTCGCTTTCTAAAGTTTCGCGACTGGATTGCGAATGGGCAAAAACACTAGAATCGTCAAGCGAAAACCCTGCCGCTTCCCGATCTTGTTTTCTTCGAAGGCGCTTGGAAGATATTGACTTGGGCAACAGCTTATTCAGACCAGAGTTGCTACTGTTATCCAAGTTTGTTGTCATTGTCGCAGTCGCAGTCGCCGCGCGCCGACGGGACTGGCCGTTCGAGATCGAATATGATGGGAGAAAAAGTTTCGCTAGTGCCTAGGTACTCGTATTGTCGATGTGTTTGTTGCAGCGGCGATCCCTGAGAAACAGATGCTATGACGGTAGAATAGAGCTCGTAAGAAAGTTGTATGACGCTGGTGTAGAGTGTCTAAGAAGAAGAGAAGGAGTAGAAGGCAAACTATGCGGAAAACAATAAGCCGCTCTAATCTCTGATAGGCGATAAAGGTCAAAAATATAGATCGAGAGGTCGTGAGGGCTTGTAGTTGGGATCAAGAGAAGGAAGAAGCCAGCAAGGATAAAAGAGTTGACGTCGTTGGTTTGTTCTAGCTCAAATGATGGTTAATCGTGACAGGCCAGACTACGGGCGACCTGGAGGTCCTGGGCCACACCAAGTTGGGCCAAGTGCTTGATTTGGTTTCTGTAGAATTCCTCACTCGATTGGTAAAGTATCCAACTTCAACCGCATGCGTTGCTTCCAATTTGTGACATGTAGAGCAATATTATATACAGTAGTAGAGTATTTAACCGTGGCTATTTTGGAAAAGGGATAATTAGTCTGCGATGGCCCTGGTTGTCAGCGCAAAATTGTCTTCTTTCGGTTCGTGTACCTCCTCACTCAAGTGTAAGCTCTAAGTTGGAACCGACAAACCAAGCCCGCGTATAAACCCCCTGCGCTGGGGCCGCTTTGTGAACCAATCATGGTACGTGCAGTTGACAAGATGGAGATTCGTCCTGATCCTTGCTGAAGTTCTCACCAAATAATAATGAATGTGGACTACGGAGTAGATTGCGTGGCGCAGCAAGGGAACCCCCATCGAGTATCCAGTGTAAGATGTCCTTATAGCTGGGTACCTACCTATTCATAGAATTTCACTAGGGGTATAAAGGAGGTCGAGCGAGTTCGGGGTTCTAAGAAAGGTAACACAGATGTTTTACACGTTAGTTGGCCCGTAGATTCGGGTCTTTCGTTGGATTCGTCCCCGATCTACAGAGTACGGATACGGACAACGTTAAAACCAGCCCTTTGTCTCCCTTTCTCATCTATGGGGGGCCATCGATCGGCCCGAGCCCTTGAGGTGGCATTGCTAGTGTGGTGGAGGACCAACAGTATAAGCTCACATCAGCCTGTTAGTTGCGCAACTTGAAACATTACTGTACATAAATATCTGTACTGTTTATTACTCTGGAGTTTGAGTTGCTTCAAAATGTTAGTAGTGAGTGCGTGCACTATTCTTAATGTTGATGGAGTCATTGTTTGAATCAGTCAGGTATCAGTAGTTTTTATGCATTGACTTGCATATACAACCCAGGCAGACATGCGGAGTCCTGCAGCACCAAGCTCTGATGACATCTGATTCATATCATATTTACCAAGAAATGCGAGCAAAGCCATGTATGTTTCACAGCTTCTCCACAGCCAAAGCCAGACAACGAGGTGTCGTCATGAAATTTCCGATCACTGTAAGTGATTATTCTACCTACCGAATTGAGCAATTAGCCCCGCCAAATGCTAAAGTGATCACCGATAAGCTTGGTATACGAATAAATCATTCTGTTAAAAAGTGAATGACATAGTTAACTACTACAACCATTTGTCGCTTCATGAACTGTTGGAAAATATCTCTTATACCGGATTTTATGTCATATTTGAACTCTGTCTTTAAACTTTACACTAATGTCAAGACGTTCCTCCAATTTCGATTAATTACAGTTTATTGTTCTAACAATATACACAGTCTCCTCGACGCACCGAGATTAGGAAGTAACTTGACTGGTCTGTTATCTCTTCAACTCCCCACATTTGACCTTGTCACGTTTCAAATCACATCCCTCAATATCGGCTCTTTCAAGTACCTACAATAGCAAACATACAACCTTCACAAAACCACAAACTCCTGAAATCCGCCCATGGAAATATGGACTCGTCGCCACTTGTGAAAGCTCACGACCACGTGCGCGCTGCAGGCGTAGCCCACCAGTCATCAGACAGCACAGTCGCAATCACTGAACATACTCAAGCTGCCGGTGAGTTTGCCAACGCCGCTAGGTCGACCTCGAGCATCGAAGCTCTCCGAACCCTCAAACTTCTGGAAGAGCACCATCGAAAGATCGCAGATATACTCAAACGACCCACCGCGCCTGCTCCCCAAGTTGACGATACCGATCTCGGCGAGAAGGATTCGTCCGACAAGACCAACATCTCCTCCCAAGATGCGCACGACAAGAGAGAAAACAAGAATGATTCTCCGGCGTCTAAGAAAATAGCTCCTCCCACCCAGAGGCGATATGCTCACCGCGAAATGTCTTCATCCATTGCCAGTAACTTGGCTAATGCTCGTGGTATCCCGTCAAAATATCGAGGCCAGCCTCTTGCGCCGAGTGTTAGCAACGACCAGGCTCCAGGCAATCTCGATGCAGCAAGCCATCCTCGGGGAACAAAAGCCAAGATGCAAAACATTATTGACCATCGGTCCGGTAAACCAACATGGGTCCCTCCTGCCCCTGCGACCACACGCTCCGATAGCCATGGCAAGGGCTCATCTTCCCCACGGTCTGATACTGCATCTTCCGTGGTCGTTAGTGACGATGGCGGGTACACACGATTCTACAACGCTTTCGGAAGTATCATGAACAAGATTTCGGCGCCTTTGGCCTTTGCTGGGCTGCCTCTGATCCAAGAAGAATCCTCCATCTCAGAACCCCAGGATTCTCCAGAAATGTCCCCCAAGCGTAGTCACCTTAAGGTCCCCCCATCCAAGGTTCCAGAACCAGACATCAGCAAGATATACTCGCAGGCAACATTGAAGACTTTGGCAAGAGAGGGACATGGACCGACCGATTCTTTCTATGTCGTACCCAGTACCGGTCACACCATGTCTTATGCGAATATCTTAAGTTTTGCAGAAAAGGAAAAGAGGCGTCTCGGGGCTTCGTCTCACAGCGACCTTCTTGATGTCCCCGATGAAGATGATGACGACTTTGTTGATGCCCGGGAGGCACCCTCGCTATCGCCTGGAGCCAAACGTCGCATCGGCCGTGCCAGCACTGACAGGGAATTAAACAACACTATCGAAGAATTATATACTGAAAACAAATCTCTTAAAGATATGCTCGATAAGCTGACCAAGCGTCTTCATGCATTCGAGGCCAGTGCTCAGAACTCAGCCATGGCTCTTGCTGAAAGCTACCGCCTCATGCGTCCTGGGTCTCCCTCGGCCTCCCCTCACCCAAGCAAGGTAGCAGATGAAAACTTGCGACGCAAGAATCAAGAGATGGAAGAACAACTCACTGCTGCCTTGAAACAGATGGAGCGGCTCGAGAAGGACAATCGTAAAATGCAAAAGGTTCTGGATAAGTATCGAGAGAAGTGGGAGACATTGAAAGCGGGCGCAAAAGCCCGGAGAGAAGCCCAAGGGGTTGGTGAGAGTATAGATGATGCTTCAACAGCTGGATAGAGATGTGATGATATACTGACTTTGAGATTCATGCAAATATCTATGGCAGCTTATGCACAGGCGATTCCTTTCTATAGGTATAGGCAATAAAACAAAAATATATCATCTTGCGTCATTCCACTATGAGGAGCTGTAGCTCAAGCTTACTGCTGGCACCACCTAAAACATAGGAAGATCATTGGAGTCTGAGGAGTATATTTCTGATAGAAGCTCATGTGTTCCACCAAAAACTTACACTGAAGCTCACGCTTAAACTCCTTACATAGTGCCACCACCCGATCGGAATGACTAGTGTATCTCCTGGTTCTAGTATACACTCCCAGTATTCGATGCCTTCAAGTTCCCTCCTCATCGATTCCAAGTCTTCCTCATCCATATCCTCAGGCTTATCATCCCATCCTTCCAGGACGCCCACGTCCAACTCACTTGTGTTACTCATGTCGACACCATGCTCGGGTGCTCTGGGTCGCATCGCAGATGTAGCACGTGGGGGATACAGCCGGATGTACTTTGCGCCTACGGCCTGACAGAGCAAGTTGTGATAACCATCTGTATGGAGAGGCGTGATGGTGCGGGCGGGTCCGAACCAGGCGTTGAGCTTAGGCACGTCGACGGGTGGTTGATTCAGAGACGGGGTTGTGGGATGAGGTGGAACATCAACCCAGCAGAAATCTGGGATACAGATGTCATTGCGCAAAGTTGGAATTTGCTGGAAGAGGTTATGCTGAGCGAGATAGCCGGTTTTGTTGGCCACAGAAGATTCTTTTTCGACATAACGGTTAAGAAATTCATGGAACGGTATCAAGTCCTGTCCCCAACCGTCATCGACGTAGCTTCGTCCAAGTTCAACTGGCACGAGACGTCTTCCCCCAAAAGTTTTGGATAGGAGGTATTCGGGATATTTCCAGGGTCGGTATGTGAGAGCAGGCCAGTCTCCGATCACATCTGTGAAGACAACGGGGCGAGGTTCGCCCGCGTTGCTGTTCATATAATCTTCGAATTGTGGCATTGTCCACCCGGAGTGCCGCGGACACTCCCTCTCAGGCAAAAGCTTTGGTCGTCCATAAGGTTCACGAGTCGAGAACTCCCGTTGAGATGATTTGTCATGCCTCTGACGTTTGAATGGTCTCTCTTTCTGTTCACCAGCTATCCAAGCCTCTTCAAGTAACGACAATGTCTTCTCAAGCCATTCGTTTTGTCCTCCACCACCAGCTGTGATGAGCGCTCTGTCGAGCTTCTCCACAGTTGCATCTAGGGCCTGTTCCGAAGGGTTCTCGCCCGTAGAAAGAGGACGCAGGAGGGTTTGGAGAGATTCTAGTACACAAGCGTCGGTATATATCTGGCGCCATACGAGGGGAAGAAGATCGTAGCGGTAGGCGTAGAATTTGGACGATGAGATAGATATCAAGTCGGCTATCCTTTTCTTGAGAAGTTCTTCATCAACGCTACATTTTTCATGACTAAGGGTTAGATGTTTGTGCAATGTAATTGTTGCGTGGGCTTGCCTGGCGAGGAGCTGTGTCATGGCATTCGCTGTAGGGTCGGTGTCATTTTCGTCAAACTTTTGTGTTTCTCCGTCGCCTGCAGCCGGCCCTCTCACTTTTACTTGAGCCTCGCCGCGTATGCCTGAGACATTTGAAATCTCGCCATGCTTCCTGTCTGGATGCCCAAAGAGTTCATAAGCTTTCTGGAGATATCTGATAAGGATTGATGCATATTCTGCTGACGCCATATTTTGACTTTAAGCCTAGCAAGCATCCATGAATATCGTATGTGCTTGACTAATGACCAGTGCGACGTGGACTTAGGTTGTCGTGCAAGTTCTGTGTTTGTAAGGTTTTATTGAAATTGTTGCATATTAAATTCTCAGGCTGGTGAGAAATATGGTAGTTTATGTTGAAATTGCCTTGTAACCAATAGGATGAAGCATTCCTTGTCAACCGTTATGGACACTGCAGTCAGCCAATTTTGCTCGATCCGTTACCCCTTATATGTATCACGAACTACATATTTACAATTTCGGAGAGATGCTCATGATACAAATCGTCATGAGCGGATTTCATTATCTTACAGATTACACACGTATATCTTAGCTTGTCCATACACCAACGATACCGTCTCGTCTGCCTTCAACAAGATACCCATCTCTAACACGTACACGCTCCACGATAGCTGGAGTCTTACCCTCCTCAGCTGCGCTGATGCCAGCGCCACATTCCCATTGTCGTCCCTCAACCTTATCGTACACCTTGACAACGTCCTCGCCTGCGGCGCTGACAATTCGCCGAGCATCGAACATCATGTCTGTGACAGGGTTATCGTATGCGTATGCGTCGTAGATAGACCCTGTTCGAAGATCCCAAATCTGTTGCTGTTAGCTAAAGCGTTCTTCAGATACCAAATGACAGTTACTTACTCTAATGCTTCTGTCCACACTTCCAGTCACCAGGTGCACGTCATCGAACTGAAGACATGTTACTGCACCGGTGTGACCGACCAGGCTTCGATGGACCTGCCCGCTTCGAAGATCCCACAGACGAACCATGCCGTCTGCTGTACCACACGCAAGAGCCGTCTCAAAAACCTGCAAAGCGCCGACGAAGTCGGCTGAGCTACTTTGAGATCGCCCTGTAGGTCGCCATGTGCTGTCCGTCGTTGTCATACTTGCTGCGGCTGCCCACATAACATCCAATGTTTGCACGCAGCGGCCCTTTTCAAGATCCCAATGGCGAATCGTCTTATCCGCAGAGCCGGAAACCATAACATCACCTCTGAAGTGAAGAGCCGTGATTTCATCAACATGTGATTCCAAGGTGTACAGTGGGCAATCAGCCATGCTGCCCGGCGGGGGCTCAAGGTGATTGTCCGTTCCGAAAGCAATGGCGTCCTCGTCGTCGTCTTTTCCAAGACCGCCATGAGGGTCGTAGTGAGCTTTGCTGAGATCCCAGAGTCGAATGGTTGCATCCACAGAGCCCGTTGCGAGGATGTTATCCTCAACTTGCAAAGCGCGTACCGATGCAGTGTGACCTTCCATATAACCCATACATCTACCAGCGTTAAGATCCCAAACTCGGACTGTGTCATCGAGAGCAGCGGTAACCATGGTGCCAAACGGAGCGTCGAAATCAATAGCCGTGATCGTGTCCTTGTGTGCCCGGAGCTCGCGAATAGCGGTACCAGGCTCGAAATGCTCATGAAGGATAGGCATTGACTTCTTACGGTGGACCTTTTTCGTTTTCCGAGGCGTACTGCCGGCTTCTGAGGCGGGGATCTTTTCGTATACTGACTGGGACATGAACTCTTGATCGTGATCATCGGCATCACCAACTAGATCTTGCTCGTCCTGGGTCCGTGTGTTTCGTTCCATCTCTTCAGCCTCATCAACCAGTACCTGGGCCTCGTCAACACGAATTTCCATCTCGGAAACTTGTCAAGTTAGTAGAGCTCTGGGAATACAATTGGCACAGAACATACTATCATGCTCCAGCATAGCTTCATCCTGTTCCAACCCCGCTAGCCTGTCTAAGATAATTCTTCGCATGCCGTGGAGATTTGCGATTTTGTTGTCGATTTCTCGAATTTCGTAACTCGCCATACTCTTGCGAGTACCCAGTAATCCAAATTCATGCATCATGGCGGCTTTCTCCTTTTTCAACTGCGTCAGCTTTTTGGGGCTTCCCGGTGTCCCTTCTGAATCTTCCAACATTTTGCGACCCCGAGTCACCCGTCGCTGAAACTTCTTGCCTTCGTCGGTCAGCTCTGGGAAACTGGCCTGGAAGCCCTGAAATAACGAATACGGGTTTTCGTGCTCGGGAATATTGGCGAGAAGGTCGTCGGGCAGATACGTCAAGGCGCGATGCTGAATTTCGTGGGTTGATAGCCTGGAGCGCATGAGATCTGTGGGGGTTGTCCTTGCCATCGCGAACATGCTTCGCTGGACCGTCGGTCGCTTCATTTGCTTGTGAACCTCGGCCATGGCGGCTTGGTAGTGATGAGCCGTGGCTTCGGCATTAGGACCGATCAAATGAGTAGCTGTAGTTGTAACCTTTCGACTGAAAGCCTCGAGTCCGCGCGTCTACCCAAGAAAGATTGAGGTTAGCGATTTACGGTCCATATGGGACAATGGATTTTCGAGTATCTACACACCGACACAATGGACTGGTCGTCATCTCCGCCTTCGTCGAAGCCATAGTGAGTCTCTTGGTTCGCCATGGCCAAGCTCCTGCCGGAGAGGTGCAGAAGCCGAAGAGAATCGGAGGGCCTTGAAGCGATTGCGTTGAGGTGGGACAATGACGCTGAGGCTTCGGGGAGGGAAAGATTAGAAGAATTGGCAGCTCACGAGGAGTTTATCATGACGCGCGCCGGGATAACCTTGGCTATGGAGATGGAGGGCAAAAAGACCCGACCATGGGTTGGACTTGGGCTTAGGAGGCTTCAGATCCGAGACGCTAATGTGGGCAGAAGAAAATGGAAATTCAACTGTAATTGGTTCATGCGACAGCTTTGCCGCAGCGCTGGAACTGCTTGCTTTGAATACAGTGGCGTACAATCTATTTGAGCCCTGCCCGTACTACCCAGGCTCTTAATCCAGGTAATTAGTTAGATTAGATTAAGTGCGGCTTTATGCTGGCTTGCTGATGACATCCAAGACCTCCTTCCTTCCCGAGCTTCCCAATCCCAGCCCCAGAAAGATTACCCCTCCATCGATGCCCGCCCGCCCATCATCTTTGCAGCTCCACTGTAGGTCCCTACTGTAATTTTTCGCACAGGTTCACGAAATGAAATCCTGGCAGCCTAGGGAAGTGCCGGTTCCGCTCATGCCCTCGGTCTAGACTACCAACCATAGAAACGCACCTGAAAGGAAACCTGCATTGCATTTGGGACTTTCCGTACCGTACCCGCTTCCAGCTAACCTGTTGAGTGTATTGGTGTTTTTAATACGACTCGTTACATTGATACATAACCTCGACTCACCCACTTTGGACAAACTATCCCAATTGGAATCTGTCGCTTTTGAACAGCGCTGAGTATTCTTGATCTTTCAGCTCCTACTCTTCCAGCCGAGAAACAACTCTTTGTGATTAATCGCTATTATCACAATCGAGATGGATACTGTTATCAACATGGCCGATGCCGCACACGCACTGGATCTTGCTCGAATCCGGTTCCAGCTAATGTACGAGTCACCCAATTCCACACAAGTTGCATTGCTTGGCTCCAAGGTTCGGTACTGACAGTAGAAGTCGACTCGAGGATACCATCACTTTCCATTTGATTGAAAGAGTGCAGTTTGCATTGAATAGTGTCAGTGGGATATGGGACCCCCCATCAATCCCCGTCCAGCCAAGTATAGGCAATTAACTGTGACTTTCTAATAGACAATCTATGTCCCTGGAGCTGTCGAGCTTCCAGAAGCGAACCTGAGCTTCCTCGACTGGTACTTCCGCGAGCAAGAAAAGCTGCAATCTCTAATCCGACGTTTCGAATCCCCTGACGAGTACCCTTTCTTTCCCGACGCTCTGCAGAAGCCAATTCTCAAGCCTCTCAACTACCCCAGAATCCTATATGAGAACGACGTCAATGTGAACGACAAGATTAAGCAGTTCTACACGGAAAAGTTCCTTCCCGCAGTGTGCCCCGACTTCGGCCGCGAGGAGCGGGGCGAGTCCCAAGAAAACTACGGCTCGACCGCAACTTGCGATATTGCTTGCCTACAAGCCTTGTCACGACGTATCCATTTCGGTAAATTTGTCGCCGAGTCCAAGTTCCGTTCTGATCAAGAGAAATACATCCGACTTATCAAGGCAGAGGACCGAGAGGGTATTGCAGAGTCCATCACCAATGCTGCTGTGGAGAAACAGGTTCTTGAGCGGCTACGACTTAAGGCTTTGACATACGGAAAAGACCCCAGTATTCCAGATGGCACAGAAGGAGCGGCAAAGATCAATGTCGATGCCGTTGTTTCAATGTACAAGGACTTTGTTATCCCGTTGACCAAGGAAGTGGAGGTAGAATATTTAATGCAGAGGCTGGAGCCGGACGCCTAATGTTCGACTATTGCGCAGCGCTCAAATATTCATTAACAGACTTGACCGCCGCAGGGAATTTGCTTGCTTCAACAAGGATCATGTGCCCATGCGCCTTGACGCCCATTTCCTGGAATGCCCGCTTGCTGTCTGCTGCTAGTTCGTCCTCTTTTGTGTAGTTGAAGTTTCCGTGCGCGACCGCATGCTTGTGTAGCACCTCGTCCTCCATATGGAAATAATACATGCCGGCTTCCTCCTTGGCCTTCTTGCGCTTCTGGTTTTCAACATCGAGTTTCGACTCAAGCTCCTGATATGTCTTGGACAAGATCAAGTAGTGGGAGAAATTGTAAGGCTCCTTGTCTTCCACAGCCGCTTCAACCTCGTCGACAAGCATCGAATAGAGTGGCGGTGCTAGCTCGGAAGGCATATTGATGAGACGTTCGGAGAACACGAGTCCGACATGCTTGTTGCTGCTGAGGACATCTGCAATGGGCGCTAGGGACGAATTGGTTTGCGCCTTCTCCACAAGGTATTTGATGATATCCTTCATTGGCTCCTTATCTTGATGAACAGCCGTATTAAGGACGGTGAGAAGGGCGTAGGCATCGTTGGCCTTGCCATCAACCTTGATGGTTGAACCAATGGTGGGTTGTGAAAGAACGAGATCGGCGAGGGCAGACATATTGAAAAGATTCGCATCAACATCGAATAGTTGTCGCAAAAGCGTCTTGGTTCCATGGAAATCAACCTCAGGATCGAAGTTGAACCACTCGAAGTCGACGTTGACCATATCGAAATCCTAAATTTCCAGTTAGGAGGACGCCAGTACGCCATTATCGAAGTTTGCCTACCTCGTCATCTGAACTGTCCTCATCCATCATGTTAACGTCCGCAGGCGGGACGTCCTTGCCCTCTTCACGCGCACGCTTCTTGCCCATTTTGAAGTTTGTGTATAGTTGCGAGGTTGAGTTACTGGTAGCAAAGATGATTCCTCGGCTGTTGAGAGTGTTACTTCAAACTGGCGCAAAAATTGGCAGGTCAAGTTCACTTAATAAATCTTAAATTCCTTCACCGGACAGTGATGTCGCCAAAACATTTTCTGTAAGCCCCTCACTAACCTCTTAAAGACCTGATAAGATAACCAATGTTCTGGTCTAAGCTCCCGGGCCAACACCTCCACTTGTCTGGCTGAATTGGATTGACTTACTCCACCCCCGTCGTTCCCCGTCCGTCCCTACCGACCGCCGACAACTTAGGCTTGGACCTCGTTGCGCGCAACATAACGCAACGTCATTCTTTCAGCTTCTCTTCCCCATCAACAATTCTTCAGTCCCTATAGTCGCTATTTTCTATCGGCAATACCTTATTCGCGATGGACTACAGCTCCACGATCCACGACGTCGAGGATCCCGCCGGCGATTCGCCCTGGGGCAACTCCCCTGTGTCTTCTCCATCGCGAAACAATGCTGCTGCCTTCAACCCCGTCCCAGCCGAGAATCCTCCTCCTTCTCCCTTTCGCTTCAATACACAGCCTTCGAACGGCCTATCTCAAGAACAGTCTACAGCTCAGCCCGGAGAGCTCCCCCGTCCAGGCACTGCAACCACAGCGTCTGGAACTGAAGATGACACCGAGGCTTCGGGGACGCTGAACCCTACAGAGGCGCAGTCCCAGTCGACAACCGCTGAACTACCGACCGATGGCCATGGACAACCCACGACCCAGGGTCAACAAAACAACCAGACTGGTCAACCAGCTTCGCAGCATGGACAAGAGCAACCTCTGCAAAAGCCAGCTGGACCTCAGTTCCGGCTTCAGGCCAAGATAACAGGACTTGAGCGTACTGGCAAAAAGGACCCCATCTTGCGTTTTGATGTTCATGTATGAGTATGATTATCTGGTTCCCAGTATTGGACTGACAGTTGTAGACAAATATTTCCCGCTTTCGTACAACTCAATTTCGCGATGTTCGCCGTTTGCACTCCGAGTTTGTTAAGCTCGCGGAACACCTGATATCTGCGAATCCGGAGGTGTTTGTTCCTGCGGTACCACCACCTTTGACTTCCGCTGGAGCTGGTACGGATGAGGACGAGATTCGTGTCAAAGCCCTGATGCAGCGATGGTTAAACTACGTTTGCAGCAATGAAATCTTGATGCGAGATGATGAGATGGTGTTGTTCGTGGAAAGCGACTTTGGCTACAGTCCTATGGTCAAGAAGAAGCAGCCCGCGACAGGTGTGCGCAGAAAAATCTTGAAGCAGTTTGCTCCTCCTCCTGACGACACTCCTGAGCTGGCGGATGCAAGGCCAACCGTTAAACTATTTTATCTGGGGAGCATGGATGCGGGCCATAAGGTTGATAAGCTGGTTAAAGCCAGGAGAGGTAAGATTTGTTTGTACTATCAAAGTGCAGAATGCTAAACGTCGCCCTAGGTCTTGGTCTCTCCGAAGCCGATTATGGTTCTAAACTTGCAGGTATGCACGTCCAGGAACCTCATCCTGGCTTGGCCAACGCCTACCGAAAGCTTGGTAAAGTTGTTCAGACTGTTGGTGATTACCATGCTGCCCAGGCAACAGCAGAGGCCACGACGGTTGGCGATCCATTCCAATATCATTCCCAAGATGCTTTCATCGTCAAGGAATCCCTTACCAACCGCCAAATCCTAATTCGGGAATTTTTACAAGCGCAGGAGGCCACTCGCAGCAAGCTCAACGCAGCTGACCGCCTTAAGGCCAGCTCGAGTGTGCGTCGGGAGAAGGTGGACGAGGCTATTACAGCGCTGGATGATGCTCGCCAGCACGAGACTTGGCTGTACAATAAAACCAACCGCGTGACCCAGAACCTAGTACAGGAGCGACGAAAATGGTTCTCAAGAACATCTGCCGATCTTCGCCTAAGCATCAGGGAGTACGTACTCCGCGAAATTGAGGCTGAAAGGCGAACCCTGGCCCTGCTCGAGACAGTCCGCCCAGACATTAGATCAATCGATGCTTCGGGCGGTCTGAGCCGATTAGGCCGGGAGGCGCATCCAACTGTGCGTCGCTCGAGCCTCGCGGCCAGTCAAGGTCCCAAGGGCGACTCTTGGAGCGGCGTTCCTCGTCGTTCAGATGCCACGGGTCGCAGTGTGTCTGGCAGTCTTATCAGCAAGGTGTCAGAGGAGGGCGAGAGTGAAGAGAACGCCGAGGCCGCCCAAGGGCTTCAGGCTGCCGGTCGTACAGGCCTTCAAGGCGTTAACGAGGAGGACGATGAGGATCGAGTGGATGCTAGAAACGCTGCGAGTCGACTGGCCGCCAGCACTTTCTGAGCTCCTTTGCTGGAACGCTTACGGATGACGAACAAAGAACTTTGCATCAGACTCATTCCTCTTTTCTCTTTTTTGATAGCATCGCTCCGAGCCTGGTGTTATTTGAAAGTGTATGGTTTACCTTTGTCTCTGGTACCCTTCTACTTTGTGTGTAAGGCCTCATAACTTGCATTCGACGCTGTGACGTGTCTTAATGAACCGTACGCAGTAATTGGCACCATTGACGTTGATAACAGCACTGCTCTTTGGTACACTACCAGCATCTACCACCTGCTGTCCGATCTTTGAAGTGATAAGCGGTGTGTGGACTGGCTGGGTGAGGGATGCGTAGGTTTCAGCTTTCGATTGCGGATGTGAAGTAGATCTATCAGGACAGAGTTTAGATAAGCCCGTCATAATCAAAACGTCGCAGACAGCGACTGAGAAGTATGTTTCATTATTCACATGAGTTTTTTTTTCGCTGGTGTTCACAGACCTCGAAAAGATAAAGAGGTTTAAACCTATTGGACGTTTCTGCTCAACCCCGGATATCGGTCTGGAAGAAACCCAAAATCTATGTTCACCGATGTAGATTCACAGGATAGCACATGCACGCAGCGGTCGTACATAACAACTGCTTGAGACCGTTACGCGAGTGCCAATTGCATATGCGTAATACCCACCCAGCTAACTTACTGTGCCAATATGCTTGCTACATGTGACACAGCATAAAGAAATATGTAAAGTCAGTCAAGTCTACAGTCGATCTTGCAGGAAGAATATGGCGACTGACATCCATGTCTGGTACCAATGCCATTCTAAATGGAGCCTCCCAGCGACAAATTGACCGTGTCATTGTCCCTGGCATGTTAAAAGTTTCCAATGACATTCTACTGAAGTATCAAGATATATGCCCAAATGGCTGGTTATGTCTGTATACTTGTCATGATATTCATGTGAAGGGAGAGAGAGGCTCGTGAGGGGATACCCGATGAAGGTGGGGATAGGGCCAGAACAAGTGTACTTTTACGCCTAGAAGCATGAGTGTGCACGCCTCTGTGCATGCATACTCGGCAACATTCAAAATGCAGGCAAGCTGCAGTAGTCAATGATGTGATGGCATCGATAGGATTTCTCCTGTCATTTTGCAGCATAATACTGTTAGAAGAGCTGGTGCGGGATTGTCTTCAGACAATCTTTGTGACTTGCTCATATTGTCAACCATTCATTTGTTCTGTTGGGATCGGCTCATCGACAATTCGTCAGGTCGTTTGATGTGTTCAAGATGTTGAGTGGCGGTGAGAGGAGCCAAAGTTTTCCATGATTCCTTCGTACCATAGTAGTATGTATGCTCGATGTGTTTTATACGGGCACGGCTAGTCTTTGAGAGCATTGATTTGGACAGCATCGACCAGAACTGTTTGTCGAGACCCAGAATCGTGACCTTTCACCACGGAAGCAATGGGGCCGCACTCCAACTTGGCAACTGGTCTGTGAATCATGGCCATTCTGATCAATCGACTTTGTCGGTAATTCGGGCGCTGATAACCTCGCATTAAGCCTGAATCGAAACTAGCGAGTCTGTGTCATTGGAGGTTTTTAGCCGTGTTGATAGTTATCAGGGTTTGGCTTGACATCCTTGGGCCCTGGGCATTGGCCTGAGGTTGTTGACCATGCCATACCCAGGGGTTGGGATGAAGCAATGGAACCCCAAGTGCATGGATCTCATCATGTCTCATGCATCTAGAGAAGCTTCAACCTTGAGATGGCGCAATGGAGAGATAGCCATAACAAACCAATCAAACACGCCAATCGAGAACGGAACATTTCATCCTCACGAAAAGCCGAGGTTTTATGAGATGACCGCGCAGTCTCGGCACTTAGCCTGCCAGATTTGAACCAAGCTGAAGTTTGCGGCAAGAGCGGCATTCGAGAGTATTTCCTGACGCCTGAATGGAGCAGACTGTCGAAGAAAGATCAGGCCTTGAATTATCGTGGACCCAGTTTTGGACAAAAGAAGATGAGTGCAGATGGAACTAGTACAATGCGTGCGTGCTGCGAGGTTCGTCTTGCATGTGTCGTCTTGCTGGAGAGATTAGGCGCAATCGCAGCAGCTTCTGTTAATGTAATGATCCTTGGTTA
The DNA here is from genome assembly GCF_020744135.1 of Fusarium venenatum. NCBI lineage: Eukaryota > Fungi > Ascomycota > Sordariomycetes > Hypocreales > Nectriaceae > Fusarium > Fusarium venenatum. The sequence continues at coordinate 6,016,074 of NW_027072131.1, forward strand.
CGCATATCGTTCCGGGCGGGATGAGCAGCTCCAGATTTGGACATGATATCTCTCCCCTCATCTCCAGACAACAGATCGTCATGAAGACAACCATATAAATAAAGAAGGCGGATGCATCCATCTCCCCCCGTTACTTGGAGGGTTGGATTATGGGGTATGGGGTTCACTCACTGGGAATCCCTGTCAACTATAAATGAGAAGGAGGGATGATAGAACTTAATAAGGGCCGAATCAAAATACCTTGTTCTCTCGCGTGGCAGAATGGGCTATTGCCTGGCCCTTGTTAACGACCGACAGCTTGACGAAGATGACAATAAACGTTTTTAATACACGGTAATGGCAACCGATGCTTATCGGATTGTCCCAGAAAGATGATTAACAGAAGAAGAGAATTTTTAAAGATCAATTTACGACAGGCTAAAATGGGTACGGAACATGGATCTTGGACAAAACCATCCACTTGCCAAGTACAGACAGTAGTAGGGTTATCGAGAAGTGTGCCTTTCCGAGGTGTTGTTCGATGAAATGAAGACACCTCCGATTGGTGAACGCACAAGGTACCCAGCAGCAAAGAGCTACCCTGACGGAGGCAAGCATCTCAACCTTGGTGGCTACATTTGTCAAGAGCTGTGATCTCCTTTCTCTAAACTTCAATCCTCTCATAGGTAGTTCATGGCAAGAGTTGCAAGAGGCTTGTACAGAACGGATTGAACCACTAGAAGGCTTGGCCCTTCAGCTTACAGATGATGGTTGTTGATCAACAAAAGTGGTATTAACGATGAGTTTGGCCTGAACTAAACAGCATCTGCAAACATAAATACAACCGCCATTCGAAACTTACCAGTTTTGAGATTCACTTATTCAATCATTTCTATATCATGTCAATGACTCCGACTTCAAGCTAACAAAGGCATAGACCAGGGTTTAGTCTTGTGCAGAGACCGGCAAGTTCCTCCTGCATAATAGACGTCAACAACAAACACCCTGCAACCATTCTATCTTCACATTACCATGCCATGCCACTCACTCACCGCGATATCGGGCAGGACAGGAGCCATCCCATAGTCCTGTCAGTGCTTGGCTCGGGACTGCAAGTCCCATGGTCCCCGGTCCACCTGGCCGTCTTCCGTTGCAAAGATATGTAACAGTATCTACGGCACGCTCGTCGTCACAAATGACGATCTTGTTTCCTCGTTGAAGCGGGCACCAGTCATGGTCCCCAATCGTTAGATCTCGACGCTCTTCAATACACCTTCTGGTAACGCTCTTTATCAGTTAAGACAGTGCCATGACGGATACGTCTTCTATCTCATTCGACACAGAGCCAACGAGACAGACTTACTGCAGTGCGTTGACCAAACGCTGGCTAGGAGAGCCCTGGAAGGCCAACGCCGCTAAAGGACCCTTGGTAACTAGCGTGCCCCATATCTGCATGCGAGACGAGACGGACGCCCGCTCTGAGAGAACTTCGACTGCAAAACACCCACCAATTCAAGTCTTTTGGCTCGGCCCTGGTCAACGCACATGTGGCTCTGCCGGTACGCCACTGCCATCATGCTAAATCCTGCAGCTAGTAGATTGTTACAGGGCAACAATTTACGGAAACTCTTTGTTTTCCGCCGATAGCTTGTTGATCCCTGACTGGGCCTCTTTCTGTCGTTTCAGACGCCTCTGGGCGCCTACCACCTTGGCATTGAGCAAATTGACGATAGCACACGCCCTGACTCCCGATTACTCTGTCTAAATTCGGATTCATCTGGTCAAACTTCCGGGAGAAGTTGGAGAGGTCTTATCTGCCTACTTAAGGGATGGTGGCCCAGCTTTCGTAATTCCATTTCATTCTCCTGCATCCAAAGAGTATCAGGTTCTGTTACCTGTCCAAATTGGTTCCATCATTTGCACCAGAACGGCCCAATTCACCTCCTTTTATTTTTATTTTTTAAACACCGGCCTGGCTAAGCACTTGGCACGTGAAGCACGTCCACAAACTATCCCGGACCTTCACCCCCACGCGCTCGTCAACTCCCACGTTTCTACTCTGCCCACGAGCCAATCCGCTTTGCTGAGATTACCCCAAACGGCAACTGGTCAAGCCATCGACCAACTTCAAGCCTCCATTCTTAATCAATATCCCACATTTATCCCACGCTTCAAACATTACTCTCAACAGCTATGGCCCCAGTTGCTGCGGGAGAGACCGCCTCGGCGCATCTTCCCGTTGGTCCCTCAAAGCCGTTGAGTATCAGCGCTTCTGTCTTGCATGGTCCCCGCGATCTGCGGATGGTAAGTCAATCATGACAACTGCCCCAGTTATAGACCCAGCCCTACCCGAACACATGCCTGACGCGACGTGCATCAGGAAACTAGGATCATTGAGGCTCCAGCAGCAGGTGAGCTTCAGATTGCTATCAAAGCAACAGGTATCTGCGGCTCAGATGTTTCCTACTACAAGAAATTCGCCAATGGCGATCTTTGTGCCTGCCATCCATTATCCTTGGGTCATGAATCTTCAGGCGAAGTTGTTGCTATCGGTCCGCAAGTGAACGGCTTCAAGCTGGGAGACCGAGTTGCTCTTGAGGTTGGCGTTGCTTGTGGGAACTGTGGTACTTGCCGTAAAGGTCGGTACAATCTGTGCAAAAAGCTGCGTTTCAGGAGCAGCGCCAAAACCTATCCTCATTACCAAGGCACATTACAAGAGAGGATTAACCATCCTGCCGTTTGGTGCCATAAGTAAGTCTAGTATGGCTCCTACGACGATAGTTATTTCTAACGTGCTCAGGCTTCCAGATAACGTCTCGTATGAGACCGCCGCTCTGCTTGAACCATTGTCTGTGGCTATTCATGCAGTGAACCGTGCAAGACCAGAGCCTGGCTCTACTGCTCTTGTTATCGGAGCCGGCACCGTTGGATTGCTGACTGCCGCAATGGCTCGCCAATCAGGCTGTACCTCAGTGACTATCACCGATATTGACGCTGGTCGTGTCAACTACGCCGTCAGCCAAGGATTCGCGACGCACGGGTTCGTGACTCCCATCTCACGTTTGAATTCGTCCAACTATTCTTCGGGAATATCTACACCTGCCACTGGTACCTTGACACCTGCCAGCACGTTCTCGACGGCAAGCCGCTTCGACGGAGCAAAATCTCTGGCTACGGACATACTTGCCTCTTCGAACTCCCCTGGCTCATTCATCCTTGAAGAGGATGAGGACGGCGTCGATGTCACATTTGAATGCACTGGAAAAGAGGTTTGTATGCACACAAGCTTGTACGCAACCAAAGCTGGTGGTAAAGTCATCATGGTAGGCATGGGAACTCCTATCCAGACTCTCCCTCTGTCGGTGGCCCACCTTCGTGAGATTGACATTTTGGGCGTATTCCGATACTCCAACACTTATCCTACCGGAATTCGGCTATTATGCTCCCAAGCTGCGAATCCATCTGGCTGTGGTCTGCCTTCACTAGACGGCATGGTGACGCATCGATTCAAGGGACTTGACAAGGCACAGGCGGCTTTTGAGCTTGCGACACGCACCAGCGATGATGAGGGCAACCTCGTTTTGAAGATTGTGATTGAAGCATGAAGCATCTTTTCTCGTTTATTTTGCAATGCGATACGAAAGATAGACATAGATATCCAGGCAGCAGTATGTTTTAGTAGCACGTTCTCGAAGGTCTTTGGAGTTTAGATATTTGTTTCCGGAAGTCTTCTTAGTCGCACGGTCCCAGATTAGGTTTAAAAGGTCGATAATTTCTCAAAACGATGCCTATCAATTGTTCCAACTGTTTCGAAGAAAAATTGTGAACTAAACACAGAGTTCGTGAAAAGGTAGTGAGGTGAACACTCTAGTATCAAGATATCTATTCTGGTTTCACAGCCAGACCGTTGAAACTTCATCTGGGTATCAAGGGGCCTTCGGCTACTACACTACTTGCTGAGAGATAGTCTGGCCATTCTTCATGATGTTTTTCCATTCGTTATCTACCTCAAACACCTAACGCCGGGCTGAAATCTTCCGCAGCAAACTCATCGTGGCCGTCAGATTCGTTGTGCTTTGAATCTCGCTCGCAAATGAATAATTGTCTTAGAGTAGAATGTCACCAGCCCCACGAATATTATATGACGGGTCAGAAAACTCCTGGCCAGAGCCAGGACCAGGGCCAGGACCGGTCCCCCGGCGATGGCTAGCCTTTGCAGTCTCAACGACGTGAAACTTCTTACCTACGTCGCGGGCTTGACCGAGGTTTTGCACAATACCGTTGAGTAGTCTCACTAGGTTCACGTCATTCGCCTCGTGGAGCATTTCTCGCTCGAAAGAGGCTTTGTCAGAAGGAATAACAAGATCCAGGCGGCTCACAAGAGCCTGGATTTGACGCAGAACGGTTGATGAAGGTGTGGTGTAATCAGTCTCCATACTGCTGGGATCAGTTGTATCACCGTTGACGTAAGAAGGAGGGAGACGCTCGAGATATGTGGTGAGCAGGCGAATTCGGGACTGGAGCATCTTGATGGCATTCGCCTTTGCGGTCAGGGCGGCAATCATCTCGTCCTCCTCTGGTGTAAGTGCATCGTCGTCCTCTTGAGCAAAGTCCTTAGTCTCTTCATCTTGGCTCTCGACAAGCCGGCGCTTTCCTTTGCCGTTCGACTCAATAGATAGAGAGGGCTTGTCGTCCTTGGGGGCGGCGACAGCGGCGTTTCCTCCTGAAGCAGCCACATAATTCATGCTGATCATCTCGGTCTCGCCAGTCTCAACAGAGTAGGGCAGCTCTTTGAATTTGAGTTTGAGTGTAGGCTCTCCATCATCCATCTTCTTATCCTCGCCATCGTTATCGGTTTTTGAATCGTCGACCTCGTAATTGCTTTCGTAGATAGTGAGGGGAAGCTTGCCGCCAACGGAGTGGTCGAGAACCTGCTCGGGATGGAAGCCAAGCAGTACGGCTGACTCATTCCAGCCTTGGAGAATTTGATTATGGATGGGGAGGATAGTCGGGGTGGGGCCTGAAGATGGTAGGAGTGTGTACCATCCAACGAGGTCGAGTTGTCTATCTTTGTGGACGGTGATCACTTGTTTACGGTTAGAGAAATAGGACAGCGATTCATGCGGGATGACTGACTCTGTTCTAGGCGTGTGCTGAACCGGTCACCATCGAGGAGGTAACCGCCTTGTGCACTGGGCTCTTGGCGAGTATGAGCTTCGAAAGCATGCTCGATTGTGATTTCGCGACCATTTTGCTGACCCAACAAGACGCCAACGATGGGGCCTTCCTGCTGGCGAAGTGTGTGCCGTGTGATATAGTCGGAGATGGTGAGAAGGACGAGAGGGTGAAGGACTGCCTGAAGCTCTGAACTCTTCTGGTTCGAGAGAAGAGGATTGGCGGGGTTCGTGGTGGTGGTAGTCATGACGAACGAGCTGTGAGAAGTAGGCCGGCTGGTTGTGGACCGACAGTGTTTGAAATTCGAAAACGGTCGTGGAGATTGGGCGGTGAGGACTAGTAGGGGTGTTTTAGATTAAAAGGTCTGGTGTTGAGCGAAGCTATCGTTAGCTTGGCCGATATAGCGTAAAGATGATGAAGGTGAGTTGAAGTGGATTGATGGGAACAACAATGCCCCGCGCTTAGTATAGCTTCAGCTCCAGCTCCAGGCTGCTATTAGCGACAGGTAGTAGGTACCTACCTGTAGTAGGCATCTATGGGTAGCCCGAGGCTAGTAGTCGGCACCTACGTAGGCGATTTAAATGTGGGGGATTTGAATTTCCATGTCAGGTCAGGTCAGAATTCAATTTCCACTTTAATTCGATCTGAGTTGTCTCAGTTACATGGCGACCCTGGATTTTGCCGCCATTTGGGGTTTGTTTTGGGGGAGATGGACAAAACAAAAGTTTTACTTTGTGCTTTGAGTACCTTGAAAGTGGTCTCATCAAGAAAAAGGGACGACTTGTCTATCTTTGTCTATTCATTATTGATATTAATACATTGACATACATTAACATGACCTCGCTCGGTTAGTGTACTAGGAAGATCTGATCATTATTCCATGCCTTGGTCGGTATTCATGCCCTTGTTGAAGCTTTGATCATCAGGACCTGAAGTCGGATCCATTTGATGCGCAAGGTCCTTTGTTTAAAACTGCTCACGGTTGCAGGTCCCTCTCTTCTCGGGAAGAGGACAGAACAGGACAGGACAGAACAAAGATACCTCGGAACGGCATAAACTCTATACTCATCTCTTCAACAAGTGGAAATCTTAATTTATTTTTTGAACTTGGGGAAATACAGAAAGTTAGTAGCTTTTAAGGATTATGTATCGCATCTCCACAGGTATGCAAGTGCATATGCAAGCAGAAGAAGCAGGCATTTGGTTTGGCTCAAACAATGTGGATTTCTGTTGCTCACTTTATCCTTCCTACTCTTTCTCCTACCTACCCGAGTCTCACCTTTTCCCCTTCACATCCTTTCTCTTTTTCTTTTTCAATTGCATCTGTGCATCCATAAGTTCTTTCATCTTTCTTCTTCTCTTTATCTTAGATACTGAGCTGTCCAAAATTAATCTATCTCTGGTTTTGTCTTTAACAACCCATCTTTATCATATATCATTCTCATCTCTCCCTTTGCCTTTCTTAGCCCCTCCGCCTCGGTTGGTTTTCACTGGCTGAATTGTCTTGGGATCTTTTCGGCAAATATCAAATACTCGTCTGATCTCTCTCTCTCTCTTCTTATCTGCCTTCAATCTCCGACCTTCCTCCCCCATCTTGATCTTGATCCTGATCTTGACCTTGGTCTTGATTCATCGGTCAACTTTGACGTGACTCTCGTCTCCAAATTCAATCTTGTCTCACCGCACACCTGCTCAGTCTACTATTGTGCTGTACAGCACAATACCGTCGCATTTGGAATATGATCGCCGCCTTTAGTCAAAATTCGGACAAAATGGTCCGCGTCTCAACTTCACATAATTTCACCATCACGCCGCCTACTCTTTACCTACCGCCGCATCATACGGACACAGCACGCCCAAGCACCACCATGACTTCTCGCAGTGGAAAGCGCCGCCATTGCGATAGCATCGACAGCGACACACCTCCACCAAGCAAAAAATACAAGCAATCAACTTCTATCGCTTCAGATGCCTCAACGACATCTACGACATCTACTACGGCCTCTATCGAATTGGACTATCCCCCGTTACAAACAATACAAACACCACCCTGTATCACCACTTTTCTGCCAGCTTTCAGGAGCGTACAGTACGACCGTCCTGCCTATCGATCAATATCACCAACACCGCCATCACCCAGATCACATTGAATGTTAGATTAGCGAACATGTTACGCCGAAAGATACGAACCATCATTTCTCTTATTTAAACAAAAATTGGATACCACTTTGTTGCCTCCCTCAGCAATGACATGAGGGCAGGCTTATTTTATTGCGCAACAGTTTAGACTGGGAATTCATCTCCTCTTTGTTATTTTCATGTCGATACGAAATATATCGGATCATTTATCCGAAACCCTCAGTCACGAGCCCTGAAATATATCATGTGGTCTGTATCATTACCGACGTTGCACCCACAGAGGAACACAATACTCTGGTATACATCTAGACGGTCATTTTAGGGAGTGAAAGGTATTCCTGTTAATGGGATTTCAATGTGTTAATGGCAGATGTACATAAGTGGCATACAAGAATATTCAGAATCCCCTCCATTTTGATAAAGTCAAAAACGGCAAACGCCTGGCCAACACCCTCCCGTTGTCGTCATGAATCATTCCCACCCCTTTCTCATCATTCAGTCCATTTCCCACCACATGACATCCTCCTCTTGATAAGGCACGCTGATTTCAAAGTTGCGCTCCATAGTATTCATGGAATTCTCCATAACTAGACGTTCCACCTGCATCATGGCGTTTCCATCGCCCGTCCGTTTGGCCGCCATGTACAGCTCCATGAGCTCGGCGTTCCGGCTTTCGTAATCCTGCCGAACACGGCGCCTCCGAGCCGCTGGATCACACGCTGCACACGTGTCGTTGAGATGTTGAGTTTTGACGCTGGGCGTACATGATCTTGGGCGAGAGCGTGAATATGAACGTAATCTTGAGATGGGCCGCAAGCCACATGTTGTGGCAGTGTTTGTGAATATGTGACCGCACGCCATCGTTGTTCTGATGCTTGAGCACATGGCAGCAGCGATTGAGTTTGGAGAATGTATAACACGGTTCCTCGGGTTAAGAATCAAGTAGAGAGGTATAAGTCATTCACAACAGATAGATGGCGGGAGAGAGGCGTAAATATGCCTGGGACTTTGCGTCGTCGTGGAACTAGATGTGGGCAAACCCACATTAAAGGTTAATTCACAATTTGGGGGAAGTTAGAGATGTGAAATGACACCAAATTCCAAGAATTACACAAATTGTGCCTTCTTTTCGAGTCTTTTTCATATCTTGGAGATGGGTCCCCTGTCGAGATTTGGCTGGTGGATGTCGCATGATGATCATGGCACTTACAGGTCTCACCGCCATCGTCACTCGACTACGCCGTACAAGTCATAACAAAAAAAAGGAACAAGACATGACACCTGAGTCTAAAGATGAAGGATGTACGGTGAGTTGTTCCAACAGCAAATCGGGTCACGTCCGAGTCATGATGGGTTGCCTGATTAAGGAATATGGGTATGATGGCAACGTATGCTCATGTCGTGTTATTCATTATGTGTGTAATTATTCTAGTCTTTGCAGTATCACACTGCTGTATCTGAGAGGAGTTTCTAGACCATGATACTGGTTAACTTTTCAATCATCCAAGGCTTCATACGTTCCATCTATATTTCTACTCGTCCATCATAACTCCTGCGCCTTTTTCTCCTGTGTAGCGTTACCAGTCTCGGGTGAAGACTCGGCCTTCTTGGGCTTGATACTCCTCCATTCCACACATAAAGAGCATACAAGTTGGCCCAATGCCAACGCCACGCCAACAAAGAATATCCGCGTAATTGCGTGGTTATAGGCGTCTGTCACCTGGGAAACATACTGTGATGGCACTATCCTCTTGAGCTCTGTGGCACCAGTCTCGACAAGATTCTTAGAGTCAAGCCCAGGGATACCCGAAAGTCGCTCCACGAGACGTCCACTAAGGACAGTTTGGCCGACAGAAACAAAGATAGCACCACCAAGCTGTTGGCCGAAAAAGTTAATAGAGAGACCAGTAGGGACTTCTTCCTTGGGAAGTGTTGCCTGAACAGCGAGACCAGTGCTTTGCATGCCAATTCCGAGACCGAAACCGACCAGAAATTGGTAGGCGATCCAATGCGATGAACCAATGTCGGGTTTGAGGGTGGTCAAGAGTCCTTGTCCAATAGACATGATGCATGGGCATATTATCATGGAAGGGACATAGTAGCCAATTCTTTGGGTAAAAGCAGCAGACATAATACTAGCAACAACAAGGCTGAGCACGAGGGGAATAGTGTAAACACCGGAGTCGACCGGGCTGACGTCTTTGGTAGCTTGGACTAGAAGTATGTCAGTAACTGTACGGAGTGCATGATAGGAGAAACTTACACCATAGAGGAACATAGTAGACAGCAACCATCATGCTACCGCCGGCAAATATAGAAATCCATGCGCAAGCCAACATCGTCCGCTGAGTAATGACCTTGACCGGGATGGTGGCCGTTTTGGGCATCTTAATCTGCACAGCAATAAATGCAATAAGTGTGAGGCCAAACATGACAAAGAGCAGGATGAGTCTCCAGCTGCTCCAGGCATATGTCGAGCCTCCCCACTGGAGTGCCAGGATGAGGCAAACCATTGATGGCACAAAGAAGAAGGTTCCAAGCGGGTCGAGGCGAGTGATATGCTCAAGAGCAGGGACAGGTTCACGCTTCTTCTCTGAGAGAGTATGAAAGAAAAAGAGAAAGATCGAGGCCACGGCACCAACAGGTAGGTTCATATAGAAACACCATCTCCAAGTGGCATGCTGAGTAAATGCTCCACCAATTAGGGGGCCAGCAACTGATGAGACGCCGAAGACCATACCAAACATTGCTGGGCACAGAGTTAGTTGCTGGAAGTAATATAACAGGTTAGATTACTCACACTGGAAGACGGGTCGCTTGTGTAGAGGAACCATGGGAATAATGGACATCATTGATCCCGTCATTATTCCTGCTGCGCCAATACCAGCAATAGCTCGCCCAATGATAAAGGCAACAGAATTGGGTGCAGCTCCACAGATGGCAGAGCCAATCTCGAAAATCAAGATACAGGTCAAGAATGTCTTTTTTAAGTCATAAAAGCGGTAGATGCGACCGAAGATGAGTTGGAAAGCGGCGGTAGTGAGCATGTAGGCAGAGCCGTACCACCCTATATCGCCCAAACTCTGGAAGTCGTTTGTTATCTGAGGGATGGCGGTTGCAATGATTGTACGATCCAGAGCAACGAGTAACATGGCGGCAAAGACAGAAATAATTATGAGCCAGAATTTGAGCGTCTTGGGCTTGTAGTTGTCAAAAGCTTCTTGGTCAAAGGCTGGACCTGGGGTTGTAACTTCGACTTTAGAGGTGTCTTGAGATTGTTGCTGCTGTTGAAAGGCATTGTGGCTAGATCTGGTGCGTTCGTCTTGTGCAGGGCTGTAGAGGTTTTGTTGTTCGGTCGACGAGAGTGAGTTAATAGACTTGCGTTCTGGAAGACCAAAGTCTGTTTTTTCAGGAGACGACATGATTGTAGTTCTCGAGGCGTAGATCTGTCGTGTAGATAAGTTTATACTAAATTATTTAGTAGTTATTCAGCTAAAGAGACACAGTTTCAGAGATGATGAGTAGAGCATGAATACAATTGCTGGACTGGATATTATCCTAGATATATATCTACACAACGAGGTAATCGTCGGACTGACTGAGCCCCGAGCCATACAAGGAGGTGAAACTAGTGTCATAGTCTAGAGGATACCAGCGAGGCAAGAATGAATTACTCGGTCGGAATTCTTCAGTCGCTTCACAAGAACACAGCAATAATCCACCGAAGAAAATTGGTTTAAGATAAACAAATCCCCGAAGGTGAAGGATAAAGCAATAGGTCGGATCCGGGAGTGAGGAAGCTATACCCCATTGAGAAATCAAAGTCGCGAACCTGGCAGGAACGTCCCCTCCTCGGGACCGACGGGCGCGAACGCTCGTGCCTTCTTAACTTGAACAACTCTCGGCCAATTCCTGCCCTTTTGCTACCCGAAAGTCTTCTCTCTGATAGTATTCGAGCCCCTTGTTTTATTTCGTTATCCATTTTATTATACCTCATTGCTGCTTTACTGACCAGGAGGTACCTATATCTTGTCAGCAACAGAGAGGGGGGCTAGCTAATCATCCAATCATCCTTTCAGATTCTCAATAATCCTCTCATGTTAAAGCACGGTCTCGAAGCGAAGTAAGCTCCCGTGCTGTAGTTTCGGGCCCGACGGGGAAGATCAAACCAAACACTCACCAAGTGGTGATCCCTTTTCCCTCACGGCCTGTCACTGGCTGAACACCGAAGCAATCGTATCTGGTCCCTGCGGTCACGTACGGTACATCACAGTCGGTACCTTGGTTAACTGTAGGGCTGATACAAGACTTGACTTGCAGCTCAGCTGAACCCGTCAAGTCAGGTCTTTCGATACTAACTCAGCAAGTACCTCTTTTGGGACTCATCTACGCACCACCTGTTTGGTAACACACAGATAGCTAGCTGTGCTGTTGGTGCATTGTCTCAGCGCCCACCACTCGAGTACTCTCCCTCACTCCGGGCCCGACAACTGTGTGCCCCGGGCTATAGTATCCACTCTATCGGGCTCAAACGCTCCGGTTCCCAAGACCGTCTCACCCGGACCACATCAAGGCTTACCATGCCCTATCCCAATGGTGTCCCCGGTGTCCCCGGCTCGGCCCCACAACAGCAGCAGCAATTCCAAGATCCTTCCAACATCAAGTTAACCAGAGGTACCAGCTGTGTATTGTGTCAACAACGCAAGGTTCGTTGCGACAAGAATAAGCCATGCGCCAACTGTGTCAAGGCTAAGGTTGAGTGCCGGGTTATACCCCCACAGCCTCCTCGTCGCCGAAAGAAGCGCCTCCAAGAAAAGGATCTCATTGAGCGTCTTAAAAAATATGAAAATCTCTTGGCTGAGCATGGAGTCAAGGTTGATGCTATTGGCCATGAGTTGAGACCTGATGGCCCCCCAGGAGAGGATGTTGATGAGCTTGAAAACGACTTTGAAGGCCTCAAGACAACCCCTGAAGCTAGTTCGTCCCCTGCTCCATCAAACGCAGAGCAAAAGTACGCATCCTGCAACACATCCAACCACAGATTTTGAATCATCCATGCTAATACCCCCGTAGAACTGGCGGAGGAGCCTGGTTTTCTTATCATAAAGAGGTATATATCATTCAAATCGTTACATGACACCCATCTAATCTTCTAATAGTTTCGGGCAAGCGAGCACATGCTTCAAGATTCGTCGGACGAAGAACCTGAAGTCGGTTCTACCATTCATCGTGCCTTTGATCGCATGTTTGCAACCGACGGCTTTCCTTTCATCATAGGGAGTGCTCCTGTACCTATATCTAACCTCCATCCTTCCACTATACACATTTTCCAACTCTGGCAAATATACATCGACAACATTAATCCATTGCTCAAAATCACACATGTCCCTACTGTTCAAGGGCAGATTATTGAGGCGAGTTCCGATGTTGAAAATGCACCCAAGAACATTGAGGCCCTCATGTTTGCCATGTATCTCATGGCAATCACATCTCTTGAGGAAGCGGAGGTTTACAGAAGATTTAATGAAACAAAAAAAGAACTTTTAGCGAGATATCATGCTGGTACTCAACAGGCGCTTACAGAAGCTGGCTTTATGAGAGTCAACGACCCTATCCTTTTACAGGCTTATATCCTCTATTTAGTAAGTCTATCCCAGCTGTCAGAGTCTTGAGTTCTATATTAATCTTCACCAAGTTTGCTGTTCGATGGTTTGTTGACCCTCGCCAAGTCTTTTGTTTGATCGGACTAGCTGTTCGTATTGCTCAGCGGATGGGTCTTCATCGAGATCCAGCACAGTTTGGCTTACCACCATTTGAAGTTGAGCAACGCCGTCGACTATGGTGGACACTTGTGGGATATGATCGACGGTTGGGAGAAATGGCTGGATCAACGGTTACTGCCCTCTCTACTGGCGGTGACTGCAGGATACCAATGAATGTGAACGACTCGGACTTGCATGTTGATGGCAAAGAATTCCCCACCCCCCACACTGGACCAACCGAGATGCTGTTCTCTCTGACAAGGGTTGAGCTCGCAATGGCTGTCTCAAGCGATAGCAATCGCGACAGCTTCAAGATGAACAATACAGATAAGAGCCCTGGAGGGGCAACTGCCAATAGGAACCAAGCGACAATCCGGCTTGCTGGTCAAGACGGTCCTGAGTATACTCTTGATGGTTACTGCGCACATATTGAGGGTACATACCTCAGCCAGTGTGACCCTAAAATCCCCCTGCACTTTTTTACTCTCACAATGACTCGCCAAGCCTTGTGTAAGATGCGCATCATCAGCTTTCTCGTTCGAATGCACAGCAACAATGGTGATGTTCCGCTCAAGGAAGTTGAGAGAGACAGTCTTTTTCTACAGGCCACGCAGATGATTGAGTATGATAACATTGTTCAGTCCTCCGAGTCACTGCGCCCGTTCAAGTGGTACTCCATGCATCACTTCCCCTTCCCTGCGTATATGTTCCTTGTCCAGCAGCTGCGGCAGCGCGTTTCTGGTCCTATGGTAGAACGTGCATGGGACGCTATCGAGAAGAACCATGATCTCCGTGGTCTCATGAACAATTACCACAACCCTATGCACATGGCATTCGGTGGTCATTTTATCAAAGCTTGGGATGCACACGAAGTCTCTCTTCTCGCTGCCGGTCGACAACCGAGAAGACCAGCGTTTCTCGCTCCTCTGCGCGAACGTGTCGCAGCACGTCGCCGGGAAAAGCACGAGAGACGGCAAGCTCCTAAGTTTTCTCAGCCTCAAATCGGCATCCCACAAGTCGCGACGCCTTCTTCCACCGGCTTCGCCCCATCTGTTGGACAAATGACCCCTGGAACCATCCATCATGGCCAGCGAGCAAACTCAGGCTCTGTTGCCTCAAGCGACGAGCCAGGGGAGATGGATTGGACATTTATGATGTCAGGCTACAATGATAACGCCAGTTTTACCCCAATGGGTGGATTTGGAAGCTTCAGTGGTGGATTCGGTGGAGGAATGCCTGGTATGCCGCCCGGTATGGGACGCGGTCCTCCCCCTCCTGGCGGTAACACGTTTGGAAATTAACAACATATTGCCACACAACGTGTACACTGTTGTCTTTCTTTTTCTTGGCTCCCTCCGCTTACTCGTTCTTCTTTTGTTTTGCTTTTTCCCCCTAAGAAGGAGACTATACCTCCTTAAGCCAAATCTTATGGGGTGTTTGCTTGTCAGACACGGATGTATTGGAACATCTTGTTTGTTTTCTCTCCTGCACGTACTTATACATTCATGTTTGTGCACCTATGCACTTAAAGATGTACCAAGCGAGAATGACTGCAATATGATAGCACCAAAAAAAAAGCGGGTGTTTGAATACATATACACACATATATCCATTGTATTTTCTTTGATAAGGGCTGAAACGAAAGGAATCGTAAACATATTAGTAGCCAGTAGTTATTCCAATCTTCTTTCACCATCGCGAACGAAGAGTCTTGTTGAGATGAACGAGGAACTCCGACTTGAGGGGCATTACATTACACATTTGCGCAAGTTCAAGTTCTTTACCGTAGACCGCCTCATGAGCTTCTAATTGGCATCTTACTGATCCTCAGTCAGTGCTTTTGGTGGTTGTACGTGATTTTCAAAGCCTAATACTGACTTCGTCCTAGGAATAGCATATGTAAGAACCCTAACACCCCTCCCCACTATGTTACACTACCGTTTCCTATTCCGATACCTAGCATAAGCCACGGCAGCCTGATTAGCGGTGTTGTATGATGGGTCAGTGTTTGCTCTTGTGTTGCGTTTCAACAGCCAGAAAGTCCATGCAATGTAACCTTCATCCCTGCTACCTCAGACGCAAGAATCATATAGTCTGGCGTCTGATTTGGCTGGCTAGCTGATCGCGCAAGTCGAGCGGAGATACAAGCGTGATGCGTGCTGACAGCTATCAACCTTAGCCGAAAACACCACTATTGGGGTTCACTATTATAATGAAAGTCTCTCTGCTTGCCCATCAGAGAGGCTTCTGCGCCCAGCAGTCGATCCAATCGAGCTGTGCATGGATGCGTGTATTGTTAAAAGTTTCGAAAATGCTATGCCCAAGCTCATGTGCCTCTTCCTCTGTAAGTCCCATAATACTTGGGCGACCAAGCATGGCTGTAACCCATTCTTCAAGAATATTCTGGGTGAATATTCCTATTTCTCTCATCTTTGCCTCCTGGTGCCATCGGCCTACAGGTGTGAATGCGTGCCGCTCATTGACATTGACGAAGCCAACATCAGCAACCGTTTGGACGATCTGGAAAGGGAAGCGTAAATTCCAGCCATACAATTCGGTGAATGGGCCCTCGACCAGTCGATAGAATTTGTTCATAGGGTGGTCATACCCAGCGGTGTCGTCGTCGGAAAATACGAAAGGGACAATCTCATGTATTTCGATCCAGGCACCTGGTTTCAGCTTCCTGGAATTATTCAGTCAGTTGTTATAACGAGAAATTTGGAGGCACTCCACTGACTCGAAAGCCCTTTCTAACAGTTGCCTTGGCTTACGCAGTGTTTGTAACAGAGCCCGGACATGAATCAAGTCTGCGCCTGCATATATGCTCGTCCAGGGGCGGTTTTCATCCTCAAGATCTTCCACGCGAAATTCGACATTCGGAGGCGTCCAATGTGGTTGGATTGGCGAAAGGTCTGTTCCTATAACGCGGGCACTGGGGAAGTTCTCCGCGACTGACATGTAACCTGGGTCAATTTGAGAGCGCTATCATTGGGGCAAGGAAGAGACTTACCATCTTGTGCCCACATACCAACACCAGTACCAAGGTCGACAATCTTCTGTGGGTTGTCACCAATGGGAGCGAGGATCAATTTGCCATCCATAAGATAGTCCAAATACAGCTTGTGCTTCAAGCCTTCACGAACTTGCTCAGCATCATCATTAGGCAGGCCGTAGCGGCCACGTAGAAAGCCTTGATAACGCCTAGTAAGTTAGTATTGAGCATAAGATGCCATGTAGTTTGGTTTGCTACCTACCTTCCGTGTTCGTATGAGTAAAGTTCCCTAGTGTAGACCGATGTGAACTCGGAGGTTGCTATAGAATCTCCGTAGTCCGATGTTGGGTCCTCTTCGGAATCATTGTGATCCATTTCTAAGGAACTTCTGCTTCAAGACCCTTCTGGTGGGTTGTGCTCGAGAAGAGACAATTGTGGTAGGAGTAGGGTGTTGTTTGGCAGGAATACATGAGAATAAGGCCTTACACTAACCAGATAGGTAGCAACGAGCCAAGAGGAAAGCGATATGGAAGTGATAATAATGCCAGCCTGCCTAGGCGGTGGTGGGTCGAACGTATATGCTGGTAACTGATACCCAGGCTTCGTCCCGAGTGGGAGGGACGGTACGTATGCCACCGGGAAAGGTTTGTTGGTAACGTGGGTGGAATGAGACGTGACCAGAGGTTGAAGTACTGACAGTAGTACACAGTATCGAGTGTGCCAATAAAGGTTCACAATATACCCTTAGCTGGCTCTGACAACGGGCAGTGGTTGAATGTGAGGTTGCACAGGACCCAGCAACTCGGACTGTGTGGTAGGTGCCAGTATTAATGCTAACAAACAACCAATACAATGGGAGGGGGAACAAGGGCGGTTCCCAGCACAGCGGAAGGGAGGGCGGAGGAAGACCCAGAAGACTCCCGAGAGGCCGGTAAAGTCGGGTTTTTTTTTATTTGGCGTGGTTGGTACTATGAATTGGTTCTTGAGACAAGCGGCGTGGACCAAGCCATCGGGACAAAGCGAAACTCCTTTGAGACGAGTTTACAACAATGATCGGCGACCGTAATGTAGCCCAGCTGTGACGTGGTCGAGCTTGCGAGCTCAAGACGGATAGATAGATGCAAGAAAATTGGCTATCTCATGCACAGCAAGGATGGCCGGTGATAGCAAGGGCCCCGCGTAGTAGGAACTAGGGCTTTGGTTGATAGTTTGAATCCACGTACATACGATGCGTGGAGACTGAAGCTGGTGACGGGCGGTTGTTCCACTATATGGATAGATGGATACAGTACCCCGTAGATAGATGGGCTTGTTGTGGTTTTGAGTCAGGGATCTGGCAGGTCTAATACCATGTTAGATCATACAAATCTCAATGAATCCACTGCCCTGGTCGTAATTAATTGACGCAGTCAGAAATAAGACCTGTCTGTCACCAACTTAGCTCTGAAGGAAGTGCAGTGCTACGCTGTAACTTTGATGCAGTGACTAGGGACCCGTCCCTGTCTCCATTTCTCCTGCTGCGTACCTTAACTTCACGACACTCCAGTGGCTTTGATCCGCAACAATAAGGTTAGTGCTCCGCCTTGCATGGGATACCCAGGTCTCGGTGGCCGGGCCGTAATACCACAGCTGCCATATTGGATCAAAAGCATCAAGCTCCGACTGGAATGCGTC
The DNA here is from genome assembly GCF_020744135.1 of Fusarium venenatum. Lineage (NCBI taxonomy): Eukaryota > Fungi > Ascomycota > Sordariomycetes > Hypocreales > Nectriaceae > Fusarium > Fusarium venenatum. The sequence continues at coordinate 6,033,795 of NW_027072131.1, forward strand.
CTCAACCCCAGGCCATGAGTGCAGATAAATACTATGCCTACTACGATATCTCGGCCTTGTCGTAGGCGAGAATAAACAAAACACCACACACAAGAGTCTGAATCTTGGTTGCCGCTGCCCATATGCACCTGGAGAGTAGCATAATGCATGCTTGACAAACAGAGACAATGCGCAAATCCGAGACCTTGGCGTTGCTGTGCCCTACTCAAGCATTACAACTTTGCAAGCTTGGGTTCGGATAAGCCATGACGGTACCTGTAGTGTCTTGACCGGTCTTTTGGCAGGCTTGTTCTCGTTCAAGGAAATCCATTGTCACAAGTTTCTCGATAACGAGGGTAAAGAGCAATTGCACTTTTTCTACTTCTTCTTCCTTCTCTGCGATTTGAATATCACCAAGAATAAATGAATGAGACAAAGTTGAACAAAGGAATTATATAGGGAAGTAGACGGATAAGCACCTCTTTCCCCTTGTGGGGTACCTGCCTTCTAGATGCTACCCAATCTACCTGCCCCCTATATACTACAGGCTCGAATGCCCAGATTCAATGTTAAACCACTTCAACTATTATCTGAACAATCTATAATCTCGAAATTTGTTGATTGTGACTTGTTCTCATGGTGGAATTCTACTTCCTGGAGAGTAGCAACTTAAGTAACGATATATGTTTTTTTTTTTTTTTTTTTTTTTTTAAAAAAAATCTCTGAACCGAAACCCAAGCTTTCTCAGTTATCTTCGAATTCTAAATTGAAAAGATCTGTACAGGTCAAACCCCCAATAAATCAAATCAATGTTGTTTTCTCAGAAACCAATTTTCTCAACAGGGTCACGTATACGACTGAACTCTATGATGAGGGTCACTGATAGGAGAAGCTTCTGCTGGGCTGAACTTGAGTGATTCTATGTTGGCTATGTCTTTAATGGAAAAGTACCTAGAATGGAAGGAGGGGCAGTTGTCAGAGGTTATTCTCGTCCTCCTTTGGTGTGGCCAATCTACTAGGGTGGCCCATCAGGGCCAGAAAAGTTGGCCGCTAGGAGCATGAGAGACGAAATTAGTAGGCCAGGTTATGCTCCTCAGACCAGACTTCTTAGGTCATTTGTTTTTTGTAGCCTATAGATTGAAGGTTAACTTTTCTATTGCCCACTAGACTAGTCAACTAGATACGAGAAAGCGCGTCATTCAATCCAGTCGCGTCGCCAAAAACGCGTCCACCCAAATTGAATCCCAATTCAACGTCAAAGCAACGCAGCTAGGGTCTCCATTGCATAGGTACTGATATAACATAACGATACAGTTGCCTTTACTTGTTCGTTGAGTACACGTCCATCTCAACAAAGTCCCCCTGAGACCGTATATGCTTTCATCCCAAACTTTTTCTAGTAATATCTTAGTACTTAACGCGTCCCACCTTCCCCCTTGACAACCGACCTCGATCGACCCAGCTATCCTCGAATACGCTCATGACACCTGTGGCACATAAACAATATAGCGACTTGACCGCTGTCGACTTCTCGCAATGTATCTTCCACGGTCCTTGATCTCGAAATTATACATTCACCTTCAGCAAACACGGCACCCTCTCTCCCCGCCCGTACTTATTCTTGTCGCCCTCGAACCCGATGCTCTTTGTGCTTGCCGAATCCTTACTCGATTGCTCAAACACGACTATGTTCCTCACAAGATTCAACCTGTTTCCGGATACACCGACCTCGAGAAAGCCGGTCGGGAATTGGTCACGCCCATGATGGAATCTCAGGGTGGTAGTGGTGGTGTCGTTGTATGCCTCGGTGTAGGAGGCATGGTTGACTTGGGCCCATTACTGGGACTTGAATCCGAAGGTGATGATGCTCCTTACAGTGGCGTAGAGGTTTGGGTTATGGATGCACATCGGCCTTGGAACCTTGGAAACGTTTTTGGTGGGTTTCCCCTTGACCCAGCAACCGAGATATCGTCCTCGTACCAGTCGAGGAGCCCGGCTGGAGTTGATGGAGGGAAGATCACCCGAGTATTCAACCCTGGCAAAGGTGGTATCATCGTTTTCGATGATGGCGATATCGAGGAAGATATGGAGGCTGAGCGTACCGCATACCTTGCTCTAATAGACATGCCCGAAATTGATGATGAGGGTGAGGAATTGGGAGATACCGATGACGAGGACGAGGCCAGTAACCACTTTGATAAAGAACCTACGCACGCGGGTCAAAAACGAAAGAGTTGGTCAGATGGAGAGGACGATAGTGATGATGATAGGCCCCGGCAACGGCGACGGAGTAACTCAGTAAGAATACCCAGCGTATTTCAATCAGACTTCACTAACAACTTCACCTAGTCCAGCTCAATTCCGGAATCACCACAGCGTCCCCAGCAAAGAGGGCTCCTTTCCTTACAGCAACTTGATGTTGGGCTGTCAAGTGATCCAGTCGAACCCCCTTCCGGAGCACAACCACCTGCAGGTCCATCAGCTCGCGCATTACGAAGACGACTATTGCGAATGCGAGAGAAGAACGAAGCCATCCTTCATCAGTACTACAAATTCGGGTCCTCTTTCTCGGAACCGCTTTCCTCCATGATGTATTCGCTTGCTTCCGAGTTAGGCAGAGAAGACAACGATCTCCTGTGGCTGACGATAGTTGGAGTTACATCCATGGAAATCTACGGTCGCTCCTCAGCAGGTGTTGCGGCACCTGTCAGACAGAGCGACAAGAGCCGCCCGACAGGCTGGCTAGGAATTCGGGGGACGAGAATAAGGCAGCTTCTTCGGGACGAGGTGAGGCGACTCAACCCCCCAGAAATTTCAAATGGGCGTGTTGCTGTGGAAAATACGGGTGTGATTCCCACCACAGCGAGAAACCCGGAAGACACAGGGATTCGATTGTCTCCTGAGCCCAAATTTCTGCTCATTCGCCATTGGAGTCTCTACGACAGTATGCTACATTCACCATACCTTTTTTCACGTCTAAAAACCTGGAGTGAGACGGGAATCAAGCGACTTCACAAATTACTTGCAAAAATGGGAGTCAGTCTTGTTCAATGCAAGCAAAACTATACCCACATGGACATGATGCTGAAGCGCGAGCTTAGAGCGAAATTGCTCAAGTACGGCTCACTTTACAACCTCGACGAAATGGTGCCATCAGTCGACACAGATGGTAAGGATCGTGCTGGAGCCAAAGATGGATGGGGCTTTGTCCGAAGTTGGGGTTTTCGCGCAACATTGAGTGCTCAAGATGTGGGAGTTGTCGTTGGTGCCCTCCTAGAAGTCGGCAAGCATGCTCAGACCGACGACCCTGCTGCGGCCCGTCAAGATGCTCGAGAAATCGAGGAAGAGGTCGAACTTGCAGCTCAAGGGCAGGAATGGATTGATCGGTTCTGGGGGGCATACGACGCGCTCGAAGAGTAAGTGCATTCTATTCTTACTAACGTCCAAAAACACAGTTAACGATTAAACTAGTATCGACGCGCTGAAAGCCGGACTACCCACTGCTCAATTCCTTCATCGAGCAATTTATCGTACAGGGACATCACTCATCAACAAAAAACAGATTAAACACCTCCGAGCGTTCCGTATGTGCGTGGTCAAGGAGGGGCCTGACGTCGCGCTTTTCACTCACCCCGCGGCACTAACCAAACTATCACTTTGGGTCGGCGAGGCTCTTGCCGAACAAGAGAGAGAGGCTCACGGAAAGCTTTCGCACGGCGGCCGTGGTACACCACTTGTTGTTGCCGGCCTCAACGAGAAACGAGGTGTGTATGTTGTGGTAGGCACGGGTGGCGGAGGTGGCCCGGACACAACATTGCTCGATAGAGAGGCCGCAAAGAAACGCAAAATCGAAAGAGAAGCAAAGCTCAAGAAGAAGGAAGAGTCACGTCTAGCGAAGCAAAAAGTGCGAGAGGATAAACGGGCAGCTCGACGAGATGCAGGCGATGATGATGAACTCGAGACAGAGTCAGAGGATTCCGACAGCTCAGACTCGGATATGTCAGATGATGATGGAGACGTCGAGCTTGAAAAGGGCTACGGCCTCAACAAATTCGGCATCGCATTCCAAGAAGTAGTGTCAGAAACCAACACGAGGGTACGAATCGATAGTTTCGAGCATTGTGTGGTGGAAGTGAAGAAGGAGGATCTTAGCGGATTCCTCGAGAGTTTGAGCATGAAGGTCGTTGTGGGTTAAAGACCTCTTACCTAACCTTATGATACAAAAAATATAAATGACCTGATTATCGTCTAAATAGTATAAAGTGACATAAAATAAATGGCCTAAATTTATCCCTAGTCTAAATAGCATAAAGGGTTATAAAACAAATAACCTAAGTTTATCTTTAGTCTTAATTGTATAAACTGACCTGCTAATTTTACCTCTTATATCTCAAGCGGCTAACTTTTCTGATACCCTGAGTGAGGCTCGGTCTAAAATCTAACTACTCCGCGTTTGTTTCAAGCTCTGATATTTTTGAATTCCGACATTATTAACACTTGGTTCAGGAAAGCGAGTAAGTTACCTGTGTGAGGACGTTCGATGATTCGGTAGGACAGCAAGTCGCTGGAGTATCACATAAGTGACTTGTATGTTAACGGATTTGCACCAATCGATCTGCAGGTAGAGGACTTGAGAATCAACAATTGATAGGTATGGTTGAACCTTCTAGTGGGCATCAGAAATGTTGGCCTCCTCTCTTCTAAGGTGAGTCTGCGGATACAAAAATAAACATCCTAAGAAGTTTGACCTAAGCAGCATAACCTGACCTACAAATTTCGTCCCTTGTGCTTCCAGCAGCCAATTTTTCCGACACCCTGATGACCAGTTGTCACAAATCCATAGAATAAACGCCGAGTGTTCAGATAACGGCAGGGGTCAAGGGTGGAAGGAGTGGGAGAAGAGGCAGCCAAGCTTGGCTGTAGGTAGCATGTCATTGTGAGATTCTGCTTGGAAGCTAGGGGAAAAGCCAAAGAAATGTAGCTTAGCTGTGAATCAAGGTGGGCTCAGCAAAAAGCTTATTGAAGATAAAGTGGTATGGCGCCGACTTGGCGCAGATGCAGATAACTTCTCTGCGGCGCATTGTTACATGAACGCTAATGTAAATCAATATTCCATCATCAACTTCTACCTATTGATTATACAAGTTGGCTTGCGACCTCGCTGAAGTTCGATCGTATTCAAGCCAAGTTATTGGCAGCCAAATACGCGCAAGCAAAAGACAGGGCCTTGACACAAACGGTAAGAATAAATCGGCAAACAATCAAAATCAGATGGCCTAAACAAGAACCGAGACCTACCTGATTGGAGCCATCTGTGGATGTTGGTGCAACACAGCCACACACCACTCCACTGCATGTGAGCGGACATGGAACCCAGCCTGGAGATTATAGAAAAGTTGGCTGCTGGAAGTACCTGTAAAAGACAAAATTAGCCAGTCAGTCTATGCTGACCCGGCTAAGCTCTTGGGTTGTTTGTTTTTATCCCTTGTTGTAGCTAAGAAGCCAGCTTTTTCTGTTATCCACTAGCCTGGTCGCCACTCTTCCAGAAATCGAGAAAATACATAGCCTCTTTGAGCGTTGCTGTGACTACCCAACAGCAGCTGCTTAAAGAGGCAGCTGATGACATACCCATGTAGAATTGTGATTTGAAAAGAATCATTATGTTGCTTACTAGTATTGAAAAAGATAAACGGACGAAATTGGTATAAGTTTGGTGAGGCGACTGTCGAGTCCCATTTATTAGTTGCGATTCGTCATTGATGATGATGGAGATTGATGGAAAGCCAGATTTCTTCCAGTCAATATGTGTTGAGTCCCATAGCATAAACTTGCGACTGGCCAATCACTACAATGCATCTATCTAGTCGTACAGGGTGTGGAAGCTGTTAGGCTGTGGCGGGGCAGGCTCTAAACCTCCAGACTTCCAGAACCCCGCCCCCACTATATCGAGGTGGGCTGTCCAAGGCATTACCTTCTATAGGTGTACTGAGTGAGACCCCTAAGTTGTGCCCGGCGGAGGCCTGGGCTACTGGAGGATTCCCTGGAGGACCATGTCAGGACCACCTATGGATGGGTTTTACTCCGGCGGAGTTTGTTCTCGCCCTCGTGTTCTGCTCTTTCCCACCCTTGCTCGTTGCCCATCCGTCCTTTCAAGGCAGTGAAGAGTGAGCGAGTGAGTGAGTGACCTCCACTTCGACTTAACTAGCCCGGGTCTACCTAGTAACTTACCAGTTATTTATTCCATCTCCTCTTGTTACCTCTCTAAGGTAATCGGCTCGGCTACATTACTTTTACTCTACTTTGCCGTTCATCTCCTTCGGACGACTAAACTTCTTCATCCTGTTCCTCCACAACCTTGCGACTGGACTCTTCTCCTTCTACGCCTCTCGCACCACGCGACACGACACAGACTTGAGAGCTTTACTATCAGCCCCTCACCAAGCGCTTCGCTTTAATCCCTACGCCTACGCCTCCGCGCTCCGGCTTTCGACGCAACCTATTTCCTCCCCCAATCTTCCCGACCTCGACTTCGACTTCGACTTCGACTTCGATATTGACGTCGCTTCTCCAATACTTTCTCCTCCGCAAGCGATACTTCAAGAGGCTGAGACCGTCCTTGTCCTCAGCAACTCGGCTTCCAGTCCCTCGTTTCTCTCGAGATAAAAAAGACTCTCCCGAAACTGTTTAACTTTGATTCAACCATCGCGCAATTCGTGCTCTACCTCTACTCGCCGATAACGACCCCAAGTCTAAAACGTCATGGGTAAATCGTAAGTTTCCTCTTGACGCATTTTTTTCATTCTTCCCAGTCGCTTCACGACGCCGTCCCGCTGTTTGTCGCCTTCATGCCATCGAGGTGATGTTGCGTCACTTGCAGCCAGAATCTCATCGGGCGCAAGCGCATTTGTCAACCTCGGATCCCCACGGAAGCTAAGGACCGACGTCATTATACCTTGTGATCGGCCTCATCGCAACGATAGCTCATCACTAACCACCTTCGTGCTTATTCAGACAGTCCAAGCTCTCTCAAGATCAACTTGTTGAGCTTCAGAAGTCCACTCATTTTGATAAGAAGGAGCTGCAGCAATGGTACAAGGGTAAGTCCGTATCCTCACCAGGCCTCCCGCGTGCTTCGCACCGCCCATGCATCAAACATCGACGCCTTCGCCACATGAGAACAGTTGCCTAACGTCAACTCTAGGTTTCCTTAAGGACTGCCCGTCAGGTACGCTCACCAAGGAGGAGTTCCAGAAGATCTACAGACAATTCTTTCCTTTCGGAGATCCGAGCTCGTTCGCCGACTATGTATTCAACGTGTTCGACAGCGACAAGTCCGGTACTATCGACTTTAAGGAGTTCATTTGTGCATTGAGTGTCACCAGCAGAGGCAAGATGGAAGACAAGCTGGATTGGGCATTCCAGCTGTATGACATTGATGGCGACGGCAAGATCAGCTATGACGAAATGCTGAAGATTGTTGAGGCTATCTACAAGATGGTAAGTGCCTACTCGCTGCTCTTCGGCAGCGGTCGCATATTCTCTAGATACTCCGGAGCCGTGAGTAAAGCAGCCTTAACTAACCATGCTTAGGTTGGTTCCATGGTCAAATTACCCGAAGACGAAGATACCCCCGAGAAACGAGTAAGGAAGATCTTCCGCATGATGGACAAGGACGAGAATGGTAGTCTAGACATGGAGGAGTTCAAGGAGGGCAGCAAACGGGACGAGACCATTGTCTCAGCGCTATCCCTCTATGACGGTTTGGTATAGGAGAAGCAAATATTTTATCGGTAGTTATATGGGAAACACGAAACAAGGTGGAAAGAGAAAGAGAAACAACCTGAATGAAAAGAAGGATCCATGGATGCCATAGTTAGTTGGCCAGGAGTGTGAGGAGCTATTGTCTTTTTGCTTTTCCTGTTTGCCTTTGTATCAAGGGCACGGCCTCTTGTTTGGCGGAGGTCTTGGAGAGGCCTATGATTATGAAATAAATCGCTGTGCAATTTTCAAAGCCAGGTGTTTGTGTTTGCTTTTTGCGAATACTGGGCGAGATTGTTCTCTTGATGTGTTGCTTATAAATGCTTCTTCACCTTGGGAGCTACCCTGAAGTCTAAGATCTGATGTAGATCTTACTTGCATCCAGGGAACTGTAGATATTCACTTCTGGGCGAGTTACTTCACGGCCGATTTATGGCAAATAAATGCAACAGCATTTTATTTAAAGAAAGGAAAATCTTTGAAAAAACATCTAGCTGAGAAACGACTGATCTGGTTCAACATGAACTCAGGGTCCACACGTACTAACCCCATAATTAGTAGCTTGCTGCGATATCTAATATCTCATCAGATCCTTACAATACTATAGCACGGACACATAGAAAGATAAAGCTATTACATTTGTTCCATACCAGAAAAACTGCAGAGCGCACGAGTGTATCACTGTGCACTAAATATGGTTATGGATTTTATAACCGAATTACTCCCAAATCTGGAGCCAGAAGTTCAAGATGCAGACGAAGGTGAATTTAAACATCCTTCACCCAAGTGTAAACTCCACTAACACAGACAGAAACCTTTTATCTCTATGCTCAACCCATCCCGTCTATGAATCTTGGGTTCATAGACGCACGCGCTTCTTCAGTAGATGTCTCAGTCGGAGACCGGGATTTCACTATCCATCAGTCTCCCACAGTTCTCTCATCTACACGATCAGGCGGCACAACTGGAGCAGGTAAATCTCATTGTGTCTCTTACACAAAGAGAATACTGACCTTGTTTCATAGTGATCTGGAAGATAGCACCAACCTTTGCTACCTGGCTCTCATCTCCTTCAAACCCAATCCTCACCAAAATCAATCTTACAAAGGCCTCCATCCTCGAGCTTGGCTGCGGCATCTCCCCCCTGAGCGCCCTAGCCCTCGGTCCGCGCGTAGCCCGCTATGTTCTAACCGACCAGTCATACGTCCAACGTCTTCTCCAGAGGAATATTGACGAAAACTTCTCTTCGGCCTTCAGCTCGGGGACGTCTACGCCTACGGGTGAACGGGGCAGGAAGAAACGCAATGCTCATGGCCCTGCAGCCCCTCCTCAGTCAAATATTCGCTTCACAACGCTTGACTGGGAGACGGATGAAGTCACACCTTCTCTAGTTGGCTCAGGCGAGGCCAGTAGCTTTGACGCGGTTGTTGCTTGCGATTGCGTGTACAACTATGCCCTCGTGGATCCATTTGTTCAGGCATGCGAGGACGCATGTCGTCTGCGACTCTCCGACTCTTCGTTGAGTGACAGCGATGAAAGAAGGCCATGTGTCTGTGTCATTGGACAACAACTTCGCAGCGACGAAGTGTTCGAATCGTGGCTCAAGGCATTTTCAGCTTCGTTCCATGTCTGGAGGGTTTCGGACAACGCACTCCCTGAAGAGCTGCGATCAGCAGCTGGATTCGTTGTGCATGTTGGCATACTCCGCGAGGAAATGAGGTAAAACCAGCAGCTTCATGGACAGAAAACCAGGACATATCTTTATGATGATAGCGAATAGTCACTTTTTTTAGTTCAATAGCATGGCACGTCATATTCGATACATTCTCACATTCATATTCGATCATGGCATGTGTAATTGCGTTAATTCATAACCTCGTTGGAAGTACTGATTCAGTATCGAATCCAAACTTTTGTTACTCTTCATCCACCTAGGTGGAAAGAGCCAGCAACCCCTTTTATTATCCGACGCAGCAAAAGATTCAAACAGACAGAAACTCAATGTTATCATCATATACCCATATACCCGATCCACTTCGCCGTAAAGTCATCTAAATTCCCATTTCGTTGTATCCAGATTACCACTCGAGAGGTTCCTTCTTCTCCTCACCACGATTTGTCTTGGGAATGGGAACAGCCTTGGCAGCCAGCTTACCACCCTGTCCAGGACGCTTCAGGTAACCTGAACCGTCGAGCCAAGGGGTGTTTTGTGTCATGCGTCGCTCAAACTCGGAGATCTTGTCTTCCTGCTGCATAGTCAGGCCAATATCGTCGAGGCCGTTGACTAGGCAGTGCTTGCGGAACTCCTCGACGTCAAAAGAGCAAATAGTCTCGCCAGCAGCGTTCTTGATCAGCTGGTTAGGGAGATCAACTTCAATGTCTCTGTTGGCGCGAGCTTCAGCGGCAATGGCCTCCAGGTCGTCCTTGTTGTCAATACGGATGGGAAGCATGCCGTTCTTGAAAGTGTTGTTGAAGAAAATATCAGCAAAAGAGGGAGCGATGATACACTTAATTCCAAAGTCGAGGAGGGCCCATGGGGCGTGCTCTCGAGAACTACCGCATCCGAAGTTAGGACCAGTAACAACTAGGGTCTTGGTATTTCGGAAAGACTCCTGGTTCAAGACAAAGTCGGGGTTCTCGGATCCATCCTCCTTGTATCGAAGCTCGTAAAACAGAGCGCTACCAAGACCGGTTCGCTTGATGGTCTTAAGGAACTGCTTAGGGATGATAGCATCGGTGTCGACGTTGGATCGGTCCAGAGCAGCGGCAGTGCCCTTCCAGATAGTGAATTTGGGCAGGCCAGAAGCGGAGCCGGCAGCGCTGACTAGGGTGTTGGTGTGAGGTTGAGAGTCCTGAGGCTGGTCGCCAATCAGTTCGCGCTCCTCAGAGTCATCCTTGGTTCGCTCGTCTACATGAGGTTCCTCAGTGGGGAGCTCACGGGCCTTGAAGGCGGACTGGTGAGTGTAGTGAGATAGCTTTCGCACATCAGCCAGCTTGCCAACAAGGGCAGCGGCGGCGGCCATAACAGGAGACATGAGATGAGTTCGGCTGAGAGCACCCTGTCGACCTTCAAAGTTTCGGTTCGATGTACTAGCACATCGCTCCTTAGGGGCCAGGATGTCAGGGTTCATGCCCAGGCACATACTGCAACCAGCCTCTCGCCACTCGAAACCGGCATCGACGAAGATCTGATCAAGACCCTCCTCTTCGGCCTGAGCCTTGACAAGACCAGAACCAGGGACGACCATGGCGCGCTTAATGTTATCAGCAACCTTGCGGCCCTTGACAACATTGGCAGCAGCTCGCAAATCCTCAATTCGGGCGTTGGTGCATGATCCGATAAAGACCTTGTCGACGGGAATCTCCTCCATGGGGGTTCCAGCGGTCAGGCCCATGTACTCAAGCATGCGACGGCCGGCAGCCTTCTTGCTCTCGCTGCTGAAGGTCTCGGGGTCAGGAACACAACCCGTGATGGGCACGACGTCTTCGGGACTAGTTCCCCAGGTAAGAGTGGGAACAATGTCCTTGGCATCGATGAAGACATCAATATCATACTTGGCGCCAGGATCCGACTGGAGGGACTTCCAGTAGGCAACGGCGTTGTTCCAAGTCTCAGAGCCATACTTTGGGGCCAGAGGACGACCCTTGAGGTATTCGAAGGTAATCTCATCGGGAGCGACCATACCAGCACGGGCACCACCCTCAATGGACATGTTGCAGATGGACATGCGAGCCTCCATGCTCAGGCTGCGGATGACAGATCCACAGAACTCAATAACAGCACCAGTACCTCCAGCAGTACCAATCTGGCCGATGGCGTGGAGGACAACATCCTTTGAGCTGACACCGGGGGCCAGCTCACCGTCGACTTGTATTCTCATGTTCTTGCTTCGCTTGGTGATCAGGCACTGGGTGGCAAGAACGTGCTCAACCTCACTGGTACCGATACCAAAGGCCAGAGCACCGAAGGCGCCATGTGTTGAGGTGTGGCTGTCACCGCAAACAACGGTGGTTCCAGGGAGAGTAAAGCCTTGCTCGGGGCCAATGATGTGAACAATGCCCTGTCGTTTGTCGCCGAGGCCGAAATATGTGACACCAAATTTCTTGACATTCTCTTCCAGGGTGACACATTGTGTTCGTGAATCGTCCTCCTCGATAAAAGAAGCAATATCCTTCAGGGCTTTGCGGGAAGATGTGGGGACGTTCTGTAAGATCTGGGGTTAGCAGGGTTTCTTCATAATCGCCATTGTAAGTTGGCTTCCGGTTCAATTGGTGAGTCCTACGTGATCAGTGGTAGCCAAAGTACAATCCGGTCTTCGGACCTTTCGGCCTGCATTTTCGAGACCCTCGAAGGCTTGCTATTGGTGATTGTGGTTAGCGGATATTCACGGCCAATGTAGATCTTTGGGCGGCTTTGAACTTACTGGTGATGTCACTTCGTGAACCAGGTGTCGGTCTTTGGCCAACTTTTGTTAGCCACAGTGTTCAGAGATACAATTTAGTAGACAGAAACATACCAATGTAAAGAAGAATCGTGCCATCAAGCTTCTCATCGACAATGTGTGCTGAAAAGACCTTGTCGTAAAGAGTCTGAGGAGTTCCTACAGGAGCAGGCATTTTGACAATGGGGTCGCACTGAGCGAGACCGTCGAATAGTGTATCGGGGAGAAGATTTTAGTGAAGTGACGGAAGTATAATAGGAGACGTCTTGAAATCTGGCTCTTGTTGGTTGTTGAAGAATAAGGGAGAAGATGTAGTTGCTACGGAGAAGAGAAAGTCGAACTCTCTTCTTCAAAGGAGGAAAATGGTATAATTTAAAGCTGAAAGGGGAAGAAAACAGGAAACGATCTGGAATTGGAAAGAAGGCGTTCTCTCTCTGGTTTATCAACAAAATTTCACCCAGTGGCCCCCTCTCCCGTCTAATTCCACGAGCTTCATACAAGGCATGAAGCGGCCGATAATCGGAGGGGTCCGTTTCCGGCCGCAGACCGTCAGCAATTGAAGCTCAGCAAAAAGGAAGGAAGCCCCAAGACGGGCGCCAGCGCGGGGTAGACCCACGGCTCTTTCCTGCACTGATTGTTAAATGCGCGACACCCATTGGTCCTCGACTCCGATCCTGCCGGTGGATCGCCACTTTTTCAACCTCCGATGTCAAAAGTCCAAGAGCTCCGATTAATTTTAGTTTTGCCGCTCTCAAGACTCCACGGTCTAATTACGACATCAATTGCATTATGTCGTTCAATGCCGAGTCTTAGACATGTACCGATTAGCTAATAGTATCAATTTTTAGTAGGTCTTTGCATAACTCAAGACAGTGCCCTGAAGAATGTCCACGCCTCAGGGTATCAGAAAAATTGACTACTAGAAGCATAAGAGACGAAATTAGTAGGTCAGTTTATGCTCTTTAGACTATACTTCTTAAACTACTCATTTTTATACCCTCAGGCTTAGGAGGCCATTCTTTCTGTTACCCACTAGCCACGATTGGTGATTGAATACTTACTATGTAGGTAGATAACCATAGGGCTTACAGATAGTGCTAGTAATGCATGATTTATTAATTCTGTACCGTAGAAACATATCATATAATCATCTAATCGTCTACTCGTCTATTTTTACCAATCCCCGCATCCGCCATCGGCGCAAGCCTTCCCCCGGTTTGCGGGATGGGCTGGAACACTGAATACCGCCCCGCCATCGAACCATGCCTGGTCTCGCCGGCACCGGTCGACGGTCTCTTCCCGCAGGGCTGTTAGTTACTCGTAGGGGTATACTCCCGTCAAACTTCGCTGGAACATAGCTAAGGCTTCATCAGCCATACAATCCATACAATCCTGGTCTTCATCCATACAATTTAACGCGATAACCGTCAACTCCATACCCCACACCAACACCATTGATAACCCGAATATCAGTGGTAACGCGAGACAAAGGCTCACCAAGTTCACCCAGCCACGGTCTTCTCGATCAGCGCATCTCCAATACGAAGACCTAGTATCGAACACAGGCTTTATAGCACCAAAGTACAATCTCAGAAGCCACGTGCTGTACTCGTTGACCGTTTGCACAAACTCCTTGATGGCCTCCCACAGCCCTCCCTCTTGACTCTGGCAGTATTTATTGCTGGAAAGATCTGCGGTGTCGCCTTCGGCGTCTTGGTGTTCTTGAAGACTGTCTGACGTCTGCGCACCAAGCTTCATTGCTTGTTCGCTGGGTTCCGTGCGATCTATTCCCGGCAGAAGACATCTGTTGCCTAGTTGGGCACTGTCTTTCACAAGAATGGTCTGTCCGGTCTCCTCCATTCCGACACCCTTGTCGTCTGTTGCATAGGTGGATATTGGCAAACTGCTGCATCGGTGCTGTGTTGTTGACATTCCTCCTTGCGGTACCGTGTTGTTGCACATTTGTGCCTGCGGCTCTTGCATCGAAGACACTTGATGGTTCCCCAACACAGAATTGGTCGCTAGAATATCGCACAGAGACCCTAGTTTCGGCAATGAACTCGGCCCAGGATTCTTTTGGGATTGATCCGAACTGCTTGGCGTTGTCCCGAAGTGTTGCACGTTGCGAACTACCCGGTTCCGTCTGCGCTTGTGTTGCAGACTCTCTTGGATTTGTCGTCCCCTTTTCTGGGAAAATATCGTTGGTGTCCGGACGCACCCAGTAGTGATGATGGTGTTTATGGATGCACACGCCTCCTTGACCTCGTACATGTTTGTGGTGTCGTGATTCGTGTTCTGTGCGCAGATCGGTTGAATGTCGTGATCTCTGATCTCGAGTATTGTTTGGTAGAGCATATTGAGCTGAGTGAGATTCTTTTTGACTATGTCTTTGCTGGCTTCTATTTCTTTGGCTGTCTTGGGTAGATTTCGCAGCCCTGGCCACGCTATCGCTTCTCTTGTTGGAGATGGTAGAGCGGTGAGGCGATCTTGAGTCGCTGACCGCTCTGCCTCTTTCTGGGGTAGTGGGTCGGCCTTTCTCCCAACTCTTGACGCTTGACGCCTTAGAAGAAGCTGGACTATTGGCGACGGCTCTGAGCTGGCCATCTTCGGTTGCTCCCAATTCAATCGTCCTTCTCGGCTTTCCATTAGGTGCGAGTTCTACACGCGCCCTGTTAGAGTTTGAGGAAGGTCTGCCGGGCCTACTGCTTGTCGGCACTGGTTTTCGAGGGATTCGAAAACGTCTTGTTTCGATACTGTCGACTGAATAGCGAATCTCTTGTGGCTTGTCGTCGAACCTTGTATGGAGCTGTTTTGCGGATTGCTCTCTCGGGAACTTGGCGTCTCGTTTACGTTCTTCACCAATGTCAGGGTTTTGTCGCGGCTGACTGCTGGAAGATCTATCGTCGAGAGATCTGGTGATGTTTGAGGGCAGGTAGTTGCCCAAAGCATTTTTGCTTGTCCTGTATCTGTTTGCTCGTTTCGGGTTTTGTCTAAAAAAGACTCCAGTGTTGCTTTGTTGGTGCCTGCATGAGTTTCCTTCACTTCTTGGGCATCAGTCATCTCCGTTGATTAACTACTCATTGCCTGCGCATGAATTTTTGGGGGCGTACCGTTATGCTCTGCGAATAGGTCTCCGTTTAGTCCAAGCTCGTCCGCGCTCTGCCGGAACCTAATGTCATTTTCAAAAAGTTCCAGGGCCGCATGAGATAGAAGCTCCAGATGAGTCTTCACCACTGTGTCAGACGAATTCGCACTTTCTCTGGATCTCAAATTAGTCGAGAGTGTTATGCCAGGGAGCTGTTCTTGCCTTGGCTGGTCCTCTGGAAGGCTTAGGTCTATAAGACCTTCGTACTTTGGCACGCTGTGATCGCGATGCGAGCTGCGCCCTGTAACACAAGAGAATCAGTAAATAATCCGAGGTAAGAGAGGAAATGAACTGACTTGATAGCACTGAGGTGCTTCTGTGAGATTGAGTAATAGGACTCAGATCAGGCTCCTGTACTGACGACCACTTGTTTGTGTCCCTTCGCCATTTAGCAAGCTGTTTCTCGATTTTCTCCTGACGCCGCAACTTCATAATGTCACGGTCAAAATGTATTTTGGCGATTTCAGCTTCAGCCTCTTTTCTTTTCACAGCCGAAGTCGCATTTTTGGCCTGGGTTTCGAGGTTTGCTAGCTTTTGTTCTGTCCTGACGCTCAGGGCACTATCACCACTCTCTGATGTAAGATCTAAAACACCAGTCTGCGGGTTGATGCCTTGGACTCCAAGGTAATCTCCACTTTCTATCAAGCTTTCTCGATCCTCTCGTGCCTTTTTTCTCGCTTTCTTCTTGGCTTCAAGAACCTCGAGTATGCCAGACACCACTTGCATGACTGGGACGAAAGGCTGCGCCCCATGAGCGTTACTTTGCATTTGCTCCCATTTGTCGTTCTTCGATTCTGTGTCATCGCCTGCGGCCTTTTGCTTGAGCTTGTTGCGCACTCTCGGAGGACCCAAGTTGTTCCACCTTCGCTGGGTGGGTGGTTTCTGGCCTGTAGCTGCTTTCCCTTTGGATAAAAGACTGTGTTCTGGTAATAACTCGCTTAGATTCTTTGTTGTGTTCCAGTCTACTAGACGATCTGAACCGCCTATGACACTTTGTTGACCAGTTCGGCGATTGATAGCCGGAGGTTGCTCTGATAAAGGCCAACCTGTAGATGAATCACTGTCGTTTTTACGCGCAGGAGAGACCAGTTGAGTGCCGCTTGTTCCCCCCTTGCCCCAGTCTTCTTTAGTTCTCAATGTTCCACCTCTTTCTGGACAATGGCTTGGGAGTTTGTTCTTGAACCAATCCCCTACGTCTCCTAACGTGACACTCTGGGCAGGCTCCTGCCTTTCTCTCAGCCATTCACCCATATCTCCGAGCGTGAGTCTACGGCTGAACTCATGGCGGGCATGAGAAGCGTTCCGTGAACGTGCAGATGTAGTTGGCCGATCGGTCGAGGCCCTTCTGCGTCGGAGAGATGACCAATGGGGCTTTTTTGGCATTGCTGTGTAGAAGCGTCTTTGGGACTGCTTGTGGTCAGAGTTCTCCCTTCTGTATAATTCCCTTTGCGTTACCAAGCAATGTAGAGTTGAATGGATACCTATGGAATATCCGATATCAGTTAAAATGTATATATCATATCGATGGGATCCAAGACTAGGGGTTCAGAGAAGGCTGCAAGTTTGGAGGATTACGTTGAGCATTCATTACCTTAGTACCTACGGATAGATATAAACAACTTGATACTTGGGCCAATACTACATGGGCACTACCTACTAAGGTAGGTAGGTAGGAATGTGCCAAATGAACGCAGTTGCCTCCAGTCTTCCCATGACTGAGGGAAGTCGTCGTCGAGGCGAACCTACTACCAACTAGCTATACCAGGGTTTCCCCTCTACCTAGAGGTCTTGAATGAATGCCTTCGATCTCTTTATCTCCGGGAAGCAAAGCTCAATGCATTGGATGCATGGTCAGGAGAAAGGGTATTAACAAATTATTATTCTGAAATCAGACCTAAACACCGATCCTTACCACCAGTATAATCTATAATACAGTCCGTGTACACAGACTACCTAGATAAATATTAAACAAAAGAAGAGGGTAAGCTACTAGCCTACCAAAGAGGACGACGGCTCTCTGGTGGTGCTTGTTGCCGATTCAACCCTGCAAAGGGATTGCCGCTACCGCTTAGTTTTGAACTCGTTAATCGACGGCTCTCTGCCTTTTTCGATGGCGTTCCTGCTCCCCAATTTCGCTGCTCGTATGCTGCCATTTCTCGAGAGTTGCGCGGAGATGCCGCCCCTTCAGGGTTAAGCTCTTTCAAGCTTGTAGCCTTTTTAAGAGGTGACTTGTTATGGGTATGTATGCCCATGTTTCCGCCAAAATTGATTCCTTGAACCCCTGAGGAGGTACCAGTCGAGGTATACCCTGGGGGTAAACTTTGACGGGGCACGACGCTTCTTTGGCCGGTAGTAGGCCTGAAGGCTTCTGATCGTCGGGTTGCCGTAGGGGGTGTAAACATGTGTGGCTTCAAGACGTTGTTGGAGGTTGGAGTGACCGATCGCTCGTCAGGGGTGTCGGTTCCGGTGTATGGGTTAGAGTGAGCTTGGAAACCGTGGCGGATCTGAACAGTAGGAGTGCCGGTTTGGACAAATTCCTTGTAGTCACTGGGTTGATCCAAGGAGAATTGTGTACCGATATCGCGAACTGTTGGATGGAGACGAGGATGAACAAACTTGGTATCGTACTCCTTCATCACTTGCTCCTGAATCACGGCCTTATCCTTTGATTGCTGCGCAAATTGAGAGCAGAAGAAGAGAAGCTGAGCAGAGATGAGAATTTGCAGAAGCAAAGTGTTGAGAACTGTCACACTTGGCCGCGGGTCGAGGGGGGCCAGAGGGAGGAATATCATGTAAACCAGGACATGTCCGGGACCAAAGAGACAAGCGAGCCTCAGTGAAACTGGGAGAGGATCCCAAATTGACAACTCCCAAACGTCCGACGCCTTGTCAGGATGAGCTCGCGACTCGGCAGATTCAGGTGTTATCAGATTCGCGAGGTAGCTCAGGGGTGTAGAAGGCGATGCGCCGAACTGGTTGACTTTCACGCGGCGCGCAGAGGGCGTTGACATGGGCTTGTCGACCTTGGCTAAAAAGAGTCGGTACTTGCGAGTTCGTGTGATCGTGTAGAAGGCGTTGGTAAAGGAGAATGCAGCGAGGATCCAAACGATAGGATAGACCTTCACAGTGCCGGGTGATTAGTATCAACTTCATACGAAAACCAAAGAGTACTTACAAAGAACGAAAGCCAGCCAGAACTAGTATCATCGCTGAAAATGTCATCGCTCTTGGTGGAAGAACCTGAATTGGCGCGCGCAAGCAGGAATAAAAAGTTCATGGCCAGGCCCATTTGTGTTCCAGCGGTGGCCGAGTCCCAGTCTCTCGTCTCAAGCTCTTCTGATAACCACAGCAAAAAATCCATTGGATTCATAGCAGCCATGATGCGCTCTCTAAGCGGCTGCCGGCGTACTAGACGTGGCATGTCGACTGAAAGGGTTTATGTCGTCTTGGAAAAGTAGAAATTTGAGATCAGAATACGCGACACGATGCCCTAGTCGATGTAAGAACGACGAAGAGGGAGATGGCGACGACCTGGCCAGAGATTGTTTACTTTGAAAGTCTTGTTGCTGAGGACCAGGTTCAATGGAGTCTTTGTTCGTGGGCTAGATGGACTAACGTTAGGTGACCTCCACTGCCTAACTGGGCGACCAGTAGGGGCTTGGTGGACCTTACTGCAGCGTCCACAGCGGGGATGGTCAGAGCTTCCACAGCGAGAGCAGTCCATCTGCATAGAGCGGAGCCTCAGGCGCCAGACCTTCCTTCTGCGCAAGGTACCTATCTCAGTTGCAACACATTCAACCTAGCGCTTTCAACTCCGACAAGAGGAGCAAGATCGCAAGAAAATTCAATCCTCCAGATGGCTTCGCAAGCAGACTACAAAGATCGCCAGTTCCTGGCTGTTATTGGCGATGAAGTACGTCTTGTGATGAAAGGTTCTTTGTTTGATGCTTTGCGCTGACGTAGCTCAAATCAAGGACTCCGTAACTGGTCTTCTTCTTGCTGGAATCGGCGTGAGTCTTTGAAATCATTACGCTTCTTCCATGCTGTAAGCTCATTGAATGATATAGCATGTAACGACAGGTGCCGATGCCCAGAAGAACTTCCTCGTTGTCGACGCCAAAACCGACACATCTGCCATCGAGGCTGCGTTCGACCGATTCACTGAGGACCGAAAGGACATTGGCATCGTGCTCATTAACCAACACGTCTGACTCTTGTATCACGCATGGTTTCGCTGCAAGGCTGATAGTTCTACAGATCGCGGAGCGAATTCGACACCGTATCGATACCTACACCGCGGCTTTCCCTGCTGTCCTAGAGATTCCAAGCAAAGATCACCCCTACGACCCTGAGAAGGATAGTGTGTTGAGACGAGTGCGACGCCTGTTTGGAGAGTAAAGCTGTGGTTTTACCGGCGTATGGGCTTGTTTCGGGGTAATGAAGCGAATAGCATAGGGGCGGCGATCAATCTGGCCGAATGACTCGCGAGCCAGTATTGTGTTTTATCGACGTGGTAACGTTGTGCAGGACTGCAGGGCGATGCGTATACAGTGGAACGAGGTGGAGTACAATGCGATGGACTCGTTTGTCAAGTATGCTAAATAGATTCTAAAGCCGCTGCAATATGCTCTACTTGAGCTATAAATTCACCAAAAACCAAAGTCGACAAAGAAATCCATTAGACCGTGCCCAGCTGTAAGTCATGCCATCATGCGTATGTTGTGTGCGCCATAATTCCAATCACAGATCGCTGCCAAAGAAACCCTTGCTGCTACGAGAGAAGGTGACGGTTGCCGTCAAACATGTAATCTGTACATCATCGGCAGTGAAAACATCGGCCAGCACGGTGTACTTGCCCTGCGCTGAATTAGCAAGACAGTCAAAGTTGGATAAGAAACGTCCACGTACAGATGGAATCTCAGCAGGAAGGTCTACGCTCTTGATAACCTCGACTTCGCCCTTTTCGACGGGACACTTGAGGTCGACATTGCCAATCTGCTCGCAGAGATCGGCCTTGGTGCTGATGAGGCGGATGAGGCCATACTTGACGGTCAAGAGGACATAAGCGCCCTCTTCGATCTTCTGTTTAACTGATCCCTTGGCCTTAATCAAGAGTTCCTGGCCACTATCGCGACATTAGTACCTTATCATGAGTCGGAGGACATTAAGCGGGGTAGCCGTACGCCTTGGGAGGGTTGGGAGACAAATCAACACGGTCAATCTTAATAAGATCGGCTGCGTGGTCTCCGGGGCAGAACTCAAGAGGAGAATCACCAGGAATCTTGAGGTCGTCGCTAATGGTGAGTTCGGGAGCCTTGCCATTGAGAACACTAAGAGCCGCCGCTGGCGCCAAACAGGCAGTCAGACAGGCGGTGACAGTAGAGAATCGCATGGCGCCTGGAATTTGTTGGGATTCGAATGATTTCTGGACCGTTAGTCGATTACGAAATGATGCGAAGTGGTCAAAGATATTGATGAAAGTCGTGTGAAGTGATGGAAGGTCGTTATCAAGGTAGAATGGCGGACGGCGAATGGCTTAGTGTTGAATGCGTCATGGGACTGATGCTCCACCTTTTGTCTCAACGACTGGCCAAGAACGGCTGAGGATTGATGCCTTACCGCCTTGCAGTCTGCAAAAGTAGTCGCGGGCCGCATCTGAGCTGGGGGGTACTCTACGGAGAAGGACGTACCTACCTGGAAGGAAGCAAAGTGCCTCCGCTTATCAACGCTGGACTTGCGTCCAGACCCGGAACATTGCAGGGGATTCAGCGACAGTGACATCGCAATGACGCTCGCATTGTTTTTCCTGCTATATATCGAAATTTAATCAATAGCATCGAATTCTAGCATGAATTTGTACTGTTATCTATCTGATTCCTAGATAGCTGCTCACCTCAAGATGATCACAGTGGCTGCATCACAGTAGCTTATTCTCATGCAGGCAACAAGTTCCTGCCTCTAGTGCTCCTGTGGAGGTGGAACGCTGCGCGCAGAATTCCCGTGCCAGCCTCCCAAGTTTATTTATTTATGGTTAGCGCCAGGAGCCCCAGCAACACAATTCTTTTGTGGATCCTGAGGCAGGAAGCTGTGCACGGGCCATGTATGGATCCTGTATATAACCCAGCTTTTCCTCCAACCTCTTTTCAAAAAATCATACTTACCTTGTTCCGAGGAAGCCAGCTCATGAATTGGCTTCCTCAGCATGGAAGGCCTGCATTGCACATCGCGGAGTCGTTTCCTTGCTCTATTGTCCTTCGGGGCCGTAGGGGGCGGAATTTTTGATTTATAACCCTCTTTCATTGTGATCTGTTGCTTGCGACGGACATGAAGAAGGACACAGTTTCGAATCCTATGTTCAAATCCATTCGAAACGCAACTAACAATACCCAACATTGACTGAGTAGTCGCGCTGTACGTCTGATGGGGCTCGCGTAAGGTTAATATGTCAATTATGTTTGAAGAACTCGGATGGAGCATGGTGAGACGCTTTGGTTCCTCTAAATAGTCTCTGAACTGGAATCGAGTCATGGAATAACGGCGCTCATGATTCTATTGGTCTTGGTGCACAGAAGCGGGCGTGGGCTGCTGGATGGCATTTTGCATTTGTAGACAGGTGAATCCCTGCTCTCAAGTCCATCCTCGTCACACAATATCGCACTGTATGTACTAGAAGCGGTATCTTTCCCCGCTCCTAACAACTCATTTCCCATCACCTCGATGTGGTCCATGGTGTGAAGGCTAAGGTTTCGTCACGAAAATGTACCAGTCCAACCAAAAACAATCGAATAAGTGAAAAGCTGGGTGATCACACGTCTCGTTTATCTTTGAACTCCCTCCCCATCATGGAGCGGAAACTGCACCAAGACTCGAAAGTGACGGCAACGGGACCAGACGCGCATAAAGCTCATTGCGTATGGTTTACTAGAGTACGACGCGGCTTCATGTGTACGTGGACGACATCCATGCCCCAGTCAGCCAAGCATGAGTGCGAATACGGCCAGCATCGCGAGACAGACGACACAATGATGATAAGAGATCGCTGCACACATGTGTTGTGGTCAGTTCCATAAGCAGATTGTCAGACGAGCTTCGATAGATATCAAAATTCATAGTATACAGAGAAACGTCAAAGATATCTATCTTCTCAGCATTTGCGTTTGCATGATGCGGCATAATGTATTGTTCCTTGATGATGACGCGATCAAAACCACTATTACCACGCAGTGTCAGCTTGCAAGTTGCTACGCAATCATCATATCCCATCATGGAAGTTCGCAGGTCCCAAATTCGATACTCTTTGCGCAAGTTCATGTGATTGGCTCAAGTATCTGCACCAAAGAACACAAAGCTGGCCCATGCAAACTAAGCCAATCAAGATCAACAAGGATATGCCGTTCTGCCATCGTGCAGCGGCTGCGTACACAGTATGAGTCTGCAAACCGAACAAAAGGGACAGACTGCTGAAGAACCAAGCTCTTTCAACGAGTGACGGGTGTGAAAATGATTTTACAAATCAGAAACAGAAGAATTGAATTGAATTCACAATCGGAACAAAATTGCAAAACCTTTTCTACTGCGATTCAGGATATCTGTTTGCATACACCTTTTCCGTCAACCCGGGAGCTCCCTTTTTTGTGAGAGCCAAGGCGAGACCAATCAAGACGACATTCATTTACATCTTACAACTAGAAAGCTAGTACCTACCGAATCAGAGTCAAAGCTAGCCCGTGGCTCCCACGATTTGATGTTCCCCTGGGCCCTACCTCGGCGGCTTCAATTCGTCTTGGGTCTATCACCCGTCGCTCTGGCCTCTCGTTTCACCAGACGCGACGTGAATTGTGGCGTCCAGGTGTCAAATTTCAAGCACTCCGCCCAGATCCACTGTGTTTCTACCCAATCAGAGCTCGCATGACCAGAGCCAACCTAGACCAGCGTCAGCTGCCAACTGCTGCTCTGTTTTCCTTTGCTTTTCCCTTAGGTGGCTTTGAGCATGTCCAGGTTATGTGCCTGGTGGTATTCGTCATTCTGCCTTTGAAAATCTGGTGAACCCCCCTCCCAATTCCTTCGCTCCCCATTCATACCGAATTGCTCTATTCCTAGTGTCAGTTCATCAGAGAGAGGTCGAGCAGACTCGCAAACTCGAAAGATATATGTCTTTGCATTCTTTGTCTCATCTTTCAAACTTGCGTCTCTCGAGTCCCGGCGGCTTCACTCATGGACCCTTTCATTTATGAGTCGAGCCCCTGCCTGGCTGGTCGCTCACGCCAACAAAAACCCGTCCATACGCAATTTCCAACAGAAATCTTTCTCATATCTGGGCTCTTGTGTTTTCCTCCCCCCTCCGAGCCCTGGAACAATGCCATTCATTGTTAGTGCCTCAGGCCGAGAAAGCGTCGGCGTGTGTGCCCAGGTGCCCAGCTTGCTGCACTAAGATTTCTCCTTATCCACCACCAGTCAAGGTTTGGGTTTAGCGCCATTTGTCCTTTTGTCCTTGTCTCGTCTCTTTCCTTCCATGTCTCTCTGTTTTGTCTTTTCTTTGGGGGGCCACTTCCACTTCAGTCCTTGACCCTCACTCATACACTCACTACTTGTTGTTCATTTGGGACTTCCACCCAATCCAGCCCAGAAGTTCCAGCAGAATTTTCCAAGTCCGGCTCAGTGGCCCATTCAATTTGGCACAATCTGTTGTTATCATGTCTTCTCCCGGCTGCTGAGAATTGGGTGGGAGGCACCCCAGTGGATGAGAAGGGCGAGCGAAGTGCCGCTGATGAGTGTACTAAGCTACGGTACGTACCTTTCTCTTTTTTTACTTGTTCTCACTTCCAGGTGTCTCCCCCTCTTGGGTAGCCAACTGGAAATGGGACCCCCAGGCCCAGGCAGGTCCCAGGTCGGTACCGCAGTACCGCACTTGTCTTGAAGCGCACCCGGTCTTGTCGCTCCTCCCCATCCTCTTTCTTCCCATCACCCACCCTTCTTCGTGCAGTCCACGATCTTCAATCCTCAACTCTCGTTATCTCTTCTCTACTTCAAGCCCTCCTCGTGTACGGATTGTGTTTGAGTAGTCTCGAATCATATTTTTCTCCACCTTCACCTTACACCTTTCGCCTCTTAAACGACAAACCTTGGTCTTCTCGACACTCGACACCTCGACCTACCTCGTCCCAACCCTGCCGTGACCGATCACAACGAGTTTTGCGAAAATACAAACCGACCGACAGTGTACATCACACGCCTTCGAACGACGTCTACGCTTCGTTTTCCGCCTCTAGACTTCGACCTGACTAACGTCCCTGACTTGGTTCACCTTGTCGTCGCGCCTCCGACTTCCTACCCTTACTGTCGACGCCTCGGCCAGTCTCGAGTCTCTCGTTCTCACGCTTGCGATTCTTGGCTGTGAGCGTACGGGACGACCTTTGCTTCATTGCATGGGACTACCAGCAGTCATTCTGGTTCGCGACTCTTCTTTACGGTCACCCCGACGCGCCCTCTGAACGGCGTCGTCATGCCCCAAAGACCGCGACGTTAGATAAGACACACACTCACTCCGGTGTTCTCTGCATCATCTTCGTTATAGAGTATGACCGAAAAACCGGCGTCGCTGTCTACGCAGTTCGCGGCTCCTAGTCAGATCGCTCCTGTTCCGCTGGGCGCAACACCCAGAAACGACGCTGCTCGACCAGCAGACGGAGCGGAAGAGGAACCATATACAATAAAGTGTATATGTAACTTTTCTGACGATGATGGAAACACCATTTATTGCGAAACTTGTGACACCTGGCAGCATATCGATTGTTTTTACCCTGACAATCGAGAAGAGGCCATTCGTGAGGACTTTGCTCATTCTTGTGCAGAATGCAAACCCCGACCTCTCGATCGTCAGAAGGCTATCGAGCGTACTCTTCGCCTCAAAAACGGAGCGGTAGGAGACGAGCGTATTGACAAAAGAACGAAGCGACCCCCCTCCAAAAACCACAAGAAGAGATCAAAGCCGGCCGATCTACCAACAAATGGCCACCTTAGCCCCCAAGAGAATGGGAAACATAACCATCCCGCCGACCAACATCCTCCGCCTAAAAGGGCGAAACACCGTTCTTCACAATCCGTCAGCTCCCAAGCCCCCAAACGGAGCCCTTCTTACGGAAGTGGCCGACCAAATACTGTCCATCCTCCAAGCCCTGCTACCACCCCACCAGACCTCCCCGAAGATTTTCAAATTCACCAGTACTCCCAAGGGTTTTACAACTTGTACAATGCAAGAGATGTCCCCGACTCGCACAGCAATGCCTTCGCTAGCCTCGCTATTCCCACAGCGTTATCTCGCTGGCTTCGCGACCCCAATACGATGAGGAGTGAAGTTGGCAGACGCCATTCGGATGTTTTTCAAAAATCATCCACCAATCTGGAAGCTAATAAACCCAACCTTGAAGTCGGTGATACCACGAGAACACTGGATGACGGCAAGGCTCTCAGATGGAGGTTTCTGAAATCCAGCACACCAATTGAAAAGGACGTGCCTCTAGTGGAACTGAATGGTGCAATCGGTTTCCAAAAAGACTATTGCGCTGACCCAGCAAATCTCTGGGCTGACCTCTCTTCTCCTCTCCCTTTTGTTTTCTTTCACCCTGTCCTTCCGTTGTATATCGACACACGACAAGAAGGTTCTTTAGCTCGTTACGTACGCAGGAGTTGCAAACCCAATGCCCAACTAGACACATATCTTTCCGACGAGAGCGAATACCACTTCTGGATCGTCAGTGATAGGCACATATCCGCCAACGAGCAAATTACCCTACCCTGGGACTTTCGCTTAGAGAAGAGTGTGGATGCTCGCTGGCTTCATCTTCTTGGTTTGAGCGACGACGATTCCTCTAGCAACACAGAAATGCCCGTGGATGACACAGAGTATATGGCGATATCGAATTGGATGAGCCGGATCCTCTCAGAATATGGCGGCTGTGCGTGCGACCTGGATAACAACTGTGCGTTCGCACGCTTCCATCGCCAGTATCTCTATTTGAAGCAGCAAGTGCGTGGCCCGACGAAGAAGAAACAAAGAAAGTCCAAAACACAGGCTATCTCGCCCACGAGTACAGGACAGACTGTTACTAGCCGAGCCACGAGTGAAGGCCATATCGACGAAGGTGCAGATCACGACAACAGATCACAGTCCGGCTCTCTTCGAAGCAAACCCCCGAGCCGTGATCTAACTCCTCTAAGACAAGGCTCTTTCGATCAGCTTGGCATCTTGACTGAGCCAACAGACCGGGACAAGCGGAAAGTTGCCATGGTAGAGGACACATTTCGTCGTATGGAGCAGCAACAGCCACCGAGAAAGAAGAAGCGTGTATCTGATGGTACATGTTCCACTTCCTCCAAGCCGAAGCATCGCAATGGCTCAGTGGCATCCCACGGTAATTACGTTGATGCCGGGACATGTAGAAGCCATTCTGGATCACCGACCAGCACTTCCCCGCACATTCCTCAGAGGCCGTCGATGCTCACTCAGGCCCTTGCCGCCCCTTATCGCGAATCATCAGCGACACCCAGAGGAGTGTACTGCGATGCCGCAACACAAACCGACCCCGTCGAAGGTGCCTGGTTCAGCGAGCCCAGTCGATCTCCACGACCGAAGAAACGCATTATTCCGCTTTCGAAGCGTTTGCTTAACAGCCGCCATAAAGTCAAAACTGACGAAGAGGATCAACGAAGACGATCCTCGGTTAGCCAAGCGTCCAATGATATTGCGATGGAAGTTGACTCGCTTGTGGACCATGTTCCGGCGATCAAGCGATCAGATTCCGAGTTACCACCTTTGTTTCCTGCGTCTGGTGATGTCCCCATGACAGATGCCTCGTCGCCAGCTGCGACCCCTGTTCTAGGTTCAGCAGTGGGCGACACGTTTGCAAAAACCAAAACTCCGGACTTGAGGGTGCAATTGCCTCCTGTACCGTCGTTCGATAGTACTGGACTGGGAATTCACAGTGCGACAACTCCCCAGCCTGGGGCTGTCGCACATTCGCCTCTTTCAAATCCGTTACCGAGTCCTTTTGCACCGCCAGCCGTCAATGGCATAGCTGCTCATCCCAGTCAAGTAAAGAAGAAACTCAGCCTCAGCGACTACACGAAAAGTCGGATGAACAAGGCTGGTGGCAAGACTGCTGGCGGCCACGCTGTTCTTAAACCCTCCATCTCAAGCCCTGAGGACACAAAGGTCGACATAGTAATCGACTCACCCTCGATCGAGAACCCTACGGAGAGCATGATTATGGCTCCTGTTGCCGCAACAAATGGCTCCTTATAATACGAAGTGTTTGTATGTGTAATGCTGTCACTGTTTGAAGATTTTCTTTGTTATTTTTTTTGGGGGGGGGATGACGGATTCAAAAGCCTGGAGTTCTTTCATTTCTACGCACTGGCTGGTACGTCAGATGATTACCCCGATGATTTGGCGTTTGGGGCGGTTATAAGACACTGGTAGCGGACACTGATTTGGCCGGGTCTGTCAGATTAACCCAGTGTCTGAATGTAGTAACGGCGCAGCAGGTTGCTGCCTATGGGCCAATGGGATTTCTCATGATGAGTGACTGTGAGAGAAAAAGGACTGCCATGTGCCTCACTGGCAGGTTGTTTGTCGCGATCTTCATTGACTCGATGTTGAAGAGGCTTGATAAAGTAAAGGAACAGGAAGAGAAACATCGAGCATCAAAGTCTTTCCATCAAAGGAGACTCCAGGTGGCTCGTTTTATGTAATTATAGGCGTTACCCGTGCTTGCATGTACACATCAAAGTTATGTAGTGCTGCTTGAAATGATGGGAAATCTACCCTTTTGAAAGATGTATCATGTCCTGTTTCGCTTTGTGCCACACTATCCATACAGCATTCTATGAAGCTCTGTGAAAATGATCCAGTTCAAATAAGCACGGGGGGCATTTGGAAAGTCTTTTATTTATTAGTCTTGAGAAATGTCTATCTAGTAGGTTGAGCGAAGTTCTCTTCCAATTTTACCCACGCCCGGTTCTATCAAAAGTCGATATCTGTTTATCACTATACAGTAGTTCCCCAGTTGTCTTCCTTAAAGACCAGTAGCGCTAAACGGTGTCTCACAAACAGACCAAAAAGGCCAACAACAAGTTGGAGCGCAGTCACTTCGAGAGCTAACCGATCCTCACGAAGAGGACCACGCCAAACGAGCCAGAGGTTCAGGATAGTGAAGTTACTCGTCTCGACGAACTGGCCGTTCTCGTCAACGGTCACCTTTACGAGTCGCAGCTGACTGAGGAGATGGAGCCCGCGTGCAACCAGTGGGTGCGGCTGTCGTTCAGCAGACCAAGGGGTCACAGAGGGCTCGAGAAGGCCACTCCGAGCGTTGAAGTGAGGAAGTCGGTGGCGCGGGCAAGGAATAAGACCGAAGACCTGAGGGCATGAGTAAAGAAAGTTGAAGATTTGGGGGACGAGAAGGAGCCCAAGCGTCTTTGAGAAATGGCCGAGGATACCGACAACAGCGAAGACCATGCCTGAGAAGTAACAGTACGTGTCACCGACAAAGACCTTGGCGGGGTACCAGTTGTGGCAGAGCAAGGCGCATGAGACGCCGATCCACGGCAGAAGAAAGTAGAGAGAGAATAAGTGAGAATCAGTCGCAGGGTGCGGGTAGGGTGTGAAGAGGTACAAGCAATCGTTGAAGGCGAGGAGGAGGGCGACGACGACGCACTGCGAAACTTCAATACCGTTGATGCCAGCAAGCATATTGATGCTTTGTGGGCAGAACATGGCAACGCATGCCATGTAAACATAGTAGAGTGCGCCCAGGTCGAAGAGCTCACCAAGATAAGGTTGGAGCTGGAGCGGCAGAACGATGGATGTGACGTCGAAGTCGACAAAGTAGACGACCAGAAGGGGGATCGAGGCAATACCAGGAATCCACCACTTGTGTCGCCAACGAATGTCAAAAAGATCATCGCCAATACCTAAAAAGGCAATAGTCTGAAGAGAGATGATGGCACTCAGAAACGAGGCAAGCTATACAAGTTAGCGTACAATTAAAGAAGAAAAATGCTTGAGTTGATACGCACCTTGTTATGAGGAAACTTGTGCAGGAAACGCCCCTGGCTGACCTGCTCAAGCTCAACCACGACATCACGATTTCCGCCACCACTAGTAGCCGCGACAATATCCTTGTAGAAGGGAAATGGGATGAATACAATGATGCTGAGAAGATAGACAGCTGCACATACGGCGCCCATACACTCTGGAATCTCAGTGCGCTGCAGCTTGCTCATGTCGCGACCACGGAAGCCGGCGCGCATAAAGGTAGGGCCCAGCCAGCGTATCATGGCGAAGCATAGCGAGAAGCCAAGAAACGAGAGAGCCAGCGATGCAATGAGAGGTTCGCCATCGCCGTGGAGAGTGTTTGCGAGAACAGCGCAGGATGCGCCCGAGATGGTTGAGAGGGTGAGTATCTCGGTACGAGAGAGCGATGTTGTTGCTGTGATAGTCATGATGAAAGTGTGAGAGTTGTTGTTGAGTTAAGGAAGGGGAAATTGAAAGAAGGAAATGCGCATTATGAGCAATTTAGCTGCATGAATTACGAGCAAGCAAATCGTTGCATTGATTGTTGTGAGATGAGGTTTTTGGTGACACGTTGTTGCACTGCGGGACACAGAGAGACGTGGGCAGCCGGGGTGTGGAGTGAATGAATGAGCGATGGCCCTGAGCTGGGATACGCGGAAACACGTGCAACAAGATCTACCTTCCGACCGGAGATGAGATGAACTTTTTATTTATTATACCTTTGATCTAATCTATAAAGTAAAGAAGGTTTCTGGCCATAACTCGTAGGCATGCAAAATACCCAGGTATTCAAGATACCACCTTAGTAGATTGGATAGATGCTCACAGTATAAACAGTCATCACTCATTAACATCAAGATACCAAGAATTCAACACACGACATTAACTCATCCAGTTTATTCGCTTTTGAGGGTATATCGCTATCATTTCTAACTCCGAATCGTGTGTGCAAGCAAGTGAACCTAGACATGGAATCAGAGCAAAGAGTTTGTGCTTGCCAACCAGAACGATACCATCAGTCAAGTTTCCAGGCCAATCCTAATATCCAAAAGCGCCTTTGTTCCAAATCGTAAAAGTGATCCCATGCAGTACCGTCTTCCCAACCTTGTTCTATCTATCAGTCATTTTAACTTGCCTTTTCCTGGCAGCCAATGTCGGGGTATCTCTTGTAAATACTCGTGGTCGTCTTTCAAATTTCCTTCACAAATCCCACCTCAACCAGATTATCTGGGTTGATATTAAGGTTGGCGAGCTTGGTTCGCGAATTCTCGCGGACCCATAAGAATGCTTCCAGCGTTATTCGGCGGAAAAACTTTGTGAATCCCATTTTTTCCGCCTCTTGCACCCTCATGGTCTGCTTGCCCATCAAATAGACAGTCTGCGCTTCCTCCGCGGCCCGAAGCGCTTCTAGCTCACCTCGAAATTCTGGCGGCATGTCGTTCTCGTCAGGCGGGAACGGACCTCTGGTAATAAAGGTCATCAACTCGTTGACAATGATTGGTGCCAGGTTGGGTGTAAGAATGTCGTCCATGTAGCCATGTCTAAGTACGATTCGGTAACAAGAAGGAATTTTGGTAGTGACTCGAGCAATGACGAAGCGCTGGTCGGATGGCACTGTAGGCTGACATAGTGAACGCATGTGGAAGAAAACAATAACCTGCGGTCGCGTCTGAAACTTCCGTATGAACTGTGTAAAGACTTTGGGGATGTGATCGCCGGTGCCTCCAACTTTATCAAAAAAGATTCCGAGGCCTGGAGCAGTCATCACTTGTCCACCTCCAAACTCTGGTGAAAGCCTGAATCGTATCGACCGCATCGAGCCATCGCCAGACATGCCTCTAGCGATCGAGTTGTTGCGTGAAGTGCTTCGGGATGATAGCACGAATTCTGAAGGGTCGACCATATCCCTCTGCTCTGCCTCCCATTGTTGCTCTTTGCCCCATCGCCAAAGCATGAAGAACGTACTGAGGATGAAGGACAAAACTAGCGCAAACCAACCACCGTCGGGAACCTTATTCAGTGCTGCACTTAGATATACACCGTCGAGTAGTATGAATATGAGGAAACCCAGCAACACGACGATAGATTGTATCCGCCAGACAACAAGCGCCACCAAACTTACCATGCATGTCGTGATGAAGGTGACAATTATCACACACACTCCATAAGCGTGTCCTAAGCTTGTTGTCTACCAGATTCTAAGTCAGCTAATACGGCTTTGAAGAGATATGAGACAATAACTTACATTGTTGTAAACAGCCGTCACTACCACAGTCCCAATCATCAACAACCAGTTCGCGAGCGGCATGTAAATTTGGTCGTGAAAGCGACGGCTGGTGTGGACTGTTTTTATATGAGGAAAGTAACTTAGTCTCATGAGCTGCGAGATGAGTTGAAACGAACAAACGATCAAGGCTTGACTAGCGACAACAGCAGCAAGCACAGCAATGATGATGCTGAAGTACAAAGTGCTCTCGGGGACGGTGCGGAAAAAGGGGTTCGTGTATGCCAGTCCGGTCTTGTCCTGTGAGATGAAAGCTGCTTGGCCGCAATATGTCATGAGCAAGCATGGGAAAGCCAAAAACAACCAGGATAGCTGGATAGCTCGCTTTCCAAAAGCAC
The DNA here is from genome assembly GCF_020744135.1 of Fusarium venenatum. Taxonomy (NCBI): domain Eukaryota; kingdom Fungi; phylum Ascomycota; class Sordariomycetes; order Hypocreales; family Nectriaceae; genus Fusarium; species Fusarium venenatum. The sequence continues at coordinate 6,065,812 of NW_027072131.1, forward strand.
CCAAGTCGGCGAAAAGTGACTCGACACCAGTAAACGCAAGCAGTAGCCCCCCGAGTGACTTCCAGCCGTGAGTTTCATTTCGTATTAGGTACGTGAAGGCGTAGTGTGGACTGAAGGCCTTGAGCACGGTGTGGTCGTACAGAACGAGATTGTATATGCTGATGGACAAGTTGTAGAGAAGCCAGACCACAACGACGGGAGCAAAAGAGGTGCCAATTTTAGAAGTGCCAAAGAACTGCAATCCGAAGAGCGCGACAAGGATTGCGCAAGAGGTTCCCACAATGGCAGGTCTTCCAAGGTCAGGCCGGATGACTTGGATTCCTTGAACGGCACCCAGTACAGACTGAGCGGGTGTCAAGATGCTGTCAGCGACAACCATGGAAACTCCTAATACACCAACAATCTTGAGGACGCTCTGGGCAACCCGACTTCTCTCCAAAAAGTCGCGGGCTATTCTTCCAGCTGGCGCCAAGTCGGCACCTGTTTCGCGGTCTAGGCGCACGACGATTCTCTCCGGACCATTGGGGTCTGTACGTGCAATGTTGGCGTATCGGGAAAGTAGCGAGTATAGGGCAAAGGTGCCTCCCTGTCCATCGTCGTCGGCTGATAGTACGATAAAGCAATATTTAACCGTCACAATGAGTGTGAGGGACCATATAATTATTGAAAGGGCGCCCACGAGGTCGTGCCATGACGGCTGTTCGGTGAATGTCGAGCTGAAAACATAGAGAGGGCTAGTGCCGATGTCGCCATAGACAACACCGGTGCTTTGCCAGGCGAGCCATAATAACACAACGCCTCTGTACGTCTTTATGTAGTAAACATGTCAGAGGTTTGATTCGTAATGCCACACTTTGTTATGCTGTCGGTGACCTACCTGCTTGTTCTCGCGACATAAATCCTCATGCTCGATGCGCTGTGCCTTTTCCTGATCGTGCAAGTCGCGGGCTTCAGGATCAATGGGGGCTGCGTCTTCGCTTTCCTCAGCAGCCGCATTGACCCAGGCTTCTATTCTCTGGTTGCGGGCATTGTAAGAGATCATTTCGATCGTGAGTCGACAAGGTCACTTGGTGACGCTAGGTCCGATTCCAAAAAGGAAGGGACCAAACCTTGGGGCATGGGCTTATATATTCTGACCCTCCATAGACTGACTAGAACCGGACTAAGATGGAGCAGGATGACGAGCCTAACCGAAAGTCTACACACACTACGACTCCGAACCATGCCTGTCAACGCCGACCCGACCTGGGTGAAACTGGCTTGTTGGTCCACTCGGTCAACAGCCACAATTCTAGTCTACCCGTTGACCTTTTCCACCTTGACTGCCAAGAAGTCTCGGTGCCATCGCCAAAGTGCTGATAGGTTCGAGCGTAACCGGGCAAGCTCGGATAAAGGTATTTTGTTTTCCAAATCTCTCCACCAGAGATCGTAACGTTTGAGGGTTTTGCTGCCAGTAGGAACGGGGCTGTGTGAGCCTTCCTTGCAGAAGCTAAAAGGCTAGGATGATCCAGTCCATCTCTCCTCACCTGCAGCACGAACGGCTATACCTAGGCACCGAGGGTGTGGCCGAGACGTTGCTCTCCCTTGAATAGAGTCGAAAGATTCGAGAATAATACCGACATGGAGGACACCCTACAGCCCAATAGCATGTCGAAACCTCCGCACATCACCAAATGACCCTTGCCCCTCCTCCAATCTGGGTGTCAATGAGTGCGGGGACAGCTGGAACTGGGGCGACGATTGCCCCATGGGATGGAGGTCAATAAACATTCGTAGTCAATGAGCCGTGGCGCTAGGACGCTTCAATCCCACTGCATCTGTCCTGGTTTCTTGGCTGCTTATCCTCTGCATATGCAAATGCACTGTAAAAAGAGTCTCTTTTTCGGCCCTCCGAGCCCAGCTGTTTATGTGTGTCTGTCAGTCTATCAGTCCATCCGTCTCCTGTCAGAAACCCACGCGAATAGGTACTTTGAAATTTGTGCCTCACTGATGCTGGATAACAAATCTGATATGTCTCATCGACTTAAAGGTGGGTAGGCTGGGTTTATGTTGTGGAATTGCATATTGCACATTACGACGCGTCCCCGATATTATGCCACGGTTAAGAAGTGGGTGTGGCCTGACGTTCCTTGCATCGAGAATGGAGTTTGTGATTGAGGTTGTTGTGGTTTCACCGTGAAAGCCAGTGGAGGTCGGTACGGGTATGCTACAGCGCGTGCCCAGACAAGTCCAGCGGGCTCGGGACGGGAAGTTACCACCTAAAAAGCCCACAAGTGTGGAGATGGAGGCATTTCTCGGGGACTTTTTGATATTTGCGTATGCTTATTCAGAGCCTGTCCCCTTCTATACCTTGCTCGTGTAAGCCGATTGCTCATTATATGGACCCTTGTCTTGGGTGTATCGCGAACTTGTTGATCGAATCAAAATTTTCAGCAACTTAATAATGAACTTGAAGACGAACACGAGGTTATTCATTCATGAGATCATATCCCTATATCAGGAGTTTATACGTTAAGTACATGGTCTACGTGTACGTCATGAGAGTCGACTGCCAAGATGAGACCCAAGAAAAAGATGCACTTATCAGGTGGCTCGGCGAAAACTTTCGTGCCGGTCAGCCTCTATTGTTGTCTTGGAGAACCCTTTGCGTACCCTTCACCACCGAGACAACTCTACAGATAGGTGCCATGTAAGTTGGTGGTGGTGGTAATACTTGGTTCATGCAATAGCGGGCGGGACGGAGGATTAATTAGCGACGGCGATTAGACGCCAAAGTTATTTTGGATGTAACATGAAGAAATATAGTACCATGAAAATCACCTAACATTATGTGATCATCTGTTGAGAGGTCTCAGACCAACTCCCATTCCACTAGGTACGACCAGCCCATCGCGCATCTGCCGACCTTGGCGAGAAATTCTTTGGCTGTGACTCCTGTTGCATCCTTGCGGCCATCGAAGCTGGTCAAAACGAGTAATCGTACCGATTTACCCCGGGGACCCAAGTCCCTCGCATTGACATCGAGCCAGTACCAGAACCCATTTGTTTCCAGGGGTATCATTTCATCTCTCTGGCCTTCACCTCGAGGAAGGCTGAGAAGCACTAAGCGCTCTTTGCCACCGCATTTCTCCTCCGTCCAGTGCTCACAGATCTTAGAGTATTGGAAGCGCACAATTTCTCCACTGTCGATAGAGATATGGCGATGCTTCGGCTCTATGCTTGGCTCTGAGATGCCTTCCTCGCTCGCGGTTCCACATACAGTAGGGGGCTCACCGTCAATATCCCCAGTGTAGTAGTATTCCCACGTCACAGGCACGCCGTTAGCCCGGAACTGGTGTCGCGAGTCTTTTGGGAAATGTCTGAGACCAAAATGCTCGTTGGCATACGTAAACTGTGAAGGGTTGAATTTCGCCACGTAGTTTTGCCCATCTACATGACCAGCTCCCCAGCAGGCGTCCAGCAGCTTCCAGTCACCGCCATCAATGCGTACTGCGTTCCAGGCATGTCCATCCGGCTTGGCTGGTGGCGGGCGTTCACCTTTCTTGAGTGGAGTATATCCAAACCCTTTTCCATGACCAGTGACAACCACACACTCAAGGCCAGCTCTGTTGGCGACCGCTTTATAAGTTTCTGCGTACCCTGCACAAACAGCTTTGCCAGAAAGGACAGTATCTTCTGCAGTCATATGCTTGATATTCTTGTTAAAGAATGCCTCGGTATCATAGTTGATATTGTAATGAAACCAGGTAAATATCGCCCGTGCCTTGTCTGTGTAAGAGGGGAGGGGACCACAAAGAACCTGTGCCAGATAACCGATCGGGTCGTTCCTTGGTAGAGAATGTCGAGGATACTGTGCGGCGATGGCATCAGGAGCGCTCCAATTACGACATATGAGGCACCCGTTTACGGGACCTGCTGCAGTAAAAGCCTTTGTTTCAAACGCTTCAATCTGAGCCATCGAGGGGCGAGAAGCGAGCGGCACTGGAGGTGGTTCATCTTCTGACTGTGGGTGACCAGGAATCGGAGGTCGCGCAGGCAGTGCCGGTTGAGTATCTTGAAGTTTTTCCTTGTTCGAGAACCCAAGAATAACTGGTCCTTTCGATTTTCCGTTCGTTGATGGCCTGGGTGGTATTTTTCTGGTCTGAGGTACTGCCTGAGGTTCAGGCGTAGCACCTGCCTGTGGTTTCCCTGGGCGCGATGGTAACCTTGGTGGAAGACTGGGTCGAACCGGCGGTGCAGGCTCAATGGCTCGAGGGGGGCGTGGCGATGGGGGAGCACGATTAGGCCTTGATTTCTCCTTGATTGCAGATTCTTTTTCTCTCCTTGAGGGGGGTAGTTTTGGAAGACTCGCAGGATCATAAGCTGGGGGCAATTTATAGCTTGCCCCGTCAGAGTTGACACTAGTTACTGACGAAGGAGGTTTGCCCGCTGACAATGTAGATATCGCTGAATTCTGCGACCTCTCCGAAGAATCAGAATTCCTCCTAACCATCAGACTAGATTGGGTCGAGGTGCGTCTCGGTGGTAAGGTCGGCGCAGACTGTGCGGTCGGGGTGCGGCTGGGGAGCGGAGGCGGGGCTCGCTGAGCACCATCTTGGCAGTTTTGCGCTGTGAGTTGTGGTGTTGACGCTTTTCTCGAGGGGCGAGGAGGGATTGATGGATTATTCTGCGACGGGCTTGGAGTAGTCGATATTACTGGTACTGTTTGACTCCGGCCTTCAATAGTTGGACGAACGGGAGGAGGAGGTGGTGGCGGTCGCTTGCGAACTGGTCCAGGACCTGGGCTTGGGCTTTGAGCGTTGGCAAAGCTCTTTTGTTTGTTGAGAGCAGCAATGCGCTCGGCCAAGGTGTTGAACTGGGGCTCTTCTGTGTCGGCCATTATGTATGTATGTGTATTTACTTTTGAGCAACAGCAGTGGCTTTGATGGTCACGGTGATGAACGCTGGTCGTGAACGATTTCAGATACGAACACACGAATATTTCATGTTGTTAGGGAATACGATATGCAAAGGCCCAGCAGGAAGCTTTAACGAAGGAGGTAGCGACAGAAATGAAAGGATGCCGGTTGAAAATGAAAAAGAAGAACAGAGGATGGTGGGAACGAGAGAAGGGCCAGGAAATCAATAAAAGTTCCTGGGCATCTTATAAGTGTCAATGAAACGGATGATTGAAGGGGTTGTACACAGCCCTGTATGTGGACCTGGTTTACGGAGCGGGGATGTAGGGGGTGAACAAATCCTCCAGCTAATGTTTCATGACGTTCTAGAGCCAACTGATATACAGCTTCTGGTAGTAGTCCTAGGTATTTGTTTTAGTGACGGCTCGAGTCCATGGTCATAATCATGACAGCGAAAACAACAAACCATCGTTGATCTTCTTGTTACTTACGTATTCGACTCTTGGTCATTCCATAGTTGACCATGGCCCCTTAATGAAACATAACTAATAATCTAACTCCCTTCCTCTGACAAGATCGTGCCGACTTGGCTCTTGGCAATTATGTGTCTACTACTAGACCCCCCCCCCAAAAAAAAAAAAAACACGATCGACCTATTCACTGTACCTAGCGATCACAAACCCCTTTCCTTTCTCATCTTCGTAACGTTTTGGTATACCGTGTACTGACTCACATGTGTTTTGGAAAACAAGACAAACAAACACCCGCCTGCTCCAAATGCCGTATTAAAATGGGAGGCTGATATATGTGCTACCCAAGGCTCAGCTGGGTGTACACTTAGTGTTGCGACTGACAATCCTCAGCTATTCTTCAAAACCCGAGAACACGAGATATTGTAAGCTCAATGCTGAATTCTTGGGACCATCCAATTCTACAAACGCCTGGAAAGCATTCAATGCAAAGACTGGCAAATGTTATCTTTCTAAAAGTGGACTATAAATAAACGACCAAGAAACCAATGTAGGCACAACATCGGGTCGATTCAAACGATGGCTTGGCTAAAATGGGGTCTGGTTTTTTTTGTATTTTTATGGTGGAACAAAACTAGTAACGGGCATCCATCTATCTACTGGAGCATTGTGTTTGGTAGGATATCATATAACAAAACTCTTTGATCTGTTCACTGCACTGCAACAAACCCAGCGTCGTAGCTGTCCTTTGTCTACTATAGTCTAAGGAGCATAAGCTAACCTTGATTTCGTCTCTTATGCTTCCAGCGTTCAATTTTCTAATACCCTAAGGCCATTGTACTCATATGTATTCCTTGTCCTGCCTGCAGGGTCCCTGAGATGTTGGTAGCCATTCAGCTTTCCATGGTTGGCACTAACAAATGAGGCAGATCTTATGGAGCTGGGAATCATTAATCCGCCCCGCAGCCGCCGCCATTCACAGAACATCCATCCAATCCCGGCATCTATTCATAGCCCACCTCCACTAACGTTGACCCCTCAGACCTTGCCTACGACCTAGGGGACCTAGGCATCCTTACCCCGACACCAAGCGGCTTGCGACAGACAGATGTGACTTGGCTTAGTTTGCCTTGACTTCACTTGACTTGCTTTTTCTCCTCCATCCTCGTCTTTTCTGTTCTGTTCATCTATCTTCTTCACAACCAGAGACTTCTTCTCTGGTGCACCGTCGATTCGATCGGAATATGGGCTTTCTCCTTCTCCCTCTTACCGGCCCCAGTTTATAGCCTCCGTCTTAGCTTCTGTTGATCGACGCTATCCATTCGAGTCCTACATCGGCGCATGCCATCTCCATCCATCTCTATCCCCATCAGCGCGGCGCATACCTAGTCAAACCCTGGTCGCATCGCAAGATATTCATTCATCGCATTGCTCGCTTCTCGGCACTGAGCTCTCTTCCACGATCTGCCTACCCGCATATCTACCTATCAGCTCTGAACTGCCTGCTCTCATCCTCGTCGAGCCTGCCTAGTTGCCACGCTCCCCCCGCTCATTCATCATGGCTGTGGAGGAGGCCATTGGCAACGAGGCTGTCACCCCACCTATGCGCTCACTCACCTTTCACGATCTCCCAACTGAGATTCAACGGGACATACTATCGCATGTTCGTACTAAGCCTGCGTGATATCATGTTTCTTGTGGCTTTACTAATGCCTTGGCAGTGCTCTCAGTCTGACCTGATCTGCTGTGCTCTTGTTTCCCAACACTTCCGTGAGCTTGCATCTGCTTTACTCTATCGCAGCTTCAATATCCTTTTCCCCGACGACGACGATGTGAGATTCGAGTCGCCAATTGATGGCCTCGCTGGTGGACTGGATACATTCACCACTAGCGACTACAATTATGCAAAGCATCTAAGGGAATTGTCTATGGATACAGTTAGCACTGGCGTCAAAGCTGAGCATGCATATAAACCGTATCTGTACAGCACCAGTTGTGGTAAATTCCTTAATACTTTACTATATCTGACGCTAAAGAAGGCCAAATCTCTCGAGTCCTTTCGGTGTGTTCCACGAATCATATTTCTACCCCGATTCTTTATTGCTAACACTGTTACTAGATGGAATATCCGCGTTGAACTCAGCCGACCTGTATATCGTGAGCTTCATAAGATTCAAACATTGACCAAATTTCACATTCGCTTCCAGGCTGGCGAAACATACTACATCACGCCGCCTCCTCTTCCCCTGAGCATCGATGACCTCCCCTCAACTTCGGCTCACTGGTCAGACATTCCTCCGCCTCCTCCGGGACCACCCCCAGCAATGTTCACGGCTCCCTTGGCTGGCCCTATGACATCTTTGCCAGTGATTTCGTCGCCTCCTCCTCTTCTACCAACCTTGAAGCAGTTTTCGAAATCTAAGGCGAGCAAGCGTGACTCAAAATCACAGGAGCCCCCAACACTTTCGGGCTTCAAGAAGCTAAAAAGCCTATCGGTCCTCGATATAGACAATCTTGATTTGACTACGGAGCTTAAGACTTGCGTCCGAAATTCTTCTGCTACCCTCACAGAGCTGCATCTTTCCCTGTCGGATTCTTTGGCGCTGCAGGCTAGACGGCCACCGCCTGATTCAGATCCGGATGATTCAGATGTTGATGATGAGTTCCAAGTGGTGCCCGTCTCGCAAAGCACCACTTTCGATGCGAGTGGACCAGCGAAAGCTTTCCGCTCTCAGGAGGAGCGTAAACTTCAAGAGGGTATTCTCGGGAAGATATTTGATGTCGAACCTTTCATACTCAAAAAGCATGCGCTTAATCAAAGTCCCCGCGAAGCAGCGACTAGTCAGGAGGAAGGATTAGAAGCCGAGAGTAACGATGCCGCGGAGGATCCCCGCGAAGAATTTGCGTCATCACTTCGCAGTGTGTCGGCGAGGTTGATGGCACAGGATGGCACACGCGATATTTCTACAGCGCAGCAAGATATCCTAGATATCATCGAGAAAGCAGCCAGGAAATATGTGGACTCGGGCGAGCGTCCTTCTCAACAGTCCAACGATTCGCCAGAAAGTTCTGCTGTCGTGGCCAAGAGTGAAGAGCAGTCAAGTGATGGGAATGGCCAGGCAAGTTCAGGACCAGTCGATATGCCCGACTTAGCTGTGCGACCCAAGAACAAAGCATCGAGTGGCGATTTATCACCGGACGATATTGAAATCGAGCATGTCGATACCGTAGACGATCTCGAAGTTGAATCAGATGAGCAGCAAGGAAAGGAGCCAGAGGAAAAACAAATTGAAGACGAAGAATTCGAAAAGCCAAACACGGCATGTTCTTCGGCTGCCATCCTAGAGGACCAGGATACACATCCGAAGACAACCTTAACCACCGGGCTGGGCAAAGTCGACACGAACTTGATTGCGCCGCAAGTGAATTATGAGTCACTTTTGCTGGAATTACAACAGCTACAGGAAGAGAAAGACGCATTTGTTCAGCAGGTCAAGGCAATGTCTGTTCAGGGTACAGCCGTGGAACTCAAGCAAATCAAGGACTCAGAAAACCGGCTCAGAGAAATGCGCCAGAAGACTCGACGTGTCCAGGACGCCATAGAAACCACGCGCCTTGAGATAAAGGAGGCCGAGAGCCAGGTCTCTGAAAAGTCTCAGATTGATGGCAGTGAGAAGTCACAGCGGTCAATCGACGAGTATCTTCGAGATACCAGAGGCGTTGCACTGGAAACACTGGGCATACACCTGATCCCAGTCAAAGCATCTGTTCTCTCAAGGGCCATTGATTTGAAGTGTATGAAGAATCTAACGTTGCTCAACGTCGGTAACCAAGCACCCATCTGGACCTTGCTTTCCAAGGAAAACAAAATCTCCCCATTGGCCCTACGCAGTGTTTTTACCGACAATGTGTCGGCCGCGTTCTTGAATTGCATGTCACAGCTTGAAGAATTGCATGATTTGTTCCTTTTAGAACGAAGTGCTAAACAAAAACCCGAAAGTTTCGCGCCGAGAACCACCGTCACAATCGATCAGATTCGTCGGTTGGTGCTAAAGAAGCACATGCATACTTTGAAAAGGCTGATGATCAAGGACGAGTCAAACAGCAGCGGGTGGGATGCGAACCAGAAAGCAATGATACTTATTTGCAATCGCGGGGTGCAGCTTGAGGAGCTAGCTCTCAGTATGAACATCCACGCGGTGGTAAGTTTGCTATTATCATTATCAGATCTCGCTAACATCTGTCACAGCACGCTTTCATGCAATATTTTGCAGGACTAATCAATCTCCGTGCTATCAACATCCTCCGGTTCAGGAATAACGACACATGCATATGGGTCATGCGTGAGATCTTGAACTTTATCGTGGATAACCTCTCTCACCACCCCGAGCTGAAGCTGGAGTGGATCGCTATGGAGGACGACAGGCTCGATCGCGTTATTCGTCCTACAGATGTGCCAGACGAAGGGGGAAAGAGACGGGCTAAGGGGAAGGAGAAGGCTACTGTGAGCTCTCATCACAATAGCATCAGTCTTCCTGTACTGCCGACCTGGGGTTCGGATAGCGAAAGTGAGGACGAGGATGATGATGCCTCAAATTGTGGAAAGAGACTTCGGCTGAAGACTGTTGGAGTCCTCCAGTTTTATGAGGTCTGGGGTGTTAAGATTTTTGACAAGGAAATCCGATCCGGTCGGCTTTAAGTCTTGGAGCAGAGCTATCTTCGAGGCGCAATTTGTTTTGGTATCGTCGTTGAACTTACGACGGCAGGATGGCGCATATGGGTGGGTTCTGGGATGTTGGAACTGACTGAGGATCAGTCAAGTAAAACGGCTGGGACATGTGGGTGCATATCAGAGGTAATGGTAAAGGGGTTCATATATGATTTATGATGCAATATCCTCCCTTATTGGCTTCAAACCAAGCACAGGCCTTTGTATGAACTGAAACATTACTTAACGTAAGAATTGGATTGGTATGTTGTCTTCATGGGACCTTGTCTCGTTTGCTTTGCCTCCTCTGAACATACTCTGGTAACACATTCCTGACCGGATAATGAACCCACGGTATAGAAAGAAAATCATGCATAAGCAGATTGTTTTTCAATGCGATTCTATCACTCCTTCCATTACCATCATGATGCCCCAGGGTAGCCAGGCTACCAGGATTCGCATGCATAAGTCAATGTGGGCCGTTCGAAGATCCTCTAAGCACCTAATCATAATAAACGATATTATGCTACTGACTGAAAAAGAGAGTAACCACATATCCCCATTCTTCTTGCGACGAGAACACGGAGCAGATATTTTAATTGTTGACTATCTCGTTACTGTAACACGTAATTTAGGCACATATCACCACTTCTCATCAACCAATTTTTCGACCCATATCATCAAGAGCAACTCCGTAACTTAATCATTTCGCCGTGCCTGGTTCTAGGTTTGGTACAGTTCAGAAGTACACTACCCTGAAAAAAAAGATGAAAAAAGGAAAATCGCAAATAAACCCTAGTGTGAGGGAACAGGTATCTAAACTAAAGCATGTATATTTACAGCCTGGAGATGATGGCGGCAGCGTACTCGTTGGTCTTGGCCTTTCCGCCGAGATCACCAGTAAGGGCCTTACCCTCGGCGAGGGTATCGAAGATGGCCTTCTCGATGCGGGTAGCGTGCTCGGTAAGACCCATGTGTCGCAGCATCATGATGGAGCTGAGGAGGAGGGCAGTGGGGTTGGCAAGGTTCTTGCCAGCGATATCAGGGGCGGAACCGTGGACGGCCTCGAAGATGGAGCACTCATCACCAATGTTTCCGGAGGGGGTGAGACCGAGACCACCGATAAGACCGGCGCACATGTCGGAAAGAATGTCACCGTAGAGGTTAGGCATGACAAGGACCTTGTCGTTGTAAGGGGTGGGGTCAGTGACCATCTTCAGGCAGCTGTTGTCGAGGAGCTCGGCGTCGAACTCAATGCCGGGGAAGTCCTTGGCAACCTCCTGAGCGACCTTGAGGAAGAGACCGTCGGAGAGCTTCATGATGGTAGCCTTGTGGACAACGCGGACCTTCTTGCGGCCAATAGACTCGGCGTGCTGGAAGGCAAATCGGAGGACACGCTCGGAAGCCTCACGGGTGATGAGCTTGATGCTCTGGACGACACCATCGACAACAATGTGCTCAATGCCGGAGTATTCACCCTCGGTGTTCTCTCGGATCAGGACGGTGTCGACATTGTCGTAAGGAGTCTCGTAGCCAGCGACGGAGCGGCAAGGTCGCAGGTTGGCGAAGAGGTTGAAGGTTCGGCGGAGGGTAAGGTTAAGAGAGACATGGCCCTTGCCAACGGGCGTCTGGAGGTGGATGTTAGCCATTGTGCAATGTGCGATGCGCCTGATGGCGTAGTTTATGCGCTCATGTTAACGTACAGCGAGAGGACCCTTCAGGGCAATCTTGTTCTTCTGGATGTTCTCAATGGCAGCATCGGGGATAGCGGTCTTGCCGTCCTTGATGATAGGAGTGACATCGACGGGCTCCCAAGCAATGGGGGTCTAGAAAATGCTGTGTTAGTACAAGTGTTTTATTTGGTGACTTATGCAGGTTGGGTTGTCATGACGAACCTTGGCGGCGGCGAAGATTTCCTTGACGGACTGGGCAATCTCGGGGCCGATACCGTCACCCTCAATCAAGCTGACCAGGTAGTTGCCCTGCGCATTATGTTAGTATAATGTCAATTGCAATTGAGGCCATAGCCAAGCATTTTGTTGCGACTGAGCTATTTTATCTCGGCCTCATGCTCGGACCAGCCGAGCGCTAGGATGGTTCAAAAGCTGTGATATGAGAGCGCAAAACGTACACTGGCATCCTTGGTTCCGTTGTACTTGGCAACACGGTCGCCAGAGGTCGAGTAGCATCGGTTCTGAAGTGAGAAAGTAAGTAAATGTTCTTGGGAGTGCTCGGACTAGATTGTAGCGAATCCGGGCAAAATTGTGGTGGTGATCTCATACGTAGAAAATGGCAGCGCGGGGGGCAGCAGTGCGCAGGGCTTGCCTGGAGGCGGGAGTTCGGAGAGCTCGAATGGCCAGCATTTTGAATAGAAGCGAGCAAAGAGACTACCTTGGTACAGCTTGAGAAGAAGAGACGGGATGATTCAAGGTAATGAGGAGAGGAGAGGGTATAATGAGAAAAGCGTAACGACAAGAAATAGAAAGAGAAGAAAGATTAACTCAGGTCAAGAAAACAACTGACCTATGAACTCGACTGAAACCCAACCCCAAATCCAGCCAAATCCGACTCCGAATGGCCAATGCTGTTTTCATAGAGTACAGCCACAGCCTGACAGCAGGAAAAAGGCAACTAGCCACTGGTAGCCACGGGCAATAGCGGGCCAGGTTGTTGTAAATGCCTTGGTAAGTCCACTAATACCCACTATTTCGCGTCTTTTCCAAGCCTTCCCATGGGTTCCTTTCGGCTACAGCCTCGTATACCGGGCGGACTTACGCTTGTCTTTTTTTTTTCTCTCAACTCGCTCGCATTTCGAGGGCTTTGCTCCGAGTAACGAGGGGCCGGTGGGCATCCGCAACCACGGATTTTACTTACCATATCGAGTTACTGCGTTGATGTTTCGTGAACCACAGAAATGCACGTCACAGACAGACCCAAGCTCGTCCCGCCACAATTCCCAACGCCACACTTACAACCCCACAGTTCAGTTGCCAGCCACATCTACAGATGCATGAGAGCTAGGCTAGCTATCCTCAAGCATTAATACAGATGATCATTTACAACAATGCGCTTGATAGATCAGATCCTTACAGCTGATTGTACGGCTTAGATTCAGGTCGCCAACATCACATCTCCATCTCACGGGACAGCTCCTCACGATTGCGCCGACTGGGAATAACATAAGCGCAGCCTTACGAGCATGCGATACATCCCCTTTTTGTCCAACCATTAGGCCACTATCACCGCCACCATGGCCGACATGGAACGTACCATCCTCGACTTTTACCAGATTCCGACATTATATCCTACGGAATGGCCCGCCGAGAAGGACTTGGAAGATCTAGATGAAGATGAAGAGGATGAGAAGGGTGCTGCTTTAAAGCGAAGGCAGTCTCGATATCAGGCGCTTGAGAGAGCTGTGAGCCAACGGAAGAGCAATATTCCTCGAGGGGACGATCAAGGAGGCGTCGGGAATATCGTGCAAAAAGACGAACCAGATCCTTTGGGAACGACTGATAGTGTCGTCAGAACGCTCAAGCATCTTGGTTTACCCCTCCAAGATGACCACCGACTACGTATGTCTTCGCATCATGACATCTTGCTTTGAGAACATGCATTGACTCTTTGCGACTGTATTAGGTAACCGATTTCTCCTTTCCTCGACGACTTTTTCGCCTGCGCTCTTCCTCTCCCAAATGCATGCTACCGCCGATACCCGAAGCCTGCTCACTGGTCTCGATGTCCTCTCACAGTCTATTGACCAAAAGTCAGCCTCACTCAAGGTTCTAGTCGAAACCAACTTTGAAAGATTTGTCAAAGCCAAGGCAACTATAGATAATGTCTATAAAGAGATGAAATATCGAGGAGCTGAACCTCCCGACCCTAACAACCCAGGCCACTCCAATGCAGCCCAACGCCGCAGCTATCGAAACAGTATGGCCGGCGCCGGGCTAGGTATCAATAACCCTTTAACAACCCCCGGTACTGATACACGTAAAAAGAATGCCTTGACCAAAGAGAGCGAATACGGTGTTCTGGGTATCAAGGGCCCGCTACTCGAAGTCTCAGCAAAGGCTGAGGATGTTTGGGGTCCTGCTTTAGGTGGAAGAGAGAAGGAAGAGAATCTGAAAACTGTTTCAAACCACCTGACTCGATTTAAGGACTACGTGGAACTGAGTACCTCGATAGCAGACAGCATCAAGCGAAAGGACTACGAATCGCTGGTCGATGAGTTCACCAGAGCCAGAAGAATTGCAGACGAAAGCCGACAACTGGCAGAGGAAATTGGAGAAGAGACTCCGACAGAACCACAACTCTATCAACTATTGATAGCAGGGCGCATGTGGCATGATGTCGACCAGCAAATTCGTCTATTTAAACGCGATGTGTGGAAGCGGCTCGTCAATCTATATACAGCATCGAGAACAGATGGAACAAGTGGCCGCATACAAGATCAGCATATGGAACTCATCGGCTTACTATTGGAATTGGGTGTTGATGACAACCCAATCTGGGTTTGGCTCTTGAGCAGATATGATCATCTCAAAAGCAAGATCCAGTCGACAGCAGACCATATGAAGGTTGAGATTGAGGTGCTTCGTCGCAGGCTAGCCAGCAACGACAAGCCCAATCCAAGCACGATTGCCGCACATCTTCGATCTCTCGGTCGGCCAGTAATCGAGGACAAGCCCTTAACTTTTGACTCACCTGAGGTGATAGAACTCTGGGAAAAGATGCTATCGTTCCTTACGAGTCTTCTATCAAGTGAAGGAATTTTGGGCGAGGTTGTAGAATTCTGGCAAACTGTGCAAGGATTTATCAATGGCTCCGCCCAAGCTGCCCTTCCTGTAGGATATCGTGGTGAGTCTCGACATCACCATGAGCTGTCGCAACAGAGCATCAACGAGTTGAGAAAGGGGGCCGTGGAATTGGTGGATCTACTTCGCGAACATACCTATTCTTTCTTCGTGGACATGCCCCCCGAAGATGTCTCGTTGCTCTTCTCACCACTTCCTAAGACGCCGGTTCCGGGGACCCCTGGCTCTGACTCGCTGGCATCTCCGCGAGATCCTCGCTTTAACTTTGATCCAAACAATATGCCACCTCCCTCGCCTAAGAGAGGTGAGATTTGGGAAAGGCTGGCTTTTTGGCCTCCATGGTCCAATTCCATCAGTGGTGTTCATTACTTATCAAAAATGCTGACTCTGGTTGGTGCTGGAGCTGGCGACTTGGCGTGTATCGAGCCAGTCGAGTCAGGGGAAGGCCAGGTTCTCGACCGCCTCAGAAGTCTTGTCGGCGGTTCTCGAGAACGTTGCGTCACAGCGTTGTGCGCCGCCTGGAACCGAGATGCTGAAAACATCAAGTTTGTCGAGGATTGGCAGCGTTCGGTTGAAATGGGTGATGTGACACGTATGCCAGCCAGTTTCGCCGCTTTCGAAGGATCAGTACTGTCTGGCATGCAGAAAATTCTCTATATTCCCGATGCCATGTCTAGGTCAGGTTCCGGAGATATTGTCTTGCCGCCACCGACAAAGCTGCTTCAGATGGTTCGCAGCCAATACGTGACCACGTTGTACAAGGCATTGAGTGGTATGGTTGAGAATGCCGAGAGATCGTTGAAGAAGACCGAAGACGACTGGTCGATTGGTGGCGAGACATCCCTTGCGTCAGCCGCAGTGCCGACTATGGCGGGTAAAGGAGCATTAGACTCGGGAGATAGGGTGAGTTTCACACGATCACCTTACACGATCATACCAGACTAACAGTTTCTTTTTAGAACGTTCGTATGCTCATGACCTTGAGCAATCTTTCATCCCTTCGATCGCAGGTGGTGCCCAGTCTTAACCTGCAGTTCGAAAACGCCTTCTCCGTCAAGTTGACTGACGAGTCCAAGAAGATTCGTGAAGTCCTTGGCCAAATTCACGACCGCCTTTTCCAATCCTACACTAAGCACTCGATTGAGAGACTTCGCGATGTCATTCAATCAGGTATCTCGGCCCCTGGCTGGGCCCCTGGTCAAGGACAACGCACACAAGTCGCAAAGCCATACGTCTACGAGGCCCTTCTTACGCTTGTTCTCGTCCACTCGCAGGTCTCCACTACTGCGCCAGCCCTCACAGTCGAAGTACTATCCTTCCTTCTTGAGCAGACATCTACCCAACTCTTGGAAGCATTCCGGCGCCGCCCACGATACACTCTTGAAGCTCTAATGCAAGCGACGCTCGATGTTGAGTTTGTTGCCCAAACACTCAGCCATTACACCTCAGAACGGGCATCAGAGCTGCAGAGTCAAATCTACCAAGAACTCGATGCGCGCACAGACAATGATGCACGCGCTCGTCTGCAGGGCGAATTGACTGAGATGCGCACTGTTCTCAAACGCTTAAGAGAGGCAAGCAAGAATGAATTTGCTTGCTTCAAGAAGCCAAAACGGCCTGGTCACGGTCCCAGCAGGAACAATAGCGGTATATCTGGAATCTCAGCCTAGAAGGCTCTTGAAACCGGTGTTAATATCGCGAATAAGCAAGACAAGGAGGACGATAGCAACATGAGCACAATGGATTCTATAGGTTCAATTGGGTTCTGGATCGAACGAAGTGGTGTATTTGAGACTTTAGCGAAGTAAAGAGCAATGACGAAGCAAGATTAATCATGAAGCTCTTTTTGTTATGAAGTTTGGTAAACATCTACAATGTTTTCCTTCAGGGAAACCCCTTGTTTCTTTTTCTTTTTTCTATGCCGTAAACGCCAGACTTGAGCCGCAGTCCTAGACTTCTATCTGTCGTGTATTTCTTCTCCTCCACAGCGAAACACCATGCCGGCCATAACGCCCCGTGGCTAATCATACACGCATGCATCATGTGGTATCAAAATTCATTTGCTTTTTCCGTCCAGTCATTAACCATTAAACGAGTCGAAATCAAGTTCGCCTGCCCGAGTGTTGTTTTCGCCAAGTACTCTGTGCCTGCGAAAGACATGTACAAGGATTATCTACTCGACCCTGTCAGGGCGAGTTTGTAATGAGAAGATGGGAGCAGAACATCATTTCTAGAGATCGAGAGTCTGCAGGAGAGAAGGGGGAGCCTTCTTGTCGGGATAGGATGGTGTCATCTGGAGGATTTGGTTAGCAAAGAGCTCAGGGTAATCGAAACCAGCATTACTTACAGTCTAAGTCGATACTTTGGAAATAAGCCCCAATCACGGGATCTTGTTCCGAGGTAACAAGTTTGCCCGTCTCGCCACGAAGTGTTTGTGGAAGAGCCTTGCGAATTGCCAAAAGCATCTTCAACAACCCGGCGAGGTTACCACCTTGCTGTGTGAAGACACTAGGGTCTCTTTCCAAGGGCCATCCTGGGCGGAGGTGATCTTGCTCCCAGGCTTTGAAAGCCCATGTCGACTTCTCGAGGCAGTTGAGAAAAATGACGGCTGTCAGGTACATCTTGAAATTGACCTTCACTTTACTGTCCTGCAAGACACGATGCATGCCACTCAAAAGTGCCTTGGACGTGTTGTTGGCCTTTCTCTCTGCTGCTGCATTGAGTTGCATGCAGAGGGTAGTGTAGATGTCGGCGTCGTTCTCACTTTTGGCCTCTTGAATGCGTCTAGGTTCCTCATTGTTGTTCGCCGGTCTTTCGACAACATTCCACTGCCTTTCTCGGTCAATGCTTTCTACTAAACCCCACAACTCAAGAGACTTTCTAAGCAAATCATCCTCTGATTCTTGAAGCTGTTGAAGTGCGAGGTCCAAAGTGACGCGCATAAACTTTGATGGTTCCTTATCGATGAAAAGTTGAAACACATCGCGCATGTAGGCCTCCACCTTTCCGGGAACATCCTCTTTATCCTGATCGATCATGATAACTTGAAAGAATGACTCCTTGCTGCCTCGAATTTCTGCTAATGTCTCACTAGGCTCTAGCAGCGCGACCAAGGCCTCAAGAACAATGACTTTTCCGGTTTCAGGGAAGTGTGATACTTCTATCATAGTACCATCGTGAGTCATGTTTATCTGGTTCTTCAGGAGGTTGATGCGATTCTGGGACAGGACAACCTGAACTCCAGCCGAGTATAAATCGAGCTGTTCCTGCAACCTAGTCCGGACACAGCCAGTTCTCCATACTCTGGGGGCAAGAACCTTTCGACAAGTATCGCATGGGGTCCCTTTGCCGCAATTCTTGCGAAGAATTCTGCATCTAATGCAGGCGCCAATCTTGCGAACCTCTTGAACCTCTTTGCGTCGCGCGGCCGTAAAACGAGACCGAGCATGGCGGGGCCTTCCATTAAGCTGCCCGTCGCTTGTGTCCATTCGGATGCCACCACGAGTCATCTGTATAGGTGGTGGAGGATGTTCGTGAACAAGAGGAACCGGCGAGGCAGTCGCCAAATATGTCATTTCGCCCCATGGCTGTGAGATTCCACTATCAGGCGCGGTGACTGCACTTGGTGACGTTTCGATTGTGGCTGGAATTTCCATCGGTGGTGGTGGAGTCGCGGAACCGTTCTCGTCAACGAGTTGGGGGTCGAGAAGTGATGGGTTCAGTCTAGCTGTAGCAGCAACGGCAACTGAGATATTCGAGACGTCGGGAGAAGCATCGCTGTTTGGAAGCAATGCTTGGAGGCGTTCCTCGGGCGATAGCTCGGTTCCTGGGAGCGGCTGTTGAATTACACCTGCCAGACATGTTAGAAACACTGCTTATAGGCCCATGTTATGTCACCATACCTCTGCTTCCTGGATGCGATCGGTTCTCATAGCTCACTGGAGGGTTATCGAGGGTAAACTGCTCGTGAAGCTCAAAGCGATCCGTAACGTGCTGAGCATTGGCGGGGTCGGAAGGGTCAACAGAAGCTTGTACACTCTGAGCACGGTTGTTCTCGTTCAGATCAACCTGTCGCGAGGCTTCAGCCAAAGTTTCTAGAGCGCTCCATCCTTGGGGCAGATTGGGGACATCGACTGGCTGTCCGTTTGGCTGTGTCTCGGGAGGTGGTCGTTCAGGAGGCGCTCGGGCATTCGTAATACCGTGGAGTTCGAGGCAGGCTCGCATACGATCCGATTCGGATATAGCAGGACACTTCTTGGTGATATGCGTGGTCAGGCTATCTATCCTGCCCTTGGGGAAGTTCTCGCCACATTGCTTGCACGTGTGCGGATATCGATTACTGTTGTCGTTGAGCTTGGGGCCCCGAACAAAGTACTCGAGGATGAGGGGGTTGGGCTTGCGGCCCATTGCGCGCTCAAGGGCGTTGCAAGCGCCTAGCCCACAACCTGATCCTACAAGGCGTTGAATACGCCGATTCCGCCAAAAAGACGTTGCTGGAAAGTCCGGTCAACTTCGCGATGAAAGCAGTATCAACGCGGTAGAGCTGGGAATTGGTGATGGGATTGTGCCGTGGCTGCGATTCTGCCTTTGCAGACCGACAAATTTCTCTCACCGCCTGTGGGATCGGATTTGTGGTTTATCCGGGGGCTGTGGTTGTAGCAAGGAATGGAAAGGGTTTCATTGGTAGAATTTCTCCGATGCTTGAGGTCTTGCCCATTCGTTGAGACATGCACTCTGTCTGTGGTGGGGTAGAAAAAAGTTGCACCCCGCGCTTCGGTTAATGACTGATCTTTAACCTGGAGTCTTATACCACTTATAGGGTTCAACTTTGTTGTTGCCATTGACAAGTTTTTCTTCAAGGTTTTTTTACCATCACACCTCAAAACTCAAAGATGAAGAACATTCAGCGTCTTGAACTGCCGGCTGCGGCTGATATGCATGTTCATTTGCGTCAGGGCGAGTTGATGGACTTGGTAGTCCCAACTATTCGTCGGGGTGGAGTTGATACGGTATTCGTGTATGGATTCTATAGAGAAGATTGAATATTCTAAGGCTAATACAATTCAATAGTATGCCTAACCTTGTATGTTGTTTCCTGTGAAATACATGTATATGGAGAATTGCCGAATTGGATATCAAGATCCCAAAACCACTAACCGTGACTTTAACAGCTCCCTCCCCTTACTGCTGTCGACCAGGTATGATCTCTCCAAGTAATCTAAACGGGCCTATTCTGACAAGAGAAATTCCAGGTGCTTGAATACAAGTCCAAGCTGACTACCATTGCTCAAGATATCAACTTTCTCATGTCCCTTTATGTTAGTCTTGTGTATCCTCACCCTATACCTGAACTCGTTCTCACTCCTATAAGCTTCACCCTTCAGTCACTCCCGAAGTGATTGCCCAAGCTGCCGAGGCTGGAGTCACCGGTGTCAAGTTGTATCCTCAGGGTAGGTTTTGATTGGTCTCATGCTGATGATAGCGTGCTTACATCACGCAGGTGTCACCACCAACTCTGAGAACGGTGTTTCTGATATCACGGCATTCTATGACACATTTGCTGCCATGGAGAAGCACGGAATCGGTAAGTGATACCTCCGATTTTATTAACTCCCGCTTGACATTATTTTAGTCTTGAACATCCACGGAGAAGCTCTCGAGTCTCTTGCGCCGGCTGATACCACGTTGGAAGAGGCTTTCCTCCCCACTCTGAAGCAACTTCACGACCAATTCCCTCAGTTGCGTATTGTGGTAAGTGTGCTTTCATGAAGACCACTTAGATTATTATTAATATAGTTTTACAGCTCGAGCATTGCACTACTGCTGCTGCTGTGGAGGCAGTCAAGGCCTGTGGGCCTACTGTTAGTGGTATAATATCACCATGTTCAACCATGCTGGGAAACTCATTTCTAACTATTTCGATAGCAACTATTACTGCTCACCACCTCTACCTCACTTCACACGAGGCCTGCTGCGACCCCTTTGCTTTCTGCAAGCCCATCCCTAAGAAGCCCACAGACAGGGATGCTCTGGTTAAGGCTGTCGTGAGCGGTAACAACAAGTTCTTCTTGTGAGTCTTTCCTCTGCCTCAATATCAAAATTCTTCCTTCGTACTGATAATTCTAAAGTGGAAGTGACAGTGCTCCCCACTCCCTGCAGTCTAAGACCTCTGCAGAGCAAGGCAAGGCTCCTGCAGGTGTCTTCACTCAACCCTACGTTGTGCAGCTTGTTCTCCTTGGTCTCGAGGAAGCCATCGAACGTGGCGTTATCTCCGAGGAAGAGGTTACTAAGGAGAAGCTCGAAAACTTCTTCAGCCGTAACGGGCGGCGCTTCTACAAGTTGCCCGATACCTCTGGCAACAAGATTGTTTTGGAGAGGAAGGGTGAGAAGATCCCCACTAGTGTCAAGAGTGCCGACGGAAAGTCTGAGGTAGGCATTTCCAGACATGGTACCGAGGTGTTCAGCCTGACATGGGCCTAAATCGACTGCGATCTATCGGTAGTGTCAAGGTAGAGGATGTGCAGATAAAGAGAACAGGTACTTAATACACAACGCCGAGCCTATAGTTTGATCAAAAGTTTATGAGTTTTCTTATAACAAACAGCTTGTTGAGCGATGCTATGAGCAGTTGCGACTATAAAATATTGTATACTGATAACCATAACTCCAGGCTATGCTCTCAAGTTTGAACTAAACCAGGGCAGAAATAAGGGTATCCGGTTTAAGCAAATCAGCTCCTTATCTAGATTCTTCATCATTCCCCCAAACATTACGAAACTCATCCCCGTCTATTCCGTGACTCGACTCATTCGAGGCTGTCCGATGCTCCGATTGATCTCCACCATCGTTCACAGTTCTAGACCCACTGTTCCCCGGACTGGTTTGTCCATCATGACTACCAACCGGCGCAGTCTCAACGGGAGCTGGAGGTCCCTTGTTCAAGCCCAGTTTGCTGGGGTCCGGTTCATCGTGTTTGACAATTCTCTTCGGCTTCTTCTTCTTTTTGATCGTAACAACAGACTCAGCCTGAGTTTCTACTTGAGGAGTACGTGCAGGAGCATGCGCGCTACTCCTTTGCTTCCCTTTGTTGGTAGGTGGATATTCCGCCGCAGGCGACCTCACCGATGGACTGTTGTAAGCAGACCTCCCCCCGAAGCTTCCAGGAGAACGATATCGTTCCCTCAATGGTTCACTAGCTGTAATTACGGGATACTGTTTCGAATTAGAGCGGTGAATGTTCATGGGGCCGATTTCACTTACATTCCAGTCGCCATACTCCAGCTGTCGTGCTTGTTCATACAGACGGTCTTCGTCAGCATCCACCTCTGGTTCCTCAAAAGTTCCATGTGTGTTCTCGTTGATTTGATCGGGTCGATTGTCGCTAGATTCACCATTTCCCCGAAGGAGGGGCGTAGTGGAGTTGACCTCTCCTGGCTTGGGTAGCCAGTACTTCCCCTTTCCACCGCGCTCATATCTCATGCCTTCCTTGAGTCTCGCCAACCGAGATTTGGAATCTTCATGAGCCATTACTTTGTCGCCGGAATCAAAAATCCTATAGCCGTATGTATCTCCTCGGAAGGTTAACTTTGAGTCTTCAATAAGATCTCTAATACCGAATGCGTCCTTGAAAGCGTGTCGCAGTGGCATGCGTGCGGATAAAATGCTGTTGTCTGCAAAATCGTGCCATGAAAAAGCATACCAGTGAGCCACTGCGAAGATGGGCATCTCTACACATATAAGAGCGTCCTGGATAGCCGCGGCAAGGTTGTCTGATGTGTACCCCTCAACATCGTCAGGAATCGCGCCAAGGAAAACCAAAATCGATAGGAAGAAGCCCTGCCAGTATGAAGCAAAAATGATGAGTTTGATACATAGGAATTTTGGTACAGGCCTAAATGGCTTCAGGTCTTTGTTCATGCAAACCCAGAAAAGACCGAGCGCGTACAGGCTGACAGTGACACTGATATTGTAAATGATACCACTCCACAGGTAGCCTGAGGTGAGGCCGATATAGCCTTCCTGATAGGTGCCTGTTGCTTTCATGATGATGGCCGATAGGGCAAGGATAGGCTTTAGCCAAGCATACTGGAGAATGCCACGCTTGATCGATAAAAACGTGTGAGGATCAGAAATATCAACCTTGGGAAGGACATGGTTGAGCGGCCAAAGATGATGCACTGGGGCTCGGCCGTGTGTCATGATGATGAGAGATCGCTCGCCACTGAGATAGTTGATGAGAAGCTGGAAGAACGTGTATATTGTGAATGCTTCGTAGATATCGCGGATCGGATCGAGGAACGCGGCAGCTTTCAGGGATACCATACTGGTCCATGATGCTATCGAATATATAGGCACCATAAGAAGGATTCTGACAACGTATCTTTGCAGAAGAGGTTTGCGATAATTTTTGGCTTGCAGCATTATTGAGCTTTGGATGTTTATTAGCTATGCGCAACGATCAATGCCATGAAGTGTTCATACATTACTGATAGTATTGTCGCAACCACAGATGCAACGCCTGCGACCACCGTGGTGGCGTATGTGAGCTTCTGACCTGTGCCGCCATTGGCCATGACTTCAACGTAACGCTCCATTGTTACGAGGTTTATAGTTCGTCGAAGTTGAGAGTGTTTAGGCGAGCGATAGCTGGAATGTCCTAGCACATGACTGGCGTGCTGCGCAAGATATCTGGTGAGCTGGAGAGGTCGCCGGCGGGAGAATGAAGATATGACAAAGTGTCGAGAGCCTTCAGACCGCGCCGATGACGACGACTTTAAGCCTTTATGAGTGCCGGGTGCAGCCTGGCCATGTACTGCGTTGTAGTCGCGAATGGGACTTGGTGTTGACCCAGGTATGCTGGGGCAAATGATGTATTTGCTGCCTCTGGTGTGGTACGTAAGGGTGTCTCAGGAATGATAGCTCCGGGGCGGCGTATTGTTCATGCGCCCTTACGCCTGCCCCGTATTGAGACTACTAACTGAGCTTTCATGATAAGCTATAGATCTCTCTTTAACGAGGAAACTTCTACTATGATGATAGACAAAGTAAATCTAATTATTAGAGGAAGTCTTTGAACTTTTAGTTTTGCAGATCATCTGCCCAAAGTGAGGCGGTATTCTGTATTCTAGAGACTGCGCTGTGAGGCTCATCTTGCTAAGAGATGGAAGCCCGTTTTGATACGCGGGGATTCATTACAGTGGACGCTAGCCGCTATTAGGGCGACTATGGGCAATGAGAGCTATGGATCCTTGAGGTCATAAAAAGCTTGACTCTAATCACAGAGTGAATAAAACACTATGGTCACATTACACAGTTTTAAATCAGCTCTTAGACTATTTATTTTCTTTCCTTAAGCTCAGACCTTAAGTTTTCTGTTACCCCTTAGGCCACGAACCGCGGCTCCACTACCCTGCATCTTCTACTGACAGGGAATATACATTAACTTTACCTGGATACAACAACCACAGTCCTCCACCGTCGCGATTACTATCCTTAGCTTTCGAGATTGGATGATTTGACTCCTGATTAACCCTGACATCAACAACCCGGACAGCGCATCTATCATGGGTGTTTCACTCACGAAGTACTGCATGATTATTTCTTTACCTTGACTGTCACGAAACGGTAGTTGCTGAAACTATAATGCGACGCATCTTCCTACCTTCCAGTGGAGTTCTGTAAGCTCCATCGAGTCTATTTCAATATGAACACCACAGTCCCAAGCCTCGACAATGCGATTGTTGTAGCCAGGGCTATCGAGGACAACCCCCAATTCAACTAGTATGATCTCCCAAGGTGCCTTAAATACCAAGGTCGTGACTGACTTGAGTGTCTGATAGTAAATTCCTTATTTTTATGGCACTATGCTGTTTTCTGGCAATATTCTTCGTCCTCTATCTCAACCGAGTCTTTGGATCGATCGTATCCTACGCGCTTCGAGCTTATACATGGCACCATTACCGAATTTATATAGATTTTAAGGCCATCCAAATATCCCTTCTTGGCGGGCGAGTATTCTTTACAGGTTTACGATACCATGGCGAGAACGAAACATTCATGGTCCAGCATGGCTACATAACATGGCGATACTGGCTTCGACGAGTCCGCGATGCAGACATAATCGACGCTCGACGATCTCGATCACCCATTACAGATGCCACCCCATCGAATCATATTAAGAACGCGGAACTACCATGCCGTATCCAGGTGGACCTGATCGGGTTGGAGTGGTTCGTGTATAACCGTAGCCCAGCCTACGATGGCATTTTAGCAGGACTTACCGAGACCCACGACCCGGAACCTCACTCGAGCGGAGTATCAGAGAAAGATGAGGCAAACGTTCGGCTTCGAGGACCTAAGAAAGACACAGGCTTTTCGGTTAGCGACGATAAGGAGGCGGATGTGAAAAAGCAGTTGGGCGAACGAGCCAAGAATATATTTCGACGTACGACGACAGGCTTCGGGAGCGTTGAAGACGACGAAAATACAAAGGACGAGAAACCTGAACTACCTTTCATGCTTCGGTTGTTTCCCGTGCACATCCGATGCCAGAAGGCCGCTGCTGTTATAGGCAACGAAAACACAAAGGCCATTCTTGTTGCTAAAACCGACTCGCTGGATGTAGAAGTAGACGCCTTAGAGACGACCACATCTGATCCATATCGACAAACGTTCAAGGTGCAGTTCCAACACCCAGTCATCGAAATCAAAGAGAATGAAGACTTTAAGGAGGACCAAGTTACACGTGCAGCACGAGACCGTGATAACACTCATAATCAAGAAGCAATATCCAAACGGTCACTCTTTCGTCACCATCGTCGAAAAGCCGTCAATTCGCTGCGGAATTTGATTCCCTACTGGCGGCGCTCTGTTGAATCTTTCTCGACTGATTCGCAGACAGCTATGAACACGGCTACTTCTCAGGTTCCTGGGGTCAATCAGTGGCAGGGTTTAACAAGGTATCTAGATGACCGTGATCGAGACGATAGGGCTCGTTGGGCATCTGTCGAATATGCAGCTGTTACAACGATCCTTGATAGCCCTGAAGCTGTACTGACAATCTTCTGGGATGCTGTGGGGAAGGTCCCGGAGCATAGTCACCACGGAGGCGCAAAGCCTTTTCCAATTAGCATCAACGGAGATGAGCCTCCTGCTTGGGGGATGACCTTTGCCATAAAAGGAGGCACTATGAACTATGGTCCTTGGTCTGATCGTCAGCGAGCAGATCTACAACGATTCTTCTTCCCATCGTTATGCAAGGATGCCACACCGGCCAAACCTCAAAAACCGGGAGATTGGAGAGTGGCTACGACGTTCCAATTATCCATCGAGATGGACGATGCAGTCACTTTGAGAGTACCCATTAGGGAGGAATCCAAGAATTGGCGCTGGCGTGGCAAGGAACCACCGTTGCGTCATGCCAAACCTCCAACCAAACGAAAGCAGAGAAACCGGGCGAAGAAGAACAGCAAAGGCGATGCGACTCAGATTCGACCGGCAGGATGGTTGGAAGTGAAACTACCAGCTAACTCATCGGTCAAGTTCGTCATGGATATGCTGGCTAGCTCTACCGGTTACACTACCAAACTCGACGTTGACTTGCCAGGCTCAGAGCTCTGGAGCAGTGTCAATCACGATCTGTTGTGGCGATCTGGCCCTCAGAAGATATCGTGTGATCTGTCTAACCCTCTTTCTTGGAACTCTCTTAGAAATTGGCACTTTAACATCACTAGCTCCAAGATGGAGCTTTTCATGTTAAGAGACCACATCTTCCTAATTACAGATCTTGTTGATGACTGGACAACTGGTCCGCCTGCGGACTATCTGGTATATGTACCTTTCAAGTACCACCTCAACCTCAGCCTGAACTCATTAAAGGTCTACCTCAATGTTAATGAAGCCAATATCATCGACAAAGCCACAGTCATCGAGGATAACACGTATTTGATTCTTTCCAGTCCATGTTTGACTGCCAAGTCCTGCATCCCAGCCGACTCCTTCCGGCCAAGCAAGAATGCCATCCCTTTCGATGTACGTGCTGATCAGTTGGACATGGCACTTCAGGTTCCTCAGTGGAACACACAGGCTGCGTTCCTCTCATCTAAGCAACTGGGTCATATCGAAGGCCTCGTGATAGATGGAAGCTACAATTACAATGCCACAACGTCGACAGCAAACACAGACACACTGATCCTCAATGTCCGTGGCCAATCACCTTATATCTACCTATACGGATTTCTTGTCCGATATGTTATTCTTCTAAAGGACAACTATTTCGGAGAATTTGTCCACTTCCGAACACTAGACGAATACCAAAATCAGCTTCAATTAAAAAAGAAGAACCCGGACGCCGAGGTTGTGACACAGCCTCCTCCCAAAAAGTCCAACGATATGGACGTCGTTTTGGGCGTTAGGATCGAAGATCTCAAGATCATGTTACCGACCAACCTTTACTCGGCTGATCGTTACATCGAGGGCGAGCTAGCTGGTATCTCTGTTGACTTGCGCTTCACTAACTACTTTATGGAAGTCGAGGTTGAGGTTAGCCCCGTGAGTCTCTCGCTAGGGTGCGTTGAAGGCACTCTTGACTCTCCTAGCATGTCCTCGTCCAACACTCAGCTTTTTATCGACGGCCTGCGGATTTTTGGCCACAAGCTCTTTGGACTTCCGCCATCTGAGCCAGCTTATGTCTGTAATTGGGACGTCGATGTGGGCGGTATCACAGGAGAGTGCACAAGTGACTTCCTTGTTGCGATCGCAAAGGGTGGTAAGGCCCTTGCCTTTTGCTTCGACGATGTCGAGAACGCTCTTGTGCCTTACTCATCACTCATCTTCTATGATATCACGTTTGCCCGTATCGCGGTACAATCAATCCAAGTTTGGTTGCACGTCGACGAGGTTGCTTTCCTGATGTCGACTGATACTATCGACATATCTTTCAATGACTGGGCTAGATCTCATTATTCTAAACGCGCTGATATCGTTGTACCAAACATTCAGGTTTCATGTGTGAACGCAGAATCAGCAGGAAGACAAAAGGCGAGACACCCTCATCTGGTTGAAACGGACGCCCACTTCAGAACAACTGTTCGTCTTGCTGTCATTGGACGCAAGTTCAATTTTAGCGAAGAACGACGAATTCAACAGGAATTGGTCCAGAGGGAGGATCAGAGAACACACCGAGTGGAGTTCCTCCTTTTGCCGGAGTATCTGGATGAGCTGGTCCCAGAGCCTGTAGAACCGCCTGCTCAATGCGCACCTCCGCCTCCCCATCCTGCTGTAACTCTCGAGGCTGAGATGGACGATGTCTCGCGCAGGACAGTGACGTCGCGTCAGTCACGGGGCTTGAGCCACAAGTCCTCGTTCCTTTCACTTGCGGAGTCTAGCAATGGTAGCATTGTACTTGGTCAGAGTCAGTATAGAACCAGGTCCAGACCTAAGCAGGAAGGCTACTCGGGGGCAAAGCCTTCGGCAGATAACAGACGGTCTTGGCAGTCACTAGCTTCGTTTGGATCCCTTCGCTCTGCTAATGACGCTGTCAGGGTTGACCCTGCTCACTCGTCTGTTGCCTTTTCAAGTCAGTATGTGTCGCCTCAGTTCCCACTAAACGGTCTAAGGCCAAGTACGGCTGAAGTTCCCGTCCAAGGTTCTGAAGATGGCGAGCAAGACGACAGATTTGATACAAGAAGCATAGGACTGGACGATATTGATCCTAACGGCTTGGGCGAGGACCATCCCTATCTCAGTGCTATTGTCGAATTTCCGTCTGGTATGTCAGCTGTCGTTAATCCGAACGCGTTGCGTCACGCCGCTTCGCTCCTTGATGCGTTACAGCCAAATGAACCCGAAGACGTATTAGACACCTTTCAGATTGATGCCATGACCAACATATTCGATCTACAAAAGGAGCAAGGGACAAAAGGCCAGATAAAAGACGTCATGATTCGAATACCCAGTGCTTCATTCAGACTTCTGAATTCGACTTCTGAAGACTCTTCTGGCTATACACAGGAGGATCAGGATCAATACGACCTCACATTGTCAAGGGTGGTTTTGATGGCACGAACAAGCACTAGCTGGGATGATCCGTTTCGAGATGAGACACGTCATTCGAGAACCTCACTTCAATTGCGCTTAGGTGCGGCAGAGCTTTCTGCATCTGAACGTAAGCCATCATACCAGGAACCCCAGCCTGCGGTAATGGCGCAGATTGAGGATGTTACTGTATCGATAGGTGAAAAGGATGTCAGGTTTATTGATGCGGAGATTGGGTCCGTAGTAGGGAGCACTGCTTCAGGTAAGATCGAGTATCTTGCCTCGCTCATTCATCGCACTGGAAATATCGCTTCCGAGCTCGGCCATATCTTCTCTGAGACGATAGAAAAGCACGAGAATCGTTACCAGTACTTCACGTATCTTCTTTTAAAACACGGCGAGTCTATCAACGACCCTTCCTTTTTGGTTCGACCTTCTGCTGTGCTTCGATCTGCAGACGACCATCTTCGCACGAACGACTCATGGAAACTGGCCATGCGTCTGCGCCAGGTATGGACTGCCATGGATCCGCAATCCAAGACCCGCATCATTTCGCAGTGCTTTGACACCATTCCCGACTTACCGGCCCATGCTACACGATACGTATTGGATGCATTGGAGAAGTGGCGGGGTTGGGACATGGAGGACTTGACAGGTGCGCTTGTCTTAACGAATATCTTTGGGCGACTCAAGGAAACCGACAAGACCCCCGGTGATCAACTCCCTCTTCTCGGTGCTTGCAGGCTTGCAGAGCTCCAGCTGGTCCTTGACCCTGGGCCAAAACAGAACAAGATCGGCTTCATTGACCTGGCCGCAAGAATTGATCAACAGATGCAGGAGGCTGAGGTTACACAAAACGCACCCAGTACACCCTTCACGACTCTGAACATTTCTTGTACCGAGGCAGCGATCAATCTAAACTGGGAACTCTGTGAGTTAGCCGAAGAAGTTTTGCAGCTTTATGGCAAGAGCCAAAACCAGGTTCAATCGATACCAGCCATTCCAAAGCCTAAACGCCCTGCAAAGTCTAACACTGCTACATGGCCTCCCGTCCATGTCGTAGTGGAGGTAGCTAAAGGTGCCATAGAATTCGAGACCATCAATCTCAAAGCAAGGACACTGAGTCATGGGCTAAAAATGTCTTTACTTCATCAGTCTGGTCATGACGCCTCAAGTGCCATGAGCCTGATGCTGAATTGTAACGCCATCACCTCAGTACTTCACAGTAACTCTCATTCCCTAGGCATGACACAGTTAAAACACGCAAGTATCTTTGTATCTCATGAACTTCAAAACACCGACGACAAGTCTAATCACACAATAAAAGCAAGTGCTGGTAGTCGCAGCTTGACGTTTGCGATCAAGGAAGACCCTATTGGGCTAATGGAAGTAATGGACCGTCTCCTCAGCGATGAGATCCAGACGGTGTACAACTTAAAGAACCAGCTAGCCAGCATGTCGAAGCCCAAACCGCAAAATGAACAGAAGAAGATGTCAGATCGCTTATCAAGCGTGAGATTCAATCTTGCTATGTTCTTGGACGAATACAGCATCACTATCCCCTTCCTCCAGTCTCTTACCTACAAGATCACTGGAACGGTGGCACGAGCTGCGGTTGCGGCGAATTTTGGAAAAGAAATTATTTTTGATTTTGACATCAAGGAGAATTACCATGAGATGCAGATCAACGTTAGAAACAAACCTCGAAGCATCTCCCTCCTCCAGATCCCTCCCACTAATGGCCGTATCACCAGCCATATGGGCCCGGCAGAGCACCAGATCAACGTCCTGTCATCTCTGGAAATTGTTCAGCTGGACGCATCTGCCGTTTACAGCCTTCTTACTGCACTCAACAGACCTCAAATATCCAGTGCCGTTCAAGAGTTGCAGCAGCAAACCAAAATGATTCAAGACCGCGTCACCGAAATCTTTGGCGCAGATGGAGATGGGTCTCCCAAAACGGCAACCAACCCTACTAAATCAGAGAATCCAAGCTTGAGAGTCGTATACAATGTTCATTTAACATTAGCTGGCCTCCAGGTCTTTGCTAAAACATCTCTCAAGTCTCAAGCCGAACCAATGGCTCAAGTCTTGTTCTCCTTGGACAGGTCCCATTTGCATGCGTCAAACCGACATGAAGCTCATGGCCCCATCCTGAAATACCCAGAGATTCACCTTAACTTGAGCCACATTGGGCTCGATATTCGCAGAGGTAGCGAGGACTCCATGAGATCTTGTGGAAATCTGGGTGTCGGTGTAGAAGTCTCTGCCAACTCCACCTTAGGCGATGACGGCAAAGAGGACTGGGCATTCAACTTCAGGAGCGACGATTTCGAATGCAACCTAGCTCCTGAAACTATATCGACCGTCGTTGACGTTCTGGGTTACATGGGTGAGAAGATCAAGGATCTTGACACTTCTCGCGAACTGGATTATCTCAGAAAGCTGAGACAGTCTAAGCCTAAGATCACGATTAATGGCGACGACGAGCGAGAGGAGGTCGACCTTATTGACTCTGTGCTTGCATCTGTGCAGTATCAATTCGAACTCAGGAACATTCGTGTCCGTTGGAGCGTTGCGGACAATGTGGCTGACAAGTCCAGTACCAAGGAGGATCTGGTTTTGTCAGTCAAACTTTTCGAGTTCGGCACAAGAACCAAACGATCAGCGCGATTATCCATTGAGAACTTTCAGATCCAGATGGTACCCCTCGGCCAGGACATGAACGTTCGTTCACTTCACTCAGCACTGCTACCTGTGATCACCTTCAATATTGCATACATGTCAACTTCCTCAGCGCGAAGAATGGCATTCCAGGCTGTTGGCGAATCACTAGACTTGCGGTTGACATCTGCGTTCATTGTACCAGCCGCACACTTGGCCGAGTCCATTACACTCTCGTTAAATAATGTTGCACAAGCATCAACACAATGGAATACTGCAGTCACGACAGACAAAAAGGCAGATGAGATACCCAAGTCGCAGCCACAACGAAGTGTCTTTGGCAACAAAAGGTTGGAAAGTCTATTGATTGATGCGGATTTTGCTGGTGCAGTTGTCTACATCGCTAGCAAGAGATCATTGAACAATTCAACAAAGGCTCTTGGGCGTCCATCACTCGCAGGAAAATACGGCCAGTTCAATATGGAGGATTCTGAGAGCGGGACAGTCCTTCGCAGTCCCGGCTTGGCTTGGAAGATCGAATATCGCGACGATGCTCAAGATGATCCTTCACTGTATGGTGAGATCAAAGTCGACGCCTCCAGTAACATCCTGTATCCATCTGTTGTTCCACTCGTTATGGATATGCTTTCAAGTGTCAAGCAGGTTGTCAAGGACGACGAGGAACCTGAGCAGCCAATCAAGCCGGAAGAGTCCAAGCCAACCGCCAACAAGTCTGGTGAAGGTGATAATATCATCACTGCAGACCCAAGTGCAGTGTTGGGCCGCCTGAAACTCAACTTGGGCCTAAGAATCTGCAGGCAAGAATTTTCTCTGAGTTGTCAACCTATTGCTCGTGTTGCAGCTACGGCATGCTTCGATAACATCTACTTCACGGTCAATACTGTCAGATCCCTGGAGCAAGGAAACTTCTTTGCTATTTCAGGAGATTTCACCAAACTACATGCTACTGTCCAGCACGTTTACTCACGCGAATCAACGGCAAGTTTCGAGCTTGATTCGATCACTTTATCATTCATGAACAGCAAGCATGTGAGTGGAACCAGTGGAGTGTCGGCCATCTTGAACGTGAGCCCCATGGCCGTATCCATCAACGCTAAGCAGGCACAAGACTTCTTGCTCTTCCGTGAAATTTGGTACCCTAGCGAGTTACGATCTGCCAGTGCGGCGCCTGTTGCGAAGATGAGTCCTGAGACTTCTCAAAGTGGACATCTCGTGCAACGATATCAGCAGGTTGCAGCAACAGCGGCGTTCCCGTGGACTGCGACTATCTCGATTGCTGCACTTGACGTTACCATTGATCTTGGACAAGCTATTGGTAAATCAGCTTTTGCCATAAAGAAGTTCTGGGTATCGTCCAAGAAGACATCGGACTGGGAGCAAAATCTCTGTTTAGGATTCGACAAGATTGGCGTTGACTGCACCGGTCGACTGAGTGGTTTCGTAGCTCTGCAAGACTTCCGTCTGCGCACCTCGATCCAATGGCCGAAACGCGAAGAGGCTCTCAACGAAACACCCATGATCCAGGCTTCCATAAGCTTTAACGCCTTCCGAGTCAAGGCTGCTTTCGATTATCAAGCCTTCCTAGTAGCCGATATCACTTCACTCGAATTTCTCATGTACAACGTGCGTGAGAGTCGGGATGGTAGTGGAGACAGACTTGTTGCCATGTTCGATGGCGACTCAGTACAGGTCTTTGGGACAACCACCACAGCTGCACAAGGTATCGCGTTATGGCAGGCTATCCAGAAGCTTGTGCAAGAGAGAAGAGAGAGCTTCCAGAGTTCACTGAAAGAGATTGAGAAATTCATGAAAAGGAGATCTTTGTCGACATCTCGAAGCACAGTTGCTCAGATGGAGCAGACACCAAAGTTGAAGGAGGAAGACACGCTCTCAAAGTCGCCAATCTCCCTGGACACAGATGTGGTTGTGACGCTCAAGGCACTGAACCTGGGCGTTTTCCCCAGCACGTTTTCGGATCACCAAGTATTCAAGGTTGAAGCTCTTAATGCCTATGCTCGCTTTGCTGCCAGCATGGAACAGAGACGCATCCATAGTATTCTGAGAATGACGCTAGGACAACTTCGCATTGGTCTTGCCGGAGTTCGAAACGTTGAAGCACCCAAAACTTTGAGTGAAATTTCTGTTGATGATGTCGTTCAACGCGCAACAGGGTCAAGAGGAGGAACCATCCTTAATGTCCCACAGGTATCGGCAGTGATGGAAACATGGCAAAAACCACAGTCAAACGAGATCAGTTACATCTTCAAGAGTGCATTCGAAGGCAAGGTAGAAGTGGGATGGAACTTTTCGCGTGTGAGTTACATTCGAGGAATGTTTGCGAATCATGCCAAGGCACTTGAGCAAGTTTGGGGCAAAGAGATACCCCTTACCGCAGTCAAGATTACAGGAGTGCCTGGGGCAGAACAAACCGAAGGCGAACAGCAAAAGATTACTGCCGAGATCGACGTGCCAATGTCGAAGTACGACTATGTGGCGCTGGAGCCGCCCATCATCGAGACGCCGCAGCTACGTGACATGGGAGAAGCAACACCACCGCTCGAATGGATTGGTCTTCATCGTGATCGACTGCCGAACTTGACTCACCAGATTGTGATCGTATCACTTCTCGAGTTGGCTGGGGAGGTCGAAGATGCATATGCCCGCATCCTAGGTTCATCATGAGATCAGTCATGATGGAATGATATTTGAGTATCCAGGCGGCGAGTGAGTCATTCGATGACAGTTAGCATAATAAGCAAGCGAGGCGTTATGGAAGATGCTGAAAGTTGGGTTGCATTTGCACATTGACAGAAAAAGGTACTTTTGAATTACTCATACGTATATAATAATTCTAGACATAATTTTCCCTTTTGTCTTTGGTTCGAATGTTCATGAGAACCATCCCACCACGACTAGGAAGTGGATGTGGATACTAGTGAAGTCGGTTTATCGATAAGCGACTATATGTGCACTTGAGGCAGAATAAACCCACTCATTTGCAAATCACTTATTGGATGCACGATTAGTTATGTTGACAACAAAATGGCCATATTTTATCGCTTCTTGAATAAGTAGCGAAGGTACCAGTGTCTCTTAACTAGGAAGCTCATGAGGTCCAAAAGATCCAGGTGATCCCATTGGGCCTCTTGGGATGGACGGCTTTGACGGGCTCAAAGCCGAGATAGCCACGAAAATCCTCCAATGGACGAGTGAGCTACAAGCTCTTACGAGTAACTTTGGTGGTCTGAGGTAGGTTTTGAGGTGATAGTCGGTACGAGAGAGAATTGATCGACTAGGTACTATTCGTGTGCATTCTCCACTAAAGAGTACAAAAACTTGATGGTGGTGGATTGTCACTTGTTGAGACGAGCAAAGAGGGGTTTTTAGAGCTCCAGCTCCAGCTACAGCCCACTTCGGACATTTGTAACCTAATGCGGCCACGGGAAAGGCGAGGACGCAAAGAAGTAGTAGCAGTGAGCGAGAAATGGTAGAATTGATAAAAGAGGAGAAAGAATGTCTCATACCAAGAGTGCTATTTACTCTAGAAAAGGTAGGTTTTCCTACCCGTTATCCGTACTACAGGGCAAGGTGCAGACAATGCTGTTGTACTTACCGTACATGCACGTCATAGAGGTCACTCATAACTAAATTCGAATGGCTTTGAGGAGGGGAAAGACTCGGTTTTAAAGCTGACCCCCTCCATTTGTGACGTGAGGTTGGTTAGGCGACTGGGTCTAGTATGGAGAATCTTTTGAGACGCCATATTTCTGCCATGCCCATTCTGATATATCCATATCTGCAGTACCAAGGAAAGGACTCGAATTGATATCAAGATAATAGAAGTATATTAATTGTAAATAGCTTGAGGGTACTTTGATCCAGAGCTACCTGTGGCTAGGTTGATGATGTACGTACTTTACCTTAGTACCCAGCGCTGGTTTTGTGCAGGGACTGATGGAACCTAGGTAGGAGGGGGAGGGGGATGGAGGGGCAGCACCAGCACCAGCCCACCTTGTCCACCCCTCTAGGTTCAGTGGTGATTTGCGATCCCAGGGCAGCAACCCTCCAATTTCCATCTTTGTGCGGATGCCATCACTCAACTGCAACCGATTGTGGCAATGAACCTGCGGAAGGGAGCTAACCTTTGTGAACCTGGGCAATTGTAGCTCAGCAGGCCACCTCAAAATTTTAGCGGACTCATGGGCCTATCCAAGAGGGCCTGGAGCGTCTGATCCTTCAGCGGGCGGCGGAAAACATGTGCAGCGGGGTGCTGTTGCCCCACCAAAAATGCAGAGCCCACTGTCCAAATTTTTTTCTTCCCTGCCGCTCAGTGGGGCCATCCATCCTTGGGTGCTGCCGTAGGCGTCTCGCCGAACGAATCTTGATACCTTACCTACCTTACTTCTCCCCGCTCGACTTTTCTCTCTCTTTTCTTTTCTTCCCTTCCCTCCTCCTCCTCTCTTCCAAACCTTTCATCTCCAAAAAGGGACGCATAAAGAGTGACAGTGGTTCTTTTTCGGAACTCGTCTCTCTTACATCGTCACTTGAATCGTTGCCATCTTCTTGACGGCAATCGCTTCTTGCTTCTTCCCTTTTTCTGCGGCTCAGATCGCGGGGTGAAAACTTCAACCCCGCTCTGTTCCCACATACAACAACTTCGACTTTACACACATAGTCAAGTTATCCAGACAATACCGCCAAGATGGTTAAGTGAGTATCATCCGTCCTCCTCAACCACAGATAGCAACAACAATATCATCATCACCATCATGAGCTCTTCTATCATCGTCACTACACTCGTCCCTCTTCACTATACCCCGCTCGGATTTAAGCCCTCCCTCCGTGACCATTAGCTAACCGCCATGTTTTCACCCAAAACAGCTTCACCATTGACGAGATTCGGCAGCTTATGGACAAGCCTACCAATGTCCGTAACATGTCCGTTATTGCCCACGTCGATCACGGCAAGTCTACCCTGACCGACTCTCTTCTCGCCAAGGCCGGTATCATTTCCACCGCCAAGGCTGGTGATGCCCGAGCTACCGATACTCGTGCCGACGAACAGGAGCGTGGTATCACTATCAAGTCCACTGCCATCTCCCTGTACGGTCAGCTTGGCGAGGACGACGACGTTGCCGACATTGTTGGCCAGAAGACCGACGGAAAGGACTTCCTTATCAACCTCATTGACTCTCCCGGTCACGTTGATTTCTCTTCCGAAGTTACTGCTGCTCTCCGTGTCACTGATGGTGCTCTTGTCGTCGTCGACACTGTCGAGGGTGTCTGTGTCCAGACCGAGACCGTCCTCCGACAGGCCCTTGGTGAGCGCATCAAGCCCGTCATCATCATCAACAAGGTCGACCGTGCTCTTCTCGAGCTCCAGGTCTCCAAGGAGGATCTTTACCAGTCCTTCTCTCGAACCATCGAGTCCGTCAACGTCATCATCTCCACCTACCTTGACAAGTCTATTGGTGACATCCAGGTCTACCCTGACAAGGGTACCGTCGCCTTCGGTTCCGGTCTGCACGGCTGGGCTTTCACCGTCCGCCAGTTCGCTGTCCGATACGCCAAGAAGTTCGGTGTTGACAAGAACAAGATGATGGAGCGTCTCTGGGGCGACAACTACTTCAACCCCAAGACCAAGAAGTGGACCAAGAACGGTACTCACGAGGGTAAGCAGCTCGAGCGTGCCTTCAACCAGTTTATCCTCGACCCCATCTTCAAGATCTTCTCCGCTGTCATGAACTTCAAGAAGGAGGAGACCGCCACTCTCCTCGAGAAGCTCAACCTCAAGCTCAACGCTGAGGACCGTGAGAAGGAAGGCAAGCAGCTCCTCAAGGCTGTTATGCGAACCTTCCTTCCCGCTGCTGACTCTCTCCTCGAGATGATGATTCTCCACCTTCCTTCTCCTGCCACCGCTCAGCGTTACCGTGCCGAGACTCTCTACGAGGGTCCCATCGATGACGAGGCCGCCATTGGTATCCGAGACTGTGACCCCAAGGGTCCTCTCATGCTCTACGTCTCCAAGATGGTGCCCACTTCCGATAAGGGTCGATTCTACGCTTTCGGTCGTGTCTTCTCCGGTACCGTCCGATCCGGTCTCAAGGTCCGTATCCAGGGTCCCAACTACGTCCCCGGAAAGAAGGACGATCTCTTCATCAAGGCTATCCAGCGTACTGTCCTGATGATGGGTGGCAAGGTCGAGCCCATCGACGACATGCCTGCCGGTAACATTGTTGGTCTGGTCGGTATTGACCAGTTCCTTCTCAAGTCCGGTACCCTCACCACCAGCGAGACCGCCCACAACCTCAAGGTCATGAAGTTCTCCGTCTCCCCTGTCGTCCAGCGATCCGTCCAGGTCAAGAACGCCCAGGATCTCCCCAAGCTTGTTGAGGGTCTCAAGCGTCTCTCCAAGTCCGACCCCTGTGTCCTTACCATGACTTCCGAGTCTGGTGAGCACGTCGTTGCCGGTGCTGGTGAGCTCCATCTCGAGATTTGCCTTAAGGATCTCGAGGAGGACCACGCTGGTGTTCCTCTGATCATCTCCGACCCTGTCGTTCAGTACAGAGAGACTGTCACCACCAAGTCCAGCATCACTGCCTTGTCCAAGTCTCCCAACAAGCACAACCGTCTGTACATGGTTGCTGAGCCCATCGACGAGGAGCTTTCTCTTGCCATCGAGGGTGGCAAGGTCAGCGCCCGTGACGATTTCAAGGCTCGTGCCCGTGTCCTTGCTGACGACTTTGGCTGGGATGTCACCGACGCCCGAAAGATCTGGACCTTCGGTCCCGACGGCACTGGTGCTAACCTGTTGGTCGACCAGACCAAGGCGGTTCAGTACCTCAACGAAATCAAGGATTCCGTTGTCTCCGGTTTCCAGTGGGCTACCCGTGAGGGTCCCGTTGCTGAGGAGCCCATGCGATCTTGCCGATTCAACGTCCTCGATGTTACCCTCCACGCCGATGCCATTCACCGTGGTGGTGGTCAGATCATCCCTACTGCCCGCCGTGTCCTGTACGCTGCCTCTCTTCTCGCCGAGCCCGCTCTTCTCGAGCCCGTCTACCTCGTCGAGATCCAGGTCCCCGAGAACGCCATGGGTGGTGTCTACGGTGTCCTTACCCGACGACGTGGCCACGTCTTCAGCGAGGAGCAGCGCCCTGGTACTCCTCTCTTCAACATCAAGGCCTACCTCCCCATTCTCGAGTCTTTCGGTTTCAACGGAGATCTCCGACAGGCCACCTCTGGACAGGCTTTCCCCCAGTCCGTCTTCGACCACTGGCAGATCCTCCCCGGTGGCTCTCCTCTCGACCCTACCAGCAAGGTCGGCGCCATTGTCACCACCATGCGAAAGCGC
The DNA here is from genome assembly GCF_020744135.1 of Fusarium venenatum. Taxonomy (NCBI): domain Eukaryota; kingdom Fungi; phylum Ascomycota; class Sordariomycetes; order Hypocreales; family Nectriaceae; genus Fusarium; species Fusarium venenatum. The sequence goes on from NW_027072131.1 coordinate 6,104,778, forward strand.
AAGGGTGTCAAGGAGATCGTTCCTGGTGTCGAGAACGTAAGTTTTACCCTGATTGTTAGAAATGCGACGGATATGCTAACTTGCAATGATAGTACTACGACAAGCTGTAAACGGCTTTTTTTTAATGTGCCGAACGAACCACGAAGCGTGCCACAATGGACACGCAAAATTAATCGGCTGGTAACGAAGATTTGGGACGCATGCCTAATTCCATGGAGGAGCTCCTTGATGATCTCAGGAGGGGCATGCTAAGCGGAAACCAAAAAAAGAAAAGTCGAGTGACTGAGTTGAAGCTGAATGCCAAGGAGCAGCTCAATCCAGTTTTTATGTAGTTATGTCGTATCTGATGAGTTGAAACACGTTAGATTGAAGTTCATATGATGTCTGTATCTTTTGGATGCCGTGATTGTAAAGAAGCTTTTCCCGTTGTGTAGCCAGTGAACGAAATGAGTGCTATCTTTTAACATTATAATGATTTGTTGTATTTATGGAGTACGGACCAACGACGAGGAAGGAATTGGGCGTTGTAGTGGCAGGCGGGTTCAAGAAAGCAGATGATAGCTCCAACGTGCATTAAATAGCTTCTGACCTTTCAGTGACCATCATGCCTCATCAATTCTATCCGTATTGACGTTTCGTTTTCATCACAATTTAAAGTTGTACAGATAGCTTTTAAATTGTTAGACCTTGACCGTTTCTCCAAGTTTAGTAGCTTGTGACAACGCGAGACCCCGGCCACCAGGCCCCAAAAAATTCCAATCTCAACCTCGCAACATTAATCCAATATACAAACTCAACATTGCTAGGCGCATTCCGAATACAGGTCTGTCGGAATAGTCGCGTTGTTCGAGCTATGCTGTTTCCCGAAGAGGATGCGCTGCTGCTCAAGGCGTGGATCGTCCAGCGCATTGAGGATACGTCCGTTGCCTGATTTCCCCTTGAGCAACGCTCGCGTCAAAGACTGCGCTAACATTCATAAAACAGTTCTGATGCCGATGCTGATGTCCTCGCTGAGTACGTCATTGCTCTTCTAAAACACGATGGTGACGCAGACGCGGTGCGGAAGCTCTGCGAACAAGAAATTCCAGACTTTTTGAGCGAAGGTATGTAATGCTGCTCTGCTTTCCAAAGCAATTGGCCATTGTATAGTGCCAGAAGCTAACTGCCTTATAAAATAGACCCAAAAGCCTTTCTCGACGACGTTTTCCAAGCCATCGCATACAAATCCTACCTCCCTGGCGCTCCTCCAGCTCCAAAGATTGGCGTCAAGCCAGAAACAATACAACAACCGTTCGCCGAGACCTCGCCGCCAAATGGATCGAAAAAGAGGGGCTATCACGATCGCGAAGAATACGATCCTCAATCCGGGTACGAAGCCTTCAATCAGGATGGTCGCGCACAGAAACAGGCTCGTCGAGGCGGGCGCGGAGGACGAGGTGATGATATGAGGGGAGGACATGCTGGTGGGTTCATGCACAACCTGCCTCCGCGACCCGATATGCCCTTCGATCCCAAAGTCATGGAGGCTTTTCTACAGATGGGTTCCATGGGAATCCCCTACCCAGGCATGCCCAACTTTCCTCAACAGGGCTTTGGCGGTAAGAGCCAGTCACGAAAAAGAGGCCGATGCCGCGATTTCGATACCAAAGGGTTCTGTTCTCGTGGAAGCACATGCCCCTACGACCATGGAAACGAGTCAATATTTATGCCTTCAGGTAATGATGGTAAGTCTATCTTGTGGTATCTCCTTGTTCGTTTGGCTAATACATATTTGGTAGAGTACGATCCTAACGATCCATTCACCATGTTAGCAAACGCACCCAATTCTATGAATCCTTGGTCATTTCCGCCTGATGCCAACCGTGGTGGGCGAGGAGGTCGTCGCGGCCGTGGCTCCAAGAAGGGTGGCGCGCGAGCTCCTTTTTCTGCTGACGGACCTAATCATGATCGATCCAAGAGCACCATCGTTATTGAGAATATACCTGAAGAGAGTTTCAGCGAGGACCAAGTGCGCGAGTTTTTCTCTCAATTCGGTAATATTCAGGAGGTTTCTATGCAACCATACAAGCACTTGGCAATTGTCAAATACGACAAATGGGGGCCAGCCAATGCGGCATATCAATCACCGAAAGTGATATTCGACAACCGATTTGTGAAGGTATTCTGGTACAAAGACAAGGCCGACGCGCTACCACCTTCGGCACCAATGCAGGGAGGGAACTGGTCCGGCGACCCAATGGCGACAGAAGAAGATGAACAAGAGCCCGAAATCGACATGGAGGAGTTCCAGCGAAAACAAGAAGAGGAGCAACGAAAACACCATGAGCGCGAGGCCAAGCGCGCCGAGATAGAGCAAAAGCGACAAGAGATAGAAAAGCAACATCATGATCTCCTTGCACGTCACCGCGAGGAAAACGAGAAACTCCAGGCAAGACTCGCTGGCAAGAAAGGCCAAGAAGGAGAAGGAGGTTCATCAGGAACAAATATGCTGCGTGCCAAACTTGCAGCTCTTGAGCGAGAGGCTAAGCTGCTTGGCCTTGACCCTAACGCTGAGGAGGACGCGAGTCCATCTTGGCATCCTCGCGGTGGCTACCGTGGCCGAGGAACTTATCGTGGTCGGGGCTTCGCTCCCAGAGGAAGAGGAAGTTACAGGGGTCGTGGAGGTGGAAGCGGAGGAAACATGCACGCTGCGTACGCACAATACTCAATCGACAACCGACCCAAGAAGCTCGCTATCAAAGGCGTGGATTTCACGGCGCCTGACAAGGATGAGATGCTGCGTCACTTCCTCCTTGTATGTTGAACCCCCTTCATGATTATAGGTCATGCTGCTAACAAATTTGACAGAATCTGGGCGAATTTGAGTCAGTTGACACAGGTCCTAAAGTCACACACGTCTCTTTTCAGGACCGCAAAACGGCAGAGAAGTTCTATTACAGTCTTCATGGCAAGGACCTGCCCGGAGTTGAGGGTCGCCTGGAACTTGCATGGGTAAGCACGCCTCTGCCGCCTGTTAAGACGAGGAGCAACGACGATGGGCCGGGCGATGGTGGAGACGACAAAGAAGATGATGCCATGGCGGGTTTTGATGACCAGCCTAAGCGAGAGAGAAGTGCTGAGCCACAGCCTGAGGATAGGGCAGTAAATATGGATTACGAAGTGGCGGAGGAGGATGCATGGTGAAGAGGGACAGAAATGTTTGTATACAATGGTCCAGAGACAGGATAATTCACATTGGGCCACAGTAACCCTTGTACGTAAATATAAACGGACAGCTGGGCCCCCAGGCATTCTAGACACTTCATTCGAGTCACTAGCAAAGGCATAGTTCTCACGGAGATTCAAATTATGGGAGGTGATCATAGCCCAACAAGGGCTAGATGTCAAGTCAATTATTGGCTCTGATTAACTGCAATGGCTGAAAGTTACTTTGAACTACCAATGCGAGTTGCGCTCCTCAAGATTCCTTGTTCCCATATCCTCCACTCTCTTTGGATCGCTTTCCCCTATTCCGGGGAGCGAAAATAATCGACCGAGAGAAAAAAACAAAATTTAATCATGCATTCATCCATCCATAAGGCCTTGCTGGCGGGGTATCGTTGAGATATAGAACAAGCAAAGCAAGCCCCCAAAACATAAAGTCGTCTGCGCCCGCCGGGTGATTTTTATCTGTATCGTGCGCCTTTTTAAAATGCTGCCCCCGTATCCCTGGTAACTTTTTGTTGAAAAAGAAACCGCGGTGATGCTATTATACCCAAACCCGTAAATCAAAAAAGAAAAGAAATCAAATCGTTAAAATTGGAAGAAAAGGCACAGCGACGTCCAGAAGATCCCGAGCGCCATGTAGCTGTGGCACAGATGCAATCGGGGTCAGATGTTGTGCATATTTACGACCCGCTGCATCGATGCAGTGCGAGTGAGCATTCAGTTCGCAACGGCAGTGGCCGCAGTACCATTAACACCATTAGCACCATTAGCAATGGGCTCGGCGAGAGGAGTCGCAGGAGTCGTCAAGTCATTAACCTCGAGTCCCTTAAGAAGCTCGAAGATAGTTTTGTTGTCATGGAAATCGTTATTAACTGTACAATTCGTTAGTTCTCAGTTGAATCAGTTCGTTGAAAATCTAGACTGCTTACCAATATTGACCAGGTACCAGTCATTCATGACTCCTTCAAGAAGGGCACGACTAGGGGAGCTGATGTCGTAACAGTGCGCCCAATCGACACCCAGTCGGAATGCCTCGTCCTTCCATGCAAGGAAACTGATGCTCTCGACAATGGTTGGTTGAACGATCTCTTTACCGGGGAACACACCCCAGGTAACGGCATTAGGGCCGTCAGAAGTGACGTTGGATCGAAGTTCGCCATCCTTGGTAACAGCATAGTAGGTCAGGTCAGGGTGGTTCTCGATGCGGGACATCATCTTGTCGAAAACACTAGGGTGGACAAGCAACTCGAGATACGACTTTTGGTAGACGTAACCGTTGTCGGGGCCCCAGCCGTGGATGGGGTGAGAGGACTTGACACCATTGACAGCGGGTTGCGAGTTGATGGTCAAAAGTCCACGCTTGTTCAGTTCAATGAGGTCCTCTCTAATCTCATCGGCTTCTGTGGTCAGGGGAGATTCACTCCATGGCAGGGATTCGATCTTGTTATTGAGGTAAGAGACAAAAAGTTCAGCAATGTCCTGGATAGCCTTGGGTTCACCCCATTTCTTTCGGTTCGCCTCGTTGGAACCCGTTAAGCCAATGCCATAGGCATCCAGCTCACCAAAAGCGGGAGAACGAGAATCACCCCATCGACCGTTAGGAAACTCGTCCCAGTCTTGTGTGCGAATGACATAGGACTTGTTGCGGTTGCGCCAGAAGATAGGACGAACGTCCTCCTCGCGGCGGCCAAGTCCCTTTGACTGCTTCCAAGGAAGAGCATGCTGAAGAGGTCGCTCGGCACTGGGGGCCCATTGAAGCTCCTCCAGTAGCATTCGTGTCGCCTGGGCAAGGTTCATGGTATAAAAGTGGAGGTGATGGATGCCGTTGGCGAGCAACTTCCGGCACATATCGGCAACCAGGGTTTTTCCAATATTTCGGACAGCAACATCATCATTCTTTACGGGCTCAAGGGCGTCGAGCCACTCTTGTGGGATCTTGGCTTGCATATGGTTGGCTCGTCGGAGGAAGCTTGCGTAAGTTGCAATTGGCATGATACCAGGAAGAATAGGGATGGTGATACCACGTTCACGAACACGCTTAACCCATCGAATAAAGTTGTCGGCATCGTAGAACATCTGGGTGACAATGAAAGTGGCACCCATATCAACCTTCTCCTTGAGGTGGTCAAGTAGCTCATCCTCGTTCTTGTTGTCGTCGGAACCCTCTGGGTAACCAGCAACGCCAATATCGAAATGGTTGCCATAGGTGTTGCGGATGTGCTTGACAAGATCGCGGGCATACTGGAAGCCTCCGTCTGCAGCCTCCCACTTGTCTTGAGCTCGGGGAGGGTCACCACGGAGGGCAAGAATGTTGGTGCAGCCGGCCTTGTACGCCTTGAGTAGAGCGTCGTTGACCTTTTCAACGCCCATGTCAGTGCAAGTCAAGTGCATGCAGGTCTCGAGGCCGTAAACAGCTTGAGCCTGGAGAACCATCTCGCAGGTGAGTTCAGCAATGCGACCACCAGCTCCCCATGTAATATCGATGAACTTGGGACCTAGGTTGTACATGCGATCCATACGATCGTAAAGGTTCTGGACACCTTGAGCGGTCTTTGGGGGGAAGTACTCGAAAGAGAAGGAGGGCTGGCCGCTCCTCTCGGCGTCGTGGAGCATATCCTTGATATGCATGATGGAGGTAATCTACAAAAGATTCTCTTGTATCTAAGGCCCGTGTAACGACTCGTGGTTGTATTTTGCCTGGGAGTTAAGCAAAATTGACAATAATAAAAAAGGCGGCGTAGGGCGATGGTCGTGGCGGGTCGAAGCTTGTATTGTAGTCTGGGGAGATGTGGGGGAGGGGAACTGCAACGGCAACTATGACCAGGAACCTATCTATTAGTAAAGAGAAATTGGGAACGGGAGCATTGGTTGGGATGACGTTGATGACAACTTACAAAGTCTATTGTTTTAATAGGACAAAAAAATAAAAGGGTTTGTTTTTTGTTTGCGCTGCAACTCCAGACGAGCGGTGAAAGCGATGATCTTTGTTTTAATTGATCAACGTTTCAATGAACCTCTCTCAATCTGTTGAATGAGAAGCAGCAGCAGGTGAACCAGGGGTTTAGAGACGCCAAGTGTAAGTCGACGAGGGACGGGTTTCCAGTGATATAATGGAATGGTCGATTTTATATATATCGAGGGAGATAAATGACAAAGGTAGAAAAACGAGGAGAGAAGGGAAGAGAGAAAGAAAAAGAACAAAGTCCGGTGAGAAAAGTGTCCCACGTTTGTTTGTTCCTTCCACCGGGCTCATCTTTCCTGTAAATTTCTCTCCTGGCCTCCAAAGTGCCCCTCCTTCCTCCAGAAACTCCCCCAGTGGGGTTCCGTTTTTACCTCCGATGTTGAGATACTGACTGCCGATTGGTTGAATATGGCGACACTGACTTTTGACTCCAGCGCCGTTACCGGGTACCGGAGGCCGAGAGACTCGGGCTGTCGGGGGGGAGCCCAGTGAGGCTGCCCGCTAAGATAGGGCCCCTAGCCTGCTACAACTCTCCCCAATGTTTTTTTAAGCTCAGAGAATATTCAGCCCAGTGGAAGAGTCATGGACGACCAAAATGGATCCATCATGCTAGGTCGCCTCTCTCTATACCTGGACCGGTGGCACTCTGTAGACTAGGTAACTGATCTTTCGGTCAAGGTAATCAACACTTGAAGCTTACTGCTAGTTACCTGAATATGCACTGAGCCATGTAAACTGCAGACATGATTGCTTCTGTATGGTTCGGCCCGTGTAAAACATCCCACTCTGTTTGATGCTTGCAGCCATTCTGTCCCCTGCTTCGGAGCAAGGGTCTAGTAGCTGCACCAATCATGCCCAGATCCCCACGCTGAGCCGCTGATGGGCGTCATTGTCAGACCGGTCTGTGAGCGAGTCAATACCTTACCACTACCCTGTATTCACGCGAGACGTTAAACTCGTATTCGTTCTTTTGACTGAGTTTCTTTATCTGTCTATACGAAAACATCCTATGAACAAAACTTGCTTGATAGTAAATCCTAAAACAAAAATGCTAAATAAATAAAAAACAACGTGATTAAACACTCATGGCTGGTGATGTACTTGAACTCGAGTTCTTACTAGAACTCTCATCACTTCTACGAAGCAATGGTGGTGCCCCTCTCGCCCTTCGCCATCGATTACTTGTGTTGATAATAGTATTATCGAAAAGGAACCACCACCTCTCGAATGTAATCTGCCCCAGTTCCCAACTTCCAGGGTCATACGGGTCTTCACCATGGATCCGGACTCCCTCAGCCGTGTCTTCCAGGTCGTATGCAAAGTTGACACATGCTAGCTCGCCCCGGGCCCTCGGTGGCCGCAACTCATCAGGTAATGATAGAATGGAAATGACGCGGTTTCGGACGCCTGGCCATGGGAGAAGGTCAAACACTGGATGGTGCGGCAACGAGCTTTGTAGAGGAGTAGGCCGCCAGTTTGCAGGGAGCAAAGCTGCTGGCGTCGCAACGCCTGTGACAAAAGCCGAAATTCCATCCAGATCCCACAGACCTTGTTTACAATTGAGGCGATCTGCGATGAGTATAACGCCCTTGAGCAGCGCGAGCTGTAGCACAGGGAGGTTGTAGCTGTCAGGGAAGCTCTCTGTTGAGGCAGCAGGCGAAGTGCTGAATGAGGGTGTATCGAGGAATGTGGTTAGATCAGGCCCGTCAAAATGTGTCGTTAATCCTCTGGAAGCTCCTGCTGAAGCTTCATCGCTATTGCTTTCTTCGCATAAAAATTCTGGAAGAATGTTGACATCTGGCAAAACAGATGGAAGTGCCATTTCTGAAAGGGGACTCAACGATGTCAGACTGAAATCAAGCCCAGCCAACATGTCAGCAGCATCGCCGGTGGTTGTTGGCATGAACATGCTGGCAGCTTGGTTGCTGAACTGCGCATCGTCTTGCACCGTTCTCGGAATTTCAATGATATCGTCTCCAAATGGCTCTCCATTAACATTGCGAAATGGTTCTGGGTCTGAATTTTGAGTCACATCGTTGCTTGTTGACTTGGCTTTGAGACGACTCAATCGCTTTTTTTCACCTGCAGAGCTGTTAGGAATTACTTTTACAAAATCTTCTCGGTTGAGAGTGGTCACTTACGATATCTTCTCTGAGCCAACACATTCAGAACCCTTTTTCTTTCCGCAGCATCTTGGTCGATGTCAGGAACGTCGAGAGTTGGTGGCTGCTTATACGCTCTCTGGCGAGTTCGGGGACGATTGGTCAAATCCATGGTTGATTCTGCCATTTTTCAAAGCGAAGAAACACGTCTCAAAGATTGAATCGGCTACTATTAATTCGTTTGTTCGATCAAGACATAAATGAACAATGCAAGCAATTTCCCACCCGAGTTGAAGTAGACATGCTTCTCTTTTCAATAACGGGAGGCTTCAATGATCCCCACCCAGCATAACGCGAAAGAGTAGATTAGTCCAAGCACTGTACAGCCATAACGGATAACAGTGACTCATAATCTGACTGATTTAGGTCGAGCGTGGCGGTATTTCCAATCTGTGAATGACGCCAAGACTAGCTTAGACTGTGCATGACCGACTGTGTAATGACCGGCTCAGCATTGTCAGACTTGTCCAAGTATGGATATTGTCTATCATGGTCTCATCTTTTCCTCACGGCCTCTTCCTCTTTCAAGAGTCAATGCCTGAATTCTATCGAGATCATGTTGCTTCAAGCATCGCTGGGAGTGTAGTTCTGTTTGGAATAAAAGCAATCAGTTATTGTCAAATCTTTGGGTATATATTTACTTAGTGCAAAAGGACGGATAGGTGGATGTACGTACTTAGCGTTAGAATCCTTCCAAAACTCATCAATTTCTTGATGTAAGGTCTTGTGTAATTTTCTTGATCAAGAGATAAAGTAAAAAGGAGCGGAAATACCTCTTTGTATATAGTAAAAAGTTGGGTAGCTACAGGCTCCATCATAACGTCGAAACATAATGCAATTTATTCTCAGTGGGGAATTAATCAACACTCAGGTCATTATGATCACGGCAACAAGCCATACAGAGGACTGTGAAAGAATAACTTTGTTCTAGGTCACAAGCATAGTGATTTACTTGACACTAGTTGTTGCAGATTGTCCACATTAAATTCCTTAGTCTTTCGACTTGGCTCGCAGTACATCCTCTCAAGCAATCGCTTGAGCCTCCAAATCAGCTAACAGCAAACTCAGGTTAATGAATGCCATATGCAGACGTTTACACCAAGATTCAGTCTTGTAGCTGTAACCATGATCATCCTTCATCTCTACCACTCATCCTTGAAGAGATATTGCGTGATTGCCAAACTCAACTACACCGCCTCGAATTGCGAGGTATCAAGAGTAACATGTCTCTCTTGTGATAGAATCGTAAATGCTGTGTTGGTTACGGAAGTCATCACCGCCGTTGTACTATCTCGTATCTGTCTGCCTTCTTATTACAAACCTGAGATATTGTTTGGATCGTCTGATGCACATGATGATGGGCATGTGATACTTTTCTCCGAGAGAGAGAGAAAAAATAAGAGAGAGAAAAAAGGTCGGGGGTTGGTAGCCTTGATGCACTGCATGTATGCAGAGCGCCTGCTGTTGTACCACGAGGAGCAGTGCATATTGTGTTCTCGATCGAGTGGCTATCGGCAGGGAGATGCGACAGGCTACTGGGTAAAACTATGCTGTGCACTCGAAAAACAAAGCATCTTTCCCTGTTAGAGATCGGTCTCGATTCACAAGAAGCTCGCCTTGCCTGACCAGATTTGCCATCTCGTGCATGGATCTCCTCCGAAGGCTAAGACAGTGCCGGGATTGAGGCCATTTGCGATGCAATACTTGGTTGAAAACCTCTAAGCTCGAGGTATCACATTGGTGTCCGTATATGCTACTAGGAAACAAAATGCTCTTGTATAATGTACAGGATTCGTCACCAAAGTCTCTCGTAAAGGCGGATAGATGTGATTTCCTGTTTAGGCAATCCCCGTCCTGTGGAGTTCTGCCGTGTCTCCGTCCCTTTCCCGGCTCCGGCTCAATGCCGATATCACTTGTGATATCGATGCTAATAAAGGCACAGTAAAATAGCTATGCAAGCTGCAGTCAGCCATTGGTTTTATTTATGAATACGTAAATCTGGATACGAGTATTACCAGAATCACTTCACATCTTGATATTGTATCTCTGCTTCTGCCATTTACGTCAGTCCAGGTCGATCAGTAAATGCACGTTGAGCGATCCAGCGGCTTCACGCGGCGCATGCATTTCAGATTCCTAGAAACCACAAAATTGAACGTGCAGTATATTCTGTTTGATTTTGACAAATCGCGGCCTCGCATGATATCCCGTGATGCAATGCACAACGTGGGAATCCAAATGAAGCGAGACCGCTATTGTCAACTCTGCGCATTTCTCTCCCAGACAGACGGTTGACCAGCAGACACGAGAGTTACGCCAGTGAGTAATACCGTTTGTTTACATGATGTAAGCCCATCTGCAGGTTGACAGCATTGCTTTGAACGCCCTGATGGGCCGAGATCGAATTACGGGCATGACCGCATCAACCTACAGCAGTTTTGAGTTAGTTTCTATGGGGAAGCTGAGTATGCTGACGAGGCGCTGAATCAACGGGTGCATCTATGGATCAACGAGCCATAGCATCACAATGATGGATACGTCTGCGACTGGCCAGAGCTGACGCGACACCATTGACTTTGCGACAATAGATGCAGTAGCATCGCATTAGCTATTTTCATCACGAGGGTCTCCGCATCATACCTAGTTCCTCCTCTCTATCTTAATTCTTAATTCTAAACGGTGATGGGTGTGCCGAAAGTTAATATAAGAAGGCTTAAGCCACTGCCATCCAATGTCATTATATTATACAAGCTCAACAGCATTACAACACTGGCTATCGAATCTACTTCGCCAACTCATCCTACTACAACTCACCACTCTCCCAAATTCAACCAGATATAGCCTTCAATATGAAGTCCTCACTTGCTTTTGCTCTTCTGACATTCTTTGCCTCTCAGGGCCTTTCTGCTTCTGTTGACATGTGGTCTTCTCCTCTCTCAGAAAGAGGCGCACCCAACTACAAGCCCATTGAACCCAAAGTCATCAAGTCTCGTCTCAGCACTACACCCCAAGAGAACAGTAATGGAGATCGAAAGCCTGCATCGGTATGACTATGTTACCATTGATTTATCTGCATCAATTAACAGATTTGCAGGTCTACTTCTGTCGCGGTGAGAATTGGGGACCTCCATGCTTTGAGTACCAGCCGGAGCTCGATTACACTTGCACTGAGCTGAACGGCAAGCTCCAGAACCATGTTGGTTCTGTCTTTTCTGAGCCTGAGATTATCTGCCGTCTCGCTACGTGAGTGTTTCTTCCTTGCAAGCTCAATGGGTGGCTTTTGAGATAACTAACAAGCAACTATATGACAGATTTGAGAACCGATGCGTTCCCCTCAACATCTTTGCCTGGCCAGAAATTGAGAAGGGTTCGGCCCATCTTCTCCATGAGAAAGCACCTTCAGGAACTGATAGTCTGGGACATGTGGTAACTCACTTCACTTGCGCCAAGTGCACTAACTGTGTACGAGATCCCAAGTGATTCTAGAGTGAGAGGGGTGCTAAGGCACAGGTTGATTCAGTGCTGGGGGAAGTTATACCATTTCTCAGCTGGCGTTGAATGGGTATGAGATTATGAGGGGAGGAATAATAGTCGATTATAGCCAGGCCATTCATTACTTACCAAGAATTAATTAGTTATCATCAATCGAGTTTGAACATCGTTTGACTTGCCAGATATTTTTATGCTTCAGCTCTCTCACAGTAAAGTCTGTATATTCGAGAGATTGCTTTAGTTCCCATCGAATTGGTTGGCTTCCGTAGCTCAGTTGGTTAGAGCGTCGTACTAATACTTCAATCTGAATATTCAGTAATGCGAAGGTCTCAGGTTCAAGCCCTGGCGGGAGCAATCCCAACGCCTTCCGATTCGTCTTTTTGATATTTGGCAACATACATATCTATCTATTGATTAACAGTATAGATATTCAAATATCATCTTTTTGGTGTTGAGGTAAAATAAAAAAAAGCATTGGAGCCAGGATGAAGTTGTGCGTTTCTGAAGAAGAAGGAGCAACCCTGCCTGCAGAAACTTGTTCGCACCTGCCTCTCATGCCTCCTCCCCTTCAAGGCAGTTAACTTTAAGGTTTAGATATTCCAATTCCATCGACTTTGCTTCTTACATCTCCAACTCAATTTCTCTTACTCCCCGTTCCATCCGTCAGTCTTGATAAGCCATCAACATTTAGTTTCTTTTTGGCGTCAAAAGAATAACAAGTATCCGCCTCATCATGAATCTTAACTTCACTCTACCCATCCGCTCGCGTCCTTCCACGCTCCCTACCAAAGCTGCCAACCGCTCATATGACAACCAGACAGTCTCAAGCCCCCGAAAGAGTGACCTCAGAGTCAAGAAGCGAGAACCAGCCCTACGACAGAATGCTGGGTGTTTTGAGAATATCAGGCCCGAAGCATCTTAGCGAGATGTTACATCAAAAATCCCACTTCCTGCCTCTGGGATCGATGCGGATATAATGCAACTAAAGCCGAGGACTATCAGTAATCAACCCTTTCTTCAAAATGGCACACTTATGCCGGGTCTTCATTATGATCGATATGATGAGAAAGCAGAGCCAGACGACCTCTCTACAGAACAAATCACTAAACGGTCATTATCTCTAGTCGGTACAGACCATGTTTCTCTTCTGCAAATAGTAAAAGAAGGCATCAGGGATCTTCGATCTCAAACGCCATCCCCAGAGTCTCTGCTTGTACCCGAGCCCAAGCACAAGTCTGGCCAAGAAGGTGCAAGAAGCACATCTTCTTCTTATCCTGAAGACGTTATCGGGTCCCCAGATTTGCCTTCACCACCCGATTCCCACATCGTCTTGTCGAATCTTGGTGACCTGACGAGATACAGCCACACAAACGATCGTTTATCTGGCCTCCGGTCATCATCTGGCTCATTTGGCGCTTCCAGGGCTGTAAGTCAAGGGAGTACTTACAAGACATTGACAGATGCCGCAGCAGCTATCGGAAAGCTACAACGCTTGCCGACACCCTCATATCACCGGTTCGAAATCTCGTCGAGCTCTGAAGATCTGGCATTGAAAACTCTGGCTCCGCACAATAGTGAGGCCAGCCACGAGGACGAGTTTCCCACAGAAGGCTCTGTCGAGAGCCTCGAGATGCGACCACTAAGAAGAGTGGCAGTCCACACGGGATTCGGCAACCTGACAGACACGTTCCATTCAGAAAGCCCTAGCCCATCAATAAAGCTACCCCGAATCATCACGTCTAGGAAAAGAAAAGCGTCCGGCATTTCTCTTCGAAGCATTTCTGCCAGTGTGAAGCGATCCCGTGTTGAAGTTAAGAAGCTAGCAAACAATATTTGCCGCAGCAGCTGCGATAAACTTCGCCAAGCTCGTGAGAATATCAAGCAGCAGCATAAAGAGCAAAAGAAACAATATTCGGTTTGGAAAGAACTGCGACGTAGACTCAAACCTGGTGAAGCAATCAAAGGCAAGCATGAGAAAGGATTCGCAACATTTTCGATAGAAAATACCATGCGTGGACCTAAGGCCTGGTGGAAGGCTGGCGTCGAAAAGTATCAAGCTCCCGAATGGATGCACTTTGGGAAATAGACCAGGGTTGATACAACAACAACGCAGCTTTCGGAACGGATAAGCAGGTGAAGGCAGAAAAGTTTGTTATCAGCAAGTTAGTAAGGAGCAGGAATTACAAATTCACTAATTGAGGCTTTCCATTACACTGAGCTTGTGTCGCTGTATGAATCCGTACGAAACTGGCTCACATATGAACAGGAAGGAATTACAATTCTTTATAACATATATCGAAAGGAGACACCGATCGGTTTTCGCCTCCCGGAGCCGACGAGGCCTTCTTCCTCTACTTCATCACCTCCCTCGAAATGCTCACTCTCAGCCCGGTCGAACTTACGGTTCTGATACTTCAGGTAAAAGCGAAGAGCATAAGCTAGCATGGAAACGCCGAGCATCGCCGCCGCGCAAGTGCTCATTCCTGGCGCATAATAAGGAGCATCACGATCTGGGTACAGCCTGGTGCCAACGAGCGGGCCGCACTGACCGACGAGCTGAAGGAGGGCGAATCCACCTCCTTGACGACTCTGACTGGACTGGTTGTTAATGCTCCATGTGATGATGAGAGTGACGACATTAAAGAAGCCTATCGCGGCAGGATAAACGGCCATATATCGTATGAAGTTAGGTAAGTTTAGGGGTTTAGCCAGAGCGAGTATGGCATAGCCGGTAGAGGATGCGAGAGCATGAAATATTAGAGGGATGGTGCGAGTTCGCAAACGATCAGACATGTGAGCTGTGAAAAGAACGATAACAAAAGCGGCCAAATAAGGAGGAGCGCTGAGGGCCTGGGAGGTGTGGGTATCGTGGCCCATTTCAGTGAGAATCTTGGGGAGGAAGACGGGGAGGGACGAATAAGCCATGTTGGTGAGGAAGAACATGGTGGCAGTGATCCAAGCTACGGGATCACGGAAGATGGCCAGAATATCGCGGCCCTTGAGACCGGACGAAGACTCGGAGCTTGTAGACGTAGATGCAGCTTGTTCGCTGCGCAGACGCAAACGAGCAACCTTCTTTTCGCGCTTGGTTAGATAGGAGGCGGTTTGGGGTGAGTCTGGGATGACGTTCCATGCGACTACAGAGGCGATGACAGATGGGAAACCCTCGATGATGAAGAGAAGACGCCAGGGAGCGATGGGACTAAGCGAGGCAAACTTGACAATGAGCCAGGCGAGGGTGGAAGCAAACGTCGTGGCCAGAGGTGCAGCTGTTAAAGTTAGTCACAGGCTCGACAATGTAAACCTGTGGTTATACAAGAAAGACGGTGACGCACCAGATATAAAAATAGCGGTCCTGAATGCAAGCTCCTCCCGTTTGAAGAAGAAGCTCAAGTAAAACGGAATGCCAGTAAAACCTGCTTCGCCGATGCCCAATATAGCGCGAAACGCAATAAGCATGGGGTACGACGTAGCGACAGCCTGAAGGGATGCCATGAGACCCCAGGTCAGGACTACCATGGATACAAAAATATGCGCAGGAATGATCTTCCACAGCAGCGACATCCATTCAAAGGCGATGTAAGTGATGTAGAAAGCCGTCAAAGCCCACTCATACCATTCGTCACGGGGCGGGTCGGACTGGAGGTCTTCATCCATGCCTGCTATTCGAGCATTACCGATATCTACATATTTTTGTCAGTTTTTGTGTCCGTATGGAAAGGGTACCCAATTCTTACTCGACCGATCGACAAAGCTCAGCATATAGAGCAGAGCTACAAACAAAACAAGTTTACGGTCAAACTTCCGCCGGACCGCCTGTTCCTCGTCTGGAGTATATAATTGGAAGCTCGCCACGGACCCAGGACTTCGTGGACGGCCTGCCACGAGAGGACGGTCCGCATCTTCGTCATCGCCAGCTTCGGCATCCCATATCGCACTGCCATTTCGATCTCTGCTTGTGTTCCTGTCATGCAGCTCGTATACATCGCTCCCACTACCAACGATCGAACGGAGATCTTCCTCGTCGCTGTCGTCGAGCGTGAGCTCAATGCTCGTCTGTGCAAACGTCTCGGTCGGGGCGCTGGGCCCGGGTTCGGGTCTTGGATGGACCATCTGGACGCTGAGGCGAGACTGAACGTTTGTCGTTAATAGGGATGAATACAGGGACACCGCGGGGTGAGTTGTCTTGGACTCGGCACTGGAAGAGATGGTTGTCAGAGTAGTTCTGAGGTTAATTGAAGGTCATTAAAGACGCCATTCAATATATGTCCTGGGTTGCATTCTCGCTTGACACAAGCGGAATCAATTGGACGAGATGAGGAACAGATAGATGTAAAAGGATCAATGCGATTGAATCAAGCTGTCTTGCTTACACGTGACGTAGGCCAACTCCTTACATAGGGGTTTCATTAGCCCTCAATCTTTTATGCTATGATGAGAGCGATGTTTGTACAAAATGATTTAAAGTGTATTACAGAGTACATATCGTATTTGGCAAAATGGGTATTATACATGTCGATGGCAATTTCGGTTTCTATCATGACTCCATCATAAAACATTAAAAGTTATGAAGCCCCATAACCTTACCGGGTATCCCTGCAACGATATTCCTACGTACGGAATAGTAACCTGGCCACAATACCGTCATAATGCCATTTAAAGGTTTCTATAACACCCAAAAACAAACTCCCTGACTCTGAATTTCAAACTCCAAACTCCGTCGCAACATGCTTCAACAACTGTCTCCATTCAATGGTGGGATCCTTTGGCAAGAGATGGTCTCCTGAAAAGCCTCTTAAACCCGTCAGCAACCGAATGGCTTCGAGCAACGTGATGTTTGTGATGTTTTCCTCCTTCAAGTGTATACCCATCAGTATTTTGAGTAGACACAATAGGCTGTCGAATCTGTGCTGGGTTTGGAGGTGGTTGCGCTCTCATCCTCGCCTGTGTTACTGAGTCGAGCGGCGCATTTACATGTGCAGTAGCACTCCGACTGTAGCCCGCAGGGACTGTTGGTATTGATGTTGGTGTTAGTTTTGGCCCCAGTATCACTCCTTCACTTCCTGGTTTCTGCATAGATCTGGGGGCGTCATATTGGAGTGGCCTCGAAAACCCTGCCCCGTTGGGTCTCAACAGCGTTCCCTCTTCTGGTGCTGTTTGTGGTCTTCTCTGCGGCACCTCTTTCTGCGGAAGGCGAGGCTTTGGCTTTGGCGGCGTAGGAGGACGAACAGGACTCTTCACTGCCGGTTCAGGTGGAAGCGGTAGGGTTGACAGTCGTATATTCTTTGGTCCGCTTCTCGGTATTCGTGACTTTGGCGAAGCCTGTGTGAGTGGCTGCCCTGTAGACGCTTTGGGAGTTCTAGGAGTTATGGGGGGTGTCTTCATGTTGAGATCAGATGTCTCTCGTTGAGCTGATGTCGGTGGCGTGATGTTCTTCACAGGACTTAAAGTCGAGCGCTTGATCGAGTTTGTCGTGTTGATGTTTAGTGGTGGGGGAGCACGCACAACTCTGGACCTAGGCAACGACGACGGTGGTTGCTTTTTAGGGACAGACTCTCCGGCTTGGTACAAGACACCGGAACTTGGTTTTTCTATGTGTTTAGGATTCGGCGTAACCAGTAACGGTGAAGCTTGCGGTACGCTTTCCTGGAACCTAGACATTGTAGGTCCTGGAAACTGCGGCTGCGGAGGGTGCTTTGATGCCAGCGATGGTATTTTAGGGGGTGTGATTTCTTTAGATAAGTAAAATATAGCTGCAGGTGAATTCCTAGAATGTGGCGGCGATGACACCAGTGGGAAAGAATTCTCTTCGTTGCGATATGTACTAGACCCTGACGATCCTAGAGGTGAGTCGGACGACAACGGCCATGAAGGCTCCGTCGGGTTTGTAGCCTCGGTTTGGTCCGGAACCGTTGGTTTAGGGGTTTCATCTGGAAAGGTCTCTGAAGATGGCAAAGGTGGCGAGAAAGGTGGGACAAAGCTCTCAGGTCTGTATAAGCTCGGAGCTGGTAGTTGTCTCTCTGAAGCCTTGGGCGTTGGCGGCGTCGAAGTCCTTGATGAGACAAGTTCTGCAGGCTTGAGGGGCCGCAAGACATCTGCAGTCTCTTCCCTTGCAAAAATTTGCGCTGGTGGCTGCGTCTTGGCAAACTCTTCTGGTTCAAGATGAGTGCGCCCATTTTCAGAATATAGTCCTGATGCCGTAGAAGTTGAATACTGCGTAATCTCAGATTGTCGTAGCCGCGTATCCGGAGTTTCTTTTCGGGACCAAATTGAGTATGCCGTAGACATGGACGTTCTGTTAGGATCGAGCTCGCTGGGTAAAAGTGGTTTGTCAATGTCTGGAGTCTCTGTGTCTGCCGTTTCATCGGGTGACTGATCCTGGGACCAGACTGTTGAGGTAGTCAAGACTGATGCTCTGGCCGGGTCAAGTCGAGGCTGGAGTGGTATATGGATATCGGGCAGTTCTAATGAAAGAGGCCTTGGAGTAGTAGCACCTTCGGAGTGATCTAGTATACCTTCCAATACAGTAAGCGCGTCGTCTTCGTCTTGGTCGCCGTCATCCTCGTATTCAGATGGTGAGTTGGAAGACCCATCCATGATTTCTCTCGTCCTCCTGGCTCGTGCCATATGTTGGGCTCTTTCTCTCAACTGCTCATATCCAACCTCGTGTTCTTCTTCGTCACTTTTACCAGGGACTTCTCTCACCTCGTCACCACAGACGATAATGTACCATTTCACCGGCTCCCCTTTCTGCAACTGATCCCTTAATTTAATGATCCAGCCATCGTCACCTGCCATTCTTTCGTAGTACCTGGCCATCTCACCTGCGACATCTACGCTCAGATCAATTCTCGCCACATAGTCAGCCACATAGGCATATGGCCTACATGCCATTGTCATCTCGTCCACGTCAAACTCCTCCAACAGCTTGACTGGGGACCAGGAGTGCATGAGAACAGCATCTTCGGCGTCGGGTACACGTGATTTGGGGAGATCGTGGTCATCATCCACATGATCAGGTTTTGGTTTTGGTTTGGCATTTTTCGCATTGCTGACACTGGCTTGTGTCGGTGTGGTCGGCGGGGTGAGCTCGGGCAGGAAATCAAACTGAGCGTGTAACTGATCGAGGATACAATACGAAGACGCAGGCGCAAGAATCCAATTTGGAGCCGCGTCTTCAAGATCATTCAGTATGACGAAAATGCGGATATCGCGGCGGTGCCATCGAAATCCGTGGCATAGATAAGTCGGCATTGAGTTGTGTCGTTCGGTGGTGAGACAAGAGACGGGAGACTGGAAGATGAGATATAAGTGACGGGCTTGGCTGACTCTGCCGTGATTGATTACCTCACTCAGGCGTCACCTGAATTGGTCGTCTCTCGACAAGACAAAGTCTCTTTTGATAATACTTCATAGATCAGCATGTGTAGCTTCCGACATTTCGGTATCGACGGCTGAGACTGAGACTGAGACTGAGGCTTGATTGTGGTTGTTTGAAGTAGGTGGAATGATTGGAATTTCTTCCGTTCCTTATTTCCAACTTTTACCTCTGCTTGACTGCACTCCATTATCTGAGCGTCGTTCACTGCCTCGTACCTTACTCAGAATAGTATTAGATTGGCTGGTTTAAGGTACAGGCAGGTAAAGCCAACGTCAGAGTCAAGCCTAATTCCGTCTTCGGAAAGCATCGCCCCATAACCTAATGGTAGTCGCACCTCCACCATCCGCATGCAAACGTAAACTATTTGAATGGGCTGCTTCCATGTTCTGTTCTAGGCCTTGGACTGAGACATTGTCTCGCGTATGGCCGTCCAGAACAAAAGTTATTGTTATTACCAGGTTTCAGTCACCAACAGCAACCAGATTCATAACAATCATTCTTTTCATTTGAATGTATCCAGTGAGCCCTTTATCAACTCTTCTCTACAGTATATAGGTCCAGAAACATCAACAAATCCAACGC
This sequence comes from Fusarium venenatum, assembly GCF_020744135.1. Lineage (NCBI taxonomy): Eukaryota > Fungi > Ascomycota > Sordariomycetes > Hypocreales > Nectriaceae > Fusarium > Fusarium venenatum. The sequence continues at coordinate 6,124,564 of NW_027072131.1, forward strand.
CCCGTTTTCTTGTAATTATCTAATCATTATCATCAATACACCTCTCTAATAGTGTATAGCGGTCCCTAGTTTTTGAATCCCATCAAATCCAGGCTCACGCCGCCTGTGTCTTGCAGCCCTTCCATAGTAACGCCCCCAAAGTCTTGAGTGTCAAATTCGAAATCCATGTCTTGCAAAATATTGTTAACATCCTCATCTGAAAGGTTGATGTCAACGTTGCTGGGCATGGCAGGTATAGTCGCAACTTGAGAGACCTTCTTGGCCACCATCTCCTTGAACTTGTTCAGTAAGTCGACGTCGTCCGCAGGAGTGGTATTGGAATCAAGAATACGTCGAGCCCGAGTTTGCAGCATGGCATCCGAAGGCATGGTTCCTTTGCAGGCGACATGGTCTTCAACATAGCTGATGAGACCACGCTCCAATTCGCGAGAGCAGAAAATTTCGGCCGGTCGCGCCGCCTGCGACGTGAGCTTCTCGAGATAGCTGTTTGCAATAGCTGCTGGGAGGGACTTGGCGCCTTGGCCCATGGACACCTGGGCATCCGCAGGGAAAGGATCGAGTGATGCCTTTGGGCAGGCATACGGTGGCGCAAATCCAGAACCACCTGACTCGAGTGCCCAGCCGTCGCTCATCGGGAGGCCAGGACCATCTGTCTTGAGAACACCAGCATCGCGCTTGAATCTCTGTAGCCATTCGGCGTTATCTGCAGCAGTCTGGTTCCAAGGATCATCACTAGGGTATTGTTAGTTCATGATGCAACCTCGTGAGTAGGCTCAGTAAACTTACTCGTCGTAAAGAATCCAGCGGGCCTGGTGCTGGAGTTCTTCATCGCTCGGCACATGGCGATTGGGATTGTTCACCGACATTGTACCAGCAACCCATCGTTTCAACTCTTTAGCCAATCGCCTGTAACAGTTGGCATCGTTGAGGAAGTAAGGTCCAGGGCAGTTGTTACCACTGCCCATATCGAACATGTCGTCACATCCCATGAGTACGGGGCATTCGCTGCTGAACAAGGTCGTGGCATCGGTAACAGCGGTCCCACTGACCGTCGACTTGGTGCTATCCTGGAGAGAAAAAGCAGGTGAGCTGTCGCTTGTTACGGGGTGACGGTTCTTGAAACCCTCCAGCCAAGAGGCATTATCGGCTGCGGTTTGGTTCCAACCGTCATCGAATTCATAGATGATGATACGAGCTTGTCGTTGAAGGTCATCGTCCGTGGGTTCAATTCCCATGGAACGTTGTAGAATAAGATAATCCTTTAGTTCACGTTCGAGACGTGAGTAACTGTGGATAGTCGAGTCGATCGATGAAGGGTCCTTTGATCGACAAATATGGTCCACCACGTCTTCGCTTCGTGGCAAGTGTGCACGTCGACGGAAAGCGGCAAGCCAGTTAGTGGATGATGTCGCGAGCCGGATAAGCCAGTTGGCAATGGCTTCCGATGGGTGTGTCGATACTTCCTCTACTCGTCCAACAATGCGACAAGCCTCATCCTGAAGCTCATCATCCATTGCTGTTAAGCCCAGTAGTCTCTTGGCCTTAACAAACTCATGCAGTTGTACCTCCATGGGGCACTCCTCGAACAAGTTGTCCTTGCCGTTAATTTTCAGTGATGCCAGCCTGTTTTCCGCAGCGCCACGCAAGGGACCGAATCTTGCCTTTTGTTGCAGTGTCTCGGAGCTCATGATGATATCACGAAGCCAGGATGGGCGCGTCGCAATGCCTTGTAAAGACAACAATTCGCTGGCGTAAATAATACGACAACCTTCAACCATCATCTCTTCGTCGTTGGGTAGTCGTCCGTGTTGGTCCTGGTAGTTCCGTGTGAAGAAAGCCATTTCCAGCTTAATCAGCTCGTAGGCATTGCGAGGTGATTCTGGCGGGGAGTGATTGGCTACGTATGGTAACGGGGATGTGCGTTCATAGTGAATAAGATCTATTTCAAAAGTTAGATGTCGGCAACTTGTCTACAGGATACTGCAGAGGTCTCATACATGGAGGCATAGAGTTCTCGACCATTTCGAGTACTGGATTATCAAAACCCCAGTCACCCTTCCAGTCAGCCATGGAATAACCCGTCTTGAAATGCTCCGCCAAATGGTCGACACGAATAGTCCATGTATCCATCACGATACCACAGAAACCGCACCGCGACCGAATCTCTGGCGTAGCCACCTTCCACGACTTCATAGACCAGTCCTGAAACTTAATGTTATGAACCAAACGCAAGTGTTGGTTAAGGTGATCTTTCCGGTAAAAAGTTCGTTCGGCAGGTGTGCGCTCTTGGCAGGCTGAATGGTTGTGGCTTTCGATATGGGCATCGTCTGGGTTAGCGTCACCACAGAAGACGCAAGACAAGATACCAGTATCGGGGTTGACGGCCTTTGGGCTGTGGGGAGTACACACCCACCGCTCGAGGGACAAGTGCAATGACTTTTCATGTCGCTGCCAGTCATGCTTGGTCCTAAACGTCTCTGTACAGAATGTGCATTGGAAAGTCTTGAGGGGGGTCATGAGGCTCGTCTTGTCTTTTCCTGTTTTTGCTGAAGCCCTTCGGCGACGACGTCGACGGCCATGGCTGTTGAACGGAGCTGAGCTAAATGATCCCCATGAGTTACGAGATCCGTGTGAATAGGCCGATCCAAGAGAACCATTGCTGGAGTGAGATGTTCCCAAGCTGCTAATCGATGACTGGTTGCAGATGGATTTACCCGAGCCATCGTCCGCGTAGCTCAAGCTGAAGGGGCTGTCGATTCCAGATGACAAGCCGGAAGACGATGCTGTAACGGCCCGAGCAATGGCACTGACGGAAGCAGGTTCGTTCTCAGGAGGAGAGTGCTCCCAACGCTGCAGTGGATTCATGGCTTCAAGAGCTGGTGTTCCTCGGCGTTGAGGAATATCCATTGGACCTGACCATGAGCTGGTGTAGTGGGGTGATGTCGAACGAGGAGGCTGGACCTTGCCTCGTCGGCGTGCATTTGCAAGCCAGTTGGTGATCTGTACCTTGTTCAGGCCGGTTTGGCGCTGCAGCATCTCTTTTTCCTCGTCGCTAGGATACGGGTGACGGTTGTGTGTTGATAGCCAATTTTTGAGAATGCGGACAGACTCTCGAGAAAACCGTGCTCCAATTTTAGGAGGAGCTGCTGCCTTGTTGCTGAATGTCTCTCCCATGTTGGCTAGATCAGAAACAGAGGCGTTACGAGAAGCATTGCGGGAGGATTGACAAGAGTCGTCTTGAGCATCCTCTTGCAATGTGCTGGGTATCTCAGGTCCTGATGACAGGAAAGGGTCGATGTTGAAGGACGCTGCTGAAGGGTTGATGGACTTTGGGGCAACGGCGAAACTGCAGTCGACCTTCAAGGCCACACAGGTGGTACAATAGTCCTTGTACATACCCTCTCGGATCTTTTTGCAAGAGAAGCCAGCCATGGAGCAGTTGATACACGGGGATGGAGGTGTATCCCACTGGAACTGATTGGAAATGTCATCGGCAGTCGTCATGAAGTCCATTGATTGGGTAGGCATGTCTGGCACATGGAAGTTGTTGTCCGAGAAGTGCTGAAGAGCGCAAAAACTAAAGTCATCCTCGCTGACATTTGCGAGAACAAGGTCAATATTCTCGTTGTCGTCGTCTGTCAGACCAGCCAGAGCATTGCCATCCTGGGGTTGCTGAAAGGCGTCGATAGCCTTGTCCCAGTTGACGAACTGCTCCATCTCGTCGATGCCGGCCATGCTGCACAAGGATAAGTGCTGATGTGGAACAGAGATGTCAGTTCAAGTCGATCGAAAGGCGCGCGTGAAGATTGACAACCATGAGCCGAGTAGAGTTGGTAGTCGAGTCAAGCCAATCCAATCTAGCCCAGTCCCACTTGAAACGTTGACAAGTGATATAAGATAGAAAAGAAAAGTGGTTATTGTTGAATCTGAGAATAAAAGGTAGAAAAGAGGCTCATGAATCGAGGATGGCCTCTGAGTTTTGTTCAAGTCGAAAAGCTCATAGCCACAGCCAACGATCTGTCTAAGATAATAGTTTCGATGGAGTCAGCCGTTCTCAACCCCAGAACTTGAATAGTACCAAAAAGGTCTGGTGGAGTTGGAGTGCAGACTGTCGGCAAAGTCACACCAACCAGTTGGACTAGTCGAACTAGATTGTCAAGTCGTGCGCCCTTCAATTGACAGACAAGGATCTTTTTGATCAATGGACCCACGCACACAGGCTAGGAAGTGACGGTGTTATGAACACTGTAGAATGATGGCTTTCTGCTCAGTTGAGGGTGAGCCATGCTCTTAACTCGCCAATCAGCGGCTTCAATGTACAGTGTCAGCTTGATCATGTTAAGTGGCATTGGTGCATCCTGAGCTCCGCTTCTCGTTATTCGCAAGGCGCAACCATCCATGCAGGCATGTCTCGTTCCTCAGTTGACCGTACACCGAGACCGGCGTGTATATGAATCTTTTCCCCGTAGTTAGGTCCGACTCTGATCTTTTCAGAATAAGAATATCCTAATGAGGTCAGCTGTAGCCATGATCCAATCGGAATGTGATACAACATGACTCTATAAGGGTCCAAAAGTCTGCATCCCCAGGACACATGTGTGGGGTTAAGCACGTCCTCGGGGAAGTGTTTTAATATTCCATCTTATTCTGAGATATGCCTATCTCTTCTGGACTGCGATGAAAGCGCTGGAACATTCCAAGAACCGAGTATCGGGGAAAAGAATAAAGACCATGCTCGTGGACCTGTAGGTAAGATTTTAGGAACAGCCACCAATACGTCGTCCTGTCGCCAATAAGCTAGGAAATCGCAGATCGCTCGACGACATACGTAGTATTTCCCTGCTTGAGTGTGATGTTGCGTCTTGTTGTCTGACGCATTGGTAAGCAGAGAAGTTGAATCATGTCTGGTGTGGTATCCGTACAAGTCTCGAATTTCCAAGGGAAGGCACCAGCATTGAACTACTGCCTGTCGTGGTGTCATCTCACTGCCCACTCATGCAAGCTTCGCCTGCCTTACGGATACACAGCGGAACTATAGCGCTCAGTGGGTCAGTCGCGAATACGGTAGCAGCGGAGTCTCCAGTGGCTGATCCCGGCTCCGGAACTCGCGATCACGGAACAGCAAAAAGGGTGTCGTTCAATTCTATTGACAGAGGCTACTAGGAGAGTATGTGTTTATTACCAGAACGGAACTAGGCCCAAAGATCACTTCAGCTCGCCTAGTTCTCAGCCTAGCACAATTCTTAGCAGCCGTTGCCAGCAGATGCCTATCGATTTATTAGTAGTTTCATGCCGGCCCATCCGGAGATCCATAGACAAGCAAAGCACTTCTCTCCAAGTGCCAAAAGCTCCTTTTAGCACAAATTATATCTCTAACTTGGGGTAGATCCTGAACCATTCCGCTGGGCTACTAAGTCAATATCACAATAGAGCCGCTTTCGATAAGAACTCTGCTCCTACAGTGTCCTTAGAGGAATATCCGAATATTACAGTGTGTAGATATTCTGTTAAATAATAGGTCGCATCTTACAACTTTATTCTACTGTCGTGATGTATCCCATGGACAAGGTTATGTTGTGGTGATAACAACATCCATCGTGGCCAACTTCTACTCATGCCTCCAGTCTGGTGCTTCAACGTTGTCCAAATCCATAAGCGGAGAGTAATCGAGATCTGAAATTTATTATAAGAAAAAGAAGTTCGTATGTCCTAGAAACAGCCAACTCATTTATCTTCCTCTTCTTGTAAACTTACACAAACCCTAACGATAGTCAAGCGGCACCACCAAGCAGCCATGTCAATCCACAGCAACATATTGCTTAATACAGATCTATTGAACATCCAGAAGCACATCGACATCCCTCAAGGTACTTTTATTGAGTTCCAAATAAATTCCAACTTGTATAATCGTTTAGATACTCAACTGCAATAACCGACGAAGCCCGTCACTATGTGGTTTCGTTTTACAATCGCCTTCAATCCCATTGTCAACATACTAGTACATATTGCAATACCAGTCACCTTTTTTATATGCCCGATTCCATAAAACAAGTACCTACAATACCAGACATGTCTGTTCTTCAAGGTTTATGGCTGATCATCGTTTCCATGTGGTTGCCAGATCAGGACTACTCTACTGTAACCCAACACAACACGACACTCACAGATGTAGATTTGTTGTATATCCAAACCTGTAAGAGCTTCCATCAGTGTGGCTCTTTAACACCATACTTCTTCTTTTTTTTCGTTGGTGGTTCTAAGACGTCGTCGGTTGTGGTGAAGTCGGTGGCTAACTTCAAATGTTGTCACACTCACCTATCAGTCCTCAGCATTTCTAACTTGGGCATACAGAATGAGCATGTCGCGGAATGCTTCAGGCTGGCTATTTGCGGGTCTAACGATTCAAAAAAAACCCGCGCTTTATACACAGTCTACCAGATGTACCGATTGCCAAGCTACCAGAAAGTGTGCTGCTGTACTTGTCTTGAGTATTGAAGGCTTTTGTTGCACAACCCACCTTCCAGTGCTCTTCTGAAGGCAATATGGATACCTTGACATTCTGGCGTGTTGTGAGTTAGAGTCAAAGTAAACAGTAAGCACATCAGTACCACTTATAAATCAAAAGAGGAAGCGGAAAGCAGGCTTAAAACTGATACTCAATCAGGTTCTCAACTCACAGTCGCTCACGCGACACCGCATTCTCTTTTAGGCATATGTAAACTATCTTGCGATATTTATTCTGATCCTGTCTATCGGGGCATTTTTCGTGTCGTGAAACGTTGTGCTTTTGAGATGAAGTGACACCACCGGCTCCAGCCCCTGGTGCTGAATAGTCCTCTTCGGTTACCTTTATGGAAAGAAACAGACCGCAGACCAGACATGTATGTAATCAGCATACTCCTTGGCAGCAAATCCTCCGACGCCATGAGCTAAAACTCATTCGAAGAAACTGTGTATGCTGCGAAAACCAAATAGCGCCGGTCCTTAACTCGCCTTCCGTCCACACAGATTCGCGATGCAGTGACTCCTTGCTGGTCTCCAAGCACTTCATAAATCGTTTGTAATCCGTAATTGATCCTACTCATTAATCGTGGCCAAGTTCTCGTAGCTCCCGCTCTTTGGCGGCAAGCATTTCCCGCATCTTGTCCGCCTCGCGCTGTAGAGCAGCCCGTCGCTCAGCCTTCATCCTCTCAGGCTCGAAATCACGCGGTCCAGCACCTGGAGTGTTATCACGGTTGGAGAAGGCGCTGGGACTGGGAGCTGATGCAATGGTACTGCCAGGTGATCGGATAGGCGGTAAGGAGTAGTCACCATCATCGCTTCCTGTCCCGAGCTTTGGTGGAGTAGTGGCTGACATTGAGGGGTTGAGAATAGACTTCAGGTTTATCGAGGAAATCCGTTTTGAACTCTCCTGCCCAGACTCTTGCGCGGTGGATGCTTCACCTTCCGTAGTAGAGAAGGACCGTTTCCGTGTTGGTGAGAGAAACGAGGCGGGAGACAGAGACGTCTTTCTATCATCATTGGCTGCCATCGACGCCATGGGGGCCAGCCGATTATCGTCATTTGTGGAGCTTGTGTAGTGACGTGGGTTGTTCGACTGATGATACGCAGCGAGATCAGACGTTGAAGGTAACGGCGATATTGTTCTGTTGGGTCGTACCGACGGTAAAGGTTCGATAGTGAGCGGGTGATCAGGACGACGGCGAATACCCAGGTTGACAGATCCATCCTCATTCATTGATCCTCTCTCTGCATTGGCGATATACTGGTTGTGTGGTTCGGGTGAGTCCATTGTATCTTCCATCTCCTCATCCTGGGAAGCGGGAATGATTCGTTTCCGTCTCTTGATAGTTGATTTCTTCATCGTCATGGGTCGGTGTACACCATGCAGCTTATAGTACAGACCTACGATCGTTAATCAATAGTGACTAAAGAATCAGCAAACCAATACTTACCACAGGCGTTACAAATGGTATGGCCACTCTCATCGCGCCTCCAGAGTGGCGTGATCGTGGTGCCGCAATTTTGGCATGCAATCACAACGGTGGCGTTCGAATTCTGTTGATTTTGTAAAGCATTTACATCCAGAGGGACTGGTTCCGGTTTTGTGCTTTCACTTCGACTTTGGCAGCTCTGTCGCTTTTGGGTGCCGCCAAGATTGGCACTCTTGGAAACACGGTTATTGTAAGCTGGGCATCCGTTGCAGCCCTCTGCACCGCCCGTTCCATTACAACGGCCACCACCAGGACATGTTCCTCCAGGAGTTTGATCGGCAGATACATATGTCGCGTTCGACGCAGGTTTTGAAGCTGCAGATGTAGGGGGTTTGGGTGTTGCAGCTTGAGGAGGATCCGCGGGCACGACATTTGGCGGTCGCTTGAGACTGGTTGGGCGAGACGCATTCCTGGCTTTCAAATATAGACCACAAGCATTGCAAATTGTAGCGCCCTGTGGTGATCTTCTCCACAAAGGTGTTCGAGTAGTTCCGCAGTTACTGCAATAAGATGAGCAAGGGGACAAGGATGGAGAGAGGAACATCAACACTCACCTACAAACTTGACCTTGGCTACCACCGTTAGCAGGAGGTGGGCTCGCTTTGGAACCAAGATCTGCCACAGGACTTTGTTGTTTTGACATAATGCCTGGTGTTGGACTTGTTTTAAAACTAGGCGGGCTTCCACTCAGTCTCTGGTGATGATCGTGGTTTTCTATGCCAGTGGGAAGTCTAGTCCGTTCTTGGGAAGGGGGAGCAGGACGATCGTCGGGTTTCGAGGACATTGGCCTTGTTGGTAACGCAGTGCGAACTGAGCTTGCCTCGCGCTGCTGGCTATACAGCGCCGCTGGTTGGGTTTCTTGGCTCATGCCCGTAAACAGGGCTGGGCTTATTGACGGTTTCAAGGCGACGACAGTTTGGGCGAATAAAGTAAGTATACCGGTATAGTTACGTGTAAAGCGTAGCAGATCAGTCACAAACCGAAGACCGCAAGATGCATCGGCGGTGATATGGATACTGAACTGAGGTGGATGTCGGCTTGGTCGTCGTACAGATCGAAGATGAGTAAGATAAGATTCGAATTTGGTCGAGGAAGGAAAGGCCTTTACACGAGTCGTAATCGGCTGCAGCGGATTTGCAATGGTTTGGACCCGGCAGAGGAAAGAGGCGAATCCGGAGAGAAGCCGGAGCCGGGTTCCACGACTCTCACAGTATGAGTTCGCGGATGCTGACAGTAATCCAAGAGCCTAGGTACCTAATAATAAACCTGGCCTGCGGTGAAACGATATGTATCTCCAAGGAGATAGTTCGCTGGTTGGTGGGCAGACAACTCGATAAAGTCGCCAGGGTACGAAAAAGACGGAAGGAGGTGCTGTAGGCTTGTAGGCAGGTGACCTAGCAAACAGAGCCAATCGAAGGTTGGATCGAATTGATCGCAGGGGAAGCCAGATATTGGTCAGACGACAGATGTCAAATAGTGACGCGACAGTAACCAGATACTTGGGACCAGCGCAAGGCCTAGAACAAGACCAAACAAGAAGGTCTGGACAGATGAGGAGCACGAGGGTTGAATGAGGAGGAGAGAGACGACAAGGGCTGGGTGCGCAAGAGAGTGTTTGGAGATGTAATGGATAGGTAGTAGGTGATGTGAGGAAGGAATAGTTAATCAGGGCAAAAGGCACCTCAACAGATTCGATCAATCAAAAGGCGGGCACAGGGGCGATCAATCTATGACTGCGCAATGACAGATGTTGGTAAGACAACAAAAGGCAAGGCGGCGCGAAGCGAAGCGCAACAGGACAAGCCCCCGTCCGTCTCGTTTCTGGATTTGAAGGTGTGCTTGGCGAATAGCAAGGGGAGAAAGAGGTCTTTGTCAATGGATTTAACGGCACCACCAGGCTGGGACAGTGGCAGTGGCAGTGAGTAACAGTAAAACAAAAAGACCAGGGTCCAACCGACTTAATGTGGTAGTGGTAGATCGATAATGGAGATAATAAGACGGCAGATGGCGGTGGAGGGAAGACGGTGACCCCAGGAGAAAGAGATCCGAATTGATAGGGCAAGGTAGAGGAAGGTTGAGATGAGGTAAGTTGAGAACAGCAGTACAAAATAAGGTGATCGGTGTCAGGCAATCTCGAACCAATGGGGCTGGGGCTTAAACTTGGATAGACTACAACTCAACTGTTGGTTGTACCGATCAGATTGTTTGATATTAGTTATGGTGGATTGGAGACTGGCTGTCGGGTCTCGGGAGTTGCGTTGCATTGCATGCATGACCTGAATAGGTAGGCACGAAATGGAAACGGGGGCCAGCAAGTCTTTGTTTTCTCTTCTGCCCCTCAGAGGGGACAACTACACTACCTGTATCCATATTCACCAGAATACCACCTGAACAGAACTGGCCAAAGCGACCCTAGGAGTGACGTGCGAAGCAAGCAGAAAGACACATGATGTGATTTCACAGGGAGAAGACCCTAGTGTGGAACGACCTCCGGTAAGTGCCTGTTTGTCTACCGTGCAATCTAAGACCTGGGGGATGCTCTAGACATTCATCTCGTTCTAGCTTCTTCTTAGCCTCAACCAAGATGCCGTTTCCGAAAGTATGGAGATCCCATCATCAACCAAATGTCAAACTCTTCCCTTGAGAGACCATATGAGTAAATCTCGACCGACTCGTTGTTCTTGTTGCTATTTACATCTTTCTCAATCAATGTCCAGAAAATACGTAAAGAAAGACCCTTCTCAACCTACGTGTCGTCACAGTGGAGGTATCAAACACAGGCCCTTGAGTTAAGACGTTCTAGTGGCCCCTCTGTCAACTCTTTCTCGGTCGCCCCTGAAATGCGTCCGATTACATTAACCATCACATGATTGGCTCAACTAATACGGAGAAATTCCTCCAAGTTGCTTGGCGCCATTCGGCTTGCTCGCAGGGGTATCGCCCAGACCGACTACAACGATCCACTAAGTTGCTAAGTCTGAGATCGGACCCTCTTATTTCCTTCTTTTCTTCTCATCTTATCAGCCGAGGCTTGCATCTCGTTATCTCGCTATCTTATCTATCACGCGTTTTCAACGCGACAAAGTGGGTCAAGATTATCAATCGCTACCGACTTAGCTCCAAGTCAAAGTGGGCGCAATTCAGGAACCACAATTGCCAACGCTGAGAGGTCAATTCCGAGCTTCACGTCACCGACTCAATACCGTATCAGTTTTCGGCATCTACAGACAATACCAATCATCTCAATTACTCCATTTCACAATGGCATCCGAGTTTGGAAGCTCTCCCAAGAGAGAGCCTACACCAACTCTCCCGTTATCCTCCATCCCTCAGAAGCGCTCTCTCGAAGAGGGTCGTCACAGTCCGATCGTGCCCTCGCCATTGAACCCCGAAGTCAAACCTTACGACTCTCTGGCCCCCGAAGATGCCTCGCAAACCTCGCGATCAAAGTCAGTGCGCACCAAGAAAGAAACATTGAAGAAACGCGAATCCAAAGGTGCCGACAGCGTTCGTGCGACTCCAGACCCAAAACCGAAAACAACGAAGCAGCAAAAGAAACAAAACGAGTCGAGTCCATTCCGCTATAAGCTTGCGCCTCCCAAATTGTCTGATTTTGATCCCCCTCGTGGCCCTGTCATGACCACGCATCATGAGATCACAACACCTGATGGTCAAACCGTTGAATTCTTTGAGACGTCAGACCAGTAAGTCAGATTCATCATCGACAGGCTTTTCTTGACTAACATATCAAGTGTCTCGAATAAAAAAAGCTTCCGTTATACACACTGCATCGCCGACCCTCTCTTCCCTTCCATGATCTATTATCGAGGCACGGAACCCGAGCCATATGGTCCTCATATGAGCTTCGAAGACTCGGCAGGGCATGTTTACTTTGACAAGACAGCCCGGCAAGTTACAACCGACAAGGGATTTCGCATGACGCGGGCGAACGTTGCTGTGAGAGAAGGTAGATGGTACTGGGAATGCAAAATCACCAAAGGAGTTCGGCCCCCCAAGGATGGCGAATCCAAACCGGAAGGCGGGCAACACGTGCGCATGGGCTGGGCTAGACGAGAAGCGTCACTTGATGCCCCAGTCGGGTTTGATGCCTATAGTTATGGCCTTCGCGACGTTGCAGGCGAAAAGGTGCACATGTCACGACCTAAAGAATTCTTTCCTGCAGGGGAAGGTATTCGAGAAGGTGATGTGATCGGTCTTGAGATTCAACTGCCGTCCGAAAACTTGCACCGCAAGATCATGGCAGGGCACTACAACCCAGTAGTTGATCAAACAGACGACGAGCCTCTACCCACGGCTGAAGGGCGGAACATTGTCCGCGATCGCCTTCCCATTCGTTTCAAGGCCCATACGTATTTCGAAAGGATCGAATACCATCCTGTTAAGGAACTGGAAGATCTTATGAACCCGACGGGACTGGGTAGTGGTGTCTCAGAAGACCCCGGGCCAAATCACACATCTCCCAGTCTCCGTACTCTCCCCAATTCTTGCATCCGCGTATACAAGAACGGTGTTCTCGTAGGAACCCCTTTTGAGGACCTCCTAGGCTTCCTCCCACCAGCTTCTCGCCCTCAGGCACAGGTTGGTGCTCGTGACGGTCTCGACGACGGCATGCTCGGATACTACCCTGCGGTGAGTGTTTTCCGAGGAGGCGCTGTGGAGGTCAATTTCGGTCCCGACTTCTGGTATCCTCCTCCAGCCGATTCGGTTGCGGATGGTAAATTCAATACCGCTCGCTCCGGTACCCAACGCCTGAACGAGTTGCATCCTGTAAGCGAGCGTTACCGCGATCAGATTGCAGAGGATATTGTCTACGATATCATTGACGAGGTTGACTTTTGGTCCCAAGATGGTGGTGGTGCGACAGATCGACAAGGCGTGAACGATAAGAGCGAGGCTGTTGCCATGGCTCCTGGGCGAGAAGAAATTAAGGAAGTGGTACAAGACGATTGATGCGTTGGAAATGCTCTGATAGCGTCACTATACCCACATAGGTCGAAGGTGAGGCAAGCTCTGAAAACGGACGTTTCTTATAATATGATACCCAACCACTGTGAGAATGCAGAAATCAATATTTTTTCTTCAAACTTGTTTAACAAAAGTGAAAACTGGGTATCGATCATGCCCAAAGGCCCCATTCATTTCATCAATTATCATAACCCGTGCCGCAAGCATTACATTATCATATCAAAGCATAGCAGTTAAAGGACGTCACGGATCCCATCTCAGCGCCGAACTGGCTCCTCTGGCGAGACTGGCTCGGATATGAATGGAGCAGGCGACCGCATGGATAGGGGAGACACAGGATCTCCGAGCGCAGCCCGGTCGGCATTGCGTCTTGCAGCTGCTTCCTCCGGCCCTGGAAGTAGAGGGTCATCTGGGAGTTCCTCGATACGGCTACTGCCATCAATGGGGGTCTCTGAGGCAGACTTCTCGCGTTCGAGCCGTACTTCACGACCTCTCTTGTGACAGTACCACAGCACGAACATCAGTACTATATAGAGTTAGCTTGTGGACGAACTCGCTGGGTGGGAGGACTTACAGAACAAAGCAACGCTCCAAATAACGTTGGTTCCAATGAAGGCAGGCCATCGCACCTTCAATGCGTTCACAATAGCCTTGAGCATACCGACGACGGCTCCGGGCTTCGTCACTAGGTCTGTCAAATTCGATGGCTTGAGGAGATCAATAGCGGCATCCTTGACGCCCTTCTCTGTGTTGGCCTTCAGACCTTGGCTCTCTGCCGCGACTGCCAGCAACTCAGGCGCAAGAGATGAGGTGAGCTTATCGGGAAGCTGAGTAACGAGTTTCTTCAAAGACGACGGCAGTTTTTCAAAGCCCCGGTTGATGGCGCCGTCGCGATCTTCAACAAGGCTTGCAAGGTCTCCATAAGCTGTCGGTACACCATTGGCAAGGTCCTTGAAAACCTGTGTGAAACGAGACAACAGCTCGGAAGACTCGTTGGAGAGGGCTACGATCTTGTTGTTCTTAGCTTGAAGGTTCAGCCGATCGAGGACGTTGCCAAGATCCTGCTCCTCACGCTCGGCTTCAGGTTTGGCGACATTGTCCTCTGGCTTGAGGCCATCCTGCGGCTTCTTGTGTCTGGTGAACAAAGCGGTTAGGCGATTTGGTTGCTTTTCGACCTTCTTATCCTTCTTTGTGTCCTTTCTTTGGGCCTCTTGGAGAGGCTTGATGGCCTCTAGCTCACTCTCAGACGCAGAAGAGAGGTCGATCTGGGGGGTGTTGACTCGTGGAGGCAGTGGCGGGGCTGGACCGTCATCTTCCAGGATGCTCCGAAGCCATGCTTCGTCGTCCCGGTCAAGAACGGGGCTCAGAGGAGGGGTGTTTGAGCTTTGGCTGTGATGAGTGCTTCGCCGCCTGGGATGTTGGTCAGGTCTTTGGCTTGCACTATTGTTGAAGTCGGGTACACGGCCATGGCCTGGATCGACAGAAGATCCAGCTTCAGTCTTTTTTGCAGCCTCCTCAGCGGCCGCGGCCTTCTGGGCCTTATTCTTCTTGATCTTTTTGTACGTCAAGTATTCCAACATGTTAAAGGTTGTTGTTTGGTTGGGGACCCAGCTGCAGGTGCAAGATATGGATCAAGGTATTTAACTACTGTTGATTGAGACAAGAGGCCGCCCAGTTTGAAAGAGTGGTGATGGCGAAGTGTGTGATGGCGCGCGCTTGTAATTCGCCTTTGTCTAGGTTGTCTTGTCTTGGGTGACGAACGATCTACGTGAGTCTACAAGGCACAGCCACATCACATGTGATGTCATGACAGCTGCCGAGCCCGATCCAACTAAAAGCTGGGTTCTGCGAAAGACCAACCATTCACATCAACATAAAAGATAAGATTGTTGATATCTTTCTTTACATGATTTTGATTGGATTTCTGTTTATTTATTCTTTTGCGTTGATTCGACAAGTCGAGCCCAGGTTAGCAGCCAGGGCTGACCTTTACATAAATTCACCCCACGTTCAACGATCTTGGGGCTCAACTGATGATCGACACCCAACTGCCGTCGGACATACGAATCCGAAAATTATTGGTCGCATCCTTCCAGACACAATGTGGGTGGGGATCGAGACTTAATTCAACTTCACATGGATTCATTTATCAATTCGGGGGTATCATAATACTTAGTAGAAGACAGGCTTTGAGAAATAGCACGTTTGCGTCAATCAGTATCCTGTCCTTCGTCATCCTCTGCTTCGTCTGCACCCCCCTCGTCCCGAATGACATCGTCAGCAAGGGTACTACGTCGCCAACCACCGCCGTCTCTCCGTCGTCCTCGTTGAAAGGCATCGGTCGACGTTACTGCCCTTTCGCCCGTATACTTGCTACCAGCCCACTCGGTCGTGCATCGTGGGCATTTCTTGTCTCTTCTAGTTCGCCAGAAAGCCTCTTCGCAGATCTCGTGCAGTCGGAAGTTGCAATCCACTTCAGAGCATCTCAGGCCCATTGTGACTATGTCCTTACATGCTTCACAGAACCTGATACGTTGCCAGTCCTGTGGTTCAAGATCAGGGTCGTTGTATGTTTCAACCAGCCAGGGTCGCAGTTCGAGTAGTGCTCGTGGTGACAGTGTATAAAAGCCTTCTTGACTTTTTTCGAACCATCCTCCCTCAACCAGACTCGCAAGCGCAGTTTCAACTTCGCTATGCTTCAGCCCTTTGTCTGCGACTGTTTGCGTTTGGGTTTCAACGTCGACATGGCTTTCCCGTCGGTTCGGTCGAGCCAGTTTGATGGCCTGCATCTCCGTAATGGCCATGACTTCCATGCGCGGCGTATTGAACTTTTCAAACATGGCATCCAGGACTCTTTTGATAAATGACAGCTCTTCGGGGCTATATGACGTGGCAAGTTGTGTTTGCGGATCGGAGGTAGTATTAACCAAAGCCCATATTCGTCTCTTTGTTACTTGGTGAACAGTGCTGCGGATTTCGTAATCAAACAGGGATGCCGCTTCGGAAATTTTATCGATAGCCTCATGAAAATGTTCTTCGGTGATTTGATCCCTCCGTATTTCGTCCTCGTCGTCAGCTTCGTTGCGCCCGGCGTTGAAAATTGCGGCAAGGATAGGTCGAGCTTCTTCGAATGTGATTGATCCTCGAGCCAGGATGGCTTGAAGGAAGGCCCTATCACCGTGACTGAAATTACTCCCACTCATTATGTCTGAAGTAGGTATATTCTTCTTGCGCGCTTATATGCGCTTGTAGAATTGGGTGCCTTGAAGTATAAAGTCAGTGATGATTGTCGTGGACAAGATAGACAGGAAACGCGTTGATCGCGTCTATGGGTCCACTTGTTAATTGACTGTAAGAGTGTGGCTGTGGTGGCGGCACAGAGCTTTGGATTTATGCCGTACAGATGTTCTCTTTAACCTATCTGAATGTAAGTTCTTCTTTGTAAGTAGGTGTTAATTAAAACTCTATATTCATGCATTTTCCAGCGAATAGTGTTTAAGACAATGTAGTTCTTATGAAACTTGTTTGACGTACCTATTGATTGATACACCTTGTGGTTTGTTAGCAAGCAAGCAACACACCTTGAATCTCAATTGAACCAACCATCATCCCACACCAACCACAGAGTTTTCGTAATTAAGACATAGATGCCAAACATATATACCCATTAAAGTACGTAACAACGTTCCTTTCACTGTTACTTTTGAATCAAAACAATAAGTGATTCACAACTTTTGTCATGCGGTCTAGGGTAGCCGAGCAAGAATGCTGACTCATCTCATCTACCAATGAATTGCTCTCCTATACGTCTTGAGCTTCAACTAAGTACGACATCCATCCCCTTACATCAAAACACATAACGCGTAGCCTTTACCACATCTGTCCAAAGCAATAATAATACTCGCGTAGGGTGTTTATTATAAGTCCCGCGCAACACAAAGGAAGGAGGACGTGCCAAAGTCACTGGTCCAACAAAGACAGGCCTGAATGCATGAGCTTTTCATCAAAGATTGCGATTCACCAATAACCCGTCCCCCAACAATACACACAGGTCAAACGATTGCCCGTTGCAAACCGGAAACTGGAAAACTGAACCTATTCACTCAATGCTAGAGAGCAGATAGGACAACTATTCGTGGCTGCTAGCCTCACAGAACCCTCAGGAGAGCATAGTACCGCTTGCCTAGTATCGAACAGTATCAACCATTTTGGATAGTTCACATTACTGGAGAAAAAATGGCGATGAACGTGACGGATTTGAAGGAATTTGATGTCATTCGTGTGGTCAGAAGCGATGGTTCAGATACTGGACCCGGCTACTGGCCTGTCACGACATCAACTGCGACGACTACGACGAAAAAGACAAAAGATGCAGCAGCTGCCGAGAAGGCACCAAGGACCAAGCCTCAAATGGTTCGACTGGCAGAAGATGATCCAAGGTTCACTGAGTGGAAAGTCAAACTAGGTATCCTTCTCAAGCAAGAGCTGTGTCCGAATCCTGATGGTAAGTAGACCCTTCCAGGGCCATTTATCTCAACTTATGTCTAACTGCAACCTAGAGGGAAATCCGTGGCTGGTGAATTTTCCTCGAGGATACTGGCTCTACGAGAAATCAAAGCATCTCTGGGTTTCTGGGTACCCAATCAAGGTCAAGCTTTTCAAGAGTCCACAGGAGTTCGCTGTCCATTTGATATGGCTGCTATCAACGTCAATGGATTATCGGGATTGTTGCTGTGCGCACTGCAATGCCGCCAGCATAATCAAGGGAGGCACTTCGGATGAAGGCCTGATCATCACCCACGAACCTCCCAAGGGTGACAAGATGCCACACAGAGTCACACCTGTTCCCCTACCTCCAATGCCTGGACAGGCATCTCAGAAGCCCGGCACTATGCCCGGCAATGTTGTGCCTCATTCGGCATCCGCACAGTCTACACCAGCTGCTACGGCAAAAAACTCTCCGGCGCCTACGCCAGTATCTGCTGCTACAACTTCTGTACAACAAGTTCAGCAGCCACCTCAGATCCGACCTCAAGAACAGGCCATCCAGCCATCACCGCAACTGCAACCACAATTGCAGCCAGCGCCCCAACCCCAGCACCACCACCAACCACCACCACAAATACAGCAGCAGCAGATCCAACAACAGCCCCCAAATCTCGCTCAAGTGCCACCTCAGCCTATACAATGGGCTCTCAAATCGACAGTCTTGTTTCGATCTGGAGAGCTTGTGTGGTATCAAAACGGCAATACATGGCGTCTTGGAGTTATTGCATCTTCTTCCAACGGCCAACACGAGGTCATGCCAATTGGACACGGTATCGTTCAGCAAAACAACGTGACAAAGGCCGACGGAGATATGCGGCCTTTTTATGCCTTCACAGTGCCGCCAGTCACCTTGCCCGAGTTGAAAGACAAGAACTATGATGGTGTTCCATGGGAGTCGCTATTCCAGAGTGCAGTCGATGGGAATCGACGCGAGGTGATCGCACTTGATGCCTCCAAGATGGCAGCTGTCAAGATTGATTATTCTTACTCACTTTGGTCCAAACTCTCCGAAGACCCGAAAAACAAGACAGCCTTTTACTATGGCTGTTTCTTTGGAGCAGAGCGGGTCGAGATTGGCGATGCGATGCGGCTTAAATCGCTGCCGGCCGAACTCAACGTCCCCGCCGAAACGGGCGTTTTGGGTCTACGGTTCATCTTCATTACTAAAGAAATGCCTGGCGCCGTCTTCTTCCGCGGTCACATTTACCAGCTCGTGCCCGAAGATCACCCAAACATCGTCCGGGATGAATACCTTCCCCTTGCGTTGCGCAGCGAGAGCCAATGGCGTCGCTCAGTCGGGGCGCAACGATGGTGTTATGCAATAGTCAAGGAGAACGTTGTGTTCAAGGAGCAGTCGATTAGAGGTCGATTCTACCCAACTCATCGTCTCATGCCAATTCTTAACCCGGCTGAATTCCAGAGCTCGGTCGCGCAGCGCCGAGTCGATGACCAATACGCCCATCTCAACAACCGTATGGATGGTGTGGGGAGATATCTTGGTCGGAAGATCAACCGAATCGATACTCTTGGGGCTTCTGTGATCCACACAGCTAGGATCAACCTGGAGTCGTTCATTAGAGAAGGGGACCAGCCGGTTGAATAAGACTGCGTATGTGCCGTGCATTCGCCGCACGTAGGAAATCACATGTGCCGAGGGAGCAATCAGTACGGGATAATGATCAGTTTAGTATCCGTATATAGAAACATTCAATAAAGACATCCACAAGGATCGGCAGTAATAACACTATCGGTGACTACTCAATTTCTAGATCCATGACCACCATGAAGACAAACACTGAGGAACCTTCCACTATCCCCTGTATGGTACTCCCGGGATATGCATACGCCTCATCACCCCCTCTCTTGTCGTCCCGATATCCCGGAACTATCAGATTCTCCTCACAATATCACCGTCGCCCTTCGTTTGCTGTGCCCGTACAACGTACACCGCTACACAGCAAGCATCGGGCTACGACACAATCCCCGCCAATGGCTCCCGACACAAGTGCAACATCCTCGTCCATTTGCGCATGTTGCGGTAGCACGACTAACCACATAAAACACAGAAGGTTTAACAACAACAGTGGCCTTGTATCCGAATAGGCGCATATAGACACGCATGAGTTTGCTTCTGAGTCCATTTCTCGTCGAGTGTTCGTTACAGCAGAAAGCCTGACTACTATCTGAATCAATGTGCAGAGACAGAAACAACTCAGGCGATACGACTTCTAATAGAACCAAAACTGTCTCCCACAGGCTACTGGTATCCTCAAGCTAAAGATTTACTTGTCCCAAACCGCAGAGCCAAATGACGTGGATGTGGATGGTGACGCCATGTATGGCGTGAGGAAGAGGAGGAATGAAGTGAGAGTATTTGGGTTTGGAACGGAGTTTTTACATAAGACCGGCTTTTATAGTTAGACTGGTTTGTACCTATAGTGCAATGCAAAATATACACGCATGTTCAAGTTCACTGTGTGAGTGCTTCCGTGTATTGTGTAAATAAAGAAGGATTGACATCTTTTTCATTGATATAATACGAGTGAGTGATACACTCGCAAACAGGCCCCAAGAACTTGAGTTAACCAAGAGAATGGAAAGAACAACGATTCCTCGCTGCCGCCAGAATACATTGACTGTGTAGCCTATCCGTTGCGGTATCCATCCTCGCAGAGCCACGGTCCACAGAGGGAATGCGTATTTGGTTAACGAGACACAAGTCTTCCCTCAACACCTCTCTAGAAATCAACCCGCATCTCCCCCAACTCTGTACATCACCCTACTCCCCTGAATCATAACTCTTTGTTCGTAAATGCATGTAAATGACTGATGGCTGAGAATGCAAAATCATGGAGTACGCTTGAAAGATCCAGATCGTGATGTCGTATGCGTCGGCTGATATGAAACTGCCACCTCTATCTCGTAAAAAAACCAAGAGGGCTCGTGTCGGATGTTGTTGTGTGCCGTGGCCAAGAATGGATGAACCGTGCAACATATGATCGAGGTATAGGTAAATAGACTGCTGGCGGGAAGAAATAGTGGGCGATCTTTTGGCGCATGCAAAATAGGTGATAAATCTCCCAGTAATCGTCCCTCGCTCGCTTCGGAATGTCGTCGTATGTGTTGTTGTGTGTATGTGTATGAAATGATAGGAAAATGACCCCCACTCTTCAACCCCTGACGCCCGGCAAAGAGGGCGCCTGTTCGCTTATGCCGGCTATGTCACTTTTAAATTCTCCAGTCGTGCCTGTAAACTCTTCAATACCTCAGGGTCTGGTTCAGGTTCGACCTTGCGAGGTTTAACACGAGGCGATTCGTCTGTTTTCTCGCAGCCGCACTTTGTGCATGGTGTTCCATTTTCGGCGCCAGTTGGGAATATTGTCTTGCATTCCTTGCATTGGTAGTGTGGCACACTGTTAGGACCGAATTCATCTCCAGGATAACCGTATGGGTACTTGTCCTTCTTGGGCCTGGCAATTTGTTAGTTGGGAGGCTAATGTGTGTGTGTCCGTGGGGAAACTTACGGGTCTCGAGGGCAGTCGGTGCAGCGAACGTGGCCGCACTTCGCACATGTCTTGTTACCGGAGATGAAGAGGGTCGAACATTCGTGGCAGGTTCTTCGCACACGCTGACGAGGCTTCTTATGAACCAAGTCCTGGCCACCGGTCTTGCTGGGTCGGGTAAGGACGATCTTCTTCTCGTCAAAAGCGTAAGAGTAGTCGGGAATGATGGGTGCGTTCTCCTTGTTGGCTTTGATGATGGCGGCACGTCGTTCACGGCTGGCAATGATCTCGGCCTCGCTTCGCTTGGGAGGGTAGCGGGTACACTTGGTGCAACGAGCATGCTGGCAGCTGGGGCACTCCTTGGCGGAAGAAAAGGTTGTATCGCACTTGTGACAGGTTCGTCGTACGCGCATACGAATCGGCTTGTCAATGCGGAGAACGGTGTCATCGGGAGACCCAGCCTGGAGTTCGGAAACGTTGATATCAAGTCCGTAACGCTCGCTGAGTTTCTTAGCACGCTCCTCAATCAGTTGACTCCTCGTCAACTTGGAAACGCCTTCCAAGCCTTCATATTTGGCCTTGGCGTCAGTTTTCTTGCCCTCAGGTACAGGAGCTTGGCTATGAGTTTGTTAGTGACCATGCATATCAAGTTTGAATTGTTGAAGTCAAGAGAGATATGAATCTAGCTACTATCTTCTCTCATCTGTCAAAAACACTTTTTCATAGATAATCGTACCTCGTCTTGGGAGTCTCTTCCGCCTTGGTCGGGGCAGCTGGCTGAGATGTACCGAGAGTCGACTGGCGCTTAGACGAGGTTGAAGAGCCCTCCCTCTTGAGGAAGGTCTTGGTACGATTCAGGAGCTTGCTGAAACCCTTCTCTTTCTTCTCTTCTCTGGGCGAAGAAGGCCCGGGCTGTGACGCAGAGCTCATCTTGATCGATTGGTTGGTCCTTGTTAATGGTTGATGATATAAGATAATTGAGTTGGAAACAGGCAATCTATCTGTTCCCCTCGATATTGTCTTAGAGTAAGTGTAAAGTATTCAATGGATGAATGACTAGATTGTGTTTGCAATGCTTGGTGAAAAAAGCTGGTAGTGTTTCTTCTACAGCCGGAAAGACCGAAAGTAGTAGCACAGATGGGATGTGTCGAATGACAGATAGAGCGACAGTCCCTTTGGAGGAAGGTCAAGCTAATTAGTATCGTAAAAATGGTCCATAAATATATCGAGTCCAGAGTTTATAGGGGTCTCATGACGCAGTGGATCTGCGACGAGAAACACAAATGGTTGGATCAGTTTTAATGAATTTAAAAGGGGACGGGACGGGAGCGTAGTAGTAGGAAGAAAGAAGAGGGAAAGAGAGTTGGTCGAAAGATGGATGATGGGCGAGGGCGGGCGAACTATACTTAGTCTGGCGGTTGTTAACTGGGACAGGATGGGGTGGATGGCGCTACAGTACACTACAGTGCACATTGAGCCAGCCTGGTGGTAGTAGTGGACCCAGCTTAGGTACTAACCAACTTAGCGGCCCGGCGCTACAATTCTGCAGAAAGAAGGCCAACGAATAGAAGGCATGTCCAGGACTGCAAAGACCCAATCACCCGTACGAGTTTGCTACAAGGAACATGGAACCCCCGTACGGGAACAGGTGTCTGGGGGAGGAGGGTAGAGATACGGAGTTGAGATAGCGAGATGGGAGCGACAGCGGAAAACGGTAGCAGTTCAAGCCGGGGAAGGTGTGAATAATTGGCTGTTGGTCGCAGGATATCTCATGAGGTAATGTACCTGGATCTTAATATGGATTCCACTACGTAAGGTGGTTGTCCGTCCCATTCTTGGTCAACACCTACCTAGGATGGAACATCTCAGAAAGGGACCCGACACTGCGGTGCGGGAGGGGGGGCCTTCTGTCTGCACCTATTGGGTGAATGGCATAAGAAGGAGTCGGCCGCTGAATATCGGTAGCCCAGGTTTTATTGAAGGACAAACTAGAAAGACTTGACCCTTTCAGGAGGCAATCCAAGACACGACGCGACATGCCATGCCACGCATCTAGACGGGAAGGGAAAGGCGCGATATATTCTGGGTAGGTCCTTTTGCGCTTGC
Source organism: Fusarium venenatum (assembly GCF_020744135.1). Taxonomy (NCBI): domain Eukaryota; kingdom Fungi; phylum Ascomycota; class Sordariomycetes; order Hypocreales; family Nectriaceae; genus Fusarium; species Fusarium venenatum. The sequence goes on from NW_027072131.1 coordinate 6,147,701, forward strand.
CCATTGCTTTTCTTCTGTTGCCGTCAGAGGCAGAGAAAACCCACGTCCTGGACTGGCTTCTGGCTGGCTGGCCGGCCGGGCTGGGGTGTGCGATGGTGTGCGGCCACGATGCCCGCAGGGGATCTAACCTGAATCACACCCCTGCCGACATCACAGCAGAGCACAGTGTCGGTCCCAACAAGGTTCAACCTCCGTGGTATTTCCCTATTCCAACTGCTTGGTACCATGCTTTGGCTAATGGGTGCCCTGTAGCTGCTGCTGCTACTGTAGCCGTGCCGTTCGTGGCCAGGCTCTGATGCAGCCAAACCAACAACAACTGGTGGCAATACCATGCCATGCAACGAGAAACCAAGTAAAAACTGTCATGTTGCGGCACTGTGGCTGCGGTAGTATTTAGCGGTCACCAGCTGCCGTATTGAGAACTTGAAGTTGTTGGCCCGACTGTCAACCTGCCAGTAAAACATTGTTGTAGCTTCTTGCATTGCGTTCTTGCGTTACGTTGCGTCGCACATGGCGATACGATGCAGTATACTGCTCCATTATTGAACAAAGTCGGTATGGAGTGGATTATCATCAGGCAATTGTTGCAACATTTCAAGTCTCAAAACACAAATTCCCTGCCATTGAACTAAATGGGACATGATAGTTCACCACACACGTTATTCCCACGCGCCCGTTGCTGTTAGACTTTATCCCGGGGGATGATGGCGGATATTTACTTTTGATTAAACATGAGTTTATTCTGACACGGCACTTGGCCAATGGTTAGACGCTGTGAAACGCAAACGCAAACCATGATATGGGCTCAAAGTTTAAGCCTCATGCAGACATGCGTGTCACAACATTCCATTTCGTTCCGCCTGGATATTAAAAACCGTTTTCCTATTGACCGATTGACAATCAGCATCCGAGGACCTGGTTCGAGCTGAGCAGTCCTGGATTCTAATTTCAGAGACGACGAGTCTCGCACTGACCGATCCGTACAAGTGGTCAATCTGCGGAGCAAACCTTTAATTGCACATGCAATTAGACTTGAGAGCCCTGGAAACAAAACACAACTCATGAACACAAGAATAAGTGTCCACTAAAGAGTCATTGGGTTTTTTTATTGGTCATTGATCCCGGTCCGGAGCGGTCCCGAACAACAGGAACCCAAGTTGCAGTCGCTAACAGGTCCATCTCCGACATTCTGCCGTCCCTTGAACTTGGTAAGTGGAACGCTGGCGGACCCGCAACACCAGGGCAGGGAAGGAAGGAGGCAGGGAGACAGGGGGGAGGCAGACCTACGGGTACTATTAGCAGGCACCCAACAGCCAACCTGCCCGTCGACTGACTTCAATCAGATCATTCAAGACACCCCGCTCTTGCCCTGGCATCAGAATTCCTCCATCCCTGCACAAGAAAAATCCATTAGCCATTCTCAGGGATAGCAACAGTTCACTGTTCTGCGGACATTTCTTGAGCTTATCACCAGCCTTCTCAGCGTCGTATTACGAGGTGTCACTTTTGGTTACAGCAGTGCATTCATCGACAACTTGACCTCGGCTCGCTTACCAGGACATTGACAGCTCACAATTAATTAACAATCTCCGAGAGCCCATCTTCATTACTTCAGCCAATGACTGTCTCACCAGTGCCAATTCGACATCGTTGGAGTTGAGGCCCTGGAATATTTGGTACTCACTTTGCAGAGGAGTCTAATGCTCTGGCAGTTGAAAATCCAGACTCCGACCTGTCTTCCCTTTTTTCAACACCCAAGTTTGATGCGTTCAACCCAAACTGGGGTTGACATGGACGGACCAACTCCTCCTCGCTCCATCGGCCCATCATTCCACTCTTCAAACAGCCCAAGCTTAATCATGCGTGGGGACCACAACGGTATTCCGGGTGGTCCCAAAACTTACTGAAAGAAGAACTGTTTTCAAATCCCGACGGGAAATTCTCGAGCTGCTCCTCAGGGTATTAGAAAAATTGACCGCTAGAAGCATAAGAGACGAAATTAGTAGGTCACTTTATGCCCCTTAGGCTATAGTTCTTAGACTACTTATTTTTATACCCTAAGACTTAGGAGGCCATTTTTTCTGTTACCCAGTAGCTGCTCTAAAAAAAAAAAAAACCCCGCACCGAGCTGCTGGGCCTCGCCCGAGAGTTTGCACTGTTATACAACATATGACAAGGATACCTTCGCCCATATTCTTTTTTCGTTCGATTAATTAATAATCGCAGACGGTTAGGCACACAGACGTTGCCAGCATCGACATACACATGGCCATCTCAAATGCAAGGGTCCCAGGCAGTTGGGCTCTAACTTCTCACTACTTCAATATTCCTCATTTACCGCCAGTTCTTTTCGAGATCGCAACGAAAAGCAATGACGACAGCGTTCATGCCTTTGTATCTAAGTTATGAATCATTAATAAAAAATCATCAGAGAAAACCAGACATGTCGGACAAGCGCTCAGGCTGGAATTTGAGACACATGTTTGATCTACCCGCGCCTAAAGGCAAAATGAATGAAAGCCAGAATCGAACCGAAGGTATGATGTGTATCTGCGCTGACTTGCTGCAAACAAAAACACACAAACACACAAAACAGCGCATTCACTTCAAAGTGCCTGGTGCCCCGAATTTCAAGCTTTCAATTGCTGTAATCCACCTTCACGGGGCCATCAATCCGGGAAACAGGAACACTCCCCCAGTGCATATCCGTCGTAGCCACCACTAGTTAACTATGGCTTGATGTGACATTCCAGCAATTGAAGTGGCCCACCGAGTTCCACGGACCAGTGCCGTGTTCAACAAGTAAGCACAATTAACTTTGCAGTGACTTGTGGTCAAGTCAATAAGGTAGATTGGCCTTCAAGCGCTCCCTTCTATTGAGCTCTTCTGTTGGCCTCTGTACCACAAGCGTTCTCCTCTACGGATGCTCCTCAGTTGTACAGCATGAGTTGCCTGCAACCTGGCGCTATGAGCCGGCTGATTTGGAGTCTGACGCATCCATCTTTCACCAAGAGAGATACCCGCTCTGTCGCTGTGCCTGTTGTGCCTGTGCCAACCTGGTGGATCGTCCCGCCCGACACTGTTTCCTTGGCTGATTGGAGCTTGGACGGGGAAATGAATCTTAGTCTAAAACAATTGTGAAGCACATTGGATACTTCGTCAATTTCTGTCAGTGGGAGTGGAGGAATCTGACAGAAACTTGGAATGTTCTGAGCTAACTCGTTGGAAAAGGATGAATAACTTCCGCGTACCGTTCCAGCGGTAACAAACTGCCACACTGCAGGGGACTGGAGTCTCACTGATCTAAAAAGACTCGATTGGTTTGGTGGACGATAAGGGGTCCGAGCCACCTACAACACGACTCGATCCTGGCAAAATGCTAAATTAATCCAATGTTGATAATCAAGGGATGCGCACTGACAAGTGACAGCCGTTGATCTACATTTGATGCCTGAGTCATTCCCAATGAATGACATCCAGCTGACCGGTTCCAATGCCTAAGACATAAATCGGTGTCAGCATTTGAGCAGATTCCCGACGGCTTGGTCCATATGACCACGTCAACGTCAATGGCATGTCGAGCAGTTCAGACGTCTTGACCGCTTTGATGTCTCACCTAGATTTCATGCGCATCTGCGTGTCTTGTAACTACAGAGTCTGGATCCGGTAAAGAGTGACATGGCTGAGAGGGGGGTTGACTGCAGCAAACGCCTATCATCATTTGTATTCGAGAACAATCCTCGCATATGTCTGCGTCTTTTACGAAACAGAGTAAGCCCAGGCCTCTCCAAGCTTAGCAGCATACCGTCGGTACGCACAGCTGTAACACAGTGCAGCAATGTTACTGGAGATGTTCTCCTGACGACTTGTTGGCAAAGACGGCGCGACCCCAACCGTCTTGGTGCCGAGTAGTGACAGAGGGAAGCGAGAAAAAAAAGGAAACCAAAAAGAAAAACTGGCAACCAAATCGAGATACTGGGTCGGGATCCGGAAAACGATATCCTGCCTGGCCATGGACCCTGGCTCGGCTATCAAATGTTTTCGGAAAGTCTGACAGGGATAAAAATCGGGGCAGGCAATAAAATACAAACCTAGATGCCTTTCATGGAATTAACTTTGGTCCCCACATGGATTGCGGTCGATAGTTTCGCGTACCGTCCTCAGGGATTCAAGCGAATGAGCTAAGAAAAACAGCAGAAATGACAGGTTTTGACAAAGAATCAAGCAGTAGTACAGAACAGACCCTTGGGTATCTTGGGCATTATTGACCAAAAACTCACTTCGGCCCCGATGCCCTGAAACGTATCGTACGGGCACACAAGACGATTGTGCTCGGAGACAGCCCCATGAATGGCAGGTTTGGTAGAGATACATGCTGGGGATCGATATACTCTCGGATGTTAGGGTCTGCTCAGACAGCTAGTGGACTCATCGACCTGTTTGCGTTTTCACTGTAGCCGAGATATACCTGGGTGACTATCCGCAATGCTACGCAACGGGCGTCGGTTCAAGAGGCCGTCTCGTCGGGCCCATTACACTGCAGCTGCAAGCTGCAACACTGTGCATCCCCGAGTCGAGGTTCAGTTTTGGCCACCTACGACCTGATGACCCAATAGCTCAGAGCCAGCAATGCAGAAGGAGGGCTTCGTCATAAGGGCCAGGTTTAGTTTAGTAGTCCATCCATAACAGGCAGGGTATCTGAGCAACCTCAACTGCGTCTCTGTGGCGAGCAGCAAAGGCGTCATGACTGGTATGCACTTGCCCGCAACCAACACAACAACATGATGCAAATCTTGATGTTTGGGCGAGTCAGTATTGCTGAATGAAGCAGATGTCTACCGGTTCAAAATCGGAGCCTTGACTATTCATCAGTGGCGTTGCGGCCCTTCCCGTCCCGCGGATCCGCTTGCCGCCACCAATTTGATCACTTAGCTCGGAATACCTGACGAACGTTTGGCTTGAGGAGTCTGAAGTCGATGCATATCAGTGCTATCTGGGGATAACCTAGTACAACCGGAACTGGCCAACTTATGCCGTAACGAGCTACAACCTCCTGCAATCTTTCTTTCCCCAAGTACGCAATATTGACTCCGCGAGTAAGGGCCGTGCCCACCGGATACCAGCCGGGCAGTCCGCGGTTTTTGTTCCGAGTAACATCCCGAGGGAGGGCATAGTCTGTCTACATTTCTCTGTTGCGACTGGTGTATTGACCATTCCGGGAACTTTGAAGCCCCAGTCTGCCCTGGGGAATAAAGACCTCTTCCCATCAAGCGTCAGGGACTTGAACCGCGAAAATTGGGCCGTTAAAATCTCAATATCACGCAGGTCCCTCATGCGACCCGTGCAGCGGATTCTTCATCCGAGTTGGAGTCTGGCAGTTGAATTGCAACGTTACACTTTCCTTGCAAAGAAGTCTTGTCCTTTCTCCATTTCAAACCCCATGATATGAGTTAACCTCGCTTCATGATGAACTTGGGAGCCCTTGCGACATGCATGTGAACACGCTTCATGTTCTGATACTGCTTGGAACCTGGCAGACTTGAGGTTGAAGTGAATCCACTGGCGTCGATACACGGAATTCACGTACTGTACGGATGCCCAGCTTTACATCTTTGTAACTGCCGTAACTACCGCAGCTAACGTATGTAGGCGAATCACCTCGCTGACAACATGATAATCCACTATTGGTCAGTGTTACGATTCTCCTCGTACCAGCCGAAGTGGAATCTTTAAACTCTAATACTGTATGTTTGTGCAGTAAGTAGTTCTTGAGAAAGCTCGAGGAAGGCCGTCTTGCTGTTCGGAGTAATTAACAAGAACTCGATTGGTGCAGGTGAGCACCGGGCTAGGAAGACCATCTAACAGCTAGGATCGAGTGAAATGAATATGTTGGTCCGTGGCATTGGAGAGAAGGGGCACCTTGCTTTCAAGGCCTTATTTTATGACGCATGAAGTTGGAACATACAACGAGGTTGTGCCCCTGACGTGCTGGATGTATGAGTAGCGGATGACGCGTAGTTAGCGAGTGAACATGAATACTGTCTTGCTAAGTGTCTGGCACTCTGAACACAGACACAGTGTGCCGGGCAAATGAGCAACAACACCCTATAGCAGGCCCATATTCCGAGGCATTAGGGTTCGCATGAAGGACGGGAGTGTCGGAAGAAGGATGAATTATATAAAATACTCTACAAGTGCCATTGGTACCTAACGCACCAGGGTTTGACATCAAGGACTAAATTTAGAATGAGAAACACACAGTGACGTACATGCTTTCTAAAATCACCATCTCTGCACACCTTTGCCTTTACCTACGCCTTCAGTTTCGAGAGTTGGGAACTCCTCATACTGAGCGACTACGCCCGGCTCATTCGAATACAAGCCCTGATCTTCCATGCTGAGCTTCAAGGCAAGTTCCAGATCATAGTCTCTGGGCTCGGCATGGCCTGAAGATCCCGCCTTGGAAACGCCCGGTGACACACTTCCTGATGCCTTGGCTTTTTTGTTGGACTTCAGCTTGTATGTCAGAGAAAACTCATAGTCACCCGAATCTACCGCCTGGGGCGATGGGCCGTTCTCGTTGACACCTTCCATCAGAGACAGTCGGATGGCCTGCTGAATTTGCTGTTCGTAGTCATCCTCGACGGGCGCTCGGCCAATATTATCTGTTGACGCAGAGGGCGGGGTTATCATATCAGTGACGCTGGGCTCAGGAGTAACAGTGTCAACAGTGGTTTCGCTGAATGTCGAGGCAGTGTCTAGACTTGTATCAGCAGCAGAGTCACTTGTCCGGCGGAGCTCCTCGAAAAGAAACGCCTCCTCGGAAACCATCTGTGCGTATCGCAAAGCCTCTTCCTCAGTCAAGTCCCCAAGTGCACCAACACCAAAGCGATTGCGCAGCCGGTTTTGTTCCCTGGCCTTTAGTTCATTATCGCGTTTGATCTCAGCTTCCTCAGCAGCAATGAATCCGGTAACCGTGCCGCCTTGGCGACGACTGACCAAACGCCCATGTACGTCAGAGTGCCTGAGCCGACGCTTACGTCCCGAGGCGTGACTGGCAGAGCTGTATGCCCAGTATCTCAAAAACGCACCGAAAGAAACAACACCGCGAAGGACAGTGGGGTCGGGATCGAGATAGATAGCGCCGACCGCGGAATAAGTTGATTCATCGAGGGTGGGATTCATTGTCATCATATGTCGGGGCACTCGACCGTTGGACCTCGCATTGAGTGTACGGACAGGATCCAATGTCGATGCTAGGGGATCCCATGCTTGAACAAGGCCGTCGTTTCCACCATGAACAACATACATAGCTGAGAGAGCCACACAGGACACTTCCGGAGACTCGGTCTGAATTTGTCGCACTGGGTTAATCCCTGTGGCCTTGCTATCCTCACGAGCATTCCAGACAAGCACAGCGCCATCGTCTGTTCCAACAGCAAACAAGCGAGAACGGCGACCTGGAATTTCGTCCTCAGTTGCGTATAGAGGATCTTCGCCAAGCGTCAAAACTGCCGTATTAGAACAGTCTATTGAGACGCTGGTAATAACAGCATGGCTTTGGCCTTTCAATGACATTGAACAACTCTCCCATTCGTGAAAATGAGATACGAAATCTGACGATGAAAGCGAAGCAGGAGAGGCAGAGCCCGACGCTTTCTCTTCTTGAACATCCAATGTTTCCGTATTCGTAGCACCAAAGAGCGATATTTGCTTTGCCATAGGGGGAGCAGGTGGAGTAGGTGCCAATATGACTGAAGATGATTGAGCATCCTGAGGCACCAGAGACCGAGTATAACGTTCAATGTGTGCAGGGCGATCTTCGGCAAGGCCACAATCAAGTACAAAGATGTTCTCGCCTGCACCATGGGCATCGTCGCTGGCAAAATCGACTTCCAGTTTACGTTGCATGTCCCATCCTTCGCAGGCTCTTCGGAAGTGCGCAGGCTTGTGACGAAGGAACTTCTCAATCTCTCGTGCTTCAGCAGCCAGCTGACGCTTACTCAAATTCATGGAGTTGGAAGGTGACCGAGGCGAATATGCACCCTTGATGGCATTCTTATCCAATTCATCTGGCCGTGCAACACGCCGAGTAGAATCCAAGAGATGCCAGCAGACTGATCGCCCAGCGAACCAAGCATTCTTGGTGGCATCCTCGCTCTTGACTTGGTTTTGTGCAGTCGGTGTCTCAGTCAGATAATAGACTTCGCCCAAAGCGTTGAGGGCGACAGCCCATATCCTCCCTGTAGACTTGCGTTTCTGGCTGTAATTATCATCAACCTTGAAAGAGATAATTGGCACACCAGGGCTGAGCACCCAGCGAGCAGTGACATCCCCAGACTGGTAATGTTGAGGACCATTATCACCTCCAATAGCATATGAGGTGACAACGCCAAGAGTAGAACCAGTCAGCATGCCAACCATCGACTGTGTGTTGGTAGGCACATTTGCTGACTTGGCCAACCACACACTACAAATAGCCTCAGACATTTCCGGGATCTTGGGGATATCGGGATATGTATCAACAACACCAGAAACCCCTCCAAGGTATCGCCCACGGTTTTCGCCGATAGGACGGTAGTATGGACGACCTCCTGGGAATCCTTCACCTGCAAGTACGCCGTATGGTTGACTAACATCGAGAACGTTGGGAGTGGCCGCGGGACCCTCTCCCAGGCCGAAGGGCACAAGGTTGGGGAACACCTCATCGAGCTGCATTGCGTTGAAAGGATCAACGAAACCCCATTTCTCAACCCGTCCATTGGTAGGATCACTGATTGATGCTACACCTAGGTCGGCAGCGCCATGTATAGCCTTTGGCGGTTTCTTGCCGTTCGTAAAGACAGCATGTACATTCGTTACAGCCCATGGCAGCTTCGAGTTGTACGTCAAAACAGCACTGGTTTTCTTTCCGCTGCGAACAGATGCGCCAATACCACCTGAGGCCACGGATGCACCTGGTTTGCCGCGAGCCAGGCATCTAACCAAGCGTGTGCGAAGAAGGTATTCCTTTCTCCAGGATGCCAGTGGTGTAAGACGAGTGAAGTATCGAGACTCGGACTGGATCAAATCGTGTGAGCTATCAGACCAGATATCCACACGATTCTTGACCTCGAGTGCTTCGTGCCCAGGGAAGTATCGCAGGAAGGCCATGCGCCAGGCGTGGGAGCTGGTGATAAGGGCATAAAATCGCTTCGAAACAAGAGCGATGGCAGCATGGGAGTCGGAATGCAGATGCGAGAAGACATGTGTCAGAATCTCTGCAGGCAAAGCAAGTTAGAAAAAGTGTCAAGTTATCATTGGCGATTGCATGACGCACCATTCGGAAAATCTTCGAGTAGAACTCCGCCAGAGGGTGTTTCAAAACGTTTAATAACCTTGAAACCCAGTGCTTTCTTTGGAGTAGGCGGAGTCATTGCATTCTCATATTCAGAGATGCGCTGCCCTGGAGTAGAAGGTTGAACAGAAGAGTGATGTCTTAGACTCAATCGACGTAGCTCCTCATCGAGTAAGTCGGCATCGACGTCATGGCTCGAGTCTTGATGGAGCGCTGGTGCAGAGCCTGTGTCAGCGCCACTTGAGTCTCCTGAATAGACTCGGCGAAGGCCGCTCGGGACATGGTGAAAGGGGCCATGCTGGGAAGATGGTGTTTTAACAGGGTTGTCTCGTTGAATCAAAGGATTTGTATGCTCGAGAGACTCTTGTTGCATATAGTTGAAGGGTTGGAACTCGGGGGAGAAGGGTGTTGACCGTGCACAAGGTGTCTGCACAGTCTAGGGCGCCGGGGCGAAGAAATTTGGAAGATTGAGGGGGTCGGTTATGCGCTGTTGGGTTGTATCGCTGCGAAGGTGAGAAGGAAGTCGGAGATAAGGTGGTGATGGTTCCAAGATGGAGTTTGTCGTTTTTACCGCGAGCCGTGTCGAGTTTCCGAGATTCCACTTTGCCGATAATGAGCCGACGCGAGATGTGTTGATGATGGGCCAATAGACAATCACAATAGGGCATCGTGTTGAGGGAACTGGAAGCTGTAAGAGATTGAAATTTAATGATGACTATTTAAGTAGGCAGATAAATTTCTTTCTTATCTTTTCTCGTAATGTCAATGTTGAGTCCAATTGTGTTGTGAGTCATCAAGGTAATCACCATGATGGAGCCACTTCCACTTTGCCTCTCATACAGGCACTTACTCTATAAGCTGGATCAAGTCAAAGTTTTCAGTTAAAGAGTGGTGGCGTTTGTTAAAAACTCTTATACGGTAACTAGCAGATTAGAGAAACGGAAGATTATAGCTGGTCATCCATACAGAGACAGAGCAATTGTTTCGAGTCATGCATCACGGTACTCAAAATGTTTTGCTCATCGTGGGTCTTTTCTTGATGTTGGCTTGATTCATCATTCATCTGCAAGACTCATTAAGCAGGGATGTTAAGGGAGCGGACCGAACAGATCATGATTAACCAATCAAATACCCATATGCTGAGCTGCTGTAAGACATATATGTACATCTTCCCCACGATCCTGAATAGGAAAGACCTTGAGGAAAACCGTTGTAAAGTCGTGGATAGTAAAAAGACGTTAGGAAAAACGAGCCTTGGCTTTGGATATATAGTTGAACCTCTATAATGACAGAATATTTATCAATTGTTGGAGTAGAACATTCTTGCTTCTTCTAATTAATTTTATTGCCGCATTTCAAGTCCACCGTGCGTATATTCCGCTTACCATGCATACTCGCCTGTCTCTATCCCGTGTAGTCTAACACTTATCATACCTAATATAAATCAACAATCGCTCCCCTACGTCCCGATATGGAAAACCATCCAATTTGGCGTCATTAAAATATAATCCAAACGCCTACCGCTATGCATAATCCAGTCATTCCCATCGTTAACCCAGACCTCAGAAGAGTTGCACCACTGTCATCATCATCCTTACTATCCCCCTTGGCGTTGTTATTATTATTGGTCCCGGTAGCTGCAGGCAACATTGCAGATGCTGTCGCTTTTGCTTCTATAGTGGTAACAGTTGAAACACCAAAAGGGTATCTGACCGTTATTGTACCAATGATAATGCCGCCGGGTCCGATTGTAACAGTCTCGCCTCCAGCCTCTTTTGTGGTGTTCTTAGCACCTGGGCCAGCTGTAAAAGTCGTCTCATCAATGATCACATACGAAGGATTGACCTTGGTAATCGTCGCCCCACCGACAATTCGATTCTTTGTATCTCTCGCTTGAGCCTCAGGGCCCCCAAGAGTCATGCCATCAATAACGACACCTGCAGACCCGACTATAACAACATCATCGTCGACCGTCTCAGTGGTACTGGGGATACCCGGCCCATAAGTCAATGTCGTCGACCGGAAGACAAAGACTGATTGCCCAACTGCAGTAACCATCTCACCACCTTCTATGATCACATCTGTTTGAGGAGCACCTACCCCTTGATACTTGAGAGTTTCATCATCTACCACAATTCTATTAGGCGCAATGAAGATTTCCCGCTCATCCAACAAGGTATTTGAGCCCTGAGTAGGAATCGCTAGTCTCATAGTTGTGCCCATGAGAGGAATTTTGAGCGTGGTACCGCCAACTAAAGCGTATGTTCCCGAAATAGTGATGGGCACTCGTCCAAGGGTTGTGCTGGTAGGACTGAGAACAGAGACCGCAGTTCCAACAGGTTGTGGCTTTTTTACTGTTGCTCCTTCGCCAGCGACTTCTGTTGGACGGATCGTAAATGTACCATGATCGACAGTGACTGTTGTAGTCTGATCCATCTTGAGACTCGAGAAAGTCTTGTCATTAACGATGACTTCCTGACCCCTAGCTGTCACCACAAAGGTCTTGGTTTGTACAGCGATAGGGACAGATTCTGGTTCGGAGCCAGGAGCGGATCCGGAGCCAGGACCAGAGCTGGAATCAGAATGAAAGCCAGAATTGGACCCAGAACCAGGCCTGGAATCGGATTGCGATCCGGCATCAGGATTAGAGCCAGACCCAGGCTCAAAACCGGGCTGCGGGTGACGCTGAGGTTGGCCTTGTGGCTGGTCTCCTGACGTAGGCTTCGGCTGGGAAATAATCTTGCCGTGATCCTCAGAAGACTGTATTTGATTTGGGCGCGGTCCTTCAGTAGGCTCAGGCTTTTGCTTTTTACTCATGGGTAATCCGCCTCCCTTTGTCGGCCTGTCGAAGCGCGGAGGCGGGTCTGTGGTGAAGACGACAGCCGGATTCTTGTCCGTGGTTATAAATGTGACCGTTGACCGCATGGACGAGAAAGTTAGCCCTGGCACCTCGGGAGCAGGAACAGCTGTAGGGTTTGACCAGTCGGGGACTTTTTCTGTAGAGCAAGATTGACCTGACGGGCATTGTTTCGGAGGCTCTTTAGGGGATAATTCGGTTGAAGAGGGTGGTGATCCGCCAACATTGCCTGGCTCCTTTGATAGTGTTGGACCAACAGGTTCTGTCTCGCAAAAAATTGGAGTACTGATTGTTGGGTAGGGAGGCGTGTATTCACTGATGTTCCCGAAGAAAGTCACTGTTGACGTATACACAATTGAATATTCTGTGACTGGCTCGTCATCCTGTAAGGTCGTGCAAGGATCCAAAGACGTTGGTGCTATCACCGTCAATGTTCCAGACGTCCAAGGTCCAGGGGTATGCGTGCCGTTCCATCCTCTTGAGCTAGCAGAGGCAGAAGGTATCCAGTCGCACGGTTTTTTAAAGCCTGGGCCACAGGTTTGAGATTGGGGATTGGTAATGTTGAGTGCTGTTGGGGTTAAGGGGTGGGCGAAGCCCTGATGTGGCCTCCCGTGTATTGAAGCTTGGATTGTATCCCGTGTCTCGACCGGGAAGGTGTCTTGGTCGCGATTCTGACTGAGGGAGGAAGGCAAAGTAGTACCATTAGTCAAGGTGGTAAACCCGGAAACCACTTGTGAGAAGGACCAAGACTCGAGAAGTTGTTGTGTTGATATAACAGCTTCAGTACTCGTAGATGAATTGGCCAAGTCATGAACCAGTTGTTCAGCTGTCAATGATATCGCAGTACTAGCAGGAGGTTGTTGCTTTAACGACGAAGTTGTCGAATCGTTGTCCAGTACTGTAGCTAAGGGTAGCTTGACTGTTTCACTCCAAGAATTAGAGGTTGTCTCTAATGTGACTACCTCTAAGCTTTCGACAGGAGAAATCTGGCTTGAAAAAGACGAATTATCATTCTCTTGTAACGATGCTGTGATTTGGGGCGCTTGTGTCAATGGTGACAAGCGAGTGGTACTCCCATCTGGGGCAGTAGCAATCACAGTGTCATTACGAGGAAAGCGTCTCGGGTTCTGCTGACCAAAGTCGGCTACTAAGAATTGGAACTCTTTAGTCATTTAAACAAATACACAACAAATTCAACGCAAAAACTTACCTCGAGGCAAAACAACCCCAGCAGCAGATGGAACGAGGGTAGCGACCGAGAGCAGTGCAGTGGCTTGCACCACTCTCATGATGCCTGTATACTCTAACTGTACCGTGCCGTATCGGTACTATGGTATGGGTATTGATATCTCTTTCGCCCAGGACGTTTCATCGATTGTCTGGCCGTTTGCCATTCGAATCTAAATAATTAATGTGTAAAAAAAAACAGGTATCAACAGGCCACTAAACGAGTGATTCGGCCGTGTCTGAACCAGGCTCACATCGATTATTGACGATATTTGCACTGCAGTGACCACACTAACTGTCGTTCTTTTCAGTCAAGAAAGAAGGGAACCGGTCATCAGACAAACTGAGAGGGGCTCGGAGGTTAGTTAATGAACCAGAACCTCAATCACTCTCTAGCGTACAATGACAAGGGGCTACGCCTGCGTTGGCGCAAACGATCCAACCGGGTCCTGGCCTACTGGCCCATCTAGAGGCCAGTGTCTGTTGAAAAGTCCGGCCCTGTTTTATCTGTTTCATCCTCAGAACTGACTTTCGCCCTGTTCACTTTGGATCCAGTGGGCTTGGATGGCTGAACGTCCTCACCAGAGTGTGGCAAGACTTCGATGGATTCGCTGTATGATGCCTCGTACGTACCATTGCAGGGCCTAGAATGCTCGTGGCTGATCCTTCGTCCTTTGCGAATACTACCCTGTGCTTATTTGCACTTATTATACGTATTTCTCTATCTTCTTCATCCTGGCCTACCCAGACCGAAAAATGACACCCTAGAGCAGCCAATCTTCTCAGCCGGACCGACACATTATACACTGACCAGTTTTGGGTCCATTGACGCCTTGGCTACGCAAGGTATCTGGTGAACTAGGAGCGCGAACAGTAGTTCGTGCAAAAGTTTATTCCGAGTGCTACCGTCTCGTCGGTATCTCACCTTCCGGTTATAGCCAGTGCGACAATGTCTAAGACAGGCAGGCCAATATTCAAGCACTTGGTAACACCTGAAGCCGAGAATAATGGAACGCTCAAGATTGCTTGGTCTTCCAAACAGGATACGGTTCAATCACCTAACAGTCTTAGCAAGTGCAGAGAAGGCATAAACAATATAATTTATTGCTGCCTCTGACAAGGTTGATGGTAGTGTACTGCAATATGGGGATTACAATTCTTGAAGGCGACAAGTTACGTTATGCCTTGAAATTGCAATTTATTCAGGCCAAGTCACGCTGGATCTTGTATTTCAATCGTCTGATCTTGAGCAGATTAGATCCTTTGTGCGACGCGCATCCTGTACAAACGTGGCGCGTATACTTACTGGCTGTTGGTATTGATGAACACTCGATACTGAGTGTAAGGGTCTCACTCGCTGTGCAACAAGATGCAGCCACTGGCTGGCGGCGCTAGAGTTTATGAGTCTTTGCCAGTCCCAGTACAGTACAGTACGTATCATATACTTTTCATGTTGAGCGAATTGAAAACATGGTTCTTGCCATGGGTTAATATGCACACGCGGATTATTTCCAGAATCACAAACCCCAAATCCCCACAGTTTGTTCATGTTTGAAAATGGCAGGTATTCCTTGAACGACAGAATTGAACGGTGGCAGCATCTCAGGCTGTTATAACCATACCATCAGCTCAATGATTGACTAGGCGATTCCAACCGAAAACCTCTGGACTCACCCCTCGAGGCATTGCGGTTCAGCATGACAGCTTGGAGTCACATAGATTCCTCAAATGATAAGCTTACAAGTTGCGACCAATTCTGCAGTCTTGAGACTGGCCTAGGTGAGGAGCAAGCACATATAGGTAGTCTATGGAGTATGGATAGGCTGTGAACATTTACTAGGAACAAAGTCTAGTCTCCATGTTCCCCGCCACAGATTCGAGCCATACTAGAAAGAGCCAAAGCTATGAAACTCTACCGATTGTGGCTTGTTTTTCAACAAGGGGTCAATCATTCGAAGCGGCACATGCCAGTACTCGTCGCCCCCGGCCATCTACCAACTCTAGAAACAAAGTTCTTGTTTTTGTTTATTACTATTTCCTCTAAATTACATCACGATTGGAAACGACAGCACTGAAGCACACCTTCCAACGCTGCCTAGAAAAACAGTTGCCATAAGAGACTGTTTTACTGTCGCATGGTCTTTACTTTGACTGTATCTGTACACTGCACCCATACAATCCTGGATCAGCGCCCCGGCTTCTTGGCGTGGAGAAGGATCCGACGTTGAATGCGCCGCATTGCGGTCACCAGGACTTTGCCAGCTCAATTAGTTGTTTGTTTGAGACCAGGAATGAATTTTACCGTGAGAGTTGAATCTCGTGCTCGTCAGTTGGCTTCGAGATGTGGTCAACAATCTTCGGCTCTTCATTGCTTTTCGCGCATCTCATACAAGCCCGCGAACCAGAGCCTGTTCTGTTGCCCACCGGCGACTGGTAGGTCACTATAACTTGCTCCTACAATCAATTCTAACCAGAGGGACAGGACTGGCACCGATGGCAACTGGTCGACGATATCCTTCTATCTTGGTTCAAACTCACAGCATGTCGATGTCTTGGTGAGCACGGCACTTTCGGAATTTTGGGCTGTTGGTCCTGGAGGATGTTTACTCAGTATGTGCATACTCTTGCCCCTTTAGCACTTGTTCAGCAATCATCCATGTCAAATAAGCTCATTGTATGACAACCATGCCTTGTTCTACACACTGACCTTATGCTCAGAGGAACCCCACTGCACTGCTGCCCGGGGAGGTATCTACGATGCTGAAGACTCCAGTGATTGGACTTCATTGGGCACTTGGCAGCTCGGTCTAAGCTATCTTGGTTACGGTGGTAATGGCGACTATGGCCGTGATCTCATCAACACACAAAGTCCTCTTAGGAGCGAACCATTTACCATGAATGAAGTGCTAATAGCGAGCATCAACACGACCAGCTACTTGCATGGCCTTTTCGGCTTGGGTATTACACAGGGGAATTTCAACGGCACTGTTGCAGAATCACCTCTAACTCAAGCAGTCAGCCAATATGGATTGATTCCAAGTTACAGCTTCGGGTATACGGCCGGAGCTCACTACAGTACGCGGCCTGCTAGTGATATCTTGTTATCTTCTGACTAATTCAACTAGGAAACTTGCCTGCTTCATTAACGTTGGGAGGTGTCGTGAATGCCAGATTTCAACCGCATGACAACGTTTTCACACTCCCCCAGGATGACAATATGGAGCGCCCTTTAGTCCGTGGCATTGAAATAACTCCAGCCGAGGATCAAAATGCTCCCGATTCCTGGGAATCTGAACAACTTCTTCTTTCACAGTGGAACTCGTCTTTCTACGCCATAATTGATAGTACTACCTCTTACCTGTGGCTACCCGACGAGGTTTGCGACCAGTTTGCCCAAGCCCTCAACTTGACATATAACAGCACCTTTGACCTCTATACCATCAGCAACGACCAATATCGCGAGTACTCGAAAGACGAATCATTCGATCTTACCTTTGTCCTTTCTAGCTTTGACGATAACGACAACTTTGGCGATCCCTACGATGTATCAGGCATTGTGAATATTACTCTACCCCTACGAGCATTTGTCGGTTTGCTACAGTATCCCTTCATGCCAGACGAGATCGAGTACGGCGATCCGGCCATCCCTTACTTTATGCTGCGAAAGGCGCAAAACAGCTCGACGTACATACTGGGACGTTCGTTCTTGCAAGAGTCGTATTTGATCACGAAATATGATGAAGGCACTTTCTCAATTCACCAAGCTCTCTTTCCAGATGGACCAGTGGCAGATACTGAACTATCCGCCATAGAGCAGTCCGCTAACAGCCCGTATCCCCCACCGAAAGCACAAGATTCTGGAAAGGGACTTTCAGGTGCACAGGCTGTCGGAATTGGAGTAGGGGTGGGATTAGGAACCTTTGTTGTATGTGCAATAGCTCTCTCTACATGGCTGTATTGTCGGCGTAAACGGAAGGGTACAGCCGGAAACAACAACGGATTAGCAGAGGACCAAAGCCGATCTCCGGAAGACGCATCCCGATCAGCAAAATCTCCTTTGCTGTTATTCTTTTCAAAAATATTCGGACGAAGGCGACCAACTCAGCAAAGCCAAGGGACTGATGATGACAAGAAAAAGGTTGTCGAAGCTCCTGATACCCAGATCCATGAGATGTCAGCTCCGTTGCCACCAGCAGAACTTGAAGGAGACGATTGCATGTCGTGGAACGATGATACCGAGTTAGGGACCGACAACTCCCACAATCTGAGCGCATACGAAATAGCGAGACGGAAACTGGACAGACAACTTCAGGGTCCCGTTCCTTCATACAGCCCACCCGCGAACGAAGCAGAGATACTTCCAGAGAAAGCGATATACCAACCAAACCCGGCGAACGGCCCACCGATAGCACTGCAGTTATCGCCGTCTGCGTCCTTAAAAGCGTCTCCAGAGGGGGGATCTAACGCTAACTCAATGGCATTGCCGTCTCCTTTAACCCCACGTTTCGATCCAAGTGGCCGCCCTATCAATGCGTTGCCACCGTCAGTGGCCACTATGCCTGTATCGCCAAATACCGACGTCGTCTCATCACCAAACTCGCCGCTCTCTCCGCATTCCGACCATCACACCATCAACTCCATGACCATGGGCTCGGATAGGGACGGTCAACTATCATCGAACCCCTCTATGAACATACCACATCAGCGATTAGTACAGAGAACACCAATTGACTCATCGAGGGTGGTGCTACTGGGAGCACTGCCTCCAGATGCTCGTTTTTCTCGCAATGCTGTACCGCTAAGCACATCAGACGACGATTACCAAGCTACCAACAGCTTCTCGCATAGTAACCATACTTCCGATTCTTTGGGGAGCAACTTCACTGTGGAAGAGGAAGGGCGGAGCGAAGAAGAACCGACAAGACGTCTGGATTTAGGCACAAACGGTTCATCTATTGGGGTTGCGATAGTGAATCCACAGCAAGGTCATTCGGTAGACCAGTCTGATACTACACGCGGTTCAGAACGTATTAACCCGGGCGAGGATTTAGTCCATGTACCACAGCTGGCTG
Source organism: Fusarium venenatum (assembly GCF_020744135.1). Classification (NCBI taxonomy): domain Eukaryota; kingdom Fungi; phylum Ascomycota; class Sordariomycetes; order Hypocreales; family Nectriaceae; genus Fusarium; species Fusarium venenatum. Next base: position 6,166,194 of record NW_027072131.1, read on the forward strand.
AGAGACGATACAGCTGGGAGTAACATGGGGTGTGCTGCTGAAGAAAAGGACAAAGAGGGACAAGGAAGCTTGCTTGGTAGTCAAGCGAGTAGAAACAATAGGATGACACAATAGGATGACACAATAGGATGACACAATAGCATTTTGGCAAGGCTGGTTGTTGTCTTTAGGCGTTTAGGATGGGCATCTGTTTAAACCTGCTGGGTTGACAGATAATGTCGTGGCTGTGTGCTATAACCTCTGCATAAGCGAGCGATTGAAGATTTGATGTCATTTCTATTTCTTAAGAATCGGTTGTTCTGTTTGTTTATACCGTGGCTTCACTATAAGACAGGCTCACGCCCAAATTTCCAACAGTGGCTTCTTTTTGAATTTGCCTTTGTTGTATTCCCAATCTGTGAGAGCCGATTTAGCTTTTCTACCATATCTCCTGCCACCATGTCAAATTACCCAGCATCTTCTTGCGCTCCTCTACTTCTTTGATGTCTTTTGAAAAGGGCTCAAACACGGCCTGCTTAGCAGCATCCGCCATCTTGGTTGAGCCGCCACAAACGCAAAATATCCCGTTATCAAATATTACTTCTTCGATCTTCTTTGCTTCCTCTCGCAGCCGATCTTGAACATATATTTTGTTCCGTTGGTCGCGCGAGAACGCCAAAAATACATTCAGTTGTCCCTTTGCTACTAAAGCGTCGAGCTCTTGCTGGAAGAAATAATCGGCTTCGCGGTTACGGTTTCCAAAGAAGAGATACATGGGGCCCTGTGAAGTATATATGAGGCGCTCGTGAAGAAGGGCACGGATGGGGGCAAGGCCGGTGCCTGTAGCGATGGCCACAAGAGGCCGCTGGGCGTTCTGAGCGCCATGAATTGGCGAGAGTACAGGTTTGCGGGTGACTGTGAGCGTTGAATTCATAGGGATATTGTCAAGGTAGCGAGAACAGAGGCCTTCTCTAGGCTTACGAAGGACGGTTCTGTATTTGACCAAGGCAACGAGGAGTTCGATTCGGGTCTTGTTCTCATCTGTCGGATGGTTTTGGTGAACCCCACCATTGGCGATACTGAAGTCTCGACCACGAATAAGGGGGAATATGTCAAAGAGCCGCTCTGCTGGCAGCTTGACGGATGAGAATTCTTCAAGAACTTCGAGAATAGACCGTCTGGACCTTGTGGCGTAGTCAAAATATTCGTCTAGGTATTCGGCCATGGTGAATTCAAGTAAGCGCTCCTTGTGATCGGGGTTAGTGGAGAAGTAGGACATGTTTTTGAGAAACGATCTTCGAGGGATGGCGGTGAAATCGATATTATTCAAGAGTAACTCCCTCACTGTACTCTTGGGGCTTGTAAAGAGGTTTGTGGGGAGAGATTCGCATTGGGAGAGGTCAAGAGGTTTATCAGCGACGTCCTCCCATCCCATGAGGGTGATGAGCCTTTGGACGTCATCGGGAAAGTTTTTAGGATAAATAGTAAGGCAATCGCCAGGAACACAGGTGAGCTTGACACCGTCGCGGCGAGGGATATCGAACGAGATCAGTCGAACGTCTTGCCAGTGCTTCTCCGGCGTAAGTCTGTCATTTCCCACGAGTGTTGCTATCCATCCGTCAGGGATGGGAAGTAATGAGGAAGAGGGGACATTTCCAAGTGATGAAGCGGCGTGGCCGTCAGTTTCCGTACTATTTTGAAGAGGATTCTCAAGTGACCATTTAGGAGGGAGAATAACATCATCCGGGATAGGTTCCAGGCCTGAAGATGGAGGATGATGCTCAAGGAAATGATTATGGAGTCGCTCTGTCCAACGCACAAAACTCCCATCGAGGCTGTGACTCGTTAGAAGCTAGATCTCGTCTTAAATAAAAGAACTCACCCATCTGGAAACTGCTCATCGGCTTCATAAGGATCGATGAAAGTTATAGCGCCAAGTTGGTCGAGACGCCTGTTCAACTTCCGAGCTGCCCAGTTAAATCTACTGCGTGTAAGCTTATATGAACAAAAGCAGGGACTGGTTTATCAAGACTCACTTCAAATAAGTGCTATCGCCTAAGCCAAATGTTGTATAGTTGACAGAAGCCAAACATCCCGGCGGTAGTTTCTTGCGTAGTAGTCTTTTCCAGAAGAGCAATGAATTGTGAGGCATATCTCCTTGGCCGGTGGTTGATATGACAAATATCACAAACTTAGGTTGAAGAAGGGCATTCTGAAATAGGAAATCAGTAATTAGAATATATCGTGGGAATCATATAACTTACTAGATCTACAGAGTCAAGTTCTTCCACGCGACTCTTGAAATGCAGCCTTTGACATAATCGCCCCAGCTCTTCAGCCATGTCCTGGGCATTGCCCGTCTCAGAGCCATAAAGGACAAGAACGCTCCTGTCCTGAACCGCCATGATAAGCGTCTATAATGAATATTGAAAGTGCTAATATGGGTTAGGAGTGATATGAGAATCAAGTGTAGTAAAGGTCCGGTGTCGCAGGCTGAATCATAAAAGCCTGGAGGTGGGTTGATTTGCGATTTGGTTAGCGTCGATTAGTGGATGGCCGATGGCGGGGTGAAGAATCTGCGCCTCACTTCAGTGCAAAATCTTATCAATCTGGGGATATAATTATTCAATGAATCAGCGTTTGTTGTGACAGTGCTATGGCGTTTGGTGGGACGAATCATTTAAACGTGCAATTGCACTCAAACCCCACTACAATCACTCAAGATCTCCAAGTCTTATTGATCAGAAAGTAATTGATCTATTACTACCAAAGTTATCGATGTCATTTTACAGATTAATGTTATTGAAAAGTGAAATATGCGCTGACTTTGTTCAAGATTATCAATAGATAATTATGATATCTATACTATGCTTTGCATTTTTCCTATAGTAATATCTGAACGAACAAGTCTACTGGGTAGCAGAAAAGTTGGCCTCCTAAGTCTTAGGGTACAGAAATAAGTAGTCTAAGGAATGTGGCCTAAGTAGCATAAACTGGCCTACTAATTTCGTCTCTTATGCTTCCAGCGGCCAACTTTTCTGGTACCCTGATGCAAGTCAAGTGGTTGTGATGTAGTGGTTGTGATGTTGTGAGTCGCAGGGATCAAGTCTTAAAGGAGTTCCCAAACGCATTGACAACGGGCGAGTTCTAGAAGAAGAAGCTGTGGAGCAATATTTAAGCTGGACTTGGCTTTCGGGGACTTGTGTAATCGGAATCCTTATCCTAATCCTAATCCTAGCTCGCTACAGCGCAGCATTGGATCCGAGCTACCGGGCATGGGCATGGCGGGCGTGTACCGTACAGAGTACCTATGGATGTATGCGTAAGAATAGGTAGATAGCTCAGCCTTCGCGTTTATTTATTGGTGGGAGTGGTTAATGATCGATGCTGCCCCTGGCTATTGGCTCCCGCAGCTCAAAAGGGGCTTGCAAAGGGGAGAGTTGACCTTGTCAGGGGCCATTGCCAGATGTTCGACTTTCGAATTGTCTGGGCTAGCAATCTCGGCCCTCTTGGCAACCGAGCAGTTGAAGTGTCAGTTTATGCTCCCATCATCAACCTTTGAGAGACGTGCAGTCCTGGAGTTGAGTTGAGTTTGGGTTGGCTTAATACAGTTCGGTTGTCCTGCAAAACACTCGGATGGCTTGTAGACGTAAACTATATTTCCAATTGAGACATATACTCTTCACTATTATCTGCCACCTACGAGTTTAACGTTTCAGATCAGGATGTGCTCCAACCTTGACTGTCTAGACTGTGACCGCCAACCCACTGCTGAGGAGACTTGCCAGGGACCCCTGGGCTTGTATCGAAATAGAACAATAGGTCACTCCTTATGAAGTATATTCTGTGTTGGGAAGGAAACATACCTACATAGGAACAATAGGAAATAAAACGGTCGAGATCATGATTATTGATACCTGGCTTTATAAATAAGATCAATTTACAAGTCTAATCTTACTATTTCTGATATCTCGTGAACCCCGAAGGAAGCTAGTATGTACCTGCCTAAGGCAGTCCCACTGTTCTTCACCTCATCAGTATCAATAGAAGGTCAACATGAGCGGTCAGGCCAAAAGGGAATCGTCTAAATGCAACTTTGATTCACCGTTTGTTGTTTTCTCTACAAACCCCAGAGAATTGACGCTGTTCCTGCCAATTCCACGACTTGGAGCTTTCATACTCGTGATACTATTCTGGGCAGGCCCCAACAAACGCAATCTCGAATAGGCCTCTAAACTCTCAAAGTCTGTATATCACATCCAATCTGCAGCACCACTTTAAACTACACCGATACATATGTGCTCAAGTGACGCACTTGGCCCGCCCGCACCCACACGTCAGGCCCTAATACGTACATGAACTGGCACAAATTCATGCATTGTCCAAGTCTGTAAAATCATCAAAAGGAATCCTCCTGCCTTCTCTCGACTCCTGCCAAGACTGTTCAACTGGACAACTTCAAGCCGCCACTTTCCTCATCCCAAGGTACGTACGTATGTTCTCATTGCCTAGTACCTACAGGCTCTAGAAACCGCTCCCCATCCGAAAACAGTCGTTCAGACGTGAGGTGCCGGGATCAAGGACCACTCGGCGGGAAAGAACCCACAAAACTGAAGCTTTCTCTTAAGAGCTTTTAGGTACTGGATACCTCCTATAGAGTGCACGATACCTTGACAGCCTTGCTGCAACGTGGAGTTCCTGCTACCAAGTGAATCGTGTTTCTGGTACCTTCCTTCGTGTCTTGTACCAGAGCTAAAGCCTCCCTCCGCCCATTGCGTTGCGCCTGCCGTCCTCCCCAGCCCTGGCCACTTTCCACTTTCCACAACTCCTCACCTGTCCACCCCCCTGACAACACACCCCTTCCTCCTTCCCTTCTGTGCCCCCCAAACCCAAAGGCGAGAAAAATATTTCATAATCCGCTATCTCTCTGATCACTTCTTCCTCCTTTCCCTTCTCCATCACAACATCAAACACCTGTGTCTCCGCGCAACGCCCCGTCGTCTGTCTAATCTCAACCTCGTTTCTAGGGCACGAAGCTACCCTGATCAAACTCCTCCTTATTGCACCAGAGTTCTACCTGTTCAACACGCAGTCACCGTTTTCGAACGCTCCTCCACCACAGGTCCAAGTTCGAACGTCATACTCAACCTAACCACCAAACTCATCCACCAGCCGCCATCATGTCTACCGCCAACACCAACACCAACGTGGACGCTGCCGTTAATGACGTCGCCAACACTCTGAGCAATACCTCCATCAGCAACAAGCCTGCCGATGACAAGACTGCCGCCAACGAGGCCGCTTCAGCCAGCGCTGCTGAGGGTCGCCGCCTCTATATTGGCAACCTGGCCTATGCGACAACTGAGGGGGAGTTGAAGGACTTCTTCAAGAGCTACCTTGTGTAAGTTCTATCCTCTTTTCAACCTTGTCTTTGCACCCGAACTCCGTCAATTTCATGCCTTCGTCGTCTTTACTCCAACTTGTGGAAGCCACGCTGGAGACACGTGTCTCCCAACTGTCGCAATGAGCTCCTTCCCTAGACTTCACGAAGACGACAGGCCATGGGCAGGAACGCGCAAAGCCACTTCCCAATGATCATGTCTTACTCTGACATCAGAATGGGGAATGCCCGCCTTCTATTACTTGGCTCCACATTGGACATGGTGATTGTCTACACATTGAACTTCTATCATACTATGCCGTCACCCCATCATGGACGCCACCTAACATGTACTGACTGTCATTAGCGAGTCTGTCTCGATCCCTAAGAACCCTCGCACCGACCGCCCTGTCGGCTACGCCTTCGTCGACCTTTCCACTCCCACTGAGGCCGAGCGTGCCATTGAGGAGCTCTCTGGAAAGGAGATCCTTGAGCGCAAGGTCTCCGTCCAGCTCGCTCGCAAGCCTGAGCCCGCTGGTGAGAAGTCAGAGGGTGCTAACGGTGATGGCTCTGGTGCTGAGGGCTCTCGTCGCCGAGCTTCTGGACGTGGCCGCGGACGTGGACGTGGCCGTGGAGGCCGCACTGCCCGCGCTGGTCGTGTGAGTCATACCTGAGTGTCATGATTTCTGAAACGCTTACTGACAATGCTACAGGAGGGTGCCGAGAAGAAGGAGGGCGAAACTACTGAGGCTGTTGCTGCCACTGATGATGCTGCTACCGCAGCCGCTGCACCTGCCACCACTGAGGTTCAACCTTTGTCCGATATCACAAACAAGATCAACACTGACGCAAACGCAAAGACCTCTAAGACCCAACCTCGCCCTCAGCGTGAGCGCCGTGAGCGCGGCCCTCCTGCTGACGGAATTCCTTCCAAGACCAAGGTCATGGTTGCCAACCTGCCTTACGATCTGACCGAGGACAAGGTCAGTAACACAAAAACTTTGCATTCGTATGCCGTGTACTAACTCTTTAGCAGCTCATTGAGCTTTTCAAGGCTTATGAGCCCTCTTCTGCCAAGATTGCTCTCCGACCTATTCCCCGATTCATGATCAAGAAGCTTCAGGCTCGTGGTGAGGCCCGCAAGGGTCGTGGCTTCGGTTTCGTCACTCTGGCTTCTGAGGAGCTTCAGCAGAAGGCTGTTACTGAGATGAACGGAAAGGAGATTGAGGGCCGTGAGATCGCCGTTAAGGTTGCTATTGACAGCCCTGATAAGACCGACGAGGAGCAGCACGAGGGTGATGCTACCAACGGTCAGAAGGAGAACATCCCCGCCACTGAGGCTGCCCCTGCGGCTGCTCCTGCTACCGGCGCCGTGGCTGCTGCCCCTGCCACTACTGCTGCGGCTCCCGCTGCGGCTCCCGCTGCCACCAAGGCTGCTGAGGCCACCCCTGCCTCTACCACTCCCGCCACTACTACTGCCTAAGTTAAGGCACGGCGCGAGTTTCACGGACATGAACCTCGTATTATGTCATGATGATTACTCTAACGATTTGGGCATGCGATTTCAACGATTTCTCTTACGGTAGATTCTCGCTACAACGATGAAAAGAAAGAATGAGGTTTTTTTCACCTTACCTGAGTTTTTTTGGGGGACGTAGGCAAGAGCAGATCGAACTCTGATGAATCTCGGGATAGGGTCTACTTTGTCAACCTTTACTTTTCACATCAAAACACTAATATTTCCATGATCGGGACACAAAAACATTCACGGGCCCTCTGTTATTTTGTATTTGTATCACCTTTTCTCTAACACTACTGCTGGGATGTACACTAGTTTGTACCGACGCGGGTGGAAGGGGAGAAAAGTTTAGCGCTATCATAAATGGGCATTCGATGAAGTTATGAACTGATATACGTGACTGATGATTGAACATGAACCTCGGTGGTTGCGAGTTGCTAAAATGGTCATGGTTCGTGATACTGCACGCTTGATAGCCCGATAGAGTTGTGGGGTCTAGTGTAACATGGTTCGTCGATTTGGTATCAGTTATGGCCAGCATACCTTGACTTGGTTGACTTGATGGAGAGTTAAAATGCGTTGTTAGGTCGCATTAGGACCTTGTTTTCTAAACTAAACTTAAGAAGACAAGATACACAGTCCAGGGTGAACTCCTCACAAAAAAGATAATCAACATTGAATTTGATTATCATCACTCACGTGGTTAGCAGTGGTCATCCATATACTTACTGGGTCTAGAACATCGTAGTTTACCTATCTGTGTTATTATTGCTTTTCATGTATGGTCAGAAGTGCCCCGCCAACGCAGCCCCTTAACGAGAAACCCACAGTATGGCATGCTTGAACACGGACGCGGGAGGAATTAATTAGGCCCATGCTCCAATAACGTGAGCTCTGGGCGCTGGGCGCTGAGTGGTGTAGATAATGTAGGGGCATGGGCTTGGGCCGGCCACTAACTTAGTGCACTGAGACGTCTCCCTCCCATATCCATTCATCCATCCATCTACAGTTGAATTTGTTTTCGAAGTTTCAACTGGACATCAACACATCGTGACAATTGATTATTTCTACCCGCGCACATATACACTCAAGAGTAGAATCATTAGTTGACACAATCATTCAACCTTTGCGATGGCTTCCAAGGGTATGTGGGAGGTTGATCCCGAGACGCGGTCAAAGGTTAGTTCTTCGTCTATCCCTTTTCCCACGACCGGATCTGTCCTCAATTGTCCAGTCGCATTGTGATGCACTCGCACATGCTGACGCTGAAACTGCGAATAGCTTGCCACTCTGCAAAAGGAATCAAAGAACAATATTTGCTGCGACTGCAATGCGCCGTCCCCGCAATGGGCGTCTCCCAAATTCGGTATCTTTATCTGCCTTTCGTGCGCTGGTGTGCATAGAGGTCTCGGTGTCCACATCTCTTTCGTCCGAAGTATCTCTATGGACGCCTTTAAATCGAGCGAAATTGAACGAATGCGACTCGGCGGTAACGAGGGATGGAGGAACTTTTTTGATGAACACGAGCAAACTAAGATGATGGGTATCACATGGGAAGACTCGACTATTGCGGAGCGTTACAGTGGTGAAGTTGGCGAGGAGTGGAAGGAGAGATTGAGCTGCAAGGTCGAGGGTCGCGAATACGTTCCTGGTGCGAAGAAGCCTGCTGCTGCGCCCCCGAAGCCAGCATCACGAACTGGGACGCCTATGAGTGGCAGCGCAAACCGTAACGAGAGCCCCGTGGCTTCAGGAGGCAAGGTCAAAGTGGACGACCAGTATTTTTCAAGACTTGGAGCTGACAACGCTTCGCGACCCGACCATCTGCCACCCAGCCAAGGAGGAAAATATGCTGGTTTTGGAAGCACACCTGCACCTAGCCAGTCAGAGAATGACCTCGGCTTTGGGGATTTCCAGAAAGATGCCGTGGCGACTTTGACCAAAGGTTTTGGATGGTTTACGTCAACGGTCTCCAAGACCGCCAAGACAGTGAACGATGGCTATATTCAGCCCACTGCTAAGCAGGTACGCCGCCTTAACTCGCAGCCCTTGTTAACTGGATTTTTCTAACATGCTACCAGCTCGCCGAGGGTGACTTTGCCAAGCAAGCCCAATTAACAGCTTCTGCCTTTGCAAAGCAAGCTCAAGCAGCAGGCAAGAACGCTCAGGACGGTTTCAGCAGATTCGTCGAAGGGCCGGATCACCAAAAGAGTCGGGATGCTCCTTTGGATGAGAGCAAGAAGAGTTTCTGGGACGAGTTCTCCAACTTGGCTGATCAGAGACAACCTGCCGAAAACTCTATCGGAACGAGTGCTATGGGCATGGGTAAGAAGAACACGGCAGCCCCTCCATCAAAGAAGCAGGACGATGCTTGGGATGATTGGTGAGCGGACGTGTGGTGTAAGATGGGAAACTAGAGTCATATGTTGTTGATGTAAGGGAGTTGTAGCATTGGAGTATAGGCGTGCTTACCAACGGAGCTAGTCTCTCCACAGCACTCGAGTTTTATGGGATCACTTCAATATTTTTACTATCTATAAGCCGGGCCAGTGAATGGTTGATGTTTCAGTACCGAGCTGGTTATTTGTGGCTGAACTCGGCATTTACGTTTAAGTTGCCGGCGATTCGACATTGATGAGGAGACCGTATTTCTATCGCTACAGCTATTTCTTTGCAAAATTGACCTATTGTAAATATCTGTTTGCGTGTTTCTGGATGGGTAGTTCACAACAATTGAAGTTATCTTTACATGTATAACACGGCAATTAGAAAAAAGGAAATAGTACGGTCGACAATAAATCCCGACATCGCTGGTTCGGCCGGCGATTTTGTCACGTGGGCCGTCGGCCGAGGTTGGAGCTGAGACCGGCCCTAGCCGGTACCGCGCCGAGCTTTGCCATGACGACTTGGCCGGCTTTTGCGAATGTCTCGCCGCTTGACAACTTGGACTTCGCATTGAACAACAGCAGCACAACATGTCAGCACTACGGATTCTTGTCCCCGTGAAGCGGGTAATCGACTATGCTGTAAGGAAACCAGAATCGCTAATCGAAAAGACACAGAACGCTGACAACCTTTGCAGGTCAAGCCCCGAGTCAACAAAACCCAAACGGGTGTCGAAAAAGCCGGTGTCAAGCACTCCATGAACCCATTCGACGAACTCTCTGTTGAAGAATCAGTGCGAATCCGAGAGAAGAAGCGCGCCCCCGGTGGTGTTGAGGATATCTGCGTCATCTCTGCAGGCCCACCCAAAGCGCAAGATGTGCTACGAACAGCCATGGCCATGGGCGCAGACCGTGGCATTCACGTTGAAATCAAGGAGGGCGAGGAGATCGAACCCTTGACAGTAGCCAAGCTTCTCCAGAAGGCCGTGGAACAACAGAAGAGCAACCTGGTGGTCCTGGGCAAGCAGAGCATCGACGATGACGCCAACCAGACGGGTCAGATGTTGGCGGGTCTGTTGGGATGGCCACAGGCTACACAGGCGAGCAAGGTCGAATTCGGCGCCAACGACGAGGTTACTGTTACAAAGGAAGTGGATGGTGGTGTCGAGACGGTGCGCGCCAAGCTGCCCATGGTTATCACTACGGATCTCCGACTCAACGAGCCTCGATATGCAAGTCTGCCCAACATTATGAAGGCCAAGAAGAAGAAGCTGGAGAAGACAAAGCTTGAGGACTTTGGATTGGATGGAGTGAACCGCCTCAAGACACTCAAGGTTGTTGGTAAGTTTATTTTTCTCGTTTATGATAGTTTAACCGTTGCTAGCGGGCTCATGCTAACTTTCGACAGAGCCTCCTGCTCGACAGGGTGGTGGCAAGGTGGAGGATGTCGGTGGCCTGGTTAGCAAGCTCAAGGAGCTTGGTGCTCTGTAAATAATAGAAAGAGTAGTAAATAGACTGAACCCTATTACAAATGTACCACATATTTCAACCCATATTAGAAGTTTCAACCGGCATAACCATAACCTAGTTGAATGGCTAAGTATTGGTCCTCAACAGAACTCTCGCAACTTTAAGTGTCTAATGACTTGTTTTCTTCAAGTTAAATACCTAAGTAGGTACCACAGTGCAACGCAGGAAGATAATTTATGCGGTCTTTCTGAGAGTTTGCCTAACTTCTACCTGTACTGAACACAGACCTCAGCCAGTGAAGGCACTTAATCTCTCAGTTCGTTTTATGACTCATGGCGGTGATATAGAATAGCTAGAAGGCTTGTTTGCATTCAATGGCTTTCTAGAGATTTGCATCATACATTATATAAGCCAATGTTGCAGAAGAGATAAATTAGTGTTAATGAGAAGCTGTTATATCAAAAGAGAAAAGTGCAAAAATCGTTGTCTCGCTCATGTAGAGGAGGTTTCGATCTAATGAATTTCACGAATGAAATTACCTTGCCTCCATTGAACCAATTGGATGCGCTGAGTGCCATAGAATAGATGATGCCCATTTTTGTATTACAAAGGTGGCTCCTGTTGCTAGTAAACTTGCTTATAGAGACAGCATGGATAAGACACATATCTTGACCTAGACTGTGGGGTTGATTACCAGCAGTACGGTAAGAGAAACTGGCATTCTCAATGCTTGAGGTCTTATCCTTATCTTACGACCAAGAGCTGAGCCAAGATCCAAGATCCGAGATTCAGGTTGAGCAAGGTTCCTTGTTTCGACAGATCCCGACTACCGAATGCCGTGTTCCTGGCAGGACTGGACAAGGGCTCCACAAAGCTCTTATCAGAACGGATCGACAGTGCTACGCTACAAATGCTTCTAGCCCGGTTTCTAGGCTTTGACCACCAGCAGTGTAAAAAATCCCCAACCAGGGCGAATCAAATGACATCTCAACATTTCTGGAGGCGTCTGGGGGCTGTGGATCTTATCTGGCTCCATTTTGACATGACATGATAAAGGGCAGGCCGATGCTTGACTCAGTCATGAGCAATTGTTGTTGATATTAAGCCTCATGGGCACGGAATACAGTACTATATTGATCGAGATACGGTTGATAAAGAAAGAATGGGTAATGCGATTAAGAAAATAATTAACACTTATATTAGCATGAGATAGGAAAAAGGAGGTGGTGATCGTGATGAAGAATTCAATGTGACGTGTAATTAGTATTGATTGGTGCTGGTCACAAAAACAAGAAAAGAAAAAAAGATCAGAGCCTCTCCCACTAAAAACGATATCGGAGGACTGAGTCTGACAGACATCTTGACCCAAGGGTCCAGTTCCTGGCAGCGGGGCACTTATGAACCTCTTGTAGTGCACTATAGCGGAGCGCTTGAGCCGCCCTACGCTGTTTTCTCGGCGGAAGAGCGGCATCGGACATCCGCCCCAGGGAAATTTACAGTGGGAAACCCACTCAGCACGAAAAAACTTGCCAATGACCAAGGCCGTGTTGTCAGTCGCGGCGGTAGGTGCGGAGCGGGATCGCACCTTGCCTTCTCTTACACTTTTCTTCTCAACCTCCCACCTCTTGACTCTTTTCTCTCTTATTCCTTCTCTTTTCTAAACAGAAAGATATCTTCGCGATAATTGGAAACTTTCCATTCAAAAAGTCTGACTCAACGCTCCTGCAACACGATTGCATCTCCTCTTATACCATTGACTTGAGCTCGTCTCCCAATCCGCCCATATGAACGGGCGCCCCTCGATCTTCACCTCGCAGGTACGTTCACTTTTTTGTGAGATGCACATTCTGTGTGTATCAACCCCGCCATCATGAAACACATTTCAGCTTGTGGCTCTCAACAGCAAGCTGTGGGAGCTACAGCTTGACATCAATCGAATCAATTCCTCCTTCACCACCGCCAAGATAATCGCAATCCTTCAATTGACTCAATACTAACTTTCCTTGCTGCAGGATTATCTCTCTGGTTCGTACCCTTGACTGGTTCTGGCTCACCGCTTGAAACCTGCTCTATCTGTCACGAGACATGGAAACTAACCTGTGCCCTGATATAGACCATCTCTGGAAGTCTCAGTGGTGCTAAAGAACCCCATCTGGCCAACCGATTATCCTCTTTTTAAACCAACCTAACAAACCAACAAACGAAAATTACAAAATGTTCTCCCGAATGGCTTCCTTCGCCAACCCCGCGGCCAAGTCCGCGTCGGCTTCAGGCCGAACCATGCTTCAGGTCCGATACCTGTCCGAGAAGGCTGTTGCTGGCAGCAAAGGCCGGGCTATGCCTTTCTCTGCTGTCCGAGCTACTGCTCCTGCTGCTCATCTCCCCGCTACTCTCACTATTCGAGTATGTTCCTCCGAAGAGCTTCCTCTCCTAGTTCTGAGCTTACGATACAATAGGATGGTCCCGTCTTCCAGGGCAAGGCTTTTGGCGCCAACGCCAACATTTCTGGTGAAGCTGTCTTCACTACCTCGCTCGTTGGATACCCTGAGTCCATGACCGACCCCTCCTACCGGGGACAGATCCTCGTCTTCACCCAGCCCCTGATTGGCAACTACGGTGTTCCTTCCGCCGCCCGCGACGAGTTCAACCTTCTCAAGTACTTCGAGTCCCCCCACGTCCAGTGCGCTGGTATCGTTGTCTCCGATGTTGCTGTCAATTACAGCCACTGGACTGCCGTCGAGAGTCTTGGCGAGTGGTGCGCCCGAGAGGGTGTTCCCGCCATCTCTGGTGTCGATACCCGTGCCATCGTTACCCATCTTCGAGAGCAAGGCTCTTCCCTGGCTAGAATCTCTATTGGTGAAGAGTACGATGCCGATGAGGATGAGGGTTTCGTCGATCCCGGCCAAATCAACCTTGTGAAGCGTGTTACCACCAAGGCTCCTTTCGTTGTTGAGTCTCCCGGTGCCTCTCTTCACGTTGCCCTCATCGACTGTGGTGTCAAGGAGAACATCCTTCGCAGCCTGGTCAGCCGAGGTGCCTCCGTCACTGTCTTCCCCTACGACTACCCCATCCACAAGGTTTCGCAGCACTTCGACGGTGTTTTCATCTCCAACGGTCCCGGTGACCCTACCCATTGCCAGGCTACCGTTCACAACCTTGCTCGCCTCATGGAGACTTCTAATATCCCCATCATGGGTATCTGTCTGGGTCACCAGCTTCTGGCTCTTGCTGTCGGTGCTCGAACCATCAAGCTCAAGTATGGTAACCGAGCCCACAACATCCCTGCTCTCGACTTGACCACTGGTCTCTGCCACATTACCAGCCAGAACCACGGTTACGCCATCGACGCCAGCACCCTCCCTAGCGACTTCAAGGAGTACTTCGTCAACTTGAACGACGGTTCCAACGAGGGTATGCTTCACAAGACCCGACCCATTTTCTCCACCCAGTTCCACCCTGAGGCCAAGGGTGGTCCCATGGACAGCTCCTACCTCTTCGACAAGTACCTCCAGAGCGTCCAGCTCGCCAAGAGCAACCAGGTCGTTTTCAAGGACAACCGACCTACCCCTCTGATGCTCGATATCATGAGCCGAGAGCGTGTTGGTGTTGAGCCTACTCCTCTTGCCGCTACTGCTTAAATGAAGAGTTTGAGATAATTTTGGCGTCTGGGATTGGTAGTTGGGTAACGTCGGTTGTGTTTTCTTAGGAGCAAGGGAAACGGTTGCTTTTTTGAAGAAGAAATGTTATGTGTAAAGTAGCATCGAATGAGAATTATTGTGATACCATCTATATGCTCCTTTAACCTGTGGCTAATGTGCATGTTTAATTAAAAGACTGCTGAGTACAAACACACAAGACTCAAAGGGCAATGCTTAATATTGCTACTCGTAGTCACGTTCAAACCCAGTCATGTAGGTATGGTATGTCAATACAGTGATTAAAATTAAAGTTGATTTACTGATATCATAATCCGTGTTTATTTCCTTGGGTCCTTGCCCACTTTCTCTTTCGAAGCTACCCTTGAAAGCACATAGCTCTAGCATACGTCTCAGACTCATATGTAGACATACCAAGATTTCTGTCCTAGTAATTCTTCGTTCATACTATCTGAGCATGATAGTGTACCTCCTTCAATCCCTCATCCGAGTATCCCCGTCATCAGATAAGGAGCCACGGCGGGGCCGGCGATCGTCTCGTGGAGGTGGCATATAGCGATCACTGCGTGGTCGGCCGCCACCGCCGCCACCACGTCGACGTCTACCCCCACGGCGCTCGCGACGTTCACGACCCGCGCCTCCTCGCTCACGATGGGGAGGACGGATACCCTCAAACACTTCCTTGCCTCGATCAACGAACGAAGTGCCGTTCTCAAACGAGTAACGGTTGATCTCGCGCCCAAAGTCACCGCCGTCTCGTTTACTTGTATAGTGGGAGCGCATGTTATCGATGCGACGGCGAGCGAGGTCTTCAGATACGGGCTGATAATATATAGCTGGCCGAGCATTGGTTCTCTTGGATGCGCCGCCAGGATTGATAGGAGGAGGCCGGGGACCAGGACCAGTACCAGGACGGACGGGACGAGGTCCTGTGGGAATGGCAGGATCGCGTAGTGCCCTGGGACCAACAGGGATAGAGTCCATGGCCATTGCTGTGCCTGCATGTGGTCTTGGGCCTGACGGAGGTCCTGCGCCTGTTGCTTCCTCAAGATGGACTTCAATTACGCCGTCAGGTCCATCGTCATAGATGACTTCCCATCGCACACCAGAGCGTGGGCCACCGCTGGCTTGTTCAGTGTCAATCCAGTCGCGAACCTTTTCAGGAGGAACGAAGTCAACCCATAGTGGCTTGCGGTTACTCTCGTTAGGCCAAACACTATCGTGAAGTGCTGTGCGAACGCGTGAAGCTGCAGTGGTAGTTTTGAAGATAGCGAAGCCGTGGGTGCGAATTTGATCGAGAAAGAATTCCGCCACAATATCAGCGTCAAGAGGATCTCGGGGGTGCGTCGCTAGCTCAACAAGGTACGACTTCACATCCTGAGGTCGAAGGGGGCGCATGAAATTCTTAATGTAAAGGGCAGAAGTGGCAGGGTGTAGTGCAGGCGCAACGTCGCGCTCGTAATCCATATCCTGCTGATTCTCTCCCGCAGGCTCTCTAGACTTTGGTGGAGGGTCTTGTAAGGTTTCGTTTTGGAGTTTCTCTGTTTGTGGTTCGCTGTCAACATTCGTCGGCGCAGGGTCGTTGGCAGTGCCAAGCAGCGGATCCTCCTGGCGCGAATCGGGATTGGCGCCGTCGTCCGCAATTTCTTCTGTGCGAGCGCGCTTTCGTGCAATAGATTCTTCGGTGGGTGGTGGTGTGAGAGAGCGACGTTTTCGCTTTTGCTGTTCGGCAGCAGGCGTTGGTTCGAGGGAATGGGAGGGCGTAGAGTCGACAGTGCTGGCCACTGTTCCCGCTCTGGTATTCTCCTCCACTGTTGGTTCCCTCGACTGAGGGTTAGCTTCGTTGCCAGCGCTCGGAACACCGACTACCATATCTGCATCCTCGGATTTCTCCTTTGATGTGCCATTCTTAACAATCTCCTGCTCTTTGTCTCCACTGTCAACCCCTTTACTCGATTCAGCATCGGCAACTGGCGCAGCAATGTCGTCCGTCTCTTTGTTCTCCATTTCAACCATTTGGCTATCCGGCTTCTCGTCTACAAGTTTAGGTTCGTCGGTCGCGTCCTGGTGCTCTGGCTTCGCGACATCTGATTCGTCAACCGCTGGCTCGTCGCCCCCGGATTCATTGGTCGCAGGCGCATCCTCAAGTTCTTCCTGGGCCTCTGCTTCTCCTTTGTCGTTATCGGCCTCTTCGAGTCGCGCAACAAGATCTGCCTTAAGGCCGTGTTGTGGAAGATCACGGTTCTTAAGCTCGGCTTTGAGGTCAACGACCTTCAGCTTTGCCCAGTCGGTCATGATGGAGGAATCGGGCAATCGTTGAAGCTAATTTTGTTTAAAACGTATTCCCATAAACTTTTGCGCTGGTCTCCAGACCCTGGGACTAGAAGAAAATTAAAGATAAGAGGATGAAAAAATTGGAGGAAATTGAAGTTGTAAAAAGCTCGAAACAACTTTCATGCTGTCGCAAATCTAAACACCAACAAGTTGTGTCGTCCAATAATGTGTCACAGTGCAAGAGCATTATGTCAGCAGAACCGGCCCACTCACGTTGAGCCATACCTGGAAGGTAGCGCCACATGTTTGATTCCTCAATTCCTGAGTCAAACTTGAGATGTTATGAAGCAAATATAGAGACATGAGGGCGTGCCTTGAGCATCGAAAGTTTAACCATGACCCATCATAGTATTCTATAATGTCTGTTTCTATGGAAATTGAGTCAAAGTGATACCGATGGTCACATGTC
This sequence comes from Fusarium venenatum, assembly GCF_020744135.1. Classification (NCBI taxonomy): domain Eukaryota; kingdom Fungi; phylum Ascomycota; class Sordariomycetes; order Hypocreales; family Nectriaceae; genus Fusarium; species Fusarium venenatum. Next base: position 6,183,322 of record NW_027072131.1, read on the forward strand.
GTCTTATGATGTGCCGCATGCAGCTACTAGATGATAGTGGGCCATGAGGAGCAAAGTAAGTCTTGACCATCCAATTAATTGTTGCCTGTTGACCTGGCCATTGAGAACAAGCAAGAGGCGTACATACCGCTTACTACAGAGGCCACCATACGGGTGTATACTTATGGGCTTTCCAAGGACTGTAGTCCATCTTGAGGGGTCATAGTCGTATTTATGGTGTTTTTCAGGTCATCATGAGTTCCGTCACCCTCATGTCTTGGCTCAGATACTCATGAGCTAACTACATATGTAGAGCATAGATCCTAACCTAATTCACTATCCAAATCATACTGGTCTTTGTAATCCCTTCCATTTTCCTTCAACGTATGTTCCAATAAGCCTATTCGAAAGAAGCTACGAGTGTTTCTATTGTTATCCTTCTTCGATAAGCTCAGTAGGAATGAGGTGATGTCCTAGACTTGACCCGCCATGACCCCTGTTTCCCCCTGGCTCATGGGCATGTCCGACTTCATCACACGACCAGACCACATCCCGCGTTACGAATTGAGAGCTGGAGCTCCCCGAGCTTGTGTGGGTCCCGCGTCATTGCTGGCTGTTTACCTTTTATGTGGCATATTAGTGCCACTTCGTGACCTCAATCTCCGCACTTTCAACGACGACGCAAACCTTAGGTAGGCACATTCATTTTGAGCAGTTCAATACAAGCAGCTGTGAGATGATTGCAGAAGGCGACCAAACAATTGAATTAAATAGAGAGCTCCTAGTCTTTTTGGTATTTTCTTAGGGTTCCTCACGCTCAGCTGTCAAATACATAAATACATGGAAATTGGTCTCAATCGGGGCTATGCCTGAGCCCATCATAAACTCTTAATTCGTACACGGCACTTACTGCCAGGGATCTTAGACGTCGAGACCATCGACGACAACGCCCTTGTTCCAGGTCCACTGAAGGCGCCTGGCCACCTCCAACGAAGTAGCATCATCAATCAAGGCGCTGACAAGATAGAGGGCAGCATCAATTCCAGAGCTGACACCTCCAGATGTCACCACACGAAGACCACCGAGTCGCATGGCGGCACGACGAACAATTGACTCACGGCGTGTGTTGGAGTCCTTGAATGACATGCTTCCCTTTCTGTGTGTCATCATAAGTCAGTTGACTGTCTTAAACTCAATGCATGATAAAGTGGGGTAAAATTATAACGTACCGGGCTGCCGAAGGGCGACGTCCCTGACCAGCATCAGACTTGCGGCGGATGTATGGGCTCTCGTCTTCGCCGAGATCGAATCGTAGGTTGTTGACAACATAGCGAGCGTCTTCTACCACATCGGTACGCTCCTGGAGGTTTACGGTAGCAGCATCGCTGCAAATGTTCTCAAACGAAGTAAGGTAATCGGGGTGGGTGGTGGCAGACAAGCCAGAGAGGATGCCCTGCTTGCCAAGGAAGAGGGCACCGGTGCAGATGGAAAGAATCGTGCGCTCGCGAGCGGGATCACGCTTCTGAAGCTCTGAGAAGTCGGTGATTAGAGAGAGGGGTTGAAGCTCTTTAGCGACGACCTCCTTGGAGTTACCACCGACGACGACGAGGATATCAAAGTCCTCGAGACGGTCGTGTGCCTCCTTGTAGGTGATCTGGGCACCAACGACGACACCCTGGTCCGAGATGACCTTGGCTTCGGGGCCGACCACGGTGACTTCAAAGGCCTTGCTGTCTGTCGGAAGGGGTAAAGTGATCAGCGGGAGGGGTAAAGCCAAATAGGGTATTGTACTGTAGTGTACTGCACGCTGCAACACATCCCGAAAATCGAGCGGTACTGCACTGCACTGCACTGTACTGTACTATACGGGTAGAGGACTACTTACTCTCAGGATCCTGGAAGTTGTGACAAGCAGAAGTAAAGACCTCGAGCGCGCCGGCGAAGTCCAGAAGATCGAACTTTTCGTGGATAGCGAAGAGAACGTCAACAGGCTCCTGATCAGCGATGGCTGAGGTCTTCTGAGCACTCATCTTGGCGGTATTGTTGGTGGTTTGGAAGAGGGTTTGAACTGAAGAAGAATTGTGACGGATTGAAAAGTCAATGGATGTGAGTAAGTAAGCAAGCACTAAATATGGTGCTGGCTCCTAGAGTATGTAAGAAGGTTGTTGTTATTGTTGCTGTAAGTGGTGAGTCGAATTGGTTGTGAAAGATCTGAATAAGGATGAGAAAGGAAGGAAAAGAGAAAGAAGATGAACAAGAGCAGATGGACGTTTTTAAATACAGCAAGGAATGTCTTGTGGTTGCGTGCCCTGAAGCTTTCCCCTCATCGATTTAAACTGCAACCACCTCAGTTCAAACTAGACTGGTGACTGGCGACTCGCTCAAGGTGGCTCGATATCTGGTGTGATCTGCTATTCAGAAAGTCATGTACAGTCTTGTCTGCAATTGCGCTAGCTGAGGAAAGTGCGGGGTTGTTAGCTCAATGAATGGGTCCTTGGCTCAAGTCTAAGGTACCCCCGAAGGCTGTCTCCATCCGCGAAGGAAAAGTATAAGGAACAATACTGGGATTCAAGCGGATGGCCGTCCGATCAGCTTTCTGCCGGACCCCACTATAGTGTATTACTGAAAGTGCCTGGAGTGCCCCTCTATGGCACGACTTCCATCCGCCGTTTTCAGTGACCAGCCCCTACCTCCTCCAGCGGGTACGCTCCACTCAACGCCACAAACTCGCACCACCTTTTGAATCAGCTGCAAGGTTAACCGCGCCGCGCCGCGCCGTAAAATCATGCTGTCTTACTGAATAGCTTCACCTAGATTAAACCTCCAGCGGTATCAAAAACTCATTCCAGGATCCACATCCAAACGGGCCTCACCACCTCGGTCTGCTCACCTTGAGTCTCACGAGCCTGGTCGGATGAGGCCGTCACGCCAATCATGGCTTCATCGGCGTACGTCATATTACTCCCTGCAGAAAACTCCATCCAAATTCCAACCGTTCATCCACGCATCAACGCTGCGAGCTCCCCTTACCCCGCGACTCGTGCCTCATGATCTTCCATTTCATCTCCTCCTTTGGCTTCTGCAACACTCAACTCCCTCGAGAATTACTTGTCCGTTCCTCGCTGACACTCATCCCCACTTGTCTAGGTCGCTAAAGGACCTCTCAAAGGCGATCGTTGCCTACCTCTCGCAGCCAACCCCTTCCCTCCCCGACGACTTAGTACAGACTATCGATGCATATCTCCGCCGACACCAGAAGCAAGATGACGCTGCAGCCGATCGTCTGCAAGAGGAGCTGTTCTCCATCTTCGATAGACATGTCAAGGACAAACCTACCACTTTTGCGCCCTTCCTGACCATACTTCGCCAGCTGCTACCGACACTCCGGACTCCCGAGCGTATCTTTGCTTGGTGGGACTCTTGTTCTGCACTTCTGGCCAAGTCCTCTCCCGAGAAAGGAGTTGTGGAAGAGTCGCTGGCCAATATTATGGAGATAATCAAGATTGCGGAAGAGGATCATGATGGATCTGAAGCTGAGCTTGCTTCTAATCCGTTGATCGACCGTTTATTCACAGGATGGATGGAGAAACTCTATCCCTCTGTATCTGAAGCTCTATCAAATCTCGAGCCGAACGAAAGAATAACTCGGGAAGCTCTCGTACAGTTTGGGAAAAAGCATCCCAAGGTAGGCTTGTTCCCAACATCATGTTTGTGGTCTATTATCTAACTTGGACAAGGAACTCTTTACAGCTCTGGATCGTTATTTTGTCAAAAAGCAGTACCGCAAGGCTGTCTTGCGGTTTTTGGGTGACTACCTTCAGAGTCAGCCACCGCATCTTCATCAAATCTTACAAACACCACTATTCGCTGATATAATGAAGTGCTTGCTGCAGGACACCTCGACAACTATTGTATCAGCTGCACTGACAGTTCTCACAATGCTTCTACCCCAGATGCCAAGTTCGCTCGTGCCACATTTGCCTACACTATTCAACATTTATTCCAGGCTGCTGTTTTGGTCGCGAGAGCGAGCTGGAATAGTTGAGCCTCAGGCAGAGGACGCAGATGCAGCCAGCTGGGAGGAATGTGGTTACGAAGCAGAAGTTGATGACCACCCTATCTATCATCTTCTCAGTTACTATACCATTGTCTATGGTTTATATCCTATCAACTTCATGGACTATATCCGCAAACCCCAGAGATACTTACGACACGCCAACGTGGCTAACGCCAATGACATGGAAGTGCAACCCACTGAGATGCGGGATCAGTCTGAAAGGTTTCGTCGATGTCATTTACTTCATCCGAACTTTTTCACTCTCACAATTGATTCCGAAAAAAATGATTTTGGTCGTTGGATAAAGAGCGAGGCCTCAGAAGTTGTCGCTGAGTGCATGGCGTTGTGCACCCTGTCAGAGTCTGATCAATCTGTTGTGCATGCCTTATCCACTTCGGAGACTTTTACACTGAACGAGGGTCATGCTAAAGATGCTCAAGATCCATCACTCCACCGGCCAATAATTGAGGCTTCTGGTGGCTACCATTTGCCCATGTCTGCTAGCATGGATTCCATAGCGAGCAGTCGCCGGCCATCCGCGCTGGTTAGACGGGGGTCTCAGTCAAGCATCCCCTCTACTCGGAACTCTATTGATGCCAGGATAAGAGAGCCCAGTATCGACAGCCCAACATTGGGGCCTCACCTTGTCCAGTCGGCATCTCATACACAGCTGCAGGATATGATCCAATCCAATAAAGTCATCAAGTCTGGTCTCCATCAGTCCCTGGCCAACGACAGTGTACCGTCGCTCTCGCTCAGTAACCAAGACTCTGTTGCAGATCGGCCCGGCCCATCAACGTTGGGCGCACGCCCAACTGTCAGTACTCCTCTTTCATTGACTGAAACCAACACGCAAATATCTCATCTTCAACGTCAAATCCTGTTACTGCAGAATGACCTCAATTTTGAACGGTATCTGAAGCAGCAGCACATGGCGCACATTGGCGATTTGCGAAGACGGCATATGGACGAGGCAGTGACGGAGGCAGAGACCCAAAATCTCTTGATCACCAATCGTAATCTGAAGCATCGGTTCGAGGAGGCTAAGAAGGCAGAGATGCAGGTTCGGAAGGACTCCGAGAAGAGTCGTGCTCTAGCGAAGAAGTGGGAAGCCGACCTTTCCACTAAGCTTAAGAAGCTACGTGACGAGTCGAAGAAACTCAAGTCAGACTACGAAACCCTCCAGAAGGAGTTGGATAATTCGACGGCAGAGCGTGACAAGCTGAGGGTGCTCCTATGTGATGCTGAGGTCAAGGAAGTTAATTGGAAGCAGAACATGCAGTCAATTGAGCTTCACAGTGCTGAAATTGATCGGTTAAAGAGCGAAGTGGCCAGGCTCACAAGGGTGGAGCGTGACTACCAAGCCAAGGAACTGGAGCAACAGAGAGCCATTGCTGCTGCTACGGGAGCTGAGAACAAGATGGAGGCATTGAGTCTGCAACTCGCTAGCCGTGAAGGTGAAATAGATCGGACCAGGAAATTGTTTCAGGGCCAAATCGCAGCACTCCAGACTAAGTTATCCGAGGCCCTTGAAGAAAGAACTAGGCCATCTCGAGACAAGAAAGAGGCCATCGAGTCGACGCTCGCGGCAAGTCGAGAAAAGCAAGCTGAGTTACAAAGGCAGTGCGATCTTCTTATGCGCAAGTATACAGCCCTACAGTCATCTCTTCTGGATATGAAGACAGAAACAAAGCCCGGCCAGCTCAGGATCGAGACATCAAATTCATCAGAAGCTGAGCAGGGTTCTTTTTCTGTATCAACAAGCCCGGTCATGATGAAGACTAGACCGCCCCGTGTGCTGTCGAGTCCCGATGTTGCAGAAGGCACTGCATTCAATGTTACGCCGCCTCTTGATCAAAGGCTCGAAGCTGCGATATCGCCTAAATCAGCGGGTTGGACACATCCTCCAGGATCACCGGATACGTCGTCTCTTTCAATGAGTCCTGACCATCTCCGATTTGGGCGTGGAGAAGCAGGTCGGTTACTTGCGAGAAGCCACTCCGACCTGTTTGCTACTGCAACACAAAATCGGCTCCGGAAGGACTCGAAAGACAAGGGAAAGGACGAATCAAATGGCAAGAAGGATAAGAAACCGTCTGCGTTGAGGGGGATTCGAGGGTTTATGTATGAATGATGAGGCATGATATAGTTAGCAACTAGGAGCGGCAACGGATAGGCTAGGACCCGCTTGGATAGGGCGCATTTGATTTTGATAAATCCCCGAGGCTCGATGCCTTTTGCTTTCCTTTAACATAGATACCAGAGATAATATGTGGTTTCGCAAGTGAGTGAACGACAGAGCTGATTCTACTCAGGCTCATAAGCAGTAGACTGCGTGTCGTTTACAACAATTGGACGGCTTCCGTAGCTCAGTTGGTTAGAGCGTCGTACTAATACTTCAATCTGAATATTCAGTAATGCGAAGGTCTCAGGTTCAAGCCCTGGCGGGAGCAATCCCAACGCCTTCCGATTGTTATTTTTGAAATTCTGTACATCTATTTTTACTTCAGTCCTTCTGTCTCTCTATCTCCTGCTGGGATGGCACGGTCGAGCATTGTTGGATGAAGTCTAGAAAAGCACGGTGCCTTATGTAAACAGGGCTGAGTGGGATGCAGATGCGGGGTGAATGAGGATCTTAAATGGCCAACAGGGAAGGACCTTCTTCTCCTTCCGTTCTTATATATTTAACGCATTGGCGTCATTTCCGAGTAATGCCTTTGGCCATTTTAGATTGGCTGCTTGTTTCTGATAAAAATCACTCGCTTCATCCGAGGGGATTTCTTCTTTTTCAAATAAGATCGCGATCTGTGGACAGCTGAGCTCTTCATATTCGTTGTGTTTCTGACTGTGTCTTGTTGTACGTCATTCTGGACCCGACGTGACCATGTCTTGAGACATGTTTCTCGTCTGATGATTCAGATTTTGAGACCGTTCAGAGCTACGATGAAGATTGACCGGGATAGATGGGGTTTCTGCTTTTAGCTGACGCTCTAGATTTTCCAAAGATCAAGCCCGTGTCATTGTCTGTGTTGCGATGTGCGCATCCTTTATAGGAGATGGACAGGGGTCGATGTCTGTGAGCTTGCGGAGGAGAGATATGTATCTGGTGAGAATAAACCAGCGACACGTGATGGCGGTGAATTGCTATGTCAGTGAGAAAAAGAGGTCAGTTATCAGTCTAATATAGGTCAATTAGCAAACATCATACACGACCTTCAAAAGAAGACCGGAATAACAGACTGGTTCTGGATGTGACATTGGGTATGGTGTGCATCTACTGCAAGGCCGATCTGCTCGCGCCAGCCGCATGGATAATGATAATGATATTCCATGTCACCCAATCTGAGCGAATTATAGCTAGCCAGTGTATGTATGCAATCAGTCCCCCGCGTGCTAATAAGTGTTAGTCAAGCCGCTGGTTGGTTGGTTGGTCTGTTGAGTGAACCGCTCTCGCACAGTTGCATAAAGATGGGATAGGATAATTGCAGACATAGGCTGTGCTGTGCTGCACGCAAGAGAAAAGATGAAACTAGAAGATCAGAGCGGTGTAGGCGATTGAGCCGAGGAATGCGCATATCAAACGGGTTGGGAACTTTTGCAGAGAATGTCGGTTTGGCCTTGTTGGTGGTACCTGAAGGTCTGGTGATGAGAGACACTCGAGTCACTGACTACGTGGCCATTGTTCGTGGTTAAGTCGTGCAAATGATAAGAGTCTTTTATAGCGTTTCTTGGCCAAATTCCGTTGTTCTTATCGTGGTTGTGCTGGAATGTTGATTCTTTGCTCTGTAACAGGTACTCAACTGACAGGAACAAAAAAAGAAAGGCCGTTGGCTGGAATGACGTAGGATGTTTGTGACACGTGAAGGATAATGGCCGCTAGCGTATGTCGTCAGCGGACCTGAGGCTCCTGGCGGCCCCGCCATCGGGGGCATTTGTTTCAGTGGAGTTGCCCAGCGGTTCCAGTGTGTTGGGCCTGTAGAGGCGCCTGAAGCGACAAGGGCCCTAGGTTGAGTTGTTCTGGGGTATGTTGATATCATTAGGTTCCGTCGCATTGGATCAAACAATACGATGTGAAAAGCATTGCATTTAACGGGCCGTTGAAAGAGGCTTTTTTGTTTATTATTAAATTTTAGAGCCGAGTCACTGCTTATTTACTGTACAATTCTTGCCAAGAAAAGGACGGTTTACAGAGATTATTTGCTGCCTGGGCTTGACTCATTCTCTGTAATTGCCATTGTTGGTGGTTTGTAAACATTGCTATTGTCTGTCCCCCTTCTCATCACCGCATTCAGCCGCTAAACCTCGGGTCTACCAGCCACGCTGTGTCTCTTGACTCTCAAACACTAGACCTACATAGACTGATTCCATTTCTATATCAACGCTGCCTCCCGAAATATTTCTCGTTGAAATAAAAAACAACAAATACCTATACCTAGCAATAGTCTTGGCCTTGGCCTTCGCTACCTTTGTTCATACACACACCCACGAAATTTAAGCACCCGCTACCTACACACCACCACCACAAGACAAGGTCGAACCCGCTAGCCTACCTACTCTCTTTTTTCTTTTACGCCCGTCTTTTTTTCCACTTCTTTAAATATACTCATCTTGCTTCACCTATTTTCCCTTTCCCCTTCTTTTCTCTTTCCTTTTTTTGCTTCTTTCCTCCTTTTTCGTGCGACTCGGGTTTCCTTGCCCCCCTTTTCGCTCTCTTCGTCCTTTTTCAACGGGAGGATTCAACTCCATCCCCCCCCCCCCCACTTGGCAAAACGTCGCGGCCAACACCCACAATCATGTCGTCGCTCGAAGCCAAGATCGTCGTCCTCGGCGCTCAAGGCGTTGGGAAGACATCCCTGGTTATGAGATACTGTAAAGGCGCTTTCAACCCTGCTCAGATCACTTCCACCGTCGGCGCCAGCTTCCTCACAAAGCGCGTCGTCGACTCCGACTCAGATACCGTGGTGCGCCTCCAGATATGGGATACAGGTTGGTCTTGATAAGGAGTCCAAGAAGTCAGTTACCATAATACTAACGCAACCTCGCAGCCGGACAAGAGCGCTTTCGATCCATCTCTCGACTCTACTATCGTGGCGCAAATGCCTGTATTCTCTGCTACAGCATCACCGACGCGCAATCCTTTGCGGACATGGGTGTGTGGCTCATGGAACTACGGCGAAACCTTCCCCACGATGTTGTCCTTCATGTAGTTGGTACAAAAGCCGACATTGTCGCCCGCGAACCCTCAGCCCGCCAGGTCCCATTTGAACGATGTATCGCCTACGTCGCTGAGAACCTCGCTCCAGGCGTGGGTAGCACACCTCCCCCGACAGCGACTCCCTACCACATTCCTACGCCCATGTCGGGAGGCCAGGCCATGTCACCGCCATCCATGGAACTTCACAGTCCCAGTTCGAAGAGGAGCTCGGGCTTCTGGGCACAAGAAGTGGGGTGGGACGCCTGCCATGAAATCAGCGCCGAGACGGGTGAGGGTGTCGAAGAAGTATTCCGGGTCGTCACACGTAAACTTGTCGAGCAGAACCGCAAGATTCAGCAAGCTCTTCTGATGGCTACCGCTATTCCCGGTACACCAGGCTACGAAGCCGGTATGGACGGTGGCTACTTTGCGGGTGCTGATGCTCGGGGCAGTTTCCGTGTAGGCCGTGACCGTCGCAGCTGGCTATTCTCACCTGCTTTCTCCCCTGCCATAACAGTCGAGCAGGCGGGAACTCAAGAGCAAACAAATCCAGAAACTCGCAAGGAGACAAAGGGATGTTGTTGACGTTTTGGAACGACCCGGTTGGGAATTAGACGAAGAAGACACGGGCGAAGCGAAACGAAGCGAAACGATGTAGACGTTGTATGGACATAAGAAGTCATGCCAGCAACAACACCAGTAACAACGAATCTCCACGGCGACGATAGGAGATGAGCTTTAGGAGTTTCTTCGACGACTCAGCGCATTTGTTTGATACCCGGTCTCTGCCTTTTCCCTTTTTCACATTGGTCTTTTTTTGTATGCCGTATTTTGCGGTTTGGTTACTTACATAGTTGGGGTGTTATCAGGTCTTTTCCAATGCATGCATGGTCTTCCCTTTTTCTCATCTCATTCGACTCATGACTCCAGGCAGGTCCTCTTTTGTTTTTATTGTGTTTTTATCCATGTTTGGAGTTGGAGGATAAGGGTCATAGGAGCGCGATGAAGTAGATATATTTCTTTTGTTTTAGAATATAGCATATATTATTGCCCACGGTCGAGTTTGCTTGTTGAAACTTGAAAGATGATTGATAACTGGGCTTACAAGGGTCGTTGTAGACAGGAACTCGTTATGACCGATAACGAACAGAAGCTAAGCCGGCCCCATCCGATCCCCCACCCCCACTTGTTCCGGCATCTGGCGGGAGTTTAATGCGGGGGACATCCGACTCCGGCCGCTATCCGCTCGTCCTAGAAGCCTGTCGTCAGATACTTATTTTGTCGCAGATTTATTCTTCTCTCTTTAACCACCAATTCTTCAGTCTTCTTCGACTCGAAACTCTCCATTGCTGTCGCACATTTCTTAACAATGGCTCAACCCAAAGGAAACCTCGCAAACCTCCTCCCACCATCGTGGAAAACTTCGGTGACTGCATGGCTCGCTGAAGACACACCCTCCTTCGATTACGCCGGCTTCGTCGTTGGTGACGGTCCTCGCGTCGCTACCCTCTGGGGCAAATCGAGTGGTGTCATTGCTGGCCGCCCCTTCTTCGACGAGGTCTTTGCGCAATGCGGCTGCACGGTCGAATGGCACGCTGAGGAGGGGAATGATGTTGATTTGAGCAGTGGCAAGCACCGAGTCGCAACTGTCAAGGGTCCTGTACGCGGCATTCTCCTTGGGGAGAGAGTTGCGTTGAACACCCTTGCGCGATGCTCCGGTGTTGCGACCAAGAGTTCAAGGCTTGTATCTATTGCGCGCAAGGCTGGATACACGGGCGTGATTGCAGGAACACGAAAGACGACGCCGGGTTTCCGCCTTGTTGAAAAGTACGGCATGTTGGTTGGTGGTGCCGACGCTCACAGAATGGATCTTAGCGCCATGATTATGCTGAAGGACAACCATGTCTGGAGCCGGGGCAGTATCACTGATGCTGTCAAGGCTGCCAAGTCAGTCGGAGGATTCAGCATGAAGGTCGAGGTTGAAGTGCAGAGCGAGGCGGAGGCAGACGAGGCGATTGAAGCCGGTGCTGACGTTGTCATGCTGGATAACTTCACTGGCGATGGCGTCAAGGTTGCTTCTCGTAGTCTTAAGGAGCGCTGGCAAGGGAAGAGGCACTTCCTGTTGGAGGTTTCTGGCGGTCTTCAGGAGGATAACTTTGAAGCATATTTGTGCAATGGTAAGTGTCGCTCTATTCCTTATGATGTATTTACTAACTGCTGTGCTCCAGATGTCGATATTCTGTCAACAAGTTCGATTCACCAGGGTGTGCCGCACATAGACTTTTCACTCAAGATCGAGCACTAAGTCATAATAACAAAATAATGAATACCATACTACCCATTCAACAGCAACATTGTTCATGTAATATCTGTTAATTTACTATGAAGTCGATTTCGTCTCCGGGCCGTACTGACATTAGGTCAGTTGAACTGTCGTGCCTTATACCTCATACCTCAGTTCCATCGGCGACATGGGCACCCGCCATTCTAGCCTCAATACCGTTTTCTCCGCCTTGAAGATGGCTTGTGGGACTATTCTTCACCAAGGGTTCCTTCTCTCTTCCAACAACTTTCGTATTGTCACAGCAAGACACGAGCATGCTGCTCTCATTCCTTGTCGATGGGACGTCCAAGGCAGGGTTAGATGTGAAGAAGTCGGCAGGACGAAGATGGACCTGTTGGATTTCAACCGACCTATCTTCTCGTTAGCAATTCTGCACTGAAAATCAGGGTGACCAAACACAAACATGACAGGCCAATCCTCAACTCTCGGGTTGTGAGTGAGACCGAAGGATACCCACACGACGGGGCTACTTCGTCGGCCTTTCTTACAATCCCCACGATCACCATTCGTCGCCTCTCCATCACCCTCGTCTGTGAACCAGTCTCCTCTTTTGACCATATCAGACACTCCCCCAGCCTCGCCATTACTCTGGTTTGTGAACTCACCCGCCGCCCATAGCTCACCATCACGATAGCCAGTGAACCAGACGTTATGCTGAGCGAAAGGGGCTCTAGCGGCAGCCACGCTCGTCGCATCTGCTAACATCATCTGAGTCGCTGGTGGTATGAGCTTGTATCCCACTGGTCGACCTGACATAGCGTTGTGCTTTGTAGCATTCTCCAGTTTGATGAGACGGTTCAAACGTGGCTCAGCATCTGTCCATGAAGCCTTTGACACTTTGTTGCGCTCGACTTCGTACAAGTTTCCTCTTGGGTTGGTCTTTGGATCAACAGGTTTTCCGATGCTCTCTTCCACAACGATTTGCGTATCCTGGGCGTTATACGAATCAACGGCTGGGTCAATCCGTACTGAGAAAATATGCTGATGATTCTGTGCGAGAACACCAGGCGCAACCACATTGCCATACCGACTTGTCTTGTCCTCGTCTATCCCAACGACGCTGACAACGCCAGTTGCTCGAGTCTCAATAGTGATATTTCCAGCGAGACCAAGCTTGTATGCAAATATATATTCATAATTCGCAACTGTGACTATGAATTGCACGACGAGCTCTCTCATGCGCGTGACGACAGCTCTGTTGGTACGGAAGTTTGTGTGTTTCCACAAGATACCGTTGTCTTGCTCGTGCAAGCATATAACGGATTTTGCAGGGGTTGGTAGACCATCTGGACCAGCAAGATAGGAGTCGACATAATGAATTGCCCCGAGGCAGTCGCATCCTAGCTGAAGATTGTTGGCAGCTCTTCCGACACCTCCATCTCCAAGATCAAAAGCATGCTTGCGGTGAAAAGGCGGGCGAGGATCGCCGTATGGAACGGTCAGTTCGCTGTAGCTGAGACGATACAAGATACTTCGATTCTCGTAGCAGACGTCGTGAAGAACAGCACCCTCGCGCGGAGTAAATCCGAGACGGAACCGCCATTTCTGCCATTCGATCAAACCATCAGACGAGACCGTGAACGAGGCACCCTCAGGCTGTGTCACATTGAGAGGCTTCAGGTCTTCACGAAGGGGTCTGTCCAGTAGTTCTGGGACATGCTCTGCTGCGTGACTGTTTTGGAACAGATCCTTTGGCGATGCACCCCTTTCTTTGGCCTTGAAGTCATCGTCCGAGCTGCCTGTAGCAAGTCGATCAACACGAATGATGGTTCTCGTCTCCAGATCCATAACTGGAATGATAGGTATAGGATAGGCATAGTGGTTTGAGTCAGGATTGTTGTGAGATACATTCTTTCCAAAAACGAGGCCTTGCATGTAACGAGATGGATAGCCATCTTCAAAGGTTCCGCCGTATGGCCAAGGATCTATGCATACAGCGAAGCCTTCTGGCAGTGTGAACTCCGACATGGCGTCTTTAAAGAGCTGCGATTCAACACAGGCATCTTGAAATGTTTCGACCTCAACTCTTAGGCATAATTAGCAAATAGTTTAGTTCATGGACAAGTTGTGAACACACATTGCAATATTGGGATGCGCATATTGCTCGAGGACGGCTTTGGAGACAACCTCGCCTTTGTCCACATCAACAATTGTGCGAGTGTATTCTCTCGTGCCAGTAATGATGTCGTATTCGACCTCAGCACAACGTACAGGCCGAGGAGTCATCTCATCAAGACTGCCATTGTGCTCAGCGATCAAGAAGGGTACGAGATCATCCTTCTTGGGCTCCTGGAGCTGGATCGAACGAAAGAAGAGGGAGGTTTCGGGGCCATGGTGTTTCAATACACAGTTGCGAGCCATAACAAACTCGTCCCGAGAAAGTTGGGCCAGAGGGTGAGGCTTCGATTTCGTCATCGCTTATGCAGACACGGAGACGAAAGAAGGTGTAGAGAGAAGAGTCGAGCGACAGATGTAAAAAACGGTTTAGAAAGGCTTTATATCCAAGCACACCTACTTGAAAGGCATATGAAATACAACGTCTCATTCACCGAGCTGACTAGAAACATGCGAATCCATGCTATATATTTCTCTCTTGGCATGCCTGTTGCCGTCAGCTTGGCCCAACCATGAAGAAGCATCAGACATGATCCTCCACCAGGCTGCTTAAAACAGGCGTCATGTTCTGTAGAAAGCCACAAGCCAACATCATATCGGATAGCCAATAGCCGATGATTGGGCCCATAGGAGGAAGGTCGTCGAGGTTCGTTGTCGGTAGTCATCCTATTGTGGTACGTAAATGGTAACTTCCGGTTGATCAATGTCCCTCGCCTCGCCAAGTTGTGCCTTTGCCCCTGTTCCTTTTGAGGGAGAAGGAGGGAAGTGGTATCATGCGAGAATGCTTGCACTGCATCAATAGTTTAGGATGCATCAGTTAGGCGGAAACGTGCAGGTCGATTGGCCGTCAAATTGAGGTGTGAGCGATCTCAGCCATTACAGAACTACCATATCATATTCTAAGATGCCAACAACCGGTAATGACTCCGTCGTCAGGTTACTCATTTCATATCCTAAAACATTAAGGATGACTTTTCTGTTACTCAATACCTAGCGAGACATCATACTTCACAATGGTCAATAAGAATTTAGGCTGGTAGATTCTTTGGTGCTGAAGTAGATAGACATCTTAGACCATGCAGCACATCACAAATGTCATCACATAATCAAATCAACGGGAACAACTGTCAGCGAAATCATTGTGATATTCGTGTCTATCGACGTGCTTCTATGAGCATTGAACAAGTAATCAAATATGCTTTGGTAAACCCCAAGGCAGCCAAGACTCAGTCAACCCATATGTAACCTAGAGTCAGGCAATGAAGAGAAGACGCGACCTTGTAAAAAAAGCCAGCACAGACACTCATCGTTCACCCTCGCTCCTTACGCGCCATCCCTGTTTAATATCATTTTGTTTCATAGACGCCAGGCATGTAAAGTTAAGACCATGATGAGAAAGTTGGCCGTGTGGCCCAATGTTGAACGAAGAAGATCGTTAAGTACGATGATGCATAACGTACATTGAAGAATCGAAATGAAGAGAAAAAGGAAACAGTTGCTGTAGACGTGGTTGGGAGGCTACGCCTTCTTCCACCTCACTAGATACAAGTTCTTGCCTAAGAAAGATTGACAGGGCTGTTCTGTAAGATGGATGTAGAAGTGCGCCTTTTCCGATCAGTGAGGACTGTGTCTGTGCTCCTAAACAGTAACACGTTTGGCTCCCTCGGGCTTGAGGACGTTGTCGCCGTAGCGGCCACCAAAGTTACCTGGACATTCAAAGTTAGTCTGGCTCCAAAACAAAAGGGTTGAAGTGATGCATACCCTGAGGGTTGTAGTTGCAAACTGTGTACCATGAGGGGAAGCTGAGGACAGTCCCCGCAGCGCACTTGACAGTGGCACAGCCGACCTTGGTGGAGTCCTTCCAGACAACCTGGGTGAAGTGACCGTAGAGGTCAATGTTCATGTCGGAGGGGGGGTTCTCCTGGCCATAGAAAGCCCAGTTGGACATCTCACTGTCGTACCACTGGTTGGTAATACCACCAGCAGCAGCCTTGTTCTTGAGTCCATCAATGTCGCTGGTAGCACCCCAGGATGCGAGGTTCTGGCCGTAACCGCCATTCCCTTGGTCCCTATCGAATTTGTTAGTGAAAATGTCGCTAGGTGTACAAGTATCAACTTACATGTCGTGCTCGAAGACACAGCCGTTGGCAGTGTTCTCGGCGTAGCCGGCGAGCTCATCGTCCCACTCAAGAGCGGGGGCAGAGTGGTTCGCGCGGTGGATGTTGTGGTAGGCAAGCATGACGGTGTCGTAGGCACCCTCGAGAGAAAGATCAGAGGTGTCGATGCTAGCTTCAACGGTGACCTTGGGCTCGGCACGGGTGGGGGTAGGCTTGACGACCTTCTTGATGGTAGTCTGGGCCTTCTCGACGACTGGCGCAGGGGCCTCGTAAACAGGGGAGGGAGCGGCAGGCTTCACAACGACCTTCTCCTCGCTGTACTCCTTGACAACCTTGGAGGTAGGCTTAGGGTCGACCCAGACAGTGACGACTTTAGGCTTAGCAGGTTCCTCCTTGACGACAGGAGCAGGAGCCTCCTCCTTGACAACGACAGGAGCAGGAGCGGGCTGCTCCTTGACGACCTTGACAGCTTCCTGGGTGACCTTGGGAGCCTGGGGGGCCTCGTAGACAGTGGCGGTGTGAGCAGCCTTCTTGGGCTCAGCACCTTCAGTGACAACAACAGTGACAACCTCGTAGACCCATTTGGTCTCCATGGCACGCTCCTGAAAAGCGTTTCCAATGGGACTGGCCGAAGCCAGAATGGCGCTAGCGCCGACCATAAACAAAGATGTCTTCATGATGATCGGTGAAGAGGCACGAGTGGAAATTTGGTGAACTGGAGATAGAGTTAGTTATATACGGCTGCAAGATTTTAGGTGTGGCTGTTTTCGGTTCAGTAAACGTCAGACCAATGCCGCTTGGCAATAGCTGTTCCCGTGTCTTGGATGAATGCGATGAGGCTAGCTGGTAGCGAAGGCGGAATGGTGATTCTTTTTGGAAATGTGTGGGTAAAAACGTGTAAGACATTTGGTGTTGAGACAAAATCGGGGGTTAAAAATAGACGTGTCGATATATCGAGTCCAAGGAGGTTCCCTCGCTGGGATATAAGTAAGGGCTTGGTTGCCGCTATCGAGGTTGACGACAAAGACACTGCCCTTGTTGTTCGGCGATATTCTGTTCATGGCAGAACCGAGTCGGCGTCATTGAAAGGGAGGTTTATCGAACAAGACCTCCCTCAAAGACTGACGTAGGTGTAGAACAAGGCAAGACAAAGAGGACAAGGCAGGCTGACGCAGGTACACAAGTGTGCAAGGTTCAGACAATGATGATTCAGAATATGCTTACCTTTAGTGTGTTGTCTGTTGGTATCGGATGTGATTCAGAACCAGTCTGATGAGCGGATGACAGCACTGTTGGATTTGAGATTCCGTCAAGGAGTCTCGAGAAAAAGCTTTGGTTTGGTGTGGTTGAACAATGGTGGTCGTTCAACGACGAAAGGAGTGACAGAAGGATGAACCGAAGGAAGGACGACTTGAATTGATGTTGCGGTAGGTAAGTAAATCAGATCAGATGGAGATGAGATTTTGAGGGAAGTCGTGAGATATATCAACGGTTCAACCGGAAGTCTTGGCTTTAGAGTTTTGGTTTTGAAGGAGTGGACTGCTATGTACTAGACACGCAAACAAAGGAGTGGCAGGCCCTGCTATCGTTCGACGAAGACTCTTGGAGGGGGTGAGAGGAAAGAGAAGAGGTCGAGATGGCTTCGGAGCGGACGACGACGTTAAAAAGGAACTGCTCGGCGGGTCGCAGACGGACAGGCACTGTTGGGCCAGGGGGCGGATTGGCTGAATGGTGCGGTATTGATTGGATGCTTTGCAGGGGGTATCTGGGGATCTGGCGAGCCTGTAATCGAGAATTAGCTGGGGGGTGTTGCAGATGAGAGGAGCAGGGGTGTTGGCCGAGAAGCGACGTACCTAGCAGAGTAGAGCTCTATCAGAGTAAAGAACGACGGCGGTGGAGAGCTGTTAGTGCAAAGGAATGAATGAGTAGAGAGTGAATGGTTGAAGGGTCTAGACGCGAAAAAGAGCGGAGAAGGATGGGTTGTGTTTTGAGGGAAAGTGAAGGGCGGACCCAAGGAAGAAATGAAGCTACTAATGTTTGGACTATTCGACCACCTGCCCTACTAACATGTCTGCTGTGAAGCGCTGAGCTGCCCGGACCCCAGGTCGTTTTGGTTACTGAGCTTGACTTCCAAGGAACCAAAGTCTATGGCAGCTGGCAAGCACTGGCTGGCACTGCTCGAGGTGTTGTTGTTAGAGTAACCCCTGGAACATGGAGCCGTGTACAAGACCGGCGCTAGTGCCTCACGCTAGTGCGGGATAGCCTGGGCGCTAGAAACCTGGTGGATGTCCGCTGCAAGGCACCAGGAACGAATCATGCACTAACCCATAAATCGGACGCTGACTGGACAGGTCTGTTGATTCATTTATTCAATATTGGAGTCCTCAACTATGAGCTGAGATATTGAGGAACCAATTACTAGATACCCATCGTTGTCATTGGCATTTAATGAATGCTCCAGAACTATGTAGTAATTTTGTTCTCTATGGAATTCAATTATAGATACTTGACTTGTTATACTGTACTCTTCTACTCGGCATCCGGCAGATGCACGGGCCCTGCACAATCATGATGAAACTCGTGGCTTGCTTGTTGCGTGTTGCTTGTCGACGTTCCCCTTTTGCCGCTGTTCACCTCCATCTGACGCCTCTGATGAAAGATATTCATTGTACATCACCACTTCAACTACGATGACAACTGCCGGGTCACCAATTGCATCATGGTCGCATCACGGAGGTTCGGTAGAAACATCGCATATCGGTTTCAAGACCACGACGATCATCACATGTATACTCCGCACATACCATTGCAATGCACGAATGGTATTTTCGCTAGTCGACACAAACTCACATAGCATATCTCAATATATTGCATTGCATTATCGTTGGATACAGCTTGGACTGATCTGTTGCGCTGGCGTCTGACGGCTAATCAAACACGCGACCCTGGGTAATGACACGACAAGACCCCGGTCATGCTCAAACCAAAGCGGGATGAGAATACTACCTAGACCTAGACCTTGGCCAGGTTAACAGGGCACCAGCTCAGTCTGTCTGACGCAGAATTTGTGAACGCCAACGCCAACAAAAGCTCCAGTTAGTCTCATCATCTCAGAGCCCGACGGCCCAGTCAAGACGATTTACTTTATTTCTAACGTCAAACCTTGTCGGGTTCAACAGTCTAGACTCTTCCTCGATCGATGCCGAGGCTTTGTTTTGAATTTCGATACAGCTTAACCCCCGCTCATCATTTCCTCTTGTCCATGCTTGCCACTCATGATGATCTAATGGGTTTGTTAGTGATCATGCTGGAGTAGTGGCTTTGTTTTTTTTTTGTTTTTTTTTGCTTGTTGATTACGTGGTCCTGAAAGCCACCCGAAAGTTAAAAGCCAAGTCTTCAAGCCTCTCTGGAGTTCACTAGTCGACGTTTAATTGAACATCTTTCTTAATCCGTAGTTTATTAATCAAATGCACTTATCAGAGGCGTCGATGCTCACGATTTGACTTCCGGATGCAGCGTTGCATTATGTACGCACCGCTACTTTGGTAGCAGGATGAGATGCCATCCCATCTGCCGGATCAACTCAACTCCAAAAATCGAGGTATTAAGATGAAGGTCTCGTATTATGCCGGATTGCGCACGGTGTTGATTGTGGTCAAGCTGCTGTACTGGGCTGAGGCCTGTTGTCTATTAGTCAGCATCAACAAATACGAAACGCATTCCTAATATATATCTCATACTCGTGCATCTAACGCATTGATTTGTTCTTTACTAGATCACTTCAGACTATCCTCAGCCAAGTCGGATCCAACAATCCCGTCGGCTTCAGTGACACTTCCTAGGCAGGTACGTATATGATCTTCCACCCCCTTTTTACCCTTCCATACTGCTCCGACGATTCACGCGTCTCTGAGAGATTTAACCCAATCATGTTTCCATCATAAGATATGTCCCCATCAAACAAGCTATTTGCCAGGGATTTTGAAGCGGGTTATTGTGGAGTCTCAGTTCCCTTGTCCAAAGGAAGACCCGCTGGAGCCAGCCTTGAAGTCTGAAACCGACCTAATTTGAACGATGCTCTTCTCCTGCTCCTTTCGTCATCTCCCAACCAAGGCTTTTTCTCTCTCTAAGATTGAGGTCTGTTCGTCGCCTGCTTTTCTATCTGGAATATGCCGAGCTATCCTGGCAATCGGATGTTACTACGCATTTGCGCTCATTTCCAATTCGCGAGCCGTGATTTCTCACAACATAGACATACCATACAGCCTTCCCGTAGCCAGCCTAAGATCGCTTCTGTCAACGGAATTATAGCCGCGGGCAAAGTCACTCGGCTCATTTCCTAACCTTTGTGTCCTGTCGAGTTCCACAGTCGGACATTGGCGTGTCACAGACTGATTGGCTTTTGCACACAGCCTCGGACAGGACGACGGGCTGCCTCAGGGTAGGTGGTCGTCGTGAACCCAGGAGCTTGGAACTAAGCTGAACCTCGCTCACTCTGTCTTGGCATGGCAGTCTGATATACAGTCCTGGTCAATCAGTCAATGGCTGTCCACACATGTGGAAAACAATGAATCAATCAACACATGATCATCAAAACCCGTCCATATCGAGGTAAATTACAAACTCTTGATCGACTGTAGTAGTTCAGTAATAAACCATTCATGATGATTCGACTTCTCACACCCCCTCCTCTTCTCCCTTGGACACGTTGACCTAGCCATCAATGCAATTGTCTTGAAGTCATCGAGTCGATCACAACTGCGACCTCAACTCACCTCAACTCCGAAATTAAGCGACATGACACACAATCCATATCTTCTGGATAACCTTGGCAAACAACGTTAAAGAAGCATGAATTCCTATTAGAGAATAGCATTCAGATTGTGGCGTCTGATTTCATTCCTGCATCCCGAGTTGAGCAACTTTATTCTTATTTCCTAGTCCAGAACCATACATTTTAGCCCATAAGCGGCTCTTTCAGAACCCCAGTATTACGCGGCAAGTATTCTACAAAGTGATCGCCTAAAGGCTCGAGGACTAGTCTTGTCATCGGCTACACCGAACTCGTCTATCTGGGTTCAAGTTTGTGGAGAGATATTACGGTGGCTCGGGAATGCCGATCCTAACACTAACACTAACACCAACGCTCAAGATATGATTCTTGAGGCCTTCATTTCGAGCACTACTATGGCCATGATCAAACTTTGATCTGATCAAGCATTTTGAACAAGAGCCCAGACTAGCTGAACGGGCTGAGGGTTCTATACATAGCATACCTAGTTTTTGGCATTCAACTGTCTTCTTTTGCTGATCGATTTTTATCACATGCAAAATACATTCGATAATAGCACGCACCAATATGCTCAAGTCTTCCTAGCATGACATCCTATTACTGATTCAACTAACAGCTGCAGCACCACAAAAACAATACTTATTTTTATGACCGACAATTCCCTCTCGCAGGGCTTGCTTTAACCGCTCTCCTTGATCCTTCCAATAGTAGCTTGCATGTCAGGTTCAGGTATATTATCCCCACTGTTTCACATAACGTCAATGCGGTTGTTATTCCCATCGATGGTACGGCGCTTAAATTCGACCAAGTTGACTCGCCGGTTCTCACGACCACGATCGAATCAACAATGTTTGTACGTGTATCAAAGCTTGTTTGTTTTACGTGGAGTTTATCCTGGGTACTCTGCATGTCTTGTATCCAAATCCGATTGAGTTATACCTAAATCGTCGGATAGACCCTTTCCTTGCAGTTTACCCTGTACCTAGCTGAATACTAATCAACCCAAAATGTTTTATATTATCACATACATCAGTGGTGTTTAATGCAAAACTTAAAGAGTCATGAAGATAATAAATTAACTCCATTAGTAAACTTGAATGCAAGAGGATTACTTACATATTTCCGGGAATTTGATGAGCCATAAATCATCATCGAAGCTCAGCCCCGGAGTGTAATGGAACAGATATGTGAAGTAACGACACAGACAAGTCCTTTAGTGATACGAAGAGAGAAGTTTGAATAATCCAGAACTAAGTATATAATAAAAAATGGAAACAAGTTTCCTTGGACATTGTCATACGTCGCTAGAAAACAAAACAGATCCATCACTCGGGCGACTTGCGAACACAATGTGATACAGCATTTATCTCTTCTCGAAGCAAACTTGCAACCTCGTGTAGCATTCTGAAGCGATACCAAAACAAGACAATATCAATCCCTATAGATTTCTTTTTGACCCTTGGTAAACGCTCATGTAGCGGTATAAATGTCAACAGCCAACCAACGGTGTGCCCCATCCAGAGCATCAAACATGGGCGCTTGGAAGGCCCGTTTCTTTGTTTCACTAAGCGCATAAGCGCCGAGAAACAATGATTCTTTTTTACATCGAGGTTTGATTCAATGTTGCAAATTAGACTGGAAAGAATACTACTTGGCAAATAAAATTAAGATCCCTGCTTTGTGGCTGTGCTTGGTTCGTTCTTGAGGTTCGCATTCAGACCACCAATCGTCTAATAGGCGAACTCTTCGCCAGTATGCAAGGCAGGTTTCCGTTGCCTGTTGCATGCATCAAATCACCATACTCTGTTTCCAGCTCATACCACCAACCCTGCAGACCAGACCAATCGTTCCCGCTGTCGGTCGGCATTCACTTGAAACGAGACGGGCAATTGCATGAAAAGAGTTACCATGCCTCAACAGACCCAAGTGAGGCCGAAACAAAAGCCTCGGCAAATGGGACAAGGTGCATGAATGCCACCCATGGTCATGTGCATGGTCTGGGTGCCTCGCTGTTGTGGGCGAAGGTGTGCGACTTCCGGGACCAGTCATTAACAAGATATCCCTGCTCTAGACCGAAAGATGCGGCTCTTGGGACTTGATGGGGCGTGTTTGTCAAATTTCATACTTACTACTGGCTCTTGTCACCGGTTTGTGCAGGCAAACATAATTGAAGCAATGGTGTACTGAGCGCCATCATTGTTCACCGGCACTGAACTCGAACAATGATGACCTGCTCTTCTGCAACGCTGAATCTCGTCAGCTGGCCTACACCACACATACAACAAAGATAAGCCAACCACGGCTTCACATCTTAGCCGAAAAGCAGTGTTATGAAATTCTCTCGAGTATCTTGAAGTGCCGTGCATTGGGCGTCCAAGGCTCACTGCAATATCGCTCTGCGGCTCACATGTTATTGCATTTGAGGTCCGTACTATCGTGACAGGTAACGTTGTGCTATCATGCCAGTCAACATGAATACTATTAGGTTAGAAACAACTACTATAGAGATGGACCATGAGTAGCCTAGGTAGGTATGTCGTAGTAATGAATCGCAGAAACAAGACTGATTAGCAACCGTACAGCTTGGTGGTACTAATTAATGTGAACGACGGCCCTATGAGCCAATATATTGCCCAGCTTCAATGACACTGAGCATGGTAGCTCATGCGGGGAAGATATTGTGATATGGTTTTGTATAAGAAAAATGGACGAATTTTTGCTTTGATAGCTGGTAATCCACTCTTTGATTTATCGGCAAATATACATGATCGAGCCTCGACCTAACTTTAACTGATTCCAGCATTCTATTGCTGCGCATCCTCCTGCCCCGGAACAAAGGGCTTACCATCACCAGGGCCGATGCGCACGTCGGCAAAGATCTGCTTTGGTCGGAGGTGAACGGGAGTCGAGTTGGTGGGCTGGTCAGGAATCTTCTTCTCAAGTTTCTGCGCATTATGTCAGGAATCCTGCCCAAAACGTAGGAACACAAGTATCGTACCAAGTTATCGTAAACGCACTTGTTGAGCTTCCACTCAGCAGGGCGGCACTGCCATAGCTGGTGGTTTCGGTCTTCAAGGCATTCCCAGTGCTTGCGGAACTCGGCCAGACAGTGGGTGTTGATGTCCTTGATGCTGTTTGTTCGTTGTCAGCTGCTGGTCCCAGCAATGGAGCTTGTCGCGCCCCAATTATATCGCCAGAATGAGTGTTTGGCTGGCTTTCAGAACACATACACGCTGGAGGCACATCTAGTGACTCGTCGACCTTCCTTCAAGCACTCAAACTCTCCTCGGCCGGGGTTGTCGTTCTTGCATTGCATGTAATCATCGCTGTAGTCGCGGCATCGAGCGCCGATGAAGAAAGAGGCTGAAAGAAGAGGCGCAGAACTGGCACCGACCTCCTTGACAGCGGGAATGTCCGAGGGCAACGGAGTGGTGTCGATAAGCACCTGCTGAGAGAATCTGATGGATCAATCGGTTAGCCAATTATCAGGTGTTGTAGTACCCAATTGCACCCGCTGGCGGTTCCCGAGCAAAGACAAGAGGTACACCTCAATAAAAACATACTGGGGCCTTCGGGTAGACATGATGCCGATGTTCTGCGAAGCTGATCGTCGAACGTTGCGGTGATTCCAGAATCCGGGAGTGGTTATGTGAGGTCGCTCGGCTAGGATTTGGTAGCGTAAGGTAGGAATTGACTTTCTGTGATTGGTTAGAAAGTGGGACAAGGCTGGGTAACAAGGCTGCGATGGGGCCCCAGTGAACGTAGCTCTGTTTTCGCGTCGCCCAGCTCCAAATATTTTGAGCCGCCAAATAAACAGTGCAAACCATCAAGCAACATAGATTTTTCAGCCTTGCGATCCTGAAAAAGCCCTACTACGACTTTCCGCCTATCGCGTTAAACAGTATTACACCGTATCGAGCTGATAATTTCTCCTCTCGACCTGGGTCTTGTCCCAGTAACGCATATTATTAGCTAAAGCTCAGGCTGAGCTCTCCGACCGACAACTATCAAGTCAAATCTTCACACTATCGCAATCATGTCGCTCTTCGGACAGGCAAAGCCTTCGCTATTTGGGCAATCTCAGCCTGCTCAGGCCGCTGCTCCAGCTCAAAACACAGGATTTAGCTTTGGCCAGTCGCAACAACAGCAACAAGGAGGCGCATTCGGCGCATCGATCCAACAACCACAACCACAACAGATGCCGGCTTTATCTCAGTCTAAAGCTCAGCTTTCCAATTCTCTATGGCAGCCTGGAGAGGAGACACCTCGTATGTTCTTTGACGAAAACGCACTCGTCTACGCCGTAGTACTGACACATACTCAGACCAGAAGCCGATTCTCGAGCAAATGAAGCTCGTCACTGAAAAATGGGATCCCGCGAACCCTAACTGCGTCTTCAAATACTACTTCTACAATAAGGTCGACGAGAGCCACGTTCCTTACTACAAGCCCCAGCCTCATGAGGACCCACGGGAATGGGAGGAAGCTCTGCAGAACAAGCCAGCCCCTGGTTTTATGCCTGTACTGTGCTCCGGATACGCTGGTGTTGCCGACCGCCTTAAAACACAGAAGCGCGCTGTTTCCGATTTTAACACCCGCTTGCATCAGATTAACGGCAGCTTGGATGCTGTTCTTCAACGTCACGAGCTGGAGACCGAGGTCCGAGCTGTTGCGGCCCGTAGACGGCAAACAACTATTAGTGAACGATGCTTGGCGCTTGCTGCGCGAGTGCAAGTTCTCCGAAACCGTGGCTACGCTCTCAGCGGCGACGAGGATGACCTCAGCAGTCGATTACAGAACCTGGAGCGGGAGGTCCAGGATCCTGCTGTAGGCGCAAGGGAAGAGGAGCTTTGGAGCCGCCTTATCGTCCTGCGAGGGTACGCTGATCAACTTAGCAAGGAGATGGATAAGCCAAGTGGCCTGGAGGAGGAGACTATTGATCCAGAGCGAGAAGCCAAGGCGAAGCGGGTAAGTCAAGCCACAATATATCGGCGATACGTTACTGACTCCTTATTTAGGTACTTGAGGATTATGAGAAGCAGATTCAGCACATCAAGAAGGAGCTTGAGGCTCTAGGAACTGACTATGCAGACTGGGAGAAGACCAGAAACCCACACTCAAAATAGATGGGCTTAAACAGGGTAAATTGTTTAGCGGTAAAGACAGTAAGGATCAAGGGCAGACAAGTGTCTGAGATAGGATCTATATTGGTGGCATAGAGTTGGAGTCAGGATTGGGTATTCATCCTAGGCGTCACAGGATGTGAAACATTAATCTTCGTAAAGTCTGAGCACAATATTGATACAGCAAGTGATACCACAACAACGGTTTTTTGAAACAGAAGATAGCAACGAAGATGCCAAGGCATGTGTTATCACCGAGAGTGATGTTGTTGCGCGGCTTTTCCCGCGTCTTGGAAAATATATTGGTACAGATTAATCATAAGTATTCCGTCCGTTCCATCTAAACCGGTTTTATCGTACATGGCGTGATGGCAACACCATCGTCCGCAAGGATCATAATACCATTATCTTCGCACAAATAGCTCTGCGTTTACACACGGGATGATTGTAGTCTAGAAGATCTTGCCGACAAGGTCGATAGCGAAGGGGGCTGGAATATAGTTAGCACCACTTTACGCAAGAAAAAAAAGATTCGATTAGGCATACAGAGGTACAGAAGAACAGCGGTGGTGATAGCACCCTGGACAGTGAAGGCGGCATCGGCCTCGAGGGCGCGGATCTCCTCCTGTGATTGCTGAGGGGGGGCGACTGTTGAGGGTCAGTTCACTGTTCAATATCAAAATTGGGACTGTACGTACATCCTCCGAACATTTTGTGTATTTAATTAGAGAAGAAAGGGTTGGGTGGAGGGGTAAGAGTCGTAAGAAGCTTGTGGACTGAGGTATGATGCTATCACGATTTGCTGTCATGGGCCAAAGAATTTTGAACAAGCGCGGTTCATGTTCAATTAAGCGCAAGCCAATCAGATGCGGCATACTATGAACCCACTCTTCTTAGCTCTTATCGATAACGATAACGTCCACTCAATATGTCATTCTCAAAAGCGACATAGTCTGATAAAGACAACTTTCGATACTTTCCTTATAGAACATTTGTTCCGCTTGCCAATTACTTTAAACCCATCGAGTCATTTAAGCATTTCAAAAATAACCTGCAATTTGATCACGGACTGCTCATGAAAATGATTGTGGCCAATATCTAGGGTATCATCCCTTTGAATCTATTCATTTCGTAATCATAAAATTGCGGAACATGACTTCCACATAGCGCTTTTCCTCTTCTATATACCATTTCCCAGAACCGTTGATTTTACCAAACACTTAAGCCTCAAAAATCAAGGCGACACCATCGTCACCAGCTGTGACAATCCTCTCTCCTGTCTGACCCTGGGCAAAGCCGAGGACACCACCGCCCTCACCATCACCACGATGGCCCTTCCACTCCTTCTGCAGACCGGCCTCGGCAGCTGTGGCAGTGGCGTTGGGGTTTGTGGCACCAGCACCTCGGAGATCCCAGCGACGCACGGCACCGTCCATGCCGCAGCTGGTGAGTTGCCATGAGTTGGGGATGAACTCAAGTTTGACAATGGCGTGCTCCTCGTGAGCGCCAGAGATGTGTCTTCGGACAGCGAAGCGGCGGGTGGCGTCGTAAACAACGATGGAGCCGTCTACAGAGCCAGCTGCGAGGAGGGTGGTTGGTGGTGTGTTGGGAGTTGAGACGAGGGCAAGGGACTCAATGCTCTCGGATTGTGTGTGTAGGGCGGCGAGAATCTGGCCACCAGGGGTGGCACTTGACTGAGCAGCCTTGCCTTTAGGGCCAGCGCGAGCCTGAGGCTGGGGTCCACTAGGGGCAAGTCGTGGAAGAGACACAATCTTGATGGCACCAGTGGCACCTCCAACGGCGATAAAAGCGCCCTTGGGGTCAATGGCAAGAGAGTAAAGACCGCCCTCAACCGCGAAACGCTGATCCTCGGCGGTCAAAGCTACAGCAGTCATACCATTGTCGCCAACAAGGTTCTTGGCCGTGGCCTCACCCCAGACATCCCAGACGTACAAGCTACCATCCTCAGAAATAGTGGCCAGAAGAAGACCGTCAGGTGTCCAAGCACCAGCAGTACAGCTTCCAGTGTGAAGGAAGTAGGATTGAACGATCTGGAGAGGGTTGGCCTGATCTGTAGGGTCAACTGTGTAGACCCAGACGGAGCCATCAGAAGCACCCAATGCAACAGTGTTGGGGTTTGTGGCAGAAGGGCAAGGCACAAGCCAGTTCACCTCGGGAACTTCCTGCGCCTCACCAAGGAAATCCATCTTGAGCGCATCGTTTGAAATGGTCGCCTTCCAAGCGCGCAGCCTTCCATCAAGTCCACCGCTGACGAGGACATCTCCTCGGGGAAGAGTCCAGGTGAGTGTGTTCACGGAGTCCGTGTGGCCATCGAGGCTGAATAGAGAGTTGACTTGGGTGCTCTTAAGGGCGTCTGCGGCGGGATCGCTCGAGTAACTAGCAGGTAGCGGAGGTCGCGACTGGACGGAAGCGGTGTTGAAGACCCATCCTGCACCAGGAGCTTCATCCTCTTGGCCGGCTGAACCACCAACAGCAATGATGGAGGGGTGCTGGGGATGTTGAGCGATGGTGAAGAGAGAGTCCTTGGGTTCGTCAAAGTAACCGATAGAGTCGTTTTGGAGCAGGATCTCCTCGTTGTCGGAATCCATAGCAATGTCCTCATCGGCGGCGATTTCCTCGGCGGCATCATCGGCAGCGAGCATGTCTTCTTCGAGTTCTTCGTCGACAGGCTCTTTTTGATCGCGGGGGTTAGAGGACGACATGATGGCGGGGTAATTTTATTAACAAGCTTCAATACGTTGTGTTGTTTGAAGGAGGGGAAAACTTTTGGAGATGTAATAAGTATTGAAGAGGAAAAGGGGATTGAGTGTCTAGAAACGCTAAACGGAAAGTGTGTTCTCGAGTTTGTCAGTCGAAGCTTGCTTGATAAGCAGGCAAATGTTTTTTTTCTCGACTTTTTTGGTTGACGGGACGAGGATTTTTTTTCCTGACTGCGGGGTGGCGGCGGTCGTTGCAGCCCAGCTTTTTACTCAAAATGGATCATGACAGAATTGTACATATAGGTTGCGGGTTAACTTTTATTAGACAGTTGAGGTTTGATCATTCAAACAAATAAATACTACTACAGAATAAGAGAAATTTTTGAAGAGTTGAAATGTAGGTGCATTTGTTCTAAAAGATAAATTAGAATCAGAATACCCCTCCATGACTAGCAAGCAGTATGTATTGATCTTGGTTGAAGTATAATCCATACGCCACTATTGCAGCTGCTACAAAGATTCTTTAAATACCTACCTCTTGGAATCAATATCACAAAATATATATTGAAACACACACAATCCAATGTGTATCAAGGAACTTGTTATTAATTATACATTATTGAGTACGTCCCACAAATGGAGGGACTGGTTCTACCTAACAACAAGAAGTAAGTTATCATGACTCCTGCACGTAGTAGAATCTAAAAAGCTTGTTGCAGGGCTATCTGCAGCAACGATTCAGGAATCGATGTACGTAGAACAGCAGAGAGGTATTTCGCATGCGCCAGCAACGCCTGAATGCAAATCTCAAATCTCCAACACCTCAACCCAGTTGTTCTCCGATTGTTTTCTGTTCCAGCGTTCCTTTGCAGCCTGGCGCATTACTCTCTCCTCCTCTCCAACCTCGTCAGCTTGTGTCGCCATCTCACGAATATGATGCTTGAGACCCGACGAGAGCATCTTATACCATCCGCCATGAATCTTGCAGCGTTTGCGATCGCACATGCCCCGCACTTCGTCACCTTCTCCTAAGGGGTCGTCAAGCCGAGCTGCTTTGAAGATAGCCTCTCCCTCTGTTGACTTGGCGAAAGCGTCGAACGGGTCTCGTGCACTGACAGTATCGAGACGTTGATCATAGCCACAAATATCTTCTTTGAATCGGCCTGCATTGATGGCTGCCTGGCGACGCTCGTGAGCGTACTCGAGGAGAGTCAGCATCTTGTGGCATAGAACAGTCTCTTCAGCCAGCTGAAACCGCGCTGCAGCGGCGTTTTTAAGATACTCCTTCTCCTCTTCAGAGAGATGCAACTCGTCGTTGTTTCCTCCCCCTGCGATATCTGTTAATCATTTGTACAGTGCACATTAAATAGTAATAACTTACCATGTCCACTTCCGTTGACGGCCTTTGCTTCGCCCGAGAATGGTTGCTTGACCAATCGCCAAAGGCCCTCCTCGTCGAAACCTGAAAGGCCGCTCTCCAAAAGTGCCATAAACTCCTCCTGAGTAAGCTGGTCGTTGTTACCCCCCTTTCCCTTCCCCTTAGGCAGTTTGGCTACCATGCGCTCCCACCATGTTTGCGCATGTTCGTTGGTGCAGAAGGCGCTTGGCTCCTCATCGGTCAAGCGGGCAGGTTTTCGACAACCGCCCAGTGAGCAGGTCTTTTTGTATATGGTTTTGCGGTCATCAGTTGTGCAGAGTGGGCAGATGAACCTCTCAATCAGCGACTCGCCAATCTCTTTGTTCAAGTCGATACATTCTCCATGGTACCAATCTTCGCAGTTTTCGCAAAATATCATCCATCGGTGATCGTCTGCACCACGGCAAATGCAATACGGTCCGTGGTCAGACTCTTCCAATTCGGATCCTGCTGATTCAGGGGCCTCTCCTGAAGTTGAACCAGACTGCACAGATTTGGCTTTCTTTGCCGCTCTTGGCCCGCCAGTAGTATTAGAGCGCTTACCGGACTTCTTAATGGCCGAAGCAGTGCCCTTTTTCTTTGCTGCTGTTTGGGCGCCCATGTTGTTTGGTTGTTCGGTAGAGGTTGGAGGATGCAGAGGAGATTTGGAGGAGAGATTTTGAGCGTCTGATGGGGTTTGTGCCACGGCATCGTTTTTTGCGTCATTACCAAAAGTTTCTGAGCGAGAATTTTCGCTTTGTCCTAAGTTTGATGACTGTTCCATTGTAGACCGTTGGCGCGTATGTATAATTGCCAACTTAGGATGCAATCACAGGCTTTTAGCGAATGAACAAGTCACTTGACATATGTATGATAATATCATAGAGCTGAGAAGTAATTGTTGAAACGGGTTTCCTATAGTTAAAGAACAGTTTGTCAAGTTTACTCGTTAAAACAACAAGTCCAACTTCGGTGTAAGTTGCAGCCACTGAAGGAGGTTATGATGGGAGAACTACATGGCTGAGACGAATGACTAAGCACCAGCACAAGCCACCACGGTAAAAGCCCGGACCCACGTATTTTTGAAGCTTATGATAATCGAAAGATGTAAGTTTACGTAGTTGATAGCTTTTACATGAGCTTCACTCGACTTATCCATTGAGGTAAATCACCATGTCGAACTCGGTCGCGACGTCAAAAGCCCTTAGGGGTGTGTTTTCATCTCTCTCGACACGGCAATGTCAACGATGTTTCTCTAGCAGCGCTCTTCAGCCTAAGCAGCTCCGGCCGACCCTCCCACGAGCGCCAATTCAGTCGAGACAACCCATTACTCAGCGCCGAACGAAGTACAAGACGATCGAGCAGGCTAAGAGCCGATACAGCAATGGGGTACGAATTGGAAAATTCCAAGAGAAATGCGATCCAATATGAGCAAGCAAAAAGCTGACAAATGCGCAACAGCCATTTTCTTGGAAGGCCGGAATTCTTTTTGTCGGCACTTGCGGCCTGTTGGTGTGGTACTTCGAATTTGAGAAGGAGCGCATGCAGCGCAAGAGAATAGCTGAGGCTGCCAAGGGTGTTGGACGACCAAAGGTTGGAGGAACCTTTGAGTTGGTAGACCAGGATGGAAAGCCTTTTACGAGCGAGATGATGAAGGGCAAACACTCTCTGGTATGTTAAAGAAGCGGGAAATACAGCTCAGCCCATGTATGACATTGATATCTGACATTTGTTAGGTCTACTTCGGCTTCACTCGATGCCCCGATATCTGCCCCGAGGAGCTTGACAAGATGGCAACCATGTTGGATATTGTCGAACAAAAGGCCCCCGACGCACTCCTCCCCATCTTCATCACATGCGATCCTGCCCGCGATACCCCCAAGGCTCTTAAGGAATACCTCAGCGAATTCCACGACAAGTTCGTCGGCCTTACCGGTACCTACGACCAAATCAAGGACCTCTGCAAGAAGTACCGCGTCTACTTCAGCACACCGCAGAACGTTAAGCCTGGGCAAGATTACCTGGTGGACCACAGCATCTACTTTTATCTTATGGATCCGGATGGTGACTTTGTGGAGGCTTTGGGCAGACAACACTCGCCTCAGCAAGCTGCTGCCCTTATTCTTGACCACATCAAGGACTGGAATGACAAGAAATAAAGTGTTGACCATCTAGTTGTCATGAAAAACTGGCGTGGATTGTACGATGACAAGATATTGCGGGTTTTGTAAAGATATTGTACCATCAAAATCATTGACTCATAGACGTATACTGTGATGTATTAACCACTCAATCAATTGTAAATATAGATGCTCCAAAACATAGTAAATATGTAACACTCATGAGATTGTTTCATAATCCAATAATAGCAGTGATTTTCCGAGTTGTTGCTAGTTCAAGGTGATCAATGCTCGGCTCATGTTGCTAGATTAATGTGGGCGGGTCTTGCCGATGAGCGCTCTTATCAACCATGACTCTAACAATCTGATAACTTACAACTAACTTGGAAGAGACAGCCCCTTCCAAGCTCTTTGTTTTGTTTTGTTTTGTAATACAATCAAATACAAATTTCCTATACATGCAGACTTGATTCTTCTCCCTGGCACTCGGTACTTGAACATGCAACGTTTCGGTGTCGTCGGCCAATGCCGATTCGCTGCACGTCGGTTGACGCTGCCTCGGTATGTCGCGCCGGTAACAGCGACGGCCCTGAGGGCTTCATGTCTGTCGCAAAGGACATTTCATACCTCTCGTACCGCTCTATCGAAACCTAAGGGATCATTGGGCGTCAACCCGAACAACTTCGAAGAGCCCACCGATCTGGCACGCAAGATATTCTCCGAATTCGCTTTTGCATTTGAGTACGTCAATGGACCTTCATATATAGTTCCTTCACCAAGTACAGCCTATACCGGTATTCAAATGACACATTACTAACCTTTCGCAGTATTGATGGCGTCTTGTATCAGGGCCGTAACAGGGTGGACGGAGCTGATAAGGTTATCAAAATGCTCAGAAGCAATGGTATTAGATATGTATTCTTAACAAACGGTGGCTGCGTTCCCGAGAGCAAGAAAGAGGAAAGTTTGCAGGAGCGACTTCAGATTCCTAAGCATGAGGACGCCATAAAGGGAAGAATGATTCTTTCGCACACGCCAATGAGTGGTTGGAGTGAGGATATAAAGAACGATGGCACGATTCTGATCACAGGTTCTCATCCTGAGAAAGCCCGGCAGATTGCTCTTGAGTAAGGACTACACCACTATGACTTTTGTATCTGCACTAACCAGTCGCAATAGTTATGGCTTCAAGCGCGTCGTCACCCCAGCAGACATTCTTGCTGAGTGTGGTGATGTGTTCCCCTTTGAGCGCATCGAGGGTGAGATCAATGGCAAACCTGTGCCTCTTCCTGATGGCAAGCGAATCCCTTTGCTCAAAGATCCCTATTCCACGAACATCCCCGCAAATGCCCTAAAGATTGACCATATATTTATCTGGAACGACCCAAGAGATTGGTCTCTTGATATCCAACTTATCCACGACCTGTTGATCTCTCATCAAGGCTACCTTGGCACTGTTTCGAACTTGAACGGCAACGAGAAGCTACCCAACAATGGATGGCAGCAAGACGGACAGCCTGGGTTGTGGATATCCAACCTTGATCTGTTGTGGAAGACAAACTACCCCGTGAATCGATTCGGTACAGGCGCTTTCATGGAAGCCCTGAGGGGGATATGGTCCACGACGACCAACGGAAAGGAACTTCAGTACAGCGCTCTTGGCAAACCTTCCAACCATACCTACAAGTATGCTCACGAAAGACTATTGCAATACTACCACGACATGGCGTGCAACCGCGGTCAAAGCCCTGGGCATGATACGTCCAAGTGCCATCCGCTCCGCCGTGTCTACATGATTGGCGACAACCCGGAAAGCGATATCCGGGGAGCTAGCGAGTTTGAGGCAGAGGACGGAACTGAGTGGGTTCCCATCCTGGTGCGAACAGGCGTCTGGAGACAGACCTCGACGGAGAAGGAGCCCCGGTACAAGCCAGCCGTCATTGTAGACGATGTGGTAGATGCCCTGGTCTGGGCGCTCAACAACGAGGGAATAAAGGCTGATAGGGAGTGGGTCTTGTCTGCTCTATCGCATACCAAGGGTTACGTTAAGCTGCCGCCGTTGGAGGATGGTGTGCATAATGGCGATCTGGAAGTGGGAGCCAAGTACCCCAGTGAGTTGGAGGCTACTGAAGCGAAGTTGTAGACAACAAGCATGTCTGAACAGAGTTCTACCTCGCAAGATGATTGCTGTTGCCTCCTTGTCGTCATTGGCTGTTGTGTCTATATCTAGGTCTACAACTACAACGTTGAACTAATAGGTAGACCTTCCTGACGGAGCTGTGTCTCAGCCCTGCTTCCTGGCGTAGGAATGAGCTGATGATCTATGAACTTTTGCTACATCTACAAAAGTGGTTAAGAATTCGTCCATCGGACATACCGGCATGAAATTGCTTTTTGCTGCAGATGTTGTTGGCGCTAGCATGTTCGTATGTAGCAACCTTGTAGCCAATATCACGACCTCGTTTCAGCTCCCAGGTCGAGGAAGAATCAATTCAATTGTTTGAAACTATGCTCACTCATGTCATGAACTCAAAGGATAAAGGATATGTCTGGTTTTCAAATTGCAAATTAGTAGTATGCTCTATAAAGTCTCACTGGCTAACGTAGAGACGGCAGCAGGCTCACCAGATCAACACCCATGTAAGTGGTTGGGATAATCTTGACAAGGATAAGCCTCAGCTTGTTTTAGGAGCCCAGTCTGCAGCAGTGAGTAGACTATGTCTTGATCACACTGGCTGAATGAGATGATTGCCTAGCCCCCTCGCGAAGAGGGAGGGTATCTAGGAGCTCCCGCCTCCTTCTGGAGTCCCTCGACCTATAAATGGGCTGACTCCTCCTTGCCTAGAATATAATGAAAATTAGCCGCTATCAGCACGAGAGACGAAACCAATAGGACACTTTATGCAATTTAGGCCAGACTTCTTAGGTTGTTTATTTTTGTACTCTAAGACTTAGAGGAACTTCTCTGTTACCCACTCAGCTTCTCGAGTCTCATTGATTTCTGGCGATCATCACTTGGAATGAAACCGAAAGACAGTCCGTCTGATGCCTTAAGCAGCCTCCGCAAGGCGATTGGTCTTAGTGATGGAGACACGATACGTTGCTTTGCTCAAGCTCAAGACGATAAATACTGTATCGGTACCTTGCCAAATACACGAAAGAAGAAAAACAACACTCTTCTACAGACCTTGGCTCTTTATGAGCTTGGTAGCGAAGGTCCATACGCAGCCCAGACGGTCGAGACGACTCTTGCTGAGTTGACCCAAAATCTCATCTGCCGCAGACCCATCATATCGCATGCGGCCAAGTTTGAGGTTGACGGAAAGCGCTATAAAGACAATCTGGAGTATGTTTACTTCTTGTTGACCTCGAAGTTTGCGAACTGGCAGTTGGAGAGAAAGGCGGAGGAATTATGGAACAATCGACAGCATACGCCAACTCGAACTTCCCAAAAACCCATGGCCAAATCCAAGGGTTATGCGAGCAACTCAAAGAACGTAAGATGTTCTGATGAAGATGCATATGAGGACAGCGAGGAAACAGACGATGAAAGCAGTGAAGAATCGGGCGATGAAGACGTGTTCGACACAACCAAAAGAGAGAAGCTCCAAGGACCTAAATTAGTCAGGGAGAGTCCTCATGGTGAGCGAGATCTCTTGGTGACGCCAGTGAGAAGCCGACGTACAAGAAATCGACGCATGGTTTCCAGAAGTACAAGAGCAGTAGAAGGGTATTTCGAGCCACCATTATCTCCTTCACCTAGCGACGATGGATTCATCGTTTCACCAGCATCAGTCACATCTCCGGATCCCAGCGAATTGTTTACTCCGTTGTCGGCTGTCTCGACGCCCGACTCACTTGATAGCAGTGTGGGGATTGAATCTCGGTGGTCTTCTTTCAGAACTTCATATAGAAAGCGACAAGATGCAAGCCCGACACGTAGGGCAGAACTCACAAATCTTGATATTCTCTCAAAAGACATGACGCGAAAGTTGAATCTAAGTAGGAGCATCTCTGACAAAGAGGAAGACTCTGATGATGAGAGTAGCTCTGACACCCAGGGTCAAAATTCTGGATCGAGTCAAAAGGCAGCAACTGGCCCAACTCCTCGTCAACTTATAACCTTTCATCGGAAAATACAACCCGTCCGCGACATTCTTGAATGCATGGCAAAGTCACCTGGTAAAACGGGTTTCGCGTCTGGCTGGATATACGGCTTCACCGACCCAACAATACAGGGCGACCACATCAAAATCGGATACACAAAATATCCTGTTGCAAGAAGGATGAGAGAATGGGAAAGATGCGGCTACAAGCCTCTTGTCAAATTCGAGGTATCCATGCCATGTGCAGTCAAGAAAATGGAAAAGTTGATACACTACACTCTACACATAGAAGAAGAGTACGCATCTTGTCCAGCCACATCGTGCAAGAAGAGGCACGGGGAGTGGTTCAATATATCAGAGGGCGATGCACAGGGAGTTGTCGAAATTTGGGGAAAGTTTAGTAACCTGATGCCATACACCGAGACACGTCAACTGAACGACATCTGGAAGAGTATTGTGACGGCTCAGCTAGCAAAGCCTTGGTCATCAGGTACTAAGACGTGGTTGAAGGAAGAACTGCTTACAATAGTGTCAAAGGAGGCAAAGCTACAGGACAACTTGGAGAAAAAGAAGCAGGAAAGAAAGGAGATCAAACAACAATTGCTAAAGATCGAAGAGGATGAAGAGCGACTTCAAAGACAGCTGGAAGGGTTGGCGATTGGTAACAGGTAATAAGTAAGTCAAGCTGGTATGGTATATTTGGGATGTTTAATCAGGGCTATTCTGTATTTTGAATATGGCGTTCTTTTGTTTGCGGTAATGATGGTGTCTTGTTTTGGAAAGATAGTTCATGTATGATAAACACGAGTTATTTTGATGCTCTGAAAGCTGATGCAGTCCGAGAATTCGATGTTGCCCACACAGATCGATGGAGCACGGTACAGCGGCAACGTTGTGTATAGCCTGTATAAATTCCCATAGACGAAAGAGTAACATCGCAAATAGCCTCTTCGGAGATGGTCACTTGACACTATGCCGAGAGTA
Organism: Fusarium venenatum; assembly: GCF_020744135.1. NCBI lineage: Eukaryota > Fungi > Ascomycota > Sordariomycetes > Hypocreales > Nectriaceae > Fusarium > Fusarium venenatum. The sequence goes on from NW_027072131.1 coordinate 6,220,369, forward strand.
GCCCTACTAGAGCTTTGACGCCCGAGAGCGGGTCAATAGTGTTCGGGGCCGGCAAGATGTGATCCGAGAGACCAGGGGAACAAACCTATTTAGGTCAATTGAGAGCAAAACGATGATAGTATATGCACAAAAATAGGTGTATAACACAGCAAAAGACCCTTCTTTGTCAATATCTATCGTTAGAGGACCCCTGGAGCTCTTGTCTTGGCGGTGAAGCGGAGCCCCAGCGCTGAAGGTAGCATGTGAGACACTACCAAAAGCGCTACCGAAGGTCGCTCAAAAGGGTATAACGTCACCGAAACTACGTCACCCCTGGTAGAGGCTCGGTCTGGACTCTGGACTCTGGGGACCTCTCTCCATCTGAACAGCTTTTTTCTTTGTCTACTAACCCTGACTGGCTTCCTGTTTTTTTTCTTTTCTTCTTCTTCTTCTTCTTCTTCGGTGAAGTGGTTTGGGTGTAAACCTTCAGAGAAAGAACCAATTGTTGTTGATGTAAACGACATGACGTGGAAAGACTCTTGGCTCCAGCTACAGTACATTACATTGCATTACGGTAGACGCTGGGCGTTGATGGCGATACCTGTGACGTTGATTCAGGTAAAGGAGAGCGCCCTAAATCGTGCCCATCCATCCATACCTGGTCAATGGACTTCTGTTTTAGTACTTTGATTCTACAATTGAGATCATGTGGCCTCCTTCCTTTGTGAAACTGGCGTCCTTTCGTTTATATAGATGGCTACTAGCCTTATCTCTCTAGTTTCTGTTCATATCTTTCTCCTTCTCTATACTTATCTACAGTACAGGACCCTTTATCGGTGTCATTTTAAACTTCAATCAGGCGAATCATCTCACGAACCAGCCAATACGAATAAGTGATTTCAACCACACCTCAAAGTCCCCGGTTCTAATAATCGCACTCCCTTTACCCTGTCTAGGCCTGCACTGTCAGCCACAAGCGAGCCAGTGACCCTTGGACCACTTTTTTTCTTTTGAACGACAAGTCGGGAGGGGAACAATTGACAGGCAGCTTCCTAGTTTCCTTGCATATGCAGACGCCTCAATCCCTCTCTCTCCCTCTCTTCTTCTTCTTGATCCTTTCTTCACCACGATTCATTCATTCAACTATATTCTTGGAACATCACCTACCTAGAACCCCATACGGCAGCCAACATACATCGGCAACAACTTTACTTCAACTCAAAAGTCAAAAACCCCACCATGTCTACTGAGCCGAGCCCCGCGATAAACGGCTCGTCTGCTCAGCAACAGCAGCAGCCTCAACCTCCCCCGTTACGTTCAGCCCTCAAAAGTGAAGAGGACATTGAACGCCCGCTTCCTCCAAGCGGTCCCCTTAAAGGTGAGTTTTAAATTTTTGTTTGAAAACAGTCATCGCGCCTCGAATACATTGTATTCAGTACAATGTAGCGTCATTTGGCTGGCGCAATCCAATCGCATCAAGCATGTGACAGTGCAATACGAATATTGTATTCTGGGCACGGCATGTAGTTGGAATGGGCATATCCAGAGCAGAGCAATGAATGTGATATTGCATTGGTTGTGTCCGTGTTACTGCTTCCAAGGTCCTGCTCAGTACTATCCCAGTACTTTCACCCTTGCCTTTCACACTCAGTATAGAGTAAAGTCCGGAGCTAACAGACCACAGCAGTCCAGATTGCAGAATCCGAGCCCGAGATCCAGACACTTGAGGACGACTCTCAACCTACAAAGCAATTCCATACCAAACTTCGACGACGCCTAAGTGGCAAGCCTCCACCTTCTCAGCTTCCCAACAGCTCTTCCAGGTCCTCCTTAAGCGATGGCCCTTCCACCAGTCGCGCGCCCGAAGAACCTGCTCCGACTTCGAACCCCTCTTCGCACCACCATCACAGTCACCGCCGTCAGTATTATAGTGAGAAATTACTCGCCCAAGTGGGAGATTGGTTGGAACATGAACGTGCCAAAGCACATGCCAGGAAATCGAAGAAGACGAGCCGCCGTCGCAAGTCCAAGTCGCCCAACAAGGAGGATCAGTCCAAGAGCATTGGAGAAACTGAGCCCGCATCCGCATCCGCGCAAGGATCTGAACAGAGCAACAATGGGCGGCCCCGCTCTAATTCTGTCGACTCCGACTCCAGTGATACCTCTTTTGATAGACTTCAGCGGATTTTGGAAGAGTCTCTAGCTCACATGGGCCTTAATTCGGTGCCTCATATGACCCCTAAGATGTCCCGACCAAAGCAGCGAAAAGTTCCTTCTCGATCTTCTCTGCTTGGCCCTTCTTCCGATACCGAATACGCCGATGGTGATGCAATTGTGCCCAGCTGCGACGTTTGGCTTGATAACACCAAGACAATGAGCTACGCGGGTGGCAATGCAGATGCAGAAGATCAGGACATCAAAGATACTGATGTCAAGGCTGACAAAGAGAAAGAGGGTTGGCTCAGTTTCAAGAACGAAATCATTCGCATCGCCCACACCTTGAGGCTCAAGGGATGGAGGCGTATTCCCCTGGGTGGTGGTGACATCATTTCTGTTGTGAGGTTGAGCGGTGCCCTGACCAATGCTGTATACGTCGTCACGCCTCCCAAGGAAATCGATGAGGCCGACGGCAGGCGAAAGCCCTCCAAAGTCCTCCTACGTATCTACGGACCTCAGGTCGAGCACCTCATTGATCGAGACAATGAACTCTCAGTTTTGCAAAGGCTGGCACGCAAGAAAATCGGACCTAGATTGCTCGGCACTTTCCAGAATGGCCGCTTCGAGCAGTACTTCGAATCCATCACACTCACCCCGAGGGATCTTCGAGACCCTGACACGTCTCGCTCTATTGCCAAGCGAATGCGGGAGCTCCACGACGGCATTGACCTGCTTCCCCACGAGAGAGAAGGCGGCCCTGCCACATGGAAAAGCTGGGATCAATGGTTGGATAATGTGGAACGCATCGCCACTTATCTCGACAACGAGTATGAAAAGCATGCTGGAGCTCAGCACGGTCAACAGGACTCTGTTGCGCATGCTTGGAAGTCGCGAGGTTATGTGTGTGGAACCACATGGCCTGAATTCAGGAACATGATGACGAAGTACCGGGTTCACCTCAACAGCTTCTACAAGGGAGGTCAACGAGAGGTCAAGGACAACCTCGTCTTTGCGCACAGCGATGTAAGTTATTTCGGCACTGCTCTTATGGGTCTCTACTAACATACTGCCAGACTCAATATGGAAACATTCTTCGCATTCGCCCTGATGACGAAAAGTCACCTCTTCTTCAGGCTGCCAATAAGCATAAGCAGCTCATCGTCATTGACTTTGAATATGCGGGACCCAACACTCGTGGTCTTGAATTTGCCAATCACTTCAACGAGTGGACATACAATTACCACGATGCTGCGGCGCCCTGGGCGTGCGACGTGCGACGATATCCCACACCTGATGAACAGCGTCGTTTTATCAAGGCTTACGTCGATCACCGTCCCCGGTTCCAAGGCAGTAACTCCACACCCCGACTGGCCCCTGCTGATAGTAACGCCTCCAGCGGCATTTCGACGCCACTTGCGACACCTGGAAACCCTGCTGCAAGCAGCTCAAGCTCTATCGTTGAGTTTATGCTTGATGCACGAGTACCCCCAGGAGGTTGGAGTGCTGCAGAACGAGCCAACGACGAACAGAGAGATCAACGCGTGCGAGAGTTGTTGGAGGAGACCCGACAGTGGCGCCCCGCCAATCATGCCCATTGGATTGCGTGGGGCCTTGTCCAAGCCAAGATCCCAGGTCTTGATGAGTCTATCAAAGAAGAAGACCTGCTGAGCCCCGACGAGTTCGATTATTTGAGCTATGCCCAAGACCGTACCATGTTCTTCTGGGGCGACTGCGTGCGCATGGGACTTGTTAAACTGGAACAGCTGCCACCTAAGCTGCAGCAGCAGGTCAAGACCGTCGAATACTAAGGGCGAGTGTCAAGATGTATTGGAGGAACGATGCATGCACAATAGGTGAGTGTATTCCGAACCGAAGACTGTGCCATGACTTTTTTTTACGTCATTTTGGAAGATGAGAAGCATACTTGGTACCTTCCTTAGCTTCGTCAAGCTCAAGATAAAGACTTGAAGTCAAGCGATTTGCGTACATCAATATTTCCACTCTTGGAGATGGTGTTTTGCACTAAACAAAGAAAAGATCAATAAATACCATTTCGACACTTTGTAATTTCATAATGCATTCTTCGTCCTCTATGTGTTTCATCTACTGTTGAATTTATGCTGCTGCAAACGAAAGGCCGTAAGTCTTTGTAACGTGATATCTATAGGAAACGGTTTATGCATCTAGCTTGAGACGATCAAGCATGGCATCGATCTTGCGCTGTAGGATCTGGTAGTTGATGGCATCTGAAGCAAACTCATCCTCTGCTTCAGCTCCGTCCAGCGTTCGTACAGCCTCTCCGTCTTTGGCTTCCCCATCCCCATTCTCCTGTACTCCGTTCTGGCTCTGATTTGAAATACCGTTCGTCGCATCTGCGGATATATCTGCTTGTTGTGCCATGGCAGCAGCCAAATCAGCATCGATAATGTCTCCCGACTCGTCCATCATATCCTCAAAACCAACATCCTCGAAGCGCAGTCTGAATCTATCACCCAGGTAGTATCGAATATCATCCAGCAGTTCGATAGTATCCGTCTCTTCTCGCACAGTGATACGTTGGGCAGACTCGGCGATGAGTGCCTGGAAATCTTCCTCGTCTATGTAGTCCTCTAGGCGATATGCCAAATAACGCGCTGCGAACTCTTCTAGGCGCTGGACACGAAGATCCCATGCTGCATGGATAACGTCGTAGATGTTGATGGGCTCCATCTCGGCTTCCTCAACTTCCGACCCAGCTTCGCCATTCCTTTGCGCCTCGCCGTGTGTACGGTCCACGAGTGCATTGGCGTTTCCACTACCAAGAGTGCTGATAGCCTGGGCGGCTTTGCTTTTAAGACCATCAAGGAAGAGCATATCTGCGGCGTATAGCAGATCCAGAGCGTGCTCGAGGGGACACACCGCGGATTCGGTGTAGAGGAAAGCAAGGATGATCTCGAGAACTGCAGGTGTGCAGTCAACAGTGATAATTCGGAGATGATCATCGCGCTGGGATTCGACAAAGTCGCCAGAGAACATCTTCTCAAAGTACTCGCTGCGGATGAGCATGGCCTTGTGGGCGGGATAGAGGACGGACTTGCGCTTGACGACAGATTCCTGGTCTCCAGCTGGGCCAATGGGTATGGTAGGGCCGTCTTCCGTGGGGGTTGCTTGACCTGACTTCTCATCCTCGATATCGATGGGCTCGTCGGCGCGGAGGATAACATCGGCGAACATGGAGTTGTCGTACTTCCACTTGACGTTCTTTACCTGGTCTGTATCAACTATCATCTTGTGGCCCAGGACATTTTGTTTGAAAAAGTCCTCGAATTGTCCTCTCGCCCGCTCGACCTCGGCTTGGTATCGCTGTCGAGCGAGCCTCCTGTCTCCGCCTGCAAGAATAGCTTCCCACAAAGACTCGACTTCCAGCTGCTTGCTGACTTTGCCCAGCCCCTTCAGAACATCTTCTTCAGAGTCTGCACCACCTACAGGCGCAATATCTCGCGGTACTTCACCCAAGTAAAGATATCTCAACACAATAAGAAAAGACTGCACGGGAACAGTGTGAGCAAGCTTCCAAGTGGTTGTTTCCGGAACAGCAGCAAGTTTGGAACGGAAGTAAGGAGATCGTGCGACAAGGATGAACTTGTGTAAGTCAAAGGAACGAGAACCTGAAGCCAGGGTAATGTCTGTCGTCTTTGGGCTTGTGCGGCCAAGAAGGGTTGAAATGTGAGTCGACCAGTAGACATAAGGATCTGAAGACTTTGAGAAATCATATTGGAGAAGCAGATTTCTGATGCGATCGTTGAGGGCGTTGTAAATGCATCGTTCTCCTTGGAAGGTGTTTCTTTCAGCGAGAGCACCTAGCAAACGTATTAGCGGTTTGTTCATGAAGGGTATATAAATCAACTAACTCACCGGATTCTAATAGTAATTGGACAAGTTCATAATGTCCACACAAACTGGCCTAATCATGTTAGTCTTTACCTAACAAGAGACTCCCTAACATGCATACAACAATGAGGGGCGTGTAGTCAAAGTGATCCTTGCCATTGATGTTCACACCTTGGCTGATAAGCTCCTGGCATCTTCTCAAATCCCCTCTTCGACAAGCCATGAGGAAGTCATGAAATTCGGGGGTTTCATCGAGAGGATTCTCATCGAGGAGAACGCCACTTTCGATGAGCCGAGCTTCCTCTCCAAGCTTTCCCTCGAGCTCGAATTTGCGGAGAACCATGGTTGTGTATATATAAGTTAAACCAGATAAAGAAAAGAAGAACGGAATCCTTTTTCTAGTTGAGTCTATAAATATATAAAAACAAGTTTATTGTGTAAATATTTTTTAAATGTCCGAAAACCGCCGCTCGTTTCTTTAGTAGTTCATGATTATCAAAGCATGGAGATCCCCCTCCAAAAACGAAAGAAGTCGCCATCATCGCAGCGGGTTTGACGTAGCCAATTAGATGATCCATGTCCTTTCCCGTTGATATGTATCGCGGAGTCACGTGGCTTTAATGGGTAGCTATCGAAGCCATACCTTAGTACTGAATAAGCAGTACTTCTTACTTTGCCTTGTCTTAATCTTATCATTCATACAGATATACTTTGGCCGCCGTTATACATTTGCATTATTGTTTCTTTTTTCTTTTCCATATCCTTCTCATTGCGATAAAATGATACCTTGATTTATCCTTCATATTTGCAATCCTTTCTATGCCAAGTTTCTTACTGACTTGGTAAATCTGTCTCTTACATTCTTCAAACCCCCATTCTTAGTAGTCCGGAAAGATGACTCCCTTAAAGAAACTCATTCTTTTGATTCTCTTTATTTCGTTCATGGTCTTTGTGGCCTTTTTTGGACGCATACCTGCACTTCGGTTAGTACCGAAACAATGGCTTTACACTCAGGAAACTGACATTTCGACTAGACGAACACCGATAGCTGCACTGCACAGGCTAATATGGATTCATATACCAAATGGAATCATGAGAGTGGACCAGGTGCTCACTGGGGGGAGAGTATCGACCTACCTGTCTCGATTTGGTAACCATATGCTGCATGAGCGACACTGGACTATAGTGGTAAGTTGTCACACTGGCCCTACAATGAGACGCCAAACTAACACCCTCAGCTCTTCTTCTCACTCATTATGATTGTGGGCGAGTACATGTTTATTCCTCAAGCATGGCCAAAGATCGGACCTCTCACGAAATGCGTTGTCGCCATCACGGTCTTTCTCCCTTACCTATTTCTCTACCTGGCATGTTCCGCCGATCCGGGCTACATCACGCCTGAGAACCATGCATATTACATGTCACTCTATCCGTATGATCACACATTATTTCACCCAGGTCATGTATGTCGGACCTGCAAATTCCTGAAGCCTCCTCGCTCCAAGCACTGCAGTCTTTGCAAGCGTTGCGTCGCCAAATCTGACCACCACTGCGTCTTCATCAACTCATGTGTTGGTTATGGGAACCAGCACTGGTTCTTGTTGTTGCTGCTGTCCACTGCTTTTCTATGCACCTATGGTGGCTTCCTCGGGATGTCAATCATTACAGTGCGGGTGCAAAGATACAGTCCTGGATGGTCTATATGGAAGCCCAGCCATATGACTGTTACTCAGTATCTGGCCGGTTGGGGCTGGGGCATCCAGGATAATGTCAATATGGGAGCTTCATCCCTTCTTGCTGCTCTTACATCTCCACTTGTCTGGGGACTTCTCCTCTACACACTGTATCTTGTTTACTGTGGTACTACGACGAACGAGACTCTCAAGTGGTCAGAGTGGAAAGAGGACATGGCCGATGGGTTTGCGTTCCGCCGGTCTATGCCCGCGGATCGCGAGAAGAACGAACGAGTCGAGCCTCGTTGTGCGCGCTGGCCAGTTGATGTTCAGCAGATAATTGTTACAACCCAGGATGGACAGCCTCCAGCCGAGAATCTCCGGCTTCCTGGGCAAGGCTCATGGGAGCGTGTCTGGAATTTGAGCAATGTTGAGAATCTATACGATATGGGATTGTGGGATAATTTGGTTGACGTCTTTGTGCCTGACTATGGATTTGGTCAAAGGGCTGACGAGCCAAATGCAGAGAGACGGCGTAGGAGATAAAACTTGTATTTCCATGCGCTGATATACAACAAACAATGAATGTAATCTGCTTTCAGTGTGTGATCTACAGGCTGAATCTGCGGGGTACCTTAACTTGACTGCAAAACTTAAAAGGATGACAATCCTTGTCAACTGTCAAGCTGATTTATTGGCTTCTGCAGAATCACCAACAAGGGGTTCGAGCAATGTCCTGCTGGATGATGTCAGTTGTCGGCAGGACGTAACAGTATGATGATGTGGAGATAACCTTGACTTTTGAACTGTTTAATCAAAGGATCGTTAAGCCCTGAATATGCAACCGACTGCCTTTGCGGCACCAAAGAACTCGGCTGCTAAGGACACAAGAGACGAAATCGACTCCAGACATATCCTTGGTTATTTATTGTTTGCATCTTAAGGCCTAAATCATCTGTGTCGAAGCCAACTCGCCATGACTCCACTCGATTCCTCTCGTTCTCGACGACTTCAGATGCTTGGGACTGCCTCGCTATCAGCGCTTCTCATCGGTGGGCTTATCCTCATTCTGGTCGGTGTCAATGCCCTCTCAAACTACGATCCGAAATCAAGTCGTGGCTATGATCGAAATATAACCCCTGCCTTTATGATGTCGATGTATATGAAATCAATAGTCTCAGGCCAAGTCGCTTTCAAGATTGGTATCACATGGAGTCTCCAAACATGGATTGCCATTACAGGCGTTGCTTTTGGATTGTTATCATTTGGCTTCGCAGAGACGTATATGCATATATTTGATCATTGGTGCAGCCGACAAGCTCAACGTGGTAGTGGGCTCGACTATGCTCGGTATCTCAACTCTCAGGCCCGGGCGCCAGTACTCTACGGCCTTAGAGGATTTCCAGCCTTTGTTACTCTGAGATACATCATTATCTCCATGGGTGTCGCTACGTCCGTTGGCTACAAGTTCGCCTTTATTACACCAGACGTTTGGGTTGCAGAAAACCTCCTTCGAGATACTGTCCGCTTTCTACCTCATCGAATGTCAATGATAACAAATGACACTTCTTTCTCTGAACCGGAGCCTTGGATCTCCGACTTTCCGCTTGAGGACATCAGTCGCTCGTTTTCGCATATCTATCAGCGAGAGCGATTGCGGCAAGGCAAGGTCGAATATGACGGTGGTGCGAATACAACTCTCCCACCCAGCATGTTGGTTATGGCTGGCCATGCCAGTTGCCTCCATGGCAATGCTTCTGATCCTCCTTTTAGCCACAAAGATTTTGGGCGCATGGCCACTCGAGAACTGGCGTTAACAGCTAACAGTTCAATCGCCGAAGGCACATTCACCATGACAGAAGATAAGGGCGACTGGCAGAGGATCGAGGTACCCAACAGCAGATTTTTTTACCCTCCACAGAAGGCTATCATCGAATATCGTGTTCCCAAGTTTGCAGAGCTTCAAATACAATGGGCAAAGGCACCCAGCAATTCTTCAGGCACATGGGAAGTGCCCGTGGTTAATCGCACCCGATATGTTATGGACGCAGGCGTGTTTCTAGTCTATAGATACGTGGAAGCCCAGAACTGCATGACTATTGCGGGAAGGGGTGGTAGTGGCATGCATCGACGTGCTTTCAACAACGACACTTTCGAAAACTTTCTCCGAAAAAGGGGAGTGATAACAAAGGAGGAAATAGGACGAGACTATGTTAATATCACCGAGAAGATGCCTGAGTACAGTGTTTGGCTAGAAGCCCTTATCAAGACCCAAGATACCACACTTCTCACTGCCGTCAGTGCAATTATCAGAGTGGTCATGGCCGCTTATAAGATGGATCTGTTGCCGACGGGATATATTGAGGATGACGATATGCCATTTGAGGAAGAGTTCGAAGTTTATGGGGCCAAATACACAGGAGAAAACAGGCTAACTTACGAGGGAACCCGAGTGGGCAGGTACTCGGGATGTTATATCGCTGCCGCTGTTGTCTTTGTTATTCTCGGCTGTTTTGCTATCTTGGTTACGATATTCCGCGTGTGGCTTGGTCCACCTGTTCTGACTTCGTGGATGGGACAACATGCATATCTGGCTCGTACGGAAGCTATTTCTCTGTCTCAGGAAGTGTCAGGTTTGGCTTCGGGGTACCAAGTGGCCAGGCGGGATCTCGGAAGACTACGGTTGCCAATCCAGAAGGGAGAGGAAACGGGTGCCATGTTGAAACACGACAATAGCACCGATTCAGAGGGACGATCGACGAAGGAACACGTGGACAGCGGTGAAGTCAATGGAGTTAGACCACATGGGGACAGCACAAGATTGATGGAGTAAAAACAATAGAGTATAGATATTGTCAACAATGAGTAAAGGTGTTTTGAGTATCATTAGCAACATAATTTTTCATGGCGAAGAACTAATTTTATATCATCACAACAGTATCGTATAGCCGCAAATTGTATCCATGGATGATGCATTATTTCGTTTTTACGTCGCTCATAATATCATAACCACACGCTCCTAGGTCTTGCGTAGACCACCCAAGACGACGTCCGCCCTCCTCCACCACAGCAGTGACTTTAACCCAATCACTACCCTCATCTAGAGAGCGCATTGTTTCTTTGAACCCCGGTCATAGCCCAACTCCACGACTCCTGGTTCTCTTCTTTCGCTTACAGAATGGTGCCGAAACTGGAAAATGTCAGTGGCTGTGGCACAGTATGCAGCAGGTATATGTGCGACTTACCCAAAGGTCTGCTTAATGCTCTTGACATAGTACTCAAGCCAGTTGCGCTTGGTAACGTCTTCCTGGCCGATAGGAACACCCTCCCACTTAACTCGCATAACGGTAACGTGGTCAACATCGTTCTGGTCAAACTCCATGTGAAGCTTGGAGAAGTGACCGGCGGGCCACTGGTTCAAACGCCAGCTCTGTGTGATCTTCTTGGGCTGCTCGAGCTCGAGGTACTCGCCGGAGACGTTTCCGCCAAACAGTTCAAACTTGCCGCCGACCTTGGCACCATCGAAAACCTTGGGAGGGGATCGTGTAAAGGCAGCGATTCGTTGGGGGTCGACAAAAGTCTGGTATAGCTCTTCGGCAGTGGTTCGGAACTCCTCGTTATCAGTCACCGTGGTAGTGTTGACGACGCTACCAGTCTTGGACTGGGTACTTGTGGTGACGGCAGGCTTAGGGGTAGAGCTCTGGGGGTGGACCTTGGGGGTCGAGAAACCGCTTGAAGGGTTTGAGCCTGGAGCATGCTGGATATCCTTGCCATGCTCGGCGATGAGGGCGCCGGCAAGCTTCTGGAATTCCTGTCGCAGCTGGGGCACGATCTTTGATCGGACAAGGTCCTTCACGGGCTGCTTCTCCTTGGACTCGGCAAAGATGTCTACGTCAAACTACGAGGGGTCTTAGCGGATTTATTCTACGGCAACACGGAAGGCGAAAGAGCAGGGGAGGTTTTACGTACCACGTACTCGTCTTCTTCCGTGTCGTGGGCGAGCTCAGGCACGGTAATAGTGCCAGAAACATCATCCTCACCGGGAGCAGATCCTGCAAGGTTAGTTTCACGTCTGTAGTCTAAGTAACCGCATTCCCTTACCAGAGTACTGGAGAACCAGCTTGACGTCAAAGATGGTAATCACCTTGCCCTTACGTTGGCTGACGTCGACATCACCATCCATGCTCTGGATCTTATCGATCTTAGCCTTGACCTCACCGTCCTCGACCTGAACCTTGGTGACAGACTCGTCGAGGTAGGACCTGGCCCATCCTGAGACGTCCTTGTTGACCCAGTGCCAGTTGTTGGGGTTGTGCAGAACCATTGTGAAGTCGTGGAAGCGCTGTTGTGACTGTGACTTTTGAAGCTGTTAGCTTTTGATCGGACAGAAATTGAACGAGTGAAAATTGAATGTCGCAATTGGAATCAGATATGGTTCTAAGACCACAGCATATAGGTCATCAATGGAGGGAGTACAAGTCACCCTATGACTGGTGCCAGCTGGTATCTCATCATGCAAGATGCGACGGTGTACGAGACGAACGTTTGTGGTACTTACAATTTAGTGAAAAGGGTATTGAGATTGAAGAAGGAAAGCAAGAGAACGTTGTTTGAAAAGGCAAATAAATAGAAGAGAAGGAAGAAAGCAGAGCAGAGCAGAGCAGAATATGAAGAGATGGAAAGAGAGGAGAGTTCTTTTGGAGAAGAATCCTCTAGAATTTTACTTGAGCCTTGTGCCCCCACATTTGGGGAGCTTCAAGTGGGGCTCATTTCATAGGCGGGCAAGACCCAGCCTCGTGTTTTTCGATCTCGATCTCTTCAGCCTCGAGATGTCAGAGTTTGTCAATGAGCATAGGGTAGGCGATTTCAAGTTGAGCTTTTACTTGGTAGTCATGGAATGCTGCCGTTCAACTTGTCAAGGTTGATAGCCCATATGCTTTCCCCTTCTGCAAGATAAAGTTTATGCATATGTTGCCAACTGTCCTGAGTCGTTGTCGTTATCTGCGTAGTAGGTTTGCCGTGCTAACAACTCGTGGATTGAGTTAAAAGAAACGGTTTGTTACCGGATAAGCGTAATGCGCATGTCAGCTCAAGCAATCAATGGAACCTGAAAGCATATTATCCGATTAACAAGTACTCGCTCAAGGGAGTACAAGTCGGCAACCACTGACAGATCCATGGTTATGATGTTGGTTGATAGCAATAACTAGTAGAATCGGACTGGTGTGATATAAATACGAGTAAAAATCACAGAAATAACTTGGCATACGAGTCAAGCAAGACCCGTCTGACTTGAGACGAACATATGCTTGGCTGATTTGAAACTCGAGTTTGTTGAGTGACAGCTGTGGGATTGATTTAGCCAAAGTGCTATAAAGCAACGCCGCAAATTTAGTCAGCTGTTGCATTTGTTGCTCTGAGAGTGCTGTTCGAATACACTAAGCTTTCTGTCTATTTATTGTATTTGATGCACTGGCCATTTCTATTTAGAGTATCAAAAAGGATATTTGAATTTCACATTTGACCGTCTTTTGCGTTATTAAGATGTCAGTCTGTTCACTCGGTACTATCATGTCCCGTGCTCTGGATGGAACTCTGCGCAAGGATCTCGGAGTATTCGCAAAGCATCCCGTCGAGTAGAGGTAGGTAGGTAGCAATGTATAAAACTCAGTATCAGCCCACGATCATCCCCCTTGCACATACTTATTATGCAGCTACTGTTAGTATTCGATCCAACCATGCAGATTTTTGAAGCGAACGGCTTTTTAAGTCATGGGTCTTGACTTTCTAGGAAATGTGACAGGCAGCGAGGGACGTCGATTAAGCGCCGGCATCCACACCCAACCCGCATAGTCTACCCACCTTGTCCAATAGAAGTAAGTGAAGGGCAACAGCATGATTCTAAGAATAGAATGCTCTGTCTGCAAGTCTATCCCAACCTTTCCACTCAACGGGGTCTGAATTGATGCGATTGCCTACTATAGGTAGGTAGTGACAATCTTCCAGCCATTGTATGTGAGAGGAGAGGCAAGCAAGACGGTGATAATCCGGGTAGATTTTGACAGAATCTCATATGTGCCTCGTGCTCGCAGATATATGCTCCAGCATCAAAGACCAACAGATGAACAAGCACCCTTTAAGATTGACGATACCAAACTACGGTACAATCAGGACGCCATCTCTCAACTTTGTCAGCTGAGTGTCTTTCTTACAAGAAGCGGTCGAAGACTTTGAACTACCATTCCTAGTAAGAATCCCCTCAATACGTGCGTATAGTAGACCTGTAGATCCCCCTTACTGTTGCCCATCCCGAACCAACAATTGGTCATCCACAAACTCCCCACGAAGCGAAGCATCCTATCCATGTCAACTCTCTTTGTTCCACACTCTGATAGCGTTCATGCCACCCCAGCAAAGTCTCCGCCAAGAAGACACCCCAGACAGGGCTCGGCTTGATTTGTCTAATCGGCGATAAACAGAAAGCAGAAAACGGTTTCAAGTCAACATCTCACTCTCGCTTTATTTAGTTACAGTGCCCTCTTGCCTCCTCCTCTCTCCCGCTCCCACTGAGACCCCCGAATAGTGAGCTGTTGTGATTTCAAACTACCTGCTTCGTACCGTACTTTAGGTACTTCCTCGCAGGGGTAGGTTAGTACCTCCTGCTTGTAACAGAGCCCCTCCTCCCCAAAAAGTTCCCAACCCGACCACACTCTCTCTTATTCCCTACATCCTTGATAATCCTCAATCACATTTCTATTCCCATTTGGTTGGTTGTGCATTAAGGGACGTACTAATCGTCCTGGCTGCAGCTACTACGGATGGATTGATGAGAGATATTTCCGTCCTTGACAGTCAATTGACCGACAACTTCTTACACGCAGAGCCTCACCTGCATACCTACATACACTATTTTTGAGTGTCAGTTTCGTTTCTCCAATAAACGCAATCACCTCAAACAAGCAGCTGTTTGGTCAGTCAGATCAAGGTGATCGGCATCCTGTTACTTGTCGTCTCAGCTCCATTGTCGATTCCTGTTCAGCCTGTCGTGATCCTCACCTAAGCCCATCGACTCACTCCCTCTGTTCGCACGCGCCGCCACCCCGCGGATCCATCCTAGGACCCCACGTACCAGAACCAACCGCCAAAGAGACAGCGCTGATACGTCTGTCACTAAGACGTTCCTTTTGGCCTTGTCCCCATCACAAGGACCCTGGACCTAGCGGTCGAGTAAAGTTATAGTCTCTTGGCCCTGCTTAATCCTTCATCATGACTTCTCGCGATCCGGCGCGACTTCGCCAGGGCCTTCTTCCTCTCACGACAACTCCGGGTATCTACAACAACCACCTACAAACGCCCATATCTGCCGTGTCCATGACCTCCAGTCATTATCACTCTGCTGCCCAAACGCCCGGCAGTAGTATACAGCCCTATAATCCTCAAGAATGGGCTCCTACGCAGGCCGCTGTCGCCGAGCGTGCTGTTCAATATGCAGGCGAGGTTCAAGGCAAGTGGCTAACAGGGTCAGTATAATTTGTTGTCATCTGTGTCCTAACATTCGACAGTGTCGCCATTGCCTCCTCCGCCATATAGTCCACCCAGAGGTCAGCAGCCGAGACCCATCAGTACAGTCTTTGACTCTACACCGAATGGAACTCCAACTCCGCCACCCCGACTGAGTGCGACCATGCATCGGCCTTCCCCAGAACCGGCCAATGCGTCGTTCCCTCCTCCTCCAGGGACGCGCAACGGCTCACGGGATCGTCGTTTCCTTCCATCATTAGGCCGCCGTAGAGACACCGACAACTCGAGCACTCCACCACCTCAACCACCACCCCAGAGTCACCGGCAAAGTATGATAGTCCAGACTTCGTTTCATCAACCTAGTCCCGAACATGGAATTGGCGGAGTCATGCATCATGGCCCCCCAGCAGCCCGAAGAGCTGTTTCTGCCGGAGCTGTAGAGACACCCACATCTGCTCGCTCACGATCAACATCTCAGTCCAGGTGGGAGCCAGGCATGCCTCTCCCTCCGCCCCCTCCTGGGCCTCCTCCGCCTTCCTCGGGTAGGTCGCAGAGTGTTCAGTCTATGGACAGGAATTCGGTTCCAATCATATCCCCTCCTGTAAACAGACGACGACCGCCAGCAGGGGTAACAAATCTGGGACCTGTTCCACCTACACCTGCGGATTGGAACGAGAATGAAAGCCAAGCAGGACCGTCGGATCGAAGACGGTCACCGGGCCTTACTATCGATACTTCGATACCCTCCAGTCCACCCATTGAGCCTGCTCCTAGTTCTTCATCGAGTATTAATGGGCTAAACCGGCAAAAGGCAGTACGACATGACAAAACGATTTTGCAGCGGCGAACCGAGAGTCGAACCAGGCACAGCATTCGCAGTTCCATAGATGAGCGGACCCGTCCGGATTCTATGGCGGATATCATGGTGCCGAACTCGACGGATTTGTCGCGGGCGTCAATCGGCAAGTCAACACCTCTCAGCGATACACTTACATCACAAGATTCACGAAACTCAACCCCGAGAGCTCCAGCATCGGGAAAATTGCCTCAAGAAGCTGAAACACCACCGTTCTCCCCCAACGCTCATAAATACGTGCAATATGGTAGCAGTTCGAAGGCAGTCGCTCCCAAAGCGCTTCCTACCCCGCCTCCAAGATCCGGGTCTGTGGCATCAGTCTCTAGGGTCCGGGAATCCTCGAGACCACCCTCAGCCGGTCTCCCAGTGTCAAAGCATCTGGTAACAACACAGACTGCCAGCCAATTTGCAGAAGGGACGGTTGATCGATTTCGCGAGTTCGCTATGAAGGAGTCCAAAGCCGCCACCGATGCAGACAGGGTACGTCTGTTCGCCGATTTTGTTGTGAATGAGTCAAGAATCAGACGTGAACGATATTCTGTAGCTATCGGGGCCATGGGTTCTGAAATATTCGACCTTACCCGCGACCTATTCCGACCGATGGTAACCCAAACGAGAAGAGATTCAGCTTCTTCGCATGATCAGTATACACCTGGCTTATCAGAGCCAGGGCCGTCTCGTCGAGGTTCGGTAGGCTCCAACGTTGGGGAGAGCCCACAGTCTACCTCTAAAGCAGCCAATGTGCCAATCTCGCCAAGCGGCAACAACCCACCGAACGTGAACTGGTCCGGCAATTACATGCCTTCTTTGTCACCGATTCTAAGCATGAGCGTCAGCGAAAACTATGAGAATGGGAGTTCCCGAGGTCGCCCCCCAAGTCGTTGGTGGGAATCAGACTCACAGGGCGAGGCTTCTCATCTGGGCAGGTCCAAGAGAGAATCAAAGTATATGGGTGTGACCAAAACGCAATGGGTTGAAGAGGATCGACCTCCTGTGGTATATGAGGAACAGGGTTCGGTGTCTGAATATCCTCCTGAGAAGACAGGCTGGCACGACCAGTCGGAGCCCAGTCTTACGCCCCAACAGTTCGGCTTTGCCACTGCTTCCAATATGGGCTCGAGTCCCTCATCAATGACCAATCGTGATCAGCTCGACGTATCTCGACTCGTCACGATGCCACCTCCTTATCCAAGGCACCATCCTGCTGTTAACAACAAACACCCAGAGTTGACTTCAATCAGAACTGCAGTGCGAGCTTTGAGCCAGCTCGATGAGTTGACGAAGACGAGAGAACGGTTCACCGTCGAGAGTACCAAAAGACGAGAACAATTTTCTAAAGCTGCGGCTGAGCGCCGTCAGGCTTTGCGAGCACACCTGCAGAATGAGATCAACTCTGGCAGCTTAAGCTATGCAGACGCAGGAACTATCGATGCTGACGAAAAGGTCAACGAGATCGCAAAGAAAAAAGAACTGGAAAAGTCGGAATATGAGCTGTTCCAGAATCAGGTGGTACTGCCTTTGAACGAGTTGTTGACAGGGCGTATTTCACGTGCGACCGAGTTATTCGACGATTTGTCTCTGCATCTATTCGACAACGAACATATCGACGCTGACATGCCGCAAGAAGAAGGTGACGATAGACCAGAACTTTTGGAAAAGTTGACTCTGCTCAAATGGGTTTTCGAGGCACGAGAAGGTCTTCACCGAGCCATCTATGATCTTCTATCGGATCGTAACGGCCGATACTGTGAGGTTGTATTGACTCCTTATCGACTTTCCGGGAATACCGAGAAGCTCAAGTCAGCTGAGGCCTTCTTCGCGGAAGACTCGGCTAAACGCGAATATGCGTTTGCACACGAAGTTCTGGAACGAACACGAGACTTCAGGGGAGTGGTCGAAAAGGCTGTCGATCACGGCGTTGCACTGCAGCTGTCGGCGTTTTGGGATATTGCGCCCCCGCTATGCGAACTATTGGACAGCATTCCTTTGGATCTAGAAGGGTTTAACATTTTGATTCCGGGGTCTGAAATTGACGAAAATCCATCATATGTCGAACATCCAATGCAGTATCTGTTCAGCCTGTTGCTTCACGCAGAAAAAAGCACATATCAGTTCATCGAGTCTCACACGAACTTGTTGTGTTTACTTCACGAGGTCAAAGAGGCGGTAGTACATGCCAAGGGCAAAGTGCTCGAGACTCAAACACAGGATGAGAACGGAAACCCAATTCCCAAGGCCGACAGCAAGGCGCGAGCGCAGGAGATGCGACATTCAGAAGAACACAGACTTACTGAGGACCTGAAGGAGAAGGTCCGCCTAGTGCAAGATCAATGGAAGAGTGCCCTAGGCGAGAACATGACACTCGTCAAGGAGCGATTGGGAGAATGGCTGTTGCAGATGGGCGGCTGGGACGAGTCGCTCGAAGACGGAGGAGTAGGCGGAGTTTAGAAGCCTATATGAGAAGTGAGTTAATGTTGATACCCCTGAGCCATATATACTCGATCTTTTAGAAACGATTACTATTCTGTATATAATTGTCGATTTTGGACCAAACGTGTCCTTGGAATGAATGAGAAATGATATGATAATGAATTGTTTGCTCTCTATGATGCCTGGGTATTGCGTCTGTTTCATACACTTATTCGTACATTTTTTCTGGTAAGAAGAGGCCGAAAAATCTCTCCTGACATGTCCATGCGCTTTGTTTGAGCTCTTGGTGCTTTGTGCATTTCCTGTATCGTTTGATATCCGTTTCCGTGATGCTCGAGATTGGGTGTTTCATTGCATATGGTGACAGTTCTCTTTGACATGCTCAGATTTCGCTAATCACCTCCAGCCGTCTTCTGGATCCCTTCTATCGTTTTTGTTTCCCTTTTCGTGTTCATTCCAATTCGTGTGTGGGCTTTTCACTTGTACTCGACCGGCAGATCCATGCCAACTCTTCGCGCAGTCAAGCGAACACGCTCCTCCTCATCCATACCCATACCAGGGTTATATCGCTCGAGCAGCGTGGCATACATGCGCTGAGATCGAAGGTAAGCAATGGCCTGGGCAGCAGCATGAGCCCGGGCGTCGGGCGATGTCGCATCCTTTGAATCGGAAGTAAATGAATTTCGGAGGCGAGAGTGCAGGGCAGAGCGTGGTGAAGCGAGGACAGGTCGAGGTGGCAGCTCCCGGAGGAGGGAGCGGTAGAGAGAACGTAGAGATGCGGGTGATGAAGCCATTTTGGTGTTTCGTATTCGGTATAAGATGTGGTACTGAAAGCGTGGGAGAGGGATGATAAAATGATTTGGATTGTCGGGTTTGAATTGATGGGATGCTCGAAATGACGGGCCAATCGGATGGTTCCGCTGTGAACAAGGGGGGGAAAATGTCGGTACGTGAGAATGAGAAGGGGAATGAGAAAATGCCCCTCATTGATATCAGAGTCGAATGGCGGGGCAAAGTGGAAGTAGACATGATAGAGATAATAGCTTTTTATTGCCTTAGTCCAAATGACATTTAGTTATATCTCTGTGTTATTAATTACTAATATTGATTAAAGTCAATTGAGTTGATATCATTCCATTAGACTGAATTATACATTAAGAAAGAATGAACAGAGACATATACTCTACCAACTTGTAAATCGCTCCATCGCTAAACCAATTCGTCTCACGTCACATAGCTCAAACAACCTCAACAGCTCATCCCACTTCTTTTCTTTCCCTCACACTCTTAATCAGATCCTTCAATCAATTAATCCACATCCCACTCATCTTAGACCCAGTCACAGCGACGACCCGCCCGACGACCCGAAAGAGACCAACCATACAGCAATTGCGCCATCCCACGTTACCTACTACTATCCTACTACTGCATATAGTACCCAGTGGTACCTTGCTCTCTACCTTGAATGTCAATATTCTTTAGATCCCTCCTTTTCTTTCTACTCACTATCACCCTGGCTATCTTTCTGTCGCCCTCATTCATCCCCCGTCTCCGCCAAATATCTTCCCATCTTCTCATCCTCAATCGACCGCTCGCAACTATGGCCGCCCCGTCTTACGCCTCAGAGCTCAAGATCGCTGAGCTCGCCGTTCAGCGCGCCACCATCCTCACCAAGCGTGTCTTCCACGAGAAGGCCAAGGGCACCGTTGACAAGAACGACAAGAGCCCTGTCACTATTGGTGACTTTGGCGCCCAGGCTCTCATTATTGCTGCCCTCCGTCACAACTTCCCCGACGACGCTATCGTCGCTGAGGAGGAGGCTGCTCAGCTCAAGGAGGATGCGAACCTCAAACAGACTATCTGGGAGCTCGTCAGCTCTACCAAGCTCGACGATGAGGATGCTGAGAAGCAACTCGGCGGTCCCATCAAGGATGTTGAGGATATGCTCGAGTTAATCGACAGAGGTGGCAGCCAGGGCGGTTCAAGCGGTCGCATCTGGGCCATTGACCCCATTGATGGTACAAAGGGTTTCCTCCGTGGTGGACAATACGCCGTCTGCCTGGGTCTCATGGTTGATGGCGACGTCAAGGTCGGTGTTCTCGGTTGCCCTAACCTCCCAGTCGACGACTCAGCCCGCCTGACATCTGACATTGGCGCCAATGCCACCGACGAGGGTCGCGGCGTCATCTTCTCTGCTGTCCAGGGTCACGGCGCCAACAGCCGTCCTCTGACTACCAGCGCCCTCTCTGCCCAGAAGGCCATCTCTATGCGAAGCATCGACGATCTCTCCAAGGCTACTTTCTGCGAGAGTGTCGAGGCTGGCCACTCTGCGCACGACGACCAAGCTCTCATCTCCAAGAAGCTCGGTATTACACAGGAGAGTGTTCGCATGGACAGCCAAGCCAAGTACGGCTCCATTGCCCGTGGCGCTGGTGATATCTACCTTCGCCTGCCCGTTAAGGCGACATACCAGGAGAAGATCTGGGATCACGCTGCTGGTGACCTCATTGTCCGTGAAGCTGGTGGCCAGGTCACTGACATTCATGGCAAGCGCCTCGACTTCAGCGTTGGACGCACTCTTGCCAACAACAAGGGTGTTATTGCTGCTCCCACTGCTGTTCACAGCAAGGTTCTCAGGGCTGTTCAGGAGGTCCTGAGCGCCAAGCAATCATAGAATCGTCAGGAGGAATAAGAAGGGAAAATGATATGACTTGAATGAAAGCGAGAACTCCAAGAGTTTAAAAAAAATAGTAGTTTTGTATATGCTTCGTCAAATAGTACAAATTCTGTACATGATACTAGAATACACACGCCAGCTGCGTCCAATAGGCCACCAAGCCGGCCAATACAAGTTCCCCAAATGCCATTTCTCTATTTGATCTTCTTTTGCTTCAGCTTGATCGTTTGGTCGTTGATGAACACGCCCTTTCCCTTGTAAGGCTCCGGAGGACGCCACATGCGAACTCGCCCAGCGAAGGACATGATAACCTCACGGTCAACTCCCTCAATCAGGATACGTGTAGGCGCAGGAGTCGTAACGGTGACACCGCGGGGGATACCCTCCTCGACGGGATGCGTGAAACCCAGCTTGAGGCACAGGAAACGCTGGCCAGGAAATTCCTCTTTGGCACCTCGCTCTTCGACACTGGCTCGGTAACCAACACCAACGAGACGGAGAATGGCTGTGTGGCCTTCTGAAACGCCCATGATGTAGTTCCTGAGATAAGACCATGTAGTTCCTACACAATTATCAGCATCAATTGCGTCGAGAGCACCGAATATGTAAACCTACCCCACATTGCCTTTTGGTCCTTGGCTTCATTGTCCCGAACGCTCAACAAAACGCTCTTGGCGTCAAGATCCTGAGTGAGCTGCACATATTCGGGAACCTCGAGATCGAGCGATCCTAACAATCAGTCAGCAATTCGCTCTTTTCCCTCCTGGGGACTTATTCTAACGCACCCAACGGTCCCTTGATGTTGATGGTCTTCTTATACACCTTCTTGTACGATGTCAAATCCTTCTTCGCAACAGGTTCTCCAACGGAAAGCTCCACTCCAGGAGGAATCGAGAGAGGTGTTCGGCCAAGCTTAGAGGGCCGTTTCGAGGTCGTGGAGAAGAGTGCGGTAGTGGCTCGTGGTGCTGTCGCCTGCCATGCCGGCACCAAGAAGCCAGGAAGTGTGACAGGGCCAGACGACGAGGCCGTAATGGCTCGTCCTAATGCCTTCCCCCGGCTGGGAGCGAACATGGCAGCCATTGGTGTCGATATGGCTGTCGTGGGCGTGCTGCAATGCTGGCTGGCTTCACGGACGATGTTCAGACCATCGAAGCTCGACTTTTCGTGCTTAGTCATGACATCACGTGCTGTAGGAATCACTCAACAACTGATCGGGACAAGAGTGGTCCGATCACCGACATTCAACTTCATCTCTGTGTGTTCTGTGTGTTGAAGGAAGAACAAGTGGGCTGCTTAGCAGATGTTGCTTTGGTATTGTGCGAGAATAAGGTTGCTCTAAGAGCCCTATCTTTCGTGACGAGTCTGCGTGAATCAGAGCTATTAGACTTTGAGGAACACCCACATCAGTTCAACTTCATCTCATCGGCACATGTAGAACGTGACAATAAACGTTAACTCTATTTCCAATTTCAACTTCACAATGTTTTAGGACTATAGAATTGGTACAATAGTACTTCTGAATTTTATTTGACTGGTACATCTGTCGTGTACTGCCGATTGTGAGGATATCTTAACCCCGGAATTAAACAACTACACCCTGAAAAGAAATTGCAGGCCGGCTATTGAACGCAGACAACATAGACGACCGGTGGTTTCAGCACATTAGAGTATCTTACTCCTCGCCTTCAGGCAGCTCCTCCTCGTACTCCTCTTCTTCCTCGTCAATACCAGCATCCTGGTACTGCTGGTATTCAGAGACAAGATCGTTCATGTTAGACTCAGCCTCAGTGAACTCCATCTCATCCATACCCTCACCAGTGTACCAATGCAAGAAAGCCTTGCGTCGGAACATAGCAGTGAACTGCTCGCCAACACGCTTGAAAAGCTCCTGGATAGAGGTGGAGTTTCCAATAAAAGTGGAAGACATTGTAAGTCCACGAGGTGGGATAGCGCAGAGAGCGGTCTGGATGTTGTTAGGAATCCACTCGACGAAGTATGATGAGTTCTTGCTCTGGACATTGCGCATCTGGTCCTCAACCTCCTTCATGGCGACACGGCCACGGAAGATGGCAGAGCAGGTCAGGTAACGACCGTTGCGGAAGTCGGAAGCAGCCATCATGTTCTTGGGGTCGAACATCTGCTGGGTCAGCTCAGGAACGCTGACAGCACGGAAAGAGTGAGCACCACGGCTGGTCAAGGGAGCGAATCCGACCATAAAGAAGTGCAGACGAGGGAAGGGCACCATGTTGACGGCGAGCTTTCGGAGGTCAGAGTTCAGCTGACCGGGGAAACGGAGACAGGTGGTGACGCCGGACATGACGGCGGAGACAAGGTAATTCAAGTCGCCGTAAGAGGGGTTGGACAGCTTGAGGGTGCGCATGCAAATGTCGTAGAGGGCCTCGTTGTCGATACAGAAGGTCTCGTCGGAGTTCTCAACCAGTTGATGGACGGAGAGGGTGGCGTTATAAGGCTCGACGACGGTGTCGGAGACCTTAGGGGAAGGAACGACGGAGAAGGTTGCCATCATACGGTCGGGAAATTCCTCACGGATCTTGGAGATCAACAGGGTACCCATACCGGCACCGGTACCACCACCAAGAGAGTGGGTGATTTGGAAGCCCTGGAGGCAGTCACAACCCTCGGCCTCACGGCGGACGACATCGAGAACTTGGTCGACAAGTTCAGCTCCCTCAGTGTAATGACCCTTGGCCCAGTTGTTTCCGGCACCGGATTGACCGAAAACGAAGTTGTCGGGTCGGAAAAGCTGTCCGAAGGGACCGGCACGGACGGCGTCCATGGTACCGGGCTCGAGATCGACGAGGACGGCACGGGGAACATACTTGTTACCAGAGGCCTACACACGTGAGCTTGTGTTTTTCGTGGCAGGAGTGATGAAACAAACCTCGTTGAAGTAAACGCTCATACGCTCGAGCTGGAGCTCGGAGGTACCGCTGTAAACACCATTGCTGTCGAGACCGTGCTCGCCAGAGATGGTCTGCCAGAAAGCAGCACCGATTTGGTTACCCTAATAAACATTGTTAGCATCTCCCTCGGGCGAGATGGAAGAGCAGATAAATACTTACGCACTGACCGGTCTGAAGGTGAACCTATCGCAAAGAAAAAGATAAGGTTAGCTTCTCTTGTTTCTGGGGAAGAGTATTGATCAAGCTGCGAGCTATCATGCATTGTTGTTGAGCTGCCGCCGGCCGGCGGGGTACAGTAGGACCAGGAGCACAGAAGACAAGCTCAACGCGTGCAGTAGCTTGAAGTTAGAGGTCAATGGAAAGCACTCACAATCTCACGCATATTGACGGCTGTGGATGTAAAGATGGGATATGGAGAGTAAAGAGAAGAAGAAATGGGCCGAAGTAGTTCAAGAGCTGAAGTAGCCTTAGCTTTGACGGAGTAGGAGAGTGGGTTGGCAGTTCCAGAGGTGGGAGGGAATGTTGATTTTTGTTTGGAGAATGGAGGGTGAAATTGTTCACCGCCATGGTTCAGGGCCCAGCAAGGATGTAAACAAGGGGCAGGGCGGTACTTTCTTGACGATTGAGCCAGTGAGCGCTCTCCGTTGTTTACGTGTTGATCCGTGCACACTCTCAGAAAGGCAAAGCGCCGCCAGATGGGGGCTCCACAGTGGCAGGTACGCCAATTGAGCTTCCCCTGCTCCCTGTTGCTGTCACTGTTATCTAGCGGTTGACAGACCAGAAGATCAAGGCGACGAAATAAGATGGAAAGAAGCCTTCACTGTTTCCATGTTCAGTATCGCTTTTTTACAGATGAACGGTTATTTGTAAGTGACGAAAGGTGTGCTGGTTTCGTTTATAGCCGTTGGCATTGTTACCTGACATTCAGTGACCGTTGAAGTCAGCCACGTTGGTAAGGTCCATTCCTGGAACTCAGTAGCTTCCTCGGTACATATCACCAACGAACCGAAGAACGCCAGCAACATTTGCCCCGCAGCAATTGGCGATTGAACTATCCGAGATGAATAGACGACATTTGACGATCAGCATTTCAACATGAGTCGACCACCCAAGAAGAAACCTGGAAAGCGCATCTCTTTGTGTCACGATTTGCAACATGAATAAAACTGCAATGATGTAAAGATAATCACGATATGCATCATCATTCGAGCTCCGTTCTATTTGCATCGTAATTCCAGTTATGGCAGTCTTGCCGTCTATCAATGTCGAGCTATCAGGCATATATCCGTAAGACACACTCACTTATTGTGTACAGTCATGGCTACCTAGGTAGGCAGCAAGGTTTGTGAAGCCGGCATTCGTCATGTGAGCTAAGCCGAAATTAACAAACATACGAAGACGATTCCGGGACTTCAAGATTGCAACAACTTTTGCCGAATAGAGGCCTTGGAGACCGTGAAATGACCTGCTGCCATGCTCTCACTCGATCTAAATCATCTGGTAAGTAGCAGAAACGTTGGCTTCATAAGTCTTTGGGTATAGAAACAAGTGCATGCCTAAGGAGTATGATCTAAGTAGCATAAACCGACCTACTAATTTCGTCTCTTGCTTCTAGTGGCCAACTTTCTAATACCATAAGGAACACCTAAAACTCCATGCTTAATTCAGGATACCTGACTCTAGCGATACATGAATCTTTGTAGTCCCGGGCGCGTAACCAGTGGAAAACCAAACCCTAGATGCCAACGTGTGCCGCACATGATCGCTCACCTTGCTGAGATGGTGTTTCGATGCATCGTATGGTCACGAGCTATTCGAGATACTACGTAGTATATCTCAAATCTGAGGTCGCTATGTTGTTATTGAGGTGGTTTATTTTAGAAAGGGGGTGACTGAGACGGCACCCATCCTAACGAGAGAAACCCGCCACGACTCAGAAAACAACCCTCATTCGCAACACTTTAGCTTAGGAAGGTATGTCCTGGCTTTTATAGCTCTAAGTGCGACCCAAGACTTTCTTCAGGGAACGACACAGCAGCATAGACAGTAACTCGAGGTAATCTGATTACATTCATAACTCATGATCCTCTATCCCTTAATATCAAGCGGTTTCCCTGACTGCATGTCATGGCGATTAAATCCTCTTTCCCCGAGATCACATTCCTCGTGAAAGACCTGTCCCCCGCGCCCAATTCGTTCATCTCGCATAGGCCTATTCCTCCATGAGATACTGCCAGTACTCATCTCCGTTCTTGTTGTCGACGTGGACGATCTTAGCAACCTTAGTACCGTAGGCATCGGTGCCGTCGTCTCCAACTCCGCGTCGGCTCTTGCAGTCCTTACACTGCTTAAACTCCATCACGTTGTAGGAACTGCAGGTGCTGCCGTCCTGGAGGGTCTGGTTACACTTCCAGTAGCTGAGGTTCTCCCGCACGTGGAGGGTAGGTCTAGTCTTTTTCACTTCGATGATCTTGCTGATGGTATCCTGTTTGTCATCGGCTTCGGTAGTAGGGGAAGAAGCGCTGGACTCGGGCGCGGGTGAAGCAGAGGGTTCGTCGGTTTTGGTGGGAGTAGCGTGCTCAGTAGATTCGGTGCAAGGTTCGATATCGGGATCGGAGAAATCCATGGCCACTACAGCTTGAGTGGTTTCGATGCCCTCCATTTTCGCCAGGTGTTGTAGCTGTTTGGGTGGAGAGGAGAGAAGGAAGTTCTTTGACGAATACTCGTCAAGTTTGATGCACTGCGGGCAGTGGAGGTTGTTTCGAAGATGTGATGTAAACTTCAATGGAAGGTATATATAGATTCTGGGGGCGCATCATCTGTTGGGACTGTGACGAGATTCGGGGTCCATTGTTGTTATTGAATGCGCATTGTGTGTTCCGATCCTCGAGTGATAAAAGAAATTCACCAAATACATATATTCACTTGCGTCATAGGTAACACAAACCACGCATGGTGTATTCATTAGCATTATTAGGGTCCGATAATCTAAGACAGAGTTTTATTGTTAGGGTTTGCGAGGGCAAGTGGTGGCCGGTCAAAACAAATAAATACATTTGACTGCATATGCATTTCGTGCCACAGGTATTTAACAGAGTTCAAGCCAGATGTAAACAGATTAAATGTGTTATACAACGCAACAATCGTTTGATCAATTTGACTATATACTTAGTGCTGCTTAACAACACCGGCAGCATTGGCTTGCGCAGTAATCCTCTTCTTGTAAGCCTGGACATCACCAGGGAACTTCTCGACGGTACCTCCATCACAAACCCACAATGATGTGCACACAGTCTGCAACATGGTAACGTCGTGGGAAACCATCAGCACACCACCCTGGAATTCGTTGAGGGCCACGGCCAAAGCATCCATGGCTTCGATATCAAGATGGTTAGAAGGTTCGTCAAGAACCAGGATATGGGGGTTTGTAAGAGCCAAGCATGCAAAAGCGACACGAGACTTTTGACCTCCAGACAGCAGTCCCATCTTCTGGAGACCAGTTGTACCGGTGATACCGAAAGCACCAAGTCGGCGACGGTACTCTTCATCTGTTCGGCCGGGGTAGTTCTTGGACATGAAACCGACAGCACTGTCCTCAAGGTCGAGAGCATCGACGTGGTGCTGGGCGAAGAATCCGATTCGGAGACGAGGGTGTTGTGAGATCAGACCAGTGGAAGGACTTAGCTTACCAATGAGAAGCTTGAGAATAGTTGTCTTACCAGCACCGTTGGGTCCAACGATACCGATTCGAGAGTCCAGTTGAACGTCCAAATCAACGTTGCGGAGCAGAATGTTGTCCTTGTTGTAGCCGAAAGTAACTTCTGACATCTGCACGATAGGAGGCGAGAGCTTCTCCACTTCGGGGAAGTTGAACTTGACACTGTACTCGGCCTCTGGGGCTTCGAGGATAGGCATCTTCTCGAGTTTCTTGATACGTGACTGAGCTTCCGAGGACTTGGCGGCGTTGTAACGGAACTTGTCGATAAAGGCCTGAAGATGGGCTCGCTGAACCATCTGGTTCTCGTACTCTCGCTTGGCGACCTTCTTGCGTTCTTCCTTGGTGGAGTAGAAGGTATCAAAGTTGGCTCCACGGTAGTAATCGAGACGCTCCGAGTGCTGGTGGATGATGTCGGTTGCGACCTCGTTGAGGAATGCTCTGTCGTGAGATACGACGAGGACGGTACTGGGATAGGTTTGGAGGTAATCTGACAAGAAAGTAATGGAGGGGACGTCCAACATGTTGGACGGTTCGTCAAGAAGCAGCAGGTCAGGCTCACAGAACAGGGCTCGCGCAAGAGCCAGACGCATTCTCCAACCACCAGAGAAGGTCCTGGTAGCATGCTGCTGTCGCTCTGTTGAGAAACCGAGACCAGCAAGGATACTGGCAGCTCGTGACTCGGCCTTGTCTGACTCCATCTCAGCCAACTTGGATTGAACATCTCCCAACTTGGTGTCCTGTGCTTCCCTGTCGCGGTCAATTCTAGCCGCATCGGCAGATGTGTCGGCCAGGGAAGCTCGCTGCTGTTCCAACTCTGCCAAGCGTGCCGTAATTTGCTACAATTGTTAGATTTTATCCAATATTGGAAGGTGTTGGTGTACTAACCTCTTGCTCTCTAAGGAGAACCTTGCGCCAAACATCGGCATCGAGAACCGCCTGAATAGCTGGAGTGTCATCACCAGTAATCTAGTCTTGTTAGCTGTGCTCTCTTCTTGGGGCATTGATTGACTTACTTCTTGCTCGACGTGGAGAATAGAAATGTGCAGAGGAATAGCGACCTCACGGCGAGACAGGGCTCGGAGCAGAGTAGATTTACCAACACCATTGTTACCAACCAGACCATATCGGTGTCCGTAGGCAAGAGTGAGCGTTGTGTCTGTAAGAATACGTTGTCCGCTGATAGATACATCTATGTTGTCCAACTTGATATCCTTTGACTTATTAGCAGAACCGGCACCCAGCTGGAGAGGGTTGACGGCCATGTAAAACTCTTCGTAGGACTCTGTCGATTCGGGCTGGTCGAGCAGCTTTGAAGCCTCGTACTCGACAGTCTTGAAGGTCTTTTTCTGCTGCTTGGCTGCAATCTTTCGCTCAGCCTTTTCGAGCTTCTTGCGGTCAACCTTGGACTCGACCTTTCTAGCGTTGGCAGACTCCAGATCGACGCCACCTGTAGCCACAGCTAAAGTCGACGACATGTTGCGCTGCTGGCTGACCTGAATAGTTTGATCGAGACGCCTGACAGTTGAGGGTCCTCGATTCTGGCCTCCGTTGGACTCGGCGTACTTGTCAACCCATTTCTCAACAAGCTGCTTGATCTTCTCCTCGGTTTCCGGGTTAAACTGGCCTGAGGCGGAAAGTAGAAGTTCGGTGATGGCGGAAGCAGCCTCATTCAGCGGCGAGTCGCCCGAAGTCTCATCATCGTCTAAATAAGTAGTAGAGGCGTGAGTAAGGTAGCCCACGGAGTACTCGGAGACCACAGGGTCGATGTTAGGAAGCACAGCTCTGATATCAGCCTCCATGATGATGATGACGAGTAGACCTGGTGTCGGTTCAGACGAGCAGCAGTGTTAATTCAACAGAGGTCCTTCAATTATCCACAGCTCGAGTCACTTCAACGGAAGATTCGACGAGTTATGAGAATAGATTGAACTGCGATTGAACGGTTCAATTACCTTGAATGCCCCGCCACAGATGTCGTTGAAAATTGTGGGCGTAGTCATTGGGGTATCAAAAAAATTGGCCGCTAGGATCATTAGCGAAGAAATTAGTTGAACAGTTTATCCTCCTTAGTTCATGTATCTTAGGCTGTTTATTTATGTACCCTAAAGCTTAGAGCCACTGGGTACTAGTGAGCCACCACCCCCGCCGATGGCCGTTTCGTGCGGTCTCTAGGGTAGATAGATTGTCGCAAAATGAAGACAAACATGTTGGTAATATCTGCGTGAAAAGTAATCCTCTTACTTTCGTTCATCATTGTATTTCAAATTAAATATGAATGACTCTCTTTCTACCACTGTGATTAACTTGTAATGTTGATAAACCGCAGTTATAGCACCGCGTAGTGTAAGTGGTGTCTCCTATCTGGTTACTGCTGTAGTGTTCAAATTTACGTTGACATTTAGATGACCCAGAAGTGCTAACCAAAATTTTACAACAGAGTACACAAGGCAAACAGAGAATAGCCGCTGCTGGCAAACCCATTAAATCCGGGCCTTTAATTGTATGATGTGGATTGTATCAACAATCTGGTTTACACCTGCAGGAAGTCACCTAACCTATACTCATCTGGCCCGTCGACGTCGAACAACAGGGCTATTCCTTGACGACACAACCATAAAATGTCTCAATATGATGACAAAGGAAGTCGTAGCGCCTGGAAACAGGCTGTGCGTACGATAAGAAGCAAAAGGCAAGGAAGCTGGAGCTGAATCCAGACACGAGAAGAAGGGATGTCGCCGAGCCGGGACTATAGCAAGACTGCTATATCAAGACACCGCAGGGGGCCACACATACAAATGAACTTGTATGTATGTCTTGGGAACTATTGCTCGTAGTGAAAACCTTCAAGATCGCTGCGGGACTAGAATATGACAGGTTTTAGAAGTTTAATTGATCAGATTCACTTCAAGATTAACAATATTAAAAGATCAACCACAAACAACTGGCGGTGAAGCGCTCCCAATTTTGACGAGCGAGATAAACATGGAAATCTTTAGTTTCCCACCACCAGAAAGAACCTGTTTGTCAAACCAAGTAACTAACGAACATGAACATGCATGCATGGCGCGGTTTCGGCAACACCAAACCCAATAAGTTGCTATTATGCGAGCGCCAACGTCTCGACTTCAGGGCTCGCATACCATCTCATCCATCAGCAACCACATGATGAACTGACAAGCGCGGAAAACCGGATTTATCCTACAGGGCTATCCCAGCGATAGTGCCGTGCCTCAGGTCTACTATCCATAGAATTCTTCACTATTGAAAACACTGGCGTTAGAACTCATCAATAACCACTTGCCACGCATCCTAGCTCCATGCCGGTTTCAGTAATTGCAGGTTTTCAGCTGCGAGCGAGCGCACCAATCGTATCATTGGAAGCTTTAGAAAGTCTGATGTTGAATGTGTCAGTGTCAGTATTGTGTGCATACATAAACAAATCTCGACTTGGCGCGACGCGTTGATTTCAATTCGGATTGATTGTTGTTATTTTTGGCCTCGTCACGTAATTAAACTCGACCAATTGATCTAGAGCCGTAATCAAGGAGATTTATGCGCCTGCATTGGCTCTGCATAACTCAACATATTGCCTGCATTCAAGATTAGATCAGATGCGATACGTAGCCATGTGCATTGCGGGCGATCGATGCTGCATGACAGGAAGAGTTACATGTTCAATGCAGAGTCAGACTTGTGCTTGTAACGAGTTCTAATTGTCAAACATACCCAAGTCCTGATAAATGGAATGTTGATTGAAGAATACCAACTGATTCAATGCTGACAATGTCAGCAGTACCTTGGTAGAAACCGAGGAATTGAGTTCCATGATTGAACAAACATTAGTCACATTCCCTTCACACACTCAACTAGAAACAACACCTCCACCTAATTCTGAGACCAATAACCTCCTCTTTCTATCGTATTCACCTCGCTTGGGTTGACAAACACCAACTAACTAGTGGTGCCTGTCCATCGCTTGCCTCTAGGGTGAACGGCGCTTCGGCACTTGTGTACGCTTGAGCCTTTGGACGGGCACTCCGTTCTGTGTTGAAATGATCAAGCAACGTCATTTCAACACCACAATGCTAGAATGCTTGGATCACCTCCACTTAGCGCGACGATAGCTTGACAATCGCGCGTCGTCGAAACATGCCAAAAATGGGCTTCGAAGATGGAGAAACGGAGAACAAGCTAGGACCAGGCCTAGAATCCCAACAAGCGAAGCGAGGTTGTTCTCTGTCGTTACAATGATCATCATCAAGGCAGGTTTAAGAGCCTTAGTACGAACAGTTCTCTCACATCAATAGTGTTCTGGGCTCATGAGCTGCTGTACCGCCTGATCCGTTATGCGCTTCATGTGCTCATGATTATCGGTAGCCACGTTGAGATAAAGTGTAGAACATGATTGACGCAGACAGATCTGTCGATCATGATCACTCGGAATTTTTCTCCATGACTGCGGAGAAGAAAGTCAGCATTCCAGACTTGATGGAGCTATTCTGTAACTGTCTTCATGAGATGAGAGCAAGCCCCAAAGAGCCTCATGATAAGACCCTTGTCCGACTAGTGTTTGGCTGTCACTCATCGAATTTCGTGGCTGTCTGCAAGAGTCCTATCATAAAGCTGTGCATCAACATCTACAACCATCCAGCGGCTTTTGAGTTTGATACTATGACCAGAAAAGAAGCTGGCGCGTTGCGTCAGCTCTCATCGTGAGCACTAGGCACATCACTGTCGAAACTACCAAGCTAGCTGCCGTTTGAGCATGGTTGGTGGAAATTGGACTCTGTTGCTCGAGCCTCGAACCTTGAGGATGCGAAATTCGATCATGATGGCTTGGTTCGCCTATTCAGGTATCTCAGTTTGGATCAGCCTGAATGACTGAGTGTCAAATTTATGATCTGCATTTTCGAATTGGTTCGTCAATATCGGAGGAGAGACAAGTCGGAAGACTTCCGCTGTGCTGACAGATTTGTTTCAGGTACGGACTGGGGAAGTTCTTGCAGTGATTAGTCTCTACCACATCTACTGGACCATGTGATTTCGGACTCTGCAACAGCTCGAAGCCAAAATATACCTGTTTTAGGTATGTAAGTAAGCTTAGGTGCAGGTCCTGGGCAAGATTTCATATCCAGCCTTATCGAGACAAAAGACAGGGCAGGGGTTGTTGCTTCCTGCAACCTTTAACCCGTAGCCGCGGGCCATTGCCTCAACACGAGGAGGATCTGCTTGTGGCTTTTTCTGGGTGTGAGTGAAGCTGCGAGGTACAATTTCGCATCTACAACTTCTGAATGGTGCCCGCCTCAAGATGAGATACGCTCTAACTCAAGATACTCCGAGACCCACCGTCAAGACACAAGCGCCTCTTTCGGACCTTGATCGAGAGGAGAAGAAGCTGATCTTGTTGACCTAAAAAAACATTCCGATACTGTTCCCATGATTCTCTCGGGTCTCGTCAAATCACGCAAGGTTGTTTCATATAACCCCTCAGTAAATGCGAACCAGGGGCGGGTTGCTACTCCGCTCAGAAGGAAAAGGTCGACAGGACAGGCTTATACTGCAGATCATTGGATTGGATCTTTGAAGGTAGTGGCGTTGTTTTGTTGTTATTGTTTACGTTTATGTTTATTATTTGCGGTTCTTCAAATCTTGTGGCTGGCCTCAACTTTTGACAGCCCAGCTAGTAGATAGTTAGCCTAGGATACCGCAGACACAACTTTTGGTGTCTCCCCTCAGAGACACGGATCAGAAGTTGTATCTGCAAGGGCAACTCTATACACGTGTGGCTGATTCCTGGAAATAAGAGAAAGACACATGTCTTTGCTAGTCTCGATCTTAGCAAGAATACCAAGTGATGAGTTTTCTTAGCAAGCTGTATATAATTATGTACTTGGAATAGCTGTGTAAACGGAGTGGGGCCGACTTTGTAAAGGGCATGAAGTAGCTTCATTAAACAAGACCAAACTTGACGGTATACGTCTCATATATCACACAATAATGGGGAAGTTCTAAGAGCTAAGAAGACAAACGCAACAAGAACCTGTTTATGATACGCTACTGTTTGCATATGCATTGCAGACTGCTTAAAACGGCCCGTGTACCGCGTCGAGCCAAGCCAAAAGTTATCCAGACGAGAATCATCATCAAGGGCGTCCTTTGATCCGAATTTTCATGTGCAATGATGGTGCATGATGTAATTATGAAAACTTTGGACAATGGTCAAGCAACCCTCAGTACCCCCAGTGAACCTTTTCTTACCCGGATCTTTTGGTCCCCTTGGTCCCTGAAGTTTCAAAGTATATAATTATTCTTTCTCTTATTCGCTTATCATTTGCGTTAAGAGCTAGCGTTGCACATGATAACTAGTCAAGGGCGGCTGCAGATTGACGGTTGTGGCACAAAGAGGCGAGTTGCTGCTCTCTGGTCGTGGCTAGCTTGGTTGATGAAGCTCAGAGTTCCCTGCTGCTGTTGAAGGCGGAGCATGCTATGAAGTGTGGAGTTGAATCTAGTAAGTTGAAAGTCATGGTGGTCTACAGAAGACATTGCAGCATGTTAATTGTGAGTATGCCAACAATTGATTGCTTTACAGACTTCTGATGCACTCCAGTAAGGAAGTACTGCAGCACTTGTCGCGAATTGGTTAGATAAATGCACGCGGGATGGCGAACTGCTCCGAAGGATCATGGCATGGCCTGTGTTTGTGTTACTACTGGCCGGTGTACACAGAGTACAGGACAGGCAGCATCAACCATCAATGCCAGTCAGACAGATCTCAGGCTGTGCAATACCAATGCAAGATATAAAGTCAATGGGTGCACAACCCCTATCTCTATTTAGTCAAGAAAAAGTCCCCAATTGTACTCTCCGGATGCATTTCTTCATCTTTACTCTGTCCAAAGGCCTCGCAAATGATACCCTCTCCAGGAGCTGCTGTATTCTCAATAGCAGTCACATCGAAAACAACCATAGCAAGGGTTTTCTGATAAACAGGGCCGTTACCAGGGCCACTGCTTACAACCTGGAAGGGCCCTGCTGTGCGATGCCAGGGGCATTGTAAGATGCAGACGCAGACGCAGACGCAGACGCAGATGCAGACGCAGATGAGAAATTGATCATTATGTCGTATCTCAGCATACTCAACACCGGGTGCTCGATGGCGAGATAGGCCGGCCCTGTGACGGGCGGTACTGTAACCAAAGGGAGCGGATAGTTTCGATGTTGTTATGTGGCAGAGCAAAAGCAAACTCGGGTTGAGCAAGCAACGGACAGGGCTCTGTGTATTATGTTTTTCGGTCTCTGCGCCTACGGGCAGGGATCTTGTGCTGTTTTGCGCAGTCCGTTCCGGGGTCCTTGATCCCGTTGTGATCCCCCGTCGTCATCACCTCCGGGGCCGGTGTAAGAGAATAGCAAGCGAGTTCGACAATCAAGAGTTTGGCGATGAGATGTGCTTCTTCTTTTTCTCCATCATGATTCTAGCGTCGGTTCTTTGAACAGTGGACAGAAGAGGATCACCCGCTTGCTTGAGCGCTTTCTGCTATTTGATGCAGTAAGAGGCCGAAATGTAACCCCCGGCCAAAGCCAAGGAGCTCCCCGGTGAAGGAAACCGCCCGGAGATACAAGTACCTGGGTCGAAAGCCATGCCACGATACGGACGGTCGTGTTGCCGCTACGGGTAATAGAGGGAGAGACAGCCGGATCACATCGATCTGAAGATAATAAGCTCTCGTTCCTTGGAATGGTAAATAAAAACGGGGTGAGCTAGATAATAAGCGTTGCACCTGTCCAGGATTCAAAGTTTGTGTTTGAGACGAGATGGATCTCGTGTAGCATTAACGAGATATCTTAGGACTGGTAGTGGAGGAAAACTAGAGGAAGCGAAGTTTGAAGCAAGGCTTTTTCAGCTTTGGATCAATTGTGTCAAGTCAATTTTATTAGTATGCTTAGAAGGACTTTTAATCAGACCAAAAGAGTGCTAATTCAGTGCCTATGATATCAGATTGTATGCAAGTCATACCAAAGTTATTAGGTGGTCCGCTGCCCTCCACTCAATATAGCAACGTTTAATCTCTTGCTGCTCAGCGCTTGAGACGCGCCCCAGTTGAGACCCAATCAATTCCAGGTTTCTCTGCAGTACAGTGCTGCAGCCAGGCTCAGCACCTACCTCTGTGCCTGTTGGATTTACAGGTACCTCGAGGCCCGCCGCGACGCTAAATGTTCAGTGGCTCCATGCGCTAATAGTAATAAGAGACATCTGTGTGGAAATGGAACATATGTATGCAGGCTGGGGGACCTGGCCCTGGGTGCCCTGTTCTGCCCTGACCTTGGCCTGGCCTGGTCCATCCCGTCTGGAGTCGCGCGATGCTTGGTTGATGTACATCCCTGCAGAGACGATCCGTTCTCACACGAATCTTGCCTGCAATCTTGAGGTGTAAGGAAAAACAAGAGCGACTGTTTCTCTCATTCTTTTCTTTTTGTCTGCTCCGCTGCTAGGTTTAGTTTCTAATTTTGATATCCATCTAATTTGACTACCGACCTCCGTGCCTACGAAAACTATTGTTCCGTCGTGTTGGCAGCTGTAAGGGGATACGAATTACCAGGGAATTAAAAACACCCAGCGGAAAAGCAAAAGGGGACAACAGAGGAGACAAGAAAATAATCAATTCTCTATCATCTTTTTTCAATTTCAATTTTGTATTATTTTCTTCCTCTTCTTTAATCTCCTGTAGCGTTCTGACAGCGGCCGCTGTTGTTGTTGTTTGTTTGTTTTAATCTTGAAAGCCGGTGCTTAGGTTTCTCGCTCTGTCCCCACTGGCATTGCAGCAGTGTTTACCTTCCTATACCTTAATCGCGGCCGCAACTGACAGCCGAGCTTGGTTTGTTTTCCAACATTCGCTTCCGCGACTTGATCACATCAAATCAATCTCAATCGAGCTCAGAAGTCCCGTCCATTCGTCGTCTCTCATATTATTCTTCCACAAACTCAATTTTTTTAATTTTTTTTTTACCCATCCTTCAACCCCCCGCACACAGAGAGAGGCACAATCGACCGACTGACGCCGAGGGAGGAGAACATTCACTTGTTGTTTGTTTTTGTTTGTCCGGCCACCCAGCCAGCCAGAATCAGGTTTCGCCTAGCTTCTTCCCGTCTTTGCAATCATCCCCCGGAGCTATCCATCTTCTCTCAAACTCGGGGGGCCCTTTGAAGAATCTTGGCTTGGGAAAGGCGTGTGGGTTACAACGGTTTCTTGTCCTTGCAAGTATCGTCCGCCTTTGTCGACTGCGAATTCACCCCCAATAATCCTTGGGTCTATGGCTTCAACGATCATGAGCACCCCCGCCCTCTCGAGTACTGCCATCCTCCGCTTCTAAGCTAGAATGCTTGTCGCTGTGTTATATCTCTCTCTTGCTTGAGTAGAGCCCTCGGCTTCCTTCGCCATGGAAGCAACCATGCAGACCGTTCCAAGTGTAAGTTTGTTGCTAGTTAGCTTTGTACTCCCCGCAAATCCAATCCACAATCACATCAAGGCAACCAAGGATCACCACCACCACACACCAGTCATCACATGGCTGCTATAGACTTTAACCTATCCCACCTATTTTCTGCCTTATCCTATACTGATCTTGGATCCCTTCAAACCCTCTTTCTTGGTGGCTTGACCAACCTCTTGCCTGTTGCAGCAATAAGCGGTAATTAACTGTGTTTATCCATTCAGCTTATTGGAACTGGTACTGCTATCGCCGCAGCGGCCACTGGTTTGGTGTTTGGCCAACCCACCACTGAACCAAATACCTTCTCTCCTTCGACTCGACGTCTCTCCCATTCCAGACGAGTCTCTATAGACCGCGACCCAAGCGCACAGTCGCCATCGCTTGGCAACTTTGCTTCCTCACGGCCCGCCACGAGCAACGCCGCTGCTGTATTCGGCGCTTCCCACCATCACACTCTCCCGCGCCCAGTTACCGCCTCGAGGCCTCCCCTCTCCCGTTATCAGCGACCGCCTATGCCCCAGACGCAGTCGACTCCCCCACAGCTTAACAGCAGGCAGTCGTCACTCGTGAGGCGCTCCGAATCTCCAGCTATTATCCCCGAGTCTCGAGACTCAATATCCTCCAATGGATCTTGGATAAGGCGCTTCTCTGTTCGCCCGTTGTCCCGCCACGAAAGCACAAGGTCGAGTGTTGGCCCGGACGCGCCCTCTATCTTCTCTCACGGCTCAGCTGCCCCGATATTGCGCGGTTCTCCAGCACCGAATCTCCCTCCTAACAAGCTCGTTAAACGATCTACATCAAACCACATCGGCCCCGACCCTTTGCCAGGACGACGACGTGCGAAATCTCACCTACAAATTCTACCCACCCTACGCCGACCTGCTACGAGCCACCAGAGGTCCGCGACTCTTCAGCAATTCCGACCAGATTCCCCTGCGGTGTTCACACCAACAGACTCAAACAACGTATCATTTGACGATCAGGCACGACCCCACGAGTTCCTCGACTCATCCTCAATCAGAACCCCCACCAGATCGACATCTATTAGAAGCGGATGGAAATCGTATTTTCACTCTAAGAGGTTCAGCATTAGCGGACGTATAGGCTCGAGTAGGCTAGGTGAGTTGAGTCCACATGCTCGAGCCGTCTCTTTAAAGCGCATTCGTACCGATATCAACGAGCGTGGTAGAGTTCATCTGGTGAAACCAAGGATGGTTTCAGCGATACCTGCCCCTCAAGGTTTACTTCCTGCTGCTCAAATCCAACCAGAAACACGTCCTCCTCAGACTGCCGAGGACGAGCCAGCTCAATCCCCCGAGACTTCACCATTTAGCACACCACAAAAATCAGTCTCAATGCCGTTCGCCTCTGGAGAAACGTGGGCGGTAAGAACGACAGGGAGCACTCAGCGTTCCAAACGTGGCGCTGAACCCAGGAGTGGGAATAAGCGACGTGTGTCCGAACCGCTTACTGGTGCGCAATCTGGCGCTGTTCCTCGAACCAATCCGGACCTGGAATTGACCCTCCCCGCTACATCAACGATATCAGACCGGCAGGGATTGTCGCTTGGTTCAGCTGCCAATATGCAGTTGAGAAGTCGCAAGAGAAACTCGTCGTCGCCGGTTCCTCCACCTCCTAGACTTGCAAACTTTCATATGGATACGTCCCGGTTAGGGTATTCTGCTGGGGTTCCCACCCATCATTATCGACCTAACCAACCCTCAGGAAGTTCTACTAGCTCCACTGCCATGTCACAACTGAGGGGACCGCATCACGACAGGGCTTCCACCATGGAGAGCTCTGAGGGTGACACCCGAGATTGTACGTCGGTGGACGATGATGACACTGAATACAAAAGCGATTGTGTGTTTGACTCACTGCGCACAATTGGCTCCGGTCGTGCCCGTGCTGTCGAGACACCGTTGGAATCCGTGTATGACGAGTCACCGCCAAGCACTGCCGGAAATGGTACAAAGACTAAGCGTTTATCTATTCATGAGATGCTTGGGCGGACCTGGGATGAGGACGACAAAATCATGGAGGAGGACGAGAATGCATCCACCCCTGTCCGCACCCTAAATCGATCTGACGTCTCGCCGCATTTCAGACTCGAGTCGAGATTTAACTCGTCGCCCTACGATATTCCAACCTCTGCGACCAAGGAGTACAGCAGGCTGTCCTTTGACGATGAGTTTGATGATGATTGGGCCAGGGATGATGAGTTCCAATGTAACCCCTTATCGCCTCCCTCTAAAGGGAGCTCGCTGAATTCCAGGGGGATCAACCCTAATGTTCGCCTCGCCCTAGCCAATATCAGCGGTAATGGCGTTGCTGATACAAACGGCCACGATACCCATAATGATCGTCCGCTCAGCTCACTCTTCGACTGGAGCGAACCACCAATGCACGAGAAATCCGATACTGGACGATTACCGCGACCGATGACTTCGTATGCTAAGCAGATGGACCCTAGAGGCGGCCGTTCTGCTAACCGCAGAGGCCCGGCCCCCGCTCACGTCCGGAGCCAGAGCGTTCCAGTCGTTCACGATGCTCCTGAAGCTTCTAAACCTACCGGAGCAAAGTACGGCACTTGGGGGATGGCGGCCAAGCCAGTCAGCGAGGATTGGGATGACGATTTCGAATTCGGCGGCAGCGGTGTTGACAACAACGACAAGGATAACAAAATATTCGCAGTTCCGGAATCGATTCGCGCAACGCAACCTAGCGTCAAGGCGCATTCTGGACATATTCGAGAATTTTCTCTTCTTGTTAACGATCTGAAGCGACTCTGCCGTCATGCCAAGGACATGGATATGCTTGAAGGATCACAAAAACATCTGTGGAAAGAGGCTGATGGTATCATTGCTCTCGCATCACCCGATGAAGAGTCGTTTGACGACGACGATGATCAGAAGTCTACCTCATCTATCAACTTCGATGCTTTCGACATCGATGAACGGTTTGGTGATGATGGTTTTGATGATCACTCCATGAACCGTCTTGACGCCGCCTTTGACGGTCGCGAACCCCCCATGTCTAAGACCACGGTGGTTCGAGAGCGACACTCCCCGCGCCGAAGGTCCGTCTTCTCTCCAGAAGACGATATCTTCGGCAACTGGCCTATAACAGAGACGCCACCATCAAATCGACCTAGTCGTCCCAGAACACCCGAAAACAAGTATAACAAGGCCAATGATGTGTCAGGAGTAGTTCGTTCTGTCATCGGGGCGATGCAGCATCGTGTTCCTGAACAGGTACCGGACAAGGGCAAGGTTCACTTTGATACCAACAGCCTTAAAGCTCTTGTTAAGAGGGCCGGTGACTTGCGGGATACACTCTCCGACATCATTCGACAGGCCGACCAGATCACAGATAGCCCCATGCGCACGCCACGAAATATACGACAACAGGAGTCAAGTCCCGCCTTCACTCGAGTGTTTGACGATCCTGGCTCGAGCCCACCCAGAAGAGTGGCGCGAAGCCGCGGCACCAATTCACTTAGAGAAGCTGCGTCCTCTGACAACTCCCCACCTTCTGGCCTACCACAAAGAATGCAGATGATGACTGTCAGCTGATGAACTTGCGCCCGGTTGCTCTCCTCTGGATGAGCGTGTACAAAATAATAATATGGAATTTCATTTGCATAGCGAAGGTCTTGGAGGCCTAGGGTTACTCGATTACACCCGCGGCAGGAGTTCATTTTGCCTACTAGTTGTCACAGGTGTTGGTGTAACTCTTCCGATTTACTCGATTCACCAGGATGCTTGATCCCAACCCTTATGCTTGAGGATCAAGATTTCAATTACCGATGGACCACAATGCCTGTAATGAGGTCAGGCCTTGGACCAGGTGCTTATTACGAGAGTCGAAGGGCACTCGACATGCCCCCAAGCAATGCTCTTAATGACTTTTACAAGTAATATGGTAGACGGAACACGAAACGCAAATGTTGCATCAGCGATGCAGGTACTCGTTCGCGCGAGTATAGCTTGCGGGGGGCTGTCAGTATTATTGACGAATTTTCTTGCGTTCTCCCCTTTGTTTTTACGAGGAAACGTGATGTTTTCGTTTTCGGTTTATTTTTTATTTATTCTTTTCCTTTGTCGTATTCTTTTGTCCCGACGTACACTCTAATGCTTTGATGATCATTCAAGGGAAAAGGAGACGACAAGCCGAGGCAATGTCAAACCAGTCTTTGAACTCGAGAGAATTCATGTCTCTTCCCTCGATGTCACAAACAGATAGTTGCCACCAAAAAGAAGTCGTCTTTGCATAGCAGAAACACCAATGGACATACAAGAGTCAACTGTAACGAGGAGATCAAGAAGAAGAGCAGCATGTCAGGGATGTCAAGGCTGTTGCTTAGGATACATACAGGTTCGGACAGGGCAAAAAAAAGGCATATGGAGAAAAGGAAAGAAGAGCGAGCAAAGGGTGTTTGTATGTGCTTTTTTTTTAAACATGCATTGAAGGAGGCGTATATTTGTAGCCCTAGCCTGGCCTGTTCTTGTTATGACGCATGCATGCATGGATAGAGGTTATAACGGACATGATGATTCACTGCCTATTCTCTTCTCGTCTGTATCCCGGTGACTGGCATGATTCGTATTACTCTGCTCATCTGAGAGTGTGAAGTGGGCCATGTGTATTTGGCCAGCCAGCTTAGGACTGGATTGCAATTGTCTATGTTGGCAGCTAGCCTTGACACTTGCAGCAACCATCCCATCAATTTCTAGCAGCCAAAAAGAACAGCCCTGGCATGATTCTCTACGTTACCTCCCGCGATGGTTGGGTCATGACATGTTTCGTTCACAGTATCAGGCTAATCACAATAGATGGCCTTACAGTATAAACATGGCATGAGCGAAGTCAAGTCAACGTTAGTGGAATAGTCTTCATTCATTCACTTTAGGCACATTGAAATTGGAGGTTGTCTGGTATGATTTTGATCAATTTATCATTCGATATCGAATGCGTCAGAGACGTTTTGAGGCACAGGTTGACTGTGCTGTGTATGCTAATCATACGCTAGGCGTGAGCAAGAGAAGATGCTATGCACGCAAAAAGATACAAGATGCCTTGCGATGGGTGTACGTGAGCCCGCATCATATTCCAACGCCAGTAAAACAAGAGAAAATTCATCCAAAGCAACGCTCGCAATCCGTTTCGACCCAACTGCCATGCTACTGCAGGTTGAGAATGTTATACCAATCAATCGCTTTATATCTGTTATTTTGTTTTTGTTTGCAAAACCCATGTCCGAGAAAATCTGGTGATCGTAACGTCATGTCATACAACCTGGAAACCCGTAACCCCACGGGGTTGTCTGTCATTCCTGTTGTTCGCCAATGCAGATGCAGGGGTCCGTGGTTTACCACAGCTGCACGAATGACAGTCCCTTTCGCAGGGACCTGTCCATCCAGGATCCATCTTCGCGGCCAGGAGACTGAGGCTGGGCCCAGAGCGCCTGCGTACTGAAGTCGCGAGGAGTCTCGCTTGCGCCAGGGAGGAAAGCAGACGAGGAAGAGCCAGGGTACATAGGCATGGGGGGACGGGCCTTCTGGGTGCGACCACGCTGGGAAGTACCAGACTCGGAATACACTTGGTCGAATTCGCTCTTTGTAGGGGTCAATTCGAGGAAGCGGTTGTTCATGGGCTTCCAGAGTTCATCCGAGGCGATAACAGGCTCGTCATCAGCCTCAGGCTTTGACCAGAGCTGGTAGGAGCCTTCGGTATCGATTTCCAGGGTCTTGCCAGATCCCAGCTTGATGGCCTCGTCGAGAGCAGCGAGCCACTCTGCAGGAGTCGCGGCAGGGTGGGACCTCTCGGACTTGATGGAAGAGGTTCTGGTAAGAGCAGGTACAGACATGATATATTCGTCATCAGAGAAGGATGCAACCGAGGTTGCTCTCGGCCTGACTGTGGAGAGAGCGAGCCAGTTGACTTCGCTAACATCCTTGCACGACGTGTGCACGGACCAGAGGCTATCTGAGGTGAGCACCGGCAGAGATTGCTGCGAGATGCGTTGCTTGGGCCGTGTGTCAAGCGCTGCGGGGCTTGCGGAGGTAGTGCGGAAGGTGTTGCGGCGATGATTCAGGCTGAATAGGCCCTCCAAGACCAGTGAATCGATTTCACGCTGCAGCTTGACAGCAGCAGCGTTAGCCTTGGAGTCCCAGAGAGGAGCCATGTTCCAGAGATGGGTAAATCCAAAGTCGGGGAATGCCTCAAGAGCTCTTCGGGGGGAGCGTTCCATTCCTTGGGCAGCAGGTGCCATTTTTGTTGTGCGGTAGTTGGCGCGGCGGTGGCTGAGGCTGAAAAGGCCAACAGGCTCTTCGTCTTCAACAACGGCGGGAAGAGGCTCCCACAATCCAAAGTTGGCCACGGACATCGCCTTATCGCTGGGCGTGGAAGGTTCGGAGCCGCTGACCGAAGTTGCGGAGCTTGATCCGCTCCAGAGACCATCCTCGGAGGGGGTTTCGGAAATAACGGGTTCGGCGGGGGCCCACAGAGATGTGCTGTAAACAGTTGCAGGTTCGGCCTCTCTAGGCTTTACTCGGCTGGCATCGTCTTGGACGATAAGATAAGTTGCCCAGGTCTCCGCATCAGGCTGGGGAAGACCATAAGAAATCTTTGTGTTGACGGGAGAGTGAGTCCACATGCCAGGCAGAGGCTGCTTGGTTCCCCAAAGTCCGAAGTTGTTGAATTCAGCCTTCTTTGCTGGTGCAGTCCAGAGAGAGTTGCTCTTG
This sequence comes from Fusarium venenatum, assembly GCF_020744135.1. Classification (NCBI taxonomy): domain Eukaryota; kingdom Fungi; phylum Ascomycota; class Sordariomycetes; order Hypocreales; family Nectriaceae; genus Fusarium; species Fusarium venenatum. The sequence continues at coordinate 6,264,409 of NW_027072131.1, forward strand.
ATAGAAGGCATGCCGGCCTTTACAGGTACGAGGCGTACAGCCTCACCGGTGGGCAGGTATGAGTTCCAAGTGGCACTGTCGGGTTGAGGAAGTCCTTGGTTGGGACGAGTGACGGGAGTACTGGGAGTCCAAAGAGCCATGGAAGATTTGGTTGTAGCTGTTGTTGATTGTTGGAGGGATGAAAATTGAGAAGGAAGAGAAGAAGAGGATGGCTCAGGATATTCCAAGTTAATAACCAAGGTCTGCTGTCGGCCTGTCGGGGTCTCGGATTTGTAGATGACGAGCGGATTTGGCTGAAGCGGGCTCGGAGAGACAGCGTCGTAACTTTGATTTTCAGGCTTAGAAATTGGAATGGAACCCTCCAAGAAGCGGAACAGAAGCACAGGCGCTGACGGGTGCCCTGCGCTTGGAGCGCCACGGGACTTGGACTCCCTGTCAGTGCAGGGCTCTTCATCCGCATGAGGAGAATTGAGGACTCTGATTGGTGCGCCAGGTGAAGCTTGGTCCATGTCCATCAATAAGCAGTGAGCCATCTGCGGCACAGGCATGCTTATTGATGCAATCTGCTGCGGCTGCCGACGGTCTGGGACCCTAATTCGAGTTTTTCCCTCTCGGAGATCAAAATCCGTAGGCGTCATTGTCGGTGTTGTAGTGGGGGTAACTGCGCTAGTATCGGCTTTTATAGTCCAATCTCCAGTTTGTTCAATGTCGTGCTCAACTTGTGTGCGGAGACTTGTCCGTTGATTGGCTTTGTCATCGTTCACATCGCCGCTGCCGCTGCTGCTGTGCTCTTCTTCTTCACACCCACTTGCATTTGTCACTGGCTCATGCTCCAAGCTCTTGAAATGCTTCAAAAACATGGGTTCTGCTTCTGCTTCTGATTCTGAGCCAGAGTTAATGTCGTCGCTGTAAATAAAATTAATCAGCCTCACTTTTTCCCCAAAATAATAGTAATTAGAGCTGCCAAGGCTCACACTTACCCATACTCAGACTCTGATCGAGACTCTATTTCGTCCTCGTGAGATGCATGCGTTTTACCTTGTGGGGCATCCTGGAGCCATTTATCCGTCGTTGACTGGGCCACAGATACAGGCTCAACGCGCTCAAACATATCCTCGTCGTCGCTGTCGTACGTTTCGCTCGAATCGTAATAGTCTCCATCATCCTGCTCGTAGTCGTCCATGTCAAATTGCGAAACGTTGCTCTGACCCCCATCAAGCGCACCAGCCTGATAGATCATCTCAGACACGCTCATTGTTGACAATGGCCAGGGGTTCACTGTCGCACTATCTGATCGATCACCCCATGGGAACTGGAAAATCCCAAGTGTGCCGCGCTTATCAGGCAGTGGTTTGGGGCTCTCCAGAATATCTGGCAACAATGTGACACGTCTGATGCGTCGAGGGGGGTTGCGGATTGGCTTTGCCTGCTGCTGCTGGGATTCAACTTCCAACACTTGGGATTTAGCCTGAGATGTTGGCTGCCATAGTCCATTATCTGATGATGTTGGCTTGGATTCAGACTTCTCCCACAGTCTTGAACTTCCAATTACGAGCGGCTTCAGATCCTTCCTCACGGGGCCACGTTTCGATGGTCCTGGGATCTCCTCTAGCACGAAATCTCCGGCAGGTCTGGAAGCCGGGGTCCAGAGTGACAGCGTTGTGGTGCTGGTAGCGACACCGTCCGCGGAGATTGTGGGGCGCCAAAGAAGCATGGCCTCCTTAGCAGGAGTGTTCTGAACCTGACCAATCAGAGCATCCAGAGCATCATCATCGTATTCGCTCTCTTCATCAGTGTCTGGAGGGGTAGGAGTACCTAAGGGGGCTGTAAACCTGGGGTAGGTAGAGCTAGGCATGCGCTTTGCGTTGGCTTTCAGGTCGGTCTGAGGAAACAGGGCGAGAAGATCGTAGTCCGCATCTAATTCACCGCGCTGGACGAGCCTTGACCCACGGACAGTTGACTGGCGCGCACTTCCATACCCATACCGCGAATCTCGGCTATGCGGCGATCCCACTGTAGACAGCGAATCACGCGCCAACATGGTATGGCGAATCGTCTGCCATTGGTGTTCCTGCTGATTGAGTTCCAGTTCCAGGTTTGTCAAAAGCGCTAGTCTATCATTCTCCGTTATCTGATAAGATGCATGCGGAGAAGCAGAATCTTGTTTGTTGTTAGAATTGCTCATTATCACACCCAATCAATGCCATCTTCACTTACAATTCTGAGTAACTTCCTCCACGCTTACACTGTCGTCGGTTTCTACAGGTGATGGCTCAACATACATGTTGTCAGGCCGGCGGAGAACAAGTGGTGCTGGCGGCACACTCCGACGTAGTCTCGTCGAGTATCCCCTTGCTGAAAATGTTGGACGCACATCCCCCACCTTGACTTCAAGGTCCTCGGCACGTCGCAGCTCCGATCCAACTCCGACATTAGCATTGGCAGATGGCTTGTGCCTAGCCAGGGGTGTCTGGTGGCTCTCCTCTCTGAACGGCAATGTGGTATCCGCAACACCGAGTCGGCTCCGCTGTTGACTTTTCGGCGTAACAGTCACCGTCAATGCCCGTTGTAGGTGAACTTGCATCGCAGGTGAGCGGACATCAGCCATGTCCATTGTCATATCATCATCTCGAACCGTAGAAGGAGTGAGCGCACTCAAGTCCTCAATTGGTAGGATAGGTGACGACCGTCGTCCGTACCTGCTCGCTAGGTCTTGTTTCCAACACGGGCTTGTCTCTGATCCTGGCTCTCTAGGTAGATTAATGGTCGTAGTCTTAACGCTCTCCCGAGATTGTGTAGGCGTCTTGGCTGAGTTGAGGCTTTCTGGCGTCCTTAGGAACGTTGCCGACGCGTCGCCGTGGTCGATCTTTGGCTTGGCTTCGCTGAGCTTTGGCATCGGGGGCATCGGTTCGAGGTCAGCTGCTAGTATCGGGAGCGAGCCCATCGACCGTGATCGTCGCCTCGTATTGCGGTTGCTTGTTGTATCATTCTGTGTTGGTACATTGGCCGCAAGGACATTAGCAAACTCATTGAGTCGAGATAGATCATAATCGATAGCTGCCGGTGTGTCGAGTGGCTGCCTGGATCGATCGGCGCCGAGCGATAACGACCGCTTGTGGTTCTGGAGATTTGGAGATCCTCCAGTTGGGAAAAGAGCACGGTCAATGTTCGATTTCCTGGGGATGGGTCGGGGTCTGTGAACCACAGAAAGGGTTCGTGCAGAATCTTCCCTCTTACTCAGGATTTCCTTCGCGTTACTCCTAGGTATGGCAGCCAACGGTGCGGACTTGGGGGCCTGGTGCTTCACCGAGTGATTCGGATGCAATGCCTGTGCCTTCACAGGCAGAGAAAAGTTGACGATGTTCTCTTCCGTGGTTTTAGGAGTTTGTGCCTGAGATTTCACTGGAGTCGAGACCGAACGAGGAGAGCGTGGGAAGAGAGAGAAAGCTGGCGATAGGAGACGTTGGGGCGACTGTCGGGGAGACTGTTGAGGGGACTGCTGAGGTGATTGTCGGGGTGAGCGTCGGCGAACTCCCTCCATCCCAGGCGACAGGAAAGCTGATGTGGTGGCTGCGATTTCGGGTTCTGTTGATGGTTTCGCAGTTTCGCCCAAGTCCAGTCGTGGAGCAGCTCGGTTGTCTCCATTCTCCAACATTGCCCTTTCGTCCACGCTAGATCCTGAACTCCAACTATTCACCATCGTCTGCTCGGTCATCGCTTGCTGTACTTGGATCGGTTCTGTAGGAAATGGCGGTTCTTGAGTTTTCGGCAGGGGGAACAGTTGACCCAACACGGGAACACCACCCATTCCAATATTCGCTTGTCCAGCGGCAGGCATCGAAATATTAGGTAGTCGCTCGGATTCTGTAGCAACTGGTAGAGGCTTTGACATTCCTGTAAAGTCGCCCCTTGTTGTTGTCGCGAAGTCATCTCGATAATCGGAACCGCCTTGTATTTCGGTAGTGTACATCTGTCGGGTATCAAAGCCCCGCGAAGCATCAAAGTCGGACACATTTGGCGATTGAACGGGTTTGGGTGTTTCGCGAAACAACCGATGATGGAAGGAAGTGAGAAGACCTATAGAGTCAGTTTAGTTCTTTGGTTTACGGGTTCATACATACCAATCAAGATCAAGAGACCGACCGCGGGCACAGTCGTTCGTAGAACTATAGGCATTGGCCCAATGCTCAGCATCAGAGGGGCGCTGGTCTAGACAGGGTTAGCTATATGTATTAGATCTACATTCATTCAACTTACTCCTGTCCAGATGATGAAACCCAAGACAATAACTGCAACCGCACGAGACTGGTTGGAAGTAATAGCTCCCTTTTGATTTTCAGAGTATACCCCGCGGGATATGACTCTAATGAGGAGGAATGCCATGAAAGCAGTGTCTGTGACAGAGACTGTGATTCCAACCGGTAGAACCGCAGTCATCGTCACGCAGACAGTCTCGAGCTGTGGGCGCTGAAAGCCTACGAAGATGCCTCCGAGGACAAGTCGCAACACGACAAGTCCTTGCATGATGCCAACCTCAGTGAGGGAGACAAGGCTGAACGCACTGAAGGTCCATAGTAAACTTTGTTGCATACATACTCGGGCAAACTGGTCGAATGTTGATGCAAAGACAATCATAACCTGGCAGCTCGAGGTCGAGTCGGTATTAAGTAAGAAGGCGCCAAATTGTAATTGGGCCCAAAGGGCTGAGGAAATAAGGAAAGCAATGAGGGCCAGCCTCGGTGCATCTCGGGTGATCTTGGAGGTACGCTTGTTGAGAAAAAAGATAGCAGCGGTACCAGCGTGTGCGACCAAGCCGCTGTTGTTTTGTTATTATATTGGTTCTTTGGTGTAATTGAATGAATGGCTTACAAGGTAAAGGCCGCGATTAAGGCCTGACGGGTAGAGTCCGTCATGAAGACAACATTAGTATTAGAAACGAGTGTGTGGGAAAATTGATACTAGGAAAAGGAGAGTAAGGGGGGGAAGGAAAACAGAAAAGAGAAAAGGTAAAGACGAATGCGTTCTTGGATCAACCAAGACACCAAATCTACAATACTTTAGCAGTATGTGAGATTAGAAGGGAATGAGGGCGGAAAGAGGGAAAGGAAAGAGAGAATGAAATGCGATGCAACAATGGGGAAGGTCATCAAAATCTTTGACAGACGGACATGGCCACTTGAGAGGCAGAGGCATAGAAAGAGACAGAGTTGCACTTGCAACGGATATCGAGTTTCAGAGGATAGTCTTGGGTCAAACTGGCTTTGTTCGAGCCGACTCGCGTATACGTTTGTTTGGTGGCGCAAGACGTATCATGATTGGGTAGAATTGGGAATATCGTGATGTTTCGTCGAGATCCGACGTAGCATATCTGGTTATGAAACTCGACATGTCGGAGACGGCGGCTCTTACGGCTAGACTGAGACGATGTGACCAGGCCTGGTAGGTGTTTGATACAAGACGATCCACTGAAGAAGTATATTAGAACGGAAGCTGAAAGGCACACTGATGCCGCATGACAAGAATAGCAGAGGCGAGATTTGCTATTGCTATAACAGCGAGGTGATATGGATGGTCCCGTGGATCTGATTAAGCGGAAACGGTTCCCAACTTGGAAGGCAAACCAGGTTGGTGAAACAGGACGATGGAGTTTTTGACGGTGGGAATAAGGCCATATTTTCAAACAACTGGTTCGATTGAAGGGAGATGCCGTTAATAAAGGGAAAAGAAATAAATAAAAGAGAAGAAAGTCATTCTTCTTGATCAGATGAATTAACGTGACAGACACTCTCTCGGACAGTGACCGAGAGAAGAGATGGCGGGGCAAAGGAAGAGATGCTGTTGGCTGACAGTGACGACAATCAGGTTCACAGGCACCCTGGGCCTAACTGTCATGATGGTCATATTACCGAGGATATTGAATATCTACCTACCTGCCTACCTAGTCAGGTAGGTGAGTAACCAGGTAGGTTGACGGAATAATATCAATGGTAATGGTAGGAAATTTAGAATTGGACAAGGCGGACATTACCTAAATTCTATATATTCTCGGGGCCTTCAAGTCATGTGGAGCCTCAACTTGTACCCAACCCGAACGCGCCCGAGTAATGACAAGGAACGGGAGGAGAACTGGAGACTTTTTTTTCCTAAAGCGAACTAGCCACAGGCACTTGAGATGCAGCCAATTCTTACTCTACATGATACCCCGGATTTGAGTAATAACCTTACCCAACGCCCAAATTCTAATGTGTGTGTTCTCATAGGCTTGAACTCAAGAATTAATTAAATGATACTCGTAGAGCCTCTGTCTATAAGCCAAACGCTCAACATGCATGTTGCTTTGTTTAGGTAAAATAGTAATTGTCGTTACACAACCCAGCAGCAAAACCGTTGATCTACAATGGTTGATCACCGTAGCATTGCCAAAAACCCAGTCAACATCCCCAATCAACTCGGTGTAACCGCACAATCCAATCAATTAGCACGTAATGATTTGTTCTGCATAAACATAATCATCGCATGCTGAGCCATCACTTTTGGACATTTACCTGATCCACTAATTCAAGTTTGAAATTAACCACCACGGGCTGAACATATATCACTGGAGTAACAAGCACAATAAAAAATTGATAGAAAACAATGAGTAAAACGAGTAAAATAAGAAACTAAAATGTAGAAGAAAAAACAAATAAATAGACAAACAGGTTCAATTCTAAGCAATTCGACATATGCAAAACCACCACAATGGCTCGCTTTATTTTGAATACACTTACCCTAGAAAGACTAAGAGCACCATCTAAGACCTCGATGGTTACGGCCTCTAGCCTCTACACCACCCATCATAAACTCAAACATCCCATGGCAGCCTTTCCCCATCATGTTTTGATCTACAACCTCTACCTGTATGCTTGTGTCTTGACCCTGGGAGGTGTTGGTGCCGACAAGACATGTTCGTCAATGCCGTGCCACCTTCTACTTTTGGAAACCCATATTCGCTACACCGTTATTCTCAAAATTAAAACTGCTCCCGACAACGCCAAGATACCCATAGGTGGCACGACGACCGGAGAACTTGGGGCGTCAATTACATAGTTCATGACAAAGTTTGGACAAGGGGTTTGCCACTTCATATGGACGGCTGTAGAAGAAGCCGTGGCTAGGGTTGGGATGCCAAGCTACTTGGCAGAATTCTCAAACGGCATGCCCACGGATAGCAAAAAGTATACCATAAAGGCTATAACGGATGCAAAAATGGTTACCAGTCGGGCTGGAACAAGTGACTGTAAAATTGTCTATTTATGTAATGATGGCCAAGACGATATATCCACAGGATACCCTTGATATCCAAGACAGGGCAAATATATACATAACGGTACAGAGTATGTGCAGAGCAGATGAGACCAGTTTACCATTGTTCCCAGATCTTACCAGGAAGCACCTCGCGCATAATGTTCCAGTGCCCAGCAGCGCTAGACTGGTGCCACTTGGTCACCTTGCTGGTGTCGTTCTTGGCGAGGACATCTGTGCCTTCATCATCGAGGAAGACCTGCTCCTTGATCTCGTGCTTGGGCAACAACAAGTTTCGGCGGACCTGGCTGTTGAGAAAGTCACTGGTGCTGGGACGGCGGAACTTGATGTCTCCGGGAGTCTTGCGGCAGAAGATGACCATGTTGGTGAAGTCGCTCCCCCACTTCTCAACGTTCTTCTCGTCACGAGGGTGCTCACGGAAGGTTCTGCACGAGGGGAAGACCTGCTTGATGGTGCGGTAGACGAGCGCGGGAGTAGGAAGACCAAAATCACCAGCGTAGTTCTGAAGGGACATGTTAGTAGATGATCACAATACCGATATTCGAATAACCTACGATAGCAATAACTCCGTCAGGCTTCAACAAGTCGCCTAAACCCTGCAGAAACTCGAGGGTGAAGAGGTCAACAGGCTCAGCACCGCCAGTAAACACATCATGGACGATGTAGTCAAAAGTCTTGGATTGCTTGACCAGATCAGCAGTGTACGAGACCGCGTCGTGAACGGCAGCGGGGTTGTTCTCGCGGAGGTCAAAGTATTTCTGAGCAAACTCATGAACAACAGGGTCAATCTCAACAATAGTAGTATCGATACCATGTCTGACAAAGGCAGAAGGCGTGGTTCCGATACCAAGCCCGCTATATCGTGTTAGTGAGTTGCGGAAGAAGAAAAACTGAGTAGTCACCTACATGTTGAGAGCGCTGGCTTCATTGTCAGCCAGTGGAGTCTCCCGCTCAACAAGACGAACAGCCTCGAGCATGACAAAAACACCATAGATAGGCTCAGACACCTTTCGGCCGCCAACACGGACCCATTGACCTCCAAGAAGACTGTGGTCACATCGCATCAGACGGTAACCCATTTCCAAGCTCTCAATAACTGAGACGTAGCCAGTCAATGACTCGCGGCGGTCTAGAAGAGTCCAGTTCTGAGCCTGGAGTGTGTTGTTGAGAGACTCTGTGGCCATGGGTGTCATGACATGCGTGTTCAGAACTGCAGTATGCAACAGCGCAGGAATGGCCAGAACAAGGTACTTGGATGGTGCCATGAGAGCGTATACGGCTCCCACAACAAGTTCCAAACCAACACGAGTAAGCACAAAGGTGCTGCCAATAACACCCTGAAGCTTGTCCATTGACGTGTTCTCAGACAGTCTGAACAAAGACCAAGAGACGATTCCAGGCGCTGCATCGGCGAAAAACTTGGGGAGAACACTCAGATTCGCGTCCTCAAGAATATCAGCAACGGAAGCCGCTGAAGCAATAGCCAAGGGGAATATAGTGAGACCCTCGATGAGAAGAGGGCCCCACCAATTGCCAAGGCGATCAGTGAAGCAACCCATGAGAAACTGAACAGCCGGGATGTTCAGCGCGATAAGCGGAAGAAGCTGCATCGTCGACAGAGGAAGATACATGTTGAGGATCAAATTACCTGCCCAGCCGATGAAGCAGGCGACCTTGAGAGCAGTCGAGTGCGTGACTGCAGCGGGAATGGAGCCATAGATAGGGGACAAGCTAAGTTGCGACGCGCTCGAGGCGACGCCCAACAAGCCCAGGAGCATCAGTGTCTTGAAGTATACAACAGCCTGTCGAGTAGCACGCTTCGCAAAAGTATTCTCCTTGGCCTTTGCCGCAAGGTCCTTGAGTTCCTTCTCAAACCGTTCGGGAGTGAAGCCCTCAGGCGCGCCAGTCGCCTTGGCCAATTGGCCTTCCTTTTGGGAAGCCATTGAGAGTTAAGGGATAGATTGAACGTAAAAGAATGTACAAATAAGAAGAGTATAAGAATGAATAAACGCGAACGATCCGGTCTTGCGGTTCAAATGGCCTGCACCTGAAGCTCGTAGACGTATAACTGTTTGTTGCAGATGAGACAAACTCAAGGTTGACGTGGCGGGTAATTAGTCTTTTTCTTTATTTCTAGGCGGTGGCTAGTGCTGTGGCTACAGGTATAAATGTGGGACAACGATTGAAGAGCGTTGAAAGATAAACCGTAACTATAAGTGTATCTCGATATCTAGAACGACAAACAAGTGTTTCTTCAGGGTTCATCATGTCGGTAGATATGATATCATTAGATCAGTTGTTCTTCTTCCCCTGCATGGCTTAAGAACGGTTCCGAACAGCTATTGACAAGGGAAGCCTTCACTGGAACAAAACCTATCATAGTCACCATGTATCTCTGAGACGCGATATCACAAAGGGATCCCCAAGGAAAATTTATAAAATGCTGCTCATCTTTTGGCCAGCAAAATACTTTCATGAATCTAGTACTACTGCAAGAAAAGACGACATTGTAATTTTCCAGAGTAAAAAGTAAAGACGACAATTGAAGAACTTCTTCACAAGTAATGCCATTTCTCGTATTATACGTAACTCATAACAATCCATTCTAAGTAGACCATGTTGAACTAATTTCGCACAACACAAAAATCTCCATGCTTGAATCTCATATGCGCTTACATGCCATCCCGTCATGTCTCGAACCCTTCCAGAGGGGCCTCGAGAAGGAAACCTAGGTATCATTCGTCCCAAACCTTAATGATCAGTGATAAGACCTTAAAAGGATGACAACAATGCCAATGCCAATGCCAATGCCAATCCAACTCCGTAATCGTACCAAAACACAATACAGAAACGACAAAAACGCCCGAAAGATGTGAACTGTGGCTGCGTATTCCAAACAATACCTTCAAATCGCTCCCAATCTTCAATCATCGGAACATCGAACCCTTCTTCTTTTGTAGTGTCGTGTATGCCATCCCCCTCCAGCCCTACATCCGTGTTGGATAATCTTCCATGTCGTCGTCACTACTGTCCATCTCCTCCATTTCCTCCTCGTCATCGGTGCGTGGACTTCGCATGGCACTCATTTCTGCTGCGGTGGGCCTGCTACCCAGACTGTCCAAAATACCGCCGCTAAAAATAGGCGGCGCAGAAACCGATAGATCAGCGTGGCTTCCGTTTCGACTCATTGAAGGCTTTTCTGGTAGCTGTTTGAGCAAACCCGTCGAGATATCCAACATTGTCATGGCAAACTCAGTCAAGCCTGTGCCTTCGCCAGGTTTTGAGCTCACCGAGAGAGTCCATCGATACTCTCCCAGGCGTCGTCGATACCAGTCAGCTTCCTCGCGCCCTGGTGATGTCGCCCAAAGGAGAGAGCCAAACGTCCCGATTAACGCAAAATTAGTCTTGGAAGCAAAGTACCAAAACGAGCGCAGGTGGTTCGGTCCAAGGCGGTTGACAAAGTCCATGGCGGAAATAAGACGTGCCTTGGCGGCGCTGCGACATATGTGCTGCACGTAAGAGTCGACCGAGCTCGATGGCGAAGCAAGTGATCGAATAATCCGCCGATGGAGGGTGATTTCCGCCGCAAAGTATGCCAAGTGGAGATACCCGATACTCGACAACCTGCTGGAAGAAGGGTTAAGAGAGGAGTATGAAGAGTCCAGACGAATAAGTTGCGGCAATCCACCGTACCACTCCTTAAGCTTCAGCTGAATTGGCTTCGCGAGTGATAACACCAGTTGCGTTCCTTGCTTGCCCGCGTTTGCGACTGTATTCATGGCTTGAAGGGTATAGAATGTGTCGAGAATTTCTGAAAGGATTTCTGAAAGCTGCACTGCACGAGTAAACAACACTCGTCCCTTCTCAATATCAAGTTTTTCTTCCGGATCGTTCTCATCCCATTCGACATCTGGAAAGTCGTTTGCGGTTAGAGGCTGAACACCCCAGTTAGTAGCAAAGATATGCGATGGTCTCCCATGAACGAGAGCACCCCATTTGTCCTGCATGTAAAGAGCCCATGCCAGTCGTTTTCTTAAACCCCTTTCCCACGGTGGTATCTTCCAATGCGTACAATCAAGGTGCAGCCCCAGCTCATGACCGAGTGCCACTAGCTGAGCAGTGGGAGCCCATTGGTCACCCTCGGGCCGCTGAGAGAGCAGTAGACCGGCTTGGATTGTCGAGAGTTTTGGACGAAAGGTTGCCTCATCCAGAGTTGCCCTGATAAGGCTTTCGAGCTCCTTAACGTTGGGCCGTGGCTTTCCAGCCAACTCCCCGCTTTGATCCCACCAATTGATGGCAATTAGATACACAGCTGCCAACAGTGGCGGCGAAAACTCTCGGTAAGATCGTTCATACTTTTCCATAAAGACATGTTTTTGAATGATGGGAAATCCCGGATGAACAACTCTGAAGTAAAGATCGATAAGATGTCTTCCATGGGGCGCCACGAGGGACTCGATGTGATCGGCGTCTTGCGTCACATGCTCGTGCCCCGGAGTGCTAGAGTCAGGCAACATCAAGAAAGTGTCGTGTTCGCTGACTTTGCGAAGGGTACCTCTAGACAAAAGACTTTCGTCATGGGGATCGAAGGAAGAAAGATTGATAAGTGATGGTTCAAAGTCGGTGGTAGGGCCAATATATTGGCTGTAGCGGTCATCTTGGAGGCCCAGCGTGCGTTTCAGCATGGTAGGGCCACCGACATTGGCCATCTCTTCAAGAAACGAACTGCTAGCGGCGGTGCTTGAGAGGCTGGAATTGTGGTTTCGTCGCCTGGATGTAAGACCCGGTGAACTGTACGAGACCAATCATATGTCAGACAAAAGCATGCAAGGTAAAAAAAAACACGAGTAATGTGATGATTGTCAAAGAGAAGAACGGAGTACAGAAGGGAATGATAGACGCAAGGAGAAGGCGCGGGGACTGGTGGAGCAGTCAAGCCAGGATGAGTGTGGAGGGCTCTTCGGCATGAAGATGGAGATGGGGATGAATATGGGGATTTTGGATTGTTCTGACCTTCTTTTCCCGATGATATCTTCGCTAGCATCACCATTAAGCTTCCTCTTTCGGGACTGAGGACTGGAAGAAAGGGAACATTCGGAGCCGGCAGCTTGGCATTGAATGCAACCATCGTCATCATCGTTAAGAATACAGTTGACGCGTGAGTATCGGCATGATAAACAAGGTGGGATGGAGGAGGCGTTGAACGATGAACCCTCAATGGGTGCAGAGCTGGCAACTCCGTGACCCATCTCAAGCCTATGAAAACTGTCGTGGCGATAAGGAGAAGGTTCAGGGCGAGGAGGTTTAGGAGCAATGGCGATAGGCGCCGTCCTCTGTACCGGGGCTGAAGACTGGGGAGACATGGTGGGAGTAGATTAGATCCAGGGCGGTAGATAGAGATAGATAGATAGATAGGTAGATTCTCGCTATCAGTAGATAGTATGTTGCTGTCAGGGCACACACAACTCCAGGGGGATAGATCGTTGAGCTGTACTGTGCTGAGCTGTGCTACACAATAACACAAGCGCCCGCTGCCCTGCAAGTAACGGGCGCAGAACAACTGAGCCTCAGTGGCTCTTTGGAAATTGTCAGCCTCTTTGGGGGTACAGTTCAACGTCGTACAGCAGAATTCCGACGGTGGTGACGATAAGAAGGTACCGTAGGTAGATAGGCGATAGGCCCACGGGGACGACAGTGACAGTGACGCAATATGTTAAGAGCTACGACCACTGAGAAGCAAGATAGTGGTAACGATATCTAATAGAACCACGTTATCCAAATCCAGCTCGAGGGTGTTGATAGAAGATAGACACGCGACACAAGTCAATGGTTGGTGTGAGATAAGGAAGAATCTGGGGAAAGCGGGAAGAAACGATGTGAGGTGATGCAAGGCAAAGCCAAGCAGAGACGAGACAAGGTCAGAAGCAAGGCGGAACAAGCTGACAAGGTCCAGAATGTAAAGAATGAGGGAGGAAAAAGATAAGAAATGGCCCGAGCAGAGTGTGTAAGTGAGTAGAAAGTGAGGGCAAAAGGCCAAGAGTGGGATCCGTATGTAGGATCCAATCCAAGATGCTGGGATTGGATCCAATTGCCAATGTCAGGGACTAGGCTGGCGGGCGCAGATGGGCGCCGATGGAGTCAGAGTTGTTCGGTCGAGTACCGGTCGTTATCTGTCTGATAAGGCTTTTTTTTGCAAGCGGGGAGGCTATTGTTTGGATGGTATTGAGTGAGTATTAGTATTGACTAAGAGAGTCGTGTACCGAACTCGGTCCTTATTTGAGTCAGTTATTTTTTGTGATATGTCTCCCTCTCTCGCATCTATTCCATCCGCAGCCAATCCGATGCTATCTAGACTGTAATACGTTGTTTGCGTTACAGACAAGATGCGAGGCGAGACAATGCGATGATCCGGAAACTGTGCGGCGATGATGCGAATGCAGTGCGGCGCAATAGTTACGCGATAAACGGGGCAAGAGCTTGGGCATATGATACTGGCAGTACAGTAGAGTGACAAATTGCTTGTCTTGGTACGCCCGTCGTGAGCTGTCAGCTGTGCTCTGTTTGTCTGGTTGGTTGGTAGATTGACTGTTTCAATTCTGTAGGCGGGGACCAAAGCCTGGGGAACTGGGGATCAGGATTGGATTGGAATGCAAGCAAGCAGGGTCTTGTCCCTTCCTTCCTTTCTCGATCGCTGCAACCTTTGCTCTTGCCTGGCCTGATTTGATGACTTCCTTCTCTTTTTGGAGAAGGATATTCTGAACGAGTTGCACCTGCTTTTCGATTTTGATTTTGATATTGACAACGATGCTGCACCGCAGTAGCGCAGGAGCCCTTCAAGGCCAGGGAGTGATGAGACAGTAAGATAAGCTAACAGACCTCCTATCAGATTCGACGTCATTCAGAAAAAATGGCGCCAACGCCGTCACTCACTTTAGTATTTATATCAGAATAGTTGTCCGCATGTAGCCGTGAAATATTTGTTTGTTGGCTCCAGTACAACACTCGGTAAGCGATTGCCAAGAATTGTAGGGGAAGAAAGGTCAAAAAGGCAGGAGAGGAGTAGAGAATAGCAGAGGAAGACGACGGCAACGATGATGATGATACCGCTACAGTACCAACCAGTACTAAGGAAGTGTAAAGAAAAACAGCATGTGAGAGGAGGGAAACAAGACGAGAAAGGATACATCCGACTTGATGGCATTCCCCGCATGCAGAAAAGTACCTGACCAACCTAAACTACTACCATCAGTACCTAAAGCTTAGAACCTTTCTAAGGGTCCCGGGTTCTCCAGATCCAACCCCCCAAAGTCTTTTCGGCACAAGCCCTGCCAATGGTGCTTTTTCTCAAGCTCGTCTCTCAAAGTAATTTAAGAGCTACGGAGCAATGTTCCCAATATGGCATTTCAAGTTGGGCGAACACTGGCTAATACTCATTAGTGCCTAGATGATGTGCAGGGTCTGGGGTTGATGAGGTTATGGCGAAACGCCAAATCTTGAGACCCTTATTAAGACTTTATCTTCAAATGCGTCTCTGGTATCTTATCGACAGATATTGGCGGGGAAATCCTGGAAACATGAATCATGTCCAATCAGGTAACGAGATATAACCCCAGTCATGTATGCCTGCACAGAAGAGTAGCACGATGTGAGACGAGTTTCTCGGCTGCGGCGCTGTCACCAACGTAAAAACAACGAGACAACGCCCAGACAAGAGATCATCATCAACTCATTTTCGTTAAGCCGAGGGAAGAACCGGATCGGTCACATCATGAATAATTGAGGGGAGTCTAGGTCCGGGCCCAGGTCCAGGTCTGATGTCGCTGTGACTTGCGTACATGCGAGCGAGTGAGGATAAAGGTCGTGAGAGTTGAATGGACAATTAAGCTTATCTCTAGAAAAGTAGATGAGATAGAAATACATAATGGCAAAAGATAAGTTAAATCGCGACCCGACATAAGAAAAAAAGAGGAACCACCCCAGCATTGAGAGACATTTTTCTGCACAACCACAGACAGATGCCAGCTCCAACACCACTCTGAGGCCATTTAAGAGGTATAAAGTACACTATACTTGGTATAATATAATTAAGGACACCTAGTAAGAAGTACTCACTACCGGCTGACCAAGGGCGTCTCCCTGAGCCCATTACCAAATGGAAAACCATCTCTGGACTTGTCTTGCCTCATTCTGCATGGTCCGGCAGTTGTTGTAACGTAATGGCTCGTCCGGGGTTTTATTTACCGCTGCAGTCAAACACAAAATCCTCAGTAGCGGCTAAATTGATATTTCTTACCTACTATCTCATTGGTAAATTTCCCGACCGTTTCTTGATCCTTCCCGTCGGGTTCTCTTTCATCAACGTTCAAAACACCGCAAATCTCCCCTATCTCTATCAAATACTCTTGGTATAGGCAAGGTACGCAGGTTATCACAGACTCATTGCCATGCCCAGCGTCGGTTACAGGACAACTGACAAGATCCCGGTTCGACCCGATGCTTTCTTGGTGCACGACGTATAAACTTGGCCAAGTTCAACAAAACGTTACCTGTTTGCCAAAATTATCCTGTCATCAGCCAGTTTATCTCCGGTTGCCAAGTGATCATCGTCTTGTCCCTCCCGCGTTGATAACAAACCAAATTATGTCGTATGAATACCTGGAACAAGAATTCGTTAGTAATAAGTTTCCAATTGCTTTCGCAGAACACATAGCTCTCGGTGATACATCAAATCTTTCTAGCAACACTGAGAGCTGCCCCGCATGCAACCTCTTTCAACCAAGATCTTAGCAGCTTTGAGATCATTTTGGTATAATAACTCTTCTATGATTGGTTCATAGAAGAAACACTCTCGATCCGAGAATGTCCCTTGTTCCCCGATCTTGACTCAGCAAGGGAAGAAACGCAACCCTTGCCTGCTTGTCTCGTGGGGCCGGCTCTGTCCCGGCATCCAGTTACTGCACGGGCCACACTTGCCAATTAATTAGGGCGAGGAATGTCTGAAGAGCGTCATCGTTGGGTCCGGAGCTTTTGTGTTGATCGAATCCGCCTGTATCCGCCTGTTTGTTTGTGTACTGTGGACAAGACTCTGCCAACATGCAATGGCGACGTAATTCTATCCAGCGACCCTCGAGACCTCCAAATTTTTGTAATATACTTGGGCTCTCTAAACGGCCCGTCCATCGATGTCATGTTAGAGACCAACATCCACCACGTGAAGGTGGGGACGATTGGCGACAACGTTTAGCGACGGTTTGTGTGCATGTGTAGCCATAGAACTCTTTTCGGAACTCAATCGCGTGCCTGTTGCCAAACCATAATTCTCTCTTCATAGTGCTCAGTCGGTTCATCTGAGCCACACGCTGGGAGCATCATCTCAAGCTTGTCCTGAATCTGGTAGCCCAACTTCTTATAGAAAGATACTGCGTTCATGGTCGCCTCGAGGATGACTGGCATGTTTTCTGCAGCCGCCTCAGCCTGCACTCGGCGAAGCAGAATCGATCCAGCCCCTCGACCGCCAAACTCAGGATCTGTGCAGAGATATGTCACGTCTAATAGATGTTAGTGCTATGACACGTAACAAGGCTCCGTCGGAACTTGTAGTTCATGTACGGATATAGCGGTCAACATTGAGCCTCGCTTCGTCAGTTCCCACTCTGCTCCGAAATACTCACGGAAATACGGCTTTTCACCTAGGACTTTATCCCTTTTGCTCTTGGTGAGGGCAGCATAAGGCCCGAGATACTGACGCCGACAGTAATCTGGGAACTCTTCATCGTCGTGGTCCTCCTCCTCTCCTAGCCGCGGTTGCCGCTGGATATTCCATTTGGCGAAACTTGCTATCTTCCCAGTCTCTGGATCACGCGCGACAAGAACACCCTTGTCAGCGTTTTGAATGTGATCCATGGTATCCTTCAGAAGCCACCCATACATAAACTCCTTGCTTTTTGGGGTAGGGAATTGCGAGTGCATCAGCAGGTTGATGTCCATGGCGGCAAAGAAGGTGTCGGCGACGCCAGGGACCTCTTTTTTCGAAGGGACAACAATCTCGAATGCCATTTTGAAGACGTGTCGTATAAGTGTATTGGAATAAAAGACATATAAGGTGACAGTAAGGTTGTGAAGTTGAGTTTGACCAACCAGAGTCTTCACGATGTGAATATTTGTGGCCCAGGCCCGACCCACGTGACAGCCTATCTTCAAGACTGATTCCATTTCGTGTTAGTGAGAAGTCAGGTTGGCTTTCCTTATTGGAGATCTTTAGTCGTTGAATCCTTCTTGCGAATATCAAGTTTTGTTATTTTGGGTCAGAAGGTGACACAAAGATTCAGTTGCAAGGCTGCAGAACCTAAATATAGCTTGCGGTGGCTGTAACTGCTCCTTTGACTAAGAGCTTCCTCTCACTTAATACTTATAGAAATCAGTCATTTTGGGCAGTTTGTATATATGCGAATAAGAACTGCTCAAGTCGAAGTATATTTCGTGGTTGTCTTCTGGGCGAGGTCTACCATGTAGCAACCTCTCCTGCCAAGGTATCAGGTATGGGTCAGCAAAACAGTGATAGGGTCTTCATTTAAGGACTCACTTGAAAGGATTCTATCCTAGCATACATGTATAAGCCACATATTGTAGTGTTGCAATTGTTTCCTTAGCAATATGCAGTAAGCCTTATTCTTCAGATTTGTTTGGCTTCCACTGTTTGAGAACACCACGAGCTTTAAAAAATACTAGCTATTCTCCAGGTTATCTCATAAAAGAGACCAAAGACGTCAAGATAGACTGTAGGTAAAGATGAATCTATTACTGCTCATCTCTAGCACTGGATTACATCAAAGCAGCTCAGTACGCATGGGAGCAGCAGCATTATCATCATCAGGTAATCGACAAGACTCTAGCCCCTCGTTATTTGAGATATCATCTTTAACTCGTTCTGCATTGTTCTACATAGCCCCCTTAGCACTATGGCTAACTCTTTGCTTTGAGCTCAGAATACCATTACTTTAGTCGATTTTGTTGGAAGGGAAGATTGGAACCTCTTCTTAAAACTATTTACGGATACTGACTCGAGTACAAATATTACCTATAGATATTGTGAGATTCTAAACTTACTGAGTTTCCTTCTGTGTGTTGAGATGGCTGCAGCCGCTCGCCTTATGCAGATATTGATACAAACAAACCATGTGGTAGATTAAATACCCAGGAATGTACCTTTGTCATTAGGATTTGACGCATACGTAACGGAAAGATCAGTATCAAAGATCTTATAAAAATCAGTTATCAACTGTGGAAACATAGCTCCGCAATAGCATGATTAGGAATTGTACCCAGGTCGGGAGTGGTTGACGATGTGGCAGTTTGATACAGACACAAACTGCACCAGCTCACGACAAGCATTTCAAAACTCCGGTACAAGAAAAGAATTCCAATAATTAATGAAAACAGTGGCTTTTCTTAATTGGTATCAAACAGTTACCCAATACTTGACATATACGAGTAGCCCCCCATGAATCCCAGAACAAGACCAGCTCATCAAAATTCTACCGCTTCAACTGCGATCAATGTCCCGTTTCTTGTATCTCAGCCCTTGGAAAGCACTTGCAAAAAGAATGATCAAGCTTATTCTTAATTTCTCAGGATCGTCAACATTGCTACTTATCTATAGAGAAGCTTTAGTTGGCTACTAGGTAGCAGAAAAAAAGGCCTCCTAAGGGCTTAGGGTATAAAAATAAGTAGTCTGAGAACTATAGCGCAAGGAGCATAAAGTGACCTACTGATTTCGTCTCTTATGCTTTCAGCGGTCAATCTTTCTGACACCCTAAGGGTTAGGTTACAGTCACGAAAAAAGGTTAATTACACTTTCAACGTGATTTTATCATGGCAAACTCAAGTCCAGTGTGGTATAAAGTTAATGCTAACACATGAAAGAAACAATGTTTTGCAGCTAAACACAACAGTGTTACTTATACTTGGGAACATACGGATACAATTGCTCGGTAACACGTGCAAGCTTTAAGTCAGACACCATGGCGTGAGACACAACCTGCCGCTATGCAGCTATCGTGGCTACTTTCGTTATATCACATGATCATATTCACGGAAGCTTCAAAGTTGTAACATGACAAAAGGACCGCTATTGGGCAACTATAGACATAGTCTGGCGAAAAATACAATCGTGACTCCCTGAGTCTGCCAGGGATTAAAATTACATAAACGAATTTGTGCGGTTTGCTAGTGATCCTTGTAATGAGTCGCGGCAGTGAGCATGAGAGCTTGCCAAAGACAGATGTGACAAAATGGAAGAAAAAAACAGACAACGTGTCCTATCAATTGGGTATTTAGGCAGGAGGCTTGAAAGAAGGAAGCTCCCTGTTACAAACGTTGAGGGCCTGGCCGGCTCTGGCGTTGGTAAGGGCAGCGGCCTGGGCAGGCTTGGTGATGGACTTGCCGTAGGTGGGGAGGTCGTCCTCAGCAGCAGGAGGAGTGTAAGCAACGTCGTCAAGGCTGACCTTCAAGCTGGGGACGCCCTTGAGGTCGATCTTGTTGCCGTTCAGCTTGACGATCTCGACCTGGATACCCTTGTTGACAGCATCGGCAACCTTGTCAGGGGAGCAAGAAGCAAGAAGCTGAGGGGTGTCGGCAGCCTGATCGGCAGAGAAGGAACCGTGAATGATACCCTCGGCAGGCTGTCGCATGACAACGAGACCACCGACAAGCTTTCCGGAGATGTAGACGTTGACCTGAGCGGGGCGCTCAACCTCGGTGACGTCGAGCTGGACGTTGACGAAGTAACGAGTGGTGCTGCCATCAGCACGCTCATCAAGACTGCGACGACGAGCGCTGCTGGTTCCGTAGAGACGGTTGATGGTGGTTCGAGCAGAGCTGGCAAGCTGGCTCTGAGACATGCGCCAGTACTCAAGTCCAGCGTAGGTGTAACCGAAGCTCTGGATGCTCTTAATAGTCTCAGAGGTGTGGAAGGTACCCTTGGATCGGTAGAAAGGCTGGAGAGGAGAGTTCTGGGTGATGCGGGTGCCCTGAGGAGTAGAGTATCGAGAGCCACCAGCGTAGGAGCCGCTGAAAGAAGACTGGGTAGGGTGCATAGCCTGCCAGTAGGCCCAAAGACGGTCGACCTGGGTGTGGTGCAGCCAGAAGAGAGGGTCGAAACCAGAGAATTCGGTGGCGAGGAACTGGCCAGCACAAGAAGCATCCCAGTGAATGGCGTTGTGAATCTGCTCGAGCGAAGCACCGTTGGCACCAGTGGAAGCGAACTGGTTGAAGGTGGTGGGTCGGGTCATGACATCGTAAACCCATTGCTTGTAGGGTCGCCTGCGAAGGAGTCCGTTGGCGGAGGTGGGGAAGCTGTCGGGAGCAGGGCAGTGGTAGATTCGGTTGCGATCCTCGTCATCCCAGTCTCCGTACTTTCCGTTGAGAGCTTCCTTGGGGAAGTTGTAAGTGTAGAGAGGGTTCTTCATGTTGATGGTCTTGAGACCGCTGCCGTTAGGGACCTTGACGTTGACGTTGGTCTTGGTAAGAATAGTAGGAATGCCATCAACGGCCCAATCCCAGTAGGGAGCTCGCAGTTTGTTGGCTGCATCAACGTACTGCGCACGGTACTTGGAAGGATAAAGGTTGGCGAGTCGCTTGGCGTGCTCGACGAGAATCTGCTCGTAAAGCAGGACGTAAGGTCGGTGCCAGGTCAGGAAGATGCTCTCTCCGTGAGGACAGTATCCAGGCCAGCCGTTGCCGTTTCGGCCACCACCGCCGTTCCACTGGATGAATGGCTTGCCGTGAATACCAGCAACCTGGAAATAAGACTTCCAATCGGTCTCCTTGGCATCGTACATGGAGCGGACGGCTCGCATGTAAAGGTCCCTGGCTAGATGTTAGCATTGGTGGTGTTGGCTACAAGACAAAATGACTTACAGAGTGGGACCACCAGAGTTGATAAGGTCATTGATGTTGCGGCGAGCAGGAACGGCACTTCCACCAGTGACTGGAACACCAGTAATGAAGATGTTTTGCTGTTGAGCCTCGGCAGGGTTGACTCCAGCAACAACCGCCAGAGCGGCAACTAGGAACTTACCCAGCATAATGAAATGAAACTAGTCCAGAGAAATAAAGTAAAACGAATGTACCAGAACAGAAGTCGTGCGTCAATGTACGACTTTGCTTGTTCTGAGAGGACAAGACCGAGAAAGAAGGAAGTGGGAAATGCTCCGAGATATAGTAGCTGAGCCATGGCCGTATTAGACAGGTCGATGCCCGGGATAGTACGAGGCCAGGGGTGTGAAAAGAAGCATGGCTATGGCAACGATCCCTTCTCCGCATCCGAATCTCCGTGTCTGGCGTCTTTCCAGCTGTCAATCATCGTCAAAGGGGTTCGCAACACCCTAGATGACAAGGGGGAGGGGGTGGGCAGGTAGGGCAAAGATCGATATTCCATGGGTCGTATCCACCAGCGAAGTTCTATGAGGTGTGGGTGAAATAGCATGACCCATGCACATGCCCTGCACCTGGCTTTCTGTATCGTTTAGCTTGAAGTGCTCGTAACGCCACATTGGCCGGATCAACGTCTGTGTCCCTGAAGGATGACGAGACTAAAGTTACGGGCTAAAGACTGTCTGTCAGGCGAGCAAGAGGGAGATTGAGGTTGGAATTGATTGCGCGTGAACAAGCCGAGCCAAGCATTAAGCGTAAATGCAATAAGAACAAGAGCTGTAGTCATCATCAGGTACAGTAAGATGCAATCCAACGTTGATGGTGTGCGCGTGTGTGTGAGTACGAGGTGGACTAATTATGTGCGAGGAAACAGCAGGGTATCAAACGATCCAGCCCGGGCCAGCCCAGCCCAGCGGTACCTCAGCGGTTGGGGAAGCTGGAATTAGCTGGAGTTGTGCCTGGTGAGTGGAGCGGACTAGGCTGTTAATGGAGAAGGTCAGCGGCACGACACGAGCAGAGGGACAACAAGGGCTTTGTTAGCGGCTGCAGTCAGGTACTTAGCTAGGACAGTTAATTTATATGAGAGATTGAGGTACCGGTTGGACATAAATTACCCTCAGACTAGGTGCAGCGTATCGCCCAATGAAAGTGCGCTTAGAGCTGGGCCAGTACCTGAAATTCTAACGACCAGGGATCAGTCGTCCTAACCGGCTAGTCAGGGAGTATGAGTGGGCAGAAGCAAATGGAGATGGATGATCTGAGGAAAGGATGCGAAAGATTGTCATGGATATTTTTTACCAAAGTGCAATTTGTTTTTTGCGGCTATACGGCCAGTCAATGAGGCCATAATCGCGAAGGGGACAGGGCTGAGTAGAATACATCCAGGGACTCTGTATGGAATGATTAGATCAATCCAAGGATCTCGGCTCAGTGAAGCCACCCCTACATCTTTTGTGACCAATCGACCAGGCTGGTTGGCCCTGAACCTCGGCGTATAGGTACTAAAAAAGGATCAACACGATGCTCTATTCTGACAACCCGCTCTGCTGCAGCTGCAGTTGTAGGTACCCATTCAAGTTGCATATTTGATGAATTGATTGGTAGCCCAGAACCTCAGCCGTCTGCCCGAGAACAACTCACAGCGCGTCAAACATACGTCAGGCCACCAGGATGTACTCCAGTATTTTTTCCCTTTTTTTCCCTTTTTTTCTTTCATGATTGATCCGACTATGTTTCACTTACGTACTGTTACTACTGACACAACCTAGTAATAGGAGATAAAAAACCTTGCTAAATAAAAATAAACGAAAAAATACGGAATCTTTTGGCGCCGGATCTAGACGGGGATGCCGATCAAATGAGTACCTACCTACCTCCTAGGGTGCGAAGGAAATAGGGATGGAAGTGTCGGCACAGTTATACGAGGCTTTTCAGGGTTATGGATGCGTTTCTGATGACAATAAACAAATTCAACTTTTTTTGTTTGATACTGTACGTATAAAGATCAGGACAAGACAATGCAAGACAAAAAGAAAATCCACAATTGCTTCTTTAGGTCATCTTGTTTACCTGAGGCAACCCAAAATGTCCACATTCGGTTCCTTTCTTGTTGGACATTGATGAATTAAAAAAAGCCCATGACCCTTTTTTAGTATCATGACGGTTTAATTACGGCTCCTAGGCCTCGTGGTTCGTCCTCACCGTTTAAGCTAGACCCAATCTCGATCATCATTCAGGACAGTGGCTTTTCCTTTCTCAGCTCAGCTGCCAGCTTTATTAGGTCCTTTTTTCTCACTCGTGAAACAGAAACAGCCACTCGCTCAACTCTACTGTAGGTACCAACTTTGCCCCCTAAACTATCCCGTACTGAGAATGGAATAGTCCCTAACTTGGTCAATGGTCTCAGACCAAAGGGGCACCATCCTTTTTGTTTTGACTAGACTACTAATCTTGAATTCATCTTGTCTAGGTTGTCTTGCCTTGCCGCTTGCCGTCCCATCCCCACCATAAAAGCCATGTCTCAGGGAGATTTATCATGTCAACATCCCTCCATCTTCTCC
This sequence comes from Fusarium venenatum, assembly GCF_020744135.1. NCBI lineage: Eukaryota > Fungi > Ascomycota > Sordariomycetes > Hypocreales > Nectriaceae > Fusarium > Fusarium venenatum. The sequence continues at coordinate 6,288,207 of NW_027072131.1, forward strand.
TTAGACTCATGTTCTAGCCTGTCACTAGCCGACGCATCGACCTCTACGCGTGATTATTTCCGCTTCTTCGCAAGTTCGCCTCGTTTAGAACTATTGAAGTCTACTAAGAGCGGGACTCGTTCGATTGAGATCTCCTCTGTTTATTTTATTAACTACCTACTCGCTCTCGCTTTCCGCCTCCAGAAAAGATGGTGTTCAGCAGTAAGCCTCCATATGCACGGAGTTACCCTTCAACCACTTACATCTTGACAAGCCTGTGCAGAACAAACTGCCTGTAGATGTTAAGTCGAGCTGCAGCCAATCCCGTATTTCAAACAAGTCTGTAGGCTTCCGCCGCGGAGAAAACCTCGTGTTAGTTGAGTTACTCATTACAGTTGAACCCACACACCGCCCATAGAAATGGGTGGTCCATCTGCATGAGGCGTTTCTACATATACGAGCCCTACGATGAGGTCCAACCAAGCAGAGATGTCAGATGCATAACTCGACATCCAAATATGGCATCTCTAGATGCCGAACTAACGCAGGCTGATCTGATCAGAGTTTACGCCGTTTATTGTTTTTAGCCTTGTGCCTCCCCGCCTCCCAACGGAGAAGTTCAACGCTGGTGGCAACGGGTTCTTGTGGCTACAAAGTTGATGGATGGCGCATGAGTTTTATATAAAAGTCAACGACCAAACATCTAAATGGAAGTTGACAAAGGTGCCAAGGCGTTTAACAATCACTTGACATTGACAGGGAACCCTTTCAACGCCATAATGCCATTCTCGTGACGGGTAGCAGAAAGTGACATTGGGCTAAGTGACGTTGGGCCATTTCTTAGCTTACTGCAAGTGCATATGTGGTTTATTACCTTGCGGCTGACAAGACTAGGCATGCAGTATGGCAGCAACATCCTGGTATCTGAATCCCATTCTCTCAGAATATCTCATGATATGATTAGCTATGCAGTAGCATAATGAGGGGAACCCATGTTCTTGGTGGCTATAGCCTCGATTATAGTTACGATACATCAGTGTTGCCAAGGCCTGTGTCCGTGTCTGTGTTTGCGTCTGCCAACAAATTCAATAATTTATTGCTAGCTCCCTTGACAAACATGGTAAAAGATCTTCAGCCTAGTGCTAAAGTGCAACAAGCTCACCATAGCATGTAACTATTGAACTCTGCTTGCAGTATCCGTATATCCTATTTGGATCACGATACCATCCCTCTTCTGCCTTGTTCTCTCCTAGCGTTGATTCAAGTGTTGTAGATGGACGCCGATCTCTCCAACGGCCCGTTTCCATTCATTCTCCTACAAATTCATCACGATAAAATACTGAAATATTGAATTTGCCAATCATGGTCCAGAAAAAACAAGATCGGCATTCCAGTTACTAAATAAAGCATTTCTGGGTTCCTGCAGATCGTCTTGGCAAAATTGATTAAAGGGTTGCCAGGAACATGGATATGCCATGGTTGACCCACGCAGTGCAGGGAATGTCACACAGAACTGAGCAACTCCATCAAGTTAACGATGCAATTCAATGCCATAATATTGTAAAGTACATTCTGCAACATACGGGTGATAAAACCGAGACTGTCTTTAGCGTCAGCCTGAATGGATTAGTGAGTGAGTGTTTCTGTCTCATGCCCACAAAATGTCTCATTGTTAATTCCAAGATTAAAGTAGATAGCTTATATGGCGCACGCTAACAATTGTGATAGATAGTCATCTTGTGAACCATCCACATCTACATACATATGCGATGTCTGGATGGATGAAATGTCAACTGCTCACCACACCCCTATCACCACGGCTCGTGGCTATATGGTTATGGCTTACAGTAAGCCCTCGGCCCATGCAGGTCCCGGTATGGCAACAAAGGTGTTTGAACTCTATTCAATGCTATCATAGGATAAACCCGCCGCTTGTTACGGGTACAAATGTACTACGTACACGTAATTATCGATTGTTCTGTTTTACAGCACTGTCATAGCTCTCCGTATCCATGCTGACCTGTATGCCTTGGTGTCACAGTGACTGACTGACCCCTATGATCATCACCTCAAGAGCTAAATCATGTCACTCACAAAGAATGTGATTGCTCCAACATCACAAGGTCTCGAAAGCCGTCCTTCCATCGTCTTGTCTGCTCTATGTCCGGCCTCGGCAGCGGACTTCTTGCAAAGCCTCCGTAACCCATCCACGCCTGCAATCCAGCCTTTACACCAACCACACCGCCCTGGATCGCCGTCCAGTCGCCCTGTGAGACAACTTCCTGCATCTTTTGTGCTTCGGAAACACGTCCTTCCATGTAAAGTTCCATTGTCTTGATGCATGCCCTCGGAGCAATGTTGGCCAAGCCTGCTAAGATACCGTGACCACCACCAGCTAGAGAAGGGATCAGGAAGTCAGCAGATCCTGCCAGAACGAGGAATTCTGGTTGCTTGTGATTGTGCTTTGATAGTTTGCGAGTTGCCGCAGCCACTCTGTTCAGCTTCCCTGTGTTGCCACACGTTAACTTGACGCCTATGATGTTGGGATGCTGTGCAAGCGTGATGATGGTATCCGATGACATATCCATGCCATTCACAGCACCAGGAAAGTTGTAGATGATTACAGGTATGGGAGACTTGTCCGCGACTCTTGTGAAATACTCCAGGATGGTTTCTGATGCCGGGCCAAATAACGTGGAATAGTATGACGGAGGTAGCACCAGCGCATAGTCACCGCCAGCCTCCCAAGCCTCACGGCAATATTGGATGGTCTCGCGCGTGCTTTGGCTACCACATCCCACGATGATGGGCACATGCGAGAATCCGCCGTCATTCAGGGCGGCTCTCGTAGTGGCGGTGACCAACTGCCGCTCCGAGTGACTGAGATGAACTGCCTCTCCGTTGGATCCCTGCGTAGCAATACCTGTTATACCAGCCTGAGCAAGTCGCACAGCATGGGCGGCAATTGCAGCGGTATCTACGTCTTCCGTACCCGGGTCGAAAAAACACATTGTTGGGACATAGACGCCAGGGATTAGCGGGCGTGATGTATGCAGCCCGTCTTCTACAGAAACGCTGGTGGCTGACGATGAAGGATTGGCTATCAAGTTGTTGTTCTCAATGCTTGAGTGCCATTGGTTGTGATTGTATAAGTGATCATCGAAAGAAGAGCTTGCTGGTGAAGGGGTATCATTATGAGGAGGCATGATTAGAGTGAGTGAGCTTGGTGATACACAGAATTAGAAAGAAGATTGGGGTATAGAATATGGGGACCAGCTATAGGAGTTTCTGACAGAATAAAACAATGTTATAGGATCCCATTCGAGAGCTGAAGTAGGAATTGCCGGTCTTTATAACCCCAAACTCCCAACTTACAGACGCATTATTATCCTTCAATCCTCTCATTCAACCCCAATTGCACCTCGTCAAACCCGATAACTCACAAAAACTTCAGCGGGGCCAAAAACAAGTCAAATGATTCAATCCATCAACTCCGAGAGGACGAGTAAACCGGTCAGAGAAATGGGCAGCTTCGAGATTGGTAGAGTCGACCAGACACTCCGCTTGTATGCATCTTGTTATGAGGGGAAATGCTCACGAGAGTCGCCTCTTGGGGGCCTTCATGCAGGAAAATCCGGGGTATTCCAGGGTCTGAGAAGCCGCTTGGTGAATTTGGACCGTGGGGGCTCGTACTTGGAGGAGTCGTTCTTGTTAATGAGCCGTATAGTCTGCCCAATGCCTTCTTAATTGCGGTATATTCCACCTCGCAGAGTAATCACTACTCGTCACTATGGTGCTGCGCCTCAACAGCGTATCATTCAAAGATCAACTCAATTGACATGCAAGAGTGCTCTTTCGGCTAGTCAAGGAGGTAGACTGTCGCCCTGAAGCTAGGAACTCAACCTTCGCTGAGCATCACAACCAAGGAATGATCCTTCAGTTGAATAATACCTGACGTATATCCTTTAAGAATCACGATGATCAATCAAACGTAACGAATGCTCGTGTAACCACCCAAAGACTCGTGGCATTCTCTGCTATCCTCCACGTTGGTCCAATTGAGCTTCATTACTTGATCAAATCTAGTTCAGCTGTCAGCTTCAAGCACCTGGTGGCGTGTTGTCTGTTCCTCACAGGACAAGCTCGTCCAATATCAAGCCTTTGAAGTCATCCCATACGCAACAGTTCACTATAACTCTCGGCAATTATCGGTTGTAGAAGGAACAAACAATAATACAGATATGCTTAATTTTGTCAAAGATAAACTCAGTCTACAGACTATGTCGAAATGTTAAGCTAATGGCAAGATAGAGCTCAACAGATTAGGTTCTATCTCGAACTTCAAGCCCTTTCCTACGCTCTCTATGAAGACAGTATGTTATTAGTATATGAGCTTGCCTGAATGATACCAGCTAGCGGGTAGCAGAGAGTATGACCTCTAAGCTTTAGGGTACAAAAATAAACGACCTAAGATTATGGTCTAATTGACATAAAGTGACCCGCTAATTTGGTCTCCCGTACTTCAAGCGGCCAATTTTTCTACCCTGCGGACCGGACATTAATGCGGCGGTCTGCGTGGCTGCATTCATGGAAAGATCTATTGGGGAGTCTGATATCACATGTTGCTGACGTCGTGTTTTTGACCAGCAAGAAAACGAAACCTCGGGAACACTTTTCGGGCATCATCTGTGCTGATGCAATCAATAAGATCTGCCTTGATTCAAGCGATATAGAGATAACTCTAACCAAAAATCGTTCATTCATAACCATGCCCGAAGCATCTGTATGTAACGCCAAGCAAAACAAACCCGACAGCCTCATGCTTGTCAGTACGCCGTGTAGGTGCCAACAAAGGAAATAATAGTCCTTGTTTTTTTATACAATAACCAGATCGTCGTCATCGTCAAGCATGACCTGCCGATCCAACAGTTCATTGCCAAGACTTTCTCTCCCAGCTTCTCGAATGCCCTTATCTGTAACGAAACGAGTCTTCTTCCTCACTGGCGGCTGCCCGTCTTTACGTAACTTCTCTCCATCCTTCATCTTCGAAAGCTTGTCTTTCAAACTACTTCCCCAGCCAAAAGCCGACGGCCCACTATTTGTAGCCGAGCCGGCTTGTGATCCAGCTGAAGAGCTGTCAGGGCGTTTTCGTTTGATGGGACTGAGATGAATAGCAGACTTGCCCAGTAGTCCGAGCGACCTTGCATCTGGCCTGAAGACCTCATCTGCAATATTCGCCGAGCTTGATGACGGTTGCATGGATGAGCCCGAGATAGGCATGTTCGAAGTCCGTGTGCCAGCATGCCGCATATATTCTCTTCCAGCGGCATTGCCGACTTGGCCAAGCTTCTTCATCATGTCCCGCTCTCTTTCCTTCGCCTCCATGTTTCTTTTCAGATACTCTGCCCTCTCTTTTCGGTCATTCGGCGTTCGATCCTTACCGTCGATTAGGTCTGACGCGCTCATTGTACGTGAGGCAAACCAATGCGTTTTTGTTTCCCAGTCGTACTTCTTGGGTTCTTCTTTCTTCTGAGCGCCAAATTGGAAAATTTCTCTAGAGTTGTTCTTCCTGGCGCCGAAGCTGCTTCCGTTAACCTCCATCCTTGTAGATCTCTGTTTGCGAATAGCTTCATTGGAATGAAATTCACAGTAGTGGGTTCGCTTCTTGTTGATCCAGGTGCCGCACAGGCCTCCGTCCTTCTTGATCGATTGACAACCTCCCAGGTCACGAGCTGTTCCAATTTCGACAATGGAGTCATCATCTGAGTTGATGACAAGACTAAATTTGCCAGTATCGTGTCTTCCAGGTGGTGGTGGCATGATTGTGGGGTTGAGAATGCCGATGACAGTTCCCTCAGTGAGCTTCCAGTATCGTGTGAAGCCAGAGTTGAAGAGGAAAAGGTCCAGTTCCCATTCTAAATCGACCAGAGTCATAACCATGTATTTCCCCCGGTCTTCTGTCTTCCCATTCTTCTGTGTCGGCTTGTGGGCGCGAGGCTCTGATTTCTTTGCCAGAATACCAAATACAACAATGTCCTGCTCAATATCTGGTAGAGCAAAATCTGGTGCTTTGACAACTCTAAGTAGATCCTTGATTATGTGAACCTTTTTTCCAGAAACATGTCGGGCAAGGACACTATGCGGTAGGATTCGCTTAGACAAGTGGAACGTCGAGTACGGCTCGATGCCGGCTGCTTGTTCGTCGGACACTTCGCCAGGAGGTGTCTTATTCCTTCTTGTCAGTGCCATCGACGATATAGCTGGGCTATTTATACTGGGCGATTGAATGTTCGGGACAGTGTAGCTTCGTTGCCTTTCCGCTGGTTTGGCGATACCCATTACCTCTTCCCTTGAAAATGATGGAGTTTTGATTGGCTCATCTGGGATTTCGATAGCCTTTTTCTTGTATTGTTCCATCTCATCCTGGCTGATTCCAAAGGTATTTGATCTCAACTTTTGGATATCCTTTTGTCGCTGAGCTCTAGCGGCCTCGTCTGTCCTTACAGATGCCAATCTTTCGTTGAAGCTCAGAGGCCTGCTCTCGAAAGAAGAGTTAGCGCTCCCCGTAGTTCTTGACCTCCGCAGATAACCCGAGTGTCCGATGTCAGTCGTTGTTTGCGAGTCTCTGTAACTGGGCGCACGCTTCAAGGAAACATCTCGGGCCTTGAGTCCCTTATCAATGCCCAGCAGCACCCTGCTAGGCGAGATCGGAACCTGGGGCTCTTGGACCCTTCTGACTGGCGATGCAGGGACTTGGATATTATTTTCCTGGGTGGGGGGTCGCTCTGCCCTCGTGGGAGTTGTTGCGCGCTTTGAACGACTTGGTGGTTGCGATGATATCGCGAGCTCCGAGGTCGTCGCATGCAAATTCTCGACATTATCGTCCATCTTTTTTGACTTGGCGCTCTGTAACTTCTTCAACTTGAGTCGTGCCTGGATCTCTTGGAGCTTCAGCTGCAGCGTTTCCTCGTCTTCGTCATCTTCGTCGTCGTTTTCAATCTCGGCCATGAGGTTCATTGAAGGCAGGTTGCGACCTCTTTTTGACGGCGAAGGTGTGGGCGAAGTCATCATCTGTCGGTATCGCTCTCGTCCCCGCGGTGTACTAAGCAAAGCTTCATGCGGAGATCGTGGGGGCCACTGGGAGTCGTTTCCTTGTTTTGCTGGAGAAGCTGTGTGGGCAAGGTCAGTAAATTGTCGCATAAAAAGGCTTCCAGCCCAGAGTTGTGATCTTTCTTACCAGGAGCCATGGCGATACCGAGACGATGTATACTAAATTGTTGCTGTAGCTAGAAACCAGCCCCGGTATTAATGCGATCACTGAACAGTAAGTATGCGATAAGTCTATAGCATATTCCCAGTTGGTCAGGGCGGCAAGTAGAGTTTAAGTGATGCGATAGCCATCCAGCTGGATATTTCTATCCCGTCTGTTGAGTGTCGGTCGTCGGTGAAAGAAAAGAAAATATCGAGGGAAAACCTATCGATTTTGGGCTGTTGATGCAGGCAGGGAATGTTTGCTTTTCAAGTGTTGACTTGGATTGGATCGGACTGGGCTTGCTTGCATATAGGTCCACAAGCCAACGCATGCCATGCTAGCCATGCTAGTGGGTAGCAGAAAAGTTACACTCCTAAGTCTTAGGGTACAAAAATAAGTAGTCTAAAGACTATTGCATAAAGAGCATAAGCTGACCTAATGATTTCGTCTCCTATACTTCCAGCGGTCAATCTTTCTGATACCCTGAGGCATGCTATACTTTGCTGAGCAATAGGTGGCCTAGCGGCTTCAAGTTCCTGGACGGGTGGGCGCCAGCCTCAAACAGAAAAAGTGGAGGTCCACTAAATTAAAGTCAAAATCTGGCGTCACCCCTGCAACCGAGAGCGCGTCAGAACGCGTCTCATCTAATCTCAATTTCTCGGCGCCCGTCTTAATTAACATGGGTCCCTTCGCCTGGTAGCTACCAAGTTTAGATTCTACGTTGATCTCTTTTACCATTATCACAAGCCGGTCTTCTTTGGAGAGAGCATCAACATTCCTTTCAATCCTTCCTTATCACTCTTTTCTCTTGGATTAGTTCGTTCTACATACCACCTTGTTTCCGTATACTATAGCCTTTTAATTCTTTGACCACATACAACGGCATCATGGCGAGAGCCACCCGATCTACTAAACCAGCTCCTTCCGAATCGAAAGCTTCAGAACCCAAAATCAGTGGTTCAAAGTTCAGCATTCCTCCCCGAGCAGAAAACGCCTCTAAGGTCTTTATTCTTCCTTCGAAAGCCTCCTCCGAAGCGCGTATTGTCACTCTTCCTCACCCCAGACATGGCCAGCCTGCGAGATACCTGGTGTGCCCCGAGACGGGCATCTACGAATTTACCAAAGTTGCAACACCGAAGACGACACCTCGTAGCTGGTTGATTGAGGCCATACCAAACTCTGCTTCCACAGATAACACCAGCAAAATTGGGGTGTCAATGGGTCAGGATCTCTACATGGCTACGTTGATCGACCCCCTATTCCTAGTCCTCCCAGCATTGACTGAAACCCAGTCAAAGGGCTCAGAAGGAAAACGGCTCTTTCTTTCCAGCGACGACCACTTCGACAAGCTACCCCAGGACTGTTCACATCTGTCAGATATTTTGCGATGCGACAAGACACGAAAACTCATCGAGAGTCGAATGGCTGTGGTTTGCGATACTGTCGATGCAGGAGACGAGAGCATGTTCCGATTAAATGAGAGCAAACTGGCCAAGGTCGTTTTGCAAAAGGCTCAAAGGATGCAGGATGGGGGACTTGCTCCAACTATGGAGGAGAAGTTTGTGAAGAAGGCTCTTGAGGCACCAATTCTTGTGCAGAAACGAGAAACCACGGAGACTACAACGGTAGTAAAGACAGAGTCCCCAGCAACAGCTTCAGACTCGAACAATTCTCAGTCAACCGCCGTCACAATAGAGACAGCAGTCTCCCAACCTTCCACAGTAGCTACGACTATGACAGAAGAGACTACCACCGAGAACATCGTCAGCGCCATTGAAGCCTCTTCTGAAATTGTCTCTCTTCAAAGGTTGCGAGTCGCGTTCAGTTTCATCTGCTCAGGTTACGTTGCCCAGACTCTCGCTACCCAGCTGGAAGAGCTTCTAAAGAAGGAATCTCTGGTAGATTTCTCACATTTAGAGGAATACTTGGATAAATTGGCCAAATTACGTGCCGAAGCCATGGCTGCACACTCTATTGATTACTCTCGCAAGCGTGGATTGGAAGATGAAGACGAGGCTTTTATCAAGAAAAGAAAGATGGAGGAGGAAAAGAGAAAGAAAGCACTAGAGAGCCGTGGTGTCCGGGATCTCAAGAAAGTCAACACTAAGGGCATGAAGAAGATGAGCGACTTTTTCAAGAAGAAGTAATAATAACAAGAGCTATTGGGTATATGTCATTAATTAAAGCGTGAGTGTCTGGACTTGGCCCCGTTATGTCCCTCTAGCTCGGCGCGCACCAAACCCTCGACCGATGTTAGAGGCTCCACGACTTGGTATGCTCGATGTTCTGCTTGCAGAAGTGGCAGTTGAGCTCCCGGCCCTCGCAGTACCACGTGCCCGAGTGGTGCCTCTAATTCCCCGGGTTCCTCTTGTTCCTCTCGTTCCGCGAGCGGGTGCAGATGCTGCCAGTCTTCGTCTCTCCTCTTCTTCTTCACGGCGCTGTCGCAATTGTTCGCGTCTCTCTTCCTCTTCCGCAGCTTTACGTTCAACGGCCTGCTGTTTCTGAATGGCTTCCGCTTCTTGCTCCGCCATATCTTCTGTTGCGCCTTTCCATCCAGGGTCTAATATCAATCGCTGGTTATGCTCGGTCTGTGATAATATCCGTGTCCAAGTGTTGAGGAGAACAGAAGCATTGTTGACTGTGCTCAAAACGGTCTGCCGATGGTCAGTGGGTATTCAACAACTCAAGTTATGAGAAACACACATTCATGTTACCCCCTGCGCGCTCTAGAGTGGAAATGACGCCCTCAAGCGACTCATTGATATTCCGGACACCTTCAAGCTCCTTACGCAGTGCGGCTTCATGGTCTAAGGGCTCTGGACGTTCTTGTATCGGTGTTTTGGGGGTCTTGGGGGTTCTAGGAGTCCTTGGGCAGGATGTCGGTGGGCCATCTCCTTGCGAAGGGGATTCCCAAATGTTCGACTCTGTAAATTCTGTTGTATCGTCGGCCATGACAGCAAGTAACTAGGGTATGGAGGCGGGGCCTGTTTGTTGGGTAGCCTCAGCTGGAAGCGCCGGTTTATGGTCGCAGTAAGGTCGTGTGTTTCGGATAGTATACGTTTCGGAATTTATGTAGAAAACATAGTGGCGCATGTAGGGTCAGGATCGGCGCTTGTTGACTTGATAGTAATGCGTTGCCATACACCGACATGGAGCTTAGGTTGTTTAATTCATGAGGGGCATTTCAATTGTTCCCACCTTTCGCTTTAATTCATTCCTCATGCCTCCACCTTGATTGGCTTCTCTTTGTCGCGTAGACAACGCGTCTAGGCGGGGTTGCTCGCCCGACGGACGCGTTCAGGTTGTAGCGGGGCCACTGGGCGACAGAAATATTTACCTCCTCAGTCTTGGATACAAAAATAAACAGCCTAAGAAGTATGATCTAGACGGCATAAACTGACCTACTAATTTCGTCTCTTATGCTCAACGGCCAATTTTTCTGCCACCTTAGGGCAGGGGCCTGTAATTTTAGTGGGTAAACCAAGTCGCACAACCAAGAATAGGGAGGCTGGGAGTTGGCGCACGCTCCAGGGTAGAGTCTGTCCCAGCCACTTCACTCATTACCTACCTAGTTTTGATTGTTCTCCTCTGTTCAAATGTAAACATCTTACCCTACAAACATTCATCTCTAAATCTGCCAACTCCAACTATTAGCAAGCGACTTTTATCACTGCCGACTCTTATTGTTACTTCTCCAAAACTATACCCCTTTTGCAGTCAATCACTGCAACTGATTTAAGTCAACTGCGCTGTTTATTACATCAGTCCACGCACCCTCAATTCGACGTAATCTTTTGGTAGACCTGGCAGCCATCGAGTACACACTTTAAGTCTTGAGTCGATACAATCATTCCAAGGTCAAGCCTCAGATTACAGCGAAAAGGCTCCAACTAGCAATTGTTTTTTTGTTTTTTTCCCCCGGCGCTGCCGCCTAACCGTCAACATGACCGACGCACACGGTTCTACCACTCCTCCACCGCCATCCAACATCCGCACTCCTCCAACTCCTCGCCTTGGTTACCAAGACCACTGGGAACCTTTTTCACCTCGCAAGTCTGCACGAATTTCATCAAAACGAACAAGGACTCCATCTCCCGGCGCATCAGACCGTCAACTTCGATCACCTCAAACCGCCAAAAAGTCTTCTAAGCATCTGAACGCTGCCATCGCCTCACCTATGACGCAAAAGAAGCGAATACCCGCCAACGATTTTGTTCGTCGCGCAACAGAAAACATGCATGCTGAAACTTCTCGAGATGGCGCCAGCCGTCGCACCCATGAGCGATCCAGCTCTTCTGTCATCGGCGCTGGTGGCATGCTTCCCACACCATCAAAGACACCCCAAAAGCCACCCACTGAGAAGAAGACCGCCCACATTAAAGCAGTCGCCCGCAACCTTTTTAGCTCTGAAACCGATGAAGCAATTTTAACTCCCAAGAAGCGATCTGCCAAGAAGTACAGCGGCATTTCGTTGGAAAGCTTTGCTGTAGAGGAGATTGAGGAACCTATTGAGATTTTTACTGATACCCGTGACCGGGTTCCTGTTCGTGATGAACGAGAAGACAACCCTTTCCTCAGTTCAGAAAACCCTTTCTTCAGCGAAGCACCCCATGCTGGACCTAGCAAACGCCACGACAAGCGCAAGGTTAAGGTTCCTGGAGAGGGCGTGAAGACCGTGGATGAGCTCGCTGACCGTAAGGATGGTATGGTGTACACATTGTAAGTCTTACCAACCTCATTTTTTTCTAAAACAAATCACTAACTTTAATAGCCGTGGCAAGAGATTCTTCCGCAAATTCACTGAGCATGAAACTGAAGATCTAGATGAGCGCCAAACTGCAGAGGAAGACCCAGAGGCTCATATTCATCGTCCTCTGACGCGAGCTTCGATTAAGCCTCGTCTCCTCTTCCAGGATGTCAAGACGAAGGAGCAGGTTGAAGAAGAAGAAGCTGTGACAGATGTGGAAGAAGAAGAAGCTATGACGGATGTGGAAGAAAACGACGAGGAACTGGCTTGCCCAGCGACGCCGTCAGTGAAAGAGCGCGAATCTACCCCTGCGCCCCAATTCGCTCCGGCTTCACCACCGTCTACTCGACGAGTCACTCGATCTGCCAATAAGCTGACAGAGAGCGCACCCGTTGTTAAGCGACCCAGCAAGCGAAGCCCCTTTGATTCCTGGCGACGAACAAAGGAAAGCGCCCCCAAATCGCCATCGCGCAAACGATCAGGAGAAAGCATTGACACCAGGGAGACCAAGCGCAGTCGCGTTTAGGCCACTCCTTTCGGTTCTTCGGCGTTACATTTGCTTTCTTATCACATTCTCGCATCACAGTCAAGCGGCTGTTCCACGACAATTCATAATTCTGCACACGGGAATTTCCCTACCTTTTGCCTTATAATGGAAATTAGTACTGGCTTTATCACGGCGTTGGATGGAATTAGAGCGTCAAAAAGGACTAGCAAGTCTGCTAGGGACGATGGAATGTATCGCACAGGAAGACGACGTATTGAATGGTTGATTGATTGATTGATTCATACCTGACCTCAAACAGTGGAAGAGAGGAAGCAAGCCTGAGTCTGTTTCGATTTATTCTGTTTTATTTGGTTCGGTATCGGCTGGTCTGGTCTGGTTTGGTTTGGCTTGGCAAGGAATTTTCCTTAGGCATATTCAATTCTGTGAGCCCCGGTTTTTAGGTAGTTTTTTTCTTCATGATCGAGTCGGTCGAATAAAGAAATCAGACAAGTTCATGATAATAACATGAGTTCCCTGCTTGTGCCCGTAGTTTCCCATGCCAAACGCCAATTGGAAGTGATTCTGTGACGTGCTGACTTGCTTAGCGTTCCTGCCCCACGTCTACGTGCCCCTCATTGATTCCATTCTGCCCAACGTTCATCCGTCAAATACTTGCGTAGATCTACTGTATAAACAGGCATTGCGAGTGAGTTGAATCTTTTCTTCTGTCTTGTCCTCTCTACCCAAGAAGATTCTTACTGACACCTGTGATAGCTCATACTAATCGCCGGCCTTCTCATCACAGTCAAAGATGCATATCCTCGTTACCAATGATGATGGTCCGCCATCACCACATTCGTCTCCATACGTTCACTGTCTCATTCAGCAGCTACAACAGGCCGGCCACACTGTTTCTGTATGTCTTCCTCACACGCAGAGGTCATGGATTGGAAAGGCACACATGATTGGTCAAACCCTCAAGCCTGTGTACTACCGCCCTTCATCCGTCGTCCATGGTGATGATTCTCAAGGTACCACTCACCATCGACCATCTCCTGAAGGAGATGTTGAAGAATGGATCTTGGTTGACGGGACACCCGCCTCTTGCGTCCAGATTGGTCTTCACCACTTCTTCCAAGATCGAGGACCTATTGATCTTGTCGTTAGTGGTCCCAACTATGGCAGAAACACCACTGCTGTCTTTGCTCTTAGTTCAGGAACTCTAGGTGCCGCTCTGGAGGCTGCTGTTTGTCAAAAGAAGTCAATTGCCTTGAGCTTTGCTTTCTTCACCAGGAACCACGACCCGGTCATCATCGAGGCTGCTTGTCGCCGTAGCGTCAAGGTTATTGAGACTCTTTACAAGCAGTGGCCAACGGACGGTAGTGCGGATCTCTACAGCGTCAATGTTCCTCTAGTAGAAGGTCTGGAAAACAACAAGGCCATTTGGACAAACGTTCTGCAGAACTACTGGCGAGAGGGGGGTTGCTTTCAGGAAATTGAAGGTGAGGCAGGAGACGAGAACGAAGAAGAGGAGAGGATTCGCGAGGGCGTAAACGGCGAGGTTGACGATGCCGCCCGATCTATCTCACGAAAAGGACATTCTCACAAACACTTCAAGTGGGCACCAAGGTTCACGGATGTATATAAGAGCGTAGAAGAGTCTGCGCCTGGTAACGATGGATGGGCCGTCAAAGAAGGACTGACAAGGTATGTTTGACCGTTACGAGAAACAAACATTACTGACTGCTCTAGTATCACTCCTCTTAAGGCGAACTTCATGCATGGTGCTGGAGAATTTAACCAGAAAGAGCTTGAACTGTAAGTACCCTCGATCGTGTGATATGTGGCGGGCAGGGCCAGGAGAGAAGCACAATGCCTGTATTCTATCAAGACTATCAATAGATACATTCTTACTTTTTATAAAGGGATTCGGGCTCGGTGGCGAACCAGAAAAGTCAAGAGATGACGTCGAGGCCAAAAGGCCCCTCAATCCAGGCTGTCATTTCCTACGAAGATGCATACGTTCAACCGCTCATCTTATCCGCCTTGAACTCTCTCTTCCCTGAGGGGGTTTTCAATGTGATCACTGAAGTACCAGAGTCTGATGAGCCAGCTCTTGCGAAAATTGTCCCCTCAGAGGAAAACATCTTGCAGATTACTGCGTACGAAGCCATCGACTTTGAGTATGCTGGCAGCCATGAGTGCACCACTCTTATCAACAGCTACATGATCCGAAAGGCTCTTATTCGAAAACACTACCTGTCTACTACTGTGGATCACTGGGTGGCAAAGCATCCTGAGTCTGTCCTAAAGACGCACATCAAGCGCAGCGAAGCCTTTGAGGTCGATTTCGCCGAATTTCTGGATGATGCTCTGGTAGAGGCCTTTGATCTTCGAGAAAGTATGGATCGTAACGAAGAGCAATCAGATCCCAGCTCTAAGGAGTGGTGGATCTTGAAGCCAGGCATGAGTGATCGAGGCCAGGGTATCAAACTCTTCAGTTCGATGGACGAGCTCCAGAACATCTTCGATATCTGGGAGGAGGACCAGCCCGATACTGACGATGAAGAGGAGGTCGCTGACAATGACAACAATGGTGACGGCATTACAACCTCACATCTCCGACATTTCGTCGCGCAGCCATATATCCACCCACCTCTACTTGTTGATGGCGAAAAGCGTAAGTTCCATATCCGCACATACGTAATGTGCACCGGAAGCCTTGATGTCTGGGTCTACAAGCATATGCTTGCGCTCTTCGCTGGCAAGCCATACACTGCACCCGCAGATGCACCAGAAGACATTGAGTCTTTCCTGACCAACACATGTCTTCAAGACTCGCCAAACGAGAACACTGTTCGTCGTTTCTGGGACCTGCCTCTATCAAGCGACATGCGAGACGACATCTTCCGTCAAATCTGTGATGTGACGGGCGAGATCTTCGAGGCGGCAGCAAAGGCTATGCCAATCCATTTCCAGACGATGCCTAATGCTTTCGAAGTCTACGGTCTCGATTTCCTGGTGGATGCTCAAGGCACTGCCTGGTTGCTTGAGGTGAATGCCTTCCCTGACTTCAAGCAGACCGGGGGTGATCTGAAGGAGATTGTGTCTGGGTTTTGGAAGGGTGTAATGAGACATGGTGTTGCGCCATTCTTTGGTATTGAGAGCTCAATTAAGGATCAAGAGGGTGCCGAGGATATGGTTCCTGTCCGCAAGGTAGATTTGGGACGGAGGTAAGGCAACTGCCAGTGGATTTGGAGTTTCGAAAAGGGTAGCCAGTCACCGCCATATCACAATATGTGTGCTACTCGGGAGTTCAAAAGTTCTTTTATTTTACATGCACACCATACACTTTCTTATTAAATTTTGCTATTCAATTAGCACCTTCCGCACATGCAGTGACCATGTCAGTAGAGGAAGCTGTGTTCAAAATGAGCGGAGTATAGTCTGACTTTATGCCTACCTAGCACCTACTATCTTAGCTTCCGTCACTGCACATTCAGTGTAAGTTCGCCGATATCAGGTTCGCATAATGTAGGGAAACCATAACGAGTTGTATTCACATGAAAAATACTGACTGGATTAGGCATAATCCCTCATCTTGTATTGATCAGTTGCTCGAGAGAAGGATATCAACTCCCAATTGGGATTAAGATCCAACTACACAGCCACGATGTAGTGGAGTTGAAAGCGGGATAAACTTCAACATCACTTCATTTGAACAAACGAACTTCTAATGATGATCACCAAAGTGAATCGTGTCCAAGTTCCATCAAAGGTAGTTCCGTTTCTGCTGTGCCGTACGGAAGCAGGGACTTTTAGATGAGAAGGAGGCTGTGCTTAGAAGTACAAAACATAAGGTCTTTATCAAGCAAAATAAAGTATGTTTCATCTAGAAAGTGGATATTGTAATTGTGATTTGAATGTCACTGCGGATATTTGTGATACCAGCTGGATGGTTTGATTTTGGTGGTTGGCCAGGGCGTATTGATAACTTGTGTGAAACTGAAATTGCATTCATCATCATGAGATACGATATCCAGCACAACCACCTCATAACTGTAGGCGCACTTACTAGTCAAGGCACACAATGACTAAAGAAGTCCGACCTTGATCCTACACAGTTGACATATAATCTGTCAGCCTTTAGACATAGCTCTAACATGGTAGATCTCATTACTATAGGGTAATCTCATTTGCCTGAGATGAATCTTATGTGAAATCGGCCTTGCGACTTGCGATTTTTATAAGATTCGATCGATGTGCTAGTCCGGAATCTTCAAGTTTCGTCTTGTGCTTAGAACTTGCCTAAGAAAGAAATAAGTGGTAGTGGTCTGACTGTTCTTGGATAAACTGGCTTATACATGTTGCGCCGAGGAGCATTGAGTCAAGAACCCATGACTGTAGGCCTCAGGGTATCAGAAAAATTGACTGCTGGAAGCATAAGAGACGAAATTAGTAGTTCAGTTTATGCTCCTTAGACTATAGTTCTTAGACTACTTATTTCATACCCTAAGACTTAGGAGGCTAACTATTCTGCTACCCACTGGCAGGGACACCAAATACCGGTTGTCGTAAGAGGGACAAAAAAAAGAAAGGACTGACTCTTCGAAAATGAGTATATAGTAGAATTCCGGTTTCGGAATTGCAACACCAGAGGCGAAGCGCATATGCATCAGTTATCCGGAACGCTGACTCTCCGAGTATACTCTTATGCCTTGGCCCAAGGAACAACAGAGAGGGTTCTACACGGCCCGGAATTACGGGTTTGAGAGCACGCATAAGCTTAGTCTGATTTGAAACCAGGAACCTAGCACAATGCGTATTGATACATCGATATCTCTATATCGATCACATCGAACGTGGCTTGAGTAATTTTTGCTCTGTAGGTCGTACAACTTGCACATGGGATGACAAGCCATGACCACCTAATTGGCCGAAGGCTATGTAAGTAACGCAACCAACACTGCCATTTTTGAGTGATGGGAAGTTTCCCGAGGAGCGCCACCATGATGTCGTGAGGATGCTCTGGACACTACCTCGGTCAACTGGTGAGGCGAAGCAATGGAACTCGTACCCGAAATCTTAAGACGCCGCTTCGTAAAATGTAGCATAGGACTACAGTGCGATGTGCACTATCTTTCAGGCGAGATCAATGAATCATGTGTAAGTCGTGCGTGTGATCATTTTGGGCTGTTGTGTATTTTGCCTATAATGACTCTTAGGAGAAATGCCTCGAAATGGAAAGGAGTTTTCTTTGGGTTTGCGTCGCGTTCTTATAGAAGAAGCTCGGTGATTTTGTGAGCTTGGTCTTGGCTTGACTCAGCTTGTTAGCTTGTACTTAGGCCGGTCTTGGCTTCAATGCTCAAAGACCCTGGCCGCATAAAGTGACAGTTGAAGGATTTCTGGGCAGAGAGATAAAACTGCATTTGATTGGCTACTTAATTCGATATTTGCTACCCAAATTGGACGAGGACAAATCTTTTTCAACGATGATTGTTGTTGAGTTTAGAAGACAAAGTCAACACAATAGAAATCAATGAAGATGTGTTGCGTTTTACAAGGGACTACTATTATGCCGAGATCACTTGACATGTATTCCTAATGCTTGATCTGCTCGATACTCACTCGCTCTGTTATGAGACGTCCCATAGGATGAGCTTTAGGACGTGCGATGTGGCGTTGTGGCTGTGTAGCGACACACGCCACTTCTTGAACGTACGGACGGCCTCCTACAAAGGCCTCCCATTACTGTATGTCACTGACTTAGGTAGTGACAGCAAGATATTGTATTCCCATCGAAAGCCTGTAATGGGCCTGTAAGTGTTTGGCCGTCTGTAGGTGGAGATGTAGTTTCGACCATACCAATGCCAATACTCTTTATTCGTTCATGACCGACATACGACGGGCATAAAAAGGAGATGCCCAAGGTTTGGCACTTTCACTTGGTTCAGTGCTGAATTGCCAAGAATATGTTTCAAGCACGACATTTGTCACTGAGCTCACCTAGTTGGCCTATCTCGTGTTGATGATAACCACTTGCCTACCTGGGTAATCAATCCTGGCTGTTTCTTCACAACCAAAGCCCATCCTTCTAAAAAATCATAAATGAAGCTTGTCTAGATAGTGGAGATTGGATCCGAGCGCGATTGGATAGCCCTCGAATAGCGTTATGGGTCTTTGTCACTGGTTGATACAATATCTCTTGGACAGGATCGATCCCGAGCCTCTTAATCCTGGTAATAAACCCCTGAATACGACTTTGCTGCTTGACTTGTTTTTTCTTCATGTATCAGTCAGGTGTAACCACATTGTGAGCTCTACAATTACTTCTCGTACGGATGTTTGAGAGTGAACAATTCCTCAAAGATGCCATTAGCGCTAAGAAACAAGTTTTACATGAGGCTATTTTGGCAGCTGCGGAATACACGGTAAAGCAATCTTAGGGAATAATTAAGCTCATCAGCCGTGTGACTATGTACGCAAGAACCCGCAGCTAAAAAACAAGGATTGACGAGACCCAATTTACAAGGAAATTACCCATAGAACTTCTGTATTCCTACGGACTAGGCCGCGGGAGTCTTGTTCCTTTATGTCCGTCAGCGCCGTTAGGATTCATCCTTGATGAGGAAGTTGGTTGTTCAAGAGATATGCACATTCCGGATGTTGAAAAACCCCGGTGAATCAAGTCAAATATGTGAGCTTGATATTGATGGGGCCGATAGACTAAGACATATCGTCCACTGTAAATTAGCAAGAATAGTAACGCGTCGTCACGTCGACCGATGCTATGTTCATACCAGTGTGTGATATGATCCGGCAATTGCTTCGAGGTGGAACTGGGGCATTACCAAGCTATTGTTGTTGCCCATTTCGCTTAACACGGTGACAAACATTTGCGGTATTAGACGTCATTTGTTTGTGGTTGATGGATTGGTGTAAATGACAACAAATTGACATGTCTCATGTAAGGACTTTACCAGCAATAAGAGTTGCTTGAACAAAAACAGGTGAACCAACATCACATCTTTTAAGACCTGAAAATAAATACAGCACTGTTTGGTAGATCAAAGACGTTTCACAGAGCATGTTAGCTTGGCGCCAAGTCATGCCATTGAGCGGCCTACTGCTACTCTGTAGATTCTAGAGGCTTGGCTCTGTCGCTTCTAGACGGACCGCCAAGACGGGATGGGATGTTCATGTAGGTGCGTGCACTGTGGCGACAGGGGGCAGAGAGAACGCATGAAGAGCATCATCATGAGCTGCCTCAAAATCTGTTGAGGAAGAACAACGACAGCTGAAATTCGTCACTATTTCGCCTTTGGTAATGAGGAAACTCTAGGTCACGCCGGAACTCAAATCATTACACAGCCTCATCTTGTGAGCGTAAAGCTATGGAGTAGAGCTAGAGAGAGGCCGCCTAGAAGCTACAGCAGTCATAGGAGGGAAATCTTTCAACTTGGACATTGCGGAGATGAAGAGGATCGACCGTCTAAGCATTGATTGATTTATGGACAAATCAATATATCGATCGATGTTTGATACTGGACTCGAAATCTGATTGATAGGGATCCAAGAGCAATAAGCACAGTGCATATTAAGCAACTGCAGTTCATCATCTTTCCCACGGGAAATCATGATGCGGGATTCCCTGTCACATCGTGTCCATGTCATTTTTAGGTACATTCAGCGCCTACCTAATTAATGATTCAATGGACCTGATGGATACTGCATGTTTGGACTCTCAGTCGTCTTTACCCAAAGACAGAAGGACTTCCGTCAATTTAGCGCTTGCCCGGCCCCTGCCCCGGGCTTAAGAAGATCCAGTTTTTAATGCCCTTAAGGTACGTCTCTTTCTACATGCACCCCAAGGTGAAGAGTAGGAGCCAATTAGAACTATCAGCTGGCTTGCACTGCCTCAATCATCCAAGTCGAAAGGAAGGAAGTTCGGTCGAGGCGAAAAACATGTCCTCCACCTCTGGCTCTTGATCGCATTTCTCCTCAACCTTCAACTGAACCTTTGATTGCCCTTTCGAGTTGGCCATGTTTAACTCTGGTTCTTGAGGAGGGATTAATCATTCGATTTCTGAACTTTCTATCGCCCAGTTGAGGCTCCTTCTAGTTCTAGTTTCCTTTTTAGTTCACTCCCTCCCTCCTACACTTACTACTTAAACATCACTGACCCATGCGCTCCCCTTGGCTCCACGCCCTCTTCCCTGGAACTGAAGCTCCTTTTTACTCAAGATAATATCAAGTACTCTGTACTTTCCAACAAGACATTCGCCGTTGCATAGCCTCAATTCGGCTTGCTGTCATTTCCACAACTCCCAAGTCTAGGCTGTCGCTCATCACGGCACTGCCCGGCTCAACATGGCTGATCATGATGACAATCCGCCCATGCGGCGTCGCGCGTACGTGATTGACACTGACGCCCACGGGGCCTCCAGTGACCTAACCATTTATTCATTAATGCTAATCAATTCCTCCAGTCCGACAATCACTATTGATACCACTGCTGTCAACACTAATACTTCTACCGAACCCCCTCAAGAATCACAACCCTCCAATCTACAAGACGACGCAGTTAGCCCTACATCAACAGTTGATCCCGCAGCAACCGCAGGCATGTCGCAACGACCTTCGCGACCTGAAGTCAACACTTCTTTGAACTTCGAAAACAGGGATAGCAGACCAACAAGTCCTCATAATGTTTCTAGTCCAGTGTTATCGAGGTCAGGCGACAAGGGTGCTGGATTTCTGTCTGTGCCTATTAACCACCGATCACGACAAAACTCCGTCGATTCTGACGACATGTCACGATCCGTATCATCACATGGCGATACCACTGTTGTAGCGTCCAACTCAACACAGAACGAGACACTCAAAGGTTCCGATTATGACCATAACAAGATCATCAACGACGAGACCGCCCTGAAGCCAGACACCGGCACCGAGCAAGATTTCGAGGTGGAAAACAATCCCTTTGCTTTTACACCTGGCCAACTCAACAAAATGTTCAACCCAAAAAGTCTTTCTGCCTTTTATAAGTTGGGTGGCATTGATGGTATAGAAAAGGGTTTGCGATCAAATCGAAAGGCCGGGTTGAGTGTCGAAGAAAAGAGTCTAGGTGGACAAATATCATTCGAGGATGCCACATCTAAGAAGCAGACTCCTCAAAACGATATTTCAAGTACGCAATCAGGCGATAATTTTGCCGACCGACTCCGTGTTTACAAGGACAACCGACTACCCGAGAAGAAGGGCAAGAGCCTTTTGCAGCTTATGTGGATCACATACAACGACAAGGTCCTGATTCTACTGTCGATTGCCGCTGTTGTCAGTCTTGCAGTTGGTCTGTACCAGACCTTTGGCGGAGAGCACAAGGATGGCGAACCCAAGGTTGAATGGGTTGAAGGTGTTGCGATTATCGTCGCCATCGCCATCGTCGTCATTGTTGGATCTTTGAACGATTACCAAAAGGAACGCCAATTCACAAAACTGAACAAAAAGAAACAGGACCGCTTGGTTAAAGCTATTCGATCAGGAAAGACGATCGAGTTGTCTGTTTTTGATATCTTGGCTGGCGATGTGATTCATCTTGAACCTGGAGATCTGGTGCCGGTTGATGGAATTCTCATTGAAGGTTTCAACGTCAAATGCGACGAATCGCAGGCCACTGGAGAGTCTGACATCATTCGAAAACAATCTGCCGAAGTCGTCTACAACGCCATTGAGAATCGTGACAATCTCAAGAAGATGGACCCTTTTATTCAATCAGGAGCCCGTATCATGGAAGGTGTCGGCACCTACATGGCGACTTCCGTTGGTGTTTACTCTTCTTATGGCAAAACTCTCATGTCATTGAACGAAGACCCCGAGATGACTCCTCTGCAAGCGAAGCTGAATGTCATCGCTACTTACATTGCCAAGCTTGGTAGTGCTGCAGGTCTTCTGCTCTTCATCGTTCTGTTCATCAAGTTCCTTGTTGGCCTACCCAAGATGCCCCCATCCGTCTCACCTGCCCAGAAAGGACAGCAGTTTCTTAACATTTTTATTGTTGTCGTTACCATCATCGTGGTGGCTGTTCCCGAGGGACTGCCACTTGCTGTGACGTTGGCTTTGGCTTTCGCAACAACTCGTATGCTTCGAGATGCGAACTTGGTGCGACATCTCAAGGCCTGTGAGGTCATGGGCAATGCTTCAACCATTTGCTCTGACAAGACCGGTACATTGACCCAGAATAAGATGCAAGTCGTTTCTGGAACTATCGGAACAAGTCTACGATTTGGCGGCTCACAGCGCGGAGATGATAGCAATGCCTCCACTCCCGTGGACACAAGTGGTGATATCAGCATCGGCGAATTTGCCAAGATGCTCAGCAAACCGGTCAAGGATATCCTTCTCAAGTCTATTGCCCTCAACTCGACTGCTTTTGAGGGTGAGGTCGATGGCGAAAAGACGTTTATTGGATCCAAGACCGAGACGGCACTGCTTATTCTTGCCAAATCTCATCTCGGCATGGGTCCCGTGAGTGAAGAGCGCGAGAACGCAAAGGTCTTGCAGCTTATTCCCTTCGATTCTGGCCGCAAGTGCATGGGCATTATTTGCCAGGGTCCTAACGGTAGTGCCCGTCTCTACATTAAGGGTGCCTCTGAAATTATTCTTTCCAAGTGCACACAGGTCTTCCGCGATCCTGCCAACGACGACTCACTTGCTCCCATGTCTGACGATAACATCGAAACTGTCAAGCAGCTCATTGAGAGTTATGCGAGAAGATCTCTCCGAACAATCGGTATTTGCTACAAGGATTTCCCCTCATGGCCTCCTAAGAATGTCGGCCATGTTGATGGTGGCAAGGAGGTTGTTTTTGAGGACATCTTCACGGACATGGCTTTTGTTGGAGTTGTTGGTATCCAGGATCCCCTCCGAGAGGGAGTTCCGGAGGCCGTGAAGCTCTGCCAGAAGGCTGGTGTCACTGTTCGCATGGTCACTGGTGACAACAAGATCACAGCTGAAGCTATCGCAAAGGAGTGCGGCATCATCCAGCCCAACTCTATTGTCATGGAGGGGCCTGAATTCCGAAACCTCTCTAAGCTCCAGCAAGAAGAGATTATCCCTCGCCTGCACGTGTTGGCACGGTCCTCCCCTGAAGACAAGCGAATCCTTGTTAAGAGACTCAAGGACAAGAACGAGACCGTTGCTGTTACCGGTGACGGCACCAACGATGCGCCCGCTCTCAAAATGGCTGATGTTGGCTTCTCAATGGGTATCGCTGGTACAGAGGTTGCAAAGGAAGCTTCGGCTATCATTCTTATGGACGACAACTTCAACAGTATTGTCAAGGCCCTGAAATGGGGTCGCGCAGTCAATGACGCAGTCAAGCGATTCCTACAGTTCCAGCTCACAGTCAACGTCACTGCTGTTATCCTCACCTTTGTCACTGCTGTTTCCAATGATGAAGAGTCGTCAGTCTTGACGGCTGTGCAACTTCTCTGGGTCAACCTGATCATGGACACCCTCGCCGCTCTGGCTCTTGCTACCGATCCTCCCCACGACAGTGTTCTCGACCGAAAGCCTGAGCCCAAGGGATCGAGCATCATTTCTGTCACCATGTGGAAGATGATTTTGGGACAATCGGTGTACCAGCTTGCTATCACTTTCCTCCTTTACTACGGTGGTTCTAAGGGCATTCTACCAACAAAAAACACTCCTTCGGACGATGAGATCAAGACGCTTGTTTTCAACACTTTCGTCTGGATGCAGATCTTCAACCAATGGAAGTAAGTTTTACTCTATAACAGTCTAGTGAGAAGCCATACTAACATGTACAGTAACCGCCGCCTGGACAACAAATTTAACATCTTTGAGGGTCTCACCAAGAACTGGTTTTTTATCAGTATCAGTGCCATTATGTGTGGTGGGCAAGTCCTCATCATCTTTGTCGGTGGTGCGGCTTTCCAGATCGCCAAGGAGAAGCAAAGCGGAACTCTCTGGGCCATTGCTCTTGTGCTTGGCTTCCTCTCTATTCCTATCGGTATCCTTATCCGCTTGATACCCGACCATTTCATGTTGCTTTTGGTCCCCGAGTTTTTGAAGCAGCGAGCCAAGAGAGTCCCTGGCCTCACAATCTCTGATGAAGAGATGAGCATGTACCCAGAGCCGTTGGCGGACGTTCGCGACGAGCTCAACTTTATGCGCCGCATGAAGGGAGGACGACTGAACAACCTCAAGTTTGCCATCCAGCATCCCAAAGAGGCGGTCGAGATGGTGAGGTCTAGAAGTCCTTCCCGTTCTCGATCTGGCTCTGTCAATGCACCACAGACGCCAACACAGGAGAATCCCTTTGAGGGGACACCAATTGGAACGCCCAATTCAGCGAGAACTCGATCCACGAGATCGCGATCCAACTCTGCACTCGGAGCGCCTACAGTGATGGCGGGTATCGTGGCAGCAGGTGTAGCGGCTGGTTGGCAACCAAAAATGCGACCAGATGATGATGCAGACAACAACGATGTACAAAAGTAGGCGTTGATTGATACCTGGTTCGGTTTCTGTTAAATGCGTGCGTGCTTGGTATTGTTTATTAGTATTACTTTGGGTACGGATAGAACTGGTTAACATCATATCATTAATGAAAGTGTTTGAACGACGCAATTCAAAGGACATTGCCCTACCATGGATACTCAGACGGTGTTGATGATGCATGTATCCGAGCATTGATTGTCGGGTTCCTTCAGAAAGATAATGCATTATGCCTATTTACTATTGCTCAAGTATACATACAGTGCCATCTATGCCATGGATGTATGGAATGATAAGGTTGGGCTTAGGTTGAAATTGGTTAGTGATAATAGGTAGGCATAAATTGTAGTCAGCCAATCAGCAAAATGGTGACAATCATGCATGCATGCGTCCAATCTGGAGGTAAGGAAAGGATTTCATCAGTTTATGTTATCTGACATAAGAATGAGAGATTGATATAGAACCCACTTACATGCTCATCATATATAAATCAAATAGTGATTGTTCCATTTGCCAGGAACTAATACTGATGTTTTCACATGGGATTCTTTCGGTCTGGACTTTGGTGTCCTAGCAAAAGTTAAATGTGAGAGGGGGCAAGTTACATAGCGTTTGGCGTAGTCACACATGGATTGGTACAACATCAGTTGGACAATAGGAACAGAGAGACGGGAAGAAGATGTATATCTTCCTGGTATGGAGCCTAGTTTAGAAATTAGGACAACAGGCGTTGTTTGAGCGTACAAGGTAACGATGTATTTAGGTATATTTTCATCAACTTGACGAATGCCCCTGCCATGCAATGTTTGCCGTCTGTCATTCCAACGCAACAGTGTATCAATTTGTGCAATACTGTACTTCCTTTTCTCTTTCCCTGTCCTTTTCTTCTCTTTTTCGGTTTATTAGTGAGAGCAGTCAAAAGAACCACAAGCTTCTCTCATCTTCTTTCATTTTCTTTCCTTTGCTAATTACATCCTATACATTCCTAAGAAAGGACTTTCTTTCTTTATATTACATAAAGCCTTAGCCCACTTGAAGTAAATCGGTCAACAATAAACAGTTCAGCTACTTAATCTGGAATTATTCTCTTTACATATCCATCCCTCTTTCACAGTAGCAACAATAACCCCTTTGTATCTCTTTCCTTGTCTTTTTAGCGCCGCGTAGTTATTATTTGAATTACCTATACTTTCGACCATTAGAATTGAGTTGATTCAGTCATCGTAGCTTGGGTATCTAAAAGCAAAACAAAGTCAGGTTAAGCCAAGCCAAGCGAATTAACAACCCAACCAAACACGGGGTTCTCGATGGGTTAATAATAGATGCTACCCTCGCTCTCGCTCTCACCCTCACCCTCACTCACTCACTCATCTTTCTGACCCACTTTCTTCTTCCTTACTACCTACACCTTTTAGCCTAGCTGGTAATTACTTCTTTACTTACTTCCTCACCTCACTTTCAACATAAACCATTGAGGATACACACACGCACAAAAAGTCCAACTTTCTATTCTAATTCTCTTTTACTGCTTCTTTTCTTCTCTTCTTTATAAAACTTAAACCCTTTCCATCATGAACCCCAAAAAGAACTCTGGGAGAAGCGTCGCCATCTCCAAGCGAAAAGCTCAACCAAATGCTCTCGACACTCTAGGCGATAACCCAACAGAGGAGGAAATCAAGACGGCTGTTGCCAACGTCGCTTTAGCTGATCTCGAGGAGAGAGTTGCCGATGTTCGAGAATCATGGGAGACAGATTCCCTATTCGAAGATGCTTTTGAAGAGTTGAGCAGCGAGAATACTGTTTCACTTGATGGTGAGTTGCCTACTACTATTATTTTACTTTTGTCTATTCATTTTTGCTAACCATCTTCTCCAATGGAAAAAAAAGACCCCAAATTGTGTACTCCAGAGGAAGCTAGCAGACTTCGTCGGGAACTCCGAGAGTATGGTCCAGCTGTATTTTGCCAACGCACTGTCGATGCTGGCCACTATACCGCTAGAAAGCTTCTCAGCGCTTTTGGTATTCGTCCTCCCGCTTTTCTCGAGGGCGAGAATGACGATGCCTACTTTCACCTGTTATCGCTGGCCATTACACGTGAGCTGGGCAAGCGCGCTAAGATTTTGCGTTACAACACGGTAGACGATGCCGTTGATTTAATTGCAAAGAGCAACAACATTATTCTCATAACCGGGGCTGGTATTTCTACCTCGCTGGGCATTCCCGACTTCCGTTCCCAAGGAACTGGTCTCTACTCCAAGCTTGAGCATCTTGGCCTCAGTGATCCGCAAGAGGTCTTTGACATTGGCGTCTTCAAACAGGATCCTACCATTTTCTATTCGGTAGCCAAGGACATTCTGCCAAGCACAGACAAATACACACCGACTCACAAGTTTATCGCCATGCTTCATGAGAAGGGTAAGTTATTGACCAACTACTCTCAAAACATCGACAACCTCGAGGTCAAAGCCGGTGTTCCCAAAGACAAGCTCATCCAGTGCCACGGTTCTTTCGGAACCGCTACCTGTGTTCAGTGCGGCTACAAGTGCGAAGGAGAGAAGATCTTCCCCGAGATCAAGGCCGACAAGATCCCTCGATGTCCGCGTTGCGTCCAGACTCTGCGCACCGCTGGGGCCCCGCCCAAGCGCAAGCGATCGGCGGGCACCGAGAAGAAACGACGACGATGGGACGCCGATAGCTCCGATGAATCTGAGTACGACATTCCCGAGGCTGGTGTCATGAAGCCTGACATTACCTTCTTTGGCGAGGCTCTACCTGATGAGTTCTCACGCCGACTAACTGAACACGATCGCGACAAGGTTGATCTCGTCATTGTCATTGGCACGTCTCTCAAAGTTACACCCGTGTCTGAGATTGTGTCTTGGCTGGACGCGGACATCCCTCAGATTTACGTATCCCGCCAGGCTGTCAACCATATTAACTTTGACATTGACCTCTTGGGCGATTGTGACGTCGTCGTTGCTGAACTATGTCGCCGTCTTGGATGGTCCATGGTACACGAGATGATTCCCAAAGACCAAAAGGTTGAAGTACGTACCGAGCCTGGCTACAAGAGCCGACATGTCTTTGAGGAGGAGAAGAAGAATAAGAAGAATGCCAAGAAATGAGACCTTTTCTTTTCATCCTCTTTGAACTACAGGCGTGAAAGATTTGCTTTTCATTTCGCATCTTTGTATTTACTATTATTTGTTACTTTCTTCTGCTGCAAGCGGATGGCAAGGCGTCTGGAGGAAATGATATGCCGACTAAAATAAATGAATGGATGGACATGGACGGAGTAAAAGGTATCTAGCGGAACTAGACTTTTTGTTAGAGTTTGGTTATAAGAGTATCATTCTTCTTTTATTACTTTTCGTTCCTTAATATTTAGACCTGTGTGCGTTCTCTACAATTTCATGGATATACTTCTTTTTCTTTGTTATTCTTCTTCGTCATTCAACCTTTCTCCTTAGAGCGGGGCTTGGAATTCGATGGCAACCGAACCGAAATTGTGGCGTGGGAAGAGGAAAAGCAGGGCGCTCGAGAATGATGTGATGTCGCGTGGTGCAAGTTAGATGGAGTCGGGAGATAAAAGTTTTGGTAGAATAAATTGACAGTTAAAATGCTTGAGATCCAAATCTATATGTAGCACCTTCAATCGAGACATTAAAAATGGAAGTACAAGAGTTTGTTGATTAAACTCGACTATCCAACTCTCTTCTAGACTAGGGAGACTATGTTCCGGATCGACACTTTAGTTCACGCTGTTCTAAAGACGTTGATATACAGTCATATGTACTTCTGAAGATGCGATGCAATTCTATTGAGCACAACAGGATGTATCCTAATCATAGCAACTTCTCAGTTACTATCCAACTTTTGTCTCTTGCTACGCTAACACTACTGATATCCCAGACTTACTGTTCAAGTCAAATATTCTATACCCAACCGTTTGCCCCCATGCTATAACCACATTATTCTACCCAGAAAACCCGAAACTCAAATCAAACTCTCATATTTGTCTAATCCAGACTTTTGCCCTGTGTTGTTCTGTGACGCGTTGGACGCCGAGTTGCCCATAGAGCTCATGCCACCCCAATTTGTCGCTGGCGGCGGGGGCATTGTGAACGAAGATGCAGGAGGAGTAGAAGCGTTGCCTGGAGGCGGAGGAAGTGTAAAGGATGGTTGTCGTGCGTTCGAGCTCAGTGACATGCTGGCCATTGAAGCGCCCATATTGCCTGTAGATGCACTGGTCCCGAATCCGGAGGAACCTCCCCACGGACTTGATGTAGCTGGGGTAGCAGCCGACCAGTTGATAGAAGTTCCAGAGGTAGACGTAGACAAGGGCTTCTGTGGTGCCATAGGCTGCATCGACTGCATCGACTGCATCGGCTGCGATTGCGTTGGTGGTTGAAAAGGCTGGCTCGGCGTGGGTTGCATTGGTTGACTGAACTGCGTAGACGAAGGAGTGAGAGACTCGAAACGACCGAGATCCGGTGTCACAGTCCTGAAAGACGGTGCCTTTTGAGGTGCAAGCTTTGGTATGGTGTTGGTCGCAGGTGGAGGAGGCGTAGACCATGAGAACGTGGGTGCCGGTGTGCTCGATTTCGATTTTGCCGGATCATCCCAGCTGGGAGTTGCTGTGCTTGACCTGGGGCTTGCCATACGACCCTTGACGAGGTTCTCAAAATCGTCCTCTGTAGCTCCATTGCTCTGATCAAAGGTAGTGCCAGTGACTCCACCGAATGCCATGAAATCCTCAGCCGGTGCGGCAGAACCGTTCGAGTTACCACCAAGCTCTTGCAACTTTCGCGTTTGCTCATCCTCAACCCTTCGAGATAGACTCTTGATAAGTTCCATGAAACTTTGGAATTGCTTCAAGTCGAGCAGCGGTCCTAAACTCATACTCCAGAGGATGGGTAGAATTTCCATTGCCACAAAATCAGCATCAGCGACCGAGCCTACAACCTTCATTACGTTCAAAGCTGCCATCATAACAGCGGGTTCCTTTGTCTTGATGACTCGGACCAGTGGGACGATCTTTTCCTGCATGGTGTATTTGTCCAGGGCGCTTGATGAAGACGTCTTCTTATTCTCAAGCCCGTTGAGTCCGTCATCTTCGCCGCTATCGTTCTTTCCGCCGCAAAGGATCACAAATGCTCGTAGACCGCGAACCTTGATCGCAAGACTGTTTGTCTTACTAAAGACAGTTGCAATCACTGGGAACAGCTCGTTTTTGATCGTGCTAAAGTCCAGAACAGGTAGGACGACTGGCAAGCTACGAAGAGCAGCATCGACAATTGAGTGTGTTGGACATTCGATTGCTGCTAGTATGACAGGGAGCATGTCTGAAATAGGTTAGTATACGATTAATACACCCGGCTGAAGAGACTCACCATCTTTAAATTCCTTTCCAGAACAATTGTTAGAGACAGAGGAAATATGCTCAAGAACAACCATGAGACCAGCGTCTCTAGCAGGATCCTTCTCTTGTGTTTGCTTTGCGTTGACGACAAAAATCTCCCTCAAAGACGGTCGAACCTTTTCACTAAATGCCCTCTTGGCTGACGGTAGAAGGTCAAGAATTTTGAAGACGTTTTGGAGAATGAGTGATAGAAGATCGCGATCCTTCAGCTCTTCTATCAATGCTGGTAGAATCTTCTTCTCCATTACTGACTTGGGGAACGAGGGCAAAACCTTGTTGAGACCTCGCATGAAAGAAGCTTTCTCATTTGCAGTCTTGGCAGGGAATGAGTCCAAGAATCTAATGGTCGATACCAGGATGTTGTCAAAATATTCGCTTTGCTGAAACTCGCGCGCCGTCATTCGTTGGGCAGGTCGCCTTGTAATTAGTCTAGGCAGAACATCATGCGAGAGTTCTCTAGGGAGAGGGCGCGAAGAAAGGTAGTTGTTAGTGGCAGATGGAACGCTGGAAGAACTCGAAAACAATCGCTTGTATGTAGACAGACTGCCGTGACATTCTAAAGGAGATTTGTGAGGTGAGTTGTACAGAGCAACTGACATGAGTCCAAGAGAGAACATATCAGCAGATGAGTTGAGGTTGTTGTCGACCACAAAGTCAGGGGAGGTATAATCAAGATTGAGCTGTACCGTCTTAGGTAGTCGAGGATCCATGTTGAGGACTTCATATAAGTTGATCCCTTGGATAGATGTGGGCTTGTCGGATCCTTCAGGGGGGCTAGCAAAGGCCAATCCACTGATCTTCCAGTCAGACTGCGTCTTGTTAGTTGAGTTGTCATGATCTGCGTCTGGAATGACATGCCTTTGAGTTGATGAGAACCGAATCAGGCGTAAGGTTTCCATGTACGATACCGGCATTCTCATGCAGGAACTCGAGCGCTTTGCTGACTTGAAGCAGACCTTTTTGAATTTCTAGCTCATCGATCTCCAACTCTCTTCGTCTCTTGGTTCCGTCTGCATCCTCAGTCACGTATCGGCTAGACCTTCCACCGGGTCCTCCAGCTCGTTCCTGTTCGTCCTTGTCCTGCAAGAGACTGGATAGTGAAGCTGTGACAGATTCGGTAACGAATTGCAAGCCTCCACCTCGCGTCTCTTCCACAGGTTCGACCAACTCCAGAATGCTAGGATGTCGTAGCTTTGCAAGGCTAGAGGCTTCCTTCTTTAGTCGCTCAACAACTTCCTCGACCGTCTTTTTGAAGGAGGCTGCGCCAGAGCGGCCCAACGAGTTGCCATGGCTGTCCAACGACTTCCTGTCGAAGACAAAGACACTATATGGTTTTCCGGTTGATTTCTTTTTCGCATCAAAGATCTTCCAGGGACCAGCCGTCGAAGTCGGTGCTGAGGAGATGGAGTAATTGCCGGTGATGTTGGTGGCAGAGATGGACTTAAAGGCCGAGGAGAACATGTTGGCAGCTCTCCATGAATTGGGTCGCAAATATCGAGTCGGGCAAAGGGGGTCGTGGAAAGCAAATGCGTGATCGCCGCAAGCTTAGGGTCGCAGTGAAAGACGAAGTTCGTAGGGAAGTGAACAAGAGGCCGCTGATTGATCGTCGTTTAAGCTATAAGAGGAATCGGGATGACGTTGGTTGCGATCGCGCATTCCCCATAAGCGTCGGTAGGGGTATTGATAGAGTTGACAAATGTATCCTTACCTTGCTTTAGCTTTGGCTGGCAGTTTCCCCACGATAAGCTGATAACGCTTAGGTCTAACTTGTACCTAAGCAGGCAGCTACTAGTGCTGTACGTGCTCTAGTGGGTAACAGAAGAATTGACCTTTAACCTTTAGACGACAAAAAATAAATAGCCTAAGAAGTATGCTCTAAGTAGCATAAAGTGGCCTAGGAATTTAGTCTCTGATGCTCCCGGCGGCCAACTTTTCTAGTACCCTGATGGTGCTGTAACCCTTCCATGTCAGCTCAAACCCCCCCTGTCGTCGCTAAGCTGATGGGGCTTTTGCAGTGCTGCGTTTACGGAACTTTAAGTGACTTTACAGGAGGACTCATATACGGCCCGAGACGGCTGACAACGCCTGGGAACGGCTGTCCCTGCAAAGTACCTCGGGCGCACTTTGTAGCGAACCTCTAGAGTCGGTCGATTTCCAATTCATTGCCATCATCGAGCTCCGATACATCTCCGATCGTAGACAAATGCTGCTAGTACTTAAGTTGATATCCCACCTCGTCTGGACCCTCTAGAATATCGCACTTCATTTTAAAAAACTCTTGTTCTTCTGGTCTTTGTTCGACTTCAGCTTTTTCTTGCACCGTCCCAGCTTTTTACTACCAATTGATTTCTGAAAGTACACCAATGATGAGACCTATGCTCGTTCGCTCCGCTCTACGGAGCGCTCGCATGTCGAGCTTCAGACCGTTGTGCCAGGCGCAACGCTTCAGCATCAAGGCTGAGGCAGCCTCATCTATCAAGCCTCTAGGTCTAGATGCTTCAAAAGTTACCATTGAGAGAACGGGAAAGCCCAAGGGTCTCAGCAAGCCTGAGGATTTGGTGTTTGGAAGGGAGTTCACAGGTAAATAATACCATCCCCTGTCCACCACAAAAATGCGCTGGTAACACTTGCTAAAAATTTGACAGACCACATGCTTGCGATCGAATGGAATCAAGACGAAGGATGGTTGGAGCCCAAGATCACACCCTATCAAAACCTCTCTCTCGACCCTGCGACATGTGTCTTCCACTATGCCTTCGAGTGCTTCGAGGGCATGAAGGCCTACAAGGACAAGAACGGCAAGGTGCGACTATTCCGACCCGACAAGAACATGGCTCGACTCAACAAATCGGCTGCCCGTATCGCGCTCCCTACTTTTGAGCCTCATGACTTCACCGAGCTCATCTCCAAGCTCGCCAACCTTGACTCTCGTTTCATCCCCGACAAGCGGGGATACTCACTGTACCTCCGTCCCACCATGATCGGAACTCAAAAGACACTCGGCGTTGGTCCTCCTGGATCTGCTCTTCTTTACTGCATTGCTTCGCCCGTTGGTCCTTACTACCCCACTGGCTTCAAGGCTGTTTCTCTCGAGGCCACTGACTATGCTGTCCGTGCTTGGCCCGGTGGTGTTGGTGACAAGAAGCTGGGTGCCAACTATGCGCCCTGCATCGTTCCCCAGCTCCAGGCCGCCAGCCGTGGTTTCCAACAGAACCTCTGGCTGTTTGGTGAGGAGGAATACGTTACTGAGGTCGGCACCATGAACATGTTTGTCGCTCTCAAGAACAAGGAGACTGGCCAAAAGGAGCTTATCACAGCCCCCCTCGATGGCACTATTCTTGAAGGTGTCACTCGTGACTCTGTCCTGGAACTTGCTCGCGAGCGCCTTGCTCCCCAGGGCTGGAAGATCATCGAGCGCAAGTACACCATGAAGGAGCTTGCTGAGGCTGCTGATGAGGGCCGCCTGCTCGAGGCCTTCGGTACCGGAACAGCTGCCATTGTCAGCCCTGTCCGATCCATCTCTTGGAAGGGAAGATCCGTTGACTGCGGTCTATCCGAGATCGAAGAGTCTGGTGAGATTGCTCTCCAGATGAAAGAGTGGATCGAAGCCATCCAGTATGGTGACGAGGAGCACGAGTGGAGCTACGCTATCTAAGGTGATGATTATGTGTACGGCGTTATATAGCGGCTGGGAATAGACAAATCGGAATCAAAAATAATTACGCTCACAAGAAACGAAACATATTTGCTTTGCCACAATTGCTTGTTAAGGCTCACAATCAGCGATGCTAGCGAAAGTCCGAGGTTATGTCACAGACCCGTTTAGACGGCAGAACCCCAGCACGTCCAGCAATACCATTCTTCAAATGCAAATAACATGTACAATTGACCAACTTTCACTCTTTGTATGTCAAAATCTTCCGCTTAGTTCTTCTTATCCTGCTTAGATGGGTCAGGGAGAACTCCCTCCTGCTCTAACCTTCTTCGTGCCTCCTCGAGGGCCCAAGTAGAGACACTGCGTGACTGTTAGTACAATCCTTGTAATACATCCCGGCCAGAATTTCGCTCTTGAGAGATTGTAGCTCTCCAATTGCAATTTATATTCTCCGAGAGCAAATCACTCACGTAGTATCAGGCTTGAAGGCGAGTGCTACAGCGGTGGCGGCAAGACTTCCGAGAAGGATATAGGTAGGCCACTCCCAGCCCTCGGGCTCAGGCTTCTCGCCAGGCTTGACACCCCAAAGCCAGCCGGTGGGAGGATCGAATTGGTGCTCGCCACCACCTCCTCGTCGTCGGGCGGACACGGAGAAGGCTCTGGAGGAGAGGGGCTGTCGGACACAGCGTGCAGCGCGCAGAGGCGCGACAGCAGCGCGGATGAGGGCCATGGTATATCGTCGAGTTATCGGTTGAGGTGGAGCGATGGGATGGCGGGCGGTGGTTCAATGGCCGAGTGACGTTGTTGAGCGTGACGCTGGCTTGTTTGCTCTGAACGGATTCGTACAGCACCTAGGTAGACTAATTGCTGAAGTCCGATTTGATAGACTCACGTGACACGAGTCATAGCACCCCTGTCATTGGTGTTTGCAGGTACAAAGTACTTTTGCCTTCTTAACGTCTACGGACAAACGGGAGAATGATAACTATGCTAAACATGATCAATCATGGCTGCACCTATCATGAAATTTATTTTTACTCGTCATAGTCAAACTCACTATTACTATTTTCAAGCATATGTTCAACTGAGAGTCAATTGGTGAGAAGGGCATCACCACTTACCTACACGTCCCAATCTGCCTCATAATATTATCAAAATGAAACCATTTAGAACATAAAACCCGAGGTTAACACGTCAAATTATGTTGTTTTGTTTCCCTCCGATTTTTAGCAGTATCCCAATGCCTTTGACATCCCCTTGGCAAAAGTGATGTACGTCCTTGGCTTGGTCGAGGCCAAGAGAAGGAGGAGTACCAATGATTCCAGACAAAAGACGGATGGGCATATTCGCGGTCACTGCTAACAAGAAACAGGTTCGAGGACAAAAGCATTTGAATTATTATGAAGAAGATGCTGATGATTCGCCTCAGCAGCTTAATTGATCCTATCTTAACTGTATCCTGTTCATGCCATGCTATAACAGCTCGCTAATCAAACATATGCGCCATTGGTCATTTCGTTCAATATATCCCTCGTGATAAGTTTTCCCTTTAATAACGCCTTGTCGCTAATCCTGGCCGTTTTTGGTGAATGCCTACGATTCTCCTTTCCAATGGTTTTCCTGCGTGGTGACTTTGTCTTTTGCGTAGCACCCGCGGTCGTAATTTGTGTGCCAAAGTCCTCAAAATAATGGCTCTCCAATGCATTTGCAGGCATTTCATAAATCCAATTTCGATCCTCCATGAGAGAGATGAATTGGCTCAACATGCTGTCGCTCCCGCTGCCCTTTAACGTCGATTTGCTTCCCACAACGAGCAGCTTCGTCTTTGCTCGCGTGAACGCAACATTAATTCGTCTCCAATCTTTCAATAAGTCTCCAATATTGCAAGCTTCGTTGCTTCGTACCAGACTAAGGACTATAACCTCCTTGTCTCGACCTTGAAAACGGTCTGTTGTGTGCATCTCTACTCCAGAGAATGCTTTGAGCTTGTCTTTCAGCATAAATAGCTGCGCTCGATAATGTGTCATAACACCAATATCTGTATCCGGAACTCCAACGGTTAACAAACTTTCAACAAGCTGAGAGACGATGCGAACTTCAGCTGAGTTGACAATACGTTTGCCTTGGGCCTCTTCACGTACAGGTGGCTGGATGGTGTCAGTGTTAATGAAACGCACCCGAGCCTCACTGTCAAGAAGGTCGTATAGCCAGCATCGGTTGGGGCCAGGCGCAGAACAGAACGATCGAGGCGTTGCTGCGTGAATAGTTGACGCATCGTAATGATGCTGCATCAGAGCCTCCATGCGCGGAACGTAAAG
Source organism: Fusarium venenatum (assembly GCF_020744135.1). Lineage (NCBI taxonomy): Eukaryota > Fungi > Ascomycota > Sordariomycetes > Hypocreales > Nectriaceae > Fusarium > Fusarium venenatum. Next base: position 6,324,589 of record NW_027072131.1, read on the forward strand.
TTTCTTCTTTTTGAGTTGTTCTGTGCCGCACCGAAGCTTTCCGTCATAAATCAACGTGTTACTAAGAGTCATGATGTCTTCGCACATACGATACTGGTGTTCCAGATTGACAACCGACTCGGGATGGGTGTCGGATAATAGTTTGAACAAACTGACATCAAGACCACCTTCACGCGCCTCCTCGTTCCTCACCACAGGAGGCAGTTGGTTGTGATCGCCAACGAGGACGAAGGTTCGAGCCATTCTGATGGGACCTGCGCAAATGGGCAGAGTAATCTGAGATGCCTCGTCCACAATGCAATAGTCGAATGTCCGCTCATGGAATACGGGATGGTTGATACCGAGACACGTTGTTGCAACAATCGGTGTTCCGTGCCAAGCTTCCTTGATCTCTTCAAACGACTTCATCGGATGGCCGGCAAGAGTAGCAAACTGCTGAACTTGAGGGTGCACCTTAGCAGGGGCGCCAAGACGAAGAATAGGTATCCTGTCCGACTCGAGTTTAAGGAGAATATTGTCGACGGCTGTGTGGGTGTGTGAAGTAAGAAGTACACTCTTCCCTTGGGATGTAAGAGCCCGGATGATGTGAGCAATAGTTGTTGTTTTTCCAGTACCTGGCATTCCAAGAACAAGTGCGTAGTCTTGAGCACTCATAACCTTCTCGATGGCTCGATGTTGGTCTACATTGAGGTTGTCTTGATCCGATACCGTGTACTGAGTTGCGGCGGCCTTGAATCTAGGAGCCTCCAAGTCAACTATCAGTCGTCGGGTTTGCCTCGCCCCGAAAATGTCGTCTGCCATCATCTGCACGAGATTGTTTCGGACAGTTGCCATTCCATTGCTGAACTCGTCCTGGTCAAGTCGGTATCTGATAGGAGCCTCTTTAATCTTGCCACTAGTCTCATCTTGAGTTGCACCCTCGTGGGCGACATCCATGATACTGGCGAAGACCTGGTTATCAACCTCATCGAACCCAGGTTGTCGAATTCGAGCATTGTGTAGGCGTCTGTCAACCGCGACACTGATTCGCTGCCTCTTGACTGCCGTAACATAACCAATGGCCAAGGCAAAGTGGCCATCCTCGTCCGAAACCACGATCGGCTCGCCCACCGTCAGCTCAGACTCGAGGAATGAGAAGCCGGCAATCGGGTTTCGCTTAATAAAGGTGTAGTGATAACGATTGATCTTGGGGTTGTCTGTGTCGACTGATGCTGATCCCTCTTCAATAATAACATCGGCAAAGCACCGCGACTTCTTCTCGCGCTCGACGCTAGTCATCGTCCATAACTCTCTCTTGGTTTTCTGGCTCTCCTTTTCTTCCTTGGTAAGCAGATTCTCCCACTTGATGAAAAATTGCTGATGCTGGGGAGTCAAGTGTTTGACAAGCTCGTCGAATTTCTCATTCATTCCACTTGACTCTCCGTCACCGTCATCGGCCAGTCGATGGTAGATGAAGCATGATGTCTTTGCGTAGCATTTGCCACACATATGCTTGCTCTTGAGCATTGGCGGCAACTGAACGCTTCGCTCACGGACGTAGCATGCCAGCTGGTTTCGTTGCATAATCATATGTCGGAGTTCATGTCGAATCGCAGGAATGCGCATTGTTTTTGACGTTTCCATGTAGTAGAGAATGCCATACGCGATCTCAATATCATATCGATCCGACAAGAGCAGTGTGTAGAGTGCAGTCTGTGCCATGTGGTTGCTGTTTGCGTGCTTGCCAGTTTTGACCTCGAACGGCACAGTCAAGGTGCGAGAACTCTTTCCATCTTGCATCACAACTTCAACGGTCGCGTCGATATTGCCCTTCAGTCCGTACATCGGAGACCAAACATGTTCTTCAACGTCCAGAAGCTTAGTAACAGCCATGTTGGCTTTCTTTCCGTTTCGGTCTTCAACGACTGCATCAGGTTTGGCTTGCGAAGATACGAAAGCACCAGCCCAATAGCTCAACTCTGTCATCTTCGACTGCAAGTGCTCTCTGGCCGACGGTATGCCGACCTTGATGGTGTAAAGATCTTCGACATGCTTTTCTGTGATCCGCTCAATGACTGCGCATAGGAATGGCAGATCCCACTTGTTGGCAAGGAGTGCCTCCTGGAATATTTCGTGTAGCATGGTGCCGTAAATGAGTGGTGGTGTCGGTGGGCTGGTAGCTTTGACTCGGTCTTGGAGCACAGCGCGACGCATGCACCCAAAAGAATCAGCAACTACAGTGGCGGATATAAGTTGGTCAGGATGTAAAATGAGAAGATTTTGCGCATCATCGACAACGCATTGTCCTCTTGCAGTGAAGTCGCCTATGACGTGGACATAGGCGTCTGCATGGGCTGGTGTATCATACCACGACCCTCTCAAATGAACCGTCTTGATGTCTTTCGAGTTGTCGGCCTGGATAAGAAGGATCTAAAGTCGCTATTAGTAAAATTTGAATACAGCCGCTGACTGCCCTACCTTTTCTGGTCTTGCATTCCCGTACTGATCCGCGTGTTCGCCCTCTAAAACATTCGTAACCAGGTATCGTTGAATTGTTTTGGGTTTCCGGCTCTACCTGTCACTTAGCATATGGTGGATCCTCCTAGGTTGTGCGACGTACGTCTCCGGAGGAATTTTGGGCTGCTTGAGTTGCTGCCAATTCCACGGCTTCGAAATCAAAGTCTCCTTCAAAGGCATCTCCAAAGTCCTCGTCCAAATCTTCGGGTCTTGCTGTTTTGGGGGCTTGAGGTACCTGTTGCGAATCGGTTGTTATGAGGTCTTCCGCTTCGTTGAAGATGTCATCGTCCAGGTCCTCAAATTCATCCAGTAGCTTGTCATCAAACTCGTCCAGTACTGTGTTTTTGGGCGTCGCTGCCTTTGGTTGCGTTTCCATTTCTGATTGTGTTGCAGTAATGCTCGCTTCCAATTGCAATATGGTGTCGTCGTCAAACTCGCCAAAGTCATCATCCCCATAGTCCGAGGAAGCAGGCTCTGGGGCCTTGATTGGGGTCGGCGATCGAGCTTGTTTCTGCGCAGGGGCTTGCATAGGTGGCGGTATCTGGGGTTGAGGTCTAGGTTGAGGTTTTATCTGGACTGGAGAGCCACTACTAGTAGCACATATCCGCCTCTTCTTAGGAGAAGGAGATTCTGGTGTATCTTGAGGCTCCTCGCTCTGCCCGTTGATGCTACTAGTCACCGTATCGAGTAACGCCGTTACCATTGAAGATTTCGAAGCCTCCAGATCTTCCTTCTCGCTGCTTAGTCGACTTCCCGAAGTCGATCTTTCTATTCTTCTCCTCTTAGGCCAGTTCAGCCCACAACTTATCGCTCGTCGTAGACTAGCTTCACCAGCCGCTGGTTTCATCGGCCTTGGCGAAGACGATACCATCAGCTGCGCCAGTGTTGGGTTTGCTAGTCCGAGGGGGGTTTCCGCAGTATCGTGTCCATTTAGGGAGTATCGATCCCAGAGCTCTAACGTAGGGTCTGCTTGTGGAGACTTGAGGGCCTGTGCTAGCTTTTTAACGTTGACTGAAGGCGTATTTGGCTTTTCCGCAATTGGTGAAGATACAGGCGACGAGCTTCTGGCACGTTTTCTTCCTTTTCGAGTCAACATGGGTGACAGTGCGTTCAAATAAAGATTGTCCTGTCTGTTGTCCCAAAGTAGTCGATCATTTGGCGAAGCTGTCTCATCATCAGCTTCGCCACTTTCCATTAGGTCTCGCCAGGTCAATCGGGTGGCAGGCGTGGTCGTTACATCGTCCGTGGTTCGACAATTTGCTGTGTTTTGCTTGTTCTCCGTGTCGTCTGGAACAGATTCGCCGGGTTTTGGGTGGTATTGAAATCTATTAAGTCTATTCTTGGTGACCTCAGACACTGGCTGGAGAGGGCGAGGCCTGGGCTGTTGCAGCACGGGGTTGCTCCTCGAGCGCTGCCATGGAGAGCGCTACAATAATTAGCCGTGGTCAAATGATAGTTTTTGTATCGTACCTTATTTCTGCCCACCTGATCCGAATAGGATTTCTGGAAAGTCATTATACTTTACAGAGCTTGAACATGTGAGTTTTCAATCTCGTCAAGCACGATGATAGTGGGACATTTGAATTGAATGTAGGGAATGGCACGCGTTTAATGACTTGAACGCGTCGCGATCGCGGTACCCCTTGCAATTGTTGCTGCCAGATCACGTGCTCGATAATCTAGCTCCAGGAGGTATGTATGCAAACCCCAGCTAATGTCCAGCAGCTAGAGCTAGGTACTCCACACCACGAACAGTATGTGCGTCAGTGGACCGAGCTTCTCAGCGTCACCATTTTTGGTCCCGCCAATTCCGTCATTCGACGATCTTTGATATTAAATTGTCAATTCGCAACGTCCACCAGAGGCTTGGCTCCCTGTAGCTCATACCTATACTCACAATGGCGATGAACCCTCAACCCAATGGCCCTGGGTCCGCTCAATCGAGAGAAAACTACAAACACTCCATGCAGGAATGGCGCCAAGCTGCACTCTCCCAGCGCAACCAATATGAACCCCGCGTAAAAGAGCAGGTCACTCGATCGTTTCACGAATACTCTCCCCCATTTTACGCCTCAATCATCGGATATCGACGTGATTGGAACCTCCTAGTTGCAACTTCACGAGTCTCGGGCTTTGCTGCTACGCTCGGTAGAGATCTTGAGGATGAAGAAGCAAAGGCCATCGCCGAATACACCCTCGACAACATTCATACCAACGCCAGTCTGAAATGGCTGAGCGTCGCACTCGCTGGATATATGACCTATCGTGGACGTCGCACCTGGCAATTCCCCTTTTATAAGCCCAAGCTTGGTGGCCGATTCAACCCTAACGAGGCTACCAGCATATTCACCAACAAGAAGATCAGAGGTGCCTACCCTCGGTTTACATGGCATACGCTCCGGTTCACTGCCTATGTTGCCGTCACGATGCTCATGGTTGAGCCCGCCTTTCGAGCTGTCAATTTTATCAGGACCGAAACTGCCATGACACACGACCCAAGGTTAAAACAGTTCACTAAAGATGCAAGCCAACGTGTTGAGCAGGTCATGTCAAATCCTAGCGTTTCAAAGACCGCCTTTACAGGCAGAGACGCACATAGGGGTGGAGATGATGACCCCTGGGCCAGCAACGAAGCAAACAATGCCAGCTCCGAGAGCAGATATCAGTCATATCAGTCTGCTCCCACACAATCTTGGGACAAAGTCCATTCTTCAACCTCTACCCAACAGAGTCAACAGCCGCCCAATGATGACTGGAGTGTCCTAGACGATGATGATGCATCGCCTGTCGCTGCCTCTGCTCGCAAGCAGCCGGTTTCTGCTCCTTCAGGCTCTGCATGGGACCGCATTCGACAACAGTCACAGGGTGCTCCTCGACAGCAGCAGCAATCCGATTACCAGTCTCGAGCTTGGGCGGCCCATTCTCAAACCGAATCACAACCGCAGTCACAGTCTGGTTGGGGCAACCAGGATGCTGGTGGCTCCGCTGATAGCTTCTCATTCAGCAAGTCGGACGAGGAAAGGACTGTTGCCAAGGAACAAGCACAGAATGAATTTGACCGGCTGCTTGAAAGAGAAAGAAGTGGTGTGGACCAAAAGAACCCTTGGGGACGTAAGTAGAACAAGTGATGTATATCGAACAGTGTATTAGTATATAAACTCAGTGCTGAGAAAGTGAGTAGCGATCTGGCTCAAGAACTCGTTCCAACAGATGGAAGCTCTGTGGTATGCGTGATCTAGAGCCAGAAAACTTGATACTTGACTAAGAGAAAAAATAATTTACTTTGTATCTCCTTGAATCCGCTCTTGGACTGGTTATTTTCCGTATTTTAAGCTGGTCTTGAATTTTCTGTTATCCCCATAGAGTGATTGCACTGCACTATGGGTTTGGTAATACCAATAAAACCCTTTAACAAGAGAAATAGACTGGTTTCTAAAATAGTTCAATCATTTTTCTCCGTTCATCAGGACTATAATGTTTTTGACATTGGCTCGATCATGTACATGTCGACTGTCTAGGGTAACCGGACCGGTGCTGGTTCAAATTCTCGGAGAACTGGAGGTTTAGTAGCTGCAGAAACATGGCGTCAGAACGAACCTCTTTAGGAAAGCAATAAATACTTCACTGGGGAGTGGATGGGGTATATGGGATATGATTCGACTGCAGGATCGTGATTGTCAGATGTCCAGGGAAAGACAAAGTTTTGGAAGACGTCTCTTGTTCACAGCTCAGTACAGCAATCTGCAACGACACTATCAAAAGTCTAGAATCTTCAGTTCTGGGATCGTCGTCGGGCTTGACCTTGGCTGAGTCGAGACCGTATTGCTAGTCACGAGACATTATTGTTTAATCTGGAGTTTTCCAGACCGATGTACTTATTCAACGTTTGCCAACAACATTTTCACTTGCAATGTATGTTTTGTTAGTTCTTTTCAGCTGGTCAGACGACCGTCAACAAGTTTACTCACCGTAGTGTCCAGTAAAATGCCGTCGAGTAAGCGTCATCCCTTGACCTCTTGTGGACGACGCAAATAGCAACTGATAAGTGATAATAGAACATAACCGGGTCTAGTAAACCATGGATCGCGTGGTGGGGAACATGCTGCAAGAGTTCCCCGCCATGATGAACGATGGCGGGTCGGCGGCAGTAAAGTGTCGAGTACCTGTAGCTATCCGTACCTCGTACTGTTATTTATGATACTCATTGTCGTATAGAGTTAATGCATCTTGAAAGACAGGAATAGCTTCGGTGTTGATTGTTGTTGCACCGCGCGTCTCAGGTTTCACTCTGTGACCGAATTGGATAGAAATATAATCATAGACTCATGGAACTCAAAGAATTGAACTGGAGAAAGACTGTTTCCGTTCAGGGACATTGGCATCATTGGATGCGGGGTGCACTGTAGCCAAGTCTCCTGCAAGTGACGAAAATGCTTTGTTTGGCAGCTTCAAGGTAAGCTTCACAACAGAGATCGACAATGGGTTGAGGTTATAAGAAGCACTCAATTCGTGTTTGACTACAATCAGGACTGACAATAAATAGCTGAAACTTGAAACATGAGCTTCGCAACAAGTTTACCATCTGGAAGCACTTGTAAAACATCTTATGGACCTTTCAACTCCATCATCTAGTCACAGTATTGATCAGAAAAGTCCCACACCGTCTCACTTGGCGTCTTTATCCTATCCCTGTTTTCACAACTTTAGTGACGACGGGACAAAGTCACCAGTTCCCGGTGGCACTGGACTCGACTGGATCCTTTCTCCCAACGACATATGTCACCTGGACGCTCAATTTTGTTTTGTATTGATGATGCCAGAGTCGAGTACATATATAAATAGGTCAGTCCTCATTGCTTTACAGTAACTTATCCTATCTGTTTGTTTCTAAACCCCTGCCAGATTCGTCGCTTGCTTTGATTCCTTCCTCTAACTAATACCGGCATACTATATACCAATCACGGCTCTCTCATTGGTAAGTTTCTGTCCCTGAACAAAATATCAAATCGTATCGGTGTGCGACGGGCGCAACTCTGGTGGGCGCAGCAGGGTGCGCCATAGCGGGCATTTTCCAATGCTTCTGATAGCAACGGATCCGATCCATTTACAAGCGCCACATTCAGCGTGTAAATCGTGGATCCGATAAGCAACAGGGGCCGCCCAGATGCAACCTTCAGCACCGTGCCTGTTCTGTACTGTACTGCCAAAACTTGTAACCGGTTCAGGCACAGACAGGTACAGGCACATGGATGGGATGTGATGCGACGGGAGCTGGTTTGGTCTGGTCTTCTTTGGAGACCAACTACCAAAAAGTCTTTAAATACCAGTCTTTCCCCCTGTCGCTAAAAGCGCCAAAAAGTCCATGCTATGCTCTCCAATTGCTTTGGTTCCGCACTTATCCTTTGATCTTCATACTAATCGCTTAGTCCTGACCCATTGTCGGTTGCTCTAGGTGCCATCACGCAGCCATCCATCGTCTTACACGCAAGCAACCAGACTTGCTCTCTTATTTTGTTTCTGCAATATTTCTTTCTCGCTCTCCCCCGAGCTTCTAAACATCAGGAATGACCGCCGCCGCCATGCAACAACCTCCCGCCATCCCGCCTCGTCCGGCTAAGAGCCAGGACGGCAACGAGTCCGCGGCCGACGTCCCCAAGATCCCGCCTCGTCCTACGAAACGACCCGACCGCTCGATATCTCCCAACCCTGCCCGTTTCGCTCCATCGCCTTTCAACGAGGGCATCCCTAAAAAGAGCCCTATTTCTGCCCGATTCAACCCCAGTGATGCTCAACAGGAGCCAATCAAGCGCCCTACAAGCGTCTCCATGCCTTCTATTGGTCAGGAGGGTGCTGAGTACAGCGCCGTGACCCATGAGATCAAGCCCGAAGAGGTTCAGGCTCCAGAACAGGAGGAAGCTGCGTCACCTGAACAGACACGTACCATCGCTGAGGACCTCAAACTCCATGCTCCCAAGCCTTCCCTGCCAGCTCAGAGCGCCAAGCAGCGTGTCCAAGCTGTCACCCGCACCGATTCCGATAAGGCAGCACAGTTCGGCATTGGTCGCCCCGGATCTACCCAAGCCACAAAGCAGTCAAGCACCAATGTTTCGGTTAGCGATGGCCGCCAAGAGGTTGAGGATGACCATGGCATCCCTGAAATCGGCCAACGTGTGCCTATGAACCCTCATCTGGGTGATGTCCAGGCTCCTTCACCTGGCCCTGGTTCAGAGGAATTCAAGAAGCACCATCATCGCAAGCACAGCTCTCGTGGTGGGCCCCCAGGTAGCTATGGCCTTCACGGTCATGGCGTTGCTCCCCAGGATAAGCTTGACAAGGAATACTACGAAAAGCATCCTGAGGTCCTCAAGAGGGAGCATCAGACTCCACTACATGATCGTCAGAATGACTTTGCCATGAGCAAGGATGACCTGAACAAGTTGGTTAGAGATACACGATCTCGTGGCGCGGGCCTGAGTAAGTACCATATCTACTCCAAAAAGCAATAGCTAACAATCGCAGGCGCATCGGGTTACCAATCTACACCCACAGACGAGGTTGGTTTCCAAGCCACTGAAGAGTACACCTCCCGTCTTTCACCCCGCCCTGCCTCTACCAGTGAAGGCAAGGTTCAGCCTATTTCGTTCAAATCGGAAATTATTAGCCCCGAGGGTGAACACACAGTGCACGTTGATGATCCCAAGCACCCTGAGTATCGGTCATATGGTGACGGTGATGCTGTTGTGGATGAGGAGCACAAGTACACTGCGCCCATCTTGGCCGAGGACGAGGTTCAGAGCGATGACCATCCTTACAGCCAACGACCCGCTGTTGAACCTGTTCATGACCGTGGAGATAACGGCGACTTTGATGAGCCCCTCAGCCGCCCTCTGAGCAGAACCAATCGACCCAAGAGCAGACCTACCAGCATCTATAAGAACAACGACTCTCAAGAGTTTGCTCCCACTTCTCTGGATGATGTTGAGGAATATGAGCCACTCTTCCCTGAAGAAGGCAACAAGGATGCCCAGAAGCCAGCACCCGGTAACAAAGCCAGGCACCATTTCCCCAGCAAGGACATTTGGGAGGATGCACCAGAGAGCGTGCACTACACTGTGGAGGTTTCGACCCCAGACCAAGCTGGGCAGGTAGAGCATGCAGAGCCAGAGGAGGAACCCCGACGACGATCATCCGCTATGGACCGTCCCAAGACCCCTGCTCATCTCTTTGCTCAGAGACAAGAAGAACTCGCAGAGCAAGAAGCGAATGGTCCTGTAGATGTCCAACCTCCTAAGAACCATGATAAGTCTATCTGGTACGAATCAAAGGAATCGGACTCCTTCCTCAACAATAACAAGAGACCTTCTGCAGGCCAGCGATTCCCTAGCCGAGATATTTGGGAAGATGCCCCAGAGAGTCAACTTTACGAGACTACCGTCGATTCTCCTCAGCCTCAGGTCGAGACAAAAGATGAGCCTAAGGAAGAACTTAAGGAAGAGTCCAAGGAAGAACCCAAGGAGCAAAGTAAGCCTGCCATCCCTGAGCGACCGGCCAGGAAATCATCCGAAGACCGTCCTTCGATTCCCGAGCGACCCAAGTCCAGGCCGCCTGTCTCGGAGAAGCCAAAACCTAGCATCCCTCCTCGACCCACCAAGTCTTCTTCGGGAGATTCGATCGAGACCAAGCAGAAGCCTCCTGTTCCTAGCAGACCTGCTGGTAGCAAGATTGCTGCGCTTCAAGCAGGTTTCATGAGTGACCTGAACAAGCGTTTGAAGCTGGGACCACATGTTCTTCCTAAAAAGGAGGAGCCAAAGGCCGAGGAGGATTTGACGCAGGAGAAGGAGAAGGCTCCGCTCTCAGATGCTCGTAAGGGCCGAGCTCGAGGTCCACAACGCCGAGCTCCGGCAAGAAGCCCGGCTGCCGTTGCTACAACCGCGCCCGCACAACCTGCAGCTCCCTCGTTAACATTCTCTGTTCCTCAGACCTTCTGGTCCATCAGTCCTGAAGGCTCTTTGTCTGTTTCTGGAGAGCAAACTCCTACTTCTGAGCCCGCTACTGAACCCACGAGTGAGCCTGTATCCGAGTCTGTGCCTGAACCTACGTCGGTACCTGAGCCCGAATCTGCTTCAAAGCCAGAGCCAGAGCCAGTCGAGGAGAAGAAGGAGGACACAGTTGATGTGCCCACAGAACCCCAGGAAGCGCTGCCCAAGTCAGAACCTAACCTGGAGCCCAAGCCAGAAATTCGCGGCGAGCCTGAGTCAGAATCTGTTCCTGTGCATAGGGACCCTGAGCCTGCAGCTGGAAAACTTCCTCAAGAGGCCGAACCCACACTTCCTGCGCAGCAGCCCGCTGTCGAACCTTCTCAGGAGCCAGCCCAGGAAGCACCAGCCCAGGAGGTGCCAACACAGGAACCCCAGCATGAGCAAGAGCCTGTTCAGATGGAGAAGAGCCTTGTTGCCAACACCGCTGGCGAGAGTATTTTGGAGACGACTGTGGATAAGAAGGAGGGCGGTGATGTAGTCGAACCTGTTGGAGTGTCTGATGAAGTCAAGTAGTAAACGAAAGATGATAACAATCGATCTTAGTAGGATATAGGCACATCGTAGACGCCTTGGCCGGCAATAACCGCAAACTCAAAATTTGTCTCGAGTTCTTTAGTCGAAAACAAAATTAATCATTTAAAACAATAGTGTTGGTAGTACTTACGCTAGTAGTTTATTCTACGTAATATACAACCTCCGACAATCACTGTTCAAGTATTAGTCTTGTCTCTACCACATATCTGGAACTTGTCACTCGCTCCTTCAATCTTGATCTGATGTCGGATTGTAGTCAGGATACGGGCCGGTATGTCTTTCAAGGAGTACAGCTTCTCAGTGCCCTCTGAAGCAAAGAGGAATCGCTGTATGGTGCCGCTGCTAGACAATGCGGATTCCTGTCCACAGGGTAAGTTGATAGTAATAAGTTAATGATGAATGTAGCAAAACTCTCGAGTGTTACACTTCGGTCACGAAACGTTTAAGACGACTTGCCTTAAATAAAACGATCTAACCACTTTATGTCGTCTTGGACTATTTATGTTCTTTATCCTAAGCTTAGGTCTCACATTCTCTGCCGATCTCTAGAATGTTCGATAGAAGATCTTCGCAGGCGTCTACTGACCAGTCTCTTTGATTGATCTATTGTCCATTACCTGGTTCGTTGCTCAGGAGTTTCGCTTGCATCATCCACGACGCCAAGTTCATCAAAGCTCGAAGCACCCGAGATGGCAGCAGCACAGATAACAGCCCATTGGATATCAAACATCTGGTGACAGTGAACGATTTCGTATCGCGGATAATGTTGAAGATATCATGTCTTGATAGGCTGACCAGATTTATAGTCTCGAGCACCAATCTTTGAGACCTCTAGGCAAGTTGTACAATATTTCTTAGGGCAAACATGTTGCTCTCCGCCATGGAAATGCCCAGTTCAGATCTAAGCGTGTCGACGTCTGCGACAGATGATGGCGAGATGAGCATTGCCGTGAGGTAATCTCTCCTGGTGTATAACTCTTGGGTTGAGCGGGTGTCAAGGACAGCTCGGTCACCCAAGTACTTCAGGACAAGGCTCAAAAACCCCTTGGTTATAGTGTTATTGTAGTGTTCTTAAAATTATATTTTAACGCAATGTTTTAGTTTTGATATTTTAGCCTTATGGTGTTATTAGGAAAGGAACTTACTATTCGGTTAACTTTACTGTCATACCTGTTTTCGGGTAACATTGTCAATGTCACTTTGTTTTTTATCCTTTCTGGAGATATATAGTGACAGAAGCCTAACATGTCTTCTTGTGTTGACTGTCTGCCTCCGCTCGCGTTTGCGGCCTTAGATCCTGGCAAAGTTGCTTATGAGGAGTCTTGGGACGCTATAAGAAGTGAACGTCTCATCGTCAGTATATACCGTAAGGCTTTTTGGGCACCATATATTAAATCGTAACGCCTCGAGAGCGAATGCCTACCTCACGTACGCTTTAACAGTAGCATCAGGGTCTTCCTTGAAATGCCATGATTCCGGGGTTGTGGAAATCTTCAGAGACTTGAAGCTCGATGTATCACCAAGTTGATGCAACAGAGACTACAAATAGGTAGATATATAGGATAAAGACGTGCATAGACATTTATAAACACCATTAGCTACGTCTGGTAGTAGTTACAACGTGCAGGATATTCTGATGTGCAGGGGTGTGAGATGCGTGGAGGGGCGTGTATTTTGGAAATAATTGCGTGGGGTAATAAGGTACATATTAAGTGAGTGCCTGAGGGTAGGTGAGTTGCAGAAACGTCAGCCTCTAGGCTTTAGGATAAGAAAAAACAAACAAATAGCACTAAGAGCCATATCTAATATAGCATGAATGGCCAAGTTATTTCGTCTCTTAGGGATATAACACTGTTATCTGTGGTTGAGGAATGGCTAATTCTGTGGCAGCGTCAGGGTCCTGTCGCCAGGTCCACAAATGCGAGGATCCATGCCTCGTTGTTTATAAACAGGGCTGCATGTAAACCACTGCAGGTACCCGAGACCGGCCTAGTTCAATGCTTATGCTATATATATATTCGTTTCTTAAGGCACTGACTGATAAAAGATAGGAGTAGCTGCAAGAAAACGCTTAGATGATGATATATTGTTGTGCTGATAATTTATTCTCGGAGCAGCGTACGTAAACTATACTACGAGTCTATAGCCATTCAGGTAAATATATCATACCATCCATTCTACGACACAGTTCACAGTATGGAATATTTACATACCTAGTAGGGGAAATGTAGACTGATAATTAGGTATGCAATACAAGAAGCTATACTCATCATGTGATGTCCCAGAAGTATTCCTATCCCCGTCTAGATAGTATCTGGGATGGCGATAAGATAGCCTCTTTACTGCGTGTATTGGCAACACCTGCATCTACCACTTAGTTTTGATTTATTTGAAGCTTGGTGAAGCTGTGTGGAGCGTTTCTAGAGTTACTTGCCGAGTGATGGAGTTGCACCCTGCTCTTGTGACTGATAGTGACTACTAGTGCCAGTGACTGACAGTTGGTAGGTTAATGAAATTTCTCTTCGATTTTGCCTGCCTTGCATCTATGTATGCATCTGCTTACTGGTTGCTGCCTAATGCGTTCCAGTAGTCATGTGGCCTACATTTTTATTCAAAAAAAAAAAAAAAAAGACTCCATCACCATTCAATCACAAGCATCATCGAGTATCACCAAGCACACTCAACAACAGCACTATAAACAACAACTACTATTACCTTGCGTCAAGATGGACTTCATCAATAGTAATCAGACTACCGCTGAACAGGCCAGAATCCTCGAAGATGCCGAAGACCATCCTCTCAAGCCTGGAGTAAAACACTCCGCGAACTATTTCCAACTCCTGGCTGAGCGCAGAAGATTGCCTGTGTCCGCTGCCCACCAGGAATTCCTAGACGTCTACCACAGAAACAAGGTTTATCCATCTACTCATCATCAACGTGCCACACATACTCAAAATATTTCCCAAGGTGGTCGTTCTTACAAGCGAAACCGGCACCGGCAAGATAACCCAGATCCCCCCAGTTTGTCGTTTTTGACGAGGCCAAGAGAGGTCTGGTGGCTTGCACGCAGCCCCGTCGTCTTGTAGCAAAAGATGCAGCAACTCGAGTTGCCGCAGAGATAGACATCACGCTAGGCGAGGAGGTTGGCTACAGCGTGCACTTCGATGAGAAACCGAGCGACAATAGCATCCTCAGGTACATGACCGATGGACGGCTGCTGCAAGAGGCACAGCGAGACCAAACTTTCCAGGCCTATGTGAATACCTTTATCCAAGACCTTTGTATACAATGATGCTAATGGTAATTATTAGTCTTGCGTAATCATCAACGAAGCCCATAAGCAAACACTGCCGACTGACATTCTCATAGGTCTTCTCAAGAAAGCCATACAAGTACGTGATAACCTCAAAGTCGTCATCATATCTGCCACCATGAATGTGGAAAGATTCGTTAAGTATTTCGGCCAGGCAGAGGCTTTCAACGTCAGCAGCAAGGCCTACCCGGTTAAGATCCACTGGCTCGAAGAACCGACTGTAGACTGGCGTTGCCTTACTCTAAACTTTGTAAAGAATATCTGCAACAACATGCCTGTCGGTGACATTCTACTGTTTATGCCCACTGTCAAAGATACGTTACAATGATCCATCAACAAGGTGCTCGGAAACAAGCTGGTAGCGCTGCATTTGTATTATGGGCTCAACGCCGCCGAGCAGCGGAGAGCTATATTTTCTTCAACCGACCCCCTTCGCAAATGTATCGTATCAACCAATATTGCTGAAACCAGTCTAACCATTGATAGGATTGTCTATGTCATTGGTAAGTGATAACCACCAACCTCACGCCAAAGACAGATAGAGATACTGACCCCTGGCTAGATACTGGTATTGAAAAGAAGTCGGGATACAATGCTCGAGCAGATATGGACACTCTCATTACTGCCACTGTGACCCAAGCGTCTGCCAAGCAGCAAGCTGGTCGAGCCGGTCGAACAAAGCCGGGGACATGCATCCGTCTGTATACTGAGAAGACATTCTTGGAGGACTTCGCTCCCTATGCATGGCCAGGAATAAAGACTTCCCCGGTTACCACGGAAGTCTTGAGACTGATGTCCATGGACATCAACGTCGTCGATTTCGACTTCATCACCCTTCCTCCCATGGAAAACTTTCTTCGGGCTTTATACGAGCTCAAGGCAATGTAAGTTGGCTGTCCACTTGAGAGGAACATACTGACTATCTCAAAGGGACCTCATTACAGACCATGGCGTAATCAACGGCCGCGGTCGCAATGCCGCTAAATTCCCCATGGACCCTCAGTGGTGGAATGCTATCTCGGAAGGGCAGAACCTCGGGTGCGGTGTTGACATTATCGCGATTACCGCCATCGCAAGCACTCAAAACTCGATGTTCCTGCGTCCCTGGAATGTCAGAACTGCTGCTGATGCGTCAAGAGCCCGATTCGCCTGTCCAGATTCGGATCACGTTGCTCAACTGAATGCTCTGCATGGCTATGTCCGCACCAAGCACACCGCCAAAGACATGGACCTAGATCAATGGTGCTCCGATGCCTTCATTGACCGAAAGGTGATGGAGGAAGCCCTTCAGATTCGACAACAGCTGATCAACATCGCCGAGGAAATCTTTGATCAGCTCCTTACGTCCGGAACAGGCGACGATGAGTATGAAATCAGCATCAGAAAGGCTTTGGCACGGGGCATACCCTAGAACATTGCTATCAATAAATGCGAAGATATTTACATGATCGTTAATTATGATTTCCCAAGCCTTCTCGCCATTGAAAGCTGCCTGGTCGGCCAGAAGTATAAATTGGTTGTGTTCAACGCCATTACTCACGTCGGAAAAACGTTCCTGGAAACTTCATCAGCGGTTGAGGCAGAGTGGCTTGTCGTAAGTCTAATGTTTTCACATGACACAACATACAGTACACTGATAACCGTTCTTATAGGATCTTCCTTTCTTCAAAGATGACCAACTCTCACGCAAGCTTGACGGCGATCTGCGATAACCTGTTCTTAAGGAACTACTTGATGCTGCCCGTGCTCGCATCTAGTCTTAGTTTATTCCGCTACTCACTGGCTACACCTTTGAACTCTTCTTCTTCTTCTTCTTTTTCTTCTTCTTCCTTATGGTAGGTAAAGATGCCTGCGAAGCCGTAGTCATTGATGACCCAGCGGAGGCACCAGAACGATGTGCTGGTACCTTTACGTGGTGTTCTGGGCCAGTAACAGAAGGCATACCTTCTGTGAAACTAAGATCAGCATGAAGAGGGATAGAGCCGACGATAGGAGCCGACACAACCATACGATACTACCTACGTGTAGGCTTCGGTATCCGTATCACCGCAGCATTCGAATTCTCATAACCTCAAGGCCGACCATCAAAGAACATTTGGTGTGTATGACCTTGCATCTAACTTTACACTTTCAATCTAGCGGTAACTCCGTAGCAGAAACCTTGAGATATAAGCTTAGGATACATATCACAGATAGCCTAAGACGAGATCTAAGACAGCATAAAGTAAACTAATTCGTCTTCTCCCCTAAAGTAAATAACGTCTAGGTTTCTGCGACCCCGAGAGCCTGTGTGAGGGTATCATGAGTATGATGAGAGCCTTTCAGTAATAGCATTGCTCACTGCTGTGCCCTATTCCGAGAGATTGGTCTAATTTCAAGTGTTGGGCGGACGACATTACTTAATGGATATGGGCAGAACGCTTGCACTGAATTGCGATATCCATATCCCAGTAACTACTCCCTGGAGCTTGGAGGCTCGACACGACACCCCCGTGCTTTCAAACGATAGGTTACCAACACAGCAGCATGAGATTGCCCAAAGTACAGTGCATATGATCAATTTTTAGAAACGTAACTCGAATAACACAGTCGTTGAAACTCGTACACTAAAAATAGCAACTTCAATCAAAACATGAGCCGTTCCTCATCCCAGACGCCAAATCCAGCTGGGTATACAGGCCACTGCCCTTGGCAGGTCCTCACTCGTCGAGATAAGCGGATTTTTTTCCACATCAGCATCCCTCCTCATTCGTGAGCTACTGAGAGCTCTGGTCACCTCCTCTACATGGCGAACTCTTCTGCTGTACGGTGCTCGGTCGTAAAGAGTGGTGTAGGTTTCGGATTGCCGTTACTCAATCAACTGGGCAGGTAGGCAATTGGTGCGCCTACACGATCATCTGCGCAACACCTTGACCACCGAGGGTCTTGCTGCCAACAAAGGCCTGTCCCTTGACACCAGCGAGGAGGTAGCAAAGGGCTGTTAGAAGCAGGAAGACAGCGGCGGCAATCAAACTGCTGGAGCCGCTGACAATGCTGATGAACTGCAGAGCAGACATGACACCGTAGGCGCCTGCGCGCATATAGTTGGTCGAAACCTTGCGAATGAGTTCGTCGAACTTGGAAGAAGTCGGGCAGATTCGGAGGAGAAGAGGGACCTCAATAAACAAGATGACGAACGACGATGCGCTGTACATTGTTAATCCAGGGTATGTGGCATGACGCTGAGGGAGCCTTACATGGCAAAAGCGCAAAAGATGATTCGGACAACATGGAACGAGAAAATGTTGGCGATTCCGACAGCCAGACAAATGATCATGGAAATAATTCCAAGCCTATACGCAAGCAATATTAGCCCCTTGTTGATGGCGCAGTTCGTTCGATATTGATCGAGTCGCAAAGAGCAGATTGATAGCTGGCGAGCTATGATTGAAGTTATATACAACTGTGGATAGGCGGCTTACCATTGTCCGTAGATGCCTACATATTTGTTAGTACTAGAAATTACCGGCGCAATAAGTTGAGAGCAACATACTGAAGTTTCGCGTTTGGAATTCTTCTTTGAGCGTCATATTGACAGCTTACGGCGAACGTTCGTATTCGGGAATAGAGAAGCCGAGGGAGATTGAGAGAGAGAATCGATGCGGGATCGAGTTATCAGAGAGTGGTATCGCGAGCAAAAAGGTTGCGATAATAGTCAGGATCGACTCGGAAAGGTGGAGAGATTGATCGTGGGTTTGGTAGCGTTGTGTTGTGACGACGAAAGGTCTAGAAATGAAGAACGTAGCCTTTTGGCAAATGACGGATGGAAATGGTTGCTGAGGTGGTCCCCAGTTTTGATTGGGGCTGGCGCAAGGCTTGGCTTTGAGTTATGTCGACAAAGCTAACCGGACAGGTGAGTGGAGGTCAGAGTAGGGGAAAGGGTCCCTGTAAGGAGGATGGACGGTGCGCTATTGACAGTCAATGTGAGACGTTGAAGGGTTCGGTTCCTTTGATGAAACACAACAACAAGCACATGTGGTTCCGTTTCGCGATCTTTGTCGTTTCTCTTTTCTTTGTGCGCTTTTGGACTTATACTACTTATCTACTATTTAGGCAGCTTTATTCTTTTTGCACAGCCAAGTGACGTACGTTGAATACGCGGCATTGCCAAGCCTCGCCCAGAACTCAGTGAAGCGGAGTTGTTCGCTTACATGTCCGACTCTTTCTCAGAGACACTTGACTGTTTTGCCAAGGTTATTCACGAGTCTTTCGAGGCTGGTCTCCATAATTGGACGGGTCTGTGCAGCGTAAAGATATCAAACATGAGGCTATTCGGAACTGCATCCGACACCAGGCATCCTTTTAAGACAGCATCATGTGGCTACAACAATCAGCACTAAAGGTACCTGCACCTTGAAATGTTCAACTCTGGTCTTCGAGAATCAATTGGCATTCTTGTATGAAGACAAGGCCATTGAAGACCCATCTGAGTCCCTCAGTATAGGCTTCATTGCCGTATCTTTTCTTGTAGTCATTCAGCCCTGTCACTAACATGCCATTGTTGTTAGGCTGTTGAAGATCGTATATCAACAACGTGGTTAGTGGGGTGGTTGCTGCAAGTGCGAATTGCCGAGGACTTCTACACTATTACATCATCTTCAACGCACTTAACCTCTTCTTCTCAAGGTACTAAGCTTAGCAAGCAATGTCCGGATCGCCGGTTTTTGAATGTTCAACTATAGTGCCGTTACCGCAGCATATCCTTAATTTCTCTCTGTTGCTCGCCATAATCATTTTCAAAACGTACCACTACCAAATGACATTGAAGAGACAAGATAATGACTTTTACCATTCTCTCAAATGATCAGGTCAACTCCATCTTGGAGGGCCTTAACATTGATGAGCTTGAAGAGTTTCGCCATGTACTGGCTTCGTCTCTTCACGAGTTCTCTACTGGAACACCAGCTTTGGAGGAGGCCTTCCAGGAACCAGAGCGTACCTCAACACTGCATCCGGAGACAATGGCCGAAACCCTTTACATGCCCTCATGCGCGCCATGCGGAATGGGTTGCAAAGGTGAGCTATTTCTGTTCTGACTGACGAGTTAAACTGACTTGTCAGTGGTATCTTCAACAGGTCTGGAAGCTCGTCGGTACTCAGACGATGCCGAGCAGCCTAGTCCGATTGGCGTTGTAAACTTGTTCATGCCAGACGGAACACCACTTGGCATCATAAATGCGACTACTTTAACGGCCTTTCGAACTGCACTGGCTTCAACCTGCCTTCTAGCGCGCCGTAATCACGTCAAAACCTTGACTGTATTTGGCAGTGGCCTTCAAGCTTACTGGCACATTCGACTTGCTCTTATGATGCGCGGTAGAACGATCAAGCGGGTTCATGTTATAAACCATCGATGGAGCGACAAGGCAACTGGACTATTGAAACGGTTCGCTAACATTGATCCGGAGGTCAAGCAACGGGAGGGCTGGTCAGACACCAAATTTGGACTATTGATTCCCGCGTTCCACGAGTATAAGCGCCTGGTAAAAGAGCAGGTAAGGGAAGCTGATGTGATATACTGTTGCACTACATCACAAAACGACCTGTTCGATGGGTCTATCTTGACGTCCCATGAGGGCCGCAGGAAAGGAAGACTTATCATCGCTGTGGGAAGTCTTACGCCGGATCATCGAGAGTTGCCAGAAGACCTGATACACTTGGCAGCCAAGAGGGACGACAAGCCACATCGCCATTTCCATAAGCATGCCATTGAAGGCGGAGTAATCGTTGTTGATAATATCAGAGGAGTACTCAAAGATGCGGGCGAAATCATAGCGGCTAATATTGGCCCTCATCAGATGGTCGAGTAAGTACTTATGGTGACTTCCAAAGACATAGCTAACACGCCACTGTAGGCTAGGAGAACTGGTGATGCTTCATCGTCTGGCTATAGAAGAGTCTGATGGATTTACCAGCAGCCAGACGTCTTTGACTTCAGACATGGATAAGATGGATGTACACGGCAGGAGCTCTATGTCAACCGTCTATGGTAGTGGAAGTAATACTAGCGAAACGCCAACAAGCCCTACGGGCTCTGTTGACTCCGAAGGGAGGAGGTCCAGCTCGTTCTTCCACTCGAGAAAGAGCTCCAGCAGCTCTTTGGACAAAGAAAAGAGGAAGTCTGAAGATCATCTTTGTCAGTGGTTACGAGACGGCACCGTAGTGTACAAGAGTGTCGGGCTAGGACTGATGGATTTGGTGGTGGGGACACATCTGATCGGGGTCGCAAGCGAAAAGAGTATAGGAACAAGGATAGATGGTTTCTAAACAAGATATATATTGAAATAAATACAAATGTGCTTCATAAATGCTGATTATAATAGTACATTCTTACTCGGCTACCCAGATGGCAGCCATACCCATACCAGTTCCTACACACATTGATGTTGCGCCGACCTTCTGGCCGGTTCTCTTCAACTCATATAGTAGGGTAGAGACTTGTCGGGCGCCGGTGCAGCCCAGAGGGTGACCAAAGGCAATGGCACCTCCCTTGGGGTTGATCTTCTCCTGGGGAATACCCAGCTCGTTGGCGCACCACAAGCACTGGCTGGCAAAAGCCTCGTTGATCTCCCAAATGTCGACATCATCCTTGGAGATACCAGCGAGGTCGAGAGCCTTAGGGATAGCCTTCCAGGGGCCCTGACCCATGAGGAGGGGCTTGACACCGACAATTGAGGCGCAGACGTACTTGCCGATAATCTTCTGTCCGAGCTTCTCAGCGGTAGATCGCTTCATGAGAAGAACAGCAGCGGCACCATCGGAGATCTGACTGGCGTTACCAGCGTGGATAGATCCGTCCTTAGCAAAGGCAGGGCGGATCTTGCCGAGGGACTCGACGGTGATGCCCTCTCGGACACCATCATCCTTGGAGACAGTGATTTCCTTGGTGTTACCCTCCTTGTCCTCGAACTTGACCTTGAGAGGAGCGATCTCCTCATCAAAGAGACCCTCTTTTTGGGCCTTGAGGGCCTTCTGGTATGATGCGGCGGCGAAAGTATCTTGCGCCTGTCGAGTGATACCGAGATCCTTGGCCATCTGCTCGGACAGAACACCCATAGGGACCTTGCAGTTGGCAGCCTCAGGGACCTTCTCGAATTCCTCGGAGAACTCAGCGACAGCGCCAGGACCGTAGTTGATAGACATGCTCTCAACACCAGCACCGATACCAATATCGATCATGCCAGTCTTGATCTGGTTGGCAACATCGACAGTAGCCTGGAGACCAGAAGAGCACTGTCGGTTGAGAGTTCGGACGGCGATGGACTCTGGGAAACCGGCGACCAAGCTGGCAGCTCGCATCTCAGTAGCACCACCACCGGGGGCGAGCACAGTTCCGACACACAGGTCCTCGACGAGGGCGGGGTTGATCTTTGAACGGTCGAGGATAGCCTTGAGGACTCCGGCCATCAAATCAGCAGCGTGTGTGTCCTTGAAACCACCACGGCCTCCCTTGGTGAATGCGCTTCGGCAGGCGGCGGTGACGACGATCTGCTAATGTTAGCGACCAATCCTGGCGCATAAAGTAGCTCTTCGCATCTCCTTAACTTACATCATCGGGGTTCTTCTGTAGGATCTTCTCACGACCGCCAGCGGTCGGGTTACCAGAGATCTGGCCTCCAATCTGAATAATGCGGTCGGTGACTAGGAACCAAGTTAGTTTGTCATCGTGGTAAGCGGAGCGCAAGACAGCTAAACATACCGCCCATTTTTGCTATGATGTAACTGAGTGTGATGTAGTAAAGAAGTTGAGGACTGGGTATAATGCGCAAGACAAAGACAGGAAGAGATGAAATATTTAGATGGAGGAGTAGTATCAGGGAGGATTAATATACAGAAAGATTCTCGGTAGACCTCGGATGTTGTGAGAGAAAAGAGATGGTGGGAAGCTTTGTCTGTCACAGGAGAAGAAGCTACATTAGTACGTTCAAGACCGAAGACCGACGCGCGGGACGGATTTCCCATTCTAAAAAAACTGGGGGACCGAGGCATCTTCTTGCCCCATGCTTAGCGTTGTTCTTTAGCGTCTCTTTTCCTAGCGTCCGATCACATGCCAGTTCTCAGTGGATTCCATTCCCCCAGCTTTTTTAATGTGCAGTAACGCGGGGAGAGAATCTCCAACGAAATGTTTCTTGACTTGTTGCGTCACAAGGTGACTAAGAAAATAGTTACTCCAAAAATGACGATTTAATGTGAATAAGTAAGCACGTGGCCTCGTTCTATCACATGGAAATATTCATTGATTTATTTTTGACCTGATTCATGCGCTGCCACCGCTACTGTACTATACTGTACTTTCCAACACGATGGGTATCGTTTAAGAAGAATAAAACTTGACTATGGGAATAAATAAAACCAACCTACTGTCAAGAAATAAAAGAAAAGAAAAAGATTATCTATAGGTAAAATAGTACCAAACTGACTCATCATTTCATACAGGTATCGTAAGATGAGGAATGCCCTCCGCACTCGGAAATCGCTGGGCTCCAAACACTTCTATCGTCATCTTGAAATGACTGAGATGCCAGCGATAGGGCATCCCACGGCGAACTAGAGTCTTCGCCAGAACCTGAGTCGCAAAGTGGCATAGGAACCGGCAATGAGTTGACAAAAGAAGTATCTACCCTGATCACCGGTATTACTGAAGATTCTGTCAATGCTCGGTTACGGCCAGGATTGAAGTGTTGTGGTATCGGGGACGTAAAAGCGTATTGTCCAAGGGCATCTTGAAGTTGATGTTGTTGCTGCGGCTGCATGTAAGAGGAAGGGCTGAAGTCGGCCCACGATGGATATTGGCTGGGAGGTGCAGACCTCGAGAGCGGCGAGACTGCTTCTGTGTTGGGGTTAGCCATCTTGGCCACTGAGCTAATTGAGACTGCATGTATGAATGTTACTCACCAACTTCATCAACCAGGCGAAGAGACTTGAGGGCATCAAGGCCCAGCTCAACACTGAACCGCTGATCTGGGAATTTCCCCAGTCGAATTCGCAATTCTTTTTGCATACTTCCAACCGTTTCCACATCAATTACGTCCAGCACGCACCAGTGTTTGGCATCCTTCCATCGTGTCTTGGGAACAGGGTGTATCTTGACACCCCAGTTACGAGCAAAGTCGTTATCAACGACACTCGACGCACGGTTGAGATAGCATTTTGCGATGCAGGGCACTTCGGTTGTCTTTGTTTTGAGAGTGATGCGAATCATTTGCCCGTCTTTGACTTTCGCTGACTGAGCTCTTGAAAGAGTCTGAAGGGGCTGTGTTGCGAGTGGCCAGTTTAAGTTATGCCCGGAAGGCTGTGCAACGGGAGACTGCCCTTGACTCGGCGGCTCATCATCCGGGAAAATGGCAGACTCATCAAAGGAAAATGGAGGAAATGGTGAAGACTCTTGCGGAGAGAGCAGAGGCGAAAATGACTGCGAATGTTGCGTTTGAGGTTGTATAGACGGGTCTGGGAAAGACAAAGTCTTCAATCGCCCTCCACTTCTGCTTCGCTGACGAACTGATTCAATAGAATGGGAGGCAACAGACGGACTACTTCGACGCCTTGTTCGATCTTTGGAAATAGGACTGAGACTTGTGGGTGACCGTGAACGACCTGAAGCCTGCCTGATAGTATCTTCAAGCACACTCAGTTTCAAGCGGCCAGGCCGAGAAGCCAGAGCTGGGTTACGCTGTCGATTCGGCGGGGTCATAACTTTTGGGGTATTGATAAAAATGGAAAATAGGCAGAGAGTAGAAGTGCCTGATTATAATGTTGGACGTTGCAAGAAAAAAGTAACAACGGTTGTGGCTGTTGGGTGAGTCGCCAGAGCTAAAACGTGAAACTTAAAACAGTAGAATATCGTAGTTTAGTCAAACCGGACTTAAGTAAAGTATATCAATACTCCGTATCTGCGTAAAGTAGAGAGAAAAATCTGCCAGGGTTTCCCAAACATCGCATCGTGTTAGGCAAGGTAGTCAATATGCAAGTATTGGTATCCAGTCATTGGGTGACATTGAGGATCACCACGCTTCTCGAACCCTAGGCGTACTGTCGGGTTGTCAGCTCAAGTCCTTGATTCCCGCAAAATATGTAGAAAACAAGGCCCTTGACTGGCCTTTGACGCCGGGTGCGATGCACAGCCTCTGTCAACCGAGTCGATGGAGGCTGTGCTAGGAGAGTGACGGTGAAATAAGAGCCGCCTTTCATGACTTGTGCGATCGAGACTGGCCACGCATGATTGAAAATGCGCTCTATCACAATTATGCTATGTCTCACTTTAAATCACAGTTACATTAAAAACAAGTGACTTTATAACTTTATGGTATGCCTAAATGCAGTTTCAACCTCATTTTATAAGGCGATTGCATATTGGGTTGACTAGCTTGACTACTGGTTGCTGCGCCTCTTGGAGGCATACTATTCGGGCGTCAGGCTCCGAAATAAGGAGCTTCTATCAATCGATATTGCAATAACATATTTGTTTACGCATGATGCGGCTCAACAATAAACACATTCGCCTGGCTGTCGTAATGAGCCGCATACTCAAGTGAGACGAATGTTGCCCATTTCAGTGCCGCCTAATGGATTTGAGGACATAAAGATCTCCATGCATGCCCCAAAATGGACTTCATAACCGTCACTTAGACCGGTGACGTCTATCAAACAGACAGAGGGTATACCAATCACGACTATTCTGACCTATCCAACAGGCCTCAGAAGGTATCTTTCACGGAACTCCCAGAAACACCAACAACGCCACCAAGAACAATTTCATCAACTGGCTTATGAAATCTGATTCGATGGCTCTGAAAGTTATCCCCAAAGCCTCATCTGCAGGCGGTTCAGTGCAAAGGAAAGAAACTTCAGAAAGTGGTGGACGGACCTGCTACCGGGCAGTGTGCCAGGTATCGTAATTTGAAGCCATGTAGCCCTATACGATACTGATACTTCATAGATACCTTCCATTGGACAATTTCATGCAGCACCTAGAATGGTGTTCTCCGCAGCTCGCTCTCTAGAAGCCTCCTCGAGAGCAAGGTGTCGTCGAAGACAGCTATACCACCAGCAGAAGCCTGACTATGGAAAAAGTCAAGTGACCAAGGTAGACACTCCGACTTGTCATGTTGTCCAGCACAAACAGACACATGGCGACTTGAGACATGTATACTGGGAACATGATCAAACTTGGGATCGGGGTCTGCCAGCTAAGAAGAACGGCACTGATCCCAGTCTCGAGAGGATCAAATACGTTTACAAAAGCACCGACCAAACTTTGGAGCTTTTAGCAATAAAAGATTTAGAAGACAAGCTAGGGTGCTTGGCCATTGCTTTGGAGAACAGACCATTGAGAGCCGTCAGTCCAGGCGTTGAAGAAGCCTATATGCGAGGAGAGCCTCTTACTCCTCCCGAGATCGAGTTTTCTGAATACAGTGGGGAAGACGACTACTGGGCCTGGGATCAGGAAACTCAAGTGTTCAGGCACTGGGATGAGGATTTGAGAGAGTGGGTTAGCTTTCCTGAGAGGTTTGACTGATGAAGAAGTTGAGGCAAGATAGGATAAAACGTAACAGTAATCACTACACATCATATTAGGTGTTTAAGACACTAGCTAGTCACTTTAGAACACTTTCATTAATAAATTTCATTGGCTGTTCAACTCTCCGAGTACAGCACAACCACATCGTCAACGCCAAGTACTTCCCGTCCGCTCATATCCTCATGATCTCATCAACAGCCTTCCCAAGCTCACAAATCTCAATATCAAGCCTTGCTTTCAGGCTTGTCCTTCACAACCTTGTCATTGGGAGAGAAGCTAAGACTGACGCTGTTTACACAATGACGTTCATCAGTGGGCGTGTCAAAGCCCTCGCCCTTGAACACATGACCTAGATGGCCGCCGCAGTTGGAGCACACAATCTCAGTTCGTGCCATACCGAAGGCGCGATCCTCGTGACGCTCAACTGCACCGGGGATGCTGTCAAAGTAAGCTGGCCAGCCACAGCCAGACTTGAACTTGTGAGTAGCCTTGTAGAGAGGCGTATCACAGCCTGCGCAAGTGTAGACGCCTTCGTCGGGGTAGTGCTTATCGAACTTTCCTGAACCGGGAGGCTCGGTACCCTTCTCACGGAGAATACGGAATTGCTCTTCTCTCATTAGTTGCTGTGTTTAGAGAATCGATTATGAGGCAACTCACCCTTGTTGAGGACAGCACGCCACTCGTCGCTTGAACGCTGGTCAGGATAAGACATGTTGGACTTGTTGCTAGATGAAGTGCCAAATAAAGCGCCCAAGATGGGAATTCCAGACATAGATCGAAGAGGAATAGGTCGATAGGCCAAGTGTGAGGTCAGTGGAGGTCTCACACGGGTAATGTTTGAGAATGTAAAGATGATGTTTGACAGGAATGGAGAGAAGCGCATTGGATATAGGTTTAACGCGTATATTTATATTTGGTTGAAAGGATGAGCTGCCATTTCAAATTTTAAAAGACGTTATAAGCCCAGTGTCTTGATTTAGTGGCAATCTGTGGAATCATTTGCATCATCGAGTGAGGGAGGTTGCTAAGCAGAAGCACAGCCACAGCTTGGAGCATGCTGTACGCTGTAATCGTGGCTCTGATGTCAAACCTCAGCGCAAATACGCCGATAGTATTCCAAATACGATAGTAGCTTATCCCCGACAAGGGAATTATCTAACGGCGATTATTCAACATCATT
Organism: Fusarium venenatum; assembly: GCF_020744135.1. Taxonomy (NCBI): domain Eukaryota; kingdom Fungi; phylum Ascomycota; class Sordariomycetes; order Hypocreales; family Nectriaceae; genus Fusarium; species Fusarium venenatum. The sequence goes on from NW_027072131.1 coordinate 6,351,708, forward strand.
TCCTCAAAGCTTATCAGTTAAAACTGAGACTAGACGCTACCCTAACTATTCCTTGGTTCAGCCCCAATATATCGCAACGTGGCTAAGTTGGAAAGAAATAGCTTCTGATGATGTAAAAGTCAATTGGCAATAGCACATTCGAAAATGAATACTAAGCATCTTGGCGTTTCAAAGTCTTTGTCAAGGAAAGATAGTTTTATTCAAACTTTCAATAAATTGAGACTCTAGCCAAGGACCAAGTGTCATGTAATGTGAAGAAGAACTTCGACCTGAGCATGGCTGATGCACTGCAACTTCCATGTAGCCTCCCCGCTAAATCCAGGGGCCAGGTACCTCGAAGAAAGAGTCAAGGCCCGTGCATTAATTCCGCTGGGCTCCAACTGCTAATGATAACTAAAACATCACCAACCTGACCACCTTGGCACCTCCTATCAACCTTCATCCACCTCGATTCTAGGCACCTCTTTTAAACTCTAGGTTGCCACTTTGCAACAAACTCTCCTAGAGTGGTCCTTCAGAGCACCCCCATTTCAAATCTCGCGACACCCCAGCCTAACTCTTCAACTCTTTCTCGTCACAATACCATCATGTCTAGGAGAGCCCCGAACCCCGCCGCTGAGCGGGCGGCGCAAAACCAAGCTACCATCAAGAGTCTCCTCAAGTTGGAGGCCAACAAGGTCTGCTCTGATTGCAAAAGAAACAAGCGTATGTTCTCATTTTCAACTCCTATATCCAATCCCTGCTGACTTGGCCAGATCCTCGATGGGCCAGCTGGAACCTTGGCGTCTTCATCTGTATTAGATGCTCAGGCATCCACCGTGGTATGGGCACTCACATCAGCCGAGTCAAGTCCGTCGACCTCGATTCCTGGACCGACGAACAGCTCCAGAGCGTTCTGAAATGGGGTAATGCCCGCGCCAACAAATACTGGGAGGCAAAGCTTGCGGCCGGTCACGCTCCCTCCGAAGCCAAGATCGAGAACTTTATCCGAACAAAGTACGAACTCAAGCGATGGGTGATGGATGGCCCCATGCCCGACCCTGCGACTCTGGATGTTGAAGGCGACGACGATGTGCCCCTTAGTCTCGTCAAGGAGAAGCAGGTCATAGAGCGCAAAGAATCTCTCAGGAAGGCTTCCCTAGGTAACTCATCAGCACCAAGGGTCGTCCCCCCTCCTCAGGGGGATCTTATCGGCGGAGATCCTGTCCCTGTGCGATCAAGCAGCGCTGCTCCTCAGTCATCCAAGGTCCCCCCCAAGGGCGAACCTGCTCCCCCACGAACAACAAGCACAAAGGATTCGCTACTCGGACTCGACTTCTTCGGAGAGCCCCAGGCTCCTCCACGACCAGCCAGCACAACCGGTACCGCCCCAAGCGGCCAGTCACGACCTGACTTGAAGCAATCTATTCTCTCTCTGTACGCATCTGCACCCAGAACTCAACCCCAGGCTCAGCCTCAGCAGCCTCCATCTGCTGGAGGATTCGGCGGTTTCGCTTCTCCCACTTTTAGCCACCAGTCACAAGGCTCAGTCGGCGGTTTCAACGATGCCTTCAGCAACCTCAGCGTCTCAAACGCACCTAAACCCGCTGCCCCCGACCCTTTTGCCAGCCTTGGTTCTGCTGGCCGTACCACATCCAGCAACAGTAATGCATTTGGCGGCATAGGAGGAGGTAGCTTCTTTGACAGCAAGCCCTCGCAACCTTCCGCCCCTACTCACCAGCATCAATCTTCCAACTTTTCCAACTTTGGCGGCTTTTCCTCCCCTGCGCCTGCTCCTGCTGCAGCTCCGGCCGCGCCCAAGCCTGCTCAATCCTCTGCTATGGGCGATCTCTTTGATCTTTCTGCGCCTGTGACCACATCGCCTCCTCCGCCACAGCCTGCAGCCGCTTCCACCGGCTCCGTCTTCAACCTCTCTTCCCCTCAAAACCCTCCCGCTGCTGCACCTGCCAACACCACAACAAGCTCTATGGGTGGTTTCTCTGGTGCTGATGTCTGGGGTGGGGGCGATTGGGGAGCCCCTGCAGCAGCTCCAACGCCTGTTCAGAAGGCCCCTGAACCAGCAAAGCCTGCATCTAACGATTTTGGATGGGGTAACGCGGGAGGCGCTTTTGCCAACACTCCCATAGTCCCCGGAGTATCTGGAGGCTTGACATCTGGCGGTTTCAACCCTATCGCATCACCCAAGGTGTCAGCCGACGAGGAATTTGGAGGATGGACCAGCAGCGGGCCTGCTGCCAGTGGAAGCACTGGCCAAACAAAGTCCGGCGGCTTCGGCGGAGATGATGACTTGTTCTCTAATGTGTGGCAGTAGGTGGTGTGCTTTTGGAAACATTTAGATGGCTTAGGGGTTCCATAAAACGATTGTAGGCATGTTTAGGCGTTTGCATGTTAGGAGTCATGTAAATGCGAAAGGAGATGACTTAAATTGCACGACCGTTACGATCTCAGCACGAGTGATGAAGCGATGTGAATGTATTCAAGTAACGCCGACCCAACGCTGTCAAAACATTAAATCCCCAAGGGATGACTCTCTAGCTTCCTGGTTGTGAACACTCGGATGTCTGGGATACCCTCCAATCGTGTTTTCCTAGCCGTACAAAGTAAAAATGGCAGGCATCCCATTTCCGCTCTAATCATTATGGCACTTCCCAAATTCATCAGACGCCTGCGCTCCCAAGTCTTAGAAAATCAGTTTTGCACCGTAGAACAGCACTAAGAAGATGCCAATTACGATTCCTGACAACTTGAGGATCGCAACACGGTTACCAGATGCGGCCATACGAGTCAAACGACCGGCAGAGCCCTTCATCTGTGTGGTCATAGAGGAGAAAGTATCGGACTATTGGACGTCAGCTGTCAAGTCGTCGTAACCGATGGGCGAAATGAGGTAGACGGACGGTGTTGTCAATGACATCTTGGGCTCGGGCGTTATCGTAAATGTCGACTGTCACGCCACGGAGAGCAGAGACTTTGGCGGAGAGTTCGTCGAGGCGCGCATTGTTCTGGCGCTCTCGTTCGTAGGCTTCGGACATGGCGGGTATGAGGTTGTCGGAGTAGGGGAATGAGTTGTCGAGAACAGGGGCTGTCGTGAGCAGTCTATAAGGTGGTCGATCAGGTCAGTAGGAGTTGTGTGATTGTTTTTCGTTTTCGCGTGGTAGAGAATAAACTCTTGGTTGTTGTAAATTCAGCCGCCTTCCTTAAATCAATGTCAAGTTGTGAAAGGGGTCTGAATTCCAACTCAAACCCTGGCTGTCATGACGAACTCCTGCTTTGGGTTTCCAGAGTCCGCCACGGTCATGCGCCGCTGCTCGGACGTTGCGTAGTACGTACCCTGTAGATCGCACCGCCACATATTGAATTTACTAGCCACTCTTTTCTCTCCAAGTACTCCACAGACAAACTGGAGATATCTCCGCCAATGCAGCTATACCTTGACACCTGAGGCGGGGCAGGTGTTACAATCAAGGCACCGTGAGAGAATATGGTTGGGCAGTAGGGCATCTATAATTCCAGCCGGAAGATGCTCTGTTGCTTCGTCGTCATATACCTGCGCCACATGAATTAAGAAGCTTAGGTTTCTTCAGCGCGTGTGCCGTGTCGTTGCGTCTACCTTAACTAAAAGTGAACCTAACGTCTGCCCACACCTAATCACGACTAAACTGTCGTAAACTTTCTTGTGGTGTATGTCGATCGTACAGCACTTCTGTATTATATCGCCGCATTCTTTATAATACTTCACTTGCTTACAGCCAATGCTTGGCCAAGAAATCATCGGGGCGCAGCATTAACTTGTCTGGTGACGACGCAGGCCGGACAAGCTACGACCTATACTTACCTCTTAACCCCACTCACTCGCTCTCGCACTGAGAGCTTCTTGGCTCATCTCCTTCAACAACAGTTTTTGAACTGCGCATAGCTACACATTCTCGACTATTCGAATATTACCACATATATCTCTCGAACCCATTAGATTTTACCAAGATGGGTATCAACAATCCTCTCCCGTCGTCTATGGCGTGTAAGTCGAACCTCCAATTATGTACTCATGATCGCGCATCATGAGCCCCTCCCAATAAATATGCAGCCAAAGCACCCGAGCCATTGCGAGACCTGACTAACGCAACTCTCTACAATAGCGGAATGCAAGAAGTGCGGCAAGATTCTTACGTCCTTTATCAACCCTCGCCAGTCTTTCGGTCCCGACAAGGTCATTCCTCCTTCAATTCTCGCCAACGCAAAAGGCCTCGCCATCATCACTGTTCTCAAGGCCGGCTTCCTCGGCTCAGGACGTTTCGGTAGTGGTCTCGTCGTCGCCCGACTTCCCGACGGTGGCTGGAGTGCCCCTAGTGCTATTGCGACTGCTGGCGCAGGCTTTGGTGGTCAGATTGGCTTCGAATTGACCGATTTCGTCTTTATTCTTAACGATGCGAGCGCTGTCAGAACATTTGCTCAGGCGGGCTCTCTGACTCTTGGTGGCAATGTTTCCTTAGCAGCTGGCCCTGTAGGCCGCAATGCCGAGGCCGCCGGTGCTGCTTCTCTTAAGGGTGTCGCTGGTATCTTCAGTTACTCCAAGACCAAGGGTCTCTTTGCTGGTGTGTCCCTCGAGGGATCCGCCATCATTGAGCGTCGCGATGCCAACGAAAAAATGTATGGCCAGCGCTTCACGGCACAGCAGCTACTCACCGGCTCTGTGAGACCACCTCCCCAGGCTGCACCTCTCATGAACATTCTCAATTCGCGCGTCTTTAGCGGCATGCGCGGCGGCAACGACGACGCCATGTACAACGATGTCCCCGTATACGATGAGTCGCACGACGACGTTGTGTGGAATGGTCGACGAGGATCTGCGATGGGCGAGGGTGTGCAGCGCGACCAAACAGGCTCACAACATGATGGTTTCGGAAGACCAAGCCGGTCGAACACATGGCAGGACGATGTATACGACAGACAGGGCGGTTTTGGCGGACCTACACGCTCCAATACGGTTGCCAGTAGTGGCGGTGCAGCCAACGACTATGTTTACCGAGATAACCCTGCAGGAGGTTTTGGTGCTGAGAAGAAGGCCGGCCCTGGGCGACCAGCAGCTCCAAAGCCTAATTTTGGCGCTAAGCAGGCAATGCTTAAGAAGAATGAGGCAGTCGCTGTGTACAACTTTGACGCGGACCAGCCAGGTGACTTGGGCTTCAAGAAGGGCGATGTCATTACCGTCCTGAAGCGAACTGAGAGCGAGAACGATTGGTGGTACGTATCTGAATCCTCCCTCCCTACGTCTGAGTCGGCAGAACTAACAAACGCGCAGGACTGGACAGATTGGTACAAGAACAGGCATCTTTCCCAGCAACTACGTCAAGATGAAGGAGTAACGGCTGTCTTTGTATCTATTTAAATACCCTGAGGCGACTTTTCGGATGGATATCCCTGGAATACATGCAATGGGTGTTTTGTCTTTTGTTTGTTTTATCATTGGCGGGTTCAAAAAGACTGTTTGGTCTCGCATGCATATCGTATTGTTGTTCACGTTAAAATTTTAAGTTCAGTCTTTATGCTTGCAAAAGTATCGCACTTGAGTTCATTCCCGGATCATGTCGACGAGAGACCTATCGTGTTACTCCATGGCTCCTACCAATGCTGCTGATGGTTATGATTGTGAGTTTGCTCTTCAGCGCGCGCGTAGTCTTGTTGTCATGTTTGTAGGCGTGAGTGTCTTATCATCAAGAGATAGCCCAACTATAAGCTACCTATTTAAACGCGTTTCCAGCGTAGTAGTCAGCCAGATTTGCCAGTATTAACTCATATACCATCGTCGCCTAACTAACATAATAAACCAAGGGGTCAACATAACCCCTAATGTGGTATTCTGTACACATATTTCTGAATCACTTTCAAATTTTACATGGGAGTATAGTTATTTAAGCAGCACTGTCTAGTGAAGTAATGGATTCGTCTGCCTGGCTGTGCCACTGTACATCTGTGTTGTCCCGAAGTCGTCTTAGCCAGAAGTCCCTCCTCTTCTCCCAGATCTGATGCAAGTATAGCTCTGCGTGTCGCACCTCGTCCCCGCAATGCTCAACCCCTTTTTCGTACTCTTCAAAGAGCGTTGCAGTTGCCTCGTGTAAGTCTTTCAATGTATCAGGATCAGTAACAACAACTAATGGCGAGCTGTCAGGCGTTGAAGATTGTTCTGCAAAGTCTGCAGTTTCCAGAGAGCCAACCGCGCCATTTGGTTCTGATTGCATATCTGTTTGACATTGAGCGTCTTCGTATGTATCTTGCTTAAACTTCTTGGAGGGAATCGTAAGCTCAGAAGTAGAGGTTGAAGTGTTGTCTGCCCGTTTGTGGTTTGAAACCAACTGAACGATATTCTTTCCCGGTGTTGCGTCTCCCTCATTTGGTTGACGTTGCTCAACGTTTGCTCTCTTGCGAGCAATTTTTGTAGCCTGAACTTTCTTCGGACTTTCGGCCGTTGTACCTGCAATAGATTGAGTTGCCGTGCCTGTTTTTCTTAGCTTGCGAGCTTTGACAGCTTCTAATTGCTTTGTCTCTTGTGGTTTGGATCTTCCGCCTGCTTTGTAACCCTTCTTACTCGACTCAAAAGGCAGTGTTCTTGGTTGAGGCATCAGATCCCGATATTCTTGTGGTTTGTTTTGAGGCGACAGATAGTGCCCTGGTTCATCAGTTGTTTCATTCCGCATCAGTCCATTAGCCATGTAACTTCCAACATCGTTATTCTTAGAGTTTCCGAGGTTGTTTGGTCCCAAATTCGCATGCACAACGGTCTCATGTAAGCCTAAGCCTGGAGCTGGTGCGTTGAAATTCAAAATTGTCCCAATATTATTGTCATGCCAGTGAGTCGAGTGTGGGTTGGGAACGAAGGAATGCCCAATAGGTGAGCTCGTGCGAGCTACGTGTGAGTATGCGTTTCCTCCTCCAAGGAACATGCTGTATGGGTTTAACTGTGCCGCAAGTGGTGGTGCATTCACTACCTGATTAGTGAAAGGATACGATTGAACTGGAACCGACACATATCTCTGCGTATGTGAGACCCACGGGTTGGGGGTAGTCGATGGCTGGAAAGGTTGGAAAGGGGCAGTTAGCATTGCAGCGAACGACAAGCCATGTTGAGTTTCTGGGCCCCCTGAGGCATTCATCGGTAAGAGAGATGGAGGTGTGATGGATGACAGTAGTGGGCCATAGTTCGATGTGGTACCATGCGTTGGTAGATTCGTGAGAAGAATCGTCGGTAACGCATCGCTGACATGGAAGCCGGCCTTCTGCAGCAGGCAAACAGTAACACTGAAGTCTCTTGTCTTCTCGAATTGCACAAGAATTGCTTGAGATCTGCCAGGAACGCAGATGCACAGTCGATTGGCTTGTTTGTTGATGCTAACCATATCACCAGGGGGTCCCGAGTCTTCTCCAGTTCCAGCAAGTCGAAGGGAAACCTTGCCTGTCAGTATGCTATGATCAATATCTAATCATAGGATATGCGCACCACTTGCTGTGTCTCTTTTCGAATGAGGATAATCAGTGCCCCCGTTTCTGTATCAACTCGCCGCTGGCCTTCAATTGTCAAGGTGAAAGTGCCATGAGATTGGGAATTATAGGCTCTAGCAGATATACCATCACGTATCTCCAAGTACACAAGTGGACAGTCAAGTACGGGAGTGGGAGGGCCAGACATCTTCATGTATTATCACATAATGAATAAAGTGTAGGCAGCAAAGGAGCTGAATGTTAGTGGGAGGTGGGAAATGGAAATGACGTGTCGTATATTCTACGTACGTTGGGAAGTGGGCTGAGGACGTTCCTTCTGGAATACTAACAAGAGACATGACACCAATAGGTATTAGGTAGATATGAGATAGTTCAATTGCACCTTCCTGACTTCCTTCTGATGGGCCTAAGGACCGATGGTGGTTGTAGAGGTAACTTCATTGGCTGGCTTGCTGAGCGGGTCACGTGGAGATAAGCCATGTTAATCTCAACCGAGACTTTCGACGCGCCGCGCCAACGCAAACTACCAGCGCCGACCCATGCGAATTGAGTGCCAATCGTGGACTCGGCTACTCTCATTCACGACGTCTCCAGAATCAGTCAATAGATTAACAAGGAGACTTTCGTAGACCATTAGACATCGCGGGGGGCGCCTACCTACATACTATTTTTATTGACTGCGCGACGCCCAACGCAGCTCGGCCACCTATATTTCTACAGCACCCTCCGTTAGCGCGCGCATTCGCATCCTAGACTCGCCTACTCTTCTTCAACTCCGATTCGATCATCCAAGATGGCTCCTGTACGCAATGAGGTGCCGCCGCACACGATAGACCGCACTCCCGAATATGAGGAGTTCATGACGCGACTCCGTGATTATCATACCAAACGAGGCACTATACTTGACCCGGAACCCAAAGTTGGCGCAACGCATCTCGACTTGTTGAAGGTCTTTAACCACATCGTGGAAAGTGGTGGCTATGACAAAATTTCGGAGGAAAAGCTAGCCTGGCGTCGAATGGCCTCTGAGCTCGGTATCTACTCCAACAATGAAGCCTCGACTGCATTTTCCTTGAAGGAGAAGTTCTACAAAAACCTTGCCGCATACGAAATCAGCACTGTACACGGAAAGGAGCCGCCGCCAAAAGACATTCTGGAGGATGTTACAGCCAAGGGTGCTGCCTTGTTGACACGTACCAGAGAGAATTATCGAGGCGTCAAACGGGAGAGTAATATTGGTGCTACAGACTCAGCGGCCTCGGGTGACGATGGTACACCCGTTCGCGAACGACCCGTTCCAGATGCTGCTGCTAGTGCGCGAGCATCAAGAGGGCTCAGAGAAGCACCTCCTCAGCGTGTCATTTTCCAGCCAGACACCGGCCCTTCACGTACAACACGACACTCTTCGGCTCACCATGCGACGACTACCAACTCGCCAGCCGCCAATCCTCCTCAGACTCCTTCACACCACCCTAACATGCATGTACCCCAACAACATCACCAGCAGCAGCAACAACAACAACAACAACAAAACTACCAGGGAAACCGAGGGCCCTCAATACTTCACCACCCTACCACGAATCCTGAAAACACATCTAATCTTGTTACTGCCTATCAACCACGGTTTTCCAAGCCCCTGACACTTCGTGCGGTCCCAACACCTAGTAATGCGCCAAACGAGTTCCAAAAGCCTCGTCAACTTCCGCGCCTAGACTCTCGTCAGCCCATGCAACCCGGCAGTGAGTGCTCCCCAGTTACCATTTATGCAACAACTAACATTAGTAGCTGGGTTCGATGGTCCTAATATTTACATGCGGTGCCTGAACGCTCTACGATCAAACATTCCTGCTGAGCAGGCTTTTGCCCTGAATCACTTGGTAAAGATCTCGTTTGAGCGAGGTGACAAGTACAAGTTCGATTCATTTCCAGGTCTTGCAGAAGGATTAGTTGATAAGGCCCTTGAAGTGGGACAGTTGTTCTATCATGTCAACTGGACAGTCTCATGGAACATTCCTCATGACTCAGATGGCCCCAGTGTCCTCGATGGGAATTATGGAACCCAAGACATTCTGGAGCGAATTGACGATCTCATTGAAAAGGATATGCCCGATGTCCTCCAAACAGAGGCTTATGCAGACAACTTGGTGCTGATAACCGAAGCTGTGTTGACGCTACGCAACATGGTCACTCTGCCCGAGAATGCCCACAACATGTCTGACTTTCCTCCCATCAAGGACCTCATCTGCATTGTCCTGAACTTGCCACAGAGGGATTCGCTTGTGGAGTTGAAGCATCTCATTCTGGACATCGTAGAGCAGCTGACGCCATTCATGACTCTGGATTCAGATGACCCGCTGTATAGAACCTTGTTAACCCAAATGGCATCTGAAGACCGAGGTACCATTCTAACAGCTCTCCGAGCGCTAGGCCGCATTTCGATGAACCTCGAAGCCACAAACAAGTTGGGCAACGTGCCTGGACCTGTGCTTCAGCGAATTGCCAGCTGGCTACTTCTCAATGACGACGAGCTTATTGATGCCTGCCTCGACTTCCTCTATCAGTACACCGCCGTCGTACCAAACGTGGATACGTTGATTCGTTCGTTGGCGCCAGAGAACCTGGTCGACCACCTCGGTCGCTTGCTTGCTCACGGCGCACGAAAGACGCAGCGCGAATTCGTTCTTACGCCCGAACAACGAAAGCCTGCTCACGATCAAATTGCGCCTATGCCCGAGGATCTCTTGCAAGAGATGCTCAAGCTGGAAGAGCCTGACCGCGTCCACCGATGGGTCCGCTGCTTTTTCGAAGAGGACAACAGCTCTTACGTGACACAACTGGCTGCTTGGCAGGCGTACCAAACCGCCTTTGTTGGCCCTCTCAAAAATATTGGCCAGCCGCTGATTACTCCTGCCGATTTTATCAGAAACAGTACTTCTGTCTACAAAGATTCGAATGCGCAGGTTCTCAGGGATCCAGGCGACCCGCAACAGAAGTTCATCATCCATGGCATCCGTGCCAGGCCCAAGCCTCTCGGTATGGATGGCAAAGAGTACGGACGATGTCTGTGGGCCTCGAATCCCGATAACATGCTTGAGAAATGCGGTCATTTCTATATCCAGGCCGAAAAGATGTGGGAGCATATTCTTACAGATCATCTCCACGAAAAGCGCAATGAAAAGGGGCAGTTTGACAATGTTGAGAAAGAGTTTACCTGCACATGGGACCAATGCTCTCGTTTCCAGAAGCCTACCAAGCTTCGCCTTCAGGAACTCTCTCGACATATCAACACACACGTCTCTTTGGCACTGCCCAGTGAAGCGCATGGTCGAAAGTCTGAACGGTCTTGGATCGTCCCAGCCAAGACCATGACTGTGACCTTTGAGGAAACAATGACAGCACGCGACGAGCGGAATCCAAATCTCCCGCCCCAGGCTGCCGGCATCCCCCTCAGCGCTGCGCTGGTACTACGGAACATTGCGCGGAACGTGGTAAAAACTGAGGCAGAAGAAGAGATGGTCAAAAGGCAAGCCGAGACGGGCGAAAATGGAGGCTGGAACGAGATACTTTTCAGGCCACTTCTGCCACGCTTGTTTGAAATTCTTGCGGAAAACAGAGCCATGGTATGTTTTCTTTCCTCAACCTTCACTTCGAGTGTCCATTCTAACCAACTTTATAGAGCCCTTACATTTCATCATTGCTTGATCTGATTCGCGTTCATAACGAGGATCGTAGTCAATGATATATTCTCGTCAAACTAACGAGAGACCACGCGGGAGTGAACAATGCAGGACGAGGCGTTTAACGGAGAAGCTCCTAAGCTAATGTGGTGTTGAAAAGGGGCGTTGTACGCATATTCATTCACATGATAGCTTCCTTGGAAGGGTGGAGACTGAAGGTGTTGGCGTGGGATCATGTTGATTTTTGGAACGAATTACTTTGTAATAATACCCTGCCGGTGGGCGTTAGAGCCCCATCGGTCATTTATGAATGATAGATCGGTATACCCTGAGGGTCACAGGATATCGCCGGTGTCCACTCACGAGGTCTATCCTCGGGAGAAGTGCCTGGGTATCCAATCTATCATGTCTAGGCCATTAAATATCTTGATAGAAGTTTGCTCAACTAAGTAATTCGAGAAGGCAGCAACAACCGCCTGTGACTTTAATTTTTGTGCCTTATCTCCGAGTCGCCAGGCTGAGCGTCCTGAAGACTGAACTTCATGATCATGGTCATGCGAGGCCGGGCCGGTGTCACTATAAACTAATGCAAGGCTCGTACGAAATAGATGGGAACCGCATTGATGTGCACCAAGGAATATCGAGCTCTTTCCATGTGGCTGGTTAATGTCAATGGCTCAGTCTTGTGAGCTCTAGGGAGGACGGACCAGCATGCCCTTGTGTGAAGGGGAGGGCTAGGCTTCTGGGGATATTCTGGAACCCCAGCAGTTGCTTGGATCCTTGGCATTCACCCCACTACACGGTGCTGCAATGCTAGCTTCGAGAGCTTTAAGGGGGCCTGCGGGTAATATATTGCGTGCCGATGGATGTATCTACTCGTTTATATCAACGGAAATAACAGCTGACGCCATATTTGGAGGTTACATGCTCTACAGCTTGGCAATGCCTTTAACAAAGTGTAAAGTTTAACATCAAATTTTATACAAAACAGTTCAACCCTCTTTTATAAGCTCGTGCATAGGTAGTAAGCCCACACACGCGGCGTGGGATATTCTCATTCTGTTGCAGCGGCGTTCCCTTGCACTTCAGATCGCTTGGGAGTTACCTTGAGCGGTGGATAGATCAGATCAGTTGTAGACGAGAGCCACTGTGGGTCGTAGAAGGAGATCCAAGTCCGCTCTGTGCAGTGATATCGCTTCTTGACAGAATTCACAGTGGGTATCTATCCTCTTTTACGAGTAGAAACAAACACAAAAATCATCTGATGTTTCGAAATCATTAGCTTCGTTGAGGCATGATTAAAGTGCTAGAAATATTCACCAGGTTTGGATACACACCGTCTTTTGATGTAAGTCACGGAGATTTGGCTCCAAAAGACGAAGGCAAAGACTGTCGTCATAAATTAGAGATCACCACATTTAATAACAGAGTAATTCCGTCATTTCTGTGACTATCGATATCGACAAGAGTTGTTGGGAAATAAAGAAACAGAAGCCCCCCACTGACACAACTAAGAGGTTTTTGTCATTGTTTTTACTATCGCTCAGACCAAGCATCCGAGCAACGGAGAGGAAACAAACCCTCGAAAGTGGTGTGAGCCAATGAGTAGTCATTTTAGGTTAGTGCCAAGGTAGTCTTGGCAATTCTAGGTGTGACCTTGGTGGTTATCCAGAGATGGGATGACACACCGAATGTGAATATTTTCGATTTGTTGGTGTCGAATGAGGTGGGAACAAAGTTCATCCTTTAACTACGATATTACAAAAATAAAACACTAAAGTAAGACTCCTCTTTTGATATTTGTGTTGGATGAGCGGAGATACAATACGTGTCATGTCTCGAGATTTGTGAACACCAGACACTCTCACTCTCACCTTGAGAAACAAAGTGGTCTCGGTGAGGGCTGGACTGGATATCCTGACTCGGCCATGATGAGGGGATGTGCAAGGATTCGTGATACCCGGGATTAGAAAATGAAACCACCCCAACCTTCCAGGCCTTTGGTAGTTTGGTATGTTCTGGTCTGAGTTTCTCAGCTCGGGTCGAATGAATACCGTGGCCTGTTTTCTATATTTGTGCAAGGTTAAACTTTCTGTTTGGGTAGCGGTGTAACAGTGAATCAAGTGTCAAAGAATTCATCTGCCTAGGAACATAGTAACAAAGCCAAAACCTGCCCACACAACGACGCCGATGAATGACATGCCAACTACTGCAAGCCCCAGCGGAATATAAATGGGCCCGGCAACCATTGACGAATTGCTTCGATTCGATTGTGAGACGAAGTGTTTTTCTGTTTTGGTGTTGAGGCAACACTCATGCCACATCCGAGCAAAAAAAAAATCCTATTGCCAGGTGGCCAGGCTACCTTTTTGTGTAGTTGGACCACCATACCAAGCACAGAAACCTGCAGAGATCTAGAATGAAATTAGGCGGGGAAAACTCAAGACATGCCCCGGAACGCTCGGACTCAAAATCATAATGCATTGGCTTGTATTTGCAATCTTGAAGTGTTGACATCCGATCTTGGCCTACAAAAGATTTGTTGGAGATCCGGGCATCCATCTCCATATAAGCGCCCGTTGTGGGTGAGGTGGGGGGACCTAGGAATAGCTACCGAGAGAAGAGCTACCCCTGCAACGTCCCGAGAAGCTTAAGGAAGCATCGTGAACTTGGGGGCGCTTCCTTTCTCCCCGCGACCCGCCATAGCTCATGATAGCTCCAAACTCCCCACGCTTAAGTGATCTCCCACTCCACTTGGTGCGTCCAATCCCTGAAGCCCCCATGTGCTTGTTCTCAACTTTTTGCCCCGCGCTGTAACCCAACCGAAGATTTGGAAAGTTTTAGAAAAAATGGATGTGCAAAAGTGGCCTCAATAACGCCAACGCCTGGTTTCTATGACCGAGTTCGTGTCAACCAAAGACACGCAATGATGTCGTATTGTGCTCGTGTAGCGAGAGAGTTTGTAGGCGCAAGCCGAGCAAGGCAGGCATGGTATGAGATGGGAATGTGAGACGTGGTAGAATAATCAAAAGCAACCTCTAGACCGTCTCTTGAGAGAAGGGAGCTGCATATGCATATTTTGTCTGATGGAGTCTTGGGAATAATCTCAATAACCCCACGTTGTTATCGTGAGAAATGTCAGACCAGATGCGGCAAGATCCGGTTCAACTTAGCATTGGAACCCAGTTATCAATCGAATACCGTATGGAAGGTGAAGGTCATCGGTAGTGGTTGGCAGAATTTGAGTTGCATACCACAAAGGAAGGAACCATGTGTGTGTCTGGCTGTGACATAGAAGGAGGCAAGAGGAAACAACACCAACCTTCCTTATTATAGTATCAAACTTCACCAAAAGTAAAACATGATGAGAATTCAACTATCGCCCGCATCTGGCATTTGGATCATATCATAGGCCAACGACACGACACTCCTAAACGCCATTCAATCAATCCTCGGCACAGCAATGCGTGCCTGAATGCGCCTCAGCTGTGATCCGGTTCAATCTCTTGACGGGAAATGCAACAGCCCTGGCATCGACCCTGTCAATCGATCTTGTGACCATCACAAATCTCCATTCCGTCTCACATTGGACTGAACCCCCCCGGGTGATGCGACATCGGTCTCTTGTGTGTCTAGTCCAAGTTGTTGTGCTACGGTAGTGTAAGTTACCAAGTACTGCCCCTTTCTTAGACCAAGCTAACCAGCTTCTAATTCAGGCACATCCAGCACAAGGAGGCAGGTAGCCTACATACAGTACCTTTTTCCTTATTGTTGATACTTGCAATCAAGAGCTCACCTCACCGTCTTCCACCGAAGTCGGTCAAGAATTCTCATCCCTTGCTTTCCTACTTGTTTGCTGGCTTGCTTCCCCCAGAAAATTAGTAGGTAAGAAAGCGTGCCGTTCGTTGCTCCACCTACGCCTGCGTAATGTACGTATCACATCCGCCATTTCTATATAAATCCGTAGTAAGACTGGGCTAATTTCCATTGACTTTCAATCACATCCACGCACTTCCAAATTAGCTTCGCACAGCCCTTCTTACTCTGAACCATATTACCTTTTCAAATACCAACCTGTAAGTTGCCCCCGTCGTCCTTAACTCCATGTTGTCGTGCCAGAATTCGACGACAACGGCAACTAACAAACCTACCTTGTATAGACATCTCTGTTAGCTCTCTCCACACCACCCACCTACGTACGTAGGCGAGATATCTTTGTTGCATTTGCCACCGAGCTTGCAATCCCCGGATCCGAAGCATCAAGGCCGCGTCTCCGTCACCTAGCACAAACCGAGACAGCTCAAACAATTGCCGTTCTGGAGTCGCTATTGAAGAGCCCTGAAAATAGCACCGGTCCTCCCGCAATCACATAGCCTAGCAACAACAAAAACACTCCGTTTACAACTAAGCACTGCCCTGTCAGTCCTAGCCAAGTTTTCTCTACCGCAAGATCGGCATCGCAACACCAAATCTGATACTGGCCTTTGCCTTCATTCTCACTTCCGGTTCCACAGTTTTGTCTGCCCAGACCCCGCTGCCCACCCCCTTCAGCAAGCACTAAACCACCAGAGCCGCCAAAGTACAGCAGATCCCTTGATTCCAGCCCCAGCTGAAGTCGTTTATACGGCACCGTACCTTATCGCTTACCTTGCTACACCACACCCTTTTGTTCTCCTCACGGACATACCGCCACACTAAACTCTGCACCTAGCAAAGTCCCCTAGTCATTTGCTACACTCCAACTTTTCAAGAAGGAAAAAAAAAGTTTCGCCCCAGGCCTAGAGTTTTCCTTGTATCACTCTGCCATTCCACCTCCACCTCCACAACACACTATATCAGTGATTCACTTTCAGACCCACCTCCACTCGAGTATATATCGAGCTCCCTGTGCCCTTTCGACTCTTCTTTTACCATCCTCAGTCACTACACTCATACTCTTTCGCTTTAAGGTTCGTGTCTTCTCTCAGACCAACCTTTAATATATAACATCCTCTTCTCCCTATATCATCCCTATTATATACCAGTCCTTCATCACAACTTGCTCCCTTCACTTCAGCAAGCACCACCATGTCCTTCGCCGCTCGCAACGCCCTCCGTCTGACTCGGGCTGCTGCCCCTGTTCTCCCCAGAAACGCTGCCCGATGTTTCTCAGCCACTCGTGTGCAGCGTGTCAATGACACAAACATGAAGAAGAACGTGGTTCGTGAGAAGGAGATTCCCGTCACTGTCTATGCTGCTGGACAGGGTACCGGCGATAAGCACACAGTCAATGTATCCGAGGCTGCTGCTCGCATTCCCAACGAAACTCCTGTTCCTACTCCTGACAGCGATGTGGTTCAGCCTCTCACTCGCAAGACCTTTGAGCAACTTCCTCAGACAATGCGCAACATGAGTGTCTACGGAAAGACTATCTTGCTCACTGGTGCTGCCCGTGGTCTCGGAAACTACATGGCTCGCGCCTGTGCTGAGGCTGGTGCCAAGAACATCGTCCTCTTTGACGCCAACCAGGAGCTCGGTGATCAAGCTGCTGCTGAGCTTCATGACAAGACGGGCCTCCCTGTCTCATTCTTCAAGGTCGACGTCCGTGACGGTGCTGCCATCAACGCTGCTGTCGATGAGGTTGTTGAGCACTATGGTGCTCCTGATGTTCTTGTCAACTCAGCCGGTATTGCCGATTCAAACATTAAGGCTGAGACATACGACCCCGCCATGTTCCGTCGTCTCATCGACATCAACCTTACGGGATCTTTCCTCATGTCTCAGGCTGTCGGCCGTGCCATGATGGCCGCTGGAAAGCCTGGCAGCATCATTTTGGTTGCCTCTATGTCTGGCTCCGTTGTCAACTTCCCTCAGGAGCAGAGCTGTTACAACGCCTCCAAGGCGGGTGTCATCCAACTCGGCAAGTCCCTCGCTGCTGAGTGGGCCAAGTACGACATTCGAGTCAACTGCATCTCTCCTGGATACATGGACACTGCCCTCAACCGAGTGCCCGCTCTTGACGCACAGAAGAAGATCTGGAAGTCTCTGACTCCCCAGAACCGCCTCGGTAACGTTGACGAGCTCAACGGTCTCTGCATCTTCCTTGCCTCCGACTCTTCCAAGTTCATGACTGGTTCCAACTGCATCATCGATGGTGGTTACACATGCTACTAAGCAATGCCTGGATTTTACGAATAGCGAAGAAATGGTTTTTGGCAAGGGGTTTAGCAGGATACTGGGCGAAAGGACTTGCTTTTCTTTGTTTGGAGTTCAGGATCGGAACGATGACCTTTTTCTTTAGGCATGGGCCAAAACAAAAAGCGGTGGTATAACGATAAACTAGATGCAGCTCTGGATAGTATAGAGCAAAAGCTCGCCTGCATTAGACGCAGTGCAGCATGATCCTGAATAAGGATCAGAATTAATAGCTATTGGCACTTCAATCCCTTTTTTCTTATGCTCTCAGTGATATGTTTAGGGTAGATTTAGACTTTCGGGTAACTAATTAACGTAGATGGCATTGTGAGCGCTAACAAGTGTCGCTTAAATGGAGTCGAGGCAGATCGTGACTTGACAATTGATGGATGTCAAACCACGTGCAATCCAATCAGTGCCAACCCACCCTGCACGTCAATCGATCATCCCATGCTTCCGCGCAGCCAATCACGATACCAACTCCAAGTTCAAAACGGCAATACAACTTGAGCCAATGAGTTGGTCCAGGTTATGCTCACCGCTCCAACTTTCAAAGACGATCAAAACCGGGTCATGGAAATCGACCAGCCTTTTTTGTTATTTGGTCGCCAGCGCAGAAGGCGGTGGGGAACATCGTCTCATAGTACGTAGATAGCATGAAGGGGAGCAGAGGAACATTATGATTCCTTATCCGTGAGACATTAACAAGAGTAATGTCTTGGAGGACGCAGGAACCGAAACAAACGTGCAGATACTTGTCATGTGAGAGCTATATTCACTCAGGTACACGTACAATGATGATGAGTTGGACTCAGCTACTTACGAAGAACAACACATCCAAACAACACTCGTGACAGCAAATAAACCTAGACCAGCCACCTTCCAAGGATCTAATGCAGGACACCTATACCTGCCATGTCGTCAGTATCAGAACCATTGGTCACTGTAAGCCTAAGAGACGAAATCAATGGGTCAGTTTATTATCTTTAGACAAGGCTTCTTACGCTGTTTATTTTTGTACCCTAAACCTTAGAGGCCAACTCTTCTGCTACCCACTAGCTTGTATACACAGTATCTTGGCCAAGTTTGTTACGGACGACCCCGAGGTGCCACCGCCAGACCGCATCGTTCGCTGTCCCGGCTGATGAGACGGATAGTCTCAGGAGGTGAACATGGGGTATGTAATGCAATGACTCGGAAGAAGGCAAGTGTCTTAAGATGCGCGGTCTATAACTTCTCTCTCTCCTTCCTACCCAACTCTCCTATTCATTTTCAACTAAAGCATCATACCACAACAAACACTCATTTCATCAACCATCATCACTACAATCATTACCGATTCCTAAATCAACAACCAAACCACACTCCTTTTATCGTCAATACACCAAAATCAGCCAACATGCAACTTATCTGCCTTCCTACAATGTCCTTCAATCGCGCCGCTCGATCAATGCGCAGACGCCTTCTCGGCTCAAAGGCTTTCCTCCCTGCCAGCACCGCAGCTGCTTCAATTAGGAATTCAATACCACGGCCCCCGCCGTTCCACTCAAACTCCCACGGCAAACTCAAGCACCAAGCCCAACCTGCGGCTCTTGGTACAGTTGCCGTGCTTGGCAATGGACTTCCCCCAGGGATAGAGTCCTACACTGCCATGATGGAGGGCGAGGGCTGCTCAAGAGCCGGGAAGCATATAGGCTCTTTCTATCAGCAATGGGAACGAGGAAGCTTCATGATCAGAAAGAGCAAGATGATGTAAAACGGGGGCCGGCTAGGTCAACTGTGGAGGATAGTCACGATGATCTGGCCGGTTTGTTGATTTCGCGTTTTGGATTTCCATCAAGTGCTGGTTTACTTGTTGGCTGGGGCAGATGTTGATGACCGTTATGATTGTTACGTCAGTAAGAATAGACTTTTTAAAAAAATGATATCTAAATAAGCAAGCTGTTTTGTATGGTCACCTTGGACACACCTACACATTCCAAAATATCCACGGAGCACCAAGAGAATAGAGCAAAGCAAACGATTTTTTATGATTCGAAGCTGGTGAGGAGAGGGCCAGGTCTAGTAACGTAACAGACCCAACCTCGAGTGCGAACTCGATGTGCAAGAAACAGTTCGTATGCAGGGGGTATATCCAGCGTGTCATTTCTATGTGCTGCCAGGCATCATCATGGTGTCCGCCTGCTGGCACCTTTTTTCTGTTTTTTTCTCTTCTTGCCATGTGTCGAACTTTGGCGACTCCATGCGCATAACATAATCCGAGCCACCCAGCCCTTTGCGAGGCATGGTGACAACTTTCAACTTCAATATGCAAGACCTGCTATAATAGTTGAATGATTTGTGCAAGAAAATGATCATTAGATAGTTGGGAATCAAAATCGTGATCAGGACACATCAAGGTCCGCTTGATTTGTTCCAAGTCGTCACGAGACGACGGAACAGTATTGACGTATCAATACATCAATCACCGTCGTTTAAAATACGCTGGGAATCGGTAGAATATGCTCTCCCGTTTCACCGCGATAGGCATGTACGGGGGAGGAACGGTTCGCTCGGGGTGTACCTACTGCCCCTTGCGAGCCTTTTCTTGCGCCCTTTGTTCTCGAGCAGCTCGTACCAAGGGGGAGAGTTGGATAAGATCAACGCAGCCCTTCATGAATTCGTGCTACAAAGGAATTAGTATGATAGTCGTGAGGTTCATTGGATAAACTTACCCTTAGCAGATCATGAGCACTGGCTCGCTTCTCGGGGTCCACCTTGAGGGCAAAGTAGAGGAAGTCCTTGAAAACGGGCGACAGGTCCTGCTCATTCTTAATGTGAGGAGTGCCGTTGGTCGCAATCAACCAAAGAGCACGCAGAGGAGATTCGGTCAGGTATGGCGGCTCGCCTTCTATCATTTCGATCGCCATGATACCCAAAGACCAAATATCAACTTTGCGTCCGTACTCTTTTCGTGTGACAACTTCGGGAGCCATCCAGTATGGTGTTCCGACCATGGTCGTTCGCTTGTTCTGGGCCTCGTTGATAGTGGCACAGAATCCGAAATCGGCTACTACAGTTAGACATGTATCATACAGAAGCGAACGGGTTGGGACCTACTCAGTTTGATCTTGCCCTCCATAGACAGCAGAATGTTGTCAGACTTGATGTCTCGGTGGATGACACCCTTGGAGTGCAGGTGCTGCAGACCCAAAAGTGTCTCACGACACACTGAAGCAATCTGACCCTCGGACATGATGTTGAAGGTGACAACATCCGTAAGGCTGCCTCCCTCCATAAACTCCATGACTACCCAAAGCTCGCCGCCGCACAAGTAGCTGTCGATAAAGTTGACAATATTGGGGTGTGAGCTATCCTTCATCACAAGAATCTCGTTGATAATCAGGTCCTTCTTAGGTTGCTGCTCGAGGTTCATCTGCTTGATAGCTACCAGGCGGTTCGTGCCACGCTCATGACCAGTGAAAACGCCTCCAGAAGCACCTTGGCCAATCTTGTTAAACCCGCGGTAGATATCTCGAGGATCACCTTCACTGCAAATACGCTTAAGGGAGGCGATAATATCGAGGCCTGCGCTTTGACGGGCTCGGTGTCGTGGCCTGGCTCCGGGTACGGCTGCTCCAGGCGCTTGCTGGCGGGAAGCACTGTGCATGCCGTTCTGCTGACCATACCCAGGAGCTGCCTGTACGTTTGGACTCTGGTGGTGATTAGGAGTTCGCTTACTAGGAGCACGGCTAATTCCTCCAGACATGGCGGCCTGGGCCTGAGCCATGGCCTGTTCTTGCTGCTGTTGCAACAATTGTTGCTGGTAGGCGGCGGCTTGCGCCTGAGCGAGTTGTGGGTTGGGTTGGGGAGCAGTAGGGGCGTAGGTTGGTCCAGCCACGCGGGAGTTGGATCTCGAACGGTGCTCTTCGGGGAGCATGGGGCCGGCGTCCTTGGACACGCCGTAGGACTCGTCGCCTGACTGAGACATACCGATGCCGGAGTCTTTAGTTGCGTATGCGCCGTGAGGCATATGTCGGTTGCCCATACTGACGGGTGGCTTCGGGGCTGGGCGGCTGGGCATCAAGTCTTTACCAACCTGGCCTCGGGGCACAGGAGGTGGTGCTCGGGGATTCTCAAAACTTCCTTCATTATTGACAGTTGGAAACCTGGCGTTCGTAGGTGAAATATTGGTTGGTGACATACCCATATAGTTTGACGGGTACATGCCCGGTGATGCTGCGCCTGCCGGAGAGGTGGCATACTGACCAGCATGATGGAATTTCTCTAGGACTTGGTCCTCTGGAGGTCTCTCAGTGGTTTCTTTGTAGAACTGTAAAATATCAACCATAGTTTGCGGGTTCTCTCGTCGTTCCTTTTCAGGAATTCCACTTTCGTTGATAAGTCGCTGCCATTCTTTCGGCAAGCCCTAGGCGCTGTGAGTATGGACAGTAGTAATGACAAAGGAATACTGACTGTAAACTGGCCAGTGGAACTATCGTAGCCAACATGGGTAACGTGGACGGGATTTTCAGGCGCAGAGATAACTGGCTTCTTGGGCGATCCTACCAAACTGTTCATGAACCCAGAAAATCCAGACTTTTTACGTAGAACAGCAGGCTTGGAGTCTCTTCCATCGTCAGAATATCTTTTGGGGTTGACAGAGGGGCCATCCGTTGGCACCCTTGAGCCGAGGCCTTTCTCAGTCAAAGTCGAGTCCATCGCGGAGAAGCTGTTTGCGGTTCGTAAGACAGGGCTCGCAACGTTGACTTCTACAGGCGCTTTTACGATCTGAGGCGGGGAGCGATGACGGGTAGGGGCTTTCGGACTGGGAATCTTTATTGATTCAATACTGCTTAAAAGACCAGCGCCGTCGAAAGGAGCGCCGATCAAGTCGTCGTGAATAGCAGGGCTATCGAGTGGGCGTAAATGAGAATCGGAAAGACGGTCGGAGTGACGAAGAATAGGCGCCCAATGATTAGCGGGGGTAAAATCGCCCTGAGGTGAGATGGGCGATGGGACAGGTCTTAGGGTGTTGTTGGCGGATAATTGAGGATGAGATCGATCAGAATCTTGCCAGTCGGACACGGTCGCGGGGTTGGAGCGGGCTGGGGGAGCGCTTGGGGCCCTCTTCAGGCTCTGGGAACTGCGTTTGCTCTCGAGGGACTGGGCGTCGAAGGCACCACCATCGAAGCCAGATGAGGAGCGACCAAAGTAGGAGGGAGGTTTCTTAATAAGTTTGCGACGATGTGAAGTTGCGGTATGAGCAGACGCAGACGACGCAGAGGTATATCCGGGGCCGTCCATGATCCAACGGCAAGAGCAGCCTGGGCAAGTGACGAGTTGGGGGGGGCCCTCGGGGCTAAGAAAAAAAAGGCCTTGCTTGCCTTGTGGACGGCTCGGGCCAATGTACCTTTACTGTACTGTACTCCAGTTAGGTGCTGATTTTTTTTTAAGGGACGGGACTGGACTGGACTGGATGGATGTGATGGGTCAAGCAGGTGGAGGAGGACTAAGCAAAAGCCGAAACACAGGGCAGGCAGGGTGTGTGTGCAAGGAATAGAGGAAGAGGACAGGACAGGACAGGATAGGATGCAATGCAATGTGGTGCGTTGCGGTGCGCGCAGGTCCGGTTTGGGTCTCTGTTTAGAAGCACCTCGAGCTCTTTCAGAAGGATAATCAAGGGGGGAGACGAACC
Organism: Fusarium venenatum; assembly: GCF_020744135.1. Lineage (NCBI taxonomy): Eukaryota > Fungi > Ascomycota > Sordariomycetes > Hypocreales > Nectriaceae > Fusarium > Fusarium venenatum. Next base: position 6,374,730 of record NW_027072131.1, read on the forward strand.
AACGATGCAGGCCAAACAATAGCAAGGCGAGGCAGGGCAAATGCAAGAGTAGACGGGGGGCCTGGGGACACAACGCGGGGGTGGTGTGTGGTGTGTGTATTGTAGAGCCAGCCTAACGTGCGTTATAGTAACGTATTGTATTGTCCTGTAGTGTAGGTATTGTATTGTAGTGTATCCGTAGCTGTTGTATTGTATCGTGTCGTGTGGTAGCGTTTAGACTGGCGCCGATGGTCCTGCAAGGGAATTTCTTAAATTACTTGCTTTTGGTTTGCTTCGTTTCTGTTTCGCAGTGATTTTGCTTTTGCTTTTGGTTCTGTTCTAGGAAATCTGCCCGGTGACTTCATAAGAAGAAAAAAAGGGTAAGCTGGGATAGGGATAAAGTGGGTTGGGGAAATCAAGTTCTGGGGGAGGGAGGGAGGGAAGAAGAAGCATAAAAAGCAACAGGCAAAAAAGCGAAGCAAAGCAAAGCTGTAAAGACTCACTTACTCACTCCTTCTTCACTCACACTGTGTTGTGCTATGTATTTTTCCAATTCAAGGGGAACAAACAAATGAACAAGAAAGGGTGAGAATGAGAATGAGAGAGCGTGAGATGAATCGGAATGCGGGAGTGGATTGGGTTGCGGGACGAGATATTACACTGTAGCATCATGTATGGAGGGGGGAGGTCCTCCCGAAATATTGTGATACAAACGGCGGGACCCTCAATTATTTAGGTACAGTGGAAGATGCTCACTGTGCTATGCTGTAGAATCATGGAATCTATCTATGCCTTATTACTGCAGTGCTGGCCAACTGCCCGATGCCCAACCTTGTTAGTTGATGTAAGCCTTTGCCATCATGGCATCAGCAGCTTTTGCCGCAAACTACGGGGGTGACACGGTCACCAAAAGTTTTACTAAAAAAGGAACGTTTTCTTGAATCAACGAACTGTTCCAACAACCTACGCACTGGAATTGGGGGTCTTGATTAGCGAGGTGGTTTGGAAACAACCTAGACATGTAGACAAGGCCCATGCTCCAAAATGAAGGGTTCAGCATGTGGATGATTCAACGTCTGAGCGATAGGAGGATACCAATTAACACTGGTAACTTGAAAACGGTTGTTTGATAAGGATTTCTTCCTTTTAAATGACTCTGGAGTCAAGCTCGTTGTTCAACAAGTACCCTCAACGCTCAGTCGTAAATCACCTAATTGGGTTTATGATAGGCAGGGCACCGAATAAATGGCTTGGACCCTAGACCCCAGCGCATTGGCATTAGCATTGGGTTAAGGTAGGTACCTGCTAACGCTAGGAAAACGTACATGCAGTCCGAGTGGTACTTTGGATCTGCAGAGCGGGCCACTCAATGCAAAGGTACCACATCGTTCCTTGGCAGACGCTGTTCTTTCTGCCCTGCCCTGATAGTGACTTGGTCAACTCCAACTCCCGTCCATGGAAGTCCCTTTTCCCCTTCCAACGTTCTCCCCCACCCCACTATGACTGCAACGCCATTGACATCCATTGGATCTGTTGTCCCTCGGGCCGTTGGCGCGACTCGACAGTGTGAAAGCCTCTTGCCAGCACTTGGTGGTTGGACCAGCTATCAACCATGGACCATGGGCCATGGATGGTATTACTGCATCCTGTCTTTGCCTGTTTCCCCCTGAGCGCCTCGCTCACTGACTGACTGGTGGGAACCTCAGAATGACGACGTAGGGCGGGGGATCAGATATCTGCTGATTGATGAATCATCCCGCCTTCTTTGGTGTTTTGCACTGATTAAAGAGCCGCAATCCTGACACACGATGGCTGCAAAAGGGAGAGCGTTTGAGAGTGAACACTGACTGGCACTACATACAAATAAACAAGTAAGCGGGATTCATCCAGTCCATCTGTTTCCGGTTGAACCACTACATGTCAGTCACTCACCTACCGACAAGTTTCAGTGAATCAATGACATGTCTTGGCTACATACGAAACCCGAAGAGATCCATATCTACTATGATAATGATTGGAGGTACCTACCGCTCACTTTTAGCGTGATTCTTCCTGCTATTAAAAGACTGATAGTAGCAGTATTATTACCAACATCACATCTTTGAATCAGCCGCGCCCAAATTGGGAGCATTATGTCATCCTAAACAATTCCTCGTTCGTGGAAAAGCATGTAGGGCCAGGGTAGGATATTAGACCAATATCAATATGAATGACCACGTAATGATTCAATATCTTCAACGAATTCACCCTGAACAAGATCTAATTCCGATATTGGTGGATAATCAAACACCCTGCATATTCTACTACATGCGCTATACCATACTCACTTTTCTATGCCGGGCACTGTGGTTCTTGAGTCCACTCCGACAAAGCTTGGTAACCAGTCACATAGCCAGCCAGATGAGATATGTAACTCTTCCTCAGTCGCAACCTCATCTCTCACTTCATAACGATCAAGTGTGAGTGGATTTTATCGACATATACCTCTCAAGATAGAGAATGTTCACGGCATCGAGTGGAAGCTAGAAATCAAAGTTTGGCCAACCAAGTTGACCCTCAACCAATCTCAATCAACTCCATTCTTCCTATAGTAGACTAGCACAGGCACAAGCCCGTCCTCGTGGGTCAGGGATGCTCGTGGCTGGTGGAGACTACAGACGGTTTCGAACAAGCTCATGGGAATCAAAGCAGGCACTTGATGATGTGTGATGTGATGTGCCTGTTCGTGGCTGGCTGGCTGGCCTTAGTCTGACTAAACAAACCCGCTGCGCTGGCTCTGATTTCCGTCAGGCGCTACCTGTAGGCCCATCGACGACTAAGCTAGTTGATATCTGCTCCATTAAATGATTAGTTTGTCGCCTTGGTTTCAATATCTCAGTTGAAGAAAAGAAAGAAAGAAAAAGTATTAAGTGCGGGGCTTCAACTAGAAGCCGAACCGCAATGTTGCGCCCAGGAACTTGGTTAGTCTACCTGGTATTCGTAATAAGTCAGTGCATGCATTTGATTGTTGGTGCTGTGAGACCTTGCTTCTTCGACTTCTTACACGGCATCTCACCTGGTTGTTAAACTGAGAAAAAGCAAGACGCCCCCGATCTGACGGTGAATATCGGGAAATCGGACTTCAAGATAACCTTTCTTTTTCTCGGCTGCTTCAATCTCTAAGCGAGCTGTTTACCACTCAACTTAAATGCCACTACGTCGTCCAATGGCCGTTGAAGCCACCAATATTCCAGGGCTATGGCTGGTGGCTTTCTTTCCATTGATGGCGTTTCCAGCCTTCCAAGTGCAAGTCACTGAAACCTCAACATCAAAAGACACGCTATGGACCTGGAACTCCACCACATTGTAACTTGTCTTCCCCAGCATTTTAATGAGGCATTGGTCCATTCCATTGGTTCTGCTGCACTGAAGGGTCTCATCATACATAAATACTGAGACATACGTGAGCTGTAGGCTGGGCTGGGCTGAGTTGGGTTGGGTTAGCAGGCAGATTACATGGGGCTGCTTCTAACAGCAAACAACAGGTACCCAAAGTCACTAAAGTACAGGCTGATGTGGCTTACGTTTCAGAACTGATGCTCACTTCACCATTCAACTACCGCCGGGCGACCTTTAATCTCGATCTTGAACCAGAGCCAAAAGAAAGCCTACTCTCAATCAGTTCATTTCTGCAGGTTTCACAAAAAGTCTGCAAAGCTGACAACGCCGCGAGGGATGCAAATTCCTAACCTCTCATCTTTTCGTTGGCCGGTGCTGTTTAATTGCCCCGAGTACCAGGGGCCAACCTTGCACCACTTGTGGAATTGTTCATGCTCTCGAAGATCCGGGTCAACTCGCCGCCTGTCCGCTTCTCACGACAGGATACCCCTTGGTCCATGGCCCGTCGTACAACTCATCCAGACTAATGACCAGCACTGATCGTAGGAATGCCCTCCTGCAGTTAACTAAATTGAAAAAATGTGTACAGCGCATAGGACGTTGATCGGAACGAACTCGTGTGGAGTCTTTCTCTTGGCTTTGTTGTCTTTTGCATACGTGTCCGTGCCTGTTTGCCTGTATTTGAGGCGATCGCCGACTAGATATCACAACCTGGACAGGTTCGTGGCAAAGAGGCCTATGAGCCTCTCCAACAACCGGGTTATCACTTGACATGATAACCTTTCAATTGTCCGGAGAAGGGAAAGTCTCTAGTTATCTCTAGCTTTGACATAGAATCAACGTACATCAGCGAATGTGGCAGAGAAAGTCTTGCAGAGTGTAGCCGCGGGGCTGAAGTTACTCACCATCCAGAGATGTGTGTGAACAACCGTGCCTCACACTTCTTGCCGCCCAAACCTTCATAGAGGCTAGGGAGCAGCCGAAGCCTCAGTGCCTCAAAGGATCCAAGCGACAATTTGAGCATGTGGACATATGTTGTAAACTCTCATATAAGTGAATCAGCCAAGGTTTTTTCTACGGAGGCCCGTAAACACTTATAACCCATGATTTTACCTTACCCCTACGTAACAGACGGGAAATACCTCCAAATTCTCACAGTCTGCCAGGCATCACATCACTATACCTCAAAAGGACAAGGTGTACTGTCTCCATTCAGTACCTGCAGTAGCTGACAATGCATCGCGGAGAACGCGGCATCTGCAGACTGCCTGCATCAAGCTCGGCAGTGTCTGACACGATAGTTCGACCGGAACACCTTCACTCCGTGATATGCTGTGTGGGTGGGCTTTTAAGGGATGCGAATGCAATGTAACAGCAGTGTAGAAAAAAAGGTTAGTAGTAGTAGCTGCAGGTTCATTAAAGTTGTGAATCATAAGCTGCTTGCCTATCTGTACGCGAAAAAGTATCATCGACCTGATATTGCTATCAAGATCAGTTTTTACAGCTCAATCTAGGTCTTGGCTGTGCCATCCATGATTTAGTGATGCACCAATGTGGCATTGGATTAGCCAAGATACCAGTGCTGCCTCGAGAGTTTGTTGAGACCGAAGGTTGGTTAACAAGCCTCAGAGTATTAAACGTCAATGGCTAGAAGTACGAAAGACGCATTCTAGTAAGCCAGTTTCTGCTATTTAGACTATGCTCATGAGTAGCTTTACCTTTATACCCTAAAGCTTAGAGTAACTTTTCTGTTACTTTAGGACATATTAGACAAGTGCCTACACGTAACTCGTGCACATTTGGCAGACGTATTCTTCCTTTCAACCAGTAAATCAGTTATTGTAGTGACACGCATAGGGTAGCAGATGTCACAGCATGGGAATTGTGGTAGCACAACCGAGCTGGTGATTAAAAATCTTAGGATAGACTCAGATAGGATTGACAACATGGTTATCGCTAAATTTAGGAACAACATTTATTAGTAACTCGAATCAGTTACAGAAGGTTAAGCAGTAAGTTTTTACTATCGCCTTCTAAAAACTTCCATTTATCAGTCCACCCAACCTCTTGACACAGACGTGGCGTCTATCACTTAAGGCGTAGCGCAGAGTATACCGAAAAGTCAAACAAACTCACTTTTTAAATAATAATAAATATATAATCATTATCAAATTAATTTGAAGACATCGCCAGACAAACTTGCACCACACTCATATGTTTTCCCCCGTGATTGTCTAAACCCCACTTCCCCTTTTTAGCTGTGCCTTCCAAAAGACGCCTAGCGCCCGCTACCTCGGACAAGCTTCGCGTAAATTCTAGGTGAGTCTAGGTCTGGCGCTGGATCCCTGCAGTTAAGGGAAAGGTGGCCTACTGGAGCTACTTACTTTCGTGGGGAGAGACACCGTCTAGAGAAACTTCCACCTCACCCTCTCAACTTGTCCAACAACAAATCTTTCTTCCTCCTCTTCAATCCATCTTCCCTCCGAGTCCGTCGTCTTTTCGATTTACGGTCTCTAGCACAGCTCTGGTTCTTCCTCCTGGTTACCGGTTTACATCGTCTGCTGTCTCTTGCACAATGTTCTAGAGGCAAGACTCGCTATACATCTGATCATTCCTCCTCTATCGAACATTCTATTTTCTACGACCTTGTCTGGCCGCAAGCTTCATTGCTCCCGTAGCCAATCGAACTTGGTAAGCATCATATATACACCATTCCTCCAATTGGTTTGCTGTTTATTCTGCAATGGTCACTTTCTGACCTCCAACATCAGCTCACCTATTATCCCTACCGACTTTAGCTTCACCGACCCAAATACAACCTCTTGCAATGGCTTCCGAAGCTCCCACCGGCGAGCTCTCTGCTGCTCAGAAGCTCATGCAGAAGCATGCTGAGGCTCCCCACCATGTAATTGTCGAGGACGTACCTGATGAGGACCTCCCCATCCGTTCTCCTGCCGAGGCCTCTAGCTCTGCCGAAGCTCCCGCTCCCACTCCCAAGGCAGCTCCCAAGCCTGCTTCCAAGACTCTCGATACTCAATCGCATGAGTTGTTCCCTGAGCTTGGTGCTCCCAAGGGCAAGTCCGCCAACGTGGCGCCCATCTGGGGAGCTAAGACCGCCAACGGCGCCACCTCTAACGGTGGCTCTCGTTCGTCTACTCCTGCATCTGGAGCTGCTACTCCCAACAAGCCTATGGTCATTCCTGGTCGCAATGTCGAGACCGTCACTCTGGATCCCCAGTACATCATGGGTCGTGGCCAGCTCAAGAGGCCTATTCCTGATATCATCAAGGATATCAACCGCAGGTCTCGTGCCAACGTCACAATGTCTACCTCTACCAACGGCCGCTACAAGTTTGATGCTACTGGTCCTCAGGATGTCGCTCAACAGGCGCTCAAGGACCTTGTTGCTCAGATCGGTACTCGAGTAAGTTTGCTTCCCTCCATATTGTATACTGGACTAACACCTGCCAGACTGCCATCAAAGTTCCCATTCCCCAGTCGACTCGTGCTCACATCATCGGCAAGGGAGGTTCCATGATCAAGGCCCTCCAGGAGAAGACCGGTGCCAAAATTCAGCTTCCCAAAGTCGACGAGAACAACCCCATCGATGAGGAGGATGACGATGCTACCATTGATGTCACCATTGAGGGTAATGCCCTTTCTGCTGCTTCTGCCCGAGATGAGATTCTCAAGATTGCTGGCGAACGATCTGCCAATGTCCAGACTAAGGTTCGGGGCATCCCCGCCGCTTTCTACCCCTTCATTGCTGGCCGCGAGAACGCTTTGGCCCAGGCTCTTGAAGATGACAACGGTGTTCAGATCCGAGTCCCTCCTATTCAGGCTTACTTCTCAGGCCAGAACCCTGTTACCGCTGTTCCTGACCAGTCTCCTGTTTTCGCTCCTGCTGGCAACGACGAGAGTCATGTTCAGCTTGCTGGTGATCGCGCTGCTGTTCAGAAGGTCCGCGCCGAGATTGAGCGTCAAGTTGCTGAGCTCCACAAGCAGCTTGCCGCCGAGCAGTTGGCTATCCAGCGCGGCCGTCACCAGTTCATCATCGGTGACCGAGGTGTTCCGGTCGACCAGTTCTTCGCTGACACTGGTTGTGCCATCTTGCTACCTTCCGACGAGGATGACGACACCGTCACCGTAATTGGACCTGCTGACCAGGTTAACGCCGGTCTGGAGAGGGCTATGGATCTGGCAATGGGTATGCAGATGTCCAACTTGGACATTGCTCGATTCCACCGTAACGCCCCCGGTGGTGCTGCCATTCACGCTGGCAACGTTACTCGATATCTGCGCCAGCGTAAAGAGATTGAGCGCCTCGAGAAGATCTACCACACCCATATCAACACCCCTTTCTCTGAGGGCGGCGCTCTCCCCTGGGAGCTTTACTCTCGTGAGGGTAAGAACGCTATTCGTGCGCAGTCCGAGATCACCGGCATTATCAACGCCCAGCCTCCTTCTCGCATGACCTCAATCCCCGTCGACCCTTTCTTCCACCAGCATCTCCGTAACAACATCACCGGACAGGTCAAGAGCGACTTCGGTGTCCAGGTTGTCGTGCCTGAGGCCTCCGAGGGCAACGTTCCCGTTCTCCTTGTTTTCGAGGGCCCTGACCCTGCTGATGGCCCTTACCAGCTGCCTCGCACCAAGCCCTCAGATGCTGATGTTCGAGCTTTCAAGAAGGGACTGGAAGAAGCCCAGAAGCACATCCTTGACCTGATCAATAAGCAGGAAGCCATTACCACTGCCACTCTTGATGTCCCGGCCAAGTTCCACGAGAGACTTCGCCGATTCATCAAGAAGGAGCAGGAAAGCCGAAAGGCCGACCAAATTCCCATCCGTGTTACCAAGGTCGGAACAACCATCACGCTTCGTGGCCCTGCCTCTGCCGTCGAGTCTCTCGCCGCTAAGGCTAACGCCTTTGTTGAGCAAGAGAAGGAAGACGAGAAGGAGCGTGGATTCACCTTGTCTTTTGACTTCCCCCAGAAATTCGCCAACCACCTGATTGGCAAGGGTGGTAGCAACATCCGCGAACTTCGAGACCGCTTCGATGTCGAGATTCAGGTTCAGGATGGCAAGGTCGAGCTCAAGGGTCCTAAGGCTAAGGCTGAGACTGCTCGCTCCCACATTCAGAGTCTTGCTCGCACACTGGCAGATGAGACGACACACACGCTTAAGATCGACCCCAAGTACCACAGAGAGTTGATTGGTGCTCAAGGAAGCCAAATCAACCGTCTGCAGACCCGCTACAAGGTCCACATCTTCTTCCCTCGATCTGCAAAGGCTGCGGACGAGGAGCAGTCCAACCCTGATGCTGAAGAAGGTGCTAAGCCCCGACGACAGCAACCTGCTGATGAGGTCATCATCCGAGGTCCCAAGAAGGGCGCTGACGAGGCCCGCGATGAGATCTACTCCCTCCACAAGTACCTCGAGGAGCACTCAGCAACTGCTACTGTTGCTGTTAAGCAAAAGCAGGTTGGATCTCTGATTGGCCAGGGTGGCGCTGCTCTTGACGAGCTCCGCCAGGCTACTGGTGCTAGAATTGACGTGCCCCAGGACCGGGACACCGAAATCGTCGAGATCCAGATCAAGGGTACCGCTTCACAGGTTGCCAAGGCCAAGAAGGTTCTCGAGGAGAAGCGAGCCGTGTTTGACGACACTGTGGTTCGAACTCTCGATGTTGAGAAGAAGTACCACAAGGCTCTCATTGGTGCTGGTGGTAAGTTTCACTCCTTGATGTTTAGTCAAACGTTTACTAATTCTCACAGGCTCCAACCTCCGGGACATTGTTGTTAAGGCTGGTGGCTCCGACGACCGACGAGAGCTCGCCCGCACCATCCAGTTTCCCAAGCAGGAGGCTGATGGCAACACAATCAAGATTGAGGGCCGCACTGATGTCGTGGACAAGATTGTTCAGCGCATCCAGGAGATCGTTGGCGAGCGTGAGAACCAGGTCACTGAGGTTGTGGATGTTCCTATTGAGAACCATCGCTCCCTCATTGGTCGCGGTGGCGACACTAAGCGTCAGCTTGAGGCCAAGTTCACCGTCTCCATCGATGTCCCTCGACAGGGTGATGGCAAGACCGGTGTCAAGCTGACTGGCCGACCCGAGAACGTGGCGAAGGCCAAGGAGCACATCCAGGGGCTTGTTCAGCAGCAACAGGGCGAGACCATCCAGGTTCCTCGCAACCTCCACCACTCCATCTCCAACGGTGGCCAGTTCTTCCGTCAGCTTCGAAACAACTACTCTGTTACTGTTGACCACGCTGGTCAACCTCTTCCCGCCAAGCCTGACTCTTCTACTCGTTCCAACGTCGGAGCTCTGCCTCTGATCACTGACGATGACGATGCCAGCTCTGAGGCTCACTCGTGGAAGGTTGTTCAGATTGATGCTGGCGATGATGGTGATTTCCCCTGGGTTCTTCGCGGTTCATCCGAGAATGTCGAGAAGGCCAAGGATGCTATTGCCAAGGCCCTCGAGCAGGCGAAGAAGAGCGACGCTACCGGTTATCTTGTCCTCCCCGACCCTCGCACTTACCGACATGTCATTGGCCCCAACGGCTCCAAGGTCAACGCTATTCGCAAGGAGAGCAACTGCAAGATCCAGGTCCCTCGCGACCAGGCCAAGGATGAAGCCATTGAGATCGTTGGAACTAAGGAAGGAGTTGAGCGGGCCAAGGACCTTATCCTTGAAGCTGTCCGAGAAGGCAGCAACAAGGCCTGAGAATAATGATTTACGGGTATTGTGATGATCCGTATCATGATCATGACAGCATACGGAGCATTGCTGGGAGAATGAATATTCGAAATAAAAGCAAAGTTTCAAGTTAGTAAAGTATTAATATGAATAAAATAATGATGTATTGTCTTTGCTCTATTGGACTTGAATCGCATGCTGATGTGTCTCTCTTATTCGTGTTCGTAACTCGCTTGGTTGGAAATTACCTTTCTATGTATCAATTAAACTATCACGTGAATGCCATGAAGCTCCCAATCTATAGGACCATACTCCGTGAGGCACTACGTAAGACTTGTTAACATCTGCACACCGCCCACCTACATATCAGAGTTTCTCGTATATTGCAGGGCTCAAGTCCTCTATTGCAAAACTCATATTCCAGACATTGGAAAGAAAATCGCATAAATGGGTTCCCAATTGATCCCTGCTACAGCCCCCTGGGACGCAGTCTCAGCCCAGGAACAACTCTTTGTCTTAATCACAGGCGCCAACAGGTTTGCTCTACCACCTCCTACTAAAAATGTGTCTTGAACTAACAATTGCCAAAGCGGCATCGGCCTCAGTATTGGAGAACGACTCATCGACGAATTTCTCGCTACACGATCTTTGCGCTCGCATCTTATCCTCATCCCCACCACACGATCCAAATCCAAGTCCTTGCAGACGATCAAGGCCCTTCGCGACTATGCACAAAAGGCGGCGCAGACTTCCAAAGCACTACAGTCAAGAGTCGGAAGCTCGTATCGTTGGCAGGACACTGTTGCGAGAGTGCATGTGTTGAGCTTGCAGGTTGACCTTTGCGACCTGCGTGGGGTATACGCCTTTGCAGATACGCTGGTCCATGGGCCAGTGAGCAACCCTGAGGGATTGGAAGGCGAGTATCTTAAGAATGTGCGCATCCCGCGGTTGGATACTGTGGTTTTTAACGCTGCGTATGGTGGTTGGTCAGGGGTCAACTATCCCAAGGCCATATGGGTTATCTTGACCGAAGGGTTGGTGCAGTCCGTCACCTGGCCGAGTTACAAGATGGCGCTTCCTACAGCCCGCTTGAATGATAAGGTTAATTACAACTACGTGAGTTCAATTCTGGATATGAAGAGTTTAATTGATTAACACTGTTTAGCCCAAGGAGCCGCCGCTGGGTGAAGTCTTTACGGCATGTGTCTTTGGCCACTACGTATTAGCTCACGAACTTCTTCCTCTGCTCTGCCGTCAATCCGAAACCGAAACACCAGGTCGTTTGATTTGGTCTAGTAGTCTTGAAGCTATTGGGCGTGTTCTGGACATGTCGGATTTTCAAGGCTTCAATTGTGAGGGCCCGTACGAATCCGCCAAGCGAGTGACAGATATTCTTTCCCTTACTGCGACCCTCCCTGCCGCTCTACCGTCATCAAATCGTTTTTTCACCCCTGACGATCCTGCTGAAGCCCGTGCCAAGCCCATCCGGCCACGCATGTATCTCACTCACCCGGGTATCGTTGCCAGTACACTGTTCCCTGTCCCTTGGTTTTTCATGTGGGCGTACGAGCTTGCGCTCTTGATAAGTCGTTGGATCGGTTCGCCTTGGCACAACACAGACAGCTATACCGGTGCCAAGTCGCCTGTCTGGATTGCCCTACAGGAACAATCTGCGCTTGACGAACTGGACGCTGAGCGCATCAAGTGGGGCAGTAGCTCAAACCGTCACATGCAAGTTGAAGTTAAGAAGACAGAAGTTGAAGGATGGGGCTGGGAGGGCAAGGTTGAGGATGCGGCGGCTCTAAATGCCGATACCGCTGTTGGTGTTTTCAAAAAGACGGTTGGGCGTAAAAGGGGAGCTGTTGACGTGACCAAGGAAGATATCATCAGGTTTGAAGAATTGGGTGCTGAATCATGGAAGAGAATGGAAGACATGCGACATGAGTGGGAGGAAATTCTTGGCGTCAAAAAGGCATAGGGCGGTTCTGGCAGCAAAAGATACAATACAGGTAAAGGACATCCGGCGTTGAAATAGAAAGGGAATGGGTATATTGCGACAATGACAGGCAGAAATGATTTCTGTAAGAATGACATTAATACTAGTAGTAGCTCCCAGTGTTCATCCTTTGAACGCCATGCTTGAAATCAACATTGAGACATGCCTCCTTACGAAACAAACCCCTCACGGGTTGGTAGCCACGGTAGTGTTCGATCGATTCTGTTCATCAGAACGGATGCGACGTAGTGCCGTCTTGTGCTCCCGGCCAAAAAGTCCTAGGCACAAGGGGAGGGGCACCACGGCAAGAGCTAGGACCGCTTGGAAGACCAATGCGTTCTTCATGTTCTTTGGAGGATTGGCATCTTTGCCCGCTGCAAGCGCATCACTAACAATGATGAATATAGCGCCAAAGAGCTGACCCATAGCCCATGCCACGGTTGAAGTGACCTCGGGGCTGAGTGGATGGCTCAATTCGATAAGGAATTCGAGTGCGACAGGGACCAGTGAAAACGAGGAGGCACCCAAGATAGCGAGGACCACGTAAGGGCCGGCTACATCCCTGGTTTCCGGCATCCAAATAAAGACCAAGTAGCTGATACCAACGAGAGGGACGAGGATCTTGAGTGTCAGAAGAAAACTCTTTGTGCGATCAATGATCGGAGAAGATATCGCGGATGCAACAAGACCAACGACAATCAAAACTGCACCACCGATACCAGCTTCGTCATCACTAATGCCATAAGGTGTGAGCATTTGATTGAGGAGAGAAGAGATTGAGTTGAAGAAGCCGACATAGACGCCGAATGGAATGAGAATCAACCAAATTTCCAAAGAACTGCTCAGAACGCTGATGGACTCCCGGAGACTGAGCTTTGGGGTCTCAGAAGCAGGGCCAACTGGCGTAGGAGGGCTTGCAGGAACAAGGAAAGCTGGAAGGGCACAGACAGTTGACTATACCTGTTAGTTGGGTTAAGTTGCACGCAAAAGGAGAACCTACAATGATGGAAATGTACAGGACCATGCTGGAAACATCACCAGATTCCTTCACCATGAATGGTGTAATGAGCTGTCCGATTGCTGCACCAAATGGGTTTGCCAGACTCGTCAGAGCTGTTGCGGCAACACGGCCACGGTTGGTGAACCACAGATCCGAGTATCGAGTTGGTGCTGCAAGGATAAACGGCTGGGCAAAGCCAATAACAATCTCTCCAGCCATGGCACAAGCGATGTTTCCGCCGCTAGTTTTAGTAGAACCAGCATATCGAATCCAGTTGCCGATGAGGATGAGGACAGCAGATGTCATGAAGGCCAGCTTGGGGCCTCGATGAAGGATGGCAATGCTGATAGGGAAAACAGCAACAAATGCGAGGAAGAAGGCGGTACTGATCCAGTTGATAGTCGATTCTCGGACATTATAGTACTCGGCAGCGTGTGATGCTACTGGTGCAAATGTCATCCACTATGAATTGAGTCAGCATGCATATATGGTGATTCGGTTAGTGGTTGGAACTCTAATCTTACATCCCAAGACACAATAATATTCATCAGCGTAAGCTGAGCGAGGCCAAACCATCGTCGTTTGTATGTACGGTACTCGGTTGAGGTTCCTTGGCGAATGCTACCTCCCTCGCCATCACCGTCACCGTCGCCCGTTTCTCTGGCCTCACGAAGGGTGAAGTCACGCGAACCGAGCTTCTGTTTGCGCCAAAAGCGAACGCCAGCGCCGTCGCTGCTCATGATGTCGATGGTTCAAGAATGCCTTGTGTTGGAGGTTTGTTTGTCGTACGTTGTTTCCAAGTCCAAAGCGAAGATGCGAGAAGGTGGAGTTTAAGAATTGCGTGGAGAGGAGAGGGCGTTCTAAGTAATCGATTGGCGACGTTGATCAGTGGTGACAGGGACAAGGTTGCAGCGTGCGGTTTCGTTGCCAGTGTCGGCCAGTGTCAGTATCAATGCCCAGAGACAGCCAGTGCCAGTGTGGTGCTGGTGCTAGTTGCAGTTTCAAGAAGCCCAGCAAGTGAGGGCAAGCTCATATAATGCCCGACTATGGCGGCATATATAAAAAGAGTGTGTGATTCAGTGTTGGCGAATAGATGTGGAAAGATGAATAGCAATTTGTTGAAAGAAAAAGGAGTCTCAGCAGATGATCAAAGACTAATCTTCAACACTACCGTATCACCTCACAATCTTCAAAGTCGCCTCACAAGAATGTCGTCTTTTCCGAGCGGATCCTTCGGTTGTTGGTTCAACCCGACAGTTATTAGGTACTTGACGGTTGATTGCCAGAGCTCCTCGTCTCGGCCGGAACTTTCACCTGAGCATCTAATTAGGGGTACTTTGACTGACGTGATGGGTCGATCAGTTGTGGGCGGTTTCAGCTTGGCGATCCTAGTAAGAAGGAAGCATTGAATATGGAGTCGACGGATAGTTTTAGTTGAACAAGAAATAAAGATCTTATTCTTTATCAAAAGAGGGGGGTTACTCATTCTAATCTATATTGGAAGGACACTGCTCGGATCTCAACTGCCATTAAACACGAAAACCCTGGAAAAGTCGCCCTTCCACAACAGGAAGCAGTGTGGTACCTTTGCTATCACCTGCACTTTCCATGAATCTGTTTCGAGTTCGACAAGCGACGCTAGCGGTAACGGCTTAAAGCTCCCGTCAATGATAGGCTGCTTCAGACCAGGATTGGAACTCCCTAGTTGCGACATCTTCAAGCTTCTACCAACCGAGCGTAGATTAATTACTAACTTGATATAGCCCTTGGCCGACCGGCACTACATGATACGAGAAAAGAGTTATTCGTCGTTAAATGACACTGACAGAACCTCGATGCTGGATTAGTAGTTTGCTATTGATGGATCTTGAGCTTCAGCATGGGCTTCCATGACACTCTGTCAAGCATTCCAATCCATCAGTTGCGAAAAACGTTCCAAGCCATTCAACTGTCAGTGCATCAACCGACAGCGAACTCTAAAATTGAGGGGAAGCGAGACCAACTATAGAATTCAGGATCGGTTAAGATCCCATGTAACGGTACATGCAGTCTTCCCAACCTGGAAGCATACCTTGTTTAACCGAGTCCTCTACGGCGCGGTTATCAAACAATGCAATTGGTATCATACAGCATCCAGGATACATGTCTACCCTTATCGATATTTGCGTTTTCTTGTTATGCCTTTTGGCTTTCATGTTATGATTATAAGAAGACACCGTTGTGATTTGGCCGCATATACATGGAATTCCTATGGATTGAAATCCATGATCTGATCGAAATTACGAAAATGCCAGCTGAGATTGACCAGCATCTTGAGAAAGAAACCGAAACTAAACCATACCAGCCCCAACCCTGTAGACTAAAAACCACAATATGCTTTCAACCGGCTCTGCTCAGACCCATGCCTCTCTCCTGCATTTCCACCTCTGCCAAACTCAACGAACTTAAGCATCCAACCAGAACCGTGCCGCGATTCCGATCTACAACCAAATGTGTTCAATTTCGTATTAATCGCCGAGGTCTCACATGAATAGTGTGTCTGAGTATCGACCTGACTGCCGTTTCATAAAACGTTTATGTCAGAAAGAACCATATTTCCTAGGAGGTTGAGTATCATGGAATAATTGGCTGATTGTGAGTTAAAGGAACTTTCTGGGGGTAGATGAAACTCGTATATACCAGAAACCCCCATGCAACTGTATAATTATCATGTTCCGCCTCTCAACCTTTACTCAACTTATGAGCAAATACTCACAAGCTCACAAATGTGATATCATGATGAGGCTCTAATGCGCCATTGATTCGCCCCAACAGATGTTCTTGACAAAGGTATGCCAAGCGCCTCAACACCATGGGCGTACATAGCAACGAAAAGAACAACGAGGACAACAGCGTGATTGCCGATTACCAGGGGACTTCACCTATCCTTTGTGAAAAGTAACATTCACCACCTTCGCCAGATCAAGTGTGGCGTTAAGTCAATCAATGATCTAGATATAAAGTGCAAGAAATCTATTCAGGCGTAAGAGCGTATGGTACAGAGAGAGCCGACATCAGAGAAACCTCTGGACGACTTGACACCCAACAGATGAGCATTCGTACAAGGAAGCAGCTTTCCGTAGTGAAAAGTCCTGCCTCGTTCCGGCTCAGGTATCTTTTCGACGTGTATGTAGCCATTCCATCGTCGTAGGAACCGATAACCCCGTGATGTTAATTTACTTGAGCTGAGCCCAGAGCTTGGGAGCGGCGCAAGCGGTCGCACAGTGGGCGAGGTGGAAGACTGGGTATACACGTTAGTAATCGATGCTACATGTGAGATTCACGATCCATGACGCAGTTGGCTTCGGGTTGACATACACTCTTCGACACAGTCCTCCTTGGCGCCACCCTCGCTCTCCTGCTGCTGAACACGCTCAACGCACTCGTCGAAGTGGTGCTTGGCGGGGGCACATTGGGGAGCGTTCTTGCACTCTGTGAATGCGTTAGTATATACATATTGCGGGTTATTATCGCGTGTAGGTGTATAGCAGTCGCTAAAATCGCTCGTTGCTGCTGGAACCGGGTATTCGCATGGATGATTGACGAACCTTCCTCGAGGGTCTCCTTGGGGTCGACAGGTTCCTCCTCATCCTCCTCGTCCTCTTCCTCCTCTTCCTCCTCTTCCTCATCCTCCTCCTCCTCCTCAGGCTCGTCCTTGGACTCCTCGGTCTTGGACTCGTTCTCCTCCTGCCATTCATCAGTACTAGATCAATCGGATACGCAAGGCATTTTATGCGCTCTCCAAGACGTCGTGGCACAGTTGTTCAACGTCATGACCAGAGACAGAAAATGCCTTGCTCAGGAAAATCCCGTACCTGGGGCTCCTCAGCAGGAGCCTCGGCCTCAACAACGCTCCATGGCGTCACAGCCTCGACAATATCGGTGAAAGCGTCCCAGATACCCATTGTGACAGGCGAAAAAATTCACAATGACGAGTGGTGGTTTCGATTGAGGTGTCGTTCGTCGATTCGTCGTTCCTAATCGTAAGAGGTCGGAAGCTCTCGGCCAAGGTCACGAAATGAAAACTGATCCGGAATTGAGACATTTTGATTGGTTAAGCAGAGCCGGCTTTGTCATTCAAGATCACGTGACTTGATGCGTGATCTCTATCTTCCTATCTACCGACCGGACTTCAGCCGCAAAACTTCTGATATTGAGTAGAGGATGAACAAGCTGAAGATATTTATTTAATCATGTTTAATGGCTATCCAAAATCGCCTTGTTTTTAAGTTTTGGATAAATTCAGGCAGAAAATAAGAAGAATCTCGGGCAGCGACATAATTCTAGCAGATCCTTCGCAATACATAAACCTGAGAAACAACAAGACACAATACAATGAGTTTATGAATGCTGTGCTTAAATCTTGGTATCTGGAATACGACCACAGCTTTGGCGTGGTTCAATGCGGCCGTTAATCATCATTTTCGTATGCTCCCCGATCAATCTCGCCCCGGACATGATCTTCCAATCGGATATTCAACTGCTGCGCCTGTGCCTCGTCGTAATTTGGTGGTGGTTCATCTGGCGCTCTGGCACTAGCAGCACTCTCAGATCGATTGGGGCGAACATCCGCTGTGGTTGACGCAGATGCTTGTTGTGCGGAGGGAGCTTCATAGGCGGGCAGAGGTTCATCGGGGACGTCAGCACCAGGACCCATCTCGCGGCGCATCTCCTGGTACTGGTAAAGGCGCTCCCGCAGCCGGATATAAGCTTCATTGAAATCCATCATGCCTCCATCTGAAAATGTGAATTTGACCTCAAGTCGAGGAATATCCGGCGGTATGCCACCACCGGATACAGGGATGCAGTCTGACTTCCAGACCCATCCCCACCACATAGAAGACGATGTTGTAGAGTCTTGGAACTTAAGAATTGGAGCGCTGAAAGACTCGAATTTTGGTTCTTGTGTAGGTTTTAAAGGCAGGTATACGATCTGATGTGTCAGTAAAATAGGATACCATGTTCAAGATTTCAACTTACTCTCTTGTTGGTTAGGAAGAGGGTGCCTCTATCACTTTTGCGTTGAAACGAGGCACATCGTGCTCTCAGCTCCTGGGGTACAGACAGGTCGCATGAGATTCTCGATTCGAGCTTCATCAAGATGCGTTCATTGCCTAGCTTGACGAAGCCGCCCTGGTTGAGCATAACCCAGCTATCGGCATTGTCAGGATCGACGGGCCGCGAAGGAGGACGGCTCGTTATAAGATAGTCATGAGGATTGTCCATTATAGGGCGGGGTCCATGACTCCATGGGCCGTGGATGGCGGGGCTGTTGAACGGAACGGGCTGTGCCGTGGCCGCCGTGCGCCGAGGGGGTAAGGCGGAGAAGACGGAGGAGGTAGACGGAGAGCAAGACGGAAGAAGGGCACGGAGAGAGGGATGGGGACGGGGGGTATTGGTAGGGGCACGGAGCAGGGGCAACCGCAGGGCTGACGGTCAGCCTGTAGGTAGTCTACAAGACTGGGCAGGCAAGTGAATCAGGGACCAAGAAGGAATGGTTGAGAATAGCGTAGACAAGATAGGACGGGAAGAGGAAAGGCTCAGAGAAAGAGATTCAGAGAAAGGTTCGCGAAAGAGGCTTACTTTATCGACATTGTCGCGTACAGGGTTCAAGCGACCCTAGCTCGTGGGCAAATGGCTCCAGGCTCCGTACCGGCAGGTTCAGGACGTGCAGGCAGCTCTAGTAGCTCCGAGATCTTGGAGCAAGTGGCTCTGGCTCTGGCTACGGCGGCCGGGTTGGCCTCTGGCCTTGTCTTGTCTTGGGCCTTGGGGCCTGTGGTGGGGGGTGGGCCCTCTCTGTTCTGTTCCGTTCCGTTTTGCGAGCGAGCAAATGAGTCTGGTCAAGTGTAGGTAGGTAGGTAGGTAGGTAGGTAATGGGTACTGTACGGAGTAGCCGATGTAGACAGGCAGAGTACAACGTTGGAGAGTGGAAGTCAGCCGAGGATGAATCTCAGGGCTATGGAATAGGTAGGTTCAGGACGACCCGAGGCCAAGGTACAGGATACCTAGACTGGGGGGTGACGAGAGACAAGAGAAGCGAAAGCAACGGTAGGAAATCCTAGGCCAAGCAAGCCAAGCCAAGGGTAAGAGGCGAAGGAACAATGTGAAGCAGAGCAGACAAAGCTTGACTGATTGATGAGCGAACTCAACGGGACGGAACGAAACGAAACTGGTGGCTGGAAGTGGTGCCGTAATGAGGTGGGGGAGGCGGCGATTTGATTGAATTTGCGGGCGATGACTTGATTTGTGGGCGTTGGGGTCAAGTTCAAGCCGAGTTGAGTCGAGTCAAGCCAGGATGAGCACGATGATGATGGGGATGGTGTGATATCAGAACCAACACGGTACGGTAGTAATACTCCTAGGGAGGTAGGCGTAAGTATGATAGAGAGGGACGTGCAACAAAAGCAAACAGAAGCTGCTAAACCTTGGAGGTGATGAACGTGATGCGGAAGGAATCACTCAACCATGGATGGAGAGTTTTAGTGGATAGAGTAAGGTTAGAGATGTAAAATTTGGGCTTATTAGGCACTGTCACTGGTGCTGGCGCTGCCCTGTGTGCTGATCGTCTTTTTTGGGCCGAGCCGCGCGGATGATCTGGGTAAAGAACTGCCTGTTCACGTTAAGGCCTTCCTAGCTATCCTCTAGGTGACATTCCATGATTATAATTGGTTCAATCACAAAATAGTGTGAGGAACAGTATCACAGTCCCTGTACTGTTAGTAGGCATTAAAGTCAGACTTAGGCATTGAAACAACCCACCACGTGCTTTCCTGAACCGAGTCTTTTCCTTTTTCTGTTACATCCGAACTAACGTTGGCAATCGCTGAATACAACTGTACCACTCTCTTGGGAGACATCCTGGCCAATCTCAAACATGGTCCTTTGCAACCAACTAACAGCTCCTCTGCGACCTGATACTCCATCCAATTTCGTTCTTATAGGGGTCCCCTGTTGTTTTGTCCAGTTCGACTGAGCTTGCTGAGCTACGGATACTCATGGAAAGCTAAACACTGTTGATCAAAGTCAACTCTCAGGATCGTCTCCCGAAAACTCAAAAAAAAAAAAAAAAAAAAAAAAAAAAAACTTTTTACATCCATCAGGTATCAGGCAAGGCGAGATGCTGCAGCTCGAGTCGATCACCCGTCCGTCGTCTCCGACCCCAGAAGGCCAGACCAAGAACAAGGACAGCGTCTCGACTCTCTAGAACGCAGGCAACCATGATTGATCCACAGGGGAAGAAATCCCACCGTGTGGGCTGCCAACGTCAGTTGCATTACCCGACATGCTTGACCACGTTAGCGAAAGCTACCCAGGTTAACAGGTCAGGTTGTAACCAGGGCCCATCTTTACCAGTCCAGCATCCATAGCCAGGCCAGGCACAACCGTAACCGCAATGAAAGAGTAGAAGATGTTCAACGGAAAGGCACGTGGTCCCTCACCGAATCTGACATGATCACGCGTCCCGACTATCAAAAAATGATGGCTGGCTACGTCCCCAGATGAGATGGGCGAGGGGTATCGGTCAAGAACTGTCCCATACAGTATCGCCATGATGGCATGCATCATTTAGCTGCATAGTGCCAACAGCTGGTGCAGCAGTAGAGCAGCCCCGTCCACGCCTGGGTCGTGGGGCAGGAATAGGTCATTCTTTATGAGTGCTGGCTTTGTCCATTGGAGGGATTTTGAGTGACTTTGACAATGCTATAGGTTCATTAAGTACCTGAAGCCGTTTCGAGCATGCCACTTGATCCTGCTGTGTACCTACATATGCCCGGCAACGGCTCAGCAGTTGGACTAACAAGACGAGTGTTCCAATAACCCGCAGTAAATATTCCCACCATGCAAGTTGCAACTCCAAATGCAGTCAACAAACGGCCAATCTTTATAGAGCAAGTCTTGCTACTACCCACGCGTTCCACAATACTTTCGGTTTCTATCCTATTAAAGAGTAGCCTGACTTCCAATTGGGTAAGATATTCGACAATTCTGAACCATGGACCACCATGTCAGAGTTAGAAGAACCCAGTGTCCGTGTGTCTGGGGTTGATAGCGGTTAGTTAAGGGTTGACCTGCCACCCTGACTAGTAGCTATTATAGTGTGACATGTAGCTAATTACTGTACTTTTGACAGCATCTACTGTAATCTATTACACTAGAGATTGATATACACCATGAGATATTGGAGGATTTTACTATTCCCAAAGGAAACCATCTGGTGACATCCAATACATAGTCCTACTTCTGTCCAAAGGATTCATGTCTTTCATGTACCGAGAATATGCACCTAGATGGATGCTCTGGATAATAGTGGGTGAAAGCTAATGCGTTGGTTCCATGTCATATCTTGCCCAGTTTCATTATAGAGCAACTCATGAAGCATCCATACTGCATATAGCTCTCAACTCCCGCTCCCGACCCGTCTCCCCGTCTTCATTATTCACCACTCACGTTTCAATCGCTTCCAAAAGTCTTCCTGAAACACCAGCCTCCCCGGCACATGATAATGTCTCAGCATGACTCGTTGTCCCAAGTGAGTACTGAGTAGACGGCGGATAACCACGGTGGTGACGAAAATACTGACTTTTTGACACCCCTTCCCATCGAGTCGCATCCCTTGTCTATAAGACACGTCATTTTCCTCAAATCGCAAGCTTTTACTAACCGATTGATACTAGGGACGGATATGACACGTAGTAAATCCTGCGTCATACTGCACCTACAGCTACTGTACGGCACAAACCTTCTTACGAAGAGTTCAAACGGGTTACGCCAAAAGAGAAAAGAGTCAACAACAGCAACCAGGGGACAACACCACGTCGGTTTGCCTAGTCCAACTAGTCGCTCCGCTTGAGCTCCTAATCTATCTCCGTCACTAGCTTCGCATTTGCAGCCGCGAATAAGAAGTTGATTCTCAACGACTTCCAATTCCCGCCCTGGAAATAATTCCACGGTTTCATGATTGGCTTCGGGCAACCTCCATTCCCTTGTCCTCCCCACCGAGACCGTGCATGCTAACATGTGTTGGTAATGGCTCTGATTGGGCTGAACGTCCGAGTTGATGCGAGGCTCCGGAGTCATGGAGCTGGCAGTCCCGCTACAACATTGAACCTCCTCCACCGATTGCTGGCAAGCTCTAGTTAAACCGGCACAATACGCACTTACAACGTCAAAAAGGACCTTCACCTCTCAAACCTGCAACTTATTGATAGACTTTTGCTCACCGACTCGTCCGTATTCGCTTAGCATTCCTGCTCTGCTCTAGAACATACAGCCAGCATGAATTACCAAGCCCAAGACCTGACCAAGCTGCAGCAGTACACTGCGTGCGATATCTCGGATGCCCTGCTCAAACTAAAAGTTCCAGGAGCCGGCTTTGTTGCCGATTTGAACCTTTACAGCCCTCCCGAGGGTGATGGAGTATCAGTTACTGTTGCGCCAGTTTCAACGGTCCTGTTCGCTCCAAAGGGACAAGACCTTGCCGATATACAAAGGAATATACCCGAAGGAACGCACTGGGCCGATCTAACAGAGCCAGGTACCATTGTGGTTCTCAAGCAACCAGACGGTCAAAAGAATGCAGTCTGCGGGGGTATAATGGCCATTCGTATGAAAGTGTGTCAAGCCAAGGGCATTGTCGTGGCAGGGCGGGTGAGAGATATTCAGGAACTAAAGAGCACTTCTCTACCGGTGAGTCCCATGGACCCTTTTTCTCTGGGTTAGCTGAACCGAGATTTGTACGTAGATTTGGGCTCGAGGGCTGTCCACTATTGGAGTCGGTGGAGGTAGTGTACCCTGGGCAATTCAGGTACCTCTCGACATTAATGGTACACTCGTCTGTCCCGGCGACCTGGCATTTAGCGATCCAATCAACGGGGTAGTCGTCATTCCCAAGGACAAGGTTTCTTCGGTTATTGAGTTGCTGCCCAAGCTGATAGCGGCTGATGACAAGGTCAAAGAGGATGTTCTCGGTGGATCAACGGTCTATGAGTCCTTCAAGCTCCACCGAAGTAATATATGAGAGACCATTTGAGCATATAACGATGCGATCAAAGCTTGACAAGAAAGATATCATCATACATTGAAAAGACAGGGCCCGACAAACTACCAATTGGCCACAGTACGTGCTGGGGCTGGTCTTTGAGTCGTGCGGTCACTAGCAACAAACACCATCACAGAACTTTATCAGATCTACAAGCAGTTTTTGCCAAGTAGCTCGGGGGTACGGACGGATCGACAATACAGAATTGTGTTTTAATGTTTTATGTCATCAGTTCATTAACATGCCATCATCAGAGTAGGATCTCTACCATGACTTCCAAAAACCAACAATCAACCTTTAGCTCCAGACCAATAAGGAAATACAATGCAACAAGGAAACATATGCTGGTAGATCAAGACGTGTGCCAGCTCATGATAGCCACACATCCTTATCTTTACTCGGGGTGGAGGCTTTATCAAGCCTGAAATCAAGCTTTGGCATCTCAATCTTTGGCGCTGCTTCGACTGGTTTCTTCTGACCACCTCCGGCTTTCTTTGGTGAAGTCCGAGCGTCAGGGGGCGGGCCGTATCGCACGTCCTTGACATCCCAGCCATCTTCAACTGCCGCCCCGACCCAGGTCCGAAGACCATCGTGGACACTTCCATAAAACTTCTCTTTACACAAGCGCATGCTACCGCCTAGACAACGCTCCCATCCGGAAATACGGAACTGCGCGCGAAGGTTATTGCGCTCCTCGACTGTAGGTGTACAGGCCAGAATGGCGTTCATGAGATCAAGGTGAGAAGCAAGGTAGTTGGTCGCGTCCCATTCAACTCCGCCCACATACGGTGCTGCCGGGACTGGTGGACGCTCCTGAGGGAAATGCCGAAGCATGTAGCTGTAGGGACCATTGGCGAGATTAGCGCTGGAGGGGCGGTCCGAGGGAAGGGATACGACGTTGACGTTGTGAAGGAAGATCCAGAACACCTCTTTAGTGACACTGACGACCTCCTTATTCCAAACGCGGTATGGCCTTTCTTGCCTCATCTCTAGAACGAATGGCAAAGGACGCTGGTCTTCCTTGGGCTCAGGATCTCTAAGATGAGCGAGGATGCTCTGCGCACGTGCGAAACGTTCAGCCGAACTAGCGGACTCAATATACGTGAACAAGACCGAAGTTATGATGTTGCGAGTGGTGAATTCGCTAGGACCCTTCTTTTCCGGATCAAAAAGCATGTGAAGGAGTTTTGGGAAGAGATCGGCCTGGATTGAGTCGAGGTATTGCATGGCACGAGCTGTCGTTGACAGTGCCTTGAGGCAGAGGAGAACCTCGTGAAGTAACGCATCTTCATGTTCCTCCCTATCAAACGTTAGTACCAAAATAACAAACAATTTCTAGTCTTGACTTACCGCCACTCGACCTCCATAATGCGGTTGAGAAGATCTACAATCTCCTTCATGCCCCCCTGTTGGATAAAATCCTCGATCCATGCCACAGTTTCGTTCCTCAGAAGCAAGCGAAGCTTGTGAACCTTGCCAACCTCAACGAGCTGTGGCTTCTGAACCTTTCTAAGGTACGCGACGTAGTCACCAGGCCCCTGGCTGAGTTTGATCTTGGAAAGGAGGCCGGAGTTGGACATGGAGCTAGTGGATGGAGCTTCACTGACAACACTGTCTGTGGATTTGCTCCTGAAATGGCGGCCAAGAGTCCCTTCTCCTTTTGATTTCTTGATCGGAGAACCGGGCTCCTTGGCCTCTTTTCTTCCCCGTGACAGATTGAAGCTTTTACCTCTTGATCGCTTCTGCTTTTCTTCGTTTTGTGAGCCTGTCTCGAGGATCAGGCCGCTGTTGGCGCTGTCAGTCGAACACGGCCTGTCTGATCTAGAACCATGTGACTCGGCCCAGTCCTGGCGGATAAACTCCATCTTGATTGTGTTGCTCAAATTTCTCATCTTGTATCTCTGATTCTCGGGGATGTTTCGCCGATCCAGCATGGCTTCCAAATGCTTGTCGATGTCCTTGGGGTCGAGCGCTGGTGTTGTTGGCTCTGGCACGGTTGACGTCGACTTAGATCGCTTGTGACTGAACGTAGTAAAGACGCTCAAGACCTTACCTCGACCACTCCTACTTTGAGTCTCGGTAGAGTCCTTTGATCCTTTTCGGGAATCGTTGGAAGTGCGCGGCTTGGTAGGTGATGGTGGTGGCTCCATTCTACCAAGCATAGGGTGGTAAGACTTTGGCCGCTCCTTGACAGCAGCTCGACTACCAGTATAACTTTCGTTGGCAGTCGGGGGCCTGTGTTCATCCATGCTTCGGCGGCTGCTCTGGGTTTGTTCAATGAGCGGTCTGGATGCGAATTGAGAGTATATAGGTGTTTGGGCAGGGGCCGCTGCAGGCTCTTCGGGTGTTCTGTTTTCCTTATCCTTGGATGAGCTCACGTCATCCTCTGAGTTGAATCTGCCCAAGTTTCGCAGGGTCTTGGGCTTGAGCAGGCCGGCGAGATTTGTTGCCGACTTTGGTCTTTTAGGTTTCGTGGGGGAGGGCTCGCGAGACTTTGATCCCTTGGCCTCTTTGCCCGATGCGGTTATGATGGTAAAGTTGCCGAAGCTGCTCTTCGTTGGTGACTGCGATCGACCTCGTTCCTGTTGCTGTGGAAGACGGGGTACAGACCCTTGTTGGTTGTACTGCAACTCCGCCAGCGCACTTGGGTTGGAGTAGTTCTCAAACGCCATGATTTTGGGGTGGATGGGAGAAACGGGGGCATCAAAGGGATTTTGGAAGGAATGGGTGTCGGTAGAAGCTTGACGACGATGTCTAAAGCCCTCGAAAATGGTCGACTTGGGCCGCGGTCTTCGGACCTGGTCGAAGCTATTCATGTCGTTCGGATTCATGGTTTCGTTGTGTTATATGTAGTATCCGTGCTTTGATATGATAGCTACTGGGTAAGGTAGTACTGGCGCTCGCCCACACCGTTTAGAGCAGATTCTAGTAGAAATGAAGATGCGAAGTAAAGTGAAGATGGAAAAGCGACAATGAACAAAAACAAGTCTCACATGGACCTGTGAGAATAAAAGCCAACAAAGACTGGAGATTGGTGACTACGCCATTGGAAAGCAAAGATGATAAAAAAGTTCAGGTGTCGAAGAGAAGAGCTGGGGGACTGTTGGTAGGGAAGCAAGGTCGTTTAGGCCAAGCTAAAGTCGAAGCACGGTTAGCAGGGCCGTTGCACTGTTTATTGGGGAACGGCCGTTGGCTAGGCGACGGGGATCTATCTTATCGCACCAGTGACTGTGATGATGCTGATGCAGGATGCAGGATGGCGTGTACGAGCTTGGACATTATATTTCTCGGTAACAAATCTGTTTGCGTGTTTTCTTTTTCTGAGCATGTAATCAATTCGTGCACAAAATTAATCGTTGTAATATGAAGTCCCAAAAGGCAATTCGCAGCAAACAGTACCCAGTAAGTCTTAGCTGGACGGTTGATCAACCAACTTGGATTCCAACGCAGAATTTATAAGTCTAGAACAACGTCTTTACCTAGCTCAATTGATTTTTCAATAAGTCTTGACTTATATTTAGTTTACTGTGCACAGATAATCGTATGCGATAAATAAGTTACTCGACGTCTCTCTTAATAATCCATCATCATGAGTACAAAGCTGAATGATGACGAGGTGGTCCAAGAGCCGGGTATATCCTTGTTTGTTGTTTACCTTTAATGGACTAAAAATCGTCCAAGCTTTTACAAGTGGCCCATATGTTCCGAGTCCATATTGACTGGACGGAAGAAAAATGTATGTCATCGTGGTAGCTTTTTTCTCCGGGTGACGGGTTGCTCATGACACGGCAAAGTAAACATTGTACTGACTGGTTATGACTCGGAGTAACAATGATAGAGAGGGATAGAATAGGTAGGTAACTGGATGCGCGTGATGCGGGGTACTTAGCGATGGACGGCAACGGGAATAAACCAACACTATAACAGAAGTTTGATATTGCTCGGTAAACATGTTCAATGTAACACAAAACAGTCGGGACTTGAGATGAAAAATAAACAACAGAATGTCTCTATAGAAGGGATAAGATATTGGGCAGAGACCAATACTAATGAAACTGTTTCATCATGAGTACTGGCATGAGATGTCCAGGCCGGTAGACAATCTGCAACAAAAGAGGTGCCATGATGAACATCATGAAACCTACCTAGAAGAGTATCTTAAATTTCTTTTTTGTTCGTATTTCAAGCAGTAAAAACATCGGAATGTATGAACTCTTTTATACCCTTACCTAAAATCAAAGATTGTTCCCAATGCCGATACTAGATCCCATCAATCTACAACGTAGCATTTGCCGCCGTACACTACCGAAGCCATCTTCCGTCCCCGGACTTGTAGACCCACGACTGCGGCTACTACCCATAAGCTCTAATCCCGCGGGGTCCTCCACTGGGATAAATGTTTAAGCCTGTCTCACATTCTTTTCCTCTTCTTTTCCGTAGTCATAACCATTTAAACATTATTGTTAAATATCTCTGAGATATTATATGAGACCTTCACTCATCTCAAAGCTCAGAGCCACTCCAATCGCTGCCAAAATGCCTGTTCACCATCTCATGGTCGGCACCTGGACCCCTCCAGGAGCCATCTTCACTTTTGCTTTTGATGACGAGGCTCTTACTCTCAAGCTTGTCAAGAGGACTGAGATTCCCCAAGATGAGCCTATCTCATGGATGACTTTCAGTGTATGTCAATTGCTACTCATATAAAGACTGGACTGACATTGTGAACAGCATGATAGAAAAGCCATATATGGCGCTGCCATGAAGAAGTGGTCCAGTTTCGCAGTTGAGTCGCCAACCTCAATAACTCACCAAGTTTCTCACCCAATGGAGCACGACCGTATGTTATAAATAATCAATTGATGGACTGCTACTAAATTTATTAGCCAATGCTTCTCTTGCGACAACCAATACCCGCGCCATCTTCCTCCTGGCTGCCAACAAGCCTCCTTACTCAGTCTACTGCAATCCATTCTACGACCACGCCGGCCACGGCGCTGTCTTCACCACCGACAACACCACAAAGGCTCTCAAGGAGAACGTTCAAAACTACCCCTACCAGCCTAACACTGGCATCCATGGCATGGTCTTTGACCCCGAGGAGGAGTATCTTTACTCTGCCGACCTTCGCGCCAACAAGCTCTGGACCCATCGCCGTCGCAGCAAAGACGATCCCACGCTTGAGCTTGTTGGATCCGTAGATTGTGCTGATGAAAAGGATCACCCTCGCTGGCTAGCTATGCACCCTACAGGCAACTACCTCTACGCCCTCATGGAAAAGGGTAACCGTATCTGCGAATATGTTATCGACCCTGCCACTCGTCTCCCTGTATACACTCACAAACACTACCCTCTGATCCCTCCTGGCATTCCCGATAGATGGACACAGTACCGCGCTGATGTCTGCGTTCTCTCGTCTTCGGGCAAATACCTCTTTGCCTCCTCCCGCGCAAACTCGTTTGACCTGACAGGTTATGTCGCCGCCTTCAAGTTGTCCGACACAGGAGCCATTGAGCGCCAAATCTGCCTCAACCCTACACCAACAAGCGGTGGTCACAGTAATGCGGTTGCGCCTTGCCCCTGGACCGATGAGTGGGTGGCCATCACGGACGATCAGGAGGGCTGGCTTGAGATTTACCGTTGGCAAGATGAGTTCCTTGCGCGCGTCGCAAGAGTGAGGACACCAGAGCCTGGGTTCGGTATGAATGCCATCTGGTATGACTGATATGTAACATGGCCGCAGTAAAAAGCAAATGTAAAACAACAATCACATCACAAATTGGGTCAATATTCATGGTGTATAACTGTCATTGTTATCGTTTATTTCCTACATCAAACGCCTATTATTAACACCGCTTATAGCGACTCAATTCCTATTTGTTTGCGTGTAAGACCAGGGTACGCTGGTATAAGTGCAGCAGTGCTTGAACCGCCACCCATATTCCATTATCCATATAACATAAATCTCGCTTTAGTGCGTACCATTAGTCTTACGGCCACCATCATAAGTCTCGTCGTCCTCCACGGCATGTTCATTATCCTCACCTACGCCCAGCAACGGTGTTCGTTCGTGTCCTTGATTTCTCGCCGGCGATCCTTGGTTTACAAAACCCATGTGAGATTGTGCGCGAGGGGGCAGAGGTCTTGAGCTGTCAGAGGGAGGGGTTCCGTTAGCGCCGAGACCTTGCTTGATCTTAAAGAGACTGCGTGTATTGCTACGTGGGTTGGCAGCTCGGTTGGCAGGTCCAAGGCGGAGCTTAGATCTCATTTCGTCCAGGCTGGCCTTGACAACAACGGGGGTGCCTTCGATGCCACCATCGGATGTTCGGCGCTTCATGTGGATTGCGGTTCTCGCAGAGTTGTGGAATCCTCCTTCATAGTTGCTGTGGAAGGACGCAGCCTCAGCATCACGGTTCGAAGGCGCATCATGGTCCTCAATATCGACCAGAATGGAATCACCAGGAGCCTTCTTCGAGGCCATGACAGAAGCGGCAGTGGCGGCGGCGTGGATTCGGCGGGCTCGAGGAGCAGGAGTAAGGCGTCGGATGGCCTTGTGGACATCAACATACACATCGGATTCGTCAACAATTTCCCTGCTTAATTAGCAATGTTCACAATTAATCAAGGACTTTACTCACTCTCCAATTAGTTCCTCAATAACGTCTTCAAGAGTAACAACACCCAGGGCACCATGGTCTGAGCCGGGGAATTCGGATACGAGAACCATGTGCGACTTGCCCTCCTGGAAGAAGTTGATAATGTCCAAGCAACTTGTCTCTGGTCGGGTCTCAACTATAGCACCGAGAGGCACGTCACGGACTGGGATTCTATCCTCGGGGTCGTAGGTGATAAGAGTTTTGACCAAAAGCATACCGACAAAGTCCAGATGATTTCCAGAGCGGTAGATGGGAATTCGCGAGTATCCGGAAGACAGAATATCGTCCATGGTCTCTTCATCGAGGATATGGTCTTCGGCAAGAGTGTAGACATCGGAAATGGGTGTCATGACCTCAGCGACGGGCTTGTCCTTCAAGTCCAAAACGGCTGTGATAATGGTGACCTCATCCTGGTTCAGTCGCTCGGAGATTTCTCCCAAAGACTTGTGGAGGGTGACAAGAGTCTTGAGACCACTCTTCTTGTACAGGGTGCCGTGGTCCTCGCCCAGAATCCAGTCGAGAAGTTTCGCAATGGGCCAGGAGATGGGAGCGGTTATGTACATGAGGAGGAGGACCGGTGTTGACATGTACCCACCGATAGGTAGACCGAATCGAACACAGATGGACTGGGGAACAATTTCACCAAAGATGACTATAACAATTAGCAGCGCCCAAGTTAGATATAATTGCAATCATACCGATGAGAACGGTACTGCCAACGACAGCGGCAACACCTCCGCCGAGAGTTCTATCTAGCACAACGGGAAGCGACTCGTTGACGATAACGTTTGACAACAGCAGGGTGACAAGAACCCAATGCTTTCCACGGTTTAACAACTTGAGCACACGGTTCGCGTTCTTAGACTGCGATTCCGCAGGGTCGCCGGATAAAACCTGGAGGTAAATACTGTCTTGTCCCATCAACCTGTAAATAGTCAGCAAGCGTCGCTTGTCGCAAAGAGGGATGCAACTTGCGCAATTGTCAATCCAGCAAAAGCACCACCGAGAAGAACCAAAACCATCGAGGCGACGGCGAGGACCCAAAGGCTGGTACCCTCGCCCTCCTCTTCATGATGGCCTTTGGTGTCGATTGGAAAGGCGGACACAGCTGTTAAGCTGGCGCCAAAAACTCGACCCATGCCAATGACAGCCGGCCGTATTGAGCCCATATTATATCTCGGAGCGTGTGCCATGATGACAGTATGATTGACTCGAGAGTCGTGCGCGCGTATCGATGATAGATCTCGTCACCCAGAGGCGAAGCGGGAAGCGAGAGTCGTGTGTCGAGAATAGAGATATAGTACGCGTTCACAGCAGGTAATCAATTTCCGACAGAACAGCAGATGACTAGGGACGGGCAATCGATCTTGGCATAGGAGCCTTGCACGATAATAACCGGAATGTGGCTGAGACAGGGGTGCTGAGGAAGTCAATGTCGAGGGTCGAATAGTGATTTTGAAGCTAAAGATGAACAAAAGGGTTTGTTTGGTCAATTGAAGAATTTGTCTTTTTCGTCTTGATAGCAACCAAAATCCCTACCTCTTCGCAGCCAGAGACGAAGTTTGATCGAGAGTTAAAGCGACGAGGCGAAAGAAGTGGGACGAACAAGCTCAAATTTACCTGCCTCATCCATGGATCATGGCCCTGGCCTGGCCTGAAGCTACCTGCAATTATGGGGCATCGTACTGATGACGCAGGGAGCTGCCAGGGAAGAATTAGCCATATTCTATTGGTCAGCAGTGTCCCTAGACTAGGTCCAGGTCCCCGAATGCGTTCACCAAAGCACAGGCCACTCCACTAAATCTTTGACGTTGCAGAAGCTAAAAAAGAGGCGTTTGCTTAGTTACAATGAGTTGCCCTTAGTATGTCTGGCTAAGGCCGGATGAAGTCATTCACAAGTAAATCATCAGAATCACCGTAAAAAGGTTTATATTGATTTATTTGGGACTGTTTGTTTTCATCAAGACGTTTAATTCTTTGTCTACTACTGCTACTTCTATCGACCAGGCAATCGATGACCTTTCGGTATAGAGCTTACTCTGCGGAGGCACTCAAAACTCATAGTTTGACCAGACTTACATCAAGCACACCCTCAGAGTTATTCAATCCCTCCAAAACTTCATCACTCACCGGCCCGAGCACGCCCAAAATCATCAGGGCCTCGTTTCCATTCGGGTCAGGCGGTGTATCAGCTCCCTTGGTTGCTTCAGGATCCAGACTGGCCACCTGCATGAATTTGATATTGATACCATGCTTGCCAAGCACCATCCCCACTCCTCCGATCTTTCCAGGCTCATCGTAGTTGTGTAGGATGATGAGGGTTCCCTCTGGTGTAAATACACCGTTGAATCGGTCCAGCTTAGAGATAAAGACTCGTTCGTCGCTCGCATAGCCTTCAATTACTTGTTCGCTACTGTTGCCACCGGCTTTGTATGACCGTAGTGTCACCAGGTTAGAATATGTTGATGGAGAATCGCCCGCACGAGTCTCGCTGATGACAATGCCTTTCTCCTTTGCAATAAGCGCTGCGTTGACCATGTTGATATGCGAGTCGCTGAACGTTGATACGAGCCCCTTGATAAGGGCAGCAAACAACGGCTTGGTGTTGGGCATACTAGCCAGATCTCCGTGGTAGATGAGCTCAAATCGT
Source organism: Fusarium venenatum (assembly GCF_020744135.1). Lineage (NCBI taxonomy): Eukaryota > Fungi > Ascomycota > Sordariomycetes > Hypocreales > Nectriaceae > Fusarium > Fusarium venenatum. The sequence goes on from NW_027072131.1 coordinate 6,407,170, forward strand.
CGACCTCCCAGCATACCTCCTCTACTACGCACAAAGTGTTCTGTGTATAGGCGACCCATCTTTTCAACGAGCTGTACCGAAGGCTGCAGTTTGCGATACTCTTCTGGCATGATGATTGGGGCATTGACTGCACTGGTAGGGAGACCTCCTTGGAGGATCTCCAGGACCTGTTTGCAGACATCCATGGAAACATTCTCCTGGGCTTCAATTGTCGACGCTCCCAAGTGAGGTGTTGCTACTACCTTGGGATGCTTGCTGAGTCTGGCTGCTGCTGAACCTGCGACCAGTGGTTCTGAAGACCAGACATCAATGCCTGCTCCTGCAATCCATCCCTCGTCCAAAGCCTTGATCAAAGCTTCTTCGTTATAGACTCCACCGCGGGCAACGTTGAGCACGCGTGCTGTCTTCTTCATCTTCTTGAACTCTGCTTCACTAACCAGGTCCAGCGTCGTAGCAAGCAGAGGTGTGTGGATGGTCAAGAAGTCAGCCACAGGGAGCAAGTCTTCCAAGCCAGAAACCAGCTCTACGCCAGTTTGACGAGCCATATCTGCGCTCGCATAGGGGTCAACTGCCTTGACAATCATGCCCAAACCTTTGGCCATACGAGCAACGTTCAGCCCGACCTTGCCTAGACCGATGATGCCGAGCGTTTTGCGACCGACCTCGACACCCACGAGCTTGCTTCGTTCCCATCGACTTTCTTTCACGCTGCTATCTGCCTGTCCCACATTGCGAGCGGTGGAAAGGAGGAGCGCAATTGTGTGTTCTGCTGCGGCGAGGATGTTGCCAGAGGGAGAGTTTACAACAATGACACCCTGAGCACTTGCGGCAGGGACATCGATGTTGTCTACTCCAACACCAGCCCGGGCAACCACTCTGAGTTTCCGTCCAGCCTGCACTACCTCGGCGGTGACTTGAGTTTCGGACCGTACAATAAGGCCATGGTAATTGGGAATTAAGTTGACGAGCTCCGTAGGTGATAAGCCTTTACGTACGTCGACGTCAAAGTGAGGAGTGAGTAAAGCCAATCCATCCGGAGATACCTTTTCGGGTACGAGAATCTGAAACCGGTTTGACTGTCCACTGGACGGTGCTTCTAAAGTAGCTGAAGGAGACATGGTGAGCAAAGTGATATATAAGAGTACTTGCAAAGACAGTGTGTATCCCAAGAAACCTAAGATGAAAGGGCACGCGGCCTAGTATAAGTACTGCAAAACCAGAGACTGAATGACGTTCTCTCTTTTTTGGTGCAATCTTTGTTTGTCCTTCTACAAGACAGATAACAGCCACCCGCTCATGATCCTCCAATCCCAGGAGTGTAACTCAGCCCTTGATCATCGTTTCTCGAAGTAAAACTCCTTAATAAGAACGGTCAGGAATTCAAATGCAGAAGCCGTATCTCATATGCAACCATCCCACGGAACAGTGATCTCTGACGCGGGGGTGCTTTCTGTCTGAGTGCACAGCCCTCAAGGTACTGTGGTGTAGCCATACAATGAGAGGTCAGAATTGCTGCATGGTGAAAAGTAACTTGGAGAAAAGTATGACGGGGCAAACAAGAGTAACCATCAATGTTCTTAACATGGATGCAACCCCTCATTTTCTCCAGGTTTAGCTACTGCAAGCCACACGCAGCTCGTCGTGGGGTAATTCAACAGATGCATTGCATGTGTTTTTGCTTTGTATGTCCGTGCCACAAGCTGGATTGCTGCCGGTTGTGCCGGACAATAAAGCCCATTGGTTTCTGAAGGCTTGCTCGGAGATGCATGTCTGAGACTTTGTACTTCCGTGTTGCTGTATAAGCTTAGTTGGCTGATCTCACTTATTCTCGAACACGATTGCCAATGTACGGAGCTTTGACGCCCAGTTTACGATAATTTGATTCTTGTTCTCTCGATCATTGTTATAAACAATCGCTTGAGTTTGGCATGGCCATAGTTGAGCATTTAAAAGTTCTCCTTTCCAGAAAATTTCTCGTTCTGGACAATCTCAATCCAGTAACCATCAGGGTCCAACAAGAAGGCAACATTCTTCATGCGTCCGTCTGTAAGTCTCTTCTTCCAGCTGACGTTCATATCCTCAAAACGCTTGCAGGCAGCTTCAAGGTTATCCACCGAGACACCTGTCTAGTTAGCTTTATCCATACTCGCTTATATGGAGATCCTTACAGATGTGACCAAAGCCCTGTGGCTCGCTGTTACCGTCGTGGTACTTGAAGTTCTCTTCCTTCTCTGTGCCGTAGTTCCAAGTCAACTCAAGGAGGCCTTCTCGTTGAGTGATGGCATTGTCGTCCTTGCCCTCGGGGAAAGGGTGGTCGCCAGGGTAGCCAAGGAAGTAGAGGTTGAAGCCAGCCTCAGGGTTCTCCAGGGTGCGGAGTCGAGACATGCCAAGGACTTCTTGGTAGTACTTCAGGGACTTTTCAGCATCCTTGACACGAAGCATTGTGTGGTTCTATCTCGTTAGCTGCAGTTTACACAATGCCATATCGAGGGGTAACGAACCATGGTGTAAGTCGAAATATCGGTCTCCTTTACATTCTCAGTCTCCTTGTAGTCGTTTCGGGCGACGACCTCGACCCAGTAACCATCAGGGTCAAGGACGAACGCAATATTTCGCATGCGGCCATCGGTGAGCTTCTTTTGAAATTTGTAACCAGCATCCTCAATTCGCTGGCAGGCGGCCTGGATGTTGTCGACCGCGATACAGGTGTGACCGAAACCACGGTGAGGCTCCTGGTTACCGTTGTTCACCTTGTATTCAGGGTCGTTCTCAGTTCCATAGTTGTGAGTCAACTCGATGAGACCCTGTCTGTCAAAAGCGCTCTTGTTGTGAGACAGGGCATTAGGCGAGTCGTAGCCAAAGAAGTAAAGATCGAACTTGTTATCGGGGAATTCGAGCTTCTTGACAAGGCTCATTCCCAGGAACTCGTAGAATTTAGCTGCATTAGTGTCAGTGGGTGCCAAGATGAGAATAGAGTGAGGCTCGATTGCCCTGTCAGTGTGGACATCAGGGTGTCTACAACGTACCGGATGCCTTAGGGTCCTTGACTCGAATCCTAGTCTGGTCAGTTCACATGCTTTATCTGATGACAGTTTGAGGATCTACACTCACATAGAATGATTGAATTTATACTTGTTAACGTCAGAACTGCCGGTGGAAGCCATTGTGATTGATCTGGATTGTCCAGTGGAAGCAGAAATAGGTGGAACAGTTGGTCGGGTGAGGAAGTTTTGAATGGACTTGATGCGTTGTGCTGCTCTTGCAAAGCTCATTGATTGAAGTTTACAGAGTCAGTTGATTATGAATCTGATGATCTGGTCAGTTGAATTATGAGTCTTGATGAAATATGTCTCTGTTGTAATGTTGCAGAAATTGATGATGAGCCTCCGCTTAACCCCACTTTGAAGTCTGACGTCAATGCCTTATTGTCTTATGAGAGTGAAAGGATATTGAGAGGTCAACCACGTCACAAATTCGTCTTTAAGAGTAAACTGTACGACATTTTATATCTAAAGTGTGTCCTATAATATACTGTAAAGATTTATATACTAGGTATCCAACGTAATTAGTTCACGATTTTATCATAATGAATGTAGGGTAAGAGCAGGGTATTTAGTACGCAGCGTCGTCCGTAGTCAACAATTGAGACAGGACTTGTCAGGATGGTGATACTTTAACTCGAATCTATTAACTTCTTAATCGTACATGGCGCTTCTGTTCCAAAGTCTGGTTCGAAGTTAGGTTTGCTTGCTCTGTTTGACTACACAATGATAGTTCCGTGTGTTGCTCCCTTCCGCCAATATACTTCACTACGGGAGTCACTCTCATAGTTTTGTCTGCCTGTGCTAATTACTAACTTACACAGCCTCATCAAAATCATCATGATAGGCTGATTGTCCTATATCGTCATGCACATGTAAGTTGCAGTCTTGGCCTGGGTTACTGGGTAGTAGAAAAAATAGCCTCATAAGTCTTGGGGTATAAAAATAAGTAGTCTAAGAACTATATCCCAAGGGGCATAAAGTGACCTACTAATCTTGTCTCTTATTCTTCCAGCGGTCAATTTTTCTGATACCCTGAGGCTGGGATCTACCTCTGCAACCATTTATACAACGGGCATGATTCTTCAATCCGTGTGACAGGGATTGCAATTGACATGTTTGACCCTTGCAAAATACTGCATATACATCACATATCTAAGTGCATGGGAAATCTTTATACACAAGTAATCTCTGCAATCGTATCTTTACCCAGGATAAACTGCCGAGATCGATTTAATGTTTCATTGCTGACGCTCATTACATCCAACTAATTGCGGGGCCGTCCTTGGATTGAACTGAATGTGGGACTAAGTTAGCGGCCAAACCTAAAAGAGATCGGTTTCTATTTACTATGCTGCTGTAACCGCCCACTCGGCGCAATACCTCGCGTTCTCTCACCTTGTATCCCTTCATTCCAACTTGTTGCAACAAACATTCACTGAACTCAAGAGCCTGTGATGCCATGATATATACACCTGCCAATAAACCTATTGCGCCTTGATCAAACCCGCGATCAGGGCCGGCAATATCATTCACCAACCATTCTATCGACACGAAACAGCTACCTCATCCGCTTTAACCGTCATGGATCGCTTCCGAAATGAATTCGATGCTGCAGTCATGGACGACATTAAAGATGACCAGACAGGTCCTGGCCACCCTCGATCGCCCCTGACGAAAACACGGTCCATGTCCGATGGGGGAGGAACCCCTTCTCGACTTTCTCCTTCACCGCGCATCGTCGACGAATCTCGCCGGACATCAAAAGACGACACCAGTATCCCAACTCCTCAACCCGTGACGCCGCGTCGTCCCAACTTCTCGAATCGCGGGTTCACAATACAAATGCCGCCACGAGATTTTACCCCACCACCGCCGAATTCATACGTCAAGCCTGCTCCTTTATCACCTAAACTCGATCACTCTCAAATATACGCATCTCCCACGAATATACTTCCACGTCGCTCCCGCGGTCTTGACTTTTCTCGGGCTGCCACCAGTCTACACCACTCAACTCTTGCCGAATCGTCCCCAGACTCGTCACCCACCGCCAGTGGCAGGGCGATGAACATACCGAGCCGACGAAGTCACTATGCAGGACCAGAGCAAATGTCTACATCCTTATGGTCTGTTATGGGCAACCAGGAAAAGATGCACATCAGCAGCTCGCTTGGGAGTCAGGCGGTTGGTTCCGATTCGTCCAGTAGCTCTGATGACGACGAGCTGATGGATGAGGATATGGACGAGAGCTACGTAACAACTCCGCAAGTCAATAAGATTGGTCCAGCCCTTGGCCCTCCAGGGTCTGGTGGGACCTTTGGATCCCCTGCCATGAGTAGCCTCATGAGCTTCCAACAGCGACAACGACCCCGCAAACAATCTAAGAAGAAGGCTCGTGGGCCTTTGGGACTGGGGTTTAGTGGCTCATCTTTATCAAAATCACCACCAGCCAATTCTTCACGGGCTCGGCGCGAGAGCATCAGCTGGCAAGCTAATCAATTGCACATTTCTGGTGCAGACTCCGATGAGGCACGAGCAATGGGCGATGTGGATGGGATTGGAGATGGTCAGCGCAATGTTATTCGGAGAGTTGTAACAAGGCGAGGTAATCTCTTGGTAAGTCACTTATACTAATTAACACTACAAACATACGACTAACACAACCAAGCCCAAAACAAAAACATTTGCACGGATCCGAGCTGCGCTTATGGAGGAGAGCACCCCCGCCGAATCCGAGTTTCGTCGAGAGGCCGAAGTTGTCAAACAAGTTCGCGATTGCGACATGGAGCTGGAGCCTAGAATATCCCAACAGACAGCGGAATCAACACAGCCAATTACGGCCCCTTCTTCGCCTACATTGACTCAGCAAGAAGGCCTGAGCGATGTTCCAGAAGATGACATTATGGGCGATATATCCATGGGCCTTTCTAGCAGCTTTAAGCAACATGCTATCAAGAACTCAAAGGGCAAGCCATTCTGGGATGCATTTCCTGAGCCAAGCGGCACTGGTGGTGTCAGAACCACACCGCCTCCTGCTGCTTTCCTTCCACGAGGATCATCCTCAGGTATCAGTGAGGACGTGGCGATGGACTCACCGTCAGTTGGTGGAGCTACTGTAAGTGCACCCTTGTTCGGCCATGACAACAACAACGTTCTAACCACTCAGGCCCCGCAGAATGGTGTCAATCAACCACCTAGCGCTGCAGAAATTACCCGAAAGATCAATAGTAAACGCCGCCGTGGTGACGATGACTTCGATCCCGTTAGCTTCAAACGTCGAGCCGTCAGCCCCGGTATGAGTGTTCATAATTCACCCGTCACGCAAAGCCCACTCCAGCGAGACGGCATGTCTTGGGGTTCTCGCCCTGGAAGTAATGGTGGCGACAAGGCAGGTAGCAGTGCTCCAAGTGAGTCTGGCAGCACACCAGGAAACCTGTCTGGAAGCAGCTCTGCAGCTGGTCGACTTAACAACAACAAAGGAAGGGTCGGTTTTCAGGGAATGGTTGATACCCACGATGGTCTTATGCGCATGAGCATCGAATAGTTTGCCGAGTCTTTGCTCCTGCAAACTTTGCAGTTTTTGGAATTTTTGGACTATGGGACAGAAAAGCATATCGAGGCGTTATGTTACGGAGTTTTGACCAAACGTACTGGTATGGGATTATAAAGTATTTTGCCTTTCACAGCGGCCTTGTTTTTTATTATTATTCTCGTATGAGCAAAGGAAAAAAATACTACGTATCAACAATGCCTCCCATTGTATATGCTCTCTGTAGACGATCCCCAACGCCTAAAAATAGAGCGATGCCCTCAAAGCCATTTCATATCCCTCAGACAAATAAAACCCAACGCCATCTATGCCAAATCGCTATTACCAAATGCGCTGCCCTCATTCCACACCTACACCCTCCTCTGGAACGGTAAGCGTGCCCAGCTTGTCGTCAAGCCAACGCGCCAACTCAGCAGCATGGCGACGAAGAGCAGCTACTGCAGCGGCAGAACCCGTAGTGCTCTCAAGACTAGCTGTTGTCTGCGCACCGGTACTCAAAACGCTATCTGCGCCATCTGGACTGCCAACATGCGACGCATCGCCAGCAGAAACATGAAGATCATGCAGGTTAGGCATGCCATGTTCTAGAGCATCCGGGTTCGCAGGCCCCACGCAAACGAAGAGAAGGCCACATTTCAATCTACATATAACAACAGTCCCGCTTGTGAGCTGCACTGTGACAGTAGCTGGCTTGATGCCTCTTCCCTTGCCTGACTTGTGTGAATCGAGTTGCTGGCTCTGCGACAAGTGATCTGTCTCTTCATCTAGATCCTCCTCTTCGGGCGGCGAGCTGCCGATGGGATCAGGCGTGCGTGAACCAGGCAACGACGCGGCGAGCGCAGGCGCGGAAGTAGAGTGTATGGCTAGGAGGGAGGCGGCGACGGTAGCGTGCGTTCGAAGTGAAGCGACGGGGTGCGGGCTCGCATGAGCGAGGAGCTTGCCGTGGGGGCTCGTGAGGAGAAGCGTGGGGAGCTGAGGTGTTCGATTCGCGTTGAGGAAGGCCGTTAGGCGCTTCGTGAGGAGGAGAGGAGGCGTTGGGTGGGAGATGGACATGACGATTGAACAGTTGATAAGAGGTTTTGTTGAATCGTGTTGCTCCAAGACGATGAATGATGGAGCTGTGGTTCAGAGAATCAACCGTAGGGTGAAGCTCGTCTGAAGTGGGCAGGTGACCTGCTTTGTTGTGTCGAGTCGAAGCTTTGACGGCCGTCGAGTGAGTTCAGTTGGAATTGAAGTGAAATGGGGAAACGGCTTAGGTCCAGGCCAGGTTCATCTGGGTTCAAGCCTTGTCAATATGGCGGGGCTCGAAGTGGGGAGCTTGTGACGGATTCGACTTTATTGGTTCTAAGGATTGACAGACGGTCGTGTAAGATCATTGGCTGCTTAGTGGATGCCCAAGTCTCAAATCATCACTATGGCAAAAGCAAGTATATTCGGTTAAAAGACAGGCAATACAAGACTATGGGCTTGGATACTCAATTAGACCACTCATTCTTCTTCCTCGTCTCCGAAAAGCACTCTCCTAGCCATATCATCATCAATGTCGATGTAGTCTTTGCCCTCTTTGGTCTCCGTCTTCCACTCCCTGTACGCTCTTTCAATAGCATTGGCATAGGGCCACATTCGGAATAATCGAACACTCTTCCTTTGGGGTCCATTGGGATCAAAGTTGAGCAATTCTCTGACGAGAGTGCGTAGCATTTTGGAGTACCGGGCCCGCGCAATCAACGAATCAATGTTGATAGGGACTTCCGAGCAATGATGCCGAGGAGGACAATCAGGCCAGTGACTGATGGAGTCTTCGCATTCATCACTCTCAGGTATGTGCTCGCAGCCTCCATACAGACAATCACATCCTTTTGCAGCAGCTTTCTTCTCAAGGCACCCGCCGCTTTCGCAAAACCGAACATGACAACACCCGCATTGCTCGCAGTAGTGTGAAGGTGCTTGCCCTGTCATCATGGTGAGTACTGTGGCACCTATCGACCAAATTTCGTCTCTAAGTGTATACGGGCGATCTCCCTGAAGCATATGTTAGTAGGTTGGTATGCCTCTTTGCTGCGTAGGATTCGTACCACTTCCATTACGGCCAAATTCATATCGCCCTCCAATGCTTCGCGAGCTGTTTCCAGTGCCTGGAGTCCTTGTCGTGTAGCCAGTGCTATTCCATATGAGCCGTCGGACGAATCATTAGTCTTGTTGCCATTACGGCCATCAACAGCGTGGCATGTGACAGCAGCTGTGCTGAAATCGCCCAGTTTGCACTGGCCATAGGTCTCAGCGCCGCGTGGATGCTGGAACCAGATGTTTTTGGGCTCGATAACACGGTGCAAGATCGAGAACCAGTCTGTGTTAACGGCTTCCCATTCAAGCTTTATAATGCTTTCTGGATCGCCGCTTAGATGCTCGTACACGAGTCGTTTCCCATCATGGAGCCAAGTTACCGCACGAATCATAGAACGGAGGACGTGCCAGCAGAGAGATTCGGGAAGGTAGAAGGAAGAGTCCTCGACGGGATAATGGCGAAATAAGGCGCTGAGATTGCCAGCATCAGCAAAATCCCAGACGAGAAGCTGTACATCACTCCTTCCAGAGTCAGAGACTTGTTGTTTGGTGAAGACTTGATACTGTATGACGCCAGCGATCGAAATCAGATTCTCATGGTTTAAAATCTGACGGATTGTGTGGGCTTGGTTGTGGATCGAGAGTAGAGTCTTCAGTGCGCCGGCTTCCTGGCGATGTTGTGCAATGTTGATAGCACCACGTAGTCGAACCCCGAGAGGGCTACGACTGGCAAGATACTGCTCTTTTCGAGGATCTCCCTGTCTGGTGACGATCCAGACATTATTCTCGGTTTTCCTGAGGATTTCAAATACAGGCTCTTCCTCCTCCTCTTCGTCTGGGTGGTTGTGACGAAGTACAGGCTGGACTCCAATGCTGGCTGACTCTTTGGACTGCATGGTGATGGTGAATCCGACAATGTCTACTTGGATAACAAGATGGCCAACGGCTGCTAATTCTATAGCATTTTCTGAGGGAAGTGTTGTCCTTTTCATGAATTATCTCTCTCATTCTTTTAGACAGTGAACAAAGAACTTTTCTCAGCCACATACTGAAGAGGCACCAATACTGTTGGTGCCTCAATTCTTTGTCCTGGTTGAGAGTGATCCTATTCCTCCCACCTGAACAAAGAACGTAATGACTACCCTCCCCACAACTTTGTGAAGATAGCCTAAGGGCATTTGGGTTCCTGCAAATTGCCGCTTGGACGTTGTTTGTAGATTGTTTCGAACAAAGAGAGGGTCCTATCCGTGTAACGTCACAGTGAAAGCTCAGCGCACTATGGCTTGCTGCTATTTGCCATTATTTCTTGCGATCTGTTGAGCATAGACAGCAATTGATTATTTTGTGGTCATACCACCATGGCGAAGAAACACAGCCGAGGGACGTTGCAGCAAGGCAGGTTGATCGGCAAGGCGACTCGCTTCGTGGTTCATGTGCTGGGCCATGGGAAATGAAGATTTGCACGTCGATTTCTATAATTCTCGACGACCCTTAGCGCCAAGACCACGACCGGTTCCGGCATCAAATTCTCGGTGTTTGCGGCATTGATTGACGCGAGGGGAGGCAACCCGATCATTAGCATGTTTCACTTAATCAAGTGACGATTCGTTGTAATGCAACCACTTCTGAAACTAGGAGCACCGACCCAAGTTTCAATCATAATGGAAATGGTGAGTCGGGCGAGTCGCGGTCGCAGTCGCGTGCTGTGATTGTACAGGTACTGACAGGACATGAGTATTCGATATTTGTTATTATTATCATCCAGTGTTATTGCCGCTGAGGTTGGGCGGTTAATTACGCTGATTGGATGGGAAGTCTTGTTTGACCTTTTGGATTCCGGTTGGCGGTTGGAGGAGAGAGAACAATCAGCCACTAAAACAAAAGAAATGAACAAATGCCAGCGGCAATGCCCAGACTTTTTTCATTCGAGCAAGACCACTGAAGTCTTTTTGACAGCGGCCTTTCAACGCGACCCTTCTCGTGAAAGCCAATCATTGGCTGCATCGTCTTGAAACCTCAAGGATAATGCGGACGTTTTAGTACCTGCAGTTAAATCGCGCCACTAAATGAATAGACGACAATCCGTCTTAGGTAGGTGAGTTGAGGAAAGAGCAGAGGGTTGCACCAAAGAAGATTAACCCCCCGCTCCTCCCATGTTTTACTTCATGCTGGATCATAATGCGATTCGACTTTGGAAGGTACTCTTCTGGTTGGTCCCTTCCCTGTGCTCCCACTCTCATTTGAAACCTCCCATTCCCAATTCCCGTCTCTTTCAGTTCCAGACTCTTTCCCATTCATTATCCAGCCTTTTCTTGGTATTATCGTTGATTTGTTATTGCGTAGCTATAGCTATTATTGTTACAGTCTTGGAAGCTGTTTTCTGTTTTCGTCATTCTTTCATTCCATTCATCCCAAATCTCAAACAATATTTCGTCATTCGAACCACCAATAAGAGCGATCCACCTATATCCTCACCTTCTATTGTCTCTGTTCTCTGCCCATTGAGAAGCAAGCAATCTATCAAACAACCACATTCATTGTCTTTGCGATACTTTCTTTGAATATTGGGAGGTATCACGCACCGATCTACCGACTTTATCTACGATATTACTTTCGACATGTGGTCGACTTTTCACTAAGAACTCTTTTGCGCACCGGTTGCAGCACAACTTCATCACCATCGCTTATTTTCATTTTATATGCTCTCACGTTTTTGTTTTTACTACTTTTCGACAGTAGCAGACTCGACCTTCGCTGGCGAAGGATCACGACAGCTTTTCACATTTCAACTTGATACCCATCAGTTACTTCTCTTTTCGAAACGGTCTCGAGGCTAGTCAATCTTTACTTCACCATGGGATGCTGCTGGGGAAATCGAAAGAAGGAGGTCGTGGGGATTGCTGATCAAAAATGGGAATACATCAATCTCTGCGACTTCAAGAGTCCAGGATGTGGTACCGTCTTCGCTTATATCTACCTCTGGCTCATGCTTTTTGTCTCAGTTGCTGTCTACGCCGTCGACAGCTTCACTGCTGTCAACCTGCTCATTTTCGATCGTTGGTCTTCAAAGATTGACCCTGCCATTTCTTTTGATGTCTCAAAATGGATCTTCTCCATCTGTATCATTCTTTCATTTGTCAACCTGGCCTATGAGGGTGTCCGTGCCTTTCGAGTCATTCGACGGGGCAATATAGCAGAATCTTACCTTGACAGTTTAGCTGTTCGTTGGGAATCGATTCGTCTTGGTTCCCAGGGGTGGAGGAGGTTCCTAGTCTTTGCTGAGCTTACCAAAAGTAAGGAGGGCGCACAATATATCGCTCTCTTTACATACTTTAACTTCCAAGGTAAGTCTGCCTCATAAGTCACGATGCTTTTTACTGATTTTCCTAGCTTGGATCCGTGTGATCATCTGCTCAGGCCCTCGTCAAGTTCTCAATGCCTTTACACTCAAGTCAGTGTATGAGGCACAATTGACTCCAACCGCCGACAATGTTGGCGACTCTATTACCGGATTCTTCGAGAAGATCAAGATTTTGGCCGAAGAAGACTACCAACAGGCTGTGATTCTCTCCGGCATGTGCTTCACTGTCGTTATTTGGGTTTTCTCCGCCCTGTTTCTTTTGGCCGCCGTTCTTTTCTGGGTCTTTTTCCTATACCATTGGATCCCTGCTGCCGATGGCGGTCTTTCTGGTTACTGTGAACGAAAGGTTACCAAGACACTGATGAAGATTGTCACCAAGACGGTCAACAAAGCTCTGGCTAGAGAGGAAACCAACCGAATGAAAGCTGAGATCAAGGCTAGTAAGAAGGCCGGTGAGAAATTCAATCTTGAACGCGCTGCAACTCTTCCGACCTTGCCAAACGTAGGCCCAGTCGAAAAGATGGGTCAACATCCTATGCTCAACCGCAACGACACCACGACGACTCTGCCACCTTATACTTCACGTCCAGGAACACCAGGCGGTACAGACGTTCCTCCGGTTCCACAAGTGACTATGCCGACCAGACAAGGCACCACGGCATCTATCGCAAGCTTTGCATCTCGGGCCACTTCTAGGTCTGGGGCTGGTTATGGCCGACTTGCATCCCCTGTGCCTGAAGTCCCTCCTCTTAACTATGGAGAGCAGCCTCTTTCACGGACGGATACCATGAACTCGCAAGGGAATCATGGCCAGTACCCGACAAGCCAACCAATGGCAGATCCAATGCAATTCATGTCAGGTCGATACACAGAAAGCCCCGGCCCCATGCATCCTAATAATGCGCCTTTCTACCCCCCACCAGCACGCGCACCCAGTGCTCGTCCGATGGATACTTTTACACAACCCATGGGTTCATTTGCACCGTCACAAGCACCTCCTCCTAGCTCGAGAGGATATCAAGCTTACAACCCCGGAGGACGCACTAGCACTGCGGCCTCTGTAACTTCCCAGCAGAATGGACCTGCGATGCAGCGTCAGTTCAACCCTCCCGTCCGTAGTGCTACAGGACCGATGCCTCAACGAGAGCCTCCTCGTAGAAACTTGACCAACCCTATGCCGCCCCGTTCAGCAAGCGCTAGACCGGATAGGGCCCCTCCTTATAACTATGATGTTGAATCGCAGCGAGGAAGATATGGTTGGTGAAAGGCCGACTATGTAAGAATATGCTGAAATTAATAATGACTTACGAAGCGCGTCGATGTTAATAGGTGGCTTCGTTATGTAATATAACTGAATAGAAATGATACATCGTCGTATTTACAAAATCCCCAAAATCTTGACTGCTGTGCTGACACATTGGGGTACTGGAACTAACTGTATCTGCATCTGCATATATGCCATATCCTACCGCAGCACGTAATCAGCTACGCCCTTTAGGAGACAGCGCTGATGATTTGTCAACAAGCCAAACTAAAACTCGGAACAGACGGCATTACGATGACGGATAACTGACTAAGTCCATGTTTGAATAAGGCGACATGGCTAAGTTCTGGTTCTTAAACCTCATCAACGTCAACCTTGCTCATGGTTTGCAATACGAATTCTCAAGTCAATTACTTCAATCTTACGGAAACTTCTTCAATATGCCTTCTGCGACAACAGACTGGCACGAAGGCGAAATTGCCATGCACGAGCAACTGAAGGTTCCCAAGCTGGAGAACCCCACGTTTCCTGGTTTGGCAGACCGTTATGGGATGCGGGTGATGCATTCTCCCTTGGTCGCTTTGGGGACTCTGGATGACAAGGGCCGCCCGTGGACCACTATCTGGGGTGGAGAACGTGGTTTTGCAAGACCAGTCGCTCAAGACGTTCTCGCATTGAACAGCTCGGTTGATACACGTTATGATCCTGTCTTCAGAGCTCTTTGGGATGGTATCAATGAAGAAGGCGTAAAGCAAGGTGCCATCAACAGGCCCAACGACGGCGATGAAAAGGCAATGTCTGGGTTGGCTATAGACCTTGAAACAAGAGATCGTGTCAAATTAGCAGGGAAGATGGTTGCTGGTGCTACTGTCGATGAAGGCAAGACTGTCCAGCTAGCCATGGCCGTGACTGAGAGTCTGGGCAATTGTCCCAAGTACCTCAACAAGAAGGATATCGTACCCCATATCATGGAGCCAGAGCTCATTTCCGAAAAGCTTCCCTTGCCTCAAGACGCTTTAGATATAGTTGCAGCAGCGGATATGTTATTCTTGTCGAGCACAAATGGAAATACCATGGATACCAATCATCGTGGAGGAAGTCCCGGTTTCATACGAGTTATCAAGAATGAAGAAGATGGGGTCGAGCTTATATATCCAGAGTGTAAGTAAGTTCACGCATTTGTCTACAACATGAGCTAACAAATTCTCAGTTTCGGGAAACAGATTATACCAGACATTGGGTAACTTCAAAGTTAACCCCCGAGTTGGTGTTGCAATCCCTGATTACAACAATGCCAATATTCTCTACCTTACTGGTACCGCATCTGTGCTTATAGGCGAAGAAGCTTCTTCTTTGCTTGCAAGGACAAAACTGGCTGTCAAGATATCAGTTTCCTCTGCCAAGTTCGTCAAGTCTGGGCTTCCCTTTCGAGGCTCCCTGGGCGAATACTCTCCTTACAACCCGCCCATTCGCCACCTTCTTTCAGAAAATGATGCGCATCTTGTTGCTGAGAACTCAAACTCTGTAACGGCAACTCTGAAAGATCGGGAAATTATCACATCCTCGATCGATCGGTTCACCTTTGAGCTATCCTCCCGACAGCCTATAACAAACTGGCACGCCGGGCAGTACATCACGTTGGACTTTGAACCGGAGTTATCGAATGGCTACAGCCACATGGCAGATCATGATCCCCAGAGCATCAATGATGACTTTGTGCGAACATTTACTGTTTCAAGTCCACCAGAGAACAGCAAAGAGTTACAGATTACGACAAGACGACATGGGCCAGTGACAAACTTTCTAAGAAAACACAACCCACGTGTGTCGCTTGAAGTACCAGTTATTGGCTTCGGCGGCGAAGAGGGCTTCCGCATCCCTCTGGAGCCGCAGGGTCCTAAATCGATCTTCATCGCGGCAGGTGTCGGTATCACACCTGTCCTCGCGCAAGCACCAGTCATTCTAAAGCATAACGTGCCATTCACACTCCTCTGGACTCTGCGTTACGAAGACTTACCCCTTGCGAGCGACACGTTATCTCGTATTCCTGGACTTGCAAAGTCGACTACTCTCTTCGTCACAGGACAACCAAACAAGGACAAGGAGAGTTTGTTGGACGAAGCGGAGAAGGCTGGTACACGGATTGTGAAGCGACGAATAAGCGCGAACGACGTCGAAAGCTTCAAGGGCCAGAATGCCCGCTTCTTCCTATGCACGGCTCCTGCGTTGCTGACTGCGCTTGAGGAGTGGCTGCATGGGGAGAAGGTTGTGTGGGAGGACTTTGGATATTGAAGCATGTGCCTACCTACATCCTGGAAATTTGGACTGAACTCTATACCTAAGCGATACTTTGCCGTAGTGAACTTGAAACTTCTTGTGCGTGTTATTTAGTTTACTCACATACCATATGCTGTCTGATCTTTAGCGTGCAACTTTAGGGGAATTGCTCCACGACGTCACAGAGGCTTTTACTGCGCCTTGCATACCTATATCTTTTAGAAGAGTGAGCCTAAACTTTCATAAGGCTAATAATGTATTTCGTCTCTGATGCTTCTTAGCTACCGCTAAAGCTAAGTCAGTGATTGAAGCTGTGAGCGTCGTGGTGTTGAAATTTGTTGAGGATAGTATAGATTCAAAAAGGTACATGTAAACACCCTTGAGACACCCTTCCCAACCAGAAACCCCGGCGCTGCTTCCCCCTTTGTTGATCCTCGTCCCACTGGCGCCGTCGCCTGTCGTCGTCGCCTGTCGCTCGAGAGGTGCTGGTCTGTAGATGGAGGGGAAGGTAAAGAAGGGGTAGGTGTCTAAGAGCGTAAAACCCTAGCGAGCTGATCCTTTCTGTGACTAGCGGAGATGGGGGAGAGTACTAGCAATCGACGGTGAATCTCTGGCCGAATAGAATTGAGATAACCGATGAGGAAGTGGAAGGGGTGCACGGTTAAGACAAAGTCTCTAGTTCGGGGGCTATAGACGAGTGGTGCACCAAGGCAAACCGATACACCTAGGCATTTGCGGCGGAGGATATTCGATCTCATTCATCGACTGAAGATGTCGAGTGACGATGTTGATAAATTTGTCGAGTAACGATGTCGAATAAAAATGCATCGTCATTCGCCTCCGAAGAGTTGATCCCGCCCCCCACGGAGAGGGTGACGATATGGACGGGATAAAAATGCCGTAATGATGGTAATAATATGGAGCAGACCTTCGATAATAATGGTGGTTGTCGTTCTATGTAGATATATTAGCTTCGGCTTAGTGTGTAAGTAGCAAGGCCTCAGGGTATCAGAAAAATTGACCGCTGGAAGCATAAGAGTTGAAATTGGTAGGCTACTTTATGCTCCCTAGAGCATTTGTACCCTAAGACTTAGGAAAAACTTACAAGTTTGTTGGTTCGATAAGTATGTTTGGAGGATTAAAGATAGTTACTCCTCCTCGATCTCCACGGTCTCCTTCTCCTTCTCCTTGGCCTTAGGGGCCCCGGCCCTTGCGGCCGCAAGTTCTTCCAGGCGAGCCTAGGTAAGATATTAGCAAAAGAATATGCTGATGAAGTAAGGCCTACATACGTCCATAGTAGCCAATACCTCCTAAACAGAGAGAATGTGTCAGCAATCTGCTGTTTCATGGCAAAGGTAGGGAGATACTTACAAGGGCATCCTCGCGTTTCTCTGCCTCAGCTCTCCAATGCTGTAAACATAAGTAGTTAGTCATCGTCTTTGCAGTAGTCATTGCATATTTGTTTACGAGAACTGTGTTCAGCTCCGCCTAGAGTGGGATAGTTAGCAAAGTTAAGTACGATGTAGATAGAAGTACTTACGTCCCGGAGCTGATTTTGGCGGATTGCCTCCGCCTGGTGAACCTATTTTTGTAAAGTAAGTATTGACCTAGACGTTGACATACCTAAGGTAACAGGGCAATCCTTACCATGGCGCGATCGTAGGCTCTCTGAATTGAATTAGTACTTCCAAGTCACATGTTGTGGGAGGGATACTTACGTCTGCCTTGTCCAAGGCTTCCTATTAACCATATCAGCATCTCAAACGACCGACTCACCTTGATCCATCTCCAGGGAGATATTGATATAAAGCTAAAAAAAAAGAAATGAAACAAAGATGGGAGAGGTAGCTTACCGCCTTGCTGCCGACCTGTGGTAAGCATAGTCAGTTGATATGATGTTCCGTCGGGGATAATGAGGGGAGAGGTTAATCATAGTTACCACAGGCTTATTCTATTGCAATATTAGCAGTGATCAGTAAAAACATGACAGTGTGTTTCAATAGCCTACCTTCTTGGCCTCGGGGGCCGTCTGTTGAGGCTGCTGCTGCTGCTGCTGGGACGACTGTTTAATAGCAGTGATAAAGATGCCAAGTGCTGCCGGTGAAAATCATTCTCACGGAGGAAGATGCCCGAGATGGGCGCGAATACTATAGACCGTTAGATACTACGCCATGCTCGAGGGAAAGATGTCAACATACAGGGGTAGAATTACGCTGAAAGGGATCAATCAGTAGACAGCCTCTTTGCGTTGGATTGAGTACTTACAGAACCACGAGGGGGGTTGCCCCCGCGGCCGAAGCCGCCGCCCCGAGAGGCACCTCGCCAGTTGTTGTTCTGTAGTTTAAATTAGCTTCTGGCACATTTCTATATCTACCTGGAGTGTTTGAATGATGCTCATGGATCTTCAGGCTGGGCAAGTTGGGTATTGATGGAGTTGTGGAACTCAAGGAATTGAGGTGATGCTGGAAACTGCTGTATCTGTAGAGGCTTGGAGAATACTGAAGCGGATGGCAAGGACAGCGACATGTGAAGGACAAGGGGATTGACTGACGAGATCTCCGTAGTTCTAACTCCAATGTTAGTTACCGTGATCAGTATACTGTAGCTTGGGGGAACTTACGCGGCCAGACATTGTGGTTGATAGTGTTCTATTGATATGTTAGTTCTGAAAGCATACGGCGATAGATAGAATGGACTTACGGTTTGAAGTTTGAAGAGGCCTAAACAAGCAATCGCCAACATTAGCAATGTTCCGGTGAGTACCAAGGTAAACCAGTACTTACGAGTTTGAATTGGTGGCAGAACTGACACATTAGTGTCAGCAGTCTGCCATACCAGGCAGAATACATGGGGGTCGAAACTTACATTGGTCGATGTACAGACTGTAAGAAATGGTTAGCAAAATTATCTCAAGACGCATAGCAATCGCTGGGGACCATGGAGGGGACACTCACAGTGGTTGTGATGGGGTGAAAAAAGGAAAATGTTCTCGTCAAAAAAATGTCTAACTAATATTCTCCTCTGTCTTCGAGCATAGCAAGTGCAATACGGCATAATTTACTCACTTGGTAACAGCGAACCTCCATCGTGTGAAGATACGGTAGGTACGCTTGACGATGGCCCCGTGGAAGGTGAGCATCATCCATGATAGTATTTGAGCGTCGTCGACCTTTTGGAATATAGGCAGGTACCTTACATTGGTATGGTAAGACGGGAACCCAGAGAATAGGAATGCTGTTAAGACAAAAGTACACTTGCCGAGGCTTTCGTCTTGCTCGGAACATCAAGAACATCATGAACAAATTGTCTTCTCAACATAGCGAAATGATGTATCACACTGCTGGTTACTCAAGAACTCCTCAGACTCCGACTTGTGAACTAGCTCGCAAGCATTTAACTTCTTATAGTAGTAGCAAAATTGCATTCTGAATTTTGACTGAACAAATGAAAGTACTGTGGCTTTGCCTGTCCATATCTCAGTTATCTATTTTTGTTTGTGTCATACCTACTACCAGCTTTCGGACAAGTTTTTCTGATTCATTGGACATTGTGGATTTGGGGGAGGGGCAGCTTCAAGACGATTTGTTCCAGAAAAGAGCATATTATACATGAACATAGGAAACCAAAAAAGGAGAAAAATCAGTCGCTGGGTATCAAAGTTTCCACTGCCTGTTTTAGTGTAATGACGCATAAGGACGTATTGATCCGTAAGAGAAACCTTGTACTACAGCTTGTAGCCGCCCTGAATGAGACCCTCATTTTACACTATTCCTCCTCATCATCATCCTCATCGTCACTGTGAATGATCCAGCCGAACTCATCGCGAGAGAAGGAGCGGCCTATCGTGGGATCCTTCACCTCGTTATCCCGACGAACAAGAAGTCTAACGAAGTCTTGAGGTGGGGGGCCGTCCCGTTCAGCAAAGTGATCAAAGCTCTCGGGCGATGGGAAACAATCTAACAGGGAGAGACGATCAAGCTTCTGAATAAACTTCGACGCAGTAGCCGATGACCCATTGCTTGTATAGTTAACGACATCGTCCCACTTGACCTCGATATACTCCGTATCGCAGTCCCGATACACCGTATTATGATGTTTAGAAAGGCCGGCAAACCACTTAGCCTCTTTGTCGATGATCCATATCCCCTCGACGTCAATTTCAACCGAGTTATTCATGCTAACCAAATGTGACAAGTACCCCCGCGCAGAATTCTCCCTTTTCAACTTATAAATGGAGTCCGGAACATCCGTAAGCCAGCTACGACCAAACTCGAGGGCAATATTGTTAGGTATGAGCTCATGGTAATAAGCTCCATTGTGACGGGTAAATAACATCTGTACCCCGAGATCATAATGTGGTTGCGGCAGAGCGACCCAATCCTCCACCTGGATGCAAAAGATGTCTCTGGCGGGGTAGACGAGCATACGGCACTCTTCTTCGCTTTGGCATGTATCGATGATTGCAGGGTGAGCAGACTCATGTCCCCCAGGCCAGTCCGCAGGGCACTCAGAGAAGCGGTCTCCATCGTAGATGGCTTGTTTTTGAATTCTGACCCAATCGTAAAAGTGTGAGTGTTGAGCGATAACCTCCCTCGATTCTTTGCACGCTTTCCAAAGGCCGCCGTCGATCAAGTAGGCGGACCTGTTTTTCTTTTCCGGAGGTATTTGTTCCCCGGATTGACGCTAATTACAAGGCAATGGGACTACCTCTCCATCTTGGACGGCGACGTACTGCATGCGGCGATCGGAGGGAGTGATTACGAGACATGCCGCTTCCCAGATTTGTAGTCGCAGTTCCACCGGCAGTCGGGCAAAGGGGTGGAAGACAGACAGAGACATGTGGTAGGCTGTAGTTTGAAGATTGTGATCGAGAAGGTAAGTTGAAGTTGAGCCCAAAGATAGGATATGCGACGTAAGAGAAGATCTAGGTGAGTGAGGGTGAAGCCAATGCTAGCGACTGCGAGTACAAAAAGAAATAAAGGGAATTTGATGACGGACGGATGTTACATTCTATATGTAGTGAATTAGTAAAGTTTATACTCTGTAAGAGAGTTCCAATCAAGCTTCATTGAAGGAGCTTCGTCACGTGTGGGCATGTAGAGAATTGGACTATCAAACTTAAAGCAGGGTGGCTGCACTTAATTAGCAGAAAAATTGGCCTCCTAAGTCTTAGGGTATAAAAATAAGTAGTTTAAGAAGTATAGTCTAAGGAGCATAAACTGACCTACTAATTTCGTCTTTTATGCTTCTAGTGGTCAATTTTTCTGATACCCTGAGGCCGGGGCTGTGACTGCATAATGCGTTAGCGAAGCCTTCCATCAACTCCAGGAATGATGGCCACGATTCAACAAACCGTTAAGTGCGTCTCCCACACTGCCTGCAGTCCATCGGACCAGGTCCCCGGGCGACACCGCGTGGAGGTTGTGGGAGTCCGACTTCGTCGCCCTTCCCCATCCCAACCCATAACGCACAGCGACTCTGGCACGTTGGCTCAGCAGTGCCGGCAACAAGCTCACCCGCGCCGTGGATAGGTCGCGTTGGCTGCTCAATCTTTACTCTCTTCCATCCTTCATTACCTACTCAATATCATTCCACTTTCCAACCTTGTACCGCTTCTTTGGGTTCTCAGGTGGATCAAGAATCTTGTCCTGATCTTCCCATAGCTTCAGTGCCTTTTTCCTTGCGTATTCAGTCAAAGTTGGGTTCCCATTCGCATCCACGACTGAGTATAGTGCCCAGTACGCGTCGATGGCCTCCAAATATGCATCCCGTCTCCTCTCATCAATCTTCCCATTTGCGTGTCTTGCTTCAATATCGGGTATGTATGATTTGACGGCGGCTTCGAAGCTCAGCCAGTCAAAGCCCTTTGTCGGGTCATCCTTTTCCAGCCTCACCTTGACCTCCTTTCCGTCCTTTGTAATAGTCTTCCAGAACTGTTGAAGCCGTGGCGGCTGGCTGTGACACTTCTTGTTCCTTGTGCCATATTCCCTGACCCATAATAGTACGGTTGTACGTTCCACTCCGGCTTCCTCACACATTCGCTGTATGCGGTCCAGAAACGGTGTCGCAGGTGCGTTGTTTTCATCGCCAGCAACAGCTCGCCATTGGAAAAATTTAGCCTTCTCAGCCTCCACTTCCTCGTGAGTACTCGTAAACATACGCTTGTGTATACATTCCCACCGCGCATCGTCCTTCGCTTGTTGTCCAGCTTTGACTTCCCCCCAAGTGCCTGGTCCTGTGTACTGTACACCTTTAGCCTTTGCTTCTGCCTTCTTCTTCTCTATGGCTTCCTCCTTAGTCTTCTTGTTTTGTTCTTCATATTCTTTCTTGATAATTTTCTCATCTTCTTTCTTTATAAAATTTTCCTGTTGTCCATACTCGAGCAAGAAGTCGAAGTCCTCCTTCTCCGCCTTTAGTTTCTCCTCTTCCTGTTTGACCTGGCCATATTGTTCCTTGAGGGTTTGTAGCTCCGCTTCTAGAACTTCGATCTTCTTCGACAGGGATTTGCGCTCATTCTCAGCGTTGTGGGCCTGCTTCTGCTTCTTCTGGAAGAACTCAAAGGCACTTTCCAGAAGGGACTCGTCAGTATCATCAGAGTCCAAGGCCTTGTGAGCCATCTCGAAAAGCTTATCATGTAAGCGAATGCTAGTGGGACTCAGCTCTTTATCCTGGTATTGTTCCAGTTCACATATGACTTTCAAAGCCACATCACCATGCTTGCGCTTTTGTTGAAGCGTATATTGTTTGTTGGAAGACATGGTGCAGTTCTTGTTCTTTCTTGTATCGTTCTTGTTTGTGTTTGCGTTTGCGTTTTGCATTTACGTTTGTATTCTCTCTTGTTATTTTGTTTATGATCGAGGGTCTGGACAGAGGCTCTATGTGAATGGGTATCCGGTGCTGTCAACAGAATCAAGGAAGTAACGGCCGCCTACACCAGCGGACTTCAAAGAAGGACCTCAATTACAACTTACTACCTTCTTCAACGACACCAAAATGCCATTCTTCCCATATTGTCAAGACGGGAACACCAGCCTCTCGACAAGCTATTACCCAGGAACGTACTCAGTAGTACTTAGACTCATAATGACTCGGCCACTTCTAGAGTCCCTGTGCCCCATGCTATCACCTTTACCCCTTAACTGATAAAGACAAGCCACCAGGACTTTCCAAACATTCGATTACTTCGAACAAGAACGATTGGCTCTCTTGACTTCTTCAATCTTGCCATTCTTCAATGGTTAGTTCCTTTACTAGCAGAGGTGACAGTACTAGCCGACATATGGCAAGTAATAGATCAAGGAGTGTTACTTCGTATAGTACAAGAAGCGCTATGTCGATGTAATGAGGCATAAGAGACGAAATCAGTAGGCTAGTTTATGCTACTTAGGCCACACTTCTTAGACTACTTATTTTTTGTACCCTAAGGGTCAGGAGGCCATTTTTTCTGCTACCCACTAGCCCGGTCCTAGATCTCTCCAGCCGCTTTGACGCCCTCTTGCCCCCTCATCGTTCACGTCTCTTGAGATACCTCGACTGTCTCACCTCTATATCTTCTCCCAATCTCTCCAAGGAAGCTTGAACCATATTCCATTGGCATGGACGTCTTCCCAGCAGCCCCGGCCTCCTCTGGAACTACGAGACCTATACATACCTTGACCCCCCGGCCCGTAGAACTTATACATCTAAGATCTCTACAGCTAAGTTAACTTTCCATAGCCCTCTGCGACCGAGGCACCACCGGCCACACTAAGCTGTACCAGGCCCTGAGCTTTCCCTCTATTAGATCGGTTGGTTAGATGAGACAGCTTGTTGTCCGCGACACCTGTATCAGAATGAATCCCTGACCTGGTACCGGATCACACGAGCCATTGCCACTCGCCCTGCAGTATAGCACGCAGAGAGTTCTCTACTCGTTGGTCTGACGGGGAGTAGACCAGCTAAGCAAGCTCAGTTAGGCACAAAAGCGCAAGACACATCTTCATTAGTAAAAGCTACTGCATTTAATATTATCGAATAATTCTCCAAATATATCTCTAGAGATAACAGGGAATTACACAGATACGCAAAACCTAATGGTTACTCACTGGATTTACTATCTAGCATCTGAGATTATTCCAGACTTTTATGACTATCTCGCACTTTTAGGCCCAACTAAGCTTGCCTAATTGATCTACTCCTTATCAGACCAACGAGTACCTACTCCACGTTTGTGAAATAAATCCCGAATAGTCTACACTTTTCCCCGCAAAGATATCCGGGACATGAGTTACGGTTTATCCACTCCCCCGCGGTTTTCGAAGATGCGGATCCGCACTCTTCTCGTCCATATCACGTAAGGACAAATGGAGAATACTTTTTGTAAGCTAGCAAGTTGCTAGAGTGATTCCTGGCTCCAAGTTTTGTTGTCAATGTCATGAAATTGAAGAGTGGAGTGAGGAGAAAGTAGGAGAATCATCGGGCTGAAGAGGACCTTTACGGCACGTCCAATGTGAGGCTTCGCTTGAGCTACGAAACATGCCGAATCGCCACGAGTCATATGTATTGGGGAATGGAAAAAGTTCGAATTGCTCCGATTGCTGAATTCTGGTGGATACTACTATTTCCCGAAACTCGCCCAGAGTTGCTTTCCTTATGCCTCTCAAACCCGGCCATATATGCTTGGTATTATGCCAATCTTGTATCGTCTGAAGTCCCTAATACAACCTTAGACCGATAGAATATTCTCCCTCTCCTGGGACTACCCGCTTGTTTCGTCCGAGGAATATTGGATCAACAATTCCTCGGAATGCTTCTGAGATTGCTGACTCCGAGTTCCCGCGGTTTAGAAGCAGTTGCTGGTCCGCTGTCGGCGACAGGAGATGCGGTTATCGGAAATCTTGTTACTCACGCCAAAGCGGAACCGGCTAAAACTCCCTCAATTGTAATGCAATACGATGGATACCTGGAGAGGAGCGTGTATCGTTGCAGAAACGACAGTAAAAACGCCAGTTTTGGACGGGGTCTGTAGTGGACCTCTCACTATACTCTTTGGAGGTATTAATTGGTCCGGTAAACAACTCAAAGGCATTACTGCTTTCTCGGCGCCTCACTAGTATCTAGGCGAGGTTCTGTGTGAAACGCTTTGATCAAAAAGGGGAAAATAACGCCTTCGCATACAGAAAGCGCAATGTGTGAATATGAATCCTTGACATGGACTATCACATATTGGGTGGATTGAGTTGAGAGTTGATATACGCGATCATGAACTTGATTCGAGTCTGACTTCTCGTTCTCGTGAGATGAGTCTTGCTTAATTGGTGGTTCGACATTTTATAATTGAGCGAAAAAGAACTGGCTATATCTGGCTTGCTTCTCCGAAAATAGAACAGAAAATCTAGGCGTAGACTATTGAGATAGGCTAAATGATTACAGATACAATCCAACATGATCTGATATTCTTGTGGCATGCGGTTTTTGCCATCACGGACGCAGTTAAGAACGGTGGAGCTAGAGCTTGCGATGCATCAATAAATGGTGTTAAGCTTCAGGGATATGCGTGGAGTCTCTTGATGCAGGAGACAATTGAATACATAATAAGTTGCTATATCGTTGAGAGATTCAATGGACGGTCTTCTGTATTAACTAATGTAATCGTGTTTGACTTCCTGAGATAACGTAGTTGCGCGGAGTATTTATGTAATTGTGAATTCAACAAGAAACGACATGACTTCTGATTATCAAGACTGTAAGCTGCTGGAGAAACCACCCCGCATATCCCGACAGGGGTTGAAGAAACTCTGATTGACTTACAGCGCTGACAAAGCCATCTTTGTGGAAGAGATGAAGTCAGATTGGAGAACAAGCCATGTCCCTACGGAAATGCGACTAGGAATCACGAGGGTTGTGCTTGAGGAGTTGATCGACATGGATCATGGCAAGTCGCTGCAGTGATGGCCAGAACTCTCGCGTAATATAAGACACAAATTGACAAAGACTATCGCGGCAGGTTTTGATTTTGAGGCTTGCCAAGATCGGTAACTTTCAGTCTAGTCGATGCTCAGCAGGGAACTTGCTAGCTATCAATCATGTTCTGTCACTTGTCCTTATGTCCTTGTATCACGTTCCCTCAAGCCGGACATCGGTGGAGTGGCTTAGATCGCCGTCGTCATACCCCGCCACGATGAGTTAGAGGACGTGAATGATTTGAGAGAGTGATTGAGAGTTTAAGCGGACAAAGGGAGAAAGAGTCTATTAACTGGTTGTCTTTGTATCCTTTGTAAAAGTTACAACTCACAGCCAAGAGCTGTAAGAACTCATCGTGAATTGTGAGACAATAAGCGAAACTAGTCATTCCAGGCAATGAGTTACCATGTGCAAAACAACAACAATACTTTACTCAACAGAGAAGAGAATTACTCCACAGACAGACCTCGATGGCGTGCCTGGACTTTCACTGTTTGTGGGTGCGAATTCTGTAGGCATCGATCCATGGCAGTTGAGTGCTTTTACGGGGACTGGGGTTCCAATGGCTTCAGGCCCTTTAGCGGTCCTGAAACTGACCTACCAAGTGTTTCGGCAGGTTCCTGCTTGCTTATGCTGCCCCATATTTCCTTCCATATTAAGATTCGGATTCTGTGCACGCGCAGTTGTTTGCCCACCATCTTTTGCCTGCTGTAGACCAGAACTGCACTAGACAGTACCGTACCTGCCCATACCTAGAGATTTGAATCCAATTCTCTCAGTCTAGAAGGCCCAGAAACAAAACCTTCTTCCTCCCTCTACTAATTACTCTTAAACTCAACTTAACTCTCTCAACATCTTTTCACGCTTACTTACAATCAATCACTTTTACTCACAAGTGACAACTCCGCCTCCACCGAGAACGAAACTCGTCCTGTATCATCGACTACTATAAAACAGTCTTCTACTATACTTGTTGATTTCCGGAACCCCCGCCATCGCCGCCGTCTAGACTACATATCGGCTCGGTTCGCCAAATATTTGCGCTGCTCTCTCTCACCTGGACAACGCGACGACATCCGCAATCTTGCCACCTCCACTATTTCAACCATCGTCTGATCGCTTTGACGGTTTTCTCAGACCCAACATTTGCTGCTCAGGCCCGTTCATTTCCCAAGACTCGGTCGTAGTTCGGTCTCTGGACCGACACTGCCGTGCCCCTCGCTCCCGCCCGCCGTCACCTGCTACCGGCGCCGGCCGTTGCTTTCGGATCGCGAAACCCCTCGTTCCGCACAACACGCTACTTTCCACCTCTCACAAACCAATATCAATACCCAAATAATAACAAAATGGCCTGCGACTACCAATACGTCAAGGAGCACACCAGGGAGGACTACGTCTTCCCTTCGCACCGCTTTCAGCGATCATGCTCCCCAGATAAAACTCCGCTATGCCTCGTGGCTTGTGGTTCTTTCAGCCCAATCACGTTCCTTCAGTACGTTTTTCCTGCAGAATATGGGTTCCTCGTGCGATCGTCCACTTTGATCGGACTGGATCCCTCCAAGCCCGAAATATCATGCGACATGATTGAATTTTCAAGACTGTAGCTAACGTTTGAGCAGCCTTCGAATGTTTCCTATGGCTCGAGACCATGCTCGCAATGAGGGTAGGTTGATTGCTGATTGCAAAATCCGAAACACCGCTGACAAGAACCAGATTTTGAGGTTGTTGCTGGAGTTTTGAGTCCTGGTACGTAAATTCTGCATTTCAAAATAACGATCAATAAACTAACTGTCCGGTAGTCAGCGATGCCTACAAGAAGAAGGGTCTAGCACCTGCTCACCATCGCATTGAGATGTGCAGACTTGCCACAGAGAACACCTCCAAGTGGCTCATGGTGGACCCCTGGGAAGCCGAGAGCCCAACTTATATCCCAACTGCCAAGGTGCTCGATCACTTTGACTACGAGATCAACGAGGTCATGGGAGGTGTTGAGTGCACGGATGGTACTCGAAAGCGTTGCCGCATCGTACTACTTGCCGGCCTCGACCTGATTCAGACCATGTCCACTCCGGGGGTTTGGGACGAGCGTGATCTCGACCACATTCTGGGCAATTATGGCGTTTTTGCTCTCGAGCGCACAGGAACTGAAATTGATTCAACTCTTGCGAACTTGAAGCAATGGGAGAAGAACATTCATATTATTCGCCAGGTAAGCCACCTGCAACGCTTGAAGTAGTCACATGACATTAACAAAATAGGTCGTCACCAATGACATCAGCAGCACAAAGATTCGCCTGCTCCTTAAGCGAAACATGTCAATCGATTTTCTGATTCCCGATGATGTTATCAGCTACATCTACGAGCACAATCTTTACCGCGACCTGGATATGCCTGATTCCAAGGGCAAGGAGAAGGCTCTTACGAATGGTCCCGACGCCGGAACCACCACTGGCTGAATTTCTT
The DNA here is from genome assembly GCF_020744135.1 of Fusarium venenatum. Taxonomy (NCBI): domain Eukaryota; kingdom Fungi; phylum Ascomycota; class Sordariomycetes; order Hypocreales; family Nectriaceae; genus Fusarium; species Fusarium venenatum. The sequence continues at coordinate 6,435,132 of NW_027072131.1, forward strand.
TACAATTCAAGCAAACGACATAACCAGTGCCGAGTCCTTACATCGGCCCCGATGCACCTAGCGAGCCTTGTGCACAGTGGCCAAATAATTAGACCCGACGAGCAGACACCAAAGCCGAGACACTGAGTTGGAATAGCTTCTAGCCGGTATTTGTTTTGAGTAGTTCCATGCTAGGGTCAAGGGACATTTTATTATAGACCGCGCAGCGGACCACTATGGATTAGTTTGGTCCAGTATTAGATGCGCCCGGTTTGGGGTATAGAAGTTGTGGTGAAGAGGAGGTGGATTCTCACTTTCCTTTATTGCGTCGCTCTTTTTGCAACCTGCTTTGGATACGCACGCAGTTGGCTAGAGCGCACTCTTACTCTGGAGCGGAGTTATTTTATTAATTGAGGCATACCAAGTCGGAGTATCCCGATATTTCGGAGCTCTCCTAACTATCAATCTTGCCTTGCGGTGTTTACGGACTACTAGTTCTCCTGATTGCCAGGGTTCTCTAGCTGCTGATATGCACGTGTGTGGCCAAGGGTTCATACAAGATAGTAGACAAGAGTTGCTTCAGCTCGCCACATTGAAACCGATGATGGTTGATGATTTTAACCTCGATTTGAGAGCTTTATACTAACGAGACATGTTATTATACATATTTGGATTTTTAAATAGGAGATACCCGTTCAATTGACTATGGACCAATTGATCAAGTCCATGTTCAGCTAGGTGTGGTCTGAAACTTTATGTATTTCCACACAACGAATGATAAGCCAGCATGAGAATCTTTTGCATGACAACTCGCCCTCCGTCCAACAACGGAAAGTCATGTCCGCGATAGACAATATCTCCGATTTGACTCCTTGCTTTCTCGGGCAAGATTGCACGAGGACAAGATCATCCAATAGAGGTTTCCAATTGATCACGTCCCAGCATTGCCGAGGCGAAAAAGTAGCAAGGAAGCAGAAAGCTACAAAAGGGACCTGCAGAAAGAGGAAAAGCGCCAAATGAACAATCAACGCTGAGTGGTCGCTTCCTATTCGGCGCATAGATAAACGTGCCAGATCGATAGGGCACTTGGAGGCTTGGCAGCGGTATTGGACATCAATTTATAGTGATAGACCCTTTGCCAAGGGGAGAAAACACTACGCGGATTCGGTATCGCTTTGGGTCTTTTGTACCAGGGGAGGGAAGCTTTTCCCCTAAGGCCAGGATAGGTAGGTACAGTTGGTCTTGGGAGCTATATCGTGGATACAAATAGCTGAGCATGGCCCTGACGATCAATTGAAGGGAACCAGGGACTGTCAGTCGTTCGTTCTGCAAATATGAAGCTCCAATTCCTTGTCTCTTCCCTCATCAGTCCGTTGGTCACGGCCTTGACCATTGCCGAGATTAACGGTGATCGATACCTTTCGCCTTACCAGGGAAAGAATGTCACAGGTGTAGAGGGTCTCGTTACAGCTGTGGGTAGCAATGGGTTTTACCTGCGATCGACGAAGCCTGATCGTAGTGCTGCTACCTCTGAGGGATTGTACATCTTTGGAAAGTCAGCCGTCGGTAATGTTGCTGTAGGCGACGTTATTACCCTCGATGGTTTCATTGAGGAGTACAGGTGAGTCTTGCCAAGTCAATCAGTCAGTTGAAATATCGCTAAAACATCTCTAGATCCAACAAGGACTACGTCTACCTCACAGAGCTCTCTTCTCCCAAGAACATTGTTGTCAAGTCCTCTGACAACAAGTTCAAGCCCAAGGTTATCGGCAAGGATACTGGTAACCCTCCTGGAAAGCACTTCTCCAAGCTTGACGACGGCAATGTCTTTGCCGTGCCCAACAACAAGAGCCTCGTTTCAGTGGCCAACCCCAAGCTGCAGCCCAACTCGTACGGTCTCGATTTCTGGGAGAGCCTTTCTGGCGAGCTTGTCACTGTTTCCAAGGGCTATGCTCTTAGCCGACCTAACAACTTTGGCGATTTCTGGGTCAGAGGTAATTGGAAGGTCTCTGGTCTGAACAAGCAGGGTGGCTTGACTATGGTTGGCAGTGGTATGTTGATCTTGCGCACCAATTGTTGATTTGACTGACTTTATATCTAGATGCTAACCCCGAGGCCATCGTTATTGGCTCACCTCTGGATGGTACAAAGAACCCCGACGACACTAAGCTCGGTGACTTTGTTGGCGATATCACTGGCGTTGTAACATACGCCTTTGGCTTCTACCGCATCCTTCCTCTTACTGCCGTCAAAGTCAGCAAGCGATCTAACCCAGAGCACCCTGCCGTCGGCTTCACCAGCAAGGGATCCTGCAAGGGTATCACCGTCGCTGACTACAACACTGAGAACCTGAACCCCGATTCTGCTCACTTGCCTCTTGTTGTTAAGCAGATCGTCGAGAAGCTGCGCACTCCTGACCTGATCTTCCTCCAGGAGGTTCAGGACAACAGCGGTGCTGCTAACGATGGTGTCGTATCTGCTAACAAGACCCTCGCTGCCCTTGCTGATGGTATCGAAGAGGCCAGCGGTGTCGCGTATGAGTGGGCTGAGGTCGTGCCCGACAACAACCTTGATGGTGGCCAACCCGGCGGTAACATCCGTCAGGCATACCTCTACCGCCCCGACGTTGTCGAGCTCGTTAACCCCAACGAAGGCAAGGCTGGAGATGTTAATGCTGTCCTTGACGGCCCTTCGCTCAAGTTCAACCCCGGCCGTATCGATCCCGCCAACTCTGTGTGGGACAACAGCCGCAAGCCTCTTGCCGCCGAGTGGAAGCCTGTCAAGGGCACCAAGAAGTCTTTCTTCACTGTCAACGTGCACTTTGGTAGCAAGGGTGGTTCATCTTCTATGCACGGCAATGCTCGTACCCCTGTCAACAAGGGCGTTGAGAAGCGCACTGAGCAGTCTAAAGTCACTGCTGTAAGTTCCCAGCTCTCTTTGGCATCTCACGATAAACTAACAATCTGCAGGATTTCGTTGCACAGATCCTCAAGAAGGACAAGAAGGCTCACGTTATTGTGGCCGGTGACTTCAATGAGTTTGCTGACGTTGCACCAATCGATGCTTTCGTCGAGACCTCTGGTCTCGTTGACATCGACGATGCCGCTAAGATCCCCATGACTGAGAGATACACATACTTGTTCGACAGCAACTGTCAGGCACTTGACCACATGTTCATCAGCAAGGAATTGCGCAAGGGTATCAAGTATGAGCATATGCACATCAACACTTGGCAGGACACGGCAGGCGAGGTTAGCGACCACGATCCTAGCGTTGCTTTGTTTGATCTGTGCTAGATATAATGGCGGTATAGATATTTGTACATTATCAATTAATTCGCTTGCATGATCCAAATATTTTCTAATCAAGAGTTATGCCTTGGTGTTGCATCAGTTCTTTAGTAGGATCTACTCTTCGCCACTGTTATCGTCGTCATCGGGCTCTCCTTCCGAATCCTCTTGTTCAACTTCGTCATCTTCATCTCTATCATCGTCCTGGCCTGGATCTGGCATAACAATGCTGTTCAAGAACGTAACCTGAGTGTGTTAGCCAAGTCAGCGGCAGAAAGAACATGCGACTTACAAATCCAATCATTGGGCGAATAATCTCACTGATCTTCTCCTGCGCATCGTCGCGATAGAATAGATCATCGTCAATCTGAGTCCCAACAGTGAAATTCCTCAACTTCAAAAGTGCGATGTCCCGGTGTTCTGTAGTGAAGCCTTTCGGCTTTGTTTTGAGTGCATTATTTTGGTTCTTCTCGGCGAAGGCGAGCAACGCTGCCTCTGGGTCAGACTTCTTGGCTGCATTGGGTAGAAACGTGCGCTTGAAGGCTTCGTCGTTCAAAACACGACGCCATCGATTTGGCCGCTCGTCAATACTGGCGCGAAGCTTGTGCATCTGATCGCCGTCGGGACACCACAGACCACCGCCAATGAAGGATTTCTTGGGCTCGCAGTGGATGTAATAGCAGGCGTAAGGACCTTTACGGCCTGTGCGAGACCATGCAGCAGAGAAGTGAGGCTACAGTTGTAAGTAGAGATCTAGAGGGTAATTAAAGGGGTCATTCGTACCTTGTATGGCGTAGGATCTTTACTGAAGCGGATGTCTCTGTGGATGCGAAAACTCAGGTCCTTGATGGGTAGCTCGGGGATTGTCTCGTCCAGATCAATCACTGATTCTGATGTACATTCAACGAATGAGTTCCAGTCTTTTAGAGCACGCCGATACTCTTCATCATGTGCTATATAAGTCAGTGGAGGTTCTAGAGTGACAGGTGTGTTGTACTAACACTTTAACCAAGGTCGCTGGTTGTTTGCTTTGAGGTCCTTCAAGAATAACAATGTGTTCTTGTGTAACTTGAAATCCTGATATTCCACACCTTCTGTGTCTCGCAGCTTCACCAAGGGGATGAAAGTAACCTTCATAGGGGCATCTTCATCTTCCTCGTCGTCGTCGTCGTCGTCGTCTTCCTCTGGCTCATCCTGGGCTAACTCATCTCCGTATGATTCTTCAGATTCTTCCTTTTTTAGTTGCTTCTTTGGGGGTCTTCCGCGCTTCTTTGCTGGTGGCGCATCACTCTCTTCGGTGTCATCGGTACCTTCAAAGTATTGACTTTTGGTGGATGTGCGCCGGGAGGTTCGGCGAGTGGTGCTAATGGCCTCTGCGGCACGTTTTCGAGGAGGCATTTCGGTTGTAGAAAGATAGTGACTCAAGTAAAAGGATCAATTTTTTCATTCAATGTTATTAATGAATACCTTATCTTGGAACTAGACAAAAGAAGGAGCGTTCATGTCGTCATTGTATTAGCCTGTCGCGATTACGCGTTTCAGGGGAGACACGAGGTCACGTGGAGCTTAGACAATGATCTTTATAAGTCACTTCTGTCAACTGTTACTCAAAAGTGAGTCAACTTTTGCTATGTCTTTTAATATTATCGTATTCATCATTCAAAATCATTAATAGTCAAACTCCTCTGTTATCAAACATATCACCAAGTGTCATGTGCGGATAATAACGACCCATCTGGCCTTGACCAGAGAAGATCTCGCCAACAAGATAGTAATCTCATCCCCTATCCGAGCCTCATGCCTTGATTGCTGCAAGTCGCTCTTTGCACGCAAACAATCTCTCCATGAAATCAATGTCCCCAAGCTTCTCAATCAGCCATTCGTTTGAACGCTGTTCATCGCCTTCTTCCATCATAGGACCAGCGACCTCGGCAAGAATAGCCCAGGTTCGTGCCGCTGCACGAAGACGATTCCAGTCCTTACTCATCATAGCAGCCAATTCTTCCTCCAGCCAGATGATTCTGCTGATTTTGGACAGTCGTGTACTCCAGTCGGCATCAAAAACTCCATCTTTTGCTTTCTTGAAGAGTTTCCCTTCGTACCTTTCCCAAGCTTCGATAGGAATCAAAGACCTCTCTTGCTCAATGCAGGCAATGGCCGACCGAAGACGTCTCACGGCTGCTTCCTCTTGTTTGGGTGTTGGATCTCCTTGCAGTTTGTCTAGCATGCCGAGAAGCGTTGGCTTGAATTCATCCCATTGGTTTGCAGTGACATCTTTGACCACAGTAATAACGTCTAGGATGTCAGATCGGCAGAATGGGGGCAGATGATTATCAGTGCTGGTGACTGAGGCGTCTTCCATAGGAGTGTCTTCTTCGGGGTTCGAAGGCTTGGGAAACGTTGCGCTGCTGTCCACACCTTTCTCGTTTGACTCCTGTTGTGCGTTCGTTGTCCCATTCATTTCAGCAGCCTTTCCACTGCTAGGGTTGGCCTCCTTGAGGTTCATCATCTCTTGTTTAGCTTGAATAGGAGATTCTTCATTTGCAGTAGGCTTGGCGACAGTGTTGGTGTTTGTCTGCTGTGTAGTTTTGGGTACGAGAGAGTTGTTGGCATCCTTGTCGCCTCCTTTCGTGAAAAACTTGATGCGCTTCTTGGGACTGTCCTCGGTCGCAGTTGTGGCCTTTGACGCGGCCGCTGCTTCAAGGCGCTTCTGAACCCTTCTCTTGGGGCTCTCAGGGGGACTAATCGATCTTTTCTTTCCTGAAGTCTTCTTTTTGGAATCTTTCCGACTGGACTTGTGCTCGTGACGTCCCTTCAAGACTTCGATGAACTCAAATGCAGTGTTGGCAGAATAGAGCTGGGCTCGTTTTTCATTAATTTCCATGTCAGATGAAGGTGATACCAGGCGTGTTTCGGGCTTTGAGCCATCTGTGAATTGGAGTGAGCGGTGGTTTGCTCGTGTTGGGGTAGTGCGATTGCGGTTTGAGATACACTCGACGATTTTGCTGCGCATGTGAACAAACTCGGTCTCTGGATTGAGGCCTTTCAATCTGGCTTCAAGAAAGAGAGCATGAAGAGATTCAACAAACTCGTTACTGGGTTTGGTCATGATGGGCGAGGTTATTGTTACTCAGCGTTGCGGGTGAAGCTTCTCACGATAGTGTGAGGATGAGAAGTCTGACGCAGAGAGAAGAAACGATTCTGTGTTTTGAATAAATGCGAAGTTATTAAAAATGGTAGCTGAATAGGCAGTCGTTTGCGACAGCTGCCATCAGCTGCCAACACAAACACTCCATATTGTCTACACTGCACATGATGTTAGCAGCTGTCACGCCTGACCATAGTACTGGCAGCATCAAAACGTGTGTACCTAGGTCTATAGAAGAAGCGTTATATTTTCCCTAACTCTATGTTATTCAAAGCCGTATACTATCAATCTTAAAAAAGGGAAGTGACTAGCAGGTAGCAGAAACAATAGCCTCCTAAGTCTTGGGGTATCAAAATAAATAGTCTAAGAACTATACTCTAGGAGTATAAAGTGACCTATTAATTTCGTCTCTTATGCTTCCAGCATTTTTCTGATACCCTGAGGAGTAGCCACAGCAACATTACCCAACAAGTTCAACTGTATGTAAGTTTCGACCTTTTAGACTCTAAATTGGGTGGTACTTCTCTAGAACAGGCAGACCTTTGTAGACCTTCCTTCTGAGTATAAAATGCGCATTCTCTACCACAGTCTGTTGCTCCTGCCTCTGTCGACAAAACTACCCAAGTGAACACTATCAACACTTTCCAAACAAAAGACTCAAAGTCAACTTCCATTTTTCATCATACCAATCACTGCTATCTCATCAATCACTACATCGCTCAGAAATCATTCTTCTGTAATCATGTCAGAAAAGCCACCTGCTTTCACCGATGATTTCCTCATTCGGCAATTCAAGACCAACCCTCCGGGCAGGTATACCATCGCACTTCTTGGAACTTCCCTCTTTGGGTGCTTCAAATACTACACAGCTCATGACCGCTACTTTAAGGAAAACCCTTACCTCTTGAACCTGGGCGGTAGCTTGGGAGCCGACAGGATCCGAAATGTTCAACGTCTTATCGACCAAGGCTTTGTTCGTTGTCTTAAGCAGCACCAGCCTAACCTCACGGTCATCTACCTTTAAATGGGAGACGGCGATATCACCGAGAATGGCTTGTCAAAATCGGATGCCCAAGCCTATGGCAGAGTAGTCACCAGCCTGCGAGATAAGTTTCCAGATGCGCAGATCGTCATCACTTCGTTCTTTCAACAGCATGGATTCAGCAAGCATGTTATTGAGAACGCAAATGAGATGTTACGACAAATTGTTTCTCAAAGTGGCGACGCAGTCTCGTTCTTGCCCTTTAGAGCTGATCAAAAGAAGATCATGAGCAATGATCAAATTCACCTGACTAATGATGGATATCGAAAGTGGTATGACTTTATGCAAAACGACATCGACAATCGTCTAGACGAAGAGTGGGAGAAAGAATGAGGGCCAGTTTCAGAATAACAAGTTGGAATTAAGAGAAGGGATATCGATTCGGTTTACAGTCAAAGCGTTATACAACCCATGGTTGTATCTTTATAGCGTCAATAAAGAGTAGGAAATGCTAAGGTTGTTGTCATCGAAGCAAACTGTTCATCCTCTCCATTAGTGCGCTGCGTACCTCTATCCATTGGCTCATCCATTGGAGCCAACAAATATCGCACTATGGACAGTGCTACATTGTACACCAAAAAGCATGGATTAATAGATTGATGATGGCTGTGCTTGGGATCTGACAAAGTTGAATAAGGTGGCAAAAGCATATTCATTAGACGGAGCACAAATAGGTTCAGGTCATTTCACTCATGCAAGCCAAGCCAAGCCAAGCCAAGTTGGGTACATTATTGGCTGAAAATCATCATAACATTGCGCTATCTACTTTTGCATACTGCGCATGGAAGCTCCAACCAAACACCAGAATGGTTTTATTTATGTTCTTTTCCCAAACATCAGTCTATGCGTTTACAACTCATCGTGGATGTTGTCATCCTTCTCGCTACCAGAGTCACCAGTTCCCTGGTACATCTTGGAGGTGATGGGGTAAGCGACGTTGGACAGCTTCTCCTTCTGCTCCTCGAAGTCCTCGGCGGTGGCGTCAGCGCCGTGCTCATCGAGCCACTCGTTGGTCTCCTTGACAGCATCGAGGATCTGGAGTTTGTTAGCATGTGCTTTGCTTTCGTTGTTATGAGTATTGTGTGAACTTACAGTCTCCTTGTCCTCCTCATCGATCTTGCCACCAAGACCCTCCTCATCGTTGGCCTGGTTCTTGAGGGAGAAAGCGTAGTTCTCAAGGGCGTTTCGGGCCTCGATGCGCTCACGGGTAGCCTTATCCTCCTCGGCGTACTTCTCAGCCTCGGCGACCATGCGCTCGATCTCCTCAGGAGTGAGACGGCCCTTGTCGTTGGTGATAGTGATAGACTCCTGCTTGCCAGTGCCCTTGTCGTGGGCAGAAACCTTGAGGATACCGTTGGCGTCGAGCTCGAAAGAGACCTCGATCTGAGGGACACCACGAGGGGCAGGGGGGATACCGGTAAGCTCAAACTTTCCGAGGATGTTGTTATCCTTGGTAAGAGATCGCTCACCCTCGAAGACCTGGATGAGAACCACGGGCTGGTTATCAGCAGCGGTGGAGAAGATCTGGCTCTTGCGGGTAGGGATAGCGGTGTTACGGGGAATCAGCTTGGTCATGACACCACCAGTGGTCTCAATACCGAGGGTAAGAGGGTTGACATCCATAAGGACGACACCGGAAGTACCCTCCTCACCGGAAAGAACACCGGCCTGAACAGCGGCACCGAAAGCGACAGCCTCATCGGGGTTAATACCCTTAGAAGCCTTCTTGTTGAAGAAGTCCTCAATGAGCTGCTGAACCTTGGGGATACGGGTGGAACCACCGACAAGAACGATGTCGTCAATTTCGGACTTCTTGAGCTTGGCGTCCTTGAGAACCTGCTCAACAGGCTTCATGGTCTTCTTGAAGAGGTCGATGTTGAGCTCCTCGAACTTGGCCTGGGTAAGGGTCTCGGAGAAATCCTTGCCGGCGTGGAAAGCCTCAATCTCGATACGGGTGCTCTTCTGAGAAGACAGAGTACGCTTGGCCTTCTCGGCCTCACGCTTGAGCTTACCCATGGCCTTGAGGTCCTTGGTGATGTCGACGTTGTTCTTCTGGTTGTACTGCTTGGCGAAGTAGTTGATGACACGCTGGTCGAAATCCTCACCACCAAGGTGGGTGTCACCAGCGGTAGCGAGAACCTCGAAGATACCGTCGTCAATGGAGAGGAGAGAGACATCGAAAGTACCACCACCAAGATCGTAGACAATGATCTGGCGCTCACCATCGTTCTTGTCAAGACCGTAGGCGATAGCGGCGGCGGTGGGCTCGTTGACAATTCGGAGGACGTTGAGACCGGCAATGACACCGGCATCCTTGGTGGCCTGTCGCTGGTTGTCCTGTAGAGGGGTTAGCCGGCTGATGGTACAAATAAGCTGAGCCGTTGAAACTTACGTTGAAGTAGGCGGGGACGGTAACGACGGCGTGGGTGACCTTCTTACCGAGGTAGCCCTCAGCGACCTCCTTCATCTTTCCAAGAACCATAGCAGAAATCTCCTCAGGAGTGAACTGCTTCTTGGCACCATCGACCTCAACCTGGACGACGGGACGGTCATCACGGTTGACAACCTTGAAGGGGAAGTGCTTGATATCTCCCTGGAGGGTCTTCTCGGAGTACTTGCGGCCAATGAGACGCCTGAAGAGTAGCTGTTAGCGATTGTTGGAGTGCAGAGAAGTCAGGGGAGTGCATACTTGATATCGTAGATGGTGTTGGTGGGGTTAGCGGCGGCCTGGTTCTTGGCGGCGTCTCCAACGAGACGCTCATCCTCGGTGAAGGCGACGTAGGAAGGAGTAATTCGGTTACCCTGATCGTTGACGAGAATCTCGACCTTGCCCTTCTGCATCACACCGACACAGCTGTAAGTAGTTCCCAAATCCTGTGGGAGTCGGTTAGCGGGGTCAAGTCATGATGGGAGGAATTGGGAGAAACGTACAATACCAATGACAGTGCCGTAGCTGTCAACATCGTCAGCCTGAACGGTCTGAACGAAGGCGAGAGGAGAGAAGAGGAGGGCGATCCAACAAAGGAGTCCCAGGCCAAGGGCCATTGAGCTCCTTGAACGAGCCATGATGAGCTCTGTGTATGTAGTTGCTTTACTGATTGGAAGTGCAACAAGACTTTATGATGGGAAAAGAAAAGAAAAACAAATCAATCTATGATCAAGCAAAGGCTGTCTCTTGCCTTGCACACAGATTTTATGAATTGTTGAGAGAAGGGGGTATCTTTGAATGTTGGAAGAAGCGGGTTTGAGAAGAGGAAAGGCCGACAACTTATTAAGTAAGGTGCTCTTCGGCTGTCGTGTCTCCAAAAAAAAGTTGAGGTGTCCAAATGGCACAAAAGGCCAGATTTCACATCATTCGTAGCCCCACGTGACAGGGGTCTCTTTGTCGGGAGTGGGGCTTTAGCACTGTACCTGCCGCCCTTTGGAGGTTACTCTCCCTGTAACTTTAGTGGGGGAGATACTTTTATACAGTGTTTGTAGGACAAGGCTGTCGAACCCCTGGCACACTTAAACAGTGAGCGCCTCAATCACAGGGGTTCTTTACAGCGCCACCTTGATTTAGTGATGAGAGAACATGTTGGAATATACGGAAGATCGCGATGCTTTCTATGGCTTTCTATAATCAGTGACTCACATCAGCTACTGCCTGTGATTAATGCAACATTGAGCGAGGCAAATATCAATTGATACATTAAAAGGAATGTGCAATGTTTTATCGGGATATATTCCGTGAATAGAGGAGACTTGGCCTCTCTACTCCAGATTCGAGAATATTCCCACCGTTCATCGCTCAGTGGGTCTCGTTCGGAGCCTAGCTACCGAATGTGTCCTGTTTTGGTGACTGCAATAGAGGATCCTCATATCCCTTAATATCGTGTATTACATACAAGCTCAGACACAAGTTCCCTAGAAATGACTACAATGGCTGGTCGTTAATACTAAAGTTGGGTTTCATGATAGGCCACGTTGAAGTTTATCCCGAACTGGAGATTCCTTGAATTGTGGTTGGTTGATGCTGGGTTGAAGTATCCACTACAGCTACCCTAGAACAATCAGCGTTGGACAAAGGGAAAGAACACGAAATCAACTTTAAACTGAGACAGCATGATGCAGCCATTCTTCAACTGGAATTAATTGTATATAATATCAACTTACTTCGCCCTTCGCTCTGTATCTAAAGTTCATAACAAATTTATTGTATGAAGTCTATTGCTTATGACTGTTTACTGCCTGAAGAACAAAGACAGACTGTTGCATTTCTCACCGGATATACCAAAAATACGTCAAACTCTTCGCCTACGCTTCTTGAACCCAAACAAGAACAAACAACAATTCTGACAAATCCAATCTACATCAGTTGCTTTCCTAATTCGTCAGGGATTCTATATATCTCTCCCGTCCTGTCATCTTGAAGCCAGTGTTGCTCTGGAAGTATGGTAGGGTTGGGGTCTTTGATCGGCTGGATCAGAGTTCGATGCTCATGATGGTGAATCGACAGCGTGCGTTTCGGCTCATATATCGTATGAACATGGGGGCGAACCGATTCATGCACGACCGGTTCTTGGTTGTGAACTGTCCGGTCAAAGTCCAGGCTATTCTGTAGGTGGAAGTTGGCTTCACCGTTTGTGCCGGCTTGAACTTCCTTATTGATGCGATCGAACTCGGCGTCTCGAAGATGAATGGCTTCCAAATTGTGTTTGATGTTGGCCTCTTGGCTAGCATTGGACTCGAGGTTAACATCAGACTCTTGAGATAAGGGCTCGATGTGTGTTGATGCTTTCTCAGGACCTTCTTGCCCGATTGCAAGCCGTGAGAGTTTCGCCTGTGTAGTATCGACCTCTTGGACGTATTCAAAAGGTGTCAAAGGGGCGACATCTATCTCAGGAAGCTCCAACTCTTGCCGCGAGACAGCTAGACGGGAAAGCCTTCTCTCGAGTTCAACCGCATCAGGTGAGTTGGCTGGACTTGTGTTTTGGTGTGTTGTACGGTTCGCGTTCTCCTGTTTCGGCTGATCTTGCCGAGCAGCTTCGTCCGAGGCACCATCGAAATAATCTTTGCCCTGGGCATTACCATCAGCGTTTTGGTCATCGGTGTCTTCCGATTTGATACCGGGACGTTGACGCTCTAATCTGGGAGTTTTGGGCTCTAAATCTGCCTCCAATGGCTGAACAGCTGGATGTACATCATAGCGATTTTCGGGCGCCTGTGTCTGGTGGACGTCATGACCATCTTCTCGTTCTGCCTTTGAGCTTCGACTCAAGAGACTCAATGACTTCCGATGGCGTGGCTGTGACTTTCTACTCAAGGAATTCAGACTGTTTCTGTTGCTTGAAGGCTGTGAGTCTGCACCCTCGGGTGTGTCTCTTTCTTCATCTTTGTTTCTATGGAGCAGACGTGAAGCTCGCTTCTTGATGGCATCTTTGAGACGGCCCGCCATTGGAGCCGGGTACACGTGTGCGTGGAAAGAAGGTGCTCAAAGATAATAGGATAAGGGGAAGGGATTTGCAAAAACAAGGAAGAGATCAACTGAAGTTAGGGAGACTTGTTTGTGTATTAGTGATATTACAGAATGGTACAGGCTATTGATAGGGTAGTTTGCCACGCAAGGGTCAATCGTGTTGGTTGATTGCCTACCTAGTCGGAGAAGAGCTGAGGTCTCAGATTTCTGAGGCCATCCATCAGATCAGATCAGGCCAGACCAGGCCCAGCCCGTTCCAGCCAAACTTGAATCAACTCTATTTGATTCAGAAGAACCTCATGTCATCATCAATGGGCCCGATGCATAACGCATATTTACATCATCTCACTTCAGGATCAGAAAGGTGAGCCACTAGATACAAAGTAGACGAAATTAGCAAGTCAGTTTATGCTTTCTTAGACAATACGCTTGGGTCATTTGTTTTTGCATCCTAAAGCTCGAAGGTCAACATTTCTGGTGCCCTTAACTGCTCTACTGCAATCAATCGCGATGTTAACAGCAGGTCTAGATCACGCTCCCGGGATCAACGGCGAGGATCATAGTGGAAGTTTGCGTTTCTGAGGCTCTCTATGACGCTCTCCATCGGAGCTACACTAACTAGTAAATGCTTAGCTCATGCTAATCTAGGAGCTAGTCTCAGCCACTCGCCCACAACACGCTCATCACTTCCCCTTTCCCCATGTCATGCTATATCCGAACGGAGACATTGGAGACGAGGGCATCGCCAGAAACGAATACTGTTTGCGGATCAACCTCTCTATTGGGCAATCGTACATGCTTGACCCGCCAACTTGGGTGGGTGAGACAGGGCTTTGTCACACAGGAGCAGCTGTCCCGCAAGCAATCACCGATCGTGACGTTGATAATCCCTGAACTCAGCTGAACAGGATGAAAGCTGATTGCTTGTAATTGTTTCTCTGCTGCAAGTGCGCTAAGGGAGGTTGACGTGTGTAATGATCGGTCATAAGAGGGGAACAAAGATCAAGATGCGTACCGAATGAAGATCGCGGGATGACATGAAAGGCTTGGAAGCTCATCATCATCATCATTGAAGTCATAATTACCATGTGGTCCACACACTAAAGTTTGAAGCCGGGTCTCCCTTTGGAACTCACCGTTTGGCTGAGACCTTCAGAGTCTGAACCGGAAGCTCACATACGATGACGTCCACGATGGATGAAGAGACTAGAGATACGTTTGGAAACAGTACATCGTGTGCTATCTTCAAGTATATAACATTAAATGCACCTCGAGTTGTTCTCATTTCATTCTCACTATCAACACCATCAGCCACATCATCAACAAGACAAATCAACAACCACAGCAACAGATACCCTCCAATCTTATATTCAGCACTTAAATTCAATCATTACAATGGAGAAAGCCAAGTCTGCCGTTTCTAGCTTCCTTTCCAACGATGGAAAACACAAAACAACAGTGGATGAATCTGTGAAGAGCCATGTCACTCATGAACACATCAAGCCACACGAGCATGAACAAGTGACAACTGCTCTTGATAAGGAAGTCCATCAGGATCATCATCACACCACAATCCAACCAATTGCTCACAGAGAAGTACTGTAAGTGACGCTCTGCTTAGCCCCTAGGACAACCGACAACTTGAGTCTGCCAACATGCAAGACGAATTGGTTTCGTCACTTTATGAAGGCTCCGAACACTTTTGTTTTGTCTCTTTGCACTTAAGTCTAGGGCTTCTGCTTTGCCCTGGTCAGTTCTGTTTGTCTGCACATGCTAACACAACCCAGCCCTGAGAAGCACCACCACAACCTTGCCCCTGTCCAGCACAAAGAATTTCATCATGAAAACGAGCAAGACACTCGGGCTACTCTTGAACGAGAAGCTGCTAAGTACCGAGATACTTCCGAGATGCACAGTACCACGCACTCTACCGAAGCTGCTCCAACAATGACTGGCGAACGAAGTGAGTGAATAGCACAAGTCAAACAACAACAACAACAGAACTAACAACGTTCACAGTTCATCATCATGTGCATGAGCATGTCCAGCCAATCATTCAGAAGGAAACAATTCAACCGAATGTCGTTCATACCACCATCCCCATTCACGAGACTCACCATGCTGCCCCTGTCCACCACGGAACCTCTACGCTCCCCACCAAGACTCTAGAGGAGTTCACCTCTGAGCGCGGCGGTCTTGCTGAGAGAGCTGCTCAGAAGCTTACTGAGTTCGAGGGATGCCCCAAGCCTTATCGACGAGAGCTCCAGAATGAGCAGCTCGAAGGTGACAAGAGCATGCACCTCCATGGCCACGGTGACAATTATGGCGAGAACCAGGTCCACTCTGGCCGCGAGGGACACGGTATTGGCCACACTGCTGAAGGTCTTGCCGCTGGCGGTATGGCCGGAGCTGGCGCCACTGCCGCTTCCCGCAAGCACCGTCATGGCCTCGGCCACAAGGATCGCCGTGGATCCGGCTCTAGCAGCAGCTCAATGAGCTCTAGCGACGAAGAGTCCCGCGGCTTGGGCAAGTCTTCCAAGCACAAGCACCGAGGTCTTGGTAGTTCTACCGGCACCGGAGTTGGAGCTGGTGCTGCCGCTGCCGCTGCAGGCGCCGCTCACAACCAGCACCAGGGTCGTGAGGGAGGCATTCCCGGCACTTCTGGAGTTGGTTCAGGCATGGGATCTACTGGTATGATGGGCAACACTAGCACCATGGGTGCTAATAGGGGTAGCATTGGAAACCCCAACACTGCTGGCCTTAACAAGCATCACGATGGCGGTGAGTACGACTCCATGAAGACTGGAGGTCTTCACAACGACCCTCTCAAGAACAACTCTTCTCACGTAAGTTTACATTGAGGATACCGGTACAATATGGCACGTTCTAATCATTCACAGGTTCGCGGCGACTCTGGCGTCGGAATGGAGCAGAAGAAGCCGTCTCTCCTCGACCGTCTTAACCCCATGAAGGATGCTGACGGTGATGGCAAGAAGGGACTTTTGGACTAAACTGATGAATTATTCCATCTTGATTAATACTTAATGTATGACTAGTGATAACATGCGATACATGACGTGAGTTTAGCTTAGTATTTCATTTAACATTTTCTCTAAATTACTCCTCTTTGTATCATGACACATCGATTACATACACTGCATAATGTGGTCATTCTACTCCCCCATTAAGCAAAAGCCTCTTGTGGAGTATGCCTTCTTTTGTAACGAATTGTGTAGGTTTCGTAGCGTTGAAGAAGTGCTCGATCTCATAAATCCATTACAGGCGCCCAGACAGTTGATGAGAACAGTAACTCATTCGTGGCTGAAATCATAACTTCTGGTCATTTTAATAGGAGGTTTGCTAAACAGAGTTCCGACTTCACATTGACACATTGTTATGCTACCTTCTCATACGTCCAACTTGTTAGGCTGGTATGATATAAGATGAAGCATGTTCGCAAGTATGACATACAGCTTGACCAACTTCATGTGCCCCTGCCAAGTTTACGTTCTCAGATACCACAAAACAACCATAAAGGAAAATCTAAAATTCACCCCCTCTAGAAAGGTGAAGTGCTAATGGCACATCCATAGCCAAGATCGGACGAAAGATACACCTCCTCGGCGATTGTACCTTCGTATTTCTTGCTGATACCGTTGAGAAAACTGATGACGAGAAGCAGACGAGGGCTCTCCGGGCGGCCCAGCGTCGTGGCAGTGCAATCGGCCTCAAGAGAGGAATACGATCAAGACGCATGCCAAACTAGGATCGCAGGATAACATACAAGGCCTAAGGTTACCGGCGCTCTCATCATTGCAGGTATAAGTTTTTGTTGTCTACACACTAGAAGCTCTTGAGAGCTTACCGTGAGCTGAGATCTTTAGAATCTGAACTGGAAGCTCAACTACGAGGCATCCATGGCGCTTTACACATCATGACGAAGTGACTAAAAACGCGCACTTATGAGGCTTCTCTACGTTATGCATCAACTCATGACCCTGACTGGAAGTGCGGGGTGCCTTGTCGCAGTTGGCGTCCGTATTATCATCTGTGAAGCTTATATCCATTTTAGTTTAGTATTTGAATCAGTAGAAAAGAATCCATTCATATCACTATAAACCATACAGTATAAATTTGGAACTGCGCATTCCTTAGGGCATCTGGAAAATTGGCCGATGGAAGCATTGGGGACGAAATTAGTCAATTTATGCTATTTATACCAGACTTCTTAGGCTGTTTATATTTGCAACCTAATACCTATAAACTCAACTTCTCGGTCGTCAACCAGCTGATGCCTATTTGGCAGCTGTGATGAAGCCGCGGCTGTCAACTTCACGCAAGAGTAACGTAGCCAGGAGCGCAGGCAATGACTTTCCAAGACCCATTGCAACCCAAATATGGCGTCTTGGAACTGAGAGTGTACAACCTTGCAGAAGTGTCATTGTCCTCTCTGCCTTACCTTTGCCTTTGCCCTTATAGTCCACCGTGTCGATGCCACTAAAGATGACGAGAGGGCACTTGTGTCGAGTGAACATGGCATTGAGTCGACGCTCGTCCGAAGCGAATCCAGCACCAACGCTGCAGGTAGTCGCTGCAATAATAATGACCATATCCGCCTCTTGGACCTGATCATATCCCTACTACCCTTTCCACACTCTACCACGATAATCCCTGACTGCAAGAGGTAGTCCACGGCATGCTCGTCAATAATATTCGCTGTTGAGCCGTGGATGTCGCTTGCAAAGTTGTCGACGAGTTCGTCGAACCAATTCTGGTTCGATGGATCCCACCTCGAGGGTGTACCCCAGAGGCACAAGTAATGGTCGTTGGTGGCCTTTGTCGCGCCAACTTCATGATCTAGGTCGGCGTTGGTCTTACCATCGGGGTACGGTATGCCATCGTCAGCAGACGACGATCGCATCTCTTTCGGACTTCGTGTTCTTGTTTCTTATGGACGCTTTCAATGGCGGCTCAGAAGGTGACCTCGACCTCGTGAGGGAACTTGACTACGAGTCTTCGGAACTCGCATGGGACCGGAGCCCGAACTTGGACTGAGAATAATGTGAGCTTTGCACTTGAAATGTTCGTGGATAAGACAACTTACTGGGCAACGGAAAATTTGGCCCAGCATTTAGGATATAAAAATAAGTAGCATAAGAGTATTGTATAAATAGTCTAAACTGGCCTATTAGTTTCATCTCTTATTCCGCCAGCAGATAACGTTTCTGATACTCTAAGGGCAGGAAATGAACTTAATTGTACGATCTGCCCGAAGCCTTCATCCTAATTCGAAGCGGCAAAAGAGAAGCCGATAAAGAGCCCTACATACTGATCTAGGTTCGCAGTTCGTGGGGTGGTAAGCTTGTGTCGATATCTGACACACCGAGCTTTTGTCCACCAAAGGACTCTTTACCGATCTTGACAGCACATGGCGTGGATACTGTCACTGGGCTACTTGGCTTGGTAGTCGTGCCAGCTTTAGGGCTAGGGCCGGAGGAGGAGGAGGAGGAGGAGTAGAAGGCGGCGGATGGTGTAACAAAGACTGACCCAAAAGTCCTTTTGGAACGAAGGGGAATTCTTCAAGTTAAAAAGAACCAGACTCAACGAGTACCGGTGACCAAACGTCCTTCAAATCATCAATGATTGCAGATAAAGAATGGGATAGACACAGTCTATCACGAAATGTGGAAAGAGTCTGAGAGAAAAGAGAGGACGCCGTAGAGACGTCGTGCACAAGTGAACAGACAGAATGGAGGGAAGTAACTAATGTATAAGGAATAAACTGTCTTATAGAAGCCAAACCTTGACTGTGAATCGCAAGGCAGCTGGAGATTGATGACAAGCAGGGGACTTTTAGTATATTTATTCAGCCCAAGAAGTAGTTGGTCAACCCGGGCTCATAACCACTTGAATAGGAAAAGAAGGCTTGATAGAATTCAGTCTGGCCTGGAAGAAAGAGGACTGTTTATAATGGTCCTCTGAAGTGAATGCCTTTAGGCATCATCTGTTTTGTACTTGCTGCCTAGGTCGATAGGTTGTGTGCATGTTAGGCAGTAATGCAAGCAGCAAATAACTACCTGCAAACATACGTAAGTATAGGCAAGTAACAAATAAATACAAACAGGTAGGTATAGGCAAGCTCAATAACTGAAGTCTGGTCTAAATATCACAGACTGACCTACTAATTTCGTCTCGTATGCTGCTAGTGGCCAGTTTTCTAATACCCCAAGGATCAGGTAGAGAAATGAGAACCATGATATGTGGCTGAATATGCGATGGATATGATGTAGCACTCAGATGGATAAGCACACTCAACAGTCCCAAGAAAAGTTGTTCTGAGATGAGTCATGATGGGTGCTTGTGGGTGTCAAACGTGTGTTGATAAGTTTTCAAGTGTTATATGACCAACACTGCAATTTGTTGGATATAATTCTCTATAATGGTTGATAATTGTCTAAAGCTCAACAACATGATCTTCGCTTTGGTTTCTCATGACTACTTTAAACCCAGTAACATCAAGTGAGTAGTTATAGCACAACCAAAGACAACGCATGCCCCTCTTGCATTATTGCTGTACCGTTACTAAGCAAGAATGGCTTCCAAACCTGATCCTCGTCATCAAAAGAGTAATTCAAACTGTTAATGAATCTCAGGGGCCACTCGCCGTACTCGTAATATTCCAAGGGGAGGTTGTTGAGAATTTTTAGCACCCAAAGTTTGGATGTGGCTTTCCTACAGTGGTAGCCTTTCTGGCCTGTTGAGGACCTTTTGTCGCCTTCAACTGCTTTGCGACTCATGACAAACTCTAGAACAAGCATGTGAATGATGACAAGCTGGGAAGAATAGTTTTCGGTATCGATGAACGCCGCGAAATCGTTGCTGTTGAGATGACCCAGCCCATCGTAGAGAAAGGCAAGTTCACAGTAGCCTAATAGTCAGCATACATAGAATCAAGAATACCTGGACAGTCTTACTTTCAGCAGGATTCGTAGATGCAAGAGTTGCAATCCTCTGCATGTGTGCTACATACTGAAACTCAGCAGCGCTGTGGCAAAGTGGTCCCAGTTTTTGAACACTTTGACAGAACCCTTCAGCGATGACTTTGTCCAGATAATGATTTGTTTGGTCGTCTTCGTGAACAATGGCTTTTATCTTGTCTAGATAACTCACTCGGCCAAATGTTTTGAATATTGTGTGGTCCAAGTTGACAGAAGGTTGAGTTCCGACAAGCCAGCCTGATCCAACAGCTTAGTCTATGCACAAAGAGCCGAAAGAGAAGAAACCTACAGCCTCGAACCATTGTGAGAAAGTCAACAAGTCCATCGGTCATGTATGCGGATTGAAATGTCAAATTGAGCATTGCACCAAACGCTGCTTCAACATCTTGTTGGGTGAAGCTAGCTTTTGTGAGGTATTTGTTCAGTGCACTGATTGCAATGACTCGATGTTTCAATGCGGCTTTCTCGTATCCAGAAGGTGTCAATAATCCTAAATGAGATGCACCAAGCCCAAGCATTGAGTGCAACAAAAAATCGTACTGGATTCCTGTTAGCCAGATCATGCTTACAATCTCTATATTGAACTCACCTGATGCGAAAGCTGAGAAGCTTGCTGCCACACAGTGAAGCCATCGATGGGGAGAGAAGGATATGCCTCGAATAGAAAATGTCGAAAAAAGTTTAGGTCGTTTACATCGAACATGACTGGGTCAGTCCGTAATGGCTTTGACACCGTTGTCGTTGAGGTTTGACGCCCAAGCTTGTTCAAGTACTGGCAATCTAGGCCCAGTCGATAACAAGCACCGCATTCTGGGGCGACCAGGTCACATTTCACTCTTCTCCTTTTGCAACTAGAGCAGCCTGCTCGAGATTTGGTGTGGCCTTTTCGAGGAATGGGTCGTCTTTTGGTTATGGCTGTTGAATTGTCGGCATAGGCCGATAACTCCGGAGAAGTAGATGTAGTTGCTTCAGTAGGTTGCATTACAAATTGTCAACATGCGAGGCTGTTTTCGCAATCTAAAGTAGAGATACACTCAGTTGTAGTTCAAGTTGTTTACCATTGAAGGGTTAAGGCGCGTAAGCCTCCGAACCCTGTCAGATGTTCTCCAAACAGCATCCAATCATATCATTCATATCACATCAAATTTGGCACAATAGGAAAACATCAACAAGATGAGGAATATACAGCACTTTTGATTATACATCCATGGATATCATCTACCTGCATAGCCAATCCTCAAATGACGAGATTGATAAGTATGCATTTGTTCATTGCCCATCTATATCGTCTAAAAGTCGTTGTCATCCGCTCCTGAAACAATAACGTTGTTGACCTTGAGGACCATGCGACATAATTGTGTGGCAAGCTGGAGCTGCTGCTTCTTGCCGATAAGAGGGTCAATAACAAAGGCCTCCTTCATGTTGTTGTCACCACGTCCCATGCAGTCGACACCAAGCTTGCCACGGCCCTCAGGTCCAGCCTTGACCTGTTGGCTCTTGACTTCGGCAAGAGTAGCGATAGGGTTGAGGCCACTGTTCTCGGCCAGGGTCATGGGAACGGTATCGAGAGCCTCGGAGAAGGCACGCATGGCGTACTGCTCAAGACCGGGGGTCTTGACAGCCTCGTCCTCGACAGCCAAAGAGCAGGCAATCTCGGCAGCACCACCACCGTAGACAACGCGGTTATCACGGACCAGGTTTCGCACCACGCAAAGAGCATCGTGCAGAGATCGCTTAGCCTCATCGATAATCTAGGTTTATTAGCATCTTTTTCATCCAAAGCAATAAACAGGACTTACCATCTTGTTGCTACCTCGGACAAAGACTGTGACAGCCCGGGTGTTGGCGCACTCCTCAATGACAAGCATCTTCTCCCGTGTTGTACCGAAGGACATCTCTCGGACAATGCCAGCCGTACCGAGCTTGGCTGCGGAAAGATCCTCAAATCTGGGAACTATTCGGCCGTTGGTAGCGATAGCAATCAGCTCAATCTCAGGTCCGCCGACCCATCGAACAGCTGGTAGCTCATTCTGGAGGAGGAGATGGTTGGCCTCATCATCGAAACCCCACTGGCAAATGGCCAGGTTGGCACCTGTATCCTTGATCTGCTGAATCATCTCGATAAACTTCTCCTTTTCGTAGTTTTGAAGCTTCTTGAACTCCTCGACGCTGGTGATGTCGAGGTGGTGCTTGGTCTTGGGCTTGGGGGGCTCGAAAGCGCATGTCAGGATGGCAATCTTGGCATCTCGGACTTCTGAGGGCATCTGGGGGTGAGAGAAGTCCTTATCGACAATAACACCCTTGACAAGGAGGGTATCCTCGAGAGCGCCTCCGACCTTTCCATCAACCTTGATCAGCTCGAAATCGACATCCTTTCGCTCGAGGTCGGCAACGGATAGAACGGCGTCAACGGCGATGTTGGCGAATTGGTCATGGGCCTTGGAGACAATCTTGCTGCCCAAACTTGTTCGTGCAACCTTGACAAGGTTGGAGGTCTCTTCGCGGGAGAACTCGATTGTGTCTGAAATCTTATCGAGCTCGGCAACAGCAATATCGCAAGCTTGGTCGTAACCGTCGGCAATTCGGATGGGGTGGATTCCCTTGTCGATCAGGTCGGCAGCCTGCTCCAGGAGAGCACCGGCAAGAACAACGACACCAGTGGTACCGTCACCAATCTCATCGTCCTGGGACTTGGAGAGCTCAACCAGTAGCTTGGCAACATGGTTGGTGATCTCCATCTGTTGCAGGATAGTAGCACCATCGTTTGTCACAGTGATGTCTCCATCGGGAGAGATAAGGATCTTGTCGAGTCCACGAGGACCAAGAGACGACTTGACGATATTTGCGACGGTTCGAGCGGCGAGAATGTGCGACTTGACGGCTTCGTTACCAAACTGGCGCTTCTTCCTCCCCTGACTAGAAAGATGTTAGGCGAGTTGAATCGACGGTGAGTTGGGATGAGGATCAACGTACTCTCGAACGACGATAAAAGGACGGCCTTGCTCATCCTTCATCACCGCCGCTGTTATTGTTAGCTGGGAGCCTCGATCATGGTAAGTCGTTCGTAAATACCGTTGGACATATCCAAATCTGTCCCCTCGTTAGCTACCCCTCGCCCCTCGTTGACAAAAGTGTGCAGGACTCACTTAATCCGTCCATGTTGATTATGTCCTTTCCACCCGTGGGGAGCTGTATCCGTAAGAGTTATATGGTTTACGGTGATATCGAAAAGTCCCCTCGAAAGTTGGTGGGAGTCAGGAGCTTGTATCTTTTTCTTGATCGGTCCAATACTAATCCTCCCACCTTCCAATTTTTTGAAGATTTGGGTGCCTTGCACACCGATTCGGGGGCGGGGCGGGGAAACGAGATAGTCCGGGATGGACTTCAGGGGCTCTGCTTGGAGCTAGAGGTTTGGGCTATCAACCCCGCTAAACCTCAGCGCCTCAGGTCAGGCTGGCATGGACTCAGTCTGTGACTTCATAGCCTAGGTGACCCCACCAACAACAGCTTTCTGCCCCGCCACATCTTCATCCAAGGTGCTAAGAAGGTAATGAGAGTCATACTTTTGTTTTCTTCATGCCTAAACCTTGAAAACTCTCTCATTGCGAGCATATTGCCTAGCAGACTTTATCTTTTACCTACAAATACGGCTACGAGCTGTCACTTTATCTTCTTTTCCTATACTCTCTCATCCTAAAGCCGAACCGCATTACCACACAACTATCTACCACTTGACTGATCCAGTTAAACAATATGTCTCGCCACCGAATTGTTCATACGTTTGATGCGAACGATATCGTATCTGAATTTGACGGCGAAGACTACGAAGAGGAGGGAGAAGATGAGCTCAGCCCCGAGGATCGCCAAGCGATGGACGAGGGAACTGCAGAGGTCCGCAGAGCTTTAGGGACCGAAGCGAATACAGTCACAAAGTCACAAATCGAGGAAGCCTTGTGGCATTACTACTATGATGTCGACAAGTCAGTCACATATCTGATGAAGACATTTATTGCCCCGGCACCCAAACCAGTGAAGAAAACGCCAGAAGGTATGTCAGTCTCTTTTTCTGCTTCGCGACGCCTTTTGGGTACTGGAGCAGACCACGGACGTCTATCAGGCGGATACAGCTCCGATATGAAACTTCCACCGGTCAACAAAGTTCCTGCCGGTTTCTTTAATGATATGCCATGGTTAAATATACCTCAAGAGCGTCAGACTCTCTTCGTCGAGCCTGAACGTCCCCGTGGAGGCTTGCTAGGAGGAAGCGATGGAGCTCCTAAGATGTCAAAGCTTCAAGCTCTTGCGGCTGCTAGGAAGAAAAAGACCGAAGAGAAGAAGGAGCAAGAAAAGCTCGAGAGAGGCGTCAACAATCTTTTTGTTGCCGAGTTACAAAAGGAGAATCAGCCGCCTCCCAACCAGAGACAGCAAATTGCCAAACCCGCACCGCAAGTCCAACCTGCACGCCATGAAATGGAAGTCCAGAATAAAAATACAGCCAAAGACAATGAACAAAGAAACCCAGCTTATGCATACAAGGATGAACCCATACCAGATTCTGTTCCTGAAGTTGGAATTATATCTCGGCCCAACCCATCCGCCTTAGCTCGGACGCTCTTTGGATCTGCTCCGTCCAACACCCACAGGCCTGATGTTTTTGCTATGCCTTACACATCCTCTCCATCTTTTCTTGCCCAAGCTTTCGCCGAGCCAAGTCCAGACGACATTGTGTTTGCAGCCCAGGCGAAAGGTTCGAGTTTTACAAGGACGAAATGATGAACTAATCTAATTCCATCCAGCGGGCAAACAGTCAGCAGCCAAGGCTACCAAAAAGCCCCAAAAGGAGAAGAGTAAAGATGTCTCCGAGGCTGAAAAAGATGTTGCTGGGCTCAAGATCGTTGATGCGCCACCACCTAAGAGCAAGGGCCTCGACGTTCTTAAGGAGTATGAGAATAGCTCCAACAAGCGGAGTATCAGTTTTGTTGTAGTCGGTATGTTATTTCAGTTCGCCTTTTTGTGTTTTAGACTGATGAATCAGGACATGTCGATGCTGGCAAGAGTACCCTCATGGGTCGGCTGTTGTTGGAACTCAAATTTGTTGAGAAGCACACGATTGATCGGTATCGAAAGCAGGCCGAAAAGTCTGGCAAGCAGTCTTTTGCCCTTGCATGGGTAATGGACCAGAGGAGTGAGGAACGAGAAAGAGGTGTAACCATCGACATTGCGACAAATCATTTTGAGACGGAGAAGACTAGTTTTACTATCCTTGATGCACCTGGCCACCGAGATTTTGTACCAAACATGATCGCAGGTGCCAGTCAAGCCGACTTTGCCATTCTGGTCATTGATGCAAACACTGGAGCCTACGAGAAGGGTCTGAAGGGGCAGACAAGAGAGCATGTGTTGCTCCTGCGGAGTTTGGGTGTTCAGAGACTCGTCATTGCTGTGAACAAGCTTGATATGGTCGGCTGGTCACAGGAGCGCTATGATGAGATTGCTCAACAGGTCAGCGGCTTCCTCGCGGGTCTTGGGTTCGTGTCTAAGAACATTGACTTTGTTCCGATATCCGGTCTAAACGGCGACAATCTTGTGCGTCGCACAGAAGCCGCTGCAGCATCTTGGTACACCGGACCTACTCTGATTGAGGCTTTGGAAAACTCAGAGCCGGCAACAGCACGAGCCCTCAAGAGCCCGTTCAGAATGGCCATCTCTGAAGTTTTCAGATCGCAACTTGGCACCACAACGATTGCTGGCCGAGTCGACGCAGGTTCATTTCAAATCGGCGATGCTCTGTTAGTTCAGCCAAGTGGAGAAGAAGCATATGTCAAGTCAATAATGGTTGACTCGGACATGCAAGACTGGGCTGTTGCTGGACAAAATGTCAGTGTTTCCCTTACCAACATCGACCCCATTCATATTCGAGTTGGCGATATGCTCTGCCATACGAAGAACCCTATCAACTGCAGCGATAGCTTCGTCATGAAGGCCATGGCATTTGAGCATCTCATGCCTATGCCCGTGGACCTCCACCGTGGACGACTGCATTCGGCTGGACAGATTGTATCGATTGCGGCATCACTTGACAAGGTCACCGGAGCGGTTGTCAAGAAGAAGCCTAGAGTTGTTCAGCCAGGTGGTGTGGCTCGGGTATCTGTCAAGTTAGCAGCCAAGGTTCCTCTCGAAGCTGGTCAAAGAGTTGTCATACGAAGTGGAGGTGAAACTGTCGCTGCTGGATTATTGGAATAGCAATGGATACATAATAGAACAAAAGTATATTTCTTATTGAATTATCGACTCTCGATTCTTGCTATGCCAGTTGGTAGTGAGGCGGTAAGCTTAGTTCTATTTCGTTTCCATTATCTAATCCTGGCTATAGATATGCCATTAGTATAATCCTTCTTCCTTAAAGGGGTAGATGTTTGATTGTACTTGATGGTTATTTTATTGTATCTAATTATAAATTTGGCAGGGGCATATGAAGTTAGCCTAGATGTATATTATACTTGTGAACATCCTTTTAAGCTGATTGAGCCTCTGCCCATGCTGGAACATGACGAACTGACATCTTGTTGATGAACTTGGTGTTATTGGCTTCAGAGTAGTCAGGAGCAACCAATGTGACGATCATGTTGTTAAAATTGAGACGGCATATACTCAGTAGCATTGTATAATCGTCATTTTTCTACCTCGTGCCTACTAGTTTGGCAGCTGTTTATTCTTGACGGTAGAAGACACGACGCCGGGCTGCCCCTAGAGACCCCTCGTCTGCTTCTTGTCGACATGATCACTGAGGAGACTTTTCAGGCAAACTCACCTACCTTTACAATTATTTCAAGTACTACATCGTCAGTCTGAGTGTAGTTACAGGTATAAGTGCTTGCATGGTAGTATCTATAGCTTTAAGCGAATTCTATCTCCAGAGTCCAAAAAACTGATAAATTACAAGAAGAACAAGAAAGAAAAAGAAAATATAAGTTTATGTTTCTCGGTGATAGGAATCGAACCTACGTCTCTCCTTTTCCTTACTAACTGTGGAAAGTGAATAAGCTCCGAGGAGACTTATAGGAGGAGGAGAATGCTGCCAACTGCACCTCACCGAGTTGGTTATTTTGACAGTTGGCAGTGTTAAACTAATACATATAGTTATTCCCCAGATCAGTTGTAAGCCGTGTTGCCCTGTATCATATTGACGTCCCTGTATTGCAGCGTTTGCAACGAGCAATCGACCGGCTGCCGAGCAGTGCAAGGGTTCAGTGCCAGCAAGTGCATGTCGGAAACCCAACACTATCCTGTCTGCATCCGGTGAACGTTTAATTCGCAAATCTGATTTATTCCTTTTTGGTCAGTGATCTGGAACGTTCTTGTTGGCCTGTTCAATACTAAGGCCACAAGAGAAAGTCATAACACAGGCGCTGTTACAAACATGGATCCAACACAACTTGAAAGACAGCTCGGCGGTTCTGGTCTAGACGAACATTTCTTCTATATCTGCACCCATCTACATCTTAGTAATTAACTTCTGCGAACTTGAATCCTCTCGCCGTATCCCAGCTTTCTCTCAAACAGGTCATTGCGAAGAGTACTACTTTCGACGCTCCGCCAACTCAACACTGTCTACAGACTGAACGCCCTTACATCGACCTCCACTCTTCCCCAAATATCGACACGGGTGATAAATACAGAAGATTCCAATGGCGCCGACCATTGGCAAACTCTCAAAAACCCAAAAGAGCCACTCGTGGTTGAAGGCATAAGACCCCCTTCCACCAGCAAATTCGACAACGCGAAATATACAGCGAATCTACTGAGTTAGTCTACGTGTTTTATTGGAGAGATGGATAAGGAGACCTACCATGATCAAGATACTCGAGATGTACACCGAGAGAACCACCTTCTGCCATCCTTGGGGTGCACTATCAATCGCCATGCGACCTGCTAGAATGTGGAATCGCCGGAAAACGCAGATAAACAGCGAAAATGCTACAAGCTGAAACACTAGACCAGCGATAAGTGTCTTGACTCCGATCCTCTCCATCTCCCCCTGCCAGTTGCCAGAGCTCGCAACCCCGGAACCACTTCCCTGAATGAGGAACGCGATGACATCGCATACGACAAAAATCGGTGTCAGATGTCGACCTGGAATTCTAAGGATTCGGTGACGTGATGGAGGGAGAACAGCGACGATTAGACGGCTGATGAGTAGGTAATTCCCTGCTGCGATGAGAACGGGAGCTAGAACCGTATAAGTCAAGGTCATGACAAAGGGAGTCTATCTTATTAGCTAGAGACCAAGAGGGTTTCCCAAAGGATTGTCTTACTATCTCGGATGGATTCTGGATGGAATATGTCCTGAGGTTGTAGGCAGCGACCTCTATGGCTGAGCCTACGACGACAACAATGAAGAACCAAGCTCGATATCTGATGAGAGTCTGATAAGCAAGGATGAGGAAGATGATGCCGTATATGATAGTTGCGATTATGGCAAGCGGCAAGGATGGATTATACATCCAGATCGACTGTTCGTCTGCCATTTTTGCTGGTAGATAGTCTATACTAGCTCGTTGAGAATGGTATAAGCCGGGTGCTTATAGACTACCAATTCCAGACCATCATCATCATTTACTATTTATTATATACATATTTTACAACATCGAGCTACGCAATTCATCTTTTCTGGAAGCGACGGATACGCTGCCAAGCATCAAGGCTTCCTTAATAGGTGTCTGTAAAAGCGTGAGGATGCTTATCCTAGAAAGGGGACGGATTCTGGTTGGTTGTTAAGACGTGGATTAGTTGCGTGGCCCTGGATATGAAAGCGATGAATGCGAGCTTAGCAAAGACGAAGGATACGAGAGCCAATCACGGAAAGGGCAATATTATTCTCATGAATAGATCAATGAAATGAGATGGGATCATTGATAGTAGACCGTGACCTGCATGATAACCCATCACGGGTATCTGTTACAGTAAGCTTGCACTTGCAGATCTCGTTAACATAAACATGGAAGCCAAGAAACTAGAAAGGCAACACTAAAAAATAAAGACCCTGATTTTAGCGGCATCTACTATCAGGCATCAAAGACAGGACCAAACTCTAGACTACAAACCGGCAAAAGGGATCGGCATAAGAAGAAAAGACATCCGGAGCCGAGGTGTCGTTAACTCTCACGCGATGAAGGTATTCACATGAACACCCGGCGGTTACCCGGTTCTCGGCCTTGTTGTTTATTGCCTCAAAACAAGAAAGGGTAGAAAAACCTGCAGGCACATGACGCTGTTTGTCTCCGATGTTGACAGCTGTAGGCCATTTCTCATGATCTCAAGGCGTGTGAGACAATACTGCTAGTTTAAGCGCGTTCTTTCTCGCTCGGCAGGTGTCTTAGACCTTGACTTGGCATAATTCGATTCTCGGGTCATCTTATGGAAAATTGAGGCAGATGATTGGGGTCGGTTGACTAGTGGCGCCAATATGGCTTGGTGTTGCGGCGAGTTGTCAAGAAGCGTGACCTGCTCTGGTCACGCAAAGAAGGATATTTTTTGTTTTATTTTATAGTCGATAATTTACATTAAAATACATTTTCTTATTGGACCTGTTGATCTTTTCCTTGTTCCCGAAGCGTTTCAGACATTTCAGATGAGCAGAGACAAATAACCTTGGGCTCAACTATGGGGTAATCATATCCTCGGTCTAAGCCTCAGTAAGTAGCCATGTCGCACCTAAACACTGCCACCAGCCGCAATTCTTTCTATTGGATCGCATGTGAGGATGAGAGACTGAATGATCGATCAGAAAAGGAAAACGTTCAGTCAGACGAGATGATTGTATTCGTGTCCCACCAACAAAGAGGCTTGACCGATGTTGTCAGTTTGAGGATGACTACTTCCAGTCCTCAATTTCGCTGTGAGAAGTGACTGCAAAGTTGCACTTGCGGTTGCACTTGCCACTGAGGGGCATGTGAACTGAGTCTGAATGCGGGTTTGCTTGCTTCACAATATGTACATGTGCAGATGGCGTGCATACAGGTTGAACGTGGGGAGTTTTAGACGGTGATCAAATAGGAAGTCTTGGATAAATCACCATATACATCCAGTAATGCAATAAAAGAACGAAACAGAGACTGAGAATATATAGCATATATACATATTGGAGTTATCTGCATTGGTCGAGTTGTCAATGTGGAATAGATGCAGTAAACTGAACAGTTCTGAGAATAGATAATCTAGATATTAGAGATTAACCCTACCGTTTCAACTAAATTCAGCGTTTACCCAGAGAAATAAAATCAATAATAAATAAAACAACCAATGAATAATATTCTTCTATTTAATTCTTGAAAAACGGTCAACTGGATGTAGGTACTATCCCAAGTCCCCTAAAGACCGGGTTCCCGGGCCTCACCGCCCACCGTGGCCACTGTAACAGGCCTATTCCCCGGTCATCTGCCTTTAATATGCTGAGTTGTTCAACCCCCATCACTCAGTTTGGTGACTGACTGTCACTCCAAATACATGCACACTCCCTCCCATCCCGACACCATCTTTTGATGATTATCAAAGAGCCCTGAACCTAGTTCCTGTCAATTAATGCAATAACTGACCCGCCCTATACCATATCCCTTCTCCCCGGAGCTTACATGAGACAAGCTCCATCGCTCTCACCGGATCTTTAAACTACAGCGACTACAACACAAGACAGCACATTGTTGACCTCTCTCATATGCAAGGAGCCGTTTCTGAGGCAGGAAAAAAGAAAGAAATAATTGTTCTCCTATCACAATGCCAGTTCATGGCTTGCTTTGTCCTACATGCGATGCGACGTAATGACCAAGCCCTGTCAAGTGTCATTCATTGAATTGATAACCTTTACTAATTCTTCATTTATCTTATGCTATTTTCCACTTCCACTGTAAAACAAGTTTGACTGACTGATTGCTTGTTTTCCCTTTGGTGCCACGACATACATCACGGCCTCGTATTTTGTGTGATATGATATACACCATAATCTATCACATTTATTAATACCTGATTGTTTGTCGTCTGATTCATTTTTGGGCTTCTTGTCTCTGGTATCTGCTCATCTCGAGACTATCAGGCAGCATCGATCAGAAACCCCCACCCAATGAATTCGACTCGTATCATGGCCAAGACTTCAGCAGACTGACAGATCTCAGCCACGCCGGGATGCACTTTCAACTTTAGCCTAAAGACCCCTTGCTCTGATCCCTTCAGCTACAGCTATTCTTCAAGTTACGTACCCTTCACCGACGTCGATCTTGTCAGCCACAGCCACCCCGTGACTCTTCCCAAAGTGGCATCTTCTCTCATCCCTCAATCTTGATCTTGTCTTTTGCGGTAGGGAGTAACTTCCAATGATCTTGTGCCATCTCCTCACGAGAGCCAAATAAACCAAACGGACTCTTTTCCGGAGCGGCGGCGGCTTCATGCATCGAGTCACCGTTCGTACTGCAAGCAGAGGTCAAATGAAACAAGCAAAGTCGATCTTGGGAGGCGGGTGTGACCGCAGCCGATAGTTTGCCCTGTTTCCTTTTTGTGTAAGACAGCAGTAACAGACAGCCAGAAGCCGTGTATTACCCTTCTATCGAGTCAAGTCATTTATTCCTGTCCCGGCTTATGTGGATGTCGTCCTCGTAAACTCATGGTGTTACTCTGCTTGCGTATGAGCACAGGCAGGTAGTGACTGGTTTTTGACAGACATAGACAGAGCACCAAACGGTAGTAAGTAGATGTAGTCAACCCCTCGCGAATTGCCCCTGAAATGGATGGATATGAATTGACTTGAGTTTGTTCTTGTGTCACGTCATCCAATGCGTTTGAGAGGATGGTTTTGGGGCCATCACCAACCTCACAACACCATTGATTTCTTTTTGACTCATTATGAGAAGAACTCACATAAATTGTGACTCAAATATAATTAGCTTTACGGTTGATAGTATGAAACATTAAATTAATGGATATTTTTCGCTAAGAGATGGGATTCACTCTCGATAGGTAATGACGCGCTGTGAGTCACTTCCCAATTCGAGTTAACAGCTAATTTCTTGCTCACGTAAGGAAAGAACGACTCCAGCATGTGGGGTAGCTCGCCACTACAACAACATCACGATAAAAGCATCTACTTCTCGCTGCTTCCACTAAACAAATTCATTCATCTCTGTTCAAAGTGCCAGTATTTTTAGGCCAAATATCATATAGAAACTCGCAATTCTTTATTTGCGTGGCGTTGGGCATTTGCTTCGACTACATTCGTTTCAACTTCAATTACCGCCAAAATACTACTCCCTCAGCAACAGCAGCAACCCACTTCTAAAAACGTCATGATTCCTACAAAATCAAAACCAGATTCGCCGCAGACCCGTAAGCAGGCTGTGGCTGAAGCCTCGTCATCCCGTGTCCTTCCCAAGCCTGTGCCAGAATCTCAGGCTCAGGATCCCAGGACATATCAGATCGAGCAGTTACGCCGACGATACTCACCAAAGGAAACCACCGCCCCAGATGGTGCAACTTCACTAGTCTTCAGGATCAAGCCCTCAGATCCCGATTTTCCATTCGAGCTATCCGC
Source organism: Fusarium venenatum (assembly GCF_020744135.1). Classification (NCBI taxonomy): domain Eukaryota; kingdom Fungi; phylum Ascomycota; class Sordariomycetes; order Hypocreales; family Nectriaceae; genus Fusarium; species Fusarium venenatum. Next base: position 6,467,624 of record NW_027072131.1, read on the forward strand.
TCTTGAGTGTGATATCCGTGTTCCCCAGGCTTACCCGGATGAGACGCCGGTGTTGCATGTAAAGAACAAGGACATCGAGAGGGGTTTTAGTATCAACATCGAGAGAGGATGGGACTCACTTGTCGAGGAGAGGCCCGGAGCCACCTTGCTCGCTTACACTCGAGAGTTGGACAAGAACCTGGAAAAGTTCCTATCTGAGCAAAAGGCCGAGACAGTCAAGCTCATGACTTTTAGAGACACGAGGCATGTGGAGGCACAAAAGACTCAGACAGAAGAGCCAGCGCAGCCGTCTCAGCCGTCTCAGCCTGCTCCGCCAAAACCTGCTCCGCCGCCTGTGAGGTACGTTCCAGAACCGTCATACACGAAGGATGAAGTCGCCGCTGCGAAAGAGCGACGGGCTGCCGAGATTCGCCAGCTCGAGGCACGTATGAAGAGGACGCCCGAATACCGCCGTTCACCCGACGGTGTTGTGTATACTTTACCGCTAGAGCCACAGAAGCGTTCTCAGCTTCCACCAGGATTGCAGTCTGTCAGAAGTCTTCATCTAATCATTCCTTTGCTTTACCCCCTGCAAAACCTTCGCATTCAGCTCAATAACGTCGAGCCCCAAGATGCGGAGCCTGTGGAGGACCTCTTTTGCGAGAAAGCTGAGGAGCAGCAACATATGTCTCTCATGAGCCACCTGAACTACCTCGCACAAAACATTCATAAGCTTGCCAAGCAAGCACAGGCCCAGGTACCCAAGGTTGAGACACCTGCACCAGCTACCGAAGATGAGTCTCAAGATACAGAGGAATCCGCGCCAAAATCTGAGAATAGCCACATTCAGGTGATTCCACGACCCCCCGAGTGGGGTTACGCTGTTGCAGACGACGAAGAAAGCTCTAGCTCTGATGAGACTGATGATGGTGGCGCTGTGATAGAGAACGAGGAAAAGGAACCGCAAGTCTACATGCCAGGTGAAACCCCTGAGCGTGGCACTATGTTGTCATTTCCTTCGATTGAGTTGCACGGTATCGAACTCCTTCAGCTTGCCATCTTGGGCATCAGCATCAAGTGCGAGCGATGCAAGACAGTGAACGAAGTCACGGGTCTGCAGCCCGACGTCGAAAAGACGTCGAGCTGCAAGAAGTGTGCTGAAGCATTTGCCGTCAAGTTTCGACAAACGCTCATCCACGAGAATTCTACACGGGCTGGATTCCTCGATCTGGCAGGGTGCAAGGTGGCAGACATGTTACCTAGCACGTTTGTTCCTACTTGCGGGAGGTGCTCTACCCCAGCCCCAGGTCTCGTCTCAGTACGAGGATCATCAGTGACAAATGTCTGCCGAGACTGTCACGGTCATTTTACCTTTAAAATTCCCGAAGTCAAGTTCTTGTTCATCACCCCGGGGTCTCGCCCCCCACCAACCTCCGGTCCTCGTCGGAAACAAGAGAAGCTTGGTCTGCATGCGGGAGACCAACTGCCCGACAAGGGTACATGCTCGCACTACCGAAAGTCATACCGATGGTTTCGCTTCTCATGCTGCAGCCGCGTACACCCCTGCGACAAGTGCCATGACAAGCAGGAAGACCATATAAACGAATGGGCCAACCGCATCATCTGCGGCTGGTGTAGCCGCGAGCAGAATTACTCGTCGGCTGTCGAGGCGTGTAGATTCTGCGGTCGCTACCTGATAGGTAAAAAGGGAAGGGGTTTCTGGGAGGGTGGAAAGGGAACGAGAGACAGGACGACGATGAGTCGGAAGGATCCGAGAAAGTACAAGAGGATTGGTACTTCGGCGGCCAGAGAAAAGTAGCGTTTGGAGGAGGACTATTCTTGGCGAGGTTTTTGTCACAGTTGAGAAGCGCCAGGCTGATGGCTCAGCGTATAGTAACTAATGGCTGAATAGTATAATAGTACGAGAGAGTCGCTTTTTGTCAGCTTGAATGTGACCCCAAATCAGCTAAACCACATGCTCACTGCCACTGGTCCTTTGATCTTTCCAGCGGTTACAAGCCGCCATAGAGACTGTGATGTTCTGTACTCAGTGTGAAATACCTGCAACCACTACAAATAACAAAAGAGAGGTTTCGCAAGAAGCCAAGAAGTTCACAATCTTGGGACATGTGAAACGTGGGGTGGTGGGGGTCATTGTAGTCCCTTTGTGCGATCCTCTGGTTTTATTCTGATCGGTATCTCGCTGTAGACGCGATATGATTTGAAGATGGGGGCTGTAATGGAGTGTCACATTGAGTTACGAGGTGTTTGTGTGAGTGCGCGTGTGGGAGTAGCAGTTATCTGGCGGCAAAGATTGAATAAATGGCTTGCGAATAAGGAATTAGGAATTGAATTAATTAAAAATGAGAATAACATGATTGAATGGGTATTTGTCCCATTCAGTTATGAGTTGGAATGGTGGTTGCAATAGCGAATTTCTGATCGAGATGGAATAAACCGTTACGATACTTCCCCAGGTACGTCAATCACGCAATTATTGACCATTGTCCGTAATCATCACAAGATACGTAAATAGGTATAGAACATGGTTTATCGATGAGCTAGCTTCCACCCTAACATGCGGATCAAGATTGGGTTGTCATGTGAAGATGCAAAGAAAAAGACAGATAAAATACCGCAGAGTTTCTGCGATATCGGATACAGTTTTGTCTTGGAAACCCAAAAGACAGCTGATTTGAGTTGAGCGGCTTCGGCCGTGGGATGGCAGGGAATCAAGTTGAAGGCGTGGGATGTCATCAGATGTCTTTGATAAGAAAATAGATAATAATAAGGTATGATACATTTTACTACCTACTGTGGGAGTGAGGTGTCAAGAATATGCAGGTACCATGCTGCCCAATGCCAATATATTGTGAATGTCACGTAGCTTTCCGTGCCATCCCAAACTTACATACTATTAATCTATATACAGCAACAAACCTGAAGCCATCGTCAATCAAGTGATTCAATAGGATATTGACGTGCCAAGGCGTATCAATTTACCCCACAGTCGTTTTTTTTACTCTAATTCAGGGATGGACCCTTGTTGGAACGTCACAAGGCCATGAAGCAATTCCTTGAATTCGTCCCCTTTAAGTGTTTTGACGCTAACTGTCATTCACCAACGACCATTTGAGACTGGATCAACGTGACGTGTGCTGGTACCTGATTAGACTGATTCTTTGTCTCATGTCTCGATTGATGAGCATCAAACATGAATAATGAGAAAGGGGGAATGAGAGAAAAGAGGCGTTTAGAAATGCGCGGATCAACGGCGGAGACGCGCCACGGACCGTCAGCCGTCCATCACGGGACCTAAATGTGGCTGGGTAGGGATAGTCTCAGTTATATAGTGTTTGCTAACTAGAGCCAACTGAGTTGGAAGAGTTGAGTTTGTGTTCGGAATGAAGATACAGTATCCGTAAGTATGCATATGAATGGCCAACTTGAGTCCGTCGTAGCATTATTACAATCTTTTGGCACATTCCAAGCCTCTCTTTGTCTACGTATGATCAAGATTATGATCAAGGACATGAAGCGACCAAAGATAAGAGACACCTCGGCTCGGTCAACGTGGTTAGTTAGTCTTATCACAAACACTTAAACGACAACAACGGCGCCGCCGAGGACATCAGACACACACCCTTCGCACGTGCACGCCTTGACCTTTCTTCTTTCTTTTCTTCTTCTATTCCGCGATTCATCTCTGACCATCTGATCTAAATAATGGCAGCCCTTGTCTCATGCCATGCCACTAGCAAACAAAAAAACGACTCAGACACCCTCCGCGGGTCCTCTTCCGGTGCCCGGGATGACCCCTGAATGTGACAGACAAGGGGTGTCTAGCCCTTCTAGAAGGTCAAAGCCTGGATGTGAAATTGAGCTTTGTTTGTCAATTGATGCGCAGTCATTTAATTAATTTAATGGAAAAAAGAATAATAATTGGTTCTATTAAATTGGTTTATTGTTTGTCAAAACGGTGGTCAATGAAAGGTAATTTCTTCCCAAAAGGTGACCGTTTCCTGTAGACTATTGATTGATTTGCTATTGTTCTTCATACTGTAGACATGTGACTTCACAAACAAAGAGTGAACCGTACGACTACATCATTATTGAGTCTTTGTATTCCTGCTTGTGAGCTGTGACGGTGGAAAGGTGACATATGGTATGCTCTACCGTTTTGGCCACAGGAAAACATGTGAAAAAATAGAAAAATAATAAAATGGCACTCAAAAAGGAATCAGGCTAAAAACCAAGAACCCCAGCATTGATTAATTGATTGACACTCGCCTATGGCACCTCATCTGATGATATTTGCCGAGCTACATACGGATACAACAATGAGGAATCGAGTCCGGGACTCTAGACCCTTGATCCCCGCTATAGCTACTAAACTATCATTAGGCAACTCCCTTCCCTTGTAGGTATCATCAAAACCGTTCAAATTAACCCCGGCGACAAAGACCAGGGCTTCCAAAGCTTGGTAACGAATAGGCGAGTGCCTAAATGCTTCACCTGATACCTGCCATAGGATCTTCCCAATCTCGTTTACCGTCCTCGGCAAAAAGAGATTGAAAGAGAGGCGTGGCCGGTCGATCGATGGGACGCAGACTCATCTGGAACGAACGAACCCTTGACCTTGACTCTGGTCTCGGTATTGGAAGTTCCCACAGACTTGGGACGAAACGAAAGCTTCGTGGAAGCAAGGGGACTTGAATTGGGCATCTCTGACCGAGACAGGAAGCCTCCGGGTTACTTCTTCGGGATTACCAGACCAAAACAACACCTCCGAACGTACATAGCTCTAGGAGCTACCGGACCGTCAAGATTCAGGCTCTGATCTCAACCGTGGCTTCAACCATGCCCAAAACCGGCCTGCAACTGCATCCCGGAAGTCGCTCTCTCGACCCGAATTCTCCTCTCCCTGCTCTCCATCCCTGGTCTTGCCCTTCTCCTTGGGTTCCGAGTCCCTGGGTAGCTTAGGACACCCTGCAAAGAGACAAAGGATTAGACCTACACCGGCCATGATACTCCCTGACATCCAAATCTTCTTGAGCGCCTTTGCCACAGCCATGTTCATGAAAGTGCGACCAAAGCCTCCACTTTCCATCGCGGCTCTCATCAGCTGCATGGCATTGTTGACATCTATGCTGCCCAGACCCACCTTCTCCAGCTCCTTGGCGAGCTGAGTCGAGAAGATGGACATTCCAATCGCGATGCCCAGACACTGACCCATGGTGCGCAGCACTAAGATCATGCTGATGCCATGACCCGCATCTTCCTCGTCGCATGTGGCTTGTACGCCAATCGTCATGACCGGGAAGATGAGGCCCATGGCGATACCCATAAACATGGCCAGCACCAAGATGGTCGAGGTTGAAGAGTCTTTGTCCAGGATCGTCAGAACTCCAAATATGGTGACCAAAAGACTCCAGCCGCCGACCAAGAACCCCTGATACTTTCCTGTCTTCTGCGCTACTATCCCTACCAATGCTGCCATGGGAGCAACAGAGATAGTTGCCGGCAAGGCCCATACTCCTGTCATGAGAGGAGTTTGGGACTTGACGCCCATGAAGTAGACAGCCAGGTAATACAGCACCATCCACATGAGAAGACCATGCAGCGCCGCCATGCCAAGATGGCAGATGGTAGACCACTTCCGGAAAAGGCCTCTCCGAAACATCGGTCTCTCGACCTTTTTCTCATACAGCCTTAGAGCAATGAAGGCAAAGAAAGAGATAACAAAGGGTACAATGACCGCTGCTGACTTCCAAGGGAAACGAGAGCCACCCCAAGTCAACGGAAGTACCAACGAAACAGAAGAGATAATGTAGAGCAAGATACCAATCCAATCAATGTTCTTGATGTCACGACAGTTGCGCCGGTGTTTGTCATATCCCATAAGACCCCAAGCTCCGATGAAACTCAGCACAAGAAAAGGCAAACTTCCCCGAAAGATCCAACGCTGTGGTCAGTCAGTAAATGCGTATCCAGACACGATGTCAGGGGCTACCTACCCAAGCAGTGCCTTTGCCCTGAACGATAGCACCTCCAACAAGAGGACCGGCAACCGTACCCAAAGCCCAGGAAGCCTGCTGATACGCCATGGATCCAGAACGCTTGCGAACAGAGTATAAGTCTGCCATCACCAGACCCGACAGTGCCTGCGGTCCTCCAGAACCAACACCTTGGATGGCGCGACCAGCAAGAAGCATCACACTACTATTGGAAAAACTCGAGATCATGGATCCAGTCATGAAGAAGACCAAGGAAGCGAGGTAGGCTGGTCGTCGACCAATGACATGGGCGAGTTCGGCAAAGATGGGCTGGGAGATCGAAGAAGTGAGCAAGACGGCTGAGCCCATGCTCAGGCTCATCGAGAATGAGGCATTGAGCTGATGAGCCATGGACTTTACTATGTCAGCAATGGTTAGGGGGTCTTTTGCGAGGGACTTACAGGGAGGATGACACAGATAGACGTTCCATCAAAAGCTGAAATTATCGTCACCGTGTTGAGAACGAGGATAATTCCCCGTCTTCGCCAACAACACATCTCTCGCACCGACTCTATCTCGGCTTTTTCGATGGTTGTCGGGTCAGAGTCGGCGTCTCGGGCCAGCATGGGCATGGTGCCCTTACCAGCCTTAGACTTGGACTCTACGTGTTCGCCTTGGAAGGTTCTGTTTGCCATCTTTGATTCAGTTAGAGCTTGTCCCTCTTGTCAAGATGGCCGAAAAGGGATGGAATACAGGAAGGAGGCGGAAGAAGGAAACAAGGAAAGGCTCAAATAGTCCATCCGCGCGACATCAAAGCTTTTTGAAAACTATATATTTATTGACTTTCTATTGGGAGGGTCTGGCAATTTCTCATGGGGCAACTTGAAGTTTATTCGTGGCCACATCTTATCAAAAAGCATACTGAGCTCGACCACTCGAGAACAAGACAAAATTTCCCACATCTTCCCAAATTTCCCTCCACGCTTTTTGTCGCTGTCTGCCAGCCACTGCCCCCAATGGAGTTCCCCAACTGCCAAATGCTTCTTGCTAGCTTTCTGTTGTCCAGTGTGATATACTGGAACGCGTACTTTATCGTCGATTACCTCCTCAGGAAGCTCGCACCAAATGCCTATCGCCGGTTGGAAGAAGACGAGCTTCGTAAGCTTGTTCCTCTGATATTCGCGATCCTTCGGGCATTCTTTGGCCTCACAGTTACCTTTCCATCATGTATCGTCGCTGCCGCGACAACACCATGGGGCGTCGATCGACCCCTGAACTCTCATGGTCAATTCTGCGTGGTATCTCAAGCCGCTGGATGGGCCAACGAACTGGCTCTGATACGATTCTACTCTTTTGAACTCTTCGTCCATCACATTGTCTGCCTCCTTGTCACGTCGAACGTTATCTTCTCTCCAGCGGTACACCAAATCAAGCCTTTGTACATCTACTATGCATCACTGGTTGGAGATGTTGGACCAGTCTCTGTGACCATCCTCCGATTACTCGGTTACCGCTTACAAACATCCAAGCCAATGTACTGGATTTCTCTTGCGTCGACCATGGTCTTGATATTTGGTCGTATCGGGTGCGCTCTTTACACTCTCACCCAGGTCATGACAGACCCGTATAACTTCACTGACTGGGCGTGGGTTCTATCAGTTCTACTCTTTGGCTCCTACTCGATCTACAATGCGATCCGTAACTTGCAGCGACTCGGAATCATCAAAGTCGATCCTGATCGGTACAGTGTCATGTACTTCAACAAACTCAACATCCCCATCGCAAACATGTATCTGGCACTTGCTTGCAGTGTTTCATTGCTGTCGACTTTGTTCCTGTACGGAATCTACCTCGATCGACCCCTGAGGATGGGAGAAACACACCTCATCTCCTTGCATGGACTCATCGCAGTGGCCTTCGGGCTGACCGGGGCCCTGTTACTGAGAATAACAGACATCAGCGACTCCCTCCCGAATCCATGGGGGAAGTTGTACGTTCCATCTGGGGTCTTGATCACTAGTCACTGGGCTAGCTTTATCACTCGTCATACCACCTATGTTGACCACGATATACTCTTGGCGTCGCTGGGTATCAGCGTTCCTCTTTTCTTCGTATTCTCTCGAGCGGCTCAATACTACACAGTCAAGGACGCCCTGGCAATATCTGACGAGAAGCGCCCCGTGGATAGTGGTTACAAAAGACTACATCTAGAATCCATCATTGAACATGCCACGATATTCCTCCTGTCATTGGGCTTCTCGGCTTTTAATGGTACAAGTCCATCGGAAACGGCACGCCTGGCCATTTGCGCTTCTCTGATACTACAGCTCAGAAACCCAGGGGACGATCCTGTGTCTGGTGCAAATGTGGACAAGATGATAAGTACTTTGGTCTCTCCGACCAAGCTGGTTACATCTAGGCTTTTCATCATTTCCATTACTGGATGGTACGTTGGAAGCAAAAGTGACCCTATGAAGGCTATATCGCCTCGTATGACTCTTGGTGCGATTGTTGCCATGGCTTTCTACATATCAAAACCCTTGATCACATCCAAGCCATGTCAGGGAATTTCGGCACCTCGCAAGTCCAGGAGAACTCACACCATGACGCTCCTCTATGTCTTCTTCTGTACCTTGCAGGTTTTGATGGTTTGGGAGTATGCTGCCTTTGAAGAGGGCACATCAAAGACCAGTCTTGGATTCAAGAACTTCTGTTCTGTTCTGTCAGACCCATTCACTTGGGTAGGGCTTTTGCACATGGCTTCACTACCTATTGTTGTTCTCAGGGGGGCTAGTGGACAGTAAAGTTGGCCTCCTAAGTCTTAGGGTACAAAATAATAACTAGTCTAAGGAGCATAAAGTGACCTACTAATTTCGTCTCTTATGCTTCGAGCGGTCAATTTTTCTGATACCCTGGGGTCAACTTCCTTTGAAGCACTTGTTTTGTCTCTACCTCATACATGGAAGCTCAATCTTCATGCTCTTTGGCTCCTCTCAGGATAACTCTACGGTTGTTGTGACGATCACGATGTCATTCGACTTGCTAACTATGTCAACTCGGCGATCTTGCGAGTCAGAGTTGAGATATCAAAATATGATTTACGGCGCCAATCACCTGAGGGTCATGTAAATGGATATCACCAGGACTGATTTGACATCATTGTTGATCAACGGATCCTGCCGTGATGTAATGGACGCCTTTGGCGACCCGATCCAGGACAAAGTTTAGGAACAGAAAGCCACATCAACTGGAATTGAACGCCAAGTTAGTCTATTGTCTTTGGTTCCTGGCTAGTGAGGAATGCATCATCCATCAACTGACCTCTGGTCAAACGCTTATATTGTTATGTACACGCCTGAAGCTGATCGCATGTGGCTATTCCATGTCATGATATTATCCAGGAAAGGGTTGTGGAGTGAATATATTAGAAGACATCTCTCCAGACTATGAGGCTGATTTCATTGTCGATCAAATCGATATGGTTTTGGGTAAAGTGACACATGTATGGGATATGACGTGAAGTGTTTTTGTACGGAGATTTAAATGTCGTCTGATACAGATACAACAGCCAACCCCCGTGGCAACGTGATACACAAACGCCTATTCAATATGAGTACAACTTCGTCATTGCAGGAATAGGTCAAGTTTGTAACGGTAAATGGGAATCTTTTCCACAATCAGCACCGTTAACCTGAGCATTCCTTGGCACGCATGCTTCGACTTACATAGACATATTGTAGTCATGTGAAGCTACATGGGGGTCATCGCGGGGGTCTTGCCTGTTTCACTCTTGATAACCGTTACATAACCAGTTTCAGCTCAAACAATTAGATCAACTAAACCAATATTGAATACATATGTCTCTGATCTATTAAACTTTGTGTGACTGACAGTTGTTGGACCCTCTGACATCATTTAGAAATCCTTCCTTGACCGAGGTGCTTGAATGTCCATCACGTGTAGGAAACCATCTAGGCTACCACAGCAAGCACAGATGCTCTCTCAACATCAGATCAGACTTTCTGGTGTATCATCTTACATTCCTATCACATTTTATTGTATCCAGTGACTGCCAACGCATCGCACCGACTCGGCCCGTCTGCCACCCATTCCTCATCTCCATGTCCTACGGGCCGTCGATCGACACCTTTATCAGGATGAATAGGAATAGACTACCCAGGCACAGCAATTCGAAAGGGTCTCATTTTCATATCCCAGCCCCAGGCCGGCGGATCAGACCCTCAATGCATCCGCATGAATGAGATGTCAAGCTTCCCAGGGTTCTCCGCATCACCAGGTCTACCCCCATCCTGGCTCATGCATTGAGGGGCGACCAGAACCATCACATGTTGCCTGTCAACTCCGAAAGAAGAAGCTGTCATCTTAAAAGGAACGGCTCTTACAAGTCCAGACTGAGTAACTGAAGATGACACGGCCCTCAGATCCGACTCAAGAGAGACGCCCCCGTTTCACTCAACGGCACAGTTTCTCCGTCGGCTATCACCCGTTTGCTTCCCCGGACATGGATGTTTGTTTCTGCCAATTTCCGACTCTTTGGGAAGTTGGGGAAATCCGGACGAATTTGGGGGTTTGTTCAACCCGACCGATTGTCTGCAATGAGAAGTAGGGTGTATCAAACTTAACAGCGAAGCAGAACAAAACATCCAGAAAACCAATGGCCCGGAAGCTCCCCGTGCCATAATACCGTGTCAGCTGGCTCAGAGCCCTGCAGGCATCATGATATACCCGATAACCTGGGGTAAGATGATGGATTTTAATATCCAGTCCAATCCAATCTGCCAACACATGCGCGAGCTGCCTCTCTAAGCCTCGGGGCGCAGGCAGATGCTCAACTGCTGATTAGCAGATAAACGGCCATTAGGCAAAGGTGCTGTGAATCGCGCGCATCATCTTGGAGATTGAACATCAGACACTGCGACGAGCATCAGAAGACACTCTCGGCTACACCACCATGCAAAATCACAGCACCTTTATCAAACATGATGTACAGGTTACAACCGATGAACATGCTTGTTTCTCGATTTACAGCAACCCAGGCCAGTGGTAATTAATCGTCCGGCCTAACAAGTAAGCTTTGGCGATACGGTTGTCATGCCCGGCATCGTCTCAATATCAAAGCTTCAATTCGGTCTTTTAGACAAAAATAGTAAGGCGACTTTGCAACACATGACTGTTAATTTAAAGTTGACGATGCCACATCTTCCAGCTCGTAATAGGCGACGCCAAGGCGTAATTAATGTCCTCTGCCATTGTTCCATCAACCCCCAACCACGGTTCAATTACCGGCCGCGGCACAGCAATCGATCGTATTTTACTACTTACAACAATAAACTCTCGGCAGCAGACAAAAGGGGCAATGGTTGAATGCGGAGAAGTTGTCGTCTACCACGTGCTGGCTATGCTACCGATGTCTGTCCAAGACTCGCCTCCGAAGTCATAAGCGCTAGAGCGTGCGTTAGAGTGAGAAGTTCACTAATGACTGATAACTCATTAGCCTTAAGAAGGTGATGATGGTGTTCTCAAACGGGCATCTTCTGTCGGCATCCAATCCGATGCGGTTTGAAGATTTAGAGAGGGCTGTTCAGCCGCGTTCTAAGAAACCTTCAAGTCCCTGTAGCCTCCCTCAAGTCTATTGTTTGTGTCTTTGTTGAATTGTTGTCAATCGAGTGACAAACTATCCCATCCGTGCAGTACAGTAGCTCAGATCCCCCTCATCGGCGACTCCGTTGAATCCATAAATCCGCATCTCTGTATCAGCCCACATGGCAATTATCGACAATACAATGGTGGAGTGGATGCGTATTTTATCAATTTCGCCTCCTCGTGGCTAGGTACATGACACAGCACAGCCACGAGACTTTCACGTGTCAAGATTGTCCAGATGTCACTTTCGGGGGTCAGTCGAGACGAGGTATCCATAGCCGGTTAAGCCAACCTCCAATCACAAAGCCATCATTGTCATGTTGCTGCCGGACCGACAAAAGGCGGCCAGATTATCGAAACGTCAGTGGCCGTTCAAACAACAAGAAAAAGGGCCGTGAAATGCACGAGGCAAAAACGGTGATGAGAGAGGGTCCAAAACACAGCAATGGCTTTATTGAGGGGCCGAGGATCGCCGTAGAGTCGCCGGCAGCCTGTTGGCTCTTATCAGTGGAGTTGAAGTTGGAGAAGGGGAAAAATAGAAAAGGAAAAAAATAAGAAAAAGAGTGGGTTTATCTGTATTAGAGAGGAGTTCTCCCGTTTCACTGGATCCATTCTGGATTTGCAAAGTGTATGTATTCTGCCATTCTGTTTGGTTCACTTCAGGGCTGGCGGAGAAGAAATGATGCAGCATGTTGACTAGGTTTTTGCTGCCCAACTTGAACCGTTTGTATTAGAGTTTACAAGGCTGATGACCAGGGAGTTCAAAGTTCAGTTTTGAGATGCGATATACGTTCTCCACTAAGTCTGAACGAGGTTTGACTAACAACTTGAACCTGGATGAAAAGAAATGAACCAAGGAGGTGGAGATGTGGTTCGAGTTAATAGAAAAAAAAAGAAGAAAAAAAAAGAAGAAAAAAAAAGGATCACTGAGTATTTTAATTCGTCAAAGGAAGATCAGTACTAGTTGATGTTACATTCTCACTGTATAACTTGTTGAAGATGCTGCGTCATTTCTTGATTTCTCCAATACCGTGGATGACTGCCATTTCAAGCCTCAACGGCTCTTAATTAGTTCTTGTACCGCGTGATTGAACAAGATTGACTGGTTTAATGGATGGTAGCATGGGTTGATAGCAAAAAAGATGGTGTGAGCCAGATAAAAAAGAGAAGGAATCTTCCTCTCCATGTGCGGGAGAAGACTTCTAGAAGGTCTCAGCTTGAGTCGTGAGTGATTGGTCGGGGCACTTCGGATCTGAACAAGACACACCAGACTAAAAAATATGACCAAACCACTTCTAGACAGACAAGCCTGAGGTGTCGATGTATTCGTTCGCGCGCTTGTGTCACTGGTAAATGGCACTAAATGAATTCCGACAGCAACCAACACGAGCGCGGCTAGACCGAGAACTGTGTGCAGCAGCATTAACGGTATGTAAGGTGGAGTCGGCAAATATCCGGGCACATTAACCGTGGTCACCGTCCGAATACATTGCCGAGCCGAACTGAACTGGCTGAACTGACTGAACTGAACTGAACTGAGCGGCCGGTTTGGAAGTAGACGGGCAATGTCTTGTGTCTCGTGTCCTTGTGTCATGGTTAGAATGACCTCTATCGCAACATACCGTTTGCAACACTCAATGATCGACAACGAAACAACGCATCAATATCGGCATCAACAAAGCAAAACGAGCACCTCGTGATACAACACTTTAGATGCAAAAGAAAACAAGATCTGACATTTTAGCCACGCGATTGGGCAATAAAAAAACCTGACTCCAAATCTAAATCAACCCAAATCTGGGGTGTCGCGAGACGAACCCCTCCCCCCCCCCCCAGAATATGACGTAGTCCGGGGGAGAGGAAAATCTCGATTGGCAGATCTGGCAGAATTCATTTCATTTAGAGTAATTGTCGATATCAACTCAAGTTTTCGATATTGACCATCTTTTGACTTTACCAGCCTTGCATACTGCATAATCCCCTGGAACGACTGACGTTGACTGATCACCAGCTTTGACCTCTGGACCTTGAAAGCTGGTTGCAACCACTCATTTCTTGAAGTGTACAATCCCCATTGCACATCTCCATCGCGATATGGCGGCATGTGCCTGATTTCGATTTGATTCTCGCACACTACATTCTTTTAATTAATCATGCTCTATTTTTCGATTTTATTAAATAATAATTAATTGAATTTCTCACATTCTCCATCGATGATCTTAGACTGTAACTTGAGCTCCACCATTTCGAGACACTACCCTCTATAATGGGTATCCGTAATGTACGGTAGAGCACCATCTAAACTGTTTCTCCCCCATCAACTCCGTATTCATGACACATCTGACCTAACAGAGTCCGGCTTCACGGTCTGGTCCCGGTCGGCTATTTTGATTACTTACGTTTCAATATGAAAATGTTGAGTAGGTACGTAAGTTTCCGACTATTCTTCGTGACTACGACCTGGTTTCCCCGTGATTTCTCGTGCCCAGTGGATGAGGTTCCACTGAACCCCAGTGAACCTTTTTTTTTCTGGAGAAATGCTGTCTGTCAACGTCAGTGCCTTGATTAAACATGACAACTATTCCAATTATTTTACAAATTATCAGGCATTTTAGTCTGTATAATTGATACATTGACTGCCGTATTCCCCTGAAACGGAATGCTGTCTTCTACTGGACCCGGAACTTGATCGATCCTGAGCCTAGTCTACCCCACGAATCATGCAAACCATGTCATAGGCCACGAGGAATTGTCCTTCTTTAAGCAGGCTGAAAAGGCTTACTTCGGGCAAAAGGTTGATCAGGTCACTGGGGCATGACCACTTCTTTGACTGGTTGGTTCTTTGGCAGTGACAGCTGTTTAATAGAGCCCACGTGAGGTTCGTTCTGATGTCAGCCATGGCTTGCCTCTTTAGATCTCTCGGCATTCCTTTCGATTTCGGCTCAGGCACTTTGGTTTGTTGGTGTGCTATGCTGAGCTATTAGACTCTGCAAGTAACCTCGGGACACTTAGCAAGAAAGAAGATCTACATCCACGGGTATGTATTATTTTCGGATCGGATGCTCTTGTCCGGCATCTTATCAAGAGTATTGCTATAGAGCACACAATTATTATCAGGCGGTGAATGAATGCGCGGCATTAAACACATGCACGAAAGACGGTCAAGGTTGACCTGAGCTGAAGATTGAGCAATGGATGCAAGAAAGACCCTCCGCGCCATAAAAAATACACACAAGACCCTTGTTGCATTCGCATCTCTCTTTTTTCGTTATGCGCCATAAAATTCCCCAGGTTTCCGTTTCCGAGACCAGTTGGGCGGAGAAATGTCCGCCACCGGAGTTAGCTCCACACAGCCGACTGTCTGACTGTCTAATCAACTGACTCTGTCTGCCTCGCGTCATGAATAGACCAATTCCAATTGACAAGATCCCGTGGGAAGACATCAATAGTTTACTTGTGCCAACCCGACAAGACTTACAATACAGTAAACACAAAAGAATGGCACGGTCGCATCAGTATAAACTTAGTGATGATACTTCAAAAGGACCCTGAATGTGAAAAAGATAAAATGACTCCACAGTCCAGACCGGGTAATGTACATATCAATAGGCTTTCCAAGTAATCACGGGAACATTCTTGAAGATGCCAGTACATTATGATATGTCAGTGATTGTAAACCTTAGATGCTGGGCTGGGAGCTTCGAAACATGGCCTAAAATAATGCAGGGTCCTTCTTCTCCGAGATACAGTTCCTACTGGTGCCGATCGGTAATTGAGACAACCTGATTTGCCTTATTTCCGGCCACACTCCCCTCGAAATTCGAAAAACAAATCAATTCTTAAAATATGATTGGATAGGATATGACTCTACCCGTGGGGGGTCTGGTCTAGATTTTATCAATATTCGGTTTAGCCTAAACCACCAACAGCTTTCTCTCTAGGTCTCTTTTCTATTATAACTTTTCAACGTGGATGACATCTGTCACTTTTTTTCTCTACTTGGTCCTGACTCAGAAGAAGCATCATCCAATGCACCCTGGTGTTAAGTTTCAATCAAAAAAGAGACAGAGGGAAAAAAGACCCGGTCGCCCGTGGCTGATGTACTCTGTACCCCCCTTGCTTATTTCCCTATTCAGTTTAGTTTCGTTTTCTCCAACAGCTTCTCACGGATGGAAAACTCCAAGCGCACATATGGCAAAAAGCAAAGCCAAGTAATCATTCATGGCACGCAATGCGGAAAGGGAGATCTTTCTCCAGTCCCATGTGACCTCTCGTGTCTCTTCTTCTAGACTCTACTGTGCCCAATTCTTTATCCCCTGTCTACCCGTACCTGAAGGCGAATCCCTAGGCGAATGGACCAGTCTGGGCAGTGTAAGGAAAATCTCATCACATGGATGACCACAGAATATACTCCAGATTCTCCGCAGCGTGGTTCTATTTTTCTGGGGAATTGGCCACGTCAAAGCTTTATTGATTGCGTTTTGATAACATAATCCCTTTCAATTATTTTCTCGCCTAGACGCCATTGACGCTCAAGAAATGCAGCAATATGTAGTGTTTACCAACATGGGACGTACTGACATATGAGTGTGTGTGTGGTGACGCCGAAATGAGAGACACTTTACTTTTCCCCAGAAAACTCTAGATCCTGAACGGGAGAGGCGTCGTTGTCTCTTTTTTGCCTTTTTGATTTGATCTGACCTGATCTGATATGTTTCATTCCCCCGCCTCACGCAGGGAGGTAATTGAGGGCATCAATTGACTGGCTGAGAATGAATCTCTACTACATATAAGATGTCACAAATGACTGATTTCAAACATACATACACCACGATGCAGTACATCAGCCCTCTATGCAGTACACACCAGCCTTTTCTTTTCACTTTTCACTGCAATTGTCTTGAAACCGCCAATTCAATACACAGGCCTTTTCATCTTCCGTGCCAGAACCAAGTGGCGCTTAACTCGTTGTCAGCCCTCGAGTGCGGCTCCGCTTGCACATTGAATATGGTCCTTCTCCTCCACAATTTGGCCGTAGATTTCCAGGACCTTGCCAGCTAGCTGACTGATGCGATTCACCCGAAATCCAGGACCAACAATACCAAGAGCGACCACGCGGAGAAATTTGTCAAAAAACGGATGGAGAGGGGTTCGTTCTGGACTGACAAGGCGTGTTCAGACCAGCAAATAATGCATTTTGACCAGGACTGCGCTATGAAGTAGATATGATAATTGCAATACGTTGTCCAATACGAGGTTACTTTCAATTCAATTTTGTCAATTGCCGCCCAAGTATTAATTTAAAGCCATGCAATCAATTGTAGCCGAAAACTCAATTTTTGTCAATGCCCATGCTTGTACCTGCTGTACTCTGTAGGCACCAAAGTACATATTGCTAAGTTCGCAGCTCATATCGCATCGTGGCTTGTTCGCTGTAACACAAGTATCACCGCCTCAATACCCTTAATAATTCCCACTTCTACTTATTATCTACAGACGGTGAAGCTAAAGATAAGAGTGAACTAGGAATATTCCAAGGAAACAGAAAACTAAAACCCCGGCATCATATCCTTCTTCCGCAAAGGTTTGGCCGAGTTGCGGAGATGGTCTCTGCAGGTTCAGGTCCAGGGGAGATTTGAATGTTTACGCGTTGTGCTGGTGTTGGACTTGTAAAATTCTTAGCGTTCTTTTTAAATTCATTTTTTTTCTTCATATCCGACACCCTCTCTCTCTCCCTTTCCCCTCTCGTCCTCCCCCCTTTGGTGGTTGGGATCGGTTTTGAATACCGGGTTGATGGACGGGGAACGGGACTTGAGAACACCCACTCTTTCCAATTGTCCAAGACTGGATGAAAAAAATGACAACACCCTTGTATCGTGAAAAACTCAATGGGTGGATATCACTTCTCCCCTCAGAACTGAGATGTAAGGAGGGACAGATTCTTCTGTTCCTGAAGGCGGCTCAATACGGCCTTGCTTTTACTCTCTTCTTTAGTACAGCAACACCTCCTCCTCATGCAGACAGGATCCCCAACAAAGGAAAGACAGTCAGCAGCTGCAAAACGAAACGCACTGCCTTGTGCTAAAGTAGCTTGCAGCAGCAGCATGGCACGCACCCGACCTACGCACAGCTATTGAATTGACCGCCTACTAGTAATGCAACAGTAAGAGAAGACTACGGGAATTATCGTAAAGATTTCTCGTCTATTCTTTTTATTTTCTAGTGACTAATATGCGCAATTAATGTAGTACCGACAGTTTGGTTTTTGATCATCAGTCATTTTGAATAGGTCTACTTTACATGTGAAATCCTCAACATTCTCCCTACATTAATGGTCATTCATGTTGCTGTCTCTGACATGTGCTCACTCACCCTCTGACTCTGATTTCTTTCAACATTTTTTGCTCCTCTTTCCTTTCTTTCTTACTTTTCCAAAAACCAAAAGCCAATTGTTCAAGTCACGAGCCGTGCAAGGTCTGTCTCTGGTTGGAGTCTTTGTGTCTAGGCTGCCACACCAAAAACAAACAAAAAAAGACGCCTTGAGGCTTGAAGGCTCACATCCCCGGTCCAATGGGAATTCGGCCTGTCAGCATCAAACGGCCGCTATGAGTTTCGGTTGGTTCATGTTTGTTGTTTACCCTTCTCCACCTTGGTCTTGGGTGAAAGTGACCCCAGCAGGTCAGCTTTCAAAGCCAGCCAGCCAGCCATTGATGACGTCCATACCAGGTCATGTCCTGCTTCATCCAGGAACCTTGGAACTCTTCCAACAACTCACAAGGTGACATTTCCAGTTATGCCTCAGATTTACATGGAAATTACTTCACGATGCATTCCATTCACTATTGTCGGGACTTTATGTGGTTCGATGGGAAATTTTTATTCATGTTTTTGCGGAAACCTCTTTCTCATAGTAGACAATTCGCCTTTTGCAGGTTTTTTTGATGAACAACTCCTTTTGGTCTTCTCGTACTTTTCATGTCCCCTCCCCCCAAGGCCTCGTATTGTTCGACCTTTTTTTTTTCGCTTTGTTCCTCCGCTGCTGGCTCTTCTTTTCGCCTGAGTGAAATTAATAACCATCCCCGTGCTCCTTTGCTTGGCTCTCCTCATAGAAAAAACTTCATAACGAATCCATATCCTCAGGTTGCCCCTAAATATCTTCCGTCATTCGTATGAAAACTACTAGTACACGTGCCCCGAGTCCGGTTAATGACGGAGCCATGAGCCCGTCGCAGCCTTGTTAAAAACACGATTTCATGGTATCATATCGTTAAGAGTCCCCGCCATGAGTGGTAAATAAAAATAAAAATTGACTCGAGTCCCGTTTCGCTAAATGAGTTGATAAAACAAATGCTGCCAATTGCAGCCAGTCGCTTAATGCTGATGTGCTGATGCCTTTCGTGCGCCGTACAATGCACAATTGTTGTGGGTATAACTGTGTCGGTGTCATATGGTATAATATTGCGTAGGTATTATCGTTTACCACCCCTTGGAGTGGTATCCGTCGCTGGCCTCCTTGGAAAAGTATTGGTTCCAGCTGCTTGCGTTTACATCCTCGCTCTGCTTCATGCAAGGCTTCTCGGGAAATTGCTTCAAGTTAGCAACGTCATGAGATGTGTGTCGTCGCTTGAGGACAGCGTTGGCTGTCGAGGACTTCTGCTGTCGCTCCCAGAGCAAGTGACGTCGAAGAGACTCGGTCAACTCAGTCGCCAACATGTTGCGGCGAGTTGTGCGAGGTGACAGCGCAGCCTGAGGCTGGAGGTGGTTAGGACCAGTCATGATAGGCTGGGCGGTAGACCTGGGAACCTCGTGAATAGGCTTCAGGCCAGGACCGCGCATACCCTTCATCATCAAGGGGGCCTCGTCGGAATCATTAGGCGAGGCAGCCAGTGAAGGGCCGTTAACCAATCGAGATCGGGGAATAGCTGATGTCGATTGGGAAGCGTGGCCACCAAGGTTGCGTGCGCGGTCATTCTGAGTAAGCATGAGAGTGATGAGAGATCGTCGAGAAGTCAAGTTGGGCTTGGAGTCGACACGCTGGAAGAATCGGTCGTCCATACTAGACTTGCCGCTCTCCTCCATAGAGTCCTCCCAATCAGATGAGTCGTCATCATCATCAATGGCGCTCTCGTCGATGTAGTCGTCGCTGTCAGAGTCCACAGCGGCCTCATCATCATCATCATCGATAGTTCGGGTCATGACATTGTTGCTGAAAGAAGCTTGCTTCTTGCGAGCAGACAGGAGCGAACTGGGTCGTGATGAAGCCATGGCACTCTTAAGAGATCCATCCTCTTCAGATGAACCACCAATTTGGAACACGGGCTTCTTGATGATGGGAATGATAGGCTTGCTAATGCTTAAGCTCTGGTCCTGCTCACTAGACGAACAAGAGCCACCAAGCGCAAAGCGAGCTGGCTTCTTAGACTGAATCACCTTTGCGGCAGGAGAAGACTTGGGTTCGGGGATCGCATGCGATAATTGAGCACCAGAGATGGTTCGGGGAGTTGGGATCTGGGAAGGTGAGAAGCCACGCACGACAGTGGTGCGAGAGAGGCTCTGGGGCGAAGGCTGTGGCGAACCCTCAGAGGTTGTTGATTTGGCAGGTGATTGCGACTCGGTAGTGGTAGAACCAGATCGCTCGAAGACAGGAGGCACAGGCAGGGACTGCTTGGCCACTGGCGCAACATGGGGAGGGGCGGAGAGAGGACCCTTGTCCTTGACAATAGAAACAATCATCTTCTCGAAGTCGTCCGAGCTGATGTGGCGTTCGCGTTTGCTTCGGGTGCTGGCGCAAGAGTCTTGTCGTCGTACACGAGGGCGGGCAATCTCAAGTGGGGCTGATACCGGTGCGAAGTCGACAGCTTCCTCGTCTACAAGGGAGTCGACGCTGCCAGACAGCTGAGGTAGATCAGATATCCTTGACTCGGATGGAATGTTCTGGGGGAGGGTCTCAGTAGCAGGAGAAGTCTTCTCCTCGTTGTCGACAACAAAGGTTTCTCTTTGCCAGAGTCGCCAGCTGAGGTTCTCTAGTCTTCGGCCTTGTTCAACGGAGTCTGCGCAGCGAGAAAAAACTGACTGGTCAGCATATAAATGATTGAACACATGCAGGAAGCGACTCACCAGTCCACATGCTATACAAATTAGCGGGATTGCCAGTGTCGACCTTGTGGATGACGTTTGCATCCACTGTTAGGACGTGGGTATCTAGGCGATAGGGCATAATGTGTGTGGTGAAGAGGTCGATTACGGATTTATAGTAAGTCGAGCTGAAGAGTGCAATCGGTGGGAATTCCTAGGTAGCCGGCAAGGTAGATCGAGATTAAAGCCGACAATGCGCCAGAGCGTAGTATACAAGTCGATCTTCGAGGTGGAGTTGACTTAATCGCGGGCGGTGAGTTGATGTCAATGTAGGCGATTTTGGTGGGTGAGAGTGTTGTCGTGATGGATACTGCCTTTCATGGGGATCCTCGAGTATACATGTATTGTAATTGCAAAGGCGAGGTCAAGTTGTCTTTGACCCAGAGTTCCTTTTTACAAAAACAAAGGATGTTGGGGGTTGTTTGGTGGTTGATTTGGTGTTATGTGTATGAGTATGTGGAGGAGGACGAACAAAGTCCGGGGGGGAATCAAACGTAGATATTCTGTTTGGGCCCATGGGTAGGAAGACGGATTGGGGGAAGGGAGTCGCGGTGTACGCTATGTAAATGGAGTCTAGCAGCAAGCACAAGCACGAGCGCACGCCAGGCTCAGGGGGTGTCGGACCGTGGGGGGTGATAAAAGGGCCCAGAGGGGGTGGGAGCCACTGTAGCCGAGTGTACTTCAGGTACGTACCGGGAGGAGTAGAGATGGAGGGGATTGGAAATAGCGGGTACTACCCGAATAGCACAAGCTCAATTCTCTAACTTTTCTCAGTTGAATACAAGTCGGACGTACCGCGGCGTAGTAGGATTTTCGCTGTTCATGAGGCAAAGTGAGTGAAGGAAGAGTCGAGTGATTGATTCCAGTGGGGTAGGATCTTTAGTTTAGTATGTGAGCATGTACATATGTACTTATGTATGGATTGCAGCATGTACAGCACATCGCAGCACAGCACAGCGTAGCACAGAGGCATGACCAAGTCAATTTTAAATGTGGAGGTTAAATTGCAAGATTGGAAGTATATTCAGCAGAGCAAAATTGACGTTTGTACAATCTCTCGTGTGCATTATTTCTCATCAGTTTCTGTATTTAACAGAGTTGAAAGGATCCATCGTCTCTTGTCTCCCGGCCAAAAAAAGAACCTGTCAATGTCACGTCCCTACCAGGGAAGACAGGAAGGTGAGGTGGGGGAAGGAGGCCCTGTTCGGCGACACAGCAGAACAAGGACAGGGCTTCTGTCAGGGGAGAGGAACGCGGGTGGAGGTGGCAGAGAGGGGGAGGCAAAAAACTGCCTGCTGACCAGTTCCACGGGTCTTTACCTGAAGAGGCACTTGTTCTGCTTCGGCCAGCGGGTCACTTGATACCCTTTATAGCTTAGATCACCACGTCCTGATCCAGTCTCTTTTAGGCTATACTTTAGTTACCTTTTCAAGTAACTTATGGGACCTGAGACAGTAACGGAGGAAGCACAGACGAACGCGGTCTCGGGAGCGAAAACGGTCAATCTCTCGGCCTTGGTCTTTATAGCGGCCTCCAGAACGTAAAAGCACGTATTGGTCTCCGTTTAGACGACGTTCTGGAACGTCCTTTGCTCCGTTGTGAACTGAGACCTAATCGGGCATCCGAGTCCAGAACTGAGGCCCCCACCTCTTTATCCTTCTTCTATACCCGCGGATGAGTTCCCCTGTAGCCGCTGTCCACCAGGGACTGGTCTGAGGCCCCATCACGAGTCACGATGGTGAGCGCAGCCTCGCTTTGTGCTGTTCTGGCCCGAATTAACCGCGGTATTAACGCGCTCAAGGCAGAGAATACTAAGACTCGTGAAACTTGGCCAGGAAGAAAGTGTCCTCTAGATGACTTAGTTCAATAGCTTCAGGGCACATGATAGACCCTGAAAACCCTTTGTTTGCCAAGAACCTGGGGATGGACGGTCATGTTGATTGATGGTGTTTTGTTGCCTATGGAATTGAAGGTCAATTCCAATCCCAACCCGGACCATCGTCAGCATCGCCCACGTTGAAGCGTCAATTGGTCCGCTTGCAGTTCTGGCCCCGATTACAACGGCGAATTGACGTGATTCTCGATGATCCGGGATTGGAAATGAGACTCTTGCTAGTGACTCTCGCCCTGGAAACCCCAGAGGAGAGGCCAAGATTCGTGGGGATCCGTCCATTGACTTGTCTTGTTCCCAAAGTCCGGTGACCCCGTGATAACAACGAGCCCCAGGTTTCGCTCCTTGCCATCCGCTCGCTGCACCTCGCCTCCGCAAGCGGCCACGGACCTTTGAGTGATCTTGCCTGGGAAACTCATTTGGTGACAACAAAGGACAATTTCATTACGCGGTGGAAACACAGGCGGGTAACGACTGATGACTGATTACTGCCTTTCTGCACCGCGCCTGACCACGGAGTACTTCCCGACGGGACGAACTCGAGTCAAGTCACTCCAGGAATTATCGAGCTGTAGCCATCCGTCTTCAGCAAGCCAGGACAGTCGGCTAGGTGTTGCCATCCGTTGCGCCGTACTGAAGCGGCCATTACACTATTATTGACAAGCGTGATCACGGACATATGCCGAGAAGATCAGACGTGAATCTCGCTACCGGCATCAATTGTTTATCCCGAGGCTTCAGTGACAGTGATGATGTGTCTGGGGTATCAAGGTCACCTGGTCTGAAGCTCCTGGTCTCTCTGCGCCACTTGTTCATTTGCAAGCTTCGTAACTTGGACTGGGTACGCCGTAGCGAAAGGAAACAACTGCACATCAGGGAGGCAGACTTGCATTGAAATGAGCCTTGTTTGACCGAGTCCTGGGTTGAGATGAGCTGATGCCCTGCTGAGGCCTCTGTCGTCATGTTCAAGGGCGCTTCTTCAGGGTCCTGGCGACTCAGCGCTTGGCGCTCCAAGTCACCAGACGCGCTCTACTGCTACATCAGGCCAACCATTTCGTCCCACTGTGAAGTGATGAGTTTTGCCAGCGCATAAAACAGCATCTGCAACCGCATGACTCCCCTGAAGGACCTATATTTCGCATCTTTGGCGTTTTACTTCTGTGCCTGCGCCTTCGGGCTACGAATACAGGACTTCAGTGGCAGAAACATCAAATCCTCGTTACGATCATCATAACCTGCCTGTCTTGGTTGTCCACTTGTCTTACAAGTTTGCTCAATGACATGTCAGATCTGAGTGCCGATATGTTGGCCACCCTAGAGCTTGCATTGCAGCACTACCTACCTCAGCTATATTCTTAGAGACTATCGCTCCATTACTGCTTGATTTCCTCATTACCATAGTATTCTGTGTAATGCCCGGAAGAATATTGGTTTTTGTCTTGAATGACTGCAATGGATATGCCCGTGAATCATACTTGGCCGAATCAATTCTTGACTGCCTCTGGTTGTTAACCATGGGTTCATATACAACCTCATCAAACTGTAAGGCTGTTGTATAGTTGGAACACGAACAAATCGGCGTTATAAGCCGTCACACCTTCCCCTTGAGTTCGGGCGTCAAATCTCTTCCTAAATATCACCCTTGTCTTTGGTGCCAGTTTAATGGGTTGAATATGAGGCATCTGAGGCCAGCGACGTTAAGGGTTGCGTTGCGGCATGCCGGTGAAGCGAATGGCGTGTTTAGAAAATGCATACGATGGGATGCGGTCATCCATGCCGGAGCCCCTGACAATTGATGAATATTGGCATCTCGATCGTCTTGAGATGCTCGATCTTGCAGTAAAGCCTGTCTTAACAATCGCCTGCCCTGCGTTGCAGGATCTGGCTACTGGTGCTCTCCCTTCAGCCCCACGAACCGCTGCATGCCAGCTGGTAGCTAAAGCGGTAGATCATGATAGACCAGGATGGTGATTATGTATGTCAAGACTTTTGGTGTGTTGGTAGTTGGTTATTCATGTTGGCATTGAAAAGTGAACATATTGTATTTTTTGAAAAGCAACACTTGATTTGTTATGTATTCATGATCTGGCATATGGTAACAAATCCCATCGTGTCCCTTGGTCAGGACAAACCAACAGAATGAATGCGGGCTTATGACGTCTCACGGTAGGGCATCGTCCCACTGAGATGCTGTACCATTACATCCAATGCCGCCGAAACGTGGACCTGACACCAAAATAGTATGCGTTATTATTCCAACGGCTTCTATTGTGCGTGGGAAGAGGGTCCAGAGGGCATCCAGGAGGTGCAGGCAAGCATAAAGCACCGAGACTAGGAAAATAGGTGAGGTGAGCGTTAAACATCACATCATACTGGAACCCAGCGGCCCAGCTCACCTTGGTAGAGGGAAAAAATAGAGGGAAAAATCACCCCGCGGCGGGCCGATAAGCGATAAGAGCTCTTTTTCCATCATGGCCCTCCACCAACTGCGTCAGTGGAAAGTCTTGGCTTCCCTGCCCCTCCATGTCCTCACTTATCGATATCCTGACCTGCGTCACCGACCTCTGTCTGCCCGGACCATGAAGCTGGTGCCATAATAATTGGATTTTCCCCCATTCATCTCTGGTGACACGATTTTTTATCAATATCATCCGTTGAAGCCGGCGCTCTTATTATTTTTCTTTGTTCCTCCTGTGAGTATCATGCTTTCCCCCAATTGCTGCTGAATCTGTGTCTCATTATATATTCTCCCTTCTAGAGTTGAGCTACATACCACTATCTGCATTCAGCCCCGCCGCTTTTTTCTTTCTCCGAACGGCTTGGCTACCTAAACTTACTCAACGCGATTTCCGCAATAAGCTTTGGCAGAGCTTAATCGACTGACATTCCCTAAAACCCATTCCTCCTCCGCCATCATCACTCGAAACCACAACCATGGCTCCCAAGAAGAAGATCGCTGTTATGACCTCGGGAGGTGACTCCCCTGGTATGAACGCTGCTGTTCGAGCTGTCGTGCGCATGTCTCTGCATATGGGCTGTGACGCCTTCTGCGTCTATGAGGGATATGAGGGTCTGGTCCAGGGCGGCGATTTCATCCGACAAGTACAGTGGGACGACGTTCGAGGCTACCTCGGAGAGGGTGGTACACTCATTGGTACTGCTCGATGCATGGCCTTTTACGAGCGTCCCGGTCGATTGACAGCCGCCAAGAACATGGTTCTATCTGGCATTGATGCTCTAATTATCTGCGGTGGTGACGGATCCTTGACTGGTGCTGACAAGTTCCGAGCTGAATGGCCTTCTCTTTTGGAGGAGCTTGTTTCTAAGGGCGAGTTGAAGGAGGAACAAACTACACCTTACAAGCATCTCAACATCGTAGGCCTTGTTGGCTCTATCGACAATGATCTCACAGGAACAGACGCCACCATTGGTTGCTACTCTGCGCTCGCCCGTATTTGCGAGATGGTTGATTACGTCGAGGCGACTGCTTCTTCACACTCGCGTGCCTTCGTCGTCGAGGTCATGGGACGACACTGCGGTTGGCTGGCTCTCATGGCTGGTGTCGCAACTGGCGCAGACTTTGTCTTTATTCCCGAGAGACCTCGTGAGAATGACTGGCAAGAAGAAATGAAGGTCGTTGTTAGAAGAGTAAGTTTTATATTGTAACCTATTTCTCATGAGACGTATGCGCTAACGACTTACAGCATCGAGCGCTCGGAAAGCGCAAGACAATTGTCATTGTTGCCGAGGGTGCCCGCGACAACAACGGAACCAAGATCGGAGCCGAAGAAATCAAGGACATCCTAGCCGACAAGAGCGAGGGAGGCCTTGCTCTCGATACCCGTATTACCACTCTCGGTCACGTTCAACGAGGTGGCACTGCCGTTGCCTACGACCGAATGCTCGCTACCCTGCAGGGCGTGGAAGCCGTCAAGGCTGTCCTCGAAGCTACTCCCGAGACCGAAACTCCCTTTATCGCCATCAACGAAAACAAGATTGTTCGAAAGCCTCTGATGCAAGCTGTTGCTGAGACCAAGGAACTTGCCAAGGCTGTTGACGCCAAGGACTTCGATAAGGCTATGTCTCTACGAGATGCTGAGTTTGCCGACCAATGGAACTCTTACATGTTGACAACCAATGTTATGGTTGACGACGCGAAGTTGCCTGACAAGGAGGTAAGTCTCACACTCAATCCCATTGCTGTACATTGCTGACTTGTACGCTTAGCGCATGCGAATCGGGTTCATCAACGTCGGTGCCCCTGCTGGTGGTATGAACGCTGCTGTTCGCGCGGCTGTCGCATACTGTCTTTCAAAGGGCCACGAGCCTCTTGCTATCCACAACGGTTTCGCTGGATTTGCGCGACACCACGACGATAAGCCCCTCGGTGCAGTTCGTCCGTTCGACTGGCTCGAGGTTGATGGCTGGGCAAGCAAGGGTGGTTCCGAGATTGGCACAAACAGAGAACTCCCTGGTGAGTCAGGCATGGAACTGATTGCCAACTTGATCGAGGAGCACAACTTTGATGCTTTGTTCATCGTTGGTGGTTTCGAGGCTTTCCACTCCGTCACACAGATGCGCAAGGCTAGGGCGCAATTCCCCTCCCTGTGCATCCCCATGTGCCTTCTCCCTGCCACCATCTCCAACAACGTTCCCGGAACAGAATACTCTCTGGGATCTGACACCTGCTTGAACGAGCTTGTCAACTACTGTGACAAGATCAAGCAATCCGCTTCTGCCACACGCCGTCGTGTGTTTGTTATCGAGACCCAGGGAGGTCGATCCGGTTACATTGCTACCTTGGCCGGTCTCGATGTCGGTGCTTCAGCCGTGTACATCCCTGAAGAAGGCATTTCCCTCGAGATGCTCAACTCTGATGTCAACCATCTCAAGGAAGTGTTCCGAAAGGACAAGGGTCAGACTCGTGCTGGACGTCTGATTCTCGTCAATGAGAAGGCCAGCAAGGTCTACAACGCAAAGCTGATTGCCGACATTATCCGCGAGGAGGCTCACGATAGATTCGAGAGTCGAGAGAGCATTCCTGGTCACGTCCAGCAGGGTGGTGTTCCTTCCCCCATGGATCGTTGCCGAGCTGTCCGTCTGGCCATCAAGTGTATCCAGCACCTCGAAGGTTACGGGCGCAACGCCCACAACCACGTTAAGAAGGACCCCAAGAGTGCCTCAGTTATTGGTATTCAGGGCTCCGAGGTTGTATTCTCCGGAGTGGAAGATCTCGAGGAGAACGGCACAGACTGGCCCAACCGACGACCCAAGACTGCCCACTGGATGGGTCTTTCCGAAACGGTAGACATGTTGGGGGGCCGTCCCGATTATCCCAAGCCCGAAAAGAGCTTGACAGGCTTGATCGCAAAGGACACAAAACGTGGTCTCTAAAGGAAACGAATAGTATTGATTGGATATAACACATTCCTAAGTTGGCATTGCTTCATTTTTCTCACCTCTTTATTCTTAACGATAGCTCAGTATGAATGAAATCAGTATAGGCGTTCAATTAACTTAATTTTCTACCTTGGTCTACATAAGTGTGCTGATGTTCTGTCTGTCTGTCTTTACCTGGTCATGATGTTACAAAATAAGAGAAACGAGCACTTTCTTCCTAAGTATATTTTTATATGTAATGATAAGAAAATGATTTCATTGTCTTGATAATGCTGGGCCGAAGAAATCACGTCTTTGTGTAGTCCCTGTCATGCAACGCTTCATAGCAGATACTTGCTGATTGATGACATATAACCATTCTGGAAGCTGGAATCCGTAATTTTTAAATTTGAATTGTGTTCCACAATCTGTTTCGTTCCGAAGAACGAAGCGCAGAGCGAAGACGAGTTACAAAACCGCTACTGGTTTATATCTGTTGATACTGCCTTATGAGCAAACAAGGCAGCCACTCCCACAACGATCCCGTTCCGCATACCTTGTACGGCTTGAGATCTATAATGTTCTATTAAATAAGGATAGAGAGACTATTGGCCATCAGTGGTCAAGATGCCATTCGAGTCTTATAGTGTCAAAGCTAGGAGTCCATATCGATCGCTATAGGGTAAGAACATTCCATATGAAACGGTACATTAATATAGAAAGTTCCTAGTTAAGTTGTTAGGAATATATACATATGTATCAATAGATGATATGTAGTTAAGTGTACTGGAGTGCTTGTGTGAAACTAAGTCTGCCTATGTGGGCTTATTGACGTCTGGTTTATAAGTTGGTAAAGCATCCAGCTAACATGCATCCGTGTAACACCTCGCTTCTGACTATTATTTAATCCCTGAAAGCTAATATGGCGAGAAGCTATTTCTCTATATTCCTGAGAATATCAAAGAATAATGCTAAGATTGGTCTCGAGTAGGAAACTATGTGTTTATACCTCGCATCTCAAACATCTCCCCTACTAACCCAGGATCGAAACTGCCGTCGCAATACACCTCTTCCCGAACTTCAAGACCTGGTAGGTTTAATTCGTCTATCCTCGGATACTTATCCCATGCTATTAGTCTTTGCAGATATTATGGATATGAAGATGCACATACCACACCAGTTGTCTCTGAGTCTACGTTCATACTCATACAGGTTACACCCCGTCGTCTTTGGCAAACAGTTAAAGCAATATTGATTATCTCTTTGACTTTTTGCTAAAATATTCTATCACTGACTGCTTAATATACCCTGATCTGGTAGATTTTTAGGGATACTTTATTAGAGCGAAAGCTATAATTTATCTATTTCGCGGATAAAAACAGGTAGATAACAAGCGATTTGCAAGTTATTTAAATGTGTTCTTGTAAAAAGTAGTTGGAAATGAGAACAACTACGCATCGAGTTGTAGTTTAAAGCAAAAAGAAAAGGACGCACTAAGACAAAAAGGCGAACTGGAAGGCGTTGGGATTGCTCCCGCCAGGGCTTGAACCTGAGACCTTCGCATTACTGAATATTCAGATTGAAGTATTAGTACGACGCTCTAACCAACTGAGCTACGGAAGCCGTCCAATTCGTTGGTAAGGCATCAAGATTTTGGCACTATGTTGTAAGCTGCCAAGCACAAACATCAGGTCATCCTGTCAGGTGCCTTTCCAAGCTCGGGTTTCTAACCGGGCAGGTCTGTAACCATACTCGAGAAGCATACAGCAAATCCTCCCCTTGTCCTCATTCTTTGACTGATAACTGGTCTCGGGAGAACAATCTAGATCAATTCAACACAGCCCAGTTATGAACCCTGTCTTGCTTCCTCCAAGAAGTGCCGGGGTCTGTGCAGCATGTGACAGCGACAGTGACAAACAAACAGACGGTCATAGAACCTTGGAACAACGGCAGACGCTCTAGGTCCCAGCGAGGACTGTGGCCTGTGGATTGGAGGCTGACAGCTGAAAATGGGCTGCTTATGGGGTTCAAGCCCAGACGCCTTGTCGGACTCGCAGCGTGCCTTTCAAAATTTGACTTCAGATGGAGCCAATACGATACGATTCGGATGGTCAAGGATCATTCTTTGTCTGAGAACCCAGTCCTGGTCAATGACGGCTCGTTTCGAAGTTTGAATGCCCAACCTACCAAAAGTACATTTCGGACTCTGACTCTATTGCCGATCACAAGGGCAATGATTTGCAATGCAACAGAGATAGACTTGCAGCAACATTCACAATACTCATATCACATTTTCCCTATCTCGTCGACCATCATTAACACACAGTCCTGTTTTTATTCGACCTCGCCAACCCTACGAGTGATTTGCTGCAAGTCGGACCCATGGCGCTGCAGGGGGCAGTTCTGAGAGCCTTGTTCTAGGTCCCCGTCTCGCAACGCACTGGACCAAGGTCCCAAAGATGCTGGGATGAGGTAGTGTGGTTTGCTGCACTATTGCGTCAATGCATCCCCACACCACAGCCTGCTTGGATGGAGAAGAAACGAGCTTTTGGCAGCTTCGCCAAAGAAGCGAACAAAAGAAGCACAAATTGACAAGATGGAAAAATATGCCCAACGGATGCCCATAATTAATAAGAGGTAAAGGAGATAAACTCTATAACGGGGAGATGGACCATCAATAATGGGGCCTTGGGCAGAGACAATTTTAGATCAGAGTTCGTCAGGTTGGCAGGTCTCATGTCCTTTGTGGTTGCGCTTGACCCTCCATCTGAGAGCTTCGCGTGGGAGAAGGGAGCGTCTTATTGGGCCGCCATGGGAGACTCGTTGCGTTTGGGGTCGTCAGGTAGGCAGACTGACTCCGTCTGGTACTTCGTGGGTCATTGGATAGGCATACATTTCAGTCGGTTGTGGTCATTTGTTCGATTGCTCTCTACGAAACGAGAGCTATTCGAGGTAGCCGAGTTCAAGAGTTAGCAGAGACGCGGACTTTATCGAATTTACTACAAGCTATTTGAGGAAACTTCAACAGAGAAAAAGATCATCGCCAACGTTTAGTTCTCCCGTTGCGGACCGCTACCTCCATCCATCCATCTTTGTACTGTCCCATAAACCGCCCATCATTGTCCCCGCTTTCGCCCACTATCATGGATAACAGCTTATAGAACATACCAGGTCTCGTTGCTTTGCTGAGCATAGCCAGCAGGAAATGGAACCTTTCTCCGTACCTTATCCAGCCCAGTCGAGAAACCCAGCCCCTCCACTAGGTAGGTAAGGTCACGGCTGACACCCTATTGTTTACCGGGGGGCTCCCTCCCATTATTGCTGTCGGATGACGACGTTTTGCTTTACTTCCATGCTCCGTCCTTGGTAGCCTGGGGCCTGATTCTTGCGGCGCTTTGCGGCTTGCGCGCCATTAAACCCACCTGACACTCTTAAACTCTCTTTCTTTCTCTTCCATTCTTCTTGGCTGTTGCTTTTTCTTCCTCCTTCACTTCTTTCGTTCTCCTCTCAATAATAAGCATCGCATTCTTTGGGGTTTGCGTAACAAGACCTCACTGAGACTGAGGCACATCACCAGAAGAACAACCCCGCCTTGTAGTGTGACGCAATAGCCATATCGTGCTCTTTGTCGCAACCCACGCAACAGCTTGAGTAATTGAGTTGGCGCCATCAAACATCGCACCAAAGCCAGCACAAATTACTAGGAAACTACCTTTTATTACACCAAATCAAAATGTCCCGTGTAAGGGCTACCGACTTTGAGGAGAGGGATTACTACCCCGCTCCTCGACGATCCGCTCCTGAGGGACTCGATGAAGTCGATTACCGCCGCCGCACCGTTACAATCAGCCCTCCCCCGCGAGAGGAGTCTCGCACACCCGCTTTTTTGCGAGACGATATTCGACGAACAGAAGCTGGCCCTATGGTCCTGCGCCAGCGTCAAGTAGAGACTATCGACCGTCATCGACCCAGGAGTCCCAGTCCAATCGCTCGCGTTCGAGAGGAGCGAATCATTCGAAGGCCTCGCAGCATCTCGCCCAGCCATCACTCTTCCCACCACTCTTCTCACGATCATGAGCATGACCACGAGCACGAGCGTTCTCGCACCAGAGTTTACGAGCGAGAGCGAGTCAGGGAACCTTCTCAGCCACCTCCCAGACGAGCTCCTTCGCCAGCCCGTGTTGTGCGATATGTTGAGCGACCAAAGTCGCCTTCTCCCCCGCCTCCTCCACCAGTCGAAGAGCGGGAGCGCATTCGCACCCGTATCGTTGAGCGTGAAAGAGCCCCTTCGCCTCCTCCTGCACCAAAGCCTTCTCCCCCACCTCCTCCGCCTCAGACCATCCGCGGACCAACCATTGAGCGAGAGGTTATCACACACTACCGTGATATTGACCATGGTAAGTACACCGAAACTTTGAAAGAAAACTCAAGATATTAACCCTTATAGGCATGATCAAAGCTAGACCCCCTACACCTCCTCCTCAGCCCAAGCCTCAGCCTCGTGCCCCATCTCGAGTCCGAGAGCGGGAGACTGACATTGACATCTCTCTCTCAAGGAACAAGACCGAGGTGGACATTTCTCGCACAACTCGCACTCGATCACAGAGCCAGGAGCGACGATCTGACTTCCGCGACGATGAGCTTGTGGTTCGACGAGAATCCGATTCCCGTCGCCGAGCGCATTCTGCTGCTCCTCTGCCCACACCTAGTGCTGTTGATGAAGAGGGCGACTACCTTACCGGAAAGATTGACTCTCGAGGCAAAATGGGTGAGGCCTGGGGTGGTGCCACCAAGGACTGGACTCTCGTGGATGTTCCTCCAGGCACTGAGCGCATCCGTATGGATGGAATCGGCGGTGGCAGCACTGAGACACAGTGGACGAGGTACAGCGGAGCCAGGAAGAGCAAGTTCATCCCCGAGAGAGATGGCCAGCCTTCTCCAGCTCCTGTGCCATCCCCCAAACCTGCTATCAGGGAACCCTCTCCTCCCCCAACCCGTGACCGTGACACACGAGTGAACGTGTCAATCTACGACCGTGAGCGAGAAATCGACATTGAGAGAACTCGATCGGTTTCTCGACCTGCTCCTCCACCACCCAAGGATATGTGGACCGAGATCACTAAGGACCTCGTTCTCCGTGAGGCTATTGAGAGCTCTGGATACGAATATGAGGAGACCAAGGAATTCTACTATATCATGGACTATCTCAAATATGTAAGTTTTCTACTAAAATCGTCTTGGCCGTTTGTTGTATTAATTTTCTTAGGATGATGTTCTCCGCCTGGTTGACATTTCAGACGAGATCCGACGGTCTCGAAAGCAGCGCGCACGAGAGCTTGAATATGAGAGAGAATACCAGTTTGATTATGAGCGCGACCGTAGCCGACACAGCCATCCTCGCTGGGATGAGGTGACGGAGCGCGAGACGTTTTACGATAGCCGCCCTCCCCGAGGCTATCTCCGTTAAGTCTGCTTTGTTTGTTGGCGTACTTGTTCAAGGTCATTTTTGAGAAGGATAACCGTGTGCTGGATAATGGATACCTCTTGCAACTACAGACATGTTGTTATTGGTGCAAGTGATGGGCTTTTTTAGTTCATGATGGGACAACTTTGGTTGTACGAATTTATGAAATCATATACAGCGGATGAAATGGAATGGGATCAATGAAACGAAATGTATGTAGATGCTTGGTTGGTACGCACAAATTACGATTTATGACAATAAATAAACAACTATATGTTTCAATAATGGGCTCTCTGTGGTTGACATGACTTGTGAAGACACAGAGCTTGTGACGAGGGGCTAATGCGATGACCTCATCGTGCCCAGGCTACTAACCCCTCAGGGACCTCAGTTATCAACCCAGAGTTGGTCTGAACTGGACAAAAAGCGCGATGCCACGCCAAAGCTGGTTGGCGTAGCCCACCATGGCATTGTTCGTACTTATTTGAGTACTGGGAATCTCTTGACTATGGCTTAGTTTGTGAATCTCTTTGACAATGAGGTTGGTTCAGCTATGGGACACCTGGGGTGACAACAATCTCTACATTAATACACTTGGTACCGAACTTTGTTTCTAATTATATTGCGGCGTTGCCTATCGGATTCTGATTATAAAGAGTATTCATAATGGCCGTATGATCTCCTCCATAATACGCAATGCACATGTGGTCGATGTATGTTTGGAATATGGCAAAATGTCCTGGTTGGTGACAGTAAAGTTAGCCTCAACGTTTTAGAGTGTCTCCAGCGGCCATCCTTTCTGATACCCCGAGGCCGTCCAAGCAACCAGGTCTGGCCATAGTAGATTATCTCTCAAAATTGAATAAAGGAACTGTCTAAACTAGTCCCAATCTTGAGTTAACTCCGAGCACTGCAAAGTCTTGGAAAGGTGTTGAAGGCGGCTAGTACGTTGACTCCAGTATCCACGGACAGGAAGGATGAGCTGAGATTTACAATGGACCGCATGTGTGTCTACCAAAGGTCTCTTGTGTCATACAATAGAAGATAATTGTCGATGGTTAGACTTGAGATTCAAGTGCTGATATTAGTGAGAACTTGAGCTTTGCAGGTCAGCATATTGAGTTGACTGAGCTGGTTCGACAAAGCCCTTATTCCTTGTCACATCAAAATAACAAGACAAATTCTACAATATGAGATCCGGTTTAGCTGAAACCTGTACGGCTACTCCGCAAAGCTGCATGTGGCCAATCTTCTGGGCTAGCTAGGAAAGATCTCTTCGCCTCAGTGGCCCTTTCGCACCGAATCTAATCGTCGCAGATGTTTGCCATGGGCTAGAATATGGATGGGTCTGTGAGGGTCAACCGTCGTCCAAGAGGAGACCCAGACAACATAAGCGTTGTGGAGCTGAGAAAGGATTAACATGAAGATGCCAGCAAGTCACTATACAGACCACTGATGTCCTAGACCTAAATAATGAAACGGTCAATAGTTCGAAGAAACAGCGTTGTTGGCGCTGGTCATGATGTGCATTACATACATGGCCTGTGAGTCGCAGGACAGGGCGTTTCCCCAGACTAGACCCCTGGAAACACATGGAAGACGTAAAACCAAGACGAAGCGAACAAGGGGCCCTCAATCTGACAAGTCAGCTTCAAACTCCAATTTGATAGCGGCCCAAAAGGCGTCCACTGGGACATGAGGATACGTAAATGAGTTATCCATAGGCAGCCTTGGTTGCCATGGAAGGGTGGACCTATTTACTTTTTTGAAAGAATCAACACAAACAGAGAAAAAATGAAGTGAAGGAAAGGGGGTTGCTGTGTTAGCTAGACAAATGTAATAATTTCAGACATCAAATGAATGCCATTAGTCTCAGCGCTGTTTTTTGTTGTTCAAGGGCCAAGTTTGTGTTACGCCTGGATATCAAATTTTAACCGTCGTTAGCTTCTTTAATCACAAATGATTGATGGCCTTTGCGTTGCCTTTTCATGTGAACGGGACAGGGCAGGCAGGTACATGAGGCTGGAAGAAAGGCAGGTACTCACGTACCGAAATCAGGCTCAGGCTCAGGCACCGGCACTGACTCTACACCAACTCTACACTGTACGCTTCCATGTGTCAATTTCCCAGCATCGCGGGGCACTGTGAAGGACACAGTGCGGCAGCAGATTAAGCGAGATTCTTCCACTACCATAACAGAGAGTATGCGTTCATAGCGGAGGTGTAGGTTCGGCAGTAAACAGGTCAGGTGCCTGAACTGACAGGGCTATCAAGTTTGGAATCAAGATAGACGAATGGCATGGACGTGAAAGAACAAAGGATCATTCTCATAGGTGCAATTTGGGTTTATGAGTCAAGATGTTTTCCTTTGCCAGAGGCTACGGAACTGGCCAACTGCATTCTGCAGCGAGACGGTAAGTGACCTCTGTGTATAGAATAAGCGTCAGAGCAGAAGCTACAGTGAATCAATGTTGGATAAAGAGAATCCCCCGCCTTGCCCTGAATAGATCCGAGCAAGAAGCCCTCTATAGATACTCTGTAGACAGGCCCTATTGTATCTAGTTAATCTAAAGACAAGACAATACAGGTATTGTAGGCCTGTTTGATCACCACCACACAGTGCTGCACAGTGCTCTTCTCAACCTTAGCAAGTGGCGGTAGCGAATTTCGCAGGCGCGAGCGAAACCTGCTACTAGTGATTGCCTCGAGGTCAAAGAGATTGTCTTTTCTTCTTCTCATTATCCTGCACTTTAAACATTAAATCAAAGAAAAACACCTCTCCTCTTCCAACAAATTAAAAACCCCTTCTCTTTTTCTATTTTTTTCGTCTTTTAAAAACTCTTTGGTACTTATCAGACGTCTCGCCAAAAAAGCCAGGCACCAAGTCGAACCAAACAAGACGCCCCGTCCCGTTGTTTGGCCCGCCAAGCTCGTTCGACCCTCATACCCGTTCTTTTCCTCTCTTGGACTGAGCCCCCGTCGTGGAAAAAACCCCCGCCTCTCCGCCTCCATCCAAACAGTTCTCTCTTCCATCTAAACTTATCGACACGTTCGCCTAACGACCTCAAGGCTCTATCTTTTCCTTTCTTATTCTTCATTCTCCTGCCTTTACGCCCGTTTGCGCCTCGATAATCACTACTGAAACTTGCCGAAACCGCATGACGAGACGTTCCTAAACTAGCCAAAATGTCGAGCTCAGAGATAAACCAGGTGCTCGCAAATTCGCTTTCGCCTGGTGAGTTTTTCCTTCCCCCGCTGATGGATTCTCTGCTTTCTGCCCGTCGAGACGAATCTATGCTAACCTCCAATAGATGCGAACCTGCGAAATGCTGCCGAGCAGCAACTCACTCAAGCTGCCGAGAGCAACTTTGTATGCCACCCCTGATTCTCCCTTGCTTTTTTCGAACACAGGCTGACGATTCATCTAGCCCCTATACCTCGCAACCCTCGTACAAGAGCTAGCAAACGACTCCGCCGATGGCTCTATCCGAGCCGCCGCCGGTATCGCCCTCAAGAACGCCTTCACAACCCGAGATTTTGCTCGTCACCAAGAATTGCAAGCAAAGTGGTTGCAGCAAACAGATGACGAGACCAAGAACCGAGTCAAGGAGCTTACCCTCCAGACTCTGAGCTCCTCCAATACCCAGGCTGGCACTGCTGCCGCCCAGGTCATTTCTTCCATCGCCGCCATCGAGTTGCCCCGTGGCCAGTGGAGCGACCTGCTACCTTACCTCGTCAAGAATGTCAGCGAAGGTGCCGACCACCAGAAGCAGTCTTCTTTGACCACCATCGGCTACATCTGCGAAAGCCAAGACTCAGAACTGCGCATGGCCTTGGTAACACACTCGAATGCTATCTTGACCGCTGTCGTGCAGGGAGCCCGAAAGGAGGAAACTAACATTGAAGTTCGACTGGCTGCCATTACCGCTCTCGGTGACTCACTCGAATTCGTCGGCAACAACTTCAAGCATGAGGGCGAGCGCAACTACATTATGCAGGTTGTCTGCGAGGCCACACAGGCCGACGACTCAAGGATACAGCAGGGTGCCTTTGGCTGCCTGAACCGAATCATGGCCCTCTACTATGAGAACATGCGATTCTACATGGAGAAGGCTTTGTTTGGCCTCACCATTCTTGGCATGAAGTCCGATGACGAGGATGTCGCCAAATTGGCCGTCGAGTTCTGGAGCACTGTTTGCGAAGAGGAGATCTCTATCGAGGATGACAACGCACAGGTCGAGAGTTCCGATCAAATGCGTCCTTTCTACAACTTTGCCCGCGTCGCTGCCAACGAGGTCGTACCAGTCCTCCTGCTTCTCCTCACCAAGCAGGACGAGGACGCCACCGACGACGAGTACAACCTGTCTCGTGCCGCCTACCAGTGCCTGCAGCTGTACGCCCAGGCCGTTGGTGCTACCATCATCAGCCCTGTGCTGTCATTTGTCGAGGCTAACCTACGCCACGACGACTGGCACAACCGAGATGCCGCTGTTTCCGCCTTTGGCGCTATCATGGAAGGTCCCGACGAGAAGGTCTTGGACCCTATTGTGAAGCAGGCGCTGCCTATCCTGATCACCATGATGGAGGACCAGTCTCTGCACGTCAAGGATTCGACTGCCTACGCCCTTGGCAGAGTCACAGAGGCCTGCTCTGAGGCCATTGACCCCCAGGCTCAACTGCCCACATTGATCGAGTCTCTGTTCAAGGGTCTTCTCAGCAGTGCCAAGATGGCACCATCATGCTGTTGGGCTCTCATGAACTTGGCTGAGCGATTCGCCGGCGATTTCGGCGCTTCTTCCAACGCCATCACTCCTCACTTTAACAACGCTGTCAGCTCTTTGCTTGATGTGACTGCCCGCCAGGATGCCGAGACATCAGTGCGAACTGCTTCTTACGAGGTCCTCAACGTTTTTGTCCAGAACGCCGCTACTGAGAGTTTGCAACCCATTGCTTCCCTCTCTGACGTTATCATTAAGCGACTTGAAGAGACTGTGCCCCTGCAGAGCCAGGTTGTTAGCGTTGAGGATAAGATGACCCTCGAGGAGATGCAAAACAGCCTGTGCAGTGTTCTCCAGGCTATCATCTCTCGACTTGACAAGGAGATCATTCCCCAGGGTGACCGCATCATGCAGATCCTTCTCTCGATCCTCAACAGTGTTGGCGGAAAGTCAAGTGTTCCTGACGCTGTCTTCGCTACCATCAGTGCCCTTTCAACTGCTATGGAGGAGGACTTCGTCAAGTACATGGACGCCTTTGCCCCCTTCTTGTACAATGCCCTCGGAAACCAGGAAGAGCCTAGTCTTTGCTCCATGGCTATTGGCCTGGTCAGCGATATCACTCGATCCCTCGGCGAGCGCAGCCAGCCTTACTGCGACAACTTCATGAACTACCTCCTCAACAACTTGAGGGTATGTATCCCCCCTGTCCATGGATCTGACACATCTAACTAGCCACAGAGTACCGCTCTTGCCAACCAGTTCAAGCCCGCCATTCTCCAATGCTTTGGCGACATTGCTGGCGCTATTGGTGGCCACTTCGAGACCTACCTGTCCGTTGTTGCCCAGGTCCTGGAACAGGCCTCCACTGTCACCGCTTCTCCTGAGGGTCCCTATGAGATGTTTGATTATGTAGTCTCCCTCCGCGAGGGTATCATGGATGCATGGGGTGGCATTATTGGCGCCATGAAGGTCAGCCAGAAGAGTAAGTTTCTCCCGATCTTCTGATTTGTGGCTAGTATTAACATCTCACAGCCCAAGCTCTCCAGCAATATGTACCTGTCATCTTCAACGTCCTCAACCTCATTGCCGGTGACATGAACCGAAGCGAATCGTTGATGCGAGCTTCCATGGGTGTTATTGGGTAAGTTACCGTATGCTATTATTTTCATTGAAACAAGGCTAACATAAACAGCGACCTTGCGGATGCTTACCCCAACGGCGAGCTGGTTGATGCTTTCCGCCAAGACTGGGTCACTGCTATGATCAAGGAGACCAAGACCAACCGAGAGTTCCAGCCCCGTACTATCGAGACAGCTCGCTGGGCCCGTGAACAGGTCAAGCGCCAGCTTGGTGGTTCCCAGGCTGTTATGGCCAACTAGTCCGGCACAAGAGATGCCTAATCTCGAGGCGCACAATTGCCTCCTGAAACAACGATATTCCCTTTCCCCCTCCCCCCCATCATAGCACGATCCCCATGACCCTTGCATGTATATAGACCCCATACGACACTACAGTAATTTAAATACCCCATCATGACGCTTCACCCAACACACATCGCTACACGATGTTTCCATAACCCCCTTATCACATCACTACACCTCACTACACATTGCAAAATGCACCCTTTTGTTTTTTTATTCAGATGCAACGAAGGAATAGAGAAGTCATGTATGCCCTGCAAGGATGGAAAGCGGCGGCGATTCAAAACTCATGTAGAGGATAGGGGAGTCAAGGCGGCCGGTTTATTACTCTATTTTTTGTTGTGCTCTTGCAAATTGGTTGTTTCGGCCTATGGAGTCTGTCTTGGATTCCCTTTCAAGTGTTAGGGAAGGTTGAAGACGGCGTACTCGGACAATCCACTCTCGTGGAACTCGGTGAAATTCTTGAGGAGTGGTTTGAAAACTCGGAGTGTGTAGGAGACTTTAGAGATAAGCGAAAAGACATGTCGAAACGATTTTTTCCGGACTAGAGTATCAAGTGAGCTCGTCTGTAGCCGTCGATAGTCAAAGCAATCGTTGGCCCCCAATTTGACTCTCAAGGACCTGTTCCTTGTTGTGAAATCTTGATGTGACGAGTAGATGTTTGTCAGGTAATCAGTAATGTGCATAAAGAATAGAAAGGAACCAAATTTCTTGTAGTACCAATCATTTTAGCTGTTAAGATCTGGAACCAACGTAGAGAGTTGATGGCAATTTTGTACTTTATTATTCCATCGGTATGGTACTATTGCAAAATCATCAAAACCGCAGATACGTGATGCGATGTTGTCACTTTTATATACAATATCTTTGTTCTTGCTCTTTGTAACGAGACAAATGCAAAATATTTTCTATACTTGAATTGATAACCTTCTATATCAACCCTCGCTCTTGCCCCAAATGAAACAAAAAGGAACAAATGGCATACGCTAAAGCAAGATATCGCTCAGATATATCGTTAAATCATGAGTCGGCTTGTGTTCCGCAGTGATTTGCGATATGTTCTTAGTAAGATATTCGGTGTTAAGAGAGGGATGCTAGTCGTAGTCGTCAAAAACGTTGCTCGATGGTACCCAATCGTGAGATCCGTAAGAATAAAAGTTCAGTTCATTCTCATAGCCATCCGCAGGAGCGCTGAGCGGGACTGGTGGAATAGCCGCGACTGTTGGGATAGTGGAAGCCAATGGAGCATTGCATTGTTGTGACATAGCATAGCCTTGCACGGCGCTCTGGTCGAATGTTCCCATCACCATGCCAAGGTTGGCCATCTCGTTAGAACCCATATACAGTTGTGGCTGAAGTTGATGAGGAATAAATGCGTGGTGTTGCGACATCATTGGAGCTGGTGGCTGGTGATGTTGGTGAATCGGGATCTGATGCATTTGAGGCTGTTGTTGGATTTGAGGTTGTTGCTGGATTTGAGTTGTAGGAAAATGGGATGGTAGAATATGAGTCGCTGATAGAGTAGCCGGAATGCCATGCGGAGACGGAGAGTGTAGAGTGGGGGGTCCTTGTTCTATAGAACTTGCCTGTCGGCTGTATATGGACGATGCTGGTGATGTGCCAGATGATGCGGGAGTAGCAGCAGCAAGGTCGATCACCGGGTGAGGAACGGGATCTCTACCGTCCGCCATCCCGGTTTCTGATGTAAGAGAACTTGTAGGATCCTGAGCAAAGCGCTCCAGAGCATCTGACCAACGAGATGCAAGGGGCCAGACTTCTTTGCATTCTGACAAGATGGCTAGGGTTCGCTGGTACATCATATGCCCGTCGCGGCTAATGTTGGGATCTGGGCAAACTGGTCGAGATTAGTGTTCAGTGCGCCAGTACTAAGGTAAATGTGCTTACTGTTTGGATAACAACAAAGGTATACGGAAAGAAGACCACATGTGTAGACACAAAATGCCGCCATTTGGGCACCAACACTTTCCTCCGAGGAACGCCCTGTGAATTGGGCGTCGATTTGTACATAAAGGCTACGGACGTTGGAGAAGAGTTCGTACGCAATCTTGGTGAAAACATCCGGCCTCTGTTTATATTCAGCAGAAAATGTTAAGATGCTGCAAGAGTTAGCTATGTCCGAGTAGGGCAGAGTGCAGTCTTACTCTGCCAAGTATGGGCGTCGAAGAACGATATTGCAAAGGCGCGGGACCATGGTCACTCCGAGATATGCCTGAAAAGTTAATATTTCGGCCTGCAATACATGAAGAAACTCACCAGTTCCTGTCCTTTGGCTTTGTGCTCGCTATATATGAACTCGTTCCATCGATGATCCCGAGGTAGGCTATTTTCCCAGATATCAAGCTTTCTCGAGACAGTTGCAAATTTGCTTTCTGGCTCCCATGGATAAGAGCTCCGGGTAAAGCTGACAGCACGCCGGGTAATAATACCCCATAAACTATGCGCCTGAATGAGTGATGCAAAGAGCGACCGGTTCGGATCACATGTAAGCGCTGGATTGCTGATAGCAGGTGGAGAGCCCTCAAGAGCAGCTCGTGAAGGGGGCTCCCTCCCTATATTAAATTCGTTCTCATTACAGGGGAGGAGAGCAGTAATGTCCGACGCAGAAAGGGATACGGGCGAGTGAGGGCCTGAGTGCAATTGGTCCTGACTATGTAGCATCCACTGGAAATACTGTTCAGCAGGATTACTGGCTATTATTGTGATCTGAATAACTTACCAGAGTGCGACGAGCAGACTCTCCACGAATCCTGGTCTCGGCCGTTGGATCTGAGATGTCGTATGTTTCTTCCAAGTGCAGACGCAACGCGGATGCCATCCGCAGAGCGATGCCCATATTCATCTGTCGATCAGCAATGGACACATTCTACATCTCGTATCTAGTACATACATGACTTTCGTTTCTGAGCCCACTGCCTTGTTGTGCGATACTGAGCAAGTAAAATGCTTGACAACTTTCCAACGTGTACTTCGCAGCAAAGATCTCACTGGGTGCAATTGCCGCTGCGCGCTCCATAAAGAATTCAGCTGCTTTTATACCAGAGCCATAGCGAGTCATGAGAAGAGGGCTGAAACGCGCCGAAATACTGAGGATGCTGACCACAAGAAAGACGCTGACGGATTGATGATCTTGATTCAGGCGTCTGGGAAATTGCTCTTTGGGGATAAAGCCAAGTTGAAAGTAGTATCGAGTGAATCGATTTATGCCGTCGATAATTTCGGGTATCGGAGGTAGACGTTCCCATTCACTGTTCGGTTTGTTTAAAGGCTTTACAGGAGCGTCAAGCATATCACGCCGTGCTTTGGATGGGTCTCTTCTGCCTGACTTGTCTGCCCGGACACGGGGGTGACGAAAATCACGGTCATGATCCGGTTGGCCCCGTTCAAGAAACGTGCTAGTGGAAAGAACGTCAGCTTAAGTTGTGAAGGAACGGGCAGGTACAGTTACCATTCATCAGCACCATATCCGGCTTCAGCACAGGCTTTGCACGGGGGCTGCGCACGATCATGGACACATTTACTCCTCATTCGTCGGCATCTATAATGAACTATTAGAAGAGGGAGGTTAACGGATGGACGCAATTGTTCACCTTCGACAAGCAATCGGGGCTCGTCGTTTGACGGCCAGAGCAGAAGACTCGGCGTCAGCCATACGCCCAGCCGCTGTCGTGCTACTCTGCCAACAGTGGAAGCCACTCCGGTATATATGCGTATGACTTGTTTGGATTTTTGTGCTTTGATAAGGAAGCTCGCTGCAATGGGAAGTTGAAGAGCAGTCGAAGGTTAAAGTGCACGTATTGTGAACGCCAGTGACGAGTTTCGGCCCTGTGATGGTCGAATTCCGTTGGTCCTTATTCTGCGAATAGAGGCTAGACTGTTTTGGTTTCAGGCTGTACAATATATCGAAAGTGGACGGCAGATGATGTAGTAACGGAGCGGCTTATTGACTGCCGGATGTCGGATGTCGATACCGTCGGTACGGTCCAGCCCGCTCGACAAGCCAGGGCGTTCCTGCCGTTTTAAGCAGGTACCAGCAAGGTCTTGTTGCACAGTTGTCTGTATGCGAAAGAAGAGGAAGGACCGATGACTTATTGACTGTGTATGCTTCAGAGGAGCTGGGATAAGGCCATTGGCTCATAAAATGATGGGCTTTGAAAGTAGATTACCTGTGTAGGTAGGTGGTTAATGAACAAGGCTGGCAGTGATGCCGTGCAGGATCTCAGCAAAATGCGACTTGATTGAAGAATGGCTTAAGCTCCTCCTCAGGTCGGTACTTTCGTGGTTGTGGGTGCTTGCATGTGATGTTAGTTGGTCACTCCTTGTTGAATTTGCTTAAAGAAAGGAGGGTCTCGAGCTTT
This sequence comes from Fusarium venenatum, assembly GCF_020744135.1. Lineage (NCBI taxonomy): Eukaryota > Fungi > Ascomycota > Sordariomycetes > Hypocreales > Nectriaceae > Fusarium > Fusarium venenatum. Next base: position 6,511,647 of record NW_027072131.1, read on the forward strand.
GGTTCAGAGCAAGGTCGGAGTGGGACGCCAGAAAGAACGGCAGGAAGCAAACAGAGGCGGTTTGGAACGACCACGACGAGCGGGCATCACAGCGAGTTTGATAAAGCTGATCTTGGCAAAATATCCTCTGGGGATAGGACAGGACAAGATAGGGCGTCTAGGCTGCTAGCCGCAGTGTAAGTGAGTGAGCTATTGGGGCTGGCACAGTCCTTGCCATTCAAACCCTTGAAAGTATCGTGCTGCAGATATGGGGAGAGAAAGACGGCGCAAACTCAAAATGTTGATTAAGAAACGATGGAAGACGGGAGCGGAAGTCTAGGTAATGATATGCGTGCCAACCTTGTACTAGTAGTAGTATGGCAGGAAGGAACATCTCCTCAGATCCTCAAGGCCTGTGGAACTAGGTGGCGTGACGATTGACCAATCACGCTGGCATAATTTGCTAAACGATTGGCAGTCAGCCCTCGTTGAGAAGTTGGCATGAGTCCACAAGGCCTCAGGGACCTGAGAATATACAGTAATTAAGGCAGGCACTAGTCAAAGGGCCCAAGGTGAGCTAACCTAATATTGTACCCTTATATGCGCTCCCATTGCCATTCTCTTCAACATTTTGGAAGGCGAGACCGACGGAGGGAGCAAGGCTCTCGCAGCACAGTCCAAGACATGCAATGGCAGTTGTATGTCGAACCGTTTGTGATTGGACAGAGAACGAGACCCCGACTATAGCGGCTAAACAATGCAAGGAACAGGGATGACGGGAGGGGCCGGTTGTATTCTTTCATGACTACTGCTTCGAGGTGCCTTAGTCTAGAGAGGGCGCCGAAATACTTACTTAGATGAGTTTCCTCTTGGTGTGAAACAAACAAATACACGCATGGGGATCCATACATCGAAACTTCCTTGGTCAGAGAGTATCCAATATATATCAAACACAAGGGGTAACTATTTTAGACTTGCTCAGACATCAGCTGCTTGTATGGAGTACACTAGTAGAGCCAACAGGTTCAGAATCTGACGGGTCGTTTCTCTGTTCATGACAAGAGGGAGACATGGCTGGCACATCCTCTGCCATACACATCATCATCATCTTTAATCTCAATGTTTCCTGATTGCCAAGGCTCAAAGAGCCTGATCCTGGAATCTGACTGGAGATTGTAGATGTGCTGTTGGAGGAAGCTGTGCATATGTATTGGTATTCCTTTCCCACCCTTAACCATTCATTCATTCATCCATTACAGGGCGGCCAGCAGCAGTATTATCCACCTTTGGTTTTAGCTGATCCACTGCGGTCAAGCTTGCCAAACACACCGACAGAACATTATCGGAATAACCCCGACAGATGCAAAACGCGAGTTCCGAGATTGTTGAATCGACAACTGAAGTCTTCGATACCCAGAAAATGGCGTTTGGATCAGGGTTCCACATGGGAACGGCTGTTGTCGATCTAGTCTCGTACTAGGGCTGGTATTGACTCGCTGATGGGTTTGTACTGCCTACATGCCAGCATCCGGTGACCAGACTTTCATGCGAGGCTTTTTCGCTTACCCAGGCCGTCAAATTCAATCCAGGTTTTTCGTGTCGCAAAGTAATCTCGGACCCAAGCCACTCGTGTCTATCCGTATACGCATCCAACCACGACTGGTGATGCGGATCGCATCCTTTCCAAATATGGCGTACAAATTTTCTTGGTACAGCCAGTGGACCCTTGTGGACACGTGCGAGTCATGTCGTTATGCTTGTAGGGCTAAGCTAGACTGCCTTGTTCATGATGATTGCCATCTCTACATACTTGTCAGGGATGTTGAGAACAACTACCGGGCTCGGGAGGTTTGCAACTCCCATGCAAGGGGCGCAAATCCATACATCCAAGCGGATGACTTCCTTGGAAATAAGACGTGTATTTCATAGCCAAAGGCTAGCAGGCTCCCACTACATCACTGTTTTCGAACCACTCCACTACAGCATGATGAATAACTAGCATGCCAGGGAGGGTTGGAGCGAAGTCTGAATACAGCATACCAATCGTGGTGATGAGTAATCGCATCAATTTTAAGGTCCAGCTAGCTAGGCCAGGGAAATGAAGGTGTCTTCTATTCATGTGTAGGTAGGTAGGCTACTGGGCTGAGGTTACACTGACGACAAGTTTTTTTTTCTGGGCCGCTCAATGTCGCATTACCGTATCGGCGTGAATAGACGCGGGTTTAAAATTCCCGATCGTCGTGCCCATTTCTTTGATGCCAAGATGCTTGATGTGCATCAGTGCGACCTTGACGACGATCCACAGTGAGGACTCGATCTTTGGACTAGAAGACACGGTCATGGACATGTGATTCGACAATATACGATTGAGTAGTCGCCAGCATCTCATCTCACTTTCAATGCCTATATTAACCCCAGAAAAACACCAGGTCCAGGCCTGATAATGACCACAAGGATTATCCTAAGGAATTCGGCAAAAGGTTTCCGCATATCATATACTCAGGAAGAGACCCGAGAGCTATGATAGGTGGAAATAATTGAGCTGCTGGATCTTGAACGTCACAACGGATGTACTGCCATTGAAATCCTATTAGCGTTGAAAGGTGATTAGAGGCCAGTTGTTCATAAAGGCTATTAAGGACGGTAGGTCTAGAGGCAGGAAACACAGTTCGAGCACGTATTCGTGCCTACCTTATATATCACGTGATATCAATATAGTAAGAGAATGTACAGGTGGAATGACTATGACATATATCACCAAATATAGACACTAGGTATATAATTTAACAAATAGTCTTACATTGAATAAGTTAAACCCAAAAAGGTTATTTAAACGCCTGCAGTACTATGTAGACTACGAGTACCGACAAGAGCGGTTTCGATAAGAGCGCAACGTAACGTCAGTGCGTCCTGACAAAGAACTGATGTAATTCTTACGTGGGCCAAGCAGGGGGAATAGCATTACATATTAACAACTCCAGCATTTTTTTTTTGCCCCTCCAATTAAACTGAATTAGGAATCCCCATGATTTTCATTTGATTTATACCGTCCGCTGTTTGAAGCTCAAGTGTTTGCGTTGTCGGCTCATTGTCTGGCTGGTAACAATTCGCTGGCCAGTCATTTTTTAAATCATGTAGAACAACCAAGGCTACCAGCACAATCCTCTAAAGTGTACATGTACTAGTAGCTATCTACTAGGTTAGTTGGCTCAAGAACCACCTATACAGACTTCAGGTATATACATACATGCACGCAGAATGGATGCCCGTGCCCAGCTGCCGACAAAGTCCCGATCTACCTCCTGCAGACTATGGTAATAGACTGGGGGAACCATCGTTTCTCATATATGAGCATCGTGGTCATCTATCCGCGTCGATCTATAGACACGGGTATCCATACCAATTCACTGTTAATGGCAAGATGCGTTGATGGGACTTTAGAAACGGGTAACGTTCTTAAATCCCCATAGTTCGGTAAGAGCAGGGATGTCATTAATACTACTGTGTAATACCACCGCGAGAGTTATAGATAGATTGGTCTGGACCGTTGTTTAGTGCCACTTCCTGGCCGTTCTAATACCATGAATGAATCGTGGTGAAGAAGTAAGCCCATGTTATAGCTGTTATATTTTCTGATTATTTATTCGGCGCTCTTGATCTTATACTCCGATATGATGTTAGTTTAATGTGCATATATGTCTACTGTAGTAGTGTTTGATGAATGGTAGGTTTCTAAGCACCCAGACACCATGTTTGTGATTGTCTGACTCCTGGGCGACATGGTTCTAATGAAAAAGGTAACAAGCTATCTTGATAGTCTTTGGTAGTAAAGAAAGGCTTTATAGAGGACATTGACATGCGCATATATACAATATTTAAGGCTGTGGCAGTGGAGGCTCAAAGGACCGTGCAATTAGTGTCTCTTAAACTGTAAAGCACTGTACACGACTCATTTCAAAGCCCCTGTCATCATGCAAGACGAGCTCGTGTGATCCCATGTTTACTTGGAGAAGACGTCAAAAGTAAAAGACATGATTTCTCATTTCAAACTTTGGTCATCCACCTCTTACGCCGAAACCGCGATGGAATTTGTGACTCAGTGGAGAAACTTTTGCACGCTGCATCGAGTGATCGGCTAAATTTTTCTCCTCACTCGCTCGTTCCGTCACTTTCATTCTTTCTCTCCCTCTCACGCTGTGTGATTGACTCCTTTTTGGCGATAATCAATCCGACTTTATTTCCGATACAAATATCTACTAAAGTTGATTGACTAGAATTTATCACATACCGCTACCATGTCGGGTCTAACGGAAATCTCCCTGCCAAGCTTTCAAAAGATTGCCTCCGGCAAAGTGCGCGATCTTTTCGAGCTTCCTGACAAGAACACGCTTCTCTTCGTGGCCTCTGATCGAGTCTCAGCCTACGATGCTGTTCTCAAGAACGCAATTCCCGACAAAGGAAAGATCTTGACCCTCCTTTCGGCACACTGGTTCCAGGTCTTGACGGAGCGCATTCCTGACCTGCGCACCCATTTCATTAGCCTCGATGTCCCTGAGGGTGTTAGTGCTGAGGAGGCTCAGATCATCAAGAACAGATCCATGGTCGTCAAGAAGCTTTCTGTCATCAAGATTGAATCCATCGTGTACGGTCTCCCTCCAGCATTAGAAGCCCCTTTCAACCCCATTCCTTGGACACGAAATGGCGCACAATGCTAGTGCTCTGTATGGGTATCAAGACACTAACATACTGACAGGCGAGGCTATCTGACTGGCTCCGCTTACAAGGAGTACAAGAAGAACGGTACTGTTCATGGTATCACCGTCGAACCTGGTATGGAGGAGGCTCAAAAGTTCAAGCAGCCCCTGTGGACACCTAGCACCAAGGCCGATGCTGGAGAGCATGACGAGAACATCCACCCCGACGACGCTTGGAAGGAGGTCGGCGACCGCGAGACTGCGGACCGCGTCAAGGAGTTGTCCTTGAAGATCTACGACGAGGCCTCCAAGTACGCTGAAGAGCACGGCATCCTTCTGGCTGACACCAAGTTTGAGTTTGCCAAGGATCAAGAGGGCAACATCTACCTCGTCGATGAAGTACTAACACCTGACTCTTCTCGATTCTGGCCAGCAGCCGGCTACATGCCTGGCCGTGACCAGGACAGCTTCGACAAGCAGTTCATCCGAAACTGGCTCACCAAGGAAGGACTCAAGGGCAAGGAGGGTGTCGAGCTTCCCCAGGATATTGCCCAGGCTACATCAGACCGCTACCGAGAGGCTTTCCTTATGTTGACCGGTAAGAAGTTCGAGGACGCCGTTAGCCAGTAGGCGGCAGGGATACAAAAGCGCATCAAAAATAAGCTATCAGTGTATCATCATCTGAACTGAAGATTGATTTCCAGCTTGATGCAAATGTTGCAATCGCGTATAACTATACGTGTGACGGCTGACTGCTTTGACCCCCTATCCGTAAATCCCACCCTCTTCTTGACTTTGCTAGATGTGAGTACGGTTGACACTTTTCCCCACTGTCCAGCCTACGATATTGCCATTTTGATCCTGGAAACTATTAGCGTTTCAACCGCAAATGAAAGAAGGAACATACCTCTGTAGCCCTTCAGTCACGGTTCTCGGGTCTTGCGTGTATACTAACCGATACCATCCTGGTTCAAGCGAGTGCTCTTCTCGAGGATGCAGGAAAACGCCAGCCTCGCGTAGCCTTTTAGCGAGAGCAAATTCCTGATTCAGCTCACCATCTAGTTCAGATGGCAGGTATGGAGATAGGTCAACCCAGACGAAGAAGCCTGCATTACTTCCAGGCAGGTAGTTGATGTCCATAGCCTTGAGCTGCGATGTGACATGTCGATGGGCTTGTAAGAGCTTTGATCTTGAGGAATCAATAAAAGATCGGCACCACACTCTGTCCTCAAGCATGGCGCTTCCGATGGCCAGACTCGCGCCGGAGGGGTTGTGAAACCGCATGGCTGCCTCAATCGCTCGGAGGACCGGTTGGCTTCGAGTGATAATGGCACCAAGACGAAGGCCAGCGGCGCCAAAATCCTTACTGAGTCCGTAGGTGACGTGGAGAAGGCTCGGGTCAATGAGGCTTGTGGAATCTATTGACAGAATAGAGGTAAAGGGAGTTGCAGGCTCATCACTATTGAAAACCGAACAGGCGTAGATCTCATCACTCAGGAGATGCAGTCTATGCTTTTGACAGAACTGCATGATGTTGATCAGGGTGGACTTGGGATAACACCGTCCTGGTCATCGTTAAACATCATATCATCAGAGGCAGGGTAGGCATTTCTCACCAAGTGGGTTATGAGGGTTGACAATTAGCACCATCTTGACATGTATGCCGGCCTTTCTGGACCTCACCAAGGCCTCCTCGAAATGGTCGACGATATCATCCTGGAATGCCTCCTCGGTCTTATTGTTGGAGTATACAACTCTTGCTTGAGATTTGTTACCGAAATCAAGTTCGAAGCGGCCATACACGGGTCTACTGGTCAACACACCGTCACCAGGGTCCGCAACTCCCCATGCAAGGATGTCATGCATTGCAGTAGCGGCACCGACACACCGGACCATATCTGGGGTGATGGGGCTGCTAGGAGTTAAGTACTCGTTGAGGTGGGCAGCTAGAGCTTTGGGGAGGCGAGAACCACCTGCATGACTACCACGGTATAAGAAGTCCTCGTTTGAAATGGTGATCTGAATGTGCAAGTTAAAATATATCTCTCAAGTTTCGAGGGGAATGTTTGAACCCGTACACTCTTGTCTGTGAACTCCTTGAGTTGATCCGTCACCAAGGCCTAGTAAAGGTTAGCGTTCCCACGATGTTGAACGGGCTGTTAGAGGGAAGATGTTACATTTTCAGCTGTACCGAACGAAACCAATCCAGTTGGATTATAATCAGGATCATAGTCTCCCCTTGGCGCGAACCTCCAAGGGAGGTCAAGCCCATCTACAGCCTCTGTGGCTCGTTGCGATAGGGCGCTCATCTTTTGGTCTGAGAAGTGCAAGTGTATCAACATGGCGAAGGTCTAGCTTACAGCAAAACAACAGCTTAAACTACCGAGCAAAGCGAGGAGGGGCTGATGAGTCAGCTACCCGGGATGAAATCTCAAATACTTGCTCAGATCAAGGACTCACACCCTCTGTCGTGCTTTTACAAACTAGAGATTTGAGAGGAAATAGGGGTGAGAAGCAAAAAGACAGTACAAGTCTAGGAATGAAGTTGTGTCTTTAACAACCCTACTTGACTGATTAAGCCTGTAAAGGATTACGACATGAAGAGAACTACCTTGATGGGCAATTAAACGAAAATACATGATTAAGAATAAAGATGCCTCTTACCTTAGTAGGTAGGCATTTAGAAAGTCACTGGCTCCTTCCTTTTACAAAGCGGATGGTTGGTCGACTATCTCATCGAATTGGAATGAACAATACAAGTCAAGTCAAGACAAGACATGAGCATGTGTACCTAAACTATTATGCGCTCCCTTCCACCAGCCTTGCAATAATATTTTTTATTCGACGTCAAGATGGCCCAACACTTTTACAACATTCTGCTCAATACCTCTAGGTGGGTGCATCAGTGGCCGCTCGTTGCTTTTTATACTGTGTAAGGATTACCGACGCGTCACGCCTCGACTCAAAAAAAGGATGAGACTGCGACTGCCTGCTCCAACGCGACTTACTCTTTTGAAGCATCGGACCATCAACCAGGAATTGTTTACACAGAAGCCAACATAACACAATGTCTTATCCACCAGCAGTGGTAGAGATCAGTGAAGAAGAAGAAGAAGAAGAAGAAGAAGAAGAAGAGGAAGAGGATGGAAATGGAGATCCCAGTTCATCATCTGTTGTCACGAAAGATAATAAACGCGCGTTGTGCAAGGCACTCGACTCAATTGAATCGACAGGTGATATCACAACCTCTTGCCACTATAGCATGTTTGTGAATCCCGGTCTCACTATTGAGGGTGGTAATCTCATTCCTCTGCCACTCAAAGAAGATGATGCGCAGACCATCAAGAGTGTGTGTGCCGACAGGCACCTTTCGGCCATGGCGACAAGACTCTCGTGGACACTTCGGTACGCAACACGTGGGGGCTCGATGCGTCGAAATTCGAGCTAGTAAACCCTGAATGGTCCAAGTTTTTTGATAAGATGGTCCAGGATACTGCCGTCAGGCTTGACTTGTATGAAGTCTTTGCTAAGCCATACAAACTGCTGCTCTATGAGCCTGGTTCATTCTTCAAGTAGCATAAGGATTCCGAAAAGGAACAGGGCATGGTCGGAACACTCGTCGTTTGTCTTCCTTCCCAGCATGAGGATGGTGATGCGCACCTATCGTTTAACTCTCAAGCCAAACGCTTTTCTACTGCTCCCGCTTCCAAATTTGACCTTACCTCAATGTCTTGGTTCTCAGATGTGACGCATGAGGTCATAAAACCGACATCTGGTTACCGACTTGTCCTTACATACAAACTGTTCATTCGCGGGAATGGCTTCATTTTGGCTTCTACTGCCCGAGACAAAACTGAACATCTAAGGTCTTTGTTAGACAAGTGGAAATCCCGGCGCTGTCTGCCCGACAGAATCATATCCCCTTGGTCATCTTTACACAAAAACGAGCATATCTTTGGCAAATATGAAGAGTCGTGATCGGGGTGTCACTTACTCTTTAAACAAGATATGTTCTGAGGCTGGATTCTATTTCATGCTGGCACATGCGACCCATGTCCGCACGGGAGGGGATGGTTATGGTGACTACGATGGGGAAGAGGAAGAGTACGCGAATCTAACATCTGTATATACTTCTTTGGGGGTCCAGGTTGCCTCATACCTCACTATTGAGAACAACGAAATCCTGGGATATAACATCAATAGAGAGGACCCTGACAGCGAAGATGAGAGCGAATATACTGGCAACAAAAACATGGCGCCTACGTTCCGTTATCACAAAACCGTCGTTGTTCTTGTACTAAAGGACCGGCTTCGGAAGTATCTCGAACAGTTTATTGGGTTCACTATTCCAGCTCAAAGAGCCCAAAATGACCACTTGACCGAGATGGTTCTCCAAGATCTTGCCAACAATCGAGACGATGCCTATACGAAGCAGGCGGCCGCAGGTTTTGTGGACAACGTCCTGCGTTACAGCACTGGACCCCAAGAACAAATTGTCAGACTCATATTAGAGTGGGCATTAGAACTTGACAGCATGGCAATTTTACGTCCTTGCGTTCAAGCTACATACGCGCCACTAGGCCCCTGAGCGCCAACTGGTGATAGATCCCCTCATTATGTGTATGCAGAAGCTGTCAGCGACGAACTTATAAGTCATCTCAGAGCACTCTATGATGGCCAGGAACACACCATTGATTGGGACTACTAGTAGGTCAAGCTCAATGCGGATAGCCTCGAGATCTATTATGCTGATGTTGGTATCTAGGTTCAAAGATTTTGACCAGGCTATTGACATAGCCACGGAATTTGATGCCTTTTGTGCTATCCTCAAGTCTTTTACAAAACATGAGCCCCTGGCTGAGAGTTGCAAAACATGGGCAGTTCCCATTGGCGACAAAAAGCTGGCATCTCAAACCATATGGAATTTATCGGATGAGAATTACTTTCTCCGTGTTCTTGAAACACGCAATGCGGATAGCGAGTGGGTGTTGCAGAGGTAAAATAGCTCCAGATACCCTCAAGTGGTGATATGAGACACACAAATAACTGACTCAACTCATCAGCTTTCTTCCGACAGTCGTGCCACGTTTCCACCGATCTCTCATCTAAGCCTTCTTGCGTAGTATCACTGCAGGGCGTTTTGGACCTTTCAAAAATTCCAGAGAGCTCTACAAATGCATCATCGAACATGGAAAAGGACAGCTGAGTCTCTGCGGCAATGACATCTTGGAACAAGAAAGAGGACATATGGGCTTTCACAACACCAACTTTATCATCAAGCCCGCAATTAACATTCATAATGACGACCTCTACCACCAGACTACTTACAAGAAGTTTCTCAGAATGATAAAGGAAAGTTACATCCATGGCGCTGGACAGGAAGCACTGGGGTTGTTGCAGCAAAGCTGCCAGAGGCTTGTTGAGGAAAGGCAACCTGGTCATCACTAAGTGTTCATCACCTAATGAACAATTTTCATGAACCCCTTGTCATAGTATTGGAGACAAGCAATGTACCCCCCAGTACCTGCTATTCATCAATTCTTCGAGGTTGCGTTACAAGATGCTGTCCATCAGCCGATCATGACCCTGCCCGTCCAACTTATGGGATGGGTTCATGAAAAGGCGTTCTGCACATCTTGGCCTAATTGCAGCCCGAGTCAATCGCTAAATGCTTTTCTCGAGAACCCGCAACAGCAGATATGGCATTTCCCGGCCACTAAGGTTTTGCGACAACATGTTGAGCGTCACTTGACGGATTCAGTCTACTCGCTGCAAACGATCAAAGACAGATTGCCACATACATTGGTGGTGACCAAACTAGGAACACGCTATGACAAGTCATTGCGCGATTGGCAACAAAAAGCCCAATAGATTTCACATATTATCCGCGGGTTAAGGCGCGACTACATGAAGTCTTTACTAGGCGAGGAGAAATACAACACGCTTGTCATGATCGGGCAGCCAGGCCAGGGGAACGTTGGAACCACAGGTCAAGCGAATGGAAATTATGCACAGGCAGGCGCAAAGCGCAGACGAATATGGGAATGAATCTAGGGTCAGTTGGTAGCGGTGTTTTGGAAACAGCTCAAGTATCACGCTATTGTTTACCTTTACTTCACCACGGTTGCAATCGGATGGAGCCAACCCTTCTTCTACCCACGCACTTCATTCACAATATCATCGAACAAAGTAAGCAGAAGAACGACTTGTTAAGCTAATCAATGAGATCTCGATTGTTCCGCCCGTGTACTACATCTATAAAGATTACCCTTGACGCACAAAGAGAAACCGCAGCGCCCGCCGCTCACTGAAGAACAAAAGGACTATATCTCCTACCTTCCCTAAACTCTCTCCTGCTACCGAAACAAGAACTCCCAGGCTTTTGTAGACAAAGATTAATAGTAGATACCCACAAGGTGATTTTGACGGCGAAAAAGAGGGGGGGGCCATCAAGGATTTTCTATGATAACCTAGACAGGATGCTTCAGGAGACTTTCTACTGTTGATTTTGGAATATCATCGTCAAGGGATCTTGAGATCAATTTGGGAGAAATGACTTTATGAACAGCTGATTGGCTTCCGTAGCTCAGTTGGTTAGAGCGTCGTACTAATACTTCAATCTGAATATTCAGTGATGCGAAGGTCTCAGGTTCAAGCCCTGGCGGGAGCATGTCTCTCATTGCCTATCAGCTACCTTTTTGCATTTTTGACTATTTGTCGTCCAGACACTACTTCTGTTTTTCTGAACACTCGGTGCCTCCGTTTCGTTTGAACTTGAACAGAGATTCGATTTGTGGTCAACACGTGTAAAAATCTGGTTTTTCTTGGTCAAGGCTGCAGAAGTAAAGAAAAACGGCACAAAGGCGTGGTCAGAAAAGATGGCACATCAAAAAGATTTTGTTCATATTCTCAATTTAAATGGTAAAATAAATTGTTGCAAAATATATCCAACTCCAGCCATGCATTATCGCTATGTCTACCTAAACCCAAACTCCCATGTAAATGCTCGTATCGAATACCATAAAATCATACTTGCAATGCTTCTAGGCCAGCTGTAAAGTCCTCTACTTCCATTCCCCTGAAGCCTTCCTCGGTCACCCAAGCTCGTCCCTTCTCAGGGGTAAAGAGGGTTTCGCAGGATCGGCCTACCACCAAGAGTCCGGGTGGACGGCTGCCCTCTGTCTCGATGGCCTCGGCGACGTGCTCCAGAGTCGTACGAATAACTCGCTGATCAGGGCAACTGGCACGCTCAATGACAGCACAAGGTGTGTTGCGCGGCCACAGAACTCTCTTGCTCTCGCCTGTAGTGGGAGAAACTTGGGTGGGCTCCGGGGGAGGAGGAGGCTGTGCTGAAGCAGCCTCTTCGTTGACCGGATCCAAAGGTTCGAGTTCAACGTGGGTGGTGAGCTCACGGATCAACCCGTTGATACGGTGCAGAGCCATAAGGAAAACCACTGTTCGACTAGGCACATACTCGGGTGGTGAAGGCGCCTTGCCCTTCTTTCCTGTACCAGTGCAGATGAGGATTTGATCCGCAACATCACGCTGGGTAGGAGGGATAGCAGCGAAAAGGGGTGCACTCAGAGCACTGGTGACACCGGGAAGAACGGACACTCTATCTCCGTAACCGTGCTGACGGAAATAGGCAACCTCTTCACCACCACGGCCATACACATAGGGGTCTCCCTGTTTGAGGCGCAACACAGTCTTGCCCTCTTGGACTCCAGCAAGAGCCATTTCTAGAAGCTCTTCTTGAGCGCGATCGGCATTTCCGGGGAACTTGCGAGCAATCTGGACAGGAGTACGGCGGGGAATGAGATCCAAGACACCAGAAGGCACAAGCTTATCAGCAAGAATAAGATCAGCTGACTTGATGGCCTTGTGAGTAGCTTGTGTAAGGAGATCAGGGTGTCCAGGTCCGCTACCAGCCAGGATAATTGTACCAACACGTTTTTCGGGAGTGCCAGGATCACGCTTGATATCGGGTCCGTTACCGGGATAAGACTTGAGAACCGTCTCTACATCATCGTCTGTGATAGCAGCCAGACGCTTAAGAGGCCAGTATTCACAGACTTGGCTGAGCCAGCGCACTCGTCGGTTCTTGGCATCTTCTTCTGTAATAAGGCGGTTGAAGTGCGCATCCTGGTCGAAAGAGTCGTCGGGGGAGGCGGGGTCGTCTTCAGCCGCCAGGGCGTCTTCAGTGTGGATGCGACGGCGAACGTCGCCGAGTCGTGTGCAGGCAGCTCCGAGGTTGGTAGGGAGTGAAGCAGCAATATCGCGACGAATTCTCGACGCCAGTTTACAGCCCCGACCATTCGTGGTGACACCAATCTGGAGAGGGCCGTCGCTGTGTGTCGAGAGAAGGGAGAATGTACATAGTTGAGGGGCGTCGACGACATTTACGGGGATACGGTTTCGTTTGCAGAGAGCAGAGATATGAATGGCTGTTGAGTTTGTTAATTAAATACATTGACATGAGTTTTATTCAATAACTTACTCTGAGCATCTCGTGGCGCAGAAGTGATAAAGACAGCGTCCACCACACCATCGACTTCCTCACGACCAAGTCGTAGTAAATCGGTATCTTGGAATTCCTTTTTGTGCCATTTAACACTTCCATCGTCTATTTTCTTTTGGAGAGCATAATGAAGCTCAGCGCCTTCGGGGGCGATAAGAATTGGCTGGGCGCCAGAACCTAGAGACTGACCACATCGAGTCGCAGCGAGTGGGTTTGTACCGATAACGAGGTGAATGTTGCCTCTGCAGTTGAGCGCTGTAAGAAGTGAGGCTGGTATTGTAGAATCCATTTTAATTGATTTCGAATCTGCTTATACAGAATTAAAAGACAAGACCAGTATTTAACTCAACCAAAAAGACGAGCACAATGTCGCCATTGCGAGATTCGGCCGGCTTATAAACGAGGTCGCATGTCAAACTGAACTAGCAGAGAGACCCTTTCTTTCCCGCATCCAAACTAATCCTTGTTCTCTCTTTCCCTCATGGAAAAAAAAGTTACCCCATTGCCCCTCCCCCTCCATACTCCAAATAGAGGTTACTTGATTGGCTCAAACTCACGCCATCTTCCTTAATCGGCCTGTCGGCGGGCACTTAAGTGACTTGAGATAACGCAATCGCCGACTTCCGCGGGCCGCAAGCGGAGATGTCAAAATTGCGATAAAGCACGTTATTTCTGGTAGATGAGATAATTTGTGCCATGGAATTCCGCGGTTATGGTTCTTTGATCGGAAATGCGAATTTCCAGAAAACCATCTGATTTTAAACACGTGGTGGTCCATATCATCCGTGCCATCCTACCCTTGTCAACAGTAGTCATGATGGGGTTATCATGATGGACATATAGATTCAAAACTCGAACCACTATAACATACAATATTATCCTAGAACACCAATTGATTCTTGGACTATGAGTAATTGTAACTGACTAGACTAGAATATATCTCCATTGCCTATCACTGAGCATAGATCTCACACATCTATGAACCCAGCAAAAGAACAAGCCCATGTCTACCCAGGTCAGCGATACTTCACCACAACTTCCCTCACTCTTTCCAACAAACCAATCCCCCAAAAATGGAAGAGAGAAAAAAAAGAAGTGCCTCGCTTGTTTGCAATCGTACTTTATAGGAACAGCCCGATGCGGGGGTCGAACCCGCAACCTTGAGATCGCGTACTCGTAAGAGTCTCACGCTCTACCGATTGAGCTAACCGGGCGTGGCTCTTATTGTTGGAACGGGTAGCCCTTGATAGGGTTCAAGAAGCTAAAGATGCTGTATCATGACGATGTAAACACAGCTTAAGATATGGTCTCTTCATAAGCATGGCTCACATCCTTCGTTCGAGATCCAATTGCGTTGAAAGTCATTCATTGTTCAGTGTTGAGATATATCGTCATGTCTAACGCCTCATGTCATATCATGTCCGGCCCGTTATCATCCTTTGTACAATATCTAATTTTACATCAATAATACATCCGATCCTCAACGTCGGCGTCTTCTCTCAACCTCAGCTTCATCCTCCAGCTCGGCTTCGACTTCCTCGTCCATTTGCTTGGAGATCATTCTCTCCTCCTCTTCCTCCGCCTCCATAATCTCTTGGAGAAGACGACCCCTCTTGTCCAGCTTGTTCCTGCTACGACGCTCGCGAGGAGCATTCTTCTCGCTGGCACTGATGCCACCAGGACCCATGACAATCTCGACCTTTCTGGGCTTCTTGCCCTGTCCGGCACGCTTGCCACCGTCATCAAGACCCTTGCCAGCGCGGACGGTTCGCTGCACTCGTGTCTTGGCACCCAGAGCCCAAAGGTCACCCCATCGTGACTTACGAGCATCGTGGTATGCTAGCTTGCTAAAACTCTTAGGGACCGTCCATCGCTCAAGCCTACCCTCTGGCGTGCACAGGTCAAGTGTGACATGCCCCTTTCGCTTCAGAGGAGGCATAATCACTCGTGGAAGACTCTGCATGGCGGGCTTTTCATCTGAGTTTTCGTGTCCCTCAAAGGCCTGGTTTGTCGCTTCCTTTCCGGTCATAGACTTCTCCTTGGAAACACCTCGTCTGATAGCGACGTAACTAAACTCAACCTCACCCTGGTTGTTGGAGCTGTTTCCAAGCATTTGAGTGTAGAACATAGGACGAACGAATCGCTGGCTGAAATGACAGTAATCCTTACGGCCAACGCTCTTGCCGGGTGTCTGATACATGGGGCATAGACCCTGGTTGGTACAAGGAGCGACGACATATCCGAGTTCCTTTTCGCGATCATAAGCAGGGTTGAAGTCTTCGGGGAGAAGCTCGGGCTCTCCGGACTGGGGAAGAAGGAACTGCTTCAGGACTGTGTCACGAACGTGAGCCACGGCCTCGAATCCGCGAGGGTGAGCCTTCTCGAGAACAATCAAGATACCACCATCCTTGTTCAACAGGTTCCAAAGGTTGTTGAGGACGGCTTGTCGGTAGTGATCCTGTTCTTCCTTGAGGAAAAGATGCGAGGCGACAATAACATCGTAGCTCTTTCGGGCTTGTGGTTTGTCTCCAGCATCCAGACGTTCGCCCTTCATTTCTCCCGAGTGTTCATAATCAGGAAGTCTGGGAAGGAAAGTTGTGTTCTCAAGGAACGTCTTGGTGCGGTGACGTAGACGATCAGAGCCAATAATGACTGTACGTTTGCCTGGTATCTTGTTTCCCTTCACTTCGCCCTTCTCCTTCAACAATTCCCATTCTGCTCGAACAATCTGGTCCCAGGCGACCAATCCCGCACCACCAGATCCTGCATCGAGGACACTAATGCCACTGCCATTCTTGAGCTTGGTCTGGAGCCAGTCGCTTCCGACTCGCTTGCGGACTTCTCTGAGAGTGGCCATGACGGAGGCATAGGCCGGTGGCAAGAATCCCGCAAGAAAAGCATCGCCCTCAATCTCAGTCATGTGTCGCTGGTCTGCTGGAAGACCAACGCCATGCATATTTCCATTCCTCTTGGCTTCGGGTGTCGCGGGGGACAAAGGAAGGCCGGCGCCACCAAAGGCACTCTCAGCAGCGCTCTTGACATGATCAATATGCGTTCGCTGCAAAAGGTCACGAATGGGCATGATCAGCTCATCTTTTGGCAAAGAAATTTCGACAGGGCTGTCGTAGAAGCGACCCTCAATGGACAATGGATGAAAACGGCCAGCTTCGCCGGTTGGTCGCTCGCCTCGCTCGTATTCCTCCGGCCAGTATGGTTGTTCCTCCTCCAATTGCTCCATAGCGAGCTCCTCCTCAGCGGCGGCCTTATCTTCAGCCTCTTTCTGCTCCTTTTGTGTAATCTTGTAGTCCTCTGAAAGCTTTTGCAACGCATCGTACTCTCTCTGGCTCCTAGCAACCAAATCGACATAACCTGGGGCCTGGTGTGCTAATTGTTCCATTCCGGGATCTGCCAGGTCGGCTTCTGGTACTGTCTCGCCCTCCTCCCCCACATTCTCACTGGGTGGGATCTCGTAGGTAATTTCTTCAAACTCGCCATCATCGAGCTCTCGCAAGAGAGTCCCCTCGTTATCTGGCCGTGGAGTCTGTTCCATATCGGCATGCTCTGGAATACCGACATCTTCGGGTCTTGTCTCACGCAATGGCGCTCCGTACAATCGTTCGTAGACAGCATATTCTTCGTCGTTTAAATATCCTTTGGGAAGGGTATCTCTAAATCTCTGCTTAGCATCCCTAACAATTTGTTCAATTTCCTCTGTGGAAGGCTGTGTCTCTGATTGAGAATCTTGTCGCAAGCATCTTGAAGTTGAAAATGTCTGTGTAATTGCTGCGTTCCTATTGGACTGGGTCTTTAAGAAGGGAGAAATCCGTCTTGAACGGAGTAAAGGAGTGGAAGAAGAGTAAATACGAGAAGACACTGCTAAAGAAGAAGTATTACACCTCGGGCATGCATTTCGAATTCCTCTGGCTGACAACATTTTCCCTACTGTACAAATTTGAGGTGGAGATGGAGATTTATCAAGCTTCATCAGGTCGGTTTTGTTCAAACGCGCTCTCACGTGATTTTAAGTGGCAATTGTACTTGACGGTACCAGAAAAGTTGGCCACTAGAAGCATAAGAGACGAAATTAATAGGCCAGTTTATATTACTTGGACTATACTTTTTAGGCTATTTATTTCTGTAGCCTAAAGCTCAAAGGTCAATCTTTCTGCTACCCATTAGCCCAGCTCCGTCGTCCAAGGATATGGTCAGAGAATTGGATCAGATTATAGGTAGTAAAAATTGAAATGATAATTCCATAACTATGGAATAGTTTCGCCTAGGAAAAGTGAATAGCCACGCCCAAACGAATCCCTGAACCCTTATTAAACGCCATACAAATACCCTGCAGAAGCTATTTAATCACCACCCAGATCCGCCAATGTCTTAAAAGAAGAGCGTGGAGGGGCTTTAGAACCTCCAGCTCCCTGACTAGAACCACTGCTGCTTCCAAATGCTGGTTTTCGATGAATGTTAAATGGACTCTTCTCGGCTGACTTGTAGGCATCAAACTGTCATTTTGTTAGCGACCTCTTCATCCCAAAAGCTTCTTTATGGTATTCATACCGAAAATAATGACACAAAATACAGTCCGAAGAAGGTTATTAAAGCATTAAAGATGCCCTTTACGTTCCACTGCTTTGACAACGGAGCCGATCGCGCATCGCCACCCAGTGTTCGACCAGGCGTCTTAAACACATCGCCAGTGACAGGACCTCCAAGCTTAACAGCGTTCTTGATAGCCGCTGTGAGCGCGGGTGGGTTTGCGCCCTTGATAGTCTCAATACAGCTGCCGTTCTGGAAGATCTTGAAGGTAGGCATGGCGGAAACGCCCTGGGCTCGCGCAATTCCGGACTGGCTATCGACGTTGATCTTGGCGAATGCCACCTTTTTCGGACTCGAGTGTTCTTTAGCGAGGGCGTCGAATGTGGGCGCGATCATCTTGCAAGGGCCGCACCAGTCGGCATAGACTAAACGGTGTTAGTGGTCATGAAGTATCGGCGGTGTCTTTTATACGCACAATCTGCGATGACAACATTGGTGCCTGCGAGGAGACTGCTCCATTCAGACTCGGAGCCGATGCTAATAGGGCCGCTCATGGTTGCGATATCGTTGTCGTTGAAATCGTTTGCTTGAGAGGAAAGGCCACATCTGTCGCATAAGTCTCGTTGGCCGTGACGCTGACCAAGCGCGGGAGTGGCATGTACAAGCTGCAAATAGCAGGCGGTGAGAAAAGCGGTCAGATTCTGCCGGACAATCAATTCCACTATCTCAACTTTTTGTTCAGAATAGTTCACTTGTTGACAATAATATTGCTATTTGAGCTTATTAGAATCAAAATGTCGTACAGCGAGCGTGATTCCAAGGTTAGTCATTTTGAGTACATGGTCTCTTCTAAACAATGTCTCTAACATTAATCAGAAGCGCAAGACCGACCATAATGGTGGTGGCCAGGAGAGAGGACCCTTCAAGCCTGCTGGGACTTTTAATCCTACTGATGGAGGTCGACCTTGGACTCTTTCCGTCGCAATTCCCAGCAGTATCCTAGCAAAGTATGTAATGAGCCGAGAATGTCCATATCACTTCTAACCAGCTCCAGCCTTACTACTGCCGACCAGCGAATGGCACAGCCTGCACGCATTGCTCGTGCTCTCGCCATCTTCTCTGTCGACGAAGTCATCGTATTTGACGATTCACCTCTTTCTACCAGGCCTCGTCAAACAGACCCAAACAGCTACACAGGCGACACCGATCCATGCCACTTCCTCTCGCATATTCTGTCCTACCTTGAGGCGCCCCCCTTCATGCGCAAGATTCTTTTCCCTCTTCACCCTAACCTGCGGCTCACTGCCGCGCTGCCCACTCTCGACATGCCGCATCACCCCAACCCTAGGGATTACCTCCCTTACGGCGAGGGATACACTATCGCTGGCATGACTAGCACAGGATCAGGAACCCTTGTTGAATGTGGCCTAGAAAAGCCTGTCGAAATTGAGGCAGAAATCCCACCCAAGACGAGGATAACACTCAAGTTTCCCGAAGACGAGAACGAATACCCTGAGCCTGTTCACCCCGCTGCGCCAAGAACCGAGGGTGGTTACTACTGGGGTTACACCGTCAGAAAGGCTAGCTCTCTCTCCAAGGTCTTTACTGAGAGCCCTTACGAGAATGGTTATGACATTAGTATTGGCACATCTGAACGTGGTGTTCCTGCTTCAAGGGCATTCCCGCCTACCAAGAGACTTAACTTTAACCATCTTCTCATTGTATTCGGTGGCCCTCGTGGTATAGAGTTCGCAGCTATGAACGATGACGAGCTTAGCAGCATGGACATTCAGGGCCCCAAAACGAAAGAGCTATTTGATCACTGGGTCAATGTTCTGCCTGGTCAGGGCAGTCGAAACATCAGAACAGATGAGGCTGTTTATATTGCTTTGACTGCATTGCGAAGTATTTGGGATTCTAATTAGGTGACTGGTATAGCAATTGATACCCCTACTTGAGCATGCCCCCCCGTTCCTTACATTAGAGTTAGTATATCAACCGTTCATGATACATACAAAGCCAAAGTGTCTGCAAATGTACTGTTGTTGTCAACTGCTTGAACCAAGTTTGCACCATCACGCTCCACCATGGTTCGAGCTCCTACTGTACTCAATCCCAAAAACTTTAAACCAGGGCTGCGGCGGATACTCAAAATCTTCTCCTGGCAGAAGAGTGGTGATTTGTTGCTGGCGCACGTGTCGTTGTAGTTAATGAAGAAAGAATATAGCCCTGCGCCATAGGTAGCAATATTAATCGAGTCAATGATTCTCATTGCCCAGCCCATATTGCATCTAGCATCAGTGTCTCCCTGGCAGTCCTTCTCAAAATCCGGATCATGGAGAGCGGGCACAGGTGGGAACGGGTACTGGGCCAAATGTATGGGTTGAAAGTACGCTTGTTCCGTCTGCGCATGGCCAATGTACACGTCTCTGGTGTTGGCGAATTGATACTGGTATAGCACATGGTGTTCTGAACCAGTTGCGCTGAGCCAGATGCGACCTCTCTGGAATTCGATAAGGACACCTCGGCCGGCAAAAAGTGCAACCCGCGCGTAATTCTGATTCTCCAAATCATGATCTGCGACCCAGAACCAACAGTTTTCCGTAAAGAGTCCTCCAGCATATGTCGTTACATGGAAGCTCATATAAGCTGCTAAACACCGTGGGTCTACGACATTGGCTCCCTTGATAGCAGGACATTCAGGAACTTGAAGATATGTTCCTGCAAAACCACCTATCCGAGTGTGAACATCCCACATACCTGATGGAGCTTCAGGGCTGTATAGGTTGTACTCAATGAGAACAGCACCTGCTGCTGCTGCTCCTCGTGTTGAGATGATTGTGTCAGACCATTCGATCTGACCAACATCTCCTGGACGGCCAACTTGAACAATTGGCCGAGGTTTGTTGATGTCCCCAAACGTTTGCCCAGTGCCCATGATAATGGATGCAAGGGCCTCGCCAACTATCTTGGAATTAGGAGGGATATAGACGGTATCTGTCACCACATAATATCCGGCGTCAAGGTATGCAATGAGATTGTTTTCTGCGGTGTACTTGAATAGGTTGTTGAGTGCCTGAGTATCATCGTGTGAAGCATCTCCATACGCTCCATTCGCCTTTGCTGATATGAAGAATTTGCTTGGAACGTCTTCGTATTGTGGTTTTGATCGTTCGTAGTAGATACCACGGTCGAGCAGACTTCCACTTCGAGGTAGCGAGACCGGGCAGAATGCACCAGCATCAAGATTGCCCTTAGAGTTAGCATAGCGTCCCTAATCATATCAGTAGTTTTCCTATTTCTGCAAGAGGAGCATACCATCACAAAAATAGAGCTTTGTCCTGGTTCCAAAGCCGAACGTGCGTAATCAACGCCTTTTGGGTCCAGCAGAACGCTTTTCACGTTCTGAAACTTAACGTTCTCAAAAGCCAAAGACGCTGCGCCGCTTATGGCCTGTGACCGGTTACGAGTCGTGGAAATGGCGATGTCGATATTTTCGAAAGAACTGTCAAGCATCGTAATAGAACCAACACTATAAGATGCAGGGTCCATCTTTATGCCAACTCGGCAGTTTTTAAATACCACACTCTTGAAAGTCCATCCCCAGTCCCAGGGCATCCATATCGCAACATCAGCGCCGACGAACCATAGATTGCGTGCCGTAAACTGTTGGTTCCCGAGGACAGTGGCATTTCCACCGCCATGAAAGTACAGGTCGTTGAGTAAACCACCAGATCCTTCCTCGATGAATAGACCTGTGTGCCTGTTTCCGGGGACAGTTGATAGTCTGAATTCACAGTTTGTAATGGATGTTGCTTGCGACGATGGCCAGTGAATTCCGATAGCGGGGAACTCGGGGGGAAGAGCAGTTGTGTCCAGGGCTAAATTGCGAATCTGGCGGTAGAAAACATTGGTTGAGTTGTATGATAAACTCCCGCTGGACAGATAGGGGTTTGAGTCAATCAAACCAAAGCTCTTGTTGGAAAATGACCCAGAGGCTTTGATCACTGGACGGTTGGTAGGATCGCCAATGATTTGGGTGTAGTAAAGATTAATAATTGAATCGCTGATGAGATATGTCCTAGTCTATTTAGTAAGTGTCATTAGCAGCAACTTCTCAGAGACTCACCCAGAAGGAATGTAGATGATTGCTGGTGATATAGTGCTTCCTCTACAGATACCGGGAATACATCGAGTACCCGCGCTAATAGCAGCATTAATTGCATTTGTATCGTCGGTCACTGTTTATCAGTTTCCAAGTGATTAGCCATATCAGACAGACAACTTACATCCATCTCCAACGGCACCAAAATCCTTCACGTTGCGAAACACGCGATATTGAGAGTCGGGGTAGTATGGAGCAGTACCACGATGTTCAATCTCTTCGAGCCAGTATTTGCTTCTCACGAGACTCGCCAAAGCGAGAAGTAAGAACGCTTTGAGCCTCATAGCAAAGATGCAGTGAGCTCGATTGATGAGAAGTTCAAGTCTGAGTTGTAGGTTATCTTTTTACTGGAAATAATTGCAAAAATAAGTTTGGAAGTAGCGAAGGTAAGCTATCGTGGGCTATAGCCAAGGGTTGGAAGGAGTATCCCGCCTCTTATATACTCCTGCCTCTTGGTGTCAAAACTCACAATCGCACCTTCCCCTTCGCGACTGACAGATGCGTCACTAATAGCACAACGCAATATTTCCATCCCATCTTTTCAGCGTATCGAATCAAAAGTCCCCCATGATCTTCTGAAGTAACTTTCAAAGGTGAAATGAGTCTTGAGCAGTGAGTGAGTGCGTTGCAAATTCCCCTGGACAGTGCATGCATATATACAAACCCCGCGATGCAGTGTCCAATCTTGAGCTCATATATATGCAGTGGTTCAGTCACATCATCACGCAGACACTGAGGAGAATTTTTGTCAAAAAGTATTTAATATGACAACGTGAAAATGATTGATGTACAGCCCTTTGAAGGGTAAGTGATTGTATTTGGCCATGCGACGATAATGTCGCGGCAGTCTTGTTGAAGACCATGCTTTTCTAGTTGAATATCTGACCCTATCCCAAAACGCCTTCCGATACGGTCATAGCCCATGATTATGTAGTGTAGTATGGTTTGAGGTGAATAGAGGTGTATAGTGATCTATGTTTAGATCGATGTTTGAGCTGAGTCGAGAGCAACGGTCTGGCCAAGGTTTCCACTGGCCATGGCCTTCTCACCAGAGCGCTTGCGCAGGACGTTCTCAATAAAGGCCTCACCAGCCTTGTACGAGGAGCGCACGAGAGGACCACTGGCGCAGTACAAGAAACCCATATCCAGAGCACGCTTGCGCCACATCTCAAACTCATCAGGGGTCACGTACTTCTCTACCTTGAGGTGACGCTTGGTTGGTCGCATATATTGACCGAATGTGACAACATCCACGTCTGCCTTTCGGAGTTCTGAAAAGGGTTAGCTAGGTTTATATTATCAATGAAGTAGGTTTCTTACCCTCAAGCGCAGACATAATCTCACGCTCCTGCTCACCAAGACCAAGCATCAGACTAGTCTTGGTGATAGGACCATCCTTGCCCATAACATCCTTGACGTGCTTCAAGACAGCCAAACTTTGTCGGAAAGTAGCTCTTCGGTCACGCACGTAAGGAGTAAGGCCCTCAACAGTCTCGACATTGTGCGCATATACATCAAGTCCACTCTCGGCCACAACCTTGACCATGTCCAAATCTCCACGGAAGTCACCAGTCAAAGCCTCAACAAGCAATGAAGGCTTCTTCTGCTTAATTCTTCGAATTGTCTCGGCAAAGTGGTGCGCACCACCATCTGCCAGATCGTCACGGTCCACGCTGGTCAACACAACGTAGCCCAGACCCCACCTAGCCAATGCCTCCGCAGTGTTCTCAGGTTCGTGAGGATCCAATGCAGCAGGGTTTCGGTTTGTCTTCACACTGCAGAAACGGCATCCTCGAGTGCATGTATCTCCCATCAGCATAATGGTAGCTGTCGCAGCGTTCTTATCGGAGCCACCCCAGCATTCTGAAATGTTGGGGCATCGGGCCTCCTCGCAAACAGTGTGGAGTCCCAATCCTCGTAGATCCTTCTTGATACTCTTGAAGTTCTCGTTACCGGCGGGAATTGGTGTCTTGAGCCATTCTGGCAGTCGTGTGATCGTTCGCTTCTTGCCCTCTGGGCCGACTTCGGCGGTCTTGAGAGAGTAGGCCTCTGTTGGAGACAGTGGTTGGGCAGAAGAAGAGGTAGAAAGGAAGTCAGAGAAATCGGACACTGTTGTATCCTTGAAATAACTCTTTCGTTGAGGTTTGGCCGATTCGCTGCCGCTGGGAGGTACAGTGGCGAAAGTTCGAAGGGTAGGAGTTGCGCTCAGTGCTTTACGGAGGGGGCCATGCGCCCGCTTGAGAGGAGCCAACGATGCCATGATGACTATATAGATAAATAAACACCTTTCCCTCCTGTGGAAAAGAATAAGAAAAAGGGTGTTGGAGGGGTCTTGTAGATATGGAGAAGGGGACTCTATGTTGAGCAAAAGCTGGCGGCAGCTTTATTAGATGGAACTCAAAATCGTAGATTCGGGGGCAAAGGCCGATGTGACCCGCATAATCCCGGCCGCCTACCGACACCTTGACCAATGAAGAGACATCGCATTATCCTTATTCAGCTCCATCAACTTTTCTCCAACGGCACGGCGCGGGGACAGAAGAAGAAAAGAATTGTTTATGTACAGATATTAAGATAAATATCGATAATAGAGTCTGATTTGAATATCAATTATATTACAAGAGAATCTGTGTCTCCGGTTATCGGTCTATCTAATTGCTATAATATAGCAATATTGTTGAAAAAACATTTCCTTGTCTAGATATAATTTGTACTCCGGCCTTTTTCTTACTCCAACAAAATTCCCCAGGGTCCTCTGACGCCTTCTTCCCATTAGTCATCGGACGTTGAGTTCCATTCCGAGGAACGAGTTAGGCCGGCAATTGGGACTAGATACCCAGTTGGAGTCATTTCACTTTCACTTTCACTTCTTCAACACAGAGGTTGTTGAGTGTATAATGTCTTATTACTCTCATGCTATCTACTAGCCCATCATGGCTTGTCTCATCATCGTTAATCTCAAATATCACCAATCCTCCTTTTTCTTCGTGTAAATCGTCACAACCCCTTTCGGAATCAAATCAAAGACATACTCCAAGCTGCAAACCGTCCTCCAGAGGTCAGTGCACATAAGCCAGCACCTCGGATCACCTGCGCCGTCGTAAAAAGGGGTATCGCCAAAAAGAGAAGTATAGTAAAACCAGTTTGTTCAAGAAGCAGAGTTACTGAAATGAACATGTATTGTTTCCGCGTCGCCGACGTCGTCCCCGCTCTTCGGTCGTCCACTCTCTTTGCGGCAGCAGAGTTGAGTGAAGAGATGTTGAGTGATAACAATGTTAAAAAGGTCTTCAGCCAGTGGGATGCACCAGCAAAGAAAGAAGCAAAATTTTGGAAGCCTGTGTGCTTTGTCAAAGACAGGCGCGATGAAGCGAAGAAGCAATCAAGCTTCTGTAAAGGCAGAGTCCTTAGACTCATCAAATGTGAAGCAGGCGACAAGTGTCATCCTGCAAATGGTATCGTGGCGTTTCATCATAAAGAAGTAGGCCGCGCTGTGGCCAGGGTATAAAAGGGTAAATGAACAAGCAATGGAAGACATTGGGATGTGTCGGCAAGTGTGTAAGCCGACAGTCGCGAGACCCTTCAGGATCGCTTTCCATACAACGCACGCTTACAGAAGAGCGGCAGCGATGGCACCAGCAACACCAACCATGGCGAACTTGCCAACAATGACGGCAGCTCCGGCGTTCTCAGGGACCTGAGAAGGCTCAGAAGAGCCACCAGTGGTACCAGCAGAGCCAGTGGCCTTGGGGGTAGAGGCGGGGATGGTGGTGTTGTGAGCAATGGGCAGGAAGGTGGTCTTCTCCTCAACAACAGCAGTGGAGATGATCTCGGCCGAGGTCTCAACAGCAGTGGTGCTCTCACCAGTGGCGGTGACGGTGCGGACCGTAGAGAGGTAGTAGGTCTTGGTCACGACGGCGGTGGATGTCTGAGTGGTGGTCTCCTGAGCGAGAGCGAGAGCAGGCAGAGCAGCCAGGATGAACTTGGAGAAGTGCATTTTGTTGGTTTTGTTGTTGTATGAAATTTGGTAGTCGTGTGTATAAGTGAGTGCTTTCAAAGCAAGCTCAGAATGTTATTGCAAGTGAGTGATTGGGTGAAGCTGGGGGAAAGAACAGCAAGATGTTTTATATCTAGACAGCGAGAAGCACAAGATATGTATTCGGTTGAAGAAATATACGAGCGATAGACTCTGCCAACGAAGTCTGTGGACCGAGAAGAAGTTGTTTCGAAGTGTAGAAGGGTGGCCTGTCAAGTTCGGGGGGGAGGATCCATATGAAATACCACAACGGCGAGGGAAAAGCAAACAACACACAGACAGGAAACAGTACAGCACAGCTTAGCTTCTCGTTGCATAACACTTAGAAACCAGAACCCACAGGCCACCCTACCACACCCTTCAACGAGGCCAAGGCCCTGGCGCTGCCAGACCAGACGTTTGGTGATGATGGTGGGATGGGAGGGGCGGACTAGGCTGAAGCCCATTAAACTGGTATCGGTAACACGACTAGGCCCTTGCCCCTTGGTCTAGTCATAAGTACCTGTGACCTAGACAGGACTGCTAATGGCCTGTCACGCTCCTCGAGGGAAATTACAGCGCTTCTCTTGACGGGTTCAGGTAGTCTGGCCGAACAAGGCCTGTCAAATAAGCGACTGAGTACTGAAACTCGGGCCTAGGCCATGTCTATACCAGACTCTTTATCCAGTCCCTTGTTGTCGCACGTTTTCTCTTTGTGCGCCAGAATCGATATTTGAGACTCTGAACACACAAAGAGGGTTTCACCGGGGATCTTTGACCCTTGTTTCCCATCCCCTAGTTCTAGATGGAGCAACCCAAGGATGAACGGACATGAGAAAATTCTGCATTGTGTTCCCGTTGGCTACCAGTGAGAGACGAGCTGAGAGAAGGTCTTGACACGGTGGCAATGAAATCACCATGCAGCCCACTAATAGATGACTGGGAGATGAGGGAATTACAAGAGAAGAGTTAGAGTTAAAAAAAAAAAATTAAAAAAAAAAAGACGCTGTCTGATTAGTTTGCGTTCAGATGTAGAGACCAATTAGCAACAGAGTCTATCTCTTTAATGGCGCTGCTTGCCGCTACTCAATGCCACGAGCCGGTAGAACAAGGCTTTGTTGAATAATGGACGAGTGGTTATTATTGCCTCTGACCAATGTTTTTCAGTGAATGACTCTCATCTTAACTCTGTCTTGACTCGTTGGTGTTGAGCAGAAGTTGACTATCCCCATTTCATAAGAAACCTGGGTGAAAATAAAATTTGCATAATTTCCCTCACCGGTGCAGTTGTCAATTGGTTATTGGTCAGTCACACCCAAGCCAGGCACACCCGCTTTCTCGGAAGTGATTCCCAGGTTCCTGCGTCGTTTGTGCCTGGCGCTTACCTTAATTGATCCTTGACTCGCCCTCCATCAGAGACTTGGAGAGACAACAAGACCGTCGATCTCTGTTGTCAACCTTCCTTTTCGATGGCAAAAGCCTGATTAACACGCTAATGTAGGGAGAAAAGTTAAATGAGTTTATCTTGTTCCGTAATTGCTTCCATGACAAGATCTTTTAGTCAGATGTATTTACAGTACGTCACAGCTGCTGCTTGCTACAGAATGGTGCTCTGGTTTTCGGTTACCGCTTTGTCAGAAATTTATTCTCTTCATTATTCTAATATGCTTCGGTGGTCTCCGCCAAAACTGAAACTCGCCAATCCTCGTCAAACTTATTAGCCGTCTTTTAACGAACATGGCTGGGGTAAAATAAGATGATGAGATGGGTCATGGAATAATTAAGCCCCGTCGGCTATGGAATAGAGCATGGCCTGGTCTAACTGTCACTGAGTGATCGGCTACCCGCCCCGGATTTGCTTGGGATAACCGCGGCCATCTTGCTCGTGCTACTGTACGCACTCTACTTGCCGTGCATAACTTTGTACTTGTTACTTGTTTACTGCTCAATGCCTTGATGGGCGTCATTGTTTCTATTTCAAGTCAGCATAGCCATCGTCTCATCAGGCAATTGACGTGGCCACGCTGTACGATGCCAACACAAACAGGATCCAATCCCTAATTGGTGTAGTCTTCTCTCTCGTCATCCACGAGGTTTCTTTGGACATTACTGGCGGGTCGTATGCCTCCGCGAAGCGGCAGCTTTCCGTCGCCGACCGCTAATAATCCAAACCCTGATCCTGGTTCTGCTGCTCAGCCCTGCAAGGGCGCTTTTGGATCCAAGACAAGACAACCCCGTCGGTTCATTGCGTTGACGTCAAGGGCAGGTTTCTCCGTAGCAACCAGAAACCAGAAACAAACCCATTTCAAAACGGTCGGCAAACAAAGCTGGTCGATTAGGAAACATCTCTAAAAAAACGAGAATACGAGGGAACATGCGGTCATGTCAGACCGCAAGCCTTATTTACTATGTTATTACAACTCTGTGTTGTAACCAAGTCCGAGCCAAAGTTGATCTTTGCAGGAGGCTTTCTTGGAGCTTGCATCTGCTGCCTGATACGAGGTTACTTTGCATGTCGTGTCGTGATGACGATGTGTCGCGTTCTATGCAAACTCCTCAACATTTCATACCCAACCATTTGACACTGTTGACCTGCACTTTGATCTCAGACTTGTAGTTCTTGATGACTTGAGAGTAGTGTCAATTTTGCCATTGTTCAAAACCAAACGGATACTTGCCACTAGTTGACACGGTTTGCAGTCAATAGTCTTCAAGCTACAGCCCAAGCTATAGGTTTCACTGCTAGAGCGACTTTTGTCTGTAGTCTCTCAATTGATTTATCAGACACTCTCAAAGCTGTTGGGCTAGATGATTTTGAGCATGTCTTGTTGAAACTCCAGGGTAAGCTTGCTACCAAGTTCATTTCAGTACCTCGCTTGCTTATTACCATCGTACCAGCTTCAAGTCCACTTGAGAAAACTATATGTAAGTGATGCTTAAATATGTAAACTAGTTGAATCCCTCGCTTGATCTTGCAAGGTAAATAAACAGATAATTTGAACAATCAAGCTGGGTATATTGCCTCTTCAACTTTGAGTCATGGAGAGTAATGTTCAAAGAAATATCCATATTTTCACATATTTGGTGGTTTTGACGATTTACAAAGTCTAATATTAACTCTTGCCTTATTATCACACATATAAATGCACTATGAGACCTGCTCAGCAGTCCACTTCTTCTTCTTCAGCACAAAGTTATTGATATGGAATTCATCTCTGAGACTGCCTAAAAAGTGGGGTCCTGACGATGTCTGTCAAAGTTAACTCGCGACGTTCATCAAGCTCCAGCCTCTTCATACATCAAAATCATCAATCTTCGACCATACTTCGATCTCTCCACAAACAAAAACACTACAAAACTCGCGATAGGCGAAGCGAAAATAGGAAACTGCAAACTTGCGTAATCCAGCGACTTTCTACAATCACATAATCACTGTCGCAAGCGGCCCCCATCATAGTACAGCCATGACAGACTCGCCACCACCCACAGAGCCCCGAGCTCGCTCAAAGTCACCCGCTCCCAGAGACAGAGATGACCGAAAGGGTCGCGACGACTCATTCCGCGAAAACAGTGAACGTCGCCAGCGCCGAGACCGTAGCTGGTCGCGCGACCGGAACCAGAACCGCGACCGCAGAGATTCTCCTCCACGCAGACCCAGGGACCGATCAAGGTCGCCAGCTCGAAGGCCAAGAGGCTCGGGCGGCTTTAAATGGAAGGGAGAGCGCCGAGATAACGATAGAAACCGCGACTTTCGCAGACGGTCGCCGCAGCGACGTGGGGATCGTGACGGTGGCAGGGATCGCAACTACCGTCGGGATGACCGTGACGGGGATCGCGCTGGACGGGATAGGCCTCGGGACGGCGACAGAGATCAGCGGAGAGAGAGGAAGGACAAGAAAGAAGAGAAGCCCAAGCCTGCTGTTGCGCAGGGAGGCGAGGAGATGATCATCGTCAACGTCAACGACCGTCTCGGCACAAAGGCTGCAGTGCCATGCTTGGAATCAGATACCGTGGGCCAGTTGAAGCTCATGGTAGCTGCCCGAATTGGTCGCGACCCTGGTCAGATTATCTTGAAGCGACAGAGTGAGAGGCCATTTAAGGACCACATCACTCTTGGTGATTATGGCATTTCAAACGGTGTGCAGCTGGATCTGGAGATTGATACCCGGGACTAAGATGTTACAAAATGGGTTTTTGTCATAAATTTAGCTTCCAATAGAAGAACTTCGATAAAACCCTGATGATAGGTGTTGTCATTTGCATGGAAGGACTAAATACATAATACAAAACTAGTCGCATGAGATATTCCAGCCTGAGCTATTCCATATAATAACTATCAAAATCAATTTCGTTTCCGTCGTTACTAATACATGACGTGAAAGGACAAGAGCTGTTTGTTAAACTATGAGATTCCCATGCTCCAGACTAAAAAGAGACATGCAGTGAGAATGATATGGCATACTGGAAAATAGCCAATAACAAATCATCATATCGTGAAAGAAGATACGAAATCTAAACCGAAATTTTGTGTATACCAAGACAACTCAAGACAGCGCCGAATTTTGCGAAAACAATAATACTTTTAAAAAGAGACTCGTCTCAGGAGGAAAATATATCATTAGGATCCCAATCCATATCATTGAATGTACCAGAGGAATCATTAAAGGCACCAGTGGAATCATCAAAGGTACTGGAGAGATCGTCGAAGACGTTCGAGTGATAACCCGAGTCCTTTTCAACAGCAGTTTGCTGTACAGCAAGTATACGACTGTCAGGTTTCAAGTCCCCAACGCTTTGCTGGGTTTGGAGAGGCGGAGGGTCGCCCACTTCGAAGGACTTCTGGAGTTGGGGGTGAGACCCAACTGTGTCGAACTTCAGCCAGTCCGAGGTATCTTCATAATCATAGTCATCAAACAACCACAGAGGTGCGTCCGGGTTTGGCGACTGCAAAAGACACATAGACTCTCCAGCGGTAGACGCGACCCTAGAAGGACTGGATTGTACTTGCGATAGACCACCGGACAATGATATTGTTGTGTCCAGATCGTTCGTTGCCGGCACTTGAAGCTGTAGCTGGGGCGTATTTGGGGAACGAAGAAGCTGTGGGGTTCTACCATGATAGGTGGGAAAATTCGCATTTGTTGAAGTCTGGCGGTTCTGCACAGAAAGATATTCATGTGGGAGATGCTGACTAGAGAGCTGTTGGGGATATTGGGGCTGTGTCAAGGACTGCTGAGGGAATTGCTCAAGCGACTTGTCTTGGAAGCCCTGTTGTGAGGTGTGGCCTGACGGTTGCGACAAGATTCGGGATGATATTTGTGGGATTTGAAGGGACGGCTGTTGCCAATTCGAGTACTGGTTGGGTAACCGCAAGCCATTTTGCACCTGTGGTTGCTTCTGCTGTTGGAAACCATTCACGGCCGCCGTACCACCCATTCTTCCATTTCCAAAGGAAGACGGGGCCGTCATAGGCGAATAAATCGATTGAACGACTCCTTGTTGCCTGTCTCTTTGAAGCTTTTTGTAGAGGTCAGCAATGTACTCGACAGGAGTATCTGGATATATCAATGCAATCGGCTGAGGGTTTGACTGGTGACTATCAGCTTCCTTGCGTTCGAACGAATCTCCAGGAACAGAAGGTCGGTTCTGTGTTTCATGAAACTCATGAGAGATGGGCTCGTCTCTCTCAATGAACGAATCAGCGTGAGACGACGTAGAGGAAGTAGATTCATGAGTAGTATTTGGTTTAACTTGACTGCATGGAGCCTGTGGATGAGCTGGACGAAGTAATTGGGAGGCTTGTTCTGGAGCAGACCTGTATGTTGTGTTGTTTTCGACTTGCTGTGTTGTACTACGACGATTACGTCTCTTTGGTGAAGATCGGGGTTTTGTTTTGCGTGGTGCCATATTCTTAGGAGGTGAACTAGGTGGCTTGTCGGGAGAGCAAAATGTCGTATATAGCATGCACATTTTCTTTGGCTTTGGCTGTTCCGCTCGGTAGGGGCACGACCCAGCCAGGTGGCTTTGCATTTCCCTCTTGTCAAATTTAAACCAGCAACGCAGACAAAGAACAACGCCCTTGTGCTCAGGATCTGCAAAGTCCGAGTCCTTCCACTTGTGTAACGAAATACATTTCGAACAATCCCCTTTTGCCTTGACAGATGAATTGTGAGTTTGACAGCTTGCTAGGTATGTGCGAGACGCATTCTTTGGATCTTTTCCACGAACAAAGCCGTGATGGTGAGCAAGGTGTGTAACGACATGAGACATTTCTTCCTTACGGCCACAGCAAGCTTGCCTCTCAACGTTGCTGAATTGGATAGGATCAAATAGCCAAAATGGACATAGTTCGCCTAAATTGGTGAAATGCTCATGGGATAGAACTTTATCTTCGCGGCGAGGCGGTGGTTTATTCTGCTTCGGCCCTAGTAGACTGGAATCCCCAGAAACGAACGGTGATGCGTTGTTCCTAACTTGGTGTGGAGGTACTCGCGTACCCTCAATCGATGTCTGTAGCGAATTGTTTCCGCTTGGTTGAGTCATCCTGCGAGGCGCAGATGACGAGGGCGGGGGAGCATGATAAGACTGGGTGTTGCCCCTAGACCTATTACGCCTGGGGAATGTACGTTTGCTGCTTGCATCATCATCATCCATGGAATGGCTGTTCTGACGTTTTGGCGGTTTCTTTGAACCAGCGGATGTATCGGTACCTGTGACAGACCGAGCCGTTTGTTGAAAAGATAGGCCGGTGGCTTGAGCATGACCACCGCCGGCCTGATGTCCATGTGAGGCGATCGAGAAAGCTGGGCGGCTGTAAGAAGCCAACGTGCTTGAAGAGCGTTCTCTATTATATCCATTTTCACAGTATCTTATATTTCGATCGGGAGCAGCTGAAAATTGTTGAAGAGAT
This sequence comes from Fusarium venenatum, assembly GCF_020744135.1. Lineage (NCBI taxonomy): Eukaryota > Fungi > Ascomycota > Sordariomycetes > Hypocreales > Nectriaceae > Fusarium > Fusarium venenatum. The sequence goes on from NW_027072131.1 coordinate 6,544,467, forward strand.
GGAGCGGAAGACACAGATCTGTTAAACAATTGTTCATTAATTGAGGTTGTGTTAACATTTGATGTGGTTGGGTTTCGAAGACCCAGAATCGTATTGTTGGAAGACTTCGCTGCCTGGATAGACGGTGGCTTGATGGTATCGCTGAACACATCATCTATATGAACCAGAAGCTTATGCGTTTCGCGCTTCCGCTGGGGTAGCGACTGTGAGTTGATAAATATGTCTCGGGCAGGCTGGGAGTTACCCTGTCCCTGGAGCCATTGCTGGACTGATACATTGTTTTCGCGAAGTAGGTTGCGCTCGTCCTCTTCCAATTCCCACTGACTATGGTCAATCTGCTTCCATTGCTCATGATCGCCGAGGATGATATCGTCAGGGCCATCGACATTCTGAGACTGATTCTCACCACTCAAACGCTGATCCGGCATTGCGTCCATGGTAATCCCTGGTCAGGCCGAAGGCCTCTCCCAATAACGTTGGAGCGTTATCGAGAGGCGCTTTTAGTATCGCCTCGCCTCAAGATGAACGACGAGGACAGGTGTTGGTGTTATGAGCTGACGATTAAAGAATGGTGGTGAAAGGTTGGCGATGCCTGAGCAAACACGAAAGGATGAGGAAATGAGTTGCAGGGCGCAATGTATCAGAGGAAGAGGACAAGCAATTGATTTGTACATATGTTGGTAGCACATCGCAAAGGTATTTTTGTACCGAATAAGGCTGTGGAGGGCCATCATGATTGGCAGTGAGAGGTTGAAAAAGGCAATCTTCCACGCCAACACTCCTCATTTTCAACCCCCCGGCGAGACGTTGCCTGTCAATTCAATACGCGACAATTCATCTTTGGCGAGTTGATTTGAGCTCCAAGTGCTATGAGAGACCGATATATAGTGCATTTGGGCCAGTGAAGAAAAACACGAGCTTTTAGAAAGGTAAAGAAGGGTAAGAAGCTGACGAAAATGGATGATGTGATGGTTGCCCGTGGTTCGCCCGATTTCATAGGCGTCGACACATTGGGAAGGAGAGACCCAATTTACGCCTGGTCTGTGTACCTATGTACTCCCCAATTCTTGACTGTGGAAGGAGACACCAAAACAGATAAAGATGAGTCAGATTGGGCGCCGATAAAAGAGAGCATGTTCTTATGTCACACTTAATAGTTCTTAACTACTGGGGCGTTGGAGCAGACTAAAGGCTGAGGGACCAATAAATAATCGAGGCAAACGCTCGGAGCCAATGGATTCTTTCAAAGTTGGATCAATTGTAGTGGATGCACTGGCAGTTAGGAACGTCCCAGGAAGTCGGGTAAGAAAGGAAAACTATGAAGACTACAGTTGTATCACACATATCACACAGTAAACACAGAAGGAGTTCCAAATGAAGTAATGATATTGCTTTCTACAAAGCGACGAAAACTGCTAGTGATGTCATGCATTTTCTATAGTTTAACTAACCTTCTACGTTCCCAACCTCATAATCCCGTTCAACCGTAACCGTAAACATTCCCATACCCGAACACCGAAATGCAAATTTCTTTTAGAATTTTAACCAACCCACTTGCGTGCGTTCAAGAAGAGTTGGAACCAAGGGCCGAATTGTCCCCATTCAGCCAACTGTCGCTCAGGCTTCCACGAGCCGACATCAGCCATGATGGTTCGCTCAGGGTGAGGCATCATAGCAACGACACGGCCATCCTTGCTCTTCACGCCAGCAATACCCTGGGGGCTGCCGTTGGGGTTGGAGGGGTATCTCTCAGTGACTGAACCGTAGTTGTCGATGTAGCGAAGGGGAATGAGACCCGAGTCATTAATGGATGACAGGTCACTGCCGGAGAACTCGGCCCGGCCTTCACCGTGAGAAACAACGATGGGGAACAAGGAGCCATTCAAGCCGTTGAAGAAGACAGAGTTCTCGGACTTGTCCTCGATGGTAACCATTGAGTATCGACCCTCGAATTGTGTGCTGGCGTTTTCAACTATGCTAAGTTAGCATCGACTACCTGCTATTATGTGAAATATGGTAACGTACCGAATGTTGGCCAGTGGTCAGCTCCAGGAATCAACTCTTTAACTGCAGATTATTAATATCAATCATATCACAGTGGAAAAACTTGTGGACTTACGTCGAGTCAGCATCTGGCAACCGTTGCAGACACCGAATGAGAAAGTGTCAGGACGGTTGAAGAAGGCCTCAAACGCCTTACGAGCACCATCATGCATCAGGATAGACTGTGCCCAACCATTACCGGCGCCAAGAACATCACTGTGAAAGTTAGCAAGAGAAGGAGCGAAGTGTTGGAACCTAACCCAAGTAGGACTACTTACCCGTAGGAGAAGCCACCGCAGGCAGCAAGACCTCGGAATCCCTCCAAGGAGAGGCCGCCAAGGATGTCGGACATATGGACATCAACAGCATCGAAGCCAGCAGCTCGGAAGGCAAATGCCATTTCGGCGTGGCCGTTGACACCTTGCTCTCGGAGAATAGCAACTGCGAAAAATTAGCATTTGATTGATTGTCTGCAGTAGACGCGAGAAAGCTTACCTCTTGGCTTCTTGACCAGGCTCTTGAGGCTGGTCATAGCAGGCAGGCTGACATCAGCGGGATCAAATTTGAGCTTGTAGTGCAGACCGGGATCCTTGTTGTCCTGAATGGCTTCGAACTCAGAGTTGGCACAATCAGGGTTGTCTCGCAGCTTCTGCATCTCGTAAGAAGTGCTGGTCCACCACTGCTGGATCTTGGCGCGCTCCAGATCGACGATGGTCTTGGACTTGTACTTGACCAAAAGCGACTGCTTGCTGGTAGGACGAACGTAACCGATAGTCTTGAGCATACCGTGAGGAGGACCACAAGTGGCGAAGCATCTCTTGAACTTGGTCTCATCACCTCGGCGGATTTGGAAAACAGCGCCCAATTCTTCGTTAAACAGAGCATCGAGCACGTTGGCTTCAGATTCAGCGAGAGTGTCAAGTGAGATGTCGGCGCCAACTCGGCCAGCAAACATCATCTCAGCAACAGTGGTGAGCAAACCACCGTCAGATCGGTCGTGGTAGGCAAGAACGATGTCCTCCTGGTGAAGTTGCCACAAAGCATCGAAGTAGTCACGAATGATCTGGACGTCTCGGACGTCGGGAGACTCATCTCCAATCTGGCCAAGAGTCTGAGCAAGGGCAGAGCCACCCATAGCATGGAAGCCCTGAGCAAGATCAACAAAGATAAGCACAGACTCGCCAACCTCCTCAACACGGCGAAGCTGAGGTGTCCAAGTGCTGCGAACATCCTCAACCAGACTGAACGCAGAGATAACCAGCGATACAGGGGCAGTGACAGTGTGAGAGTCGGAGGTCTCCTTATCCTTCCAGGAGGCCTTCATGGATAAAGAGTCCTTACCAACAGGAATTGCAACACCAAGCTGAGGGCAGAGTTCCATTCCAATGGCATGGACAGCCTCGTAAAGAGCAGCGCCCTCGCCAGGGTGGCCAACAGCGGCCATCCAGTTAGCAGAGAGCTTGACGCGCTTGAGATCACCGTTTACAGGGCCGGGCTTGATGTCAGCAGCACCGAGGTTCATCAAACTCTCAACAACGGCCATACGAGCGGAGGCAGCAGCCGAGATAAGGGCCAGGTTAGGCTTCTCGCCCATCGCCATGGCTTCACCACGTCGCTTCTTGTCATCGAGACTGAAGCTTGTAAGGGTGACAGCAACATCGGCAACTGGAGTCTGCCAAGGGCCGACAAGCTGATCTCGAACGGACAGACCACCGACGGTACGGTCACCGATAGTAATAAGGAAATTCTTTGATCCAACTGAAGGGAGGTTGAAGACCAACTCGGTGGCTTTGGTGACCAGCTCGCCGATGTCGGAGCTGCCGCACTGCTCAGTGAGGCTCTTGACAGCATCGAAGGGGCGAAGGTTCTTTTGCACGCGCTGAACGTCCTTGGAAATTCGTCGACCAGGAGGGAAAAGAACATCCATGGGAAGGTTAATGGGATCGGTTGGCGGCTGGATTGTAGGCTCACGGTCGGTCAGGACAAGCTTGGAAACGCCACTTTCGTCTTTGGTAACAGCATTTCCGACCACAGAGAAACCACATCGCTCTCGTCTGCAGATGCTTGTAAAGCGGTTGAGACCATCCTTGTTAACAAGAAGGACATATCGCTCCTGCGCTTCATTGCACCAAATTTGAAGAGGGGACATGGAGTTATCAGCGCTCTCAACTTGTCGGAGCTCAAACTTGCCGCCAAAACCGGCATCCTTGACAAGTTCAGGCAGAGCGTTAGACAAACCACCAGCACCCACATCGTGGATAAAGGCAATGGGACTCTCTGGTCCAAGAGCAACGCAAGTGTTGATGACCATTTGAGCGCGACGTTCCATCTCAGGGTTGCCACGCTGGACACTGTCGAAATCGAGATCCGCTGTGGCTTCGCTACCGGCGTTGGATGAGGCAGCACCACCACCAAGGCCAATTAGCATAGCAGGGCCACCAAGAACGATGACATGAGCACCCTCTTCGACATGGCTCTCCTCCTTGAGAGCGTGCTGAGGTCGGACACTGCCAATGCCACCAGCGATCATAATAGGCTTGTGGTATCCTCTGAACTCGGTGGCGTCAGATCCAGGCTCGTTAGTGAGGAGAGTCCTGAAAGTACCAGTCAGTGCAGGGCGACCGAACTCGTTGTTGAAGCGAGCGGAGCCAATTGGGGCCTCCAACATGATATCGAGACTGGAAGCGTAATGGGAGGGGCGACCAATATCAAGTTCCCAAGGCCTCTTGTTGCCAGGAATCAGGAGATCCGAAACCCAGAAACCAGCAAGTCCAGCCTTGGGGGAAGATCCTCGTCCAACAGCACCCTCGTCACGAATCTCACCACCGCTACCGGTTGCAGCACCTGGGAAGGGTGAGATGGCCGTTGGGTGGTTGTGAGTTTCAACCTTGATCAGAGGTTGAACAACTTCGCGGGTAAGCTTCCAGCTTCCGGTGGAATAATCCGGAGCCCAATAATTACCCTCATCACCAGACAGACTATGAGATGTAAGTAACTGCGTTTACCTAATCGAGCGCCGTAAACTGTGGTATTGGACTTACACAGCTGCGTTGTCCGAGTAGGCACTAATGACGTATTCAGGGTTTGATTTGTGGGTGTTCTTGATCATGCCAAAGAGACTGTTCTCCTGGGTGACACCGTCAATGGTCCACGAGGCATTGAAAACGTGATGTCTGCAATGTTCAGAATTGACCTGCGCAAACATGAACAGCTCGACGTCGTTCTACTGAAATCAGTATTTGATTTTCAAAGTCGGACTTGTGACTCATACAGGAGATCGACCAAGCGCAGTGTACTGCTTGACCAGGTACTCCATGTTGGGTTGGTCAAGGCCAAGACCAGCCTGCTTGTTATGGTCCTGGAGGGCAGCCAGGGGACCTCGTTCGTTGGAAAAGATGTCAACCACGACAAGCGGGTTTCGGGCGCCATGAGCGAACATGGTGTCGAGAACAGGAGGAGAAAGGCTGAAGAATTCCGTCATGCGATCATGAAGGACATCGCGGAAGGCAAGGTCCTCCTCACCATTGAAGGAATCTTCAAAATCGATGTGGATGACTCGGCCTCGTTCGATGCGGTTGACGGTCTTGAGGTCACATACCAGAGCAATGCTGGTGGCCTTGGAGCTCCATGGGGAAACGTTTCGAGGGCTAATATAGATATCGATCGCCTTTTCGTTGTTGCCAGAGGACGAAGCGCTTATGGGCTCCTCGATGGCCTCGAGAATCTTCTTGATACTGCCAAGAACAGCAGCATCCTCGGTCTCAAGGTCGAGGTAGTATTGCCATGAGCCGGTAAGCTTGGCAACCTTGACAGGGCTCTGATCGTTAATACGCTGCACGAGCTTCTGAACTTCAGAATCCGTGTAGCACGACTCGCCGACCAGGACGTGGTGCATGGTGAATGGAAATGCGAGTTCAAAGCAAAATACGCCTTGACGCTTGTACGTCAACGTCCTGTAGTGGGAAGAAAAAAAAAATTGGCGGGGTTCCGATAAAGGCGGCGGGATGACCGGGTGCGGGGCAACATTACTCCGCTATGAGACTCTGGTGGTCGTGCAGATGTTTTCTGCATCTTTGGTTCCATCATATGGATACGTTCAGTCTGAGGCCCTCTCTATTGAACTGTGGCCTCTTAGATTATGCTACTTATGGGCCTGAGTGTACAGATGTTTGAAGTTATCCCAGCACGTATAGCAATGCACGTGCCATCACCATCATCATCATCGCGGGGCACTTTTAATGGCGGGGTCCGCGGGGCAAACGTTTTTCAGCTGTTGTCCCACCTTGAGTACGGAAGATGACCCTGGGATAAAAAGGTTAATGAAATGTACCAGACTTGAACAAAACAGATATATTTTCATAGAATATTGAGACTTTATTGGCATGTATACAGAGATTGATATGTAGCTGCCCTATGTGTGACTAAGTACTGTGAAAACGCGACAAGCGTATGCACGACAAACTACCTACTACTAATCCATGGCAGGCATGTAGACTGATTTACACATTGAACAGCCCATTTACGATCTTGATACGCATAGTTTTATGCTCTGTCTGATGAGATATTATGTAAGGTGCTAGGCAGTTCATCACTAAGATCAATTATCATTCACATGGGCGGCTGGCCGTTTTAATTTTCCAGTAGCTTTGCAATCCCACTTCGAGACAGAACGTTATCAAATCTCTAACGGGTAAAGATTGGTGATTGTAAATTACTTGCAAGCAGAGAGGAATTTATTTGTAAAATCACCCTGTAACGCTAAATCAGATTGCTAACAGTAACCTCGATCCATCGATAGGATATGACGGTATAGCTTCAAATTCCAATATGTAATTTCCGGATCGCGCTGTAAAGTAATCCTGCCTGTGGCATTGTACGGGCAGCTTCGGTTTGCAGAGGTTGCCAGGGGCTTGATAATCAAAACAGACGTCACGCACATAGCTATTTGTCCAGGATATCCCAAGAAACTGGAGACATATTTATTGCGGCATGTCTCACGGCTATTTCAAGTGGCTGGGCAACGCTTTTGGCTTCAAGGGTCTAGACGCGATTACTACAATGACAAACAATCGGTTGCCAGAGAGTATGTCTTAAATCATGGGACGCGCGAGACATTACCACTCGGAAGCGGCATGCTACGTACTATCTATAAACGGAATGGAATAATTAACGAAGGAGTTATCGGCAACTTTGGTGGATGATGTCTTGCGAATGATTTTAGCTCGACCAATCGGTGAGATCCGGTTACCCTATATACTTCATAAATTGAACAAGCTTAGTAAACTTCTAAATGTATTTAAACGAATTCAACGAGAATGATTGCTATAAGCTGGATAATACTATATTGTAACTGCTATAGTATTTAAATTTCTAATAATAAAGGCAGGTTGACATTGTAAAATAAAATACCTGATTTACTAATTAAGTATCAAACTCTTATGACTTGTCGATGTCTTCAGAAATCTAAAGTTGGTGACTAAGCAAGAAGGCGCAGTGGCAGAGTGGTCTAATGCGATAGACTAGAAATCTATTCTCTTCGGAGGCGTCTGTTCGAATCAGGCCTGCGTCGCATCACGTATACTTTTGTGTCTCTAAAGTGTATCTTTTTGCTGCTAAAGGAGTTATGCGTGACTGGATGGGATTTCAGGGTGGTTACGCTATTGAAGCAATCTAAACAGCTTAGCTTCTTATTTAATGAAGGGTTATTCTACTGTCTACATCTTGGGATAACGCATTTTAGAACGTGAATTCAACAGAGAGTGTTTTTCTATCTTAAATTAAGCCTGAATATAAGCCATCACTGCATTCATTGATAAATGAGCTACTTCTGAGAACTTCAGAAAATCATCTTTGATCTCTTAGACCTGTTGTACCACGAACCTCAGTGCAGCCCAACCTACACATATCTTTGTTCTAGGCCTCTCGCTAAAGTATTGGATAAGCAATAAGAGCAGAATAAAAAAAGTAAAGATAGAGTTTAAACTACAAAGCGGGTGCCAAGCGGGTGTACTGAAGCTTCTGAGGCGTCAAGTTTCCATCACATGATAGTCTACCCGATAACCGACCTATGGCACATTGTTAGTAACAATCAAAGCTCTTATAGTTCTCATCTAATGTTCATATCAATGCAAATAGCTGGGCCGAGACTCATGAGCATGCTACCCCAAGCTACGACGGGATTAACTTTTACACCGATTGAAACCATCAAGTGAATTGATTTTCTGGCCAAACAAGGTTTCCACAACGATATCACAGTTACTTTGCAATACTATTGGGTCAATTTGTAATAAGGTAGTTGCCACACGACAAGAATGCAATTGTCAACGGGTAAGATTTGTTGATCAAATGAATACAATGGGATTGATCAAATAAGATTCCCGGCTGAGACAAGGGTATGATCGAGATGTCGACCTGGACCATTATGACAAATGAGACAATTCTATGTGACTCAGTCATAAAACAGGACAAGAAGGATGCTAAAACGGATGTGATTTCTCAGAAGCGCACCGGATATAAGCAGTGAACCTGACGATCACGTTCCTTTAGCCAACTTTCAGACTCTAGCGCTGGTGCGGTTGCAAGTCTTGGACGTCATATATCAGTGATGAACTCACGAAATCAGGGGATCTTGTGATCGAAGATCTCCAGCATAGACAAGGATTTTGACGGGACCAACGTGCGCGATGTGAACCTGGCAAGGAATCCGTCTGTTGGCCCTTTGTGGCAAGTGTCGTGATATAGTTCACTGAATCGGTGCCTGGCTCATACATGGACCAATCGTTTGCTTCAATCATATTGACAAACTCATTTTCATGACGATTTCTATCAAATGAGAACAAAAGATCGGATCGAAAGTAAATACAAATGACCGCAAATCGTTAGATCCCAGGGGCTTGGCATTCAGGTTCAAATGCAAACTTTAAGAGAACAGCCAACTTTCACAACGTGAAAGGGGTTGCGGTCCAGATCGCGAATGAACGGACGCGGTTCCTGGACCGTGAGAGGGAGCGTTCCCCACGCGGCTGCACCAAGTTACAATTGTGGCGCGGGTGGCGTTGGCGACTTAGCCGCTTTCACCCATGACAGGCACAATAACACCAAGCAAGACATCCCCCAGGTCCACGATCTACGCATAGGCTAGCATGGGACGACTATCCCGATCGGTCCGTCGCGTTCCAGTCAAGTGCTCTAAATCGATTAGATCAGGATCTTTAAGACATGACCCAATCACGACTCGGCGCATGCAGGTCCTATTCAGGGCGACATTCTTCGGATCTGGCTCCACACAAGAAAGCTGGAAGCGATCTTCATAAAACTCCCCGCGAGCAACATGGGTCATAGCTTCATGACGACATTCCTGGCCTGTCTGGAGCGTTTTGGGAGTGCCTTTAGGGAATGTAGGCATGTGGGCGAGAATAGCCTATCGTGGAGACAGGCACTTGTAGACCATGGCAACTCTAATGGCGACGAAAACAGACAGGCCGATGGAAGAATGAAGCCAAAACGATAAGGACGTGCTAGATGATTGTGCCCGTCTGAGGTTCATATAAACGATCATGTAGCCGCTGGAATTGATGTTGAAAGCCTCATACAGATTTCTTTCTACACCAAACTAACCTGCTAGTTACGTCTCTGTCGACGACTTACATCATGTGGTTGTCACAGGGGCTGTTAGCCTCAACACTCATTCTCGCCGTTAAGGCCCAAGATGGAATTGAAGATGCAGCCATGCGTATTGCAACTGGTTTCGCAGAGTCTCTTATTCAGCACGCAGTGAAAACACTGTCGGGAAACGCTGGAGGCGCTGGCGATACTGACGATGCTGTAAACGCTGGAGATCAAGGGAACCAAGGCCAAGTATTCGATGCGACTCTGATTGATGCCGCTACCGTAACACACACCGTCGGTGGCCAACCTATAATTGAAACATATACACGTCTCGGGGGACAACTCTTCCCCGTTACACTCCTTCCACACCCAAGAATTACGATTGCACCAACAACCGACGACCCTTACGAGAGGATTATTCAAGCTTATACTGGCGGCGACGACGCCACCACGAACCAAGAAATCACAATCGCTGAACCAACAGGAACCAAACCCGGCACAGTTATCGTCGACGTTCCTGGTTCGGCATACTCGTCATTCTCATCGGGCCAGGCTGGTGCCTTGACTATTCCACCCTCAAACGACCACCCCACAGCAACTATTATCTCAGCTTTGCCGAGCGGTGTTGGCATTACCGGTGAAGCCACAAGAACAATTCCTGCAGCAGGAAGTGCTTCTGCCACAGTTGTCATTCAGACACCATGGGAAGATGTACCACCAAGCACTCCTGGTGCTGGTGCTGATCTAGGAGGCGGTGCTGGTGGCGCCGGTGGTAATGCTGGTGGTAGCACGTCTGATGTTTTGGTAATTCAGACATACACTGGAACAGAATACATCACGCGGGCGAGAGTCACTACCATCACAGGATCGGGAGGTGATCAAGGTACGGTTGTTGTTCAAGTTCCTCCAGGTAATCAGAACCCTGGAGGCGCCGTTACGATCCCTCCCAGTGGGGACAGCCATTTCACAACCATTGTTAGGCAATACACTGGGGACACTCCCATTTCTACTCCCGTTACTCGCCTCGTTCCTACCTCTGGAACTAAAGACGGAACCATTATCATTGAGACACCTGGTCCTTCGAACCCAACTGGTAGCAGTGGAAATCAAGGTGGCAATTCGCCCGAGAACCAGCCCCAGGTTATCCCCCCAAACGGTGATAGCCCTTACTCTACTATCTTGAGACCTCATGCCGGCTCTGGTGAGATCACTGAGCCTGTGACTTACACTATTCCACCCAGTGGTACGAATCCTGGAACAGTCATTATCGAAACACCAGCCGTTCGCGTCGGACAATCAGTAATTACTCTTCCGTCCGATCCTGGCAGTGGATACATTACCATTGTCAGACAGCCTACTGGCACTGGTGTGATCACGGCCGCCACGACCATTACAGTCCCACCCAGCAATGGGCAGCCAGGAACGATCATTATTGAGACTCCTGCTCCTCAACCTGGAGGTGGTGAGATCACGATTCCTGCAGGTGCAGATGGCTCATTCGTCACCGTTATTCGAGGTCCAACTGGAACAAACGCTGTCAATACGCCTACCACAGTCACTGTCAGTGGAGCACCAGGTCAACCAGGAACAGTCATTATCGAGACTCCTGTTGGATCCGGTGGTCAAACCACTCGAGCGCCTGATGACCCTTTTACTATTCCTCCTGGACCTGGAGGTCAGTACGTGACTGTCTTCAGACCACACAGTGGCGAACCCATCACTGTCCCCATCACACTCACTCAACCAGGCCAGAACGGTCAGCCAGGGACCATTATCATCGAGACGCCTGTTCCGACAACTCCTGCTCCTGGTAGTGGACCCATCACCATCCCTGCTGGCGACGGCGGCTCTTACGTGACTGTCTACAGACCTCACTCCGGCAGCCCCATTAACCAGCCTACCACGATCACCATTCCTCCTAGTGGAGGTCAACCTGGCACCATTATCGTGGAAACGCCTTTCAATACGCCCAAGGGTCAAAATGCAGTTACTTCAAACGAACCAGGTGGTCCACAGATCACTATTCCTCCGAGCAAGAACAATCCTTACGTGACAATCTACCGACCTCATACTGGAGATGCCATTACTGTGCCCATCACCATTACTCAATCTCCATCGAACGGTCAACCTGGAACCATCATTATTGAGACTCCAGCTCCTGAACCTCAGACCGTCACTGAAGTTGAGACAGCGCCAGGTGCGACAGTAACTGTTCAGCCTAACACACCTGGTGAATACACAACCATCTACCGACCACACACTGGTGAACCGATTTACGAGCCCATCACAGTCACCACTATCAGCGGTTCCAACGGTCAACCAGGAACCGTTATTATTGAGACACAAGGCCCGATCACTATCACACCCACCAGAAGTGGAGGCACCGCAACCATTTACCAACCTGGCACGGGTGTAAGTACTACGATCACAAAGACGGTTGTTTCGACTGCTCAAGGTGGTCAGTCAACTACTGTTGTCATTATCGAGACTCCCCCAGTGAAAATCCAACCCACTCAGTCCCAAGTTACGGGCTCTGATGGATTTGTCACAGTTACGGAGCAGTATTCTGGTACTAGTGTGATCACAGCCATTTTCACGACTACAGTCATCGCATCTGGAACCGGGCCTGGAACGGTTTTCATCGAGACTCCCCCACCGATCAAGTTCAATCCTACAACGAGTGCTCCGGAATCTACTGTCACTGGCAATGACAACTATGTTACGGTGTTCAAGCCTTTCCCTGGCCCAGGTATCATCACTGCTCCCATCACCGTCACTGAAGCTACTCCCTCTGGTGGACAGCCCGGCACTGTCGTCATCCAGACTCCTGTTTCGGAGAATCCTACAACTCCCCTACCTCAGCCTAGTACGACACAGGGAACAGATGGGTATGTAACCGTCTACCTTCCATTCCCTGGTCCGGGTGTGATCACTCAGCCCTACACAAGAACCCAGGCTCCTTCAGGTGGCAACCCGGGAACGGTATTCATCACGACCCCCGCGCCACAGCCTGCAACTACTACTCCTTTGCCTGAGCCAAGCACTACGAATGGGCCGGATGGTTATGTTACCGTCTTTCTTCCTTTCCCTGGTCCTGGTGTTATCACGCAGTCCTACACACGAACACAGGCACCCTCAGGTGGAAACCCAGGAACCGTGTTCATCACGACCCCAGCGCCTCTTCCTCAGACCACTGCTCAGCAGAATCTGCCAAGTACAACTTCAGGTGTGGATGGTTATGTGACAGTCTTTATCCCTTATCCGGGACCAGGCCAGATTACTGCGCCTATCACCAGCACTCAGCCACCTGCAAATGGCCAGCCTGGTACTGTCTTCATTACCACTCCCGTACCTGCATTTTCCACTCCCAAACAAGCGAATGGATTGACCAGCACATCAATAGGTACAGATGGCTATGTGACAGTGTTTGTCCCGTATCCTGGCCCAGGTGTGATCACTGTCCCTATTACTAGTACACAGACTCCAGCAAATGGACAGCCCGGTACTGTCTTTATTACTACGCCCGCGCCTGTGTTATCTACACCTAAGCAAACGAATGGATTGACCAGTACTTCGACTGGCACGGACGGCTACGTAACTGTATTTGTTCCTTACCCGGGTCCTGGGTCCATCACTGCAGACATCACCAGCACTCAGCCGCCAGCAAATGGCCAGCCTGGAACCGTCTACATTACAACCCCTGTGCCTGCGTTTTCTACTCCTAAGCAAGCGAATGGATTGACCAGTACTTCGACTGGCACGGACGGTTACGTTACTGTTTTCGTTCCTTACCCAGGCCCTGGGTCCATCACCGCCGATATTACCAGCACTCAGCCACCTGCAAATGGCCAGCCTGGAACTGTTTATATTACAACTCCTGCACCTATCAGCACTCAGGATCAAAATGCCCCAAGCACATCCGCTGTAGATGATGGTTACGTGACAGTGTTCCTGCCTTTCCCAGGTCCAGGTACTATCACTGCTCCAATTACCAGCACTCAGCCTCCTTCGGGTGGCAACCCTGGAACTGTATTTATTACAACACCTGTGCCGTTGACGTCTCAGCAGAGCGTCCCAAACACTGCACAGGGCGATGGAGGATATGTCACAGTTTTCCTGCCATACACGGGCATTGGCGTCATAACTGCACCAATCACTAGTACGCAGGCGCCTTCTGGTGGTAATCCAGGCACTGTATTCATCACGACTCCAGCTTTTGGAACAGCGACGCAGTCGCAGACCCCGGCACTGACCACGGATAACTACATCACCATCCACACGCCTTTCCCTGGACCTGGTGTGATCACATCCCCTATCACTATTACCAAACCACCAGCTGATGGACAACCCGGAACCGTCATTATTCAGACCCCGGCTCCAGTGAGCTCCAAAGCTGATTCGTACGTAACAGTCTACAGACCTTACCCAGGTCCTGGTACTATCACCGCACCGATAACCTTGACCCAAGCTCCTGCCAATGGCCAACCTGGTACTGTATTCATCGAGACTCAGCTCACTAATGAGCCTACTTCTTCGCCCACGAGTGGTGATTCTGCTTCTCCTATTACTATTCCACCTGCGCCAACTGGGTCATACGTTACTATCTACAGGCCGTACCCTGGTCCTGGGCAAATACCGTCTGCTGTTACATACACCCAAGCTCCTGTATCTGGGCAGCTCGGAACTGTCATCATCGAGACTCCTAACTCGGATGCACCTACTGCTACCCAGACTGGTCCAGTTACAGTTCCTACTGGTAACAACAACCCATATGTCACAGTGTACAGGCCATACCCTGGCCCAGGAAACATTGACCAACCTATTACCATCACTTCTGTCACTGCCTCTGGTGACCAGCCAGGAACAATTGTTATCGAGACGCCTACTCCTGAAGTGAACACGAAGTTTGCTCCATCGCCTACAACCTCTTCTCCGGTCACGATCCCGGCTGATGGCAACAACTATGTTACTGTCTATAGGCCACACACTGGATCTCCGATCACAGCACCTATTACTGTCACTACCATTGCACCCACGGGAGGACAGCCAGGTACAGTGATCATCGAGACTCCAGGACCTGAGTCCCAGCCTTCAAGCACAGATAGCCCGCCTGTGACCATTCCTCAAGGTCAAGATGGATATGTCACAGTTTATCGACCGTATCATGGTCCGGGAACTATCACCGAGCCTGTCACTGTATCTACCATTGCGCCAAGCAATGGCCAACCAGGTACAGTGGTTATTCAAACTCCTGCGCCCGCAACTTCGACTTCACCCACCAGCGAACAGACTACTAGCGCTTCTGCCGTTACTATCCCTGCCGATAACGGTGGTTACGTGACTGTATACAGACCCTTCTCTGGGCCTGGAACTATCACTGCGCCCCGCACCGTTGGAACAGTCGCGCCAACTTCAGGTCGGCCCGGTACAGTCATCATCGAGACGCCTGCTCCTCAAGCCACCAACGATGAAAGCAGCTCAGCACCAGCTGTCAGTTCAACACAAGGCAATGATGGCTACGTTACCGTTTTCCGGCCTTATACCGGTATGAGCGTCATCGGAGGACCTATTACCGTCTCTACTATTCCTCCATCTAACGGGCAACCCGGAACCATCATCGTCGAGACACCTGTTGCACAGACAGCTGATTCAACAACTAAAACTGGCGATAACGCACCTGTCACGATCCCACCCAGCCCCGAGAACACCTACCTGACGGTCTACAGACCTCACACAGGTGCTAATTTCATCACGGCCCCAGTCACTGTGACCACCATTCAGGGTGAAAATGGACAACCCGGAACGATCATCATCGAGACTCCTGTTACCCAGGCTCCTACATCGACAGATGACAGTCGTGAAGCGCCTGTTACCATTCCCCCTGGTCCTGAAAACTCTTACCTGACAGTCTATCGACCTCATGCAGGCACAGATTCTATCACAGTCCCCGTGACTGTGACAACCATTGAAGGTGTCAATGGTCAACCCGGTACTATCATTATTGAGACTCCTGCGCCAATGAGCCAGACTCCAATTTCGACCAGTGATGGTACAGGAGCTACTTCAACTGTCCCACCTGGTCCTGGTAGTTCATACGTAATCATCTACCGACCCTACACTGGGACTGAGACTATCACGGCACCTATCACTAGCACTATTGAGGGCACAAATGGTCAACCGGGGACTGTCATTATCGAGACTCCTACGCCGTCATCTCTAGACAACAGTGCTCCCAGCACTATCCCCCCTGGGCCTGGTAGCTCATACGTGACAGTCTACAGACCTTACACAGGTACTGAGTCGATCACTGCACCTATCACTAGTACAATCGAGGGAACGAATGGTCAACCTGGCACTGTTGTCATTGAGATGCCCACGTCAGTGGGATCAGACGCGAATGCTCCCAGCACTACCGCAGCCAGTCCTGGCAGTACATATATCACAGTGTACGAACCCTATCCTGGGCCAGGCAAGATTGACCAGCCCATCACGGTCACAACCGTCGAGCCTTCGAACGGTAACCCCGGGACTGTGATTATTCAGACCCCAGGTATTGAGACCGGTGGCAAGGTCGTTGTTCCTCCAGTCACTGTTGATCCCGCACCAGGTGAACAGTACACTACAGTTTACAGACCTCACACTGGCACCGGCGTCATTACTGCGCCTGTCACGATTAGCACTATTGCCCCAGCAGGTGGCCAGCCAGGAACAGTCATCATTGAAACTCCAGAGCCAGAGACGCCCGGTCCCAACCCGACTGTTACTCTCACCCCTGGACCCAATGAGTCTTACGTGACGGTCTTCCAACCTCACACCGGCACTGATGTGATTACTGGCCCTGTTGTCATTACCACCATTGCCCCTGCCAATGGTCAACCTGGTACTGTTATTATTGAAACCCCTGTTGCACCCGAGTCCTCTTCGACTCCTCTTCCTGCAGAGTCTGGCACCAGTGCTCCTCAAGCTACTGCCACCTATGTTACGGTTTATCGCCCTCACACTGGAACAGACAAGATCACCGCCCCTGTAACGATTACTACAATCAACCCCAGCGGTGGTCAGCCTGGAACCGTCATAGTTGAGACCCCCGAGCAGGATCTGCCTCCTGTAACAACCTCTGCTGGACCAGCCGCTTCTTATGTTACGGTCTATCAACCTCATACTGGAACAGACAGGATCACCGCTCCCGTCACTATCACCACTATTGAGCCTGCAAACGGCCAACCTGGTACAGTGATTATTGAGACCCCGGGACAACAAGCGCCTCCTGTGACATCTACACCTGCTCCCGCTTCGTACGTGACCATTTCTAGGCCGTACACTGGAACTGGACAGATCACAGAACCGACCACGACGACTGTTCCTCCCCAAGGAGATCAACCTGGTACCGTTATCGTTGAGACCCCCGGCCAAAAGGCCTTCCAGGCGTCTACCACTTCTTCACCGTCGTATGTAACGATTTCGAGGCCCTACACTGGTACCGATCAGATCACAGCCCCCATCGTCACTACTGTTCCTCCTCAAGGTGACCAGCCCGGCACTGTAATTTATGAAACCCAAGCTCCTTTTGTGACTGTCTACCGGCCATACATTGGAACAGGACAGATTACTGGACCCATTACTGTTTCAACAATTGCCCCGAACGGAGACCAGCCAGGCACAATCATCGTCGAGACGCCGGGAGCTGGCCCAGCTGTTACTACCACGCCTCCTGCGCCGTCATATGTTACAGTCACCAATCCTTACACTGGAACACAGATGCTTACTGAGCCCACCACTGTGACCACTGTCCCCCCTCAAGGCGATCAGCCTGGCACAGTCATTGTCGAGACTCAAGGTCCTTATGTGACCATTTCGACTCTGTATACTGGTGTTGGTACCATCGCTGGCCCAGTTCCTATTAGCACGATCTCCCCTCAAGGCAACCAGCCCGGAACTATCGTGATGGGAACGCTTGGATCCTATGTTACAATCACCACGCAATACACTGGCACGGAATTGATTTCTGGACCAAGGACCATTACCACTATTCCTCCTCAAGGAGACCAGCCAGGTACCGTGGTTGTTGAGACGCCTCAGTTTTACGTCACTACCACGGTTCCATACACTGGTGTTGATCAGATTACGGCGCCCATCACTGCCACCACAATTCCTCCATCGGGAGACCGCCCAGGTACAGTGGTCGTCCAAACACAGGCTCCTTTTGCTACTATTTATCGTCCCCATACTGGACCTGACAGAATCACGGCCCCAGTGATTGTGTCAACCATTGCCCCCAACGGTGACCAGCCAGGTACTATCATTGTTGAGACTCCTGGATCGGAGCCTCCCGTCACGACAACACCCCCTGCTCCTTCCTACACTACAATCTATGAGGAATACACTGGAACTAGTGACATGACTGAAGCCAGTGCAAGAACCACTATTCAACCCCAAGGCGATCAGCCCGGAACAATCATCTTTGATACTCCTGGAGTTCGTGTTATCTCCACCAGCGCTGCTCAGACTTCTTACGTTACTGTCTATCAGCCTCATACTGGTCCAGACAGAATCACAGAGCCTGTCACTATTACTACCGTTGCCCCTCAGGGCGATCAGCCCGGCACTGTTATTATCGAGACACCTGGATCCGAACCTGCGATAACAACAGGTCCAGCTATCCAGCCTTCCTATATCACAGTCTATCAGCCTCATACTGGTCCAGACAGAATCACAGAGCCTGTCACTATTACTACCGTTGCCCCTCAGGGCGATCAGCCCGGCACTGTTATTATCGAGACTCCAGGTTCAGAGCCGCCTATTACATCAGGGCCTGCTGCAGAGCCTTCTTACGTCACGGTCTATCAGCCTCACACAGGTCCAGACAGAATCACAGAGCCTGTCACTATTACTACCGTTGCCCCTCAGGGCGATCAGCCCGGCACTGTTATTATCGAGACACCTGGATCCGAACCTGCGATAACAACAGGTCCAGCTATCCAGCCTTCCTATGTCACAGTCTATCAGCCTCATACTGGTCCAGACAGAATCACAGAGCCTGTCACTATTACTACCGTTGTCCCTCAGGGCGATCAGCCCGGCACGGTCATCATTGAGACACCTGGTTCCCAACCACCTGTCACCTCAAGCCCTGTTGCAGAGCCTTCTTATGTTACTGTATTCAGACCTCATACGGGCATTGATTCTATCACTGCCCCAGTTACTGTCACAATAATTGAGCCTCAGGGTGATCAACCTGGTACTGTCGTCATTGAGACGCCTGGTTCTCAGCCGCCTGTCACGTCGAGCCATGCCGCAGAGCCTTCTTATGTTACTGTATTCAGACCTCATACGGGCATTGATTCTATCACTGCTCCAGTTACCGTTACGACTATCGAGCCACAAGGGGATCAACCTGGCACTGTGATCGTTGAGACGCCAGGATCAGGCGAGCCTATTACTTCAGCTCCTGGTCGTTATACAACTATCTATGAACCTCACACAGGCACTGGCGAGTTTACCGGTGAGGTCACCCGGACTATTGCTCCCCCTGAAGGCGACCGACCTGGCACTGTTGTTATTGAAACATCAGGATCAGGATCTACTGCGGCTTCTGGTTATTATACAACTATTTATGAGCCTCATACTGGCTCTGAAGAATACACTGGCGAGGTCACCAAGACTATCGCTACCCCGCAGGGTGACAGACCTGGCACGGTTGTTATTGAAACCGCGGGATCAGGACCTACTGTAGTCTCTGGTCGTTACACAACTATCTATGAACCTCACACAGGCACTGGCGAGTTTACCGGTGAGGTCACCCGAACTATTGCTCCCCCTGAAGGTGACCGGCCTGGTACTGTTGTTATTGAAACATCATCAAGACCTGGTTCAGTTTCTGGTCGGTACACCACCATTTATGAGCCTCATACTGGCGCTGGTGAGTTCACTGGAGAGGTCACCCGAACTATCGCACCTCCCCAGGGTGACCAACCCGGGACTGTTATTATCGAAACACCAAAATCAGGAATCTCGGAACTCGGAACCTACACCACTATTTACGAGCCTCACACGGGTCCTGGTGAGTTCACTGGCGAAGTCACCCGAACCGTTGCCACTCCCCATGACGGCCAGCCTGGCACCATTGTGATTGAGACGGCAGCAGGATCTAGTCCTGCTCCTGGTCAATACACTACCATCTACGAGCCTCATACAGGTACTGGCGAGATTACGGGTGAAGTTACCCGAACTATTGCCTCTCCTCATGATGGCCAGCCTGGTACTGTCATTATTGAAACTCCCGGACCACAAACAGCAAACAAGGAAGCCAACCCCCCTCTGACTATCCCTGCCGGAGATGACAGTTATGTGACTGTTTTTAGACCCTACACAGGGACGCCTCAGATCACAGCGCCCTCAACGGTGACTACCATCACACCTTCCAATGGCCAACCTGGTACTGTCATTATCGAGACCCCAGTACCAGAAACCACTGCCAGCAGCGATATGCGCAATCCTCCCGTAACCGTTTCTGCCGGCGACGACAAATACGTCACGGTCTTTAGACCCCATACTGGAACCGATGTGATAACTGCTCCAGTCACTGTTACGACCATCGCTCCCTCTGACGGAAAGCCTGGTACAGTCATCATTGAGACCCCCGAGGCGATTACGGAAGCCGCGACCACCATGTCTGGTCCTGAAGATGTGTTTGTGACTATTTACAGACCATACACCGGTACGGAACAAATTACGGCCCCGGTAACTGTCACAACAATTGCTCCGGTTTCTGGAACAGGCACCGTGATTATTGAGACTCTTGCACCCCAAACTGCCAGTACTGTATATGTCACTATTTACAGGCCATACACTGGTACAGCACGAATCACAGAACCTACTACTGTCACAACCATTGCCCCAGTGTCTGGTACTGGAACGGTCATCGTCGAAACGCCCACTCCGGATCCTTCAGTCAACAGCCAGCCAGAAACTTCCTCTGCAATCACTATCCCGTCAAATGATGAGAATCGCAATGTGACCGTCATTAAGCCCTACCATGGGCCAGGGTCGGTTACAGCTCCCGTCACCAGATATGTTCCCCCTACCGCAGCGGGTGAGCCTGGAACTGTTATCATCGAAACTCCTGTCGAGGAGTCTACCACAGACGCTCAGCCTCAGAGTCAGCCAACATCAGCTCCTGCCGTTACAATCCCCCCTAGTAATGGAAGTCCCAACATCACAATTGTTCGCGAGTATCCTGGCCCAGGTGTCATTACTGCTCCCGTCACTTCCTACGAGCCACCAAGGACATCAGGACAACCTGGAACCGTTATCATAGAGACCCCGGCTCCGACTCCCAACACCATGACAGGCCCCATCCAAACAATGTCGGGTCCAGCCGATACTGTGTCGTCAGGTCCGGCCGGTCAGAATGTTACTTTCTACACTTTGGCACCGCCAGGTGTAAAGACTCCTATCACTAGCTACGCCCCACCACAAACACCAGGACAGACTGGCACTGTTTTCATCCAGACAGTTGCTTCTGAACCCGGAATGAGTGCCGGCAACGAAAGGAACGTGACCATTATAACCGATGGTTCAGTGTCGCTTACGGCACCTTATACTCGGTACCAACCTCCTGGAACTCCAGGTGATCCAGGAACTGTTATCATTGAAACTCCACCTCTACGATTTGCTGAGACAACTACAGATTCAGCAGTTACTATCCCTGCCCATTCTGGTAGCCCCAACGTTACCGTGATCAGAGGCGGTCCAGGCAAGGAGGCTACTACGATCTACGTTCCTCCAACTGGTAGTGAGCCAGGCACAATTATCATTGAGACACCTACTGATGCAGCCACAACTCGGGAGGAGAAGACATCTGGTGATCAAATGGCTAGCGAGCAGCCAGCTGTAACCCTTCCTCCTAGCTCTACCAGCCCCAACGTCACTGTCATCCGACCTTATCCCGGGCCTGGTTCAATTACAGAATCTGTTACCAGATATGTCCCTCCTACCGCTTCCGGCGAGCCTGGGACGATTATCATTGAGACTCAATCATCGGATACTTCGGTCTCAACATCGGCGAACGCAGAGATTACTTTGCCTCCGAGCTCCCAAAGTCCCAACGTCACTGTGTTCAGGCCTTATCCTGGACCTGGCTCAATCACTGAGCCTGTTACTAGATATGTCCCTCCTACAGCTTCTGGAGAGCCCGGCACTGTGATCATTGAGACACAGACTACTGAAACATCTACTGAGTTCTCCATGACCTCCCATGAGACCCAGGCAATAAGTAGTGCTTCAGGAATCACCATTCCAGCCCACTCTGGAAGCCCCAATGCCACTGTCTTCCGACCATACACTGGCCCCGGCACGATTGAGACCCCTACCACAAGCTACATCCCTCCTGCCAATCCTGGGGAGCCAGGT
This sequence comes from Fusarium venenatum, assembly GCF_020744135.1. Classification (NCBI taxonomy): domain Eukaryota; kingdom Fungi; phylum Ascomycota; class Sordariomycetes; order Hypocreales; family Nectriaceae; genus Fusarium; species Fusarium venenatum. Next base: position 6,566,529 of record NW_027072131.1, read on the forward strand.
ACTGTTGTCATTGAGACGCCTGTTTCTCGTTCGGAGACCTCTTCTCAACAGGAAGTAGGGTCCACTTCTGGTCCCGCCTCAATCGCAGCAGTGATCACCACTGGCGGCAACACCATACCTTTCTCGTCTGCTTCCAGCAACCCTGATGCCCTCACGATCACACCAACCGATACTCGTGAAGATGTAACTGTTATTGAGCCAAACACCAAGTTTCCGGGTGCTACCGAGAACGTCACCCAGATTGTACCTCCTTCAGGAACAGCTCCTGGAACAAAGATTATATATACGCCCGTGCACACGCCTGGCCAGTCGTCTCTAGGTACCGCCGATACGGACTCTTATGTCACAATAAGTGCAACGGTCACTATTCCGGGAGACCCCTCCACCCAAACCGGTGCCAATTCAAATGTTGGAAGTGATGCCGGTACTACAGGTGCAGAGACTAATGTCATTATCATCCCACCCAGTGGCACAGAGCCAGGAACTGTCGTTTCTCAGACCAGTGTTTACTTGGATCAGACTTTGCCTCCGCACGGGAATGTCACCATTACTCGAGAAGCGCCCGCTGGCGTTACCACTCCCTTCACTACCTACTCACCTCCTACACAGTCGAGTGATTTGGGAACCGTCATCGTTGAGATTCCTGATTACAACATCACGACTACTAGAGCGGGTCCATCTGGAGTCACGACAACTTTAACAACCTACTTGCCTCCAGCTTCTGCAGGTGCTCCGGGAATGGTTATTGTCGAGACTCCTGATTATAACATTACAATTACCCGCCAAGCACCAGCATCCGTCACGAGCCTTCGAACAACTTATGCCCCTCCGGACACATTAGGCGATCCTGGTACTGTTATCGTCGAAACACCCAACAATGACTACAATGTTACAATTACCCGTGGAGCATCTATTACGGCACCTTTTACTGCCTATTCACCCCCTGGTTCTTCGGGTGATCCAGGTACAGTGATAGTTGAAACTCCTGACTATAATGTCACTGTCACAACACAGGCCCCCGATTCTATCACGAGTGTTCGCACCAAATACGTTCCTCCTGCCTCTTCCGGCGATCCGGGAACTGTAATTGTCGAAACACCCAACAATGCTTACAATGTCACGGTCACCAGAGCTGCCCCAGCCTCCGTCACCAAGATGTATACTACCTACGCTGCTCCAGGCGCTCCAGGGGATCCAGGCACTGTATTTGTCGAGACACCTGATTACAATGTTACTGTAACTCGGGGTGCCTCAGTTACAGCGCCTTATACGACATACTCGCCGCCTGCTACACCTGGTGATCCAGGTACCATCGTTGTTGAAACACCTGACTACAATGTAACAGTCACAACGGAGGCGCCTAGAACCGTCACCACCTTGCGTTCGACATATCTTGCACCCGGAAAGTATGGAGACCCCGGTACTGTTATTATTCAGACGCCAATTGGTCCCTACAACATAACCACCACGCGTGGTGCCTCGATTACAGCGCCATTCACAACGTACTCTCCACCAAGCTCCCCAGGTGACCCAGGAACTGTAATTGTCGAGACACCCGATTATAATGTCACAATTACACGGCAAGGACCCAAGACGGCCACTGCCGTATTCTCGACATATGCTGCACCTGGAAAGGCTGGTGATCCTGGCACAGTTATTGTTGAGACTCCTGCCGATGCCTACAACGTCACTACCACCAGAGGTGCCTCAACAATCACAACACCGTTCACAACATACTTGCATCCGGGTGAGCCTGGCGACCCTGGCACCGTCCTTGTTGAAACGCCTGATTATAATGTCACAATCACAAGACAAGCTCCTAAGTCAATAACATCGTTAGTCTCTATCTACTCGCCGCCCGGAAGCCCTGGTGATCCTGGAACAGTTATCATCGAGACACCAATGGGCCCGTACAACATCACAACAACTCGAGGTGCTTCTTCGGTGACGGCCCCAGTTACAACCTACATGCCGCCGGGACAGGCTGGTGATCCCGGGACAGTTTTGGTCGAGACCCCAGAGTACAACGTCACAATCACCAGTCAAGCCACCGACTCTGTTTCGGACACTGTCACGAGGTATAACCCACCAGCTTCTCCAGGTGACCCGGGAACCGTTGCGATTATCATGCCTAACCAGAAGGCTGCGTCAAGTTCGCCAAACCCATCTATCACCGACGCAACTGGCCAGAATATTACCGTCTATCGACCTGGTCCAAGGACGCTCACTGGACCTGTTACCTCTTACATTCCCCCTACCAACCGTGGCGAAAACGGCACAGTGATTATCGAGACTCCTGGCCCTGCTACGCCTTTCAACATCACAACCACGCAGACAGCCAGCACCATCACTGCTATATACACAACCTACCTGCCAGCCGGTGCAGAAGACGATCCAGGAACTATCCTCGTTGAGGTCCCTCCCTCGCGCAATGTGACAATCACCAAGGACGATGCTACTATCACAGCACCGTATACAACATACTCACCGCCAGGAACTGTTGGTGATCCAGGTACAGTCATCATTGGCATGCCTGCAGATCGCAATGTGTCCACTACGACTATCGTCAACACTCGAACTACCCCTTACACAACATACATGCCACCAGCCAACCGTGGGGATCCCGGCACCGTCGTGGTTGAACTGCCTCCTGATTCAAATGTCACGATAACGAAGACAGTCAGCGATAGAACTGCTGTTTACGCCACCTACTCGGCACCTGCGAACAGAGGTGATCCTGGCACTATCATTATTGAGGTGCCTCCTGGGCGTAACGTGACAGTTACAGAAGTCGCTAGCACAATTACCTCTCCTTACACAAGTTACTCGTCACCTGCAAGGCAAGGAGATCCGGGTACAGTGTTCATCGGGCTACCCCCTGATTCTAATGTGACGATCACAACCGAAGTCCCAACCCGAACTGCCCCTTACACAACATACTCGCCACCGGCTGAACAAGGCGACCCTGGCACAGTTATCGTGGAGTTGCCCTCTGACAGGAATACAACGATCACGAAAGAGGTAGCTAGTCGCACTCAGCCATTTACCACCTACATGTCCCCAGCTAGCAAGGGTGACCCGGGTACTGTCGTCGTGGAGGTGCCACCTGACAGAAATGTGACTATTACAACAGAAGTCTCAACCCGCACCAAGTCATACACTACATTTGCAACACCTGCAAACAAGGGAGACCCAGGTACCGTCATTGTGGAGATTCCACCTGCCAGAAATGTCACTATTACGACTGAGGCTACTAGTCTTACTGCTCCTTACACCAGTTATGCTTCGCCTGGAAGCAAGGGCGACCCGGGTACTGTCATTATTGGTATGCCACCAGACAGAAATGTCACTATCACAACCGAAGTCCCTACTCGCACTGCCCCTTATACGACATATTCTGCCCCAGACGCCAAAGGAGATCCAGGCACTGTTATTATCGAACTCCCCCCTGATCGCAACGTCACCGTCACCACAGAGGTTACTGGCCGTACTGCTGTTTATACTACCTTTGCTTCGCCCGCCACCAAAGGTTACCCAGGCACAGTCATTATCGAATTGCCTCCTGACCGCAATGTCACCACGACGGAACAGGTTCCTACACTGACCCAGGCTTATACTACGTATTCGCCTCCAGGAAGCCGCGGCGACCCAGGTACTGTAATTGTGCGACTTCCACCTGACAGGAATGTCACAAGGACGACTGTAGTCGATACACTCACTGCGGCTTCTACTGTCTATTCTGCACCAGCCAATAGAGGGGACCCAGGCACCATTATAATCCAAATGCCCCCATCCAGGAACGTCACTACAACTGAGGTCATTAACAGTATCACTCGGGCCACTTCAACCTATGCACCGCCTGCTAAACAAGGCGATCCAGGCACAGTCATTGTACAGGAACCCCCTGAGACAAACACAACTATTGTCGAAGTCGTTTCCACAATCACTCGTCCAGCTACGAGGTATGTAACCCCTGGTACCAAGGGTGATCCAGGCACCGTATATATCGACGTACCACCAAACCACAACGTCACCATCACCACAACAGTTAGCACAATCACTCGCCCAAGCACAACGTTTGCCCCTGGTGCAACGGAAGGGGATGCTGGCACGGTACTCGTTGAGATGCCCCCTGAGTATAATGTTACGACAACCCAGACTGTGCAGACCATCAGCAGGCCTGTCACCCGCTACTCATCTCCCGCTGAGATCGGCGACCCTGGCACTGTATATCTCGATATTCCACCCGAGTACAACGTCACTGTTACTACAACAATTTACAGCATTACCCGCCAAAGCACAACATTTGCTGCAGGTGCAACGCAAGGAGATCCAGGCACGGTACTTGTTGAGGTGCCCGCAGAGTACAATGTCACAACAACCCAGACTGTGCAAACAATCAGTAGACCAGTCACTCGTTATTCTAAGCCAGGTGAGATTGGGGATCCAGGCACGATCTATGTCGACCTCCCACCGGAGTACAATGTCACTGTCACGACTACGGTCCCGACTATCACAAGACAATCAACAACATTTGCTTCCCCTGCGCAGAGAGGCGACCCTGGTACAATAATTATTGAGATGCCGCCGGACACCAATACTACGACAACCCAAACGATCCAGACAATTACTAGACCAGTTACAAGGTACTCGAAACCAGGCGAAGTTGGTGATCCCGGCACAATCTACGTTGATTTGCCGCCGGAGTACAACGTAACAAGAACCACGACCGTTCCTACGATAACGAGGCCTTCAACTACCTTTGTTCCAGCCGGTACACAGGGTGATCCCGGCACTGTTCTTGTCCAGATGCCGCCAGACACCAATGTTACAATAACTCAAACGGTCTCGACGATCAGCAGACCTATTACTAGATATTTCACTCCTGGCACTGCTGGAGATCCTGGTACTGTGTACGTTGACCTTCCGCCGGAATACAATGTCACCAGAACCACAACCGTTGCGACAATCTCGCGAGTATCAACCACATTTGCCCCAGCTGACATGCAGGGCGACCCTGGCACTGTTATCGTGCAACTCCCTCCAGCTTACAATGTCACGGTGTCGTCTATTGATCCTACTATCACTCGCCCTGCCACACGTTTTGCGACTCCGGCAACAGCAGGAGACCCTGGCACTGTCTTTATAGATCATCCGCCAGACTATAACGTGACCACCACTCAGACTGTGAGTACGATTAGCCGGGCTAAGACGACATATAACCCTGCTGGTGAGGAAGGCGATCCGGGCACTATCCTGGTGCAGGTTCCCCTAGATTACAATGTCACTACCACGGAGACAGTCAGCTCTATTAGCCGAGTCAGGACCACATACAACCCAGCCGGCACGCAAGGCGATCCGAATACTGTTTTGGTCCAAGTACCATTGGATTACAATGTCACGACCACGGAGACAGTCAGCTCTATTAGCCGAGTCAGGACCACATACAACCCAGCCGGCACGCAAGGCGATCCGAATACTGTTTTGGTCCAAGTACCATTGGATTACAATGTCACGACCACGGAGACAGTCAGCTCAATCAGCCGAGTCAGGACCACATACAACCCAGCCGGCACGCAAGGCGATCCGAATACTATTTTAGTCCAAGTACCATTGGATTACAATGTTACGACTACACAGACTGATAATGCCATTAGTCGTATCCGAACTACATATATTCCTGCTGCCACTCAAGGCGACCCCGGCACAGTCTTGGTGCAGGTTCCCCCTGACTACAATGTCACTACCACAGAGACAGTCAGCTCAATCAGCCGAGTCAGGACCACATACAACCCAGCTGGTACACAAGGCGACCCGAACACCGTACTTATACAGGTTCCTGTTAATTACAATGTCACAACAACCGAAATAGTTAGCACCATCACCCGGGTCAGGACTACTTACAACCCAGGAGCAACTCAAGGCGACCCAGGAACTGTGCTTATTGAAGTTCCCGTCAAATATAACGTTACAACGACCGAAACAGTTAGCACAATTAGCGATACCAGGACAACATACAACCCTGGGGCAACTGACGGTGACCCAGGAACAGTACTTGTTCAAGTTCCACCTAACGATTCTGCTGCATCAACTGTGGGCGCAACCACCCAAGCCGTCACGGCGCTTATTTCCACGAGTACCGATGGTAATGCAGGAACGTCATTCGAGCCCCCTGGCGGGAAGTTTGCATCTTCATCAGAGTTCAGCGGTATATCGGCACCATCTTCAACCGGCTCTCAGCCATCAGCACCTTCTGCCGGTATCTCCGCGCCTTCAGCCAGTCTCCCAACCGGCTCTCAGCTCTCAGTGCCATCAGCTGGCCTTTCAAACGATCCTTCTAGTGGTATACCGTCCGCTTCAACTGGCGTTCCAGGAACGTCCTTTGAGGCCCCTGACGGAAAGCTTACATCCTCATTAGGGGTTGACAGCCTATCGGTACCTTCGGCCGGTCTACCTAGTGGCTCTCAACTTTCAGTACCTTCAGCCAGTGTATCCTCGGCTGGCGTTCCTTCTGGACTATCAACCGGACTGCCCTCTGTAGGTCTATCATCATCGCCAGTTTCATCTGTGCCATCCGTTGGCGTACCCTCGGCTAGTCTTCCTTCTGTCGGTCTTCCATCAGCAGCATCAACCTCAGTAGCATCGGTGCCAGCAGTGAGCGCCTCGTCTGCAACTGTATCGACGGCACCCACATTGGTTACTTCCTCAACCGCACAAGTGCCTGCAGTGGTATCTTCTAGTACTAGCAGCAAATTGCCCCAAGCATCCTTTGGCCCAACCTTTGATTGTGACGGGTTTGGATACGTCATTTCAACCCTTCTTGGCAACACTCTCACAAAGGTCAACCTTATCGATGGAACCCGAACCACGGTTGCGACTGGAATCGGCCCTGGTGGTAGCCTACTCAACGTTGCCGGCGTGGCAGGCGCAATCAATGGTATCGGATTCAACAAGCTTGACGGTTACATATATGGTTTCGTCAACCAAGGTGTTGTCTCGGGAGTCCTCTGTGGTCTTCTCGGATGTGCTTCGTCTCAGCTTATTCGTATCGCTAAGAACGGTGGCTACGAAACACTGAAGCTTACTGTCCCCTCCAACATGATCGATATGGGCGATGTTGATGAGCAAGGGCGATTTTGGGTCTCGGAAAACGGAAAGAAGTGGTGGTGCATTGATGTAAACCCTGCCTCTTCTACATTCGGCAAACTACTTAACAGTGGTACTTCTGCTACCGACCTCATCTCCGGGGTGGGCGACTGGGCGTATGTACCTGGCGGAGGCGACTATCTTTATGCTATACAGGCATCAGTCATCGAGTCAGGTCTTCTTCGAACTAACATCGTCCGATGGTCGCGCACAACTCATACCTGGTCACGCTATCAATCCTACCCAAACCTTGTTCTTACAAGTACTAATTTGGTCTGGGGTGCTGTTATGGCAGGGGATAATACTCTCTACGGTCAAGAGAATCTTCTCGGTCAGACGTGGAAATTCACCTTGGGTAGTACGGCAAATCCCACGCCTATACCCGGTGGCTCCATCGCCAACTTACAAGGAGACGGCGCGAGGTGCATTGATGCAAAGACTGTTTTCCCACCGTTCACCTGTGATGGGAAAGCGTATGTGATGTCGACCCTAGTTGGCAACACTCTTACATCGGTTAATCTGAACGACGGCAGCCGCTCTACCGTCTCCAATAATATTGGATCGGGTGGTGCAATTGATGGTATCGGATATAATACGCTTGACAATTATATCTACGGTGTTACTGATCAAGGCCTTGTCACTGGGGTTGTTAACACCGTCCTTGGCGGCGCTCAGTCCCAGGTTATTCGTATTGCCTCAGATGGGCAGTATCAGCCTATATCTGTCACTGTTCCTTCAAACACCATCACCATGGGCGATGTCGATGACCAGGGACGCCTTTGGCTTTCTGAAAGTGGCAAGAGATGGTGGTGTATTGATGTCAACCCGACCTCACCTACGGTCAACAAGATGATTGCCAATGGCACATCATCTACTGATGTCATTTCTGGCGTGGGTGACTGGGCATTCGTACCAGGTGGCGGCGATTATCTCTATGCGGTTCAGGCCTCGATTATTGAATCAGGCCTAATGCGCACAAACATTGTTCGCTGGTCTCGTACAACACGGACTTGGGAGCGATACCAGTCATACCCTAACCTTGTACTTACAAGCCTCAATCTCGTCTGGGGCGCAGTTTGGGCAGGTCCAGGTGGCACTTTATACGCACAAGAGGACCTCCTTGGTCAGACATGGAAGTTCACCCTAGGAAGCAGTGCTAATCCTGTCTCCATCCCAGGCGGTTCTATTGCCAACTTGAAGGGAGATGGTGCAAGATGTATCGGACTGGATCCTTCGACCACTATTCAGCAACAGACCAGCACTTCTCAGCAATTGCCCAGCATTACCGTTACCTCAACAGTCACGGTCCCACAGCTGACACAGGTGGTCACCTCTCTCGCGCTCCCAGGTATTTCGGGCGGTCCGGCTACCTTGCTTGTGCAGGTGCCCCCTAAATCTACAGTAACTACAACACAGACGATCAACACTATAACCCGTGCTACTACAACCTCAATAGCTGCTGCAGATCCAAACAGTCCTGATACAGTTCTCATTCAATATCCCCCTAAGTCAACGGTGACAACAACACAAACAGTTAGCACTATCACTCGTGCCACTACGGTCTCGATGAACGCCGCAGACCCGAATAGTCCTAATACGGTCCTAATTCAGTACCCGCCTAGGTCTACGATCACAACAACACAGACGGGAGTTAGCTCTATTACCCGTGCTACTACAACCTCAATAACTGCTGCAGACCCAAACAGTCCTGATACAGTCCTCATTCAATATCCCCCTAAGTCCACGGTCACAACAACACAAACAGTTAGCACTATCACTCGTGCCACTACGGTCTCAATGACAGCCTCGGACCCGGGTGCTCCTGACACAGTTCTAATCCAGTTCCCCACTCCTTATAATGTTACCATCACCACAGCCGGTCCTACAACTCTGACTGCCACATCCACTACGTACTCACCGCCCGGCAAGGCTGGGGATCCTGGTACCGTTATCGTTCAACGGCCACCCGTCACAGTCACTACAGCTGATTCCAGTGCTTACACCACTTACAACCCTCCTGGCGCCAGCGGCGATGCTGGCACTGTGATAATTGCAACTACAACTAGGCCTGTTGCTCCGGCCTACACCAGTGCCGGTCCTCAATTCAGTTGCGACGTCTATGGTTATCTCATGCAGAAGACTGCCCTTTACCGTGTTGAGATTAGCACTGGTAAAACAACCCTCATCAAGAGTACTGTCGGTGGTGGTGGTTGGATCAACGGTATTGGTTACAACCGTTTCGACGACTACATCTACGGTATGTACATGGACAACACCGGTACCCAACTCATTCGCATCGGCGGCGATGGTACTTCCACCTTGCTCCCCGCCCGTACCAGTGACCGCTCCGTCAACATGGGTGATATCGACAACCAAGGTCACTTCTGGATCTCGAACAACGGAGGCGCATGGTGGGTTATCGATGTCATGCCTGGTTCTGCCAAGTATGGCCAGATCATCATGAGCGGTACCGCTACAACCTCCCTCAAGGCTGCCGACTGGGCCTTTGTCCCAGGAGGAGGCGACTTCATGTATTCCGTCATGTACAACAGCGATGGCTCAGCGTCCACTCTATGCCGTTTCAGTCGTACCTCATACACATGGCAGACAATGAAGTCATTTGGATATATCACTGGTGACAACATCTGGGGAGCCCTCTACGCCGCTGCTGACGGTTCCCTCTACGGTTCAGAGAACTCCAGTGGAAACATTTACCAATTCCCCATCGCACCAACGATCGGCACCCCCAAGTTCGTCTCAACAGGCCCAGTATCCTCATGGAACGACGGTGCCAGGTGTATCGACAGTCAAAATCTCCCCAAGTAATAAGACATCGAATCTTGTTACTTTTTCTATGTATACCCATCACAGTCAGACGCTTCCTGTCTAAGACTAAAAGGGATTTTACCCTTACATCCTCTATTTTCCTATGTCCCCGACAGTCAAGCACTCTCGCGTCAAGAACACGAGTGTTATGGCACTGATTTCTTTTCCTATGTATAGCGACAGTCAGACTCTCGGAGTATATAAATGAGAGGGTCTTGACCCTGAGTCCTTTCCTATGTCTGTATATCTTGTATAATTAGTTTGTTTCCATCGAGATTGTCATAATGTTTTTGTACAGAAATTGATCACATATGTTTTGTTTAACTTTCCACTCATTACCGAGTGACTCATGCCTTATATGTCCATTGCGTGCTGTGTTTCACCTCAAGTAAAGAGTCATGCCACATACACTCAATCCCTATGCTTACCTTCGCTGAGCTTGGTACTATGCCTCGACCTTCCCTTAAGACAATCAATGTACTCATTAAAGACTCGTTGCATGCCAGAAGGGCACAAATAGTTTCTACTGAACTAAGTCTTCTCCAAAATTGATCAGCCACATTCTCTATCGACGCATGTCACTTCCAACGCTGATGCGCGTCGTAGCTTTGGCCATCCATATGACTCGATGTCAGGCACTGAGCAAACCAAGGAGTCTACGCCTACAGCCAGTCATTTTAAGGCCTAAAACCGCCCCCGTGTCGCTTAACTCGTCTTGTCGACATTATAGTGACAGTTCATCCGGTATTCGCGAAGAGTTTGAACTAATATCTAGGAGATCAGCCAGCAAGCCCAACATACAGTTAATCTAATCTCACAATTCCCAGAAGCTCTCTAATTATTTACTGTAGCTCAATCTCCTTTCCTGCATTTTCTTTCTAGAAACCAGATTGGCTGAGAATATGAAAGCTGCTAACTTCACATTTAGAGTAAAGCTAAAGAAGTCAGACTGACAAAAGGCATTCCCTCAAGACTGGCATGACTTCACTTAGCATCTCTAAAGAATAAAGGGACGGTACATTGCATGCACTTCTCGCATATTGCACAATCTCCCACATCGTTAATCAGCCAAAACAGCCTGGAATCTAGTCTTGTGCAAAGTTTTTGAAGTGCCTGGAGAAACACTCGATTGTTCACAAAGCACACAATAAATTCATCATGTTGGCAATTCGTGCCCCATGGCTTCCCACTGACGTATCTCTTTTCCGTCGTTGAACATATCTATGGAGTTTTCACATAGAGGAGTTTCATCAAGACTGTCGACAGCTCGGTGAGGTCAATGATATCTGGTATGGACATTCCCCCAGAGATTACATATATGATATTAGAAATGATGAGGAGATGATTTGCCTCGGGCTCTTGAATCCAGCTTAGACAGAATCTATAGTGCTCTACATTTCTTCTGATAGATGTGGACGTCTATATCGTACTCCTTCATTTTTGGTATTCTACCATGTAAAGCTCGGGTTGAGTACGAGTGGTTTAGACACTCAGCAGAGAAGGGTTGAGAATCCTTTATTGACGTATGTGGCATGTCCAATCTCAACCGGACCAAGTCATGACTGGTTCTTTACTGTCTATTTCAAACCACCCTTTGGACTATCCCGTGTCATGAAGACCAATACCTATCCTCGGCGTTACCTTGAGCTATTTGACGAAACCCGCCACGTTCGACATTGTGTCAAGCATGGATGACGACCAGACAATGTGTGCGTCTAGGATATTTCGTATTCCTATCAATAGAGCTATGAGTCACCGAGGAGATGCTGTCCGTGCTTTTCTCTCACCTTGTACCGGTACATGACGAATGCTTTTCAAATATGGTGGTTTGTCACTATCTCGATAACGCAACCCGACAACATATCTCCCCCTGATAGGAGTAGGATCCGAACTTTCCCATTGAAATTTGACAAGTGTCTTTATCTAGGACGAGAAGTATTGGCGCAGAAAATGTTGGCTTGACTCTTATGCTTGTCCCCATCGGCCACGCAACGTTTCCAGTAGCGGCTGTATCATGCTCCCTGTCAAATCAGCAAGCTATCGCCTTGCCAAATTGCTAGTTCGTTGCCTGAGATGCATCCACTTTAGTCATACCATCAGCCATTATCGAAGGGTCCTTTCTCTAACCCGCCACAAGATTGGAATCGTCAACAGTATCTCGCTCTTGGGCAGGCAGGGGATGGTTGAAACTTGGGCTCCATATGGCATGGCGCAGGGAAGAAACGTCCAGTATCAATTGTGGAATGGTATAAGCTGACTTATTGTTTTCAACTGTTGATGCCCTCAAGCCAGGTTGTTTGAACCCCTGAGGATAGCTACCTCCACACGTCAAATCTTCAAAACAACATGCTGAGACACTTCAAACTCTGTGTAGGTAGGAGCTGTAGCTCCGAGAATATTCAAGGACCCGCCCTTGATGTATGTGACGATGTCGAAAAGGCGAGTAGAGGTTAAGAATTTTGCGAACTTTGACGTCGAAAAGCTGACCTTGTGGAGTACTGGAACGATGAAATGGATATTGGATAAGATATCGCGGCTCAGCAACTGAACATAAAGAGAAAGGCGAGTAACGTTGCATGTACGCACGCATGTATATTCCTATTCAAGAATCGATGCTGCATGCGAGCATGCACATAAAGTAATGCTGACCGGCTCTATACTCATAATGGGATGGTCGGCAGTTGAAGACGGATAGTTGGGCTGAGCATTGGATCCAGTAGGGGCCATATGATAATAAAATGTTGACTGGTTGGTTGGCATGGTTGAATCTGAAAACACTCGAGCTAAGGCTAAGTTTGAAGCACAGTATATACAGTAAGTACGTAATTGGTCACGGTCTTGATGTTATTTGATGAACTGTTGAAGGCTATCGCTTGAGAAGTCTAGAATCTTCATATGCATAGAATCTTCTGGTAAGCAGGGGATTTGACAATTATGACGTCAATGAGGCAACTCAGGATTATCACCAAAATTAATTGCCGGTGACACCTCGGTAAATAACATTGAAACACAGTGTGAGTACTGACATAAATAATCCTTTGCAAAATCCATGTACCGGGACTTCCCTGCTACGACGCGATTGTGATTTTTTCTTGAACAAAAAAATCTTTTTTATTTCTGGCCAGTGAATAAAACAACCCCCACGAACCGGAGCATCCTCCGGTTTATTTATTGCTGTGCTTGATTGGAGCCAGATGTTGCGGAGGAAACTCTCCGCCTGGAGCAAAGACCCTGAGATCTAATTCTCCCAAATTCTCCATGTTATGCAATCCTACGGGGTTCGCAAATCGCGTCCATAGCTAACGAATATGCATCATTCACTAGGGCAATGATAATTCCCCATCCATCTCAACAACGTTATGATCCGCGCCGGAAAACCCTCTCCGAGTTGACTTGGCTTAACTTGACTTGACCACTGAGGCCACCTTGGAGCCCGTTCATTGACAGGGGTGAGCCTTATCCAAACACGACTTATATAACCAATTGACCAGTGGTATTCCTGGGACGGACACTTCCGATGGTGTCCAAATACTCACCGCTCACGTCCATTTTACTTGATTTGTTTAGCGGGTAGACTAAGTAATCGTCTGATGGCCCCATCTGTCATTGTGAAGTACTGTAAGAGCCAAAGTTGACCCCATTAACTCGAATACGAACCATCTGGGGCAAAAACAACGACTGGTAGCCGTTTCATCTCGAGATCGATTGCAGGGATCTTGGCCTCGTACGTGCTATACTCCGCGTTGTATCCGTTGTGTACGGATACAATGGCTGGAAATGCAATTTACAAGCCCACAGCGAATGCCCATCATGCATCCGGCAGCTGAGAGTGGCACTTCGTTGGGCTTCAGATGCATGGGTGTGACATGGCAAACAAACGGCGATGGCTTCGATTGTTGCTTTATCTTGAGCTCGCGCCCGTCCTTAAGATTTTGACCCAATTGAGTTTTGCTAGGGCTTTGTGAGCACGTCACACCTACTTACTAACGTACGCTGCAGCATGCCTAGGAGGTTCACCACTGCCGAGCCGAACCGGCACAATAAGACACGTGCGACTACCCGTGTTGTTCTTCCAGGTCAACGAGGCTGTTCCAATATTGTGCGACTTTCTCGATCCTCCTGGAAATAGTCTTTCTCGCAATCTGTGGCTGACATTGTTAGGCAATACAGCTGTATAGAGTCAGGTCTCTGACGATCTCGACCTCGTTCTCGACTCAGTGACGGGACCAGGGTATCGGTACCCGACTTGCCAAGGTGACTATTATGTACAAATCTCCCTAAAAACTGTTTCTCGACAGGGGTTAGCACATAAAGACCATACATACACAAGAGTAGCTCAATTAGTGGCCGTATTGAAGATTCGGAAACTTTATCTCTAGTCTGGTCCCTCAATCAAAGGAGAGTCTGTCGTGGTACAGGACCCTGTCACCGTACCTGACCTGTGGCGCAGCTCTTTTGAACAAGGTTGTCAAGTAAGTCAGAATACACTGTGCCGCAAAAACATTTTCTTCTTGTTTAGTTGGGGTACCTCAACCTGTATGGATTAGTCTGAGCTGAATTGGAGGGCAACTTGGCCCCGTTGAATTGATGAGTACTTTGCAGTCAGCCAGTCAGGTTCGAGACATGACGGGACGCCGTTCGATCTGCCGCAACAATTCTCCATTTGCGATCGTGGGTCCCGAGATCGTGGACCACACCCACGAGGACCCTGGCGGTCGTAGCGTCGGGATCCTTTATTTCAGGTCGTCCCCGAAGCAAATCATTTCGCTGAACTGTGACTGTTGGTTGTCCATTTCATCGTGATCTCATCAAGCCTGTCGAGCCAAGCCGTCAGTATAACCACTAGTCAGCGGCGCCATCCCATATTCTGACCGATATCAACGATTAGCATACTGCGCTCGGAATCTTTGAGACTCTAAACCATTAAATTTTTCACTTTTCTGGAGACGCTTTGCAAATCTCTCTTTGTGCGAGTCAATGTCGCAAGAAATTGGCGAGCCGAGTCGGAAAGACTTGCTTGTTCCTTCGAGGCCGATCAACTGTGGCTCCGATTAAAGTTGTTGGCTGACGTTGGCGTGTCAGGTCATTATTGATACCATGTTACTGCTGTCATCAAGAGACAGTAAGAGTATTATGGATGGACAGACATGCAGATGGGATACCGTCATGTAAGTAGGCAGGTACTGTACTGTTCTGCACTGTAAAGCACCAGCTTTCGAGATGCTTCCTGAAGGAACTGGTTCTCTCTTTCTCTGCATGGGATAAAAAAAAGCGGGCCCGTGTGCCTATATCAAACAGTACGTTTTGCAAGCGCTGCATTACAGACCCCGCCTGTCATGCGGGTCGAGGAGCAAATGCTCCGGCTCCGGGACTCCCTCATCAGACAAGCGTAAGAGTAAGGTGGTGTTTTCCACCAAAGGTGCTCATCGGACGCACAGGATTTTAACATCACTTCCCTCAAAATGCCTCGCCGTCGCATGCTTTTGTTCCCTTTTCTATTCCGTCCATGTACCACCATCAGTACGGCACCATCCTCGAGAGTCGTCATGTCCCTCTTTTGCCACGACTCTTCCAGGTAACGTCGCCCGGGGCCGAGACAACCAGCCTGACGTGGACTCGTCTTTTTACCTTCTAAGTTCCCGCTGGGTCCCTGTAACCCCCCTTCTGAAGCCCCCTGGCTACCGGGACATACTGGACACACTGGACATACTAAGCCTCGGTGGCAACTGGCCACCACGTCTGTAGTCTGTTAAACAGGACTTCTGTTTCGACGCCACACTCTTTATATCAGTTCTCTGTTGACCTTGAACGAAATTCTGTTTCACGACGACTACCATTCCATCCACGATTGCCATCTCCCGCCTATGAGAATTGTCAGCTTGCATTTTCTTCCCTCTACCTGTACGCCATTCTTCCACGTCATTGTCCATGTCGTTGGTGCAGGTCTACCCTTTCTCAATCGACGGCTCGATCATCACCTATTCGAAATCTAAGGACAAAGCTCGAGCTCACAGATAAATGTGCACGCAGCATTCGGCTGCGTGCCACGTCTGCGGGAAAGAGTATCTCGTCTATGTCGAATTTTGTCAATTATTCCGTCCGCCATTACTTGTATGTCCACAAGGCGTCATATTTCTCCGGACTATGATGCGAGATGGGCAGTGCCCAAGTCCAGTCTGTCCAAATAGTTTGAGGGGAGGTTGTCGAATTATGTGATACGTTTGCTATCCAGAAGAGACAAAGGGTGGTGACCAAAACCCCCTATTTTCGAATCACGGCCAATTCGACCATTCTCTTAGAGTTTCTGCTCGGGTACTTCAACCTCAACGACCTGATCGACACCTTTATACTCCGGAACTTCAAAGTCAAATTTCTTGGCAATGGACGGAGTTACAAATCTATCTTCAGGGTTAGTTATCTCGAGCCGACCCTTACGACACCAGTACGTACCGTCCTCCAATGAAGTGTCGACCTTTGAAGTGCTTCACTAGTGGCTTTGGCGCTGTCAGGCTAATGAGTGCCGTAGGCATGAAGGAGCTACCGAGCCCAGACTTTGGCGGACCATCTTCGATATCCCATGATGATGGAGCATCGACCGATGTGACCGGCAATTTAGTGTCTTGCAGTGCTTGAATCACTGCAGGAAATGGTTCTCGAACTTCTCCTGAAAAACTAAATCCTAGTTGAAGGGTCAGACGATTCTGCTGTCAAGCGAGTACAACATACCGAAAATCGCATCGACAACATGATCTGTCGATTTCAGCGCCGAGGGAAAATCGTCGATGAAAGGAACCTCAAGATCTTCGAGTTGTTTGGCAAGTCGCTGGGAATAAGGTCAGCGACAGTTCAGCTTTCAAGCATGGAAAACGAGGAGAAAGACGAGGAAAAAGCTGGTTACATCGATTGAACGATATACCAGTTATTGCTATTCGACCGTTACCGCAGGAGTGGTAGAAAACAACCGACAAAGGAATCACAAAAACAATAAAACAATGAAATTGTAAAATTCTCGGTATACAATGATACTATACAATATCATACATGGTGAAATGGTGAAGAATCACATGAAAACAACAACTTACCTGATACAGGTCGTTTTTACTTCTTTTGGGGTAGAACACAGTCGGGCTGTAACCGTACTGTCGAAGATGACGAGCAGCCACGAGTCCATCACCACCTGAAACTATCCAGTTACTTGCATCGAGGAGCTAGTGAAAGAGGCATACCGTTGTTTCCAGGTCCACAAGCAACGAGAATTCTGCGACCATTTTCAAGGGGCTGGAGGCGGTACACTAGTGATATTAGCAGGCTGAGTGTCGTGAAATACAGTCGTAGGCCACTGTAGGCCATGCAATGCAACACAAAATGATACAGAAGCTTCGAAGGCTCCTGTAAGACGTATCCGAATTGTTGAGCAACTTACCGGCTTGAGAAACTGCAAGACCAGCGAGCTCCATGAGCTGGTCAAGTGAGAATGCACCAGTGCTCATAAGTTCCTGATCAAGAGCAGCAGCAGCTTTGGCTCCGAGTGTCTGGAGCAGTCAGTAACTGAGCTATAAGGATAGCTTTCATCGCTTACTCTAATCGCCATTGTGTGTTTTGAATCTTTTGTTCTGCCTAGTTTTCGAGAGGATTTCGTTAGAATCGTAACAACAATGGATCACAGTAGTAATTCTGATGATGTGAAAATCAAGCAGCCTCTGTATGTCGTCAGTGAGTAAATGTTGGAAGATCCAGGGACTGACATCACTCAGCAGGGTGCTCCTTCGGCCGTTGGATAGCACAGCCACATCACTGTTGTGATCCACCTCAGCAGCAGCCACACCGGCGAAACTAGACACCGATTCCGATTTCGAAAATGTCCCAACCTTCAAAGCAGTAGCATCTACCCAGGCGATTGTTATAACCGTGATCGTCAAGTCTCCCCATATCGCCGTCATGGTTGTCAAAATCCGTCTCGCCCGCTTCGGGCGTCGAAACCAGCCCTTTTACAACATCGTTGTTGCCCACGCTCGGTGCGCTTAACCCGTCGACTCGTGGCCCGAATTGAACGCACACCACTAACAAACTTGTCTAGAACGGCTCGTAACTCCAAGCCGCTCGAAGTCATCGGCACATATGACCCGATTCCCAAGGCCGACCCTTACGACAATTCTGGAAAACTTCACAAGGATATCCAACTCGATCGTGCGCGCGTGATGTACTGGGTCGGTGTTGGTGCACAGCCTACGGATACGGCATGGCGATTACTCTCCATGATTGGCATTCTACCAAAGAAGCAGTTCGGTCCCAAGAAGGACGAGTTAAAAGGTGTTTTGGACAAGAACGAAGTCCAGATTCGATAAAAAAGCAAGAAAGGTCCGGAAGGCTGTATGATAATGTATAAAAAGACATTTCGAGGCGTTGGTTCGGGGATCGATATCACCCGATTTGAATGAGCCAGCAAAAATCGAGAGCAGGCAGGACCAACACAGACGATCACCGGGGATCTTTGGCAGGTGATAAAGGCCCATGCCGCTTTCAAGAGGAGACTGTAATATATACTTATGCTGGAAACGGCTTGATTCACCACAGCCAAGTCATTTGTCTCTATTACTATTTGTATTGAAGCGCTACCCAATACCATGTCTAAACACATTTAAAGCTGTCTATGGAATATGAGTCGCTAAATAAGAAAACCCAACACATACCCTCGTCTTTGCAACGCCTTTATCCAACATATGTCATCCCGATAAGGTCGTGAGAGAAAATAAAATAAAACATTTTAATGAGTGACAGCAAAGAAAATGTTAAGCGCGAGACACACAGACATGATAACAGCTCCATAGATAGCGAGAGCAAGTGCCATTCTGCGTAGATGGTGGTGTTCAATGTGTTCGAGATCCCAGCGCCACTTGCGTCGCCATCGCCATGAGTTTCGGTTGCTGCGGGTGCTGGCATTGCTAGCGACGCTGACGCCGCTGCGAACACTAGTTGTGCTCTGAGCTAGAGCAGCAGATTCTTCTACATCGGAAGTGGAAGAGTCTTCGTCAATATCATCGTCTTCCTTGACCAATCGTTGATGATAAGTACTGTCCGGGTTACTGATCTTATAGTAGAAGAGGCCGGGAAGGATGAAACTGATAGAAGTTGATCCGGTGCTGCCAACAAAGGCCAGGACGCGATCAAGACTGGTGACCGAGAGAGCAGTCATGTAGGCGAAAGTAAGAATAAAGGTGGTAATGACTGCGAACCGAAGATCAGACATAGGAGCAGTGCTCCCGTGATCACCAGGTGGAGATACAGGTAGCAGTGGTGTCGCAGTTCGGCCATTGTTAGATGAGTTACGGTTTGGTCGCCACTTCAGAACAGCATCCAAAGAAGCTCGGCAAGGATGCACCTGCAAAGGAACCGAGAAAGTAACAAGGACGACAATGGCTGCCTTGCCAATTGTCGAAGCAGCTCCAGTCGGGTCTATTCTTGTTAGTTACGTTTGATCATCGCCAAACCAAAACGGGAAAACCTACACATCGACACGATGTTGCCAACAACGGCATTGCCAAAGGTAAGGTAGCCAGAAATAGCCACAACAATATAAATGGAGGAAGCAGATCCAATGCTGGTAACAACGACTCCGACAACACTTCTGGGAGAATTGTCTTTCAATTCGTTCAGAATGGAGAACATCTAAATAGGTCAGCAGAGTTCAATGGCTAATTTCAGTTTACATACGTTTTGATGGCAAGTGTAGGCAAAGACCACGACAGGTAGAGCGCTCAGTGTCTCGATCGCTCCACCCCATTGGATTACTCTTATGCTTCCCGGGTCAGCATGCTTATCAGATGCAAAGTGATAAATCACCAAGACAATCAAATATCCGATAGATACCAACGCAACAATACTGGTGTACTTTAGTGAATCCAACCTCCGCAAGAAGCTGAGAGGGATAATAATGAGCATAAACGCAGTGATCCAAAAGTTGCGATCAACCAGATACGGAGCGCTATTAGCATTGCTCAAGAAGCCCAACACCACACCAGGCATGAGATCCCCGATGATGATCATGTATGATACACCGACTCCAAAACACTTGATCGCGATTGCAGCATCGAAGATAACGGCGGCGTTGGGGTATGTAATTTGCGACAGGGAAAAGAAGGAGGCTGTTCCTCGTTCGAGATATCGAGCGCATCGAGACTGGAGATAAAGACCGAAAGCAGCGGTCAATCCAGACCACACAATAAGGATGACGCCGAGCATGATTCCCATGTGGGACATAACAGAGGGCATGGCAAGAGTGCCAGCTCCAACAACTTGACAGTCCGTGTTAGCATCATGTCGGTCGGTTCAGTGACATTGAACGTACTTGTGTTTAGCAGATTTACGACACTGCTGATCGTGGTGGCTTGGCCGCCATGGCCGCCATCCTTATGACCGCGACGTCGAGGTCTGGGGAGTCTGTTGTGAGCGATGATAATCACCATGGCCGGTGTCGGCGGGTCTCCTCACCTTGACATGTCGCCGGCACTTCTTGTTGTAGAAGCGTTTCCATCAGATATGGTAGAGTAGTTGGTCATTAACACGACAAAGGAATATGGAGTGTCGTCGATTGTTCGGCGCGATCGCAATGGGCGGAGCTAGTTGTAAGGTTTTCGATGATTGTTTTGCAGGTAGACAAGTTGCTATGAGTGTGTTGTCGCAAGTCAAACTGCAGTTATGCAACTTCGTTATCGCTGCGTTCCTCGGGATTCAAATCCGATAAGTTGCTGACTAGGCACGGGGGCGGGAAGTCGGAAGTTGGTAGGCTGGACAGGCCTAGACCAAATTGCGTCAGTCAATCGGGTCAGTGAGTGCTTGCACTTCCACCGTCCCACGGCACAAAGGCCCCTGACAGACAGACAAGAGGTTTAACACTCGGATCACAACAGGCCAAGTCACGAGCCAAGTGCCAACGAGGCTGTTGTGGATGAATTAGATGCAGGAGGAAGAAGAAACAGTCAGGAGATGGTTTAGTACGATTTCCTGACACAGACACAGTCGGCTCCTGCCACGATCCTTGGAAATCAAAACAACGGGGGAGCTACTACTACTGGAGAGGAGATGTTGTGCCGAACCCGTATAGCCAATCGTTGTGCGCCAAGGAGATGAGATGGCCAATCAGGGTGGTTTTTAGACAAGCCATGATCCTGATCTGGGGAACTGCTTCAGGGCTTCAGGGGATAGAGAGATGTTCTTCTGCAGCACTTTATGTTCTCATGATGGCCATGATTTGTCTGTTCATAATATAGTATCATTATTACTGAAAGTATATTTCAATTAACCATGAAAGTTCATTCATTTATTCATTCAACTAGCAAACTATTCCTAAATTACCCAACTTTACAGCAAATACCATGGTCCTGCAGGTCTCACAATTTCATGACATCCTCCTGACCCCCCACTTTCGCCCTTGACCGCATCCACTCCATCATTCAAACCAATACCTTACTTACCGTACCTTACTTTGAGGTCCCGCGCTTGTGCCGCGCGCTCGCTGTCACGATGGCCACCACTATGAACGAGACGACCCTTTCTACGCTTGACCTACTGGAGTCGCGACTCCTGCGTGTCGAGCATCTTCTTTATGGCCAGTCCCAATCACCAGCGCTGGCTCAGGATCGGTCAGCGACTGATCAGATCGGCCAACTCGAGCGGCGCTTCTCCAAGCTCCTATACGACTTTCGCGACTATCATGAACTTATAAAAATTTGTATGTGTTATTAAATCTTGTTGTTTAAATCGGTGCTTACCTGTCCCTTACAGATCGAGCCAATCCTGATTTCTTCCATGCACCCGAGCCATCAGAACCACCATCACAACTCGACATCGATGCCCTTCAATCCATTGTTCTTGCCTCGGCTTCAGCTTTCCCTACCACTTTATCATCCCTTACCGCGATCAAGGATAGTCCTATTCCCGACCCGGCGGACAGTGCAGCCCTTGTAGCTTTGCAAGATCGAATGAAGGCGATCGAGGCGACGCAAATTGCACAAGCTGCTGAGATAGCAGACCTCCGACCGCGAAGCGAGACGGCCGTGCGAGCCTGGTACGAAACAGGAGTTCTGACCAACTCCAAGGCGATGGCAGATCTAGAGTCTCGCGTGGAATTTGTCGAACGGCAGGTACGCAGGGCAGAGCGGGAGCAGGAGGCTGAAGATGAGTTATGAAGACATATTTGAAGATACCCCAGATTAGACATTGCTTAACAAGGGTCGTTTGACATCTTATTATATAGAACTAAGGACTTGCTCGTAACGAGATTACGTAGACAAACATCTTGATAAATGACATATCCACTCACTGAAAGGACCATGCGCGTTTCCAACTTACTCATGATGGTCGGGGTCTGATGTAGGTATTGTTTGCTAGACAAGCTACATCCATGGCATGTTTCTAATCAAAACATTATCACGACCAGCCAAGACAATATTGATGATTTTGAACATCGACAGTAATTATTATAATAATCTAATATTTAATTTACGCTACGAACGACCTCCTCTATTAATGGAGGGTTTATGAAGTACTGATTCAAGCATTCCTAACTTCTAACTCCCAGTTCCCGTTTTTCACCAACCCGAGCTGAGTAACCTGCCGGTGGATAACTTCACGATGCCCATATAATCGAACTAAGGACCAAATGTTTTTAAGCGATTCTTCTTGTA
Organism: Fusarium venenatum; assembly: GCF_020744135.1. Classification (NCBI taxonomy): domain Eukaryota; kingdom Fungi; phylum Ascomycota; class Sordariomycetes; order Hypocreales; family Nectriaceae; genus Fusarium; species Fusarium venenatum. The sequence continues at coordinate 6,589,184 of NW_027072131.1, forward strand.
CGGTCTAGTCAGTCGGACTTGTCAATCTTTCTAGTTGATCTCCAGGACACTGCGTGTTCAATTCCATATCGGAGCGAAGAGGATCACTCTTCATTTCTTCAGCAAGAAACAGTACTTTATGTGTAGTCTCTTTTTCTTTTCGTTTTCCTCCCTATCTAGTGGGGGCAGGAAAGTCGACCTCCTTAGCCTTAGGGTACAAAAACAAATAGCCTAAGAACTATAGTCTAAGAAGCATACGCTGACCTACTGGTTTCGTCTCTTATGCTTCTGGCGGTCAACTTTTCTGGTACCCTGATGTCTACTACATTTTGTTTCTTTCCATCTTCTCTCACAGTATGTTATCTCCACCGGTTCGTCCTGACTGTACTTGTTAGGGTATGCCGGGTTTCAGACTATCAGAGAAGCAAGGTCAATGAATAGTGTTCGTTTACATCAACCTTCTCTGTGTGCTTCATGATAGCCCGCTGACCATTACATCTTTCACATTACAAATCTTGAGGGCTGTTTGTCATGCCGTTCATTGTAGTAGCTGTATGAGGACTGTTTCGGAAATCAAGATGCCGGCTTGGTTTCAGACCCAGCATGTGTTTACTTCGCCAGAAACCTAGTCTCATGTGTGTTTGAACTCTTGGATAGAAACAAACATCTATTGGAGTAGTGAAGAAGAGTCTTCAATGGTTTCGTATTACGTAGAGGTGGTGTTGCCCCGGAAGTGATTTGATCCATGTTTCAACTACGTCTCGGCTGGTTCATCGTAAGAAGTCGGGTCAATTGCGCATGAGATAAATACTGGCTGAGATACGAAGCAAATACAGGTAGATAGGATTGATGTCAGTAATGATATTCTGTACTATGATGTTATAGTTGCAAAGCCAGGGCTCGAACTATCAAGAGTTTGAGGTGGCCCAAACAGGTATGAATAGATACTATTAGGAAACAGAAAGACATTATCTAAGCACGAGTACGATACCTTTGTATTTATTATAATGTTCTTCAAACTGTTCCTCCCTGATATACCCCAGATGCTCTATACTTTGTTAATATTGATTGTTTTATCAAGTACCTAGAACTGAGCAAGGCGGTGTATGAAATCCTGCGTGAATATAAAACCTCGAGTTCTTTATTACATGCACATACTAAATATTTCCCTACATGGCATCACTCAACTTATGTTAAGTATTGAAGAATGACCATTTTCTTCTCCATGGCAGTGAGTATAATAGTTCTTGATATAATCTAGATATATTCAACTTTGAATTGATACATGAACACACCACGCTAACTGCGTAGTCCAGTTTCATTGCAGGTCACAATGGCAACCATCATAGTCGAACGAACACCATAAACAACCGCCCAAACACTATACAGAGTCCGCTGCATAGTTCTGTTTCTCCAAAACTGCAAAACTGCAAAACATCACTTATAGAGGTCCAAGCAAAAGCTGTTGCGATCAGCTTGGACTTTGCTTCGCTAGCCTCGTGGGACTCTAATGATCAGCGACGCACCAGCAACCGTTGGAACAAGGTCCGAAGCCCAAGCTTTTTTCCTGTTGATGGGGCATTCTCCACAAGCAATGCTGCACTGTCAGTGTCAGTGTGTCAATTCAAGACCGAAGCGATCAGCCGAATGGCGCAGTCGATCTTTTGGGAGCAAAGACAAAGCCACGCGTCGATGAGAAAGGACTGACTTTCGTATATACGTACCATGGCAGTGGTGATCAAGATCGGGCTAAATTAAAATGGTAGCTTTGCGATTCGCTATTCAGTTTTGACGGCTCCAGGGGTAAGAGACCCGCCCTGAGAACAGGAGAGAGGCGGTTTCAAAGAGAATGGAGGCTTTGGTACAAATAGTTACAGGCTCAGGCAGAAGGAGAAAAGGCACGGACAGTGGCACAAGATGGGATGAAAATGTGTTTCTAGGGCTGTCAGAGCTCAGCGGGTAAAGAGGCAGCCGGTCACAAGTGAGGACCAAGATACGAGCGTACCACTTGAAGTTTTGGACTACTACGGATCAAAGAGTTGCGGTTTGAGATAGTGGCTAATTCTTGGAGAGCGGAATAGAAAATAAGATGCACGCGTATTGTATGACATGTACTCGCACGGATCAATTACTTGGTCGAATTAAGCAGTGTCGATCCAACGGAACCGTTATGAACGATCAGCCGTCGCTGCTGGGGTCTTATGCAAGCAATCGCGAGCGATTTATCAGACAGATCTGAGCCTGGGAGTATTATGATCTCTTTGGATGACAGCCACAAGAGAGTAAAAAGGCTGCTCATGTCTCAAGCTAAAATATCAGGGACCAGCCACTTAATGATGAAAAATGTTTTGAAGGCGCAGTACTCTGTATTACTTGGTAAAATAAACGGGGGGGGCCGTGGCTCTGTGCTTGAGTGGCATCGATGAAACTCCCGCGATGACCTTCGCCCTTGCAGCCAGCCAATCAACTACGTTGGTTTCTGCCCTGGTCAAACCTCAAACAATACGGGGTAAAGAAAAGACATCCACCATTCGGATAGTCAAAGGTGTTTTACAGCCACAGGCTGAATGTCATGCTAGGTATCACGAGTCATAAAAATTCCTATCAAAGGCGCCTCTGTCCGATTTGGCGATATAGGCTGGGCTGGGCGCCAAGCCAAGGTTGGGGTCACCAAGGTATTATCTTGCATTCAAGCGGAATGTACAAGCGGAATTCACATGAGCCATTCTTATGAATGTGCGGTTGATACTGTAGATAAGTTGGAGGGTGTCCATTCTTCATGGCACAGCTTCCGCTGTTCCCTTTTCCTTTCGTCTTATGCTCAAGAAGTCACTGCAACGACCAGACCATACCGTATGTAAGCAACCAACACCAATAAATCACGAGATTTACACACAATATTGAAACGAAACAATTACGAACCATCAAATTCAGCGCCTTTGATCCAATTATACGGACTCGGCTTCTTGAAGACATCCGGCTCTTCCTCTGATAGAAATCCACCCTGTCGCGGCCCCCTTCGACCCTTTGCAGTAAAATCCAATCTATTTTATCGATAGTCGCAAAAGAACAGACGAAGCGCCACATTGTACAGGGGTTACCAGGCGTCATTTGGTTTGCTCAGAGCATCCCGGGTCACCAGGCGCCTTTCATTTCCCCGATCCATAGCTTGTCCTGGATTGCCCTGAACCAAGCAATTACAGTCGCACGCACTTACAGAAGAGTGCAGTTCTTTCGGCTCATCTCTTCTCCTTCTCGACACCTTCAAATCTTCTTCTCATCTTATATCATTGATTGATATATTTGTTTCTTCTCGTAACACATTCACCAAGTACGGGCAATTTCTACTACTGGAACAGGTCTTTGGCTGTGCTTCGATTACCCTGATTCCGTGCTTATCCCGTCTGTCTTACTTGTGACTGTGTCACATAAAATCCGTTACCACCTTACCTTTTTTACCTACAGTCCCTAGATCCGGTTCGGGTACCTTTTTTTACTGGTCTGGTTACCAAAAGGGATCTTACTTTATTCTTATTCGTCCCAGTACTGTGGTGGCTTTTGTTCAGCCCTGAACCGAATTCAACAGCCACTGGTTGTGCTGTGTTACGCTGCATTGTGTTGTTTTTATTGCCAACCGCGCGCATTTCTCGCGAGTTGCACACGGCTGAGCTGTTGTTATTGTTACAATCATCGACAGTTCTCAACCTTACAACTTTTTCAATAGTTGTATTACATTGCAATACACACATATTTTACGCCAAGACCAATCAATCACTTCAACTAATACAGAACAGTATCAAGCATCTTTGAGCTTTCTGTATTCGTTGGAAGGAAACCTACTTCCCCTGCCCTGGTCTTTCACTGGACTAGACTGGGACTGGACTGGACTGGACTGGACCTGCCCCTTGTCTCCGCGTGCCATTTTCCCCCTTCCCACCTGCCGCAGAGAGCACATCCCATCCATCCAATCTGTTCATTCTCTTCCCATCTCAAACCGTTCCATTCAGTTCAATTCAATCATTTCCGCCCTCTCCTTCTTTTCTTTCCCTCCCACTGATCCCAACCGCTCACCAACAGATAATTCTTTTTGTTTTTTATCTTGTCCGAGGGCTTGGATCATTCCACTCATTTTTCTATTCCTTAACTTGATTCCATTATTACTACTGTATTTCTCTATCGACTTGTCGCGACCATCCGCTCGTCTTACGACTACCGAATTCATACAGAAGATCGACACTGCTTCGCTTTACTTCGCACCACAACGAATCGACTCGAACACAGCCTCTTTCTTCACTTTCCAATCGCATTTTCACCGCCGAATGCTCCGGTAGCAATCGAGTCCCTTACAACATCACGTCTGTTTGACAACAACCAATCGGCTGCAACAAAAGAAGCGCTTTCTCCTCTCGCGACCAACCTCAAATCGCCATTCGGGCTGATATCGTTCTTATGCCATCGTACTCTCTCAGCTCTCCCTCGCTTCAGAAAATGGACAACTCAAGAATGTACGGCCAACGCAAGGGAATCCAGATGAGCAATATTCTTGGCGACCCCTTTGCTCTAGCCACGCTATCCATCAGCACGGTGCGTCTCTTCCCTGCACCTCAATACTACTCTATACTAACCCACATCCGTAGCTTGCCTGGTTCATCACTTTTGTTGCCTGCATTATTGGTAGAATACAACAAAACAGTGATGACGATCTTGCTAAGAACGACCCTTTTCCGACATTTGTCTGGTGGAGTTGCATTTACTGCCTATGCCTGATTACTGGCGTCTTTGTTGTGATCGGAAGCGACGCTGTCCATACGTATCATGTCGCTGTTACCGGTTATCTTGCTGCCGGCATCGTCCTGGTTTCGTCCAGTATCAACCAGCTTCTTTACTCTAATAGCGGCGCACGTGAGGCTGCCTCAGCTGGCTTCATTCTGCTAGCCATGGTTATTGTAAGTCCCGCTTCATCTCAAGCCCCAGCGCACACCTAACAATCTGCAGGTAATCTGGACTTTCTACTTTGGATCCAACCCATCTTCAACTCCTCGAGCCTTCCTTGACTCATTCGCCCTCGCAAAAGAGTCCACCACCATCCACCGATCGACGATGAACGCCTACGGTGGCCGCCCCGAGACCTCCAACTCCGTCCAGCCTCCTCAAATGTACACTTCTGCCCAGCTCAACGGCTTCGAGAACCCCTCACCTATCGGTGGTATCGCCGGACCTCGCGGTTCTGCAGTTCCCCAAAGCTATACCAACTCCGGCATGCAACAACAACCACCGCAATCCAAGCCCGGCCTCTCTCCCGGCAACGACGCCGAGGTCGTGCCACCTACCGAATACCCTTATCGAGCAAAGGCCATTTACAGCTACGAAGCTAACCCCGACGACGCCAACGAGATTTCTTTCTCCAAGCATGAGATCTTGGAGGTGTCGGACGTCAGCGGAAGATGGTGGCAGGCACGCAAGGAGAGCGGCGAGACGGGTATTGCACCCAGCAACTACCTCATCCTGTTATGAGCAACGATCCATGTATGGATTCCCTGGGATACCCGTTCGATGAGGCGCGAGATTACGTCCGTCGAACACCGTCAGACCCACGTAGGGGCTGCTCGTTCATTGTTTGTCGCATTTTAACGTTTTTAGAGTCACGACTCGGCGATTTGGTTTCAGCACTGGGATGGGAAATATGTTGGATGGAGTATATTTGGGACGAACAAAACCCCTTGTGTTATAAACCGGATCACGGCGCCTGCAACCAGGCAGTTCTTTCTCACTTTGAATGTCTTCTTTTCTATTGTCCTCAATTATTGTTCTTTGTTTTATCCATTACCCCGAGAATCACGAGACTTGACTCGGCCTATTGTTTAACCCCCGGCTGGCGAAGCAACGACATGGCCGCTGGCAACGTCGAGTCAGCAAGCCCACTACGACAAGGTACAACACGATGCATTGTATATGTAAAGCAGCAGGCGGGCTGAGCTTTGTATGGAAGGTGTTGCATTTGGTTCAAGGTCTGGGTCAGTCAGGTGCAGTTACGAACAGTACCAAGCGAGCTAGCTACAGCGAGAGTGGATCGGAGCATCCCTCTTGACCTAGTAAACATGAAGATTATTAGAATGCGAACCGACTCTTATGTGATATCAGTTGTGAATTTGGGCTAATTTAGGATCTGCACCTGGCGGGGACTATTGGGTCCTTCGCTTGAGGAGTTAAGGTTTTACTCAGGAACGCGTGGCAGATTCGTCAAAAGACGAAAAATGGGGTATCAATAACAGTCCCAAAACTAGCCTTTCCGAGACTAGACAGGCACAGCTCTCGTGTTCAAGCTGGTTCAGCCAGCCATTGGTGTTTTGCGGTTGGCTTTGCCTTGAACTCAAAACACGATGCCTCGGCCTGCGAATTCCGAGCAAATCTTATCATTATCAAGATCGGCATTTGCAATGTCGATGAAGCCGGTACATGCTCGGTGCCGATCTCATCCGGATTGCGCGTCGATCAATGCGATGCGGCTTTTCTGTCTCAGGCATGATGCGTCCTCTCCACTTGGGAAGATCTTTGAGCCGCACAAGTTCAACTATTGCCAGGATGAATTGGGTTGAGGTTGCTTTCCAAATCGGTTAATTCGTTAGGCTCATCGTCCTTCCAATCTTTTCCTGAGCTCTCTCTCCTTTTGCAGCACCTCCAGCTCTAGTCGTTCCACACCGTACCGCAGAGCTTCTTTGCGCTGCCGGACTGCTCTCGCGCGAAGCTTCTCTTCGGTTGTGAGTTTACGACTGCCGGTTTTTTGCTTCTTAGACTTGCCACCGTATTCGTCGTAGTTGTTGTCTGGGCGCGATAATCGGCCCTGCTGCAGTTCTGCGCGGGCTTTGAGGGTCTCGATGCGGCGTTCCTGGCGCTCGATTTGGGAGTCCGCGCGGGAGAGTAGCAGGGCAATATAGGGTCCTATTTCGTCGCGGAGTGATGATTCTGCTGCTGCGAGTGTGGGCTGGGGGATGAGTTCGTAATGCTGAGCTGCGTTAGCACAATAATTTGAGGTATGAGGTAGGCGAGGAGACTTACGCGGACGGTCTTGAGGACATTGACTAGACGTGGGAAATCGGAGACGCCATTATCGAGTGTTTCAACGGACGATTCAAGAAACTTGAGAGATGTGCGTAGTGATGAGACGCAGTCTGAGTAAGTAGAGAGATTGGCGGCAGCCATGATGATAATTGATCGTGGGGTGTCTTTGGTGTTGTCGTCGCGGGGTAAACCAGTGATGAAATATTCCAAGGTTATAGTACAGCTTCCAGTACAGTTCCTTTCCCTATTGAATATAAAAGGCGTGTTAGGGTTCGAGTATGGCAATTATGTACAGAGGTTTATCAGAGATGTCTTGAGTGTTTTGATTCAACCCGATGCGGAGCGCGAAAGATGATAAACAACGGTCGAGTGACGATTGACGCACGGGCCAGTCTGTTAATTGGTCTTCACTACGACTTGTCTGCCGAACTTCCACCGATAACAATTCAACCTCATGCCATGATACATTGCTTTGTCTTGTAAGAATGAGTAAGACTTTAGTTATTCATTCATTTCTACTATAGCCTATCCATTAGTTCTTGGGGGCGAAGAGTCGTATGTTTGTTAATTTCTGATAAAGACGAATAAAGGCGGCTGTAAATGTGAGCTGCTGAGTTTGCAAGTCTAGCTGTATCTACAAACCTTACTAATTTGACAGCATTTTGCAAGTGCAGCAAAAACTTTTGCGCTTCGGGCAATCCACAAGCCTTACAACCTCCCATATAGCTCCGACAAGGTTATCAGTGAGCAAAGCATTGGTCTTATACTAGGTACTTGATGTTTAGATAGTCTGCAAACCGTAACTTAAGCAGTTCTGGGTTAAAGTACAAGCTACTGGGATATTTTAGAAGCGATCTATATGGGAATATACATTGTCTTCAGATGACTGTTGTCATAATACCACTAGACTCTCTAGATTTCTCATTTAATTTTGGCTTTGCAAGCTCTTTGGTAGAAACACAGTTCATAGTACAATTTACCAGATCGCAATCTGGATTGTCTAGCTCTGTAAAGCTACTTGGTTCCTGTCTAAGTGACTGTTCAAAAGATGTTCGATATTTACGTTCTGAAACCCTACGGCATAGAACAGAATCACATGAGTTTGAAATCACGTCTCGGTATTCCGACATCTTCAAACATAGAATATAGAGTCGCTAGGTTCAGGAAAAGGTAAACTTAGTTTTTTTTTCTCGAAAGATGAACATTACGCTGCCACTGAAATCATCTCAATGGTATACGAGTAGAGTCATTTCTGGTTCCAAGGATTGTGAAGTTGTGGTGTTGTCAAATCACCTATTTGAGATTTAGAAACCAACTGTTCGGGCAGTTGCAATGGTTTTGAGTATATTGTTATAGGACTGGAAGTCATTATGTGAAGTTAAAGCCACATTATTCAAAGACAGGAACCTCGATTTGACAGGGTGATCAAGGGCATACCACTAGAGCGGTTACTGGATGGAGACGAAACCAAAAACATATTAAGAATTATGATATCATTTTTATAGAAGCACGTATTTGGCCCGGAGTTCGCCCTTTGCCATGTGGGCTTGACAAAATTTTGGCGATCAAAGCCCTGGCATGAGAAGAACTTGAGGTTCTAGGTCCAAACTATTGTAGTTGACTGGGTGTATCTTATTTCTATTATTAGTGCACCATTCCAATGTGTTCGCGAGACTTGGTTCTCATTACAAATGTTCAAAGGGACCTTCAAGTGGTATTATATCAAGAAGATGGTAGCATAAATCACTCCTCACAGTACGGAACGAGCGATAGTCTTCGAGAGGATCTATAGTAACATTATGATTTATACGAAGAATCACTATAAACGTTTTCCCATCTCAGCCTATAGTGCTTTATTAGATGTTTATTTAAGTTAACAGAGGCTTTAAGTGTCAATGATTGTACATGAAATGACTACGATCGCAAGCATCGTTTGGACGATTACCTCCGCGGGAGAGGGGAGGTATTTTGGGCTCGATTCCTACTCAACACTTTGCAACCGTATTAGAAACTCACGCACATGTTTTTATCTCGGAATCTATTTTCTCGCAGATTTCTCAAATGAATATATTCATACGATCAGCTACGTAACCGATATTACTCGTCTATGGAGGATCTCGCTCTAAAAGTCCTTGTATTGCGTAACAAGAAATTTTTAGATTCTGATTTCAGAATACCTAGTCGGAGAGTGAAAAGGTCGCTATGGATGGACTCGAACCCCAAAATGGCAAAGACGAAGAGCAGGCAGTGGGTGAGAGAGTTTATAAGTGCGGATTTTAGAGTTCTTAGGTTTTGTTAGGAGTATAGGAAGCGTATGCCACTGCATCACTCTTTGTTAAGATATTAACTCTCAATCTAGTTTATAAAGGTATAGAGCAAGGATCAAGTCCACATGCCGGCGCACGTGTTTGATTACCTTCTAGCATCTCTGCAACACTCCATTAGATTTTGAGTCGAAGAAACTTATGTTTTTTCACTCTATATATTCGCGAGTTGGATCCAGCCTGGAATGGTAAACTACCAGTGTTTCGAAATCACCAGCTTTCGTGAAAAGCCATGACTTCTCAGTAGTTTCGGAACATGACCGTCTGATAATGGGAGAAGTTTTGGCTTGACTCACCACAGCAGGTTGTGGTAGACCTTCCTACTTTGAATGATGTGAGTCCTAGTTTCTCCTTTCACAAGTGGTGGCTGAAAAAAGCCCGCTCCATGAGCCTAGCAAGACTTCATCTAGCTCGCCTTTTGTACTGTTGTAAACTCGGTATGAACCCAGGCCTAGTGACACTCACCTAGTAACGAATACGTTTTAAAACCCAATACATATTCATGCAAGCTTGTACTTTCAACACGGTAACTAAAGTAGACTGTCGACTGTGATACTATTTGAATTTGTCAAGGTTTCAACGCCGGCTTTTTCGAATTCATACCCTGACACATTGGTACTCTGGTGAACAATATACGGTCATAGATCAATGCAAATAGCATAAAAAGAACCCCCGTATTTTGGATTTAGATACAACGGTTGTTTGGGCGGAATTGTAACTTTGAATAATTCAAGTAAACACCTACTGTTCCAAAGAGCTTCGACTACCCTGTATCTGTGATCAATCATTCTCAGTCAGGGTATTGTTTCGTTCTACATTGTCCCACTATCGCGTGCCTCCAATGTTATCTCAAGACTTGAAATTGGATCGGTCTTGTAGCTTAATGATTCGTCTTTGTTAAGAAGCAAAACTCCCTTTTTGTCTAAGGGGTAGTTAAGGTTGTTAGTGGAGGTCATGTGACCGTGAAATTGAATGACGAAGGTTCCGGAATCGGTCCCACTAAATTCCAGCTCTGGCTGCTCGCCTTATTGGGGACCTAGGAAAGGCAGGCAGGAGCCTCTTGCGTGAGCCTCGTCACTGAATCGACCAGCTTGGACGACCTAAACCAAACACGTCCCACGATATTTGACCCATTAGCATCAACACCACATATCTCCAATTCTCAAACCCGACTCCCTCAACACCGATACTATCAACAATTACATATCTTGAGGGAAGCAGAACGCGAATAAAGCCACCATGTCTGACGGAGTTTTGAAGCCCGAGAAGGACTTCTCGAAGGAGGTTGATCAGCAGCTCCCTGAAGCTGAGAAGCTGGCTGCGGTGGGTGTTTGAGCTTTGAATTGCCAAGACGAGCTCCAGCTGACATTCTCTACAGTCAAACAACCTCCAAGGCGCCATTGAGAAGCTTGCTGCTCTCGAAAAGCAAACCCGACAAGTACGCACTTGCGTTCTCGATCCTCTTCTCCGCTAATCCAGGACCAGGCCTCCGATCTTGCGTCAACATCACGAGTACTGATCGCAATTGTTACACTATGTAAAAATGCAGGCGACTGGAGTCTTTTGAACGACCAGACCTTGGTCATGTCCAAGAAGCACAGCCAGCTCAAGCAAGCCATCACCAAGATGGTTCAGACCGTCATGGGCTTCCTCGACGACACCCCCGACCTCCAGACCAAGCTCTCCGTCATCGAAACCCTACGAACAGTCACAGAGGGCAAGATCTTTGTTGAAGTCGAGCGAGCTCGTGTCACCAAGATCCTTTCTGATATCAAGAAGAAACAGGGTGACCTCAAGTCCGCCACCGAGATTCTTTGCGAGTTACAAGTCGAGACTTTTGGATCCATGGACCGAAGGGAAAAGACCGAGTTTATTTTGTCCCAGGTTGAGCTATGCATTGAGAGCGAGGATTGGACACAGGCCGCCATTCTTGGACGTAAGATCAGCACCCGATACCTTTCTCGCAAGCCCAAGAAGACAGCCGAGCAGCTTGAGAAGGAGCAAAAGGAGCGAGAGAAGAAGATCGCCCGTGGTGAGGAGGTACCCGAGGAGAAGGAAGACGACACAACCGATCTCAAGCTGCGATACTACGAACAGCAAATCATTCTTGCCAAGCACGAGGAGAAGTACCTCGATGTCTGCAAGCACTACCGCCAGGTTTTGGACACAGAAGCCGTTGAAGAGGATCCAGCCAAGCTTCGCCCCGTATGTCAATCTCTTCTAGCGTCAATAAGGTTTACTAACGTCCATCATAGGTCCTTCAGCGCATCATCTACTTTGTCATCTTAGCTCCCTATGACAATGAGCAGCACGACCTCCTCCACCGAATTCACAAAGACACCCGTAACTCAGAAGTCCCAGCGGAAGCCGAACTTCTGCGGCTTTTTACTGTGCATGAGTTGATGCGATGGCCCGAAACTTCTAAGAGATTTGGACCTCACCTCTGCAGTACTGACGTCTTTGATGTGCAGCCTGGTCAGTCTTCAGACGACAAGGCATACAAGCGATGGCAAGATCTCCGAAAGCGAGTGATCGAGCATAACGTGCGTGTTGTCGCCAAGTACTACACTCGCATCCAGATGGGCCGCCTTACTCAACTACTGGATTTGACGGAGGACGAGACCGAGAAGTACATTAGCGAACTTGTGACCTCTAAGACCGTTTATGCCAAGATTGATCGACCCGCACGAATCGTCAACTTTGCTAAGCCTCGAGATGCTGACGATGTTCTCAACGAATGGAGTCACAACATGAAGAGCCTTCTGGGCCTGCTCGAGAGAATTGATCATCTTATCACCAAGGAGGAGATGATGGCACGGATTCAACCTGCCAAATAAGGATTCGGAGTAATGGATAGAGCGGTTCATCATCATGACGGTATGGGTGTTCTGTATTATACAGGTTAGATAGTCCCCAGGATGAGGATATGACATGACATTCAGTCTACTTGAGTCTATCTATTCGTAGTCTATATGTATCATCTAAACAGTCCATAATTACAGCTCCGACTTGGGTTCCTTGTCTTGGCCATGCTCCTTGATAAAACCAGCCAGTGGTGCTGCCCATTGTTTGCTCACAGGTACGTGGTGGCCTCCAGGGTGGATAAGCACGAGAGGGTCTTCGCAACGATCTGAAAGTGCGCGGCTTCGGTTTTCATCAACCACTGTATCGAGACTGCCTACAAAATGCAATGTGGGGGTCTTGATCTTGGGCTCGAAGCAGAACTGTAGTGAGTCGGGAGTCGCCCAGAAGCCTGAGTAACACACGGCGAACTTGAGAGGGTTTCCAGAGTTTGCCTCCCTCAACCCTCTCGCCCAGTCTCCCTCTTTACCCTCTGGTACAGCACGCTCAGTCTCTAACGCTGCCGCAACGAGAGCAGCCATAGCACCACCTTGACTGAAACCGCACACCGCATCAATGCCTTCAGAGTCACGGATGGCCTGTGCAACGGTCGCCATTCCCTCATCTAGCATACGGTAGTTCCCAGAGGCTTCATCTTTGCGCCACCAAGCCCAGGTGTCAGGCTGGTAGTCCTCGGCTTGCGGCTCCTCAGGAGGTTGATAGCCGGGAATGTCTTCCGGGCTAAGCCGGTTGGGACCCGTGGCGTAGAGAAAGACAGGGAGAAGTGAGATGGGGTTGAGAAGCTTGACTATAGTCTTCTCTAGAGCGCGGGTCTTAGCACGGAAGAGGTCGCCGGACTGTGTGTATCCTGGTGGATGTCAGTGAGTGAGTTTTGAGATGTTTATGGGCTAGTTTGAGATATGACGATTGACATGCATGCAGACTATGCAGACCTTCATCTTTTTAAATGCATCCTCAACTTACCATGAAGCATGAGAATCTTGACCTCCTTCTTTCCTCCATTGCTGTTGGCCTTGGGTGTTGGTGCGGCAGTCATTGTAGATAGGCAAGCTCTGTACACAGATGAAGGAAATCTGAAAGATGAGACTCTTGTGGTTGAAGTTGCGGTAGCAATCGGTCTAGCGGCAGAAAATATGCTAATGAGCAGACGCATCTAAGGGGAAAAGACGGAGTGTTGGTGAGCGAGGCGGACTTAAATCGGTGTTATAAGATGTTGTTTCGCCGTATGAGTCGACGACGTGGAGTGAGTGAGTGTAGCGATAACAATGATTTGTCAGGAGTCTTCCTAAGGGCGTCGGGCCGTTGCTTCGACATATCACTCCATCCCCACCAAAGTAATGTTTTGTTCTGAAAACGCTTGGCCAAGGGTATGTTTCTTCTATACATAGCATGGCATATCGGTGAAAACGTATTGTCTATTATACACTCTTAATTCCACATTTACACCCACTGATGTCACTGTTATATGTACTATGCATGACGTTCAAATTGCTTAAACTTTATTATATAAGGCTAATCGAAAAGCCCAAATATGGACTGGAAAATAGTATTGCAGTCACTCATCAAATCACAAAACAGAGAACGCAATGAATCATGTGGCCATGATGATGGACCGCTACGTCCACAAGAGCGTAATTGCCAGTATGTCGCGGTGAGTATTGGGCCATAGTTAATCTTCCTTGCACAAAAATAGAAATAAACCACGGAGCATGATGGTAGATTTCAGAGTGAGTCAAGGGTTTTTTCACATATCACATAACCAGATTGATTCCTGATTCTCAGCATTCGAACATCCGGACTTTTGAGCGTATTCGTTGCTGCCAACTGCACCCGTGGGCAAGTCGTACAGATCGTTGTGTAGGTCAATTAAGCCCCTTTTGCGATTCTATGATACAATTCCATCTCATGGGCCCTAACCTCGCGTTCGAGCGGATCAATTATGCTTGCCGGCTTGGACGAAATCCCTTTTCCTATTCCCAACATCTTAGTGGCCACCAGTTTTGGCGTTAGGGTTGCGGGGGTCGTTCTTGAACTCGGCGGCTGTTATATCTGGTCAATCGTAGTTCTGGGCAACTCATTATATAGGGATCGTACAGTTCATCATGGCGTTCTGGGCGGAGTTGACACCGTAGGCAATGACAACACCTGTTTCCGGGTTAATTGCTGTCCAAATCTCATTGATGCATCAATCGAAGTCGGAAGCGCGGGGGAAAGCTTGAGGGGAGAGCGGATTCGTCGGGCGAGCTGCGCAATTTGACGTACCGGCAGCGAAGAAAGGCCAGTAAGGCTTCACTATAGGGAAGAGTCAGCGGGACAGATTCGCGATGGCGCAGTCGGGAGAGTCGCAATTGAACTTACAGAAAGGAGCGTTGAACTTCTTGAGGGGTTGAACACCGAGCCAAGACATGATGACGGATTTCGTGGGTATCGCGGGAGGTAGGTTCGGTTTGATGGACTGGACGTCGGCAACGGGTGCTTTGAGATTGAGATTGCTACAGAACGAGCCTTTTTCCGAACGACAGACCCAGCAAAGCTCCGAGCGGGTTCTGCCGAAGCCGAGCCCGGAACGTTTTCTGTATGCCTAAATTGTAAGGCTTCATATCAAGGTTCGAGACTGGCTGAGTAAGAAAGGTACGTACTGCTGCTAGAGCTGAGGAACAGCAGGCCCAGCCGAACCCCGCATTCTTATGGCGCGCTAAGCTTTTACACGTGATGTTTGGTGGAGTGACATCATCAGATAGCTCCCTGAGCTCCAGCTTTAAGAAGGTAGTGTACGTACTGCTAAACCTTTGCGACCTGTCCTCTTATCTCTCTCAATTAAATCAGCCTATTCTACCATTGTTCATTATCTGTAATCGTCATAAACAAAAGCAACCGAAAAAAACTCACCCAAAAAGTGCGGGGTGAAGTGAATTATACATTCCTGGGCGTTCAACCGAAAAACCGTTCCGTCCCTCCAACTCTCGGTTGCCCAATCGTCCACCTGCTTCGCCCTCCTTATTATTACCAGGGCAATCTCAACCCAAGACTGCTTCTGATACCACCTTTGCGCTTAAACGCCTGCCTTCCCGCTTCTGCTGTGCTCTCTGCCCGCACCAAACAACCAGCCTTTGTTTAGGTTGCCACCAATTGTGCCGCATCTGACCTTCTGCTTCCGTTCTGCTACTACAACCTCGTCTAAACTCTCGGTGTATTTCCTTGTTTCAGCATCTCCCCCTGTCTCTCACGCACGACTCCAACGTTGATCTCCGACGTTGTTGCTCCCTGAAAGTTCGCCCGCATTCTCCCCGCGCCTTGTGTCAGCTTTTATTAGATACACATTGCGCCTCATCAGCTTAAAACGACTTTACACTTTCATCCATCAATCCCTTTTATCATTCCCGAAAATGTTCAGTCGCCAGTTCGCACGCGCCGCCACTGTCACTCCGCGCACCAGTGTGCGAGCTCTGAGCTCGACTGCTGCTCTTAGCGGCCGCACCCCTTCCATCGGAGATGTCAACCCTACACACGCAGAGGTCGATAAGTTTAGCAAGAAGCAGAAGGAATTTCGCGAGCACTTGGTAGAAGCACAAAAGAAGCGAGAAGCCAGTTCGTTGCCCTCCCATCCGCAGCCAGCTAACGTTCCGTTCACCAAGTCGGACGAAGGCTCACAGAATGACACTGTAGGACAAACCGAACAGGCCAAAGAACCCGAGCCATCCCGCAAGGCAGGCCCTTTGACGAATCTCATCTACGGTACCAAGGAGGGTCGCGAGCTCGATGCCCAGCTTGAAGCAAGCTTCAGTCAAGTCCTTGCCCGTGGCAAGTACGTCCACTCAATCGTTCAGCACGAAGTCAAGCCAGACAAGGTTGACGAATATGTCGAACTCGTCGGCAAGTGGTATCCCAAGATGGCGAATGCTCCAGAGAACAAGGTGAATCTGGTCGGAAGCTGGAGGACAGAGGTCGGCGATTGCGATACCTTTGGTATGTACAAGTTAATTTCGCAAAGCTTTCCAGTCGCTAATCATGACAAGTCCATATTTGGGAGTACCAAAAGTACGAGGGTTACCACCAGTCTCGATACAACATGACACACCACCCTGAATTTTCCGAGTTCGACAGCAAGCTAAAGGGCTTGATTACTAGCAAGAAGATCTCCCTCATGCAAGAGTTCTCCTTCTGGCCAACAACTCCTCCACGATCACTGGGTGGCATCTTTGAGCTGCGCTCCTACACATTGCACCCTGGCAACTTGCTCGAATGGGAGACACACTGGCGACGAGGACTCAAGGCTCGTCGTGAGGTCATGGAAGGTGTTGGTGCTTGGTTCGTTCAAATTGGTGACCTTAACACTGTCCACCACCTATGGCAGTTTGCCAACCTGGAGGAGCGCCGTAACCGTCGCGAGCAGAGCTGGCAGGTTGAGGGATGGAGCGACACTGTCCACAAGACAGTACCTCTTATCCAAAGCATGAAGTCCAAGATTCTTGTTCCCATGCCTTGGTCCCCTGTCCGATAAACGCCCAACAATGGATCTGTCAGCGATATCTTCTAATAGTGTCCGGTTGATGAAGCGTGGACCATTGGCCCGGATCTGGCCTATTGGGACGTATGTCATGTCCAAGATGAGTCTCACTACATAGTTTGTTCTTTTGAATTGGTGTTCTTTGCCGCTTTAGCCAAGGCGTGAGGAAACGTGGATCATGGATTACATGTACAAATGTATTATTTGTTTCTATAAATTCAATGAAACTAGAACCACCTCCAAATTTGATGGTCAAGAATGTGATTAACCACGAAAACCCATGAATATCATCTGAATGAAGCGAATCTAAAGAATCATAACCAATAATAGTCGCTCTTACTACAACGCCGGGGTATCCAATCAATTTACATACAAAGCCGCTCACATGGCCTTTCCCCTCTTTCCTACGAGTCTACGCTCAGGACCTCTGCAATGTTCCTTCTTGCTTGGCCCAGCATGTGACTAAGGTAGCTAAGCTTGGACTGGATGGATATGAGGCTCGGATCTGCACTTTCGACGCGCACCTTTTCCCGGACATAGACTTCCTGAACATCATTGCTATTCACGCCAGCCGCTGATGATCCTGGCTCCGGGGTATGGCGGGCACTGCCCCGCATCGAGCCACCAACATTAAACCCCTGCGTGTTGTAGCGGAATACAGTGTCCATCTCGTCATGCTCCAGGCGACGGACAGTTCCGAATGCTAGACCAAGCTTGGTGCCAAAATGGACAGGGGCATGGACGGGCTCGAGGGCACGTAGCCAGAGAATTATGCTGCTTTCTTGCAGTCCGAGGTAGAAGCTAAGGTTTGGTCCAAGTGAAGGAGTAAATTGGTACGGCGGACTTGAGCACATCTGCCAAGCAGGATCCGAATCCGTCAAGGGAGGGCCCTTGAGGATAATTGAAGAGTCGTTGATAGAATCGGCGAGAACGCTTAGAGTAGAGGCGAGAGAGCGAGCGTCCTGTGGTCTAGACAAGGTTATAGCGAGTAAGTCGATGGACTGGTTAAGATGGTTATGTAGAGCATCAAGGCCCTGTATATGAATGGCCTCGTTTTGCGACAGCGACATCGTCTGTGGGGGTATCGTTCGAAGCTGAAGATGTATTGTCTGCGATCAAAAGACGTCAGCACACAACGAAAAGTCTGGCGCAGCTTACGAGGGAAGCACGGGGTTCAATGGATATACTTACTCCTTTAACGATGCGTGTGCCGACACGCGTGAGCGTCCCCTTTACTTTTTCGTTGCGCGGCGTGCTGATGACGAGAGTACTGCCGGGATCGATCGGCGCGAGGAGCGCATAACAATCCTCCAAGCCATGTTTGAGATCGCGACATAGCTCGAGCGTTTCGTTGACGATCCATTCCAACTCGCGCGCCTTGTCAAAGTAGATCAGCATGTTGTCCAGTGTTTCAATTCCCTCGCTTTGCGCAAATCGAGAGGGTTGGATGTACCTGGCTTTCGGAGGCTTTAAGCCTGAGCTCTCCGGGCGAAACGGGAGGCCAGATTGCAATAGACATGATGAACAGATGCCTAGCTGATGAGTACTGAATATTGAATAGCGCAGGCAGCCATCAAGTCGGTGTTGTATGGTGAGGTGATGTTGAGCTATGGACGAGTTGGATTTCAAGGAATAGCCCAAAAGGACCCGAGAGCAGGTGAGCTTTGCGCCTGGAGTGACGTCTTTCTGTCGCAGCGCTAGAGAGTTAAGGGTGCAGACAGCTGCGCCACATGTGGCGTTGATACAGCTTACCTCTAATTTTAAGTGATCTCAAGACCGAGAAGTGAAAACCTACAACATGTGGAATTGAGTACATTAGAAATTAAGAAAACAATTCTCTTTCAAACAAGACTACTGCCAATTTAAGAAACTGTTTTTTATTACTTGCGTTGACCTTCGTACATGAAGAACTATCGCGGGTAGTGGGGTGAACGTATCTCAAGAAACTTTCATTCATAAGATTTTCTTTTCTTTGGCTGTCACATTAACCGTTACTCACAATAAAACATATCGAAACAGCACCAGACACTTGTCCATAATCAACAAGGAACTTTGGACGACTGAAAGGCAGATTTCTATAGGCAACAGGCCTTATAGTCTCTCTAGCTCTGATCAATTCAATACTCATCCGTCTACACCCGCCTTAGGCAACCATATCTCACAACAAAACAACACGATGTCTTCAACCAAAGTTACCAATGGCCCCAAGAAGGTCAATGGCACACTAACTAAGCTACCGGCAATATCAGAAGGTATGGGCTTTTACAACATTCTAAGGATAACGGCACTAACACTTCTGCAGGCGCCCGTGTCGAAAAACGCCCCTTAACCAGGCGTCAGGCTCCAGCATCATCTAAATCCCGGATTATCTACGTGTCTTCTAAAACACCTTTCATGGCACTCGTCAAGCGTGCTCGCAAGCAGCTCGACGCTTCACTCAAAAAGACCGACGCGGCACCCAAGTACGCGTCGCTGCATGCGCGTGTCGAGAGTCTTAAGCGGACTAGCGGTCGTGCTCCCGACAGCGGTGTTGTGACAGTTTTAGGGGCCGGAAAGGCGATTGAGAAGACACTTTCCCTCGCAAGCTGGTTTGAGCAGGAGGGTGACTGCGAGGTGGAGATTAAAACGGGCACTGTTGGCACCATCGATGATGTAGTAACCGAAGGAGATGAGGAGGACGAGAGCCGCCTAAGGAAGCTCAACTGCTTGGAGGTCCAGATTAAGCTCAAGTGAGATAGCTCCGCAGGCATGGTGATAAGGATCTAGGTGCACGACAGCATGGGCGTGTCGCATCCGATCTACCAGGTCAGTTACCTTGCATATGCGAATCCCTACCTTGTTGTTTAGCTTTGTGCTCTCGCTGACAGATATTCCGATTCAGTCTCGAGAACTAAAAACAAATTCCACGGCGTCCGAGTCGGAAGGCGCGGATACGCAAGCATGATCCACAGGACCATGATCAAATCTGACAGTATCGAGATCCGAAGGCTGGGTCGAGTCGGTCGTTGGACAAGTTAAAAGGTCCTTTGGAAGACCGTCGATCCGGATGATCTAGGTCAGCTTTGCGAGACGGTGATTATGAATCAATCAAATCAAAAGCCGTCTGACATATGGCCAAAATCCTAATGGTGATAAGAGTTGGGTATGATTGGACGGGAATTTTATCTCGAGTATTTGGCTTAAAATAGCCGCCAAGGAGAATTAGATGGTGTTTGCTTGTTAATCCATCAAAAACTCCTTGTTCGATTCGGATATTATATGAAAGTGAGCAGTGAGACTGCTTGTATGAGACCAGAATCAATATGTACTTGGAAGTGTTGAATTATTATAAATTGTGGCGCTAAATAGATGTGTGGTTTAAACAGGCACAGGATCGAATCACTTCATCGCTGTGCCTAAATGAGGAAGAAGAGATCATAAAATCACCAGATATCTGCGCCTCTTGATGCATCATTCAGTCCTATTCGTTCCTTTCCACGTGCCGGTCAAAACTTGACGCGGGTGACAAAATCCTAACTCCTGTGCCCTGTGCCGCGCCGGAGGTCCGCTAGACCCCATATGCAATGCTAAGTCTTTCTTATCTGAAGTTCTCCCGGTTGTGACGGAGATTTTATGTAACACGGTAGGCGCTGCGTGTCATAGTTAGCCATGCTCATGTGGTCTGGTGAGTCAAAGACTTACTCAATAACCAAGTGCTCGCCACGCCAGGCACCACTGGCCACCCATAATCCACAGTTGACAATCTCAGCGTATCGCTTGTCGGACGTCTTGAAAGTCGCGAACATGCGGAAGCCGTAGCGTCGTGGGTCAATATCCTTCGGTGCCTTGGGGCTTAATAGAGTGTCAAGCACGTCTGCGGGTCCTGAGAGGGAACCACGCGTGCGCATTTCGAGTCTGATTTCACTAGTTATTACCCGAACATGATTGGCTCGTAAATAGGAAAATGACTTACAATGCGGGCTGTTCATCACTTGTCTGGATGACAAAAGCGCCCTCAACAAGCCTCATGGGCCGAAAACCGCGTGCTTGACCAAGATCATAACCGCCTGCCTATAAACCATACATAAAATCCTCCTCAGTCAGTCACGAGTTTGACAAAAGCGTAGAATCTCAAAAGTCAAGGGGTTAAGAGGAAAAATAACGTACAATGACACGGCCGTGGCCAAATGATCCGGACCATACACCGGCTGCAACGGTAGTGATTTCCTTGGTGTTGCCTGACTCAACATGGACAGCGTCTTGGTTCAAACGAACCGCAATTCGAAAATCGAAATCGAGAGCTGGCATCGGAAAGGCGAGTCCCGGGCAAGGAAAGTGATTTAGCGAACGTTGGCAAGCCTCTTCGACAGTTCTACAACCAGCCACAGCACTGTCAGCAATTCGACATCCACTAATAAATTGTGCAATTGCTAGGAAAACTTACTTGCCGGGTCCCTCCCGACATTCTCGCTCAGCCTGGACCCTGTATAAAAGACCACCATCATTGAAACAGCCGCTTCCGCTTCCAGGTGATGAGCCCTCGCTACAAAATTGTTGCGCGTGCGTTGCAGGTGTTTGCATTGGTGGTATCCTAGTATCCCACTCGGCGGGTATGTTCTGTGGCGGATATGCCGAAGGTTGTTGGTGAAAGGGCGTAGAGTGAGGCATGCATGTTGACTCAGAAACGTCGGTGGGAGCAGTGCTCGTTGGTAGTGAAAAGGATAAAGTCTCGGTCTCGGTGGCCATTTTCAGGTTATGCATATATATGGTGTAGTTGATGTGAGTATTTGTCGGTTCAGACGCACTCGGGCTGTCTTTTGTTGTTATCCGGATAGTAAAAGTATTGACGTCTTATGATATCATCCAAGTATGTTGATGTGTTAATTTCAATAAAATGAGAAATCTCTCGAGTCGAAAAGTAATAAAAATATGGTCGAGCTGTGGCTATTTATTGATCGGATTTGATGGCGGGAGGCGGCGACTAATAAATGGTCCCCAGTCGGCTCTTTCTTGGCTTGGCTTGTGTAAGCGGTTTTGGATGGAGCGAGCGTTCGTGTCGTATCCTCGCAATTCCCGAACCCCGAAGGCAAAGTTTATTAATGATGTTGACTTTTTCCCTTTTGGCTACTGATGATATATTGATTGTTGAAATGATCAGTTGAAAGTAGATAAAATAAATTGATTAAACAAGAAGGATGTGAGTATCGGGTGAGGGTTGGGTAGGTAGGGTAAATCAAGGTATTTAAACCATGGACCCGAGCCGGATAATGAGATCCATTACTACATCCTACTCCCTACGGAGCAGCACATAATACAACACAGTACAGCTTGGCTTGGGCGTATAAGGCGCGCGCCAAAAGGTAACTACATCTCAGCTGCAGTGCAATGGGGTCCAGCAAGGGCGTAGCTGTTTTTGTCATGCTTGCCAATCTTCCGAGGCACTGGGAGATTGTACAGCACACGGCACAGTGCAGTCGACCAAAAGCCCAATTACAGATCAATTGTTGTGTTATATCCGCGGCTTTAGACGGCGCGCCCCGGACGAAAGACATGAAAAGGTGGGTAATCGCCGATCGTGGTGGAGATATGTTAAGAAAGCGACCCGACCGCGCGGAAGATTGCTCGCTTTGTGGTTAGTACACTAACTACTACGAACTTGGGCATTGATAGATCTTGATATTGAGACTCAATCTGTAATGGAATCTTTCATGTTCCATCTCGGATCGGAATCTCCTTCTGAGCCAAGAAACCTAGACTTACAAATGGTGGCAGTCTTTTCTCATTCATGTGCCATGTCTTTGATTATGCCTTCGCGAGGGCTTTACAGGGCTTAAGTCCGCCAACGAGCGGGGCGTTGTTCACTATTTCTTAGGTCACTATTCGGCAGTCTCGGACAATGTACAGCAGCCGAGAGCCCGGAGGTGTGGCAAGCTTGACCTGTAGTTTTAGATGCCATTACTAAATCATTCTACACAATAATCTATGAATGTTTATTCGAAGAATGCCAGCCAACCCAGTTTAATTCAACTATTTCTTGGAAGTTGATTTTAAACGTCTTGTTGTGGCTGTTTGCAACTCCGCTACAGCTCTCTCCCGTCCGTCATATCGGAGGTAAAAAGGAGCTGACAAATTGAACGTGGTCCAACGTTAATTCCACCAACATAAGCTCTACGGTGACCCGAAGCGGAATTAATAATGGACATGATGCATATGCCCCAGTAGCCAGGTCCCTGTCCCGTCATCATGACCTGGCAGTCCATTACAGCCCAATACTGATATAATCCAGCTCGTGCGAGATGACTTGAAACCATGATATACAACACCAACTCAACGTTTACATTTATCACGCATAACATCTAGATCATCGAGTGCTACAACAGCTCTCTTCGGCACTGCACAAGGTGCGGGGGCCGAGCTGTCATGGTTGGTTGGGTTCATCATGCTTACTCTGATGACCACCCTACACCAAGGCTGACAACCATTCATTGAACGATGTAGGTACGGAGTACAGAGCATCTTACATGCATTCATCTACAATCCTTCAGTGATCAACTGCCAAAACCAAAGGCTAAACAGCGCTTCGATTAGATAAGAATACGGACTTTATAGACAACGAGATATAGCCCGACATCAACATGATGTACTGTAGTTAAGCTAAATGTGACTAATGTCACTCGCTGTCTTTTGTACAGGACGCCCTTTCGGTTCATGATTCTGAATTCCGATATCTCCCCGGTAAACTTTGTTCGTCTAGCGAGCTTTCAGCTTCGTACAGCTGTGGCTTATAGGATTTGAGTTAACTAGGAGAGTATGTGTGTCTCTATGAGGCATTTGCTGAAATGCATGAACCTCTTCAGTGCTTCATCAGCAAAATGACCGTCTTTTAAAATCAATGGATTTCAGCTGACAGCTACCTTTGAAGGATTCACAACGTTCAATAGCCGCACGGAATTAAATGAGAGTTCTGGGCATACTCTGACCTGGCCAGTAAGATTTCTCATCACGAATCGTTGGTAAGCACAGCTACTGTAGAACCAACAACATGAACATTTTACCGACTTATCACAAATATCCTGTCAATATGCCAGATTAACAATTCCCTTTCCTTTCCTAACGATAACAATACTTGGCAATGTCGCCAGCACTAATCGTTGCCTGTTCATGGATGTCCAGGTAGAAAAGATGAACTTCGGGAACCAAATAATAGACACCACATGCTTTGGATGACGTCTTTCCAACATCCCAGCACCAATCAATAATATCGAACATCATACCAATGCTACTACACTTAGAAGCTTGCTAAGTGCCGAAATCCCGTCAGTAATGAAATCAAACGGCCCGGCACTTACAACGGAGAAAAGAAGATTGTGCATTGTTTGCTCAAGTCTTTATGCGAAACACAAACCGAGTCGTGAGTTGCTGCGATTTTGGCGGCTACACAAGATCTGGTACTCCCATGTCATGCCAGAAGCCAAAGTATTCCCTTTCTTTCCATGACGAAAGAAAGGGTTTGTTTTCCTCTCAGGGGTTCTATGCCCAGGATCCCCCTTTTGCTCCGCTCTTTATAGACGATCACGCTCCTTTGATCGCCGACACGCAAGCTGGTACCCATTATTTGCAACAGGCACGTTTCGAGAATTGCTGTAACAGAAAAGCTCCGCCAATGTTTGGCCTCCAAGCCCCTGTTCTGGGCCTGTTTCGGATTCTTCGACGCAACGCTAGAAAAGGCTTGTTCAAATGCTTGTTCTGCTACTTTATTTCCTGACTGGTCGGCTGTCCTTGGTGAGGACTTTGGGATCAGCGAGATATCTCGCTTGGTGAGACGAATTGCGATCCAGGAGAGATGCACAGCCGGGCAAACAGAAGCTTGCGCATCCGGCTGGGTTTGGAGTGTAATTTGAGCAATCTACGGATATCATTGAGCGGTAAGTAGGGACATTGCACCATTTTGGGTTCCATGTGCATCAGTGAGTTTGTGAAATATCGATCGAGATGTTGTGGTTGTGACTTGACTCGAGTCAAATGAGCTGCTGGTGCATTGGTGTCTCAACTCATGCTTAGGGTGAGCTTGGTGAATAGAGGAATCTGTAGTCAAATGAATTGGCTAGACCCATTGGTTAGACCCTATTTTGTTATCTCCCTTATTCCTTGGCGACAGAATCTCCTTGATAAGTATTATTATACCCGTTATAGGTTATTAAGTCCGATTAGTTAGTTTTAAGGCGTAGAGATCTGATTCCGCACTAACTGCGGCTCGTGCGTCACAGGCGTTCTAAGAAAAGGGACGGCTGCTTCCACATGCTGACTCCAATTCTCCTTACATCAAAACGGAAGTTCAAGTTACGGCAGTGCGGCAACTTGCTGATGAGATCAAAGTATTATCTTCGTAGTTTCAGGGGTAGTTCAATATCAAAGATACTTGGTAAATGTAAGCAACAAGGTGAAGTATTCTTGTCACTCTTATTGTGTTTGACCTTGTCTAGTAATCTGCAAGTTTGTTGTTCGTCAGTCCTTTCCTCGTCTACAATATACATCGTTGATAATACTGGCCGTGCCTTCCCTCAGGTAAGACCCAAAAATAATTGTCCAGTCAGGGTCTCTCCACGTTCCACGTAATTGAATGCGTGGAGGCGAGACCC
Source organism: Fusarium venenatum (assembly GCF_020744135.1). Taxonomy (NCBI): domain Eukaryota; kingdom Fungi; phylum Ascomycota; class Sordariomycetes; order Hypocreales; family Nectriaceae; genus Fusarium; species Fusarium venenatum. The sequence goes on from NW_027072131.1 coordinate 6,614,533, forward strand.
GAGTTTCCATTCTTCCCTGTTAAGAAGTTCTCAGATAAATTGTTTTCCTCTTGAATCAACTTGGCCAATTCTCAACATCGCCCTATTTACCTTCACCTACCGCATTCGAATTACCGACCGAGCCCTAGACTACGAGATAATACCTCTAACACGAAGATAACGGTCTTTCATTTTGACCACTCCGCTTATTGGCCGAATTTAATACCAGCATCTCGGCAGCTCCGCTTTGCGACAGCGCCGTTGGTGAGCTTACTGCGCAGCTGCAGTAGCATATCGAAATAATTGGATTGCGCTGCGACCTCATCTTGTCCAGGGTCCATTCTCAGTCCTTAACTTGGAACTTTTTTGCTACAAGGTGCACTGCATCACAGCACCGACACCACTAATTCCAAGTTCCTGACTGCTAGCTGGATACGCTGTACTGTCTATCAAGGCTCCACCTGTCTCCAACTGCGCTACCCCTGCGCATGGGGGGTTCTAATTCATCCCTCGCCCGCCTCAATTTGACAGGCAAATTCTTGAGCACGTCTTTTCTGCTTCTCTTCTACGCTGTCGCATAGAATATCTGGCTGCTGCCATTTGCTTGTTCTCTTCTCAACACCAGCTCTTGCCTGGCCACGCTCTCTTTTTTCTATGCTGTAATAGCTTAGTCCCTTCGTTTCTCGACCTTCGCTTCCTACCCCTGTCCTCATTATCCTGGACACTTCGCTCCTTATCGACGAATTTCTAAAAAAGACAGCAACTTCGTTCATACCTGGCAAGACCACTGTCGATTTCGGGAGCAATCGTCGCAATGCTCAATTCTCGCCGCGCCATCGTGGCTGCGGTTTTTGTCATCACTGTCTTCTTCCTTCTGACGAGATCACACTCCTCGACACCTGTCGTCCCAGCAGCCCAAAATGCTGCTGCCACTGCCGCCGATGCAAGCAAGAACGACGCCCCTGCCTCAAACGAAGCCGTGCCACCGCCACCCGAGGAAAAACAACCAGAGATGGAGGTGAAGGAGCGTCGCACACGGCCTCGCATCGACATGTCGGGAATGACGACCTATGAGAAGCTCGAATACGCCTACCCCTACGATGTTACCTCCAAGTTTCCCGCCTACATCTGGCAGACATGGAAGCAAAGTCCCGATCAGGGCGATTTTCAGTTCAAGGACCACCATGGTTCATGGAGAGAAGAGCACCCTGGTTTCGTTCACGAAGTCGTCACAGACGACGTTGCTGTGAACCTGATTCGCCTGCTTTACGCTACAGTCCCTGAGGTTGTCGAGGCCTACCGAAGCCTCCCAATGCCTGTCCTGAAGGCTGATTTCTTCCGCTACCTTATCCTGTTTGCACGAGGCGGCATCTACTCTGACATTGACACCTATGCTATCCAGAGCTCTGTCAAGTGGCTGCCCGACCAAATCGCTCGTGACACCATCGGATTGGTTATTGGTATCGAGGCAGATCCTGACCGTCCTGATTGGGCCCAGTGGTACAGTCGCCGTATCCAGTTTTGCCAGTGGACGATACAGGCCAAGCCTGGCCATCCCGCGCTTCGCGACATCATCAACCGAATCACCAAAAAGACATTGGAAGAAAAGCGTAAAGGCACTCTGGAGAACATCCTTGATCGGAATGTGGTTGAGTTCACGGGCCCTGCTGTATGGACAGATGCCGTTATTGACTACTTCAATGATGGACGTTTCTTCGACATGTCGCAAAGCAAGGGAACGATTGATTACAAGAACTTTACCGGCATGGAGACAAGTAAGCGAGTGGGCGATGTGGTTGTGTTGCCCATCACAAGCTTCTCACCTGGAGTGGGACAGATGGGATCCAAGGAACCTGACGACCCCATGGCTTTTGTTAAGCACGATTTCGAAGGTAAGAAGCATAATTTGTAGTTCCAATTGGGTCACGGGAAACTAACACTATGCAGGGACATGGAAACCTGAGAGTGAGCGTCATATGGGCGAGCAGCAACAGCAAGAAGAGGGACAGCAAGCCCCCTTGCAACAGGAGGGACAGCCTCAACAGGGACAGCCTCAACAGGAACAACCGCCCCAGCAACAGCAGCAACCTGCTGCTCCTCAGCAATAACAGTATAATGCGAAACCCAAGCACAACCCATGATACCTAATGTTTTGGTAACGACTTTGAAGACTTACTTCTCCGACCTGTATATTTGAGTTTCTTCTCTATACTCTTTTCTAATGACACGATTTGTGTCCTTCTGATTCTGGGGCTGGTTTCCACATAAGTGGGTTAAGCTGAGGTCCGTTGTACTCTGGCAGTTGCATTATGATGGAAAATATGTAAAAGTTTGGCGGCAATGGTACTAGATTCTGTTTTTTTTTGTGAAAGGCATCGCATGGAAGTCATCGTTTCTTTCTTTCTTTCTTTCTTTCTTTCTTGGTATAGACTTGCTTGGACCCGACCTTTTTATATGATAGCGATGCCTACCTTGTGGGTCATGTAACAGTGTGCAAAGGGAGGAAAACTCCCAGCACTCGTAATTGAGAGATGAACCTGCAGTCATATCGTGGATCTTGTTCAGCGCGATGGTAGAGTTAAGAAGCTCTTTGGACCGGTTGCGATGTTGGGTTATGAAAGCCGTGAACATGTACTTGATGTCGACCGAAGGGTGTCGACGAAACTTGAGAGTCGCCGTGATCGGCCATTGACTGAATAATTGAAGCGGCTCAACTATAGCCGAATTACTTTCCGCGGTTTTGAAGCTGTAGACTAATTGTTACATATGAATTTCTATCAGACACGGCATTCAAGGTCATTTAAGCCGCCCCCGCATTTCCCCAGGTTATTCTCTATTACCCTCAGCTACGATTGGTCAAAGTCCAGATCGCTGAGGGGGTTTCGGCCTGTCCTCCCGCTGCCGCTGCCGCTGTGGAGAGGGAGGAAACAGCTAAACAATTGTTCCATCACTGCAGTATTACCAGGAGGGAAGCTCGTGGCGATGATAGCCGAGGATACTTGTTCATTATGGAAGATGTGTTACTTATGTTCTGAACATAAGCCTCACTTATTGTTGGTCCCCTTTTAATACGTTCCACTTGCAACACAGAGGCTCGTCTCACTCGTATCATAATATCCTTGTCACATCATTGAAGCCGGGCCGTTTCGCTGCATAACATAACGATCTCCTCTCACCCCTTCTCTCAACACCTTTAACTTGTTCTCATTGTAGAACCCTTACTTCTCAGAAGAGGTGTTCTTTTGGCTTTCACAATGCAGACCGTGATACGCCAGAGCTTTAGAAAGACATATTTATCAACCAGGACAGCCTTTAAACCCTGCCAATTAAGACGGCTTTCTTCATCTAACCTCAGTATTCGATGGGGTCCTCAAGACGTATGTCCAAGATTCTCCATGCTGTAAACACTCAATAACTAACAAATCAAAGCCTCCTCTTTATAATGGTACAATTCCAGAACATTTCGCCTCAGTCGTCTCAGCACACGGCGACCGCGAAGCAGTCATCGCCCGCACCCCAACCCCTCACTCTCACGAGTCAACACTAACATACTACGCCCTTGACTCTCTATCCAACAGCCTCGCTCACTCACTCTCTTCATTGGGTGTACGCAAGGGTGACCGCGTTGCCGTTTCTCTCGGCAATGGGCCTGAATTCGCAGCTCTGACGTACGCTTGCTTCAAACTCGGCGCCATTCTCGTGCCGTTGAATCCAGGCTTCAACGAGCATCAGGTCATAGCAGCGCTGAAGCATTTGGCTATCAAAACGCTCATCATCGGTGCTGTGACAGATCTGGCGTATAAACCAGGCCGTGGAAGAAGCAATGAGCATCTTCTCCGGAGCGTGGTGGGAGATGTTTCAGCGTCGAAGATCCAGAGTGAAGCTGTCCCCTCTTTGTGCAACGTGGTGGTTTTCGATAACCTGGCATGCCATCCAGATGTCAAGTTTGACCTCAGAGGGTGTCGAGCATTTACCCCTTATTCTTCACTGGTAGATGGCTCAGTTAACTCTGTGACGCCTGATTCTCCCTTGGAAGCGAGCGATGTAATCAATATCCAGTTTACGTCGGGGACTACTTCGATGCCCAAGGCGGCCATGCTTTCGCATCGCGCTATTCTCAACAACGGTGCTTTGATAGCGCATCGAATGGGTCTCCATGCAGATGATCGTATAGTGGTGCCTCCTCCGCTATTTCACTGCTTTGGCTGTGTGTTGGGATACATGGCAACAGCTACCACAGGTGCTGGTATTCTCTTCCCCAGTCCAGCTTTTGACCCTGAAGCTACTTTACGAATGGTAGTCGACCACGAAGCCACCGGTCTTTACGGTGTGAACACCATGCTTGTTGCTGTTCTAGAAGCTCTCAACCGAGGAGACGTCGTCCCTCATGACCCCAAGCACCTACGCAAAGGCATTGTAGCCGGTAGCAGTGTACCCCCCTCTCTCATGAGCACATTACATAAGCGTCTCGGTCTTGAAGACCTCGTTATCTGCTATGGTATGACCGAGACAGCGCCCGTGAGCTGCATGACCAGTCCTTCGGATCCAATCGACAAGCGCACTTCGTCTATCGGCAAGGTTATGCCTCACACAGAGCTCAAGATCGTCGATCCCTTGGATCATAGCAAGATCCTGCCCGTCGGAAAGCGAGGCGAGTTGGCTACAGCAGGATATCTCGTTATGGAAGGCTATTACGGCGATGAGGCCCGCACATCTGAAGTCCGCGTACCAGATCCCAAAGACGGAACAGTATGGATGTACTCTGGTGACGAGGCCGAGATGGATGAGCAAGGCTACGTCCAAATCACAGGCCGTATCAAAGATCTAATTATCCGCGGCGGAGAAAACATTCATCCGTTGGAAGTAGAAGACTGTCTCCTGACACACAAAGGTGTTCGAGAAGCTAGCGTGATAGGGGTTCCCGATGAGCGATACGGCGAAGCAGTGGCAGCCTTCATCATTCCTGCAAGAGGATGGACGCCACTAGATCATATGCAGGACGTATCCTCGGATGAGGTGAAGGCTGACGAGGACGGTATTTTAACGAGAGATGGGTTGAGGCAATGGGTCGCGACGAAACTGTCCAAGCATCTCGTGCCCAAGTACGTCTTCTGGATCGACGAGTATCCCAAGACACCAAGTGGAAAGGTGCAGAAGTTCAAGTTGAAGGAATATGCAAAGGAAATCCTAGGAGATGAGGACGACAAAGCATAGCGATAAATAGCGTTTTTGTTAATGAACTTTGAACATAATCATCTTTGAACTGGTATAATGAACTCAGTAAAAATGCATTTGGGCTCTAAGCTCCGGGGCCCCATACACCAAATCACAACACGGACAACGATACTTTAACATATTTTATTGTCAGCATTAATCAAGGTATCATTCGCATAATTATAGGGCTATCTTTCTTCTCTTGGGCAACCAAGCAGACAGATAGATGATCAAAATGATTCTCATCCAAAGCCCCGCAAAATTCATCACCAAAAAAGAACTTTTTTTCTGCCTTCGTTACAGAAGAAGCAATCGTCATCTCTAGTGGCAGCCGTCTATCTTTAGCGGAGCTCTCCAATGCAAACAAAATACCGTACGAGGTCTCCGGCCTCGATCGTTATCCGATCACCTTCTACCAACCAAGTCGTAGCAACAAGAAAAAGAAGACCAGAGGGAAAACATCCCTTCCAAAAATGCAAGCCCAAAAAACAACAAAGGTAGAGGTGGAAAAGGTTCAAAAATGCGAGGCATCACTCGGATGCGGAACGAGAAATATGGGATGTGGAATGCCGTGAAACTCCCGAATCATTTCTTCGTTTAGTCGACCTGCTTCTCGCAGCCAATGCGGCCCAGCAACTCCTTTCGATCGCTGTGGCCAGGCAGGCTGACTCCAGAGCTGCTGGCTTGCTTCTTGACGCCTGATCGGCGCTCCCAGTTGCGAAGGTCAAGCGCCTCGACGCCGACTTCCTCCTCCAAAGGCTGAGCTTCCTCGTAGACAAACTCCTCCTCCTCCTCTTCCTCGCCACCCTCGTCGTCACTTCGGACGTCCTCGGCATCACCGCCCTTGAGGACCTTGATGATGACGCGAACGATCATGGTGAACCAGCCGATGGTGATGGCCTGAAGGAAGAGAAGAGGTCCGAGGAAACCCCACTTGACAGTCTCGTTGTAACAGACAAGGCCTTCAGGGTTGATGAAAGGTTCGGCGAGGTATCCCCAGCCAGCTGGAGTGTTGAGAGGACCAACCATGTTTTCGTTGTTGCCCTTGAAACAGCCGGTAGGCATGATTCGAGGGGTGTCGGCATAAATGGACCAGCAGACCGCGATGTACAAGACATGACGGGCAAAGAACCAAGAAACAACAAACAGACCGAACATGACGTCGCAGACCTTCTTGTAACCACAGTACTTGAGACACTTGGCAAGCTGTGACATGTTAGTTGGGCGACGAAAATGTACGGATGAGAACAACTTACAGGAAGGAAGAGATCAACAACATCCATGATAACGAGGATGAAGTTACCGACGCGGGTGTGGTGATAAGCGTAGCAAGCAAAGATGAGCGCAGTGGTGACGATGTGGTGGGTGAACATCTGCCAATGATCCTTGCGGCGCTCTTCGATATTGATGACAATCATCTGTTGCAGCCAGAAAGCCCACTGGCAAAGAAGGTAGGCCTTCATGATTCCATCAAGCTCGCGGTTGGGCCAGTCAGTCCACAGGTTCTCCATGCTCATGTAGTGAGGAGAGGTGCAGTAAATGTACTGTATAAATGTCAGTGCGTGATTCTCCCTGTGTTGCTAAACCCAAGCTTACCACTCCCCAGGGCCAGAAAACGGTATAGTACACCATGAGCCAAGCCTGTTCACTGAAGCGAGTCAAGTTCTTGCGGTTGTCGACACCTTGCCATCTACCAATAGGCGCGAGGACGTATTCCATGGTAGCAGCGCGAAGGCCGGTGAAAAGAATAATGCAAAAGGTGATGAAGTAGGCATCGTCGTAACCAATGCGATATTGTCCGGATTGAGAGTTGTGGTAGCTAAGATGAAAGAACTTCTGCGTGTAATCTCGAGCTTTGGGGATGAAGGTTTGGGCGAGAAAAATGAGAGCTAGAAGGTTGAAAGAGAGTCCTAAAAATAAGGGCACCACGTCAGCTTGAGTTCGTCCAAACAAGATAAGACGATCAGATCGGTGCACACTCAGATGCAGCTCAGCGTGCGATCAGCCTGTCATGAAGCGCCGCCGTCTGGTAGCGTAGCAGGACCCCAAAAGCCCGGCCGGCAGGGATGCCGCGGTGCCCCGCGGGGTGCGGCTCCAAATGCGACACCCGTCCCGAAATGTGGTTAACCAGGCTAGGTCCAGATTTGACCTGACACCCTGCCCTGTCTTGACATCTCGACACCCCCACGGTAATTGTTCGCGACCCACGATTGGCAAGAAAGGGGAAGGCTGGTTGGTTCAGGGGGAAAAAACATACCGATTTGGTTCTCGACAAACCAGCGTGAGAGGTGCTTCCAGGTGCTTTCCTCCTTGCGCTTAAGTCGGCGGACAAGCACTGTCTTATTACCAGCGGTTTGCATGTAAAGGGGACCGTTCATGTTTGGCGTGCTGTTGTCCTTCTTGAGTCGTGGTCGCGGGGCAGCACCTGTGGTAGGTGAAGTGGCAGCACTGGCGCTACCATTTGAGGCTGCGATGTGCTCATCTTCTGTGGTTGTGATGATGGTAGCTTGTTGGCGAATGATTTTCTCTTCTACAACTGGCTTGTCGCTGGCGACAGAAGGGCCAGGGGCAATCTTGTCCTCGACCTGCATGACTGGATCGATGCTCATGACTGAGCGAGCCGCTTTGTGCAGAATTGATGTTCTTTTTCGTGCGTTTTCGTTTCGTCTCGTATAAGAGGCTTCCGTGTCCTTTTTTCCTTCCTGGAAAGGTGGAAAGCGTTGGCTGTGACTGATGTTGGTGGGCGGAAGGAGGGAGGGGTCCTGTGCTAGGTCCGCGAGTCGGAAGCCACAAGATCCAATGCAAAATTTGGAAAGGAAAAATATCAGGGAGTTGAGTTGAAGAGGCAAGGCTTGGTTTTTGTTGTGCTTTATACTTTCGTCAAGCAAAAGTCAAGGTCGACGAAGGGATATGGCGATAAAAAAAAGGTAAATCGAGATGCCAGTCAAAAAGTCAAGGCTCCGTTGTCTGTCGCTAGGTTCGCTCTGAGGTCTCGCGGAATCAAGGTTGTTGGGGTTTACCAAAGCTCAACCCAGTTAGCAAGACTGAGCAGAACAATGGAGAGAGATGATGCCGGGAGCAATGCGTATGGAGGATAAGAAGGAGAAGGAGGAGGGGAGAAGTAGGAGAAAGTCCAAGGATCAGGTAGCCAAAGAAAAGAAAATGGGATCCCAATGAATTTTGAACGAACCCCCATGAATGAATTGGCTCTAACAAAAGAGATCCATAAACCCAAGGCTTGTAGGGGGTAGCGCGCTGTTCTGTTGCAGTAGTGGGGAGGCCCTTTACGTGGAGTAGGCGAGTGCAGTGCCAGGGTGTCCACTGTATTTTAGGTACGTACATGAGTGTGTTGAGGGAGGATTGCCCCACAGCGGGCATTACCCAAGGCGGTGAGCAAGAGCCTGTTTGCAAGCAGTGCAGCTCCAGCTCAGCTGCAGTGAATATTGTTGATCAAAAGGAGAAGCAATGGAGCTGATTGAATGATGAATCTGTCCTCTATTCGTTAGGGGAGACTTGAATAGGATGTTTATCGCAGCTTTCAAGAGGATGAATTTGTCTACTCGAGTTCAATTGGGGCTTAGTTTTGCTCTATGAAACCCTCAATCGCTTCAATGAGAATATCTCGTCTTGTTTTATCACCAATCTCAGATCAGATTGGATGTGCAGCATCCCATGAGTTTCTTTGGGCGGTGTTTTCTCTCGAATCCCTGCCTGCATTTCACTACATGCAGTATATAGAACACCTATCCCGAATAAGAACAAGGTGGATATATGTCACCCTCCTTCAGTACTGTAGAAACAGTTCCTCATTCACTGGATAGGCGACAGGCCTTGTGGTTTATTCCAAGGAAGTCTCGAGATTCTAGACAGCACTGGACTACCTAATAAATGGATGGAATGACCACCCTAGCTCCAGGGGACGGTCGCCTCCATTGGACCATCTATTTCGTTGAGACGGCTCAAGGGGAAGACGGGCCAATAGGAAGAGTCCATTTCAAGGTCCCCTTATTCCAACTACCCCTCTCTATCTCTATCTTGCTCTCTTTAGAGATAGCCCAGTCCTCTCTTAAGCTTTTAGCTCAACAGCTAGACTTAGTCTAGCACCTTTACCTATGCCTATCTAATCTGCGGCGTGTACCGTCAGAAATACACTGCACTGTAGATCTCTTTCGCCAAGTTACCCCTTTTCTTTCTGCCAATGGTGATCAAGTTAAAGGGGAATCGGGTGGCGGCTGACTCCCGGAAGCCCTAGTTTTTCGCATTGACAAGAGAATAATAAAAAGTCAAACAAGGGAAAGAATTCCAGGCCAAGGGAGTAGTGTTCTATATGTCATCCTCGTTCGATCTCGGGCAAACATCCAATATGTAGATAGTAGTACTACCCAAGTGCATTAGTATAATGCAGTGCTTAAGCGCTGCAGAAATGCCAGAATGTTGACGTCCAGGGAACAAAATGCCACCGCAAGGTCCAGGTTCAAGTCTATGATTGTTTTTGTTTTTTTAAAGTGTTCCCCCGCTAAACATGGAGCCTGCTGCAAGCCAACGTTGACTGAACCAGGTTGATAATGATTCTTATGAAATCGATTGGTCAATTCAGCTCCTGGAATGCTGCAACCTCGGTACGGGAGCACGGGCTGGTCTTGGGCGAGATGATTTGGCTTCGACCTTGTCGCTTCTGTTAAAGAGATTTTCGACTAATTAAAGTTCTGATTTATCTGCAGCATGCGCAAGATAACAATGCATACCTGTTGCAATAAGTCCGAGGCATTAACATGTCCCCAAATACAGTCTCGATATGCAGTACAGTGCAGTAGTTAGCTTCTAGATCCACCATCGAAACGGTCTCCTCCACTGTCTTTTCAATACGAGACGACTTGATCTGTCCGTTACATTTGTTTCAAGTCGCCATATCAAGCTTGACTACCCCCTCTTGAACAAAAAACTCAATCTATGACATTTAGCCGCCAGCGAGGCATGGCCTCCACATAGTTCGTGACAACTGATCTGACCAGCAGAATAGTATCCATTCTCTGGCTACGATTCCGATGATTATATGAAGATGCACTCGTGTGGAGGGGTGTACTACTTACTACTCCACGAACAGATAATGCTAGCTAACCGCATAATCTTAAGCTGTTGTGGTGTGATGTCTTAATGCCCCGCAACCCGACCAACTGCCGCTAGATATTGAGGTTGATGCCGGTCTCTCAGGGCTCATGTGTTCCATATTATACCACAGGTGAATAGCACAATACTTGACTCGGTTTCACGGTAGCTGTATTGACTCAAAACCTCGAAATTCATTGTCTATCCTTATTGGGGAGCGACTTATTTAGTGCTTTGTTCACAACCAAGTCTATTGTCGACAGGAGAAATTGACTTATAAGTCAAATGTCATACTAATACAACAATCTTTCAGGAAATCATGAGAGGCTCATTGCGTGATATCCAGGTGCCGAAGCTCTCATAGCAGTAGCGCACCCCCGTCTTCATCATCATCATCTTCTTCTTCCTCCGATAAATTGCCATCGTGCGAGACATCAAAATCCGAGACGCACCCGTATGAATCCATGTCGGAATGGTGATCTCTATCCCTTTCCCCAGGTCCTGCAGGTGGCCATGGTTCATCGTCCCAGTATGGACACTGATCTTCCCTTCCTATCCAGAGCTCTTCAAACATCTGTCGCGTGTAGAACGAGGGGTCATATCTCGGTAAACGACGAGAAATCGTGCGAAAGTGGGAAATATCGAACCCGCTGATGTGCAACGCTGCGTCCCACACGTCCCCGAGAGTTCCGTCAATCATATCTCTGTGGCCAAGCATGCTATAAGCAATACTTGAGGGAGTCCTGCCTTCATTATCCCGAGCGTGTGGATCTGCTCCCTGTTGAAGAAGATACACAAGACACTCTAACCTGATGATGATGTCTTGTTCCGGGGGAGTATGATCTACCAATAAATGCAGGCATGTCTCCCCCTTGCTCGATCGGTCGTGGACATTTGCGCCCATAGACACAAGGTGTTTCAAGATATCTGCAGATATCTTGAAATGCGTACAAGCATTCAAGAATGTCGACATGCCCTCATAATTAACCCAGTCGCGAAAGCTTGCAAAAGGAGTGACAAGTCCTGAATTCCATGCGAAGTCAATTGTGTCCTGGACGTATGTGAGCACATGTCATACCGAATGTGATTCTCTTGTCAGAATGAACTTACAAGTCGGTCTGGCAAAGCTCTCACTGTGTCGAGGAAGCTCATTGACAATTTGTTATTTGGGTCCTTGTATGTTGGATCGGCTCCCGCAGTCAATAGCAACCTGCGACATGCGTTAATCCGTTTGAGTTGTTGATCTGGGATGACAGTATCATCCCACCCATTGTGCCGTTGCAAGCAGTGGGTGCCGTTATTATATGTAACATGATCGACGTCAAGTCCTTCCTCTAGTAAGAATTTGCACATCTCTGGTTGCTCTAGAGAATACTAGTGAAATCGTTTGGTCAGCCATCAAACTTAGGTACCATGAGTGATGTTCTTGTACTTACAAACAGTAAAGAGGCGCCCTTTTCATCATGGTCTCGAATAGAAGCCTTGCCACTTTGGAGCAATTGACGGAGCTCCTGGATCCTGCCCGTCTTCACAATCTCAAATACCGGTGAGCCCAATGGGAGAATCTTGTTCACTTGGAGTTGTGAGATGGACGAAACGCTTCCCGCCAGTATCTCTCTTTGGGTTATTGTAGCCATCAGCATATGGTGGTTCCGATTCCCATTGGGAAGAAAAGTGAGTGACATGTTATAATCAGTCAGATGTCCTTCAACTAGTCCAGTTGTATTTCTCTCATTCTTGGTAGAAACTGTTCGTTTCCGCTTGTGTATCATAAGGCTCATCTTCCCTAAACCGACATCTGCTTGTTTATACGTTCGTTCTTGATCTAGGATCCTTCCTGTGACTTGACGGCTTCCGTTGGCTACTCAGTTAGCAAATATTGTTTTCTAAGCAAATTTGTATAAGGGTAATCAACCACTTACTTCCAGAATTGATAGACACCTCGTATTGTCCAAAGTACCGACTAAATCGACGCAGTCCATCCAACATCTCTTTCTCGATTTTGTTATGTCTCTCCCGTCGAATAGCAGCCAGCAGATCCTGTAGATCTTCTATTGCAGAATCCGCCAGGTCATCCTCTTCAGCATAGACATTGCAAGACTCGCGTTTGGCATCGATCAAAGCGCCGAGACGTTCGATACTTTCCAACATGGCCGAATTCTGAGGCTTGTTTGTGGTGCCTTCGCTTCCAATATTGTTACTGGCCGATGCTTCTCTAGTAGCCTTGCCCTCTAAAACAACAAGATCTTTAATCTCATCCAACAGTGAACGCATATCCTGAAATCTCGACACGGAGATGGATGATGTTGAGTCAAGTGAGTGTTGAATTGAAGACAACCTGCTTTGGTAGTCTCTGTGATGTCCATTGTGAGTATTTAACAGGCTGTTCTCAAAGGCCTGAAAACCAGCTGTTTGTAATTGATGATAAGACTGCAATGAGGTGTCCATCGTAGTCATCTGATTCCTAACTTGTTGTGTGTCGTCCTTTATTTGAGAAACTGTGTTCCTGTACAGATATGTTAGCGAGAATACTTTATGGCAGTCTGAGTAAAAGAGCTGACCGAGACAAAACCAGTAGACGCAAATTTAGGATGTTGACAATCTGTGCCAGCTCACTTCTTATGCGATTCATATCATCCTCGCTCAGAACTATTTTAAGATGTTGCCACAGACGTTTGCCTCCTTTGTCTCCTGGTGTGATCTGTAACTCGACGAGGCGTTCTGCTATTAAGCAAAGACTTTTGATGCTTTGTTGTATGTACGCATCTAAAGTTGTGTTGCCTGCGACGTTTTCTGAGTAACAGAGGGCTTCTAAGATGTTCTGCACACCAAGAAAGTCGTTTGCTAGGCGTTTTAAAATATCTGGACCATCTTTGTATTGCGAGAGAGCATCGTGAGCCTCTTTGACACATTTCAGTGAAAGCAGGACGAACTGAGTAACGCTGGCTGCAGCACCTAGTGCCTCCATGATAGCTGTTGAGAGTAGGAACTTGATGATGTTGAGAGTAGTCTTTTATCAGGCCCTTCTCATCATAGAGAACAGACAGAAAGAGGCAACCGTTTTGCTCCTCAAAACGCCTTATGCATGTTAGTTGGCGCAGTCGCTTTGTGTCCCCTTGTCTGATGCGACAATACTTGATTGGACGATCCAGCGACAAGGATATATAGTAAGGCATGCTAGGCGCGTAAAATAGAGCACACATGAATTAACTATAGAGCATCGAATAGACAGCCTGATCTTGGTGCTACGTTCGGGTGATAAGAGAGTGGGTGATCTCTAGGGTAACGTCTCTCCCGCTCATAACTGGTTCAACTTTATGGGCTTTGTGGGCTTTGTGGGCTTTGTGGGATGTTTAGTGTGATTAATGAATGTTGGGTTGCTATAAACAATACCGAGCTGGAAATAAATTGATGCTAGATCCATGGCGGTTAAGTTGACTGTCAGTATCAAACGGCTTGAAGGATGGATAATTCTCGTGTTGTAGTTCGAGAAAGTACGAAGACGAGTCTCACATCGATCGCTCTTGCCTGTTCCATCGTTCAGCTGCTTGTTTTATTGGTCATATTGATAGCAATGTCCCACTAATAAATTGTATCTCCTTCCTCCCGGTCAAAGGGCTGCTTCAACTTCAACTTCAACTCTACTTTCTTTCTGTAATGTTATGTATCATCTATAATATCATCTAATTACGAGCTCTACACCGCATCATGGACGAATTTACGCTCAATCTAGGCAATGCGTTGAGTGTTGTCTCTTTCTACGACGACGATACGTTGCGATGGAATGCCATCACTTCACGCGACGCCAACGCCGACAACCTTTTTGTCTATGCGGTGCGAACAACAAAGATATTTTGTCGTCCTATCTGCAAGGCCCGACTCCCTCGCCGCGCGAATGTTTCTTTCTTCACTCATGGCCATGAGGCTCAGCAGGCTGGCTTCCGTGCCTGTAAACGTTGCAAGCCCGAAGTTGCAGGGTTCATGCCCCAAGAGACTGCCGTGCGAAAGATCCAAGCTTTTGTGCGACAGCAAACTGAGAAACAAAGCGATGCCCAAGTCAGACTAAGCTTGAGCCAGATGGCTAGGCAAACTGGACTGTCAAAGTGGCATTTCCATCGAGTGTTTAAGAAATGTGTTGGTATAACGCCGACAGAATATTTGCGAATACAACGTCAGAGTCAGTGCGTTCAGAACTCAGCGGAAACAAGTCGGGTTGAAGATGGGTTTGACATTGAAACTCTGGGCCAAGATTTTGACGTGAGAACTTGGGACGATTTTGTTCCCGGTTCAGGGTATCCAACCATTGAAACGCCATTAACAATAATCAGCGACAGTACTTGGTCCATCGACGAATTCTTGATATGGCCGAATGAAAATGAAATGTCAATTGTATGATTGATCTGGCTTGGATCAATACCCATCGTCGTTGGCTATTCGCGCTACGCATTATCGTTCTCTCGATGGGTTGAAGTAACACAACAACAATAGCAAAAACGAACTGTTAAAGAAGCAATTATCCCTAAAACACCTTATCCAGATCTAGCGCCACTTTCCTCTTACGTTTCTAGGGCCTTGAATTTGTTGTTTCTGGTTGCCCAAACAGAAAGTGGAATGTTTCGGTAGCGTTTCATATCTCCCACATATTTGGTTATACTATTTGCAGGGGTACGCTCAAGTAAGCCTTTACCGAAACCCCAGAGTCATCGGAAGTCTCTGTTGCCGGTCGCAGTTACTGCGTAGAGATGAAATTGGACGAGGCGAAATGACAAACTGCTGGAACCCATATTCTACAGAGAGCCGAAAGATAACGAGCCCAAAGGGCTACAATGCTCTTGAGCGCAATTGCACCACCCAATAACTGCATCCAGCAATAACAAAGTCCGTTTTAACATGATCGAATAAGACAACAAGCTTTGACAATGAATATCTGTCCAAATATTTCTGCAAGATTCATCCCATCAAAATGTAGCCGCCTTGGCAGTTCACCTCCGTACGCCTTTGCAACCACTGTGCAACAAAGGGGACGGGAGTTCCGCATCCGAGACCTGCCATGCTTCGGAGTGTCGGAGGACCCTTTTTGCGACAGATGCCTGTCATATAGCCATGGCCAAGATGTTTGAAGCTATAGTCTATGTCAACTAAGCTTGTATAGAGCTGCGGTGGCTATAGTCTAATTTTCGAAAACACCACAGCAATGAGGCATGAACCCTAGCCCCCAGGAGTTTCGACCCGGCTTGGGTAGTACCTCGGAGTGTCAACGGCGCTTACCTATATGGTTCTTTCAAACTATATCGTAGCAGGTCGTGTTTGATCGTTGGGACGAGGTTCAAGCTTGTTGCCATGTTGCATTGACACAAGCTTATTCCTATTTAGCTATTCGATCTTTGGAGACGGAAACATCTATATAAGTAAGACTGTTTATCCTCTAAGACATAGTTTCTTTTTCCATCATCACTCACACAAGCCTCTTCTCAGCATCTCCTTCACCTTCGTCTTTTCTTACTTCATCTGCTGTTCTGTGAACGCATTCGCTTCAACCACTCCTTCTATTTTAATACTTTCCTTTTGCACCGCTGGTTGGTTGCTTCATCACTCTCTCATCCTTCAGCAATCTTCTCTACAACTCATTATCATCCAAACCGAATAAACATTCAAAATGGCTATTTCCAAGACTTTCATCCTTGCCGCTCTTTTGGCTTACGCCGAGGCTCGATTCGGTCAGGAGCAGGAGCCTGTTGCCGCTGTCCAGGCTCTTGATGGATCTTTCGGTGACCCTGGTGTTGCCGCTACCATTGCTGGTAGCATCCCCAGTGCTCTGCTTGCCGCTGCTAGCCCTTGTGATAAGCTCACCATCGCTGATCAGATGATCACTGAGCTCGGAGATGACCAGGAAGTTATCGACGCAGCTATCGGCCTCGTTGCCGCCGAGACCAACTTCAACCCCTCGGCCGTTGACAGACCTTTTGTCTGTGCCGACCCTGCTCTGCCCGCCACTGCTGCTCTCCGAGGAATCATCCCCCTCGTTGACCCAGCTGTCGATGGCGCCGCTGCCCAGAATGCCAACTCGGCTACTTCAGTCACAACCCCCTTTGACGCCGCCGGCCTGTCTCAGGCTGAGGTCATGATCGCTCAGGGATTCACCACATTCCAGGCTGTTGATGCCAGTGGCGCCAACGTCCAGCTCGCCGGTCAGGATGCTGCTGCTGGAGGCGGTGCTGCCGCTGGAGATGACGCTGCCGCTGGAGATGACGCTGCCGCTGACGATGGTGCCGATGCTGGTGCAGGCAACGGTAACAACAACAACAACAACAACAACAACAACAACAACAACAACAACAACAACGGAAACCAAAATGATAACCAGGACGAAGACTGTGAGGAGGACGACGCCGCCAACAATGGCAACAACCAGAACAACAACAACAACAATGGAAACCAAAATGGAAACCAGAACAATGGAAACAACAACCAGAACGGTAACGACAACGCTGATGATGCTGGTAACGATAATGGAAACGCTGATGCTGGCAACGACAACGGCAACGCTGATGCTGGCAACGGCAACAACGCTGGTGGAAATGCCGGTGACAACGCTGGTAACGCTGGCGCTCTCGACTTCGGCATCTGCCAGCCCACCATGGCCCTCATCGGTGGTCTCAACGGTCGCCCTGCTGATGAGTTGACCTTCATCCCTCAGGACCCTACCATTGCCGAAGGTCAACAGGAGGCTCTCAACCCCAACATCATCACCAACCGTATCTGCGATCAGCTCACCAACGTCTGTAACGCCAGCGACGAGGCTGTTGCAGCTTGTGAGGACGCCCAGGCTGAGATCGAGGCTTTGGGAACTCGCGACCAGAGCACCGCCGACACATGGAACGCTCTTCTCGGCTTCGCTGGTGTTGACTCTTCTCAACAGCAGGTTTAAAAAAAAGAAAAGGGGCGGAGGAGATCGACGCATGCTGGTCATGAGATAATGAGTCTGAGAGGAGGCATGAGTGAAGATGGTCGCTATTATGAGTTTTAGCTTAATTAATTCAATTTCGGTATACCCAACTTCATTCTCCATATCTTTCCTGTGACTTGGGGTAGTAGCTCTCTCGATAGAGATCAGAAATAAATGACTCGATTGTGCTCAGGACGACAGGCTTTAGCTGAAGTGTCTTGTTGCTTGCACCAGGAGGTAGAGTCAGACCAGGTCAATGCACACGTTACGAAACAGCAAACACCACTCATGACTACAGCTCGTAATGTGATCAGCACGATGATAATAACATTTTGACAAATATTGATTGTACCAGTGGATATTCCTCAGCCGCTGTCCAGTGATTTGTTGTAGCGCTTTCTTTTAATGCTAATAGTACATGTATCTGTAACCCAGTTAATACGTCTATTTAGCATATTTGCAAGGTCCATCTTGCTGGACGATTCGAAAGGCATCCCTACGGCCAGTCATGAAAACTCTCCTGTTTGTCATTCAACCCCTAAGGAATGCAAAAATCTATCCAACTTCCAAGGTAGTCTAGCCTGTTGCCCTGATGCTCCTGGCTCTTGTAGATAGCTTCGAACTCGTCGAAGCTCAGTTTGCCCCATCCGCCTCTCTTGATAGCCTGGGCCTCTGCAAGACTCAAGCGCTTCCAGTGCCGTAGCATGTCTGATGTGGGAGCGCTATCAGTCTCTTGTTCCTCATCAACGCTATCGCTATCGGAACTGTCGGGTGAAGGCTGTGTGACGGGGTAGTATAAAGCTGGAGAAGTAGCCGCAACATCCGATGTGTCGGGTCGGAATTGAGGTAGAGTAGGATCTTGGTCTTGACCCTGAGAAACCGGCATAACTTCCTCGGTTTCTGGTTTGGGAGCTGGTTCTGCTGTTCCGTCTTCGTGGATGGTTTCTACTGTGGTATCAATTTCCACGGCATTTCGTCCTTCGGGCAAGGCGATGGTGTATCCGGTTTCGGACAGGAGTTCCTCGAGGCTCTTATCCGTGGCAGACCTGACCTTAACGTCACCCTCGCCTACGGATTTGGAACTTTCATCATCACCAAGTTCGATGGTATCTAACACATCTTTGTACCTTTCTCGTTGTTCTTTCGTTTCAGCTGCTTCAACAGCAAGATCCTCCGCTGGCTTGAATATAGTGTCAAGTAGTTCGTTGAAGGCTTGCTGAGTAACTTGATAGAGAATCTCTTTGCCCGCATCGCGCTCAGCATGGGGTAGTCTCCCTTCTGGGATATGCTCAGAAGCGCTGCTGGGCGAAGTCGTCGTATCATAGTCTTCCTGTTCCTTGACATCGCCGTTGGTGAAACGGGCCTTCGACCCGTTTTGCGCCGCTGAAGAGCCGTGTTGTTCGTATTTGTTCGATTCCTCGTCCATCTGGCGTAAATCCCTGAGAATATCCTCACTGCCTTGCCAATCATCTGGCTCGACTCCGCCCTCCTCTTCATCGAGGTAGAATTGTCGCCTCCGCCATCTCTCGTGCAGTTGCTTTCGCGCCATGTCCCGTTTTCGCTTGTCGATTTTGGGAACCCTGCTACGTTCTTTGGCAACGGTCCCGGCCCTGATTTCGCTTTCTGTCCTTGAAGGCCCCCCTACACCGTTCTCCTCGTTGCGGGTTCCATTAACACCGTCAGCGGCTACTTCGCCATCCTCATCCTCATCATCAGAAGGCTCCTCGATCTCTGGGTGAATGGTTTCCATAATAAGACCAGGAAGTTCCTCTAGAGTTGATGGTGGTTCCAAAAGCGCTACCCAGTATGTACGGTCAATTTCGCTGCCGCTCAGTCGACGCATCGTTCGCCAGTTGCTATCAGTGTCGTTCCTTGTGATGTATTGTCTTCGGGAACCAAAGCGACGATCGGTGTCATAAGCAAACAGATTGGTCAGAATGTCCCCTCGAGCCGCTGTGTCACCACGATCCGGTGCAACGACATTCTCATATCCTTCAGCAATATCCACGC
Source organism: Fusarium venenatum (assembly GCF_020744135.1). NCBI lineage: Eukaryota > Fungi > Ascomycota > Sordariomycetes > Hypocreales > Nectriaceae > Fusarium > Fusarium venenatum. Next base: position 6,633,788 of record NW_027072131.1, read on the forward strand.
TGCCATCTCGATGATACGTTTTGCCTTCGTGGCGGAACTGACCCTCGCCGGGAGGAACTCTGCCCTCGCGTCCAAACAGACTGCTCAGTGGCTGGCGGCTGGTAACGAGTTGTTGAGCTTCGGTGCTAGCGAGTAATTGATCTTGCAGGCCATCTAGAATGTCCTTATGCATCTGCTTATAAAGCACATAATAAGCACGGAACATACGCAAAAAGTCCTTCCGGTCAACATATCCATCGCTGTCCAAGTCGTATCCAGTAAAAATCTTGCGCAGCTTGTCCTTTCGCTTTCGGTAGGATAATCCATGAAGAAACTCAGTGAATCCAATCAGGTCGTCGTTATTGTAGTCGTAGAAGGAAAACATTCGATCGTGAATAAGATTTGGTGCAGCATGACGGGAGCCCCCTGTAGGAACGAGGCATCGCTCAAACGTTTTGCGATCCATTGCGACACAAAGCTCATCAGGGTCATCCCTCCATTCCGAATTAGCCATGAATGTCCATTGCTCCCAAAATGCTTCCAACTCTGGCCTCTCGAAACCAGTGTCTTGCGACAGCTTGGGTATCAGACTGCGGGGCAAGGTACGTCTGCAAGTGTCTGGATCACCTGTGTACCAGACTGGTTGCATCTGCCTAGGACCGAAAGGTGGCGCGGGAATCCGAATTTTATAGAAGATGTGAGTCTTGATGTGAACACCTTGAGCTTCGCAGGTTTCGCATAGATCAAAGTCGGCACAGTTGGCGCAGCGATAACGGACTCCTCGAATGGGGACCATGCCGCACGAATTACACTGGCAACCCCTATGGACACAGCCATTCCGGCGAGCGTTATCTTCCGAGACGCGAAACAAGAGAGTGACAATGTTGTGTCCAGTTCGTTGACTCGAAGGAAAGGAACTTGGATCGTTCCACCATTCATCTCCACCATCGACTATCGTCTCGCCATCGCCTAAAGGTAGGGTCGTCTCGGCGTTGACATTTTCATCACCTGCAGCTTCAGACGATGAGCTTGATCCATCCTCGTTTCGCCGGTTCCGTCGTGGACGTCGTATGGCATTGCTCCTATGCAGACCACCACCTGGCAGTGTTTCGAAGCTCTGCGATCGGACTTGGTATGCATAGTATCCTGCTGAGAGCGCAGCCACTGCAGAGACTACGGCCACAGCTAACCGTGGCCGTGTTATGCTCTCGACGGACGGCGTCGGTAACCACATTGTGGGTTATATCATGTGTGTCGCATGATGCTGAAGCTAGACGTGTCAGGGGAGCGGGAGTCGAGGGGTATTGAATGTTTTTAAAGTTTTGTTCGGGTATACAGCGCGTTATTCGAGATATTGGGTTTATGATGAGCGGGGTTTGTAAGGTTGTATTTCGGTCGATTGAACAATGAATTGTTTCTGATGATGACAAAGCTGCATTTAAGCCATGAGCTCAGTTAATTGTAATGAATGGGATGGAAGCTTGAAGTTTTGGTGGAGAAGACACTCAAGTTAGACCTGTCTACTGGGTAGCAGAAAAAACAACCTCTTAAGTCTCAGGGTATAAAAATAAGTAGTCTAAGAACCACAACCCAGGGGGCATAAGGTGACCTACTAATTTCGTCTCTCATGTTTCTAGCGGTCAATTGTTCTGATACTCTGGGGCCTGTCTAGCCTGTTGCTGGTACTAATCGATAGGCGATGGTACGTGCCCCAAAACCAAAAATCTAAAGTGGAGCCTGCCCGCCATCAGAAAAGTGATGATGCTTGTAGTGGACGAATATGGAAGTGGATATGCGTAGGTTAAACGGAACTATCATGGGCTCTGTAAATCCTCAGCCCACTCTCTAAAGATCCAATTTTACTTCTCTCAAGCTTCCAATTGATCATCTACACCTTCAAACAAAGTCTCTGCCAACACAATGGCTGACGCTCCTCCTTCACTTCCGGGCCCTATGCCCTCGTCCTTTGATGGTGAAGGGTATGCTTCATTTGTCCCAGCTTGCCATACCTTTTACTCCCCGCTTATGCGATAGTCTAGGGAAATTCAGAATGAACGTCCTATGCAAAAGGTTGTTCGCAAGATCAAGGAAGAGCCTCTGATCCCTCTCGGTAAATCCCCCTTCTGTGGTGATCATTGCCAATGCACATGACATAGCTTCTAACAGCTCCGCTTTCGCGATATAGGAATCGGTTTAACTACTGCTGCCTTCATCAACGCCTACCTCGCCCTTCGCCGCGGCGACTCAAAGCAGGCAAACCGCATGTTCCGAGCCCGTGTCGCAGCCCAGGGATTCACCGTTTTCGCCATGCTTGCCGGCAGCATGTACTACCAGAAGGACCGAGAGAAGAGCAAGGAGCTTCGCCAGCTCCAGGAGCAGAAGGATGCCGAAGAGAAGAGGCAGAAGTGGATCAGAGAGCTTGAGGCTCGTGACGAAGAGGAGAAGGCCATGCGCGCAAAACTCGAGAAGAAGAGACAACAAGTTCAGGCACAGCGGGCCGAGGAAGCTAAAGCAACTACTGCGCCTACCGAGGGCTCCGAATCGTCCAGCAGTGGAGGCATCTTGAGTCGAGTTGGTTTATGGTCCAAGGGAGGCAAGGACGAGAAGAGCAATGTCGAAAAGGTTGTTGAGGAGATTGTGGATGAGGAAAACGCCAAGCAGAAGAAGAAGAACCCCAAGAGCTCTCTCGGCGACCTCGGCGAAATCATCTCCAAGAGAAAGGATTAAATACTGAACTTGTATATTACAGCAGTTGGGAATGAGGGAGGTTTGTACAAAAGTTTCGTGTGCTGAACCATAGTAGTAGCACATCATGTATGATATGGAAGTTAGGCAACCTTGATGATTGTAATTGGAAAAGGCTGTCTTTTCCCTTGCCTTTGCACAAATTACGTGCCGTTTGTGGTGCTCACAACCAATCGCTTATCACGACAACATTCAAGGCTCGCACTCAAGACTCATTGACCTCGATACCAAGAGCAGAACCGCAATTACGATACAGGACTATTTCTTTATTGCAGGGCGGTCTAACAATCTGGTATCCCTATGTCATCGAACCACCGCTTCTGTTACCCCCAACTAACCCTGCCATCTCTAGCAATGCCCGATCAGCCTCTATATCCCCGGTGCCCAAATTGATTTTGCGACGTGCTTCTGCTTCACGTTCCTCCCAGGCCCATTTCTCGGCTTGCGCCTGTGCTTCTTTGTCACCACCACAGCCCCATACCTCAAGGCTTTCGATCTGAAAACGATCTTGGAAATCGTGCTTCCTTACTACACTCGAATGGAACGCGCCGCCTCGAGAAGTATAATCATGGTTGAAAACCGCGAATTCGAACGAATCATCAAGTAGCAACGATACGGGGCCAAGGCGTAACATATCGGGCTTTCTGTGAGCTTGAGAAGGATGCGGGTGGGGACACCCAAATGACAACATAGGATGATGTGCTGGAGCTTTCGTAAAAGTGACATAGTCCTTGTTGATGGTCGACGCTGGAAAGACGTCATGAATGGGCTCAAGCTGAAAAAGAGTTGTTTCAGAGTCACCGAAGCATTCTCGATGAGTGTGCTTCCAAGGTTCTCGAACATAAACACCAAACGTAAGTCTATCAGACTTGCTGCCGTGCGGGAATCGTTTCGGGGGTAAGGAAGCTGCAAAGCTTGTCTCTTGACCACCCTCTGGTTCATCGCCGAGCCTTGTTCCACTCACTAGCAGCAGTGTGGGAGCTTGCCAGTTGAACACTTTTGTCTGAAAACTTCCCATAGAGAATCCTGCATCATTTCCCGAGTACAGTAACCTGACTCGTCTGAAAAGATCCGCGCCAGGGAGGAATAATGAGATCTGAGAGAGGGTGTTTTGATTTAGTATATCGCCCGGGTTGGTTAGCAAAGGTTGTGCTGTTTTTGGTGGCGACGTTGTCGCAGGGGTACCATTCTGTTGCTTGGAAAAGTCTAGGTTTTGGGAGAAGAGGAAACGCTCAAAAAGACCGTTGAAGCCACGGAAAAGATTAGGACAAATCACAGGTATGATAGTTCTGAAATGATGGTACTTGATGCCGGTTGATGTTTCGGCGTTGACGAAGGAGGCAAGAATACACTCGGCAGCTCCACGGAGACCTTCGAGTTCTTCGTCAACTATGCGACTTGAGTACATGGACAGGCTCTCTTGAGGATCCAATGGGGCCGCCAGCAAGAGGAGCATGACGAGCTTCCGAAAGTTGTCTGTCGGGATTGTTGCGCCATAGAAGATTGGCGCATGGCCCTGATCCACGGCGTCCTTGACATCTAGTAATTCAAAGGCGGTTAGAATAAGATCATCATCTTCGTCGTCTTCTTCATCCTCGCCGGCTGCATCCACGACAAAGCCAGCAGCGTGGGACCTGGGCTCTTCTTGGTCATCTTTTGGTTTGGGAGACTCAAGGTTTTTGGCATCTGGTCGAGGCCCTGCTTCTGAAATCTTGCGGTCAAACACAGCTAAGCTTTTGAAGAGCAGCTTGGTTCTGTCTGCTGAGCCACGCGCCAACACAGTCCGATAGCGCTCAGTCATGATGACGACGACCAGGATCATCCGTTGAAGTTCCAGAACTACCGGTGCCTCCTGTAGAAAGGGAAATGCGCCGATGTAAGATACCATCTGAAATATGACGGGCGAGGTGCCGAGAATGTCTGGTATCTCGAGGTATCGGGCAATGGTATCCTCCTTGAGGTATCTGATAGAGTCTTGTTGATCCGCAAGACTTTTAAAGACATCTCGAAGTGAGTACAATTCGAGAGAAGTGAAGCATTTCTTCTTAAACTTCTCCGCCTATAAAATTGTGGTAATTGTTGGTGAGTTCATTCTGGCGATAGCACATGATAGTAATGGCTGCTCACAAGTTGGTTGGTTAACTCTTCATGCGACCGCCGTTGCGGATGCTCATCCGACAGACTCTGACCCATTTTGTAAGAGCCACTGTGTTCTCATCACTCCGAAACTGTAGTATTGGTCTCCGATTGAGACAATTCAACAATTGATGATGATATGATAAGGTGAAAGACGAGAGTCTGCCTAAACGATTTCATGACATTCCATCTGTAGGTGGGCGAATTGGCTGACACAAGAAAGGTACGTACCCATACGTAATGATTTGCTCCTTCCCCTGTCGCTCTATCTTGCGCCAAGCCTCAATGACGGTCGGTACCTTCCTTCATTAGTTCATTAACACGTGAATCGGCAAGATGTCGGCCCGGGTTACTGTAGCTCCTCTAATGAAGCTATTCCCAGATTACAATCACAAAGTCATAATGACACCCTATCAGTACGACAATTTTCGTTCGTTATATGCCCAAGACAACTAAGAGACATGAGATCACGTCATCTCTTACTTGAAGTCAGATAATCTAACATGTTGTCTTCACCATATTCTTATCGCCATACAGCTCAATCCATTCATCTCTAATCCTCCTTCTCTTCAGTCTTCTTGAGAGCTTCGTCCACAGACTCATCCCAGGTATCTTTCAGCGTGCTAAGAAACTCGTCGCACCATCCATTCTTCTTCGACTGTTCAAGCTTCTCATCCAGATCTCTTTTTTCCACATTCTCGTTGCCGGTGGGCTGCTCCTCCGGGATCTTTGTCATCTCTTGATCACTCTCAAGTTGCAACTCTGGCAAGCTTGTCGAATTGGCGCTGGGGGAGCTCTCGATGTTCTCCGTCACCTTCTGGGCATCGGAATTCTTCTTCTCTTCTGGAGCGTTATCTTCATCGAGAATATCCTCCACAATTTCCTCCCACTTCAGATCAACGAGAACATCACGAGCTAGGTCGGTAAGCTTCTCAATGAATGATTCTGTGATCCTCTTGGCATAAAGAAACTCGCTATCAAGATCCACGTCAGGTTTCAGTTCTTTGGTGATCTTCTCGCGGACCTTCTTTGCGAGCTCCTTCAGCTCCTCAGGATCCAGCTTGTCTTCATCCTGTTTCTCCTTCGAGTCAGGAGAAACCTGGCGCTTGAAATTGGTACTGAAACGGTCGATAAGTTCGTTGTACTTGTGGCCTCCGTAAATCTGGCTGTACACCTCGTTGAGCTTTTTAACAAGGTGTGGAGTGAATTGTTCGCTCTTGATGAATTCATCGGCGAGATTCTTCTTGAAGTTAAGCTTCACGGCAATGAAACGACGCTCAGACTCGCTCATATTCGATATTTTGTCGAGTTGTTGGTCAGTGAGTTTGCGAGTGAGTCTGGGAATGTGTTGCCGCTTGCTTTTGGAAACGATCACCTTATCCTTCTTATATTGTTCGTAGCGAAGGGCGTATTTCTTGTTGAGCTTCTTGATCAATTCCGGCGTGAACTTTTTGGTGTTGATCAGCTCAGTCGAGAGTTTATCATCCAGGCCAAGCCTCTTCGCAGCCTTCTTGCGGATCATGGGACTCAGTTCCTCGAGCTTCACAATCTGTGTTTTACTGAGTTGGGGGGCCTTATCGGCTCGCTTGTGCTTGAAACCGATCTTGTCGAGAAGGCCCTTGCATTTGGGATCCTTGCTGATACGAGCACACTCCTTGTTGAGTTTCTCGATCAGCTCAGGCGTGAATTTCTCAGCATTTGCCATCTCAGTTGTAAGCTCTGGGTCCATGTTGAGCTTTTTGGCAGCCACCATACGAATAGAGGGACTCATTCTCTCGACCTTGCTGATCATCTCCTTGGAAAGCTCAGGCTCTGCTCTCTTAGATTTGAGCTTGGACGTGAATCTCTCGATAGTTTTCAAGTGTTTGGGATCGCTGGATATACGAGCCCACTCCTTGTTGAGCTTCTCGATTAGATCATCGGAAAACTTGTCGGCATTGGCCAGCTCGAGTGCTAGCTTGGGATCAAAGTCGAGCTTTTTGGCAGCCATCATACGCGTGGCCGGAGACAATCCCTCGATCTTGCTGATCATCTCCTTGGAAAGCTTAGGCTCTGCTCTCTTGGACTTGGGCAGGAAGTTCTCAAGGATTTTCGCGTACTTGGGGTCGTTAATCACGCGGGCGTACTCTTTGTTGAGCTTTTCGATCAAGTCATCCGACAGCTCCTCGGCATTGGCCAATTCCAGTGTAAGCTTGGGATCAAAGTCGAGCTTCTTGGCAACTATTTGACGAATTACCGGAGACAGTTCTTCGATCCTCTTGATTTCCTTTTCGCTAAGCTCCCGTGCCGACCTCTTACTTGTGGGGACGTATCTTGGTCTCCTGGTGATGAATTCAATGATTCTCCTGCCGTCGGCGGTTTCCAGAAGGACGGCATATAGCTCGTTGAGTTTGGTGATGAACTCGGGAGTCAGTTCTTGGAAAGTAAGGAACTCCATCTTGAACTCGTCATCCATCATGGGCATAGCGGCTATGAGTGCTTCTCGTTTCCAGGCACTGAGCTTCTCAATATTCAGGAGGTGAACGGTACTGAGCCTGGGGAGTGGCTTGTTGGGGTCAATCTTCTTGACCTCTTTGGGCTTCCCCTCCTTGGGCGGCTTCTTCTTGCAAGGTGCTCTCGCCTCAATACTCCTCTTGGCCAAGCCTCCCGAGTGACGGTGGATAAGTTTGTAATCTCTCTCATTGCTGTAGTCTTCGTGATCATTCTCGTACACTAAACCTTCAAGTCCAACAGGTGAGCGAGCCTTGTACTCAGTAGGCTCAGAGGCCGGACGAGGATGGTGTGTGCCAGGAGTCTTGGGGTAGTTCATGGCAATGCGTCTGTGTTCTCCAAGCTTGGGTGCCAACATGAACCAACCTCCCTCAGGACAATCCGCGGCGCTACGGCAGGGGACTTCAGTAACGACGCCAATTCCTGCCCACTCGAAACCCGGGATAACATTCTCGTAGCCTGGCAAAACGTGGTTCATCGTATCCTCCCTATAGTCGTGTCTTGTGTAGTCGGGCTCGATGACGATGTTGGTTCCGGTTATCCCAATTCGTCTGTGCTCTCCGTTCTTGGGCTCCAACATGTGCCAATGTCCACGGGGACACCCCTCCCTCTTTGCACAAGGAGCCTTGGTAACAGCTCCAGGACCTGCCCACATGAATCCTGGAACAACATTCTCGTATCCAGGTTCTTTGTAGTAGCCATGATGCTCACCTTTCTTCCGAGAGTAGCGCTGCTCGTTGGACTTGTGATCATTATGGCCAACCTCTTGCTTGCGGTAGAACCTGGCGCTCTCCGTGGGCTCGTGATGAGATGGGTAGTACAGTTGCTTGAGCACCTGGCCCCCATCCTCCTTAGAGTAGTCGGCTTTGTCGTCCTCCTCTTTAGCGTGGCGGCTCTTCTCATCAGAGTGGTTGGGCTTGTCGTTGTCTTCCTCGGGGTCGTACTTCCTGTAACCATACTTCTCTGCCTCATTGGGGTACCATTTTTCTTTCTTCTCTTCCTTAGGGAGGTACTTCTTATAAGAAACACTCTCAGGCTGGTCAGAATCGCCATGTTTGAGGTTTTCAAAGGCCTCCTCTGAGAGGAAAGATTTCTCCTCAGGATGGTACTCGTACTTAAACCCGTAGACCCCCTTCATTCCATACTCATCCGCACCCTTGGGAGAAGGATCATGCTTGGGGTGCTCTCCTTCGTCATCATCATGATACTGATTGCGGTCCTCCTTGTCGTAGTCAGGCTTCTTATAAAGCTCCCTGTTGTGGAACTGGCCCTCGCCGTCGATAGGATGATAGGGATCATCTTCTCCGTCGTACTCTGATTTTGAAACGGTCTCTCTCGATTCATCTTCATCGAAAGGATGCTTCGGCAAGTACTTCCCTGGGAACTTGTCGAAGTAGTGGAGATCGTCGTTCTCCTGCTCGTGCTTCTTAAAGTGGAAGAGCTTGTCATCCTCTACTTCAGCTTCATATTTCTCTGGAGAGTGATAACCGGGATTGAATATAGCCTCATCGTGCTGATTTTCCGTACTGAACTCATGGACATCCTTAGGATTGTACTTTTCGACTTCGGGTGGAGGGTCGGGGTATTTGGGCTTCTCTTTAAACTTGTAAGAATGGGTATGCTCCTCGTTTGGATCAAACTCCTGCAATTTGGGCCGGGTTTTGGATCTGGAGGAAGGGCCGTTAAATGGATTGTCGGGGGGCCATCTCTTGGAGTTGCTTCCATCAGAGTCGGGGCTTTCTTCCGGCTCATACTTTTCCGAGTGGTCGTGGTGATCTTTGGTAAAGTATTTGTCGAAATCCTGTTCGCTGAGGCCGTACTGATCATTGAAAGCGTCAATTTCCTTAGGCCCATTGTCCTTCTTGTGCTCGTAGTGGTGCTTCTCGGATTTGTAGCTGTTGTAATCGTGGTCATCTCCGAGATTGTTGTGCTTGTCCTTGTAGTCGTAGTCATCCTCATGCTCGTGATACTCATGGGGATAGTACTTTCTGACCTTGACCTTGGTGATGGTATGGCCTTCCTTGGGTTCGTACTTTTCCTCAACGCTGTATCCATGATGGGACTCGTGGTCGTGAGGATAGTAATGCTCGAGCCTATACTTGAAGTCGCCATGGTGTTCCTTAGACTCGTATTTGTCGGTCTCGGGACGAGTGGGCTCGATGTTTGAGTCTCTTTCGTAGGGTTCCCTAAATGTCTCTCGCTTTTTCTCCTCTTCATGGTACTCGCTGGGAGAGAAAGGAATAGCGTGAGCCAGACCTATCGGCGCCTGTATGGCGACGAGGACGGTGATGGATAGCCTCATGGTGAGTTACTCGTTCTTGCTAAAAGGAGATATGTAAGTCAAGTAGTACCCGAGATGTTCCAAGGATAAAGATGGCAACAGAAAAAGAAACAAAAAAAGTCAGAAGATAGGACTAAGGGCTAACTTATAGCTAAGAGAGGGTATATGTTCTTTATGATTATTGCGGATTGACTACCCCTTCCACTTTTTCCACTGCCGCCATGGCCTGATATCGATTTGTGTTGAACCGAGATGTGATGAAGTCCATCCCCGTGATTGGTGTTCACATACATAGAGAGTTTCGTGGATATCCGATCATCATGTTTCTCAATATGATGCCACTCGCACAAAACCCAGCCTCAAACAATGAATTCAGCAATACCATTCGCCCTCGCAAAGCCCCTCATTAATCAGGTTACTCAATCATATTCAGCATAGCAATATCACAGGAACCTCATTGAGCTCAGGTAGGGCCTGTTATCAAGATTGTGCCACGAAAAAGTAACTTCAGAAACTTGTCTAACCGAGCATCTGTAGGTTGTCCTAGTAGTATTAAGTCCCGAATACCATGCCTGGTGATCAATGTTCCAACCTCTTGAAATGCGGGGGGATATTGTGTTCGGGGACGGCCTCAATCTTCGACAAGATCATTCGATAGATGCCACTTGTCATCAGACTCGAGTCTCTTTCTAAGTCTTGATGTGCAACAGAGTTCCACGAGAAGCACCAGAGCCAGTTATTAGACACACTGAAAGCCGAGTTCCGCCTCCCTCGCCATGCCATAAGAATGATAGGACAAAAAGACTAAGGAGTCCCAATCTATAGCCAACGGCGGATAGCGTTTACCACAAAGTGGTATTGCACCATTTCTACTGAATAAGAATAGCATTTGAGGTAATTGTCTGCTCATGTCTTGCTTCTTTATCAGGAGGCGCTCAACAAACCTTGCGGAGTTCATCACATACTGGGACTTGGCGGATGAATGTCAGGATGCCATCTGAGAATACAGCCAGAACAAGGCAATGGCCGAGTCTCTTAAACGTACTTGAGGCAGCTTTAGCCTGCATGCTGAATCACTTTACTGTAAGTGTTTGTTCTGTACATATGTACGGCCAATATCAAGCTCGTACAGCATTCGCTTGATTTAATGTATCTAGTTCAGTACGATATGCATGTGACCAATCCTTATAACAAAATGATAACCTACTCCACGCTCCAGACTTCGCCAAACTTCAATCCCGAGGAGTTTGCGCCGACAAAGAAATAAGTTTATGCAAAAATAATGCCATACAGAAAACCATACAGGTCAAGCCCCAGTATGTTTGGCGGATACTTGGTTGATCAAGCGCTGGTACTTGGCCTCTGCCTCCTGCTCGGCATCTCGCGCGGACTTGGACAACCGCCCTTCCACCGGTGGCGTCTCTGAGTTCCCCTTAGATGTCCAGAGAACACCGGGTTTCGGTGCGGACTTTGATTCAATTGCCACGTCAGGTTTAGGTGTAGAGGCATTGGTTCTTGGCTCCTCCGAGGCTGTGCCGTCCTTCTCGCCGTCTGGAGAGGTCTTGGGAAGCCTCATGGCCAAAAGCACATACTCGGCCCTTGTCATATTGTCCATTACATCATCCATGTAACGCCGGACCTCATCCTGAGGAGCAACAACTCGTGCCAAATTTTCCAATTGGCGACCAGTCTGCGTGAAGAGACGTATCGTGACAGGCTGGTAGTAATCAAGCTTCGGATCTCCACCATACTCTGAAGTGCTTCCCTTACGAACAATCAGAAATGAAACCACGACTTGTTGACCGGATGCCGTGGGTAAATACTCTAATATGCTAAACTTGGGGAACAGATATCGGTCCCCACTTCCAAAATCGAACACAACTGCCGTAATATCTTGCTTGGGTGCAGGTGGAGGCCCCTTAGATCGTAAAGCCTGGGGATTGGGCGAAGATACAGTCGAATTCGTTTTAGTATGACCGTTAGGCATACCATTCGGAGCCTGCTGTCGAATTTGTACCGGAGCAGGAGAAGCTTGCGGTGCGCTCTTCATGTCGCGGTGCAGTCTATCCAGAATTTCCTTCAGATCTATAGAGTCGGTGAAGCCTGGCCGGCTTTCTGCAATTCTGCGGATCATGTCTCGAACCTTTTGGTCGTCCAAGGCAGTTTTTACAAGTTGTACGACGAGCAGATCGCTTCCATGAGGTGGCCGTAAGTCAGACGATTTTTGATTGGGATTTGAAGCCAAAACAATGTCAAGAATTGTCCGAACTTCGGTAGCAAAATACTGGACCGTTCGACCATCCACTAGAAGTCGGTCTGCTGATGGTCCTTGCTGTCCTCCTGTTCTCCGATACTCCGCACTTAATTGATCGATTATTTTCTGGAAATGGGCTAGCTCGCCGTCTTTAGCTTGTCCTACAGCCACCCGCTTCATAAGATCACGAAGTTCCGCGTCTCCTGAGGCTCTTTGTGCGAGCAAGGTAATAACAGGGTCATTTGCTGATGGTTTTGCTGCAGGAGCAGGCCCAGAGGCTGCAGACCCTGGAGCTGGAGGTCCTGGAGCTGGGGCAGGCTTTGCAAGACCACTCGCGGGTGCTTGGGCGTTCGGTGGTCTGGGTGTAGACATTGCAGGAGCCACCATCGGTCCAGCTGGCGCTGGTGCTGAGACCGGTGCAGCCGACCCAGAAACACTGGGAGGCGCATGCGCAACTGGTGGAGCCGCTGGAGATGGTGCTACAGGTCCTCCTGCGGCTTGTGGCCTTGGCTGAAATGTTGGGTTTGGAGGTGGTGTTATGTTGGGTAGCGGAGCATTCCCAGGCTTCTGGGCTGGCGCCGGGACGCCTTTATCTTGCGGCGCTCGAGGAAGAGGTTGAGGTGGTTGCGCCGGACTTCGAGCTATACCCTGAGATGGGCTGGGTGGTATGGGTTTTGGTGTCGCTGCCTTGTTCTGGCTGGGGGCGCTGGCTATTGATGCTTGGGGTGCGAGGGGTGGAGGCATCGAGCCATTCGGGGGCCCATACTGGATAATTGGACGTTGTTGCGGTTGCTGCTGTGGTAATGGTTGAATTTTTGGTTTCGGGTCTTTGACCACGTACATCGTAGCTTCGATTATATGAGGCTCGACGGTGATTGTCACATTGCCAACCTTTGACATGGTCTCCTTGGGCGGGTTTTTGGGGTCTTCGATGAGTACGCCCTTGCGCTTGTGCGGTTTCGTCCAATATTTAGCAAACAGACCCTCGCTGATCCATTTATGACGAGATCGTGAGAGCGACTCGGCAAGTACGCCGCTTGAGTAACGCGTCAGTCAATTTGATTCTCTAATGCAGTTTAGCATGACGTACCTTTCACCAACGGACTGATATTCCTTGGAAGAGAGATCCTCAGGCTGGGCAACTTCAACAGTGGGCAACGGTTTACCAGCTTGGACCGACTTGGGCAACGGCGGTGGCGGAGGCTCTTCTGGCTCCGGATCTGGGACTGGGACTGCTGCTGGCGGGGGAGCAGCAGGTGTCGCAGAACGCTCTCGAGGTGTAACATTGCGCTTCTTCGCGGCGGATTCTCCTCGAGCAGCTGCCCGCGCGGGCATTTTACGCTTTCGCTCCATATGACAGCTTGTCCAGGAGACAAACTACAGAATGCGCAACGGAATTATACTTGGAAGCGAAAGCCAACCATGATATATAAGGAGCATGCAAGGCGCGTCTGGATACAATGTGGACGTGTAGAGCTCAGTATTCGAGTGCTTTCGTAATGAAAAGGGTCGGATGGTGAGATGAAGCTGGAGTTGGATCAGAAGGGCAGGTCGAGGGAGTATGGAGGTGGAAGATGCAAGGTGGGAATGGAGGCTCCCATTGGAAAGAGGAAGTAATAGAGCAACAGCCACGGCCAGAAATCCGAGGCTCAGTGGTGCAGGTCCGACACCTTCATAATGGAGCCCGGAAAGTAAAATGAAGAGATTCGATTGGTCAAAAAAGGCGGAGGAGCCAAGCACTGCCAGTTCTGGACTGGAGCGCGGGCCTATGAATTTGGCACTGCAGCGCCTAGAGTGAAATAAGAAGCTGGGGCTCAGGGGACTTTACAGCCTGTCGAAGCCTGTCCGCGGAAGCGCCGCAAGAGTGACCGTGATATCAGATGAGTGATAAACATGGAAATAAAAAATAGCAGCTGTTGATTAGAGTCTACTAGGCGAATTGGGTTATTGTATGTATGTACAGCAATATCATCAACAATTGTATACGTTATAATGTAACATCTCTTCCAATCAAGTTCATTTGTTGACCCAATATTGTCGATTCGCGGCTCTTCTGTTGCTCAAGTGGGTGGAGCCACGGGCAGCCGCATCAGACGCGCCTCAAGGTACTTGTATGCACTTGTAATTTTCCCCGCGTGATAAGTCCCACTGCTGATCACTGATGCTTTAGCGCGAACAAAGCAACGTCAGGTCTTGCGGCTGATTATTGTGGCAGCGTAAGGACAGGAATAATACTCACATTAATCCCTGCAGTCTTTTTACTTTTACATTTCTTTATAGACTCCTTATACTGTACTCGGCCTTTCTTTTTCTAATCCTATCATCACCAACCAAATCATGACGTCTCTACATCCTGCCTTACGGGCTGTAATTGCTGTGGTTGCAGCGCCACTGAGTCTGTATTGCGTCTTCATCGGTTTGGGTATGACGCCTTTCTTTCAGAGACAGTATGTTGACCTCGATCTTGAGCTATTCTTTCTGACATCTCACATGCAGTTTCTTGTACGCTCATAAAATCAACACATTATTATGGAGTAATGTGAATCAACCAGAACGATGGGGTTTCGCTCGTAGGTATATATCAATCAAGCTCATGACGACGACTCATAAATATTTCAATTAGGAAACCAAGTCACTCCTTTCTCGCTCAAAACTCCTGACGGAGAGACCATATATGCTTGGCATATTCTTCCCCTACCGCTTTATCTCAAGAATGAAGCCTTAATCGAATCACAAGAACCAGGGTTTTCAGCTGATTTCACCAAAACTGAATCATTCCGCCTGCTAAAAGAAGATCCAGAATCTCGACTTGTTCTGTACTGTGAGTCTCAACTAGACATATTCTCGCTTGGTCATCGCTCACATCTTTTCCAGTTCATGGTGTAAGTCATGTTTATAAAACGTCTGCCAATATCAACTGACGTCACAGAACGCCGGCCATGTCGCACAAGCTATCAGACCTCTCAGCTACCACTCGTTAACCGACACCTCATCATACCATGTTGTCGCTATTGACTACAGAGGATTCGGCCACTCGACAGGCTCGCCTACTGAAACTGGAGTAATTCAAGATGCTGCCACACTTGTGGAGTGGGCTACCAAGGTTGCAGGTGTCCCAGCCAGCCGCATTGTTCTCCTTGGACAAAGTCTAGGCACAGCCGTGGTCAGTGCAGTCGCCGAAAAGTACGCTTTACAGGGTGTTGAGTTTGCCGGCATCACCATTGTCGCAGGTTTCAGCGACTTGGCCAATCTTCTGTTGGGCTATCGTATTGGAGGTGTTGTCCCTGTCCTCGCACCCTTCCGAGTGTGGCCTACGCTCATACGTTTCATCCATCGATTCGTCGTCGACAAGTGGCATTCAGATCACCGTTTGGCTAATGTTGTGCGGCACACAAAAACAAGACTCAGGCTCAATTTGGTCCATGCCAAGAACGACAAAGACATTCCATGGACAGAAGACAATAAGCTGTTTCGAGCTGCTGTCCAAGAAATGATTGGGGTAATGGACGACAAAGAATTCGCAGCTTGGAAAGAAGAGCGAACTGTCCACAAGGGAAAGGATGCATTTGTGGCCACTTGGACAGCTCAACCCGACATGATTATACGTCAAGAACTTTTCCCCTATGGCGGTATGTTAAATACATCTACGCGAATCCAAGAAGTATAAAACAACTAATGCGCTGGCAGGCCACAACGATATCATGGGGCATTCACCTGTTGCGCTGGCCATCATGAGAGCATTTGATCTTCATGGGACGACTTATAATAATGACGACGATACTGATTCCAAATAGTAACTGACTTGGAATTATCGCTCACGTCAGCGCCGGTACGAGTCTTTTTTGTTTTTCTTGATCTTTATATCAATTGGTCGTTCGAGTGAGTATTCCTACTCAATATCTTGCCCTTGCTTAGAACATAATAGAATCGCTCTATTCTTTCGTTTGCTTAAAATGGATATATGAAAGAACCACAGTTTCACAGGATAAATCGGACGGGTAGTCTCTTTCTGTAGTATATTCGTTTCAAATAGTATAAAAAAGTGTCTACTCTGTCAGATTCTTGCTTACTTCGTCGGTGTTATGAGCATCCTGCTTCGAGTTGATTTAGTTAATATGCGTAGCTATGTACATAAAGATTCATTATTTTACAAAAATAAACCGCAAGTTAAAATCTAGGTTTTACTACTTAATTCTTTTATTCCAAGATCTCATGTTTAAGGTCGAATAGGGTGAACCCCTCCTGTAACAGGACAGGCACATGTTACCGCAAATATCCCACTAATAATTACCCCACCAAAGAGCTCTTGCTTGATCCCCCACCTCACGTACATATCTAGTTGTCCGCACCTACATCAACTCAACTACACCAAAGGTCCATCCCGAACCATGTCTGAGGAGTCCAAGCCAGTTGAGCCTGTCGTCGAAGAGACGAACGCCGAGCTCAAGGGTAAGGCAGTCGAACAAGCCGATCCCGAAGCCGACGAACATGCCGAGTCCGCATCCGAGGAAGAGCACGAAGAGGAGCATGCCGCCGAAGGATCAAGCGACAAGAAGAAGAAAAAGAAGAAGAAGTCGAAGCGCTCAAAGGTCAAGGAGGCTCTGACTGGCTCAAAGTCCGCCCCGTCCGATGCCGACTTCCACAAGGCCCTCGATGGCCTCACTCCTCAACAAATCAAAGAGTTCCTTGCTCTGAACCCGGCCCTTGCCCAGGAGGTGTCCAAGGCCTCCAAGAGCGACAACCCCTCCGCCAACCAAGCTGCCGATATGCTCAAGAATATGTCCCTCCAGGATATCATGACTGGTCTTGCCGCGGGTGGAAAGAACGCCAAGGATATGGGATCATACAAGTTCTGGCAGACGCAGCCTGTCCCCAAGTTCGGAGAGGATAACAACTTGGAAGAGGGTCCTTTACGAATTCAAAAGGTCGAGGAGGTTGACAAGGAGCCTTCACCTTTGATTCCCGGCTTCGAGTGGGTTACCATGGATTTGACCAAGGAAGAGGAGATCAAGGAGGTCTATGAGCTACTCAACAAGCACTATGTTGAGGACGACGAGGCCATGTTCCGTTTCAACTACTCGCCAACTATTCTTCGCTGGTAAGTTGCAGATCTTCTGAGCCCATGATGAGATTATCATTGTAGAACAGTTCAGACTGACATGTACAGGGCCATGATGCCTCCTGGCTGGAAGAAGGAATACCACGTCGGTGTACGCGCCTCTCAATCCGGCCTACTTTGCGCTTTCATCTCCGCCATCCCCGTTCACCTGCGTGTTCGCAACAACGTAGTCACTTGTTCCGAGGTCAACTTCCTTGCCATCCACAAGAAGCTTCGAGGCAAGCGTCTCACGCCAGTGCTTATCAAGGAAATCACACGACGCAGTAACCTTGACGGTATCTGGCAAGGTCTTTACACTGCTGGTGTCGTCCTTCCCAAGCCTGTCAGCACCTGCAGATACTTCCATCGTGCCATTAACTGGCAAAAGCTCTACGAATGCGGTTTCAGCCCTCTTCCCGCTAACAGCAAGCCTCAATACCAAGTCCGCAAGTATGCGCTGCCCGACGACACAAGCATCAAGGGTCTGCGACCGCTACAAGAGAAGGATATCGAGGCCGTCATGGACCTGTATCACCGTTACAATAAGCGCTTCGATATGACACCACAGATGTCGCGTGAGGAAGCTCTTCACTGGTTCTTGCCCAAGACTGGACCCAATGAGCAGCAGGCTGTGTGGACCTACGTTGTTGAAGTAAGTCTCCAGAAAGTCAAAATAGACACACACATTGATACTAATACATTGCGCAGGATGAGAACAACAAGATCACTGACTTCTTTTCTTTCTTCTGCATTGAGTCTACTGCTATTGGCAACACTAAGCACAACGTTATTAAGGTTGCTTACATGTTTTACTATGGCACAGAGGTCGGTCTGCAGGAGAAGTTCGACAAGGCTGCCCTCAAGAAGCGCCTCAACGATCTGGTGCACGATGCCCTTATTGTCTCCAAGCGCTACAAGTTTGACGTTTTTAACGCTCTGACGCTGATGGACAATGCGCTCTTCTTGGAGCAGCAGAAGTTTGGCGCTGGTGATGGTCAGCTTCACTACTACCTGTTCAACTACCGTGTTAACCCCATCGCCGGTGGTGTTGATCGCAAGAACCAGCTCGACGAGGAGAACCTGAGCGGTATTGGACTAGTGATGCCTTGAGGTAAATGTTTGGATTGTGCATATGATGGTGTAGAAAGAAAAAAAGAGTATGGAAAGGTGAGGAATGACGAGATGGAAATAATTTCATATTTAGCGAGCACGATCAATCATGGGTTGGTTCTCTAACTCTTTCCTTTTCGACCGTATGCACTCCTAGCAGCAAACCAGTGACTAGTCCAAGATGCATAACGCTTAAAGCTGACGAATACATTTTCAAGTTCGTCGCTAACTGACAATCTAATTCTACTCTGTGATCTTTTGAGGCTTCAGAGTTTCCCATCTCATCCTCGTCATAATCGCCATCTTTGAGAGACTGGAATGTGAAACGCAGCATCTCAGCTACCATACCAGCCATGCTCGGATCTCTATCCCCCTTGGCGCGTGGCGTTAGTGCCGAGGTCAGGAAACAACGTCGCAGTAGATATAGCGAAAGTGACGGGTTGTGATAGATCTGCTTTTATCTGTTCTCTCTTTCTCTCCACTTTGAACCCTGGTTCAACTGTGCCTCGAGAGGGGAATTATTTGCTTTTTTCTCCTTCGTTTTCAAAATTACATACATACTGCAGAACTTGTCATTCATCCGTTGGTATTTTTTCCCCATCTTCTTCATTCCTCGTATTTATTCGCGTAGTATACTAGTGACGTTTTGGTTAACCTGCAATCTTCGCGTACCCAGGCATTATCAAGCAGCATCGTTACGCTTCTCACGACGGCACAGCTCAGACCTTCCTGTGAGCTCAGGAAGCTACACAGCCGTGTTTGCGCCGTAGGAACCAGTGATATAAGAACAAACAAAACTCCCGAGTATCTATCATGGCGTCTGACATGTGAGTCCTCGATCATCATCCTCTTTATCCTCCTCAACACAATGTTCTTCATTTTTACAGCATTAGCTATTATTGCTTCGCTCTTTTCATCTCACTTGTTCTTATGTGTGGTTTCAAACGTCACTTACACGCGATGCGTCAACCTAGAATTGCTTCGCTTCCCTCTGCTGAGGAGACGCTGAGCCATCCAGCCTACTTAACCACTCTATGGGCGCTGGAGCCTACTTCTCAAGGCAAACTGTCTGTGGCTGAAGGTCGCGGCGGTCCTGTCGGTATTGCATGGGAAGTTCACGGTGAAGGGCCCGTCAAGCTTGTGGTACGTTTCTCCCGTCAAATATCCTCAATCTCTCCGTCTACGTATCACGTCTCCGCCAGTTCCGTTTGGTTACATTCGTCTCCAGTCATGACGAGTGAAATATGAGAGAACCCGCTGACACGAATGTAGCTTGTTATGGGTTTGGCAAGCGTCAAGACTTCGTGGCAGCGTCAAACAAAGCATTTCGGCCATGATCATGGCGACAAGTACTCAGTTCTCATCATCGACAATCGTGGAATGGGTGCCAGCGACAAGCCTTTCGGTATCTATTCCACAAGCGGCATGGCGCTCGATATCATCGAGGTTATTGACCATGTTGGCTGGACGGCTGAGCGCGAGATTAACCTCGTAGGTATCTCCATGGGCGGCATGATAACTCAAGAGATTGCTATTCGCATCCCTGAACGTCTGCAAACCCTCACTCTCATCTGTACCTCGGCACGCGTTCAGAACACAACGGGCTTCTTGGAGACTATCGCGGACCGCATGGGATGGTTGGTTCCTAAATCCATGGAGCGTACCATTATCGACACATCTCTCAAGCTCTTCACACCCGAATGGCTCGTCGCACCAGATGACGAGATACTACCCGAGCCCGGCGTCACTCCGAAATGTGGTCCGCCTCCGCCAGAAGCTGGTCCAACATACCGACTGTTCGATTCCAACTTTCAGCGCTTCCAAGCTCAAGAACTTACCAAGAAGCGAAACCCCGAGGTGTTCAGCAGCACTATGCTCATGTGTCAACTTGCAGCAGCGGCCATGCATAACAAATCAGACGAGCAGCTGCGCCAGATAGCAGAGGCCGTTGGGTCTGAACGCATCACTGTCATGCATGGAAAGCGCGACAACATGATCACCTTTCCCAATGGCGAGAAACTTATCGATGTGTTGAAGCCAGGTACCGTCCATATTGTGGATGATATGGGACATGCTCCTATCCTGGAGCGAGCAGAGTGGTTCAACAGTGTATTAGAAGAAGAGTTGAGTATGTGGACCAAGCCGAAGGAGGAGTAAGAGTAAGCAGCATTTCAAACATGTGAGCGGTCTTGAGGTTTGGTTGGTTCGTGGCAGAGAACAAGTGAGAATGTACGAGCTATAATTGGCAGAGGGCACGAATGAAGGGGCTGGTTTACATGTCTTTAATCCGAATACCTAGCAGACGCATCATGACACAAATTCGCCTATTGCCTAGCAATTGTTCAGAGTCATCGAACTCGACTCTATTCCAGCTTCTATCATATTGTGCATCATTTTTAAGCTGTCTAATGGATAGTCCATCTTCTTAGCACTCCAAGAAGAACCCAGCCTCTAACTTTCGATGATGAAGTAATTCCTGGTTTTTGATATGCACGTCTTAATAGCCATGTCCAGGTAATGGCTGCTTTTGGGTAAGAGATGTATCTTCCACGCATCCTCCACTAGCGTAGAATTTTGATACTCGGTCTATAAAACCAACCCTTTCTATCATATGAAGCAGGTACTTTTGATTCATGTCAGTCCGTTCACCTCTCACCGGCGAAGCGTCGACCCTGCACCTCGCTCAGAGCCTTGACTCCACTCAAGAAGGCCACGGTGCTAAGACCCATAAAGACGGGCAGCAGCTGGAAGAGGTTCCACTTGATGTAGTAGAGAAAAAAGGATCCCTCAATGGCGATGATGGAGCCGACAAAGAGACCGTGTGAAAGGGGGGCAGTTTGAAGAGCCTTGGGCAGGTGATCGAGGTTGCCGCCCATCCAGTACCACTATGCACATGTTAGCTCGAGACATTATGGTAGAATATATTTACATACCGCCGAAAGAAGCACGGGAAACGTGCACACAATGGCAGTCACAAATACAATAGTTATGATCATAGGAGGGCTCGTCTCGCCAACCTTGAAGATGTGGTGGATCTCGTCTCGAGGTTCGTAACGCAGGGGAGGCTCAAATGTGGGAAGGGGAGTGTTGGGCACATGATAGATCTGAATGTTGAAAACGGGAGAGATGAGGGGGTTGGATGAGCCGAAGGAGCCCAACACGAGGTTGACCTTGAGGAGTTCGTCGGAGAGGAGCAACGGGACAGGGAGGTCCTTGTGCGACTGAGGGATTGATTAGCTGGGTCGATGAGGAAGGAATGTGTAGTCGCATACGAAAGAGGCCACGGCCTTTCCAGAGGACTTGATGTCCAGAGGGAGGGCGACCTCGATGCCAGTCGACTCTGTAATGACGATGAAGGCCTGGTGAGGTCGCTTCGCTTCACTGTCTTCGGTCGTAGTCAATGAGACTTTGATGGTATCTGCCTTTCCTAGAATAAGAGCATCCTTGGCTGGCTCCTGGTTTTTGAATCTATTCCAATTAACGCTGTCAGCACGCATTCTTCCGCAATCGCTCTCCCATGATAACACCATCATGGCAACTCTGGAGAAGCTTACTTGGCAGTAGCGCCGTGTCCTTGCTTGGAGGCGACGGTAACGGAGCCATCTTTGAAGCTCCAAGACGAGGCAGCGCTAGCTGCACTCAACAGGAAAAGAAGTGACGATGCGATTGAGAAGCGCATGATATCGACGTTGTCGCAGGTCGATTCGGTTCGAGAAGTTGAGGCCAAGTGGATGGGACAGGACAGCTTGAGACTGGACCTCGAAACAGTAGCGTAGGTACTACCCAAGCTTGGGTTACGTGGTGGAAGTGTGTAGATTTGATTGGTCAAAGCTACATTCAAAGTGGAGATCAAAAGTGAGCTCCTACTTCAGGGTAAATTCAAGGGAAACACCAATTCGAGGTGTTGGGGGATGTAGATATTAGGAAGTTTAACTGCTCAAAGAAATGATTAATAAGTATTAATATTGATGCCATCTTAGGCCAGTCCTTTGTGCGATCTTACTAGCATGAGCTTTTTTATGCAATGATCGTAAATAAAAATACAATAAAATAAAATATCATGACTCATTTCTGCTGTAAATATTCAAGTCTCGAAAACAAACCAGTGGTATACGCATATTTCCTACTCGCTCTCGATCTCAGTCTGGAAGCCCTTGATGGCTTCTCTCTCTTCCGTCGTCAACCCGATTCCAAAATACTCCTTCAGTGCCTCCACTCTCTCATCCTCCGTCTTCAGCTCCTTCAACGTTATCGTCTTACCTCCAGGGTTCTCCTTGACTACATCATTAATCAACATACGCTTTCCATAAATCTCTTCGCCTGTCGTCGATGTCTTGCTCTCCCTCAGCATGAATTTCACCACTAGCACAGTATGTGTCTGGAAACTTTTAGGACTCGTGCCTGTGTAGCAATTGGAAATCTCGAAATCGGCAGGAAGCCACTCGACAGAGTGACTGAAAGAATAGAAGCTATTCCAGTTCTGATCCGGGGAGTTGCGGCATTGGTAGATCCAGAGACGGCGACCAGATGTAAGCTCTGTCTGACCGGGGATGAAGTCTTTGATGAGACGGGCATCCTGAGTGCCCATGTTGCGCCACTCAGCACCCTCGATTAAAGGCATGGGCCTGGTAGGGCCATCACCACCAAAAGACGCATCGATAACCCATCGGGAGTTATCAGGTAGTGTCACGATGTTGACAATGTGAACCCTAGTTGTAAGTCAGTGACCAATATTTCGGGAATAATAATTACGCAGATCAGGCTTACCACCCGGGATATCCGCCATGAGGAACACCGTCTTTGCGACGACGGACTCTCACACCAACGGGATACACCTGGAAACCAAGAGCTCGAAGCATGTAACAGAAGAACAAATTGCTCTCCATACAGTAACCTCCTCTTCCATGCCCATCGAGCACAATCTTTTGATACAGAGCCTGAGGCTCAAGAATGACATTGCGATGCGACGAGTAATGCAATGTTAGATTCTCATAAGGTACCGTTGCAATCATGTGCTGATGCAGCACAGTGAGAAAGGCATGGTCAAGGATAGGTTCGTTGCCCACGTAGAACTCTTGTGGTACTTGGATATGCTTGAGAAACTTGGCGACTTGGGCCTCTGAGTATATGGCCGACATGGTGAGTGTATAATATGAAGACCGGGTCAAATGGTGTTTACTTGTCTCAGCTCAAGAGTTCAAGACTTGGGACGACGAAGCCGGGAGCAGTCACCACTTAAATAGAAGAACTAGTCAGGTATACAAACTCTGAAATGAGTCAAGAGGATGCAAAACAAGGCGACGCCAATTCCAATTACTACAAACATGTTGGCTACCTTACTCGTATGTCGCGCAAAAGCCGTTGCAGGAAGTTGGCCGTAACGTATCATGAACCTCGCTATCTCTCCAGACTCCATAAAAACTGTCCGGGGCTTAACATGGAGAAGGGACGAATCATCAAGACGCCCTCCTTGAACAGGCCGTGTCAAGGTTTATGATAGAGACGGCCAATCAGGACAATTCTGGCGTCTACTTCGGATGCTGTCTGTTAGTCTGACTCTACTGTTGGCGCATAATCGGAGAGAAATGCCTCTACGTCCTCGGTCCGTCCTGTACGGTATCCACGATGATCATGAGCGTTTTCTCAGTGTCCTTTTGATATTAAAGGTATTCAATGTGATACAGTGAAGAGGATAAATGCGCATATATCCTTGCAAATCTAAGATACCTCGACTCCGGTAATTTATAACATGAACCATTCATTCATTACATGACTCTTTCCATCATAACTAACCCGCCTTTAACGCCAAGTCAAGCCCCAAGAAACCCACCGACATTTCTCCAAGTGAACATGTACACTTGATGATTTGGCGGTTAAACTGCACCTTATAAGAGCAGTAATCATGACGATAAAATATGGTTGCTGCTATTTTAAAGTGCCGTTCAGCCGCCAAATCCTCAAAAGCACATACTCGTTTGGAGAAATGTTTCATGCACTTTTAATAGCTTCTCAGAGTTCTGTCCTCTTGCTCGATGTAGTTGTCACAGCCGCACCATTCCTCTTCGCCTTAGTCCCTTCCAACTTGGGCATAAAGTCTTGAATTCCCATCCAGTCCACCACGAACGCAGTGGTGATTCTTGCCCAGTCGCGGACTGTTGGTAGGTCGAGGTGCTCACCGTCATCCGTCATTTCATGCCAGACATCAGGGAATGGAGTTGGAATAAGATGCAAAATGTCGACACCGCGTTCCATAAAGGGTCGGTGGTCGTCGTCGATGAAGCTGCGTGTGAAACGGTTGGCAGACTTGTCGCCTTCTGGCATAAAAGGGACCTTGGGTTTGGTCTCGAGAACGCCAAGCTTTCGCATGCGCTCCTCCAGGCTAGCCATGGCACGGTATGCCCAATGTGTGGTGAGGAAGTAGGAAGGAATATGAGGGTCTGCAGAACCAAGAAGGTCAAGAAGAACAAATAGACTGATAGAGTCAAGAGGGGTTCTGTAAGTTGCTAGAGAGCCGTGGAACTGAGATTCCCAATCCGCAGCGAGTGATCTTGATATGCTGTTAGCCAATCCGCACACCCCCCCGGTAAATGAACACAATGTCTTACCTAGCTCCGTAAAGCGAGTCCTCTTCTGTCCAATGCTTGAAAGCCTCTTCGCCATCGAGAAAGAGGATCTGGAGCCCTTGTGTCTCTTCGAGCCCATCGTCCATGGCGCCGTCCTTTTGCATCTTGTTCCACTTCGCCTTGAGCGCATCTTCGACACTCCTCGCAACATGCATCAACATGGCACATGGTGCAGCGCTATCGATTGCGCCAATGAAGCCTTCTGGTTCATACTTGCTGTCGTAGTGTGCAACCAGCGTGAGTCGGCTGACATCCCCATTTTGCGCCCATGGGGGATCTCTTCGAAAAACGAGGTTGGAGAAGGGGACCTGTTTGTTTCCATGGACAGGAGTCTTTGAAGTGGAATTCTGCCACTCGAGGGTCCATTCAGGGAGGTTCTCCTTGAAAAAGTCGACAAAGTGTTTCTGGGTGCGCACTTGTCCCTCAGTGCCGGGGACACGTGGGATCAAAATAGGAGCGAGCAGCTTGCCATTCTTGATATCAAAGTCGTCGCCTGGCGAAGGAATATTCCGTAGGACATCGTCGGAAAGCGTCATGGACTCGGCAACGGTCGATGCGATGAGGCAAGCGAAAAGGAGTAGCTTTGCAAAGAATGGCAGCGAAGATTGCATTCGAGGCATGGTGGTCGAAGATGCAGCCATGGGGAAGGACGGACACCAATAAATACTACTTTAAACCAACAAGGAGCGGGTTTTGGGTCGGTTTGTCGTGGGGCGCGAAACTAGCTCATTCCGTCCGAAGGATTGTTGTATTCGACGCGGAACAGGGCTGATCAAGAAAGACAATGTAATGCAAGGCTAATCAGTGAATGTAGGTGTCGTGGACAAAGGAATTGGAGTAAATAAGTCGCTTCGTGTCAGGAGTTGAAGCTCTCCAATCTAGACCATGCAAGGGATGAGAGCCATAAGGACAGGTACGACAACCTAGGTCTGACTCCATGTCGTCTCCCCCACTTGACTGCTGTGTTGTGTTACTGAAACTAAACCTACTACAGCAGTCAGGAACTAACATGCCGCTGACCCCAATTCTAGATACAGCAGGTCAGAGCTTACTATTATTCTAGAACCCATTGTTTGTGATGTTGACCTGTTGGTAAGAACAATATATGATAAGGCACGTTAAGTCACTACAAGATAACCAAGTTTGATAGAAATCCAACAGTACCTAGTAGTAGAGACCGCCTCTTTCAAAATGAAATGGCGGGGACATGTGAGGCCCTTGAATGACCTGGAGAAACGTTCCGGTGGCTGAACACTAGTCTCATTGGACTGACCACGGTTAAATGCCGTCCAAGTGTCGACCTGTCTGTCAAATATCAGACACTCTATGGTTCACCAGAGGCTCCTTATCTTCTCTGGAATTCAACCTTGTTATCTTGCTGTCTTTATAAGCTCTACCAAATATGTGACCCACGGGCAGGAATAGACTATTTCATGTACCTCAAAGAGGTAGAGTACCAGATGGGACATTATCATGTTGCGCTTCTACATGCGTCAAGTTGAACATGTCGAGATTGAGCGGCAATATGCGGTTTTACTCTATGGTTACACTTTTACTGAATCAGCAACCTATATGATGGACATTCTTTGTTTCTCTCTCGACGGAGGACTCGTTGCGCCTAGATCAACTTCAGGTGATTGACCAGAGCTTTCAACCTGTACCCCCAAGGAGTTTCAAAGTAAACACCAATCAGACTCTCTACCATCTAACAAGATAGATCTCTATAAATAGTAGGGATTTCTAGCAACACCCTCATCTTTCGAAGCTAGTGCAGGCTACGTCATCCCGTTCACCCCACGCAGAGCTTCAGCGTAGTCTCAAACCACCAGTATCACGAGGTGACAGCGGTAAAGAACAGTGCTATAGCGTATTCACATGAAACAGGAGAAAAGTATGATTAATTAAGTTATTGTCATATTGATTTTCGACTCGCGTCCTATACGCTTAAGTCGGACCTTATCCAAAAGGCCATGATCCCCGTCATCTACACATACTCCTCATTCAGATCTATTAAAAAGTTGTACTCCAAGGGTTCTCAAAAGGATAACATATACATCCTAGCGTCAGAAAGAATGCGGCAACCCGCTATGTAAACACCAAACGCCCATCGTCATGCTTTGCGTCTCTAACCTGTACTTGCAACACCGATAATTTTCCCCATGATTGCTCCCGTTCAAATGCTGCGCCTCTCCAGGTGGATGCCGATTAGGTAGTGTATATATCATTTCGATCTTGCGGGCTTCGTAATTTGGTTCAAACCAAGTTTCTATAGCCAAAAGCGGCTATGTCCGGCTTAATGCAGCTTGTTGGCAGCCTGAGCCGCCTTGTTGGCAATCTGCTTCTCCTTAGGGATAGTAAGGGCGTTGATGCCGAGGTAGTTGCAGATGCTGGTAACAACGAGCCAGGCCCAGCGGAAATACACAACCATGGAAAACATAAGGTAGGCCCACAGGTAGAAAAGCTCGAACTGGGCGCTGAGCTGAGGGAGTCCGATTCGGGGCAAGTTGGCAAGGATAGCACCACCAACGAGAGGGTACAGCATGACGGTCCACCAGGGGAAAGGCTGGTGTGTCAAGTGGGCGAGAATAATCTTGGTTGTCAAGCGACCAAAGACAAATGACATGATAAAGCAGAAAAGCATGAGGTGGTTCTCGGATCGAATGGTGCTGTAGGGGGAGAAGACCCAAGCAGCGATTGAGATGGTGTACACACCCATGGGAATCCACTCGATGAAGACAGGGAGAATGGGCTCTCCTCGAGACCTGCGAGCCTTGGCAACGTTGAGAACACAGAACGGGATCTGTGTGAAGATGAGAGAGCCGAGGATCAAACCAACCCAGACATCCTTGAAGCTAGTCTCACCGAGGAGCTCAGCAAGGCCGGGAAGACGATCCTTGATGCCATTAGCCAGAGGAATGGCCCAGACACCAGGTCCCCAAATGCCAGAAATTATCATAATCGCGCAGGCGATGAGAATGCCCTCTGTAGGACCGTTGATGTAGCCGAGGAAGAGAGTGTGCGTGTGGTATGTCTCCCAGGTCGAGAAGAACATAGGCAGGCAAGGGCAGAGCGCAGTGACGATACCAGCTGTAGAGGTTCCTAGGCCCATAGAAGCGGTTCCGAGCAGACTTCCCAACGTGCAGTTGAGGGAGTCAATACCGTGGTCGAAGAGTTCACCGAGGCCGCTCGAGGTTCCGGTTCGTCGCGCTTGCTTTCCGTCGAGGTTGTCCATTGTTTGGTACATGAAGAGACCGAACGCGAAGCTAAAGTACAGCCATGATGGAGCCTATGCACGTGTTAGTGCGCAGTTAATAGCGAGTTAGCAGTTGTAACATACCGGTCCAACCAGATCAGGCATCCAAATTGCGCAGAGGGCAACGTTTACGAGAATGAAGCAGAAACCCAAAAGAGTGACCATGTTGGGAGCAATCCATAATGGGAGGAGGTTGACAGAGGCGTTCCACTATATGACGAAATGTTAGCCTTCTCGCTTTAAACTTGGTAGAACAGGTAAAGCGCTTTAGTTGACGCTTAAAGATTGTCGATAGGAATATAGAGAAATAGCTCGAGGCTGAGGTGCACGTACGAAAGGACCTAGAACGTATTTCGAGACTGGCGACATGTCGACACTTGAGTACTTGTATGACTTGAAGTGCACAAGTGCGTCATCAGAGATGCACTCGGCAACATTCTTCTCTGTTAAGACACCATAGTTAGTCTCCAGCTCATTTCCCACGATTCGAGGCGACCCCAGTGATCAGGTTGCCTCCCATGGATTTCTTCGACTTACTCGTGTTGGGCGCCATGTTGGTACCGTCCGGGTCAGTGGCCGATGGGTTGTAGAGCGGGAGTGTCTCGCTTGTAGACATGATGGAAAGAGAGGGGCCGGAGGAGGAGGGGCAACCAAGAATCTTTTAAACAGGATAAGGAGAAAAAAAAGTTATCGGCAAAACCCCCCAAAGATCGGACCTGCAGAAGTGTGCACGCGGAAAAGTATCTCGTGCAGCAGCAGGGTACAGTACTGAATAGGAACTCAGGCCCGCAAACAATAAATAGCCCTCGGTTGTTTTTCTCAACAAAGGTAATCCTAACAGAGACAGGCGACGCGGCACGTGGGTACAATGCTCGATTGTAAATAGACAGATGATCGCAGAGCAGTAGTAGTGTAGCTCTTATCGACAATGGCAGAGACGGGTTTCAAGCCAAGGAAATATGCGACGGAGCTGATTTGCGCAATCGACCGGGAGGGCTGAGACAGAGCAAAAACGGTCTCCAAGAATAGCGGTGAAGCGTGGGACAATGAGTTAATACAATGTAGAGTATGCGTCGATGAACAAACGTCGCCAAAAGGGCTTTTGTTTGTTTTAAGAAAAGAAAGGATTGGAGAAGGTTTAAAGGGGGCAGGTTTTGCTCACTCCATCGACTCGAAATTGGCATTGAACTTTCGAGTCTCTCGCACTGGTGTCGTCGTACCAGCCAGTCAAGCCCCCTGGATCGTAAGCCCCCTGCGCACAGCAGCGATCTGGTCCACTACAGGGGAAACAGACGTCTAAAATTGGGTAATTAGCGGCTTATTTACGTATTGGAACTCGTTCTTTCAGAATAAAAACCATCGGTCTGACAGCTAACGAACTAGGTCAAACTTGCGTCCATGACCCCTTTACTGACTCGACAGCTACCAGATCTCAAAGTGAACTCTTCGAGATACCCTCATGTTCATCTTACCAAACAGGATCCGCAGGTATGTGCCCAACCTCGCATTGTTATTGTGTCCCGAGATCGTCATGAATTCCATCCGTCAGAGCCGAGAAGATGGGTCCCGCCACTTTTGCATTGAGTTTCACATGCCCTTCTAGGCTCGTGAGCGCGTGAGCAATAACACTATCAACAAGAATACGAACTGGTCATTCTAGCGCCATTCGATGGAAGGATGGGTGCGAGTCAGCAATAAACACTGTACAGCGGCTGTTTGGTTGATCCGATGGCCCAGTTGAAAGTCTAGAACATCAAAAACTCCCCAGTAACATGGAATGTGGAGTGACTTAACATCAGTTGTTGGTAAAAGTTATTGAATGAAACTCCACCTCGATTCATGACCTCGAAATATCAAATGGCTATTTTGCTGGACATCGTTGGTTAGTTGCCACTTCCTAAATGGTATATCACATCGGGCTTAGTTCTCGAGTTTATTCAGTATGTGATGGTTGGACTGCAACAAAGCAGCCAATGACGTTATATTCGTCTTTTTACTAACCACTCATCACTTTCTGTTCTCCTTTGACAGTACCCGTATTAATGCTGTAAGAGGGCATTGCCTGTATCAAAATCATAAAAACCAACAATGTACCACCAGAAAAGACAACCCAACACCTAGACGTCCAAGGCTTTCAAGGAATGTATGCGCAACAAAAACAAGAGAATTGAATCAATGTAGATTTCCGCCCCGAGCAGTGTTGCAAGGAGCTGATAAGCGTTTTCACACGCTTATAGCATGGCAAAGCCGGCGAACATGGTGCTTAGGACAATAGTCAGACCCCATGTTCGGCCAACCTCGATGACAGCAGCGCCATTGCTCTTAGTTGACTCTGCGGTGTCAGAATCGTCGTCGTTGTTTTCACTTCCGGGTGTGTCGGTGTAAACCGTGTTGGCGTCGTCAGTAGCGCTAGCTGTGGCCTTAACAGTACCAGTGCCTGTAGCTGTGGAAGTTGTGTTGTATTTCTTGGGGTCTTCAGCACCGCATGGGTTGTTCTCTCGGCAGTCAGAGGCACAAGAGGCTTTGCCGGCACAATCCGTGACACACTGGTTACCCCATTCTTGGCAGACGTAGAAGGGAAGGGTGAGGGAGTATTCGGACACGTTAGGTTGCTTTCCGTCACCGCAGATGCAGCCATAAGTGAGGGTTTTCTGAAGTAAACTGGGTTAGCCTATGCCAACTGGTCCAAGAGCCGATAACAAGACTTACGGGATTGCATTCGTTGACCTTGGTATCTCCCTTACTAGTTTGACCACAGATCATGGGACATGTCTCTATTTCGTTCTGGCACCAAACCTCTGCATGCTGTTAGCCGACGATCTTGGCAAGTTCTGTATGGAAGAATGCTACTTACTGCGTAGGGACAGAGGCACGCTCTCAGGGTCGATCACGTAGTCGGCGTTGACAAGAGTGACAGCCGAAGCCGCAGTAGCGAGGACGATTGTTCGAAGAGAAGGCATTATAATGGCGTATCGGTGCTTGAAAACAAAAATTGATTGTGTTTTATGCTGGTAGGTATATACACCGGTTTATATCAGATGTTCAAAAGTTGGTAAACGGTGAAGATTGACAGAAGATGGTTTGCTTCTGCAGAGGGTCAGCGGTTTTATCCTAACAGATAGCTATATTTTGTCTTTCCCGAATCTGGGGAAATTGGTATTGATCGTAAGGTATGTAGGAGGGAATCACTAAGACAACAGGAGGGGAGAAGGTGCGGTCTCGCCGTTGCTTGACTTACAAAGCAAATTGGAACTTCAACGGAAATGGGAGCGACAGTATGAATAGAATATCGGAATGAAAAGTTAGCGACTGTTCAAGACCAGGTCTGATATAGCGAGTGTATCAACTGAGGTGAGGAGAGGAAAGAAGAAGCTGAGAAAAAAAAGGTCGAGGAGGTCCGAGACATATCAACGATGGGGCCCGGCCTATCTGCTCCTACGGGGCACAACATACAGACAGACTATAATGCTGTAAGCGGTAAGCCCAAAGACCCCAGTTACTCGCTACAGCCGAGCTATAGTGTTAAGAGAAATGATCTGGTGCCATATACATAGCGAGACCCGAGGCTGGGCAATATCACGACGACGGATGGTGGATGGAGTTGCACCAATCTCCCCCATTAGTTCTGACAGGGTGCAGGGAAGTTGAGCAGCGAAAAGTCAAGATTGGGTTTAGCTCTGCTTCACACCAACCAGGCATGGGAGGTTATTTGCTCCATATCGCCCGCCACTCGGCGCATTTTGTACACGGAAAACCCCAGTACCCGCCAGAGGCTAGGCCTCATAGACTCGACTGGTACGGCTCGCCGCTGGAGCTTGGGCTTTTTAAGGGTGGTCTGGGGAGTTTAACCTGAAATCCCATAAATTGTAATCTCCAGGGCCCTTGGGTTTAACAGACACCATTAAAAGGAGTCGATACTATCGATTTTATTTCCAAAAGCCCTGTCTTTTTTTCCATGATCTTCAGCAGATCCCAATGGAGATCTCATTCAACTCCATGGGTTGTCGGTTGTCTCTCTCCCCCGTCATGGCCACGCGGGTCGTGGAGGAGCCAATACCTCGTTTCTTCTGAACCACCTGTCTCATCTGCTCATCAATCTTGGCTTGGTGGCGCGAACGGCCAAAGGTTGTCGACTCCACATAGGTAATCTTGAGCCGTCAAGCCCACTGTCACTGCTACTAACTACTGCACCTGCAACATTTGTTATGAGCGTCTTTTCATTGTGCATCAACGAGTGCATCTTGAAT
Source organism: Fusarium venenatum (assembly GCF_020744135.1). NCBI lineage: Eukaryota > Fungi > Ascomycota > Sordariomycetes > Hypocreales > Nectriaceae > Fusarium > Fusarium venenatum. The sequence continues at coordinate 6,666,004 of NW_027072131.1, forward strand.
CACGCCAACGACGCGTTCCAGTTGGTGGTTGAGGCTGTCCACAACAAGTACGAGCCCACCATGATCACATTGGAGGCTTTCTTATGGAGAAGTAGCCACTCGGATGCGAGAATGGTGGCCAACTCTTCCCGTAAAGGGTAACTATGATTTCTACTAGGCATCTGGACCAGCCGATACCCTTCGTATTTCTTGCATGTAAGCGGGGCATGGCACTGAACCCTCTCTCTCTCAACCCCGCGCAATGCACGCCGACGATGACATGATGCTTGATATCGCGCCAATCGTTGGTGTTGAGAGTATCTTTGTTCTGCTGCTCAATGCTGCTGACGCGGCCGGAGAAACACTTGGCGTGCGCTTTGAATACACACACTTGTTGAGCCGTGTCCATAACTGTTCACTTTTTGTGAGGTATCAGACATGACAGTTGGTGAATCATGATCTGGTCTTCCAATATCGGAGGTGGTTTCACCGTTTCTGTGGGCTGAGACAAGTAGTCTACTGTACAAGAGCGGAGTGCAGTTATTGGGGACGACTTGAAGACAAGACTCGTCACCCAAGGATAGCACCCTATCAACTGTACGAATCCTCGTATCGTTTATTCGTGTTTGGTGCATTCTAGCACCGGTTGGATCGCGGAATCGCAGGATCTACCCACTCATGGCTTAAACTATAACAGATAACTCTATCTTAGCCACACCCCATGGCTTTGAAGATGTTAAGGTAAGGTTACAAGAATCTCACTGGGGTCACGATGAAGCTCCTCGTTTCTTGTGAAATCTAATCTGGCCATCAAAGCCCAAGTTCACGCGTATCCCGATTATTCCATGCAGTCGAGCCACCCAGGCGCCACGGCGTCTTAGAAGTCCTTGTTAAGCCGTCAGCCTCCCCATTTCCCTGCATTCCACTGCGAAGCTGCGGTTGGTCCAGAGCATGTGACAATGTCTCATGATAGACGAGAGCTCAGTGGCTTGGAAGAGAGCTGACAGAGCCTCATGTGTCATGCTGTCCAGTACATACTTCATCTTGTCACTTGTTGAGACATCGACTCTGCCGATTGGACTCCATGCATTCCGAAAGCTTAGGTATTCGGCATCCGGCCCGGGAGTCTTTCCAGTCCGTCACGGAACGGACATGGCTTTTTCAGCTCCGGGATCAAGTATATCATGAGTGCTTGCTATGGATACCTGGACGCACTGACATCTTTCTTTCACAAACAATGCCCACTCTTCTTATGTTTGACTCCAGAGTAGCAGTATAAAGACAAAGGAATGGCATAAGTATGTCGACAGTGCCGGAAAGACAGGCAAACTCTTTCAGATTTGATCCAAAATCATAACCTTATCTGTCGCCTTCTCACATCGTATAGTCATGAGCGCTGTTGACAAGTAACCATGACCTGAAATCAGCTACCGGTGTGTTGTTCTGAGTTGTAGTACCATTGACCGGGGCGCCGGCCCCTCCTCAGCCGGAAAAAGACAAGCTGCACAGACGGCCCGTCAACGGTGCCGTCCATACAGGAAAGGGAAGGTGCAGAAGAATTTCTACGACATCACTTTCATCCTTTCAATTGAAACGACTTATCGCCACCTTCGCAAAGAATCATGTCTATGGTAGAATTCCTTGCCCAACTTTCAAGTTAAGCTTCACTTATCATTTCCCCATAATCTGTCTACTCGCTTGACACAACTTCTTAATCCTTGCGATTAAGGTATCGACTACTGCACACTACCAAAAGCAGGGCTGCAATTCTTGGGCTGGTATTCTGACTCGCAAATACGACTTCAACCATTCATCAACATCAACATCATTCGACTGGATCGACTGAATCATCATTACCATATTCTATAATACTGTTTTCTGCCATCGAACCACTTGTAAACCGAAACTCTCGACGTCAGCACATCGACAATTTCCCCATCAGCGACTTTCGATATCCACAACTAGAGTGATCAGTTATCGTATGGTTGGATGGCGACTGCAATAGACCAAGCGCCCGGTGGTGGAAACTTGGGCTCCCGCGCTTCACTTCCGGGCAACGTTGAGACACAGACCATTTCCACCGAAGCATTCGAGACACCGCGCACATCTCTTGACAATGACAACAACCCACGGCATCTCTCTACGTCGTCTCCACTGTCACCAGTGACCTCCCCGCCGTATTGGCTGAACACACGCGGTGGACATCAACGGACGATTTCGAACATGTCGACCGAATCGTTTCTTCCAGCTGGCGCCATTACACTTCGTGACAATGAAGCGAGCGACCTCGATGACCGTAACAGTGCTTGTTGGGCCAAAAGTGTTGAGATCGCCAATCATACCGTAGTCAATGGCAGCGCGACAAATATCGGGGCATTCGTAGTGTGGAACATACGTGTCGAAACTCTCAATGTGAGTGATTGGGCGGCTCGATGGTGGCTTGTTGGGCTGGACATTAACAATGAACTGACTGACCGACCCCGCGAATAGGGAAGCTTTATGAACATTCGAAAACGTTATTCGGAGTTTGATGATTTTCGATATCGGCTGGTTCAGACCTTTCCCGGCTTTGAGGCGGCTGTTCCGGCCCTTCCGCCTAAGAGTGTTATCTCAAAATTTCGACCTCGATTTTTGGAAAAGAGACGGGCTGGTCTACAATACTTTCTCAAGTGCGTATACCAATGTCTAACCTTCCAACATTATGCTGATTTTGTAGTTGCATATTACTGAATCCAGAGTTTTCTGGGTCGCCTGTACTCAAGGAGTTCCTCTTTGCATAACGCTGCCATTGTTCCAGCATCTTCTCTTCGTTACAAATGTTTACCTTCTGACCTTGAATATGAGGCCTCTTTGTACAAACCATATATATAGCTTCGGCCTGGTGTCACGCACATACATATGCGCCGGTCAGGTGTCCATGTTAATGATAATGAGTTGGATGACTTACGTGTTAATGTCTTACAGTTGGTCCTTTATGCTGCTACGAAGTCGGAGTTGTCATTACGCGGCTTTGGTTGATTGGGAGGCCAAGACAGTACCAAGATTTGGCAAAGATGGGGAAAAGAGTCAAGACTCTATCAAATCCATACCAGTTGTTTGCCAAGGCGGTAGCTGCTGCACTCAGTGGCATGCCATCGCTGGGCGTTTGAGATGTCGTGACAGAAAGGGCCGGGCATAGCCGCCAGAGTGCGGTATGATGTTTCGGTCAATTCAAGGGCTGTGCAATTTTAGGCTCATTCCGTGTGGTTAAGTTGCTTTCTTCCTTGGGCCCAAGCTTCTCATAACGGTATGATAATATGGCTGAGTAGGTATGATGAAGCTTTGTTTGGCTAACAAGGCAGTATTGGATATTCGTTTCTGCCTCATGTTTATTAACCCAAAGTCAGTATGGACCAGCATTTTACGACGTGCCTGGCTAGCTTTAACTGTCATTTAGATTAATTAAGCACAGAGTCTAGATGCTTATTTACGCCTATGCCAATCATCAACGCGAAGAGTTGTAAAAAGGTACCCACAAGGCGTAGCCAGATTTTTCGGGTCCTTGGTCGTAAACGGCAGAACCGGCATGGGGACTTACACAATGGAACTCGGACCAATCAAAATATAGGAACTTTGGTTGTTAAATGGCACGTCCAGAGGGCTGAGTCGCTGAAAGGCTTGGAGGTTTACGATGATGCCAATAATCTTGGACATCTCACATGATTGCCAAGTGCCGTTCTTCCGGGACAAGGACCTGCAAGTTTTCTGGGCATCGACTTGTGTTTGCATCAGTTTCAAGAGCATAGTTATATAAAGATCTGGGTTCCGGACCAAGAGATTCAACTCATAAACACTAATGATCAAGTATAAGCAGGTTTTCTTCTTCTCTTTCTGTCCATATTCTTGGTCAGTCAGTCATTTGTACAAATGCTTGATTATAACTTGAAATCATCGCCAACTTTGGGTTACGCCCCCACAGTCTGTCCAACTGACCCCACGAACATGACGCAACTCGATATTCTAGAACACCGTTATTTAATGTTACCGGTTTTAGCACCAGTCTCAGACAATATGGAGGGGACCCCGCGACAATCACCGTTAACAATACCAACCCGCGTTGACTCCAAATTCTCCCTCGTCAGCACTGCGTCATCTTCTGTTACTACTGCCTCTATTAGTGGTTCGTCGTTTGCGACCGCCGCTAAAACAAAGGAATACATGGAATCTCTACGTCCTCCTTCACCAAAACAATTTGAACGAATTGCTTTTGTTCAACATCAGCGCGAACAAGAAACAAAGCGCAGAAATCGTGAACGCAGAAGATGGTCCCGCGAAGTCCAGCGTCAGCGAGACAGAGCAGCTAGTATGTCAACCAACAACAGTCAGGACGATCAGGCGCAAGCTGCGCGCACTATACAAAAGACATTTCGGGGCTACCGCGCAAGAAGAGAACTCGAGGGATTTGGCTTAGACGCAAGTACACGATGGGTTACAGCGATACGTGAGGCGCAATTTCGAAACGCAACAATACCAAGGCCCAGAATAGAATTAGACAACGATACTACCGACAAATCAGAAGAAGATCATGTTGCGAAACATAAATCAGCGAATGCTCGCGAGAAGTGGAAGAAGGCCAGTGCGATCGCACGACGAGCTGGCCATGATGATCTGTTATCCGATTCCTCTGAATCTGAATCTTCTTCAGATGAAGATGCCTCACCCGAAGAACGAGCTGCTGCACGAGCGCGGCGGGAGAAAGCCACCGCTGCTCGCAGGCATGAGGCGCGCATGATGGGCATCCGATACTTTCTCGAAATGGTAGATCAGAAACACCGCTATGGAAGCAATCTATGCAGATATCATGAAGTCTGGAAGCAAACAGATACCAACGAGAATTACTTTTACTGGCTCGACTACGGCGAAGGTCGCAATATTGAGATTGACGGCTGTCCGAGAGACAGACTCGAAAGAGAGCAAGTTCGATATCTTTCTCGTGAGGAGCGCCAATACTACTTAGTCGAAGTCGACAATGAAGGAAGACTATGCTGGGCAAAGAACGGCCAGCGCATTGATACTACAGAGCAGTTCAAGGATAGTATGCAAGGCGTGGTACCTTTGGATGATCCCACACCAGCCTTCAATGCTGCTGCTCGGTCAACAGATTCGAATTCCCACGATTATGCTAGTAGCTCAAGTTCGGAATCTTCACTCGAGTCTGAACGAGAAGCAGACCGGGCGGCTAAGTATGCAACTCCTGGTTACGACAACAAGCAGGGTATGCACAAGGTATCACAGATTTCAGCATCCACGATATTCAACAAAATGATGCGCAAGTCCGTTAGAAAAAACACTTGGATATTTGTCGCCGATACAAACTTTCGGATGTATGTTGGTATCAAGGACTCGGGCGCATTTCAACATTCGTCCTTCCTACAGGGTAGTCGAATTTCATCAGCAGGTCTCATCAAGATCAAGAATGGTCGACTCTCGTCCTTGTCTCCGTTAAGTGGACATTACCGCCCTCCAGCAAGTAACTTCCGCGCTTTCGTCCATAGTCTTCGCCAGTCTGAGGTGGACATGTCCCACGTGTCTATCTCCAAGTCGTACGTGGTGCTCATCGGTTTGGAGTCATATATCAAGACCAAGCGGAAGGGCAAGGATTTAGCGCAACGCGTGTCACACAGAAAAGACAAAATTGTGGCTCCTGAAGAAGCAGCACGCCGGGAGGAGGAGGCCAAGGACAAAAGTGAAAGCGCAGCGAAAGAAAGAGAGGTGCTTCAACGAGAAGAGGAGGAGAAACAAGAGGGCAGGCCAGTGAAGAAGGTCTTAAAGAAGCTCGGTATCAAGCCAACAAAGGAGGAGAAGCAAGCTTCCAAGAGAGAAAAGAAGGAGGATGTTGAGGAAATGCATGTGTGAAAGGAACATTGTAGGCGGCGTGGTTTTTTATTCTTGATATAATACCCCAAGCATAGATAGAGCAGTGCTCGAGTTATGATTCACGACCTTGAGCACGAATACCCCTAGTTTTACGATCAACTTGCAGTATAATCGAATTATAACGTCGATACAATATTGTATAAATAAATAGCACTGCTTGCTTCTTTCCCATCAAGTGCACGCATGACTTAATGATTATCTTTGGCAGTTAATTTGTATGTAGCATAGGCAGTAGATCAAGGAGATGATCACTTGAATCACGGATAGCCTGGTGGGTAGCAGAAAAGTTGGCGCCATAGGTCTCGGGGCACGAAAATAAGTAGTCTAAGAAGTATGGTCAAAGTACCACAAGCTGATCAGGCAATTTCGTTTCTTGTGCCTCCAGCCGCGAACTTTTTTGACGCCCTGATTATATATAGCCTTGTTTGACGGGACATGCTCGTCGGTAATTCAAGAATGCTTGTACACGATGAGTATGATTCAGATCAGCTTTATCAAGTACGCGTGGAAGTTAGTTGTCGTGATAACTTTATCAGTGTGATGTATCAATTGAACTGTGTTGTATTATGACTACTATTAACTGAGGACTAAGGTATGGAGTGAGAGACGTAGTCAGTTTCAGGCTTTGAGAATCACGTACAACCACGAAATCGTGATGTATTGAGTTTCTGACCTGTGCAGACAGATCAACCTTGTAGTGAACAATCTTGAGTATAACGAGAAGGTTTTGGATTTGGTTCAAGGCATAAACACATATAAATAATTCAGACAATTTATTTAATTGTATTCATGTTGAATATGTTTTGGGGCCAAACACTTTCATCCATTGATATTTGAATGCTCGCACTAGGTAGGCACGGGAGACTTTAGCGTGCATAGGCCCTGTAAGCCGCGTTTGTCAATGCGCTGCAGAGGATTATGCAGTGCCATCCCCCTAAAGTACAGCGCTATAAAACATCAGGTAGGCATCCATTAAGGGGGTATCTGGAGCCCACTCCAGCTTCCGTTTGACTGCAAACGTTCATCGCACCAGAGACGCCAAACCCATCGAAAAACCCCGTCAGAGTCGAGGCGCCATCGCCAAACCGAGCCGGCGGATTTAAAGAAACATAGCCTTGAAATCATGCCAGGCATCTCGACATTTACCAATGGCTTCCGTCACCCGTTCATCGCGGCGCGCTGAAGTTCCGCATCAGCATCATCATCACTCGCACCACCACCTGCCATCCCCAGCAAGCGTATTTGCCCACACCCAGGGCGGAGGAGCACCAGGGGCAGGGCGCAACAAGAGGGCACTCGATGCACACGATCGCGACTTTGATGCGATTAAGCCCAAGAAATCGCGTATAACAGTCGAAGTTCCTGCAAAGGGCTCCCACAGACTTCGTGTCGCCAACATCGACAACAAAGAGGCATCGTCGCCCGCGCGCCAACCCACTGCGACGCCTACAGTGGCGACTGTGACGACGCCAAAGATACCTTCTCCCCCGACCGACAACGCGACATCGACGCCAAAGCAAGAACAGACCCTTACACAACACCAAAGCAAGGTCATTAATGGCCTAAAACACGAACTCGACCGATTACAACCTCAGCCAAGCGATACCAACACAAAAGAACAAGGCCGGAAGCTTCGCTCTCAGGAAGCCACCAGGTTCAAGAGCGAGCTTTCTGCCTATTTCTCTGATTACGATGAGGTAATTGGCAACGAGCCCAAAGAACAACGTACGTGAATGAACTCCCTGTCGCTCACCTTTGCGTCGCTATCTTATGATGCCATGTTCTGACACTTCTTTTTAGAACTGTTCACTGCCGAAACGCCGATAGTCATTGTCGACTCTGACGCACGACGCGCAGTCTCAGACAACCAACGCGCCATTCCGCAGCATCCCAACCCCGCAACTGAGTATCCCGTACGTGGATTTGGCGATGCATTGTTTTTTAATGTCTTTGATTGTCAGCAAATCGACCTGGGATTTTTAGAATCCAAAAATAAGACAGTCGAAGATCCTTTGCCAGATAAATTATTTCAACCAATACATCGTCGAGCTGAGCGACTGGAAAGATCAGTACGCAATGCTGAAAAAGGTCGAGCTCAACATGAAAAAGACCACATTATCCGGCTTCTCGAGGGCCTGCAAGGCCACGATTGGTTGAGAGTAATGGGCGTGAGTGGAGTAACAGAAACCAAGAAGAAGACGTTTGAACCCGCTCGCAATCACTTCATCAAAGGCTGTCAGGCCGTCCTTGACAAATATCGGAACTATGTTCTGGAAGAGAAGAAGCGCAAGATGGAGAAAGACAGAGCTCGAGCCGAGAAAGAGCATGAAGACTCGAGTATCGATGAAGACGAAACAAGCGACGAGACGGCTGATGGCAATGTTAGCGACTCAGCATCACCGGCAAAGCAACTTCAAGAGGAAGCAATGGCGAGGTCTAGATCCTCAAAAGGATCCAAAAACCCCAAAGCGACGCCTCAGCCAGCTGCAGCTAAGGCTCCGCGTCCTGCAAAGGCACCGCCCGCTCTAAAGCCACCAGAACCGCCTAAAGAGTTCAAGTCATTCTTCGCAAAGCGATACGAGCGTGACAGCGCTCTAAATAGGAACAGGCGTACAGGAAGAAAGGTAATGGCATGGGGCCTACCCATTCCTGAGATACCTGATGTTGATTTTGATTTACCGGAGGAATACCGTGATGAAGATACCCTCAAGGTCCGGGCGAGGAAGAAGCGCCGGGACCGAAGACGCAGCAAAAAGTGATGAGAATTTGCTTGCTGTTTGTAACATATAGCGAAGAGGTCACGGAAGTCGGTTTATGTACATATGGTTTGGCGTTTAGGTAGGCAAGGAAGGATCTGAGAAGTCCTGGCAGGAGCAAAGGTATTCCAGTCATTGGGTGTGGGTTTATGTAGTCTTGATAGTTACTATCAGACGATGTGTTGGGGATAATATCCTTTCCAAACAAGTAGCAGACCCTGATACCAACGATGGGCGACGTCTTTTGGTGGTACTGAAGTTTGGTTTAGTGAAGGCTGAGATTTGTGAGATAATCATGGGCTGTAATTGCCATATGGCAAGTGTTTCAATATTATAAAGTCAACAAGTGTGACAATAGAACCATAGGGCGGCACTTAAACTTAGCGCAATGTTGAGATGATAACTTACTTAACTGTCACCAATATGCTATAGGAGATCGAGCATCCCATACTATTGTTCTGAAGATATTCAAAGCTGTTTGTTGTTTGGAGAGTGGGTCTACAATGGGAGCCTCATTAAGCAGGCAAGTGGCCCGTGCACGATAAGCTTCCTGCAACGCGCCGCGAGCTGTCTTTACACTTTGCAAAGTGCACGGCAAGAGGCACCAGAGGGTTCTTTTTTTTCTAGCCTTGCGCGTGTTTGCGCTTCTACAGCATTTCACTTTCTTATCCCACATTTTTGCTCTATATTTCTTCCCAAAGTTTCTAATTACCACTCTCTTGGCGTGCTTTCCATTGGATCATCTCCGCTACCCCCGTTGAGATTGCGCCTCGAGCGAAACCTGCGACTGCACGACGAATCCGATACTGATTACAGACACACCCAGCGAGTTCGAATCTTCTATTACCTTACGCACAAAGCCTGTATCGCCATCGATGCAGTGGTCGTGAATACGAGCTCCAAGGGGCCCCTCCGGCCGTGTTTCCTATACGCTGCAAACCACCAGTCGACATGGCTGCCCTTGCCATGCCTCAGGCTCCTGAGCCTCTGAATCACTCTCTTTTGGATGCGGATGACGGAACAGCTTCTATGGACGATGCACCGGTCCTCGAATTTTTTGTTCTCAAGCAAGAAGTTAACCTCGAAGTCAACTTTCGCGACAAGCGCATCGACGGAACAACCGATATCTTCCTTGTAACATTTAACGATAAGGTCGACGATATAGTATTGGATGCCGCCGACTGCGAGATCGATACCGAAAATGTCTACGTTGCCGAACTTCGAGAAATCAATGGTGATATTGTTGAGGGCCAAAAGCGAAAGACTGCCGCGACCTACAACGATCCGTATGCGAAGCTATCACATCCCGCAAGCTGGAGTTTGAGGGCCGACCATCACGATATTCGCCGCAAACGCGCCCAGTCTTTGTTCAGCAGCCGAAAGAAAGATGTCCCCGCCGAACATAGAGAGTTCGCGGGGTGCACCCCAGTCTATCGATCGCTCAAGGTGAATTTGCGCGGTAAGGCCGAGCCAGATCGCCCGAGACTCATCATCAGAAAGTCGATGTTAAGTACCGAGTCGGCCGAGAAATCCAACAAGCAGTACAAGATCACCATACCTTTTACCAACGTAAACCCGCGAGACGGAATACAATTTGTCGGTGTTGACCCCCTGGACAACCGATTCACGCACATGTACACTCGAAGCTCAATACACCCGGGGACTGCATCTTGCATCTTCCCATGTGTGGATGATCATGGATCACGGTGCGACTGGAAGATATCAATAAAGTATCCCCGCACGTTGGGTGATGCTCTACAACAAGCACTTGCAACGCAGCAGAATGGCAATAATCCAGACAAGATGCAGATCGATGGCCAAGAACGAGCCTCCAACCTGGCTGAAGAAGATAAACTTCGGGAAATGTCAGTCGTCTGCTCAGGGTTCCTTATGGAGGAAACAGTCGATCCCGAGGACGACCACAAAAAGATCATGACTTTTGAGCCCGAGAAGAAAGTATCCTCGCAGAAGCTTGGCTTCGCTGTAGGTCCCTTCGAGCATATCGATCTATCCTCCGAATTTCGAACAGAGGAGGATGAGATGAAGCTGGGCATGAACGCACTCAAAGTGCACGCCTACTGCCTACCGCACCGCGGCGACTGGGTTCGCAATACAGCAGCAGCTATCACCATGGCGGCCGATTTCTTTACCTTCACGTTCGCTCGATATCCCTTTGGCAACTTCAAGCTGTGTTTCCTCGACGATATGGTTGAAGATACGGTGTCATTTTACTCCATGGCTTTGATCAGCAATCGCTTATTATTCCCAGACGACATCATCGACACAGAGATAGATGTCACTAGAAAGATCGTCCAGACGTTAGCTTATCAATGGATCGGCATCAACATGATACCCAATACGAGAAATGACATGTGGCTCATTATCGGCATTGCGCATTATATGACCGACCTTTTCATGAAGAAATTGTGCGGAAACAACGAATATCGATTCCGGATGAAGACTTTGTCTGACAAGCTCGTTCAGGTGGACGTTGACCGACCTTCTCTCTATGATCTCGGTGCTTACCTCCACCTAGGGGAGTTCGAGATGGACTTCATGGCTCTCAAAGCTCCAGTGATTTTCTTCATCCTTGACAAGCGGCTTATCAAGGCTTCAGGAGGACATGGTCTGACCCGCATCCTATCCAAGATGCTGACAAAGGTTCAAATTGAGGGTTCTGACAAGGCCACTATCCTTGAAACGGAGAAGTTCCGAGCAACGTGTGAGAAAGGAGCCAAATACCGACTGGAGAGTTTCTGGAATCAATGGGTTTATGGTTCAGGCTGCCCCCGATTTGATGTCAAGGCGAAATTCAACAAAAAGCGATTATGTGTTGAGCTTACATTAAACCAAATTCAGTCCCAGACGATCAAGAGAGCCCCGCTGGAGAAGGACGACTTTCTACGCGTTGTCAAGGAACGTCGATCTGGTGTCAAGGCAGGCGAGGTTCAGCCCTTATTCACGGGTCCGATGACTGTTCGAATACACGAAGCTGATGGAACTCCCTACGAGCACATTCTGGAGATTCGTGAAGATGCCACAAGATCCACCAAATTCGAAATCCCATACAACACAAAGTACAAAAGACTCAAGAGAACCCGGCGTATGAAAGAGAAGCAGAACGTAGGCGCCAGCATGGATGCAGAGAACCTGGATGACACTCTGTTGTATTGCCTGGGTGACGTTCTCCAAACACCTGATGAGCAGGCCCAATGGGAGTTGATCGATTGGGATCCAGACACCGAACGAAAAATGGATCAGGAATCCTATGAATGGATCCGCGTAGATGCTGACTTCGAGTGGTCTTGCGATATGAAACGGACACTGGAACCATACATGTACGTGTCGCAACTGCAACAAGATAGAGATGTTGTTGCCCAGCAGGATGCCATGCTGTATCTTACACACGGCCCTTTACACCCCATAGCATCAGGTTTCCTCACCAGGACTCTTGTGGATCGCCGTTACTTCCATGGCATTCGAACCATGGCTGCTGAGGCACTACCAAGACAAGCCAACATCAAGGACTTGTCAATGCTTGGTCTTCGACAATTGATGAAGGCTTTCAGCGAAATGTTTTGTCATAAGGGAACAAATCAACCCAAGCCAAACGACTTCTCGGACAAGAGACAGTATAACGTCCAGTGTGCCATCATCAAGGCCATTGCACAAGTCAGAGACGCAAACACATACAAATGTCCGCTTGAAGCTCGTCAATTTATTCTTGACCAACTCCTCTTCAACAATAATGAAGACAATCCCTTTTCCGACCATTTCTACATCGCGACTCTTGTGGAAGCCCTTGCGACTTCTCTTATCCCTTCCAAACAAGACGATTGGTTTGCCATGCAAAATAAGATCCCCAACGAAGAGGAAAAACAGTTCCTGGATAAGGCCATCGAACAAATTGAGAGAGTTCTTCGCCGGGATGAGTGGACGAACTCGTATCAGAATGTCTGGACCATTGCTGGTCTCAGTGCAAAGCAGCGGCTCATGAAAGCAGATGTGATCCCAAAGAAATATGGTGACTTTGGTCAGTACCTTCTCGATGGTACAAGGGATCTCATCCGTATCAAGGCGTTTGAAGGTTTAATCGACTTGGGGGCTATGTTGGATCCTACGGTGTTTTCGTTCTTGACCTATGCCCTCATTACCGACCGTTCACCGTACGTTCGAAATAAACTCATCGAGGCCGCTGCTTCTGGACTAGCAGCCATCGCTTTCGGGGAGCACACGAAAGTTACTAAGAATGAACCTCCCCCCGAAGACGAAGAAGGGGATCTGTTGCTTGTGCAGGATAGTGCCCAGGAGATTGAGGCGCGTAAAGAAATGTTCGCAAGGAAGGAGAATTTGGATGCAGCGCTCAAGGCCCTTCGTAGGGAAATGGACCAAACGTATGGAGGTGACGAACGCCACTATAGTACTGCTATGCGTAAGGCGCTGGATCACCCAGATCTTGGCCGGGGCGAGATGGAAAGCATGCTGGATTTGGCTGCGATGATGTTTGAGGAAGCTGGGGATTGGGTTGTCACACTTCCCTTACCAAAGGCCTGGTCAGTGGAGAGACCTGTGCAGCAACTCTCTAATCGCGTAAGTTCTGTGTCTATCATATCACAAGTCTTTGATGCTAACCAAACACAGTTAATAATGAAGTTCAAGGCTCATTACAAGACGAAGCCAAAAGACCCCATCGTTCAACCACTACCCCTTCCACCCCCCGCACCTGTTGCTCCCATTGCTGCGCCTGCGGAGCCTAAGAGACCCGTGCCCTTGCAAAAGACCTCGTCTATCAAAATCAATACGCACAAGACAGCCCCTCCCCAACGGCCGAGCGTGCCGCCTCAACGCCCAAGTGTTGTCGCTCCGGTTCAAAGTCCAAAGCCGAGTCAAACCAAGGGAGAAAGAGACACTATTGTTGCCTCTCCTGTCCTTTCTCGACAGCCAAGCGCTTCCTCTTCATCAGGTTCAAAGCCTTCGTGGCCAACTGAGCCTTCCTCTGCCACTAATATCAAGCGACCCCGGCCAGACAAGGATGAACACCACACTCCAGCACCAAAGCGCCCCAAGGTCGAGAAGCCCTTTGGCGCCGATTCTGGCGTTCCCGCTGCTAAGAAAAAGAAGAGGCGCATGGTTAGGTTCAAGGTTACACCACATCGCCTTGCCAGCGTGATGAAGGACCAGAGGAAACCCATTAGTAATGGGCGAACGTCACTACCATTAGGCGGCTCTAGAGATGCTCCTCCTCCCCTCTCGAACCCAAGATCAGATTCGATTACAGCTAAGCCGGCAAGAAAACCCCTTCCAACAGGTGACGTGGTACGAAGGCCCTTGCCTGGAGGCCCTGCGTCATCACCGCCGGAAAGAAAGATTTCTTTAAGCACACATTCAAACTCAACACCGAAGCCCAAGTCTGCGAGCCCTGCGACAAGTACGCCACCCCCTGGAGCACCGCCCCCTCAAAGAACGAAGATCAAGATTATCAGAAAGTCGAATCCACAGCCACCACCGGCTCCCTAGGAAGAGGCAGATGAGATTTCATGCCCCAAACTTCCAGTGCGCCCCAAGCCGTCATCATGGAAGCGGACGAAACCAAATACATCACGTTCTAACAAGAAATCACCATCACGCCACGTGGGGTCACGGATTTAGTGTTCAAGGGATTATAAAAAGAAGAAAACGAAGAAACTTCTCTTTTGGTATGAAAAGGTGGGAGAGGATCGAGGTGCTACATCAAAGTTGGGTCGTGGTGTTTTAAGTACGAGAAATAGGAAACGAAGGTCTTCCGTAATTGCATTTCCAGGCGTTGGGAGCGCGGTATAGTGTCCTACACGCGATGAGAAGTAATGAGTGTATAGGTAGTTTTTTTTTTGGTTGTATCCATTAAGATATCCTTCCAGCACTGGTTACGATGAGGCCTGTGCGACGGTTTTGTGAATGATGTATTGTAATCAACAATGAATAATTAGGTGAACCCTTGCCAAGTCTTGTGAATTATATATCTTGTGAATTATGTGAGGAAACTAGGCTATTGGTTTCCTTTCCCCATCTAAGCCATCGGAGCTAATATACGCTGTTGTTCCCAATACCACCTATGAAGCACACGCCATGAGACTCTACCTTTGTACATCAGATGAAATTGACTCAAGCCACCGGGAAATCTCCTAACGATCCGAGCCATGTCCTTTCTCTGTTTGGGCTTCCAAGAAGCTTTTTCTTAGTTCAAACCTTTGTTTACCATGCTTTTTAATAAGACGATTGTGCGCCTTCTGAGCGAGATCCTGATCCTGCTCTTCCTTTTCATTGGCAGGAGATCGGCTGAAGTCTACACTCATTGAGAACTTCAAGTCTCCGTCATCACGATCCGTCCATATTCCTTCGTGGCGGGAGGGCACCTCGCAGCCTTCGCTTAAATGCTTCATGACAAGAAGCGCCATTTTCCCAGGTGTAAGGGTTGTGCGCCTGAGACCTTCGACAACAACGCGACGTGAGAATCCTTCTAATTGGTAGTGAGAAATCCATTTTTGAATTTCCTGAGAATTAGACGGATCTGAACCGCGAGGCAGGCTGTCTCGGGGTGGTGGCTTCCGAGGAGTTGGATTTCGGGATGAGTTGAATGATGTAGGAATAGAGCGTCGAACTACAGATCGGGCAGTCGGGTTTGAGTCGGCTTTGGTTGAGGGAACAGCTCGTCTGAGGGTTAATTCGCTTGTCAAACTGTTGTCACGTTGCCTCAACGACTCGAGACGTTTACTAGCCGACGGCCTCTCGTGATGGCTTGTGTCCAGATCGAACGGCATTGGCGTAAAATCCATTGTTTCGCCCTCTGGAGGAGTGCTTTCCCCGAACTGATGCAGAGTTTCCCGTTGGGGAATCACCGATATTCCAAGCTCTGGTGATCCCTCTACATGAGGAGGGAGCGGAGGAAGATGTTGCGAAGCTTCGCTCTCGCCGACATAATCTTGCCATTGAGAGCTCACAAGAGCACTGGGAGAGGGGTTTCGCGCGGGGACCACCTCAGGAGTCAACTCAGCTTCTGTTGTTGTTGGTATCTCCATATCTGGATCAAAGCGCCTTCTTTTCCTTGCATTGTCAGATGAGGTGAGCTCGCGGTCTGCGGACCGCTTCAAGCCAGAAATAGTAATAGGCGGCGAACTTCGTTCATAGCTTTGCGGTGGGCCTTCATCTTGGACATCTTCCCAATCGGTTTCCTGAGTGAGGCTCATCCCAGGAGCTGCTTCTGGGTCCGAGGCGGGTTCTTCCTCTTTGACATGTTCTTCGTACATATCCTCCTCCTCCTCCTCTTCGTCAGTATTAAAATCCCTTACGGATCTCAAAAACTCCTCAAGACTCTCTTTAAAGAAACGGAACACCTCGCTAATCGTGTACGCATCTGGATTTTCAAATCCCAAATTTTCAGTGACTTTTGCCCAGTCGATATCAATGCTGGTAGGATCATTAGTCTCCTGGATAGCCCACCCCAAGTCGAATAGTTCTATAGACGTATCTCCGATTAACCAATGTCTTTTGACTTCCTTCTTGTGTATGTGGAGCCATTGATTAAAGTCCAGATTGAAGTCAACTCTTCCCCTTTCCTTCCTGTCCAGTTCAATAAAGGCTGGATGATGTTGAACAGGACTTTCGACCTCTTCAGTCTTTGGTGGCAATGATGTTTCTTTCGTATGGTCTGGTGCTGTGTCTAACAAGAGAGTGTCTTCTGGGCTGCCGTTCCGTTGTTTCTGAGCAGCAGGCTGTTGCAGGCTTCTTTCAGTCAAGTCGAGCGCTTGTTCCTTTTGAACTGCGTTGCGGTTTTCTGGCGGAATCTCTGTTGATGCAGAAGCTGCCATACGTTCCAATGTGTTCCTGTCAAGGATCACTAACTTCTTGATGAAGCGATCGCGCCATGATTGTGCAGTATGCCGGCCATTCTCGCGCTTGTTAGCTAGTGCTTGGTGGATATAGCAGTGAAACTTACAATTTGTTCGTATTCTTGCCAAATCCTATTTCCTTTTTGCTCCGTCGGATGATCCAGGGCCCACCTCGCGATTCTTGCATCGTCCTCCTTAGTAAATGGGGTACGGGTTGATTTGGAGGGATGACTGCCCGCACGCCTGGGCTCCTCCGGGTGCCTTTCTATTAGATATTGATCCTTCAATTGGATATATCCATTCTTGACAGAGTCGTCGATGAACTTCCACGAGTATGACTTATGCGGAGCATGCTTTGGTATGGCATGATCCGCAATAAGCATATCAGCTTGCTTTTCCAGAGACACTACGCTGCCGCCATTTTGCTACCGTGTATTAGAAACAGTGTGCAAGTAAAAGATGTAGACATACTTTGATTTGTTCTAACAGGACAGATCTTATAGGCACTCGATGCGCCACCCAAAACTTGACGTCTTTAAATATCGTTCCACCCTCGCCTTGCACTCCATCGTATACCACCGTCGTCATGATCGCTGGTAATCCTTCTGTTTGGGACTTATTTTCTGATCACTCATAGAGGAAGGAAAGCCGGTCGGGCTGGTGGCTATCAGAAAAGTTGGCCTTTGAGCTTAGGCTACAAAAATAAACAGCCCAAGAAGTCTTGTCTAAATATCATAAGGTGACTCTCATGCGGCTAGTGGCTCAACTTTTCTGGTACCCTGTGGCCAGGGTATCTTGTTCTAATGGGGATTTGGTAGAGTAATGAAAAAGAGAAATTTCATCGCGTGATGAGAAGCGCTTCAAACTTGTGATATCTCTGGTTGCCGCCTGCAGCGTTGATGTCCTTTACGGGTAAGTGACATGAATGCTAACGTCGCGTTGAAAGTATCGCGCATTCACGTGCCACTTAAAGAATGTATATTCGCTTATCCGTGTTTTGAATTTGCCTATATGCATAAATCAAGATTTGGTTAAACTTGAGTCCTAATGGCACCTAAAGGTGTGATGCAGGTACGGGACCGTCGGGGAGACTGTTGATCATAGCGTAATGTGACCTAGACAGAAAGGTGATCGTGCTCAGTTTCTTGGTGCCTTGTTAGTACTTTGGTATTTCATGGTGACGCTCTGTTCCTGCATGTCCAGTCACATTAGAACCCACATGATGTTGGCTAGACCGCTTGTCGGACATCAACAAGTTCAGACTCTGAGTAGGTATAAACAAACATTATAAGTGACTGTTGGTGAAGAAGTGGCATGAAGGAACCAACATATATTGATTTCGTTTCTTTGTTCTCTTGTAAATCTCTAATTACCAACAGAGACGACGTCACATCCAATTGGGTATGTGTTATCGATAAGAGCAAAACCAAGTACCCGGGCTATCCCCGGTTGGGCTCCAGCTTGGACTTTAGACGGTGGTTGCCATGGTAGCAACCAGAAACTGTTTACTTCCAATCAGAGCTGAGGCCGTGGGACGACGGGCCAGGATTATTTGGGTCTAAGCTGCAAGTTGCACCATCAACGCAAAATAGATCCATTTACTTGAAGCTTCCCTTTTCCCTCCTCCTTCTCCTCCTCTCTTCTTCAACTCTCACGCCATCTAGTCACTTTACTAACCAAAGCAGGTCGTCTTTGTGCTTTTCCAGTCTCTTTGTTTCTTTTCGCATCTATATTGGCAATCGCATTCACACTCACACTTTCACGGCTTAGCGACAACTTGTTTGAGTGCATGGGTTGAGATCGATACTCGACCGTGAATAACTTCATCATGTCTTCCGAGGACAAATACGAAACGTTGGAGAAGATTGGTGAGTTTATCCGGACAAGAGAAGTCGTTGCAATTGCCAATATTCAAATTACTCGGCTTTCACTTCTAATTGGGGGCCAATTCTAACTCACCGTCTTCTTCCAGGCCATGGCTCATTTGGCATCATCCGCAAAGTCCGTCGCAGGACAGACGGCTTCATCATGTGCCGCAAAGAAATCTCCTACCTTCGTATGTCCCAAAAGGAGCGCGAGCAGCTCCACGCCGAATTCCAGATTCTGTCACATCTGCGACACCCAAACATCGTCGCCTACTACCACCGAGAACATCTCAAGGTTAGCCAGGACTTGCATCTCTACATGGAGTACTGTGGCAATGGAGATCTGGGTCGTGTGATCAAGGACCTTGCGCTGAAGGGCCAGAGAGCTCAGGAAAGCTTTGTCTGGAGCATCTTCAGTCAGCTGGTCATGGCACTCTACCGGTGTCATTATGGTGTTGACCCCCCAGAGGTCGGTTCCAATGTTCTGGGCTTGGCACAGGGGAATGCCGCTGCTGGACCCAAGGTTCCGGCTGGAACCATGACTATTCTACACCGCGATTTGAAACCCGAAAATGGTGAGACATTAACCGCATACTCTGTTCAAAATGCAATTGGCTAATCAAATTTAGTCTTCCTTGGTGAGGACAACTCCGTCAAGCTTGGAGACTTTGGTCTCTCTAAAATGATAAAGTCCCACGATTTTGCCTCCACTTACGTTGGCACACCTTTCTACATGTCTCCTGAGATCTGTGCCGCCGAGAAGTACACCCTCAAGTCCGATATCTGGTCATTAGGCTGTATTATCTACGAACTTTGCGCACGCGAACCTCCTTTCAACGCCAAGACGCACTTCCAACTAGTGCAAAAGATCAAGGATGGCAAGTTTCCTGCCTTGCCCGATGTCTACTCTCCCGAGCTCTACCAGGTCATCAAGGACTGCCTCCGTGTGAACCCTGACCGACGACCTGATACTTCAGAGCTGCTGAACCTGCCAGTGGTTAAGCTGATGAGAAAGGAGAAGGAGGTTGTGGACCTCAACAAGTCTATTCGCCTAAGGGAAGATTCTCTCCGTAAGAAGGAAAGGGATCTCAACGATAGACTTGCCAACATGGAAAGGGAGAAGGAACTCATCCGAGAGGAGCTGGACTCATCACTACGGAGAGAGTGGGAGGTCAAGGCGCGCCTCGAGATTGACCGCCTCGCCAACGCAGAGATTGAGCAGCTCCAGAACCGATTCGAAGAGGAAGTGCAAGCACGCGTCGAAGTAGAACTGCAGAAGAAGGCAGCATCATATGCCAGCTCAAGACCTAACAGTCGAGAGGATGAGTATACGACATCAGCGGGTAAGACCGACTACCCTCACTCATCCGTTGGCGGCAGTGAAGTTGAGTTTCCCTCAGCGACGGATCTTACCGAGTACTCCATCGAAAGCCCCGAAGCGCCTCGGGAGACTAAGAAGACGGCTCGCACACCTTTTGGCCGTGCGCAAACAATGTTTGTGGGCAACCCTGCCGGTACGCCTATGGATATCGAGATGAACTCGCCCAGTCCTATCGCGATTGCGTCGCTTTCTCTCTCACCACGTCGCAATGGAAACACCAAGGCGCCTACCGCTGCATCTGGCAACATCTTCGCCGTTAATGCCAACCGAAGTGCTGACAATTCTCGATGGGATCTCCGCGACACTCTGTCCGATTCTGAGGACGAGGATGTCATGCCATCGCCGACACGCAATATCAAGTCTTCCAAGAACCCGTTCACCTCCAAAACTCGCCCTGTTTTGACCTCTCAGAAGTCGGCCCCTATCAACCGTTTGAAGTCTCAGCCTTCAACCTCTGGTTTTGTTTCCAAGCAGGTCTCCCAGCCCGAGGCTCCTAGATCTCCTCGACGCCTGAGCAAGATCCCCTCTGCCGCAAACCTTCAGGCCGAGAGCAACAACTCCAGCGGAGGAGGCTTGACACGCCAATCTTCCCTCAACAGGAAGAACAACCACTCGGACGATGGCTTAGGCAAGGTCGCAGCTAAGAACAACATTCGAGGCCGTACCCTCGTTGAGCTTCAGCAAGCTCGGGCCGGTGGCCGCCCTATGAGCGCCATCGTCATGCCCAGCACTGGCGAGAATGTGAGCCCTAAGAGGGCATTCCGAGATCGCATCGGTGCTGAGCGTAAGTCGAGCGGCGACGAGCCTGTGGCTGTCTGGGACCCAGAGCGAGACGAGATGCCTAGTCCTTTCCTGGTACGACAGCGACGTATTGCCCGGGTGTAGGCCGCCTCTGTTAGCAGTCGCATAAAAGAAGTAATGATGAAAGAGGAGTAGTGGTTTTTTACGGTTTTGTTTGTTTTTTTACGCATTAGAGGCGAGCATGATGATACTGCTTTTCTAGGGTCTGCGTTACTCTTACATACCTCTTTTACCCGTTGTTTTGATTCCCCTTGCACATTCTTCCTCCCTTCATATATGAGGGCTTGGAAACGAAACATGGAAAACACTTATGGGCGTTTTTGGCGCGAAACACACAAAGGGATCATGGCATGACTTGCATGGAATGGGCTCTTGTTTATTTTAATGAATGCTCTGTCAAAGCTATTTGTTTCTTCATGGATAAGTACATTTGACATTGTTATCATGATTGATTGATTGGAGGATTAAGTTGATTTGATGATGGCGTTATACGTCTGCGATTGGATGCACCTTTTGGGGTTCGGATTGGATTGTCCTTTTAACTTTTATGTTTTCATTTTAGACGTTGTACAAAAGACAATGATACTTATTCATAATTTCGTGTCTCCAGTTTGCGAATGATTTGGCCCCCAAAGTGTCAGACAGCCTAAGGTCGCTGCTCATAGGAACGCATCAGCATATCGAGTTTGGTCATCATCCAATGAGATGGTAAACCGTTAAAGTGCATCATCTTTGTGCAGATGAACCCTTGTCTGTTAAAACAAATCAACGCCATTGGGCAATTAATCGTCATGAGAATGAATGCATACCCAACTTACACCAACTCAGAAACCCAATAATTACACTGGTTGTTAACATCCCGCCTCATTTATTCAAGCCCAATGAATCTAACATTCAACATTAACTCTTATTCTTATCATAAATCAGATTGTTTTATCCGGTTTCGATGCCGGCTTTGTTCTCTCACGTACGTCAGCACATATTACTATATAGCCTTTAGTGTTGGGCAGCACTGCGTCTCCGTCCAAATTCAATGCTTTATCCCACCTCGCTTGCATATGCGTCTTCAGAGCTGCACCCCAGAGCCAGTCGTGCAGATGAGGCGTTCAACTGCGTAGTGACACGAGTTAAGGCGTTCTCAAAGAGTCAGGTTGCGGTGAGAGGCTTTGTGTCAAGTACCTTCATTGGCAGGGACACCCATGCCTGGTATTATTGACATCACATCATGAGAATCAAGGTGGGTTTGACGGCAGTCTCAAAAGCAAAATGCCGTGGTAAATATTTGCAATGCTAGACAAGATCCAAAGGGGTATTTTCTCCGTGCGTAAGCTTTAAGACTAGGTTTGTTTGAGTAAGGTAAAAAAGAAGAAGAAAAACGAACTGAAGCAATCAACCAAAAGTTGAAGGCACGCGAATATGCATACAGATAACCAAAAAAAAAAAAAAAAAAAAAAAAAAATCAGGCGCTATTCAACGCCGAACAGCATTAATCCATCCCAAATAAAAGAGGACATGGATAATAACGAGAAAAAGAAGAAAAAAACATTAAAATAGACCAGGCCGCGAGGCCAATTCCATCTTGCGTAGACGTAGCGTAGCGTGTTGTAGCCGTGAGGCTTATCAATCTTCTCAACTTCCCACGTTCCAGGCCTCCTTCATCTTTATTCCATCGTAATGCAAGACTTAGCCCGAGCAGAATCATTAGCACGATGTAGAATGAGCACGGCGGTCCTGTTTAACCCGCGTGGGACTTTGTCTCTTTTTGAACACATTTTCCCATCTTTCTTTTTCCAAACTTTTCGTCTTTTTAAAAATTCGTTTTTACTGTACCGAGAATTGTAAATGAGTGGTCCCTGACCACAATCTGTTGGTGGGGAGGTAGAGTGGTTGTTTAATGCCTTGAGCGGTGAGAGCTGCTGTGACGGTGGGAGTGGCCATGACTGCGATGTGACGAGGAATGATGTGACGATGAGTGCCGATGATGTCGGCTGGAGCTACCGCTGCTCTCGAGGTCTCTTTCTAAGCTCTCAACTCTTGACCTGTAACCCTTGACAATCTCCTTGATGTGAGCGATACGATCAAAATCCACCTCAAGCTCATCCAGCTGCTGAAGAATCTCGGTATAACGAGCAATTTCTGCATCGGCACCGCCAATGATCCCATCAGCTTCGTCGTACTGCAGTTGAGTGAAACGCTGCGCTTCGTGGCTCAGGTAGTTGATCCGTTGCTCGATACTGGCCATGAGGTGGTCGAAGTAACGACCTAACGCAGAAAGTGAGGTGCTGTCAAGTAGTAGAAGGCCTTGGCTGCTTGCACGACTGGCGGCGCGCGAGCTGCTGGACCCCCCTCCCAGTGCCGCCTGCCCTTGGCGAAGCAGCTGGATCTCCTCGTTTGTAAGCCCTAGCTGCGTGTCCGGGACAGCCTGTGAAGACATGGCGGGCAGCAGCTGGAAGGGCTGCTAGCTATGGGGTGAGGAGACCAGACGAATCGCAGACTAGGCGGCTGGGATCGATGTTTGGGGGGTCACGTAGAGGTTTTGGCTTTCGGAATCGTCGCAAGACGGAAAATGGGTTGTAGATGCGATACAGGTTGAGCAGGTGGGCGGGGAGAGATTCGTTTGGTGTATAAAACGTCTGCGGCGACTCGTGACATGAGCTGTGTTGAATGGAGAGTGGCCGATGGGCCGGAGAGTGCCTGTCGAGGCGAGTGCTCGAAGGAAACCGTGCCGGTAACGATGCCTGGAGGAAGGGCAAGACGTATAAGAACGACAGCGAGAGAGGGAGGTGGTCGAGAATGACAAAGGCGGCGTAAGTGGGGATGATATCAGATGCGACAATGGTAGGATAGACGAATGTCGTGGTGCGCAGAGCATCATGATATCGAGACCAATACGATCATGAGCATCATCGGTGTAGGTTCAAGGTGGAGTTAGTATGAAGCTGGATGGAGCTCGAGTTTGTATGGTGGATACTTGTCGGCTCGGATCGAGTTGAGATTGATGATTTCGGGGTAGCTTGTGGTTGTATATCTGGAGGGTCCCAGACCTCGGAGCACCCAAGAGAAGAGGAGGAGAGAGAAAGACAGCCGTCGAGGGTGTTGGGTCTCTTTTGGGGAATGGGCGGAAGAAGTGTGGTTGGAGAATCGGGGGAGGAACCCAAGAAGACGGACGGGAGTTGGGCTTGGACTTTTGGATGAGGGTGGGGGACTCGGACTCGAACTCGAACTCGAAGCAATTGTGATGTATCGGTACGTATTGTTTCGTGGGTGCTAAGACGGTTTTCGGTGAGATGAGCAGGGATGATTTGACGAGGGTGTTTACATGAGAATTGCGACCCAAAAGATGTAAAATATTAATTGTTTTAATGGTAAGGTTTCGATGCGATGCGACCAAGCCTGAAAGGTGATGAGTCTCAATATTGATGACGAGTGATAAGTGATTGTTTGGACTTGAGATTAAAGTAAATTAGTCTCATCTCAGTCTTGATTTAGAATTAGACAATGATGTTGAATAAGAGATTGTCTTGAGTAAAGGTAGCGTAGCGTGATGAGAGAGTGGGAGGGGGGATAAGGATAAGGGAAGGTAAAAAGATGGGGGAGGAGCAGCCCATGGATGAATGAGATGGGGAAGGCGGAAAGCGGATAAGTGAGAAGTGGTTGCACAATTTGGTAGAATGGAAGTAAGGAAGGTACCTTGGATTGGAGTTGCACGTGCAATTGATTGATTCAGAAATCAATTGATCAAGTTGAGCCGCGGTCAAACAAGACTCGGATTCTCAACTAATTGATTAATTGATAATGGTTATCAGCAAACAAATTAGTAGTCTTTAAATGCTGGTTGTACCCGACAGAATGGACCCGACACTGATGGACCTGGAGTTGGACTTAGAGGAGCTCTTAAACTTCCCAGCGCATGCGATTGATTGGTAGCGCGCGCTAATTGGAGCTGCTCCCTGTCATTCACTCAAGGTAGATGACGATCACAAAGGTCAAAGACCTTCTTTCTTTGCTTCTGTTATCGCTCGTCTTTTCTCTTTTCAATCGGCTGAGAGACGGTACAAGAAAGAAAAAAAGAGACAAAATAGCGAAAAAAGAAGCAAACAAAACGCCAACAGGATCAATAGCGCAATAAAGAACTGGTTATGCTGGGGTGACCAGCTACCTCTTTGAAACCCGGCCAGGCCAGGTACGTACTGCAATGTGCTGTAACAGTATCGACACCTTTTTAGCCGTGGTCACGAAGTGTTGGTGAGATTATGTTTGAGAGTACCTAGACTTGAAACCAGATTATCAACCGTAATAGATCTCGATGAGAAGAGGAGAGACGAAGAGTTGAAGGGGGAGGGAAGGAAGAAAAAGCAAAGAGTGGCTTCTTTATGAAAATAAAAGAAAAGAAAATCTCCCTTTGACCTCTACCCAAATATCGGATCAAATTTGGTCAGAAGATTAATCATGATAAAGTCCATCTCGGCAACTATCAACCATGATTAAAGGTAATAAAACATACGACATGAGAAACAGAAAGTAGCCTTAAGATCTAGTCATATTGACCGGTTCTTTTCGACAGAGTATCGTGCATAATGTCAAGTTTCTGTGCCTCGTTCGTTTCATTACGCCTTTGCCTTGCCTCGGCTGACCATAAAAGATGTAGGGTTTATCCCAGTCTATAATACATGTTCAAGCCACCACTTTGATGTGCCGCGGGATATTATCAGATCAGTCACCAACTATTAAAATATGATAAGTATATCGGTGAATATGAGGGATAAAGTGTATACTCATCCAAGGTCCCTTATCCTCTACACCATCAGCCCTACCTACTGTACCTAAATTGGTAGGTGATATACTAGACTAGACCAGTAATGAATGCCATGCGCACGTGTATCCCTCGTCCTCTCCACTCACTTGTGATGCATGTACTTTAATTTGAGCAGATCAATCAATCATGACAGATTCTTTTCTGCTCTCTGGCACAAGTAACATGTCTCTCTGTTTTGGTGTATTTGAGACAGTACACAAGCCCAGCGCCTATTAACTTAGCCTGAAACTACTCATCATCACACAATTCTCATATTCATGTCTCATATCCAAGAGAAAAAAGAAACAATTTATCCTTTTCCTCTCTTCCGCTTACATCAATTTCTGCTCCGTCGATCCGGGAATCGGCTTCCAGCTTCCCCGAAACATGAGCCCCTCTCATTATTGGGTGATCACTGTGGCGCGCGCCAGACGAAACATCCCTTCCATTCATCCCTGGTACACCAAGAAAGGATAAACTGCAAGTAATTAATCTCTGATTTTATCCGTTTGTTCGTTTGCTTGATTTATTTGTTGATACGGATGTATCTCCTCTGATTTATAGTGCATGCAGATAGATACCCGCATCTGCATGATGCATCTCCTCCCGCTGCTGACCTGCAGCTTCTTCTCAGCCTCACTCGACATGACGTCTATTTATTGATCAATATCCTATACACACAAGTCTAAATCATATGTCATTTAACCTCGTGACACTGCCGTATCTCGGTCTACGCCTCCCCCGCCTTCAGATGCATCACTCACAATCAGGAGGTTACCATACCTCAGGTTCACGCTCACCCCGAGCATCTTCCTCCCCTTCAGATTTTGCCTGTTTCCTGTCTGTGTTGCATCAAGTGGCACGAGGTCAGCCAAAGGAGCAGCCATGTTTAATGCAGCTTGCCGCTGCAAGTAATACCACCCTTGTTCTGCTGTGTTCTGTTCTGTGCTCCCGTCAACTTCATCCTCTACCCGCTTAGCAATCATCCGTAGATCCGCCATTGAGGGCTGTCGTGTAACAGCTTCTCCTATACAAGGCGCTTGGTGCCAGATTCGTACAATATGCTACTCTACGCTGACGAGATCCTCCTCTAAAGATTAACCGGGGGTGAAGCAAGCGCTGTCAAGAGATTCAGCTCCCTCAATATCAGCATCTACTCAGCTCCGGTTACTTTGAGGGTGGCCAGGTTTCTCAAACCTTCCTCATCGGAGTCTCACCTCCTACTGAGCCAGAACAGCTGAAGTGGCCGTAATTATGTGAACCACTCACACACAGGACGCTGTAAAATTTAAAATCGTTTGCACATATAGAAAACATCCTGTGGTTGCTTGTCTCGTTGTAAACGATTCAAGTACGTACTCGGGTGGTATTAAGCTTCTGGGGTGATACCGCTAAGGCGACTACTCTTCTGTCTTTCTGAATCAGATTGATAGTGCGCTGATAGATATGACCTGCTCTGCTTTATAGTACACGTACTAACTAGCAAACGCCCATGTCGTCGTTGCCATGACTTTGGAAGTCCAGTCACATCTTAGGCCGATAAGAGCTTACTCGTGGTAAGCTGTCTGACTCGTTTCCATTATCAGAAAGTACATGATGTAGGGATGATGTAGCGGTGTTTTTCAATCTTCAAAAGTAGATATAACTTGAGAGCGCAGCAACTTTCCCCGTATAAACCCAATTGTACAACGATAGAGCAAACAATAGAACATTCAGTAAGTCCTTAAGGCCATACAACTAAACAAGATTCCAATAAGATTCTATATCAGAATAAAATCTTAGAGAAAACTGCAATAATGCCGTAATCTTTCTTCATCCTCATCCGACACGATGACCAAGCAATCAAGCAACTCAGAAAGTACGTGTACTATGTCTTACAACTTGTTCCTGATTCGAAGCGGACTCTGCAGACCCCTCTACGATGCTGATGTCGTTGGATAGAAACGATGAGATTGGGATGTGTATTTGATTGCTAGTCTTGCCAATACTGATCCGATCACACCGTTTACTCGCGTCCCTCTCAAGCTGGTCTCGTACCCGGAGAGCTGATGTTCCTCTTTTCAACCTACACCGTCCCTTACTTTATTCAAGGAGGGAGTGTTGTCACGTAGCCATAACAGTCACACTGCCATCCGAAATGAATTGAGTTAACTTTACATGGATGTATTTGATCGACTAGCTTTTGCATGAGTTGTCAGGCTGTGCAAGGCCGTTCATCTCCGCCGTTCCCGTTTGCCATTGGGAGATGAAGTTCCGATTACATATGTCCCTGTTTGTATTCCGTATTCTTATCAAAAATCTTTTTCATCTGGTAATTTCGGCTGCACATCAGGTGTTGAATCTGCCACGAAGCATCCCGGGCCTGTACCCATGACAGTCATGAACGTATACTATCAGCAAGAACACAGCACTCACTCTTTGCCGAAACTGTTGCCTAACAATCATCAGGCCGCTGGACCAGGGCTTGTAGCTTTACTAACTTAATGTATCTTGTACTCTGATCATCAGTCATGGGTAGTATTGGGTCGTCGTAGATTTGTCTCCTTTTGCGCAGCTCTGGGCGATGGGCTCAACAGGCCGTCAAAAGAGGGATGACGATAAGTGTTTTGTATTCTGTCACTGTTGAAACTGATATGGTTACCATAGGCCATTCCCATCTTCTCAATTCATCTGATCATTAGTTCATTCGCTGCTAGATGTTCTGCATCTCCCATCGGAAGTGTACCTGCCACTCTTCCTCTCGGATCAAACATGAGTTCCGTTACGATACAAAATCCGCTAATCTCAAATTCGACTCTGTTTGTCTGTCGTGATGTGGGTTCCTGTCTTCTCCTCAAAGTTTATCGTTACTCCCTAACTATCGCGCAGTAGGTTGGGAGCTCATGGGCACCCATCGTTTACAGAAGGTCACTCCCATACTGCGTTTGTACCAAAGCAAGCATTTAACTTGCTAAATGCCGGCTCCCTCGTCTCGTTGACCCTTTCTGTACACTCACATATTCCCACATCATGTTCATGTCAATGAGTGGCCTCTTATACATCTACATCTCATTATCTCTGTTGGCCAGATCAAGGGACTTTCCAAGTTAGGAATGCCATTGATAGCCCATATAAAACGTAATGTTTTTGGTAAAGATCAAGTTACAAGCAAAATTCATCCAACTTCCGTTTTCTTGTTCAGATCTCTTTCCTCTATGCGAGCTTACAACAGACACAGCTACACGTTCCTCAGAGTATCGGAAAAATTGACCGCTGAAAGCATAAGGGACGAAACTAGTAGGTCACTTTATACTCCTTAGTCTATGGTTCTTATACTACTCATTTATATATCACAAGATTTAGAAGGCCATTTTTTTCTGCTACCCACTAGACATTGTAGCAGCAAACGGCTCTTCAATTAATTATGTAAATACACACACACCCTAAATAATCAAGTCATCGTTGAGACAATGTTGGATAGGTTATAGGGTCTTTTCGTTGAGAGTTTGTTGTCGTCGCAGTCTGCTGAGCTGTGGTTCAGGGTAGCTCAGCACATCACAACACAGGTCCAACAGACGTCTTTGTCACTAACCATGGCAATAAACTTATATTTTCTGTTACTAGTAGTACTCGACCATTTTTCATTACATATGGGGGCATTTTTAAAGGTATTGGAGTGTTTGTTAATGAAAGGCAAGCGAGTGGCATAGCTGTAAATATCTCCAGACCATGACTTTGATCAACAACAGAAGATGTAAAAAACACAACATGCTTGTTCATTTGTATGTAAAGGTATAGAGAATATACTGGATTGAGACAAAACATTATGAATGCCTCTCAATACTGTTATCTTCATACATCATTACCAGTTCTCTATTGCGAGTTACCCCAGGCATTGCGTATTCGAGGGGACTCAACTCCAGACACTCAGACTCACGACATATCTCTACAACATTCTGTCCGTCATATCAGTCATATTCCTGAACAACCCGTATCACTTAGTAGGTAGGCATGACCTTGAACAATTGTCACCAAGCTTGGACCGTTCATTGAACTGAGACCTTTCCTTCAGCTTACGTGGTCGATGCCCAAGTTCTTCTCTCGGAACTCCTTGCGACAACTTACTTCTCAGCTGAGCTGTTAGTTAGCCGACCCGAACTGCTGAATATTCAGTCGGGAGCAGTTGAGACCACATCCTATGC
This sequence comes from Fusarium venenatum, assembly GCF_020744135.1. Lineage (NCBI taxonomy): Eukaryota > Fungi > Ascomycota > Sordariomycetes > Hypocreales > Nectriaceae > Fusarium > Fusarium venenatum. The sequence continues at coordinate 6,695,543 of NW_027072131.1, forward strand.
ATTTTCGACAGCACCGACCATCAATCACTTGATTGACGCCCTCAGATCGTGGCTTTCTTACATGGCCCCTACTTCTTGGACCGGTGAACCGGTCTAGAGCACTATAGTTCTGTCACTTGTAACTATGCAGCTAAATTCCTATATCACAAACAATCTATCGCACCTGTGTCGACTAGTACCGGCGATCGCCTTATTAACACGAGACATAAAACGCCAATGCATTTAGGCCTAAGCACCCAATCGCGACTTGGAAAACCAATCCACTTTACGTATCTAAATACCAGCAACTGTCAAACTAGCATTGCCAATGTCTATGGTGTCTCGTGAGAATCTTCCACGATCCTTTTTGGCGTTACAAATGGTTAGGAATGAGGCTGGGAAACTGGTTTCAACTCGAAACAACGGAAGCTGTCCCGTTTGATATGGACAAACACTTAACCGAGACAACAGTTTAAAATAATGAACTCGGTTAACGAAAAAGGAAATAAAAAGAAACGAAGAAAGGGAGGGAATTGTCCAAAGCAGCCATGTCTCCGCCAGAACGAAACAAAACATTCCCTTCAGCAACCTCACTAAAAGCAAAAACAACCTCGGAATAAAGACATTCAGGCAACAATAGTCCAAGCTTTTAGTTGAGGCTTGTGCTGAGTATCTACCCGCGCAGCTTGCTTCTCTGGGGTCAAATGTCCGCAAGGGTTTCTGGCTTGTCTCTCCCAGTGTACGCAGTAGGAGGGAACATCTGACTGCGCAATAGAGGCGCCTGAGAAACCAATTAATTTGGCCAGCCTAGTGAGGCTTTGCTTCTTTGCCATCTGCCCCTTTAAACTCGAATGTCGAGTCGTCCGCTAAGACTCCCTATCGCGTATAACGTACAGCATCCAACGAGGGCCCTGGATGACGATCGCAGTATACAGCGTTGATCAGGGGATATCTGTCACTTTTGGCGCAGCGTAACATCGCGTGTTGTATTTACATTTCGGGCTTTCTTGCTTTTGAAGTGATAGGCGCTTGACCACAAGCTGGCCCTTGCTCCCGAGACCTGAGACGCTTCGGTTCGGCGTGGGCCTTTAGTGAGCCAGGGCTTAGCGTTCTTTTTTTGCTTTTTCGGGCGGCACAGGCTGTGTGGAATCTGCTTATGTGAGGATGATAAAGCATGTCAACGGGCAAAAAAGAGTACGTACCGATTTGGGCAACGAACGGTAACAACATGCCAGGCCCTTGCCCGATGGTATGATTGGAGATCCATCAATAGCATGACGGATTAATGAGACTTTCTACGCCTACGGTGTCCGAACGAAACCAATGAAGGCTAGTTCTTAATACAACACCGACAACAGGGAACCGAAGCTGATGGGATTGAATGATGTTCAGTTTCCACCGCTCTTCAGCTGACCTCTATCGATTCCCGAAGTCGATCCCGCTTTCGCCAGGACCAGACGAGGCAATGTGACCGAGAAGGAGTTGGGTGATTTCTACGTTATTTCCAGTCCAGTCAGTATGACCCAGCAGGGCGTGGGATATTGAAGAACTCATTTCCAGTGTTGGCAACACTCCACGGCTGCTCAAAGCTTGGCTCAGTAAACTCTGTTGTGTCCTTTACGATACTTGCGATGCGACATGACCTGAGGCAAAAGTCATCACGGAACGTCGAGAAGCCTGGTCACGACCCTGTCTAGTGAGCACATCTTACATGAATGGTGCTGCATCGTCAAAGTTTCTTTGTCTCTCCTGAGTCAGTTTGCCGCAGAAAGTTGGCAGCCTGGTCAGATTGAAGCTGGGGAACGTTGGGATAATAGTCGGTTAGGCGGCAAAAGCAAATAGGGATCGCGGACGAGTAGTTGCTTCGAGTAAGGCCTGTATGATAGCCTGGGCATAGTGGACTCGGGCGGAGCTTAACGTTTGCATGGTAACAGGGAAGAGATAGAAACCCTCGTGGAACAGGGTCTTTGTCGATCAATATCCTTGATTGACAGAACGGATGAATGACCCTCTAGTCAACGCAACGTGCAGAGTAAACAAGTGGGTATCCAATTGGCCGTCGGCATAACCTTGAACGGACTTTGCCGTTGGATACATGCCCCGTCGATATGCCACCCTCAACGCCTCAGCTGTGATCTCGGAGTGTTTGAGGAGCAGGACGGATCAAGCAAGGGCTGGGGTTGGGTTCAAGAACGAAGAGGATGTGGATTAACCTTGCGGTGACCATTGTGCTTGTTCCGCGGGAGATCCTTGTGCACATACAGAAGGTAGCCCGAAGATATCCCATATCGTTTCCAGGAGAATGGGTAGTAGATCGACCATGTAGACAGGGAATGGAATAAGACCTTGTGTCACATCTCCCATAGGGTTCCCACAGCCTTGCAGATGATCGTTGCCGTGGGTGGCACACTGCACTGTAGCTGATTTGATGCAATGCATCAGTGAACATGTCAAGATGATGATTTGAAAGTACAGCAACTGAAGCATGAATGAGCGATATGTGAGCTGGACTTGATTCGCTTTCAACTGCCGTGACAAGTCATATCCACTCAGCAGTGGCGTTCTCCTTTCGTGCATCTCAGACCAAAAGGGATAGCCAAATCGATTGAACTTGACTCGAATGCAGTATGACAGCTGACACAAGACAAGGCTTAGCTGACTTGGGCCATCAACCAAGTGATAGTGTTATGTAAAGACGGTGAAGGGACGATGTAACGGTTTCCTGACTCAATGAAGCGAGGCGAGGGGAGTTCCTTGTTGGTATCCGCCGTTGCAGTGGCATTGCGGGTGGGCGACGGAGTATGAATGGAGCGATGCTCCTCCTGTATTACATGATTCCGCTTCCATTGCCGCCATCGGGATGCCAAGGGGCCGCGAGATGAGACGCAGCAATCAGAGTATCAGTGGGCGATCTCAGGGGAACGGAAAAAGAAAGCCTGAGGGTGAGAATCAAACAAGTTTGATGAAAGACCGGCAGTTGTGTAAAAGTTGGTCCATGCGTGCGGCGCAGCGAGTACGATTATGATGACGACGATAGTCCAAGGTACAGTAATAATCTCTAGTACATGCGTTCGGATGCGATGGGATAGGATGGGATGCGATGGATTGGATTTGGTTGGTGGTGAAGTCACGCGATGTGAGGTGAGCAAATCTAGACGGACTAATATCGGTAAACTCAACATCAGTGGAATGGAATGGATTGGGAAGGACAGGCCCTTTCGTCCCTCCCCCTTCCCCTTCCCCTTCCCCTTCCTTGCTCTGAGACATAAAAAAAAGTTGGCCGATGAGATTGGGTCACTAGGCAGGCACGATGGTAATCAGGTAAGTACAGATACGATGCGATGCAATATGACAGATTAGTATGCAAGTTTGGGTAGGGATGCCCTTCCATATCTCATCCGAACTATAAGGCGAGAGAGATCGTCTGTTTGTAATTACGCTACGTCGAAGTTTGGTAAATTCCATTGGTACCTAATTCGAATACTACAGAAGAATTCGGCCAACTTGTGATGATCCGCTCTCTCAGTAATAGCAAAGAACCCACCTTTAATCAAGCAACGACCATAAACAAAGCATGGATATCGCGAGTTCGCTGGTGTTGTTATTGACGTTGTCTTGGTCCTAACCAACAAGCTTCATCCTGACAGACTCTAATGTGGTCGCTTCTCTGGCCGTTTATGGACTGACTGGACTAGCTTATAATAAGTGCGCGTATGCAGTACACACGTTACGCTACTCTGCGCGACGCTACACCACACTACGGCAGTCAGTGAGAAAACATGGAGGGGTGTGGCCCAGCGGCGCGGGGCGGGGATCTCCCAGCAAGGGATCATGATCAGGATCTACCCTGAGTACCTAAGTAGCACGGGCGCAACCTAGCACGGGCTTTCTACACGCCCTACCTTGATTTATTCACCTACTGCAGCTTAGCGTATGAACGCTAGAGCACACCCAGACAAGGCACCCTTGGAATCTTTAGAAGCGCTCTCGGAGCCGGTCTGGGGCTGTTGTGTCTGGAGGGGGAGTGCAGCTACGATCAAACGTCCGGGCGTTAATCCTCACTGTCGGGATCCGAGGTACAGTGTGTGTTATGTTACTGATTTCGATCATGAGGATTGACACCAGCCGGTTGATAAATGGATCACATCAACAATGCCGATAATCTAACAATACATTATGCGTGCTATAACATTGACGCGTATTCTATACCCTTTAAAACATTATCCATTTATTATCTGCTTTCCTTCCGTGAATTCCACAACTCCGATGCTCTAAACAAGCATAACCCTGGGAGAAACACCATGCCTTGTCATGATCCTTTCAATTTGTAGGCCTCATCCCCCCTTGCGCCCGTTGCAATTCAACCGTCGCAGTTCGAGTCGAGTTCCCCGCTCCTTCCCGTTGTAGCCAGGGGAATTAAACCACATGGCATGGGAGAGAACGTGGCTGTCGATGGGATCCCCCCTTCAAACAATAATATCCGTTGTTCTACTATTACTAAGTCAAAGTCGACAACGCTTTTTTCACCGAGGGAACCATGGGTAAAGTCAAAGCGTAGAAGCATGAAAGAAGAAAAACAAGTTTCTACAGCATTTCCTTTTTTTGCATGTTTATGTAATTCCGGATTGCCCGTTGTTGTTTATGTGTACTCAGTGTACAAGTCTGTGCATTGCGCGTGCGCGTACACACGGACACTCTTACTAGGTTGAAAAAAAGAAGGGAAAGAGAGGCTATCGTCAGATCAGATCAAACCAGACCCAAGTATCTGAGTGGCCACGTCGGCTTCAGCCTTCTATGCTACCATTAGCCTGTGTATCTAACCGCTAATTGACTGTCACCAAGATTCTGTGGTCGGCGCTCCAAGCTATTGAAGTCTGTGCCGCTGCAGGGCCACGTTCATTTCATCTCAATCACAGTAATTAGCGTTTGATATTCCGCTAACAGATCTGCGCTTTGCTTTGTTAGGAATCCTCCTCGCGGCCCCTTACTCAATGCCCCCAAGTCCCAGCTCTGTTCAAAAAGGTTAACTAAAGATTTATTATTTCTTCCGATACTAAGGGAAAATGTCTCAGGCGACGTAAACATACGTTTTACCCTTTTGCTCTAGGTACAGACAGGGTGATAAAGATAGATCTGTCATTCATTAATCAAGCAATTAATTAATTTTACGGCTTCTATACCGTCATATCACCTCGCTTACGTCCATCACTCCTATCGTCCTCCCTCGTAATTTGCTCGGAATAATATTAGAATGTGATATATCTACAGTACGTACCAGCCATGCACAGAAATAACAGTAATATGATGTGTAAGGCCCTGTCAAAGATCCAACCAGTAGATCATCACGCCCTTGTCCTTGTCCTTGTCCATCAAAATAGAGAGGTCCTACCCATGTCTGCCTGTCACGGATGTCGAAATATCCTCCCCAAGACACAAGCAAAAGACAGGCGGAGTAACAGCCCAAAGCGGTCTGCCCAGTCTTGACATGAGCATGAGTAACACAACCCCAGGTTTACCCCTACCACACTTCATTCCCGTTTTGGGCCACCTGCTACTCTTCTGGTCAGGTTCATGTTCCGCCATCACTCTTTTGTCCAAGGGGACCCAATCTCTCGGGGCATATTTTTTATTCGTAATCGGACCTTGTGCTGTGCTGTGCCGCCGTACAGGGATGCAGGCTGTCCTCTTCTCACCCACCCAAGGGATCTTCTGCAATTGTACTATGTACAGTAGTATCCGTAAACCAAGGTTGCATTGTAATGATATGATAAACAAATACAATCGACCGCGAGTCAACGACGTCACTTCGCTCGACAATATGGATCCCTTTTTTGTTTTTTTTTGTTTTGAATGAATGAGACATGACCGGTTCATGCGTGCGTCAAAGACCCTTGCCTGCAAGTGCAAATGCAAATGCAAATGTAAATGGAGACCTGTCATACCTATGTACCATCGAGAACTGCCAAGTTGTCTATTGTTAATGAGTCTCGAATCCTAAAGCCAGGGATGGAGCTTTTGTTTCCTTGAGGTGCTAACTACCTACCTACCTAGTCCTCGGCATCCGCGGTCAGCATTACTAGTCGTTTAATCCTCCCTCGTGGCCAATCATGGTCCACTCTTTTCCCTCTCGTGGTGTCTGACTCTCAAACCAACAGCTTCTGGATGAAATAATGCTTGGAACTTGACTTGACAGGCTACGAGTCCTGCTTGATCTTCCTGGTACCTCCCCAATTCCACCTAGAATCTCCTTGTCTTGGCTTCCCTCGCCTCATCTCACCCACCCAAGCCTAATAGCTATCAGCCGGTGTTATTGCCGCAGAATAATGGATGTTATCCATCCAGTCCCTTTCTCCCCGTCTAGGCCATCTCCTCACCCCCTTATTGGTCAATATACGTAGACATTAGAAAAATCGGTAAAAGCGTTCCCTAAGCTAATTTAGTTACTGTCTTGAGAGGGAACATACACCCGGATCGCTTTGTCATTCACATTTGGGGAGAAAATATAGTATCTTTAAACCTTATGGTATTTGGTTGTTCGAGGCTCAAAGGCCTACGCTGTCTTGTTTTTGACAAGCTCAACTTCAACTATCTCATCTTCCATCGACTTCAAGGTCGATTCCATCTTCTCCAGAAAAGTAATAAAAATAATAAACGCCATGCAAGATGCTTCGCTAGGTTCTCGAGCCAGTTCCCACTTCTGCGCCGTCTAAAATGACCACAGCTCGTTCCAATAATTGACAAGGTCCGCCGTTAAAGTAACAAATGGAAGGGAAGAAAAAACACATGATACACCGTACTTCCAGCGATACAAACTATCGCCATCAAGTTCCGCTTTTCCCCAGTTATCCGCAACGCCAATCCAGTAAATCCTTACACAGGTCCGCAAAGTGTTCACATGACACCTCGTAGATTAGATTCATTCGGGTCGAGTTTTTTGCAGCGCTCGTTTCGGCATTGCCTTCGAATTCGTCCCTCTTCGTATAACCATCTCGTCGTTTGAAGATAAATCCCTCATCCTCTGATCACCGATCCGTTGAACTCGAAGCTGTGGCAACCCCTCTCGTGACGCTTCATGTTGCTGCGTACGCTAAAAGCTTTACCGCAGCCGGCATGTGGGCACTTGAAGGGTTTCTCTCCAGTGTGAGAGTGGCTGTGGATCCTGAGACTGCTGGGTCGGCTAAAGGCCTTGTTGCAAGTCGGGCAGATGTATCGATCCTGGCTTTGTGGGAAAGCTGCAGCACCAGTGGGGTTGAGATAATGGTGGTGTTGCCAAGGGTTTGAGCCTGATGGAGCAGGTGCTGGCATAGTTACTGGGGGAGGGTATGCTTGAGGGAGAGGTCGTTGGTAGTATGGGTTAAGCTCTGGAACTTGAGCACCGGAAGGAGGTGGAGGTGGTCGTGCCTGAGTATAGTAGGCACCCACTGGTGGAGGGTTGGTATATGTTGAGGGATGAGGTTGCTGAGTATAAGAAGCTGGGGCGGGAGGAGTTGCTCGAGGAATAGCAGGTGCCGGTGCCTGACGTTGTGCGTCGGCTTCTAGCGGAGGAGTGGTCTCGTAATAGTATGCTCTTGGGACAGCACCTGGGTATGGCTGGCTGGAGTGCTTCCTTGTGGGAGAGCTGTAACTCTCGAATGAAGTGTCTGTGCTCATAGGCGGTGTTGGGGGAAGACCTCGATGCGATGACCTGGCCCATTCTGATCCACCTCGGCTGTGTGAAGGAGCAACTGTGTAATGGTAAGTCAACTATGTTTGTGGTCATCTGAAGTTGTGAGCAACTAACCTTCAAATCGAGGAGAATGTTGCCGGGAAGTAGGCGAGGGTTCGCTTGTTGGAGAGCCAGCGTCGGCCAAACCCAAAAGGTTGGAGATGGAAGGCAGAGAACACTTTTGTTCCTCCATTGGGGGCGAAGGAGGTGAGTAAAGATTGCGGCGGGTTTCTTGTTGCGTGTATTGGTTAGGCATAAAAGATGCAGTTGTGGTATGCATTTGCGAAGTTAAGGTGTCTCGAGATTATTTAAGCTTTGCTTGTAGATGTAGATGTAATCGAAGCAGGAGCGACGGTGACCAGTTTATTAAGACAAGCAGAATGTCGATCTGGTGAAGGCCGTTTGTATTAAAAGTTTGTGAGGAAAAAGGCACCGAGGTGTATTAATGTAAGCCTGTTGGTATTTTTAAAAGTCGTGTTCGATATGAAGAGTTGTTTAGAATCTCCTGCTAAATGCGAAATAGTCGGGGGCTTGGGAACTTAAGTAAGTCTTTGGTGTGGGAAAGCAACCTGTCAAAGGGTGGAGGAGACCCGTCTATCAGATCTGAGGGCCGTATACTTGCTTTCATGCGCTCACACCCCCTCCAAAAGGACCGTTCAAGCGCAGCTGTCACAAATTGGGAGTGGGGCATTGCCGGTGCATCGAATCTCAGGGATTCTTTGGCAACGGAACAGGGTCGCGAAGGAGACGATAAACAAGGGCAGGGACTCGAGAACTCTGGCTAGAGGTTCCCTGGAGCCGCTCGATGGGTCTAACCTGTTGAGTTTGTGTCGAGCATCTGTTCCGGCAGTCATGTATCCACACATGGAGGAAATGCTGTGACGAGTCTGGTGGTGATCTCGAGCAGGGTAGGGGCGACTTGCATGTCTGATGTATACCTTTGTTCCGGGGGGGGAGTGCAAGAAACTGAACGGCGAATCTTTAGCATTATGGGCGTGGGTGCGAGTAAGATCCACGAGTGTGTGGTGTGTCTGTGTGTGCATATGTGTTAGAAGGCTTGGCCATGCGCCAGGATGATCGTGGATCGCCCCGTGGTCAAACGGTCGATAGATTGGTATCTCTCCAGGCACCTAAAATACAGAGTACTCGGAGGCGGTCTCGCCATGAACCTTCATCCCTGCTGTCTCGACATGGCTTTCGTGGGGTCTCATTTGCCGGCGTCGATGAATCGAAGACAATTGCATGTTCCCTCGTGTTCTCTCCCCTGGCGCTCAACGGCCGTGCCCTTTCCGCTCAAAAATACTTCCCCTCTCATCTCAATGGATCGTGCATTAAGTTCGCCGAACAAGGCGGTAGTGTTTGTGTGTCACAACCTTAGCCCATACCTACGCAGAAGTCATTTTCCGGCGCCGGGTCTCCCACGCGCCCGGCCGAGATAGGGCGTCTTTTTAATACTCGGCCAAGCGTGCTCTATGTACCATCCCTGGCGCCGCATTGCATCGATTCCCGGACCACCATTTCCTTATTTGGTATCATAACCGCTCTTAGTTCTCAACTCTCGTTCCATCCTGGTTTCGTCTCTGCGGTCAACCTGCGTGTAAAAGTTGCAGATGCTTCCAGCCGCTTACCCCAGAGCTTGGTCAGCCAGCGACCACCAATATCCATTGGTAGTCAACGAGCGCTTTATTTTCATAGGTGGCATATTTTAACCTCGCTCGTGGGCAATAAAAACATGTAAATATTGAAGCCACTAGAAATATCTGGTGAGAAATATTTCAAAATCATCACATCTCCGTAGCTTGCTGGTGTTACTGGTCGCTAGTTGACCAAGTGCTGTGCATTCATTCCTCCGATCCCTTTGTTCATACTCGGGGTCGTTTCAAATCACGCCGAGCGCCCCTGATCCAATCAACAGTTGCGTTTATCACCGTTCTTCGTGTTTGGTTAGAGGTTCTTCGATAAATGAAGGCCTCGCTCGTTATAGCCGTTTGAAATCAAGTAACACAATTCTTTTGTTATGATCGACCATGAGTTTCTCGTCGCTTGTGCAGCAAGCACAATTGGCGGTGCAACAATGGCGTGCCGGCACTGGCATTGGTGCGATTGGCGTTTGGGTGGTAGCCACGTTTCTGGAGACCTTTTCGTTTTCACCTGTCTGCCTGTGTCGTCACTGGTAAGCAGGCTAATTTGGATGATCGTCGTTTTAGCGGGCGCCTCCCCTTCCTCGCTTACACTGGCGGGATTGCTTGGCGTAGGGTTCAGGAGGTGGGTGTGTACTTGCTAGCGATCGACCAAGCTTCTTCATGACGAAGAGGGACAAGGGGACGAAGCCAAGCGTTCAGTGCCCTGCCCTTACCCTGCCCTGCCTGTTGGCATCTCCAAGCAGGTGGTTCAGAGCAACAACCAAGAATCCCGGCTCGCGAGTCATGATCATCGGGGTTGGCGCTTGCAAGCACGACAGTAACATTCAGATCCCTGAATTATAGAACAGGTCTTCGCAAGTGTTTCGTCCAGATGTACTAGGAACTCGACCCTGCCGCTTCGAGGAATATCCGTCCAGATTGTGGGCGGTCTAACGCTTTCTCTCGTGGTGAGTCCATAATAATTTGGCTTGGCGAATGCGAGACAAAACAAGACAAGCCGTCCAAGACCGCGCGTGTCAAACCTTAAGCGACAACACGTGCCAAGTCCCTTTGATTGCTTTTTGCCATGCGGTAATAGCCACACTGCTGCAAGCCACGACTGGATCGAGTCAGAACTGTATGATGAAGTTTTGTCAATTCACTCACAGCTGTGCACATATCCTCCTGCTCTTAGCATCATAGAACGGGCTTAGGATGGATTCTGGCAGTCACTCTAGCTGGTTAGGTTAAGGATTTATCGGCATATTCCCCCGGCATGTGTAGCTGTTTATGATTGCTAGATGTTGCAAGATAACAGGCCTAAATTTAATATCCAGGGCAGTTGCCCACCTACCTGTTCCTTGGCCGATAGAATTAGCATTTCTTGGGTTCCATCGACGTCATGGTCAGGATTTGCATTGCGGGATCTTCAGTAGTATCCGTATGTCGAACTCACATAGAAATTACCCTCGTTATTAACGCAACGGCAGTTGTAAGACAAAGTCGGGCTGGCCGTCGGTGGTTTGTGGGATGGCCAGTGATCAGCGGGGCGTTCTATGCCAGTTGTTGTTTCTGCGTATGAATATTGCAAAGTGCACGGAATTGCGAGTGGAGTTCGAAGCAACAAATACCGCCTCGAAAGTTATCGTCTCCTTGCCAAAACAGACAGTCTATCTAAATTTGTTAGCATATTATTACTATGATGACGGTGTTTTTCAATTGACAACACATGGATGTGATGGTCAGAGCTTGTTTTGCTGCCATAAGAAATTTTGAATTAGAAGCTGCGAATGGTTTGTGATTATCATTAAAGGCGGTGACCACATGATCGAGACAGAAACGGGCCGCGATACTTGCATAGCGCTGCTATATTGCGAAAATGCACGATACAACTCGACCCGAGATAGTCAAACCTGTGAACACGGGCTGGCCGGACTTAGAATTCGGTTGTGTACTAACAGAGCACGTCCATAGTTAGCGTTGTCTTGTATCAAACATCGCCATGTATCAACTCACCGTTCTGGTTTGCTTGACGAAAATCTGCAGGCACACTGTCAACCTTTCTCATTATCGTACGGCAAAACCTGAAAGTGTCTTTGGGGGCGCATTCGGCATTTGCTTTGTGAGTCTAAAAAAGCCATCACTTGATGGCACGTAATAACAAATTGACGCATTGGTTTCACATCAAGACGCACAGGACACCTCAATTACGTATGTACCGAAATTAGCTGGGTACCAACTGACCGGCAAGCACAGCGGGATGATGATACTGGTGGGATCTGGGAGAACAATAGAGGTGCTGATTGGTGAGTAGCGGCCATTTAAGTTCGCCAGGGTCATTTCCAGAACTTTTTGGTGTGAGAACAAGGTTTGGTTTGAGGATAATCCGTCGATCGGTACTTTGTACACCCATTCTCATGCATGACCCATCAGGTAGGTAGTGCTAGCTATTTATTGCTTGAAAAAACCTGGTGGGATAGGAGGTTTGGGTTGTAGATAGGGCAGCTTGGTGTTGTTCACTTATCACAATGGTAAGCCAAACAAATACCAAGGCGGATTGTACATACGTCAGCTGATCAGCTTCTTCTTTCTGTTGACTGCAGCAACATTACGATCATCGAGTTGGGGAAGATGGAATGCAGATAGACAGCATTGAATCATAAGAATGCATGAGACAGCTCTTTCCCGTCATCATCAACACCTCAGCCAAAAGGAGATGCGTGCAGAAATGCCGCTCGACTGTGGAGGCAGGTACTGACCATTCGACATGTTATATCTCGCCTACCCTTTTGGGACACGCCATGTCGCCCGAACATTAAGCGAACTCACGCCCTGAAACACCTGGCCTCGAGCCCCTACTGGTCGTATCTGCCACAGCTATAGTCACCTGTAGTAGGTGCAGCGATCTGTTTTAGCTGACGGACATTAACGACGGATCCCTCCAACTCAAGTTGACGCAAAAACAAAATTTAATAAATAATGTCTATGTTATTAACAAGGCTTTAAAGCATCGACAACGATCGTGCCCGTTAGCACTTACTATATCGGAAAACATGTCCACTACAAGCTTGAGAGACGGCACGATGCTGACACGGACCTCAAAACAGCCTCGCAGATTCAACCTCGTCCAGCGATGTTGCCTGAGTCCGTTCACAGATTCAGGTCATTTCCGCTCGATATCAGGCATTTCCTTGTCCTGACAGCCGCCTCTTCCGCTTTACCAGGTCGGACAGAATACGCCTTCCAGCCACTATCGAGATCGTTACAACACCACCTCGCCATCCCGATCATAGCCTCAATGTTTATCTAACAAACTTCTATACATCCGTACACAACGAAGCATCGTATCGCATGCGCATCTATACCCATGGACTCGTTTGCATCAACAACCCTGACGGATATCTCCGAGTTGTCATTGGCCAGTGCCTCCAAATGATCAGCCAGGCTTCTCATTTGGGAAAAGAATACCCAAGCACTAACTGTCCCACGAGGATTTTCCAGTGATCTTCAGAATCGGCGGCGATCAGCAGGGGCTACCCTTGCCTTGTCATCCCAAGACACCGGCCACGCGAGATGGATTTATACTCGATTTGGGCCTCTCACGCCCCGACACACCCCCTCCGCTCTGCCTCCACCCGTCGTGATGGCCTGATTGTAATCTCTTGCGTATGTACCCGCTAAACCTGCCGAGGGTGAAAGTTCCGCGCTTGGTACTTGCTAGACCTGACCTAGCTTGCCCAAAGAGACGCGGGCGCGTTATTGGGGTTGAGGCTTATTCACCAGACTACTGGACTAACTGCCACCAGCATTGACACTTTACTTCAAAGGCTTCGGTTGGGCTTCTGGCTTGTGAACTGACTGCGCTAACACGACTGCCGAGGTTGACAAGTAACCAACGGACCGACAACGCCAGGTGCTTCTAATCCATGGCACCTGCCATTACATCGCCATTGTGGCAGACACTCTTCTCTTGGACTATCTATTATTTGCATGCAGCGTTGAGTCAGCAGAAGTACTGCACGTACAGAACTACGCCTCCTGTCCGCATCCTCCGCTTCAACACCACCATTGCCAGGCTTCACCCACTTTACTAACTCCATTATGGCGACAAGAATCCTGGTTTGAGGATAGGTCCATTTCCTGGCCACGGCTTCTTCCGTTCTGGAATTTCGTTACCCCCAAGCCCAATGCAGTTTATTCTCTCACAATCACTTTTCGATCCCTGGCCCGAGGGTCTGGTGCCCCTAAACTTGGCGACCGTTATCACTCTCCACACGACGATGAGATTGCCTCTTTTGGCAACTCTGGTCCGTGTCAAGGAAACTTGATCGACTTCGTCCCATGTTATAAAGCGTAACATAAGCCTTTCGTTACAAGGGTCTCCATGGCCGGAACATCCCGCCATCACCTTTCACCCTGTCCTGCCTCAAATCAGTCTATTGCCTAAGGATCGTCGGGACGTCAGACCCTTAACCCAGCTTTGCCGACTCAAGATCTCATGGAAGGGCCTTGTATCGCATCGTACACGGGGCCTTCATGAAGAATATGACAAGGAAGGTTCATACTGACAACATCAGAAATTAACCAGACAAGGACACTGCATTAGGCTCTTCTGATCCCTTGTTTGAGAATGGTTTCTTCAGACTGGTCCCAGTTGTTGCCCCTACTGATAGTTCCCAAATGCTCAAACTCGGGCCGTTGAGCTTACCACAGCGTCACTAGTGGGTGTGCGACATTTGTGATCCCCTTTGCAGCAGGATCAGGATCAGGATCAGGGGGTGCTCTAGAAACGGTTTGGGGGAAAGCAATCATCCCTCACGTCATATTTTGCGCTGAGAACCTTACTGCAAATATGACAAGTGATGGTGTCGGATTAATATCTTTAGCTGTTAAATTATAGTCGAAGATATTCTCGTCTCCTGAGCGGCAAGATGAGCTGTCGAGGAATTGGCAATACGAGTGCGTTGCCGGGAACTCAATGACTTCTTATAATAATTAAGATCAAGAATTTTGAAAAACCTTGATGGATCGCCGAGCTTCCATCCATATTCCAAAGCAGGATATGAGCTGGCATGCTGATAACCTCTACCGATGATTATGAGGACTTTCATGCGTCGATCTTGGTTACCTTGAGCCTGACGGCTAAACAGGATGACGGCCCGGGGATGTCACAGAGGGCAAAGATCGCGTGGGGATGTGTGTGTGATCCTGACGCCAACCCTTTCATAAGGTGCCATGGATGCACACTGGGTCCGCACGTAAAGGGCCTGTCTCACTGGGGCTTGAGATGAACTCTTGATTACTGTTTTGGCGGAGACACGTTGATCTTGATGGTCAACAGACAGGGCAGCTCAAAAGGGAGGCAGGGGGCGATCGGGGATGGAGAAGAACGTCCAAATATTCAGCACTATCACGTTTCCGATGCCTCCTTGCTGACATACATTGCCTTGAGGGGGACGTGGCCAGAGCCAACACACTTGTCAGACTTATGATAATGACTGGCACAGCCTATGATCGTACCCTTTATTTGCAGCAACAGCCACTCAACGGTCTCGACATTACCGCATACCTGCGAATTACATGCGTCTCGTTTCTACAAGTTGTAGGGGTAGCTTCAGCTTCCCTTGTTCTAAGCGCCTCGTGGGTACCAATCCGTAACCTTGCTAGGACGAAACCCACCGGTGACTTGGGGACCTGGCGTTTCGAATTCCTACATATTACCTATGTAGTATCGGCCACGGTGTTGGGGAATTTGGTTACTTAAAGTGTCTAAACGATATTTGTTTGAAATTACACATTACCAGGCCCCGGTACGAGCCCTGGGCACTCTGCGCTGAACGGGTATCGGACCTGTGTCCCGAAAGGTTGTTCCAACAGCTGTAACAACAACCTGACTGATGACTGCATTTTTGTTGCTATTCCAACTTGGCAGGGGACGATGGTGTTTAACCTTTGATTGCCACGGTCCGTTAGCGGGTATCTTCCGGCACCGTTGAGCGAGTCTCCCTTGCTTTCCTGCTGGGAATTTCCCATGTGGCTTCCCATGCAATCTAGGGATTGTAAGCCAGAGACATTTACACGAAAAAACATGGCTTTGAAACAAAGCAATCTCGAGCGAGTGATAGACGCTGGTTACTGGTTAGCCAACCACCTCATGGCAGGGCGTGGCAAAATCATGTGGAGTGCGATCAAATTGGCAACTCCCTCCCAGAGGAATGTATATGATGATGATGGAGCGGGTGTGACTTCTTGATACAGTACCGTACATGCTTAGCGCCTACTGCTATTCATAGCCGTCGATCATCACAATCACGCCTCAAACGCATTCCATAGGCACGCAGGCACGATCGAATTCGTACAAAAGCACCAAAAGAGAAAACAAGCCACAGGGTTTCATCAACTGGTAACCGCTAGAGGATCCCTATAACCGAGTTGAAAAATGACCGAGTATGTTTGCTTTTGCCGGGAGAGTTGCTTTCTAACGTTAGGTCATTGCTCATATCCGATCGTCGACCCTCATCGTATGACTTTTTCGCATTGCTTTTGCTGGTTCCTCATTGTCAGCAAGGAGTACAGAGTTGGACGAAAAGGGGAAAGTGCAAAACAAAAAGAAAGATGCATAAAGTGCTACGAGTGAAACGGTGCAGTCCGCATACCACTCTAGCGAATGCAAGATATTGCTTTTTGCCACGGCTTGGGAGTCGTCTGTGCAATTGTGTGGTACACGGCACGCATTGACCCCCCTACATACAACGTTTATGTGTGTGATTGTTTCCGCTGATGGGTCGGGCCTTGTGCCCTACCGATCGATAGTCCAGCTCTTATGCGTGGCAATGCCTCCTACGCGACCTGCATGTCTCAGACATCACATGGACCTGTGAGGGAGAAAGGAAGGGCGGGGGTGACCTGAACCAAACCGTTGGCTAGTCTACAGTACTAGTTGCGATGATTATTCCCCTTGAGACTCTGGATGTAGATCTCAAATGATGTGTAAATTTTGAGAAACTGCATGTACCGTAATATAACCCCCCAGCTGTCACATATACCTATACTAATGTAGCTTGCAACGAGCGAATGCGAGGTTGCAGCCAGCCAAGGAACAGGAGTCAAGACTTTTAGTATAGCAAACTGCAACGGTGCTGAGTCAAGACCCATCATTGACTTCACTCTGAATCATCGATGTGTGCGACCAGAAACAAATACTTTGATCAGTCAATATTCTACGTTCCTCCGCAGTTTCACCTAGACTCAAGTATTGTTTGTTGCGAGCTAGGGCCAGAAACACGAGGGCTATATCAGGCGTCCATCTCGTGAGCTAGCACAAAATAACTCTATCTAGGCTGCAACAATCCCCAGCAGTGGTGGTGAAACATTCATAGCAAATAGCCTCGGTCTTGGCTCGTCGCTTAACTACCAAGTTTGACCAGCCAACCATACCCCAGGCCCAGGCTCTGGACCAGTCATCCCATTGATTCGCGATCTGCCTCGTGGGCGATGTCTTGTCGCATCGGTATTCCTGTTGTTGGTACGGAGAGTGGATGCGTGCTCTAGGGGAGGTATCTGGTAAACGTTCCCACATCTTTCGAAAGCGTAGTTTCTGTGAACAGCTTCGTCACTGCTGTCACCAGAACATGCAGATCCATCTGAGAGACCAGGGGTTAGAGGTCTGCTCCCGTTACTGTCTAGGGACTCCACGATTGTGTTTCCGTTTGTGTCCCACAGGGTTGGATCTGGAGTTTCGAGGTTTTCTGATGGGAGTGAAGACCGTGAAGAGGTTTCGCCAAGAGTTTCAGAACGGACCGGAGAAACTTCCAGATCTCTGAATGGATCAGTAGCATGCTCCATTCGTCCAACAGGACTTGGGGGAGCGGCAACTGGTACCGTCGGCGTTAGAACGCGATCAGTGCTAGAACGTCCAAGGAGCAGCGGCTCCTGTTCTAAACTTTCATCAATATCCTTCTTCAGACAATGTCTCCGTGGATGAGGGCCACATCTGCGACATTGTTTACCTCCGAACACGAGAGGAATGTCCACAGCTGCGTTTCGACGACGGTCGATCTCCTCTGCTATCGGCGTCCTGGACACTGATCCGGTAAACCATTTCAAACTCCACAAGCCTGAGTCATCGGCTCGACGCCCATCAACACATGGCCAGCAAAGACACACGGCGTACTCTTCTCCGAAGACATGCTGGTAAATCTGAGATGTGTCATCGAGGACAACCGTTTCTGGCTCGTGAGTGCCAGAGGGGCTTGGAATGTTGAGCACGAGGCCTCCGAATGTCTCGATACAAAACCAACGGTACTCTTTAGGCGCAAGTATGTGGGTTCTCCATACAAGATCGATGTCGAGATAAGTGACGCCTGAGCAACCTGAAATCCCAAGTTCTAGTCGCTCCATTGACCCCCAGAACTGCGCTAGAGTCATGAGTCTCCGATAGCGTTTTACAGCAGCCCTGAACCCACATTCATTGTCCAGAGGAGACGTGTACATCCGATGCCAGGGAAATTTGATGACTTCCTCTGCCAAGTCGAGCTGGCGTTGTACAGCTGAGTGGAAGTCAAAAGTGAAGTTCCATTCGCCATTTAGCGTTATGACTGCATGTGACAATCGCTTGCTATCGAATAGGCGAGTCACTGCTTGCGTAGTGTCGTTGCTATCTTCCCGGCTGAAGACATAGTCAATTGACTTATCCATGAAAGTACGGACGTCTTCGTGAGTGTACACTCGATTGATCTTAGTCATGCAATCCCATGAAGGACAAAACTCTCCGGACTCGTCATTCCGTAGGGCTCTCGACTACAGTAGAGTCAGATGTTGGGTTGTAAACAGCACAGTTGATGGCACCCACCAAATCATCGGGATTCCACCCAGAGAATTCGACCTCGGTTGAGTCGGCAAATCTCTTCCACTCGACTGGATCTTGGAGAAAGGCATGTCATACGAGAAGAGCATCGAGTGGAGGGGTGTGAGTGTTGAGATCAACATGACCTGAACGTGAGGCCTCAAACCATTATGTTAGTCGACGAATGCCCGCGTTGATGTAGCAGGTCCAGGCTGCGCCCTCATCAACCGTGTTTTCCTCTGCCCATGTATCAATCTTTGATCTGATTGTGACGAAGTGCTCCAGCAGATGGCAATGAAGGAGCAAATCGCGCTCTCTGACCGATACTTGAACCAGATTGTTATGAAGCAGTAGTCTGTCCAGGGCAGCGAAAGGTGAAGGTTGAGATAACAACAATCGCTCAATGAGATCTTGTACCAAGTTTCTAAGAGATTCAGTACATACACGGCGCTACAGTTAAACCCGCTTAACCTACTTCAGAGTCATGGCAAACGTGGAATTAAGCAGCAGACAGCCGGAGGCCATTCGTGAAACCAGCAGACGGGTCGTAAGGAAGAGAAAGAAGCTCAGTGCTTACGACAATAGCAGACATACTAATGGCGAAAAAACAAAGGTCACTTGTGAGTATAAGTTGCAAGAGTAGAGCGACGATGGTTATAGCAACCGAGTATGGCAAATAAGGATAAGCAGTGTTTCTGACTGTTCAAACAACTATGGTTCTTGGCCTGCGGAGAGAGAGGCTCGGTATAAATAACCTTCTCTTGAGCAAGAAGGTTATCGTACAGAGTTCTCGAGGCTCTCAGACATATCTCAAATCCAGATTGGTAGGCCTTCCCGGCCATTACCCACCATAATACGAAGTCCCATTGGCAGTGTCTTGAGTGAGATAAACCATCGCAGACGTGCTGACTGGTAGTCGTCGGGCCATCATCCTCTGAGTGGGCGGAGAACAAAAGCTGAAACTTTCAGTATGATAGAGAAGACTTTCTGCATTCCATTGAACACCCATTAGAAGAAGTTGGAAGAGTTTACATGGTTTGCATTTAGACTGTGACAGTTGACAGATATTACGAAATGACGACCTCGGAGTTCCTTTTCCTTCCGCTATTCACGGCAATATTGCCAAATGCATCGAACGAAGAGTGAATTGACATTTATGGCTGGTTTGGTCACAAGATCGGCTTCCAATAGCGTTTGTGAGATGTCCCAGAATGGCAAAAAAAAAAAAACGGAGGCAGGTAGGAGATGTAATGTTGGACGATGCAACAGGCGGCCAAATGCTAAGAGTCGTCCACTCGGCCGTTCCGATGCAGTTGCCGCCATCCTGAAGAAAGTTTTACGATTCCTGATTGAATTGGCCAATGATACTGTCTATGTGTGAGTATGGATTAATTTGAAAAAAAGTTATACTTGGAGCTTGTGTGAAATCGAAGCTCAGTGGTAAAGCTAGCATGGAAAAGGGGTACGCCGAAAGTAACATCACAACATGAGAAGATATTCAGAAACAGCGCGTCTATTCAACCAACCGTAATTGATAGTAATAAATAGCCATGTTTACTTGTAGATACTGGATATTGCGAGGCTGGTCAACCGTCCCGTAGGTCTCGGCAACAAGCGCCATAGCCAACTATGACTCTTGTTGATAGGCCCTGATAAACTAATAAGTCGAAGTTAGAGAAGTCAAATACCTTGATAGATTCGGTTTGTTACTGTCAGTAAGCAGATGTGGTCGAAAACTACTGACCAAGAATAAAACTGAACTCAAACTCTACGGCAGTGAAGTGCAGACGTGGCGACGGATACAGACTTGATGGATATGCCACTGAACTATCTAGACACCAGAGTACTAGATAATCTCTTGAATTTCAATAACTGATGATGAGGAGGTCCATCTACAAAGAAAAAAGAAAAAAGAAAAAAGAAAGAAATAATAGATGCAAAAAACATACAACACCGGGGATTCGCTGGTCGTCACCGACCCAACTACTAATCCGGCGCTTCGAAGCTTGACTATGGGAGAGCGGACGGGATCCCGTATTCTCTTCGAGCTTTGGTCGTATGTGCTATAAGGAGCTGCTGTTGCGGCTTATATAGCCTGCCAATTGAGACATGTTGGTGAGGTCTCGGAGCCTTATCGCTCATTGCCAAAAGGAGACACCAACACAACACCACAGCCTTGTTACGACAAAAGCCAATCATAAATCAAACAAAGGAGATGGATAACAGATATAAAGAGTTTTTATAATTCTGGTGTAATTGATGGTGGGCTTTTGAAGGAGTGTGGCTTGGCGTGTGTGAGTTAACACAACTCTCAGACGCCTCTGCATGGCATACGACAGACTTGTTAAAGGCTCGAATAATAGACTAAAGCTATTAGTTAAAGGTAGGAAAGTAAATGATTGACAATAAGTGATGCTCTGAGCTGGAATTGGCTACCGTTAATTGCTTGTGCATACCCTTGATGAACATGACTTGTGATGGCACGGCGAACTCGACAACAGACACATATATACATCTAAGTCGCATCCAATTAGTGGCTTACATGCTCTAATATATACTGGTCTCTAAGGTTCTAAAACCGGTTGCAATAACTAAACTTGCAGTATCTGGCATGCAAGCGAAAGTAATGGATCGCCCCTGGTGTTAAGTGATGGACATTTACGTCTTCAACATTACGGCTCATTAAGACCACTAGCTTCGATACTATAAAGTATTGTGTTTTCTTGAAAGAACATTGAAAATGCCGGATATAATGATATCTAGTACCCGTAACCTCTACTTTAGGCTCAAGCTGCTCCATTATCACCAAAACTGTACACCAGCCAACTTTGCCTATAAAGCTTGTCTTATTCTTTGAAGTTGTAACGACAATGAAATATAAAGTATAGCTCTCAGAAAGCCACAATATGAAGAAAACCAGGCAGGGAAGTTCTGCTGTGCTGACTTCTCAGTCGAAAGTGCCCTCCAGATTGTCTACAGGAAAGCAAAGGACTAAAGATACGCATAGATGGCAAGGAGCCTGATAGGAAATATATACGGAGATGAGCTCCGACTCCCCGATGGCGATGTATGTTGTGGGTGTGTAAGTGTGTGGCTGTGGCAGCGATGCTTCTACAGTCACGTTGTATATGTTACTATAACTAGTAGTTTGTCTATCCGCGATGGACTATTTCTAGTTATGCCAATCATCTTTCGTGCTTTAGGTTATAGCCTGATATCAAAGCAAATCAGCATTGTAAATTCTAGCATTCTCTGTGTTGATCGCGACCGAGAATGTTAAGCATGGCAAGAGTACTATACATCCATCCCATCAACCACTGCACATCTTAAGACCCTTGGTCAGATGTCAAACATCAAGACATGGCTGACCTTGGTCGTCAGACAACTATAGCAAGATGTCGCAGTTATCAGCCTTGATACGGTGGTGACTTCACTTTCAGCTGACACCTTCCTATATGAATTGATGGCGTGAATTGCCCCTTTTCATGTTATCATTTGAGACCAAACTGCAGACTGAAATTACATGAAATCACAAACAATAAAGATCTTGACCCGTGCTGAACCGATGCTTCAATCATGTCATGTTCTCCCTTTAGAAGCAGGGCAAATAGTAGCGCCATAGATGCAGCCTTTCTGCAAACAGGCTGCGTCTGCCTTGTGCATGTCGCCTAATATAGAATTTGTGACGTTTAAAGGACTCCTGCATGACAAAAAAGGCGCCCCTATTCTTGGACTGCTATTGGGCAGGTCTTTCATTCCCATGTCTTCCTTGCATCTCTTATCCCAATGCGGCTCTGCATGTCATACGGATGCCACTCACGCCCTACATAAATATCACTCATTATACCTCAGAAATGTGTCGGATTTGCATCATCTATTTTATTCGAGGCGCGATAAGAGCATGGTTGATGAGGCGCCCGCAGCCATCTTCGGCCGCACCTCGTGGCTTTCTTAAGTTGTTCAACCTCTCGGGTTTACTCGAAGCCTGGTTTGAGTGACCTCGTTTATGGGAAATAACAATTGGACTTTTCAGAGTTACTCAAAAAGAGGCCATTGGCTTGTCATACAATGAGGTTGGAACGGCACAGAAACATGCTAGCTACGCGCCGGCCCGTTGCATCAACTATAAGTTGTATAACAAGTGGTTTGTGTGATGTAGTATCACTCCTCAGTCAGATCCATGTCAGAGGATTGGATGGATGAAACAGGCTGTAAGCATGGAGATCAGCAATGTTCCCCGCAGAGCAGAACAATAGCAGAGCCGCAACAGCGAACCATCCTTCATAAAAGGCAGCAAGTTCTGTCACCCACACCAAACAATACACCCGCACAAGAGCTCTCATGATTGAGTAATGTTGAACTCATGATTATCAGCAAGTATCTCCTGTCACGTAATGTTTCAATGGAGGCTGATCAATAGACACCCATTCGACACGATGTTCTGACCGACGTCGCATACCAAAGGTTCAATGCTAGGACTTTCCTGTTTTCTTGAACCTTGATGGCTTGGATCAACTCATGGTATCAATGCTCTCCAAGAAAGCAGTGAATGTTGATCAGTGACAGCTCATAGCCATGGCAATATGCAAGTTCTCACCGCGGGATGTCCCGGACGGGACAAGTTCCAGTGTCGAGAACCCCGCAGAACACCTGTAACATACGCCTTATAGGTGCTCAGGAGTCATGCTGTAGCATGTATGCGGGCGCCTTATGGCTTATACCCTGAGACATATAGTAAAGGCCTCGAGTTTTACTGTTATTAGGTGTGTTACCAGCCCTACCCTAGATCTCATGCTTGAGGTGGCCTCAACAATATGCACTCATATCAAATGGATGATATCAGAAGGCCTCAATTGGAGTTCCCTTGGAACGAGGCGTTCACATGTTTCTCCCCAGCCTTCACCGTCATTGTCTGTTTATCTATCTGTCTGTTTATCTTACCGCCAGGTTAATTATTAACCGCGTTTAGCAGGGTAGATAGCCATGCCGTTGTTGCCTGAATCGACGGGGCCAATTTACGAGGGATCCGACTACGACTCTTAAATATTCCTATTTGCGCCAAACTGTCTATCACCGCCTCAAAACTTAATTAAAAGTTGCAATAGCGGGTCATTTATTGGTAAAGAAAGTTCGGTACAACACGACGACTAATCATATGCTCGCTCATTTCTAGGTGCCTGTCTGCCTTCTGGTTGCCTTCTTTTTGGGGCCAGGATTAAAATGTCACTCCTCCACTGTACTTTGGGGCGTCAACGTCAATCTTCATCCGTGCCGTATAGCATTATCAATATGATCTTGTAATCGAGTTTTCGGAACTTTCGGGGTCAGAAATAGGTCCTTCGTCGGGTAGAGCGGTATTTGTCTTTCGGGCCTTTAGACGGGCATGTTTTGTAACTATTATCATGATTTTCAAGGCCTCGGACTCCGAGATCAGTTATCAGATGAGCCCAAGGCAACTGCAGATTGGAGTTCCACGACTCAAAGTATATCGTTCTATGGAATTGTTCTAGAAGCATTCTAGAATGATCTTGGGAAGTCTTTAGAAATTCTAGAAGATTTCCTAGAATTGACAATGCTGCATACAAAATGTTGAACCAACACTCACATGTTATAGCCAGTCATGTTTCCCAAGCGCTAACGACATCATTACTCGTAGCACTTGTCAAGTCTACAACCCCTCTATTGCAGAATCTTGTATAGCAGAAGCAAATTTAAGCTGTAACGTAACTTTATTACACGCGAGTGTCTTGTGCATTATCGCTGTGTTTGGGTTCATCTTACAAAGTAAAAGGCAACCTGAGCGTCACTGATTCCGCTGAACCTCGGTTCGCTACCTTTTGTCAAACAACATATGAAAAGCTTACGACCTCCTTCCTCATTCAACCTTTTACTTTTGTCCGAGGAATCGTATCATGTCAAGGCTTCTTCCCTTGGATTACGAATATTTACTGCCTCAGCCACGTTGCTTTCATGCCGTGTTTTCCCGACTCGAATGTTGATGCAGGTGATCAGACATTCACAACAAACCTAGTAGAAGGATGCGCAACTTGTTCTCTACTTGCAATTCTACAAGGTTTCCCGCCATGGAGGACTGGAGGCAGCTTTAGATTGCGTATGCACTGGAGGCCTCAAGGGAAACCCATGTGATTCGATTTTGATATCTCGGCTATGATTTGAGGCAGCTGGGTGCATCATGTGTTGGGCGAGACAACGTACTTTCTTGATTACTTTCTTGGCTGCATTTTCAACTGCCTTCTTGCTTGTGACTTAGTTTCTTATCTAATAAAGAAATAAGAAAGATTATGGCAATCTCTATAGAGCCTGTCTTCTAGAATGAGGCTTTGATAATAACAGTGTGATTTTGTGATAGTAGTGCATTCGCTATTGACATGATTATCATGAACTGTCAAGGTTTCAGTTACTGACCAGAATGGCCATCTCGTCTAGCGCGCGCCAGACTGTCATACCCGATATTACTAGAGGCATGCTGTATGACCACCACAGTAATTAGCATAAACTGACCGTCTTATACTACAACCGCAAATGGTAATTTGCCCGGATGGTAAACGAATGGTAAAGACATCTGGTTCAATGGGCCGACCTTGAGCCATAATGTCCAACGATGCCCAAACCAACCCAATACCAAACAAACTTTAAACCTGTCAACGCATGAATGTGCTAGGTCATGGTTATTCTCCGATTCGTCGTGAGACGTCAAGCATACGTAGACCAATGACGTTTTGACAACACCAAAAATCATACCATGCCAGCTTCTTCCCATATTCGGTAGAGTAGGTGACACGTGGTTTGGTGTCTGCAGCCATTTTCTCTGTCATTTGAAAATCAAACATGTTGTTACTGTTCGGATGCAATCCTGGCCAATTCTGGATACCCTTTATGGCACAATGAGGCCCAGAATGCGGCCAAGTCATTGCATTTTTGACCCAGCAGTTCGGTAAACCTAATGCAAGTGTCCGGATGCGGGGGCGGGAGACCCACTTCCCGCTCTTGCTTGTTAAACATCGCAATCAGTACCACTCTCTCTCTCACAATGTAATTAACAATGCTTTTATTATTGGTACCCATCTCTTCAATATCCTATCACAGGGTATCCATCAATTTGTCAAGATTATTCTTCCGCTTTTGCTCCAGTTCTATCAAAATCCTCAACACCACACAAGCATTCAGCAGACGTCCACCCAGAAACGGAAACTGTCAACAGATAATAGACACAAGAAAAGAATATGTACAAATCCCAACGATGTAATGGATAGTTTGATAGCGAAGGAATTCTGGCAGGATAAAAAGAACTAGTAAACAATAGACAAGTAAATAAATAAAAAACACCGACTGATAATATCCCCGTTCACAAACGCCAGAGCGAGGACTCCCCAGTGGCCTACTCTACCACGTTCACACAGGAAAGTTAGGTAAGCCAGGTATGTCGACATCATATCTGGTCGGGATTGAGAACTTGTTAGTGTCCTCATTCCATATCAACCAGTTGCCCGAAGTAGCGATCCTGCAGCCCAAGGATAGGATGCGATCCTTACGTTGTTCCGACATGGAAGCCAACTCAAAGTATTTCTCATCCTCGTCAACCTTGTCACTCTGGAACCAACCATTGGGAAAGTAGTCCTCGGAATAAAGCAAGCCCCGCATGGCAAAATCTTCCGGCAATGGTCGTGGGTGTTGATCTTCCTCCCAAACTTGGAATCGATCCTTCACCTCATACCCAGGCTCGGAAGAGGTCAACAACGAGTTAAGCATAAAACAGGTGAGCTTCCAGGGGTATTTTTCTTCCAAGTGGGAAATGGCTGCTGGGTATCTAGTCATGTAATTCATGAATACCATGATGGTATGTACGAACGGTAACGTATTGGTGTCGCCCCAACGAAACAGTACAACCGAGATCGTCTCAACTGCAAATTGAAGAGCAAGGCCGAATGTTTCGTCTGGGCTGGCCTCGGAGATTATGCTTCCATCCATGGGAATATCGGTCTCCTCGGGTTTCTTGGACAAGGCACGCATAAGTACGTTGGACTCAGCACCGTAACCAAGAAGTGAACAAGCCAAAGAAATTCCAATATAATATCTGTACAAGTTAGCACCGGCCCAGACACTTATTTTTTGCATCAACTAACCCCGATTCAAGCCATCTCTTAACGGACCTAGCAATATGGTCATCTAGCAGTTTATTGAAGCTTGCCATAGAGTCATCAAGTTGGTCCCAGGACTTCTTAGAAAATAATATCCCATGGACACGCACAAATGCGGCATCAATTGGAATAAGACGGGAAGGGCTGTTGCTAAGAACAGGATCAAATAGCGTCATGATACTCTCCCGAGCGCTCGAAAATGGGATGGGAACGCAAAGAGATTTGGTGTAGTAATACAGCTGTTGAAGCGCGTTGGGTCTTGCCAATATAGCAAGATGGTGATACAGCCTTCCCGTTGTAGGTGACTTTTCCGAGGCTTTTCTGTACCAATGACGGCTCACACCGGTCCACACTTCCCGGTCGCGGATATCGTCGTCCTCAATGGCCATACGATATCGACCGAGGTCACCAAGACACTCGATCCAGGTATCTTCGAAAGCAGGCACAGTTTCATACAACAGGGCCATCATGCTATATGCCAAGTACAGAAAAGTGAGCATATGTTCGAGAGAGGCTGGCAATCGATGCCGCAGAAGTTCAAGAAATGAATGGATTCCATGTCTCCACATGCGAGCAGGCATGGCATATTTAGAAGCCAATCTGCGCAAGGCCGGACTGGCAGATGGGTGTTGACTTGCGAGAAAGAAGTCATGATGCTCGTGAAGAAGTGTTCTATGCAGTGCAATTAATGCCTGCCATTGTTCGTTATTGAGCTTTGAGTTTGCATCTGTATTGGATGATTGTGCATTGTCAACTTCAATGCATTTAGTCTCGACCATGACCAGGCCAGCATATATGCCCTTGACCTCTGCAACGAGTTGATCTTGAGATATTGGCCTAGTCTCTGGCTGGCGCATCATCCTAGACGAGTCATCATCATTAATTGATGGTGGAGGAGGGGGCTGCTGTGCAGCAAGCGGTATATGCCTGTTCGCTTTGGGGGATGGCCCCTGTCTGGGTGAAGGTTGAGAAACAAAACGCCCTTGGCTATGTGACTTTGGTTGAGGGTTGTCTTCGTTCCATAGCTGACGACCGGAAGTATTCTTGTGGGGCCCACGCTCGAAGTCGCTCCGGGTGTCATTGCGGGCGCGGCTGCGGCTGAAAGCGACCTGCGGCCCAGGCGGGGGGGACCAGCGTTTGTCTCTATGATCGTCGGCATCTTGGCCTTCATCGGCTGCAGGTCCCTTCAGAGCCTGCTCCTCTGCATCTCCAATAGTTGCGTCTGCCCGGCGCTTCTTACTGTTGGAAGAGTCCCGGCTGCCGGGTCTATTGGTACTACTGCAGAGGGTAAAGAATAAGTATGAAATTATACCATACCGGTTGGATGGGAGATTTGCTCACCCCTTAAAATATTCTTCTGCCGCCTGTGCAGTTGGCCACCTACTACGATGCTCAGGGTCGATTCGAGCGTGTTCGCGCCATGCTTCTATAGTGTGGGATTCGTCGCCGCAAATCTCGCAGACGAAGGATTGAGACTCTCCTCCTTTGTCCCTAACTTGACGATCCTGAGTCCTGAGATGGCGTACCCATTTGTTTGCAATATCCGCCATTCTTGACAATGACACAGCATAGAGGCAGTACCGAAACCGGTCAGCGAAGCTGAGGGGAGGGGGTGTATGAGACGAAAATTACACGGATAATTAGATCTGTTGCAGGAGAAAATAATTCAGTCATCCATTGTCAATTGTCCAAATCGTAAGAGTGAGCATGAAGCAGATTGAAGCAGATTGAAGCAGAACAGAACAGAGCAGAGGAGAGTAAAGGGAAGGAAACAGGGAAAAATTGGAGTGGCGGGCGAAAGGCAGGAAGGTAGAAAGGGCATCCACAGAGGTATTTTCGTTGACGTGAAGAGAGGGGCAAGAGCTATCCGTAAGTTCCCCAACTACCCATATCTTAATGCATGACTGGTTTGCAAAGCCAAAATAAAAGGAAAAAGGATCTGTAAAATGGATGCAGACATGATGCTGAATGAGGAGGTATCTGCATTCATCTCCCTTGTAAAAAATAAAATAAACGCGGAACTCAATGACTTACCCGCTGCAATTTGTGGCGTCTCAGAATGATACCTGAGAATGTAGCAATTTATTGGGCGGCCTGGTTCGCCCGCTGCCTTTTATGCGGCTCTGCTGAGATCTCAAGCATTAGCGTTGCCCCCCATTTGGAAAACCTTCTCAGCTATCAGTTCTTGGATAAAGACGTACTTATTGATATGGCAAGGAACCGGTTTCTTTTATAGATGATCACACATAAATTGATATGTATTGCTCATATATGTCAAATCTGTCGGTCGGTAGCTCAGCGTGAGCATATTACTACACCAGGTGAGGTTTCTCAAATACAACGATGAAAGTAGTCAAGACCGACTACCTCCATCTGTTCTCGAAAAAAGAACGACAAAGAAATAGATGGAGTTCGGTCTGTGTAATTGGATCACGAATTCGTTCAAAGATATAAAACGAACAAGACCTTTTGAATTGGGAAATTTTAACTTGGAGATCTGAGAGGCTTCTCGTATTTATCGATTTTATCGATATGGGAGAGCCAGGCTGCGGTCTGATTATGGCGAACTGCCCGCCGACTTCTGTACACGCCCGGAGTATGACAAACAAGTCCAAGAAGATACCAATTAATGACCAGCCCCGAGCTTATTTTCAAGCCGCCCCTTATGATCATAATGGTTCGCAATCAATTTGGCAGTATCGGAGGCTCTCTATCCCTGCTTACTCCAATGTCTAACATATTCAGACAACTTCAATCCTTCACATCACTCTTTAATGGACTTGAAAGAGCATTCAAAGACCGATATATTTCGTTCACAGGTACGCAAAGTGCTTTGTCGACAATGTGGCTCTGCTGACACCCGTATACTGGCTGTGTTCACGACCACGAATAAATTATTCACGCGACAACCCTTTCCCAGATCTGGGCAGAGAATTGCTTGCTTGTCATCAGGCTGCAATGTCAGCGAGACGACCTTGTGAGTTGAGAGCCAGTACTCTCCCCGTCTTCTATCACCTCGAAGAAGCCTCCGTATCGAGATGACATTTGGCAACCATGGCATTTGCTCATCAGAAATGACGAAATGTCATCAAGATTACAGACTGCCTTTTCCTGGTGGTCCGTGGCACCGGCTGAACCAACCTCATTATCGAGCGATCATTCGAAGAACAAACAGCTGAGGCGAAGCAAATACTTGCCGTTTTTGTCACCAATATATGGCTTTTGTGATGGCCAACACGCCGTGACCGGGCAGATCAACAGAGACCTCTCTGGAATCAACTCTAATAATGGACCGTGATGAGCAATTAGACTCAACTGCCTTTTGGGGCGCCTCTGCCGGACTTCGGCCCACACTTGTCTAGACTCGAAGGCTGTTCCCAGCGAAAAAAAGAGAGTTTGATTCCCGGTGACTCCTTGACCAGGTAACACCCGCAAAAGCCTTTTGCCTAAGTGGAGATTATAGGCAGAAGTGAGCTTACTGGGGCCAAATACCACAAGGATGCATAATTGAATTTGTCAGATGAAATCCGAGAACAGAAGAGAAACAAGACTTCGTCAATTGGGAGACAGGAGGCGGAGGATGAGGCCCTCTTTAATAGAGGCCTCCGAGCCATGACTGCTTACACGATAATGCTTAGTTAGATACTATCCGGCACGAAGGTGTGGAATATGCATGAATTCGCTCCAAGAATCATTAAAACGCCACTTTGGACAGCTGGCATTGCTTCCAACTCGTTGTTAACGAATCTGTTATCGAAACTCTATAATTGCAGACTGTTTATGAACGAGGGCCGGATTACCGGCCCCGCTTGTCCGACCGATACTCCGATATAAGTGGAGAACGGCGGAATATCCATGTTATTGGTCACTCATCTGCCTACCAGACTTCTAGAAAGAGGCCTTTATTCGAGCGGCTGGCCAACCACTTAACAAAAGAGCCATAACAGCTGATGCAACATTGCCATGCCGAACCGGGTCAATCCTTCTGTACTCCTCCTACGTACGGATGACTACGTAGAAAAAAGGCTGTGGTGCAGCCTACTCCGAGATAACCAATCAGTACAGCTAATGCCATACATCATTATATCAAATGATACATGAATGGGGGCGAATAATAGACGACTGGTCAAGTATTTACAACCAAAATTATTGCTATCTAGTCAGCTTGTAGGCAGCAATCTTGAATTCCATCCGATCATGAGCAAATGCCTGTGCAAGATTGCTTTCAGCCGCCGTCAAAGCAAGGGGCTTCAGCCTTGAACTGTTGTTAGTGGCCACCCCGTCACCATCACTTATTGGAACATACCATCAGCGGTTGCCTTGCTCTTGCAACACAGCTTGTGTTCACAAAATAATTTGAGGTTGGCATGCTGATCAAATACTGATGGTGTGGTCAATAGCGCATTAATCGATCTTCCATCGAGTACTCGATCCAGGTCTTTTCAATCTGCCAGAACAGAAGTTGCCTTAAGACGCCTCCTTGCCACCGTTCGCGAAGTATTTAAGTCTCAAAAGCTTGCCAAGGTTACACATGAATAAAGGGGGGTTAGTATTGATCTCTACTGAACACATCTTCACGCCAACATTGCTGAGGCTTTAAGACTTTTTGTTTCGGTACTGCTGATGCAATTAGGCAAACTTTGTCCATAGCAAGCTGAAAGGGATGTGCACAAAGTGTCATCACAACTAGAAAAACATCAATTTCAAGACATTGGCAGATGACCTACATTCTTGATTCAACTCGAGGGTGACACTTGTGAGATCGTATTATATGTTAAGCACTGTGATACATAGAGATGCCCGAGGAAATTTACACTTAGGGCAGAGTCTACGTCAACTTCTTATTGTGAAACAATAATATAGTTACATCTGTCGATAGCTATGCCGACTGGCTACTAACCTTAGTGGCTATACACAAAAGTTGAAGCCCATGTGTACCGTCGGGACAGTCAGTAGTCACACAAAAGAAAGAAATCAGGCCATTTTCAATTCCTCGGGTATCAGCATGTGTGATCCACATACACACGGCTAGGTTCTCTGATCGCCGGCATGTATCACTTCCATAAATTTCGTGTTACCATTCGCAACCGCTTCCTGGGAATTGTCGTCTTGTGCTACCAGACGAAGAGGCTCGCCGGTCGCCGTGTGCTGCACTCAATAAATCTGCGACAAGGCCCAGCGTCTCTTCTCTTCTCTCCTCCTTTCCCAAAAAACTTCACGGTCGTCCATTGATCTTACAAAGGAGCGGTGTAACAGTTTGTATGCGCGTTACCTGCCAGTTTATCCAAAGACTGCCAAGCATCGACAAACTGCAGCAAACTGCAATGGACTTGCTCTGCATTTTCGGTGAAGCTCCTTGCTATCACAATATATTTCACTGCACTTTTAGAACGACATTACTTCGATTCTGTTTGCCAGCCTCTGTTGGCGATGGCTTGAATCGGCTACACATTGCCTCCAACTGGTACAAGGCAACACCTTTTCAGGAGTTATCTTCTGCACCTTCCTCAAAAATGGGTAGATGCTGACATGAAGGCATGGCCGAGTGATAGATCTTGTTCTCTCATCACTTCTCACATGCAAGTTTCAGATTTGTCACTCAGCCGTCCATTGAGTGGCTACATAATTGCTTTTGACAGCTACGGCTCAGCATCTGGCGACCTTTTAACCAAGCAAATGGTCAGAACAAATTCGCCATGAGACGATCGCTATATCCTATTCAATCAAATATAGCCTGAGAGACGGCTAGCGACATATCGCCTGTGTCGAATTCTTTTCAATGGCTTTTCGGGAGTTTGCTACGAGTCATATCTATGTGAGCCACAAGAGCGGTCTAAAGAACCAACCCAACAGTCGTCAAATCTCCCAAGCCCTGCCAATGTTTGTAGAAACAGCCAACAAAGGTCGAAATGTTTGCCCTGGGATGCAAGCTGCCAACCAACGCTTATGCGCGTCTCGCCAGCCAGCTCTCGCTGCGACACTTGTGTCTCTCAACGGCAGGGTGCATCCGAATGTTGAGTCTATCAAGCAAATGTGAAATGCCCTAATTGAGGGGGAAAGAGCCTGATGATGCTGTTGCCTTGCAATAGTCTGCAATTGAGATGGAAATGTTTGTTGGTTGTATCTTATGCACCACGAAACAAGACGTTGAGAGCCGTCATTGTGGTCAGATATTGCTTGGAAGTGTATATCAACGGGCGCAGTCAAGGGTAAGCAAGTTGGCCGACTGTCAAGATTTCATGGCGGCAGTGCAGTCGGTCTGTATACAAGTTACCATAGGACTTCACCGCTATTAGGCAATGTGCGGATTTGATGAGTGTCGAGTGTGAAGTTTATCATAGGTGACGATATGTGAAATCTTCGATACGGCTACATTTTGCGGCCTCAAAGGTGCTGTCATACCACAGGGCTGACAATTCGAAACCCGAGGCTAGACGAGCGACAAGAAATCACACCGAAATTACAATAAGCGGCAGCTGATCAACATTGAGAGAGGGGACCATTGGTGGTGTATCAATCTGCAAGCACCCATCACCGCCTCGAAAAGCACTATCCCAGGGGTAATTCTAGGGCTTTGAGGCCTAGGACAACAGATCAGCCATGATCCATGTGGCAAGCTGAGCGCAAACCCTCCTGATAGTAGTCTGACTTGGCACAAGCTAATTAGGTCGCCTCAGAAATAGGTAATGCTGCTCCTTTCAATCTTTCTTGTCGCCTTGTATCGGGTAGAACAGTTGGAGTGAAATGCTGGTATCGTTGAAGCACATATCATAAGATCCTGTTGGAACATGGTGTAGTCGAGTGGCATTGAAAGGTCCCTTCATTGAGAAAAATTCGACAGAAGAAGAGGGTAAGGTTTCAGGCGAGGAATTTGAAGGTGTCAGTGCGTGGACATGATCAGAACAACAAATGCGCGGGAAGAAATCGAATGGTATAGAAGGACCCCTTCTCTAAATGCTCGTCAATTCGTGACATATCAAATGAAATCCCCTGACTGCGCCTTGAGACAACATCTGACGTGATCATACATCTTATATCTGATAGTCATACGTTACTCGAACAGCGCCCCCTTTTCATGATCGGAAAGCCTCGTATTTTTCAGCTGTTATCCTCTTCTCCTCAATGCGCGCGAGCGTCTCGGCGTCGTATACCTCGTCGAGAGACTTTCCACCCTTGAAAATCCCCTTTTCGTGGCGTGTTGCCTCCTCCTTGGTCATCAAAACGAGATCCCTCAGTTTCACTGTTGAGCACTTCTGGGTATCCTTACCTTCGCCCAAGGTTGTCATGCTAGGGCCGTCGGGCTTCTCCCATCGGATAAGGACGAGCTTTGTAGGGATTCCGCTGATGGCGCTTCGGCCACGGTACAGTTCTTCAGAAAGGAAAGCAACGTCGCCAGTGGTAATAGGCACCTTAAGGCCAACTGTGTCGCCTTCGTAGGTCATACGTGCCAGCTTCTCTTCGGAGCTTTGTAGCGTTGCCAACATTCCCTCGTACATCTTCTCACGGCCCTTGGCAGGCACGTAGTCAAGAGGGTAACCGGTGATGCTCAAGATAACGTGGTTGGCGACAGTAAGACCAAAGATAGCAGGCATCGTGCCAAGCACAGGCAGAATTCTGACTCTGAAGTTTGGCATGGCTGCAAGATCGCCAACAGAGCCCTTCTGGAACTCCTCCTCGGGGAGAGGGAGCAACTCGGCCTTGCCAGCGCCTGCTGTTTCTGTAGAGTATACAACTGGGATTCCGCTTGTGATACCCTTCAGCTTGAGCTTCCTTCGTGTCGCGCGCGAAAGACCGTCATCTTTGCTAGATCCAATATCGCCAACGATGATGCGGGTTGGATCGCTCTTGCAACCAGCACCCATGGCGCTGATGACTGGCAGGCTGTTCTTGTGACAGTATTCAAGGAGCGAGACCTTAGTCTCGATGTTGTCGATGGCGTCAATGACAAAGTCAGGAGCACGTCCATCCTCACCCCAAGGTCGAAGTAATCGCTCCGCAACATTCTCGTTGAACTGTTCCTGTCGTAGATCGAATTTCACCCAGGGGGCGATGGCCATTAGGCGCCTTTCCAAGCATTGCACCTTGGGAATACCAACATCGGCAAGAGTAGCAACTGCATGACGATTCAGAGAGCTTAGAGTTACTTGATCAAAATCAATTAATCGAATTTTGGAAACTCCAGAACGGGCGAGCGCAGCGGTGCAGTGGGATCCAACGCCACCACAACCAACCACAATGACGAAAGAGTTTCGAAGCTTATCGAGACCCTCATCTGTTAGAAATACACGGTTTCTCGCCAATTGCTCAAGAATTAGCTCTTCATCAAAGTCTCCTGCTTGTGCACGACGAGCCATGGCCTGGTTCCTGGCATCTTCCTTATCGACGGGTGGTGCTGATGAACCACCAAAGTTGTTCAACTGTTACTAGTCAGTGGTGTTTATTATAGAGATGAGATGAAGACGTTACAGGTTGGAGGTTAGGATCATTTGCAGGGATCGAGTTCTTGAGCTCATTGACTCTCTCTTCTCGTTCCAATGCCTGGTAACCCAATATTAGCGATGCGACTGTCGCTCCTGAAAAAGCTGCCGCCGCAAATAGTTGAAACCTAGGATTTGAAAGGGTTTCTGAAGACAAAAAGGAGGACATTGTTATAAAATTTGTAGAACAAAAAATGTTCCTTGTCCTAACCAATTAAGAATCTTGAAGTTGATGTGCTCATGGAATTTCCTAAGGTTTTTGCGATAGAAAGCCTTGGCGCACAGAATATGCCGCCTTAGTCAGCGATTCAAGGCTCCAATTGGCTCAATTTTCATATCGTCACTTTTAGAGATCTTCATCATCCCAAGACTCGACATAATACTATCTTGACATTAATTCCAAATTGACGAGAATTGACGGGCGAAACGAACTGTCGAGTGCGAGAGAGTTTCCATTTTGCCAAACGTCGGCGCCATGCGTCCCCGACTCGTCGGCCGTCGTGTCCGGGTTCTCACACCCCGAGTACCAACTCTTCGAACCCGATCTCCATGTCTTCTCCGAACCTTTACACACCATACACAACTCACCACAAAATCAAGACCGAACTTGCCCTTTCTTGCTATCCCAGTGACATCAAATAGCGTCCGATACTTCACAACTGAACGAAGACAATGGCTGAAGCACGAGGCCAAGTTGGCGGTTCGATATACAGCTTCGTTCTGGGGTTTATTGGCATGTGTGGGCGTCATTTTGTTCTTTGTCAATGAGGAGACGCTGGAGCAGGAATTCCCCACGCCACACGAATGGGGATGGATGACAAGAAAATTCCTAAGGGACTCGAATAATAGCAAAGCTCCGAAGAACGGCGAGATCAATTGGCCTTGGTCATTCGAATTGGCACGAGGATTGGTGTTGCGACTGGAGGATGCCAAGGTTGACGGCCAGGGTGTTACAAAACTTACGGACAGAGTCAATCCTGAAGCAGAGATTCCTGGGGAGTTCAACCCTTGCGATATCTCTGGCAAGAGCGAGGAATGGAGAAGAGGATACTTCGAGGCTATCATGCTTGCTGCAAAGGGCGCCGAACATGTCGACAACTGGGTGCGCGACCTTTCTCGCAACATCATCTCACCCCCCGAATTCGTTATTGGACCATCGAACCCTAGACCTACGCCGATTCCTCCAGGACAACCCCACGCTCCCCGCGAGGAGGACTGCGAAGTTGCATACCCCAGCGCCGACAACTTTTACATGAAGATCTTGGCTACAAAGGGCTTGACTTCGCGACAAAAGCTTGAGGCTACACTTGAGTATGCCAGCTACATGGAGTTTAAGAACCAACCGGAAGGCGCTGAGGCGCTGTACAACTTGGCACTCGCCGAGACTACCCAAGGAGTCGACATGTCAACACCACCTTACAACCCCAAGACCTTCGTTCTTAACGAAAAGGCTGGTCCGCCCTCCCAAAACGTTCTCGATGCTGTTACTGCTATAGCGACCTTCAAGGCGCGTAATGGAAAAATTGACTCCGCCCTCCCTATCTATCTCTCCCTCCTCAAGGCCCGTCGCTCTCTTTCCAACAACCCTCCCGCTGCTGCTTATGTAAAGCCGAAAGCCAGCTCTTCTTTGGACAATCTGGTTCGAATTTTCTTACAAGCAGACTACCCACCTCCCCCTCCCGATGGCACTCAGTCTCCCTGGCGCAGCCCCCACGAGCGTTGCCAGGAGGCTTCTCTCAGTCTATGGATCGGCGAGATTCTCTTCGCCACATCCTCCAAGGACGACGGATTGTCATGGACACGCGATAGTGTCGATGTTGCGGAGGAGCAGCTGCGCAACATGGATCTTGCAACAGCTGATAAGGCGGCTAAGAAGACATGCCGTGAGTGCTTAGGCGAAGGTCTCAACAACTGGAGCAGAATGGTCGCAAAGCTTGCTCGAGAGGAACAACAACGACAAGAAAAGGCTGCTACGAAATCTGGTGTCTTTTCTTTCTGGAGCGGCACCCAACTGAATGCCGAGGACCGATGGACCGCGGAAGATGTCGTGGTGAAGGAGCGTGTGCGTAGAACACGAGAGTTGATTGAGGATGTAACACCAGCAGGGCCAAACCTGGCCTCGCTATTCAAAACGTAAAAGGATGTAAAAAAAGAAAACAAATATAATACTTGTATATTCTGGGACCTGACGAAAGGTTACTTGTGTCTTGTGTATTTACTTTCTGCACAAGACTTGAGATCGATTCTAGTCTGTTTAGTGAACATGATATCCCCTTGTCTACAGCCCATGAGAACGCAGTGGTGATGCTCTCAATATTGCTCCGCAAACCAAACAATGTCGCGCCAGGCCCAAAACCTTTTGCCTCCCGAATCTCAAAGTCAATCCTCATCATCGCTGTCTTCTTCAGGGGGTGCGACGCCATGCTTCTCGAAGTACTTCCAACGACGAAGTGTCTTGACCTCCTCCTCCATCCATTCAGTGTCTATAGTACGGATCTCGGGTCTGACCTCATCGGGGAGCTCACTCCACTGCTCGTCTGTGATGTCGGTTGCAAGACGTTCTGCGACAGCCATGTCCGGATTCACAAAGCCGGGTGTCAGGGCAATCTCCTGCAGATAAGCAAGAGCTGGCTCAAGTGCTTTGATGAGTATCAACTCCGTGTACTGGTTCTCTCCGCTAGAGAAACAGGGACAGCCGAGAGGATCGATCAGGAGTGACGGGTTGCCACCGGGCATCGCCAAGGGAGTGTCGAGAAGTTCGTCAGATATGAGATAGCCACGAGCACGCTAAGCATATTAGCAAATGGTGGATATGTAGGAGGGAGTTCAGGGTTACCTTGGCCAGAAGGTCTTTGAACTCAGCATTGGCAAGCGAGTCTACACGGAACACGGTCCCCATGAGAAGCATACCACCCAAACGGTGGCCCCATTGAGCCCAGTTCTTAGTGTTCTCGAAGAACTCCAGGACTACCTCGCAACTTTGTCCAATGGCGATGATGTCGATGCTGGCATTCTTGTTCACGTCAAGGACCTTGTTGAAGATGGTCGTCATGTGCGCAATAGTAGTCTCGCTTCCGGGAATCTCGTTCAACCCCTTGCTGTACTGCCTTCCAGAATGCACCAGACTAGGAAGAGGAATATCCGCAGAATCTTCAATAGTAATAGCGCGTTGTTCTTCGGGCCACCAGTACCTCTGACCCATGTTAGCAAGCAACACGCATGGAGGCTCAGGGTCATTCGGGGAGGCAGGCTGCTTTGCGAGTGCTTGCACAACAGAGATCATACTGCCCTTTGCCAAACCACCAGGTCCGTTGATAACACGACCGGCGATAAAGCCTAGATCTTGATGATGTTCACCAAAAATGACGACGATGCGTTCGGTTTTCGCAATGCTGGGGCTGAAGAAGATGGGACACTGTTTCTTGTTTCCAGGTAGGAGTTGGAACTTCTTGAGCCCCTCTTTCTCAAGACGCTCATGGATGGCATCTTCCATGGCATCTAGATCCAATTAGTATGATTTACTTGGCATCTCAGCCTGTTGACACGCACGCTGAAGCTGGAACCTCTGACGGTCGTTGACCCGAGAGTTCTTGTTGATGTGGAACTTGAAGTAGTAATCCGGGTCCTTGATTGATCGAACCTCGTCCTGATCGTTTACAAAATACCTTCAAAATATTAGACGAATATCTTGAAGTAACTCAAGATGACGAACCCAAGACCAGCGAGGTCTTTTGGAAAGGAGCCATCCTTAGGGAGTCCCGACCAGTGTCGGCGGAACATGCTTGGAAGCGAGAAAGACGTGAGGTTCTGAAGAAATGGAGGATCAAAATTGTAGAAAGGCCAAATATTTGAACGAGGAGAGTGGGAGAATATTGAGGGAAGAAGGTCTGTGATTTATCGGTGCTTGTGATTAAGTGCCCTGAGGAGTGGTGGAGGGGATGATGGCAGCTGCAGGCAGCCGAAAGAAAAATTAAGCCAACACAGTGTACTAATTTACCTTGCTTGACGCTGATTGAGGAGAAACTAGTAGGTAGGTTCTTATTGCTCTCATATGAGAGAATACAATACTATTTATAAAATGGGTTCGTGGTTTTCTTGCATCGGATTGACTTATGATCACTCGGCTTGATTGTAACGTGCGGCATCACCAAACCTGTGGCATATCCAATCGACAATCATAATACACAATTTCTCAGAGACTGGCGTTTCATTGCCAGATTTCATTCTATTCTGCCAAGCAGTAGAGGTGGGATATCCGACTTCCATGTCAAAACAACAAAGCCTACGTCTTACAGCAAACGCCATTCTTGATGCATACAATCATTCCAGGTTTTCCAAACTCCATGCCAAGTATCCATAAAAACCAATATCATAAACACAAGTCAGTCGAATCACTGGTTAGAGCTGGGGTTATAGCGGCTACGGAAAGCCTGGCTTATACTAAAGCGGCTTCCCGCCCCCCTATTCATATGGCTGGCCAATGCTTCCTCCAATGCAGATTGAGTAACAGAGGCATCTGGCACTGTGTGATTAGCAAACTCGAAGGTCTCGGAAGGGTTGGAAGCAACTTACCGTCAAGATCACTATAACTGCTGCCCATACTGGGGGTTCCATCGCTGCCTTCACGAGAGTAACCCCTGTCCTTGCCTCCTGGGCTACGTCCGGACAATTCGCCAGTCCGACGTGGTGAGAGAGGACCAGGTGTCCGCTGCTCAGTTGATTTATCAGTTCTATCAGGTTTTTGTATCATTGCAGCAGAGCTGGCTGAAGAGTCGGATGTATTGGATTTATGAATAGCGAGTTTTCCATGGCTTCTGTGGGGTCGTTTGCCAGAACCATGCCTATCCTCCCTAAGAGTTGAACTAAGGTCCTGGGCAGAAGTTTTGCTGGAAGGAGATGTATAAGGTTGAAAAGCAGGCTCAGATTCGTCGTCGTCGTCATCTTCAGATTGTCCACCGTCAGGTTGCTGAAACCGTGGGGGCCGACGAATTATACGAGATTGGGCAGGGACTGATTCATCATCGGATGATGTCGGTGAGCTCTCCTCGGCTGGACCCGGTGATAGGCTTCGTTCTTCTGGTGAAGGCTCTAGCTGGGCTGTTTGCTCCGGAGACTTGTCGGGAACTGACGTGATGGGTAATGATGAAAGGCGGCGTCTGTCGCCGGTTCGCGAGGCTAATCCAACGCCTGGTCGAGGTGAAGCCGGTGCCCCTGTCATATCCCTCAAGACAGTAGTATTGGTTGATGTATTCCGCGTAACTAACGGCCGCATCGATGAATGAAGAGGTGTTCCTGTACCACTTCCAGCTTCATTGCGCATGGGGGAGTCTCTTCGATAGGACAAAGCGGAGTGCGCTCGTTGATGGCCGGGACCGGCGGATTCGCCGCTTGGAACAGGAGAGGGACCAGAGCCACGAACAGCAGCGGTAGCTTTGCGTACTTGCGCGCGGACTTGTGAAGCATGTCTTTCGGTAAGCCAGGCAACTTGCTGGAGGAGAAAGTCTACGGGGACTTCGAAACGATCGGCGCTGCATCTCAGTAAGTATTGTCTGCACTTTGTGACAGAGGATCGACACATACATTTCGTCCCCTAGTCCAGGTCAGCTCCAATGAATGTGCAGGAATGGTGTGACTTCTTACAATCAATCTGCTTCTTTGCAGCTCCGGAAAGGATCTTCCATAAAGCCTCATCTTTGACAGGGTCCCAGTTCACCTGTCATGCTTCACGTTAGCCTCACCATGACTACTCAGATGCGCGCGCATGATAGCCTTAAAGGTGACCGGGTTTAGGGAGTTTCTTACCGGTGGAGGGTCAACAAAGTCACCCCGAGGTATGGGCACCCGTACAAAAACGGTATACGTCGGTTCGGCCATGATCGATCGATAATTATCGAAGAAGATAAAAAGATGAAAAAGATGAAAGAAGCAAAGTAGGCAACCAAGACGAAGCTCTTGGTTCCAAAGAGCTGTTGCAAGGGTTCCGCGATCGGCTTATCGATAAGCTGGTAGTTGCCGTTCTAGCGTGAGAAGTTGGAGGGGTGAGACAACGACAACTGATCCACTCTACAAGAGTCTACTATCAAATGCATGCATTAACAACACAGCTTAACAGCATCATGTCCGCATCAGATCTGTGATTCAGCCACGTTCAATACTAATCATGTCAAATGAATTCCGATACCTTCTTTCATACCATATAAGGCTTTATCGCGGAATATACCTGTTTGCAACAATTGTCTGG
Source organism: Fusarium venenatum (assembly GCF_020744135.1). NCBI lineage: Eukaryota > Fungi > Ascomycota > Sordariomycetes > Hypocreales > Nectriaceae > Fusarium > Fusarium venenatum. The sequence goes on from NW_027072131.1 coordinate 6,736,571, forward strand.
CTACGCTACAACGGCCTGGTAAATCTAACTTAATTTCGCGACATGACCATATCCGGAGGTTAACGTTTATCGTCTCTGTAACTTTATTTCTTTTCAACATTTCATCAACATTCTACCAGTCTGTGGAACTTGTTTGTTTATGCTTGCTCTGTTCTAACACATAGTCGTATCATGTCATACATCTCTACCCGTCAATGCCTGGCCAATGCCACTTGTGCACCCACTCAGTAACTGCATCAAGTCTTTCTTCGCATGTCTAATATTACGGGAACCACTGTATTTTGCTGCTTGATGGGTACCCGCGTACAAAATATGACAAGTTCCACTGTGCCGAACAAAGTTGCCGTTATGATCCTGACACTGAAAGCGAGTTTCTTGTCGCTCAAAACCTTACTCTTCCATGCTTGTCTCGCAATCGCTAGACAACTCGTCACTTTGAGTACTAGCAGACTTTTCCCGCTGCATTGCTTTGTCCCATAAACTCTCCAGCTTGTAACACTTGATCACCACCCGCTTCTGCTCCTCGAGCCGTTTGCTGGCAGCTTCAAAGCCTCGTTCTCCGTCCCGCAATCTGGCTGCCTCCAATTCTTGCTTCTTCTCTCGATTCCAAAGTCGAAGTCGATCGATACGGTCTGTTGTGCGTAGACGTTTGGCGTGGTAGTGGAACTGGGCATCACGAGCCTTCAATATCCCGCTGCTGATGTGGATTCTTGCAAGTAGCCTTCGGACGTCCTTGGTGGTTCGGTCGCAGTAAGCTTTGAGGGCTTCAGGGTCGTCTCCTGGAGGTTCTTGGATAAAATTGACCAGTTCGAGGATGATATCGAGTTCGTGGATAGCCATTCCATAAGCCAGGCTGACTTGGTTTTCTGTTTCTTCAATGGTTGTGTGGCTCTCGCCAGCCTTGACGACTGAAGGGTCGAAGCTAGACATCTCGCAATGATTCTGTTAATAGGAGAGATGAGAATTATTCTACATTTTGTAAATAGGGTTTGGGGTGGTAGTTGGCCCAAGGCGTTCCACAAACATTCCATACCCGTTTAAGGAGCTATTACTTAAGAACCTTGAAGAACAAGTCATGCTGTAACCGTTTTTACTTCCTCCCATGAATCAGTATCCTTTTTTATTTTCTCTGTGCTACTTGTCTGTGTTCCCTGATACTGAGGCTCCTGTTGTTTGCTTAGTGTCACTCTGTCAACAAACTCAGGAGGTATGACTATACCTTCATAGTCATATTTTCGGGAGACGGATTCAAAGCTAACATTTGGTGTCCAGCTTGGATTTCTTCTGTATGCGTTGTTAAGATATTATGATGATGTTTGTGATTGGTGTGATAAGAATCATGATTTTGGTTGTGGTGACGACAGAGTCGATAGTTATGGTGTGGCCCAGGTATTGACCAGTTTCAATATTTAGAGTCAGAGGTCAAGTAGTTCCTCTAGAAGATGAATTTCTTTTACCTATCGAATGTGTGTCTATCAATCGTTCGACTCTTGAGTACTGGCCTGAGTTTTATTCATGTTGCCCATCGATTACATGATTTGGGTCTAGGGTAACTGAAGTGATAAATTCACCTATCAGGCAACGCATACTAATATCAAGCCGCAAGCGCGACCGTTATTCGGCAGTGCTAGAAAAAGCAAACAGAAAGCAAGTTTTACCTAGGTCCATTGTTACTCTTAAAAAGCCCCTGAAGCCGAGGGGGAAATGTTCTACACGACTCATGAACACGGCACTATTGTTGCTTGACTCACGAGAGCCGATGCAAAGAGGATCCCAGCCTTTCCTAAAACGGAAACAGCGCTAAATGACCCCCGCCACGACTGCCATGGAAGACGACCCCGCTGAATTGTCTTTGAGGTCACTACCTTTTAGGTACTCGGCTTCTACTGGGATCCAGCCAAAAGTCGGGAAGCTTCCACCGTTAATAAATCTGCCTCTACTGCCGAGTGATTAATCACCGGAACTGTTTTCTACCTTCCAACTGTAACTGTCTGCATGGATCCTTCTCGCTTATCTCTCCCATACCGACATCAACACCAATACGACGTCAAGAGATAGCTTCATTGACACTTTGCAGAGCTACATACAGCTCTTACATCATCAGCCTTATCGCTATTCGTACGTCAAACACAGCCCTTGGTTACAGATAGCTGTAGCCCTCCCCACCAAGGCAAAAGTCAGTCATAGACACGAGTTGCCTTTCGCGCAGCTTGACGACGACGACAACAACAACAACAACAACAACGCAATCACCGATACCAAGACCAGTCCAAACCTTGACCATGGTAGCTTCAGAGCTCACCGCGTCTGCCATAGCCATGCGCTCGACACCTGTGAGTAGCGATGAATCAGCTTCGAGCTTACCCAAGCCCCTCTCGCCTTTGCAAAACCGCGCCGCCTCCAGTCGGAGCCCGTACATTCGGGATCATGCTGAGGACTTGGTCGCATGGCAGCTCCTGGACGATGAGGCAGTTGAGCGTTCACGCAAAGAGAACAAACTCATTTTTCTTCATATTGGTTACAAGGCATGCCACTGTAAGTCGCGTGATCATCTATTCGTCAGATTTGCTTTGCATTTTGATGGCTAACAATTTAAGTTTGTCGCCTTATGTCAATCGAGACCTTCTCTAACCCTGAGTCCGCTGCTGTACTAAACGAGTCTTTCGTGCCTGTTATAGTTGACCGAGAGGAGCGCCCTGACATAGAAGCTATCTATATGAACTACGTCCAAGCCGTCCACAATGTTGGTGGATGGCCTTTGAATGCGTTCCTTACGCCGAACCTGGAGCCAGTTTTTGGTGGCACTTACTGGTTCGGGCCTGCAGGACGACGACACCACAATGGCGATAGCACTGACGAGGTTCTCGACTCTCTTACTATCTTCAAGAAACTCCGAGATATCTGGAGTGACCAAGAAGCTCGATGCCGAAAGGAGGCTACCGAGATTGTTGCGCAACTCAAGGAGTTTGCAGCTGAGGGCACTTTGGGTACAAGGAGTATCTCAGCACCCTCAGCTTTGGGTCCTGCTGGCTGGGGCGCACCAGCTCCCAGTAATTCGACTGTCACTCAAGAAAGGAGCACAACTGTATCAGAGGAGCTGGATTTGGATCAGCTGGAGGAGGCGTACAGGAATATCGTCGGCACCTTCGACCCAGTATATGGAGGTTTTGGCTTGGCACCCAAATTTTTGATCCCTCCGAAGCTGACGTTTTTGCTGGGGCTCTTGACAGCCCCGGAGGCCGTCCAGGACGTCGTTGGAGAAGACGAATGCAAACACGCCACCAAAATTGCCCTGGATACGTTGCGCCAGATCCGTGACGGAGCGCTACACGACCATATTGGAGCTACTGGTTTCTCTCGTTGCTCCGTCACAGCGGACTGGAGCATTCCTAACTTTGAGAAACTTGTGATCGATAACGCGCAGTTGCTCTCCCTATATATAGACGCTTGGAAGGCAAGCGGTGGGGGCGAGCAGGGCGAGTTCTTGGATGTTGTTCTTGAGCTTGCCAAGTATCTCACCACCTCTCCGATCGCCCTTCCTGAGGGTGGCTTTGCTTCAAGTGAAGCTGCTGATTCTTATTATAGACATGGCGACAAGGAGAAGCGAGAGGGCGCTTACTACGTCTGGACGTGGCGTGAGTTCGAATCAGTCCTGGACGACATTGATAGCCACATGAGTCCCATCCTGGCGGCGTATTGGAATGTGAACAAGGATGGAAACGTTAGCGAGGAGAACGACCCCAACGACGATTTCATTGACCAAAACATACTACGCGTCAAGACCACCGTTGAACAGCTTAGCAACCACTTCAGCACTCCGGTTGATAAGGTTCGAGAGTACATCGAAACGGGAAAGGCAGCTTTGAGGAAAAAGAGGGAACAGGAGCGTGTGCGCCCTGAATTAGATGACAAGATTGTAGCGGGGTGGAACGGTCTTGTCATGTCAGCTCTCTCAAAGGCAGCTTCTGCCTTGAGAACATTGAGGCCGGAGCAAAGCTCCAGGTGCAAGAGTGCGGCAGAGCGCGCCGCTGCCTGTATTAAAGAAAGATTATGGGATGCCAACGAGAAGGTTCTTTACAGGATATGGTCTGGGGAAAGGGGAAACGCTGCCTTTGCAGATGATTATGCCTACCTGATCCAAGGTCTGCTGGACCTTTTCGAGTTGACGGAGAATCAGGAGTACCTTGAGTTCGCTGATACTTTGCAGCGTAAGTCACACTCTGTTCCCCCTATTCGTGTAACATTCCACTAACTTCTGCAGAAACCCAAATCTCCTTGTTCTACGATGCTGATGGTGCTTTCTTTACGACAAAAGCCAACAGCCCATATGTAATTCTTCGCTTGAAGGAAGGCATGGATACGTCACTCCCATCAACGAACGCTGTCAGCGTTTCGAACCTTTTCCGACTCGCAAGCTTGTTGTCGGATGAAAACCTTGCTACCAAGGCCCGTCAGACGATAAATGCGTTTGAGGTCGAAGTTGGGCAACATCCGTGGCTGTTCCCTGGCTTGCTTGGAAGCGTTGTTACTGCGAGACTGGGCAGCCAAAAACCGCAAGTCAATGTGACATACAAACCAGCGAGGTTGACAACTTGAAGGGACTAGCTGCAGACAACTAATGTTATATATCGGATGCGATGCTCCTAAACCAAAGGCGTTTACGTGGAAAGGCTAGTGTTAGATCAAATGAGAAAGAGCACATATTGGCTCTAGACACTTGTGGTGTGATGTTGCAACCACCAATGGAGGAGTGGAAGGCTTAAATAGCGAATAAATGCTTTCCTCTACAGAGTACAGAGTTTCGGATATGGATATTCAAAATGTGATAGAATTTGTCATTTCAGGGGTATCTACTCCGTATTCTACATTGGCCACCGCCCCCTATCGCCAAAAGTCGTTACACTTATCGAGCACTAGAATTCATGTTGTAGACTATCTTGTGAGAAAGAAATAAGCCAGCCGCATTTCCTTAGTCTGGTTGTTTATGCATCATTAACTCAAGAACGGGACGTATCTGCTGTGCCTTTGCGGTTCATCAAACCAGTAAAGAAACTCTGCAGTTGTTCATTGTCAAAGTCCTTGGCCATGGCAGCAGCAGGTGACTCGGCCTCCTCCTCTTCGTTACTGGGCGATGAAGAAAACGCATTACGATCCTGTTGATGTTAGTTCTTGTCTGCATTGAATAGTGATGGTAATTTCGACTCACCTTAAGACGCTGCAACATATCATCAGCGTCAACTTGGATACCGCCCATGTTGAACTGCACGGGGCCGATGTGCTCGCTGATACTCTTCTCGTCATTGCTATAATCAATATGACGCGTGCTGCGGGCGATGGCGTTATCGGAACCCTTCTCTGGCTGCTTGGCTTTGAATGCCTCGAGGATCTTGAGCTGCTTCTCGAGAAAGTCTTGAGTATCGTCACTCTCCACGGCGATCCACTTCTCGCCATGCATGGCATTTTCGACAACCGCCAAGCCGCCGCTGTTAGGGTCACGGCACCATCCCTCGTAACGCGCGATCGCACTTTTCTGTTGCCGCTCCTCCAACTCTGCTTCATCCACCTCACCTTGGTCATCATCATTGAAGCGCATAGACTCGCGGGGAGTGCTGATATCTTCGGACCATGAATTAGAGACCTGCTCGGCGTCAAATGTTCCGCCAAGAACACGAATCTTGCCCCATGAGTCCCAGTTGGTGGGAACCACAATCTTGTCGCGGTCGATAACGTTATGCTTTAGTGGGTGACGCTTCAGGAGAGATGTGATTCCAAGAGTGGAATGAATAAGAGACGGTAGCTGAGAGGGCGCATTTTGTGAGGTATAGATGAGAGAAGCGCCATCTGTAAAATGTTAGTGGCCAGGCCTGGCATTCGTGATTTAGAATGAACTGACGTCTCAACAAAACTGTTCGCAAATATTGCAATACAGTATCAAAATCAGGCTCTTTCCATGCCTGATTCTTTTCCAGGAATTCCATTTTTTGCGCCTACTTTTGTTAGTGAAACCCTTGTCAACTTCCGAGTGGTACCTTACGTTTTGGCACACTACGCAGAGCGGCAGACCCAAAGGTTCCTCCCACTCTCCTGGTCCCAAAGGCAGTGAGCTATCTCCATCACTGCCAGTTGCTGTAGCTGAAGGTGTGCCGTCGAGATTGGTTGCCGCGCCTCCTCGGCCTCTCTCTTTCCACGCAGACATGACCTCTTCCATAAGAGCGTGTTGATCTGTGTCAACTTTCTTGAGAACCTCCTGTATCACCTGAACCCAAGTCCATATTTGTCGCAGCCATAGATGTGGCTGTGACCAGTCTAGTAGGATGATCAGAGAAGTGTTGGGGATCGTCTCTGGGGTAAGGAGGGGCGCGACTAAGGAAGCGAACTCGGTAGACGGTTGAGAAAGAAAATAGAGTGAGACTCGTGCCAAGGTATCTAGAAATGTTAATTAAACGCCCAAAGCTGCGTTGAACGTATTTACAAACCATCCTGGTCGGCGTCAAGGACATCGTAATATGTGTAGCCCAGCGCAAAGTTATTGGCAATCGGTGGTATCTTAAGCCGGTCCGCATTGCGCCTTGGCTCGGAGCTGGAAAGAGAATCAAGAAAGTCTCTTTGATGTTCGGGGGAACCGCCTGAATTGATAGAGTCGTGATCAGCTAATCGAGTTCCTTGATATGGCTGGCTCGTCTCTGCATACCTAGAACGATGAGGTTCTTCTCCGGTAGTCGTTTGCCGCTCGCGACGGACTCGAGCATAGACGTCCAAAGGTCCTTCTTTTGCTCGCCATCGCGACCTTCAGAGTCGCCTGAACCTGTTGTATAGATCGATACTCTGTTCGCCATGGCTCCAGTAGTCAGCTCAGCGAACTCGCTGGCAGACTAATTGTAGGTCGAATTCGAGACAATTTAGGTCATGGATTGGTGTTCCGGTCGAAATTGGGATCTGAAGTTTGTTGACGGGTCTGTCTTGGACAGACGTTCTGGCAGAATACGCGTTTGGGGTTGTCTCGATAATATTAAAGGAGGTTGACCGGGTATTAGAGTTGCTGTAGGAGCATCTTCCGCGCTGCGGCAGTGAAGATGATGTAGTCGTTAAACTCGACCGCCGTGTATCGCAATCTCAGGCTGTCCAATGCGAGGAAAGTTGTGTTTCAACGGTCTTGGTGGTTTGTGGTACGTAGTAGATATCGTCGACCGCTGTGCTTCACCAAAAAGCCCAAAGTGGCCAGCTCAGTGGAGGGTTGCCAGGTACCAATTGCTCCCCCATTGGCACTTGGCCGATACCCCGTCCATTTAGCGTTCGGTCCGGAAATTGTCCCATGCTACAGTGTGGTGCACGGACCCCTGAAGCTTCAGTGGATGTTTCTGACGTTGAATGCGACTTTCAACATCAATAATTTTTGACTCTTCATACAGTTGCGCAGCCAGCAACTAAAATCACACAATGAATAAAATACGCGCGATCCAAGCGCTTAACCAGAAGGAAATTGAAAACGGAATGTAGGTCTTCATAATACTCCTTGAAAGCACCCCTTGAACACTGCTAACAGACGCGCTCAGCACTCCAGAAGGTTCCTGGCATACCGACTACCGCGACACTGCCTACGTCTATTTTGGCGGTCTACCCTACGAGCTATCCGAAGGCGATGTTATTACAATCTTCTCCCAATTCGGAGAACCAGTTTGGCTGAAATTGGCCCGTGACAAAGAGACTGGCAAGTCAAAAGGTTTCGGATGGCTCAAGTATGAAGACCAGAGAAGTACCGATTTGGCGGTCGACAACCTTGGTGGAGCGGATATTAGCGGTCGCCTGATCAGCGTCGACCATGCGCGATACAAAATGCGGGATGATGAGGATCCAGACGAGTTCAAGGTCGGCTGGGAGGACATGCTTAAGCGAGAAGGTCAAGCTGTGTCAGAAGATGAGAGCAGCGAAGAGGAAGAGGTGCAGCGACCGATGTTGCCTGAAGAGAGAGAACTTGCGCTTTTGATGCAAGAACACGACGACGATGATCCCATGAAGGGGTTCCTGATCGAAGAGAAGAAGAAAGAAGTCGAAGAAGCACGGCGCAAAGCAGATAAGAAGGATCGCAAAGACAAACACAGACACCATCGGTCGCATCGGTCACGGAAAAATGGGGACGAAGAGGATAGGCATCACAGGCCAAGACGACATAAGAGTCCTGCGGACAGAGAGGAGCGCCACCGAGACAGAGAATCACGTCGACATAGAGACGACGACCATGACCGAGAGAGGAGAGGGGACAAAGACAGACGGAGAGAAAGAAAAGAGGATGACGAGGACCGTGGCCATGATCGAGATCGAAGAAGAGATGGCGACCGAGAGCACCGAAGACATAGGGACGACGATGACGAGTCGCGGCATAAACGGCGCAGAGACGAAGACCCTGACAGAAGGCCAAAACGACGAAGTAGAAGTCGATCGCCAAGACGTCGTGAGGATTAAAGCAGTTTACTATCTAATGCAATACGCTATACGAACCAAAACAGTTCTAATTACTGAACCTCTCAAACGCCGTTCCTGACCTACCCAACATCAAAGTTCATACTCCTTGTCATCATTAGCTAGCTTTGTCGCACAGCTCCCATTAATTCATGTGTTACCCAAGTACCGTTTCCATCCTTCCCTAACGCAATGTCGCTTTCCATCTTCGCCATCTATGATAACAAACTTCTCCCATCGTGCGTCGTGTCCTGCACCTATGACCACCAGACTGTCATTACCGATCCACCCAATTATACCCTTTGGTGGCCGGGATGTTCCTAGGACAGTGCTCTCCGAGAAAGGAATCCCTCCTATCGCAGCTTCATCTCCAGCCTCGAAATGCGTCGAGCTGAAGGAGTAAACGTCGGAAAACATTCGAGGCATCAGAGGAATCTTGCTAAGAATACCCCACTTCCCCGTTCCATCTCCAGCATCAGCTCCAGGAGTACCAATCTGTTGACTTCGGTTCATCCCTGACTTTCGCGGATGAGGTACATCGAATACATGTAGAGTGGATTTGTCCGAAGTGCAGGCGAGCATAGTACCACAGTGAGAAAAGGCAAGGGAGAAGATAGTAGCAGGGTCGATACCACGGCGAAGCTCGGCAAGCTTTGCACAGTTGCTTGTGGAATAGACACGAATGAGAGTACCCTTTTCGCTCGCGCTGGCTAGAAGTTCGCCATCCGGGCTCAAAGCAATTGCCTTTAGTGCAGAAGAATGGGCTGGAATAATGCTGACGTTACCAGTCGCTAACTCGACGAGTTGTATTTGTCCAGCAGTTCGACCGGGAAATGCGAGCTTCTTGTCCGACAGACAGCACAGGCCTGCAAGGTTGTCTGCAGTTTCGTATATATGAAGTAGATCTGGATGTTTAGTGAAGGAGTAGACCCGGACGCTGTTCTGCAAGACAACGGCGATACGTTCCCTACCCAGTTGAACACCGCGTACTGCTGTGAGAGTCGTGATTTCTAGAGCAACCTTGCCTTTCATATCGTCCCATATTATAGCCTAGTGATTGGTTAGTGATATTACTAGTAAGCTCCGGGATAATCCTACTTTGTTCATTGCAAACTTGGGCGACCTGCCACCGCCGACTAGAGCCAGGTAATTAGTCGTGCCCATCATTTGAACGAGGCCGATGCCGGCATTGAAATCTACAGGATTGTGAGAACACCGATAAAACCTCTTGACCAAAGTAAACATACCTCTTGAGGCTTTGAGAAGGCAGGATTTGGTATGAAAGACTGAGACACAACGGTCAGTGAAGTTATACACCAAGCTCGTAGTTCAGAACTCACCACAAATACCGGAATCAAGGCCGACAGAGAAACAACTCGCATCATTGTTGAAAGAAACGGACAAGACAGCCTCGGAGCCTGAAACATCGATGGGTGGTCGTACGTTCATGGTGAATAGGTTGATGTGTACGAGTACTGTATAATGTATCTGTCAAGGTAGGTCGGCGTAAGAGCCGGGAGGGGTAATGTTAAGGACCTGGCTTGCCGACACTCAAGCTCAGAATAAGGAGAAAGCTTCGGCAAGAAGTTTCAAACGAGAGTTATTGTAAGTAGAGTTGCATCTCGAAGCTTGATGAACTCAAAGTCTACGCCTTGACAATGTATTTGATGTCGCTTACAGATCCACCTGTTTGGTGAATGCAGCTGGTACGGTACCTGCGTAACCGAAGGGTTTGTATATTATTGAGGAAGACAGGCAGTAATATACGCCAAGTAATGTCGAGTTAAAGATTATGGAGAACAAAAGAGACGTATCACGATGCAAGTAATTCAAGTACAAAAACGGGAACATACACAAGACAATGTTTGGTGTAAGAGAAAAGTACTCTTCCTTGACTTCGACATGGCACTTAATCGCGTCACGGTACCATGTAGCCACAAGATGCAGTCAGCCACTCTTACACTTCCATTCCCAGCTGCTGTGGCGCTCATCACGTGATGAAACGAAACGACAAGCTCTGATTGCAAGCAAGCGCCACAGCAAGGCCTGTGAGGGTCCGCTAAGTGGTCCCTTGGGCGGGAAGGCGGTCTGGCTTGACAGGGCGTCGGGGCACCCAAAGTGTGGATTTTGTAGGGGTGCACCTGCCGTCCCCCTCTGGAAATGGGACACTGGCACTCTAGCTTAGGTACTTCCCCTGAATCCTAGAGCAGGAGCGATTGGCCAGGTGTGAAATTGGCCAAACCCCTTGAGCAACCCAAATCCAACACGACCCGTATCCTTCTCTCCTGGCTCCTAGCCTCCTTTAACATTTTCCCCTTGGTTCAGGTTCCCCAAGTTTCCACTTCAACCACCGCAAAACCATACTCGATTTGAGTCGTTGCTCGATCTTGGTGTTCTCGACATAATCCTACCGTTGCCGCTCATTCACCTTTAAGCTTCATCCCGTCACCCCGAAACCGATCTTCAAAATGTCGTCCATGGGCGTATGTTCCACCTCCCCTAGATGTTGACTGTTCCCGCCGATAAAGCTACCGTTTCCACATGGTTCACCGGACCAAACGTTCACGCGACTACCGTGTAATCATTGCAGTTGGCTAATACCTAATCCCCAATAGAAGATGATCCGCCGAAAGAAGAATGTCAAGAAGGGTATTCAGTTTTGCCTGATGGTCTGCGGTGCTTCAGGCACTGGTACGTTACCACATAGGGAATGCTGCAATCGCCCATACAGCACCTCCCTGCGATCCAATATAAACAACAAAGCTTACAATTATCAGGTCGTACCACTTTTGTCAACACTCTCTGCGGAAAGAGCGTGCTTGAGCACAAGGAGTCCGACGATGCTAGCGGCGCGCACGTTGAGGATGGTGTTAAGATCAAGCCCATCACTGTCGGTGGGTGCAACAACTTTCTCGATAGCTTTGATACACTTAACTGACCTAGGAACAGAGCTTGAGCTTGATGAGGAGGGCACTCGTATCTCTCTGACCATTGTCGACACACCTGGCTTCGGTGACCAGATTGACAACGAAGCTAGCTTTTCAGAGATCGTTGGCTACCTCGAGAGGCAATACGACGACATTCTCGCCGAAGAGTCCCGTATCAAGCGTAACCCTCGATTCAGAGACAACCGAGTGCACGCTATGCTATACTTCATTACTCCTACAGGCCATGGGTACGTGTTCATCACTTCTGCCAATGCCTGATCTCCGCTAACTGTTAAAGTCTCCGAGAACTCGACATCGAGCTCATGAAGCGACTCGCCCCCCGCGTCAACGTTATCCCCGTCATTGGCCGCGCCGATTCACTCACCCCCGCTGAGCTTGCCGAGTCCAAGAAGCTTGTTATGGAGGATATCGAGCACTACCGTATTCCCGTCTACAACTTCCCCTACGATATTGAGGAGGATGACGAGGACACCGTTGAGGAGAACGCTGAGCTCCGTGGCCTCATGCCTTTTGCCATTGTTGGATCTGAGGATGTTGTTGAGATTGGTGGCCGTAAGGTTCGCGCCCGTCATTACCCTTGGGGTGTTGTCGAGGTTGACAACCCTCGTCACTCTGATTTCCTCGCTATTCGATCTGCGCTGCTCCACAGCCACTTGGCTGATCTGAAGGAAATTACCCATGATTTCTTGTACGAGAACTACCGTACCGAGAAGCTGTCCAAGACCGTTGATGGTGCTTCTGGAAAGTGAGTTTAAACAAAATCCAGTACAAGTGCAATGCTGACCCCCTTCTAGTGCCGACAGCTCAATGAACCCTGAGGATCTTGCCTCCCAGTCCGTCCGCCTCAAGGAAGAGCAACTTCGACGAGAGGAGGAGAAGCTGCGCGAGATCGAACTCAAGGTGCAGCGTGAGATCAACGAGAAGCGACAAGAGCTTCTGGCTCGCGAGTCCCAGCTTCGTGAGATCGAGGCCCGTATGCAACGAGAGGCCGCTGCTCAGAACGCTGGCACACCTGAGCCCAACGGTGGCGAGGAGCAGCTCAACTAGACCAACCACTTCACATTTTAGGTCTTTTGCGGTGCTTTAAAAATGCGACGTTGGACTATTGTCGATTGCTGGCGTTGGTTTTTCCTCTCCTATGATTGAAGAGAAAGATGAGAATATTCCCCCTGCTGCTGAATAACTGAGTTGTCGTTTTCTTTTTTTCATCGCCAACCTGCTTCGCCATTAGCTGTCCGCAATCCATCAGATGATCCATGACGCTTCCGCTGCATTGCTGTGGGAGTCTGATGGCAGGCGGCAAACCTGTTAGAAGCAATCAAGGGAGGATTGCCATGTGTGGCTGTTGTAGGAACACGGCTCGCATAGAGTGTCTCTAAGGATGAAGACACCAGTGCACTACGATACGATGGATGCAGATCAGCGGCGGATAGGACATTCGCCGTGTCCTAGTGCCATTTTGTGGTCATGCTAGACTTACGTTGGCGTACAACGTTGTCCATCCTTGGACGACACGTCCTTGATTGTTTCTTTTTTCTACTGGCCTTCTAATGCTGATATCAAATAAATTCAATATTTCTTGTAATTCGATTTATTGTTCAATGCTCGCCTAACCGTATCTCTAAAATGATGATGTGGCTGTGTATAATTCTGTGTATTGTTTTATTGTCTCGATTCGAGGTCGAGATACTACGGGAAATGGCGTCAAGGAAAAGAAAGCAAACTCTCCAGAAAACGCCAATTCTTACGGTCCCGAAAAGGGAACCGTCATAATCCATACATATTAAGGTACTACTCAAATGAGCCAGCCGGTATAGCACACAATCTTTGCAACACAGGAATAAACATCAGAATCAAGCTACCATGCCATAGCTCTTGCTTCTATGCCATGTCGACACTTTTAAAGACTAATAACGCTTAGTTGTTAGACTGGCTGTTGAGGATGCGCAAGATGGCAAGGAAGAGGTTGATGATGTCGAGGTAAAGGCTGATGGCAGCGGCGATCTCCTCCTCGACGTGATGGTGACGCATGATAAGCTGAGTGTCGACGAGGATGTAACCACTGAAGATGAGAGCGGCGAGACCACCATAGATGAGCTCACCAGTGGAGCTGTAAGGGAAGAACATGGCCATGAAACCGAAAATGACTAGACCCCAGAGGGCACCGAAGAGATAAGGCATCCATGAGGTAAAGTCGTACTTTGTCTGGCAGGCGAAAAGAGTAAGGAAGACAAAGATTCCGGCAGTGAGGACAACAGCGTTTAGGACGATGGACGTCTTATAGAATGACACTATAACAGAGATAGTGTAGGCTTCGGCAAGAGTGAAAAGCGAGAGGAAAAGAAGGTTGGTTGGGTAGGACTTGCGCTTCCAGTAGGTGAGGCCCATGAAGATCATAGCACCAAAAAGCTGCATTCGTGTTAGCGGTTCAAGTGAATTGATTTCAGTCACGAGAGTGAACATACTGAAGCCCAAACGACGCCAGGGTGGCTCTGGATCCAGTCCTTGTAGCCGGCGCTGAAGAAGGTGAGGCTGCTCACCCCAGCAGTGGCAAGGAGCTGAACAGTGAGAATGGTGTAAACTTTGCGGACGAACTGGTTGCGAATATCAACTGTAGCCTCAGCTACAGAGCCGCCGAACTGTAAATGATGTCAGTGGCTTGTCAACTATCGGCGCGAATGTCATCTATTCCTACCTTGAAGTCATCGGGAAGATTGTCCTCGCTGTCGCGGGGCGCACCAAAAAGGCCCTGTGTCTCATCGCGAGCAGCGGAACCTTCAGCATAGGCGGGGGGCGCGTGGGTGTAGTCGTCGTCTGGGTCGCTCTGGGGCGCTGCCTGATACTTGGTCTTGGAAGCCATAGTGACGATAGGTGAGCTCACAATCAAAGGTTCCTTTGGTTGTTGGTGCGTTGAGAGTACGATGTCGTCGAAAAGGTCGCGGACTGTGGAAGGGTTGCCTTAAGGTTTAAGTGCTTTTGCTGATGGAAAGTTCGGGATGGTCTTCGATGATGCGAGGCGTCCAAGGGATAATGCTCATGTAGGTCATGTGGGGAAATGAATGAGGAAAGTGTGGCGTTTTAGGCAGCTCGAGAACTAGTGGCGGTGCAAAGCATGGCGTCAGCTTGATGTAGTAGCGAGCTCAAACCCCACTGATAACCAGAGCTTGGAGCTTTACCAAAACAATACGATGTCCTTCACTTGATTGGTTCTTTACTGTTAGAGATGGTTTTCGTTTAAGAACTGGAAGTTCTGTTTCTACAATGATAAGTTTCAAACAGAAGAGTGTCGAAACTTTCCATTTTATTAGATTGGAAGAAGCTATGTCGAGTTATATGTCTGAGTTGCATTAATCTCCCAGATCACCATGGATTTCATCACCCCAGTATTCTTCCCGGAGTACGCCTATCTCCGTAGCAAATCTTACCCTGCCAAAATCTTCCATATACTCTCAAAGTACTTCGAAACTCTTCAATCTCATCGGGGAGTTGACTTGCGTTGCGATTGGGTCAGGTGAGATGACCCCGTATCAAGATTGTATGAAAGCGGGTTCATCAACGACGATGGTCTAGGCATTGGAGATGGGCTCGGAGGCGTCATCTGCGGATATGCGACAAAAGGATTCTGCTCATGACTACCCAAGTCCGAGAATGACGGTAGAGGAGTGAAGAGGGGATCTAGGGCCATCACGCTCATCAACTGTCCCGCGGAGGTGGGGGTTGAGAGTGGACGGAACTCTCCTTCGGAAGTCACTGTAGGGGAATGTCCCAATTGTCCAAGATAAGGAATCTGTTGCTGCGGCTGCGGCTGCGTTGTGGTTGGCCGGTAGGATTGGCTTGCCATGGAAGGGTAGGACAGACCAGGGTCGGTGCGGCTTGGGTTGTTCATGGCCATCGCGGCGATGGACTCTTCTGCTGTTCCAGGGTTACGCTCGAATCGAGCTGTTGTGTGAGTGTTGTTGAAATTCAAACTTCGCTGGTTGTCTCTGTACGCCGGGTTGAACTGCTGTCCAAGAGATAGTTCATCAGGAAAATTCCCTGGTCGGCTGGTGAAAGGGTTAGAAGATTGATCATAAGCGGAGAGACTGAATGCAGGACTCGCCAGAGGAGAGCGAGTGCTTCCAGTCTCCTGTTGTCTTACCCTAACAGGACCTCCTTGGTGAGTAGGCCTCATCGTAGAGATATCAGGCATAATGTGGTCCGTGATAGGTACCTGGCTTTGCTGGTGAGGAGCTTGGGGGGCTTGGTGAGGGCGATTCTGCTGCTGCTCCTGCTCGAAAGACTTCTGGTTCGACCGAGGAAGCGAGGAAGAAGTGGATGACGGAGTAGACGCCACCTCCGGAATGTCGAACCTAGCTCGCTTGCGACTATGCCCAGAAGCTTTGAGCGGGAGAGGCGACCCGTGATATTCGTTCATGCTCACGGTTGTTTGTCCTGAAGACAGGGCTGGTCGCTTGCCTGAGTCTTCAAGTGATGGCAGATGCGGCGTCTCAATCGGACGACTTTTTGGCGCTTCAAAACTTGGAAGCTGAGGTGTCTCCAAGGGCTTTGTTTCAACTGCTGGGTTATTTTTCAGCTGGGGAGTTGCAAATTGTACCGGTTGACCTGGAGAAGGCAAGCTGCTGGGCACGACACTCGATAAATTGTGCTTCTGGGCTAGCTCGATCATTTCAGCAAGATCTGTCGGCTCTGGAGCCGGGGCACTGTTCGGCATATCCAAAAAGGACTTGGGAGTCGCTTTCCTCGAGATCCAATCATTCAACACCTGAGCAACTTCGTCGCTGTTGGTTTCGAGGAACATTAGGTGTCCATTGCCTTCAATCCCAACCTCTTTAAGTCGGATCCAATCGACTTCGACACCAGCTTGCATCAGGAATGCTACCACTGCCCAGTCATACATCGAATGCGAGCTGGCGTGCGCGGTGACAATAATGCAAGGAACTTTCTTGATATTGATAAGTTGGCGGACTCTGCCACTCGGTTTGTTAGTTGAAGTTGCCCTGTCATCGGGAGCGCGTTGCATGAAGCATTCGCTTCTTCCATCTGGTGCTATGACTTTGATCAAATCCAGAGGTTCTCTCGAAGGAGGGTCGTATCCTTCATGATGATGAGCGGGAGGATCATAGGTGATCGGGATATCGGAGAGTCCGTAGAGTCGAGTTCCCTCTTGTCTCTCGATAAAGGGGTTCAATTTGCGATAGGGATTTCCTTCTCTAGGGCATGCTGTTCCAAAAGGAGGTCCCACAGGCTCAACGGCGATAGCCGCAGCGACGAGATCCGGCTCGACATCGGCTGCTAGCCAAGTTGTGTTCCCGCCAGCACCTTCACCAACGAGGATCGACTTTCCAACATGGCGCAAGAGAGCCTGGAGGGCATTCTGGGCGAGTGACTGCCGTTCAACTTTGCTGAGGTGAAGAGTTACCAAAGAAGCACAGTACTTGGCAAATATGGGATCCCCTCGTTGTCCAGTCTACACGTCATCAGTAGGTGAGCATGAACAATGCTGAGTCTATTCACTTACGCCTGGCCACTTGTTGTGGAATGCTGCTTTCTCATACTGGAGAGGCACATTGGGAGCTCTGGGAATACCAGGTGCAGTAAGCGTAGTTTCGACGGCTGGTGCTTTAAGAGAACTCGAGTTCAATCCCACGTCTCTGTGAGTGTAGTGGGAAGTCGTAAGGAAGTTGGAACGGCCGGAAGGAGGCAGGTCGACGATCATGACTTGGAATCCTTTCTTGAGAAAAAAAGAAGCCCATCCTGGCTGACCATCTGGCTTGGTTGTCTAAACCTACAGGGAGTTAGTGTCTGCCAATTCCAAGAGGAGAAGGGGTCCGACATTACCTGACCAGTGTGGAAGTCTCCGTGGATGAGAATGATGGGGTACGGATGAAGCCTCTCAGCAGGCTCTAGGCACTCAACGTACATCTGACCGACAATGTTGGTAGCCGTCGCAAGCGTTGCGCCCATTCGCCAGTCAACGTTGACGAAGAAAGTTGTTCGACGACATAGAGGTTCTGTGGCTCCGACTCCCAGGGCGGGTGCCTTCGATTGATGCACCGAGGCGTTATTCTGTGTGATGTTCTGGCCGTGGCCGGGCGGCTGCATATAATTCTGCCAGCCTCCCGCAGGCTTCTCGTCCACGGAAGAATGTGAGGTCTCCATTTCTAGATCGTCATTTGTAGTAGTGTGAGGCTCGGAAGAGAAAACCCCTGGACTGATCCAAAGCGTGAACGCCGAAATGCGAATAGCCAAGAGAAGTACGCGATCTGGGAGATAGAAACGATTAGATAATAAGAATCCAGTATAGGGTTTTTAAATGGCTTGGGGGTCCCAGGTCGAGCTTTGGAGAAGAGAGATGTTGTGGTATTTGTGTTGTAGGAGGGGAAAAGGGAAGGGTTGGGTAGAAGCCTGAATACACAGGCAATCAAGAAATAATCTCGAATCGTTGTCGGCACGGCCAGAAATCCGGCGATACTCGGACTGGATTAAAACTAATTATTTGTGCAAAATTTTATTTCATCCAAGTTTTTACTCCAGCGGTAAGAATGAAAGGAGTGCGTTATGGTGTGTGAGGAACAGTCAGGGTGGTTGATTGATGGTGGGGAAAGAAAGAAGCCAACAATGAGAGGATGGAGCAAAAACAAAACACCTACTACTCTACCAAGTACCGTTCACTGAAGGTAATTTCCATTCAGTACAAAGCGGCTATTACGGTATTCTGCTTCTCACTGTTCTGGACTAACAGCTGTGAACCGGCTGCCTGCACATAACAGAAGCAACATTTGCTGCCCATAACTGTCATTCAACAACGCGGAATATGCCTTGTACATCTTGTCCCTTATCGTTGGATGAAATCTGAATCAATGCATGAAAAGGGTTGGTGTCGGAGCCTCTTTCACGATAGTGCATTCGACCGAACCATTCAATCACTGCAGAACAATAGTCATCCTTACTCATGTTTAATCCAAGTTTCATGCAGCAAGAATAACCTTTGTTTGATCTTTTGACATGAAGCTATCGTTTTCTTGTGTTCCAGCAAGTGTTGTGGCCCGACTATAGAGACATCCTTTGATAATAGAGCAAACAGCTCTAGCAATTCATCCACATAGCAAATATAATGTCTCCCACAACAAGCATCCCTTTCCACTGTTTCGTCACATCAGGTCGTAACCTTCGAATCATGGCGACGTAGGCTCGGGCGCGTCATCCTTCATATCCGGAACCCAACCCTTGGGTCTCTCACTTCCTCTCACCACAAGTCCGTAGCCTAGTTTCTCAACCTTTTTGACACTTTGTTTCATCGCGCCCATCTTACCCCTCCAATCCTTGGTAGGCACATCAGGCAGAAGCTCAAAGGCGCATCCAAGCTCTTGAATGTCACCCATGATGTTTCGTTCTCCATTACCAGCCAACTCACCCGTCTGGGCTGTCGTGACAGTCGCAAAGCGCATCAGCTCGCCAAAGAGGTCGAAAATACCGTACATGTAATCGTGCGGCGTCAGTGTCATGCCCTCTGGCATAGCTGCTTGGGCTTGTGTGGGAGTGATGACGGTTTGGTGGCGGAGGTAGTGTGCGAAAGATAGCGCCTCGACATATTCTTCAAGGCATCGCAGGGGAGAGGTGTAGCGGTAGCGGTTGACGTTTTGCAGATCGGGAGCGATAGCAGTGAGAAGTTTAGCGATTTCCTCAAGACGAGTATCTATGTCTTGTTGAATGTGAGATGGGAAGTCTTTGTTGAGATGTTTGACTCTATGATATGTGAGCAGGCAAACATTCACTGAGGTTGATCTTAGATGAGCTCTCACCTCTGAAGTGTGAAAATGCTATAAAATTTGTCAGTAATTTCCCAATTAAAGAGGGGCACTCTCAGTAAACTCACATTTTCTTGCTCATAGCCGTAACATCTCGTGAAGCCTTCACGATCCTCTCTCGTCGATCATGATGCTCATCAAGCTCATCGCGAAAACCTTCAAACATATCGTGAAACCTTCCCCTTGGGCCAGACTGCTTTGGCGGGCCCGCGTTCTTAGCACGAGCGTTACCGTCGCGGTCTCTCTTAACACCGCCTGACATTTTGGCTACTGCTGAGAATAAAAGGCTTGTTAGTGAAGCTCTTTCTTTTTTCTGATTCGGTGGTCGATGATGTCGGAGGTTAGTTTGATGGCGGGTCCTGATTTGTTAGTGCGGGTTTGCAGGGATGACGTTGAAATTGTTAGTTGTCCATTTTTGGAAGTCACCTCAAGCTCTCACTCGGAGCATGAAACCTCAATTCTTTGTCATCAGAATCTGCCATTGACTGGCACACGACAGCAACTTGGGGACAAGATTGAATCAAACTGAGAATACCTCATTAAGAGAAACTGTTCTATAAGACATGGTGTACTAATAACTTACCAACTTTCATTACTCGCTATCTCACGCACATACTCACCGCCAACTGTCATCTTGACAAAATCTCGTATCAGTCTTTCACAATGCCCTCAATAGCCCCCTTTCTGCGCACGACGCCTCTCTTCACCATATCCCTCCTTCTACGGTTCGGTCTTCTCTTCTACGGCCTCTACCAAGATGCCCACTCAGCTCTCAAATACACAGACATTGACTATCTCGTCTTCACCGACGCTTCGCGCTTCGTTGCAGATGGCCTATCACCGTACGCCCGTGACACATATCGTTACACGCCCCTTCTAGCCTGGCTCTTGCTCCCGACTGTTCACTTCCCCGCCTTTGGCAAGCTCGTCTTTGCTGCGGCGGATCTCCTCGCAGGATGGCTTATTCTGCGCGTGCTCAGAAGAAGGGGCATGGATGAGGCCACGGCTGGAGGATTTTCTGCTTTGTGGTTGTGGAACCCAATGGTTGCGACTATCAGTACTCGTGGAAGTTCAGAGGGTCTGTTGGGAGTTTTGACGATGGGTTTGTTGTGGGCTGTTGATAGGCGAAAGCTCAGCCTTGCGGCCATCATTCTAGGAGTGTCGGTTCACTTCAAGATCTATCCCTTTATCTACGCACCGGCGATTATCTGGTGGATGGATGATGCGCGTTTGGGAAAGGAGACAAAGCCTACTCGTCAGCTTTCATCGGCCAAAGAGGCAATCGCAAACTTCTTCACGCCAGATCGTCTCAAGTTCGGCCTTCTCAGCCTCATTACTTTCATGGTTCTCAACCTCGTCATGTTTGCCATGTAAGCCTCCTTACACAGATCTCAATGTTCTTTTAACTAAACGATTTCTAGCTATGAGACTCCGTTCCTTGTTCATACTTACTTTCATCATGTCACCAGGATTGATCATCGCCACAACTTCTCGCCTTACAACGTCTTGCTGTATCTCACATCTGCGACTCCCGCTCACGCGACGCCTGCATTCCGTATCGAGTCGTTTGCTTTTTTCCCTCAGCTCCTTCTATCATGTGTCCTCATCCCTCTGGCTCTCGCCAAGCGCGACCTTGCGATATCCATGATGGGTCAGACGTTTGCCTTTGTTACATTCAACAAGGTTTGCACTTCTCAGGTAAGCAGCCTCTTCTCGCAATCAACACCCATTCGCTTACACTGTAAAACAGTACTTCCTTTGGTACATGATCTTCCTGCCGCTCTACCTCCCTAACTCATCCTTCCTACGCAATGGCAAGCTCGGCATCTTTGCGCTGTTGCTCTGGATTGTCTCGCAAGCAGCTTGGTTGCAACAAGGATATGAACTCGAGTTCCTTGGCGTCAGCACATTCTACCCAGGCCTTTGGCTTGCCTCGATCGCCTTTTTCCTGGTCAACTGCTGGATCTTGGGTGTTATAATCAGTGATGGGGCTCGCCAGTCAACTAGATCAACCGTTAAGTTCCATGTTGAGTAGACTCTCACGTCAGCTGTTTATTCTGATGGCGTTAGAATTAGTGGGATATAGGAACTGAATATCAGACAATCTTATTCATCAATTATAATGCCAAATCGCCAGTATCATCGGGTATATGGAAGTCGCGTCCTGGAGATAATAATCGCGCTACTTTCTCTTCCATTCTTCATGAATTTTTGACACAAATCCCAAGCAAATTCTTCTCAAAGCCAAGCCCGCCATTCCCGTGTGTCCATGCGCCCTCATAACTCCCACCTCCTGGGTATGTGGTTCGATTAACAGCTTCCCTTCGACCAAAGGTCCAATCCTTAAACGCCTGCCCCAAAAAAGAAATAACAATAACAATGCGAAACGAATAATGATTCATGTCGGGAGTTGAGAAGCCTTCTCGAAATTTTGTCCGCAGCAGTGCAGTTGCTTGATCTGCTTATTGGATTGTAATGCCTGTCGCGAGAGAGCGGTAGTTTGCCAACTTGAGAGACGTAATCTTCGTCTTCGGAGGCTCAGGCGTAATGACCATTCTTCCATCTTTGTTATAGACGATGTTGCCAAACGACTCGCTCAATTCAGTAAAGTGAACATCGGGACGGACGCGTCCCATCTCGGCCAAGATTCTCTCGCTCCACACACCAGAGCATGCACCGTTGCGCATGATAAAGAAGGGGTTCAGAGGTGGTAGAACAGAATCTGCACGTATGTTAGTAAATAATAAACAATCGGGTCACCAGTCGAACGTACCGAGATCAACAAATCGAATCCTCAAGTAAACCACCCCTTTGAGCTTCTCCAGTGCACGAATTGCTGACAGCACCAGCCTCTCAAACGCGTCTATGAATCCCATATCTTGGATACCAGAGCCAGCCTCGTGGAAGCTAGTGTTGTAGCGGCAGCAATTCTTGACAGTCAGGTCCAGTGTCTTGAGTCGATAGTCTCGCGAATCTGTCAATCGCATGGCTATGTCGAAGAATTGGTGGCAAACACGACCAGTATACGCAAAATGCTCCAGCGAGGGCAATATCTCAGCCATTCTTGCGCAGATATGTGTCTTCTGGACGACCTTGGAGTAGAAGGGAGGCATGACTCCTTCCCGGCGATAGTCACTCTCAAGGCAAACGCTCAGATTCGTGACGTGACGTGGCAATTGAGGAAGGAACTCAGCCATGGTAATGTAGCTCTTAGACTTCGGCTTACTATACGAGCCCTGCCACTCGTAAAGACCTGGTAGCGCGTTCAGAACTGTTGCAAAGTCCTGGTTATCCCTCATGAGATTCCATTGACCCCTTGTTACGAGGGTTTGCACTGAGTGAAGAGTTGGTAGCGATTTGTAGATAGCTGGATCGATTCTTTGCTCGGGAAAGTGAAGGACTCTAGGAGCCTTGCGTCGCTCTCCTCCCTCCAAAGTCAAAACTCTTGCCTGGGGTAGAGTTTGTCCGACGAATTGGAAGACCTGCTCGAGGGTACAGTTATTACCCGGCAAAGTGTATGTAGCGTTGGTCAATCCTTCCATTGTCACTGTCGGTAGCGTTAGACTGTTAGATAGAGCGACTGGTCCGTAGGTGGGTTGGAAAACGGGAAACCAGATCTCAATATGTTTGACATAGGTTTGCAAATGCTCATGCATTGCCAAGTGTACCATGGCATCTTCCAGGCAGTCTACGGTCGCCTTGAGTTTGATATGTCGATAAAGTCGTTGCTGGACGAGAACTCTCCAGACATCGCTCACAAGCGCCAGTGCGGTCAGTTCCCTTCTCCTGGAGTGTCTAAGCGCCGTTCCCCAGCTCTTGCTAATGCTCGATACGGCCATGGAGCTTCTAGATGTAGCGGAGACTCGGTAGCCAAACAGGTGGTCCAGAATGGCTTCATGAACCTCAATCGGTAGATCATTGAAGTTGGTTTCTGGGTGTGAGATGATAGGCTCAGTGTCGGATGAAGCCGCGGAGTCCGCAGTGGGATTTTCGTCGGCGCCATGCGAAAAGCCGTCAAGGCAACATGGCTTAGAATGTCGGTGATCGGGATGAGGAAACGGCGTGCTACTCGGTCTCGTGGGAGGGACGAAATCGGATGTCTTGGCGGCTTGATCATGAGAAGGGCTAGAAGAGCCCGGAGAGACGGGGTTGGAGGCGGTGTTGTGAATGCCAGTCAACATGGATGAGGCCATGATGGAGGCGAATTCAGTATCGGAATCCGCATCGTCGTCTCGGTTGTCGCTAAAGTCGGTTCTTCGTGGTGAAAAACCATCTCGGATGGGTAGAAGGGCGGATGCAGTAATAGAGGTAGGACAAGGCGCACGAGGGCCAGTATGGCCGTCATCGGCAGTGTCCATAGGTTCGCTGATAGAGTCTCCCATATCGACGTCGTTATCAGACAACGGTTCAAGATGCTCCATAAGATGCCTCCAACGCCGGCCCGTATGGCATCTCAGAGGGTCAAAACACTATTGTATGACGGCAATCGGGCAGACGATGAAACAGTGGTGGACGAGCGAGGGCGAAGGTAAAAAGGTCGAAATAAATGAGGCGACGAAGCAAAGTCTCGTTAGTTGGCAGACGAAGATTAATGCAGGGCTGGAGATTAAGCCCTTGAAGTTTGCGTATGAACCAAAGTATGCACAGTGCAGTACACAGAGACGGGAGAAGGAACGGACGGGAGGGAGGGATTGATGAATGGATAAGAAGGAGACTGGGCGACTGATGGCCTAGACCTTTGGGCGTTTCCAGGGAGGGGGGATGGTAGTAATAAAAAAGGAAATGCGATGAGTGACGAATGGATATGATACGACACGAGACGAGCGTGACCCGATGAGATGGGAATCCCGAAACCAGGGTTGATCGATCGATAATATGAGTTTACGACATGGAAGATTTGGCGTTCGTGTAGAAGAGAATGTAAATGTGAAAAAGAAGGGGGAGGAAAATTAGATGAAAAGGAAGATGATGAGCAGCAGGTTGGGTGTGATTAAATTGATTGGTATTGAGATTGAGATTGAGATTGGGGTAGGTTGGGAGGCGTTGATTAGCACAGCGCAGCACAGCACACAGCGTAGCAAGTGCAAGTAATAGTACAGCGCAGAGCAGTGGGTAGCCTAGGACTGTTCCATTGAACCCCTCACTTTACTTAAGACCTTGTTTATTAGTTTTACGATGATAAAGGCAATGCAGAGAATATCTCTTTCAACTGTACAAAGTGATAGTATTGATTGTCAACCATGCAAATCTATCCAAAGATGCTTTGTTTTACATCCATGATATCCAAGCCTTGTGTTTTTGTTTTTGTGTGAGTGATCTCTTAGGTGACGACGACGTGGCTCATCAATATCGATCGGCATCTTATCTCGAAGGCTCAAAAAAAACACATGACTGGTGATGAAGTGTACCATATACTGTGCATCGATTATTCTGAACTGCCGCTGCCATTCATTCTTCAAGATGGATCTTTATCGAGAACCGAACCCAACCTAACCTCACTGTGGAGGTCGCGTGCTTCTTAGCGGCAACGGGGAGTCCACTGTGCTGCAGCAAACACATGTACAGTGGCCCACACCTAAGGAAAGAAAGGCATGTGGAAGAGGAATTCTGCAGGTAACCAGAGAATCCTTCCATGGCAACAATAAGGATAGAAATTAATCTGAGGTCTTTATTCTCAGCAACAAAAGTGATGATCGGCTCGGTTAACCAACCTCCACTCTTTGCTGCAACTCTCTGAAGTCTACAGTGGACAGGCCAGGCCATCAAATCAATATGGAGCCCAGGTAAAGGCGCCTCACTTTAGGCGACCAGGCAGACAAGCAACTTTCAGCCCAGGTTTCTTTTTCTCTTGACATTTTGCCCGACTAATGCACCAACTAAATCAGCAACTTTTATCACGTCATTGGGCACAAGACACACACGTTTAAACTTTACCAAATCTCAAAACATAAGTACCCAATAACCTTAGTAGTCCGATCTAATTATATCACACATTATCCTCTCATCACGCACAAAGTCTGGTTTTCATGACCTGAACCCCTGCAAGACCCTGAACATAGAATCGTCTGTTAGCGTCGCGCCAGGCTCGATCTGTTTGCTTATTCCCCGTTTCTTCCTCTAGTTCTAGACACTATCGATGATTCATTCCAGATGTAAAAGTGCACAGTTGGACCGAGCAACCAGCTGAATTGTCTGATTATCTGAAACATGGCTGATTGTTCTTGAAATGAGCCTCCATAACAGAAACAGTCTTGCTTGCATCGATAATTGGTCATGGTAATCTGTGACCTGGAGCATGAAATGTCGATCTCCGTTACCCTAGACCATAACTTTTAACGAGCATCAAATTTGAATGCAAAGATATATTGGTTCCAAGGAAGCAGTATTGACTACTGCCTATGTACAGCTAACAGTAATCTTGGGTATCTTATCACCCGAATGATTTGTTGTTCATCAATTGCCGAATGATCTTCCTGCTGCATGACAATCCCTGTCAATCAACATAAAGTGATGTCTTCTCCATAACGCAAATGCCGAAACCCACCTTTTGGGATGGAGATCATCGTAGAAGCATGCAACAACATCCTATCCCTTACATATTCACGATTGTAATCCTATAAAACAACATCATATCAAAACGAAGGTTATAAAGGCTAATAGCTATCGTAAATTCAACATCTCTTCAGGTTAGTTGCCAACATAAACTGCTACCAAAAGACCTCCCGAGTATGGAACAGTCGAAAACTTGAAACCGTTCGCACCATCCTCCAAATAGGCCATGAGTTCCTTATAACCTGTCTTGGCAGCATCGGTGTTATCTACAACCACTGTAGCACCAGGTTGCATACGTGGCTGAACCAGCTTGAGCGTAGGGAGAGCCAGCGGAGTCCAAACTATAATTCGATCAGTAATAGTTTTCAAGCGAATAATCTCGTAACGAGATCGAAAATCAACTCACTATCAAGAAGCAAGAAGTCTACATGCTCCGGCAAGTCTGTCTTGAGCGTCTCGCGCAAATCACTCTCTCGTAATTCAATAAACTTCTCAATATCATCACCAGCTCGGCCCCAGTACTCGCGAGCCCGGGCAGCCTTGGTAGGCTCGTTCTCCGTAGCAATGACCTTTCCCGGCTGCGAACCAGAGTTCTGTGCAACCGCTAGAGCGAGATAGATAGTGCTGACGCCAAATGATGTTCCTGCCTCGACGACAAAGCGTGCCTTCATGGATCGAAGTAGGAGATATACGAATGCGCACTTGTCAGGATCCAGAGCGACAAACTTGTCAAGAGCAGTGGACGCTGGTCCATCTGTACTGACGTAGGCTGGCTCATCGAGGGCTTGCTTGTGTAGATCACGAAGAAGCTTAATCGTTGAGGAGCTTGCGGCTATAGAAGCCAGAGTTGTCTCGATGACGGAGTAGTCGGGCATATTGATATTACCACGAGGAAATGATACTGATATTGAAATCGGAAGTGTTGCTCAGGCTTGGGGTACAAGGCGAGATTTACATAATTCAAAGGCTGTATGCTCAATTTACTACCGACTTGGACATTATATAGAATCAATATGGGGCCGGGAGTCTTGAGAAGGAGAATGACTGTTAACCCCGCTCCTCGGCATCAGAACAAGACTTCTCGGCCCCGGTCTTCCGCCACAAGTCATCACAACTCCGATGTTGCACCATGATGTGAGTCACTTCAACTTTACAAATGATACCACGTCAACTTGATGCCGAAGCCGAACTTCGGCTTTTTCATGCGATCGACTGGTCGGCGATATCGGCCCAAGATGTTTGATATTCCAATCCACGATTTGTGTGGGAACCAGAGTATATCTTACCGTATAAGCCACGACACTCTAGGTATCTTTGTCGAGAAGATGTAAATATCTGACAACATAATCTACATCATGTCTGTTCATGAGTTTGTTGCCCCTGGGACAATTTGGTGGCATGCATCATGAAGATATCACGAAGATCTCTCGGAATCTCTCGCGCTTATATGGACCGGGATGCTACGATCAGAATGATTATATACTGGGGAAGCGTGAACATGGAGATGCTGCTAATCAGCATAGGTTCTTCATGTCTGTGAGGCAGCTTGATCTTCGGGGGTTGTATCTATGTCTTGATTGGAATCGATTCGTCGAATAGGCATCGTGACTTTCGTTCAGAAGCTTCATTGGCAAACAAGGTATTGTTGATTCCTATCGTTTGGAATCACGATAAGATGTCAAGGACCGGTCCTTGGTGCTTAGAGGTCTTGGGCTCGATGTGTGATTTGAATATCTTGCTGGGAGTGTTAAGCTTAGGCAGCATAACACAAAGACAGAGTTGAACTCAATCTCGAAAGAACTCGAGGGGAGAGTCCCTCAGAGAAGCTATTGCAGGAACGAGTCATCGAGACCATCGCTACTCGTTAGCACGTTCTCTACTGACACTAGCCTCTCTACCTGGTGAGTAGCAAAGGAGTATTTGCAATGGTCTAAAATGTTAGCCTCTTGGCTGAAAAGGGGCGCATGAAATGTGAAGCATGAGGTTGAGCCTGCCCAGCTTCAAAACATCACGGCCAGGACCCTTTTCCGGATAGAAGAAGACCTCGGCATCTAATGTCGAGGACATATATGCTGCATTGGGCTAGTTGTTTGGGGATTCTCGACGTTATATGTATCAGTGCTTTGTTTTCAATGCAGGCAATTCATCCAGACCAAGCGAATGTTATAGCCGCCATGTGATCGATTGGCGCGCCTACGTTTCCAACAAAGGGGCACTTCATCTGCAGCCGATTTTACAGCTCATGAGCTTAAGCGATCTTCGTGATATATCCTGGGGTAAAACTCGACCTTCTATTGTTGGTTGTTTAGCCCCCTGTCTACGCTGTCCTTCATTTCTGCGCCTCTGGCTGTGGTCTCAGGTATCCCCCATAGACTTGGCACAAAGAATTATATGATAACTTCGCGTAAAGACCAATAGAGTAAAAGGCTTAGTCTTGGATGCGTATAATGGGGTACTGAAGCAGCCATAATATCCGTTGATCTCCGCCTGGGGCCGATTAATGTGAAGAACAAGCAATACGTAAGACGTTATCACTCCAGCATGTTGATCATGTAGCATCGGTTGACGGAAAATTAAACAGATTTGCACAAGATCGAAACAGCTGCGCAATCACTTGCCGTTTTCCCGAATTCTCATGTCACTTTGGTGGTGGGAATTACTGGGTCCTTTCTGTGGGCGACGTGTGATATAGGTAGACAGGACAAGGATCACTGCGTGTCAAGTTATTCTTGAGACAATCCAGACTCTTTAGATGCGGTTCTGCAAGTTTCAGAGCGTCGTCATCTCAAAACACCAAAAATACTTGTACAGTAAAGGTCATCTGTCAGTGTACTATGTATATCATTCTGCAGGTATTCGGTGTCAAAGGCGGGAAGAAATTGCAGAATGTTTACGAATATTAAGTATTATAGGGACCTGGAAAATTAATACGTAAATGATTTGTCGTCTGAATAAGCTTGGCAATTTATTAGACTTTACTCGGCGGATCCACGTCGGCTTGGAAGTCAATCAGTAGTATTTTTGGAGACGTTCCTTCCATTGATCATCACTGTAATAACATGGATGTAATCATTAGTGCCCGGGAAGGAGCAAACAGGTGACTTCCTCGCCTGCACCTACTTACCTAAGGCACCAAACAGTAAATCACGGAACTGCTACGTTACTGAAACATCAACATCAGAAACAGAAGGTATTCGCAAACGCAGACTTGGAATCTTTTTTATTTATCCAGCATCCAAGTACAGATCGCTTCGATTCTTGCTTGTGTTTCAACGACGCCGAACCCACTCTCGCCTCATCCAGTGTCATCTGGTCGCGAAAATACTGGTCTATCCATCGAAAAAGCAACGGCAAAGAGCAGACGAAGTCCACTTTATTGCTTGACTTGTTAGAGCAGGTCGATTTCTCCGAGGTTGTCTCAAGATCGCTAACTAGCCTTCCTTGACTTTGAGCCACACCAAAACTTGACGCGGAAACCTTGTCCTGGTCATCTTCGAGACGCCATGGGCCCGTGAGCTGCATAGCATCTTGCCTGTTTTATCCCCGACAGCCCGGGATTATAGATGCTCGCCATGTAGTGTATTCGGCCATCAAATGCCCCTTCAGGAATGTCCAGACAGCCCCTGGGTCATTTGTTAACGGTGAGCCATTAAGACGCTAGCTAGACCATCCTAATCAGATGTAAAACTTTTCTCTGGCACACGCCAAAACAAAACAAGCAGACAAACATAACAAAGACACTGTACGACCTTGGACACGTATCACTCCAACTTCAGCGACACATAGCATTTGTTATCCACGGCGCTTGGAATAAGGCTCGTTTGGCAACAAGACGCCGCGTGGTGAAAGACTTCACAGGCCAACCAAATCGACTTGTACCTTGCAGGTGCAGACGCCAAAGCCTGGCGTTGCTGTTTCAAACTTGGGATTGACAGGGGTAGCCCAGGGGTCACCAAGCGCCGATTCTTGGATGGCTTGGAGGGAAGCATGGGCTTGGCTGGTTTCCAGTGAGTGGATCCTCGGTAATGATGTGACATTGGGGTTTTGTGTTGGCCGCCAATTGTACTGCGTTATTGAGGTTTCTCAAAGGAGTCACAAACCCGTTATTTTTTTCTTCTTTCTTTTTCACTGGTGGTGATGCATAGTCAATGTTTCTCGGCATCATCCTTGGCCTGAGGCTTGGCCTGGTAGATGCAACTTCATCCTGAGATGTGCATTTCTGGGGTTGGGCTGCAGAGACCAGCTGATAGCACGAGCTGTCTAGCCAAGTGCTCAACTATCTCGAAGGGGGCACTTGGTTGTCACTGCCCCTTGCTTTGACCATCAAGACTAAGTAGCTCATCACTAATCTTGCCGCTACAAGTAGTGGGAATACCGATTCGACAGTCATCTACCGTACGACATGTGCCGTGCCAGTCACCCGAATTTACTGCCATGAGGCGGCTTTAGCTGCTTGTCATTGGCGGTACATACTGGGGCCACGGTTCGTGGGCGATATTAACGGTTCCTCTCGCCCAATGCGTTGCGGACGAGAGCTGGTGTTGCGCCTACTTCGGTACTGTCGAGAAACAACAGTCAAACACCAATTTTAGGTATACCAATCAATTATGATTCTCGATCAGGCGGCCTTGTAGTTGCAAACACCATCATGACTGCTTCAAAGCAAATATGGTTTCGCAACCCACTCACTGCCACTGCAAGTGTGCCAGATATTTGGCTATATTCAGCTCCTGTGGCAGAGCAAGCTATAATGATTCGAGTAAACAAGATGACTGAACAGGCATATGCATTAACAAACCCACCGAGAACAGAATATCTGAGGGCTCTAGGGGGTTCTTGGAGTTAGGCTCAGGCGTTTGACTTGGCGACTGACTATGAACGTATCGTCGTACAAGCAGGCTTCTATACACTAATACTAAACAGTTTAACACTTGGGGGCCCTGGTCCCTGGTCCCTGACGCCGAAACCTTAGGCCCACGACCCCTAGCGCCTCATCCCCGCCATGGATCTTGCGGCTCCCTCCTGAAGCTTGATCTGAAATATCCAGGCCACCAGTCAGAAGCTGAGATTCTATTGTTCGATAATCTCCTATTAAACCCACCTCTCCCACCCATTGTTTGCTGCTGGACGGCCATTCTCATTCTATTGTTCGGGTTATTCATTGTTTGGAAGACGTCTCTTTGAGTCTTTTATTTTCTCATTCTTCCTTTCCCTATTTCCCTTTGCCTCTTTGTACCTGCTAGTCAGTGTCAATTAGATTTAATCATTCTCACATTCATTGTTTATTTTGAACAGTGTATCGTCAACTCACGAGCACTCACACGACCGGTCCTTATTCAGACATCACGAGAGGAGCGTTGATCGCCTCACTCCTCTTCTAGCATTCACTTACTGCTTTGTTTGTCAATACAAAGCTCACCTTCCTTCAAGTCCGAGCCCGATTTATTATACGATCGAGTTCTCAACAGAGTGAAACGGCTGGAACCACTTCACATTTCTCTCACTTCAACATAACTTTTTTCAAACAATTTTAACCACAAAACGAACATTCAATTCATCATGGCTTTCCTCAAGACATTCCTCGCCTCTCTGCTCATTGCAGCCCCCTTGGCCACCGCGGCCCCCGTGGATGTTGCCGGGTCCATTGGTGACATGGCCAACGCTATTGGTAGCGACGTTGGTGCTGGACTTGGTGAGGAGCTCGACAAGAAGATGGGAATCAGTTCTTTCGTCAAGGCCATGGTTTCTAACCCTGATGCTCTCAACATCATCCCTAACCGATACATCGTTGTCTACAACGATACCTTCGATGATGATGCCATCGCCGCCAAGGAGTTTTCCATCGCATCCGCCATCAAGAAGCGAAACCTCAACAAGCGAAGCGCTATCGGAAACGCCATGTCCACTTCTATCAAGTCCTTCCGTATGAACACATGGCGCGCCATGTCTCTCGATGCCGACGACATGATGGTCCAGGATCTCTTCAAGTCCGATGAGGTTGCCTACATCGAGGCTGACAGCCGTGTTCAGCTTAATGCTGCCATTGCCCAAGTCAACGCTCCCCCTGGTCTCAACCGTCTCTCCCACGCCCAGGCCGACCAGGAGAACTACATCTTCGACGACTCCGCTGGTGAGGGTATCACTGCTTACGTTGTTGACACTGGTATCAAGGTCGACCACAGCGAGTTTGAGGGTCGTGCCACTTTCGGAGGCAACTTCATTGACAATGTCGTAAGTACATCAGATATTCCATGAGACTAGACCTGAGGCTAACTGAATAGGATGACGATGAGAACGGTCACGGTAGCCACGTCGCTGGTACCATTGGTGGTGCTACCTTTGGTGTTGCCAAGAAGGTCGACCTTGTTGCTGTCAAGGTTCTCGATGCCTCTGGTGGTGGTAGCAACTCTGGTGTCCTCCAGGGCATGCAGTTCGTCGTTGACGATGTCAAGAAGAACAACCGTGCTGGCAAGGCTGTTATGAACATGTCTCTTGGTGGTGACAAGTCCGAGGCTATCAACCGTGCTATTGAGGCTCTTTTCAAGGCTGGCGTTGTTCCCGTTGTGGCAGCTGGTAACGAGAACGTAAGTTGATCCTTCATTCAATATTCAATCACAGGTAGCTAACATCACTTACAGCGGGCTACTTCCCTGACTTCTCCCGGATCTGCCCCCAACGCCATCACTGTCGGTGCCATCGATGGCCTTACCGACCAGCGTGCTGAGTTCTCTAACTTCGGTCCTGAGGTCGACGTTTACGCCCCTGGTGTCGATGTCCTCAGTGTTGGTATCAAGTCCAACACTGACACTGCTACTCTTAGCGGTACCTCCATGGGTATGTTTTACTTCTCAATCACTCCCGAGACAAGTCTCATGCTAACCCCTTTACAGCTTCTCCCCACGTTGCCGGTCTCGCCGCCTACCTCATGGGCTTCCAGCAGCTCGACGGCCCCGATCAGGTCGTTAGCCTTATCAAGAGCCTTGCTCAGGAGAGCGGTGCTAAGGTCCGCAACAACGTCCGTGGCACCACTGACGGCATCGCCAACAACGGCAACCAATAGAAGCAGCGTCGTAGCATCAATTAGGGAAATAGGGACAAGGGAAAGCGACAATTTTTCTTTTCATATTATAAAACATATTTCAGGATACTTGGCTAGTTTACCACACATACCTGAGTCTTCTACCCCATCGAGTGTGTTTGGGTAAGATGTAATATATAGGGTGCACTCATGAACGGCCTCGCATGTGCATCAGGAGTTTTCATTTCGAAACTCGCATTTATTTGTTACTATAGATATGGATACTACGTAACGACATCATAGATCTTCTGGACTACCATATTGCCTCGTAAACAAGTGAACAGTATTGTGATGCATCCATCTATCATGTAACGGTTTGACTCTCGGGAATCAGAGATCCGACAGACCAACGCATAGCGAAAAACTTGTTCCTGCAGCAGCCCGTGCCTAAAAATGGCACGATGTAACCTTTGCAGGTAGCTAGAAAGAAAAAGATGGACTCTAAACTTTAGGATACAAAATCAAGCAGTCTAAGCAGTATGGTCTGGGTAGCATAAACTGACCTGCTAATTTCGTCTCTTATACCTTGAGCGGCCAACTTTTCTGATACCCCGAGGACAAGATCCAAGCTCAGACACGTTTGATGTAGAGGAATGGCCCGTTGACGGGAGATCAGCAAGGGCATAGCCTGGTTGTAGTGTCACATCACATTACACGAAACCGTAAAGATGAAACTATGCCCAGACACATGTCATGCCTCACTAGTCACACTAGGGTCGACCCAAAGAAGGAAGAATCGTCAAACATTGTTTTCATGGATATAAATAATTAAAAATCTACAAGGTCGTATTGAAATGTTTGCTTGCCGCCATCAGTCTAATGTACTGGAAGGATGTACAATAGACTTATGGCGTGACGTCGCCTCGCGGCGGAAACCAAGAGCAAGGATTTAATTTTCGCACTTCTTCGGCACAACCTTAGTCATAAAAGGACTAGATTGCAATTTGACATCCGTGCAGGGAGTAATAGTTTTCAAGATAAGAGACACATTATTAGCATTGGGGAACGGGGGACAACACTGAAATTGGCAACGCGGGCTGTATCGCGCGTTGCTCGTAGTATTAAACAAGAGTATAAAGCCCAGCACCTCGCTCAACGGGCTGGTCCCATGCCAAAAGGGACTTGTGCTAAAGGTGGGTATGTACGTTAGGATATCGTTAAAAAATATTGCCGTGAAAAAAGAAGCAAGAAATAACTCGGCGCGTGCATGATATTATAATTCTTCGTGACCCGTAATCATGGGGGTGGCCTTCTCGGCACCCGGTAGGAAGACGCTGGCTTCCCTAAAGATGTGATCGAACCTAGCTCCGAAGAACCAAGCGGTACCAAGCTAGATGGTTGTTAGTTGAGTATGGCCTTGGGAGCCAGAGGGTTGCGTACCATGATACCCGAAATACAAACCAAGGCTGCGATGACAACACCGAAGAGAACAACGGCCTCGCCAGCATCCATGGTGGGCTCCTTGTTTTCTGCTTGGTTTTGAGCAAGAGTGAGCTTCTTGGGATCTTGCTTGGGGAACAGGGTCTCGATAAATTGCTCTATCTGTGATTTGTTAGCGATGGTCAGAGAAGCAGCGGGAATAAAAAAGACATACCTTTGCACATTGAGCACTGATGGCAAGGAAGTTGGGGTCGCGAGGGTCGTTCTTCTTGGCGATCTTGCGGGCATATCGCTTGAAGACCTCACACACGGTGAAGAGGTTCTGTGTGCATTCGAACATGATCTTGCAGGCATCGCCCTTTGTGATCTTGATGTTCTTCTTGAGGACATCAGGGTTGCGGAAACAAAGTTCCAGTGTTGCAATGGCCATGCCTTCAGGAATGGCAACAAAGTTAAAAACACTCTGGTCCTTGATGCCCGCCATGTAGAACAGGCACTCCTCGCAGTGCTTTAGTGCGTCGAGAACCATATGGGACACACACTCGATAGCCTTAGTTTCATAGCGAGGGTCGAAAAGGTCTTCCCAATTGTCCACGTGCTGGCTCCAGATCTCCTTGGGGTACCACCTTCGACCGTCTTGCCAGTCCTCGCGGAGATCTCGGATGATGTTCGTCTTCTGGAGGAACTGGGACATCGACTCGGTAAGAGAAGGGCGCTCGGAAAGCTTGGGGTTGGCAAGCTCTGATTCGACGAAGAGGCGTGTTAGACCCTCACCGACGAGACCCGCAACGTAGTGACAGTACAATTCGTACTCTTCAATAGTTTGAACACCGTTCTTGATCATCTCCTCGTTCTCGGCGTAGTCAGCCATGCCGTTACCCATCTTTTCAGTCATCTCCTTGATGATGTTGTGGTAGGGGGACTTGATCTTCTTGAGTTCTGTGATGACGACATCGAAGTGCTCTAGCAGCTCCTTGTCCTTCTCTTGACTCTCATGGAATTGCCAACCATCCTCTTCCATAGTGTTATGAAAGTTTCGAAGAAGGGGAATCTTCTTCTCTAGGGGCAGGGTCATGTCATCCTCAATGGTGTCTAGGCCACGGAGGCAGAGATAGAAGAGAGTGATGGGGACGAGGAGTTCGTGGTTCAACTCTTGAATGACAGTCGCAAAACTGCGGCTTGTCAAGTTGAGGTAACGGAAGCATTCCTGCAGCTCTGGTGACTCGGTGCTGGGGTCTCGCTCATGGACGGGATCATGCCAGACCTTCCTAGAGTGCCATTAGACATGTTCTTTAAGGATGCGCCAGAGAAGTATATTCTTACCATTGAATAATGGCCCGAAGCTGGTAGGGGTGTAGAAGGTAGTAAAGGTAACCCATCTTGGCGACGTAGAAGTTAGGGAAAAGGGGGGTAAGGAGAGGTAAAAGTTGAGCGCGTGAGAGGATGAAGCAACAGTGCACGTCTTGTTACAGCCGTACAGAGTCAAATGAACGGGAGGGAGAAAAGGTTATATACCAATTCAGTTACGAGGAAGTCCCGGAAACGTCTTGTGGTATTTTTGTTACCACACGATGCTTGGAGAAGGAAGAAAGAAGACAGATAAATGCAAAGCAAAATAGGACTGGATGACCTCCGCTCCGGATAAATCCCACAAAATATGCAAGAGCTCAATTTCTCTCTCGCCTTGGAGGTGGATGCAGCTGTTCCTTGTACAACGATGTGAGAAGCTGCATAAGCGCCCCGCTAAGCGCATTAATCATCGTATTCGGTTTCCCTACCACAGTTCAGTATCAAATTGACATTGAACTCAATCTCGTGTCAGATTTGAGTATGCAACAACTGAGAACCATCTGACATCTTGGCCGGATCTCGCATCTTGTTAACAACCGGAATGCCGGTGGTGATGTCGCTTTGAAGAGCAGTTTAACTGCCGGCCCGGACACGGTAGTGTCGTCAAACAAAGCAAGGAGAAACATTCAAGCGAACTGGTCTTACCCTGGTTAGGCAGACCCTTGAAAATCGAAACAAACATGTTGAGGATGAGCATCACGTCCGTCATGTATCTGTTGTTTTGATGCGGTTACAACCCACAGAACAGAACAAGATCTCCATGCCCCAGTTTGCCGAACAGCTTTCAGTACCGAATGGGTACAATGAACCAATAGATGAACAACTATAGATAGTTGTCTGACCTTGACCGCCTTGGAGCAACCATTCAATTTGTTCGAACAAGAGCTTCTGAGGTGATTGACAACGGACCCCTATGCATGTAGACGATCCGGAGGCCCTGACCGCCCTGCCGGACTCAACCCAAGCAAACTCTACGCCTGTGCACCAGCTTGACTAGACTACCGAGTACGGTTCGATTGGCTTGGATGGTTTGGACATGGCATTTGCCAATCTCGATTCTGGGATAGGTTGCAGTCACTACGGGAAATTGCGCTGCAATGCTAGTCATCTGCCAACCGGTCAAGAGACAGGGGACACGAACCCACTGAAAGAGCACTTATGTTCTGAAGAGTCTGTTATTACTATTCAAGTCTCAGTAAGAAATGAAGAGTCTTTGGGATCAAAACAAACCTGTCATTGTATACTGGGTTTTCGAGTTGGCTAAGTAAGAATATATCACAGACGGCGCATGGGTTTATAGAAGACTGTACCAAGGTACCTATTAGGTAAGTAACATGTTGCAGTTGTATATACCATTCACGTTCTGTGACTTGACTATCTTTGTTCCATCGGCTGAAAAACGGATATCAAACTTTTTATATAAAATCGAAATCTTGCCGTAATTATCGTACTGACTTGACGAAAATTGTGTCCATAGATAAGCGCTTGGCTGATATGTCTGTAGTTCAGACTTGAGCTTATGCCTTTCGCTGATGAGAAAAGGTAGATTACTACTGTCACCCTAGATTAGTCACAGATACTAAAAGTTCGCAGAATACCGAAAACTTGGAAATAAACTGAATTATTCTACTGAGTCCATGAAATGGTTGACGTGGTAAAAGAGGCGCTGCTTCTTCTGTCCAGACACTGCCCCACCATTACGTAGACGCTAATACGTACCTGTCTTCAAGACCTAAAGACCCCTCCTTCTCCAAGGCTGGTCTTGGCTGGGCTGCCATTGCGCTGGGCATGAAGCCTGAAGGTGAAGGAAGCCCAGGGAAGAGAGAAAGTTTCTTAGCAAGTTTATACCAGGAAATTTCCGCCAAGCCAAGACTGGGCGGGCAGGCGGTCATTTTAGGCCAAACCGACGCCATCATCATCTAACATTTCCATTTCAATCTTTTTTCCTACTTGCTACAGTGACTGGGTTTCCTATTTTCTCTCTATACCATATCTACTTAGATACCCACCTCCTGTCTAAAATATCTATATAGATATTTACTTTATACCAAAAACACACACCTTTGAGCCTGGGAAATACCATCCATCATGGTTGTCGATACCGCCTATTACGACACCTTGGGCGTTCAGCCAACAGCCACCGAGCTGGAGATCAAGAAGGCTTATCGCAAGATGGCTATTGTCCATCACCCAGGTTCGCCTACCTCAACATCAACCGATTCATACATTTCTTGCGAGACTAACCATGCGGTACCTAACAGATAAGAACCCCAATGATCCTACCGCACACGAAAAGTTCCAGGCCATCGGTGAGGCCTATCAGGTCCTATCCGATTCCGACCTACGAGCAGCATACGACAAGTTTGGAAAGGATTCTGCTAGACCACAGGAAGGCTTCGCCGACCCCGCCGAGTTCTTCAGCTCCATTTTCGGAGGCGAGGCCTTTGTCGACTGGATTGGTGAGATTAGCCTTATGAAGGACCTTACAGCGACCATGGATATCACAATGCAAGAAGAGGAGGCCGCCGCCGCTGAAGCCGCTGCCGCTGAGGCTGCTGGAGAGGAATTCCCCGGAACCGAAGAAGCCAAGAAGGAGAGCATGAAGGACCAGGAGAAGAAAGTCGAAGAGAAGACCGCGGCTGACGCAGAGCAACATGCTGGCGCACCTCCTCCTGCTTACACTGCTGCTTCCGTGAGTGACGATAAGGAAACCAAGCCTGCTTCGCCTGCTGCTGCTCCCGCCGCCGCCGCCGCCGCCGCCGCCGCCCCTCCTCCTGCCGCTGGCCTTTCCACCGAGGCTCCTCAACGATCCGATGCCACATCTCCCGCTCCCTCGTCGAGCTCCCGTAACCGAACCCAGATTCCCCTCCGACCCGCATTGATGGACAAGTCCCACTCGGACCTCCTCGAGGCCGAGGCCAAGGGCGAACTCACAGAAGAGGAGCTCAAGAATAAGGAGAAGAAGAAGGGTGGTCTAACCAAGGAGCAGCGGGAACAGCTCGCAGCTTATGAGAAGGAGCGCGCCAAGATTCGACAGGATCGTGTCGATACCCTCGCCCGAAAGCTCCTCGACCGTCTCAGCGTGTGGACAGAGACCGACAAGGGCTCCGATGTGACCAAGGCATTCCAGGAGAAGATGCGCCTCGAGGTTGAGAACTTGAAGATGGAGTCTTTCGGTATTGATATTCTGCATGCTATCGGTCAAACTTACGTCTCCAAGGCTTCAGGTCTCCTCCGCAGCCAAAAGTTCTTCGGTATCGGCGGTTTCTTCAGCAGACTTCGCGACAAGGGCACGCTCGTCAAGGAGACATGGAACACCATTAGCAGCGCGATCGACGCCCAGCAGACTATGGAGGATATGGCCAAGATGGAGGAGAAGGGTGGTGAGGACTGGACCGACGAGAAGCGCGCCGAGTACGAGAGACGTGTGACTGGCAAGATTCTTACTGCGGCGTGGAGGGGTAGCAAGTTTGAGATTCAGAGTGTCCTGCGCGAGGTTTGCGACAGCATTCTGAACGACAAGAAGGTCCATCTCAACAAGCGATTAGAGCGCGCACAAGCTCTGGTTCTTATCGGTGACGTTTTCATCAGGGTATGTTTAAGAATCCTTGTATTTTGTTCGAATATGTCTGACTAACAATTCCTAGGCTGAGCGATCTCCTGAGGAAGAGGGAGACTATCTCGTCTTTGAGCAACTTGTCGCCGAGGCCGCCATCAAGAAGGACAAAGAAGAGGATCACAAGAAGAAGGACCGCAAGTCCTTCCACCTCCACAGGGACAAGGACAAGGAGCCTGCCACCGCCTCGACGCCTTGATTTGCAGCACGCGAGGAAGAAAAAAGAAGATTCGATCTATGAGTGAGGATCAGACAGAGTAGGGGAACAGGATACCTGTATGGACGGATTATATAGAGTAGGACGACTGGCATTGGTTTAGACACAAATTTTCATGACGCTATTCCCCCTTGTTTAATATGATCTTACAGCCATTTTCTGGGGAAGCCCACGCGTGGGTATAATATAAGTCTCCTATTATCGACAGACAAGAAATGCAGTATCAGTCTAGGTAGGCAATATAGCTTTCGGATGCTTATAACAGCGTGGATGATATATAAGTTAAAGCGAGTTGTGATCAACTCTACATGCAAGTCAATCCAATCTGGGGTGTGGTGAGAGTTTGAGGTTGAGTTGAAGATTGGAGTTCGTCTCCTAAAAAGTTCATGTCCATTTCCTATTTGACAACTACTTGATTCTTCTAATTCCTTCTTTTCCCAGTATGAGGGTACCCTATCGCAAGGAATCCAAACAAGGCAATTCCAGTTCAAGGCTCTCTCATTCTCTGCAATTTCCTTCCAATGATTCTATCTCAGACCCGCCTGCTGTGGCGTGTAAAACTTCCTTTGGGGTATCTGTTATACATAGTATGTATTCAAAAACAAAACAATACGAGAAAAAAAGCACAAATCTCTGCAACAAATGAAAATTTCAAAAAAGTGTCCAGGTTCTTTAAAAAGGGCGTATGTCTGCAATGTTGTCCAGTGTTGATTGTGATTTTGTTCCGGGGGCTTCTCGCGGGAGAAGACGGGTGGTGATTCAAGATCGTTTGAGAGGTGGAATTGATAGCTGCATGATGGGTCATGAAGTCGCTGGCAAGCAAAACGCGGATGAAAGAAACAAAAGAAACACAAAAACGATTGCTTGCTTGCCCAACGCCTTGTATGCCTGCATATTTTTATTCCATTGACTTCGTTGATCTTCAAATTGGTGGTCTTTGTCGTAGTGCCCTGAGGCTTGGCTTGTGTGTAAATAATCGAACGCAATGAGAAAAGATTCTGTGCTGTGTGCGCATTGCTTGCTATGATGGGTATCGTGTGCGTGTGTCAAAGTGATGTTCAACGACGTTAACTGCTGTCTGGCTGCAACTCAATGCCACTATCACGGTCCTGTGAGCTCTTTTCCCAAGGCAGAGGGGGTTCATCCACCGGACTGCCGGGATCAGTTCCAAAATCATCAATCTCGGACAGATCATCGTCTTCGTCGTCATTAAGAGGAGGCAATATCTGGCCAACTAACTCGACATCTGTGACGCGGACCTTGTATTCCAAAGCCTTCTGGCCCTCTTTGATGAGAACCTCGGTCCAGTTGAGACATCGCTTGATGCTCTGGTTGATCTTTTGGCTATCAACGAGAATATCGCGGTGCTTGGATAGGTCAAGCTGTAGTCGGTCCTCATCGCGTTTCCGACGCGCCATGGCCTTTTCCATGGCCTTCTCGTCATTCGGATCGAGAGGAGCTGAGATGGAATCGGTTGACATGTCAGATTCATCAAGCGAGTCTTCGTCCTCAGAAGGGGGCTCCGAGTTCTCCTCTTCGCTGAGATCGGAGAGACTGATAGGGACATCCGTCAATGCTGCAGAGGTCACTCGGCTAGAGGCAGCCGAAGCAACGGCAGACAACCGACCTGACCTCGATAGTCGCCGGAATCTGCGAATCTCAGCCTGCTGCTTTCGCATTTGTCTTTCCAGAGTGCGATTTATAGCTTCGAGAGAGGCATTTGTGATTTGCAAATCCTGCACCTTTCGTTCCCTTCGAGCATTAGCCACCAGATCGTTCACGGGCTCACCATGGCTAGACTTGGTAGGGCTCTGAAGGTCAGGCTGGGATTCATTGTCCTGGGTATCCTTTTCTTCATTCTCTTCTTCTTCGTCGCTAATGTCCTCGGCCATCTGAAGAATCGATGCCATTGTCAAAGCCGGCTGTATCGTGCCAGGGCTACTAGGGGGTGAAAGTTCATGCTGCCTCCGAGCTGGTGACATGGGCAGCCTGGGCGAATTAGCATGATCAAAATTCGGCACGCTGCCGGCTCTCGCATGACCTCTTTGCTTTTTGGGAGGCGACTCAATGCTGACCCGTCTTTTGGCAGTGATGGACGCCGCAGGAGCTAATGGCGGTGGAGAAGCTATCTGAAGCGGTGACACTACTTGCGGTCTGCCGCTAAGTCCAGGCGCACCCGCATTCTTGAGGATGGAAGGATTTGGCTGAGGGTTCTTGGTAGGAGAGTGTGGCCTCGAAGGTTGCGAGTTATTTGAGTTATTTGTTGAACTGCTGGTGCTTGGACGCTTGGACTGCAGCCTCGAGCTGGAGGCATTGGCTGAAGTAGGTTTTAGATCAAGGTCAACGCCATTAGCATAAAAGAACTTTGAAGCTAAAGGCTCGGGTGCGGCGTTTGATGCTGAAGTATATGGCGCGGCAGAAGGGCTAGTGGCTTTCTTGAATTCCGAGGTTGCTTTACTGGCATGAAAGAAGTTGTTCGATTTTTGAGAGCTTATTGAAGGGCGGCCGGACGGCTGTGATGAAGTTGGAGCGTCGCTAGCACGAAAGAATTTGGCATCTGGATCTGCGGGAGATTCAGCTCGCGATAACCTCCCTATCGAGGTCAGAGAGTTTCGCGGGTTCCAACTCTCTTGGTCCAGATTCGGTGTTCCACTGGGAGTAGTGGTGTTGCTATTGTTACGGCTTTGTCGACTGCCAGATCGGGGAGTGATGGCAGTTTCATCTCGATGCGACGCAACAGCGGATAGTCCCTGGGTCGATCTTCGAACTAAAGGAGGTGCACCCAATGCAGGGCCTTTTGGTGTCGAGGCAATCTTGGGCGTAAGGGGCGTTCGTCCGACCGTCTTTGCAGCAGAGGCGCTGAGTTGCGGGGGACGATGTCTCGATTCGCTGGGGGCCATTTTGGTGGTAGGAGGTGCGGAACTCGACGAGGTAGAACGGGTCGAGGTAATTGTTGCGGTTACTGAAAGAACATGTTGTTGATTCGGGTTGTGGAAGCCAAGGGATGGCGACGTGCGTCTGTTGCCAGCCGAGGAGAATCGGGGACGAGCCTGAGCTTGAGCCTGGGCCTGAACCTGGGTCTTTCCAGTAGCCTGGGATCTAGTCTTGGGAAGAGGTTTAGACGAGGTGACTAGTTTATCGTTTGCCGAAGGGGTCAGGGGACGTCGAGTGCGAGGCTGAGAGACGGATAGACCTGGAGATGTAGGACGAGAGGATGACGAGTTGATGGTGTTTAGAGTGCGCATCCTGTCCGTCCACGAGTTGGGTACAAGTCGGAAACGAGCCTCGACTTTCTGTCTGGGCGGGCTGGCTCAGGCTGAGATGACTAGTAGCGGGACGGAGCGGTGAGCTCTCATTGGCCAAGGGGCGAGGCGGTAACAAAACAGGTTAAGGGGACCTCCAGTAAATTCTGAGCAGTGGCCTGGAGCGCCTATATTACAGTGCTGTTGATCACTAGAGCGCTAGTGGTCTCTGGGTAATTAGAGTTCCAGTCTTCAGGCTGGGCCAATGTCAAGGCGACCACGTCAGAAAAAAGTAAACAAACAGCTCGAGAATCAGAGACAGGACAAGACACGAGGGCAGTGGGGGTGAGTCGATTCTTGGATGAACAAAGTCTGGTGGTTCTTTTTTGTCTGAGGAGTATAGAAAGCGGGGGGGGGGACGTTTTCTTTTGTGTCTTGCTTGTGCGTGCTGCAGGTAAGAGGAGACGGCAGTTCACAAGCAGCGTATAGAAATAAAGACGTTGTTCACCGCTAATAATGAGCCGCGGTAGAAACAGAGATTGTCACGGAGTGGATAGATAGATAACTGGAAGAGTTGTAGATGACAAGTACAGGTAGAAGGATGGAAAATAGGAAAGGGAGACGAGAGTCACAAATACGACCAAAGCACGGAGATGCTAGGGATATTGCTCCATAAGATGCCTTGACGAGAGACTAGCGGGATGAACGGATTGTATATTCAGTCATGGGCATGGTTAGGATAAGACCATCCTTGCTCTGCCTTGTCCGTCCAGTCCGTCGAGTAATAAACTCGATCATGCTTTACCGACTTGTGAATATTGTTTATACTACAACAGTACCCCAAGTTACACCCACATGTCATGCTATTGAAACACGTCTCATATGTGCTTCAATTGGCGTCTTTAACTGGTTCTTATCATCACGAAACATGCCTGGCGGTCTGCAGACGCCGTGATGGGTTAGCCGAATGTTTGACTTGACTACTGTATATCAATCTGAACATAATTGATGAATGATCTGGTATAATATTTATCCAATTCCCCTTTCTGAAGCCTCAATGAACCTTCATTATCCACTCTTATTACATTCTCATGCCAACCGAGAGAACATTGATCATGAGGCGACCCCTGCTCGTCAGGTCTTCATCTCGTCCCCCGAGTGCCCTGGTCCTTGCCAAATAGTTATGCCACTGTCGATCGCTTGTGGCATGACTGTTTTGAGAGGCAACCTACCATTTTATTGATAGTAACATTAGTCTCATGCCCGAATGAAATATTGTAGAGAATAAGGCGTTTGACTTTTGCGGGTGAGGCGGTAGGAATTCAAAGTATATATGCACAATGTTC
Source organism: Fusarium venenatum (assembly GCF_020744135.1). Taxonomy (NCBI): domain Eukaryota; kingdom Fungi; phylum Ascomycota; class Sordariomycetes; order Hypocreales; family Nectriaceae; genus Fusarium; species Fusarium venenatum. The sequence goes on from NW_027072131.1 coordinate 6,780,565, forward strand.
TGGAATTATTCTAGCTTTCCCCATTTCATCTGATACTGCGGATACCCGATTATTATTCACATGGATACCACATTTCGGCTGTCTTTTTTTAGACCCGGGAGGCGTTACAGATATTCGAGATCCCGAACACGGCGAAGTTATGCAAATCCTCCTTTGTTGGTATCTCATAGCTTTTGTCTACTAACCTACAGCTCTGAATATCAGACAAGGCTAGCTCGAGAGAGGTTGTCATTCATATTCTTGGCTCGAAATAGGTCGCTATTCCCAGCAGTTCGTACCTGAGGGGCACTGTCAGGGACCCTAGAATTCAAGCTTCTCAACCAATCAACGTGAATCTATACCAAGACTCCAACTTTGTTTCGGGCTTTTTCAGCTCCAGCTTTGGAATCAAAGTCTGGTCCAGGCCCCCACTATTCAAATCCATACCCTTTCTTTTTCCTTTGTCCGCTGACATCAACAACCTCCGAGGCGCATCGCAAAGTGGCTCGATGATTCTGCAATAACCATTCCACAACCCACTCCTCTTCGTCAATCGACCCCAAACTCTACAAGTCACCTGGGGCAAAGCAAACAAACTCATCTCGTCTCGTCTTGTTTCTGTTTCCCAGGAGGGAGTTTCCATCATGGGTTACATCGGTATCTCACTCATCGTCGTCTCTGTCGTTTGGGTTCTAGTCCGCCCGCCGTCATGGATACCAGAACCGCTGCAAGTCCTCTTGCGCTGGAGAGGAGGAAGCCATCCTGCTATTGCAGCCAAGGACAAGGCTGAAGCTGAGCATGATTCCGATCCTGGGCCCAGTATCATGGTATCGGATCACGAGGTGGAACCGGGCCCTCGACTCCGGGCTCGTCCGGCCGATAACCGTACCACTCAAGACGACAACCAAGGAAAGGCTACCACTACAGCGACCGGTACCTCTTCTTCTCTGAAGACCACAAAAAGCAATGTCTTGTCTATGTCACCACCTCCCCTGCCAAAGGTTGCGCCTCCACCCCCGACCATCGCCGAGCCAGAAGAACAAACGACCCCCAAGGCTGTCGCATCGAACCCTCCATCCATCAACGTCCCCAGCTTCAGCCTCGATAATGCTCCTATTGCGCCGAGCTCCCACCCCGCGTCCCGACGAAACCCCACAGCTCCGGGCCCCGCACCCTCACTCGGTCTTCCTACTGCGCGCCAGCCTTCTATGATGCCTCCGCCTCCTCCCCCGAGACGTCTTCCTCCTCCGACGTCCACTGCGAACCCACCGGTTGGTCGCATGCCCACGCTTTCCCAGTTCCCTGCTGCGAACTCGCCGCAACGAGCTCGTGGTCCCGTGCCGAATCGAGGTCCTCCATCATCAGGAGGCCTTGCGCCGCCGCCGACACACTCCGCTAAGCCCAACAAACCAAGCCGCAAGGTCCTTCTCACACCTGGCCATTCTCCTCTCGACTGGGCTCGCATATCTGGACCAAATTCTGACCTTCGAGGCGTCGAACCCTCAACACCATACCTGCGCGTTACTCCATCCATGTTGAAGCGCATGACAGGTCGCAAAGGTAAGGATGCTTGGATGGCGCTCAACGGCAAGGTGTACAACGTCACTCCCTATGCGGACTTTCATCCTGGCGGTATTCCTGAACTGATGCGTGGTGCTGGGCGTGACGCTACGAAGCTGTATGGTGAGGTGCATCCTTGGGTGAATTACGAGACTATGCTATCCGCTTGTTTGGTGGGCCTCCTCGTTGAAGAATCCGAAGGTACAGAGAACCAGATGGACCAGATGGACTAGACAAAAGGTGTTGCGAACCGAACTTAGACAGATGCTAGAACCACTCGATCATTTACGATACAGTGAACGAAACCTGATGTATTGGAACACAATGCTTGCGCCATAGAGCCCGCTGAGACAGATAGATATATGTACACTAGCTAGAAAGATACCCCATAGAGTCCGGTCTCTACCGTCTCTTGCCAAACCGAAACTTGAGCTCATCGTCACTGTCATCACTCTCGGCGATTTCCACAGTCTTTCTCGTTGGTCGCGCCCGTTTTGGAGGCTGTTGTCCAGCAGCAGGTTCTGCTGCAGATCGTTTGCTTCCCTGGCTGTTAGCAGTAGTCTGGGATGCTTGACTCTTTGTTTTGGCCTGGGACTGTGACTGCGACACTGCGGCTTGCGCTCCGCGTGTTCGTGTTGCTGGCGCTGATGATCGCTGTGTGATTCCACTGTCCTCTTCGTCACTGCTGTCAGATAGAATGGTGGGGACTGTTCGTTTCTGAGAGCGCGTTGGGGCAGAAACAGGAGTTGGTGACGGGGCTGAGGGCTGTGTCTCTCTGTTTGGGTTGCTTTTCCTGCGATCTGTTGACTCGTCCTCAAGCCAGTAATCGTCACCAACGCCATACTCCTTCGTTTTGACTTCTATCAGGGGCACAATGGTCCTCGCTGGTTGTCGTCCTGCTACCTCGCCTCTCGGTCTGAATTTTTTGAAGTTCTTCATCCCGTTCCATTTAGGGTTCCATCTTCCATCACGGATATCTTGTTCTCTAGTGCGGCCTTGGGCGGGCTGTCGCACCTCCATCTCTTCCACAATGTTGAGTCTGCGAATCTCTGCAAGGTCAACGTCGTCGGGAAGATTCGCCAGGTCCTCTTTCTCTGCTCGAGCACGGGCTTCTTCCTTTTCTTTGTTTTGAGCAGCTATTGCCAGAATATCGAACTCTTTCTTGATTTTCTTCTTTGGTGTCGGGACTGTCTCTTCTTTCTGTACCTCCATTTGCTCGGCTGGCTCGTCCATGTCTTCGCCTCTTTCTATCCGTTGACGCTTGAACTTCTCTGCCGCTGTTGTCATACCATCCATGAGATCATCTTCAGGTATTGGTGAGGCTTTTCTCTTCCTTTGCGATGAACGAGTGTTGCTAGATGGCTGAGGCTCAGGAGGGACATCCACTTCTTGAGAAACAAACAATCCTTCTTCTTCTTCTTCTTCTTCTTCTTCTGGTTGTACTTGTGTAGTGGGTCGGGTCCTGGGCCGAGCCTCAGGCACTGGAGCCGGTGCTGGGGCTGGGGCTGGAGGGATACTGTCCATATCAATATCACTCTCATCGTCGAACCCTGCGAACCGTCTTTTGACGGTTTTCCTCGTTCGTCCTCGACGAGGCGCGGCTTGTGTCTCTTCAGCTGGCTGTAAGGGTTGAGCTTGCGTGTTGAGATTCTGTGAACCGCCCGATACTTCGGCCTCTTGTTGAGTGTGGTTCGGTTCTTGAGTGTTGTGTGAAGACTCGACTTCAAGAGGTCGTCGAAGAATACTCGCGTCCTTGATGAGAATTGCCTCCAGAAATTCACTCTGCTCAATGGGACGATGATCCAATCTTAAAGACACAGTCTGAAAGAACTTAACATACCAGTCGGTGGTAGCTCCTTTCGAGGGTATAAAGCGTACGACCACGACGCCTTTGCCCTCGCTGCCGTCATCAAAAGCGCCGAGGCCTTTCTCTCCAGCGACACCCTTGACATATTGCACAAATTCGTCCACTTCGGTTTCCATCGGTACGACTTTACGTATCAACGCCTTGCCGCCGCCACTCGTAACGGGTGCTAGCAGGTTATTGTACTGGACCTGGTCGTAGAAGATGAAAGTGTACCCCTCGAAAATATCTCTCCGTCCCGTGTCTGGGGCATACGTAGAGTTGGGGTGCTGTACAGGCTCACCACCTCTGGGAGGTAAGTGCTGCAGGGCATCGGGCCAGTTTTGGATCAAGTCTTGTTCCAGTGGGCTTAGCTCTGTAGGCTCCGCACCTTCTGGTAAAGTCCCTGCTTCAACGACAGCGTCGAGGAAAGTCTCTGTGACGATATGCTTGCCATTTATCAGGGCTTGCAATCCCTTGGCAGTATTTCGCTTCTTTGAAACAACATGTGTAGTGGTGTTGACATATTCGTGCACGATCTTGATATCGAGCTGTTCAAATCTCTCTCTAAGGGTCGCTAAAGGGTCCGTCTGAAGTTCCTTGCTAGTAAACGAAAATGCGAAGACGATTGGTTCCCACGAGATGCTGCATATAGATTGTGAGCGAGAGTAACACGAGATGGGATGAAACGGGTTACCAAAATTTGTTTGGGCATTTTCCCATAGTAAACTCAGCCTTGTCTCCCTCGACCACCTTTTGTGTACCCTTTATTTTTTCTCCATTTACAACGGTGCCGATTTTGGTCGCGAGGTCTTCTATCGTGAGGGTAGAGCGACTCGAGGGATTGTGCGACTGGCCTGGTTCGACGGGGCTGACTGTGATGGTCAAGTGCTTGCGCGAGATGGTGTTGTGTGATATAGCCAATTGGCCAGCTATTTTACAGGTAAGCTTGCGATAGTATTCTGCAGAGATGGCTACTTACGTTCTGCTGCGGTTCGGCCGAATAAATATGTTTTCCCTGGTCGCAACCATAGCTTTCGGCCTAGGGATGATTAGACTGGGTGAATACGTTGAGCTTGAAAGGACCTGTTTCTTGCCTTCAAAGGCCTCAAAGTTTTCCAGGATCCACATCTCCGGGCATCCAAGTGCGACACGACGTCGCTCACGTTTCCATACAAGATATTTGACAAGTAGAATTATGACGTGAGGTTAAGATCGCGAATCTTGCGGGGCGAGGAGCGCGTTCCAGGCATTCGCGACGCCAGATCACGTGTCTACCCTGTTCTCTTTCATCTGTTCACCTAGGCAGGTGAACGAACAAAGAATAATGTTAGATGAAGTTTCTCTGTTCTCATATTGAGCGGCCATGATGAACATTTTATATGTATATTGTATGAGAACAAAGTTTCTTCTTAACCTTCCCTATTGTAACTTTTATCTGCAGAGTGAGGGGAAAAGTCAGCATCAATTAAAATCTGGGAATCATCAAAATCACCAAATTCTAAGAAATTTACAACCCAATTTCCCGTCCCAGCATGATTAAAAAGGAAGCATATCGACGAAAATATTATGAATCATGTACTGATATTATCACCACAATGCAGATATCTTCAACACATCACTTGCTCCTGACCCATTGAGTTTCGCATCCCGAGCATCTCTGATGACGACAATCTACACAGGCGACATACAGGTCACAAATCCAATATTGAGAACAACTGCACTGATCCCCATAGTTAGTAACTGGTTTCTGTAACAGTACATCAGGACAATGACCAACACATTTCCAATATTACACGGTTGTCTTAGGGGCCATGTTTGGCTGTGTTGAGTACTAGATAAATGATTGGTGGTGTGTATATGGAGGTCAAGTATTAGACGTTTCTTTATGGAGGGGCTTTGGGTGATGGTAGAACTTGTAAGGTATGCTCGGACACATTCAGAGCACTATACATGGGCCCAAAGACCGCAATTTATTCCGATGCGGCTCTGCGAACTACTTGTCCCTAGAAGCGCAAGAAGCATGTAAGGGACGCGACGTCAACATAAGTTGGATAATCTTACATATGATACAGATGTATGAGTGTTCAGGCGATAGGATCGAAGCATGCCATCTGACATCAAATGGATCACACGCCCGCACACGCCTGGAGTTGAGTGGTGGAATTGGTGATTCGGTTGTGAGTGTGTGTGGGTTGCATTATATCCATCAGAGGAAATTCCGTACATTCGGGCAATGAATAGTAGACGTCAGCTGTTATGAATTTCACGATCAGATCATTTCTGAAGTCAGTATCAATACATTCCATCCTTGTCATCATACCTGACCCAACCAGGCTGAAGCGATGGCAATGGTACTTACTATAACAATACATATATAAGGATTGAACATGTAAATTATAGCGTCTGCCTATATAATTAACGCTAGATTTTAACCTTGAATTCGTATATACATTTGCATCTACATATATGAACGATGCGACAGCATGGTATGTCATCTAAACCTTACCAGGCTTGTAGCACTCGCCCAGCATCTTCTTCCGTCCAACCCTCCTACTCTTGATGCTGATGGCGCCGCTAGCCTGGGATCTGACTCGAGTGATCTCATCAGGATCGTGGTTTGTAGCGCGAGATATCTCAGCGATTTCACCAATTTTCCATCCCCGAAGGAAGAATAGGCACAGTCCTCCGGCGATATACATGAACCCAACAAATATCTGAGCTCCAATATATTTTCCTGTTCCTGCCACGATTTGCAGTGCGATTGGAGTACTGAATGTGCAAGGCAAGGCGATAACAAGCCACGTCAAGTTGAGTGCGGCAGGGACGTCGGCAAGACCGACAACTTCGGCTGTGACCGGTCCAACAGTCGCCCAGTACGTTCCGGCCATGGCACCTCCGACGATAGTGAAGAATAGCAAGAGTCCGTATGACTTTGCGTTGATCCAAATAGCAAAGACGAGAATTGCAGCCATCCAGGTAGTTGCGCAGGCCATATTGATACGCCCTGTCCGATCACTGAAGTATCCGATAAAAGGTCGACCGACACCCTGCCCTAAGTTGAAGATGGCGCTAACCATGGCTGCTTGGGAAGCATCAAGGCCGATAAAGTTGGCGTAGTTGGCTAAACTGAAGATGAGAACGACGTACCCCAGCATGCTGAACCAACCGTAACCGAGGAGCAGGTGGAATTCGGGGCGCTTGAAGAGACTGAGGTCAAAGGGAGCCTGTCGAGAGCCAACGATCTTGTTACGGTCTTTAACGAGGATGGTGCAGATGATGTTAACGATGAAGACGATGATTCCAAGGATCCTATACGCCCATTGAAGACTGATATTTCGGATAATGGCCCCGGCCGCCAAGGAGTAAAGAAGACCACCAAGACCCGATCCAGCAGCTGAGATACCATTTGCGAGAGATCGACGAGTAGTGAACCATTGAGGAACAATACCAACGCTGGGAACAAAGAGAAGACCCATGCCAAGACCGAACAAAACACCTTGTGTGAGGAACAGCTGGTAAATCTTGGAGGCAAAGCTGGCGCATATGAGACTAGCAGTTTCGAGGATAATGCCGAAGAAGAGGGTTGGCTTTGTGCCAAAGTCCCTGACACACATTGTAGCAAGAGGGGATATCAGCATGGCACATGCGATACTTAGGGATCCCACAAAGGCATAGTGGAGAGAGGTCGCGCCGGGGAATGTGTCGTTTTGGATGTAATAGGCGAGAAAGACTCCGTAAGACGAATTGAGGCCCCAGGTATGAGCATTGATGATAGCGACGCAAGCTGTACATACCCATCCATATCCTCCATTCGGTGGTGGAGGTGGGACATCGTTCTGTGGGGGAAACATGTCTCCTCCATTGTTATCCTTCTCCGAGGTTGAGACTTGTTGATTCTGCTGCTGGACTTGAGTGATGACGCCTTCTTCAGTCGTGGTAGTATCTTGACTCCTCCTCATCTGACCCATCTCGTTCTCTGGAGGTTGGCTCGTCTTTTTCTCTTCTGAATCTGCCATTTTTGATGATTAATCGGTCAGAAAAAGAATGGAGGAGTCATGGGGAAAGGAAAAGTGCCAGAGTCCCTTTTTATTTTACCCCAGCTCGACTTAGAGGACCCGGAAATGGCGTCCGGGGATAGAACGGGCCCAGTTTTGGTGCATCTAAGTTTCGGATGGCGGCGCATTTTCCACGCGGGGCTTAAGCCCATTTACCTAGGCTAAGTTGAGTATTATTAATGATCATGAATTCTTGTCTTATTACGGACGACTGGATGAGTGTCTTGCCAATAATCTAAAAAATCAACCGTTTTATGTCGTCTCCTTCTGGCTTCCTCTTTCGGTCTGTAGATGTCAGAGTCAGACTCTGTCTCAGATCTCGGTCTGGGGATAAAGCGGGGGAATGAATCAATAAATCTCGGCCGATTTGATCGGCTATGACCCGCTCCTGCTTCCGACCCTTTCGCGGGGTACAGAAGTCCAATGATCAACAACATCCTCCTCTTGGTTGTACTAGACCTAGCCTGGGCATAAGAGACGACATCAAGCTTCAATTAGTCTCCAATAAAGACTTACAAGGGTTGCTAGGGTACTGTAGTATATGTTCTGGGAATAAGAATGTCTAAAACAATGTTAACATACCCAATGCGACTGTTCAGACATGTTCTACTGTGAAAACGACAATGCCATTGTTGCAAGTCATGTTCAGTTATTGTTACAAGCGTTCGAACACAACTTCCATAGAGTATAAAACGTCTAATTTCTACCTTCAAATGGATTCCAATCCTCTTCATCATTCTCAGAGAGTTTGTACCATTCGACACTCAAGATCCACACAGTTTGTATCATTCAGCACTCCTGATTACCCAGACTTCCTGTATCTTGTTCACTAACCAAACCAACAACCCAGCACTTCGCCCAACATGTCGTACTCATTCCTCTCCGAGACAGGCGCTCTCGCCCTCGCCATCATTCTCATTATCCTCTCGACTATCCGCTGGTTCGGACTCCTTTTGCATCACCTTGGCCGTAAGGTATACCGCACTACTCGCCGTCGTGGTTTCTTCCCCAACATCTTCCTGGAAAACGTCGCTATCATTCTCCCCGTCGTCGACCACCAGAGCGAAAACTTCATGCCAACTGTCAGAAGCATCCTGAGGAATATCCCTGGACAACTCTATATCATGGTTGTCGGTAGAGAGGCCTACGACGAAGTCATGTCTCAGATGGAGATTCTCAGACAAGAGTTTCGATTCTCTCAAATCCACATCGGTGCGGTGCACGAAGCTAACAAACGTCGTCAGATTGCTCACGCTTTGAGTACTCTCGACTCTGAAAGTTCTAGGTTGACGGTAATCACTGAGCAGGGTACATACTGGCCTACCACACTCCTCATGTCCGCCAGTCGTCATTTTGATGACCCCGAAGTCGCTGCCATCACCGTCCCTAGGATGGCGCACATCCAACCTATAGGCGGTGTCCGGGCAAACATCAAAGCGCACCTCTTTTCCTTCCACTACGGTGTTCAGGCTGAGGACAACCGCGCTGTCAACAGTCTGGATGGCTCTGTCCTGTTTGGTGGCCCTACAACTCTGGTGCAAACTTACCACCTGAAAGAGGACAAGTTCAAGAATGAATTCGAAAAGGAGATGTGGTTCTTTGAACGATCTGACCCTCTCAGTGGCGACGAGCATTTTTACCTGAACCGTTATCTCCTGGAAGGCAACAAGAGGACTCTCTTCCTGGACAGCCCCGAGGTGACGGTTTCGGTGGAGATGAACTCTGTCTGTGAGTTTATTGGTGAGTTCCTTCGTACCATTCGGAACAACTGGAGAACTTGCTTCTCCATGGGTCCCCATTGCGCTTGATTGTATGTTCGCTGGAGATATCTTATCTTCCCAGCTGCTGCTCATATGACCTGGTGGTCAACCCTTTTCTTCCCTCTTGCTCTAATGATCGATATCCCGAGCATTATCCTCACCTTCAACTATAGTGTTCTCAACAAGGCAGCTCTGGTCGTATGTATCGTCGTTACTGTCTTGGTGGTTGGTACGCAAGCTATCTCGAACCTGTTGGTGGCTAGACGCATGCATGGCAACAAATCTAACGTCTTTGTCACGTTATTTTGTGTGCTGGTAAGTCTTCCTTTTCAGCATGTTCTCGAGATTCTCAAGATTGTAGCTATGTTGACCTTTTGGAAGACAGATGTTGAGTGCACATCGCAGCACGACGTCAATGTGCCAAAGAAAAGGAGTATTCCTTGGAACTGGGGTTAATGGGGTGATATGGAGTAGGATGACCTACACTGATACATACCGATAGGATGTCCAGGTGTATGTTCATGGTGGAGGTAAGTGGTGGCGTGGGAATTTCTTTTGTCAGATTTCCGCGAAATGCAGGATCGTGTCGAACAGAGAGGTAAGTGAAAGACTAAAATAGACAACATTGAATGCCGAACAATTTGTGTCTAGTGAAGTGTGCAGCTTCTGAATGTCCAACCTTTTGTGCCTAGTGTGGGTGACATCCGAGTTCTCTGGAAGAACCAGAATGAAGATGTCTTTACATATTATCTGATTAATCGGTGACAAGTTTTAACAGGAGTAAGTGAGCTAAACAAATCGAGTATGAAGTAGGTATGTCGCTCATTAGAAATTAGTTGTATACTCTCTCTCCTCTTCAGTGTTGTGAAGGCAAGTAGTAAGGACGTCTCATGTCTATACACACCATGCAGCTACAATCCTCACCGAGAGTGGAGCTCGGATATCACGGCAAGAAGGAAATGCTACCAAGATACATGAAGATCTCAGATTGAATGATACGGTTCCAAAGGGCCCCCTGGGGAAGTTTGCCCCGTGGGGATGTGATATGTTGATGGACATACTTGTGCTTGCGGATGCGAGGATCATGGTTGAATCTCAGATCAAGTGGCATGATTGCGGAACCGGTATAATAATCTCTTTTTGAGATCTGCCATGTTTACATCTCTGTTCAACTAGTGAGTCGCGAGGGTTTGTAGGTTGTAGGGTCGAGTATATCGGTGTGGTGCATAGTGCTTCGAGATATCACAACGTTATCAACTAAACTGGAAACTCATTCGCGTGTGATACACCAAATCATTGACTGAACCTGGCGTTTCACTTTGTAATAATAGACTATGCTGAAACCCTGGATAAGAATGTCGACGACTGAAGCATCAGTGTCGAGCGGGAGGACAGGAGCGGAGCCGCCTCCGCGCATCGGCAATGGGTATAATAGTGATACGAAGCCCGCCCTCAAACTTTGATGTTTACGAGTAGATTTTGCTTTTCCGAAGAAGAATGAAGAAAGAGGTTGTATACACACCCTATCCAGGCCTTTCAAGAGGATGGGATACGGTAGCATCAGCCATACTACTACCGGCCCAACCAACGAGCTGTATTCAGGAACACTGGAGAAAGAACTCTTGAACTACAAAACGCGCACCGGTTAAAGTTGCTCAGTGCCGGTCCATCCGGATACTGGATACTCTCATGTCGCTTAGACCAGAGCGTCTCTACGAACCGACAACGTGGGTTTTTGTTCAGGGGCCGAGGTTATGTTCAGTGAACAGATTGTTGTTCTCAACGCCGAAGTTCATGAGAGCCATGATAACTCAACAAACACCAGAGATGACTAACCGGAGAAAAGGAAGTTACCTAAAGGGGATGTGAAAACTCTTTTGTTTATTGTGCAACCGAGGATAATTCACGGTATGGTGTTGTTATACTCATCAGGGGCAATGGTTACAGTGGACAACCACCACAAAGTGTCTACAGTATGGACCACGGATATTGAAATCCGGTATGCAACTAGGATCAAGATGTGAACGGCATTTTTGCTGCCGGTTGAGCCTTCTCTGTTCCTTGCACAGATCTGATCCTTGCTGGAAAGAGCACAGTTAGCGCGGCTCTTTTGATCTTGGCTGGCCTAAGCTGCTCTGTGAGAGATTGAGAAAGGAAACAAATTTCATCGGTGGTCAAGCAAGTAAGACTCCTCTCCATGCTGTGCCTCTCTTTACTGCTTGCTTCGGGCTCAGATAAATTCTTCAGTTCAGCTGCATTGCTACTTCGGATCCGCAGATTTTATTCACTGCCAGCACAATTGACTCTGAGTGTGTCTCGGATAGAGTAAAAGTTGTGGTATTTCCGCCTGCGGAATTTGCAAGGTGGCGAGACTGGATGGTATGGATCCCCAACTCATACGATGATCAAGGATGAATAGTGGGCCTTGTCAGGTTGTGACGATGATGATGATGGGGGGCAAATTTCATTGCTTCTGCAATGCATGCATACATGAGTTGTATCTGTATGCAGATGGTTATGTCAAGTATATGTCTGAAGCTGATGAGGATAACAGAGACAGTCCAGTCTTGTTCAATGAGAAGCCTTCAACTGTAGAGACTTGGGGTATCGTCATTAGTGATGAACAAAAGTGAATTCAGTTCGTGTACCCGCTGAGCCCCTTGGAGCTAAAGCACGAGAACCACTAAAAAAATGTGGTAGATCCCTGCGCGTAATTGGATCAAATCCATTGCTTCTGGAAAGAGTCTTTTCTCACTGACAATGTTTTTGGAGCAAAGAAGGACAACTCGAGTCAGAATGATTTCCATAAAGTCATTGTCAGCATATTCTGATTCAGACTCGATCCTGTACAACTTATCGGTGGCTTCGTTTCTTCGCCTCTTGGCTAAAGAGCCGCTTTACCGCCAAGAAATACATGCCGAACAGCTATCAGTACCCCTGCTTAGCGGCCAGGAGGCTCAATTCAGAGGCTCAATCATTCATTCGACAGCAGTTTCTAACAGCCCGTCTTGTAGCCGACTGGCAACCGAGGATAAAGTCAGGTGGACTTGGGTATATCCCCCTTATTACACTAAACGGCCTTTTTTATTGTCCCCGTGTTCTTACTGTGCTGTTGTTTATTGTTAGGGGATTGCTTGGTCTTTACGGAGTAGGGCACTCCCTAATTTATTCCCGTCCTTCACCCACCTGAAAACTTCTCCAAGTCGTATGAGGAGAAACCCTACCTCTTGACAACACAATTTTTGGAGAAACAAGTCTTGGCTGGTGTCATTTCCTTCAAGGGCTTTTGAATTCCTCGTCACAGTGATTTCATGAAGACAGTAAAATACTCTTGGCTAGTATTGCTTTGAACCTATCTATTCAGTATTGCATAGAGATCAACCGTAAATCTTTTGACTGTACGGATACTTCGGCGTAATATGATATAAACTGGGTCTGTGACGATGATGATATGATGCTTCAAGGTTCCACATTTAGACCCAAGGTCCATGAATTTCGTCTCTATCTAAAGACTCTGATACAGAGACATTTCGGATAGAATCGGATTGTATGTGTTGCATTCTCCAGACCCCAGAATCTCATTCACCCCAGAAATCTTTAAATCCAAGTTTAAATTCTTCTCCAGGTTTCTTATTCTCTTTCTTATCTGAGTCTCTGTGAGATGTGAGATGCAAAGGTGGTGATGCTGTCATTGGGTGTGTCAACCTTCGGACATTTAATAAGCACACACCCTCCTTGCTAGAATTTCTCCAATTCTTCTGTGCCTCCTCATAGCCTCTTTTTTCCCTCCCTCTTTCGCTCTTGGCCAAGTTGGCATTTCGGCCGTAGCCGTCGGTGCATTACAAAGCACACACACTCTCTCTTCCACTACCGCTAACACCGCGTTCTGTTCCCTTAATCGACTGATTGACTGTACGCTTTACATCATGGCTTACAACTAATTTCTTTAGTTGCGACAAACCTCGTGCGTCCTCCAAGTTTCTTTTGCTCCAGAATATGGAACCTCTAATGTGATCAGCGATACGCTAGGCAGTAATTCCGCCTTTCTGTCTCTACGGTTGATCGCCCTGAGTCTTTGAGTGTTAAAGACTTTTGTTCTACTAGTTCTGCCTTAAATATCTCGTGGGGGTTGTCTCAATGAGATTGAGATTGAGATTAGAATCGTGAGATTTGGGCATGGTTACGGGTTCAGTGTTACGGAGAGATTTCTCCTTAGACGGTTCGTGCCAACTTGTATAACGGCCAGTCCTACTCTTGTTTGGTTAAGTTGTAATACTGGGCATTGATGGGTGAAAGATAAACAGTCCCTTGAGATAACTGGACAGCAACACATAGAAAGACATTGAATGTCCGCCCCAGCGTACTGGAGAGTGGTCCATCATCGTCAACCACTTAGACAGCCCTTCTTCATCCAGTGATCTGTGTAGTATACTTCTCTACCGACAATAATTCCCGAACTATCTTACTCTATCCTTAGTCAAACAGTCTACCCTCACACAAGCCACGTCCCCTTCTCCGCAAAACAAAGGATCACCCCAGCACAAGCGCATCTGAGATACTAGCTGTGCCAGGGATCAACCTGCATATGGTTGACTTGATTTGATATGTAATACACTCACGTTGACTCCTTGAAACGTCTGGAAGTCAATGGCCGATAGGACACGGCATCTTTGCCGCCTACCATCTTTGGCCGTGCGTGACAGTTGGGTCAGGTAGACCATCAGGACTGAACATACATACCGACAGTAGATCACCGTCTTAGAGTCCTTCCCCATGGAGATTTCCCCACATGCATTGGGACATGTCCCCGCGGGTTTGAGCCTTGTTCTCTCGTAAGGAGTGTTGGGGTTCAGACACTGCTTTGAGATGGTGCTTATGAGGTTGAAGGGGATTCTCTTGTTCTTTTGACGCACCAAGTAGGATGGGCCAAGTCTGTAACCATCTTTTCTTGGTTTCTCGTTGTTTGGGTCTACTTGCCTAATTCTTTAGTTGTCAGGAGAGAATGGAAGATACGGGCCGTTGTTCCTTTGACCTTTCATACCTATGACTACACCACAAAGAGATTGTTTCCCCAAAAGACCGATTGCCTCTGTTTTTCCTATTGACCTTTGAGTGATAGTTGTTATATCATTCTCGTGTTTATCCCCCAATTCAGGTGCATGTTGTATGCATTCAACTGCACCGTCACCCCAAAAATGCTACTTTACTAGGGTCCTTTTCCTCTCCCCACGCCCTCTCTTTTGTTTAGTGGACACTCCACTGTCACTCCACTCGAGTCTCCATATCACTCCACGGGACATGACAGTCTAGCCCAGGTCCCCCGTTCCCAACTCTTTTTCTCTTGCCCTGATGTACCTAATTAGATATTCTCATCAATTTTCTTGCCCTTGTCTCTTTCTTACTTTATAAATCTTGTCTTCTTCCCTCCATTGCCACTTGTTTATTCTCTTATTCTCTTTCTTCATACTCTTCAACTAAATTTGCTGTGCCGTCATTGTCGCTTATAGACTAGACTCTTTTACTGTTTGCATCACACCATCACCACTTATAGACATCTCGCGGCTTCACAAGCCCCCCAAACTCAATTCAAAATGGCACAAAACGATCAACTGCCCGAGTTTCAGCAATCTTACACAAATGATCTCCCTCACGATTCAGACAAGACTCTTGAGCGTCAGACAACAGCTGCTCACCAAGCTGCTCACCCTCATCTCTACCCCAATCCTCAACACATCCATCCCGCATTCGGTGGTGCTATGCAACCAGGTCTTTGGAAGCCTGTAGAGGCGCACCGCAAGTTCGCCAACCCTGCTCCTCTTGGACTATGCGCTTTCGCTCTCACCACTTTTGTCCTGTCATGCATCAACATGCACACTCGCGGTGAAACGTCTCCCGCTATTGCTATTCCCGTGGCTTTTGCTTATGGAGGTCTTGTCCAGCTTTTGGCTGGAATGTGGTATGTCTTATAATCTCACCCGAACCAACCTTAACTTTATACTGACCAAACTAAACAGGGAAATGGCCGTTGGAAACACTTTTGGTGCTACCGCCCTGTCATCTTACGGAGGTTTCTGGATCTCCTACGGTCTCTTGCTGACTCCCACCTGGAACGTCCTCGGTGCTGATGGACCTTATGAGGGTGACACAGGCTCGGTCATGGGTTTCTTCCTGACCGGCTGGTTCATCTTCACTACTCTTCTTCTCATCTGCACTCTCCGTTCCACCGTTGCGTTCTTCTTGCTCTTCTTCTTCCTCGACATCTGCTTCTTGCTGCTCGCCACTGAGAATTATGCTCATGATTTGGGCAACCACACTGCTCAGATCGCTCTTCAAAAGGCTGCAGGACTCTTTGGATTCTTGGCTGCGTTTATGGCTTGGTACAACGCCCTTGCCGGTCTACAGGACAGCAGGTACGTAACCTATTATTCCATCACCAATGTCCAAAATAGCTTACTAACATGTCTCCAGCAACTCTTTCTTCCAAGTCCCCGTCATCCACTTCCCCTGGTCTGATGAGGGCCGAGCCCACCGTCACCAAAAGGCTGAGGAGCACCTTGCTTAGGCTTTTGAAGTCTACTTGTTTGCATTTTCACGCGTCACGATATGATTTATTGTTAAAACAAAATGGGAGGCATATGCATCATCTCGACCGGGACCACCAATAGTTTGGTACGAGCCCCATTGCATTGAAGGAGTTTAGAAGGTCATTTTCGCTGTTCCAAACGGTCATAGTTGGCTTCTGTTTAGGACCTGCCGCTTGGACCATGGCATATATAGAGGGTGGTTACTATATGATATAATATGATGGAGGACGTACATATCTTGGAAATGATGAATACTCATTTGGAAATCGCACTTGAAGTTCTTGAAGATTGTAGTCCCCACGGGTTCATTAGATCTGCCGCTATTGATGTCCTGCAGCACCCCCACACTTATAAACCTCAAGGAACACTAGCTCGACGAGTTCCAAGAACCCGGTAGGATGGGGAGTTGTCAATTTGTGCGTTACAGTCTTGAGTTGATGGATTGCGATCGTTTGGTTCCGTCAATCCCGGAAGTGGGGCCGCCCCAAACCCCGAAACGCGGGACCGGCCGGCCGATGATACGTTCATGTTTAATAACCAAAGAGGAATCTTGAACTATCCTCAAATTAATGGGTAAGTATTTTCAGTCTTCCTTATCAATCGTTGTTAGAAATATGAACAGTTTGCTATAAGGCTAATAACTCCGAGACATCTCACCAATCGTACGATCAAAATCACCTGACAATAAAACAGTCCACAATGATCCAACTGCCGACAACCACCTCATCAACCGCTTCCTATAAAGCATCTACACCGCCGATCCCGCCCATGGTTACAATCCCCCGCAATTAATAAACCCCCTTCAATGCCTCGTATCCTTCGCTGGACAATGAGCAGGCCGCAAATCCTGTTCCTCTCTTGCATTGGTTTCGCAGTCGCCCTCACTGCTATGCTCTACAGCAACATCATTCATCCTTCCACTCTGACTTCTATTCTATCAAAAACCATGTCTTCTTCTATTCGTCCCGTAGTCGTCGTGGGCTCAGGTCTAGCTGGACTGTCAGCATCGTACGAGGCTCTGCAACGGGGTGCACCATCGGTTCATCTTCTCGATCGCGCTCCTAAACCTGGTGGTAATAGTATCAAGGCTTCGTCTGGTATCAATGGTGCAGGAACAAAATACCAACGCGCCGCTGGTGTGGAGAGCGATACTTCTTTTTATAGCGACTCTGTTCGGTCAGCTGGCTCGCGGTTTCATCTCAGCCAACCACCTGTGGATCGAGAGGCTCTTGTTACCAAGCTCACGACTGAATCAGCAGCCGCCGTCGAATGGCTTGTTGACGAGATCGGTGTTGACCTTAGCGTCGTTGCACCCCTCGGTGGGCACAGCGTTGCTCGCACCCATCGAGGTGCTGGAAAGACACCCCCCGGAGCTGCCATTATTATCGCCTTACTAAACAAACTGAAAGGGAACGAAAAGTTCTCTATTACAAATCTCGCCGAAGTCAAGGCCCTAGTCAAGGAAAACGATGAAGTTAAAGGCGTTGAGTACGAATTCGAAGGCAAGAAGCACAACCTCGAAGGCTCAGTTCTATTTGCTAGTGGTGGCTTTGCCGGTGATGCCACAGGTCTTTTGGCACGTTATCGCCCTGATCTAAAGGGAATCCCCTCTACCAATGATGAGAGGCCCGGATCCCACGATATTCTCACCTCCGTTGGAGCCGAGCTATTAGATATGGACAGTGTTCAAATCCACCCAACAGGCTTCGTCGACCCCGCCAGTCCCAACACGATGCTCAAGTTCCTCGCAGCCGAGATGCTCCGTGGTGAAGGCGGTATTCTTCTTTCACCCGACGGGTCACGTTTCGTCAATGAGATGAATACCCGCGAACACGTTAGCAATGCCATTATGAAGCTTCCAACTGCCACTGATGGCGACGGTATGATCAAACAGTGGGACATAACCATTCTTCTCGATCCCGGTGCTTCTGAAGCGTCGGCAAACCACATCAGCTTCTACGAATGGAAAGGTCTCCTCAAAAAGGTCAAAATGCGCGATCTAACCAACGCTCAAATCGTTGCTGTGGATAAGTATGCCCAAACTGTCGCTGACGGGTCAGCGGATGAGTTTGGTCGTACACAACGTGGAAGGTGGACACTTCCACCCGGAGAGAAAAATCGAGACCAAGATATTTACGTCGGCAGAGTGACGCCCATTACACACTTCACCATGGGAGGAGTTGCTATCGATGAGAAGGCTCGTGTGTTGAAGAAGAGCGGCGATAAGCTTGTGCCTATTCCTGGTTTATTCGCTGCTGGTGAGATTACTGGTGGTATTCATGGTGATAATCGCCTGGGAGGATCTTCGCTGCTGGAATGTGTCGTGTACGGGCGGACTGCTGGTACTGAGATTGTTGGCTCGGCGTAAAGAGATGATTTGAAATATCATGTTTGACTCATATGATGTGCGTCTATGTAGAAAATAATCAATGATATGTATTGATTGTGGTTTCTTGCTATACTTGAGAGTACTAGAAAAATTGGCCGTTGGAAGCATAAGGGACAAAATTATTAGGCCAGTTTATACTACTTAGGTCAGACTTCTTAGGTTGTTTATTTTTGTGTCCTAAAGCTTGGAGCCCAACTTTTCTGGTGCTATAGTTTATATAACGCATTTACAGTGTGTATTGATGAATAAAACAACAGCTAGGCTATTCCACAGTCTATGCCCCATTGGCAGTCTGGCTCACAACAAACTAATGTCATTAATCCTAACCATCTGTTCAGAGACTATCTACTCCTGCGTTGCATCAATCTCCATTCACCTACTCCAATTTGAGAGGGTTCGCCTTGAAGAACTCCTCCGCAGTTACAAGCTTACCCCTGGCCCTCTCAGCAGCCCAAGCAACAGACTTTTTCTCCCCAGGACCAAAGTACCCAAACTCGTCACCAGAATGAAAAGCCTCTACAAAAACCTCCTTGAAAACAGGCAACTTGTCTGCAAATTCCTCGGGGGGAATCTGCTTGTATGTGATCTTTTTCCCAGTGGCTTGACTCTCAATAGCCACGATATCTTCCATGGTGTAGTACCCAACAGCCGCGTTGAAGCCAACACCATCGTACTTTTCAGGCTCGGCGAGAATGGCACCAACGAAGCTGCCAACGTTGCTGCCGTTGTCAACCCATGGGATACGTGTCTTGGGTGAGAGTTGGAGAGCCAAAACCCAGTTCCCTTCCGCGTCCTTCTGAGGTTGCCAGAAAGGGATCTGGACAAGATTCTCGAAGAAGAAGGCGAGACGAACAAATGCTTTCTTGATGGGGAGTGTACGGATGTACTTTTCGCCCTCGGCCTTAGCGTCAAAGGGATGGATTTTGGTGTATTTGCCGCCAGAGATGTCAGAACAACTGGGAAGACTGCTAAAGATGATGTACTCAATACCAGCTTCAACAGCGGTATCAGCAATTTTCTTGATGATATCATATTCAGGCTTTAGGTCGGTAGCAGTCCAGAAAGCCGCAGTCACGAGGAAGAAGTAGTGAGCACCCGTAAGAGCCTTCTTCATGGAAGCTTGATCGGTTAAGTCGCCCTGGACAACTTCAACACCGCGCGCCTTGAGGTCTTTGGACTTTTCGGAATCGACATCACGGGCGATGGCGCGGATGGTGTATTGTTTTGAGAGTTCTGGGTCGTTGAGGACGTAGTTTATGAGGCCACCACCTTGTTTGCCTGTGGCACCGGTGACTGCAAGAACCTTTGACATCTTGGAGTTGCTGATTGTGGTTTTATAGAAGTATTGATGTTGTATTCCGGTTCTAAGAGTGGATGGCTTGTTCGAGTCTCGGGGAAAGGCTATCTATCGTCTTATAACTTTGATGAGATGCGACTTTGAAGAAGTTCATTGCACAATAATCCAAACTCCGCATAGTCCGCCAATTTTACTACAAACAACAATAAAGCGAATGCGATAATAATCCTTCGGTCTTTCCCCAATCTGCCGGCCTTTGTCTATCAACGAATAACCTGCCTCCATTCCCGAGACAACAAGGGTTAGTGCTGCTGTCAGTTACTAATGCACCTAACCCAGCGCTTACACATGCGTTAAGCCAAGTCCGCAGAAGCGTTACACAACGTTAATTGATGTCACTCTCCGCTATAATAGTTCATCCGATTGAGAGCCATGTAAGCTTGCGCTGTAAAGTTGCGCCGACATGATAAATCAGCTAGGATATGCATCCTGATAGCCAATATGGGCATTGGCGTGATTCTGCATTCTGTTCTCATCAATCAGATCTAGATATACATGGCTTTCGCATAATTAACGATGACTGTGGGCATTCTGTGTAACGGTATTAACTGGCAAAGCATGCCTGTCTATTATTGCAAGGCACTGGCTAATTAGTTGAGATCTCTATGCCAACTTGGTCAAACAATTAATTAAAACAAATCCGCTGGGTAGTTGAATGCCCAAAACAAAACTTTTCTCTTTCCGCCGCGCAAAACTCCGTCATGAATCCTGAATATGTCTTCCAAGCTCGGCAAAGTCCCCAACATCTTCTCCCGTGAGATCCCAGTCCGGATTGTTATACATAGAGTAGCAGTGCTTGTAAAAGTCATCGTGCGGGATATCCGCCATTAACATCTCCTGCTGCGAGTTTCCATCGGCCGCCTCGGCCATGGGAACCCAGAGGTTTGAGAAATTGTCCCAAAGGTCTGTGTCGAGAAGCATAAAATCGTCTGGAGATGTGCTTTGAGCGCCCGGGACAAGATCGTTTGGAAGAGCGCCCGAGTCACTGAATCCAGCTGGTGTTGCACCGTTGGTATGCGCCGCTCTGTTGTTTGCTTGGGAATCACCTGTTGTGCCATGGGGAGACACATTGACGACTTGGAGTGACTCGATCTTCTGCGCCATCACTTTCCATAGCCTCTTGACTTCGTGCAATCTCTCGCGAGCATATGTGTTTCCATGATCAGCAAGGTGCTGTAGCTCCTCCAGTGCCTGCGTCAATCCAGGTTTAGGACCGATCTTCAAATTATCTTCGCAAACTGAGTCTAGAATGGCAGCGAGGATCATGATGAATGCAGCTGAGAAGGAAGCCTCAAAGTCGTAGAAACCAAAGATTGCTGGACTACGTTAGCACAGAACAATGAATGAGGCAAACTTAACTTACCAATCATGTTTCGCTTTCTGAGGGTGGCAACTACCTTGAGCTGCCGTCTTGCGGCTTCAGCACAAGTTCTAGATAGTCTTCCAAGTGGCGAAGCATGCAGTTGCTCTCCTGTTGGACCATGGCCGCTGAGAATGAGCTTCGCAGCATGCAACATGATCGGCCTAATCGTCAGGATAGTTGCCTGTATAAATGTGAGTATCATCGTTGTAAAGTGGGAGGACTGACATACCTGGAACAGCATCAGATGCAGTGAAGCAGTCGTCCTCAAAGATTGATCACGGCCCAAGTTGTACACATCCGTGACTGAATCTGAAGGGATTTCCTGAGAAATTTCGTAAAGAGACTTGACAATGTCCTGGACACGAGGAATAAAAGTGTGTTCTGACTCGTCTTCTGGGTTGTACAGTACTGTTCAACAAGGTCAGCAGCTGCCCATCCTCGACTGTTCTAGAAGGATTCTTACCGGCCAAGATACGTCCTGTCGCCCTGGCGATCTTGATGTTTGTACACATAGGCCCTACAGGTGGAAATCCAGGGGAATCAGTAGGGAGAGGGATGTTGATTGCCTCATCTCCTATGCTTGGAGGGTTTCCCGTTGCTGCAGCCAGGCGTCTGAACAGATAAATCATCAGTAACCATACGATGAGGTTCTGTCTAGAAAACTTACCGTTCTTGCATATAGATTGTCCACCAGAGGCGGTTCATGTGAACTCTCTCCGACTGCATCAAGTGTCTTGTTCCACAGACTCTGTGATACTTTTGTGAAATTGCAAGCCGCATAGCAGTGCTAATCTACATGATATTAGTTAACCGGCGGATCTGGATGTCTGGGCATATCAACTTACATAAAGATACGCCTCTTCTTTGCGGTTCATGTTGCCGAGGTAGATAGCAAAAAGAGCAAAGATCTCAATTCCAATCTTGCCTTTGAAGCGTAGATCAGACAACGTTGGAACGTTTCTGTGGGCGTACTCGAAAAGTACAACGCCTGAAAACTCGTCATTACCCTCGGGATTAGCATCGAATAGAGTTCCAATCGCAATCATGAGAATCATCTCAAGAACCCATAACGATTCCAGCTGAGCAGGATCATCACGGTTCTGGTAGAAAGCCCACATCTTATCTGAAAACTCGCGAGCATCGATGTGATGTTGTGACTGGCCAATGTAGAACAAAGCAGTGTCCAACAACCGCTGTGCTTCATGTCTGGGTGGTAGCTTGGGGAAGTCGCTGCTGGAAAGACGCCATGGGTGGCTGATGATTTCATGAACTTGATTTGCCTCGGGGCTTATCCAGGGTTTACCACTCTGTTCTAGTTCAGCACGAGATGAGCCCAATAAGTCTTGAACTCGAGAACCAAAGGTGTGGCTGGAGCTAAGTGAAGAGCCAGCAAGGATAGCTGTAAGAGTATAAGTAAGAGATTGGATGTGTAAACTCAGATGAGTTTGACTTACTGGCAACTGGTGATGCCTGAGTCCCATCATAAGAAGGATATTTAGGTTGGGATAGAGGTGCCGAGAAGCTGGTGGAAGGACGGATGAAACTCGATGATCGTGATCTGTTATGCTGGGGGTCATGTGGAGAGGATTGAGACAATTGCGGATGGATGGCAGATTCCCTTGTTTGGTCGATGTGAGCCGTCCTTGAGACCGGGGGTTCTATGGTATATCAGTATAAGTCAATGTTATTAACAGGTCTTCACATACCAGATGCCCTAGGAGGTAGAGTGGAGGGCAGTCCATCATATCCGTCTCTTTCATATCTGGCTAGCTTGCTCTCAAGTTCTTCGATTCGACTAACGAATCGTCAGATACAAAGTGTAGAGGACATTAGGAAAGGAACTCACTTGGCCATGTACATGCGTTTATGTCCATGCTCAGGAACCGTGCAGTCTAAGCCGCGCTTGGTACAATATTGACAAGGGGTAGTCCCCGAACACCGAACCTTTTTCTTACGACAAGTAAGACATCTGTTGCATGTCAGTCACTGGGTCATTCACTTTCACTTAGACAATTCACAATTAATAGTGGAGAAACACAAACAAAAAAGAAACTCCAAATTTACTTACGCCAATGATGTTTTGCGCGCATCTTTACCATCGGATGGCGCCGAACGCTTCCGAGCCATTGAGGAGGGAGTTGTGTCTTGGGCGACGACGCTCATTGATAAGACGCACAATTTCCTCACACGAACGAGGAAAGAGAGATTCTGGAAGACTTGACCGAAGATTTGGAGGGGCTCAGATACTGGAGCTCCGAAAGAGACGCGGGGGGTGGAGGGGACTCAAGCGTTGTTATTCTCTCGGGACAAGTTCCGGACTTTGAACTTATCAGAGGCGAACTTCTCCGCGACGCTAATCCGATCACGTGATTTTCTCCCCATGGAGCCGGGCCAGCTGCCGCCCTGTGATGAAGAATTAGATCCACAAGACGATTGAATTAGCAGGGTTTAGAATGGAGTTTATCTTGATGACTGGCGTTAGTTAGAGGGGGAAATGCGATCCAGGGACCGGTTCAATTTGTAAAGAAATGAGGTCAACACAGGTCTACTACAGCAATTGGCGATTGTCGGGATGACTATACAAAAGGAGATATCTAATCCCGTTGTTTCTATACATAATTGACCAATTCTGAAATTCTTGTGACTCTTCTATCCTTAGCTGTTGTTCAATGTCTGCCTTGAATCTTGAACTGACTAATGCTTGGCCCGACATCGGACACTATGGCCGAGGCATCGGAGAAGCTTCCGATCCTGTGAGACACTAACCACCCGTTGCGAATTTATCAAGAAACCAATGGCACTGAGTGCCATCGTATATACTTAGAGAACCTAAGAGATCTTTATCATTATGGCGAAAGTCTATCTTTAAATTGGAACCGCAGATCTCTTGGTAACATACACTATCAACAACGCCGGTGGTAAAATCAACTTAGTAAACTAGACACTCACTTAACCAGCTTGGTCCCTTTCAGTCTTTATACACGGCAAATCTAAGTAATACAGAGTGTCTATACACTTTGATATATCATACTCTGATAAATCGTCTTGTCTTGAACATATCAACTCTATGTATATCCTCAAGTTTTTCGATCCTCAGGCCTATTGTCCACTGACTATGCCTTGTGTGACAGGTCATCCATGTAGAAACATGACTAACCTTGATGAATCAGAAATCTTGTACTACGGCAGTACTACTCCCCGAGCTCTCATATTACATCATAGTCATATAGCTTCGTATCTTTGTATGGGGTATATACGCCAGTCACATACACCCAATCCTTCTCTCTTTGGAACATCGAGTTTCCAATATCCATCACACGTTGAAGCGGTCTACAAAAACGTAACATTCATCGGATAGCATTCCTTCCGTGAGTATCTGCTGATACAATTTATACGAGAATTGATGTATAGACCCCAATTTCGGAGGCCATGCAGTGTATTCAAGCGGCACAAATCCTCGGCAAGTGAAGACGTGACATGAATCAAGACGGCAAGCAATTTTCGGACCCCAATAAACAATCGATCGATAGTTCTCAAAAAGAATACGAAATTTAACTTTAACGAATGACTTGCTCATGATTGCATTTTCTCGCACTCTTGTCCTCATTAGGAGATGCACTCATGGTTTAAAAAACTTCCGAGATGCAGATCCCTTTTTTAACATGGATTGGAAACTCAAAACTGTCAGCGCGCGTGTCAAAAGCCAAGACGCTACCTTACTCAATCAGGTGCTATGAGCCGCTGCCAATGCACATTGACAAGCGCCCGCACCCTGGAATAGTTGAGTGGGCAAAAAGTTGGGGTCTGTCTTTGTCTTTTCAGTTTCCTTTTCCAGTTATCGCGTCCCCCCTCCTTATTTGCTTTGCTTTTTGTTAGTTGGGGGCCGTAAAAGGGTCGTTTGTTTGCTGTCTTTCTGCACGGAAAACAAGATTCAAACAGCATTAGGCTCCTTGTTAGTCTCCCCGAAAGTGATAGCCGCCCTAGTGGAACGTTGCTTTTCGGTCTGGTGTCTGGATAGGGTCAATTATACGGATCTTTTGCGATAATCTACCTATCATGTATCGAGTTGAAAACTAGATAACAGCTCCTAAACTTGGCATAGCTAATAAGCTAAAGAGCTTCCCCTCATAAGGAGCTGTCTGCATCGGTAGCTAAGCGATAGCTGTGAGGTACCTAGCTCAAGTGGCAGCAGAGCTATATCACCAGTTGACCGATTGACGTCATTGGCATCATTGTCAGTCGAGTTCATTGTAGTCGAATACTTAAGTAACTTGTTTCATCCTTTCTTTCCCGTATTATTATTCTTCTTGTAGTCAAGAAACACTTGCAATTATTCGCTATAAATATCAAGGCTGTCATTATTAATTGTGTTGCCGCAGCTATTTTCAAATCCTGTCCTCCTCTACCTTGAACGTGGTAGTGACCTTGACTGCACCACTGCTCTTGGGTCTCAGACCTGGCGTCAACTCTTCCTCACTCGAGTTGCCTGTACCCCTTCGAGAGTCCCACGTCGACACTACTGTTCTCTCCGCCGACGGTCTACCAAAATGGTCCTTCCCAGCGTAAGCTGCCTCGCAGTCTCGCCCGTGGCCGTTCAAGTCGTCCTCCCGTGCGAATGTAGCGAGCCCAAAAAGATCGCTCTTCTTATTGCCGCTGTTGGTAGCCCTCGAAGGACCAAACTGTCCTAGCCCTGTTCCTGTTCGCTGATCCGTGTCTTTCAATTCAGACCGTCCCGATGTCGTTATGCCAAGCTTGCGGCCGAGTAATCGAAGCAAAGGCCTCAAAGTTGCCAAGGAGCCGGCGGTGATGGCAAGACCTTGTTCTGTGGCCGACCAGATGGCGATATCGACCGTTGCCCCTGTTTATGATTTGTTAGTCTATGATCAACGACTTTATGATTAATGACTTGAGACGTACACAAGAAGTCTGGGTTCTTGAAATCCTTAACAAAGGCGAAACGAACGACAACGGCTGAGCTGGCCCTGTATGGTGTGAGCTGGGGTACAAAAGAATAATGAGGAGTTACTAACACGCAAGCCATGGCAAATAGAGGAATCACAGCAAGCTTTGTCTTTTTTCCCATGTTGAGCTTGGATATCAAGAAGATGGGCAGGATGGCGCAGGTAAAGTCGGAGATGACACTGAAGACACTGTACAGATATGTGAGGGCGATGATGACGTCGGGGCTGACGCATTTTCCGTCTTGGTTCGTGTTCCAGAAATACGAGATGGGCCAGCATTGGAAGAGGGTGACAAAGAAAAAGACGATTCCGGTGCAGAGTGTTATGGCCATTGTGCCGTAAAGGATCCAGATGTCCATCTTTCGGTTGGTGATTCGAAGAAGGGTGATGCCGATGGATATCTTTGAAGTAATCATGGTTAGGCAGTACCACAGATAGCACCACCACCACCAATTTCTCGCTTTGATATAATCTGCTGGATCGAGGTCACTTCGGTGACGACCGGTTCCGTGCGTGACACCACTAAGGGAACTTGTGCAAAACAATAGGAATGTGACCTGAGGTCGTGGTCAGTAGACAGTATGAGTGCTGACAGACGAAAGACTTACAAGAGCAGCACACATTGTCCAATCATCCATACCAAAGTTCTTGACCATCCGCGTACGAACATAGATTCTTAGTCCAACTGCTATAACAGAAGAGACAAGCAGTGTGTAACACACTGCCTGAAGCTCAGGGCCTCTATTCGGAACACCCATGATTCTTGACTATACAAAGTCAAGCTTCAGATCCAAGCAACAGTCGCATACGGTAATAAGAAGAAGTAACTATTATAACAGAAAAGAAAAAAGAGAGACAGAGAGGATTGACGATAGACGAAGGAGGATCCAGGACGGGGGAGGAGCGGGCCGCCAGGCAACTGGAGTCGGTGGTCGCAGATATGTATATAATAATGGGAACCGAGAGACCGGTAGCTTTCGGTTAGGCCATGGTTCATGTTCCTATGAAACCAATATCTTGGATCAAAGTCTCCGCTGCGGGCCTTTGGACACGGGCGGAACCATGACAGATTATACCGAATGAGGTTATTGATCCTACAGGGGCTTTGGATCATCTCGTAGGGGACCCTGGGGATGCGACTTATTCTGATCGACTCCGTGAGGTACAGATACAGACTTGGGGAGCAACGCTATTCGCGAATTGGGCGTCCAAAATCCACAATGTTACCTCGCTTTTGGGTCTCATTCGAGGGGCAAAGCAAGCCGGAACCCCGGAACCCAGCTTATGACGAATACTAGAGCGATGTACTGTACACACGGAGCCGATCAGAAAGGGGATACAAGGGCTCTCGCCTCGGAGAGAAAAAGAGGAACAAGTAAGGCCCCAAGGACCGGGCACTGGCGTTAGTGCTGCATAGTCTTGATTGTGGTTGATAAAGTTTGCCTTGCAAGAGTAAATAATGTCTGTTCGCAGAATGTCTAGATCGTTCCGGTAAGGCAGACGAAGGTACTAAGCCAGGTTGAAAGTTGTACAAGCACCGTTTGTTCCCCATACCTGCCCAAGCAAAGTGGTCATGTCAGCCAAGTCTATGTCATGATAAAAGATTGAACCGAGGGACGGAACCTGACTGCCAAATGGGGAAAGCGAGCTACAATAGTGGCGCCGAGATAATCTCCACAACCACCACCTCAACATTTAATTTTTCTTCAACTCCCTTTCTTAGAAGGAATA
Source organism: Fusarium venenatum (assembly GCF_020744135.1). NCBI lineage: Eukaryota > Fungi > Ascomycota > Sordariomycetes > Hypocreales > Nectriaceae > Fusarium > Fusarium venenatum. Next base: position 6,808,150 of record NW_027072131.1, read on the forward strand.
AAGAACGCACCTCGGCTTGTGTGTTGTTTTTTAGGCGTCATTAAAGAACTTTCGCAACGCCACACGGCATTCTAGTCAATGTCACGTAAAAAGTTCTTGGTTCAGTTTTTATCAAATCAATCTCCAGAGATCTCAAAAGGTTCGAACCAACGCTAACACCATATGGTACAAGCAATTCCATGACTGGCCTAGATTATCAATCCCCCCGTCACTACTACATGCCGTGTCTACTAGTGTAGGGAGGGGAAGCCGGGAGTTGTGAAGTTTTGACGCTCAAGAAAGCGCCCGCAGTTAGCTTGAACAATTTCCAGTCCGTCAGTAACTACTACTGCTGTAGTGAAAGTCTTGGTGTGGGCTGTCAATGTCAACTAATCATACAATCAATGCCTTATGGCCTCCACCATAATATTATCAGGGACCCAAGTGCACAGACTGTTCCCAGGCACTGACTGTTTCCACCCGACATCGTATTTCCGCAGAGTTCCAGAATAAAATAACGGTTCGCCAAAGATGCGTGGCAACCAATTCCGCTCTTTGATACTCCATCTGTTATATAGCTGTATTATGCCCCCTCGACATTTCTCATCGGTGAACCCTTGGAATCACCAGCACGGATGCTCCGTACTGTATATGTCTATGTGTCAAGGGGTCACCCTGACCCCAGGCCCTGACAGCTCTTGATCGTTCTAAAATCGTGGCTGTGGATACCTGATTCTCAGACTTTTGCTTTTTTCTCCTGACTATGGCCGAACAAAGTGATGATCATCCGCCCCCTTGAAGATTCAGAGCCTCAGTTTTCCCATCCACTTTCCCCTTTTGCTATCGCGGCATGGCATCGGCAGTGGATAGTCGGCGATCATTGCTGTAGAGACTAACACTTGCATTCGAAGAAATGATTCCAATGCCATCTTCCATTTCGCTACAGATCAGCCCAACCTTGCCCTTGCAAGCAGCTACTTCACACACCGACAGACTTAGGCGACGACAAATTTGCAGCCGGTGTTTCAAACAGTGTGTGTCTTGTGGCTTGCAATTAGTACCCATCTGTAGTTTCTGTAGAGTTTCGCATCAGGTCAGATATCACGCAATGGCTGAAGCCTCTCTCCAGTCGGGAATTTCTCCACTTGTTGAAACACATTCTAGATCGACTGCCAGTCATCGCTTATAAACTTTGCAAGGGCGAGGCCACGTGTGACGTCGATCGATGGCTGCACGCGCGCACGAACAAGACGCCACTGTGCGCCCCAGGTTTAGGATGGCCAAGACCTGGGATTTTCAGGACACCTGCAGAAAAAGCAAAGAAAAAAATGAACTCTTACTAGGGGCCCTATGTTATGGGAAATTGGTGCTCTGTAAAGCGTATCTGAGCAATGGTATCCGGTCAAGACGGCTAAATGTGGTGGTTTAGCACGGTAGGTGGATTCTAGAACTTCGTAAGGTGTCGAACCAAGATAGATACAAAATAATGGGAACTGGCTCGACCTCACAGCAGGACAGATCGGCATGAATAATCTCTCACTTCTACTGCACCTCATCAGCACTGTAGTTGTGCTACAGCTATCTCACTACGGATCTATTAGCTTATCTATTTGCTCCGTTTAGCGCCTTCAAACCTGAGGATTAGACGGACAAGCCGGACCCGGAATAAGATTCCCTATTTCTTTGACCCACCTAGTTGTGATACAAACACCGTCAACGTCGCAACGCTCATGGTGGATCGTCCCACTGGGCTCAAGTTTTAGAGTACAAAAATAAACAGCCTTTAAGTCGGATCTAACATGACATGAAATAACCATATTATTTTGTCTCCCACATTTCCGGTGGCCATCTTTTGTAGTGCCTTGAGGCTATCCTTGTCAAGTCAGTCTGACAGCTGATGTGTCGAAATTATGGAAACTCAATCTCATCATTTATATGGAGTAAATTCAACATATTCCCGTCCAATCGCCATTTACAATAGTAAGTCTCGTACAACAGGTGACGCTGAAACGTTTATCTACCCAGCCAAACACATCGGTAAACTACAAAGTGGGCTGAGTGCACTTCACAACACGGATTTATTCGGGTAACATGGTTTCTCTTGGCTGATCATACATGACATGCGCGAGATGTCAGAGATTCCCGTTCTTGATTCAATCTTGCGTATTGTTGGTGTGTCAGCCATCTTGTTAGGCTACGCCAAGATAGCCACCCACTCAAGCGGATCGCATGAATATCACTTCTGATTAGTTAAGTGGTTGATAGAACTATCAAATCAGGTTTATTGATTATCTATCCATGGCGTACTGGCATCTTCGTCTGATCTTCTTCAAGCCCCTGTTCTTTTGCGAAATGCTCGTAACATATTCCTATGCAATGACTTCCTCAACAATGAGACAGAAGGTCTATGTGAGGCTCCCAAACAACCGTCCACCTGATATCAATTAAATGAATCGGTAAAATAATGTACGGGTAATTCTTGAAGTTGTCCGGGAACTGCAAGTCTTCCAGATGCAAGACAACTCCGACATCACCGCCTTCTTCCATCATCATCGTTGGAGTCCGGTGCCATTTATTGAGAAGAGATGCTTTACTGTATTGTAGAAATATAAAGTGGCAGCCACGATCATGTAGCTTCTTGAAAGACTTGGGCAAGTTTGAAATGAGAGCGGATTGTTTAAAGGCAATATACTTGTCGCCACCGACTACTCCATGGCTCTCGCTGTCTTGTGCGTCTTTCTGCCCAATGGTAAACCGTCGTCCACAACATGCCACAACCTGTCTGCCGACGGCAGAAGAATCGAAGATGAAAAGATCGCACGTATCGTAATCGGTGGATTTGAGAAGCTTTTTGAGGTTTTGCTTGATATCTCTGATTTTGGTCCTCTGCGAGTTCGGTAGCGGACTGTTGTAAAACCTGACGATGTAAGAGCCCATTTTGATACCTTTATCAAGGCTCTGCAGTCTATCCAAATGTTCTTCCAGACTCACAAGAGGAAGCTCCACCACAAGTTGGTTCCCTAACTCGTAGATGGCTTCACACCCGGGCCAGAGATTAGCAAGATAGAGTATAACCTCCTCTGATGGACACTTCCGGTAAAGCATCTGGTCAGCAAAATCGTCCTCAACTTCAATCGGATCGCCTTGCTCAAGGTTTACGACAAAAGGCATATCGCCGAAATTTGTGGCATCAGTCCAAATAGCAATAGCTCCAGCCACTGAGGATGGTCGCTTGTCTTCGTCTGGCGGACCGTCTTGGCATCTGATGACTAGGAAAAGTGATGATTCAATAACATCAGTCGCCTTGTAGTACTTCTGGAGAACCTCCATTAGAGCATTGTAGTGGTCATCGCTGACTTCTTTCCCTGCTGAAGCGTCAACGCTATCAGAGAAGTCGAACTCTTCGAACTCCAGGGATACATCCCAAGGCGACCGGTGTATCGGTGTGATAGTAGACATAGTTCTGATGGAGGAGCCCAAAACAGTGTTGGTGGCGAAGGGAAAAACAGAAGAGGATTGTCGATGCACTTTCGTTAGTGTAACAAAGATTAAGTTTTGTAAGATTCCTGGATTGTTGGCCAAAGGAAGAAGAAAGAACCTTTGTTATATATTCCAAGATGCTTGAGGTTTGGATCAAGTGATGTCTTGGGGTCAAACTGTATTCAATTTTGTTTGATGGTTCCACACGATTTCTAAAGTCTAATATCGACTTTTTCCCTCGCTCTGAAGCTTTAAGTTCCAAAACGTATTCAATTTTATCTTTATTAATTCAAATAGAGTTAAACATTTCTGATAGCATATATCGATTAGATTTTCCGCAAATTTTCTGCCAATAGGTCAGGACGGATTTCGCCAATGCATGTCTCAAAATATAACCTCTATTACGGAGAAAAAAGAAAAGAGAATGTCAGCGACAGACAGCGTACCCTGCACCTGGCAGCCAACAGCCTCGGATGAGACCCCCGCAATTGGTAATTTCCCAGAGGCGGGGGAATCGCGGGGGATGGTAAGAGCGACCCTTGAAAAACCATCCAAGAATGGGATGGTTCATCAGGTGACCAAGTAGGAAGGAGGTATAGTATGGTCACACTCACCCCCAAAATCTCGAATTTTGAGACCCAGGGCCAACTTTGGCTTTCATTTCTGGCTTTTGTCTCACTCGTAACATCCGTCCACCGCAACTAAGAGGCGCGCAGAGGTTGACCTGTACCGGAAATCAGATTCTGGGGAAGGAAACACGTCTACGGATACCTAGCCGAGGTCAACAACAGGTCACGGGCCAAGATGACTTCGTCGCCTCCGCGTCAGAAACGCCGCAAGGCTTCTTGCAAGGAGTTTCAGTGCACCCACGAAGGCTGTGGGAGGACTTATTCGCGTGCCGAACATCTTCAAAGGCACCAACTCAATCGTAAGCAAGACTCAACCAGGCTGGTTGCCATTGACTGACACGTTTCCAGACTCCCCCAAAGAGATCTACTACTGTGACTATCCTGACTGTTCATTTACATTTGTCAGGAAAGATCTCTACGCTCGCCACAAATTGAGACATGAGCGTCAAGTGGAACAGTATGGCAATGGCCGTCTATCTCAAAGGCCTCAAAAGGAGTTTTCAAAAATGCCCAGGCAACGAAGTGAACGATACTCCTTTAGTGAAGATGGCTCAGCTTGGAGTGACACCCAAGATGAAGGGAGAGAAGAATCAGAAAAGGGACGGCAGGTCTCAATGGTCCGGCAGTCCATGGATGCTTCCGGACTTGATTCTAACAACTCAAAGCAATTCGGAATCGATGGGGGCATGACGCGTCAAGATTCTGGTCAACGCGACGAAGTGGGTGGACCAAGCAGCTACTACGGAGACCAACGACAATTACAGAGTCGCGATTCATCCCCAGAAAAACAGGCCATGGGATCTGTACCGTTTCGGATTGATCAGATGCCGCCTGCTGATATGTCTATGCCCCTGACAAGTCCCGAATTGACCGGTCGTCCGGGACGGGCTCGAGCTCAGTCTTATGCTATGCCCAACGGAATACCAGCGTCAAACACGGAACATGTCAACATAGAAGAACAGCATTTCGGACTTTCCCCATCGAGTACGGATGAGTTTACCACTTGGCTATTTGCTGGTCAGGGGCTAGGTTCTAACTACAACTTTGTGCCCAGTACTTTTGGCATGGCAGGATACTCCAATAACTTTGGGCAATTGTGTACAGATTACACGCCTCAACCAGGCATGATGGGGAGTTCCTACGTCGAGCCTATCAACAGCCTATGGTTCCAGTCAGAACCATTGACCATGGAGACACCAGTAGTGGACTTATCGCAATTTGGGAAGAACAGTTTTTCAGAGCACAAACGACAAGCGCTAATCCACTATATGCTGCAGCGTTTCAACGAGATCAGCCTGCAAGGCAGCAGGTCGGCCGCGGATATCAAGGGTGAAATCTTTGGAAGTGACACTGATGCTGAGAGCCATGTTCTGAGTCATGTCAATGTTGAACGTTATCTCAACTCATATTGGGACAACTTTCACGATCAACTGCCTATTCTCCACCGTCCAACATTTATACCCGAAACTGCAAACGACTTTCTTCTGTTGGCTGTGCTTATTATGGGTGCTTCCATGGTTGATAAACACGGTGCATCACAAGATACTATGGAAAAAATTTCAAAGTTCACCACTTTTGTTTCTTGGAATCTGCGTTGGCAGGTTTTCATGCATGCCGACTCTCATCCACCCGCGAAGCTTTGGGTCATACAGACATTATTAATTCTCGAGGTGTATGAGAAGATGAACGCAAGCCGGGTTCTTCACGAGCGTGCTCATATCTACTTCCCTACAACACTGTCTCTCATGCGCAGAGGAAGTGCCCTGACAGGGAAGCAGTCCTCGTATGTGTCCAGAGTTCCAACCCCTCTGGGTAGCCCCAAAATGGGATCATCCAGAATGTTTCCTGGATCGAATCGGCCGGGCTTTAACTCGTCCCCTGAGAAATGGTGGGACCACTGGGTTGCGCAGGAAGCTACTCGACGAGCTGCTTTAGCTGCATTTATCATCGACGCTACGCATGCGGCTTTATTTGGACATACACCCACACTTGTGATTCACGAAATCAAACTGCCACTTCCTTGTGACAACACTCTGTGGTCCTCTGATTCGCCATCAGAGATTGGTTGTGTCGAGTCAAGTCTTCATGCCAACGGCGTCACGCCAATCACTTTCCTTGATGGTTTACAGCGAACACTCAATGGCCAAAGAGTGCGAACAAGCCCATTTGGAAGGATAGCACTTCTAGCTGCCCTTCTTTCTGTGACATGGCAGATGCATCAGAGAGATCTTGACCGCTCAACACTTGGGACCGACACCATACCTGGCGTCCAAGAACGTTGGCGGCCAAAATTGCTCAGAGCTTTTGATTGGTGGAAGAAGGACTACGATGATGGTGTTGCCCATGTCAAGCACGCTGCGTTTGATTGGCAGAGATTGGGATTGATTAACAGAGGAGGAAGCGACGATGGTGAAGCCATGGAAACGCAGGGCACAGTGCTCTACCATTTGGGTCATATCACAGTCTACATCAGCATGCCAGAACTTTGTATCTTTGCTGGTGTCCCGCAGATTCTTGGCAGAACTGTTTCTTCTGTGGATTGGAGGAGGACAGAAGCCAAGATCAAGGAGTGGGTGGCATCACCCGGAGCCATTGGTGGGGTTTATCACGCCTTACAGCTCATCCGGCTTATTCTTCTCCAAGAGGAACCGAAAAGAGGAGGCATGGCTAACGAAGCCAACGGGCTGCCATCGGCTTGGTTTCCTTCCACTTATCCAAAATACGATGCTGGAAGTGATAAACTGCTGGTCAGACCTTGGGCTCTGTATTATGCATCTCTGGTATTATGGGCATACGGATTCGTACAAGATGGAAATATCGACCCATTCCCAGACCATCTGCAATATCCTACCAGTAACATCGGAATTCCAACAATAACCACAGACTCAAGTGTTCCTCCAACCTCCAACCAAGGGGCAACCAGTACTCCTCAAGGATCTCAAGCCGAGAAGACCCCTATGTCATCCAACATGGACTACGAAACATTAAAGCGCGACCGTCACGAAGATCTCCGAACATATCTGCAAATCATGATTCCTCCCACGATCGATTCCATCAAAGCTTTCCACCTGCACCAAAATCAAGCTGGCGTGGTAGGAAACAGAAACAAGATCATTGGTTTGTTAAGTGTTGTTGACGATGCTCTGACGAATACAAAATGGGAGCTTCTGTCTGAGGCAAGAAATAGACTGAAAATGGCGGCGTCGATGATGCAACGACCTATGATGTAAGGTTGCACATTTAAGGAGTAATATCTAAAAATTAATTATACTTGATGAGCTTGGGATACCTTTGTTTATATATGTTCGTTGATAACAGAATTTCGTCACGCGATATTACGTGTCAGAAGGCACCCACAAACTGATGATACGAAAGAACGTGACAGTGTCTTATACTAGAGGCGACCCAGATGTTTCCCAAGAATACATAGTCTCTAGTACCGGGCATTTCCTTACGTTTGGCAGTCTACGCCAAGACCGAGGCGAACAAGCATGTTGCAACTGGGATGGAAATGGTTTGTGCTTCATTGTTAAGCTCAGTCCGGTCCATACCGAAAGTCGTGGACCAAGCTAACGGCAGTGCCAGCCGTTAACCGAACAAAGTCTTAAAAAGAGGCAGAGCAGGATGCAAGCATGAAACACGTCTGGAGACTACTGCATGCTACTGCATATTGTTAGTTCACCTGATGCCTTAACCCCTAGGATCATGGCGAGTCAGACATGGCTCAATGGCTGTCTCTGTAGCTTTGGTACCGCAGTCTCGGGTCAAGGTCGACCGAACGGCGTTTAACTCAGAGTTCTCAGTTGCACCATCCAATAATCTGTTGTTTTGCTCGGACTGCATTAGGACGAAATTAGCCTGAGTTGGTCAACGCCGCATCCGTGCATCGTTGAATGGGGGTCAGTCGTGGCTGTCAACTCCATATGCAACCCTACTAATTCGATCAAATGGAGTGACAGGGTTTGCAGCAAAAAACAGGCTTTGAAGTCTGACCCGGGCGAAAGCAGTGCAAGTGAGGAGAAGCGCGAGAGAGTGTAGGCCGCAGCGACAAGCCGAGAATTTCGCCTAGAAGGAGGGCGCTCAGAACGAAGAAAATGGCATTGGGTGCCCCCAATGTCTCGAGTGTGGGAAGGGTTACTTCTCCAAGATAAGCATGGTAATCGTGGTAGCTTATGTGAAGGCATATAGCTCCAAGCTTGAGACAAGATGATCACTGTACAGATGTGAATGGGTGCAGTTGCATTGGGAATTTATTCACGAATCATCGTTACAGGTGTCATGGGGTGACATTCAAGGGGCCCTGGTTCCTGGGCATCAACTCTGATCATGATCGGAGTGGAGAGAAGTTGAGGATCATTAGTTGTCCGATTTGGATGACAACAGATGACAATTACATTTACCCGGAGGTTGGAAATAAGCAGCATGTGATGGTCTGGTCCAAAAAGTATCTCTCACTAAGAGAATGTGCTCGAATCTTGCAAGCGATATGGAGAAAGGCCAGTGATCGGCACCGTTAGGTTCATCCCCCAGAAAATACCCCAGACTCTCCTCAACAGTACAGTCTGGGGAGGGCAAGGATGGCTCTGAGTGGTCAGATGGTTGCTTCAGCATTACCCGGACCATTGACGATCGACGTGATGCATCCTTCGAAAACGCCAGAGAAATCACCCCGCAGAATATTCCACCAATGGTTGGAGATGGCTTCAGAATTGACTAACACGACGGGCCGTCGATCCTATTTCTTGCAGAACGCTAGACGATTTGAACGGAATCGCGGGCTTCGAGCTTGACGATGCATGAGGAGAAGTGATTGCCATCCTTGCCTGTACTCAATTGAGGCGAGATATAACTATTCACCATGTCCAACCCACAGTGACTCTGCCATTCTCACTTCTGTAAAGTAGTTCGCTGCTTTGAAGCTGTAGAGTGAATCAACCATGGCTACTTCAAAGCAGACCGGAGAGATCAACCCTCACATCGAGAGCACCGATGCTGGTCTCGATCATCTGAAGAATGTCGACCTTCACGATAAAGCCCTCGCTAATGAAGCTCTCGAAGCCACTGCCGACGAGCACAGTTATGGCGTCGTGCAGGGTTTCAAGACTTACAAGGCCGCTGCTTTTTGGTCAATCGGTGAGTTTCCTTTCTCTCGACAGTTGAACGTAGTTGACAGTGTCAAGTCATCTCGACGACCGTCATCATGGAGGGCTACGATGTCACCCTTCTAGGATCCTTCTACGGATACCCAACATTCAGAGAAAAGTACGGCGTCTGGCTCGACGAGAAAAACGGACATCAGATCTCGGCCAATTGGCAGCAGCGTTTCAACTGTCTCGGTGCTCTAGCCAACATTATCGGTGCCATGCTCAACGGGTGGGCGACGTCTCGATGGGGGCATCGCGTCGTCCTCATTAGCGGTCTCTTTTGGCTGACCGCCTTTATCTTTGTCGTCTTTTTCGCACCAAACATCGAGGTCCTACTCGTCGGTCAGTTCCTCTGCAACATCCCTTGGGGTATCTTTGCTACGACCGGTCCCGCCTACGCCGCTGAGGTGACGCCCTTGGCCATTCGAGGATACCTCACTGCCTATGTCAACCTGTGCTGGTGCATCGGACAGTTTATCTCAGCTGGTGTGCTCAAGGGTCTCGTTAGCAACCCTACCCCGTGGTCATACAAGATTCCCTTTGCGATCCAGTGGGTTTGGCCTATCCCACTTGCCATTGCAGCATACCTCGCCCCCGAGTCGCCTTGGTACCTTGTCCGTACGAACCAGCTTGAGAAAGCAAAGGTTTCCCTCGAGAGACTGTCTAACCCGGAGCACAACATCAACTACGACAATGCCGTTGCCTTGATGGTCCACACTAATAAGCTGGAGATTGAAGAGCGATCGGGAACATCGTACTGGGACTGTTTCCGAGGCAGTAACCTTCGACGTACCGAGATCGCCTGCATGGGATTCCTATCTCAAATCACAAACGGTGGTGCTCTCTGCTACAGCGGATCTTTCTTCTTCCAGCAAACTGGTATCAGCCCTGAGACATCGTACGGCATTGCCCTCGGCGGAACTGGCATTGCCTTCATGGGTACCATCATCTCGTGGTTCTACATCTACAAATTCGGTCGACGAACCATCTGGCTCACTGGCTTCTCATGTCTCGTGGCCATCCTCTGGACGATTGGTTTCCTTGCTTTGCCTAAACAGAACCAGCCCTTAGCCTGGGCGCAGTCCATCCTGTGTGTGGTGTGGCTAGGAGCATACTCCATGACAGTCGGGCCCATTATCTACACCATCGTCGCTGAGATTGGTTCGACTCGTCTGCGAACTCAGACGATTGTGCTGGCGCGTTCGACCTACTACGTTGGAAACATTATTTGTGGAGGATTAATCCAACCTGAGATGTTGGCGCCCGGTTCTTGGAACCTCAAGGGTAAAACTGTGAGTCTTGATGAACTCAATAGGGTACCGATTGCATACTAACAAAAAATGTAGGCTTTCTTCTGGGCTGGCTTGGCCACTTTGACCCTGATCTGGGGTTATTTCCGTATGTTTGAGACAAAGGACCGCACTTTTGGTGAGATGGACTACATGGTAAGTCGCGCTTTGTTTGTCATAACAACAAAGAAAGTCAAGCTGACAAAGTTGAACAGTTCCAAAAAGGTGTCTCAGCACGCAAGTCTGCCAAGTACCAGATCAACGAGGACGAGTTCTTCATGGCTCATGACAGGCCTGAGGCAGAAAAGCAACAGGGTTAGGTTTAGATTGGGAGGCCTGACAGATGGAATTGTGCTGTTAGTTTATGACATGACATAATTTTCGATACCATCAATGCTCGAGTACCAATTTTGTTTTCGTATTTTTATGTCGATCGTTTTTCGTTTGTTGTGTTGAAACAATACTAAATTATCTAGCGAACAACAGAAGTCATAGCGGAGTGTCGTCGTGAGACGTTGGACCCTCGGTCAGCGCTTAAATTATGTCAGTGAAAGAGTTGCCGATTCAGGGTCTACTCTGGTACGGACAGCGCGCGCTTATGCTGATCTTCCAGCGAAGATTTCTCAAGTGAAATGCATCTTTTTCTTTCTGTTTGGAGGTTAAATAAGGTCTAGTCCATCAATTCAGCATCATCTGTAGTGAAAGACAGCTTCTACTTATCTCATAACTTCCCTACGTACTGCGATACGGTACGTCTATAACAGGGTCATTGACTACCATTCACATATCGCAACATGCTTTGTACATTCTTTCATCTCCAAAAAACAACCATCCAACACTTTTGTTATGACTTCACATCTTTGTTCATATTCAAGCCACTTTCAATAACGGATCGAGCGGCCTCTTAACCGTGCCAGCCAAGGGCTGCTATACCCACTTCAAGGGGGAAAACGAGACGGCCCAGTCGCATCTAATTTAGCGCCTTTTGCCCCAGGGCTGTCAAGGGTTGCCAAGGAATTCTCCGGCCTCAGCGAAGAATTGCTTCTTACGTAGTGTTTTATGTAGAGAAACGAGCTGAAGGAGAGCGTCATAGCATAGGGCTTGAGAGAGAGAAAATATTGGGGAAGTATTAATTACGGGGTATCCTTAAATACCCTTATTTGATGTCTACACAAAAAGCCAAAGCAATTCGAATGTCTTTGTTCTTGGCTTCGTATTACAGAGATTGGTCCAAGGAATTAATCCCAGCACCAGATCCTGGTTGTCAATATGCATTTGATTTATTCAGCTTGTTTAGCTTTCATCTGTTCTTCAGTGATTGGCGTGTTTGGGCACCGATAAGTGTTCCTTGCATAAACTGCCGCCACCCGTGTCAAAGACGCACCATTGAACTCAGTTTAGAGAACTCAGTTTGAGAGACAACTTCAAGACAAATGTTATGTCGTATCAAATCTAAGAGTACGAGAATACATTGTAGGGATATGTACGAATGTCAGGTATTCGCATTACTCATGAATACGTGGTGAGCCATCATTCATCTCTTGATTCTTTATCGACGATCATACCGCAAGATTACTAGCCGGGTATGAGACAGGAGAAGGTGCAGACCACAACCAATCACCGCCTGTACCCAAGACATTACATGCTATTCTTAGCGGTTTAACCATAACTTAGTGGACCAGCGTCGTAAGCATTCCCCTGAAAAACCAGGCACTTAGTGCTTGTCCGGCACGTGACGGCTCCACGTCCGCTGCAACCGAGCCGCCCCTACCTAATCTCAGCGCGTTCCGAAACCAAAAACAAAAGACGGTCTTTTCTCATTCTTCATCCAGACATTTCCTCTCTTTCCGTCCATCTATCTCTCTTTTTTTTTTGGGTAGACTTTTTTCCATTATTTCCTCGTCACTCTCTTTTGCCTCAACGGCTTTTATATCCAAACTTAACTCACACTCCTTTTTTGAATAGACTTTATAACAGTCTAACGTGGTGTGACCGTGCTCAACGTTGTACCGAATAAAAAGTATCACCACAAATCGATCGATAATCAACTCAATCAGTCAACATGAAGGTTTCATCCGCTGCCGTTGCTGCTGGTGCCCTCGCCATGGGCGTTGAGGCCAAGAACTACCTTGGTTTCAACTCTGGTGCTACTCTCGCCAACCGAGAGGCTAAGTTCAAGGCCGACTTCCAGGCCGAGTTCGAGACTGCCCAGAACCTCAAGACCTCCCCCGGTGACTTCAACGCCGTCCGTCTCTACACCAACATCCAGGCCTACTCCGAGGATGACCCTATCGAGGCTTTCGAGGCTGCCATCGACACCAAGACTCAGATCCTCCTCGGTGTCTGGACCTCTGGTACTGACTCTATCGACAAGGAGATCAGCGCCCTCAAGAAGGCTGTCGCTAAGTACGGCTCTGACCTGACCGACCTCATCATTGGTGTTTCCGTCGGTAGCGAGGATCTTTACCGTAACTCTGTTACCGGTGTCAAGAACAAGGGTGGTGTCGGTGTCCAGCCCGATGCTCTCGTTGACTTCATCGACGACTTCCGCTCTGCCTTTAAGGGTACTCCCATCGCCAAGGTTCCCCTCGGCCACGTCGACACCTGGGATGTCTGGGGTAACGCCACCAACAAGCCCGTCCTCGATGCCATTGACTTCATTGGAGTCGATGAGTACCCCTACTACGAGAACGACAAGGGCAACAGCATCGACAATGCTGCTAAGCTCTTCAACAAGGCTTTCGATGCCACCGTCGCCGCTTCTGCCGGTAAGCCCGTCTGGGTCACCGAGACCGGATGGCCCTACAAGGGTCCTGACTGGGATGAGGCTGTTCCTAGCGTGAAGAACGCTCAGAAGTACTGGCAGGACGTTGGCTGCAAGAGCCTCTTCAACAAGGTCCCCACCTTCTGGTACAACCTCCGTGACTCCAACCCCGACAACAAGATGAAGTTCGCCATTACCGAGAACCTCTCCACCACCCCCCTCTTCGACCTCTCTTGCGACAAGATTGACGATGAGGAGACCTCCAGCTCCGCCGAGTCCAAGACCAAGACCTCCACTGGTGCTTCCAAGGCTACCGGCGATGCTCACTCTACCGGTACCTTCGTCACTGCTACTGCTTCCGCCACCGGTACCGGCTCTGACAGCGAGGACTCCACTGCTACCGGTACTGGCTCTCAGTCTAAGCCCACCTCTGGCTCTGGCTCCGGCTCCAGCTCTGGTGACGATGACTCTGAGTCTGGCTCCTCCGGCTCTGGATCTTCTGGCTCTTCCGAGTCTGGCTCCTCCGGCTCTGGATCTTCTGGCTCCGGTTCCGCCACCGAGTCTGGTTCTTCTGGTTCTGGATCTGGCACCGAGGCTGGCTCCAGCTCTGAGACTGACGCTGCTGCCGAGACCCCCAGCACTGTCAACGGTGCTGCTGGTTTGACCATCTCTGCTGCCGCTATTGCCTTCTTTGCCATGCTTGCTCTGTAAATGTCCTAAATGGATCTGGGTTGAATGACGCCCATTAGCGTGTCTTTTTTACTTATTTCTCGCACCCGAGATCTGTTTCTTGTAATATTTTATGGATAGATTACGGATAGACAAATGTTGGCTATTTTTTACAATATTGCGTGTCAAAAAATTGTGATTGAAATATCACTACATATACGTGAGACATGTACGTGAAACTCTCAAGAACGAAGAGTCGACTTATAAGTGAAACCAAGGCTTGACCGTTGCACCTGAGCTAACTTTCTTCCCGCCTCAACGACCAAAGCCACAACCTTTTTCACCAACTCAATTCGGTACAAGACAATAAAGTAGCAACATCAGAACAAAAAAGAATCAAGCCACTAGGATCAAAAGATGAACCCAGCAAAAGAAAGGGTCTGGCCGGGGATTGAACCCGGGACCTCTCGCAAGCAATGCTATAGGGTTTTCCCTAAGCGAGAATCATACCACTAGACCACCAGACCGAGCATGAGACTGTTAAATGAATCACGTGATTTTTTGATGCTGAGAATAGTCGAGATTGCAATTTATGTCGCCAGTTCTTGGTGTTGACAGCCTCTAGGGTGGGACACATGCTTTGTTGACCTCGTTCGACAAGCGATTAATTAAAGTGTGATGGTAGCAGGTATGAACTGTATACATACATGATCTTTGTTCATCTCGACTTTTCTTGAGCCTGGAATTCTAAGGGTATACACAGTTAATGCGGCGTTGGCTCCCTCGTATCTCAAGTTCTTAACATCAATGTTAGCTCGATCGAACTGGGCGGAGCATTTTCCCTAGTCAAGGATGGAAACAAGTACCGGCAGAGCGGATTGACGAATAAGCAACTTCCGACATGAATATCTTCCTCCGGTCATTTCCTCTTCTGCTGACTGACGGAATTAATGATACGCGAACCTGATTTATGTCGATCAATTTGGTGTTTGGGGGCTGTAAATGCAAAAGGATGTTTTCTCTCGACGATCATTGTCGTTCAAAGCTTCCATGTTTCATATCATGATTAATATGACGCAATCCCGAATCCTCATGATAGATTACAACTCATTAAAGGCCACTCATTAAGAGTTCTGGGTATCTTTTGATGTTAATCAGCCTTACAGACGCCGTCGCTCGACTGCGCCTTGTTTGTGGGTTTCTTTCTTCAGCCTCAAGCCATCTGTCCACCCATTAGACACATGTTCTCAGCTCCCGCCGCCATGAGGGGTCCTGAAGTTGTTGAGAAAGTTACATGTGACGTTTGTACCACAAGGGTCTCCCCTCTATTTGCTGACAGTAAACCTGTATAAATACCACAAACCCATCATCCATAACATCACCAAACAAGACTTATTATCCTCTATACCATTTTATTAAACCGTTTATTTTTGATCCTACAAGAAAACAATCATGGCTGCCGTTCAACTCCAAACCGCCCCTCACCAGGTCGGCGTCTTCAAGAACCTCATAGCCGCCCAAACTGAGACGCTCGTTCTCAAAGAAAAAGTCATGTCCCTTACCGGCGATAGCTTCGACATTAAGCTCGCCAACGGCCAACCCATTCTCAAGGTCGAGGGTAAAGTCATGAGCGTTTCCGGCCGCAAAAAGGTCTTTGACATGCAGGGCAACCACCTCTTTTCCATCGTCAAGGAGCTCATGCACATCCACGCTACCTATGCCGTGGAGGACCCTCAGGGTGTCAAGATCATGGAAGTCAAGAATAGCTTCAAGCGTGAGTTTTATCCTTCTTACCATTGTAAGGAACCGCATTCTGACTGTCTATTTAGTCATGGGCTCCAAGGCCACTGCTACCTTCACCTCCAGCGACGGCACCGCAGAGGTTCTGGAGATGAAGGGCAATTGGTTCGATTACGCAGCTGATATCTTTGACAAGTCTACAAATACTGTAGTCGCGCGCATCGACCGCAAGATCCTCAGCGGTCGTGACATGATCTTTGGTCAGCAGACCTACGCTCTAATGGTCGCGCCCGGTGTCGACATGGCGCTCATGGCGGCGCTGTGTATCTGCATGGATGAGAAGAACAACGAGAAATAAGATCGATGTCCTGATGAGAGTACGTGTGTGATAGATACCCCGGGAGTGACGACGCGCGGAACGACGCTGGAAAGTTGAGGTTTGCTTTGAATGGCCAAGGAAGCGATGGCCTTGTTGACATGTATAATTGCCCTATTAATTGAGAAACAAGAATGAATTGCAATCAAAAAATGTTGATGATCAAAGCGAGCGTAGAGATAAGCGTGAAACTGACGACAGGTTCGGCCAGTGTGAATACTTCGTCTTTTGCAATGTTACATACACGGTACTATAGAAGGGAAAGAGACCCTTAGGGGAGTCATATTCTTTTCACGAGCCAAAGACATGTATTTCGTATCAAGAATTTTCATCGATCATCAATTGCAAATTTATTACCAGTTTATAAAGTTCGGTTTTTGCATATAACCCAATGTGAAACCTTGCGAACAACAACCACGGCAGCATCTTTTACTGCATAACCAAGACATTTCTGAATCGAGGCTTTCCAGCTTTCAGGCTGTCGACTGCATCCTGGACCTTATCCAATGGGTATTTCTCAATCATGCACTTGACTCCATGCGTCAAAGAGAAGCGTAGTGCCTCCTCGGAGTCGAGAGCATGACCGCTAGGCCAACCAACAACACTGGCACCCTTCAGCACTAAAGCCAGAGTATCAATCTCTGCAGCACCGACGGGTGCAAGGTTAAGCAACTTGCCCTCGGGGGCGAGACCTTGGACGAGAGGAGTTATGGCTTTGGGGTTGGGTGCTGTCTGGACGATAATTGAAGCACCTCCAAGCTTGTTCAGTTCCTCGCCAACGTCGTGCGTCTTGGTGTTGATGTAGTGGTGAGCGCCGAGCTTCTTTGCGAAGTCTTCCTTGTCGTCGGTTGTGGAAAGAACAACGACTTCGTAGCCCATCTTGTAGGCGTATTGAACTGCGAGATGGCCTAAACCACCGAGACCCTGAACTGCGACGATGCGACCCTGCTCAACATGCATCTTGCGAATACCGTTAAAGACAGTGACACCGGCGCAAAGAAGAGGAGCAGCGTCGGCGGGCTCAATCTCCTTGGGTACACGCACAACAGCCTCAGAGCGGAGGAGGACATACTCGGCGAATCCACCATCGCGGCTCACACCATTGACCTCCTTGTGGTCGCAAATTTGGAACTGAGCTCGTTGACACTGTCGGCAAGTTCGATCGTGTCCACCGTGCCAAGGTCCACCAACGCGGTCGCCATTCTTGAAGTTGGAAACATCTTCGCCGACTTCAACGACATCACCAATGATTTCATGGCCGGGGACACGGGGGAAGACGTCGCCCATGTGGCCTTCGCTCGTAGCTACGTCTGAGAAACAGACACCACAAGCGAGGACCTTGACGAGGACTTGGCCCTTTGAGGGATGCTTGAGGGGGACATCTTTGAGTGTAAAGGGAGCATTGGCTTTCTCGATAACACAAGCCTTGTATGTTTGGGGAAGAGAAGACATGATTGATAGGGTATTTACTGAAGTTGGGACTCAATTGGTGTTTATGGATGAGAGTGTACTATTGAGAAGTGTGATGAGATAGATATACACATCTCTCAGCTAGGAGGACGATAACTTATATATAATAGAACCACGCATGCAGCAGCGGAGCTCCGGATGCGATGGCTAACATAGTTGACGCTATCAATGAAACATCACCAAAGTCTTTCCCCTCATGAGATGCTCAATTCGGTCATGGTGCTACCATAGAACACATTGATAACAAAACAATTGCACATTAAGCAGCGGAATAAACTCTAGTGCCGCCTAATTCCGCGCGTCATTGGGCAGCGCACGGGTTTATGGGGTTGAGTATTACATCACCATCTCCGACGGGACGAGAGGCCTGCGTTAGTTAGTTTCGTGTAGTATTGGGATATCAGATCTCCATAGACACTATTCCGTAGATGGTTGTCGGAGATGAAAACAGTAAATGTTCCAAAACCGATGGTTCTTGATTGGTTTAGATGGTTAATCCGAGTTCTGAGATGATCCGAGATAAGCGCCACGATAGCTGCAGCCACACCTTGAACGCCACAGTCTTCCATAGAAAATTTCCCCCACCATGAGCAGCATTTGGTGATGCGCAACGCTGCTATTGTAGCTTAACCCATACATGCAAACAAACCTAACGAAAGATGCCTCTCGATACCTCAACATATGAATTAGCGCTTCTGCGCGTCGACGGGCGAAGATGGAATGAACTCCGCCGTCTTCACGCCCAGATTAGGACCCAAGATGCCGCCGACGGTTCATCATATCTCGAAATGGGCCATACAAAAGTCATGTGCGTCGTGACAGGCCCTTCTGAACAGCAGCAGCAACGACGCGGCGGTCAACAAGGATCTCGCGACATGGCGGCGATCAATGTCAATGTGGTGATCGCAGGATTCTCAAGCGTGGATCGCAAGAAGCGAGGGCGCAATGATAAGTGAGTTTTTCCTTGCCCATCACGATTGCTTTGGACTAACTTTTGCAGGCGCATCCAGGAGATCGAAACTACAATTGCCAATGCACTCGCTTCGAACCTACACACGCATTTGTTTCCCAACTCATCGATCTCAATCTCACTTCACGTTCTTTCACAAGATGGATCGCTACTCGCTGCTCTACTCAATGCTACAACACTGGCGCTTATCGATGCTGGTATTCCTATGTCGGACTACATTGCTGCCTGTACGGCGGGCTCGACCTCTACATACGCTGCTGGGGACGACACGGCCGACCCCCTACTCGACTTGAACACCCAAGAGGAGCAAGAACTTCCGTTCCTCACCGTCGCGACGCATGGCGCTACCGACCGAGTAGCAGTCTTGGTATGCGAGAGTCGTGTGCAAGTCAGCAGGTTGGAGGGTATGTTAGTAGTAGGTGTGGATGGATGTAAACAGGTCAAGCAGTACTTAGATCAAGTGGTGAAAGACAAGGGTGCTGAAATGGTCCAGGAGGGCGCCGTTGAAAGGAGTGACGCGATGATGGATTTGGACGAATAGTATTGATACCAAGGGTTTTTGCATCGGGACAGAAAAATTAAGTTTGGAGTTCTTTGTTTGATCCGTAGTTTTAAGCTACAGGTATGTCTCCAGCGCTAGAATAATATCATAGTGTAACAGGCTAATTGTAAGATTTCGAAGTTGAACCGTGTGGTATTTACAGCTCCTCGTGCTTGATCTCGTGCTTGGTCTTGGGCTCGGCTTCGGACTCGGCGACAGGCTGGGCCTCAGGCTCGGCAGTGTCTTCAGCGTGCTTAGTCTCAGTCTGAGTCTCGTACTCAATTTCGGTCTCAATGACGGTTTGGGTCTCCTGTCCGTCGGCGCCAGTGACAGTCTCGTACTCGGTCTCAATCTCAGTCTCGATAACGGTCTTGACATCGTCGGGACCATCAGTCTCGATCTCAGGCTCGGGGTCAGTGGCCTGGGTGGATCCAGCCTTCTTCTCGACGACAACACCCTCGGGGAGCTTCTTCTTGGCACCCTCGCCCATGCGGATCGCGTCAATCCAGCTCTCGACGTTTGAGAGGCTAAAGTCACCTTCGTACTGGCGCCACCAGTTACGGCGGGTGTTGATAGCAATCAGGTTGACCTTGTCGTTGAGTCCAAGAGCCTTGGGGAGAGTGGAAGCGGCGTCGCTGTCGCTGGGGATGGCGATGAAGGGGAAAGTGTTACGGCCTCCGTGGACGTACTTGGTGTTGAGGTGGGAGAGCGACTCAACAGCCTTCTCGCCAGCTTCGCCAGGAGTGAAGAGGAGGACACAGGTGTGAGACTTCGGGGCGAGGCACTCCTCGGTGAGCTTCTCTAAGCTCTTGATAGTAGCGATAGGAACAATGGAAGGGACAGGCTCGGCAGTAGGCTCCTTTGATTCGGCGGTAGGTTCCTTGGCCGCTTCAGTGGACTTGTCCTTCTTAGCGCTCTTGGTGTCGTCCTTTTTGGCCTTGGTGCTCTTGGTGCTCTTGGTGTTGCCAGTAGCGTGAATAGGGTTAGGCTGTCCAGCTTGAGTGAGGAACTTGACCATGCCCTTCTTGGCCATCTCACCGTCATAGACAATAGGGTCCTTGCCTTCACCAGGGATCAGAACGAGAGCGGGGAACTTCTCAATGCCAAACCTCTTAACAGCACCCGCTTCCTTATCACGGATCTGACCCACAGAGATGACATCGAGGAAGTCAATGGCTATGCTTCGAATGAGCGCACTAGTAGTTCCCTTTTGAGTGAACAGGACAGCCTTGGGCTTGTCACCCTTAAGGAAAGAGTCCAGGTCCTTGTCACTCACACGTGTAACGTGGTTGTTGATCTTGCTCAGGACAGCCTCCTGGATAGCACCAGCAGTTCGCTGGCCCTGGTAATCCTCAACGATGGGCTTACCAGACTTCTTGCCAGGGCGGACAATCTTGAGAGTGGGAAAGCCCTGGACGCCCATGGAGCCACAGAGCTGCTTGTTGGCGTCATCATCACAGTCAATTGCAGCAACTTGAGCAAGGCCATCGAGGTTTTTGGCAGCTTTCTCATAAGCGGGCTTGAGATTCTGACAGTGACCACACCAAGGAGCGTAAAACTCGACAATCTAGAAGGTGTAAGCAGAGAGTCACAGATGCGGGTAGGGATGACTTACAGAGGTGTAGTTGGACTTTGCAATGATCTTATCATAGTTGCGAGCGTTTAGCTGAAGAACAGGAGAGTTCTTGGTGTAAATAGCAGCTTGAGCCTCGGGCAGAGCCGCCAGGGCTGCTGTCAAAGTTACCAGCAGAGAAGTGGGGTTATGCATTGTAAAGGTTAATGCAAGGTTGGCGATGTAGTAGAGAGAAGAATGAGAAAGTGTTGCTCTTGGACTGATCAGTCTTGAAGTTGAGTCTTATTTACTGGGCTCAATGACAAGAAATCAGAGTCACTTGGTGTCGTCGTCAAGAACAAAGTGGCATCTTCGGAGAAAAAGCCACGGTGATCAGACAAGGGAAAGTGAAGCTGGGTCCTTTGATTCGACGGTTCCAGATTCAGCTTGTGCCACAAGTGGCGTGAGCTGACCGAATCCGGGGAAATATGTGGCTATGCAAGCGAACCACTAAAACCGTTACGTCAACGCGAAGGCAGAAGCCCCAGGGTACCAGAAAAACTGACCGCTGCAAGTTTAACAGACGAAATTAGTGGACCACTTTATGCCTTTTAGATGATCACTCTTA
Source organism: Fusarium venenatum (assembly GCF_020744135.1). NCBI lineage: Eukaryota > Fungi > Ascomycota > Sordariomycetes > Hypocreales > Nectriaceae > Fusarium > Fusarium venenatum. The sequence goes on from NW_027072131.1 coordinate 6,829,381, forward strand.
GACTGCTTATTTTTATATACTAAGAATTAAAATGCTATTTTTTCTGTTACCCACTAGAGAAGTCAAGAGAATGAGGAGATCGAGATGAAGGTGGGGTAAGGATCTCCAAAACAACTTGGAGTTGACATTCAACTTGCGTCATTCCAGTTTAGTGCCCGACTTTTAAAGAATTATCCCTCGTTTCGAATCTGAGCCATTTCCGAGAAACTGTCAAACCTGTCAAACCCGTCAAAATACCGCACATTATGGCCGAGCCACTACCAGCCGGGCTCAAAATCCCCGAAGTGAGCCGCTTCATCAACCGCGCGAACCAGCTCAGAACCATCAAACCGGCCCTCGCATATTGGTGTAGGCAACCACCCAACCACATAATCACGACATAGTCTATACAGTTGCTAAAACCTTTGACTGCAGGCGAATACCATGCTGTCAACCAGATCGTAGGCAAGGGCCTACACAACTCAGACGACGAAGCTTTTGAGTTCACAAAGACCCTGATCGAGCGCCTCGAGACAACAAAGACGGAGCGCGCTGACGATGAAGCGATTATCGACAATGCTACTGGACAAGCCTACGTTGAGCAGTTCGCCCAGCAGACGTTTGATCGCGCCGAGCGTGCCCTGCGAGCTGATAAAGTGACGAGGTACGTCATGGTGTCGATACCATGCCCAAACATGCGAAATTGACATATTCTAGACAAACCGCCGACACATTCGATGCTGCTGCAACCTTCTTCGATCTTACCCGCGAATGGGGCGAGCCTGATCCCGAGGTTGTGAAGAAGATCAAGTTCGCAAAGTGGAACGCTGCTCGAATTCTCAAGGCAATTCGCGAGGGCAAAGACCCCAATGAAACAAATCCTAGAGCGCCAGAGCCCGAACCCAGTGTTGGCTTGGACCCATCTGACCCCGAGGTTCAACTCTTGACGGGAGGTCAGAGAGCTACAGTAGAGGATGCACCAGACGGTGGAGAGTCGCCCAAAGTTGTCACACCTATAGAGGCGCCATCAAAAGACCCAGCTGACCCTAGTTATTTCCCACCCCAAGCTGAACCGGAGGGGCAGGCACCAGAGCCTTTTGTCCCGTCACCCATGAGCACAAGCTCTACCCCGGGTGGTGAACTTGGTCGTCCACCAGTCGGTCCACCACCTGATGTTTCTCCCGCAGCAGAGTCTCCAGCACAGCCAGCAACACAGCCTTCAACTGATGCCCCCTCATCCACGGAGATATCCGACCACCACGATGCTCTTGCAAGACCTATGATGCCTCATCTCAATTCGTCACACCCCGGAAAGCCCCCAGGCATGGAATCACCAGCACCACTTTCTGCTGCTGCGGCTGCCAGACCATTCCTACCTCACCTTGCTACATCACACCCTAAGGCACCAGTTGTTGAAACACCATCTCCCATTGAAGCTGCTGCAAACGCAAGACCCTTTTTGCCTCACCTCACTTCTTCAGCCATTGGAAATGGACCAGTCCCTCCAAGGGGACCCCCTCCATCCAGTGTCAACCCTTCATATCCTGGCAAGGCACCAATTGATCATTCGAATCCTCTAAATGCCGCAGCAGCCGCAAGGCCATGGCTGCCCCATCTTGCTTCCGCTCCTCCTGGAAAGGGATCGGTTTCCGAACCCCAAGGACCTCCCGCTGTCGAGCCCATCAGACCGATGATGCCACATCTTGCCTCTTCACACCCTGGAAAGTCCCCGGCTCCTTCACCTCCATCAATGACCCCCACATCTGCACCTGCTCCAGAAAAGTACTCGACAGACCAGAAAGACATCAACCAGGCTCAGAAGCACGCCAAGTGGGCGATATCGGCGTTGAACTTTGAGGATGTACCTACTGCAGTCAAAGAACTGCGGAACGCGCTCGCGATGCTTGGGGCTCAGTAACTTGTTTTGACTTCACGAAGCATAGAGATGGACAATACCACGGGTTGGGATAGCATTGAACTTGATATAGTTTCACTGCATGGATATAGCTAGATTATAGTAGCCATATACTGCATTATTGTATATAAAAGAAAACGTGCTCGTCGTAAAATTCATCAGAACCAAGAAAAATAAGCTCAGGCTGTACAACACTAGGCCAAAGCCAATAGACCATGCGCTTCATATCCAGGGTGGGGGAATCCTTCAGGATAACCCACCGGCTCAGCCCCTTCTACCTCATCGTCATCGGCGTCAGTCCATCCTCTTTCAGGACCCCATTCAATGCCGAGGCCTTGTTGCTCGACAATGTCCATGAGACCTTGCATCATGTCTCCGGATTTCTTGACGCTAGTCCAACCATCGAACTGAACAACCTGAAGGGAAGGCAATGCCTCCAATACATCAGTGAGAAGGTTCCGACTGAAACCCTCATAGAAACCCTCTGATCGGCGCCATCCTTGGAAGATATTGTCACTAGGGTCGCACTCGACAAAGACATTGAGGCGCTCAACATCTACGCATTCCGAGAGACCAAGCGCTGGGTTAACAACCCATCCACGAGGTGGCGCATTCCATCCAGGGCCAAGGCGCAACTCGAGAGATGTAACGCATCGTCGCTGCTGTGGCTTTAACCTTGCCAACAGAGGCTTCTTACTTTTGAAGTATTTGCCAGGATAGGTAGGAAATAGACGAAAAGTTCGTGTGCTGTAGAAGGCGAACGTAGCTTCATCATGTACCTGTTTGCAGACTCGCATAAGACCAAGCTTCTTGTGTACACGCTTGTAATTGCCAGGTCCGAGATCTAGAAGTGTAGGAACATCATCGTAGAAGTATGTATAGATCTGAATGCGTACTTCGGCGGGTAAAGAGAGGAAATGGAACGGGTTTTTAGGAACTCGACGCTTCGTTTTAAAGGGAATGAGAGGTACGTCTAAAGTAAGGTCGGCAATGTTGAGTTTGTTCACGTCCTCTTCGGTAACGGCTGATTCGGGTGCAGCCTTCGCGGGAAGCGCTTTGCTAGATGAAGGCATCACAATGCGTATAGAACCCGCTGGCCGAGAGGCTGAGCTTTTGCTAGACCGTCGTGCCATGATGAATGTAAGTTGTGGTGAGGATGAAGGATTCGAGGTGGCGAAGAGGGCAATTTCTGTTCAAGATAAGGTGGATCGTGGATGCATGAATCGCTGCTAGGTGATGATGATTAAGGACAGATAATTGATCGCCTTGATTGCTGGTTCAATCTTCTGGAGTGAGGCTTGTCATGAGGTGTATCATGGTATGTAGGTCGGTGTCGATTGAGAAGAATCCGCTTTAGAAGGCGGCGCGGGCGATATCCATTGTTAGTGTCGGGTAGCTAATCGGAATAATCGCCGGGATTTATTGAACTGTGGCAAAGTATGGAAAAGTTATCTATCGTTCAGGAAGCGTTAGAAGAATGCTCTCGAAAAGAAGTCACGTTTATGTTTGAGGACCAGACGTTGGATGACAATACATCGCTTGCTATTGAATCTTGATGTTATTCGAGCACTGCCTTTAATCTCAAGGGATTTTAACTGGATGCCATGAGGGGGGGCGAGGGGCCATCGGGGCGTGATCGGAGAGAGTTCACGTGATAGTTCGTGATAACGATATGACGACATTGACAGTGCACGGCTAATCTGCGGTGACAAAGCGTCAGAAAGCTCCACTTTGGCTTGCAGAACCGTGCGATTTTTTTTCCACAGCCGACTGCGCGATGCTGTGGTTATGGCGGAGCATTAGACCAACTTCGTCAAGCTTTACGTCTGTACCCTAGGCCATTGAAGTTTGACCCTTCAATCCACCACCCTCAAACCTCGAAAATCGCTCCAGTCCTAGCGACAGAACCTCCTATTTTTCGAAATGTTGTCTAGAGTAGCCCAGGCTTCCCGCTTGGGCTTGATGACAGCTCGTCTGTCACAGCCCGTCGCATCTCCCTCTCTCCGAGCGATTCCCGCTACTGCTCCTCACTTTGCCTCGCCATGGCTCCGATCATACTCCAAGCGTTCATCCGGTCAACCACCCAAAGATTCGAAACAGAAGCCTTCGCAGGCGCAAAACGATACTGAGGCCGCCAAGACACCAGAGAAGCCCGCCGAGAATGACGTTAACAAGGCTAGCGAGCAATCGCCCGAGGCTCCCAAAGAGGGGGAGCAAATACCTTTCCACAAGCTTCCCGACTTGACACAGGGTATCCCCTCAACACTTTTTGAGGAGATGGGAGGCGATAAGAAGAAGGAGCAGCAGGCTCTGCAAGAAATGAAGGAGGCTGAGTCCAAAGGTGGCGAGCGGGACCGTTCGGAATATGTCTCTACTTCTGAGCGAAACCGCAAGTGGTGGACAAGATTTATGCTTACTGCGACTGCTGCCGGTGGTACACTGAGTCTTCTATATACGGGCCGCAACTGGGAGGATGCCATCGAGGCTGAGCGTCACTCTGATATTCCCAATGGTCCTGGTCCTGGATTGTGGTGGAAGCGTGCCAAGGCCCGTATGACCGAGTCCGTTACTTACTACCAGGAGCCTGCTTTCGAGAAGCTCCTGCCCGATCCCGACCCTACTTTCGAGCGCCCTTATACCCTCTGCCTGAGCTTGGACGACCTCCTCATCCACAGCGAGTGGACTCGCGAGCATGGTTGGAGAATCGCCAAGCGACCTGGTGTGGATTACTTTATTCGATACCTGAGCCAGTATTACGAGCTGGTTCTCTTTACTTCCACCCCTTATGCTACTGGTGAGCCTGTCATGAGGAAATTGGACCCTTTCCGCTTGATCTTGTGGCCTCTCTACCGAGAGGCTACCAAGTTTGAGGATGGAGAGATCGTCAAGGTAAGAACCTCTCTCGACCATTATTCTGCTTGCGCTAACAATTCAGGACCTCTCCTATCTTAACCGTGACCTGTCCAAGGTGATTATTATCGACACCAAGGCCAAGCATGTCCGCAACCAGCCCGAAAACGCCATTATTCTTGACCCTTGGAAGGGTGACCGAAATGACAAGAACCTTGTCAACCTCATTCCCTTCCTTGAGTACATCCACACCATGCAGTACGCCGACGTCCGCAAGGTGATCAAGTCTTTCGACGGCAAGGACATCCCCAGCGAGTTCGCCCGCCGTGAGGCTATTGCCCGCAAGGAGTTCCAGGCCAAGCAACTCGCTCACAAGCACAAACACGGCTCTGGTGTTGGTGCTCTGGGTAACATGCTCGGTCTCAACCCCAGTAACATGAACATGATGGTGTCTCCCGATGGCGAGCAGAACCCCGCCGAGGCTTTCGCGCAAGGCAAGATGTTGCAGGACGTTGCCCGTGAGCGTGGTCAGAGAAACTACATGGAGCTCGAGAAGCAGATCCGCGAGAACGGAGAGAAGTGGCTCAAGGAAGAAGCTGCCATGATGGAGGCTGCCCAGAAGGAGGCCATGAACAGCATGATGGGCTCTTTCGGAGGCTGGTTCGGCGGCAACAACCCACCCGAGAAGAAGGCCTAAGCACGAAAGTGATGAGCGAGGTGCAAGCACATCTCCACTAATTAATGTCTTGTAATTTTCTTTTTACGTCGGGCTCATGAGAGAGAGCCTGTGATCATAATCATCTTCTAATTGGAAGACAGATTTATAGAAAAGCATGGTGATGACTTTGGGTATGGGTAGCATGAGGGTTGCACTGTAAGAGGCGAGGGACAAGACTTTGTATATTAGGTGTATGCTGGGATTGTTATGTAAAAATATGATGTAAAAAGTTAAAGCAATGATCATGAAGCTGTTCAATTGGTGTTTCTTTAATGTCATTGTGCCTTAATGTTTGCAGTTTTTGAGACATCGGTATTAGAAAAGCTGGCCGCCAGAAGCATAAGAGACGAAATTAGTAGGCCAGTTTATGTTACTTAAACAATAGTTCTTAGAGTGCCTATTTTTGTACCATTAGAATTGTGACGCATCAGACCGACGGACAAACAGACGAATAGTAATAACTGATTCCTCCAAAGTGATGCTGTGGCACAATTGACGATGTTTACATGGCTGTAAGACATAACACAGGCGTGGTGGCTTATTTACCGAGGTTACATCTCATAACTTTCATCCCTTCACCGTAATTCACCACCTTCACCCTTCTTATCCAAAATGTTGAGTTCTTGGTTAATAGGCCTCTGTGCCAGTTCTTTGGTGCATGCACTTCCCGTTTCCGATTATGTTATTACCAAAGTCCCGCGCCTCATCGTTTTCGGGGACAGCTTCAGCGATAATGGGAATGGCTCTTGGATAGTCAGCAATGGGACATGGCCGGTGGATCCGGCTTATTACAGGCACTCATTTTCGTATGTATGACCCTTCCAATTGAAGACATATGCACTGATATATCCCAGAAATGGGCTCAAATGGAACGATCTAGTGGCCAAAGACCTTGGTCTTGAGCTGATTAATCTTGCGACGGGCGGAGCAACGGCAAACAACGACTTTGTCGCTGGAGGCACAGGCGCTCAGTCAACCATTCCTGTTCCTTCAGCCGCAGAACAAATCTTGTCGTTCTTATCGTGGGATAAGCCGAGGACTGACGATGTCTTCGTTCATTGGATTGGCGCCAATGATATCCTGTTCAACACGAGCATTACCGGATCGCAGGTTACGAGCCTGATCAACGAGAATATTGATAGGTTATATCATGCCGGTATGGTTGCCTAGGTTGTTTCTTACTCTCAGATACCACTACTGACCAGAAACTAGGCGCAAAAAAGATCATCCTCGCCAACTATCTCAAAGCCACAGCCTTTCCAGCAACGTACAACTCCCCCGACTACGACATTCCCAGCGTTGAGGTATACAGCAGCGATCTGACCCAAGGCCTCAAGAACATCGCTGCCGCGTATTCTGCCTATGTTCAGACAGCTGTGATCGACGTAGGCGGCTTGTTCAATGACATCGCTTCGGATCCGGAAGCTTATGGCTTCGAGGAGAAGTATGTGAATCCACCCACAGCGTGTCTTATTGGTGTTTATACAAGTGAGGGTGTACCGAGGCACTTGTGTAGTGATCCAGAGAAGCATGTCTTCTTTGACTCATATCACCCTGGAAAGGAGGTGCATGCGTTGATTGCGGAGTTGTTTGAATAAAAGATTCACCAGTTCTCCAGTTAAGACATTTGGGTAGCTTTTGGAATGGAATTATAACCAGTCCAATACTGTGTTGATTCTCGGTCTTAGATACTCTGTTAGATTAGATACAGAACTAATATGTCCAAGGTTATGTTAACCTTATGTCCTTTAGAAAGGGTAATAGTTAAGCTTTATTTTTCGTCTAACATCATATCCCTCGCATCAAATGCTTTTTCTGCGTAAAACTTCATGATTCAGATACCCAGAGATCGTTCTCGCATGGTTCTGAGGCTCTCGCCGGCTTTGAGGCACGATGCACAAACATATGAAGTTCGAAAAGCCCGGGTGAGATGGTGATCTGAAGTTATGATTCTTTGTGAAGTAGCTGATTCATACTCAACTCAGGTAGACACATCTGAAGTATATAGAAGAATATTTTCAGTGTCATTGTAGGCCGTAAGAAGATTTTCGAAGAACAAATGCCTACGACGATGTTCCCCCCCAATGGCAGGTTGATTCACACCCACTAGCTGGACAATACAAACATTCCAAAGAGACTTGACTTTCGCTTCTAGAAACAAGCAAGGCTCGTTGATTCGAGATTGTGATGGCATGGCCACTGTATCTCTACCCATAACTTTACTCTGCAGGTTAGTGATGAAGCTTGTTTGAGGTTGAAATTGGCCTGGATCTTGCGGCCGTTTGTGGAGTTGTCGTTTGATAGCTGTACTACGCCACAGGGCAGCGTCTTGACAGGTTTGGCTTAAGCTTAGGCTTGGGAAGGGTTGCACGACAGAACGACCAATGGTGGCGCAACTTAGACTCGTGTGCTGTATTGATTAGAATTTTCTTCTCTCTTCTTCTACCAGCCTAACTGTAGAGCTGACGCTTCAGGCATCATTAAGGGTCTCATGGTGGTGCCCAAGGGCGGTCTTAGCATTAGGTAGGGAGACGTTGGACATGCGCTAACTGCGTGGCTTAACGCAATTCAAAATGTGAACAATGAAGCTCAAGATATTATTAGAAGTCACTGAATGAGCATTGTTGAGACTAACATCAATTATCAATGCATTGTGAGAATTCGGGGTCGCCTTATACACTAAGTCTGCAGTATAAGCGCGAGGCGGCTATTTGAACAAGATGGGGCTCAAAGCAGTGACTTCATTTCTGCCAATGCACCCAATGCTAATTTGCATCAATTTATTTAGTTGAAAACTAGTTCAAAAAGACCCTGAATATCTTATGCTTAGGGATTGATTGATGATTATCGTGGGTGTCGATCATGTGGTTTGAGGACTGGTCTCCTGAAGGATCGCATTCCAGAAAACGAACATCACTACTAGGAACAACCAACAACCGTGACATAAACGTCTTGTTAATGCAATGATTTACGAAAACAACGTCAATATTGTCACAGCATTTGCCTGGCCCATCAAACTTGAGTGAGGCTCGCCTAATTCCCCTTGAAATGGGGACTAACCAATTGCAGGGAAAAGCCATGGCTTGTTTAATTTCGTCTGAAACATCCCTGCCAATTGCTCCCCCATCTTCAATCTTGAACCTCGTTCTCTCTCTCTTTCTTGAAGGGGACCCGCCCCGACCGATTCGTCTCATCTCGACTCCTTAAACTTCTGCAGCCGCCAACTCTCTTTTCTAAAACTGGGCTTTGACCAATCGTTCCTTTTTCCTCCCCCACTGATCGGATTCTCTCTATGTGAGAGAGAGGCGCGAACATGGCAGTCGACGACGCTACCTATAATCAACACCTTCACCACCGCGGGTCGGTAGACCAGCTGTTTGAGCTGGTGGATGGCCTCGACGATACCCAGATTCACTCTTTACTGGAGGATTTTAACAATACCGTCTCGAGCAATGTTCCTGTCTCTCACGGTATCGAGTTTTTCGAACACCCGAGCTCTATGACAAGAGCAAAGACTACACCAACGACGACCACGACGACAACAGCAGAACCTACGAGATCGTCTTCTATTCGCAAGAGCTTTAATAAGCTGCCTCGATTGTTTACGCGCTCACCGAGCAAGAGATCTGCCTCGGCACCAATACAGCGTCCCCAGACTGGTTTGCCACCTGCGACACGACACTACCGACGAATCAGTCGGCCTGTGCTGCCTTCACTCGCGAACGGCCCAGATTTGGACGCTTTACTCTCAGCCTACCTGTCGCCTGCACCACCTTCAACCTCGCACAAGACCATCTCCCCATCAAGGTCGATATCCAGCAGTTCTACTCTAAGCATCGAAGCGGAAGACTCTGGCGTTGATTCGCTTGCACCCCTGGTCTTTGGCAGACCACAAAGGGAAGAGAGCCCGATGGGCGACATCATGGAAGTGTTGTCTTTCTAAACAGCGAAATAATTATCCCGTGGCGACGCGAATTATTGTAAACAAACAGCACACCATGGACACTTCTTTTTTGTCCCCCTACACACTTTCCCACTATCGCTAGGCTATCTGCACTGTCCCGTTAGCTTTGCTTTTAACCATAGGCTCGGCGTTTTTTATTCCTTCTGTTCTATACGATCATTGTGGAGGCGTTTTCTTAATGCTGCTTTGCTAGTCAGGTACTAGTCTAGACTGTCACACACACACACACACACTCACTTACTGAAGATGGATATTACATGAGGAGGGAGGTCCACTTCTTATTTTATTGCTGCCATGTTTGTAGATGAAGATATATAATTCATTACAATCAACTAGTCTACCTACTGCTTATTCTACAATACCCATTCGTTTTCTTTGCGAACTCTGCTTGTCTTGACTCGTTGTTAATATCACTGTTATTAATCCGCGCATCGTCATTTCATGGGCTTGCTAGCACTGGAGGGTCAGTGGAGCAACGAGATCCCTTGGAAATAAGCCTGATGTTGTTTCCACTGGTGGATTGTGGCTTGTCTTGTCCTCGGGTTGGGTCCATATCAGAAAAAAAGTGGTCGCTGGAAGCATAAGGAAACGAAATTAGTAGGTCAGTTTATGCCATTTAGGCCATGCTCTTAGGTTGTTTATTTTCGTACCCTAAAACCTACCAACTAACCAACTACATACCCGGGTAAGGGGGGTGGGTCTGGAGCAGAGGTGATTTTCGACAAAATAAATACACTCTCTTAGGAAGGATCGATCTTAATAGACAGCAGATTTCGCAAAGAACAGCCTAATAACAGTCAATCAGCAGATCTAGCATTATCATAGCAGTCTAATTACCTATTAATCTATTACCCCTTAAAAGCTTGTATATAATACATAAAGAGGTCAGAGGTAGATAGAGGCACAGAACGGTCTCTCGACCACAAGAGCCCTTTGATGGTCATGGCCAAAATCACACACATCCAAGACGTAGATTCAATCGTCGCTTGGTTTGCTTGAAAAAAAATAAACAGCGCATTAGTCAATTTAGGCTATCTTACGCCTTCTATTAGGCTGTTTAGTTTCTGTTAGGTCTTTAACACCACTCGCAGCGTCCAGGCCACGCATGCAGATCTCTGGTTGCCTCTTGGGCACTTTCTTGATCCTTCAGACTACGGCCGAGTGCCCATTGGGCGGGCTCTTGGTCAGTTCCCCCCTCATCTGTACCATTGTGAGCCCAGGCACCGATCAACACTCTGCCATGAAGCATCGAATCTACCAGTCCACTAAGGCCACCCGTCATTTTCCAATCATCGCCTGAGTCCCGGTATATTCCGTTACATGAGGCAAGTCGCTGTTGTCGAGCCGTGTCTTCTTCTTTTGTGTCGAGACGAATCTTCCGAACGGGACCTAGTCCAACCTGGTCCAAGGATATAAACTCATCGTTCAATTTTGATATCTCCTTCTCTATGAACAGGCTTAGATTGGGACCTCGTTCAACAATCCATTCTCGATCGTGGCCGTCGTGATGACCTGCACACTCAGCGCCATGAGCACACAGCGCCCAACACAGATATTGGTCAGTATGGAACACGTTAAAACGGCGGAGTGGTAGGTTCCATATCCACATGCTACGGCCTGGACATGTCCGTCTTGATGATGGGCGCCCTGGTAACATCTTGCAGTCTGCACAATAATGCCCGCTTGCGATAGGAAATGGAGTGTAGGCTGCTGCTAGATCGAGTTTCTGAAGGTATGGGAATGGCTCACGGTACGGGAGGTATTCTAGGATATGACCCTGTATCTCCCGGGGGAGTTTGTAGTGTATGGCAATCTCGTCGAGTATGATGTGTGCTTGTTTGCGCGTCTTGCCCTCAGAAATTTGCCGTGCATCGAGACAGAATTGCCTGGATCGACGAAACATAGAGATAGTCTTCTCATTATTTTCTCTTCCGAAAGTTTCAATCTCATAGGTGATTTCTAGTCGAATTGGTCCGTCAGAACTCCTAGTAGTCCAGAAGAACCCATCTGTGTTTTCTTCGCCGCAATCCCATCTCGGCATAAGACCTTCAAAGAGTGTAGGGTTGGCCTTGTTGATATCGAATGCCTCTTTGTAATAGTGGAATTTTGTACCGTCCTGTTTCGAAATCTGAGTACGTTCGGAGGGCGATAGAGCTTGTGCAATTTTCAGGTCACTCTCGTTCATGACTATCTCATCATGTGCCAGATGAATCCTATCGTCGACAAAGACCCATTTGAAATCTTCATAGTTGTTGCTGGATTTCCATGTGTTTCGTAGAGGTTCGAGCAGTGCATCATCCAGCTCAATGCAAAAATTCGACAGAGCAGTCTCTTCTGCTTCTTTTGCGGTGCGATACAACTTTTCATCATGCGCTTGGTGAAATTGGAATCCCAGATAAAGGAGCATCCGGGCAGTTATGAAGTCTCTCTGCGGATGCGGGAGCTTCATCAAAGTCTTGGTGGTTGTCAAAAAATTGGACCAGATATCAAATTTCAAACCTTCAGCGGCATTAAATATCAAATGGTAGTCGTTGAATCGCACCATGTTGTGACATAGTTTGGCCATGATTTGCTTGATCTGCTGATCCTGGTGGGCCAGGTTGTTGGATTCGACCAGGTTGTTGATCTCGTTCGTCAGCCATCCGTTGTATCTGACAACCATGTCAGCTAACTGTCTCAACGGACGGCCAGAAGGATCGTCAGGCATTTTTAGATCGTTAAGCTTTATGGAGAGCGTGAATGTGTGAAGGAAGGTACAGTTGCCGAAGTGAGCCCCAAGATTATTTAGGCACACTGCGTCTAGGCAACAGACATAAGTGGGTCCTTACAGCATCTCTACATTACCTATCGGGAGAAGGGAGTCTGGGTTAGGATGGCTACAGAATAAAGGCAGAATGTTTTTGCCTCTTGTTGATTTTTTAGATACACGCACCCATCGGACGGTGAAACACTCTCTCTTCCCAAGAAATCCGGCACAAAAAGAAGAGAAGTCAGTCAAGACTGGGATCATCTTGGCTCCTTTCGGCTAGCTGGCTTTGGGCCCTACTCTAGTAGATCATCTCAACTCATCCAGCCATGTTACTTCCACGTCCATACATGTCTCTCCACGGTGATGAGACCAGGGCATCGTCAATATGTTTTGACACACATTGTCTGTTTTCTTTCTTTACACGACACGCCCATTATCTTAGTCCGTACTCTCATCACCTCTAAGTGACTGGACATCAGAAACGTAGTCCAGCGCGCTGTACTTGCTTCGCCTGGTCGCCGTGTGAAAGTCCGGCAACAACCGAGGGCTCAAAAAAAGCCAGCCTTGACTATCTACCGACATTTGCTGCGTTCGATCAAAATGCTGTGGCCCGGACACAAGCAACCCGTCGTGAAGCGAGACCCTGAAGACTACTGGACAAGTCTGACGAGATTCGTAAAACTTATGCATCTAATTCCAGGGCTAGACTTCAATATTATGACGAAACTTCACGTACAAATTTTCATGAAGTACTTGAAGCAAAATCTACCCCAGTTGATCAAAGGCTTGAGAAAGGAACTTGGATCAGTGAAGAAGACATCTCTCACCCGAAACTTGGAGGAGAAAGCTGTATACTTGGATTTGATGAGCTCCCCGATTACACGACAACAGGATGGCAAGAGTGGCATATCACCACTAACGATTGTGTTGAAGAGGGTTCTAACAGGAGGAGTGCATCTCTTAAGCCATAACAGGTCTACTTGCAGCCTTTCGTTAGCACTAACTTTACCTTTTTCGGTGTTATTCGCTGCACCTCAAAAGTTGTCTATTGCGGTTGTGGAGACTAGCGAGTGTCAGGACCTTACCTCTCCAAGCCAGCAGAACTTGGCCAATATGGAGATGACCATACACAAGGAGAACGCTTCCATGAACGTTCGCATAGGTGATAGAGGAGATTTGTTATATTTAAGGGACACTTCACCCGCCGAACAAATTAAGCGTAGGCGTCGAGCCTATGCAAAAATTGCCATGATTCAGGACGTCTTAACCACAGACAATCCTACAACCTCAGTCTGTCTCCAGGGAGACATTGCTAGCAAGGTTCTACTCGACGAAGCCTTATTCTTAGTTGACCAAGATATTCATCACATGGCGTTTAAATGGCCGAAACATGAAAGAGAGAACCATCTGAGGGTTGGAGTGCTTACCTCGCTAAACCCAAGGCGCCCGTTCCAAGTACTGATACCAACTCATTGATATGACGTTCATTGGGGGCTACATTCAAAATATCAACAGATATGTAAGCTACCAAATACAGAGCATGCAACCAAGATATTCAGAGCTTCCCTTTCCATGAATAGTCCAATACAGTGAAACTGGAGCACGTGAGAAAACGCGCCACTTTCCAAGAATAACCTGACAATTCTTTATTAGCTATTTTATTGTCTATCAAAGTATTTCGGCTTCATCTCGTATCAAAGCACTGATCAGCTGCTAATCCGATAGAGGCAACTGGATATCGAATAGTGGAAAAAGTCAAATTGGCCCGAAGCGAGCCGCATCTAGCAAACACAAAGCGAGCCGCGGTTGATGGGGTATAACGTAATTTTTATATACAAAAACTCCACCTCTTGAAAATATTTGATAAAAAATTGCTCTGTATCGATGAGCTTTTACGTACAATATCATGGGGGCAAGATCGTGACCCGTTGAGTCTGTTCTTTGGTCTGGGGATTTACTTCTTCCCCAGACCTTGGCGCTTTTAATCTGATGTGACTTCTATATAAGACGAGTAGTCTATTCTGACTTGTCCATTATTCTTTTTTCAATCAGCTTATAGCTATTGTAAAAACTCATCATGGATTCAATCACACCACATTCAAAGGCTACGAAAGACAACCTGCACCCCGACCAAATCACTCGTATCGACCAAACCTATGACCAAGCCCCCGGTACAGTCACCGAATTCGAGAAACAAAAAACCGCTGAAGGTGAAGCCCGCTTCCGTCGTCTCGGATGGAAGCGTCTCGCCGTGATCCTCATCGTTGAGGCCATCGGCCTGGGAACATTCAGTCTTCCTGGTGCCTTTGCAACACTCGGTATAGTCGCAGGCGTCTTCTGCTGCATCGCCCTTGGTTTCATGGCCATCTACACAGCTTGGATCATTGGAAAGATCAAAATCTTATATCCGTCCATCCAACATTATGGAGATATCGGTGGTTTGCTTATGGGCAGGTTTGGAGAGGAGTTGTTTGGAGCCATGTATGTGCTTCAGTTGATCCTCATCACTTCTTCGTTCGTCCTCACTGGAAGCATTGCCTTGAACATTCTGGCCGACGGAAAAGTGTGTGGTCTTGTATTCAGCGCAGTATCAGGGTTCATGTTGTTTATCCTTGCCGTCATGCCTTCCTTTGCAGAGGCTGCCATACTTGGTTACATCGATCTTGTATGCGTCATGACCGCCATTGGTATCGCAGTTATCGCGTCAGGTGTAGATGCTGCGAACCAACCCGGAGGTTTGGGATCTTCAGACTGGTCAGCATGGCCCGACCCTGACGCAACTTTCAAAGATGGCATGGTTGCTATCTGCAACATTATCTTTGCCTACTGCTTCGCCATGTACATGACACCCTTCATGTCGGAAATGCACACCCCAGAGGACTTTATGAAGTCAGTTTGGACACTCGGCAGTGTTGAAATCTTCATTTATACCCTCACTGGTTCCCTTATCTATGTCTTTGTCGGTAAAGACGTAGCTAGTCCTGCCCTTGAGTCACTGCCTGGTATTCTGCCAAAGGTAGCTTTTGGCGTGGCTCTACCCATGGTTTTCATTTCAGGAGCGATTGGAAACACAGTTACTGCGAAATACGTTCATCTCCGATTTTACAGAAACTCTATCGTGCGGTTTGTCAATACGCCCAAGGGTTGGGTCACTTGGCTTCTTACACTTGCGGGTATAACAATCATCTCCTGGGTTCTTGGTGAAGCTATTCCCTTCTTCAACGACCTTCTTTCACTGAGTTCGGCACTTTTTGTTTCTGGATTTATTCTGTATTTCCCAGCCGTCATGTGGTACAAGCTTATCTGTAGGGGTAAGTGGTATGCCAGAGAGAATATCTTGCATGCTGTTGCTTGCATTTTTACATTCTTCTTTGGACTATTGGTTTTGGTTGGAGGAACATATGCTACGGCTATGGATATTGTAAGTCTTCTAATATTGATAACGTTTGATAAACTGACAAGTACTAGCAACACCACTATGAAATTGGAGCTTTCCGTACGCCTTTTTCGTGCGAGGCTTGAGTTGAAACCATAATTTGGAAGCTGAGAAGCTGAACTCCCGTCGTTACCCGGATGGAACGGACTGATCATTGTGTAATATTGCTAGTGTTCCTAGAATATCATTTAAAATTCCGGAAAGCCACTACCTACTTTTCTGTGTAAGCTTAACATTCCTTCGGCTGCTTTTAAAGCTTGCCGCCCAAAGCCTTAAAAGATCAACACACCTTTTCTCGCACTTCTTATTGAAGACCTTTCACGGAACTGGAATAATGACATAATTTATGGCCTGTTATTGAGACCTATGCTGCATGATTATGAGTTTGACTCTTAGTAGCATGGAAGACAAGATATCCTAACCGATGCATCGTAGGCTAAACACAGGCTACAAAAACTCCATCTGTAGCATAAGAAAACGTGTTATCATACTCCAAAAACGGTATGCCCATCCAAAGCAGGATCAACAGTTGTTAACAGCAAGTATATTATCATATGTAACAGAATTCTTCCATACGTCGGCGGCGCACTTCTTCGTACTTTGCATCTGACTCGTCGCTTCCACCCCAAAAGCCACTTGTTTGTCGGAGGCTGTAGTTTGCGTGTTCGCGCCCAAGGCACAGTGGGCAAAGCATCCGTGAACCACAATCGACAAATCTTGGTTCCACATCAGTCCAGCTCTCGAGGAGCTCTCTCCCGCCCCGGCATCCCGCGTAAAACATCCGAATACCTTTGCACAGCTCGAATTTTCCCCGTTCGACTCAGGCAATCACTCCAGGGGCCTTGATGTACCGATACAGAAAAGACCTCCAAAGCCTTAGCTCCTGAATAGGAATCGTGAAGGATTGGTCTGGCAAGACTGTTTTGGAAATGTTGAAAAAGGGACATTCAGGAGGGGCTGGTTGATCTTCCATCTGTTCTGGATTGTGCCAGGGACTAATCAAATAATTCTTATAATGAATTAAGTCTGAGCCACTTTTGATATGGCGGTATCCCCACCATTCGTTGATTACGTTGCAGACCAAAGCTGGTTCTGAATTCTTGCCATCGAGCTGGACAGACACCATTGCGACTGGGTAGACTAGTCAATGAACACGTCGTCTAACATCGTTTTCCGCCCAAGATAAGATGTCGTACCAAAGTTTAGCTGGGAGGGTCTTATTACCTTCCTTGGTGGCAATATTATTTGGATTTTAACTGATTATATTGTTGATATAGGCAGCAGTCCAGGAAGTCAGATCGAGAATCAGGATGGAATTCCGGTTTGTCAAGCACTTGACGTCTTTTCCTTTGACAGGCCGCATGGTTGCTGAGTGGTATAGGAAATATCCCGTTGTTGTGTTGGTTGATGAAAAGTCGATTGTCGAATCTTGTGGGCATGAGTCAAGTAGAAGGCATCTTGTTAGTGCGGGATCCCTTTCATTTACTTACTGTTCAATCATATTAACTTTTGTAGAAAGGGTTGACACGATTGTGTTGAGTTTTCATATGCTTTTTGAGTTGAACAGATGCACGGCAAACCTTGACTGAAAATCCAGGCACCAGCTCGTATTTGCATAGGAACGGAACTAAAATCAGAAAAAATTTTGTTCTCATTCGCTATAGTTTGGAAGGTGAAGTGATTTCCTTATCCTTCAAGGTTTTGCTTAAACTTTATGAGTAGCATTACCTTAGTTCTAGGTAAATCAAGGTTACACAGATTCAAGGGAGAGAAAAGACACATTTAGCCACCACGACCAATACTCCAGCAATGACTCTATTGAGAAGAAAAGCTTTTTTTTTTTTATTTTTATTTTAAAGAGATTAGACAGTGGGGATATCTATAAAGCTCTGGCGTTTACTGAGATTTGAGAATGAAAAACGAACATAAAATCAACAAGATGAATTGTAGTTATCATAAGATGCTTTCCCGAGATTAGATCTTAAATTGTGAAGAGAATGAACTAAAACAAAAGATGCAAGTTTTTTTTTACAGTCGTTCTGATCACCTTAAGAGGGAGTTGGTCGCAGTCCACATGGGTGATTGAGTAGGTGTACTATTGTAGTTGTCGTCAATGCGGCTCAAATTAAGAAAGCCTCTTTTTAAGGCGAGCGAGATGCTCACCACAAGCGTTGCATCTGCTATTCCTGGTCTTAAGTCCTCAGGCTTATGGTTAATAATAACCATACTAAGATTCTTTATGATCCCATTTAATTCGCCGAGTTTTTTTTTAAATGGCCCGATTTTCCAAACTCAGTAAACTGTTTCCACTGATATCTGCTGTGTTATGCTACATGACCCCCCTTGAAACGTTGTGATCCTTGTCTTTGTATACCCTGTCAGTTCAAATTGATAGGCTGAAGACATCAAAAATTCTCCATTCGGCCGAAATGGGCTGTCATGCCGGTTAAGTCGGGCCAAACTTTGTAAGAGAAGTGTTTCCAGATTGGCGTTTAGCGACGCATGTCATGTACATCTTATTGGTGGCTTTTTTCTTCTCGATTGTCATTCGATACATTGTCGGATTCAGCCGAGATGTTACTCTACCCTTGATCCTACGTATTATCGTCCATGATCAACTTGACAGACGAGGCGGTTACACCCGAATGGTCGAGATAAGATGTGGCCAGCCCAGTGAAAGAACTTCCGAAAATGCGGCATGGTCGTGTATAGGAATTGAAACGCCTGAAACTACATGTCATTGATGCCATGGATTTCATAGGTGCGCTTGTTTTATCTTGTTGTTTGGGGTGAGAGGATGATGGCATTCTTGGAGACATGATTCAGACATGATGACATGACGAACCTTCTATGGCCTTGATGCTGTTTGATAACGAAGTTTACCATCATTCTAGCGAGATTGTCGAGTCATGCAGGTTTCTAGCATGTCAGCTCATGTTTGAGACCGATTCATGACAGCCATCAGCTGAAGTTTCTTTGCGACGCCACATGTTTTAGCCAATTCTACTCTTCGTATACTGATTCATCGGCAGTTATCTTTCGTTGATTTGTTCCAGGTGTGATTCGTGTGGTGGCATGGCGATGTAATCGGAAAGAGGGCAATAGGGTAGCGGAATCGAGGGTGATACTCTGCAATATTGATTTAAACAGAAGTTGTCTGAGTTCAAAACCTGATATCCTAAAAACAATGGACTTTGCACGACTCTTTTTCCAAAATTATTTTGAGGTGAAGCTGAGAATGCGAAAATCAGTGTCAACGCGAGCAATATTTGAAGGATATTGAGTGCCTAAATTCAAATAGAAGTCATCCAAGTTAAGATTTAGAAGTAATTCAAATCAAGTCATCAACTAAGAGGCACCTCATGTTCAGTATGACATTTTCGTCCCTTAGATTGGACGACTCTCCAGGGTAAATTGTCTAGATTTCGTGGTTTATTGCGCTTTGGAAGAATGTTAACCAAGAGGTGGGCCAATGAGAAGACAGGCCTACAACCATCAACTCAGCATAACGCCTTTGCAAGTTGTCGATATTTCGTCTGGACTATACTCTAAAATTACTCTCTTTCTTCCCTCTCAGATCAATTCCATCATCTAAATCGCTCGGACGATTCAGGAAGTTGTTGCCGCCTGTGCTCGTACAGTCTAGGCTGCCACAATAGGCCTGTGTTTCAATATACGGCCTCGAAAGCGGTTGACCCAAACAAACCTGACATGTCAGCAGATAAGGCCGAGTATTCATCCTCGCATTACCCAAATAGGCTATAATTCCATCTCCCCCAAGAGAAACTGCAACTTTGATTGTGTCGAAGTCTGTGCACTCGCGACGCCAAGCAAAGACGATTGTCACCAACGGGAATTGCCAGTGAAGCTGAAGCGTTTATAACGGACATGACAGCCTGCCAAGAGAAAAAAACTCCGATAATCGACCTCAGCTGCGGCATACAGTCGACCCATGGGAAGCTTGTCTAGACTTGTTGATAATAGAGTAATGCTTTGAAATCTCTGTAGCGAAACGGTCAAGGGGAAAACTAAATTTGGTGACATGATCATCATTCGATTATCCTCGGATATAGGATTGTTTCGAGGTAGTAAACCCGAATAGTTCCTTGCAGTTGATCTTTAATGCGGTATTCTGGCTATATAAACTGCCACTATTGCCAAGCCTGATAATGGCTGGGTTGTGGATTATCGTGAAACATGTGTCTAACGGTCTGGAAAACGATTCCACTTAAATCCCCTGGAAAGTGCCCAACCTGGTGGAGGTCTATAGAGGGCCCTTGCTCTTGGCAGGTACAGACTTTGACGTTTAGCGAATGCCTACAGAGGGCCCCTGCCACCTTCACACAACCCCCACTTTGTTATGATACAGGGGCCGTAGCATATACTCTACCTACTTAGATTAGCACTCCAGGATATCAGAGAATGAATCTCTATCACCGACATGTATATATACTGAATTCAAGTCGTATGTTTTCACTCTCTTGTCATCATCAGCTTCAGTCATTTGCACAAGCAATCAAGTCTTCTCTTCTTTCTTTCGAGGTCCTGGTGATCGTCTTCTTTGTACTTTCTTTACTCCTTCTTTGAATCTTTTTATCATTGTGCCGGCACATTTCTTCTTATCCAAGATGCATTCCTTCAACATTCTCCTTTCCTCTTCTCTCTTCGCCTTGACCCAGGCTCACTCGGTCATCCTCGGTGCTCAGGGTCTCGATACTTCTCCCAACAGTATCGGATTCCAAGTCGATCCCGAAATTGCTCGCAACTGCATCACCATCAACCCTTGCCAACAAGATGCCACCATCATCCGCGATGCCGAGATCACTGCCAACATTGTGAACCAGTGTGGTCGTACTGAGATCTCTGGAAACATCGACGTCGGCGAGAACACCGAGAATGCTCTCGCTGCCAACCAGGTTACTCAGGTTGAGGCTGGTGGTGAGCTCACTGTCACCATCCACCAAGTCAACGCCGATGGTGCTGGTCCTTATGTCTGCGATCTGGACGAGAGCAGTAACACAAACACCAACATCCAGAACCTGACCGTCACCAACAACGTCCCCGGAACAAATGGTCTCTCACAAGTCAAGACACAGGCCTTCAACATCACAGTCAAGATGCCTGATGACCTCAACTGCTTCGGTGCCTCCACCGGAAACATCTGCACTGTCCGATGCCGCAACAACGCTCTTGCTGGTCCCTTCGGTGGTTGCTTTGCCGTCCAGCAGGCCGACACTGACAAGAAGACCAACTCTCCTCAGAGCATCAAGACAACACAGACCTTCAACGGTATCAACGCTCAGATCCTGCAGAACCAGAAGGATTTCCCGGACGCTGTAGCTGCCAACGAGAACGCCACTTCTGATGAGGCTGCTCAGAACAAGGCTGCTGTCGATGCTCTTCTCGGTGCTACCGTTGTGACATCGGCTTTCGCAACCGAGACTCCTAGTGTTGCCCTTGGTCGACCTCCTGCTGCTACTGCTGACCCTAACCAGGGTAACGATGGCAAGGTTGGTGACAACAACGGTGGTGACAACAACGGTGGTAACAACAACGATAACAACAATGACAACAACAACGGAGGCAACAACGGAGGCAACAATGGTGGAAACGGCGGTAACAATGGCGGTAACAATGGCGGTAACGGTGGTGGCAATGATCAAGGAAACAACGACAACAACCGAGGTGGTAACGGTGGAAACGGAGGAAACGGAGGCAACCCCTTCGGTGGTAACCGAGGCGGCAATGGTGGTAACCCATTTGGCGGTAACGGTGGCAACCCTTTCGGAGGTAACGGACAGAAGGCCAAACGTGGTTTCAGCAACCGTCGCTGGTCCAAGCGAACTGTCTTCTAAACAGGGATATGGGATACAAATAGAAGGAAGATATAGATAAAAATGTCCAGGGATTTGGGGACAATGGTATAGTCTTGAGAGGGATAGTTTAATTGATCTGATGACCAACTACTCTCACTGTTTCTTGCAACATTCATCAATACGAATTTATCGTGATCAGGTTACTCCGGGCTTATCTACTTTCAGATCTACCATAAGAGACAATTACCTCCCTTGTTTTTGTTATCCGTGGACTGGAAGGACCAGCCGCCTGAGTATTCTCCTGACCATTCTCCATTGCTGCACGATGCTCATTGAGGATACTTCTATCACTCTGGTTATCAGAGTGTCTTTCCGGATGAGCCTCTGTCTCCACAAGGGCACTCCATTGACCAGCCTTGTGCTTTGGTACAAACATGATATTATTGGGGATATTCTTCAAAGGATGAGAGTTCTCGCTTGACTTAGCTGTTGAAGGAAAGACTTTGCGTAGAATAGGTCGAAGGGTCGGAAGACAGGCGGCGATAATGATGAGGGCGTTTTCGGCTCCGGCTGTGAGGAGAAGTTCACCGACGTCGTAGGTTGGATCGAGACTTGTTGCATTGGCTTTGAGTTTGGTGCATTTGATGATAGCAATGGATCCAGCACTGGAAATATTAGAAGAGATCGACGTGGATGGCATGGGTGATAGCTTACAAGACACCAAGACTCATAGCAATGGCGACACCAAATTTTTCCCTACTCTTCATGTTGAGATTCCATAGCATGGCCCATGGCAAGAGGGCCAGAATAAAGTCTGTAGCAGCAGAATAGGCTTGTATCAAGTTAGTACCGTGCAATTGTGTCCCTAGACTTGAGATACTCACCTCCAATAAAGTACATCACTCCTAAGTAGACGTGAGGAGCCCAGCACTCACTGACTATAGCAGGGTTCCAAGTTGTCCTCGGGTCCTTGCATCGCACAAAGATAATGATTGATATGAGAACATGCAGCGTGAGCATAGAGACGACAATGAACCACAAGAATCTGTGTATGAACGGCTGCACAGCCAGACGCATCAGACTGATGGAGAAAGATATCTTGCCGAAAGCACATGACATGATGACTAGAGGTTGCGACACTTGGCCAAGGAGAGCAATTGGGACGGCATTTCCAGGGACGTAGAGGAGAACCCATTCGATGTGTCGACCGAGACCTTTTTGGACGGCTAATTCGATGATAACTCCATAGGCCATAAGGGTAAGCTTATCAGATGTTAGTTTATGTAATTGATAAAGCGGAATGGTGGACTTACGAGAGATAATGTAATGACCCAGTCATCTAGACCAAATACTTTGCGTACAAAGAGTCGTGTATAGATTCGAAGAGAAACGAGAAGGAATGGTACAAAGACTGAAAGCCAAGTAACAGTACGAATGGCAGGTCCCACAGTCTCTGCGAGGTACTCGGGAGAGGGCGGTGGTGTATCAGCAGCTGATGACATCTTTGTGCTGGAATGGCTGTCTACAGACACGCGACTTCTCTGAGTGTCTCAAGCTTGCATCATCGTATTGATGAATTGTTTGTCAGGGATGGATGCGCCGTCCTACATATATACTTGGTTTCAGTATGTACATTGGACATGCCGCAGGCAAACACACATCAGCTGAAGCAAAAAGAAAGCTACAGTGTATTATGGCTTTCTTCTGAGTCTGTCATTTGTGATTGGATGTATGCAATGTCAGAGAGTGAACACACTTTATGGAAAAGGATCGGATTGGATACGAAATCAAGGGACTTGTCTCTGAGACAAAGAAAGAAGCAATTAACAGTGCAGAAGCGGACGTGCCAAAGACCGTAGGCCATACCAAAATACCATTAATTCAACGAGTCTCGAAGCTGGATGTGAGACAATAGTGGATACGAGTAGCTACAGTTCTTATAGGTGCACTTGAATACAATAGTAATAACAACGTAATCTATAAGGTCTAAAGAGGTTGATCATTGGTATGTTTGTTCACTCGCGCATAAGGAATACGACAAAATTTGGCAGCAAAAGTCACATATCAATTGTCAAGTCTGATATCACGCAACAAACAAAATTAGAGACTACTTTCTTACAAGGATTTTATTCCTCGTTAAATCTCATTGGTCCCAAAGGTCGCGAATCTGATAGATCATACTATTCCCGCATAAAGACTGTATCCACTTTCCACCATGTTACCCTCCTCCATTTTCTCTCGCCACGGGTTTTTTGCCAGCCGGGAGAGGGGGAGACAACTTGAGGTAATTGAAGGATCATGTGTGAGAAATTAGATGGGAGTTGTACAGGAGATTGAGATCATCTCGGGTAGGTTTAAGAGGCGCTTTAGTGCTGATGTTGAAGAATTGTTGACTAGATACCCATGAAGATCAACGGCTTTTAGTTGCCTCAACCTTCTTTCAACATAAGACTCGGACTTGGACTCGGGGACTTGAGAGTAAAGACTTCCCCGCAAATGGTGTCATGTGTTGACCAACAGTCAGAAATGAAATGATACGCAAACTCAACAAGCAAATAAAGAGAACCAACAGCTCGATACAAAAGTGACAATCACTTCTCACAATCCTCTACCATTCAGCTCGTTTCAACCTCGGAATCTCTTTATCTCCTCAACTTTCCCCAGGATAACCCATGTTGAAGAACGCGGTCCGTCATACCCGGCGCGTTGTCTCCTCTTTTCTCTTTCTTCCGAACAAGGATCAGTGATTCGGGACCGTCACAGTGGGCAAGACTCTAAAGCCACGTTTTCAGGGGTCAGAGGAGCATTGTTCGTGCCTGTCTCGCTCTTTACTCGATCCGTTTTCTCGTACGTATTTCCAGACATATCATAAATACTAGCCCGGTTCTTGGTGACAGAAATGGGAAGGTTACATGTGGGAATGCGGCACGGATTATTGCGTCTCTTGGAACCAAACAAACAGGTTCACTTTTTATCACATTCTCGTCTAAGCGTTCATGCAGATCAGGAACAGGGTTACTCGCTATCTATCCAATGGACGACTCTTCCCACTACCAGGAAAAAGCAATATAGTCTACGTCGTTTCTCCTCTTTCTCCCAAATATGATATTTCCTCGCTTTTTTTCTGATCCATTTCAGTTCTGGGACATGTGGTACAGAAACAAATCTGTACTGTAGATCAATCAATATGGCAATTTCCACTGTCTCTTTGGGTTACCTCCTGTACGCGGGTGTTGCTTTTGTCGTCGCCAGCATATTATACGAGTTCTTTCTTTCACCCCTCAAGCATATCCCAGGACCAGGACTTTCCAAGTACACGGATTTTTACAGGGCATATCTCACTACGAAGGGGCATGTCGATGGTCACATTAGAACCTGGCACCGAACATGGGGCGCTGCTGTGCGTGTAGGACCTAATACTGTGAGTATTAGTGATCCAGATATGATCAAGGTCATTTACACCACCAGAAACCCCTGGCGAAAGGTAAGTAACCCAAAGCAAATCGTGTGGCTTCAGACAATAATAGCCAGTTCTGATATTTGACAGACTAACATGTACCGTCCCAATGACGTTCTTGTCAACGGTCAACGCATTCAAAACATTTTCAATACTCAAGATGAGGATTTCCATCTGAAGTACACAAAGCCCATTAGAGGTTTCTGGACCCTTCCCAAGATGCTAGAGGCGGAACCTCTGATGGACGAAACTCTCTGTGAACTCATTACTCATCTGGACAACCGCTTCGCCAGCACAGGATCTGTCTGCAAGATGGATGACTGGCTCTCTTACTACGCCTGGGATGCAGCTGCTAGTATCAGTTTCGGCCGTACCTACGGTTTCATGGAAAAAGGTGGTGACGTAGAGGACATCATTGCCGAAAGCGCTGCTGGACTCAAGTACTTTGCCCCCGTTAGCCAAATCCCGTGGCTTGATGAGTGGCTGGACAAGAACCCCATTCATCGGGTTGGTCCTCGTCCTCTTGTCAACGGAGTCATCTACACTATCAAGATCCTCACAGAGTACCAGCAGCAACTAGCTTCCGGCGCTGCGAAGCGCAAACCTGTGGACTTGTTCATAGATAAGTACAACAGTCTCAAGGAAACAGTCGACTTTGTGGATGATCAGCAGGTTATCAACTGGCTCATGCTCAATGTTCTTGCAGGCGGTGATTCAACAGCTGGAGCCATGCGCGCTCCTGCTTACCATCTTCTCAAGAATCCTTCTGTGTGTGAAAAGATGGTCGCCGAGCTTCGAGCTGCAAACCTGACTTTGCCTGTTCCTCAATGGAAGGAAATCAGTCAACTGCCCTACTTTGACGCCGTCATGCGCGAGTCGATGAGAATTTCGCCCGCTGTTGGTTTGATACTCGAGCGCGAAGTTCCTAAAGAAGGCCTTGAGCTCCCAGATGGTCGATTCATTCCTGCTGGTACAAACATCGGTATCAACCCTTGCGTTGTCACACGCGATGTGGGCGTTTTTGGCGAAGACGTTGATGTGTTCCGCCCTGAGAGATGGCTTCGTGGTAAAGGAGAAACAGAGGAGGGACATGCCGCTCGGGTAAGACGCATGCATGAGTGTACCGAGTTGATGTTTGGCCATGGATCGAGGGTTTGTATGGGTAAGTACATGTCAAAGCTAGAGATGTACAAGATGTTTGCTACGCTCTATGTTAACTTTGATGTAAGTCACTTCTCCTCACTCCTCTCAAGACTGGATACTGACTGTCGTTATAGGTACGAATCACTGATCCCAGTCATACTTGGAAGTATGAGAACAACTGGTTCATGTATCACAGAGATATCCCTTGCAAAGTTAGTCGTCGCGAAAAGGCATAAGCAATCATTAAATAGATATATATCTCATCTTCCACTTTTAATGGAGAACATACTTCTTCAATTCCCTTTCTCCAGCCTGCCACTGATCAATTGCCTTGCCAAACATGTAATTCTCAATGTAAATATCTCCCACATATCTATACTCGCCCTGCGTTCCCTCTGGTCTCAGCAACACTGGAGTCGAGCAACCCAGAGGCACAACCACAACATCCCCCGGAAGCATAGCTCCAGATCCGAATCCGAGTCTGCGGTTCTGGGTAAGACAGAAAGTCCTTCCTATCATACGATCCCCAAAGTTGGTCTGAAAAAACTGTCTTCGTGCTTCAGGTGGGATGTTCGTAGGTATATCGACATGCATTCGTAACATATCATCGAGAGGAAGATGCAGGAGACGATCGCGGAAGAGATTCACTATGGCATGGTAGGATACCAGCTTCCAGCGGCTTCTATCATATCCGGTAGTTATCTGACCAAGACATATCGTCGCCATGAAAGCCTCTTCTGCCAACTGTATCTGAAACTGTGTTCGTCCCTCCACAGCTGCAAGAAGTAAAGCCCTCCAGTGTAGAAACGCCATTAGAAAGTCTCCCAGGTTGCAAAGAGTTCCAACAACCATTCCTTTGGTCTGAACGACATCTATTTCGATGCCTGAAATTTCAAGCTTGTTCAAACGCTCATCATGAAATTTGCAAATCGCCTTTGTAGGACCTGATGCGCTGAAGCCGTACTGGCGGCCCATGGCTGACGTGAGTGGGATATGGGACCAGTCTGGAACAAAGGAAGGCAAATTGGAGGATCCTGTATTGACTGGGAAGTGCACAGACTCGCAGATAACATCCAGCTTCTCAGTAGTTTGGATAAGAAACTCAACAATTTCTGTGTAAACA
This sequence comes from Fusarium venenatum, assembly GCF_020744135.1. Taxonomy (NCBI): domain Eukaryota; kingdom Fungi; phylum Ascomycota; class Sordariomycetes; order Hypocreales; family Nectriaceae; genus Fusarium; species Fusarium venenatum. The sequence continues at coordinate 6,856,531 of NW_027072131.1, forward strand.
TCCTTGACGGAAAGATTATAGTCGACACGGAAACCGTTGCGAACATGCGCAGGCAAAACACCGAGTATACCGTAGAGCTTGTCTCGTGGATCAGACGATACTTGGCTTCGACTAGCTCTTAGTACTTCGAGAAGGGCGTTTTGTCCATTCAGAACCTGAGACTTGAGAGTCGGGAGGCTGGCGGGCCCCCCATGAATCAGAGTCTGCACGCAAGTAAATTTGTCAGGTCTTCTCATATCAGGACCATTTGTCTTGAAAACAAGTTCAGCGTGATGTCTGCGAAACAATGTTGAAGCAGTCTTGTATGATTGCCAAGGGAGAAATGTTTCTCCGCAGTGAACAGCAATTCGTTTTGCGTGGAAGATCTCTTGTGAAACCCAGAGTCTTTTCCAGTAATCTCTTCCAAACAGCGACACAGCGGCCAGTAAATCCCCGTCCTCAGCGCCTTCTGCCAGTATCCGAGAGACATCTTGATCTGGCATAGCCTGAGAAGTCGGCGGCGCGAGTCTAGCCAGAAGCTCTACCGCTCTTGTACTATCGTTGTTTTCAGGTCCAAGCCATATGGCTACAAAAGCAGCGTTGGCGTAAATCTGATCCACAAGCTGAACATGCTGGCTCCTCTCATCTGTATTCTTTTGATCAATACACAAGGCATCTGCCCAAACCAACACAGATGATTGTCTTTGTCGAAGTGCTTCTAATGCTCCATAAAGGTTGACGGTAATGGGCACCCGAGATCCCTCAATGTCGATATTCTTGGTATCACCGACGTCGCCCCATGTGTATGATACAGCGACGTATTGGGGCGTGTTGGTGATAAGAGCCTGGATAATTTCACACTCGATTATAGTTTTGTGGCCTGGCGCAATCCTGATGAGTCTGATGAAGCCTGTTTCGAGAGGCGTGTAGTCATATGGTTGCAGGTCAGAGTAGTCGAGAGTAGATACTACACTCGGTCTGGATATGGCTGAACTAATAGGGGTGATGTTGTAATTATGGGGACCTGTAGGTGGGAACCCCGTCACTTCTCTCCCATTCAGAGAAGAAAACCTAGGTGTCTCTTCAGAGATTGACACTGGAGATTGTGGAAGTGGGACCGTGGTGGGATTCTGCGAGTTCGTTATGGCCATGGCCTCCCTCTCCTCAATCTTGGAAACTAACGACCCCGGGACGGGAAAAGGAGCTGGAATAGGGTTCGGATAGGGCCGATAGTTGCCTTTTCCAGCATTCAAACTTTGCGAGTGTCGAGGAGGAGATACCAGTGGCTGAGGCTGCGATTTCAACTGATACTCGGCGATATACGTCGGATAATGTGAGACTGGTGCCTGGACTGGCGAGCTAAGAGGAGCAGGCTCATTTCCGTCTTCAATGACTGTCTTGCGTCTGAACAAAGAGCTCAGCCGAGCCTGGCTCTTCTTTGTCGTGGGTTCCTTTTCAGCCATGTTGACTTGACAGAGACAAAACTGCGAATAAGATGAGAGAATTAAAAGCTTACTCTGAACAATTCATCGAGCTGAAAACTAGCGGAGGTCCAAAAAGTCTTGGGTGTCAGCCTGGAGCTGGATCTTTCCAAGCATCTTTGTCCTATCACACAGCGTTGTTTGGTTGTTCAGCCTAACAAGGCTTAGTATGAACCGGGGTATCGTGTTCGCGCCCCTCGCTTGGAAATTAGATTACATGATGCTGCAAAGGGCTACTAGGCTAAAGTTACTTAAAAACAAACATCATATATCCGAAGCTATATCATCGTCGTTGAATTATACTCAAAGGAATACAGAAACCATTTGCCATATCACTATATACTTATAGAGTTGATGAAAGTAGAGAGATGATCTGCCGTTCTTCAATCAGAACGATATGTGATGTAGTGGACGCAACAAGTTCCTCCATAGATTCGGCTGTTACTGAATCAGACAGGAGAATCTGACTCAGGGAATATATTCTAAGTATTAACAGATAAATAAATAACTGCCAGGAATTGATGTAGCTGGATAATATACTTGAATAGTATACATATGCTGAGACTTTCAAGGTTACCCGCTGTGCGGTCTACCACTAGCTTACATTGCCTCCAACGGCAAACCTGTTGGTCTAGTAGCCATGGCCAAGAGTGAGGCCACACTGGTCACTCTCATGAGCGCTTTTGAGGTTACATTTCCACTAAGAGAGCCTCCTACAGCTTATCTGGCCAGAAAGAGCACTGATAATGCTTAAGGAATTCATGCGAGTACTAACAACGTGGTTGGAATTTGAGATTGATGAAAAAACAAGAACTGCCTACTCACGAGCACCATTGGTCAAGAAAACAATGGCCGCAGAAAAGATCAGTTAGTTTTGATCTTTGGAAATGATAAACAGAGCTGCCTCCAAACTCTCCCGTCGCTGTACCTGGTTCAAGTTCGCCCCGTTCACAAAAGCAGCGGAGCATGACTGTTGAGTATAGTTTAAACTAACCGCTACTAAAAAACTAGGATTATTATTCTATCTCGGGCTCATATAGAAAGTTGTCCACGTCCAACTGTTCAGCAAGATCAAGCAGCTCTCCTGGGGTGAGTCCAGCCATGGCATTAGCGGCGAAGAGATCCCACCCAGTTTCGTCAGCGAGATGTTCATCGGCGTGTTGACCTTCATTCCCTTCTTGGTCCTCATTCTCTTGAGTCTCTGTAGGAATCTCTGGAGAGACAAAATTGCTGGCTGGTGTCAAAGCTGAAAGCTTCTGTTCCAGCTGCTCCAACTCCACTTTTCTCAAAGGAGCGATCAAGCTTCCCTTGGCGATGAGAGTATCGAAAACGTAGCGGGCATCATCTCGCCATGAGCTATCCGAGAGGAGTGAAGGGCAGATGATGGGGATGAGATGCAGTAGAAATGCTGATGACGAGGCGTACTCGATTTGGAAAGGCAGGAATGCTTCTAGACTTGCTGTCAGCGGAGTTTTGCGATAGCAACACTAGCTTGGCTTACCAATGAGATCTTCGTCTGCCAGAGCACGTAAAGTCTTGAGGATTGACTGTGCAGAACTGACACAGGATTGAATCAGTGATGCAACTGGGGGAGATAGTGATAAACCGTGTGTCATTTGTGTTTTGGACTGCTCGATATGCATGTGTAGAGCACACATGATTTGTGGTCTCGTTGTGAGGACGACACACTGGTAATTGGTAAGTAAAGCAGAAAAGCAATATCCCCGATACTTACATGGTGATATTGGAGTAAAAGCCGTGTGGCGATTCTCGAAGCTTTACTAATCGAATCGCGGAAATGCTTGTTGATGATGTGAATCAGATCACGATTCAGCTCAGCCAAGTTTCTCAGGATAGACTGAGTGTTGCTGAAAAGAGTACCGTCATAATCTTTGCCAACTCCATATACCGCTGTCTTTCTGTTAGCCATAATATTCACTGATTGTCAGTAATCATTTTCATACTTACTTCCTAGAAGCCGTGCTATGAGACGCGCCAACTGAACGTGGAGAGTTAGACTCAGCGACGTTAAAGAATTGTCAGCTTGGGAAGGCAGCTTGTTGGTGATGTCTTCATCTCTAATAGCGCTAGTAGCACCGATAAGAGCTGCAAACTCCTGATCCAGCATGTAAACTACCCAGAAGATTATGTGGCATCGTTTTGAATGTTGAGCTCCAACGACCTCTTCTGGCATGTGTCTATGGAAACCAGATAACACGCAGATTCGAAGAGCTTGTCCTATCTATGAGAAGCCATATCAGTATTTTCCAGGCTGAAGATCAATATGGTTTTACTCACATGCTGATATGCTGCCACTCTCATGTCGATTGACTGAAAGTATATCGCTGCAAGAGTAAGTGCCTGTGCTGAAAGAATTGGATCTAAGGCAATCCCAGCCAGCTCAGGCATAAGAGGCATAGCCCTAGCAGCGTACTGATAACCCGGTGGACTTCCATCGGCACTCTTTCCGCCGAGGAACGCCTTTCCAAACGCTATCATGAGCAAATATTGTGCATACCACAGCTTGCACGATGCTGCCTTCGTTGAAGCATCCTGGTAAAGCTCTTTAAAATGTTGAAGGAATTCAGTTTCATCGATAAGGCTTGCTAAGGGACCGAGATAGAATCTTGCAGTCTGTACGAGAAAGAATGCGTAGTCTGATGGGGGTAGGTTCGAGATATCGGGATGTTCTTCAGGCATCAGGGGTCTCCATTGGAGACGGAATGCGACTCCGTCGAGATGCCATGGCGGGGGATCGTTGTTTGCTTCTGGAAGATGTTTTCCAACCAGAGCTAGGACTCTTCTACAGAATGCCCAGGATGAGGCAGGGCCCATATACCCTGTAATATTGTGTGAGTATACGTGGATCACTGTCGAGGTTTTGGGGCTCACAGTAGCGTCCGAAGGCTTGGCCAAAGACATAATCATTGTCGACAAGTGGATTCTGGCGAAAGGCAGGTTCAAGAACATCGTTTGATAAAAGTGGCCTTGTTTCATTTTGTTCACCGTTCTCGCCATTATCATCTGGTGTTCCGAGGGTCAAGTCTTGGTATCGAGTTAGTAGACGTAGACAGAGCAAGGCAAGTATTTGGTCACTCACCCCCATCGGCTTCTACTGCAGATGTATCCTGAGGAAGTACTGTTGTCATACCATAATCGGAAACGGATGAATGTCTCGGCCGGGATCTTGATCCGTTTGGAAGTGATCCGGGAGATGGAACTCCATCTTGTCGTCTCTCCAACGCTCTGAGATAACTGTAGCAGCCAATGAGAAACGGCAGAAGGTAAGACAGTGATATACTCTTCCTTACCTCTCAGTTACTGTGACCTTTTTCTCCTCTGTCTCGTATATGCATCTTTCATTCTTTCTTCCGCATCTTGCACAAGGTTGTGCCCCAGAGCATTTGACCTTCATGGACCGACATCGTTTACAACTTGATGATGCTGATTAGCTTTGACCTGCGTATCGGGTTTTGGTAGACATACGCTTTTGAACACTTCTTGACGACTCTGAAATGACTCTGTTGAGTATTGGGCATCCTTTCGACTGACATAGAATAACTTTCGATGATGTACAGACAGGGAAAGAGTAAACTCAAAGTCGGAGTCTCGTCCCGACTTGGGGAAGGAACATCCCGGTGACGCCCTTTCCTATTTGAGTAAGTCTTGATGAGCTGGCTTATCACCGCTATCGGATGTGGAGAGATGGACCGGGACGACATCCCGACTACTATTCTTTAAGCAGTTTGTATTTGTCATCCAAACAATATTCTGTTAACAGACAAAGCAGTCTAAAATCATCTATCATAGAGAGAAACATCCTGGGATAGTGGCTTACTTGTGATCTACCAGTATGACGATCAGAGCCTACATAGCGGTGAGATACCCTACAAGATCCAGGTAAGTCATTGTAAAATCAAATCAAGAACGCGGAGTTGACCACAGAATGTAGACCTTCAATAGTCCTGCAGGCGTACAAACAGATGAGAAACATGTCACCATCAGCAATAAGACTCAACTCCTCAGCTGCGGCTGTCGCCACCCAACCCGCATTCTCAGCAGTCCAGCCCCTCACCAACTTCGCAGAGAAGATAGCCAATCGTCCAGCTTTTGACAACTCCAACAGACCTATCGAGGTAACAAAATCCCCTGATCCAACATGGTCTTATGGAGACGGTGTTCGCACTGGAGAGATACCCGCCGTCAACAAAGTCCACAGAGAAATCGACCCCTACTCTTCTGATAGATCCGTCAGCCAAAACTATCGCCTCTTGATATCTGGCATCGCCCCTCGCCCAATTGGTTTCATCAGTACCGTCTCCAAAGACGGCAAAAAAAAGAACCTTGCGCCGTTTAGCTATTTCCAAATGGTCGACCATGATCCGCCAATGTTTATGGTTAGTTTCTCGTCTCGTCACGGCCGTATCAAGGACACATATCAGAACATGAAAGATACCAAAGAATGTGTTATAAACACTGTTTCTGAAAATATGATTGAAGCTGTTAATGCTTCATCCATTGATACTCCTTATGGAATTTCAGAGTGGGATATTACTGGTTTGACGGAAGGTGAAACGGCCACAGTGAAACCCTCACGAGTTAAAGAGTCAGTGCTTTCGATCGAAGGTAGAGTTGTGGATATCAAGGAATTCGAAGGACACAAGCCAGGCATGAGTGGATCTGCCATCTTTCTAGTCGAGGCAACGAGGCTTTGGGTTCAAGAGGACGCAGCGAATGAGGATTTCAGCCATATCGACCTTGACAAGCTGCGACCAATTGCACAGCTTGGTGGAATGTCTTATGGACGAGTAACGTCTACTTTCGAACTTCCTCGCACTCGATGGGTGGATGAGCAGCCGAAGAGCGAGTTTTTGTCTAATTTGGAGATTCAAAAATCGGATAGATAATCACATATACAGGAAGATCGACAATCTTGGGCCGGACTAAACGATAGATATATGTACGAATTTGAGTATTCTAGTCCTGGGGAAACTTGGAGCCTCCCTGCTTCCTTATCTCATCCATAATCTCCATCACACGAACAGTCTCCGACCAAGGCATGACATCGCTCTCAACCTTTCCAGCAGCAATATCAAGAGCCACCGCGTCAGCCTCCCAGTAAAATCCCCTCCCAGGCTTCTCAACATCATATTTCTTTCCCTCCACATCTCCATCTATGTACACGGTGAAGTTCTCAGGTGCAGCTGCAGGGCCCTCTACCACGATGCATCCTCTGGTTCCTTCAATACGGCAAAAGATATTGGGGGTCTTGACTTTTGAGTTTGACGTAATAATGCCCTGCTTTCCATCAGGGTAGAGCAAAACTATAGAAGTACTAAGATCGACACCTTGGACAAGAGTTTGCGCAGCGCAGATCTTTGGTGTAGTTGCATTCTCGCCTATGCCTGAATCAAGGCCTAAGAGACCCCACGTCAAGCTGTAGATACCAATATCGAGTAGCGAACCCGCACCCAGTGAAAGATCTCGCAAACGATGCTCAGGAGCTAGAGACTCAATGCGTTGGTCCATGGCAAAATCGGCAAAGAGGCGAACCACATCCCCAATGACTTTGTCCTTGTGAACGAATTCCTGGATAGTCTTGACAAGAGGGAAGAAACGTGTCCACATAGCTTCCATAATGAAAACACCCTTTGCCTTTGCCGCCTCGAATACCTCTCTCGCTTCTTTAGCATTCAAGGTGAATGCTTTCTCGCACAAAATATTCTTTCCGTGCGCGATAGCATCGAGACAGTTCTTCTTGTGGAAGCCATGAGGTGTTCCGATATAGATTATATCAACACTGGGGTCTTGGTAGGTTTCTTGGTAACTCCCGTAGATAGTCGGAGGTTGAGACGTGTTTGGAAGATGTTCTTGGACAAACTTTTTGCCCTTTTCAACAGAAGAGGAACCAATGGCTTGGATGATGTGTGTTGCTTTGGCGTCTTTACGGTCGATGGTGAGATCTGCAATGAACCAGGATGAGATCATACCAGTTCCAATGATGCCCCATCGTAGGGTTGGCTTTGACTCTGACATGATGTTCTAATTGTGGGTGAGATGAGAAGAAAACATAGAAAGTCATGATAATAACTCATCCTTCGGTTAAAAGAACTCTAAGATGGAATTGCTTTCAGGCTGTTTAGAAAACCCCGCACTACATGGTGGAACCTCTAACTGATGGCATTTCTGATGCTGTATATTAAACGACAATAGATGATGAGGTTACGGAGTCAACTCTGCGGTAGTAGCGACTCAAATCAATCTGTCGCTATCTGTGTGTGTACCTAATTCCTTGTCGTCTTGAATAGACTAGACTTGCTTTGCTGTATAAAAATCAACCCCTAGTCTAACACAACAATCCTAGCTCAGAACACTTCCAAACTTGGTGGCTTGACTGCGAACGCAAGAAGAGCATCTTCGAATGCAGAGATGGCGGTGGTTGATATACTGGGAATGGATATCATGCCGCTGAAAAAGGGCCAGGCCTGGCCTGCTAACAATTTCCACAGTACCTTGGCCACAGTTTCCACTCTTTTGCTCATACAGACAACTCATCAGGCGAGGCTGGAGGCTAGCGAAATGCAGGCCCGCGGAATGCAGGCCCTCTCTGAATATAACTATCAAATTCCATCTATGAAGAGTCAGCATCAGGGCCTTATAGCCATCCATTATGCTTATATCATCTCATAACATGCTTGTGCCTAGCATAGTACTATCACAAGCATGATTCACTCTGAATGATCGTCGAGAGTTAGATATATACCTAGTTTGCCCTTCTCTGGTCACCTTCGAATCCGTTTCCAGATACGATATCCAATGGCTTTGCCACATTTGTATCCCCCCTTCCCTCACTAACTGCTTCTGTTGTTTCCCACATAGAGCACCCTGGAATTTGTCCTAATACGAAGGTAACGCAGTCAGTCAATTCACGTCCATACATTGTGTTCCACGATACTAACCACTGTCGCAGCCCTCGTATTCGCAGGCCTTGTACGACACGATGCCGGCAAGAAGAAGTAGCTTGTGTATCAGTTTCGGTGCTTACCTCACTCATACCCCTCTTTACAGCACGATACGGTTGTTCAACTTCCTAGAAATCTACTGCATTATACGGCTATCACTGCAAGCCACAGGGAAAGGATGGAGCAGTTTGAACTATCAGATCGAGAAAGTGCCGTCGACACTATCCAGCCTCTGCTGGAAACCTCGCAACTGATGGTAGTACATGTGCCAATTCGCTTCAGAGCATAATTGCCGAATATTACACAAAAAATAATGTTCCCCTGAATGCTGTCCTTAGTAACGGCTTATCTGGACAGTGGAGGAATGGTGGCAGCCGCAATTAAGCCTGGATGTTGACTTGGAGAGAAGCAAGGTGTATTTAAGATAAGATTTGTTAAAGGAGTGTATTAGTTAGATTTTCATCGTGCCCGATAAAATCAATGCTCTAAATAAGTAATGTAAAAATGATAGATCAGTCTAATGCCAAACAATCCGTCAATGTTCCAAACAAACAGACTCAAAACCCATATATCCAAATGATCGTCAACATGCTGTATGTACGTGTAATGCAACGCTATGCTATGCTATGTTATGCTTATGCAACGCTCGTTATTCATAAGACTTGGAATAATTGAAGTGAATCCACCTCTTACTTGGGGCAGACAGGTCGGCTCTGACCACAGGCATCCTTCTTGCAGCATCCCTTGAAGCCGTTGGAGCAAACCTGGAAGAAGCCAGTGCCGGGAGCGCAGGTTCCGTCAGAGCGAGCCTTGACCTTGAAGGACTGGGCAGGCTGGTAGGTACCGGTCTTGTAGTCGGGGCACCAAGAGTTACCACAGGCGTCACCCTTGCAGCAGCCCCGAAAGCCGTTGGAGCAGGACTGGAAGAAACCGGTACCAGGAGGGCAGACAGTGGGGTCATCAGATCGCTTAGCGGGAGAAGAAGGGCAGATAGGCTGGGTCTGGCCGCATGCGTCGTTCTTGCAGCATCCACGGAAACCGTTGGAGCAAGACTGGAAGAAACCAGTTCCGGGAGGGCAGACAGTAGGATCATCAGATCGCTTGGCAGCGGTGGAAGGACAGATGGGTTCCTTCTGACCACAAGCATCGCCCTTGCAGCAACCTCGGAAGCCGTTTGAACAGGACTGGAAGAAGCCGGTGCCGGGAGGGCAGATAGTGGGATCTTGACGCTTAGCCTCCTTGGTATCGGGGCAGACACCGGCATCGCCAGTGCAAGCATCAGACTTGCAGCATCCCACGAAGCCGTTGGAACAGTTCTGGAAAAATCCTGTTCCAGGAGCACATTCGCCGATGGGAAGATCAGTGGAAGTGGCTTGAGGGGCGACAGTGGTAGCTGTCTCAGACTCCCACTCGTGACCACCTACAACAGGGTTGGCGACGACAGGTGGTTCAGGCTCAGTGATGAAGACAAGGTCGCAAGTCTTGAGGGCAAAGTCTCGGCACCACTTCTTGTCGCAAGGGTCTTCGGAGCAGTATCCACGGAAGCCATTCTTGCCGCAGACGTAGTACTGGACTGACTCGAGACCGAGGGGAGCGAGGCCCTCACATTCGGTCTGGGGCTTGGAGTTGGGAGAAGCAGCGGCGAGACCGGAGATAGCAAAGATGGCAAAGATGGCAGAATGCATTTTGAATATCGTTGTATGGGAGAAGAGTCGAAATAATTGACAATTGGAAACAATGAAGTGAAACTAAACTGTTGGCAAAGACGACTGAGAAGAAGCGAAGGTTTGTAAGGAAATAAGACCTGACAAAGGAAATAAGGAAATATAGAAAAAGGAAATGGAAATTGTTGTATTGATGTTTTGTGTTGTGATGATGAGAAGAGAAATTTCATCTTGGTGGTGGCATCACAGACTTCTTATACAAAGTTGCTTCCCATTGTGAAGCTCAACAATATCACACTAATATCGCAGCCCACAACTTGTTAGTTACTACCGACTTCCGGATTATGGCGGAGGAGGCTATGCCATAGCATCGGCATCTCACACACAGCCTGTCTTGGGGGCTTACACTACATCGGAGTGTCAGCCGTCAGATGGGTTTAGCTGCAATACAGTAGTAGAGAAATACTCAGCCCCCGCCTTCAGCTGATTATTAGCCCTATTTTAAGCTTAAGACTCGGGCTTAATTAGGTAAAGTAGGTAAGCCTGGACCGCAGTTAATTACTCTAGCCTCATTTATGGATCAAAACTCAGCCCTGTAGAGGTTGTTTCTCTGGTTTGCTGTGGCTTTATGCTTTGCCCAACAGTAAGCTGTTGACCAAGCTTTGCTGGTCTTGAGACTTGCAGGAATCTCGCTATTACTTACTTGAGAAACAAAATAATCCACTCACTTTGCGCTATGTCAGACCGGCACTTGGACTGTTTATTTTCTGCATACTGAGCTTAGGTCTCCAGTTTTCTACCATCCCCTCCCTGGTATGGAGGCTGTTCGGGACTTCGGTACAACAGCGTTATCTGCAAACCACTTTCTTCTTGTCTCTCAACGAGTCTTGGAAAAATGAAATTAATACTAATCTTGGACTAGGCGACCAAAGACAGATTGTGGCGCAGCAGCTATATTCATCTCTATTGCTTATGCCCAGCTTCCTTTACTTGTGGGATTCTGCAGTTATCCTTACCTATCACGTAAAATAAAATCCTTCAAGTCATCAGCTTACTTTGATCCAAGTCATTCTATGTTACGTCTCCCAGTAGTGGTAGTAAGCGGTCAATCGCTGACACTGTATTCCACAACGCTATGGCTGGCTTGGGGTCGCGATGTGGTGTGCATCAGCTGGGCAGCCCATCACCACCGCTAATGGATACTTCCGCCTTCCATTCAAATTTACTGACTTGTAGGCTATCTTTGTATTTATTTCTGGTTGGAATGCAGTGGGAAAGTGTATGTGCAGTGGCCTAAAATGATGAGTCAACTGGCTCAACAGAACAAGATCATTTGAGCCGTCGACTTACTGATATCTCATTAAAGTTGAAAATAGAATACTTGGTTCGTCTTGCTTGTTGCAGCTCTTGGCTAACACAAGTGATGAAGTCATTGTGACAACTCAAGCCATATAATATTGCAACACTGTACAGAAGCTTACATAGTGAATCCATCATCCAATCAAGATATATTTCACTTCTCTAACTTCTGGATGATACTTTAGAAGCCAGTAGACTGTTGCCAACACTGCAGCACTAGACCAAACTTTTAGACTTACTCCAAGCTTCAGCTTTCTAACCCACTAAAAGTCAACCAATATGCCGTGTAGTGTTAACAAGGCTTGTATGCTGAGTTGTTGAGTTACGAAAAGCCGGTAAGCTGACATTCAGCTCATCAGTATCAACTCTGTCGATGAGCCAATATACCGATGTGCCGCGAGTCCGACTTGAAGCATCTCTTGTCGACGTGCATATTCAGAATCTGGTCTTTCGTCTATTCCTGATTCTTCTCTTTAAGACTTGTGCTATATCTAGTTGAGATCTTGTCAGAAATACAAATGTGGATTCTTTTGTTCCATGTCCTTGGCCTTGCTTCCAACGGGCACCTCTGAAGTATGAATTTCACTCCTTGAATCCATCTGGACTTCTGCGTCAGGTAACATCATATCTGCTCCGGAGTTACTCTGAATATCATCAGAAATTTCAACACGATCTGCGTCTGGTAGTGCTACATGGGTAGATGATTCTGGTTGATCCAAGTCCATCGAGACGTCATGTACAACTGGAGAGTCACTTTGCCCAGACTTGTTCTTGTACCATAATTTGACCTGTTCAGATGTCTTCAGTGGAAGGCTGTCCCATTCTTTAGTACGGTCATCCTTTCGTTGAGATGAGGGTTTGAATGAAACTTGGTTGTTCTCGGGTTCCTCGACAGACTGGACGAGACGGAAAAGAGCTTCTTCCGTTTCAGCCAGGCGTGCTTCCAGCCTTGTTATAAAACCAATAGGAAGGCCTCTGCCAGTCTGTTAGTTTGTCAGGGATAATGAACAAGTGTCACCGTACCTTTTGTTCTGTTCAGGGTAGTGACAGTTAGAGGGATCATTATTGCATTGTAAGCAATGGGGTCTATAAATATCAGTACTGACACAAATACTTAGTGAGTATAGATAGATACTAACAATTTTCTGTCACACTATGAAATATTGTCAGTCAAATTTTCTCCCTTTCTTTCAGAAAACTTGGTCCATTTCACCTTGCGTTTTCGCTGTCGACAATGACTGCAGGCTATTGGATTCAGCTGCCCAGACTCTTGCTCGACTAAAGGCTCACTAGTCTCCATGGGTAATTAGTCATACAGCGATTGATATCAATAATATGTTATTCTTATTATCCATTACAAGGCAGAGTGAGTGTGTTACTCAGGCGATGAAATCTAACCCCGCCTCGGTGTTTTCTTTGTCCGGCGCGGCACTAACACCTTTACAGCAACTACTGCTACGTTAGTTGATACTTTCATCACTCTACTTTATTCCTCAGCATGCCTTCTCCATCTTCATTACTCTGCCAAGGGTCACTTCTACTTGCCATATAAGAGCCCATATCACTGATTACTAATCAAAATGTCTTCTCACCATTCACCGTACGACACTCTCGAAACAGCATCTCACTCTACCCCAGGACATGAATCTCAATCTTCAAAACGAAAACACTCAACTTCAGGCCGGGAATATGGTTTGATGCGCGACACAGGAGAGCATGACGCCGCTCGTTTCGTAGGAAGTGGCAGTGGAATTCACTATATCCGTGCCGTGCACTTAAGGCTCGCCAAGAAATCTGCCTCAAGAACAGAATCTTCAACTATCAACACGCTTATCCCTGGAGAAGATGATCAATTACGACAGGGCGCTTCGAGTAAAAGAAATCAAGAACAGTTTCTATGGAACGACGATGAAGTCTGCGCGGACAAAGAAGAGCTGCCAGAGTTTCAAGATTTCGTGGACTGGTCCAAGAGTTATTTCGAGGCATGGCATCCAGTTCTTCCCTTTCTACATGGCCCAGAAGTTCTAGGCTTATTTGAAGAGATTTCTAAAGGCGACATCTCTTCCTTGAATCCTATCGACAAAGTTATCGTCAAATCTATCCTCTCCATCTCATTGGCCGATAGTCGTCAGTCTATCACTTTTAAGAAACCAATTCCAAAACAGTGCCTTTTCAACAGCGTCGATGATGCACTAGCAAGCTCACAATTCGCCCTGAATCAGCCTGCATCACTCCGAACAACACAAGCTGCTCTAGCTATTCAGTTATTCTTGACTTCGATGCTGTGTCTGAACGCTGCGTCCAGATTAGGTGGGCTTGTCGTTCGAGCTGCATTCCAATTAGGGCTTCATCGATGTCCAGCACGATATCCATTTTTCACTACCAAGGAAGCTTCAGTTCGTCGAAGAGTCTTTTGGTGTATATACATCTTAGAGAGACTTCTATGCCAGTCTCTGGGTCTGCCACTTGATATTCACGACGACGATCTCGATGTTTGTTATCCCGGCGAAGAGCGTCATACACTTACCAACAGAGACGAAAACATCCAACGGCTACAACTTTTGACCTTTGTGACAAAACATGCCCGTATTCGTGGCCTTATCCTTGAGCTCAGAAACAAATCCATGCTACAACGCCAAGACACAGCAGATCGAGCAGCCTTTGTACAAGCCGAGTTGGCAAAATGGTTCAACGAAATCCAAGACGCTGTCGAGGAAGATGACCTCGCCGATACAGACTCAAACACGCCTCCAATATCGGAACACCACAAAATCATGCTCTTGGTTCTTAAACACGAATCGGTGATATGTCTGAACAGGCCTGGCTTGGCCTCAGACCATCCTTCTCCCTCATACTCTTCCGCTTTTCAAGCCTGTATTTCCGCTGCAAAGTCGATATTGATAATACTGAAGAAGCACCAGAACCGTCATCAACTACAGGTTGACTCAAATGGTGCAAGATCGCAAACACCTTTATTATGGCCATCATTCACATGGTCTATCTGGATTAGTGCATTTGTTCTTATCCATGCTGCTTTTGAAAGACAAGTTCCTCTCGACAGTGCACTCAAGTATGTCATCCTATTACTTTAATATGATGTCATTTCTAATCGTACGTAGACATGTTGCTGCAGCAAAGAGTATTCTCGGCCATCTAGCGGCTCGAGACACGTCTTGGCCAGAATATTGCCTCGGTGCCATTGATGAGCTCACATCTACCGTCCAAGAGCTCTCTCAAGACCGGCCTTGTATGATCGAATCACCTGCCGACGCTTCCATCACGACAAGAACTTTCTCTCCTGGTATTCCGCAACAACGAGGAGGTGATACCGCCACACCCTCAAGGCCTCCAAGGTCTTTGAATCAAGATCTCGCAACAGGCTCAAGGGTCGCTATTGGAAGTAGAGACACAGAACGGTCTACCACGTCAAACCCTTCTTCCAACGTCGCAGCCTTCACACCACGATCTTCATCTCCCCGATCACAACAGCGTAAACGCCAGCGGACATTTCCATCTGCTACAGCCATATCTCACGGCATGCCTTATCACCATCAGGAAAACCCCCACGGCCCTTATATGAGTGACTTACTCTCTACACCAAACACTTCATTGCCACTGGAAGGGTCGGCATACCCACAGTTAGACAATGTGCCCCTTGAAGGTCAAGAGTCAATGATGTGGTATGACCAGCTCTTTGCAAGCTCATTCAGTGCTATCGACAATCCATTCCTCGTTCATGCAGAATTTGATGCTTCTGTTGATCCAACGTGCAATTATCTACGCTAGTCTTTGACATATATATGGCTAATTCATCATACCTCCTTCACTTGCATCACCTCCCTTGACTTGTTCAATATCACCTGCACATGCTTCTTACCCGAGGCTCCATCTCCAAAGAGGTTCTTATTCTGGAGATGTTCAAGGAATAGCTCATAAGCTGGCATATATCCCTTGACGAACTTGATCACCTGCTCGTCCGTCATTCCTGGCTTGTGCTCTCTCAAAGCCCTCTCCTGACCCAGTCGCCATTCATAAACTTGAACCAGCTTATCCGTGCTCAAGTGTAAGAATCCATCAAAGTATTGCGGTCCAGCAAACGTGTCGCAATATCGTCTGAGATTCTCGTTGATCAACAAAAGATAGTCGAGCTTGTGGCTTGCAAGGCTATTGGTGAGAGACCGCTCCTCAGACTGCTGCGTCTCCGAGGCTTTAGCTTGCTCCCACTTCCTGATGACTTCTTCCTTGGTCAGGGGCTGGAAACCGAGAGCCCAACCTTCAAAGATGAGCACATCGAGATCTTGACCTAAAGTCACCTCATCCCATTCCTTGACTGGGACTCTCCCGCCTTGGCCTCCGTGGAGACTCTTATCGTACGCAGGCCATTTGACGGTCTTCTTCTCGCTCTCCGCCCGGCCAAGGACCTGATCAAAGAAGTCCTTCGCAAGAACCTCATCATGAGTTCCAGGCTGACCACGAGTTTGAAGAAGGCCGTTGTCTGGATTCGCTTCTCGGATAGCCACGAGCTCTGGGTGGTCATGATAGAGATCATCCAGGGACAAGGTGCGGTTCTTGAGGTTGTGCTGAGTTGTCAAAGCTTGAGATAGAGCTGCGGCCCATGTTGACTTTCCACTACCTTGGAGGCCGGAAAGTCCAAGGACGAATGGTTTTGATGAGTTTTTCTGGTGGGCGCGGATTGCAGGCACGAAAATGTCCAGAACGGCATTGATAGCGTTTGGGTCGATCATGTTAACAGGAGGTTTCAAAGATTATATAATTTGGTGGTTTGGCTGCTGAAAAGAATTGACAGTATTGAAAAGAGAACCGTGAAACAATGCCAGTCTGGAGAAAGTAATAATGTTTCAACTCATATGTATAAGCCGTTGCTTCGTCAAGCGGATATTGACGACAAATCCCCGCATAATGTAGGCCGCTATCCACGGAAAACCGTTAATGACAGCGGAGTTGGACCAGCGAGACCATGTGGTTAGCCGGGTCCAATAAGATGATGTTATTCTTCATGGGTTTGAAGCGGACAAAGAAACGTCCGCCTGCTCCACATGAGCCATCAAGAGTGATATAATTCCACATGAGCAAGTTCAAGCATATAAATAGAAGAATCTGAGAGATCTTGATTTACTATTCTATCTCTCTACCCATAACATATTACACCATGTCTCCATCAGCCGTCGCCGCCGAAAAGACTTACAACATCGCCTCCATCCCAGCCGATGGCATCGGTCCTGAGGTCATATCCGCTGGAATCGAGGCGTTGACTGCTTTGGCTGGCACACTTCAAACATTCAACCTTGAATTTACTCACTATGACTGGAGTTCAGACACTTACAAGAAGACGGGAAAGTACATTCCTGACGGTGGCCTTGATCAACTAAAGAAGCACGATGCTATCCTCTTTGGCGCCGTAGGAGCTCCTGGTAAGTAACAAATCTCAAAAGGTATTAGTCAGTTATACTTATCGTCAATAGATGTCCCTGACCATATATCTCTCTGGGGTCTTCGTCTTGCTATCTGCCAACCATTCCAGCAATACGCAAACGTTCGTCCCACACGCATCATGCGCGGAACACAATCTCCACTACGTAACTGCAAGACCGGAGACCTTGACTGGGTCATCATCCGCGAGAACAGCGAGGGTGAGTACGCTGGTCAAGGTGGTCGATCGCATCGCGGCCATCCATGGGAGGTGGCTACTGAAGTCTCTATCTTCACACGCCACGCCGTCAACAGACTCATCCGCTTTTCTTTTGAAGTTGCGCAAAAAAGACCAAGGAAGCATTTGACTGTTGTTACCAAGAGCAATGCGCAGCGCAATGGTATGGTGTTGTGGGACGAGGTTGCTGCTGAAGTCGCGAAGGACTTCCCTGATGTGACGGTGGAGAAGATGCTGGTTGATGCTATGACTACTAAGATGGTTCTCAAGCCTGAGAGTATTGATACTATTGTCGCAAGCAACCTAGTAAGTCAATACCGAAAACCACCGATCTATTGCTCATACTAACAATTGTATAGCACGCAGATATCCTGTCTGATCTAGCAGCAGCTCTCGCAGGTTCAATCGGCATCGCACCAACAAGTAACCTTGACCCAACCCGCGAGAACCCATCCATGTTCGAGCCCATTCACGGATCGGCTTTTGACATCACCGGCAAAGGTGTCGCTAACCCAGTCGCTACATTCTGGACGGCAGCAGAGATGCTCACTTGGCTAGGTGAGGAAGATGCGTCGGCCAAGTTGATGGAGTGTGTGGAGAATGTGACGGCTTCTGGGGTTCTTACACAGGATCTTGGTGGCAATGCGACAACCAAACAAGTCACGGACGCGGTTGTGGAAGAGATCAAGAAGCTTGGGAAGGGATCAGATTAACGTTTTTATGTTCTAATTGAACTCTGGATTGTTCTCTTGTCTTGTTATTTACGCACGGTAACTTCTTTGTCTTGTCATATGTATGCTTTGTTCTCCCTTGTTTGGACAAAAGCAGACAGATATAGCAACATGGCTTTGTGTTCTTCAACTAGTCTCCAAAACCTTTACCGTTGTTAAGACATGTTCAAATAGTCGTATTAATTATAAGACTGTCATACAAATCTCATTGTTAACTTGACTGAGCCAAAGAGTAAACATCACCAACGCTCAATTTCACTCAATCGTTACTTACCCATCACGACATCCCTGAGAACACAACCTTTCAAAATGTGCCACATTACTATCGTCAAATGCAGTGCGAAAGACTGCAAAAATTCACCGCGCGTCCGCATCGTCTACTGCCATGGCGCGCGAGAAGACAGAAGAAACATGATCCCAGCTAACTGCGATGAACGCCAAACTGCGATAGAGCATTTCAAGCAAGATGAAACTTTACACGGATGCTTTGGATATACCCTGGATCCTGAACTGAGCCAAGATGAAGATTGCTTCCTTCACTGCTCTTTATGAAGCGAGAAGTGATGGTGCTATCTATGTACAAGTCTAGTTGTGGAAGCAAATCACACAAATGGATGGGCATTATACCTGTCCAGATAGAGAGATATGGAAGTAGTAGCTAGCATCAGCAATTCACAAACAAAAGAGTCATTTTTATGTTTCATTGGCCTTCATTGTTTATTCAACATCGCAGTAACTAACTAGTTCGTACATGTACAATCATGACCTGGTGAAGACTAGGACTTAACCAAGGAAAAGCAAAAACACCTACCTGTAAGAACTGAAGCACTGCAGTCCATACATACATATACTACATACCACATGTCTATCTATCTTTTATCCTTCTCGCTCGTCTATTCTGTTAGACCGGAATTTCCCGTTTTGATCATGTACCTAAAAGAAACATTATGTTAGAAAGACGAATCAAGGGAATTGAAGAAAGGGCTACAAAGGCACTTGTGAAAGAATTTTGGAGCCCAAGAATCAGAAAGAGAAGATCGCAACAGTGTATCCCACCTTCTCAATGGCGATGATGATGATGGCGATGTTGGTGATGGTGATGGTGATGGCGATGGCGATGGCGGTGGCGGTGGGTTCCTTGGCCAAAATCCTCATCTTCGTCAGAACGTTCAGCAAGCGCCCTCCCAAAAATCATCAATCTCTCAGACAAGCGACGCTCGTACCCTGCCAATCCATACATAGCTTCGTTGAAAACGTTGTCTCGTCGAGCTTGTTGAGCTGCCCACATGTCGCCAATGGCATCAACGTCGAGCATGCCGCCGACGGCTTCATGACGCTGATGTTGCTCTTCTCTTCCCCTGTGTCCCATCGCTGGCGCGAGGTATTCAAAGCCGCCAGGAACCATGCGTCTACCTACCAAGTCCCTATATCCAAGACGACCATGGCCACCCAGTGCGTCATGCTGGGGAGGGTTTGGTATAGGATAGGCGTTAGGAAGGCGAGGAACGGCCTGACGATCGTTGACTACTGGGGGGAAGGGATCAGGAAGGATTCCATGGAACATCCCTCCTAGTTGCCTCTGAACTGGAAGCCTTCTCTGCATTTCGGCGATTTGGGGTCTCTGTACCATTCGGGCTATCTGAGCCCTTTCTCTTTTCAGTTGTTGTTCACGAAGAGCCTCCTCGTGCTGCGGCAACGCCAGCGGTCGGATCACTCGCCTGGAAGCCAAAGCTTTGCACTGTCTCTCTTCTTCTCCGGAGTTAGGACGCAGCCGCGGGATCCTAAGCGTTTCAGTCCCGACATTTTGGGAAGTCGGTGCCTCTGTACGAGGCCGACGGCGGAACTGTGGTGGTTTGACGCCAGGGCGGTCCCGCATGGGCACCATTGTCTCAAACCCCCCGTACAAAGTACAACGACAGTCCTTCCATCCTACGCCGCACAAATAGCAGAACTCGCAAAGGCAGGGACACTTCATGTGGTTGCATGCGGCTGACAACTCGATCATCCTCCCGCAGTCAGGGCAGTTCACAGTTCGGTTGGCGTCCATGGTGGCCCAGACATCTTCTTCTACATCTCCTTCAGTGCAGGGTTGTCCGCGGTGGCGTCTCGCACCGCAATCGAGACACGTTTTGTCGTGGCAAATAAGACAGCGTCCTTTTCGATCTGGCGGTATAAATGCCGCACAGTTGCCATCGTGGCAGTAGACTCGATCGGGAATTGGAATCTGACGTTCTTCGTCCATCTGTCGAAATATATGGACAAGAGTAGGGGAGCGTGCGAGCGCAACCGCTGTTTCATCGAATGGCTGGCAGCATTTAGGGGGGAACTCTTCCTGAGAGCGAAGACCAAGTCGGAGGGCTTCGCGATAGCAAGACAAACAGTAGTTGCAGCCGCAGGGTACTCTAACGTGAGCACTCTCGGTACAGACAATACATTCTTCGCCGATGCTTTCGGGTTCAGGTTCCGAAGGGTCTGGGAGAAATGCGGCCCTTCGTTCTTCGCGGTCCAATACAACGCGATGGGAAGTATTTTGGACTTCGGGACTGCGCAGCCGTTGGGCTGCCAACTCGTCTTCTGGCATGATTCGTGAGACTAGAAGAGCCTGCTCTTCGGGGTCTGCGAGTTCGAGGGCAAGAAATATCGTTCTTGCGAGGTAGGCTTCTGAAATTCTGTTGTGTCCCTTAGTGGGGAGGAGATCAAGACGAATCAGTAGGTCAACAAGGTCCGGATGAACCTTGTCAAACGCATCTGTGTGGCGTGACATGTTTGGGGAATTCTTACAGAATGAGCTTCTTGAGAGTGTTTTCGAGATAAAATACACAAAATGTGAAAGCTGGTTGGGAAGTTGGTTGTGAGGTAAGTTTTGGAAAAGGCTGGACGCAGACGTTAAATAGTCAGGAGAAACAAGAGGTGCACAACTTGGGCAGCTCTGGGTGAACATGAACTGAACAGTAACAATGTTCGCAAGTATGGGAATTACAAGATGGAACACAGACAAGGTCAGTTGAAAGGGTACGCCTTTAAGTACACCTCTGGCATTGTTGGGTACCAGTGGACCGAATAGTGACATTGTTCCTAAGTCACGGAATGATTAGGAACTCGACTGCAGAACAAAGTCGAATAGTTGCAGTGACGTTGTGCTCAACGGCCCTGTCTCTTTATGGCCATTAAGTACTAGACCGAATACAATGACAATGTATCCGTTACCTCACGAACAGTTCGCGCACAGCTCATGCAGGTATGCGAAAATTAGAACTCGAAGCCGAAAGGCAATCAGATTGATAATGCATTGTCCCTTCTGTAACCCAAGAAAATACATGGCCATGCGCCTTCACCTCGCTTCGCTTGACAATTAGCCGCTGCCCACAGGGTATCCGGGCGTCCATTCATCAACGACATAAAGACACTTGACTCCTTGAAAGAATGATAAATCATGATACAAGTCCAAGAGCCAAGAGTGGTATCCTACCCAAACCCCCCGTACCGACAGTCCATAAACCCCAGCGGGGAGTGATTCGACCCATGTGACGTGGGTTAACAAACAAATAAACCATATAATATAAAATAACATTAACGCGTAAACCCCACAAACTCCACTTCGTCGTGAACTCCATCGCTGATTCCCTATGTGACGTTGAGGGTGAAAGACACGCAATATAGACAAACAAACAATTCGACGGCTCGAAGCCTAGTAGCTGAAGTCAACATTGGCCATTGACATGGCGGGTGGACCTTTGTTCTGGTCATTGTTGTTATTAGGTGGTGAACTGTTGGTGTTGTTCTGGCTCACGGTTATGGAAGAAGCATCCCCGTCACCCAATGTTGTATCTGCGCTTGATGCAGATGTTGTCGTTTGAAGTTCGTGGCCAGCTGGAGGTTGAGCGCTCGGTGACCAACCATCGTTGAGCATCTGCTGGAAACTCCAGCTCGGTTCGAATGATTTACTGTTCCATGCATGGTTCACACGTTCGTACATTTCGTCGATCTGTTCCAGGCTGATCTTGCTCGTCTCATACACCATGCACCATACAAAGAAAACAGCCAAAATGCAAAAGGCGCCCCAGATAAAGAAGATTTTTGGACCAAAGGAGGCGTTGCCTGGTCCTGTGCCAACCAAGAAAGGCGCGCCGTAAGCAATGCCAAAGTTGAGAAGCCAGTTCGATGCTGTTGAAACGGACATGGCCTTTGCTCGGACCTTTAGAGGATAAATCTCAGAAGTGACGACCCAGACCACGGGGCCCCAAGATGCGGCGAAAAAGAAAATGTTGAGAGCACAAAAGGCGATGAGGATGGTTTGTGACGCTTTCTCGTAGCTTTGTCCTGTCGCTGTATCGAATGACGCCATAAGAAGTTGACAACCAGCCATACCAAGGGCTCCAATCATCAAAAGTCTTCGTCGGCCCCATTTCTCAATGACTAATAGACCTGGTATTGTCGATACAACGTTGATAATGTTTATAATAAGCGACTTGGTGTAAGGGCTTTCAACGCCGGCGCCGTCAAAAAATGATGTGCTGTAATACATTATAAAGTTGATACCGGTAAGTTGTTGAAGCATCTGGAGCACGCATCCAGTAAAAGTTCGTCGACCAAGATTTGGTGAGCCGATAAAAAGTTGCTTATAGCTGTCGGGACCTAATGTTAGTTCGTATTGATGATTGGCAATCATTTCTTGCAGTTCATCGACGAGTGCTGGATGGGTAATGTCAAGTCGTCGTAGCCGGCTAAGTGATAGGCCGGCGGCTTCGTGCATGCCCTTCTTAACAAGAAAGCGAGGTGTTTCTGGTAGCAGCAATAAACCGCCGGTGAGAATAATGGCCGGGACTATTTGAAGACCAAGAGGGATGCGGTATGCAGATGAGTTGTTGAGTTTGGAGGCCAGGATGTTAACAATAGAGGCGGCCAATAGGCCCAAGGTAATGGATAATTGATAGGCGCAGACGAGAGTGCCTCGTATCCATTTGGGAGCCATTTCAGACTGATATAGTGGAACGAGGACAGAGATGAGGCCGACACCTACACCAGCAAAGAATCTGTATACGGTTAATGATCTGATCCTCCCGACTCAATTTAAGTGGGAACATACCTTCCGACCAGCAACAAGTCAATATTATCAGCAGCAACTTGGAAGATGGCACCGACGCAGAAGATAGCGACGGCCAGAAGTAAAGTCTTACGACGACCTAATGAGTCGCCGGTGGGTGCGGCAAGTAGAGCACCGAGGGCAGTGCCAGCACTTAGAATAGCGACAATGATAGATGAGTCTTTTGTGCAAATGTCGATGGCGCCGTTTTCATCGACGCAATTTGTGTGTTTTCCGAACTGCTCCTTGAACTCTGTCATGGCAAGGATACCGTTGATGGCTCTGGAAAGATGGATAGTTAGTATTTGTGACTGAAAAATGATGTGACGCGATGAAGTGATTTGGTTATGGATGAGCGAATGCGGTTCGGGATCCAGCCGGTCGTTTTATCTTGACGGGTTCGCGAACATGAGTCGTTATCGTTTCGAATATCAATACCGTATAAATCCATCTCGCATTTCCTCGTAGTGTTATCCATTTTTGTTGTTCAAGATAATGTGGTGATGGTATCGGCGTCATCTTCCGTCACCCAAGGTTCGCCGACGTCGTCGCATCGTTAAAAAGTCAATCGTGAATATCCGTCAAAGCGTCAAAGAAAGTCCCTTAATTCGTCTCTTGTCGTCGGTTTCGTAGTATTCGATATCGCCGTATTTTTCCATCCGCAACACATTCCATTTCCCGCATCAAAAGGCCAAGAGATTGGTGGTCTGTCTTACCCAGTATCGTAGCCGAACAGTAACCCGCCAGAAGCAACGAAGAGACCGACCATGATGGCCGGCGCCGACGAGCCCGCGACATTGTCGGGTTTCTGCCAGCCCATGGCAATGGCCATGGTGTCGGTGTTGAAGTCGTCAATCCAGGGTTCAGAGGTGTCAAGAGCGAAAGGCTCCGAGTCGGCGAGATTTTGGTGGAGGTTGAAGGGGTTGAGAGATCAACGGGGGGACATTGGGCGATTCCGTGTGGGTAATATTGGATGGCAGATGGCCACTGACTCTAAGTCTGTTATTTTCGCACTGGGTACCGGGTACTTGGGTTGGTTAAAGTCAATGCTCGGCTCTAGTCTTTTTGAGGAGAAGGGGAATCACGTAGTACATGGGGTAGAAGGTAGAAGGTAGAAAGAAGAGTAGATATGCTAATATCATGAGCTGATAGTGAAGAGACGCGATGAATAAACTTGTCTTGTAATTC
Source organism: Fusarium venenatum (assembly GCF_020744135.1). Classification (NCBI taxonomy): domain Eukaryota; kingdom Fungi; phylum Ascomycota; class Sordariomycetes; order Hypocreales; family Nectriaceae; genus Fusarium; species Fusarium venenatum. The sequence goes on from NW_027072131.1 coordinate 6,880,646, forward strand.
CAAATGTAAGAAAGTTAAGCTGGGTCCAGGTTCAGCCAGGTCCAGGTCCCAGGGAAAAAAGAAAGACAGAGAGAGGGGCAGGACAGACCTGAATGCAATGGAGAGTGTTCCGTCTCCAGACGCAGGAAACCGAAATGGAAGGGATCATCGCTCTGGGGTCTGTTAACCCATTCTTGTACTAGGCCAAGCATTGGCTCCCTGTCCTGCAGCCACTGGAACCTCGTCAAGCAATTCTAGTGGAGTCTCTTCCTCTCTGGGAAGAGCGTGGACTGGCTGAGCTAAGCGAGTCACAGTGCGCTCTCCAGCTATTGACGATACAACATTTAATTTTCCCTTCCCTTTTGATTCTATGTAGCATTACACAACAACAACTAACTCACTCTCCAGGACATTTTATTTTTCGGATAGCACAACATTACGCACGCGTCTCCTTCCAGAAATCCGACGGGGAGACCTCACTGTCTGGGCGCCACGAATCTGAAACTGAGTCACCTATACACGGTCCTTGTCTGGTCTTGTGTTAGTGGATTCAGGTCAAGTTAAAGCAGCATCAACAAAAATGGCAGGGAAGTATTCAGCTGTTGGTTCATTCCGCACCCGGTTAACCGTTGGCCTCTTAGCTGCATTCAAAGGTTGGTCAAATGGCGGAGAGTTGACTCCTTCAAGGACGAGTAGTGACTGGCCTGAATACTACTTCATATAGCAGGGGAAGGAGATTCCGCATTACAACTAATATCCTTGTGCTATAGTTCGTTCAGATCCAGGACAATCGATCCCGAAGCTCTGACTTGACAACATTACCATCTTAAAACCCATCAACACAACAGACAAACATACAGCACTGTCTACTGGGTGCTAGAAAAAATGGCCTCCTAAGCTTTAGGGTATAAAAATAGGCAGTCTAAGAAATATACTCTAAGGAGGCATAAAGTGACCTACTAATTTCGTCCCTTATGCTTCCAGCGGTCAATTTTTCTGATACCCTGAGGACTGTTTATCAGAACTTCACTTCCAAATAAACCCAACCACGCCAAGAAACACAGTCAGAACACTGTACGTTACACGCAGCCATTCAAGACACAACGGTGCCTCCGCCATGCAGCGCTTACCCCGGCCTAGCACCCCTTCCAACGGAACCGCACTCTCTACTGTACCAGCGAGTTTCTAGTCGCAATCAGATCATAGCGCGGGTACCCCCAAGCTACGTGCGACTTTGCACAGTATGCACAGTCTCCAGCCCTTCCCCCGCAAGGGTCCAGTCTCGGGTACCGGTACTTGGCGTCCATGATTTGAATTGTAAGAGCGAGCGTCGACCCTTGTGGGTATGATCAATTTGACAGAACAAATGGTCATGCTATCAGGCAAATCACATCTTTCCTTGAAGAAAAGTTCATGATTTAACTCAACGACAATTGAATTACAAGCCACTCACGTTACAACGCGTTTTACAGGACCAGGAAACGAAATTCTCTACGATTTTATTGATGCAAGCTCCAAAGTGGCTTCGTGAGCTTTCAAAAATAAAAATAAAATGGCCTAATTGATCGACAAGAACCAAAGCCCATTTCGCGGGTTCAGCCGCTCCTGTCAGTTCGGAAGCCGAAACAACAGCGGCAGATCGAAGAGCCCTTGACAAATTAGCTACAGTGACAATGACAGTCTGCTTGATGTCCAATACATCGCCAAATAACGAGTCCCCTTATGGTCATGCGACGCTTTCTCCCTACTTGGCGTCTAGGCAGATGTGAGAAGCCGTGGCTTTTGGTGGCTTGGTCACTCTACATCAGACGCTACAGAAGAATGTGTCCCGAACGGGAAGCTTGCAAGGCTTCTTGCATCCAACTCAGAGAATTCAGACGAAACAATGTGACCGCGGTACTTCACTCGATATGGACAATAGTTCCAAGCTGAAGTTGAGATATATCCTACAGCATTAACAGCAGAGATATACGACATCTCTATTCCAGCATTTTACTAAAAGCAATATCATTTCCACCATTTTATAGCTTTGCATTCCATTTATTACAGACAAGTCAGGTACATCGGTCCTTTAACACGTGCTCGGCGTAACTTTTTGCGGGGTGCAGCAACAAAGTACGGGGAACAAGGATCAAAGACCGCAAGGCCGAACGCCCCCTTGGCAGACAAAGAAATGTCAGAAATGCCGCGCTGATCATCTCAGGTGGCTGTCATCTTCACGTGGATCAATTAATCGCAGCATGTCAGATTCTATTTCGTGCGCGTATAGTCATTGACATGATTACTTTTGGCTGAGCGGATACGAAGCGAGATCAGACTAAAGGATTGACCTGAACTACGAGATTTACCCTAGACCACATGTTCTACAGTACGGAACTTCAGAAGCCAGTTTTATTTGAGCGGCTGGACATATCAACTGAGCTAATTATCATCAAAGTAGCTGGTTTCAGTAGGTAGTCTCAGCTTGTGCTCATCGCGATCGAGAGTGTATTGGGCTACTCAAGATCCAACAACTCCATGAGGTCAACAACGGAAGCAAAGTCTGATCTCATCGATGATACCTTTCATCATTGCAACGCTTCACCCGTGAATCCTACACAAATACTTGACCAAATGCAACGTTTTCTCAAGGCCGCGTGGTAGTGTAACGAAAACCATTCAAGGCGAGACAAACTTTCCCTTCCCATCTTGATCGTCAGGCACAAACACAAAAGGCCCTTACAAAAAAGACCGTCGTGGTACATGTACTATACCAAGCCACTCCGTTGATCAACGTCAAGCCGCAAACTATCATACCAGAGGATAAATAGATCACAGAGTTTTACTATAGGGGTAATTCGTAAATGGTAAAAATATTTTTGGTAATGTATAAACTAGATTGCAACCAAGCTGCATGCATCCCGCCTATCAATACAATACAAAAAAAGTTCCTAGACGCCTAAATTGCCAAAAAGCCCTTTTTCGGCCATGATGGTTACTCGCACAAAAAACAAAACTGCAAAAAGTTCATGGCGGCTTTGCTCTTTTGTTTGCCGCGTCACCGTCGTTACATCAAGTGTCTCCACATAGCCTCTAAGGCTCGAGAGTAACCTCCTGGCCCTTGACGCGGCCGATGACCTGCTGGGGCGCGTACTTGGGGATGACCTCGTCGTCGTGCAACATCTCAAACTCCTCGGTCGCGTCGCGGCCCATGAAGTTCAGGATGGCCTGCACGCCACCGGGGTGCTCCTCGAGCCAGTCGCTCAGGTCCAGGACGACACCCTTGACGACGACCCAGACGTTGTCCTTGGTGTTGTGCTCTGCGATCTCCTCCATGGTGTACTCCTTCTCGGGAACCTTGAAGGCCTTGGGGTCGTTGGGCTTAGCAGCCTTGGCACCATCCTCCTTGACGGGGTTGGGACCGGCGGCAACGCTGGCGTGCTCGTCGACCTTTGAAGGAGCTCCGGAGCCTGAAGAAGCGGCGCCAGGAGCACCCCAGGAGACAGTCACCTGGTTGGGGATTGAAGGATCGAGGTGCAGAGAGATTTGACCAACACGCTCAGCGGCGCTGCCAGCACTGCCCTTAAGGGCGTTCTGGAAGAGGTAGTTACTGGCAGTGTCACCAGCAACACGACCGTAGACAACACATCCGAGAAGAGAAGAACCACCCAGACGGTTGGCACCGTGGACACCACCAGCCAACTCACCACAGGCGTAGAGACCGTCGAAGGGCTGCTTGTCCTGGTTGAGGACCTGGGCCTTGTCGTTGATCTCAATACCACCCATGGTGAAGTGGAGAACGGGCTCCATGACAGCGACGTGGAAGTCGTCGTCAACGTTGACGGGCAGGTTGTGGAAGAACTTCTTGCCCCAAGGGTCCTTCTGCTTGCCGTCGGCAATATCGTTGTATGTAGAGAAGGTCTTCTGGAGGTGCTCGGGGGTGCAGCCAATCTCCTTGGCAAGCTCCTTACCAGTCATCTTCTTCATGAGACCACGGCCAGAGTAGTGGCGAGTGTGGAAATCAAGGACCTTGGAAGCCTTGGAGTTGAGAATAAGTCGGATAGGGAACTTGTCCTTCTTCTTCTCATCCCACATCATGCCGGAGACGTAGTCACGGTGACCAAGCTCATCGCAGAATCGGTCACCGTCGGCGTTGAGCAGAAGACCACCCTCACCACGGAGAGCCTCAGCAGCGAGGAACTTCCACTTGGAGCCGGGGTCCTTGGGGTCAACGAGACCTGTGGGGTGGACCTGAACCTTGTCCATGTCGATACCGTTACCACCGATGGCCATAACCATCTTCTGGCCGTCACCAGTGGCGTGTGTGCCGTTTGTGGTGGCAAGGCCGTAGGTGTCGGGGCGGTGCTTCTTGAGCAGAGAAGAGTCGGAGAAATCAGCGGCGTAACCACCAGTAGCGAGGACGACGGGGCCATCGACAGAGACAATCTCGCCATTGTGCTCGTACTTGACACCAGTGACCTTGTTACCCTCCTTGTTAAGCTCGGTGACGCGAGCCTTCTTGATGATCTCGACGCGGCCGGGTTCGCTCTCGGCAAGCTCCTCGAGGCGCTGCATCAGGGCGTAGGTGATGGCCATACCGGGGAACTTGGCATCGTGTCCTCGGTGGGTTCGGGGCTGGGAGTGACCACTGTGCAATTGTTAGCAGACTGTCTTTGATTTATAGCCGATAGCGAATTGAGCATACCCGAGACGAGAAACGAGAGTGAGGTCGAGGTTGAACTCATCCTGAAGCCACTCAACGGCAGCAGCAGACTTGTAGGTGAGGACCTTGATGAGGTCGGGACGGGCCTTGTCACGGGCAGACTTGAGAGTATCATCGTAGAACTGCTTGACGCTGTCGGGAATGCCAGTGTCGACTTGCGTTCTTGTGAGAGCACCGTTGATACCGGAAGTAGCCTTGGTAGAGTTTCCACCGAAGAAGCCTGCGCATGTTAGTCAAGTTGCGCGCATGGGACCAAACCCAGGCGCTCAAATGCGCCGAGGGCTATCGGTTCGGATCGGAGACTTACCCTGCTTGTCGAGGACAACGACGTTGCCGCCAGCCAGGTAGATGGTGTGCGCAGCAGAAAGACCAGAGACTGAATACGGGTGTTAGTATGGGATGATTCGGTCGCGTGGAGCGACTTTGAGCATCATTGTCAACTTACGGCCACCGCCTACGACAATCACTCTAGGAGCCATTGTTGTGTATGTGTATTGTTATGTGGAGGGTATACGAGGAAGAGAATGATTCAAGACACAGCAGATTAGACTCCCACGCCAATGGAGAATAATACAAAAAAGAGAGAGATGGAGATTGGAGGTGAGAGTGTGGATGAAGGAATTAAGAGAACAAATCCAAAAAAGAAAAGGTCGGGGAAAGGAAGAGAGGATCAAGGACAAGTCTTATTTAGTCGATGCGATCCATGCGACTGGACTGGACGCCCACAAGGCCGAGGGGCAAGATCCTTGGCCTAAGGCGCAGAAGCCGAGGTCGAACCATGACCATCCCCATGATGACCTAGCGAGCGAGCGCGTGCAATCCAACCTGCCCATCCATTTCTGACCATCTGAGCTTAACAATGATAGTCAATCATAAGAATTAGGTACTTAAAAGATACTACAGACTGCCTTGAATTATAGTTTGACACTGTATATCTACTTTACTGCCACTCTGAATTGTTATAAAGTCCTTCCTATTGTCTTGATTTTGTCTGTTGCGAACAAATACTTGCGGGGAGTACCAAATAACAGGCGCAAATCAGATGCTGGCATTTTCTCAGCAGGTCCAGTCCAGGATTGTTCCCCGGAAGCGGCTCTCATACCCACTGAGACTTAGCGTCCACCCGCCTGTATCCACCCCCGCTACGGGCTTCAAGATTTGGGGATTGGGGGAATACTTGGAATATTGGCATGGCTTCATGTTGTTGCTCAGTTGGGTTAGAGAGAGACTGAGCTGTTATCCAGCCTGGTGAGCTGAATGAAAGGTACTGTTCAGTTATTCCGACAGAAATTCTCCAACATCGCAGCCCTCGCCGTAAGCTACACCGAAACACCACCCGCTATATCCCCGGCGACCGGGCAACCCACCGACTATGGCCTCTGATGTGCCGAGGTCTCCGCTACTCTAGGTGATGAGGTTCGTGTGGGGGAAGCTAAGGAATAATTCCTGACTTGGCAGCATCACAGTTCCTGTTTCTGGATTGTGAGCAGGGTCGTGTCGAATACCATCAAGTGTTTTGTCATGATAACACGTGGTATTGACCAGGCGTTTCACTATACATATGCCATATTGCTGATGCTCTGACAATAGCATGAGCATGTGAGAAAGTCTTCTCCTCACTTCTCTGTCTTTGATACCTCCAAAACCACCAATCATACCTCCCTTCTCCAAACCCCACACAACCGGACTTGTGACCGACCGCCTCGGCCAAGTAACCGGATACCTGTCAATGGCTTAATGATGCTTCTTGAGGAGGACACGTGATATAAAGTGGCATATTCCCCAGACTAACGAGAGAACAAAGTGCCGTCCAGTTTTCACATGTTTCTTCCCGTTGAAGCATGCACATGAATCGCTGCATCTTTGATCATCCTACTCCATGACGCCCATGCATTTGAGCATGCCGCCATTTTCCCCACGTTCATGATTAAGGTGCAATAACAAACATTCTTCAAGAGGCTTGTGACAGTCAGATCTGGTCAGCTGGACTCGTTTTCTTTTTCAAGGCTTACTATTCGTCTTTACCTCAGATCAAGTCAAGAAAAAAAGCACGTGAAAGTCTTGCCCTCCTGGTTTCAGTTCAGTCTTTGCCGCTGAAGCGAGACACTATACTTTTTGAGTTTTCCCCGGATTCTACACGTGCATCATCTGACCCCAGACTACGCCACTTCTCACTGCTTCGTTTTCCTCGGCCATTCTGACTTGAATTCTGGGGATGAAGCTGACTCATCCGGAACTTTCACATGTGAATGTGAGATGAATTAATGCAACTTCATTTTGGAATAGCCTAAAGGTCCAAATTGAATAGCATGAATTGACTTGTTAAGTCCGTCTTTTTTGCATTTAGCGGTCAACCTTTCCAATATCCTGGGGTCGTAGTAAAGACATAACGTCGCCGTTATTTTCGACATGAATGCGTATCAGATTGCCTTGTTGCAAAGTCACAAACTATTTTACGGCACCAAAGCAACACCAGATGTTACAAACGTTGAACTGTTAACGGTGAAAGCAAAGCCACAAACGAGTTTTACACACCAGAATAGACTCGAGCATCTCGTGGTCGACTCCAGGAGAGAATGCTGCGCGATCAACTCTAGCCTTGGAAGATGCTGTATTGTTGGCAGATAACACAGTCTAAGGCTAGTCAATATCTATTGATCTCTCATCTGTAATGAATATAGTCCATATAGTCCATCTGTATTCTTTCTCCAGGACCCTTACCCCGATGGAAGGATCTGTTCCAAACACGGCCTTCTCAAGTTGTCCGGAAAACAATCCACCTTGACTTGGCATGTTCCGTAACGATGCTTCCCACAACGCCATTGCCAACAATCCTTTTTAGGAAACCAACCGCCGTCCTTTCCAGCCAAGTGGTATCAGTATTCTTCAATGTATCGCAATTACTTCATGTGTGTGCACTGCAGACGACGACTCTTCCATCCTTGATTCACTTCAACATCAATGTTATATGATTGGCCTACTCAGACCCGCCCCACCTCCACATGATTTCTTCCCGCATCACGTCCCTCCTCTCATGACGTACATTCTTCAGTATCACTTCAATCCTACATCACCATCAGCAACATGAAACCTCTTATCGCCCTAACAGCCATACTAAGCCTCGCAACATCCTCACAAGTCCCTCTCAACGGCCATCTCCCTATAATGCCTTCCTCCGACTCCCCTTCAGTCCAACCCTCCGTGGCTCTCGGCGACATCCTAGGTTCCAACCGCGGCCTTACATCCTTCTCTTCCTTCGCGCGCATGCAGCCCTCCACCGACACGCGCCTCTCCGACCTGTCCACCAACACCACCGTCCTCGCGCCGCTGAATTCGGCCGTCGATGCGCTTCCGCGCAAACCGTGGGAGCAACCTGCTGATTACGATGCGTTTGGCGCGGATGCGTACGAGGGTGATGGTGGACAGGATCGTGCAAAGGAGAATATGAGGCGCTTCGTGGAGGCGCATCTCGTGCCGGCTAGTCCGTGGCAGAAGGAGGACAAGATCAAGACCTTGGGCGGTAAGGAGGTTTGGTGGGTTGTCAAGGATGGGAAGAAGGTCATCATGCCTGATGAGGTCGAGGTTGAGCGTGTGGCCAGCCAAGTTGGTAACGGAGAGCTTGTAAGTTGATTGTCATTGATATGGAGGGAAATGCTAATCCGGTTGCAGTGGATTCTCAAAGGAGTTTTGAACTACGCTTAGAATTGCGACAACACGAGTAATGATAGATTAATGATTATTGTACACAGCTCAGCAACAAGCCAAATACTACAGAAACAGGCTACAGATGCTTCCTTACAGCACCCAGCGTAATAGAGATAATGGACTTAGGGTTTAAAGACAATACCACAGCTCAATCTGAAGCTGGTTCACTCAGTATATTGATTAGGTCAACATATTCGTCGCCGGTATCATCTAACCATACTCCCGATCAAAAACAACATCCAGACAAAAACAGATTAACAAATCACAAGAACACCCGCAACAAACTTCTTCCATCTTTTCCATCATGCAGTGTGTTCGAAACATATCAACCCAAAGCATGGTTCTATTTGCACACCAAGAGACTTCAGGGCTGTGGGCCCAAAAAAGAAGAAGAGAAGCGGAAACACAGGCATGATTGCCTCGTAAACAAGAGACTGAGGCCATAGATAGACACTGACTAAATTGATGACGTTTCATGACTGACATACAGAGGCCAGCCTATGATGCCCTGTCGGTTGAAGCGTGTAACGGAAAGCACTTTTGTTTGGAGAGTAAACGACGAAAGACGATCATTCAATCTTGACCCTCTTTGCGTCTGACTCCTCTGTAGCCTCACTCTGGGCTGTGGCTCCCAACTCGGGAGTCTTTCGTTTCGTAGCAGTGGAGCCGCTTATACCGACACTCAAGTTTTGTGACGAGGTTCCATTGGCATTTGACATAGTCTCCTTTATTTCCTTCAAGATGTTGGAATTTGCATTTGGCGTCGTGTTCAAGGCATCATCTCTGAGGAAGCTAGGCCCTGAACCAACAACTGGGGTTGCAAAGTTCAGCGGACTAGGCAGCGTATTACTGTCACCTCCCCGGAAGTTCCAGTCCGGATAGAAGCTACTTGGACTCGGCAGAAGTTCATTTGTCAAGAAACGTGATGGCAAGGCAGAGACAGGAGTTTCACCATTCACATTCTGCTGAGGAGGCGGCCGGGCAAAGGGATTTGGTGGACCAGTAGCACCTGCGGACAATATTGCTGACGCAGATGGAGAGGGAGGAGGAAGCACGAGCGATGACTGCGAGTTGTGCCGTTGGGGCACTTGTGTACTGGGTTCGGTAGGATTTCGCGGAGAGTTTGACTCGGCAGTTCGTGCGCTACCACCGCCTTCTGACCCGCCATCGGGAATCTGCACCGTTAGACGGGGACCACGCGGTCGGGCTCCACCAGGGCCGCCAGGAAGCTTTGCACTGTTTGAACGTGAAGGCGGCGTTGGTGCTGATTCCGGTATCGACGACAACGACCCAGTTCTCTTTGTATCAGTTTGCGTGCTTGCGCGCTGGGGCATGTGAGGTGACGATTTGGACGCGTCAGCGGCCCGGTTCAATGCAGCCACATCTATTGACTGAGAACGGTTTGCGGCGTTGGCGGCATTCGCAGCGGCAGCGGCAGCAGCCGATTCTGATTTGACAGATTCTGATGTAAAAGATGCAAGATGCTGTGACAAGATGGACCGGTTTTCTTCAATGGGCGTAAAGATACTGTGCGTTTTCCTTTGAGGCAGCTTTTTGATAGCGCTGTCCGTATTCAGTAAAGGCGGTTGAGGGCGTTCATGTGGTTCAGTCTTGATTTCTACAGGAGGAGGCGGCGGGGGCGGAAGATCTTGCAGGCGACGTTCAGGCTGGGGCGGCGGTGGGGACATTTGCGACAAGTTCGAAGTAGGATGTTGCTGATTCGGCTGAGGTGACGGTGTTGGACGTGCGGGAGCTTGGATTCCTTGAGACGGCGGCTGCGAAGTGTAAGCTGGAGGCATTGGCGAAGGCATCGGTGATCTGCGATCTTCCATATACGGTCCTTGTGGATGTGGCTGATGCTGCGGATGTTGTTGATGTTGTTGATGTTGTTGTTGATGTTGTTGATGTTGTTGTTGATGTTGTTGATGTTGTTGATGTTGTTGATGCTGTGGCATAGAGGGAGGCTGTTGGTGGTATGCATATTGCTGATGAGGAGCATGTTGAGGAAGCAAACCAGGAGGAGGATGAGGCGAGTTGTAGATCGGAGGAGTAGCCATATAATTCATTCCAGGATGTTGAGGACCAGGTGGAGGCGGAGGTTGAACCATACCGGGACCCATTCGGCGCATGTCGTTTCGTGATGTCGGTCGCGAGCCGATTGACGGCTGTGGAGTATGTGTTCGCTGAACAGGGTGTCCGGGATGTGCTTGGAAAGGACCGCCGCCATTACCGATAGGTGGTGAAGCTGAAGGTGTTTGATGTCGGATCTGAGGAAATGGAGCTTGGAGCTGTGTATAAGGATGAGGAGGCATCATTTGGTTCTCGACCACTTCGGGACCATGGGGAGGGGTACCGTCGCCTTCCTCTTCATCATCGTCATCGTTTCCTCCGTTAAAGTCGGCGGGACCTTTGTGTTCGCTTGGGCCACCATGCTAGTATCTGTCAGTACACCATGCAAGAACTCGTCGCACTTTCGCCCAATCTCCTGATCTTGGGATGCGACAGGCACTATGAAGTGGACTCACATATTGATATCGATGGATAAGCTCTCGCATATCCGCTGACGAATACTCGTAGAGCTTCTTGTTGTTGCCAAAGATGAAGACGGCGACATCGACGGAGCAGAGGACGGAAAGCTCATGGGCCTTCTTGAAAAGACCACCCTTTCGCTTCAAAAAGGTGCTGCGTGCGCCAGTTAGTCGCGAAACTTCCTGATATACGGGGCCAGATATTTAGGGGCGACCCAAGTATTACTTACACAGAGCGATTTCTGTCATCTTTGATCGCCTTGATCTCAATCTTTCTTCGTCCCATGTTGAACGGTTGTGCGTCTCAAGTTGGAGAAATGTGTCGCGTTTCCACGCGGGGAAGCTAAACGGTCGCGGCCAAAAGGACGATGAAATAACCGTCAGAGGCGCCAAGCAGTGGAGTAAGGTGGGAATTGGAACGGGTCGCGCAGATCGTCGAAAAAGAAAGGAGTCGACGACAAGTGGTCAAGTCGGAAGGTCGGGAAATGCTCAAGTCGAAGGTCCGGCTGTGGTCGTAATCGTAAGCGAGAACAAAGGATAATTAACGGCGTGCGTAATGTGGATTCTGCAGGTAGAGTCGCTCGAAAAGGGCGAAAAACGTCAAGTAAACGCTCGATGGGTAAAGCCGTGAGAAAGAGGAGCAGGTTGGGGTGAGATGACGGAGGCGGCTGTCGCGGTGACCGTAGAAAGGTAGTTTGAAGGCTTAAAAAAAGAAAGAAAAAGAGTGGGAGCGAGAGAGGATCTGTCGACAGAAGCAAAATGTGGTTTGGCTTGCTTAAAGCTGGGACAAGCCGAGACCTTCAAAGATGTGAGGTGAAAGGACCTCGAGGTCGTTGGAGACCTTTGTAACTCAGTGGTCGGCAACTGGTGGAGGGGTACCTGTTGCCGTAGCGCGTTGACGGTATCTCTTTAAGCTTGGCCTTTTGGTGGTAATTGGTACCCTTTTTAGCCTTGGGGAGAGATGAGAGGAAAGAACAAGATGAGTGACGCCGACATGCGAGTCGCGTAAATCATGAGATTCGTTGTGCGGGAGGAAGATGTGAGTTCCAAAAAGCCGTTGCGACAAGTACTTTAGAAAGTTTCGAAGATCCTTTACGCGACGCGCGACGCGAAATAAAGGTAGATAGATGCTGAAGTCAAAGATGATGACGATCTGGCGCTTGAGCTTCAAGTCGCAATTAAGGAGTAAGGAGCACACAATTGACCCCAAAAGTCGAGTTCATCAAAGACCAAGGACGATCTGATAGAAGGTCGATTGGGATGGGGCTGAATCTGGCTGGCGTCTGTGGTTGGGGGATGATGGGCTTTTTCTAATAATAGCCCAACGGATCGTGTTCACTCTAAATGTACTCGTGCGTGATGGAGAAGAGGGACTTGGGACGGGAAAACGGGAGTGGGATAAAAAAAAGAAATGGAAGCAAACATGGAAACTCGCGGGACCTCCTTGCTTAGCTAAGTTGTTTATGATAGGCTGTTTCCTACCGTACTCACCGTCGTGGTGGGCTTGGTGGGCCAGGTTACGGCACTCGAAGCCCTGGAACAGTCCCCTAAAAAAGGCACCAACGTTGACAAGACAGGAGAGTCAGGCCAGGGCCCTACCTAAAGCGGGCAGCTGTTAAACCAATCACCTACTTTTTAGAAACATCATCGATGAACACATTTCTTGTCATACTACGTTAATTTTTCTTTCTCCCTTGCTTTAAAAGTGCAGTCAATGATCTAGTCGTACAGTATTATATCAGCCTCTTAGTAGAGATGAATCACGAGTCTAAGTAGTTCTCTTTGTACGTCAGAAAAGGCAACCTCGAATGAATATCAAGGCTAAAGCACAACACAAATCATGAAACAACAAGCCCAGGGCATATCCTGGCTCATGTCAACGGAATCAACACGTCAACTAGAGCAAGCAAGGCTAAAGCATCCGTCCGTCTAGATTTCGCTTCCCATCTTTCCACACTTCATACGGATGGATGTGCCTAGTCTCCTTTGTTCCCACCCTTTTCACTGCAACTTCTTTCGTATTCGATTGCATCTTTGAGGAAATTGAGAAAGACTGGTGTCTATACTTTGTTTAACAGTATTTGCTACTAATTGATCATGTGTCCTATTGTAGATAAACTTGAAGCTTTCTTTGTCTTTTTAACTGTGGAGGGCCTGATAGAACCCTTGCGGGTAAATTGAACAAAGTCGAGTGTATCCATGATAACCAAACTCGTTCACCATATCAGTTCCATGTCTCTCAGCATTTCCGCTATCAGATGTCAGTGTTCCCTCGTGGTAGATCCGGGCCCTAGTTTAGTTTCCAAGCGTGATTTTCCTGATTCTAAAAATACAATTATGCATAGCAGCCTCACCCAGGTCATGCATGAAGCTTCCCCCCTCACCCTCAATCCCTACCACCCACCTGGCTATCTGGGCCAATTAACCCGGTTTCTGAGTGGACCAAGCGAAATGGGGGTTAATCTGCATTTTACATTTTGCCCACTTCTGAGACGTGAGAGGTCCAACTCCCCCCGTTTAACTTGAAGCACTACTACATTCTCTCACCTAGAAGCTCGCCTACGTGTGATAGACATCTTCACCGCATGTCATGTCGTGGAGCTTTTCGCTAAGCATCATATCACGTCGCATCAGTATCACGGGCTCAGCCCCCCGGGACGGCTAACTTCCGCTACGGGATGCATCAGAATCCTGCTGAGCCGAGCTCAATGCTCATCATAAACTTGTCGAGACAACGTGTCGCACATCCCCACAATCATGAAGTTGGAAACACAAACAGTATGCAAGTATGGTAGTTTGGATATTCTATTAGCAATGATAGTTGACTACCATCTCAGTCTCTCGGTATAATGCAATGCCGTCGTCGCTGTTGGTGCGGCCCTTTTCCATGAAACAATCCCCCCAACTCCATTCCAATGTCATCAACCAGTGTAAGTAATACAACCCCAAGAATAATAAACATGTAGCCGCTTTTTCTCCCTTTTGGTTCAATTCCCATTACCAGTCGTTTAAATCGGTGATCCAGCCGCGCCTCCGGGGGCGTTGTAGTTACCAAAACCTCCATGCTCAGCAGCGCCGTTGTCTGCCTTCATCGTACCGTTAAGCAAAGGACATAACCTTGAGTAAAAAGTTAGTAAAGGGTTTTAAAGAAGATATCTTGTTTGGTTTGGCGTATTCAGCGCCAGCCCTTCCCGTTTCGCCATTTCGGCGTGGGGTTCTTTTGTTCTCGTCGTATACGCTCGAGTTCGCGCAGAGCACGCTTGCGTTCTGCTTCGAGATCTCTTTTTTCTTTGCGCTGGCGCTTTAGTTCTTCTCTGACCTCTCTCTGCGCAGCTCTTGCTTCTTCTTGCCGCTTGGCTTCAGCAGTTCGTCCAGCCTGTCGCTTCGCACGTAGCCGCTTGACTCTAGCAGCCTCTCGCATGTGCACCGCTTCTCGTTCAGCACGCTCGGCTTCTCTTTCAGCAGCTCGTTGCTCTTTGCCTTCCTGGTCGGCAGCAGCTTTGGCCTCTCGAACCTTGTCCTTGTCGCACTGCTGCATAAGGATCTGCATCTGAGTCTTTTTCGTTCGTTGTTTCTTTGTCGTCCCATCCACTGAAAATCCAAGCCAATCATACGAAACACAGGGGGAGAATGAAACAAAAGGAAGAACTGGTGAAGAAGGGGGGGTCATACTTCTTGTTGGTCTTGATGTGGCCGACCTGGCCACAATTGGCACACTTGCGGGTTGTTCCAGTGGGGACCTTATCGCCATTGACACTGGGTGATCCGGCGTCGCCTGTGCTAGCCTTTTGGTGAAGCTCTTTTTGTTGTTCTCGAGCTTGTCGTCGGGCCTTGTTCTTTTCGAGTCGTTCCAGCTCCTTCTTAATTCTGCATAACTGTTAGCGATGATCATCACAAGGCCAAAAAAAAAAACATACCTAATGCCTGCAAGACGGTCATGGTCGGCATTACCCGTAGGGCGCGAGCTATATATGCTGTTGATAGATATACGTAAGCTGGTGCTCTGAACTCCAATCCCACAATGTCCATTTGCGAGCCAGGGGTGCCGACTCCGTATGTTCGTCGAGGTCTTCTGGATACGACACCCCTGTTTCGTTGTTGCTGGACTGTCCGGGTCATGGTGGGTGGGTGCACGTACTCTCTCATTTCAAGGTCCGCCTCTGTTCGCCGCTTCATATACTGCGAAATTACTACCGGATCGTGAACGATTTCGATTCGGCTTTGCGTGCTGCCATCGGGCATTCGAACGTCTCGAGTGATACGGATAGCGCGTTTCTGCTGTCGACTTGCGGAAGTCAAACCACTAATTTGGCTGGTACCGTCGTCGAACTGGGCTGGGGTCATTACTGATTGAACATTAAATCGGTCGTCTTCATCTTCGGTTACTGCGACGTCCTTATCGTCGTGCTCCTGGCCGTCTGACAGAGTTGTCTTTTGCTTGTCCCAAATTTCTTTAATACCTTCCTCGTACATGGCTTGCTGCTTCTTGACGTTGTATGCGTGGCCACCATTAGCTCGCTTCTCACGCTCCATCGCATCTGCAGACGTAGCCAGAGGTCCTTGAACTGCCTCGATATATCCTCCCTTCATGGAAGTACGAATGAAAGAGAAACCAAGACCGTGACCTGTCGGATCTCCTTCACCGTGAAGCTGAAGCATAGCTTTTTGAGCGCAGGCATCAATGAATGCCTTGGTCGTTTTCCATGGTGCCATCTTGTCAGCGAGAGTTTCTTCTTGTTTTTCTTGTTGCTTCTTGGCGCCCTTTGTAATTTTGCTGCCGTCATCATCAACATCTTCTTCCTCGCCTTCCGCGTCATTGTTCTGAACATCCTCTTCCAGGGAAGCATTTCGAGGGTCGTAACCAGCATCTTCGAGTTCCTTAATACCCAGCTGCATGGCATCAAGAAGGCAAACTTCCTCAGGCTTGATCATGGACCGTATTGCGCTCTCGTCTGGTAGTATCTCTCCAGGTTTCAGTCGCCACATACCCTTCTCGCCACTCTCTCTGTCATATTGAAGAAATTCTTTCAGCTTTTGACGATTCTGAGTGTCGGTAGAGTCGGCAATGTGCTTAGTAATGTCAGACAGTTGACAGTTGTCGGTGTCACTGTGTCTGATCATACGAAATGCGAGCATTTTCATCCTGTTCTTGGAAGCGTTCGTGACCTTGCGACTATGTGGGCCAGGAACTTCGACCGAGGGAAATTGTTGTCCAACAACATAAAGGTGATCAATTTTGTGCAGAAACCACCTAGAGCCTTGCTCTCCAGTGGTGCTGCGCACCACGAGAAAGTCGCTGCCCCTTGGATTGTGTTTGAAGACGGGAGCTCGATACATCTCATTGTGCAGTGTCGGTACAGTCTCTCCAGGGTCGACGGTACCGAATAGGGAAAACGGTGAGCGATCTTCAGGGAGAAGCATGCGATACTCTCCGAGATCCTGTTTGGGTAGCTGCTCGTCCTCGCTGGTGTCCTTTCGGCGGTAGTAATTGATCAAGCGGTTGCCCATACCAAAGCTACTGAGTACTCGTGGACGCTGCTCACAATACTCGTACAGGACAGCAGTAGAGTTGTCGTTGATGCTCAGATCCTTAGACTTGAGGAAGACCTCGTGTGCTTTACCTTTCATCATCTTGCGCTTCTGGTGCGCAGGCTTGTCAAACTTGATAATGTGACCAGCAAATTTCTTGTACCTGAAACGAGGACGATGGTACTCATCAGTTGTACCGCCAAGCTTGACCTTGTAATAAGGCCACGAGAGCTTGATAGCAGGCATACTATGCTCGACGGAGATATTGCCGAGTGTGGCACGGACTTTACTCTGGTGGTTCTCTTTCAAAGCTTCATATGCTTCGTCGTTGGAAATATTGAATCGGTTGGCGACACCCCTTCCGAGATTGCCGTTTGCCATGCGCGTTAACTTGTTGTCTGTGCGAGGTCGTTTTGCGTTTCGTTGAAGATCCTGCGTTTCGATAAGGAGGTAGGGATCGCTCAAATCCAGTTGAACACGCTTAGCACCTCTGCGAGTTGCGTCTTCGAAGTTGTCGAATGAAGGGGCGGCGTAACGGGGGATTTCTGGTAGGCCAAGCTTGAGCGTCTTGCGCTTCTTTGGTCGTGTTGGTCCATCGTCACCAAGGTCCATCAGGAACTCGGCATCCCATTCGTCATCTTGCTCCTCGAATGTTCGCTTTTGTGCTTGCTGCTTCTCTTGCTCGGCTGATTGTCGAGCCTCGAATTCAGCCTCAACTGTGGCAATTTGATTACCCCAATCTTCACAGGCTAGTTCAATATCGCGGAGGCTAAAGCCAGCAACCGTTTCGGAATCGGAATCTTGATCGAGATCGAACTGGACGTTATTTTGAGCTTGATCTTGTTCGTTGAGACCGCAGTAGACGAGACCTCTCTCCTCTGCCTGTCTAGCTTTGCGGCTGATGGTGGCAGTACCAGGGATGCGAAAGAGTTTCTCTTGATCGGGCGCGAGCTCGAGAGTAAGCTTGCTAGTGACAAGCTTCTTTGGCTTCTTTGTGGGCTTCTTTTCCTTCCAAGTAGCCTTTTTGGCTGGAAGGAGTTCGCTCCATGTCAGAATGTGTCCCTTCTTGTAGGCAGGCCATGTAGCTTTGAGTAGGTCTTCGACGGTTTCGGCGGGGGCGGGGATATCAGGGTCTTGGTTGTCGAGATGAGGTTCGGGGTCGAAGTTGATTCCCGGAAAGCTCAGGCCGACATCGGTAGGCTGGGTATCAGTGTCGGCATCACGAACATGAGGCGCAGGAGAAGAAGGGCCAAGAATGGGATCAGGCGAGGATGGACCCTCTCCAAACAAGTCATCTGCGTCATTACTGGTGCCTCCATCGTCCGTGAGCCCAGGCATCTCCATGGAGACGCCGGCACTTGGTTCTTCTTCAGGTAAATCATCGTCGCTAATGTCCTCGAAGTCTTCAGCATCGTCGGCCTTGCCAGTCTGGTCGAATTCTACGGCATCGAAATTGATGCCAGCGCCGCCGGTATCTTGGGAATCTCCGAGAAGCTTTGCGATTTCACGGTCATCGGCAGCATCTTGGGCTTTCCATTCGGTTTCGTCGAAGGAGGAGAATTCGTTTTCGTTTTCTTGGGCCATGATCGCGGTGTCGCAACAGTTCGTGTCCGATCGCTTTGGGGCGGCGGCAGGTTTATGAGTCCTGTATCATAATTTTCTCGCGTTTTCAGTGACCGCGCGTCGGTCGGATGGTGGCGGGTGGCGTGGAAAGATATATCGTGAATTTGTGAAGGAAATTTGTTGTCTCTAGTTTGATCACGGTTGCTTTCTTGAGGAGAGTTGCTGAGAAGGAGCGTGTTGTTAGCCAATCAAAGTAAATGGTCTGTGCGGGTAATTCGAGGTGGGGCAATATACCTGTGGCTCCTCTGAACTTATTGTCGTGAAGAACAATCTCTATAAAGCATGAGGCAATAGTAATTTTTCAAACTAGTTTGTCTGTTGTGGAAAACAGAGAAAGTGTTTTTCGTTTAACTTTCATCCTTGAAGAACGCGGATGGATTTGTCTTTTTATAGACGATGTGCCACAGACTATGATTCACTGACAGCGGTCTTGGGGTACAAAAATAAACAGCCTAAGAAGTCTAATCCAAGTAGCATAAGCTGCCTCTTCATTTTGTTCCTTATACTTCTAGCATCCCATTTTTTCTAATGCCCTGAGACAAAGGCACTTAAGCCAAAGTTCACGTTAAAGATAAGGACTTTTTTCAGCAAGGAATTATCCAGGCAGACCAGAAGTCTTGATCAAGATACACTATCAACCGAAAGGCCATGCTATCTTCTCTTGTGTAGGGATATCAGTAGAGAGTTCTAGATAAACTTTCGTAGATAGATGGACGCTCTGCTTGACGTTTCGATGCATCATCAGGCTCCGCAACCTTGCCTTGTGTCTGAGTTTCTAAGACAACCCTGATTAATTATCGCATTTGCAGATCGGATATTTTCTGGTCCAGAATGTGCAATTATTCTCTGTTCTGTTGAACTCTCTGTATCAAATCTTGGCGCGTTGGTTACCCTGGACTTGATCATGTCTCCAAACTTTAGCCAGTAACATCTACCCATACTGTCAGAGAAACTGAGAGCCTTGGAATCCTGTTCCAAAGAATAACAATAATGGTTTCATAAATAATCCACTGGTTTGTGGTAGCCAATGAGTAGTGCTCAGTCATTGTGAAATGTCCACGTCGGAGCATGTCGAGGATGGAACTGACATACCCGCGAACTTCTTGTACGTGTCTTTGCATAATCTTGGAGGTAAAGTAATGTTCTTATTAGAGATGGAATAGAGTTTTCCATGATGAGAACCATGCAGATAGATAATTGCCAGGGTTCACTGATGCTGAAAGATGCTTTAATGTGTCTGTTACATGAAACACCATGCTATTTCCTGTTCCTCTCCGTCCTCGTCGGCTTGAAAGCCTCTACTTGTCAGAAACAAACTAACTTGCCTTGTTAGATCAAAAACAAAAGGTAAAACGTGTTAATGTCTCTAAATTGGTTTAAATAAAATAGACACTGTCTTGTACACACTATAGTGTTCAGTCGTACGGGCAGCAGAAGTATAGATAGAGTATAGGGTGTCGTTATACTCGTGGACAGTCATAGAGAAATGTTTAGCTATTTACAACCACACTATCTATGGAAAAAAACAAAGCCTTGTGACCGACAGTCTTTGACGTGTCTTGATATTGATAAGAATATGGCCTTTTTGCTTTGACCAAGTCATCTCTCCTCAGCGAGATTGCTCCATAAGCCCGAGTATCTTGCATGCAATTGAAGCCTCGTCTGGGGGCCAGTGACCTCTAATTCGAATCCTCTGTCCTTTCGAAGCACTTAGATCCACAAAATGAAGCAGCCATGTCGACTGTCCTGACAATCTGGGGTAAACTCGCTACCGTCCAAAGAGTAACAACCGCGCTATGCTCTGAAAAAGATAGTGCACACAATGTGGAGATGACTTCTTCACGTCCCCAAACACAGACACCACTCTGCCACACTTCCACGTTACAGAGTCCCCATATTGTGCCACTTGCACAGCCGTGTTTGCCTTGGCAGATGCCAAGTTCACACGAGGTATCCCTGCTCGAGACCCTCTTGGGCGTGAATCCCCCGCAATCTGGGGAAAACACACCATCGTGAATTGTGGAGGGCTAGTGTAAGCGCCTCAAGCCGGGCGAGATCTGGGGTACACTAACGTGCTTGTTTCTTGGGGAGTTGCGTTTCCCAGGGGCGTGTTTTGTTCTCAAGTTAACCGATTGAAGCATAAGCTGAATCCTCGTCGTAAACACCGACCTTGAGCTTGGAACTTGGTCTTTGCGCTCTACTACGAAGCTCTGTGTGGGAGAAGGCAAGTTTAGCCTATAGGCCTATAGCGATAGCATTAGCCAGAGAGACGGGTAGACTCTTCTTGACCTATCTTGGTAGCATCGCCGTGAGGTGGTTGACGTGTTGGATGCGGAGTTGATGGAGGTTTCTCGGGATGGCGTTCGCCAAGTGTCTCGCTTGTCATTCAGGCACCTTATTATTGCGATTGTGGCTGTTGGTATCGAGTATCTACTCCTCACCTCACGATAAGACTAGCTTCCATTATCATGTAGTGAGACAGATGTTAAAGGGATACCCATGGATACGGAGTCTATGCCGTTAGCCCGCCGTCGCCCCGGGGAAGAGGCAAAACTCGCCAGTTCTTACCCGTCCATGGTGACATGATACCCACGACGTTGATTTTGAAAAGTAATTTCGAAAGCTTCAGCTTAAAGGGGCGAAGAAGCTTGGGCTATTGAATAGGTTGCAGCACAGATCAAAAGAGCAACAAAGACCTATAACATGCAACCACCATGATACAGCACATCCAATTTACAAAACTAAGTGTGGAGAAATGGTGCTATTGTAGCGACTCTAGCATAGAAGCGTGCCGACAAGGGGGATTTTGAAGTTGGGGGGGGGGCATGGCATTATTTACGCCTGGTTTCATTTATTCCGTCACCGTTGAGGCTAAATTTAAATGTATGTCGTGCAGTTAATTGGTTCATAAACGGTTCTGTCAACGTCCGCCATAACGCCCGCATATGTCGTCGCGGGAGATCATCATTATCACAACTGTTTACAGCTCTTGAAGCTGCAGGAAGAGATCCTGTGGAAGTCGAGTGCCGTGTTGGAGGAGAGATGTCTGGGACCCACCACGCTGGATATATCACACCTACCTGTTTAGGCCAAGAGGATGTAGTCTAAGAGCGGCGTAGTACTGGGATCGGATGGGGATCGGACGAGTTTCCGATCATGTGATCCGAAAGGAATGTGGTATGATTGGGATCTTGCATATGATGAGGTCTCACTGAACAAACAATGAAGCTCTTATCTTTGTTTCAATTTGTTCATGGTTCTAGATTTTGATGGCTCTCAAGCTTGACTTATCTTCGTATTGTTGGTAATTGATGAAGGGATGGCCGAGATAAGTTTGGAGCTAATATTGAGGCTCAAGATAGCCAAATGATTCCCTATTGGATTGTTTGTGATAGAAGCCATATTCGAGGGATTTACATGGGATGGTCAATATCAGAGATACCGTCTAGATGGAACAGCTCAACTGTCGTATCGTTTACCCCTTGTAGCGATGACAATTAAAGCACAATCTCCAATAGACTCGACGATGATGCGTGTCTCGTTAATAGTTGCCTTTTTCTTGACGTGCTCTCAAGGGTACGTAGATAATCCTAGGGCGATAGATGGCCTAGACTCTAGGACTATACCACTTATAGTCAAACCGATTGCTGAGCAAAGCAGCATGTAATAATGAATTCGCCGCGTTATGATCGATTGACTTTGGTCAATTCACTAGCCGTATTTTATGATCATGATCGAGTAATTGCCACTGTTGAGAACAAACAAAGTTTCCTTTCTTGGCAGCTGGACGAGAGCCGAGAATCACGGCGGATTGTTTGCGTTTGTTTGTGTGTTTTGATGATCGTCGGGTTGTTCATCCGAGAGCTTCTAGATGTTTGTAATGGATGGATTCGATTGGAGTCTCTTGGAGAAGAAGAGGGTGTCGAGCTGCGGAGAATCCGTGAGGAGAGGGTGACTGGGTGGTTAGAATGAGGAGAGCTGAGGGTGAGGGCAAGGCTATCGCGGTACATGCATTCTGTAAGTTTAGTGACTTGCAGGGATCGGCATGGATTAGACGGAGTGTTGGTTGGTGATGATGGCCAGATAAGAGAGACATGTTCATTACCTAGCTACTTTGTGCTACATGCTCCGAAGGTGAGCGATTTTGGATCCTGGTCAGCTTGGACGTCATGATCACTGATTAACCAGATAACAAGACCCATTTAACTTGTGTCGTTAGATAAATGCCAACGTTAGTAAGTAGAGATGTAATCGCCCCCGTTATCATGGTTTTCTTCATAGTCGATTGATCACTTTGTTTGTTCCTCTCTCACATGCCCAACGCCTCAAAATTACACTTCAGTTAGTCCAACTCCTCCAACCTGGTCCAGACCTGAACTGGACAGAACTAGACTGTTTATGGGTATAGTTGTCGATATCGTGGCATTGGCTTTAATGGTCAGCGACGTAGCCTGTACTACCCCAGGACTTCAATAATCAAGTCTGTGACCTTGGAGAGGGACCCAATTATACTCGAGTTACACCCACCATTCTCATCATCAATCGAGTGCCGAATCCTCCTGTCTACCCGAGGAGCAGGGGAGTTAGTGAATGCAGTTTAGTGAATGATTAGTGAATGCAGCCTAACTCGGGCCCACCGAACTACATGTACCAAGAGCTTCCCCGTGGGGAAAGACCCTCACCTCGTCACCTTCTCCACTCAGCATCCGATCAAGGACTTGACACTATCACCAACACAGTCTAAGCTTGTCTCGACTGCAAGGGCCTGGACCATGAACTCGCTACAGTAGCCTCGACGCTAGACAAGCTACTCGAGATAAGCTCTCTCTCTACCCGACAACACCATGGTTGTATATGTACAATTGAGGTTGCTATCTACGCCTCCTGCTTCAAGCCAAACTATTTAACACCTCGTATTCCCTCTCCATTCCTTGTCTTGATTCTCTTCCCTCAGGCTCTAGTCTCCATCAACATCTTTCCTCTCTCCTCTCTCTCCCATTTCTTCTCCATCACATTCGCAATGTCAGACGACGAAAAGAGAAGACACTCAGCCTCCAAAGGCAGCGCTGTCGCAGGCGACACTGCCAGCATTCAGTATGGCATCGACGATAGCATGGGTCATCTCCACAGACGACTCAACAATCGTCAAGTCCAGCTCATCGCCGCCGGTGGCTCTATCGGAACCGCCCTCTTCATCTCCATCGGTGGAGGTCTCGCCAAGGGTGGCCCAGGTAGTCTCCTGATCGCTTACACCCTCTACTCCCTTGTTCTCGCCCTCGTCAATAACTCCATCGCCGAGATGAATACATACATGCCTATCGCTGGTGGATTTGTTCGCCTGGCTGGTTACTGGGTTGACGATGCCCTTGGTTTCCTTGCTGGCTGGAACTTCTTCCTCTACGAGGCTCTTATTATTCCATTTGAGATTACTGCACTGACTTCAGTTATTTCCTTCTGGAACGCTGATGCTCTGAACCCTGGCCCAACTGCTGGTATCTGCGCTGCAGTTATTATCTGCTACGGGTAAGTCAACATCATCCAACGCCCCTTACCAACTAATGCTGACCATACTCGCAGTCTCCTCAACGTCCTCGCCGTCCGCTTCTATGGTGAATCCGAGTTTTGGCTCTCGGGTGGAAAGCTCGTGCTTATCTTCATCCTCTTTGCCTTTACTTTTGTCACCATGTGCGGTGGTAACCCCCAGCACGACGCCTACGGCTTCCGACACTTTTCCAACCCCGGCTCCTTCGCTACATACCTCAGCCAAGGCGACAAGGGTCGTTTCGAGGGTTTCCTCGCCGCTCTCTTCAGCGCTTCATTCACTGTTGTAGGCCCCGAGTACATCTCAATGGTCTCGGCCGAGGCCCAGCGCCCTACATTTACCATCAAGAATGCCTTTAAGACTGTCTACTATCGATTCTGCATCTTTTTCATTGTTGGTGCTCTGGCGGTTGGCATCTGCTGTGCCTACAATGACCCTGCTCTCTATGACATCTACTTTGGTGCTGGTGGAACTGGCAATGCTGCTTCTTCTCCCTATGTCATTGCCATGACCAACCTTGGTATTGGAGGTCTCCCTCACGTCGTCAACTTCCTGATCCTTACCTCTATCTTTTCCGCTGGTAACACATATACCTACTGTGCTACCCGTGCCCTCTACTCCCTTTCTCTCGAAGGCCGTGCCCCTCGATTCCTGCGATACTGTAACAAGTCCGGAATCCCTGTCTATTGCTTCTGTGTTACCATGCTGTTCCCCTTCCTCTCCTTCCTTCAGGTTGCCAACGGCTCTGCCAAGGTCCTCGGATGGTTGATCAGCATTGTCACTGGTGGTGGTCTCATCACTTTTATGGTCATGAACATCACCTTTATCAACTACCACCGCGCCTGTGTTGCCCAGGGCGTCGACCGAAAGACCGAGCGTCCATACTACGGCTACTTCCAGCCCTACGGTGCCTACATCGCCCTGGTCATCCAGTTCGTCATCGTCCTCACCTACGGATACTACGCTTTCCGACCCAAGTTTGACGTTGAGGTCTTCTTCCAGAACTACTCTATGCAGATTCTGGCTGTCCTTCTCTTCGCTTTCTGGAAGGTCTTCAAGAAGACCAAGTACATCCGACCTCACGAGGTTGACCTGGTCTGGGAGCGTCCCCTTATTGAGGCATATGAGGCTACCTTTACCGAGCCTCCTGTTGGATTCTGGACTGAGATGGGCCAACTGTGCATGCCTTGCTTTTTTAAGAAGACAAAGAGATCTTCACAGGTTTAGGAAGTATTGCGGGTGCTTTTACGGGATAATTGTTCAATAGAATTATGACTGAATGATTATCATGCGAGTGTTATAATTTAATTGTTTAAAACACCTACTTGTGTCTTTGTTTCGTGTGACTATAGAAACAAACCATCCTGATGAATGAACATATGTTTCGGTCGCTAGTGGGTAGCAGAAAAAATGGCCTCCTAAGTCTTAGGGTATGAAAATAAGTAATCTAAGAACCATAGTCTAAGGAGCATAAACTAACCTACTGATTTCGTCTCTTATGCTTCCAGCGGCTAATGTTTCTGATACCCTGAGTACCAGCGAATTTGGGTAGAACTTCTACTGCTGTCGACTGCGCAAAAGATCATCCAAGATCTTACCAACAGCCAATACCTTCTCCTCCTCCACATTCCTCCCAACAATCTGAACATCCACTGGTAGTCGGTTCTGTGCCATATCATTCTTGTTCTCCTCCCAAAGCTTCTTGTTCCATTCATCCATCTCGTTCCTCGGTTCGCAATCCATCGTCACTTCAAGATCTCTAGGCTCAACCCTCCCAGCTGGTATGACCAAAGCTGTATAGTCTAGTAGATTCCATACTTTAGTGTAGCCTACCCATTTGATGCTGTTATGCGGCACAGCTGCGTGTGGTAAAGCTGGCGTTATGAGAGCGTCGACAACTCTACCTGTCTTTGACGATATGGCCTTGTTCCACTTTTCAAGATAGGCCTGTTGGAGTTGTCGCTTGCGCTTGTTGAGTTGCCAATACTCATACACGGAGATAGGTCTTCCGCGGTCGGTAAGTCTCTGGACAGCGGGAATGAAGGGTTCACCTCCTGCTTCAACATCGCGACGGATGTCTTCGCAGCCGTCGACAGTGAAGTAAGCGTCCATGACTTCTATGCACTCAGGGTGGAATTCGGGCTTCCACTCGACGACCTCGTGACCGTCGGCCTCAAGTGCTGCAACTGCCTCTTCGATCATTCTTGCAATCGTAGGATGGGGCTTTACGACTCCATCATCGCGAATGACACCAATTGTCAGCTTGCGGTTCAGGACATCGTCATAGACGTTCTGGCGCCATGGGATAGGGATACAACGACAGTCTTGTGTCCAAGGTTCCTGTAGTATGATTGCCTTTGTTATGTCATGGATGGACAACATGGAGCGCGCAAGTGGCCCGACTGATGAAGGGACATGCTCTTGCCCTTCAGTGGAAACTGGTGCACCAGTATAAGGGAGCCGGGAACTCTACATGTTGTCAGTTTGAACAAACAGGATAACGAGAGACGTACGCTTGGCTTAAAGCCATAGAGACCCATGATATGTGAGGGCATGCGGATGCTTCCACCCAAGTCTGTCCCGAACCCTACAATACTTCCTCGAGAAAACACCAGCGCAGATTCGCCACCGGATGAACCTCCAGGAGTGTATCCAGGGATAATCGGGTTTTCCGTCAAGCCCCAAAGAGGATTGTCAGTCTCAGCCCACTGCATACGTCAGTTACTGTCAGTTCCATATATGAAGCCGAGCTTACCATGATGCTTTGTGGGAGGTTTGTTTTACTGATCATGACAGCGCCCAACTTCTTGAGTATGTTGACCAGTACCGCATCTTCGGACGCTGGTTTGAAGGCTCTAGCTGTGTAGCTTAGAGTAGTATCATGGCCTTTGAAGTTGAACTGATCTTTCAAGCTGATCGGAATTCCGTGGAGAGGCCCTTTTGTCTTTCCTTCTGTGGCAAAATAGGCGTCAAGTTCTCGAGCTTGGGCTAAAGCGTCTTTAAAGAGAATCTCTGTGAGACTGGTGATGGGTAATCAGTATCGCAATTGGACTCGATAATTAGAGAGAGTCTTACCAGTTTGTCTGTAGACTTGTTAGCTAGAGAATAGTCATTGCTCAAGTATCGGGAAGTCTTACTCGTTTGTGTGCTTGAATGGCACTTCAATATGACCACGTTAACACTGACAACACAGACGTGACCAATTAACGCACCGTGAGATGTAAGCTTTGATAACATCCTCGCTTGAGTATTTACCCTTCTCTATTTCTCTTACGAGATGAGTGACTTCGTCAATATCTGTGATGGAGTTGTAGTGCTCCGTCTTGTTATCGGCATCTGATAGTTCGGCAGAGCTGAAAGCTGAGATGTCGTCTGACTGTCGCTGTCGCTTTTTAGCAACAACCTCTTCCCAATTCATAGATGTCATGGTTAATTTGAGTAAGAATTGATCGAGTCTTGGGTTTGGTGCAAAGTTGAAGTCATGTAGCCTATAAACTTGTACAACTCCGCATTATTGCCTTGTACTGGTTCGGATGCCAAACCCGATACCAGACCCGATCACAGACCCGAAGCCAGACCCGATGCAACGATAAATTGATCACCGCTCCACGGATATTGAAGTCATTATTGCTGTCACCTCCCTGTTCTACTTTCACAAAATTCCATGGTTGTAGTTAAACTGTCCTGGGGTAACTTGACTGTTGCCTTGGCCCGTCTTTATGTTACGATACACAAGCAACAGTTCACAACTCAGAACAGGAAACGATTCAATTCAGTAAACTCATCCGGTACCATTTGCGCTATGAACCTTTAACAACACCGGTTCTACCTGCGAACCCGTTTAGTAGTCCTTAGAGAGGCTCAGACATAAGCGCTTGCCAACTAGCGTCATTCAGAACGCTTATGATGTCCTGAAGATCAGTTAGTCCCTTGATCTGGCACAGGAAGTTTTGACCCATATAGAAAATGTAGTAGTTACTATCGAGTTCGAAAAGCGACACATGCTCGCCGGAGTTTTCCTGCGTGCTGAAGAGTGGCTTCACTATTCCTCCCAAACCACGTGAGTTGGCCTCGTTAGGAATAATACGTTCCTACATGGGTTCGCCACCCATTTGGTCGTAGTTGTTTGTCCAGTTGTTTGGGGGTTTGAACTTGTTCAGCTGATTAGTTATGTACATTGCCTAGATAGTATCGATAAGACTTATATCAGTATTTGTGACGCGAGCACCATCGACTTCTTTCCAGATTTCGCTCATTTTGTGTCTGATCGAGCGAGGTGATTTATATATAAAGTGAGTTACTGTGGTGAACTTGAGATGAGATATTGAGCGGAGTTGGAGTGTAGAGATCAGAGGGCTCTCAATGAGCCCTTATGGAGAGTCTCTTATAGTTATGCCGCGCTCATAAGAAAGAGCCATTGACGTCAGATTCAATCGAGATCTGCGGTACCTATATAAAAGCTGAATGAGGGTTTATTTGCAAACCATAGAAGCGTAACATCAAATCGTCAAATAACAAAGGGAGCCAGTACCGTCCATGAAGTGTCTCAGCTGAAAAACTGACATTACTGCTACGACTTCTTGTAGTCCACTTAATAAGACATAGTTTAGCCACTGATATAATATGAATCATGGGCTTGGATTGCGTAGAGAAGCTGACCTTTATGTAGCCTGTGCTCTCTCTACTTCTGTTCCAAAACAGCTCCATGCCTGGATGATACTCTAAGTTTTGAGGCCTCATTGACTTGGCAGGTTGAGTATTAACAAGCAAGTGGTTAGCAGATGATAGAAAGAACCTCCAGTGCAACGGCTTTGTCTTGGAACCTTGGATGACTTTTAGTTCTGCTTCATTGTAATCCGTTCATGATAGAGCTTGATGTTGGTGAACATGGCAACAGTTTCCTACTAAGAGCGGGCAGACGGATGGTTCCGTCCACTAACTTAGCAGGGTTGATGCCGGTTTCCGATAGCCCCCTACCACCATGTTTATGTTATTTTACAATGTATAATGACGTGCATGACTATTTACCATCACCAAAAGATGATAATGTTAGATACATCAATAGGTATTTATAAACGCGATGATGTTAGAGCCAACATCAATTATATCTGGGGTTATGTGTGTAAGTGTTAATAGCTCTGGTTTGTTAATGAGCTACACAACACAGGGATGGAAATCAGCCGATAGATGGGAGCTGTAACGAGCCACTATAATCACGAAAATATGTTTTTCTGGTTTTTATGCAACTGCCCTCACGATCGGATCTGGAATAGGCCGTCTTACAAGGCGACGTCTTGATCTTTCTCCATCCGTGATATCCGAGTTCTGGCTTTGACTTATAAAGAGAAGTCCCCTCTGAAACAAGATATCAATCACTCACAGTTTTTATCATCCTTACTCATGTCATCACTCAAGTTATTGATCTGTGGAGGTGGTTGCGCCGGACCAGCCCTGGCCTTTTGGCTCGTCCGTCTTGGCCATCGAGTAACCATTGTCGAAAGGTTCCCAGCTCTACGCGCAACAGGTGCTCAGATCGACTTTCGCGAACAGGGTATTCAAACGGTCAAACGCATGGGTCTTGACGATGTGGTTCGTTCAAAATTGGTGGACGAAGCTGGTGTGGGAATTGTTGACTCAACCGGTCGAGTCATAGCTACAATTCTCGCCAACAAATCAGGCAAAGGTGCGCAGTCTGTCACGTCCGAATATGAAATTATGAGAGGCGATCTTGTGAGGATTCTCTATGATGCAACCAAGAACGACGTGAAGTACGTCTTCGGAAAGACTGTCGAGAGTTTCGAACAGGATGAGAAGCAGGTCCTTGCTCACTTTTCGGATGGTACATCGGATACGTTCGATATTCTAGTCGGAGCAGATGGCCAAGGCTCACGAATTCGAAGAGCAATCAACCCACCAAATACTTTAGATCCGTATCGACAACTTGGCCTTCACATGGCGTATTATTTCATCCCAAGAGCGGATGACGATACCAATATCCGCAGAACATATTCAGCTTCAGAGGGAAGAATGATCTTTTGTCGAACCCACAACTCAACGGAAACTCAAGTCTATCTCATCTTAAAAGACGACTCGTCTGAGACATCCAGTATTCACAAGGGCACAGTCGAGCAGCAGAAAGAATTCTGGTCATCAAGATTCCGCACCGCCGGGTGGCAGATCGACCGTTTCCTCGAGGGCATGAAGACTACTAAGAACTTTTACTCACAAGAAGTAGTCCAGGTTCAGACTGATACCTGGTCTAAAGGCCATGTTGTGCTTCTCGGAGACGCAGCTCACTGTCCTTCTCCATTTAGCGGCATGGGAACTACAGCGAGCTTCGTCGGCGCATATGTCTTGGCAGGAGAGATAAGTCGGAATCCGGATAATCTGTCGTTGGCGTTCGAAAACTACGACAAGACGCTGCGGCCGTTCATCGACGAGGTGCAGAATGTCAAGCTCAATGCCATAAAGCTGTTTATACCTGATACGCAGTGGGGTGTCACCATTCTTCAGTGGTTTGCTTGGATTGTGTGTCTTTTGCGGATTCCATATCTAGTTTCGAGGTTTTCGAGCGAGGAAAAGGGAGGCTGGCCGTTGCCTGACTATCCTGGGCTTAATGGCAGCAAGTAAGCTGTGTGCGATTTGTGTGAAGATCAAAGAATCTCCACTCCGTCTTTTTAATGAACTTTCTCATTTATATGATGCGTAATTGATATTTCAACGATACTCTGCGAGATGCACGTGAAGCTTTAGGCACTTCCGAGTGATTCATTACAAATATTATCAATAGGCTTGTATTGGTTGATTTATATAATTGAAGGATTCTGAGGACGGCCAGCACCTTCCGCTCCTGTGATAGATGATTTCAGTGTACATATACTGTCGGAAAAAGTTGATCTTCAAAAGTAACTTAGCGACCGTGGTGTAGTGGTTAGCATTAACGCCTTCCATCAGGAACAAAAACAGCGTTAGAGAGGGGTTCGATTCCCCTCGGTCGCAAATCCTTTTGCCTCTCTTTTGCCTTTTTTATTGCTGGTAAATTGAACGCGCTGTGGTGTTTTTGGATGGTATCGTGAGATGTCTTGTTGTGGTGTTGAGCCCGGATTGAATGGTTTCCTCTTTTGGCGCGGGTATGCACGTGATTTATCGGGTACGCACGTGGTTCGCGAGTAACGACAGAACGGCAAGTGCAGTATGGGAGCTCCTTCCGCAAATAGGTATTGTATCTACATTTTGGTGGAGATGGTATTGTCGTGAGCTGGACTCTATCCATTTGTCGAAATTGACGTTGGCAGTGCTTGAGGCCATAAGTTTGTGAACTATTTGTTGTGAGACAACAACCTTCATGAAATCTCCATGTGCTTCTTGGCGTGTTTAAAGTCAACCCGAAGGTCTGACTATTTAGAAGAATACATATGCTGTAGATGGGAATAAATATTGTGCCAGACAAGCCAGGCATATACTCTGTCATACTTACATCAACCTCTGTTGTCCCAATCCAATTTAAATGTTCAAGCCAACAAAAACCACAAGTACAGCGGCATACGCCGCGGTACTCGACACGACATCCTTGGAACTCTCCAGAAGAGCAACTACCATCAATCCAAAGATAGTCACAAGCAAGGTTGGAGAAACCAAACTTGTCCAAAGTGTATTTTGTGAAACCATCAGCTACATGGGCATCATCAAAACGATACCACCAATAGTAGCAACGCCAAGTCTTAGGTAAAATCCCTTGTTTCAATTTTTTAGGTAATTGTCTTTTCTCGAGACTATGCCAAGCTATTGTCGACCTCTATACGACAAACCACTGCCTCAAATATAGGGTTGAGGGTCGTTTGGATCCTCATTCTACCTATTCATTGCTGCAAAGCCCGCATTCTCCAAAACGTAATGGCGCTTCCACGTTGTATAGTTGCCGTCAAGCCACAAAAAAAAAACCATCAGAGATCGACTTCCAATTCTCGCATTTGAAATACGCGGAACTATACAGCAAGTTCCCCGGTCGACAAAAACAAGACGGAAATGGCTTCTCTTCACTACTGATCTCCCTCGACGTACTGTCTCTGTACAAACGGACACAACTCGTTCTGGTGAAGCCAATGAATTTGTCTTCGGCGATGCGCAAGACGCTAGCCGTTGAACAGAGAATATAGGAGTTTACAGACTGTCAGAACAGAGTAAGCATTTTTGAAGAGATAGGACCGGCTGAGTGTGAGAAATTGCTTCATATTCCCCAGTCGGAATGGAGCAGAACTTGGAGATCGGCTGTTGACAAAGCCCAGTTTAAGGGATCGATGGTTAGCACTAGGGTTACACCCAGGAAGAGTGATTGTCTAAAGAACGGAGGGAAAGCAGAGGATACATCTATCAAGAGTCGGTTCATGGGTCTTTTCTCGTTTGGAAACACATGACTGGGCACTTAGTATTGAATCTTTCATTTGATAGTCAATTGACCTTGTTGATAATTTATTGGGGAACCTCGACGTCCTTGCTAGTGTCAAGCTCCTCAAATCGTCGCAAGTCCATGGGCTTCTCCAGAAGGGGAATGACGTAAGGGTCGAAAGTCTTCCAGTAAGGGTTCTCGAGGTGATACTTTTGGCTCTGCAAACATAGTCAGTATTGTATTTCAGTGGTCCTCAGCAGGAAAGAGAAGAAACTCACGCTCTCTTGCTCGTATCGCTCGACAATGGTAAAAGCGCGCTTGTCAGAGGTGGACTGCATAACGTGCCACGACAGGGTCTCCTTGTCCTGAGAGTAGACGCGGCTAGCCTCAATCAGCTTGGCGGTGAGCTTCTTGAGGGACTCCTCATCGTCCTTGGCGTAGAGGTGAACAACGATAGTATAGACCATTTTGATTTGAGGGAATTCGGAGTGACTTGTGTGGGTATATTGTGGTGTTGATGGTTGTTGAGGAGGGGTTGAGGGTGTATTGGTTTTATGGTTCTGGCTAGTAGTGGGGATCATGTGATATCTCCACTGATGACGATCTGATGCGCGTTTGCCGCATACAGGTTTATTGAAATTTATTTATTTTGAGTCGATGTACTAATAATCATGTTAGGATGCAAGGAATAAGTGAAGAGTATTCTATTTTTGAAGTTGGTGATGTTGTGGCCATAAGTCTAGGGTACGAGGTTTCAGACGAGATGACTGAACACAGAAGAGATAGAATTTAGTTTCGAAAATTCCACTATGATGGAGTAAACTGCATGGTCGAGAGGGGAGGAATAAACTGCTGCTTAAGCTTATTTGAGAATGACAGATGAACCAAGCCATTGGTGGTCAGTCAGGTTGTCTGTCACTGTGCTGTTGTCACGACTGCGGAGTATCTCAACGTTTGCCACATGGAAATGCTGATCTCAATGTCTTTCTGATACGCATTCCATCTGCCGATACATCGGATATGCCGAGTATAAACGCTTTGCAACGGTGTAGCTGGATCCAGTTATATCAAGTTTGTAACCCTTGGTCAAGCTTTATGTGCTACTGTCAATGTTTTGAAAAATTGGACTAGTAAAACACGACTTTTCTGCCACATCAACATGTCGTCATCATACGTCAATAAACCGAGTGACAAATAACAGAGGATAAAAAAGATTCTCTGGAACATTTGGAAGCTTTTTAGCGCAAGTTGCATGGAACTTAACCCTGCCCGATGGTAGGAGCTTCAAGCCGTCGCCAAGGAAGATCTCTTGACCAAAAATGGATCCACAGACGGCGCCTCACCGAAGAAAGACTCCACTGGGAGCCTCACGGCAGTTTCTTTTCCTTATCAGTGGGTCTGAACTAGGGACAGGGGATCGCTCGGATAGTAATTCCGCTTGTCTTCGCTCGGAATTGACTGGAAAGATAAGTGAAGACTTGTTCTTGCAGGTTGAAGCTGTTAGTATCATGTATCACGATCGTCCAGTTTCTATTACTATCAAGTTACTAACTCCATTCCATGCATGCATTCTTGACCGAGCAACGCAGTAATACCACATTCTGCAACTGTTAGCCCATCAAGAAAAGCCTTTCTTTCCCAACAAAGCACTGATTGCAATGCAAGTATCTTTGAATCGAACGATTAAATCCTACGATCGCCTCACCAAGACCTAAGGATCGTATGTATTCACACGATCCCAGGCCAACAACAACTCAAGAGGGTCCATCCTGGTCCTGGTCCAGCCTATCCTGTGACCCCCCCGGAGCCTCATGACAGATGCAATCAACGCCTCGGCACCCAAGCATCTTCACTACACGAGTCAGTTCAGGACATCGGGGTCTTGAAACCTACCGAACAGAGCAAAGAGACCGTTGGTGACGCAAAGGCAAGGCATCATTCCTTTATACCGAGAGCAGGTTCCACAATAGCTGTGTTTTAGTATTGCAGAATCTGAAGTCCAAAGCTCTTCAGACTCAGCTTCGCAACTGAAAACAGACTAAAAAGGATCAGATCTTCAAAAAAGCGCCGAAATATCGGGATCAAGACGTCATACCTTCTCGGACCGAGACCCACTCTTCGGCGGACCGGCGCTCCCGGAGACTCCGCTCGTCTTATTCGATCCTTCTTATCCCCGAAAAGGGACCGTCGAAGAAAACATCGACATTCTAAAATGCATTTTTTTTCCGCCTTCACACTCTATGCCTCTTTGACAAATCTTTCTAGAAAAAAGAGGCAAATGTTCTAGTCTATATTGCCCCTGAAACTAATGCAACTAAATTACACCAAATCGCTACTGTTCATCCCTTCTCTCCGAATCGCGACTCATAAAGATGGACCAGTCTCGGCGGCTTCATGGTCGTATAGTGGACCACGACATGACAAAACTCCACACCGTATAATAGCCAAACCATGGTCCCAAGTAAACAAGAACGTGCCATGATAAGGCGAGTACAAGAAAAAAAGGTAGGCGATCGATGTCATCATACTGGGCCAGCAGGGAAGCCTAGCACACCGTTGTAAACTCTGGAGTTCCTCTTATATCTCTTATCTCTCTCTCCATCTCGCTCCTTTTATGAGTCAACGTCTGCTCTAACAGCCACGCTCTCTCTCCTCTTCCCCATCCTTATCACATCTTCCCCGGACTGAGTATCACAATGTCTAATTATATCCCCTCATTCTCTGCCCCCAACTCAAGGCCAGGCTCTCCTCTCCCCCTCGGATCCCCCTCGGCCTCCAGACCAACCAGCTTCTACGCCAACTCGAGAGCGAACTCATTTGTGGGAACAAGGAGGAACTCTGCCGTGCCGCCTACCTCAAGGAAGAACTCGGTCGCTGTGCCTTCGCGCAAGAACTCTACAGTCGCTCCTTCAAGCCCGGTTAGCGAAGGCAAGTCCTCTTCGGACCCCGAGTTTACAGATGTCGAAGTCTTGAAGAACGAAAAGGGCGAGCCCCTGGCCGGACGTATCGTTGGTGGTAAATATGTCGACCCTGCCAATGAGTCCATCGATCCCGAGTTTGGTGCCATCAAGACGGTCGATATCGATATGCCCCTTACTCTGACAGAGGTTGTCAAGGAGAATGGAAAGGAATACATCGTGCTGGGTTTTGCTTCGGGCGATAAGGAGAACCCCTTCAATTGGAACCCATGGTACAAGCGATCCATCTCTACCATCCTGAACCTGATGACACTGTTCATCGGTCTTGCCACTACAGCCTACAGTTCCGGTATCGCCAGCATGTGTGAAGATCTCAACGCCCCTAACATCAAGGGCCAGTTGGGTCTCTTCACCTTCAATATCAGCTGTGCCATCGCGCCTATGATCCTTGCTCCTTTTTGTGAGTTGGTCGGTCGAAAGGTCGTCTACGCCAGTTCATTCCTGTGCTTCTCACTCCTCTTCATCGGCCTCGCCCTCGCCCAGGACATCAACACCATTATCGGACTTCGACTCCTGCTCGGTCTTTTCGGTTGTGTCGGTACTATTCTCGTCGGAGGAACCTTCGACGACATGTACGAACCTCACCACCGAAGTCGTCCCATGGCCATGTTCAGTTGGGTTGCCATCTTCGGAACTGTCGGCGCTCCCATCTACGCTGGTTTCATCAACCAGTCTCTCGGATGGCGATGGATTGAGGGCATCCAGGGTATCGCCAACGTTCCTCTCCTGCTAGTCATCTTCTTCTACTTCCCCGAGACCCGTGGTGGTGTCGCTCTTCACAAGCGCGCCAAGGCTCTCCGACAAGCGACCGGCGATGAACGATACGTCTCTGCTGGTGACATTCTTACTCCCAGTCTGCAGGCTATGCTCAAGGCTAGTTCCGTCAAGGCTATTCACATGCTCGTAACTGAGCCCGTCGTCTTTGCCTTTGGTCTCTGGATCGCTTTCTGCTGGGCTGTCGTCTTCCTCTTCCTCTCCGTCATCCCCATCACTTTCCAGGAGAATCACGGTTGGGGTGAGGGTGTCGCTGGTCTCCCCTACATCTCACTTTGCATTGGTACCACCCTCGGCTGGTTGGCTCACCACTTCCAGATGCGTAAGTTTGACCGTCTCGTCGCCGATCCCGATGTCAAGGTCACTCCCGAGGCCCGTCTCTACGGAGCTATGTACGGAGCCATGTTCCTCCCTATTGGCCTCTTCATCTACAGCTTCACCCAATACTCTCACGTCTCTTGGGTTGGACCTGCTATCGGTCTTGCCCCCATCGCTTTCGGTATCTACTTTGTGTTCGAGAGTACATACAGTTACACTGCCGATTGCTATGGTGAGAGCTCTTCGTCCGCCATCGCTGGTCAGGGTCTTATGCGAAACACCCTGGGTGCTGTTACACCTCTGTTCGCCAATGCCTTCTTCCACAATGTCGGAAGCCAATATGCTGGTCTCATTCTTGCCATTTTTGGTACTATTCTCAGCTTGATTCCCTTCGTCATGTTCAAGTATGGACACAAGTTGAGAGCTCGCAGCAAGTTGGCTATTGAGATGTAAATGAGTATGAGTATGAACATACCAGAAATATATGCATAAAGATACACGAATTATAGACATTTATAGAAATACAACACAATAATATTTTGAAGAATAAGCAGATTGTTATGATCAAATGTTATACACTTACTGAATGGAGTTTCTGCCAAAATGAATATGATCGGTAGATTGTGAGCATACAAATCATTGGATGGCCCCCAAGACTTAGGTTATAAAATAAGTAGTCTAAGAACTATAGTATAAGGAGCATAAAGTGACCTACTAATTTCGTCTCTTATGCTTCCAGCGGTCAATCTTTCTAATACCTAGGGACCCGGCAATATAGAGGTTTCATGAATCGGCAGCTTACAAACTAATAAACCCAAGCATATAAATTGCACTTTATTCAAAACATGCTTTGGGAAAGAAACTTATCCAGGTCTGAATAGTCAAAGCCCGATAATTCCCCTGCCAGATTGTTGAACCACCTCATATCATCCACCTGCTGCAGAGGAGCTTCAATTTGAGTCTCGGAAAGAGGAATAATAGGGAAACTCTTGACGATATTGCTCAAATCTGATGCACACTTCTCTTTACGCCGCTGCTGCATCAAAATCAGCAAGGATGCCGTGTTCAGCGCCTCTTTTGTAGCGTTGGTGTTGTACACAGTTGCGATGTTGTTGAGACATTGCATTGCGTCGTTGAGCTGTGCTAATGATTCTCTTGTATCAATCGCTAGAAGTAAACATATGATTTGAAAAGGCACGTTGGCCATTTGATGCCATGGAGCTCGAGCGTCAATGATAGCCTGTGCAGCTTCAATACCCTTTTGAGTGATGGAGAGTATCTGTTCGAGAGTCTTGCCAGTGAAGGACGTGTTCATGGATTGTAAACGGCGGCAGAGGCAAAGCGTCAAATTACACTGAGCCATGACGGAGGGAGGAACTGAGTGGACACGGTTGAGGACTACTGATAGAGAAGCTTCGAGTTCAGCAGCATCGTGAGTTTTGTGTGGATCAAGGTCGGTGGAGTATGGCAATAGCTCCATGAGTTCCGGAGTATAATCCCCTTCTCTAGTCGATGGCATTTCTAACGTCGAGTTGCAAAGCATCGTTCTAGATCGACCCATGTCGAAAGAAATCCAAATATTCAAATGCACCGAAACAGCAAAAAGCCTTCTTCGAAGCTCTGAATCGACCTTTTCCTCGGCTACTTGGAAAACTGATTCTTCACTTGGTTCGCAATGCAGACCTGCTGCTTCCAGCATATGCATGAGGATCGAACTGGCCATCCAAGCCATGTGTGGCGTCTCGGCGGTTCTTAGATATATCACTCTAAGTAACCAACCTGTAACACCTGTCACAGATGGAGTGTCGGACATGTTTTGTTCAAGGATGAATCTGGCGGATTCTATCAAGTCAAGCTCGAGTGGTAGTGGCTCGACCTGTGAGAACAAACATGCTATGGCTGCTATACCACATAGAACTGCATCTTCAGACTGATCGTACATAAGACCAGACCATCTGTTTTGTATGATGCGTGAGATCCAATCCCGGTCGATGAAGCCATAAATGTGATCCAACTTTTCAAAGTAGATATCACTGAGACTTTCCATCCCTTCCTGAGATAGCATTTCTGTGATTGGTCTCGAGACAGGGGCCTGTGATGTTCTTCTTGCCCCAAGGAAAGCATTCCAGGAAAAGGTGTGCATGCGAGGAGCATTCTTTGGATCTAGTCTCAGGGCCAATCTTCTAAAAAAGGCAGCCCCAGAGTTTGCTTCTAGAGATTGAAGTTGATGCGGCGATGTAATATGTGACCGGGGATCTTTGTCCACCTGAACTGGAGGTGAAGGAAGAGGAGCTTCTTTGTCTTGCTCGAGTATTTTCCTTCTTTTGTTGGCATTGTTTTGCTTGTAGTTGTAGGTACAGTCATATTCGAAGCGGACACAGGCTCCACAGGGTCGATTGCCGTCACATTTCCGTTTTAACTCCCTGCATGTTTCGCAGGCCAGCCTGGAGCGTTTGCGGCCTTGAGAGGAAGACATTAATTTTGTATGTGCCAAGGGAGATGAGTGACTACCGGTGGACTTGAGGCTGAGAAATCCATGTGAAGTGTAGTTTGAAGTCGGGAGATACGGCCCGAGCGGGTATGTCGGTTATATCGGAAGTTTCGGTAAACACCAAAAGACTGCATCATCAAAGTTCAAACACTCCATCATAGAATACTTACCTGAATAAGATTCAATTACGAAGCAAGGTTCGGCGAGAAGAAAGAGGTGAGTTCGTCATTATCCCGACTAAACGCGTGAATATGATATTCGCGAAAGGAAGGAACGCATGCACGTGATTGATCGTGAACCACGTGCGTTCCCGCGCCAAAAGTGGAAATTACCCAAATCGGACTCAACACCACAACAGAACCTCACGATACCACTTCAAAGACATCGCATTCTATCCAGCAACATCAAAAAAGGCAAAAGAGAGGCAAAAGGATATGCGACCGAGGGGAATCGAACCCCTCTCTAACGCTTTTTCATTTCCTGATGGAAGGCGTTAATGCTAACCACTACACCACGGTCGCTGAGTGCTGTTATTGACCGTCAAGCTTCTTTTAACAGTATATATACATACACCCACGGCAGGGTCACTGATAGAAGAAGGCCCTGAGCTGTACGCACAGTAGCACCAAGGGTTCATGTACCTAGTATTCTGTGGCCTTCTGGTCTTAGTGACCCTCCAGCTTTCGATGCCCAGCCCGCGCGGCTTCCCGTCGTCGCAAGCCAACCGCCTCTATCAATAGCCCCATCCGGATAGTAACCTTGACCTTTGATGTCATTCCCATGTCCCAAGTGTTTTCCCGAAAAGAAAGAAGGGAAGAAAATAGCCCATGACTATAACCGCCAGCAATAGGTAAGTACACCTTGTTGACCTTTCTGCTCGGTCTAGATGAACCTGCTGATTGACGCCCCAGATAAGTGAAAGTAGAAAAGGAATAAAAAACAGATGAGGACATCAACCTTCGACATAATTGATGGTATCATTGGCCTTGGTTGCGTTGACCCCGTTGGTACGCTTCAAAGCTTCGCTTGAATTCAGCTTTTCCAGCCTTTTGCCGGTTCTTGTA
This sequence comes from Fusarium venenatum, assembly GCF_020744135.1. Taxonomy (NCBI): domain Eukaryota; kingdom Fungi; phylum Ascomycota; class Sordariomycetes; order Hypocreales; family Nectriaceae; genus Fusarium; species Fusarium venenatum. The sequence continues at coordinate 6,920,265 of NW_027072131.1, forward strand.
ATTGACAATTGCGGCATCCATCTGCTGAGCGATCCATGGTTCAAGAGAGTCTTTGAAGTCGTTGAAGCATCCCATCATCTCATTCTTAATAGTGGCCATAGCCGAGTCAACTTCTGGGTGATCTCAGGCTCTAGTTTCGACTTGATTCGTTCGGCATTGGGCTCAATCTTTCCCTCGATTTCCGGTACGTGGTGATGTAGGAAGTTCTGAGTTTCTACAGTGACCTGCCACTGGAAGTGTTCTTCGACTGTAGTCTTGAGTTCTGTGGCAGCAGTGTCGAGACGCTTGGTTAGCCACGGCTCAATCTTTTTCTTTACAATATTGGCGACGGCTTCAACCAATGTAGAATTGATATCGGCACCTGATCCAACGCTGTTAAGCAAGGTAGCCTAAAGATCGGGTGTCTGATTGTTACTTCGCTGGGCGACATTGCCACTCCCATATGAAGGGTGTAGAGGCTGGTGGTGGGTTTGGCGAGCGTCGGAGTAGCTTTTAGCAAATGGGCTAGGGGTGGCATTGCTATTATGCCGTGAATCACGCATCACATCTGCCACAGCGCTGCCAAAGAATCACAGTTGCTGATCAGCTGGCACCGGCCGGTCCACTTAAACGTATGCTACTTAGACCATGCTTCTTAGCCTGTTTATTTTCGTGCCCTAAGACTTATGAAGCTGACGTTTCTGCTACCCACCAGAAGGTGTACGGAGGCGGTTGACTCGTGGTGACGATAAGCCGCGCGAACTTCGCATCGAAAGCTGGATTAGGGCCAGCAGACTACACAAGGCGGCTGCTCGGATAAGACCTGAGATGCTCTCATGTGGGATAGGAGCAGGAAGCTCCTATTGATCGCAGTATCGAATGCCGGTAAATGCCACTCTCATTCGAAATTCGTTGTCTTTGGTCTGGCGGCATGATTTTGACTTTTGTTTATGTGACTCGCCCAATTGTCACCAAACCATCCATCCTCTTGTGCATATTGCCAGTGCTAGCGTTGGTGTCATTCTCAATGTGTCTTGCCAGTTATTGAACTTTAGCAAAAGACCTGGTGGTGCCTGCTAATTGTAAAGACGCTGGCTTCGACATCTAGGTTGGCGCGACGGACCCATTTGGCCCGAGGGGTGTGAAAAGTCGTCTTCACGTGGTCATTCAGCTTGATTCGAATACCCTATAGCTTGTTCTACAATCATCCATTAGTAAAGGGCCATAGAGTTATGTGCAAGGGAAATTTACTTTCCACCTTTGGGTCGGCGATAGTGTCATCCTCTTGACATAGAGGGCAGGCAATTGGGTTGTTCTTGAAGTCGTGGTGTTGGCTCAACGTATTATTGAGCTTATCTTTTGTAAATTTTATGCCGGCGTATCTGTGTCTGTGCGGGATGCTAACGGAAACCAGTCGCCGAGTCAACATGATGCTCCAACTCTTCAATCAGACTAAAGAGCTGATCGTTGTCTGCAGATACATGGTTGATTCTGTCGAAGGGCATGTATCGCGGAGGTACTATGGCTTTAAGGACAGGAGGAGCGGCCATTCCTATGGTGAGTGTAGGAGGAAGAAGAAAGCTTTACAACTGTTGAAAACAATTATGGAAGGGAAAATCTCCCAGTGCCTGAGGCAATAAGATTGCAATGCAGTGATTTACTGTCTGACGGGTAGTAGCAGTGATTCACTGTTTGCCTGGCAAATTGTGGCTGTGATTCACTGTCTCAGGTTGCACAAGTTGAGTTTTCTGAGCAACAGAAATGCCTGCTATTTTACAGTCAGTGATTCATAATCCTAACCCAGGACTGCCAAGCACTGGCCCTTTTACACAATCTGTTATTTAAAATCTACCAGTTCCACAAACACACAGGAGCCATTTCTGCATGAGTAGTCCAAAGACTATCAACTTTTTTCTCATTCTCGTTCAACGGAAGCAATCTAACCGTTACTCGGCACACAACATTCGACATGGAAGAATCAACTGATGAGACTCGCTCACCTGCTCCGTAAGTAATACCTGGCTCCTATGTGACTGCTAAGCATACTGACGCTACACTAGCAACGTTGATCCCACTGCAGTCTTTGACTGGGTGAATCTTCGGGATGAAACTATGATCTCGCCCACAGAGCGGGTGCTTCTTCTCCGCACCAAGTTCCTTGCCCGCCAGAATCAGTCAATTATGCAAGCACAAGAGAAGATCCTTAAGGTTTTAAACAAGTGAGTGAAGCGATGTTTTTATCCATAGTCTTTACTAACGTTATATTAGGTCTCGAAACCGACGTAGTAGTGTATTGTCCGCCGTTACTAGCGTCAGTAAGAGCACTGATGGTGAAGAACTCACCGGGGCGGATGACATGATCCCTAGGTTGTTGAAGCGTTTGATGCGCTAAACGATCCTGCTGACGACATGAATTTGGCTCTCACCGAAGCCCACGAAACCTTTGTCGGAGATACAAACAGCAAGCTCTATGTCAAGCGCACCATTGCCGCGTCGCAAGCCGCCATGACATTCCGAGACTACATCGGGCAAGCATTCTCCGACAATGATGGTGATCACCAAGGCCTTTCCGATGACAATAAACAGCTAATCGTTGAGGATTTTTCAATCTTGAACGCCGATCTCGTCACCGCCGTCTACATCGATCTCAACAAGGCCATGAAGAAACGCAAGTTCAAATCGAAGGGCAAGACCAAGGCGAAGGGGAGGGCCAAGAAGATGGGCGAAGCTGCTCCAACTCGTGAAACTATACCACTTGAAGCTGCCCCTGGAAGTGAAGATATCTTTTTCTTCACCGTTGACTCATCGCAAGTGCCCTCGGCACAGGACTAGCCGGTTTTCTGCGTCTTCAGACAGTGAAGAGCCTACCTGCGATGGTGCCGGGGGGGGGGGGGATCAGGGTACCAAATCCTGGCCGCTAGAAGCATAAGAGATGAAATTAGTAGACAATTTATGCTACTTAGACCATACGTTTTAGGCTATTTACCTTAGTAGCCTAAAGCTTGAAGGCCAAATTGAAAATAATGAAATGTACTTCCGTGCGCCTCTGTGGTGATCTGATGAGGTTGAGGGCTGCAAATGAAGGTATGGGTTAGAATGATGAGAGGAAAAGGAATTCAAACAAGGGGGGTTTTCAAGTTGCTTTTCTAACTTAGAGCCCATTGGTCAGTTTTACGTGAATAGTTACAGAGAAAGAATACGTAAATCTACAGTTAGTTTACATATGTCTAGTTTGTCTACCTCAACAGCTAGAGTCACTGCTTAAGAATCAGTATCTTATCTGAATCAGCCAGGCCTGAGACTAGTTTTAATCCATTTATTTATTTGATGACATCTTCCTTAAGCCACTGGCCCTTGTAAATATTCCACAATTTGAGTGTCGATACAATTCACCTGAGTAGAAAGAGTAAATCAATATGATTATAGGTCACAATTCAAATCAATGACCTCGACCCTCCAGTCGAAGACATCCATGATCCATCTAGCTTCCCAATGCCATGTATATACATCCCCCCATTCTATCCGTTGTCAGATCTCCTATCTCTTTCGATACCAGATCCTAGACGGTCTGCTACTCCGAATCTTCCTCTGAAGCTGAAACACGCCATACATGAGAGCTTCAGCAGTAGGAGGGCATCCAGGAACATAAATGTCGACTGGCACAATACGGTCAACTCCCCGCACGACGCTGTAGCTGTAGTAATAGTAACCTCCGCCGTTGGCGCAAGACCCCATGCTGATGACCCAGCGTGGCTCAGGCATCTGATCGTAGACTTGCCGGAGAGCAGGAGCCATTTTGTTTGTGAGAGTCCCTGCTACAATCATTACGTCTGATTGTCGGGGAGAGGCCCGAAAGATGATTCCAAGACGGTCTTGATCGTAGCGTGGCATTGAGACGTGCATCATTTCAATACCGCAGCAGGCAAGGGCGAATGTCATGGGCCATAGGGAGCCTGTTCGTGCCCAGTTGGCTAGTTTATCGACTGTAGTTCTGTTCCATGTTTGATCAGTACTTTATAGCCTAGGTTGATTCTGTGGTTGAGTGCGTACAAGGCATAGTCGACCAAGTTGTTTGGTTTCTCATCAGCCAAGGAAGCTGGATGTGTGCGAGAAGTGAGTGCCTTTCCAGCACTTGTTGAAACCTTTCTAATCTGACTCTCTTTTCGGTTGACCTTTGGTGTCTGGACATGGAAAGGCTTCTGAGGGATGTTTGAAGGCGATGCGAGGGTCAGTGGCCGGGTTGTATCTATTGAGTGGTGTAAGTCAAGGAGGACAGAGATTGTCGTGTTTCTCACTCACATTTGGCTAATTGCAATCGGTTCATCTTGGGAATACTGTAGCATAAGACTGACACTCAGATGTTCCATTTCATTAAAGAAGAGAGAGAGAGAATCAAATAGCTCCGTCGAAAGGCAGGTACGTCGTTGAAAGGTGGACTTGCCCATCGGGAAATAACCACATTGACCCACTTATTTTCCATCTTCCTCGGAAAATTCCCACATGCTTCACGTTAACCTCTGCATCACTCTCAAGGAACATGTCAGCTCCACAACAACCTCTCGAATGCGCGAAATTCAATAATCCAATAGCGCCTCGTCAGAGTGAATGCCCATTTTGCCACAAGTCTTTTGCAAGGGTCGACGTCTCTAGACGACACGCTCGATCTTGTCCAGCTCGGAAAGGTCGTACTCTACCACCACAAGCTAAACGAGGCAGGAAGCTTCGCGCTTGTGACAATTGTGCCAAACTGAAGCTCTCTTGCAATACCGAGGTCCCATGCGCCAGGTGCTCATCTAAGCGCGTAGCTTGCATCTACAGTGTCTTTTGTCACGATGCTTCACACAGGGCTGTTCCCAACGAACCACCCAAAGACGACCGTCACAGTTTGTCATTTCTACTACAGGCCAGTGACCCCAGTCATAATTCTATGGATGTTAATGTGGCTGCCGAACCTGAAAGAACCCTTGAAGAACCAACCTGGAAACGCCAAGAGTCAGAAACAACGGGCTGGGTTCCAGAGACAGTCGATCCAAAATTCCTTCTTTTGAATCTATCAGACATGCTACTGGATGAGCCTCTAGACTACGAAGCTACTGAAGGCGATTTCCAATTTCAAAACATCTTCAATACTCCTATTACTGCAACCAATACTCTCACAGCACGCATTACAACTCTATCAAGCAACCTTCAAAACATGGTCACCGACAAGCCTCATTTAAAAGAAGGACTAGACTACAGCTTTGAAAGAGGGTTCTTCACCATGTCTCATTTTCAAAACGCCTTCATCATCTTCTTTCGTCGAAGGCATTACCACAAGCCTCCAATCCACTGGCCGACTTTCGATCTGGATAAAATTGCACCTCATTTGCTGTTGGCTGCCGTACTTACTGGAACCGCCTATCTTCAATATCTCGACTGCTCATCCCAGAATCCTCTCACTGCATCTTTACTAGAGCTTGCAGAGAAGTACATTTTTAAAGAGGTCAAGAGGCTGGCAGACCATAGCATTACTCCACTTGCATCGAGCCACATGCTTGAAGTGTGTCAAGCTGCAGTTCTGATGAATAGTCTTGAAGGCAGCACAAATCATATCGAAGGTCGTCGAAGAATTGCCAGTAAGCGAATCCCGACGCTGCTTGCTGCTTTGAGGAAGTCTGGAGTGATTGGCCTCAAACATGAATCACGCCAAGGAGAGGTAGACTGGAACGAGTTTATCCATCGAGAGACTTGCATCAGAGTTGTTTCATGGACATTCGTTAATGATACGCTCATGAGTTTGATTTGCAATCACCCACCAGCCATGACCGTGAAAGAGATGACTGGACATATTCCTTGCCGGAGCGAGTTGTGGGAGGCAGATTCAAATGCTTCTTTTCAACGACACGTACATAACGTAGCAAGATCGTACCCATTGAGTTACCATGATGTTGTGTCCGGACTACTTGCAGAAGATTGGACACGTCCAACAAAGGAGTCTTTTGGAAAATTAGATATATTGGATTTGTTCTTCATTAACGGAGGTGCGTATGCTTACTGCAAGCTCGTTATCATACTAATTCGCTTGAAATAGGTCTCATGCGTCATGTGTTTCACTGCCGTACATCAGTAGTAACGCCTGATTACTGTGCCATGGTCTTACGCGCACTTGACAGATGGGATGCCCTTTGGGTGGATGCCTTTGCGCAGGTACCCGTAACTGAGCGAAGATGGCTTGGGATTGCAAGGCATTATCCTGAAGTGGTGGCTTTGTCGAGACGAAGCATTGAGCTTAGCGGGACGAAAGAAGCAGAGAATTCTGCCTATCTGCAGTGTGTTGCTACATATGACACTGCCATTTTTCATGAATTCGTTCAGAAGTATGGGCTGCGAGAGACTGCAACTTAAGGGAGGTAGCCTGGACATCTTTTTGGGGGGATGATCAGTTTGGGTTACTTGATCAACATGAGATTTCTTGGATAGAATGGTACAAATCTGCCTGGTTTCGTAACTAATGAAACCCTAGTGATGATCGAAGGATTCAGGGCTGATACAAGCAACAAAAAACGCTATTTCCGCCCAGTTACCGTGCAAGATGGTCTCAATGCCAAGGATCGGGGCAAAGAAGAAATACAGGTGCCTGATCTTGGCATACGATCGAGGCCAACAAGTCTTAGAAGGTTGACCCAGGCTTCTAGAATGCTGCAAGCACAGCCTCATATGCGGTCAGTGACATTCAGAAGGGGCAATGGCTATGGCCGGAGATGCATCAGAGGGGCAAGGCCAAGCTGTTTAGATTATATCGGAGACTTCCCTAATAAGATTGGTTTCCCCACGTGGTTGATATATTTTGCACAGCCGCATCAACCGATTTTTGTCTACTGTACTCTGCAGATAACGGAATTTGATCTTCAGCTCTCGTTTAGAGGATCTTTTTTATCATGATCTAGTCTTGAATACGATCTTGCGGTATGCTTAGTTCGTTGGTATGTACCAGCCACAGGCGGACTTTGGGCGTATTCAAATGTGGAAGAAAAAGCAAATCTGCCTCAGTGACAGCCTGGTCCACATCAAGACAAGGATTATATCCAATAATATGCGCTATCTGCAGCATGTTGCAGTGGTGCTGCGAGCTTAACGTCGCTAAGCTTATTACGCTCATACCATGCCAAGCAAGGGTCCTTTATGTCACCGATCCATGTTCTTTTTATCCATCAATTCAGTGCAGAGTAAGAGGGTTCAGGCTGTGTACTCTCTCTAGACTCTGATTGTTGCCCTGTGACTGACAGTTCACAGCAGGCAATTGATCAACAGTCCAAGCCACAACGATAGGGCAAAAAGTCAAAGCACCAATTCGGTTGACTAAATCGTTTTCAGTATGTCATCTATCCCTGTCTGTGCTTCAGTCTATTCAGTTCAGCTCGTCAGCCCAACAGTGTTAGTTTCTGCTAATCACGTTTCCAATTCTACTTGTCCTACAGTTATAAAGACACAAGTCCATACGCTTCAATTCTCTACAGTCAGATATAACTTGGTTCCCTTCTTGGTAAACGAATTACCCAAACCGGCCACTCTCACCCACTAAGTGACCTCATCAACAGCTAAGCCAAGACTTGACTCGGCCTTGTTGTTACCGGACGATCACCTAATCCTTCTGGAAGCACAGAGCTGGGACTACATCATCATCCACTATCGCCCCCCAAACAAAAGATCATCATTGATTTCAATTAGTCCTGTGATCTTTGCTCCTAGCCTTTCGTCACAGCCTACAACCTACTACTCGAACTGCGCATTGATCGTGTCATCCCTGTATCTCCGTCACAAAGACATAACGCCTTGTGGAGCCCCGACACAAACCATCATACACCCCCGTCATCAATCTTACTCTTCCCCCGTTACTCTCGGGTATTAAACCTTGGAACTGCCCGCCCACTTTGCAAATCATACTGTCAAATTACCCCAAACTCGAACAAACTCAAGAATCTGTTTTTTTTTTTTTTGCTTCTTGTCACGTTTAATTCTAGACTTGAGACTTTTACATTCCAATCATATACGCGACAACCTTTTTGTTATACAACTACATATACCTAGCCAAGTAACGATCTTTCTTGGCTCTACAAAATGAGACCCGATCTCGCAGTCGTATTATTCACCCTCTTCTCCTCGGCGGTCGCATCGGCCATCGACGGTCCCCTCCACATCAAGCGCGTCGATTCCGTACCCAGCACCGACGAACATGACCTATACAAGCGTCGTGGCGGCGGTGGAGGAGGAGGACGCGGAGGTAGCAGCGGCGGCGGCAGTCGAGGCGGAAGCAGCGGAAGCAGAGGTGGGAGCTCCAGCAGTGGTAGTCGCGGCGGTTCAAGTAGCAGCGGCGGCTCCGGCTCCAGCCGTGGAAGTTCATCAGGCTCATCTCGTCCAGGTTCAGGATCAAGCTCAGGCTCCAGTGGTGGACGTTCAGGCGGTCGCGGCCCCCAACCCACCTACGCCGGCAACCGATACGCAGGCGGCGCATCGGCACCCTATAGACCCGCCGGTCGCAACAGTCCCAGTGGCATTAAGCCTGTCCTCTTAGGTGCCGGTATCGGTGGTGCAGCTGCCCTTGCCTTCTGGCCAGGTGTGTGGTATGGCGGTGCATACCTGTACCACTATCCCAACTCGTACCGGTACTACAACGAGTCAAGTGAGGAGGATGAGGAGCGCCCTATCCTTTGCGCGTGCTCAGCAGAGGCGTATTGCGGATGCGATCAGGACGACAAAGTCAACAACACCGCACTCTATGACGAACTCATCGGAAACGGCAGCTACGAGCATCTCAACAAGTCGATTGTCGATGTCGCCGAGGTCAACGGTACCACAACCATCCTCATCAACGGTACTCTTCCCAATGACACTGCCCTTCCCTCGGACTCAGAGGACAGTGCTGCTGCCCAAAGTATGATTCAGGCAATGGGCTACTGGCCCGCAGCAGCAGCAGTCCTAGCAGCCGTCCTCATCGCCTAAACGGCGACAATTATGTGTGTATAATCTTCATGTATGCTTACGACTTTACATGTTTACGACTTCTTTGGTGGAGGATAATGAGTTAAAAACTTTCATGGTATCTACGGCGTTATTCTCATGGCGGCTCGATACCCTTTGGAAATTGGGTGGACTTTTTGTGTATTTTTTCAGTTATTACTAGAGAGCGATTCATAACTGTTACTCATTCTATCGAATTGTTCCAATGCATCATATGCTGATTAGAAATAAAACTGGTCACAATTTTTTGAGCTACTCCAAATGGTTTTGTAATTGTGATTTGATGTGCTACGCCGTTCTCTTGGCCGCATTTTACCTCCAATTACAGGCTATATCAGACCACGATTGTCATGCAATATTGCGGCCCAAACTAGTCAGCAACATATCTGTTTGTATGGTGCCACGATGATAATGAAACCATCCAATTCTCTTTGTCGAGTCAACGTAGCAATCGTCGTGGTAATAAAAGTTGGGGGCCAAAACAATCCGTATGCAGAGGAATGCTGATCGCTGCAAGGACACACCCAATTAGGAATTGACCGTATGTTTGCATATTGTGTCCTGCGTCATTCAGCAGTATATGTGACATGCTCCAATTGATCCGAATTGCTGGTTTCCATGTACCCTGGTCATACATGTTTCCTTGCTATCGCAATGCTGACTTGTTTTGTTTAGGGTCGCTTCATAACCACCACTTGTAGAAAGGATTGACTTTATAAAACAAGACATAACTAATGCAGGAATTGAGGTTGTAGTATTTGGACGCTGCAGTCGAGTAAGACTACACAATTATGCATATTCGAACCGATATCTGCTACGTTTTGAGGCTGATGAAACCACGGGTTGTGGTTGATACAGGTGCTGCAACGTAAAACGGTCAACGTGCATAAACTTGTTGTTCAATCTGTCGCTTTAGAGTGATGGCATATTATTGATGAGACTTTCCAGCCACGTCACAGACCCAGATTTACTTGTCTAATGGGTAGCAGAGAAATTGGCCTCTTAAGTCTTAAGGTACAAAAATAAGTAGTCTAAGAACCATACCATAGGTTGAGGAACATAAAGTGACCTGCTAATTTCGTCTCTTATGCCTCCAGCGGTCAACTTTTTATGATATGCTGAGGCTTGTTGGCATATCGAGATCTGCATCCCAACCCTGCAAGACTTATTCTTTGATGTACACAATTCCAGACGTGATGCTTCACATTAATAACATGCGGATATCAGCATCTTCATTATTAAATTTCGTAATTCTATATCCCCAAGTCTAATCAAGAACCTCCATACTCTATCCCCAGCTTCGTACATATACATTTTCACCAATCTCAACATCCAATTACTTAATCCTTTTTCCCCTTCTTACTCTTGGGCACCCTCACCATCCAGTAGATACCAAACGCCGCCGCAATGTTAAACACACAATAAACCCACAAAAGTCCAAAGTCTCTCCAGCGATTATCGTAGCTCATGCTCTTACTCTCAAGGAATCGGTTCGTGCCCGAGATTGTGCAGTACTGGCACTCACTCGCAGCACCGCTAACAATGTATCCGCCAACTTCAGACAAGTAGGTCTTCATGTAATCGTCGCACGTTGTACCATTGGGTGCGTTAAAGTTGATGAGTTCGTTGGGCTCGCAGCCTGCATCTGCATTGGCCATTGATGTACCCATGAGACCTTCGACGACGTAGGTGAAGGGTGAAGCGCGGTACATGAAGATCCAGAAGCCAGGAAGTTCTTCTGGTGTTGCAAGGATACTAGTAAAAGAGTTAGTTATTAATGTCACTAAACGGCAAAGCATGCTACTTACCCGCAGAAAGAAAACATCATAATCATGATCAAAGTGACAAGTCCACCCGCAACTTCGGCAGTCTCAAAGCCCGCAATGATCATGTGTGCAAAGGTGCTAGTGAACATGAAAAACATCCACACAAAGAGAAAAACAGTCGCGTTGCGAGAGTCCGCTGCGTCAGTCACGTAGCCATTGCGATATAGTCCAGTTGGGAAATACCAGCAGATGAATGAAAGCACAGCCATGATCTGTTGCACTGTTAGTAAATTAGTCTTTTAATTACCACATTTGGCTCTTACCGAGTTCCATGCTGCTTCAACCAAGATAGTAGATACCATAAAGGCCTTCCAAGAATACGTCTTTGATGGGCGTTCTCGAGCTTCGTACATTGTGCGTTGAGCGACGTAATCAGGGAGCATCTGCTGGGCGACTTGGGTGAAGATAGTGAGGAAGATGAGAACGCCAAACATCTGATTCTGAAGACCTCTTTCGGTATTCTGTCCATTCAAAAACGAAAGTCCGATAAAGAGCGACTGTTGATGTTAGTATACACTCTGACCCATACGCTAGGGGATACTTACTGCACCGGCAGACAGGATGACCTTAGAGTAGATATATCCAGGACTTCTCCAGTACTGCTGAAACAACCGCTTGGTTACCAGCGAGTACTGCGCATAAGACGTAGCAGCAAACTCATTGTACTCCGTTCCGTCTTTCTGCTCAGTGCCAAAGTTTTCTTGCCCAGCTAGTCTCTCGAGCTCCTGTTGAACAAGCTCATGCTCTTGGGAACTGTTCCAAACCTCAGGCCAATCAATCTCCGTGTGAGCGCCAGGGGCAGCACCAATAACCTCAAGCATGTACTCGGCCGGGTTGACTCCTGCTGGACACTTGGGTCCGCCGTTGCGAGCGAAATAGTCCACCAAAATCTTGGAGTTTTTGCCAATGTCACCGAAGTAGATGGTCTTTCCACGAGACAGCAACAGGAGACGATCGAAGCGCTGGAATAGCATGGCCGAAGGCTGATGAATGGTGCAAAGAATCGCCTGTCCATTATTGGTGAGCTTCTGCATCAAGTTGCAGATAGACCAAGACGTCTGACTATCCAGTCCAGATGTAGGCTCATCCAAGAATAATAACAATTGTGGTCGCGCAGCTAATTCGACGCCGATCGTTAGGCGTTTTCTTTGTTCCACGTTGAGACCCTCGCCTGGCACGCCGATAATAGCGTCAGAATATTCTTCCATATCAAAAAGACTAATCACAGTGTCCACATAGTCGAGCTTCTCCTGGCGAGTGTATTTGGCTGGCTGTCGAAGAAGGGCGCTAAAGTTGAGGGCTTCGCGGACTGTTTGGGTGTGGACATGCAAGTCTTGCTGTTGAACGTAGCCTGTTTTTCGTTGGAAGGATTCATCGCGTAGTTTTCCGTCAACAAGCATCTCGCCTGTTACGACGCCCATAGTGACTCGACTTGCGAGGACATCCAACAAAGTCGTCTTGCCGGCGCCTGAAGATCCCTATTATCCGTCAGTGACTGCAAGCTTATAGTTGAGTAAAGACTTACCATTAGTGCAGTTAGAGTTCCCGGCTTTACCCAACCATCAACATGGTCCAAGATACGACGCGTCTCTCCCTTAATCTTGATATCATAGCAAACATTCTTCCAGTGAAACACAGAAGTCTGCTCCTCCACATCTGTGACCTCTTCAATGGCCTTAATACTGTTTGCAATCTGGGTACCACCAACACTGCCTGCTTCCTCGTCACTCGAACGCTTTCCAGCGTGCTTCTTCATCTCCTTGCGCGTAAATACGAGGACTTCACCCTTGGAACGCTCAGAGGCAATGGTCTCGGTAGCGATCAAGTGCAGACCCATAAACAGAATCGAGAAAGCAATGACAACTGCAAAGTTGCGCCACTTGTGTGAGTCGAGGTAACCGTACGTTGTAGAAAGGTAGGCAGACCCTCGAACAAAGTCCTCTCCTGGGACGGAACCTTGGATGGCACATGCTTGTGAGAATCGCGAAATGTCAGAATATTCGGGACCGCTGGGTACAAAGTTGGAGCAAGGGTAGTTTCTTCCTCCAAACTCGTTGATGAAGAGACTTTCGAGACCATAGTAGGTAGGGTTGATCCAGCGTAGCCAGCCGATCCAAACTGGCATGTACTGCGGTGGAATGGCATAGCCGGTATAAAGAGCGATGACAAGGAGCATGATGGAGGCTCGGGCCAATGCCGCGGCGATGGTCTTGGTGAGGGATGCGATGAGTCGAAAAAGCATAGAGAAATTCAAGGTCGTAACAAAGGATACCAAAAGGAAGAAGAAGAAGTGTCCAGGATCTCGACGCAGGTTGCCCATAAAGTACATCGTAGTGTTCATCATGATGGTATTGAAGATCTTGTAAGGCAGATCAACCACCATCGATGAAAGAGCCTCCGCGCTCGGATGATACAGGGCATAACGGGCGTGTTTCTCGACAATGTTGCGCTTAGCGTAGAGCGTCATGATCTCCAGGATATTGTTGTATGCATTCATCAAAAGGATAAAGAAGATTAACAAGCCACGCTTATTGAGCGCGTCCGTGTTTTCAGGCAGGTTGTAAAAGATACTTCCAATGACAAGAGACTCGACCAGATTGCACAGCAAAAGAGTGACCGTTACGCTAGGATCAGCTTTGAGCATGACCCAGCTTCGTCCAAGGGTGAGTCTCATCTGCTCCATGTACGATAGAGTAAATGGTGACTTGACACGCTGAGACTTGGACTGATCTCGCTTCCTGGAATCGACAAACTTTTCGTAGTGCTCGCCGCCGAAGGGATGTCGTTGAAGATAGTCGTCCATTTCGGTCAGTAGGGTTTGGCGATGGATACTGTCTTTCCAGGCTTGTGCAAATTCGTCTGGCGATCTGGGGGATTTCCCCTGGAAGCCTTCTCGGATGATTCGTTCTTGGTGGCTTGTCATGGAAGTGAGAAAGTCGGCTGTGGTTTGTTGTTCAGGGCAGACGAAGCCAAGTCCTTCAAAGTATGCCTTTGCCTCTCCTGTCCTGCCAAAGAAGATCTGTCTTCCTTGGTACAATACGAGCACTTTGTCAAAGACCTAGAGAGATTAGTTAAAGTTCATGCTTGTCTTGGTGGTACTAACTTCGTAGGCATCCTGAGACGCTTGGTAAATGGCAACAGCAGAAGTACAGCCCATCACATCAGCCTGCGTCCTCAAAGTGCGACAAAACTCCAACGCATTAGCACTGTCAAGACCTCTTGTGCTATTATCCCAGCATTGAAGCGGTGAATAGCTCAAAGCTGCCTCCGCAATTGTCACACGCTTCCTCTCACCTCCACTAACGCCTCTCACAAAGTCATCTCCCACACGCGTATTCTTAGTATGAGAGATACCAAACATGGCCATGGTAACATCTCGTAGATGCTCCGCATATTCATGTCGACTAATGCCTTCGGGGATATTCTTTGGACAACGCGCACGAGCGGCAAAGTAAAGCGTATCGCCTACTGTAAGGTGGGCAAAGTGATGATCGACTTCGGCTGTATATATCGCCTCGCCACGGAACGCTGTTCGCATTTCTTCGGGACGAATACCAGAGTAGTTGATCTCAGAGATGTTGTCAATATGGAAGCCATGCGTGTCTCCGGCGATAGTCTTGAGAAAGGTTGAACAGCCCGAACCAGGAGGACCAAGCACAGCTAACATCTCACCACTGTGCACAACACCCTCAAGGTTCTGTAAGATGTCAACTCGTCTTTGCTTATCGTGAAGCAGTTTCTTGACCATAGTTCCAGCTTCAAGAAAGACATTGCCGACGCTCTTCTGGAAATCTGTATCTGAACCAAAACCGAATACGTTCAAGTTCCGAAAGGCAACACCAGTCGTCCGCGGTGGGTTGCCTTCAGAGGTATCGATCCTCAGCTCGTAGAATGCCTTTGCCCATTTCTTGGCGTTAAAGGTTGGACTGCTTGGGTTCAATGGTCCATCTGCTTGAGGAAACAGAGTTCCTGGTGCTGCAGTCGACTTTCTTGTGAGTTGGCGAGCTAGTTGCATTACATCTTCGTTGAGTACATCTGGCTCGCCTTCGCTCATGGGGATCTTAGTGTTCCCGTCAATGTTTTTCTCGGTGCAAACATTGGTAGAACATGTTGAGCCGTTGTTGTGGTAGAATTGCTTGGGTGTACTAGCCCCAGAGTTGAACTGGGAGCTGGAATCCATTGTATAGAATATACCAGCTGCTTATAAGAAGAATAGGTTATGATAGCGTAATAAAAGCCATGAGAAAGAAAGGCTGCAAGTCGATGGTATGAAGAGGACGAATTGTTTCAAAGAGGTCCATTATGGCAGTATTTATTAAAATTGCAAGACTAAAAACAAAGAAAAGATGTAAAGGTCTATCCGTATCCAGGTAGTTCAGCCCCATACCGACTGTCTGGGCATTCCCACTGTCGAAATGGATTGTGGACCGTTGAAGTTATTCGGACTTATAACCTCCGAATGTCCTGGCAGGAATTCAGTTCCGCACTCGGACTTTCGGGTTTTTCTTCTCTGATAATTACTAGATTGGGTAATTATGTAAGTGGCGTCCCCTGTCATGGCCGAATCTAATCCCCAAAACCTGGACAATGTCAACTCAAAGACCCCGTTCCTGCGTTTTACACGACTGTTCCCCTATGGCTTGAGCATGGCTTTCATATGTCGTATTGTTCTTTCAAAGCTTAATTTTTACGTACTCCATTTCTAGTTTCCCCATACATTATCGATCTTCCTGGGGTTAGATAATACCGAATCTCCGCTCCCTCCCAATTTCTTTTGTTTCCATCTACTATTACTTCATCGGACCACCTTCGGACTTTTCTTAACTCTAAATCCTTGAGGCTCTGTGGAATCATGTCGAGCGCCGGTGGAAACGGCCCGGATCAACTCAACCGTCTTTCTGTGAGCTTAGTCAAACTGCAAAGATGCATCATCCTAACTTGACTCCAAGTGCGCAAGATGCAAAGAACGCAAGGTCCGGTGTAATCGGGTTATGCCCCAATGCGCTCGGTGTAAGAGCCAGGACCTGGAATGTGTGTATCCTGTACGGGCAAAGAGGAGGTCTGCACGGCCATTGATCGACCCAGCCCTGTAAGTGCCTCTAACTCATTCATTGAGAATTAGCGATTGACTATTGCATCCTCTAGGTCATCAGACAGCCCAAATGCTGCTCTGACTACCATTCTTGATCGCTTGCAACGACTTGAGGCGCAAACCGTTGCTAGTGCCTCGCGAGTCAATGGCAATATACCAACACCCTCTGTTGGTGGCTCTGAAGCCTCTTCATCGCCAGTTGCTTTCAGCACCACCAACGGCCATGCGTCCAGTATATTGACAATTCACAATGCCGGCCGTGAGATGGACGCCATGACTGTCTTGAAGGATGCCGTCGATCATGTCCAGGAGTTAAGAAAACGTTCTTTTGGTTCCAGTGTCATAACAAGTTCAATAAACATCCCAACAGACCTGGCCAAGACCTGGGTCGCAAGTACGTACTTTCCTCTTATTCCAATCGCCCTCTCTAATTGTTCCAAGACTTCTTCAAGTATATGCCTGCTTGCATGTTTGTTAGCTTTGTCGACAGACGTGTTCTCGAACTGCTGCCCGACATCATCAAACTACCGCACATACATGTCGACCCAGTTATGCTCGTGATATACTACAGCATAATGTATCATGGATGCAGTCTGAAAGCAAGCAACACAACTTCGCACGAAAGCCTTACTTATATGAACGCGAGCTACCTCGGATGTCTCCGCGCAGTACCGAGCTGGGAACTAGAGGCATCAGGTACTATGACAGATCTAATAGCCGCGCTTTACGTAGTGAGTTTCTCACCTTGCCCTACGCTTGTGTCTCATCTCACATCTCCAGAGTCGTGTAGCTGCTGAATTCTTCGACTACGATCTTGCATGGAGGTCGTTCAAGTATGCATGCGAATACTGTCAGGTTCTCAATCTCCACAAGCTAGACTCGGACGAGTCAAATTCTTTCCTCAGCGAAGCCACATGCGACAACGAGCGGAGAGGATTCTGGGAGGTTATTCAGATTGACCTCTTTTACCGACTCATTCTCAACACGCCTCCGGCCATTACGAACAACCCATGGAAGGTCAATCTACCATGGCTGGATCTCGATTCGGGTGCTGTTCCGCAAGGCATGCAGACGATTGCATTTCTTGCAAGCTCGCGGGTCAGTCTCATCGTCGCTCGCTTTTTCGCCATGCTGGATGACCCAACCAATGCTACAAAGACTGAAATAATTGCGAAAACTGAGGAGCTTTGTCGTGAGATGCAAGAGATTTTTGCTGAGTGGCAACTGGTAATACACCTCAATACTCGGTCAGACGTAGACTAACTCAATCATGACAGACTGAATGGTTAGAAGCTGCTCAAGATAACGAACAGGACATTTGGGTAGTAGCCGATGTCATATTGACAGGCTACACCTCCATAATCTACATGTTTCGCAAGATGGCTCTTCTCAACTCCAACTCTCCCAGGCCACCGACAACCGACTTGGACATCCCCGACTCTCCCATTGTTGATGACGCTGCTCGACGTCTCATCGCCGCTCTCAACCGGTTGCTAGTCATCTACCCCTATGGAGTGACAATGACAGCGTTGTTTGGCGCATACCGATGCTTCGTCGCTTTCGCTTATCTGGCTAATACTATACTGCGGGCAGAAGATCCTCGAATGTACATGGCAGATATTAAAGCACTTGAGCAATTGAGCGATACATCGACTGAGCTTTGTAGAGGTAACAGGGATGTCGTGCCGTTGGTCAAGGCAATGCAGAATATTACCGAGGAGATACGCAAGAAGTTGTAGAGATGTCTCAAGATGATTATCTTGACCTTGTCACATAATCTAATATTCCAAACGGAAGTGATTTGGAGCTTCTGAGACAAAGATAAACAAGCCCATAATAACACTGTTCAAAGTCTGATTTTTCTAGCAACTATGTCGACTCAGTATCAACTCCTTGTCCGAAGCTACTCAGGTTTCCCAGGGAAATCCCCTCTCGCAGCATGATCCTTGGCCAGCTGATAAACTCTCGACTCAATATCCCTCCACTGAACAGTCGGCCCGTTGGCATAAAATTCCTCGAGTCCTATATGCTGGTGGCATACTCGGTCCTGGAGGTGCATCCATTCCTCACGGACTAGCTGAATTTCGTTGCAGTTGGCGGTCTGCTTAGGACGGTGTTGGTGACAGAATCTCTTGAGGCCCAAGGTGGCGCAGTTGCATTTGAAGAGATAGACGTTCCATTCACACATGATGCCGGTTGCTTGTTTCGATACGTAATGGAAGTGAAGAACGTTGAATATCTGGGGGGGTTGGGCCGAGTTTGATAGAGATTTGGATTTGAATTTGGATTCGATATTTGGCACGTTGTATGGTTCGAATAGGAATCTGAAATGGGCTCCTCTGGCCCTGTTTATACTCTTTCAATTCCTTTGGGTTATCATGTTTGTCCCAAGCTCCGTTATGCTCAACATTGCACGATGTTGTGGTTGGCTAGTGGGCACGTAGAAGGTATCCAAGTTTGTTCCCACTTTGATATCGTTGGCTGCAACTTGTTACTTCTTAAGTAATAGTCTCTTCCCGAATGCTTCATACAACATTTCTTGGCAATTTATTAGTGTTTCATCTTTGAAATGTTTGGCCTTGTCCAATACTACGGCGCGTGATAGCTTGTCAGAGAGAAGTTCGTCATTGCAATCAGACTGGGTCATCTGAACCGCAAATGCTTTACAATTCGGGAAAGATCTTCAAGTTTCTTTTCTCTTGTATCACTGCACATTAAGCCAGACAGTCTGACTACAAATTTCAAGATATACGTAGGTATATTTAATCACAAAAGTGGTATTATTAGAGAAATGAACATCCTCAATGCACGTTGCAAACCGCTTACCCTAAATTAAACTTACCAGCGACACCCGTTTCTCTGTAATAGAGTTTAACTATAGGCTTATGTCGATTATCATACCCGTAAAATAACGATATAGAAACTGATTGAGCAATTAATTATCTCCAGAATGATCTGTAAATACATACAGAGTGCTAAAATGACAACGTATTCATGTCGTGCCCCCACTTACAAGTCATGGAACGAGTGATAACCTCCCTATTTGAACTTTTTCAGGGGCTTCCCCCTTGAGCTTTACCCCCTGCAGTCAAGCTCAAGCCATCCATACCTCGGATCGGAGGAATGGTCCCTTTTTCTCAACACCACCAACCCAAACCCACCCCACGAAAGGCGAAGGCCACGACATCTCCAATTTCTTGCAGCATCTTCCTTTTGACGCTCTTTTTTATTTTATTTTTGTGCGCATCCTTCATCGCCCTACCTCTCTTCAATCCTTCATCTTTTATTCGACCCCGCCATGACCTAAGCCAGTCCGTCGCATTCATTCAAAATCACCGCCATCATGGGTGCTCTAGCTTTCTTGAGCAAGCTCTACGACCATGACACCCTCGACACCCGCTTTACCACCTCCTCTTCCACTCCCTACCAGAACGTTATCGAAGCCCGATCCGATCCCAGTATAAAGAAGGACTCTGCCGCCAAAGAGCGCAGCCGAGCGCAACCGTCGAAATGGAACACCCCCGAGTTCTATCTATACTACCTTGTCATCGCCTTTGTCGTACCGTATATGTTCTGGATTACATATGATGTTTCGCGAGGTACGGAATCTACTTTCTTACACTGCGACTTCGACTAACATTCTGCAGAAACCGACCCTCGTTATCCCAAGTTCAAGAAATGGCTATCTCCTGGCTGGATTCCAGGACGCCAGATCGACATTTCCGATTCGCAATACGGAACCTTTCGCGAGAACATGCCTTACATGGGCTCTCTACTCATCTTCCACCCGTTGCTGAGGAAAGCTTGGAACAAGTTCAATCCGATCCCTGAGAGAAGCCAGGGAGGACGTTACCGACTCGACCAACGCGCATCCTTCGATTTCCTCTTCGCATTCATATTCCTCTTCGCTCTGCACGGTCTCTCGGCCTTTAAGATCTTTTTCATCCTCTGGATCAACTTCCAGCTGGCGACCAAGCTTCCGCGACGATATGTCCCCGCTGCTACCTGGATCTTCAACATTTCCATCCTCTTTGCCAATGAATTGACCGAGGGATGGAGGTTCCGTGTCCTGTTTAGCTACATTTCGCCCCCCGTCATGGGCTTGTATAAGAACAAGATGAGACTGCTAAACTCTGACTTGATGAACTTTGGAGCTAGAATTGACGGCACATTCCAAGGCATCCTGGCACGATGGGAAGTTCTCTTCAACATCACCATTTTACGTCTTATTAGTTTCAACTTGGACTACTACTGGAGTATCGACCGCGGTAACTCTAATGCACTCGAGGTAAGTGATTTTATTGTTTTAAGAGTGGGAATTATTTCTGATCATGCTCTGATGCTTAAAGAAGAAGCAACTGGACCCAGCAAATCTCTCCGAGAGAGACCGTGTCAGCATATCCGCCGAACCTCGAGACTTCAGCTTCCGCAATTACGTGGGCTATGCCATCTATGGGCCCCTTTACCTGGCCGGACCTATTATTACGTTCAATGATTACATCTCGCAATCAAAGTACCGATCTGCCAGCATTGAGACAAACCGAACTATTCGCTACGGTATACGTTTCCTCCTGGTGCTGCTGTCCATGGAGGTCATTCTGCACTACGACTGGGTGGGCGCAATCAGCAAGGGAAAGCCTGATTGGAGTTCTTACACGGCAGCACAGCTATCTATGCTGTCATTCATGAACCTCCACATCATCTGGCTCAAGCTCCTGCTCCCCTGGCGAATGTTCCGACTTTGGTCATTGGTTGATGGAATGGACCCGCCTGAGAACATGGTCCGTTGTGTAAGCAACAACTACAGCACGCAGCTCTTCTGGCGAGCATGGCACCGCTCGTACAACCGATGGTTGATCAGGTACATTTACATTCCCCTTGGCGGCTCATCGTTCCGCAACTGGCGAACCACTGCGCGATCTATCTTGACCTTCCTCATGGTGTTTACCTTTGTGGCACTGTGGCACGACATTCAGCTGCGTCTGCTGATCTGGGGCTGGTTGATTGTGTTGTTCATGGTACCCGAATGGACTGCTGCCGCCTTGTTCCCCAAGAGCAAGTGGGAGGACCGACCGACAGCGTACCGTATGTTGTGCTGTGTCGGAAGCGTGGGTAATGTTCTCATGATGATCTCTGCCAATTTGGTTGGCTTTGCTGTTGGATTAGACGGATTGCAGAGCATCATCCAGAGCATATTGCATGACTGGTCAGGTACGTTTGAATCACCGAAATTTGTTGTGAAAGGAAAACACTAACATTACCAGGCTTCATCTTCATCGTTACAGCCTGCTCTTGTCTGTTTGTTGGTATTCAAGTCATGTTTGAGATTCGTGAATCTGAAAAGCGACGTGGGATTTTACTCAAGTGTTAAAAGGAGTTGGTATGGAACTATGACAGCTGTCACTGTTACAAACAGGAATGTACATATACTGTGATACTGTTACAAGGATAAAACTTTTAGATGGTGATCATACTCATGGTCATGTAGCATGAAGCGTCAAGTTTGGATAATTGCAAAGTGTTGTTTGTTACAGACTTGTACCCCAAAGATCATTTCTTCCATTAGTAATTACTAAGTCAACTAATGACAAATGACAAATTCTGGCTTGTCTTCCTCCTTCAAAGGGTATCTCAAAATCGGTCTAGCATAACAGAAAATGTCCGTTCACTACGCCCTGTGCATTACACTTTGACGCATCCTGATTACCACCCATTACAACAGACAACTTTAATAAACCCTGTCCTGGGTCTCAGGTTGGTTTCCAATAGATCGCTTGGTACCGGCCAGCTCGACATCATTACTGTCCGCAGGTTGGCTAGCAAACTTGCCGTCCATACCGAGCTTGGTCTCCGTCAACCAACGGCGGACCCAGATGATGCACCATACGATGCAGAAAATGATGACGATCCCGACTGCTATGCCGAGAATGTATCCTGCAACAATGCCTCGTCCACCGACATCTTGGTAGTCGAGGAAGTTGTATACGTAGAATCCTTGCGTCGCATGCGTGAGATAGGCGAGAGCGAGGTAGAGCGCGAGAATGAAGATCAACCACGCGATATGCACCCACTGCGGGGGGTTCGTTCGAGGAATAATGATTTCGAAAAGGGCAAATAGACTGTTCAATCCGTGCTGACTGATATTGCTCCAGGCATTGAACTGGACAGGGAACCAAGGGCCCTTGTACAAAACAACCCAGTATACGATCGTGACAAGGAACGGGTATGTGGTGACAGTCGAGTAGAAGAGCGCATGGAGCGACTGTAGCGGTCGCGGAAAGCTATCGAGCAGTGATCGACCTCGGATCGCATAGGTAACGGTATGTAGCGCCGCGATGGCAAAGTAAAAGGCGATGCCCCAGTACGTCAGGATGGTGAAGTAGCTAAACGACCTGCCAACATCCTTACAGCCGCCGAGATCGTCGTGCGTACATGTCCAGCCGATGATGAAGAATCGCGTGACGAAAGCGTAAACGCTGATGAGCGCGCGAACGGCGAAGAGAAGCCAGGGATTCAACAACCAACTCGTCTCGAAGCGATTCGATGGATCCCAGAGATCGTTACCGAACCGAAAGGGGTTTTTCGGAGCCATGTTCTTTCTTATCGACTTTTTCGAATGAATGGAAATGAAGGGATCGAGTTGGACGGGATACAACGACGTAAAGAAAGGTAAGAACAGCAGGGCCCTGTATTATTGCGTTTGGGGGACCCTGTTGCTTTCTCCTCAGCTGTTGTATTGGCGAAAAGAGCTGGCGGCGCTTTATTAGTTTTCCCAACGACGTGGCTCAGATGATGGACGTTTTGCCTGATTGGGCAGTATCGCCATAGAAAGCTTCGACTTGGAAATAAATTAAGGGTAAGATTTTATACGATGGCACCAATTTCATAATGTTTGAGCTATATACTTTGTAATTAATCAATTGACTTCAAGACAATCTATTTCAATATTTATCCGCTCGACTTGCTGACTTGATAACAGGTACATGACTTACATGGCGCAGCTACAAGTCTGATGGCTTGGCTCACATGATACTTGAAGTTAGAAGTCAGCAGAAGAATTAGTTGAGACCAAAATAGTCCAACTTTTGTCAATTGGACGTCTCATCTTACTCGGTACTTCTAGACCCTGAGCGATGTCTGGCACTCCACTTCTTGATGGATGTGGGCGATGTGACGATAGAAAGAATATTTGAAATCGCAATGTGGGATTATTTTGTGGTAGTTATAGCTTGGCAAAGATATCAAAGTACAACGCTGCTTGAGCGGAAGTAGCCGTACCCGGGATCATGTCTTCTGACAACTGGCAGTGCTTTAGCGCCTGCTTTTGAACTCTATTGCACTGCCGAAGTGAAGACAAGAGGTGGTGCTCCATAGGTGCCCAGTGGGTGGAAGGGTAATCTTGACACGATCCCATGATGGTCAATCCCTGATCCTGAACAGTCGAGTCAGTGAGTGACCCGTCCTTGGGCTTTGAGGATATTAATGGATATTACCGCTGTAGAAGCTGAAAGGAATGTCGGTCAACGATAACCCTCTGCTATTAGCTTTAACCAAGTGCAAGTTTGATATTGATGAGTGGGACGGATGCTAATTCCCGAAAGTCTACAGATGCTAACTTTAGATTGTACATAACTAGAACGAGCCACAAATGTCTCTATTATGGACCCAGCCCAGCCGTGGTGTCTCAACTTGTCTAAGACATGACTTCCAACATTCCTCTAGCTGCAACAAGCAGAGAAATCGACAGTTTCTTACAGATGAGACAGCAGTGTCCAATGACGGTAACATACAGCGATCGGATCGTAAGTCGTGGTAAAACTCTTGCACCGACAGCGTAACACAGAACGTGGACTCCCCCTGAGCTAGAATCGGCTCCGTTCTTTGCGGATGCACTGTAATACCACACGAGGTTAACAAGCATGCAATTTCAAAGTCTGCGTCTGCGGAGGTCCGTCGGGCGCTTGTCACCGATAGACAGGAAGCTAGTTCTGATCGGCTTGGCAGGATGGCGACATTATCGATAGGGCGAAGCGCGGCAAGCTACGAATATCGAGAAAAAGAAATATGCAGAGCAATGGGTCTTGTCTTGTTGTCTTTGCGTTGTGCAGATGATTGGCCTGTCTTTGTTCGTCTGTCAAGTTTAGTGACTGACTTTTTAAACCGTCGCCGTTGAAAGACGCGCCAAGAAGCTATAGCCTTGGTTAAAAGAGGAGTAGGGAATTCCAGGTCTAGAACCATTGATCGGCACTGAATTGAACCTCCTCAGTGTTGATCAAGGTTGCCCAACCTATGCATGTCTTGTATTTTTGATACAGATACAGCTGCTAAAGACGAACAGCCAGCAATGAGGTATTTCTCAGGTACTTTATCCTATTGCGACTCAAAGTGACCCTTAAATTCCTGTCTTCTTCAGTGTGGCAATAAACATTCAGCACTATCGTTATTAGCCAGGTACAGAGTTAAGCCTCTTAAACAGGTTCAATTAGATTTGTTAGCCGCCGATTGAAACCTAAATCAACAACAAATTGACGCGACGACTCTGTCCAACCGGGAAAGTGCCAGTGATTGGTCAATGGTGAATGATTTACGATCGGACGGTAATCAATTACTGTAGCATTGAAAGATTCCACTGGCGAGCAAATCTTGCAGTGTCTAGAAAAAAATTAAATTCGAGAATGTCAAGTTTAATCCACTCAAACTCAGCAAGGTCCAGCAGTTAACCCCTACTCTACTTGTAGTGGGTCAGGTCCCGAACTAGATGCAGGGGGCGGCGCGATGGTACCTGAACTTAGTGGTCGCGTTGCTCGCTACGCCAAGAGC
The DNA here is from genome assembly GCF_020744135.1 of Fusarium venenatum. Lineage (NCBI taxonomy): Eukaryota > Fungi > Ascomycota > Sordariomycetes > Hypocreales > Nectriaceae > Fusarium > Fusarium venenatum. Next base: position 6,944,979 of record NW_027072131.1, read on the forward strand.
CACCCCGTTGAATTAATGGATGGGCCGCTAGTGTCTTTGGGCAGTTTCTCAGGGGAGGGGCAGTTGCAGACGACAGCACAATGGAAAGAACGGTCCTGGGACTGCGACTGGGAAGGAGGAAGGAGGCGAAGCACTGGAGACAACCACGACCAATCCAGCGCATCAGAAGCAGAAACAACTGAAGACCAGGTTTATGATATCCTTACTCTTTATTCGCCTAAATCTTTATTCTTTCACCCTTTTCTTTTTTTCCCAGTCGTGACTTGCATTCCCTCCCCTACCACTGTCAACTATTGCACGAGCATAATCCTCGCTACAGCGGATCCTTAATTACCTCTTTTAGTGGACTTAACCCCGGATTGTCAACCCGAGCCAACAGTAACAATTACGCTTGTCTTCTTGGGCTGCCTGTTTGTGGTCTTTCCTGGTCAACCTAGCTTGGATCCAGTCCAGTCCCTGATCTGATCAGCTGATGATCTCTCCCCTTTGTAGACCTACCTACAGATAGTAGAGCTGCGACCTCTTCCAGCTCCCGCTCTCCCGCAGATCTCTAACTACTAAGCTTCGCGCTTCAACAACGATCAACATCAACCACATCGAATATTCCTCGCGATATCACTGTTACTCATTCTGATTCAACTCTAACGATTTGTACAATTGTCTGTGTTATGAGTTATACTCCTGCTTGAATTTCGGCTTTGGCAGCGATCCCACGATGCGATAGATTCAGCCCCCTCCTTTGTCTCCAACTACTTCCACTCGTTCGCTCGATTCCTCACGCTGTACCACGTCGTCTCGCGCGCATATTCGCCGAGTTCTCGATTAACGTTGTACGCGAATTCCGGCGCTTTTTCTATACGCCATTGAGCTTTCCAAAAACCCCTTTAGGAGGCGTACCGTTTTTCGACTGCAACCACCCACACTTGCCGCCTCCATGATGACCTCGGCCGTAAGGCCTTCTACACAAGTGTCTATTTCGGGCAGTGGCACCGCCACCATGGCCACCAGCAGACTTCAGCCGTTGACATATGACGGCGGCGATCTACGAATTGTTCTGGTACCAACCTCCGATGATGGCCGCGATGCCTCAGAAAATGACAATCTAGACTACGAGGTCGACCGACGATTTTCTTCCGATAGTTACAGGTCTTACAGGGCACCAGACCAATCCATCCCCACACATCCCATTCCTTCCTTGCAAGATGCTTTCGCCGAATCTTTAGACGAGGTCACACGCGAGGACAATGGACCTGGGAAGCCAAAGTTGAGAGAGCTTGACGCACAAGGTCGTCGAGCGAAATTGCTGGAACAGGATCCCGAGGACGAACCATTCGACTCACTATGGCGTTATCGACCGGGACAACAGCAACATGAAATGTACAAACTCATCTCGCAAATTACTTTTGGAGTATACCTCCTACTCAACAGCTTGGCCGCCGATAATTCCCAGGTCGTGACCATCCTTCAAGGCCATATCGATGAGGTAGACGAGTTTCTCGAGGTGATGCTGGAGGACTTTGCTCAAGCTCATAAGGACCTCACTGAGCGTATTGCCCATCTTCAACTTCCCATGGCCAACAGACAAGCTTTCGAGAATATGCTTGAAGATCGAGCATTCCGAGCAAAGATTCTTGCTGGGAATGTTAAGATTGACCATATCCTCGCCCGAACAAACGCCGTCATGAAGCAGTGGGATGACGATATTGATGCGGGACTTCGTTCTAGTGAGGCTTTCATGGAGTGGCTCAACGAACACAAGGATACCAGGTGGTCCGAAGAAGATCCCGATCTCGAGAGCATTTATCGCGCGATGAAGGGTAACGCTGATGGATGGCTCAACACCTTTGACGATTTAAACAACCAAGCACAAGATTTGAATGGTTTGGTAATTAAACTCATGACGATCGTGGCTGAGATGGAGAAGACAGCTGGTGAGGTCAGCCGAAAGACCTGGGTAAGTCAAATCTCGCTTTGCAAAGTACTTGGCTAACGTGAGAAGGCAACCATTCCTCCTTTTACTATACCGACGAATATACCAAAAACTGAAGATCAACGCATTTCTCTGCTCCCAACCAAGGCAAACCATAGATCCATGATGAGCGTGGCCCCAAGCATCCGCAGCTTCGACTCTCGCGATGCCGATATCAATACCCTGAGCGATTTTCCTTTGCCGGGAGGTCCTCCATTATTACTACCCACCACCACATACCACCGCGCCAGTTTCAAACCTTCACCGAATTTAAGTGCATCTTCTTCCTCACCGCGGCCCAATATCAGCTCCAGTGTATCACCTTCATCTTCTGGGCCTAATCTCACAGCCACCACCCCTTCTGGTACGACCCCTCCCAGGGCGTCTGTTGCAGATGACACAAAGCAATCAGACAAAGAGCCTGATGACAGCGATACGCACAGCGGATTTGATGATGGGCCATTGTATATCCTTCAACCCAAAGTTTACACCCCAAAAACTACCTCACCTGCACTAATGCGTCCTGACACGCCCCCTTCTGATGATGAAACCAAACGACGAACGATCACACCTTCGATACATATTCCTCCACCTCAATCACAACGCAAGGCTCAGGACGAACAACCAACGCAAAGGCGAACACTCACTCAGTCTGTTCAGGATGCTATGGGATTGCAAAAACGGACTTCACTACGACAGCGTGTCTCACTGAAGAGGAGCCCTCCCGAATCTATTCAAATCCCCCCGCGAAACTTCGCAGAGGCGCAACCCGCCCGGCAGTCCACTGCTAACACAACACATCTCACCATAAGACCACAGACAACAGAACATGCAAATAGCTCTGGCCTTGAAGTTCATCAGCCTCACAGATTACCACGTGCTACCTCTTATGCAGACTTTTCAGCTCCAAATCATCCTCCTATCATGCCTTCGCCTCACTCCGAGTACCAGCAGACCTATCATCCCGTTCGTGCATCGCCTCACTCGCCACTGCAGCAAAGACCTCACACTGCTGGTCCAGCTGACCAATATCACCCGTCGGGTTTCTTTCAAGGCCACCAACGTAATCAGCCCTCTCGAATGGGAGGCATGAGTACCCTCAGCAGCGTTACTTCGGCCACCAACGATGACGCTGCCACTGTGACTTCCCGGGCTACCACTCAGGCTGGAGGCAAGCGACTTAAAAAGAAGAAGAGTGCATTTGGATGGCTTAAGAAGGCATTCAGCCTCGACGAAGATGAAAAGGCAGAATACGAGGCACGTAAGGCTATGCAGTACCAGAATCAGTACCAGAATCAGTACTATGATGGTCAGAGTCCTAAGTTCTTAGATGGAAAGAGGATTCGATAAAGCTCGATGAGCATTTTTGGATAAGCGGCTTCCGCACCATTGGATAGTTGGTCAATTGTGTTTGAATCACACGAAACTATCTTGCGAATTGATACCCGACGACTACACTCGTCTGAAATTACAACACAACTAAACGACCACCTCATTCACTATCACATCTTTGTTATGGCATCACCACTCACATAACTACACACTGTATGGATATATTACTGCATTCCTGCGAATTTTTTCTTTGTTTTAGCATGCCAGAATCAATGGCCAGCGATGAAGGCGTTTCTGGTTCGGTTCCTGGGTGGTCAGATGCTTAATACGGTTTGCATCTTGAGTTTTTGCTTGGACGATCAGTGGAGGATGATTTGACGGAATGGATGTAAAGAATTGGATGTTGCTGCAAATATCTAGGAGACACCTAAAACATGTGATGCCATGTAGGCATCTAGTATATCCACAAATTTACGTATCAATGAACTTACATTGCAATGCCTGAAAGTGAGTTGTTCAATGTTGGTAGTATTCTGCCATGATGACAGTTACGCTTGAGGATCTAGATACCGCTATACCTGCATCTGCTGTAGCGTTAAATTTAAGTGCCGGTTAAATATAAATGAGATAACGTAAAACGAGGAATCATAAACAATTATATAAATAATGTGAAGTTAACTATTGTAGAGGCAGAATTACGAGTGTCTCGTTAAGGTACTCAAAACTGTTCAGAGTTGCCTAGTACGTAGCAGAAAAAATAGCCTCCTAAGTCTTAGGGTATACGAATAAGTAGTCTAAGAACTATAGTCTAAGGAGCATAAAGTAACCTAGGTACTAATAATTTCGTCTCTTATGCTCCCAGCGCTCAATTTTCTGATACCTTGGGGTTTGCCTATCATGAGGATTTGTAATAGTGGACGTTTCCACCGTATTTTAGCACACTAAACCATATTCATCCACCGTTATAGACACCTCCAAATATGTATGACTCTGTCGGCGAACCACAGCTTTCTATTCGTGCTCTTTGCATCATCATCATCCATCACAACTCATCAACTTTCTCTTTACCGTACTTTCCTACCTACATCAAGTACCTAATCACCTCCTTTTTTCCACTTTCTCAATTTGACTCAATCGCCGAATTGATTACTCCTCTTTATTAAACTTATAAAACGTGATAATGAATCCTCAGTAAGAAAAGAGAGATTCCACCGCCACTATCTATCTATCTACTATACATAAATATCCGTTAAACGGTGCTGGAGGACTAAAACCATGTCATCATCAACAAACGAAAACTTGTTAAACTCGGAACTCGAGTCTTTTCGACAGAAATGGCTCTCAGATCTCAAAACCAGAAACGACCATCCAGAGCCACCTGCTGAGACATCCGGAGGGTCATCCTCATCGAGACGGCCTCATCATGGTCCTATCTCATCATTGCCTCACAAGCCCGCACCTGCGCCGACAGATGTTGGTGAAGATGAAGATGATTACGTGCAGAGCCCTTCTTTTGACCGGGAGGAACCTGCTTTGACGCAGCCGTCCCAGGAGACCCATCATGATCGCAAGGGAAAGCAGCTTGTTTCTGCTCTGGATCATTTTGAGGAGGCGATGCATAAAGAGGAGCAGGGCAATATGGGTGATAGTCTCAAGCTTTACCGCAAGGCCTACCGCGTATGTATAACCTCACCAGATTGCACGCAACGTTACTGATTCGGTTCATAGCTTGATAATGGTGTTGATCGGAGATATCGTGAGAAGCACTTCCCTCAAAAGTCAGCTCCACGACCCGTTTCGCCAACAGCTACCAAAGCATCCACTCCAGCAAGCGTGCCAGAGGCACAACCCCCCAAACCAGAGGAGCCCGTAGAGTCAAAGCCTCTGCCTATAGGAGAACTCATCGCTAGTTTCGCCGGTTTGAAGATTGAACCAGCTCCGCCTCCTGTCGAGGGCATGCCAGAGCCACCCTGCCCGCTGGCTGATCTTCCCGATGAAATCCTCATTCACATCCTCCGCGACATCGCCATAGCAGACGTTGGAGATTTTGCCCGACTATCCCGCGTGTGCAAGCGTCTTGCCTACCTCGTCGCTTCAGAGCAGCGTATCTGGCGCCGCGTAGCTCTTGGTTCAGAAGTCGGCTTCAGTTCTCAGCTGTACCGCTTCGAGAAGGGCGTAGAGTGGGATGAATTACCAGAAGAAGAGCAAGAAGGTCCAGAGATTCAAGATGGCTTCGTCGTAAGCCCCTCTGAGCTTGCACAGCGCAGAAAAGATGCCAATATCGCTTTCACCGAGTCTTTGACACCGTCTGTGTACCCTACTTGGAAGAACCTCCTCCGCTCACGACCACGAATCCGCTTCAACGGCTGCTATATTTCCACTGTCAACTATATCCGTACCGGACAAGCCTCGACGAACCAGCCTACATGGGGTAGTCCGATCCATATCGTGACTTACTACCGTTATCTCCGCTTCTTCAGAGACGGTACTCTCATCAGTCTTCTTACCACCAACGAGCCTGCGGACGTGGTGCATCACCTCACACGTGACGAGCTCAACGTCCACCGAGGCGCTGCACAACCTCATCTACCATCAGCTGTGATGGCTCTCGCTCTTCGCGGCCGATGGCGCCTATCATCCGCTGCTGACAGGGATGATCCTGCAACCATAGATCTTCCAGTCTCGACTGTTGCAGGCTCAACTGCTGCAGGCGCGCATGATCGAGATCGTGATCCAGAAGGTGACGTCTTCATTGAGACCGAGGGCGTTGGATCAAAATACATGTACCGCATGGATCTCTCGCTTCGAAGTGCCGGCAAAGGTGCCCGCAATAACAAGCTCATGTGGCGTGGTTTCTACAGCTACAATAAGCTCACAGATGACTGGGCTGAGTTCCACTTGAAGAACGACAAACCCTACTTCTTTAGCCGTGTCAAGAGCTATGGGTTTGCGCTGGAAGCATAAGAGACGAGATTTGTAGGTCACTTTATGCTTCTTAGACTATAGTTTTAGACTACCTATTTGTCAACTCTAAGACTTAGGAGGTCAATTATTCTGCTACCCACTAGGTCTCGTTCACGTCCAGGAGCTTTACGCCGGATTCAATATATACAGAGCATTCAGGAAAGACTCGGAGGAGAACCGAAAGTGGGTTGACGAACATGGCAAGTGCAAAGTAAGAGCACTAGGTTTCAACGGTGGAGAGTGAGTGTCAGTTGAGTCAAGTAGCAGAGTAGATGATGGAAGAAGTTCACGAAAAGGGAACTATTAGTGTTGTATCGGTTCCCAAGAGCGGAAATTGGATCGCAGACGAGAACCCTGACGAGTTTGTACGAGCTGTTGTTGAATTCGTTGGAAAGGAGTAATAAGTCAAAGGTACAGGGTAAAGATTATCTTATCAAAACCATCATCATCCACTCAAAAAGAGGCTTGGGCCACAACCCTTTTGACCCGGAGGTTTCATTTTCATATCGCAACCAATCAAAACTCTTCGTGACATCATGTTAACGGAAATCTGCGGCTCTCACAAGCCCAGGTGACAGCTAAAATGACCGCATATTTTCGGTACGTACCTTTCTATTCTGTACCTGTGAAAGGCCCAATTCACCGAGCTTCCGACTCCGGGGAGGCGATAATCGTCACTTTTTTTTTTGGTTTGTTTGTTTGCTTGGTAAGGAAGAAGATTGCGATAAGAAACACAGAGAGCACAGTATAGAGACAAAGATAAAAATAACAAGATGGAATTAATCTTTACCTCCTAAAGATACTATCAATACTAAAGCGCAATTAAAGAGGACCCAACGAGATATTCTTCTCAAGACGATACTAGCCGACAGACCGATCTCGACTCCTCCTCCGGCCGGCCTCGGGGATTTCAACCCGGAGCCTGAGTGTCTTTTTTACGTTTTTAATTCCCCAACATTCTACAGAGTGCTCTATCGATTTTTAATTGTTCGGGTTTTTACTTCCGAACAATTCTCCAACAAACAAATCAACAAGCAACAATCTATCAAAATAGCAAGGAGCATTTGTTCCCCTCATTCTATTCGATCGCCACTACGACCAACTGCGAAGCTATCCATCGAAAACCGCTACCGTCGTCGAGTCATCGTCATCGACACTTCACAACTACCTAATCCTACTTACCTACTGTTCCCTCTCTTTACATATCACTCTTCTCTCCTATCGTCCATCGAGATTGGATTCAACTCTTGCATCAATTGCCCGGCCATGAACTGAAGAGATTGCATATATACTCGCATCCCACCAAAAATGGCCACTATCGGTACAAATCGCCCTGGTGGCTACGACCATCACCACCACCACCAAAACCCCCTCCAAAACGACGACGAGTTCTCATTACGCCATATGATGGATGCTGAACCAAACAGTCCCGACAATTCGAGGGACATTCTCAGCGGTAGTAGCTCAATACCAGCCGCAGGAGATGGAAAGGGCAGCAGCGTTGTTGATATTACTGCGACGCAAAAGATGGTGTCGGCCATGTCGGGCAGTCTATTAACGTCATTACTTGGTATGTCTCTTACACTTAATCACTAATGAAACCACATACTGATCCGTGTCTCGTCCAGTCACACCTCTCGACGTCGTCCGCGTGCGCCTCCAGTCGCAAAAAGCTCCTCGATCCACCGTCGACTTTTCCAAACTCGCCATAACCACTTCCTCCCTCTCCCCCGCCCAAACCGCCGAACTCGGTATCACATCATGCTGTCGCGAAGTCTTCTTCTCCGGAGGTAATGCCGAATTCTGCCTCGCAGCGCCTAGGATAGACGGCATTACGTCTGCGCCTCCCGCCCCAGCTGAATGCGCCGTTGAAGAAGTTCAGCGCCGCACTTTCAGCTCTACTTTTGACGGTCTGCGAAAGATTGCCCGCAATGAAGGCGTCGCAACTCTTTGGAGGGGCTTATCACCTACGCTTGTCATGGCTGTTCCTTCAAATATCATTTACTTTACTGGATACGATTACCTGCGATTCAACTCGAATAGTCCTTTTTCACGATTCTCCGATACATCGGCACCTCTGACGGCTGGATCCGCTGCTCGAATCCTCGCAGCTACGGCCGTGAGCCCAATCGAGCTTGTCAAGACACGAATGCAAGCGGCTTCTGGAGCATCGACATCAAATCACCTTGTGGAGGCATTCGAAAGTGTCAAGGGAATGGTCGGGACACATGGGTATACTGCGCTGTGGCGAGGCTTGACCTTAACTCTGTGGAGAGATGTTCCTTTCTCGGGTCTGTACTGGTGGGGGTATGAATCGATACGATCAAGATTGACGGATTACCGAGAACAGCGCCAAGGCAGCTCCTTGTCATTTGAAGAAGAGCTGGCAGAAGCAAGGAGGAGATCGCAAGTCCAGGAGAACCATACCGAAACCTTTGTCGACGCTTTCACAGCAGGTGCCCTGTCTGGAGCCTTTGCCTCATTCGTCACAACGCCTTTTGATGTCGGCAAGACGCGAACGCAGATTTATCAGGATACTTCAAAGAAAGTCAAGCAAAGCAGCGCCAGTGCAGCCGCGCCCGAGCAGCGCAGTATGGTGAATCTTCTCTGGCACATCTTCAAGACAGAAGGTGCTTCAGGCCTATGGAAGGGATGGATCCCACGAACCCTCAAGGTTGCTCCGGCATGCGCCATCATGATCAGCAGCTATGAGGTCGGTAAGCGAGCATTCCGTGGTGTGAATGAGCGACGTCTGAACAGCAGCACCAACGCCGAATAAAGCTCGCAGATTTCCCAAAATGATGGAACAAAATAGTGAAAAGGAAATACCCCGAAGAAGATGGTGGAGAGAAAAGGGAAAGCATTTATAAATGATGATTTGGCGTTACAAACAGGGAGGACGGCTGGCGACGAGGCGAAATAAGAGCTCCTCTCTGGAATTACAATTGGTCTTTTTATTTAGCTAGCGATCATGTTAGAAGGGGGAGATGACTGTACGCAATACCTCAGATAGATAATAATTGTACTACTACTTGTAAGATTAGAACAGTCGTTTCATACAGTAGATTTCTCATGTTTTAGTAAATGATCGAACCTGATTACTTTTAGACAATAGTGCTACTCCTCAATGATAAATGGGATATAAGATCTATCTTAGAGAAATTTATCACTCCGTCTAAAACATTCATCTCTATATTTTGTGTTGGATCGAGTTCCAAGAGTTGGGCGGCGATATTCAGTTATCGAGGCCGCCATTCTCAAAAAGTGGGACTTTGAAGACTTCGATCTTGGACGGGCACATCAGGGCTTATACAGAGATCAAAAGACAATAACGAGGGTATTAAAACAAACAAAGGTATGCCCGGTTGTCTTATTCCCTTTAAATGATTTTTCATTGTAGCCTGAGTGAAGAGGCCCTTCAACATTCCCCTTCACAAAAGCCATTCAAAATCTCAGCACCTCAACCTCACTAACACTCTTCACAGCCATCATCATGTACTCACTCACCTGCGCCGACGGCCTCTCTCTCGGCAGAGACGTATACGTCCTCGACATTCAAAGAACATCTGCCGGTCTCGCATCCATCTCATCAGATCAGTTCCTTTCTGTCCTCGACCCAACCCGTCTCTCAGCAGGTCCTCAGCGCCGTCTTCCAACTCAGCACGGTAACTTGACGACGTTGCGTGTGTTTGATAGCAATGCTGCGCTTGTTTGTACGGCTGGTGAAAATGGAACTGTTGCAGTATGGGATTTGAGACAGGGCTCCAACGTTGTGCAGTTCCAAGGTGAGGTTTGTCCTCATCATCTCTGATGAATACTGACTGACGGATTTTACAGCGAGTCAAGCGCCCATCTTTTCCATGGCTTGTAATCTAGATACACAGACCATCGCAGTAGGAACAGAACTTCAGAACCACGCAGCATCTATCCATCTCTGGTACATCTTCACTTTCCTCACAGAAAGGAACTTCATCTAAACATTCATAGGGACGTCCGATCTACCCCGACCTCCAAAGCACACTACCAGGAAGTCCACAGCGACGACGTAACAGATCTTTCCTTCAACCCCTCTAACCCGGCACTTCTCCTGTCCGGCTCAACTGACGGTCTTGTAAACATCTACGACACCCGCATCGCAGATGAGGACGACCTTACCGTGCAGACCTGCAACGTCGACTCTTCCATCCACCGCGCTGCATGGCTCTCAGCAACAGAAGTCGCAGCGCTTTCACACGACGAGCGCTGTGCTCTTTACGACGTGAGCGAGGAGCGCGCAAACGGTGATGCAGTACAGGACTTTGGCGATATGAGATCTGTCCTTGGATGCCAATACGTCGCCGACATTACGCCCAAGATGGACGGTAGCGGCGCTGTTCTCGGTGCCGGAGCCCAAGAGTAAGTACAACACCACATACAAACATATCAGTGCTAACAAGGTACAGTAAGCAAGCATTTGAGCTCGTATTCCTGGCCAAGAACCCCAATGGCGAGGGGTGGGCTCTGGATCGGGAAAACAGTGTCGGTTTGCCTGGTGCTCATGGTGATGAGATTGTGCGATCGTTTTGCTTCTTTGATGAAGCGCATGTTGTGTACACAGCTGGTGAAGATGGAAATGTCAAGGCTTGGAGACCCAATTGATCAAAGGCGAATGAACAAAATAGAACCGAGATATAGCGTTAAAATTATGCGTTACGGACCATTGAAATTTTTAGCTACACCAAACCCTGTGATAGTTGCAAAAAGGTAAGTAGTAAGGTTTCTATAATCACTGCCGCATAGCAGTACTGTGGCATGTTGCACTTCATCTGACATTTAGGCTCAATGGGTAGATGTGTTCAAATACAGAGATTATGCTGATCTCCTGTTCTTGATTAAAAGTATTTATATCTACTCTAATGGTTATGCAAGTGGTATATCTTCGAGCAAGAAATCATAAGCCGCATCGATATACGCCTGATCTGGCAGTCGATCTAACTTTTGCAATTCACTGCATTGCATGCCCATTCATATTTATGTCGTCCAAAATCATCAATTATCAATCCGTCGCCCCTTTTATTGCAGGTTCTCAATGACCAAAGCGGAAGCACCACCGCCACCGTTGCAAATACCAACGGCACCAATCTTGGCCTTCTTCTCCTTGAGCACGGAGGCAAGGGTGGTGACAATACGAGCACCAGAGCAGCCAAGAGGGTGGCCGATGGCAACGGAACCACCATAGACGTTAACCTGCTCAGGCTTAAGACCAAGGATCTTCATGTTGGCGAGGGCAACAGCAGAGAAGGCCTCGTTGATCTCGTAGTACTCAATCTGCTCAGCGGTCAAACCAGCGTGCTTGATGGCCTTGGGAATGGCCAGAGCAGGAGCAATAGTGAAACGCTCAGGCTCACGCTCAGCATCACCCCAACCAAGAATCTTGGCAACGGGCTTGAGGTTGAGCTCCTTGAGCTTGGCCTCAGAAACGAGGACAACAGCGGCGGCACCATCGTTGATGGGGGCAGCGTTGGGAGCAGTAACGGTACCGTCGGGCTTGAAAGCAGGGCGCATGGCCTTGAGCTTGTCAACGTTCAGGTTCTTGACCTCATCATCACGCTCGACCTTGATGGCGGGCTTGCCACGGCCACCAGGGATCTCGACAGGGACAATCTCAGTGAAGAGACCGGCCTCAGTAGCAGCCTGAGCCTTCTTGTAAGAGTTGATGGCGTACTCGTCCTGAGCCTCACGGGTGAGCTCGTGGTCATCGACACAGAGCTCAGCAGAGATACCCATGTGGTCCTTCTTGAAGGAGTCGGTCAGACCGTCCTTGAGGACACCGTCGACGAGGGTCTGGTCGCCGTACTTGGCACCGTTTCGGAGGTTGGGGAGGTAGTGAGGAGTGTTGGACATGGACTCGGTTCCACCAGCAACGACGATATCGGAGGTGCCGAGCATGATGTTCTGGGCACCAAGGATGATGGCCTTGAGCGAAGAAGCGCAGACCTTGTTCACGGTTGTGGCGATGACAGTTTGAGGGAGACCAGCGCCAAGGGCACATTGGCGGGCAGGGCCCTGACCGACACTGAAAGATTTAAATCAGTAAAGAACTTGTTGCCTCGAGTGGTCGAGATCATGATGGCGGGGTAGAGGGAAAACCTACCCAGCAGAGAGAACATTGCCAAAGAAGACCTCGTCGACATCCTCAGGCTTAATACCGGCACGCTCGACGGCTCCTGAAGGGTGAAATTAGTATATTGGCCGCTTCATGTCGTCTTTCGCAGTGTGGTTTGTCCATACCCTTGATGGCGACTGAGCCCAGTTGAACAGCGGTCTGGCTTGACAAAGAGCTATGATCATGTTAGTCAACGTAAAAATACGGCAGCAATTGTCCAAGTTAAAAGCATTGCTTACCCAAGGAAAGAGCCGATAGGCGTACGGGCGGTAGAGACGATGTAGACGGGGGGAAGGTTGGCCATTTTGACAGTTGATGATGGATGAAGTTTACAAGAACAAAAGGATCGTCAGATGGGAGCTCTCAGTTTATCAATCTATATAAAGGAGCTAGACTAAGGTGGAGCGGAAACCGGCGGCAAATTTGTTGAGAGAATAGAAGCGAAGCTGCAACCTTCCTTGGCTGCAAGTCTGCAAGCGAGACTGGACTTACCTCCAGAAGGAATTAGCTTCAAGGCTAACATTGGATAATGAAGCAGAAAAGTAATCAATGCCCCTCTTACCCGTATTACTGTGTGGTTACAATCCTCGAATTCGGGAGGCCTTGGAGGGCCTGGAGGGGCACGGCTCTTGCGAATACGCTGCAGGTGCCGCTGTCGGTTGGTGGCATGGGAAGGTAGGTAGGTCCCTTGTCGAATTCCGGCCCCACTTGTACCTGCCTCCCGCCTCAGTTAGAGGTACCTGACTTTTTATGATACATAGCACGTGATATCGAAAAAGTTGGCGACAGAGCTAGCTGCGCGCAACGCCAGGCGAGCCAAAGTGAGTTTTAGGTGACAAGATTGACGACGATTCAAGGCTGCATTTACATTCATTCCTTGATCGCCAATCTTTTTGCGCATTCACTACAACATATTTGCGCATTAATCAATAATCGTTAAACATGGATGATCTTTACGACGAGTACGTATCTTCCTCAGTCGCGTTTCGAGCTTGACATGTTGACGGCGCGCTGACTTGTAACCACAGGTTCGGTAACTTCATTGGTGAGGAGGTCGAGTCAGAGGAGGGTTCCGAGGTGGGCGTTGATGCGGGCGACTACGTCTATGATGATGAACCAGATGAGACCCCTGGGGTGACGGGCCAGGAGCTCATGGAGCTTGACGGTATGAACCCATGCAAGCTTTCATCCATGGACATATGCTAATTCCTGCGCTCTACAGATGGACCATCAAACGCGATTATACTTCACGAAGACAAACAGTACTATCCGACCGCCGAGCAGGTGTACGGAGCCGATGTCGAGACCCGTGTGGAAGAAGAGGACGCACAGCCGCTGTCCCAGCCCATCATCGCGCCTGTCGAGCAGAAGAAGTTCAACATCGAGGAAGCCGATCTTCCACCCGTCTTTTTCGACCGCGAATTCATGACAGACTTGATGAACTTTCCCGAACAGACACGAAATGTAGCACTAGCAGGACATTTGCACCATGGAAAGACGGCCTTTATGGATATGTTGGTCCTCGAGACACACGACATTACAGACCGATTGGAACGAAGAGTGGGCAAGCACCGCGACGAACAATTGAGATATACAGACATCCATATTCTGGAGAGGGAGAGGGGACTATCTATCAAGGCTGCACCAATGAGTCTGGTGCTGCCCAGCACCAAGGGCAAGTCGCATCTTGTCAACTTGATCGATACCCCTGGACATGTCAACTTTGTCGATGAAGTCGCTGCCTCCTTCCGATTAGTCGACGGTGTTTGTTTGGTGGTGGATGTTGTCGAAGGAGTTCAGATCAACACAGAGCAGATCATCAAGCATGCTGTTCTTGAGGACATCCCCCTGACACTTATCATCAACAAGATGGATCGCCTTATTCTCGAGCTGAAGCTACCGCCCAAGGACGCATACTTCAAGCTCAAGCACGTTGTTGAGGAGGTGAATACTATCATCACAAACACAGCACCTACCAAGGCTGCTTCAAAGCGAATAAGCCCCGAAAAGGGCAATGTCCTCTTTGCCTGCACGGATATGGGCTGGTGTTTTACACTACCAAGTTTCGCCAAGATGTACACAGATACTTTTGGCGATATCAACGTCGACGAGTTCGCGAAGCGATTATGGGGCGACATCTACTACAACCCCAAGAAGCGAAATTTCTCACGAAAGCCTATCGACGAGCGTTCATCACGTTCATTCGTCCACTTCGTCCTCGAACCCATCTACAAAATCTTCACGCACTCTATCAGCGACAGCCCTGAGGAGTTGAAGCCGGTTTTGGCTTCACTGGGCATTGAGCTGAAGCCTTCACAGTACAAGGCCGATGCTAAGGTGCTCCTGAAGCTAGTCTGTGAGCAGTTCTTCGGCCCTTCAACCGGCTTTGTAGATATGATTGTCAAGCACATCCCATCACCCATCGAGACTGCTGAGCGATTACTGGAGAGATATTACACTGGTCCCTTGGACACCAAGGTCGCTGCGTCAATGAAAACTTGCGATCAGGATGGGCCATTGGTCGTGCATATCACAAAACTCTTCAACACAGCAGACGCCAAGAGCTTCCATTCTTTTGGCCGTGTGCTAAGTGGAACAGTCCGACCAGGCATGCAAGTTCGTGTTCTTGGTGAGGGCTACTCCCTGGACGACGAAGAAGATATGGCTATGGCGAATATTGCAGAAGTTTTCATCGGCGAGACAAGATACAACATCCCTACAGATGGTGTTCCAGCCGGTAACCTCGTACTGCTTAGCGGCGTTGACAACTCTATCGTCAAGTCAGCCACCATCCTCCCTCCTAAACTGGAAGACGACGAGGATGCTTACATCTTCAAGCCCATCACACACTTCACGGAGTCGGTCCTCAAGGTCGCTGCTGAGCCCATCAACCCTTCAGAACTTCCCAAGATGCTTGACGGTCTGAGAAGGATTCAAAAGTCTTACCCCCTTATCAAGACCAAGGTCGAGGAGTCAGGTGAACACGTTGTCCTCGGAACTGGAGAGCTGTATATGGACTGTGTGTTGCACGACTTGCGTCGTCTATATGCTGATATGGATATCAAGGTATCTGATCCCGTCACACGGTTCTGTGAGACTGTTGTCGAGACATCAGCGACAAAGTGCTATGCTATCACACCAAACAAGAAGAACAAGATCACCATGGTTGCCGAGCAGCTGGAGAAGGGTATCTCAAATGATATTGAGAGCGGAGCAGTAAACATCCGCGATCCTATTCGAAAGACGGCCAAGTTCTTCGAAGAGAAGCACGGCTGGGACAAGCTGGCTGCCCGCAGTATCTGGGCATTCGGGCCTGAAGAGACAGGACCCAACATTCTTCAAGACGATACTCTCCCCACCGAAGTAAGTTTTCTGGGCATATCATGCCGAATATTTCTCGCAGTCCCCTAATATCATGAGCTCGGCTAACCATATTTCAGGTGGACAAGAAAACCCTCAACGCAGTCAGGGAATCTATCCGACAAGGATTTAGCTGGGCAACCCGCGAGGGTCCCTTGTGTGAAGAACGTGAGTCCTCTTTTTCTTTTTCTGCAGTTTGATCTTCGTTTTGGACGTTACGTTGTATCGACAGTATACCCGCACTTCTCAACTGAAGAGTGGATATCGTGGTCGTTTCGTTATCAGCTAGTTATACTGGCTGTGGATCACGACAGCGTCAGGGGCGATGCCTTGTGGAGTTTTGAACTCTCCACATCTGACATTCGCCATGCCTTGCCTGCTTGCTGACATATTGCACGGCTGGCAAAAGACTTGGCGTCTCCAGATGATGGCGTTCGCAGGGTGTTGATGGTGCCACCCATCTCCGCTGTGTTGGTCGTTTGCTTCAATGGCACAGTGCAACGGCAAGAGCCGCTTGACCGCCATCAGGAACAACCGGATAACAATGGCCGGCGATCTTTTCCCTCCTGGCGGCAGATAATAACGCCCTTGAACCCCTGCCCCAAATGATCAAGATACACACACAAAGACTATCTATACAGAACGAGTACTAACATGAGACAATAGCGATACGAAACACAAAGTTCAAGGTTACAGACGTGCTTCTGGCCAACGAGGCCATCTTCCGCGGAGGTGGCCAGATCATCCCCACTTCTCGGCGAGCGTGTTATTCATCCTTCCTCATGGCCTCGCCTCGACTTATGGAACCTGTCTATTCAGTCTCAGTAACAGGACCTGAGGAGTCATACATGGAAGTTTACAACGTGCTTTCACGTCGTCGCGGCCATGTTCTATCAGACGGTCCTGTTGCTGGCACGCCGCTATATCGCGTGAACGGATTGCTACCAGTCATTGACAGTTTCGGTTTCGAAACAGATCTACGAATCAAGACTCAGGGTAGCTCCATGGTAAGTCTCGTCTTTGACAGCTGGAGTATCGTGCCTGGTGATCCTCTCGATCGCGAGCAGATCATCCGCCCACTCCAGCCTGCTACCGCACAAGCCACCGCTCGCGATTTCGTCCTCAAGACACGAAAGCGCAAGGGTCTCAGCGAAGACGTTAGCGTCAAGACGTTCCTTGAGCCTGAATTCTACCAGAGTCTAATGGAGAGCGGAATGTTGGGGGAGATCTAGAGCACTGAAAGTCTGGATGGTTTAATTCGCGAGGCAGGGGTGAAACAAGGGTTGCGTGTGTAGGCTCCTTCCAGGATCATATTGTAGCTTAACCCCAAAAGGTTGGGACCTTTTGCTATGATCAGAAATATATAGTCATAGACTAGGGCTTGGACAACGTGTGTTTTTGCTACAAGGATGAAAGTTGAAAGATTGGTGGCGTACTGCAAAAACGTTGGGAGGCTAATTAAAACGACCGGAAATGTTTCAGATATACCAGCATAAACAGGGAATGATAATCAGAAATCAAGGCCAAATGTTTGATGCTCTCTGACCTTTGTTTCGACTTCTCTCTCTCATTTCGGACGAGTCTCAGCCTGTCGTGCGAGTTAAGTTCGGTTATGACTAGCTCTTGCTACCTTGTCACCGACAATGAGTGTGTACTTTGCTCATTGGTAGGTTTGCGACGGTAACGATGATGCTAGGGGATTTTATCCTCTCTACTTTGCCGTGCAGGTTGTAGCGTCATGGGTATGTATACGACAGCCTGTGCAACAGGTTAAGAGGCTAAGTACAATTTTATGGTATTAGGACTAGCGTCGCCGTTGAGATCAGTCAAGCAGCAGTATCAATCCTACGGAGAAAGAATCAGAGTTGCCCCAGCGGCCTCGTGGAAGTTTCTACGGGACGATGAACCGGTGATCTTGATGGGTCTTTTCCCAAGAAACCTTGCCAAATTCCAGGGACCATGGCATCAACCTCGTGGAAAAGTATATGACGAAGCACTTGATAAGCATTTTGACAGGGATAATTGACAGGATGTAAGGTTTGCTAGGAGCATCGGGAACAACAATGGCTCTGAGCCGCCCCATCTACCCGTATGCCAGGTACATTGACCTAAGTAAAGGATAATAAAAAGCAAGTCCACGCCTGAAGGTGGAACGTTAGTCTTAAGCGCTGACGAGAAGCGACGAAGGATGCACTTGCTCACTGGCAAGCTCTTTATTGACCATGGGTGAAATTTTACCAAGACACTGGTGGCCCAATGCTATCACGAGAAAGCAACATATGCAGGATTGGTTACAGCCAAGTGTGTCTTGGAGTACTTGTCAAAATTTTGCGGAGTGTGGACAAATGCGTCCGATCATGTTTACTTGCTGATCGGCACTCAGAGATGCATGTCTGCCCGTCAAGCAAGTTGAATGGCGAGCCAATCCTGGGGCCTTTTAGCAACCGGGGGTCTTCCTGCGGGAGTTGCAAGATCGGGGGATCGTCACACAGCCGCAAGGCAAGGTTGCTTCCCCCCAAACATATTATTTGAGACTGTCGAAGGGGCATGCAAGCTTTGATCCTGGCGTCCACAACACCGCAGGCCAAGTGCACCGGGGAGGCGGGGGTTAGTTCCTGGGTATTTGAATGAATGTATGTATTCGGAATGGTAGAACTCCTGGACCTGGGGACGTGGCTGTCGGCCACGAGGATCTGTTGCCAATGCAAGTGTAGCGCATTTGCACCCACCGGGGCTTGACCGAAGCATGATATGATCAGTAGTTTAATTCCCCAGCTCTTTCGACCTGCCAAACGGGAACTACTTGTCTTGGCAGCACATACATCACGGTAGTCGAGTTGCGTGGGAGGCACGCGACGGCTCTTGATAGTGCAACTATGCGCTATAAAAGCCCTTGTCACCTGGCTTCGAAAAAGGGCCGACAAGTCAAGCATGACGTTTCGTGGCGGCAGATTCCGCACCTGTCAAGGAGTCGAGGCCAGGAAGAATAGGCATGGGGGCCCAGACTCTTTCCAGGACGTTGAACTTGCGGCGAAAGTGGGGGACTTGGCACGCGTAACATAGGGCGGAACTTTGTGTGGTACGAGGATGGTTCCCAAACCGGAAACCTAATCGTGGCATCTGGTCGACGTCGTTCTTTATGCATGATAAGATGAAGAAGAGAGAGACTTATAGACAATGTTGAAGGAATCCGTGCAAATGTCAATATGTGCGATTTTGTATGTAATACCCAACGATTGCGCGAAAGTCTAGCCTGTGTAGCCGCAACAATGCCGGGTCTGGGGCTCGATGACATTGTACGGCTCCCACTAAAGGACTCCAGCGTCAATAGTCTGATACGTACAATGACATGCCCACATGGTTGCGGTGTAATTGTTCACGTATTAGAATATCCGTTTTGAGCAGCGTGATATGTTCGCGGTGGTAGCTTGAACCTTATTTAGATGAATGAGGGGCCTTGATTGATGTCCTTATTCTTCTTCTCCAATCACGAGTCGGTATTTTCCCCAGTTGTATGTTTATTACCAGTTCACCGGTTCAGTCTATCCAAGACTAATGAATACCCCGTCTTGAATGCCGAGATTCAAGACATCGATGGAAGGGTGGTATTTTCGCGTTTGCCATCAAGCTTCGGTACGAAAACGATGTCGCGTTTTGGCTATCAAAGTAGCAATGACACCAGTCGATAGTGGGCAACGAAGATCAGCAAGCATTATCCATGCGACTTTGGAAGCTTCTAAAAGAGTGAGGGTCGATGATGGTAGGCCATGACTAAGCGCATGTCTCCAGCATCTTGTCCAGAACTCCCTTCAGGGTATCATTTTCCAGAGCGGCAGCAACTCGCTCCTTGTCGCCTAACTGCTTGTTGACTTGATCGTCTTGGTTGTGACTGTTCTCCTTGCAGGTCACATCGACGCGGTAGTTGGGCGGCAGTGCTTGTTCAAGTCTAACTCGAACTCCAAGCCCAATGACAGTAGCCAATGAGCAGTGGGTGATGGTTGGTGTGATCTCCACAACCACCTGCACAATTGTGTTTGGGTCAGGAACACCAAAAGCGGGAGAAGGAGTGATGTGGATATCAGAGAGGTTGATCACTGACAGCTGGCCCAGTGAAACCGGGTGCTCAGGATCCGAGATTGTTGAGATTAGATCTTTCCAATGTTAGTATCGTACGTCCATAAAGGGCGAAAACAAATACTAGGTCGCTTGCGTGATATGAGGATGTTCGTGGAGCTCGAGCCTCAGGGTCACTGGGCACGAAGATGTGGATGTGGCGAATTCACCAAAGAAATGACTCAAGTGGGTTTGGGGGCACATACCATAAATCTCTTGTTCATCAATGGCTTCGGATGAAAGCTCATCGTGTTGGTCATTGAGTTGAGGCCATGCGGCAGAAGTCGGGCCGGCAAAAGGACCTGATAGATAGGATGGCTTTGCAAAGATGATATCGTCGTATCTTGACTCAGGACCCCGACGTGGCTCAGCCTTCTTTTGCCGGGTTGGCAACTGCGAAGCGCTCAGGATTGTCGGGTTCGCATTATCCAAAGTCGTCATTGTGAATTTGCGATAGCTGTGCGAGCTCAAAAGCGAGATATGCAGGGATCTGAGGTGGCCAAGGCTTTGAGGCTATCGAGGCGAGGTGATGCAGCAAGGAATAATAACAATCAGGGGCCGGTAAACAGAACAGATTCAGGAGACCGGATGGTGGAGATTGATAAAAGCTGCAATCGCTGTTATGCTAATTTGGAGGCTGGTCTTGGTTTCGTTGTTAATGAACCAGGTTGTCGTTGTATGGGGAAGGAGTTGAAGTTGAAGGAGGGGGAGGGGGTATTACATCAAACCGGAGGCGTTACGCCACATCAAACGAGCCTCGTGGTGAGGCGCAGCACTATCAACTTCCATCGAACCCATTTTTTTCGTATTACTAAGTTGAATTTTGTTGATGATCAACATTCGGTAGATGTTGAAGGATGATATTGACTTTTCATTGGGCATTGATGATCAATTTTCGACATTTTTATCGCACGCAATAGGTGCGTATAATTCAACGAGCAAGGATTCTTAGGCGCGGGGTGTAAGACGTGTCGTAGGTTGTATATTGCTTACCGCTATGTACCAGCATCCCAACCATTACAGCGCGTACAAACTTAGGAGCTCACTGGCAAACAATGCTGGCGGTGAGAAACGACAATACATACGTACGCATTGTAATTTCCATAGTCTGCTAATAATGTCTAGTCTCCACTACTTTAAAAAGTTCTCGAAAGCACGGCCAGCACGGACAGGTTTTGACAGGTCCCATATTAGGGGTGAGATGGAGGGGCGTCTTCAGCAATTTGACGACCCCTAGATGTGGTCATGGCAGACCATGGCATGGAGATTGAGGACGGAATGCCGGCCGAGTGTTTCTGGAACATCCGTGGGATGTTATCCGGGACGACCATCCTTGCAAGGAACGCGCTTGGAAGACGCTCAGAAGCGCTGCCTCGGTTGCCATTGGACAATGGACCATATGGCGTAGTTCGATCGCACGCACCAGAGGATCGTGGCGCGCGATCTATGTAAAGTCGGAGGTAGTTTCTCTAATAGGGTAGCTTCATCGACTGATTGTCTGACCAGCAATACCAGCCAGGCCAGACCGGGAGGATTATCTGCAGGACCCGTTCCCGCTCCCACAGTTTTCTACGTAGCGTAGCTGTCTATTATGTACCTACATTGACTTGAATCATACGCGCTGATCATGGCTGCCAGAATGCCAGAGATTGCTCCGCGGCCCGATTCGAAGTGGGCGGGAAGGACCATAGGGGAAGCATTAAAGATCCAAGGCTACAAGAGACAAACCAACGCCCGCACGGCCAAGATATTTTTACACAACTATTACTAACAACTGAGGATCGTTGCCCACTGCACTATAGCCGACTCAGTTGTAATGCAACGATAATGGGGCAACGATTTACCCTGGGGTTAGTTAGCATGGGTTATTTCACAGTGAGCGTTGGGGGGCTCAAGGCTCACGTCTGAGCCCTTGATAAAAGACTGAAGGAATTGCAGCAATCATCGTCCGCCAATGAGGAACCGGGGGTGCCATATGTGTTGACGCGCGGTTTTGATTGCCCACTTTGAGGTATGAGGTTTCGAGCGGAGGACGCCGATGGGTGACATGGACATGAAGCATAGCGAGTCTCTTCAAATTCGTCGCACCGATCAAGAAGAAGAAGAGGAATGTTCTGCTTGGGGAAACACTGAAACCACCACAGTATGAAGATGGACGTTTAGTAATTTTCCCGAACTACTAAGCTATCAGTCATCGGACCGTGCCTTGTAGTTAGAAGCACAGAAAAAGAAATTCATGTAAAGAAACGGGGATCCCCGTCGACATTGAGAGCAAGGACAGTTCTGCAGCCCAGGAGTTTGAGTTGGGATCCATCGGGGAACTGTACCTCGGCACAAACCCCAACTCCACTAGCAAGTCCCTGATCTTTAACGTGCGTGCTTATCCCATACAGTAGTACAACCGCACAGTCGAAACAACCTACGCATGTGAAAGTAATTTATCGTTGCTTGCAGTCGCACCTTCAATGCAAGCGACGCCGCAGGCGAATCATCCTCGTGTCTCTCATGCAGGAGCACTAAAAGCGAAAATGGGTCTAGTCTAATCTGTTGACCGTCATTGAGTTGTCCTGTTTCTCCAGCCGATCTTCAATAATGGCGCTAGGAAACCAAGTTCTTTTCCACTTGAGGAATAGATCTTTGCTCTCTGGGTACGGGTTGAATGGTAGGATGGGTCCGAAGGTCTGTTGTTTTAATCTAAACATGCAAAGTAGTTTATTGGCTAGATCATGTCAAAATACGGGCAATTTACGAATGTCGGTTGACCTTGGTTGATGCTATCATGCTCTACTCCACTGTTGCTGCAGTATGTCTGTCAGACAAGAAGAAGCAAGACTTCCCGTGTAACCAAATATGATGTGACACGCCTAGATCGACCAAAAAGAGCGTCTTGCACTCGGAGCACTGCACATTCTTCATCTCCGAGACACTGTCAAATCTTCATGCAAGTTTGTTACAAACCAACTGTGGTCTGTCGTTCATTACTCCTTCATGAACCACAGCAATTTGGCCCCCGAATCTAACGGCATGTCCGCGTGGCATGGCTGCAGCCGACGCCATCGTCCTGCACGGGCGATCCTCATGCGACCACTTGAAATGAAAAGCAATACATTGAATTAGTAGGTATGTATTCTCATCTGTAGAGACATGAGTCGTCATTTTGTTGTGGTGGCAAGATACTATACCAAGGCGTTCTACAACGGAAGAGCTAGCTAGATTATCGTTGGCTTGCTTGACGAGGTTGGGTAGTAGATGCGACGAACTAGTCCACTGCAATGTACAACCGAGCAAAGGAGCCATACATCATACGTCCTCTTTGTGTACATGGAGCCTAGAAACAAGGTACAGAAGCAGCACGTTACAGGTTTGGCGTCTCCCGAATAGGACAATTGCAGATATTGGCACAGGAATCGTTTAGCATTTCATCTATTTCTATGGGTCAAGGAAATTCATATCTAAGTTTCCAAGGGCGCTAGTTGGCCGTGGTGTCGGTAACTGGAGCAGGGCCCTATCAATTAATGTAGATCCAGACTATGCGTAAGCCCAATATAGAAGGCAGCTGGGCGTATGTATGTGTTGCTGTACATACCCTAGCCTGCAATGAGAGAGAACATGAACAACAGTGCACACAAGTTCAGGGGCAAAGAGCCCCTAGTCAATAGTATGTATATCGAGGGGACACACGAGTTGATACAAGGCATGTTGGTAACGTGAATACTCTGACTCGATATACTCGACGTCGGTAGTTGGCTGTTGTATGCAATATGATGTGCATTATATTCGCTCAAAACGATAGAGTGATAATCTTAACTACTTAATTATGAACATTTTGTTACCATGAATAGAATCGGGAAGTTTATGTAAGAGGGAAGTTTCGCGGATGAATAAACATCCATTCAAAAACCTGGCTAAACTTGGGTCAAAACCACTTGAGCCGAGGTACTCCTTGTCATGGGTACTTACTTTTCTTTTTATTGACGGGGATGCCACTAAGACAGGCACTATCGTGCTTTCAATAGGTTCTGTCTGGTAATCACCAATAGCTGGCTTGCTAGGGGAGCTTTCGAGGCGGTTTCATTATGGCGATCATACTGGTATGGATGTTTATAGTGCGTCTTTTGGGCATCATGTGCACTAACGAAGCGCCTTCTTTCCGTCATGTTTAAATTGCAGTGTGGTGAATAGACTTGTATTTTGAGACGTGAATTAACTACCCGAGAGTTTAGTCAAACCAAAAGGGTCAAGGTATTCATCCTAAATTATAATGGTCGCTACAGTTGAAGTATTCGTACTCTGTATCGAAGAAGTAATTACCTGTACATGCTATTTTCAGCATAGTGGACCATGGTGATCAACGGTCAACCGTCATTCGTTTCTTGGCTTGCAACACAACTACCTTGTTTGTAGAAAATCATCAAGAATATATTTGTAGCCTGCCAATCAAGACACGCAATACTCGAGAATCTCAACAACCGTCCTCCTGAGCCGAGGGGCGACACCTGGCACGCTAGGCCAGGAGTCTAATAAACGAAGACACAGAAATCTTGACAATTCATGGCGCTAGAGCTGTGCTGCATTGCACTTCTGATACATGCCTATTATTCCGCATCCTGCGTCGATGGTGTAGCGTGAGTACTGTACTGTAGCGTGGTGGGAGGAGGAGTCTCTACGCCCGCAAAGGTCTGCATCGCATATAGATCCGTTTTACTATACTCCGTAGGTAGGTAAGGCTGCGGGTCGATGAAGAGAGTTCCCCGTGGATACGGGCGATTAATACGGGATGGATACCTGCCGTTCCCGTACTGTACTGCATCGTGGACAGTGTCGATTCGGGAAGCTGGCAATCTTGTTAAAAAAGCCTTTTCAGCCCTAAGTGTCAAGTTGCTTCTTTCTCCAATAGGTGATGTGCATGCTGCAACTAGCCCTGCGGCATGGCATGTGCGTGACGGAAGGTGCCTGAGCCCGCGTATCTCGAATGGTAACTGGCAAGAACGGAGGGGAAGAAGCGAGACAGTTGCTTGTTAGGAACCAGAACAGGAAGGAAACTAAGAAGGGAAGGAGTGGAGGTCACACAAGAGCCGAACACCATCATTGTCGTCAATCAACCAGCAGCACACACACACCACCGGCATTCCTCTCGAGCTTCATCATCGACACCAATAACTCAGTGCGAGAGATCTCAGAACACTGTCGCAGTTCAACAGGGCCCTGGTCTGGTCTCGAGGCTGGCCTGGTTGTTCATGTCCATCCCATGGAATGCCTGTCACACATCCACATCCACATCCTTGAGACGGGATGACCCCCCTCCCCCCTCCTGCAACCTCCCAGGCGTCCAAAGTCCTTGGCCGAACACGATCAGTTTTGTATGTACATGATGAGGTTCTGAGGGGGAGCATGTCTCCAATCTGCCAGCTTTGCAGCCCGCATCTGCGTCTGCGACTGCAACTGCGCCTGGTTGTCACAGCCAGACACCTCCTTGTTGGGTCAAGTCTCGGCATACGTTTCATCCAAGCTCCTCAAAATCTTCGTCTCGATTGGATGCCCACGCGAATCTCCCGTCGTCGGGAATTAGATTTTGGTTTTTACTTTGTGCGCCGCTGGCTTTTGCTGACTGAGCGAACGACAGTTAACGATTGTCATCATTGAATTCTTCGGAACATTTTGTACCTGTCAACTAATTTTCGCTGCCGCCTTGGCCGCTGGTTCGAAGCTCCATCCGTCATTTCGTTTTCGTTCTTCTCGAATGTCGTCGACCTCTGCGCTGCTTACACTACCTACCTATGCATTGATATCATAGTCCGCTAATCCCGCAAGAGGAGCCTCGGTCACTTCCTTAATGCTGGGCTACCAATACTAACTGACAGCTAAAGCCCGTCCCATCGCTATAACAGAGCGCCTACATATTACGGGCTGGCGCACTGAGCATCTGGCCTCAGCTTCCCTATTGCATTGTTGACAGAGGACCCCGAAGTGAGAGAACCCACCTCATCTTCCGTCTCTGTATTTTTCTCTGTAACACGCCGTTCACTCGGGCCGGTGCCCATAGTCCGTACTGTATTGGGATTTTCAGGTGACTCTCGATTCCAGATACTTTCTCGAGTCTGATCTGGTCGAAAGAAGATTCGCCCCAGTCTCGTTACGGACACTGGTTCTGGACCTTTATCCCACAATCCACTTCCGCGCTACCACGCCGCTTTTCCTTACCTGCATCTCCCATCTCCATCCCCCTGGACCTGTCCCGCCCCTGTCCTATCCTGCCTGTTAGTTAAGCCCTGCTCGTGGCCCTGCTGTGATCCAAAGAACGCCAACCCGAAACTCTCCACCAACTGCTCGTCACTAGTCTGGTGAAGTGAGGAGGGACTGACGGTCAGGCAGCCTGAGCAAGCCTAAATCAAGTGCTGGCAACGACGTTCCCATACCATACCATCCTGTCCTATCCCATCCCAGATCAAGTTCAGGGCACCTAGACTCTCCTCCCTCCTCTCCCCCTCCCCTCTAACTTAAAGGCCAAGCCTTGTCTAGGGTCACGTCCCCCAGCACCTACAGTACTTGATCATTACACACCCTTGCCCATGTTCATGCTCATGCCCAGTGCGCTACGCTTGCTGCCGCCCTGCCCTGTGAGAGCCAGAAGGACAAGACAAGACAAGACAAAACAAGACAAAGTCAAAACTCAAAGCCACTCCTAGTGGCCCCAAACACCCGGCCCTGTGGTTCACTTTAAACTCCTCTATCCGTACCGTACTCGACTTGACCCAAGCTTCAATTCAAGAATACTTACAGTGCCCTACCCCGACACGCCCCAGCCAATTCAATAATACGTCTTTTTAGCTGGTCTAGCTTTCGTACATATCTTTGTCGCTGCTGGTTTTTTTTCTCTCTCTTTCGCCTCCCTACGCTTTTGCCTGCACGATCTTTTCATTCGCATATACACGTCGCACCACCCGTGCAGCCCATTGTCGCTCATCATCCCATCTGTCGTTGCTTTTGTCACCTGCCGTCACGACTTTCCCCACGAGCCTCCCTCCACCCCGCGATTCTCCTCGTCTTGCGCGACAACTTCAATCTCGACTCCTCCACTCTACTCTACTCACCACTTGCTCGATTCTGTATCACCACGTCTGATATCTGTTGATTCGTTTTTGCGCACGATTTCATGTTGACCGCTGCAATCGCCACGATTCGACGCTTGTAGAGGCGCACAACCTCAGCTATACTATACTATATCGTAACATGTCCAACGAAGACCCTTCTGTTCGCCCAATTCTACCGCAACAATCCCAAATGAATTCCTTTTCGTTTGCGCCGCAGCAATATACGCAGCGCGAGACTCAAAAGAGTGCGTATTACCCACTGCGACTTGTACATCAAATGTCTAGAGGTAACTGATATATCGGTGTAGACTATGTGTTCGTTGATGAGCACAACCGCCACAAGCGGTTGAAAGGTATGTTTTTTTCAGCAACTGAAGATTGACTCTGCATCGCAATTGAATGCTAAAACTTGGGATAGTTATGAGAGCTTGCGAAGGCTGCCGAAGACGGAAAATTAAATGTGATGCTGCAACAACAAACACATGGCCTTGCTCGGCTTGTATACGGCTCAAGCTTCACTGTGTACGACCCAACGGGTTCGATGGAGCCAACGACTCGACGACTTATGATACTACTCCTATGGGCTCCGAACAATATCAGCAAATGCCTATGCAGCATCAAGTTATGAACACGGGCGCCAAACTTTCACCAGCTGCTATGTATGGTGCGCAACCTCAGCAGGTTTACCCCGATGCGAACACCTCATATCAGCATGTTTCGTATGACACGTCTCAGCAGCCGGGAATGCACTACGGCGCTGTTGCACCTTCTGGCTCAATGATGGACCACACATATGCGGGCCAGAATGTATTTCCTACTCCTCCCATGCACCAGCCGCCACCGCCTCCCGGAGCCCATCAGCAACCTTCTCCCGAAGCGTATTCCTCCCCCGGTGACTATCAACATCACGATCTCGCGGACCTTTTGGGAACGCTCAAGGTCAATGAAACCGGCACAGGTAGGGTTTCGCGGTTTACTCACAGCCTGCGTTTACTAATATTTGTGTAGCTCCGTATCTTAGGAATAAAGCATCTTTCAGACATGAAGAGCAGGCACCTGTTGAAGAGGCGGAGGATTTCCCGGGTGCTCTCCCTCCGATGATGCCAGCACCTGGTCACAAGATCCGCATTCCGCCTGAGTTGATGCCAGATGACGAAACAGCACTAAACTATTTCGATCTTTACTTTACCCATGTTCATCCTTATGTACCCGTACTTTGCAAGACTGTTTTCTATCAACAATGGAATACGGACCGAGAATCAATTTCTCCATTGATCCTGGAAGCGATTTTTGCTATGGGAGGACGACTGGCTGAGGAACCGACTGAAGGTCAACAATGGCTTGCCCTTGCTTCCCGTGAGTACTGCTTTGAAACTGTACATGGTTAGTATGAAAGTCAAAAACTGACTATTTCTAGGACACGCCGATTCTTTCATGGATGTTCCTCGATTGAGCACTCTTCAAGCCTTGCTTATGATTCTCAAGGCTCGCGAAGCTGCTCCTAAACGAGGTTACTACTATCGCTCCTGGATGACTGTTGTGCAGTGCGTTCAAATGGGCAAAGATCTGGGCTTGGATGAACACCACGAGGATCACCAAGCAGGCATTGCTTGCGAATTTACAGCTGCCGAATGCCAGCTTCGAAAGCGCATCTGGCAGACGATCTTTGTGTGTGAGGTCATGGTTGGCGCTCCTCAAGGTGAGTGAAACTGAGCTGCCCATTATTGTCTTGTTAACTAATGTATCCAAGGCCGACATGACCATGCTGTCAAACTCAACACCGTTGATTTCACACCTTCGCGACCTGTCCCGGGATGCGAAGAATCAGAATACCATACATCGCGCAACTTCAGCTACTTCTCTCAGGTTGTGCGAACAGTATCCGCGATGAGCAAAGTATATACGAGACTCCGGAGAAGAAAGGATTGGGGCGTCGACCCCGAGTTCCAGCAATTGGGACAAAGCTTCAACACCTGGCTGGCAGAGCTTCCCCCGGACCTAGCTATTTCCTTCCCACAGGATGGATCACCCCCATGGATTCCT
Source organism: Fusarium venenatum (assembly GCF_020744135.1). Classification (NCBI taxonomy): domain Eukaryota; kingdom Fungi; phylum Ascomycota; class Sordariomycetes; order Hypocreales; family Nectriaceae; genus Fusarium; species Fusarium venenatum. The sequence goes on from NW_027072131.1 coordinate 6,973,996, forward strand.
TCACACTTTATCGGAAACATGCACGGGTACTACTACCTGGCCCTGATTCTGTTCCACCGACCTATCTTGTCGTTCCTGGACCCCAACGCTCCCGACGGCCAGTGGAAGCGCCACATGATGATTTGTTACAGCTCTGCCAAAGCTTTGTGCCGTGTGCAGGAGGCAACACTTAATACCTTTGGACTTACAGGACTTCAGTGCATGCAGCGAGGCTTCAGCTTTTCTCTCTATGCTGGCCTCTCCTGCATTGTTATTCACCTGGTACGTCTTCGGACATGTATGCCCCGAACTTGTACTGACCCTCATTTGATAGGTTGCTATTGTTTCACCCGATCCCGAATTCAACAGTGATGCCCGCGAATACTTTACGAGGCATATGCGGGTCCTGGAAAAGGTGATGGAGTCCTGGTCTATGCCCGAGTTGGAGAAGCAGATCAACGCGCTCCGAGAGGCGTTTTCAGCAGATGTTCGAAAACCGTTTGTCTTGAAGCCAAGCTTTCCCTACGGCAGTCCTCACCCATCCACCCATTCCAGCCCCCCTCGAGGTTCCGAGCCTTTCAGACCAGTCATTCACCGGACAGGCTCCATAGACCAGCACTTGGATACACACGGTGCCCAACAAGTCAGTTATATCAACCACCCCATCACACCTCCCATATCAGCCGGCCCAATGGACAGCAAAAGTGACTCCCCAGCTGTACAGTCGCTCGTCATGATGTCGCAAGGAACGCAAGGTCCCGGTATGCCCCAGAGCCTATCAATGGCGGATCAGCCAGGATGGAACCCATCCCGACTATTTGAGTAAGTCACTGATAATTTCATATCTTCCTTACGATTTTCTAACTTTGTGAACAGACAATGGAACACCACATTTGGTACGCCTGCTTCCCATTCACAAGCCAGCAATACCCCACCTCACACGAGCCCTCTTAACGCGTCGTCCTCAGGTGCTACGGAAGTTCCCACCATCCAGGACATCCAAGCCGTCCAGGCAACAATGCCAACTGGATCGCATCAAATATCGCCACCTCAATACTCGGCTGCTCCCGTGCCCAACTTTGTCACGCCAGCCATGTGGCAAGAGTCGGTTGCAAGTGTTTACGAGGGTGGATTGAAGCGAGGCTGGGACTACGATGGTGTGGCAGTGATGAAGAGACACTGATAAAAAGAGGCTATTGCTGATAGAGCTATCACCCACTGAGGCTGAATACTCTTGAGGCTGGTTCTTATTAGGCGAGCCGTGATCCGGCAAAGAGTTTGTGCCAGAACGGACCATAAGTGTTGAATCACTTGTGATTTTTCTGGCCGAACAGACGAGGCTCTCAAGTCCCACAAAACTTGTTGATATGAAGATTCTTGGAAACTTTGTGTTGTTAACGACATAATTTGGAGGCCCCAATAACGGCAAGGGGCTTGCATATTGTACAGAACCCGGTTGGATATATTGGTTGGACGGATCAACAAGGACATATAACGAGCTATGATGGAAGCGTTGGATACTCGGACCCGGACGTGGTAAATGCACAGGACGAGGTTCACGAGGTGCGTTTTGGTAGGACAGGCAGGACCCATGTACCAATATTTGTCTACGTGATTGACGACTTGGAACGCTTCGGACGGAGCATTGGCAACACAGGAAAACGGAACGGAGTAATGGTTTTTAGATATATCTATCTACTGCAACACAGGAATACCATTGTTGCGTGTGTATGGCGCTTTGTTTGCAAACTTTATCGTTTACTTTTCCCATTGGTGGCATGTCTGCTAATCATGACCAGTCAAAAGGGCTGGAGCCGTATCACGCCATCTATGTTTCAAGTTTCCATCTATCTCGGGGTTCACATACGATGATGTCAAGGGGTTTGAATACCCCCTGGATCTCTGATACAAGCCAAGCCTGTTGTTACCCAGCGACCAGTTCAAACAGTGGGATCTCCTTTGTAGGGTGACGCAGCCTTGAGCGCCCTATTGTCAACACGCTCTTTGATAGAGTCCCAGATCCAACCATCGACCTTGTCCGTCTTCTTCTGATACCGCACCCTCGTCTGCGGCCTCTTGTCCTGGATGTAGAACTTGCCAACGGCACGGAACATATACCAGCTACGCTTAGCGTTCTCCTCCTTGGTGTCACGCACGTAGTTGATGAGGCCGAAGCGGCGTCGCACAGGGCTCAAATCGCCGGCCTGAATGCTGCTGTAGCGAGGCTTGGAGATGGCGCTCATGGTGGTCAGGGTTAGAGGCGTGGATGGCGGGAGCGCCTTGATAAAGCGTTCCAGAAGAGCGCGTGAGGTACGGGCGTATGGGGGAAGGTGGATGTGGATGTGTGTCACGAAGGGGGAGGTTATGTACGCGACGAAGAAGATGGGGACGATGCCGCAGAGAACGACTGATTTGTTAGTTACTATGTTTGTGATTGATTGAGTGTGAAAGATGGACGTACTGCTTGCGGTAACCCATTCGGGCTTCTCAGCCTTGACATAGCTCGGTGCTACAATGAAGCAAAAGAATGCGCCGAGGAAGAGCGTTGTTATTTTGAGCATGGCCATGAACGTGATACGACCTGTACCGCCATGGTATATGATGAGTTTCTCAGGGAGTTCTAGAATGAGAGTTAGTACATGTTGCAAATATCACAGAGAAAACACACACCAAATTCCTTTCCCTCTTTGGCTACAGCTCTAGCCTGTCTCTTCAACTCATCTTCAATCTTGTTGTGCTTTTTGGGAGCAGCTATGGGTTTGACGGCATAGCATCGCAATTGAGCTTGCTGTAGAGATTTCTGAAGTGAGCGGCGGAAACTTCGAGGAAGGGCTGAGGATTGGATGGGCGTTGCTTGGCGGGTGAGTGAAGCCAATTGAGTTGGCCGTAGCCGTGGTATTATCATTCTTAGTTGAAGCATTGTGATTGATGTGTGAGTGTTGATTTCATGAGGCTCATGAGCATGTCGTCAAAAATGAGTCCATTCTAACTTGGTGGGGAGGTGCTGAATCCACACAGGGTTATCTGAGAAATTATCACCATAGATACTACTAATACGGACAATTGGTGACAGCTCTTCGTTGTCATTAGAGCTTATGGCTCGTACGTTTGTTACCCTCCAATGGTAGTCAGACAATATTCTTTTGCAACCACTCAACCCACTGGTCCTTGTTCCAACCAGAGCTAACATCCTGAACCACGCCGTCAAACACAGCAGTAGGCGTAATATGCACGCCAATCAGGCGGTTCATCTTGGTGATAACCTTGAGGTCGTTGGTAACCTGATTCCCCGCATTCAACGCTCCATCATCACCAGCTTTGTCGGGAATCACAAGCAGTTCGTACACCTTGTTCTCATCAACGCCCGTCTTTGCCGCAATCTTGGCCAGACGACGATAAGTATCATTGCGTGTCTCGTTCACGACAGACACATCAAAAAAGTCCTTTTGCTCCTCGAATAAAGCTGCGCTAAAGTCCCAAAAGCGCTCGGGTGCGAGACGCAGAACTGCCAGGCCCGCCTCGTGCATGAGCGTTGACGAAGGGTGCCATGGTTGGACCTGCTGGCGGAAGATAAATGTGAGGCTCGATGCCCAGTGCTCATGGGCTTTAACGGCGGGGATCACGTCGGAGCGGAGGGTGCGGAAGATCTTGGCGGAGAAGGGACAGCAGTAGTCGAGGTAGAACTCGAGGGTGTGAGTTGTGTGGGCGACGCCTGAGTTTGAGGCGGGAGGATGGGCGAATTGGAGCTTTTGCCCTGCGAATTTGGGAGGAAGAGCCATGATTACAGTGCAGTAGGTATGGTAAGTGTTGATTTGAGAGGTGAGGTTGAAGTTTTACAATGTTGAGATATGGGAGTTTGGATTCATGTGAAGAATGATGTCAGTTCGGTTGATGCAATCGTGGTGCAGCTTGCATCATGACGCCTTATGTAATCTATTTTGCATCTCGTATAGGTAAGACATCAAGGTAGGCTCAACCCATCTCATGATACCTATTGATTTCTCACTGAAGCCTCTCATTTTAGTCATGCCTTTTGTGCCTCTATGTCGGCAATCACTTATTGTCAAGTCAGTAGAAGAGACAAGAGGTGAGTAGTGACTGCTGGATCCCTGTCGACAGCTACCGGAACTACCTAGAAACAAGTAATTGGTGGAGAAGTGGTCATGACGAGACGCATCATCGATAAAACTGTTAGATCTATATCGTCACTCGGGCCTCGTTTGCTTCCGAAGTTTACCGCATTGTCGGAAGCTCAAGAATATTATGGAGGTATCTTGAGGTTGGCCTTCACCAAGGTACCTATGTAATCTCAGTAGCTGCCCGTGTGCAGCCCTCCCATCAATTTTAGTTTTCGGAATATTTTAAGCTTATAAGAAGCACTGTGTTCCGTTCTACCGCATATTTCTTCTGCTTGCAACTTGAAGAATTGGTGGTATACTGTTGCACATGCCGCGCACATTGGTGAGATAAGCAAACAAAGCAAATGATGCGCCTCGACCTTTCGGGCCTCACCTCGACTCACCGATAAGAAACATATACCTACGGCATTAGAGCGCCAAGACGGGGGAGCTAAGAGGCTCTGCCGTCTTGCTACAAAGAGCGTGATCTGATCATTGTCCAAGACGAAGCGTATTCATTGCGTATTCCTTTGCGGGGTAATCAACAATCTGGAACAGTTTTATTTCTTAACCTTGTTGTCTCGGCGTCGACTAAGATTTCTTCTTGTCAAGTGATCAATATTCTTGGGCTGGTCTGGGCTGGACTTTGTTGTCCAGGATATGGGATATGGATATTTGGCTTCGGGTTCTATTCATGGATTTCCATCCTGGTCAGGGCTTACGGAGGTCTCCCGAAGTGCTGCTGTGCTGAGCCGCAGTCTTTTTCGTTAGTAGTTCACCGGGAGTTGACGGAGGAGATTGCGGGGAAGACGGGAAGGTACCTTGAATCTGTAGTAATTTTCCGTGTATTCTCGTGTATCTTGAGTCTAACAATGGCTGTCGTCGGTTCTTGCCAATCTTTTTTGATCTTGGTCACGGGCGAAACCGGGGATCTCTACTTCCTTTTCCTGATGGAGTGGGTCTCCCCCAGTTTCTGTGTCAGGGCAGGTGCGAGTGGATACGAGGGTCCCCGGTTTCCCCCCAGTCAGCGTCACTAGTTTAGCAGCAGGTGCAGGTGCATTGCATACATTTTAACCCTTTTGTCTGCCGTATTTAAAGATTTGCACTAAATTACTGGGTTAGAATAAGCCGTAGAATACTTTATTTATCAAACCTTACCCCCGTCTCATCTCAGCTACTTACTTCTAAAAACCTTTTAGGATCGATGTTATTTGTCTGCTATCATTATCAAACTATAAATCATTGACTACTTTGCTTACTTACTACTCGGTCCGACTCTGTCTATCTTGTGCTGTCGCGTGGCCTCTTTTTTTGCTTGTGAAGGAAGACAACAAACTTTGGCGTCTGCTTAGTCGCTTTTTCCAGTTCCATCACTTCAATTCCTCCAAACCAATCAATCAATCAACCAATTCATCATGATTTGTCTCTCCAAAGCAGATGAGTCCTTCTACCAGCGCTTGACCTGGAACCAGGCTCCTTCCCCCTTGGCTGCCTCGCAAACTACGCGCCAGGATCTCAATGGCATCTCTAACCTCCGCGAGCATGTTGATGCTGCCCAGGACGATGGGAGCGGAGGGACGGCTGGGAGTCTACTCAATGGGCACGATGATAGTAATCAAGCAGGGAGTCATCCTGCAGAGCCTTTCAAAGGCTCTCTCAAGGATGCGGGACGACAGTCCCGTATCTCGGGTATGTCCAAAATCTTATGATCCTCCCTTGTCAAACCCACATATAAGGTACTAACAATCCCAGGACTGTCCTCGTGTCTTAAGACGGTAAATGGTGGTGTTGACCATATCCGTCTTCATCGAGGCACTTTCTCGTCATGTGCCTCGCACATCTGGAGCTGGACTGTCTGGGTCCTCTCTGTTCTTGTCGTCTCGACACTCATCTCTTACTGGAACTCCCCTGCGCCTGTTGTCATGACCTCGCCCCCGATGGTCCAGGAGTCGACTCCTGTCCATCTCTCCCCTCTGCGCAAGCGAGCGAGCACATGCGAATCTGGAGGCGTCGACAAGGGTGAATACAACACTCCTCTTCATGTCGGTGCCGTCTTCATTATCCTGTTCGTCTCGACACTCGCTTGTGCGTTCCCCATCATGGCCGCCAAGCTCCCAGGGCTGAGGATCCCCAATCGCTTCTTTTTTGCTGTCCGTCATTTCGGTACTGGCGTGCTGATCGCCACTGCCTTTGTCCATTTGCTCCCCACTGCTTTCATTTCACTTGGCGATCCTTGCTTGAGCAGCTTCTGGAATCAGGACTACCCTGCTATTCCTGGTGCTATTGCTCTTGCTGCCATCTTCCTTGTCACTGTGATTGAGATGGTGTTCCACCCCTCTCGACACGTTTCGCCTGCCGAGATCACCACATCCAAGGAAGGATGTACTGGTTCAAACAGCGGCGGATGCATGGGGGGTACAGGTATGCTCCCCATTCGTGACATGGGGCCTATTCGTGGACGATCATCAAGCATTGGCCAGAACCTTTCCACTCTCAACAGCAGAGACGTACGCATGCAGGATCTGGAAGAAGAAGCTTGTGAAGATGACGACAATGTCCGTTCCGGAAGAAAAAACCTCGAGGAGACGAGCCTCGAGGCTGTACAGATGCCTGTCTTGTCCCCAGAGCAGCAGCAACGCAAGGAGCTTCTCCAATGCGTCCTGCTCGAGCTTGGCATTCTCTTCCACAGCATCTTTATCGGTATGGCGCTAAGCGTTTCGATCGGCAACGAGTTTATCATTCTCCTCATTGCCATTGTCTTTCACCGTAAGCTCTTTCGTTATCTTAGTGTTTTCATGTCAGTTGACTGACCGGGTTACAGAAACTTTTGAAGGATTGGCGTTGGGCTCTCGAATTGCTTCCATCAAGTGGCCCAACGGCAAGCTACAGCCTTGGTTTATGGCCCTTGCATACGGATGCACGTAAGTACTCACTCACCGCCGACATTATATCGTCAACTAACATTGAGAACAGCACTCCTCTGGGACAAGCTCTCGGCCTTGCTACCCACACGCTCTATAGCCCCAACTCTGAGACAGGGCTTATCGTTGTGGGCGTCATGAATGCCATCTCGGCTGGATTGCTTACCTTTGCCTCCTTGGTTGAGCTTCTCTCTCAAGACTTCCTTAGCGATGAGAGCTGGCAGTTCCTCCGCGGCCGCAAGCGTGTTTATGCTTGCCTTCTTGTGTTCTTCGGGGCTTTTTTCATGAGTCTTGTTGGCGCTTGGGCTTGATTGAGTTGTTCACAATTCTGTTGCGCATACTTGCTTCACGGGTACGCTACTTCAAGATATGGCTGAGCAGCCTGTGGCTTTGGCGGATGAACCGCAGCATTCTTGATATTACCAGTAATGCTTTTTGCATGATTCGAGTATCAGGATTATTTTCTTTCTCTCACCCATGTTCAGTTTAATTGCTTTCTAGTGAATTAAACACTGTTCACATGGGTTTCTCCGTTTTCTGTTCTATTGTAGCAATTATGTTGCGACCTTTCCTTTCACGACACTACCGTCTTAGGTAGTATTTGAGACAGCTCAAATTCCATTCATTACACGGACCTTGTGGAACAAGATATACAGGAACGACATGCCTATGGATAGCTTTTGTTGTATGATATATGGTCTCGAGGTCTCTGGACTAGATAAGCTACAATAAACCATTCGTTTTACCAACCCTCAGAGTATCAGAACAATTGGCTAGTATGAGAATAAGGGATGAAATTAGTAGAACAACTTAAAATATTTGTATCAAACTTCTTAGGCTAACCTTTCTGCTTCTCGCTAGTGACATATGATCGACTTGACATCCTTTCAGTTATGTGCATATATATAGAGCGCAGAGGGACCAGGGATTGACTGATTGCTTTGATATTAGGACGACTTCGAGGGTCTTTGACAAACTTGGTAGATCGATGGTTCCAGGAGGAAGAAACGGCTACTGTGCGTACAGCTCAGCAGAAGCTTCTTCTATCAGTAACCCTCATTAGTTACAGCTATACTACCTAGTCAGAGACTGTTGGTTAAGTCCATGGCCCACTAACCAGGCAGCGCTCCTCCACTTTGAGATTGAGCCTTGGGAAACTTACACCTTTCAACTACCAACTCTTTCTTTACTTACATCTGACCATGCGAATACCTCCATCTATTCCAGATCTATCTGGGATAGAAGATAGTATATGGTATAACTACCCCCTCCACTGGTCCGTCGCCGCTGGTGATCTTAACAAACTACAAGACCTTAAGACTTCAAGTCCAGAAGATATCGACAAATCCGATGGTCATTGTGGCACGGCACTCCATATTGCAATATATCTCGACAACTTGGTGGCAGTCGATATCTTACTTAACGCTGGCGCCAACCCTCTCAGACGCCCTCATTTTGTTCAGCAAGAATTCAACACAACGCCTATACGGGTAGCCGCACGTCTGGATCATCAAAATATCCTCCATCATCTTTGGCAACATATCAACCCTAATAGCGATACCTTTGATACACAAGAGCTCGATGGTTGTCTGTGTGATGCAGCAGAGTATGGCCACGTTGCTACAATATCTGATCTATTGAATTGGGGGCACGATGGTTGGTCTTTGGAATCTAAAGGCCGTGCCTTGATTGCATCAGCGAACAACTGGAGATATGGCAATATTGAATTTCTTCTGTCTCAATGCCCTTTTAAGCAGGAATTGCTTAACCTCGCATTGGCCCAAGTAATAGTTGCTAGGTCATACTTTGATCGTCGAGATCATACAGAATCTGAACTTGTGGCACAGACACAATCAATCAAAGTGTTGATGGACGCTGGAGCCGACCCCAAGAACCCCAGAGCTAGCCGGATAAGTATCCATGGACCTCTCGTTATATGGACTGCTCTCCATAAGCAACTCTATAGCTGCCTGGAAGCATTTCTCAATTACGGTGCTGATCCCAACATGGTCAACAGTCAAGGCCAGACTGCGTTGCATTCTTTAGGGGCACACAAGCGAAAGGAACCCAAGGTCAAGTATATCTTTCTAGTGGAGGAGCCAAGTGAGGATGTGTTCCGTCTACTTCTCCGTTTCAACGCTTCTATTAACTACAAAGACATATATGGGAACACTCCTCTACAATGTGCTGCATATGCATCTCCTCTAGACACTTTTCACATCCTACTCTCAAACTTGCCAACCGGATCGCAGAGAGAATCCACCCTAAGATCAAGAAACCACAAAGAGGAGACGCTATTGCATTTTGCATCTGCTGGGGCCCAGGTCGATATTGTAAAGTATCTACTATCTGATGGCGTCGGCCTTTGCGTGAATGAAACTGCATCAAGGGGATGGACGCCGTTCCTAAGCGCACTAGCACCTACATCTCCAAATATCGCAGGGTTATCTAGAAAGATAGAGACAGCCCGGCTACTTCTGTCTTGCGGCGCTAATCCTGTTGTTATTACATATAATGGCTGGACGCCGTTGCATTGCCTTGCCATGCATCCTTGCGGTAATGGCACCGACGAAGAAGCACGGCTTATCCAGAAGCTGATATCAAAGGGTAGCCTCGTTGATGACCGGGCTTCGTTTGCATTTGATGATTTATTGAATCGCTCAAGGAGACAAGGCGGTAGACAAGACATATACTGCAGCTGTCGAGAATTGCAATACCTTGAAGACCCTGTGGCTTAGGATAAAGTGATTCGACACGACCTCGCCCCGTTACATATTGCTGTTCACTTCGGGGCAATAGCCATTGCGAGGGAATTGTTGAAGTATGGAGCTGATCCTGCAGCTGAAGTTTCTGAAGGGAATTCTCCTGCCAGGATAGCATGCGATTCAAGAAAATACTATAGCTACGAAGACCGAGACACAATGATAAAGCTATTATTGGACGCTGGAGGATCATACTAAGTTATATATGCTTGAATAGAGGCGTTTTCTTTTTTTTTTTGTTGATTCGGGGCCAAATATAATGATAGTTTTTACGAAACAGTATTTTTGTTAACAATACCACGAGCAAACTCTCCAAACGTGAGATGCTGCTCAATATCAACCTCTTCGCCCAAGTTAGGCTGAGTAAAGACCGCCAACGTGTTGCGAGCAACCTTTCCATCGCTGACACTGGGTCGTACACCTCTAACAAAGTGAGGCACAGCCTTGAAGCGACCAGCAGTAATGCGCTCTAAGGCCTCGCCGGTCTGGAATGCGATGCAGTCGCGAGGGATCTTGACCTGGACGGTCTCGCCGGTACGGGACTTGATGTACAAGCCAGCTGATGGATCAGGGGATGAGGGGAGTTCCGCAAGGGGTGGTAGAGAAGCGCCGTTCAGGTTTGTAACGTCTGGTACAGCAGGGCTGGTCTTGTGCTCGTCGATAAACATGGCTGAGGTAAGACCAGTCAAACATCCATGGTCGAGATGTGTAGCACACCAGTCATCCTCATCGCCGCCGGTCGCAGATTGCTCTGACTCTTGAGGATAGTAGTGCAGAAGACGCGCTTTGGTGGTGCTGGATGTGCTGACGACGTGCTCAAGGTATCCAGCGGGGTATCCTGGGATATCCTCTTGAGCGAAGCGATCACATGCACGAGCGACAAGAACGGCTACGTCGATGATGAGACGGCACAGCGATGTCACAGAGGGCTTAAAGCCTGGGAGGACTCCCTCTGGCGGCCAGACATTAGGGGACAGATACTCGGGGAAGTTATCAGTAGAGAACTCCTCGGTTGGCTTGGCGCATTCGAGAGATGGGTCAATGTAGAATGCGCAGTTGGCGTAGTATGAGCCCTTGAAGGTGTCGACCTGGCCGTTCTTGAGAGTCTCTTTGCCGAGAGACCAGCCAGTTAGGTACTTGGCTCGAGCATTCTCAAGTTTTTCTATCGATCTTGTTAGGAGGACTGCGATACTAAACAAAGGGCTTACGGTAACATACCTAATTCCTCTTTGGGGAGGTTGCCGAGATATGAGGCGTAGGAAAGAGCCTGATGTCTAAGTTCAGGGAACTCTTGAGGGACATCCTTTACAACGAGGATACCAAGAGAGTCTGGACCAAAAGCTTGCTTAAGAGTCTCGAATGGGATGTTGCCTGTGGAGTATTAGTTTTTACTCGCTTATAAGTGAAAGCTGGAAATATCTCCTCATCATGAGAGCGGCGCTATCATGAGTATAAGAGTCAAAAGGTCCATACCATCCTTGAGGTCGTTAAGAGACACGGAAACAGCTTGTGCTTGAGCAACCATATTGAAGTGCAAATTCACTCAGGAAATAACCAAAAATATCATGAGATTTGAAATTGAAAGAGATCAAGTTGGTTAATTCACTTATTATTCTTTTTCTCTTACACAAGGTTACCATGAGTTGCGGGGGAATAAGTATTACATAACCAATCACCTTCCTGTTATTGACCTCTTTCGGGGAGTGGAGCTCGCCGTATCCCGGCGTTGACCGTCGGTCCAAACACTTGACTTTCAACAACCACTCACTCACTAAAACAATCATGGTCAAGCCATTGACCTTTAAAGGCGACAAAAAAGTCAAGAAGCGCAAGCGAACAGATGTCGAGAAATCGTCACGCGATGCTGTAGACGACGAAACAGGCCAGGTCCAAAAGGCCACCACCACTGAAGAAGCAGAGAATGACGATAGTTGGGTGTCCGCCGAGGCGACCACTGATGTCTCAGGACCTATCATGATTGTTCTCCCTACGGATATGCCTTCGGCGCTGGCTTGCGATGCGACAGGAAAGGTGTTTACGGTTCCTATTGAGAACATTGTCGATGGGAATCCTGCTACCGCTGAACCGCATGATGTGCGCCAGGTCTGGATCGTGAATCGCGTAGCAGGCACAGAGAGCTTTCGCTTCAAGGGACATCACGGACGGTAAGTCAAGTTCTCGGTCACGCATTGCGACGTGTAACTAATACGCAAGGCTACAGATTTCTCTCTTGCGACAAGATCGGAATGCTCTCCGCTTCAGCAGAAGCCGTATCCCCCCTCGAATCCTTCAACATCATCCCCACGGGCGACACACCAGGAACATTCCAAATCCAAACCCTGCGCGACACATTCCTCAGCATAAAGTCCCCCAACAAGGCATCTTCCAAAACATGCGACGTGCGCGGCGACGCCGACACCATCTCGTTCGACACGACGTTTCGCATCAGGATGCAAGCTCGCTTCAAGCCCAAGCTGCGCGCGTCAAAGGAAGAAAAGGCGCTTGCCAAGATCAGTCGGCGCGAGCTGGAGGATGCTGCGGGGCGGAGGTTGGATGAGGATGAGGTGAGGAAGCTCAAGAGGGCTAGGAGGGAGGGAGATTATCATGAGGCTTTGCTTGAGATCAAGGTCAAGAGTAAGCATGATAAGTTTGGCTGAGTAGGGATTCGAGGGATTGGCGATACAAGAGAATGGAAGCTGCGTTTAAATCGGGAAAGGGACTGCTGAGTGAGTGATGCTTATGATACTCATGGAGGTTTTCAGTCCACTAATACTCCCCCCTTTACAGCCAAGGATATCAGACAAGAGATTATCCTCAACAAACCTCATGTAACCCAAAACCAAACAGAGCGGCAGAGGCTCGACATGGCAATTCTGAGTATGATCGGACTCCTATCAGTCTAAAAGTTGCCTTACTCAGTCACTCCAATATCAAAACTTCAAATGATCCGGACTGGGGCGTTTTGGTATTAACAATCGTGGTGTTCTTGGTTTTATATAGTGTCTAGAGTACAGGCCAAAGGGAATTGTAAACCTCAAAAATAATCATAACGAGCTTTCCCTATAAGAAAGACATTGACGTACGGCATACCTTCCAAGTGCGCATCCTCCGTCGCCTTTTAGGAATTCCAATGACTAAAAAAAACATGAATGGGACAATTCGAACAAAAATGCAAAGCAGTCAAAATCGCTGATGTGATACAAGCACTCCCTCTCCCCCCTTTATTCCTCCGCGAGTATGTTCTTTCTACTTCGCCCAATAGCCAATACTTGATTCACGCCTTGACATGACGAGGACTGCATCGCCTTTTCTCCAGCGGAGCAGAGATTGGACGGTCTGCAGACCTCTTCCGTGAGCCTTTGCCGTCGAACTTCACAATGGACGTTTCAACTTGCGAGATCACGGCATCTGGGCCACGCTCCTGTTCCAACTCCTGCTGCTGCTCCTGTTGGGGAGTAGAGGGCTAGTCCATCTCCACATCTTCAGCAGCGCTGGGCGGAACGATGCCATCATCCATCCAGTTGCGGAAGTTCTTGTTCTGCTCCTGAACCTCCTCTGGACTAAGGTCTTTGGTCCAAGCCGGGTTGTGCACCCACTTCTCGAGAAGCTTGTTCTCTCGGTGTGTGCTCAGAGCGCGAGTGAACTTCTCACGACGCTCACGTTGTTCAGCCGACTTGGGGGCCTGGTCGTAAACAACGTATTCCGAAGTACCAGGAGCCCAGACCATCTTAGAACTCTTCAGGCAAATGCTGATTGTCAGGTTCTCCTTGTAGGATACAGGCTTGGGGATGGCATCATCGTCGTTATCGGTGTCAGCCGATGGCAAGTTGCGGGATAGCACCACCTTTTGGAGTTTCGATCTTTGAACTCCCTCAGTGGGTTCGACACGGATGAATGACGAGATGTAGTATTGCCAACGCTCGCGGAGCTGCATTTCGTCCATGTAGAATGTTGTCTCGTCCCGTTGGAGCCATCGCACAGTCGCCTCAGACTTGGCAGGCAGCTAGAATATCTGTTAGCAACTTGGAAAAAGACAAGAAAAAGAGGCATTGACTTACCCAGCATATCACAAAGACATCTCCGTCCTTAACACACTTCTCTGCAAACTTACGAGCACTGATCTCAGTCTGGAAGCTTGTCTCCTCTCGCTCGCGACTAGCCTGGTACTGAGCAATCAGATCAGGAGTCTTCTCCTTAGCATCTGTGCTACTGCAGGTGAGAGCAACACGGCAGAGAGTCTTTAGGAGATCCTGAATCGTGTACACTTTCCATCCAGTCTTGAGGTAGTAGTGTCGCATCACATCCTGGTAGCGGCTCTCATCCACGTCACCTGAGATATACTCCTCAATGAGCTCTAGAGTCTTGGGCCAGTAGCTATCAGGGTCGTCATTGGCGTCGAAAAACTTCATGTGGTTCTCGGTGAAACCAATGTCCCGGGCAGGCTTCTGTTTGTTGAGGCGGTCGACCTCTTTAGCTACTACTTCCTTAGCCTCCTTGAGATCTTGAAGACGTCTGTAGAGAGTTTGGAAGATGCTGAAAAAGACAAATAAGGTCTGGTTGCAAAAGAAATTGTACCAGGGCCGAGTAAAGAACCCGTCAGCTTTCAGTTCGCCCTCCGTACTCAAGATAGCGTCGCTATCACCAACGACGACTGGCTTAGGAATGTTAGGCATCCAGCGGTCGTTAGAAATCTCAGTGTTCGTAGCGTCCTCAGAGGCGTCGGGCATCTCCTCTTCATTTGCAGAGGTGACATCAGGAGTGGTCTCCTTGCTTCCAGAACCACTGTCTTCCTTGTTGCCGCGAGGTTTGCTGCCATTGCGGCCAGGATCAAGAACCCCTCTAAGGAGATCTCCTTTCCGGCCGTTACGTCGGCTTCGGCCATTGGTAAGTTCCGCAGGTGTGTTATCTTCAACCTCTTCCTCGCCAGAGTCTGGCTGCATCTTTGGGAGCTTGTCCTGGATGCTCTCTTCTGGTATGTCAAAGAACATAGGGATGAAAGACTCGAAGAACTCAAGGATGCGTTCCTTCTCCTGGCTGCTGTGCTGGCCATTGTGCAAACTGTACAGCATCATCAGACGTAGAAGATCAATGATGGTATCCTTGTCGCTAAAGTCCCAGCTGAACTGATGACGAGGGATTCCGCCCTTCAGTGATCGTTCACGGCGTTGCTCCTCGTGCTTTGTCTTAATAACATCGACAAGGTGCTTTGCAGTCAGATGTCTCTTGTCGTTCTGCTTCACAAGAATGCCCATGTGATCCAAACTCTTGAGGTGCATGTTCTCAGTCTGAGCATGCCAGACCTTCTCCCACTCACGCTGGGAGAATCGCCATTCTTCGTCCTTTTGTTTCATACGAGCCAACAAAACAGGCACGACGTCGAAAGGGTGAGTGAACATGTCGTTAACAACATCAATACCTCGTTCGCCGTAGATCTTCTTGCATATACGCTTGAAGATGGATGTGCTTTGACCAGCCAGGGCAGCGGGCATATGGAAGGCATCCCTTTCAGGAGCAGACATCGCCAGCATCTGTTGTGCAATAGGCTCCAAGAGTTGAATGCACTTAAGATTAGCTTCAATATTGAAATCGTAGTCGTGGCGCTCTTCCTCAATGCGATGCAGACCCTCTTCAAACTGATTCTTTCTATGAGCAACAAACCCACTATCCTCAGACGCCCAGGTAGGATGTGAGGCCCACTCGTCGTTGAGTACAGAGTTGCACAGCTCGTCGCGGCCACTGCAGGGCTTAAGGCGTTCTCGCTTCGGAAGTAATCGATAACTGGGCCCATACCCGCGGCAGTTGCTGAGGGACACCTTGTCTGTCGGGGGCGCAGGGCGGTTGTCAATAATGACATCGTGAGTATCAACACCTACAAAGCTCTTCCAGAAAGTCATCAGATCAGGGTTTGCACCGATAAACAATGCGCCCTTGTGGAATAACGTATTACGATCGATGATGTTCTGGCTGAAGAGATTGCAGAGTTTCAAAAACTCATTCATGGAAGATCTGTTGCTGAGGTACTTCTTAACTCGCTCGAAAAAGGCGATCTCCTCTTGATTCGATGTCGAAGAGGTCCTGGCGGGATATGGTTCCGGCATGACAGGCGTCAATGTCGGTTCGACTGCAAAGTTGTCACCACCTAGTCTCGTATGACTGAGTTTAGGTCTCTTGTTACCGTTCACTGCAGGAGGTGCGATGCGCGCAGCCGCAGTCGCCTCCGCAAGGATAGTCGCAGGCTGAACAGCCTGCTTGTCAGCTCTTGGGCGCTTTTTGTTATCCTTTGTTGCGCTGGCAGGGGGCGCAAAGCTGCCAAGTGGAGGCATCTTCTGGCCATCTCTCATAGCAGGTTGAGGTGTCTGGTTGGGACCGGTTGGGGGCCCGTCTTCCATTCGGTTAGGAGTCTGCTTGGCCTGACCAGCAGATTCTGGTAGGAACTGCTTAAAGTCCTCAAGCAGGTCAGGGGCAGAGTTGAAAAGAGTAGTCACCTGCGCGTATACGTCCTGAATAGGCTTTTGTTCGCGCTGATATGTTTGGAGGATCTCAAGAAATTGTTTGTAAATCTCAGGTTTGTCCTGGAAACGGTTCTTTGCCATGATTAGTATATCCGATACTTGAACAGAAGGAATCTCGAGCAGTGTGTTTTACCTTGATCTTATTCACGTAGCTGATAGCATGGTTGAATTCAACCGGTCCACGACGTTCCATGTTTGCCTGGTTTGCCGCATTGCCGTTCACCCCAGCTTGTCCTGGAGTGGGTGTTAATGCATGACGAGCGTTAGGGCCCTCACCAGGAGCCGCGCTGCCTTGAGGCAAAGCCCGTCGCTGACCTTGGTTGTTGCTCTCATTAAATGCAGCATTGTGAGCTGCAGCCTGAACAAAGAGACTCGCGCCGTTTTGCACTGGAGTGCTAAACTGAGCCTCTGGACTCTCAATGCTATGTTGAGGCCTCTGTTGCTGCTGTTGCTGCCACTGGCCGCCGCGTTCAGGAAACAAAGGCTGGTTAACGGTGGGCCCATGGCCGTCACCTTGGTTTCCGCGGATGGACTGAACCGTGGTACCCATAGGTGTGGTAACACGGATTGTATTCGGGTCGTTGCCACCGCCGCACTCGATTCGATAACCGGGAGGCAAGAAAGTGTTGAATCCTTGAATAAGATTTGGGTGTCCGGCGAAAAGCTCCGAGACTCGGTTGATTACACCTGGAGTATCGATACTATACTCTCGTTAGCCAAACAAGTATAACCAAGATTCGTTGGGTGGCGTACGCCTGACTCTTGAAATCCTTCATAATATCAAGAAAGCGGTTATAAACATCCGGTTGATCGTGAAACTGGACTTTGACCTGGTCGAGGTAGGTGAGGGCATCCTGGGGGAAAGAAGAGTTAGTGACCAGCAAAAGAATTATGGTGCCAATAAACATGGATATTTGCTACATTGACAAATGGAAATGAAGCCGACAAGCCAACTTCGTTGCCATGAAAGAGCATCATGCCCTCTCCCCCGTGATTGAAGACGCCAACGAGGTTTCCTGGCTGTGCCAAAAGGTTTGCAAGAAGGCTGTGGGCTTCCATGTCAGGCGAATAAATCTGCCATAACAAAGGAACGTGTGCACCACAGGCCAGTCAAAATAGATGATGTATATTACACAAGATCCATCAAGCAATTTGGAGAGTTCCGAAGGAGGGGTAAATGAAGTTGAGCTGCAGGAGCCAGAAGGTGAATGAGGGAAAGGATGCGGGTGCTTTGGCAGCGGCCCGCGCTGTCGCATCACCAGGTCGCAAACGCAAACCTGCCGGGTGGCTGCTAGCTGCGCAAACGCTTACACGTACCCCTCCACAGACGGCACCCGTCTTCCCAACAATCAATTTATAAACAAACTTTACTCACATTAAGAATAGGTTGCTGGCCCTGGGTAATACCCCCAGGAAGCTGATGGGCCGCAGATGCAGCTCCTGGGTTGAATGGCGCGCCTTGCTGGCCACCTCGCTGACCCTCCTGGGGTTGTTGTGGTAAAGGGCCGCCAAAGACAGCAGCCACACCACTATTGGTAGCAGCCTGCGTCGAAGCTGGCGGTCCAGTCGCATGAGGCATCGGAGCAAACATTTGCGGTTGGGTGTTGCCGTTGTTTGGCCCCCCGTGCTGGACCGGTCGGTTGTGTTCGGTTTGTAGTAACCCTAAGGCGACTAAAGGAGCAGCTGATGGGGTACCGAGGGGAATCTGAGGGTTTCCGTTATGGTTGGCGAGCAGTCCCCCAGGGCTATGGATTGCACCGGAAATCCGCGACGCGACAGGCTGGTGGATGGGGATAGAACCAGCGCTGCTATGGTGAGGTGTTGATTGGTATCGTTCGTTGGACTCTCGGTCACGGTCGCGCTCACGTTCGCGCTCTCGTTCTCGTTCTTGATCTCGGCGGGCCATCTCCTCGCGTTGCTGTAAAGCTCGATGTCGGTCGTCCATTTCGTGGTCTCTATCGTATCCTGCTGGGCCAAGATTCTGGCTGTTCATGCTGTTCTAAATTGATCGACACATTAGCAGGGTGTCCCATGAAGTTGCAGTGCACTGTCCGATTCGAGAATTGAAGATCCAGAAGCTCCAGCACAGAACATGACGATAAGACGAATGCATCATGGCCGTTGTGCGCGTGGGCGCAAGCGACGCCCAGAGGTCAGGAGAACAGTAGAATGGATTCGCGACAGAACTAGTAAAAATACTTACACCAGGTTGAATAAGGCTATCGCCAGTAGAACTCTACATGGAGACGAGTTCGCGCAAGATCAATAATGAAAATGATAAAGACACGAAGGCTGATATAGTTGTTGGCGAGGGGTGGTTCGTCGTGAGTAAAATCCAGCTGCGTACAAAGTTGCGAGCTTCCTGCGGCTAGGGTGACGCCGATTGTATTGACAGGATCACGTGGTGATAGACAAAGTGGAGTAAACGCGCCATGTCAATTGGCTATAGCTCGTTATCTTATCTCTCTTCTTCAGCCTTGTTGTTCGATGATGAAACTTCTGAATGACACAACCAAAGCCTTTGCAACCATAATCTATCCAGCACGGCTTGTCTCCTTTAGCCTTCATCCCTATTCGCGATTGAACAACAGTAACACAAAAACCTGAATCCACTTCACCCCTTTGCGCTATCGATATTCACTGGCAAGGCTGAAATCTCAGGTGGGGCAAGGCTCTCAAATGCAAATTAGTTCATAGGGGCAATCAATTCGCCGATGCCGGATACGGAAAGAGGCATGATATCAATTGTAACAAAACGCCTGCACCACAAAGCAAACTGATATGTTCCAGGCGCCACCCAAATAGCCTCAGCAGGTTTGGTACGCCTCTATGTAAACCTATGCTCGATTCAAATCGCAATTTCCCAAAATCCCGGTGCAAAGATATCTAGATGATCGATACGAGCCAAGTTAGTCTCGTGAAAGCACCATGCCTTTCAAAAGTCCCCATGCTACCAGCAATGCTCGCCATCCCATGAAAATCACAAAAAGAAACCGAATATCAGACCCGATCTTGACGAAGCCTGAATAATGTCAAATCTGAGCGCGTTGAATGCTTCTCAGTAAAGTACTTTTAATGTCGTGGCGGGAAAGGTTTGGTTGAGTGTCGGCTCATTGGTTGTTTCAAAAACTGAAGTAAAGCTGAAGATATTTGCATAATAACTCGCTTTCGATACAACCATGCCCATGAGTTCACCTGCCTTGGTATTAGCCGATGATATCTGGGTACGTTCGTATGACTTACCGATACCGACGAGCCATATGTTTCGCGCAAATGAAGGCTGAAGCCTATATGATCCCAACGCCAACGACAAAGCTGGGCACACAACGTAGGGCCAGAATCCGGAAAACCCAAGACCACCAAGCATGTATCCTTGAAGTCCAGCAGCCGAGGCGGCAGTTGCTTCAAGGACGTCTAATACCTGGCTAGACTTTTGCAAAGCATCATCAAGTCGCGACTCATGACTGTCGTATTTGAGAAGCAGATCGTCAGCGAGCTCTTCCAGCTTACCCATGCCCTACAACTAATCAGCAACTTATTCGCACCTTTAAGATACAATAACTTACTTGCTCGATTTTGGCCTGTTTCGCTAGGATACCTGCACTCCTAGCTGCCGCCGTTTCCTTGTCAGGTTATTAACTGCTTCCCACAATTGGCATCTGAAGCTTACCATTTGATCAAGTGAGGTTGCGACCACTGCGGTCAATGCTGTCACCAAAACCCCAACCTCGTCATTCCACTTCTCAGTGCTGGTTCGCAATGCAACCTCTTGGGATGTTGCGGTGTCGGTGGTGTGCTCTTGGACGGCGCGAACGAGTATCTCGAGGAGATCATGCAGTGCTTGCGCTTCTTCTAATCCACTCGCTACAACGTCGCGAGAATCCTATTTTTGTTGGTATTCTACTCCGACGAACTGAGATTTGCGTACCTTGATCGCATGACTCAGGTCGTTTTGGAGAATCCCACTGGCCTTGTCCATTTCCATCCGCAGGTTCTTGACCTGTGGGCCAATACCTTCCACTGACTGGCTTGCAGCGTCAAAGGCTCGGTTGAGGGATTGGAATCGCTTTTCCAGGTCTGCCTCGACATCATTTGTGAGTTTCTCGAGGATTCTGGTGATTCTTTGGTAAAGGAAGATGTCCTCATCTGGAAAGATCGTTAATTTGGCTGTGCCTAACAGATCTCGATTTTCACTGGCCTTTCTGGTTATCCACCCTTGCGGCGTCGCAGAACCTCAGCGCCTTGTGTCGATAGCTGACCCAGGTATTCCAGGCCGAGTCTGACTGTGCGAGGCCTTCGAGACATTCGTCGATTTCATTAGTCGAGACGTGAAGCTTTGCGGCGGTCGGGACAGGGAGCGCTGCCAGGAATGGTTCTCGGAACTTGAAGCATGGTTTTGGAATCAAGAAACTGCCGCGCTCCAAGTCACAAATGGCCAGACTTGCTGCGTAGAAGTCGACAAAATCTCGCGCGGCCCTTCCACTGTCGAGGTGGATCTTTACATCATCCTGGCCGTTCAGAAGGTGACAATTGTTCACGAGTTGCCTCGCAGCGATGCGATGGCAAAGAGGCTGCGACTCCAGATCCTGCAGCTCTTGGAGGGCAGTGCTATAAGCGCTGGAGAGTTTTCGATCCGCTTGTTGCTTCCAGAGAGGATTGCTGTCGCCGTGTTGCTGGTGATGAATAACAACTTGCGCCTCCCCTGTGGTAGTGTCAACCTCTGGGCAAATATGAGAAACAATCCACCATACCATTAGGAACTGTATGAGGTCTCCATGAGAAACAGTTTGTCAAGCTAGAAAAGAAAGAAAGGAAGATCAATCCCCAAAAAAGAAGCGTAACCCCCTTGAAGGGCATGTTGGACAACATCAAGCATAAAAGATGTGAATAGGTGGACGCGATATTCTTTGCTTGCTGCTGTAAGAATAAAAGAAGCTTTGAGGAGAAGATGCTATGAGGTAGGCATGCGGTGGAAGGAAATAATGAAATCGGAGTGGTGGAGAGTGGAAGGTGGAAGGAGGGTAGAGGTTTGAGGAGGTGTGCAGTTGTAAGTGGAAGGCACTATCAATTCGCTCTTTCTACAAATAAACCTCGCCGGTTTCGAAATGAGGAGCACCGACCTAGGCAATTTTTTTAAACAATACAGCAGCTTTCTTTTTCACAAACAGTGGAAAATGAATAAGTGAGCGGGCCGAGACCACTATGATCGCAATTATTTGACGGAACTTCTACCTGCGTAGTTCGGAGATCGATAAGCACATACATAGAATAGCAAACGAACACCACATAAGCGTTCGTTCTGTAGCATTAAATTTGGCATTGTATATTGATTTTTCTTTACAGTCTTAGATATCCACAGCAAGAGAAACAGTTATAAGAATAATATGAAATGGCCAAAATGAGGTTTGTGAAATCCAACTGTAACTACCCGGGAGGTACAGAATAACATACGCCTTCGAAACACAACACTTCCATTTTCCACAAGAACGATTTATCTTTTGTTTTTTATGATTTCCTTTCTTATACTGATATCTCGAGAGAAATGTTTCGTATTAATCAATAACAATCTCATCTACAACATGCGTTAACGGCTAGATTCGCCTAGGACTAAGCTTACAGGAATGGTAAACCGTTGAAACCAAAACTTTGTTCAAGTATTGGCAAACAGAAAAGGGGTTTCGTTGCTGTTCTGTCGGTGCTGACACTCCCCGCGTTTTTAGTGTGCTATTGTTAGATTCTCGACAATACCATTGAACACTGATGCGCAACAGACAATAGATAGATAGATGTGCCTGATCATGCTCGATTTAAATTGTTCTCAAGGCACCCGTCGAACCTTGAGCAATCACGATACAGGTAGCACAGTAAGTTTAAAAGCAACGTTTGATAAAATCCTACACCGCGACTCCTTATATAAAATCAACCTCATGACGCCTTTTATGTTGTCGAGTTAAGCATGTGTAAGTTTAGCATCACTTGATTCAAGACATTGAGATCGAAGTACTGGAGCATCCGCCAAGACAAGTAAATACTAATCTGAAACACAAATTCTTAATCACGATTTCGCGCAGTACAATTGCAAGAGGATTGTCTATCGCCTTAGAGAAGTAAACATATTCGAAACGCTTTTCACGGTGGCAGGTAAAGAATTAATATTACTGATTGATTGGGCAAAAAAAGTTCATAAAGGACCCGAAACTTAATCTGATACTGTAAATCAATAATTCCTTCTAGAAGGCCAAGGTCGATCATGTAGATTTTCTCATGGGCCAGCCCCCACCGATTAACATAACGGAGGTAGGTGTGACGGTTTTCGCAGCCACCATTTGGGGCGTTTTCTCTTAGGCTGATGTTGAAGCAGGTGAGAAACGAATAACGGGGCTGCGATTTGAAGGGAAGCGCAATGGATTCTTCGGTAGACGCTAAATTATGTTTAACCCAATCATTTGAAGAAATAGCAGCCGAGCACCTGGAAATTGGATTCAACGTCATGGTGCGTGCCAACCAAGGCAGATAGGGAAGGAAGGTACATGCAAGGTGAGAGCGCATCGCGATCGATCTTGTGAAATGCTTCAATTCGTGTCTCAAGCCCTTTTTCCACAAAAAAGCCAGCACCCCTTGACCCAGCAAAGCCTTATCACTCTCACATCCTTGAAGCCGCGTCGAATCTGGTTATTCTACGCAGGCTGTGTGCGCATGCGCCCATGGCCCAGGGCGTTGCAGTCGTTGTTTTGCCATTGGTACTCTCTCGTTTGATAATCCCTGATTTGCCCACCCTTTGTTGACACCTCGGGGACTCGGCTACTATCACCGTCGTTTGGCTATCTTTTTAAACGTCCCAGCTTGTTTCCTGCAACGAAGCGGGCTTCACTCTCACATCTACTCGATCCCGCCCTCTCGTTTTCATCAAGCCGGCCAAGAGTGCGCGCTGTTATTAGACAGCCCCCGAGTGCCGTGCCGAAGACTCTTGCGACAGAGACGTTGCAGGAATATCAAGATTATCAGACGTATGGATTCAATCAGGAACTATTCCGCGGGAATCTTGGAAACTCTAGCAAGGTATCGGTCTTCTGCGTGCCTATAGAAGAGTCTTGCATGCTTTTCTTATGTAGTATACTCCAGACTCACCAAGTCATAGGCCATCGTGTCAACACCTTGAGCAAACCCAGCCAACGGTATTGTATCATACAATAGTACGCATTGGGCTTAAATTAGACAGCATGTGTGTGCAGGTGGATCAAGAGTTTTCTTGCGGGCACATCGGTTTTCTAAACATTCGCTGGTGCCAAAGAGTTTTCAACGGATGCAAGGGCCCTTCGCATAAGCACGACGTCGTTTACACACAGGACATATGCCCAGATTGTATCAGGAAGGATAACCTTCCTAAACCATGGGTCCCAAAATAACGAAAGAGTATCAAGAGGAGACAAGATACCTGGGAAGCGCACAAGAAGCATCCCCCATGGGTCATGATATGGAGCATAGATGATGGCCGGACTAGAAAAGTCATCGAAGCCGCGTTTCTTGGAGAACATCACCTGTGTTGGAAATAATAGCATGACATTAGAAAAATTGGATACAGAACATCGCTTCGTTTATTGAAGTAACCCGCCTGGTCCTGAGAAAGCTGGTATGCAAAGGGGCCTCGTCTGCATGAGCCCAACCGCTGATTCTCAAACACCTATATGCATAGGCAATCATATCTGATGTTATATAGACGAGCCTCATGGCTGAGGTTTCATTATCATGGTGGTTGTAGACAGAATGTCTCGTGAGCGGTTAAGCGAAAAGTAATGGGATAGAACACCGCTTTGAAAATATGTGCGTTCGGTGGAAATAGTTGAGATGGTTGCAGAACTAGCCTGCGCAAGAAAGAGAAAAGACCTGTGCTGCAGTCCAATAGTTTCACGATAAATGGGCATTCCAACAAAAGTAAAGAAAAAAAACATTTCCAGGCCGTTGTGACAGTTAAGCTAGGAGCTGACCCTTGACCGCCTAAACCTAAATCTGGCTGGGTGCGGGTTGAACAAACAGGCTGATTACAGAAAGTGATCATGGATACATGCGCTCACTTGGTAGCTGTCACAAAATGTATTTGACTATGGTTACAGTTTCCAAGTCAAGGTACACCTGATGCGACGCGACGAGTATTGTGCGAGTATCTCCTATTAGTATCGCAGTCATCGAAAGCCATCGAAAGCCCCTCTAGGAAAGGAGGAGAGGCTGATGTGAAAAAAGGTTCCATGATATGATGAGACAGAACAAGGATCATGAAAGACCCCCACCACACCAGTGAGCCTCGAGAGCTTTTTGAGTGGTCTCTATGAGGGCTAGAGCTTGCCAGCTGAGCCTAGAAGCTATTGCTAGTCACTAACTAGCACGAGGCTGAAAGACGTGTGGGTTGGGAACCGTTGCCA
This sequence comes from Fusarium venenatum, assembly GCF_020744135.1. Lineage (NCBI taxonomy): Eukaryota > Fungi > Ascomycota > Sordariomycetes > Hypocreales > Nectriaceae > Fusarium > Fusarium venenatum. The sequence continues at coordinate 6,998,705 of NW_027072131.1, forward strand.
AGACCCAGCTGGCAGTACCTAAGCCGCTAATAAGAAAGAGCTATGACAGTTGAAACGAAAATCATCCAATGCTCAATAAAGTAACAGGACATGTGTACGCCACGTGATATAGCATCAAGACGCGCATGCCTCAAAAGTCACAGGTTGGTAGGCTGGCTAGGGAATGATACGGCAATGATTAAGCCTAAACCATCAAGCCAAGCCATTAGAAACAAACCTTGATGAATGTCCCGTCCCTTTTATGCTCCCGGATGACAGCAACAACCCCCCGAGCTGGCGCGAGTCAGCCAATAGACGAGGGTCTTGGCCCATCGTACAATTCCCCTCCTCAGCCTTGCTCATCATACGATGTCGCCCAATTTTTGCTACGCCAGCGGTCCAGGACTCCCAGGGTGTTCAAGGGCCCCTGGAACTAGAACCGCACAAGACGGTCCTGTCGATGTAAAAGTCACGCCATTGCGGCCGAAGAACATCAAGACGTCGACCCGGCATTGGGAGCGAAATCTGTCCCCCCTGAACCTCGCTTGTACAAGGAAGAATAGTTGAGGAGAGAAAGAGAGATTGCATTGTTGGTAAAAATCATCCGTCATACATACTATGGGCTTGTGAAGGATCCCCATCCCCCAACGTTGGTTGTCCCAAAGCATCGACTCAATCGATCAATGAGACCATCAAGAACCTAACTAGATCTCTTGAACGCGGCGAATACGACAACTCACAAGACACACAAAAAATACGGGTTCATCCTTTTTAATTATCCATCTATCCAATACCGTTCAGTCTTTTTATCCTGTCCCCAATTCAGTCAGACCTAAACTCCCTCCTTCTCGGTCCGGGCCTGGGCTTTTGCTTTCCAGCCAACGAATTGGGAACCGCACATGTCCGCTCATCCTATCGACTGATACTGTACTCTCTTCCGGTCTCCGTCAAAACCTTCACTCCTTCATCCTACATTTGGCAACCGATGACTGTTACTATTCTGCCTTTGATTCAATCTTACTTTGAGACAACTGAGCGGTAAAGTCAATCACTAAAAACCACCAACCAAACGCAGCATATACACTACATACTTCCGCCACGCCCGAGTCAAAGCTCACCTCATTAACTAATCTACAACAAATCCACCAAAAACATCCTCCTTTGCCCGTTCGTCTTGCTTGTTTCGTCGCTCGACCCATCTTGCGAGAGCTGTTTTGTACTGCGCTTCGCTCTCGTAGATCTTCTACTTGTCACCTCATCCCGCGCCTACTCCCTTTAAGCTCCTCGGTCTGGCATCGACTTCGACGACACTCTCACCCCATCACCTCCAATAAACTGGTCTCACTTTTTGCATCGCCAACTCACAATCGATACATTCACAATTTATACTTGAAGCTTCGGTGTATTTTTATTGTATCCGCAAGATTGTCATCATCATCATTCTTACCATCCTCCACTGCTGACCCACCGTCTTATGCTTTGACAACCAGCCCCCTCAAACACATTCCAACACCATTGCGACAAAGCTCGATCAAACATAGCTTTTTTCATTGAATTTTCCGATCCGTTCCCACTGTTTCATATCAACATCATCCTCGCTAATTGAGCTGGCTCAAGCTCTGCACGGGTTGTTGACACGAGATCCTTTGGTCCGGACGACGAACACGACCTTAAAGGTCGGGATGCCGTGTTAGCAATGGACCCTAATATTCTTAACTTTTTCGCGGTACCCAACAACCAGACTCTCAATAACGTTGGCCAAAACAACCAGTCATCTCAGCAACAGCAAGATCCATCACCATGGGGACCAGCAGATTTAGAAAGTGGCATGGGCGGATCCCGTAATCAAGGGGGATCGTCTTTCGATTTCCAGCCGACAGCTGCCTCTGACATCTCGTTCAGCCAGGCCCCCATGCAATCGACTTACACCGGCCCAAACAACACTATACTACCTAATAGGGGGCACCCAAGGAATCACCCACAACAGCGAAGACGAGATGGACATGCGCATGATAGAAAGCGCACAAAGGTCGATACTGACTCTGCATTGGAATCTCTGGACTACTGGATTCGATTTGATGATGATGAAGCCGAGAGGACAGGAAGTTACGAAATTGACTTTTCAAAGCGTTATGACCCCATGAACAGCAATGCCAACACTCATTACCGGTATGTTGACGCTATATCTTGATGAATCGGAGGCTGATTATCAATGAAGTCCTGGATATGGATCGAGCTCGAATACACCAGGTCTTGGTACCGGTGTTTACGCAAGCTCTCTCCCTTTTCAGGGCGCAGAGTATTTTGACGACAACGCTTTAGACAACGCCCTATCTGATGAAGAAGAGGAAGGACTTGACTCGATGAGTTTGGAGGAGCATTTGTCAAAGATCGAGACCATGCCACCACCAGAAGTGCCACCTCGAGAGGGTCTATACTCAACACCGCTCAGCTGGGAAAAGCCAGAGCCCGGTATTCGTACGGAACCGGATCTGGGAATGGGCAATACCCAAGGAGCCATGAACTTTGGCTTTGGACAGGCCATGTCTGGTATGGGCAATAACCAGGTCCTAAGCAATGACGAACAACGGAGACTTCTTGCCATCGCAATGAATACTGGTCGAACGTCATCCAGCTTTATGCCTGCCACTGGCTTCGGTTTAGGATTTGGGGCTGGTCTTGGTACGGGAATGTCCGACTTTAACAGCAACATCGAGTCACTATTGGGTACACCGACCGGAGGCCGCAGTCAGAAGCAGACACCTACACCTACCAATAGTTCCAAGGCGCCGTCTCGAAACCAGGACATTAAGACGGAGAATTCGAGCGAGACTGGTCTCAGCTCGACTAGGCCAGGACTATCACGCACAAGCACTGCAACGTCCGACATCAAAGGAAAAGAGAAGCTCAAGGCTGGGGACCGGACAGCTCATAACGATATTGAGCGAAAGTATCGAACGAATCTAAAGGACAAGATTGCTGAGCTCCGCGACGCTGTACCAGCTCTCCACTCAATACCAGAGGATGGAGAGAATGATGAGGCTGAAGGAGACTCACAACGAGCGCCCAAAGTGAGCAAGGTCAGTAGTAAACCGTAGTTGCCGCGACGTAGACATGATAACTAACGTTTCACAGGGCACTGTTTTAACAAAGGCAACAGAGTATATCCAGCATCTAGAAAGGCGGAATAGGGCTATCATGAAGGAACATCAAGAGTTGGCCCGGCGCCTCCAGGCATTTGAACAGCTTCTCAGCGCCTCGGCTCGACAACCGTTCTTGATGCCAAACCACAGCCGAACGCTCTTTGATCCAAGAGGTTTCTGCTAGAATAGACATGATGATTACGTTCCAAGCGTGTTTGGGATACTGTATAAATATACCCCAGAGATGAATCGTGGTGTATATACTACTCATCTTAGTTCATGTATCAACATTGAGTCATGCTTCAAATCGTGTTTGCTAGTAGAAGCGTGTTGTAACTTGTTGGTTGTATTCATCATCCGGATACGGTTTGGTGATATTCTTACAATACCCGCTTGTTGAGGCTGGGGTCTCCATGGCAGCTTGCGGATCCAATCTTGTTTTCGTGAACGGTTGATTACCCTAAATATTGACTGTTTTGATAACAAATGGTCATGTTTTTAACGACCCAACAGCAATAAAACATACATGTGCATGTATAGGCTCTTACATGCATTTAATTTCACCTGCATGCGGTTGTGGCGTTACCTTTTTAATACCCTGGTCATGAACTATCACGCGGTCTTTTCTTTGTTTTCACGTTGAGCTACAATAACAAAAATGTAGGCCTAGCAACAACAACATACAGGTGGGTCGTAAGCGGGACAAAGACCGTTGCAGTCGCATTATGAAATCGTACTATACATTTTATACATATCAAGTCTATGGGTATGTTTACAAAGTCAATGTAGTACTGGTCATGATCGTAGCGCTTCAATGTCGTCAACCTCTTTCACCGCTTCGGTGGACAGAATGTAAGGTGAATCGTCATCTACGCACACGCTGTCCTCGATTCGGACGCCCATGCCCCGAAAGGCGGCCGGCCATCGATCATCATGAGGAACGTAAACACCCGGCTCGATGGTAACGCAGTGGCCGCGGCGAAGGGTCTCGCGACGGCTGTATCCAGGGCAGTCATGCACGTCAAGGCCAATATAGTGACCGACATGGTGGGGGAAGAGCTGGTCGATGTTGGCCATGGTAACATCAAATCCAATAGCGCGCAGCTGGTCAACAAGACCACGCGCAGTAACGTTGTGAATGTCCTCTAGTGAGAGTCGAGAGCTTTCCCTGCACAGCGAAACACTGGATCGTTGCACATTGAGGACGGCCTGGTATAGGTCGCGCTGAGCGGGGGTGAAGCGGCCAGAAGCTGGCCATGTGCGGGATATGTCAGTAATGTAGGTCCCGTATTCGCCGCCCGCATCGATGAGAATAAATTCATCCTCGTTGAATGTGCTGTTGTTCACCGTGTAGTGAATGCAGTTTGCGCGCTCACCGCCAGCTACCACAGGGATGTAAGCCGGGCCCTCGCATCCATTGGCAGCGAAATTGTAGTCAAGAAACCAGTGTAGATCTTTCTCACGTTTCCAGGGCTGGCGCATTGCGTCTGTGATGACCCGCCCTGAGATCTGACCAGCAAGACGCATGTTGGCAACCTCTGCCTCACTCTTGACCACCCGAAGCTTATTCATGACGGAGTAGAGGGGTGTTCGGGTTGGTCGTATATCTTTGCCAGAGATGAGCCGCCATAGCCAAGTCGCTGTGGCGGCAATGCCGCCTTTAGAGGGTGGTGAGTCTGCGTAGATAAGTTTGGCCTTGTCAAGGATCTTGGGTAGCAAGTGTTCGGCCTCGTAGATAGAATGCGACTCGTCAGCGTTGAATATATCTCTTGCAGCATCAACACCGTTCCGATAGCCGTTCCACTGTTCCTCCCGAGCATTCTTGGGTTTGGCAAACATGTGGAATACATAGTCGCCGTAGTTGGGACCCGTCTTTTGTATTACCGCAATAGCATCCCCTTCCATCCATCCTGTAAGATATAGAAAGTTGGATTCTTGTCGATAGGCGTGGAAGACAGCTCCGGACTTGTACTGTAAAGATGCGGCATGTAGAACTGCAACACTTCCATCTGTCATGGAGTGCGCCAGAGCGGCTCGACGGTCGGCATATTCTTGTGCTGTGATGCCCTGTGTAATTTCACCCGCTTTCAAGATATGAGGATGTGTCTCATGTACGGGTTGTCCAAATCGGAGCTCGGAGGCGGACACGGAGGCATATGTTCGGAGACGGGCCGGTGTACTTGAAGGCAGCTTTGGTCTGGCTGTGAGACCTATTGTTGATATGCTTCTTGTCGAGACGGCTCGGAGGGGTAAACGAGGATCTACGCTCCGGAACGGAGCTCGAGGGAGTTTCATTGCGGGATGATGGATATAGATAGATGGTCTGGGCAATTGAGCTTAACGCAAATCTTTTCGGCAGAAACTGGAGCCTTTCACATCAATTGAACATGCCAATGTCAAAAGCCTCTATGACCTAACTTTATGATGACGCCAGACCAAAAATTATGACCAGGATTGGCCCGAGGCTAGACGCAAGACAGCGGGCAGAAAGATTGAACAGGTGGATGTTTCAATGCGGTTCACACAAGGGTTAGTTACCGTTAAGTTAATAGGCAGACAAGCCATGCTTTTCTGCATAAAGTTGGTCTGTGTAGGTAATCTTTGATTCACTCCTAAGTGCATTCCTCCCCTCTTAACACGGTTGTTTAACAGCTCACAACGTAACTTCAAGCTTTGATGTCTTAGTTCTTGTTATTGTTCTCTCCGTGAATGTCTCGCGCAAAATCCCCGTCTTCGGTACGAGGCTGAAATTTACTGACTGGTCTCGTCTCTGTATCCTAATTTCCCGGTTCTGGAGGTAGGATCCTCTCGTTGCTGGGTTAATAGACGGCAGGCCCGTGACATGGTGGTGTTTTTTGTAGTGGACAGCCCAGCGGGCCACAGAGGGCTTCCACTGAAGTACAGGGCCCCCGGCGGTCCCCGCTCAGCCGCACAGGAGAGGCATAGCGCTGTTGTGCCAAGCGCGACTTCTACCAGAACACGCCTGGTTTGCTTTGGGTCAAGTGGAAGGTAGACTGCTAAGTAATCAATCAAAGTCATTTGGGACCCGTCCCCTCAGGCTCGTTTCCCTCCATCCAAAGCAGACAGACTGGATCCCGACCAAAAAGGTCTCCGACAAAAAAACAATTACGGCCGGTTTGTTGTTGTTCATCATTTGATCCATTTTCGTCGGTCAGGTCTTTCTCTCTTCATATCTGCCTCGAATCTCCTCTGATGTGTTGATTTCATCCATTACCCTCCCTCCCCTTTGACTACCATTGTCTTTGTCTCTGGACGTGTCAGGCTCCGCGTCGCGTGCTGTCAAAGTCTCATCCTCCCAGCCCCTCCCAAGACTACTTACCACTACCAGTCGACCACTACCCACGATCAACAACCACCAATAACAGCTCAACGTTCGTCACGTCACCTCTGACGTCCACCATAGACTTTTGTCGTCCTGCTTATACGCCCTCTGCTCTGGCTACTCACCCCCAGAGCAGTTCACGGGCTTTATATGGCAACTATATCTCTATCACCAACGCCTGGTCCCATATCGGCCATGTCTTCGAGACGGGGCCCGTTAACCAACAACCCTAATGTTGCCAACTCACCTCTCCGTGGAGTTTCTGCCCTGGCTGGGTATGCTAAGCAGAAACGTTCCTATGCTACCGTCCAGCGTGAAGAAACCTATGGCCAGCCGCCGCCTCTAAAGAAACAGGTCCTCGATAATGGCGTGCAGCGCCCGGTTCGATCCCCATCCAGGTCAACCCGGACCCAGGTTCTGGTTCAACGCGGCACTACGCGTCCTTCGACAAAGGAAAGATCGAGGACTGTCCCGACAAACGTAGCCCGTGATATGGATAATGAGAAGGAAGCATGGAAGAGACATCATCGTGCCAAGTTCCCCAAGATGGTTTTTTACTTTGAGAGTATACCCGATGACGTTCGTGCGAGGTTAACAAGAAAAGTCAACTATCTTGGTGCTGTATGTTTTCTTACAAAACCCGGATGGTACTGTACTGACCAATCTTCAGACGCAAGAACCTTTCTTCTCCATTTCGGTCACCCATGTCGTCACTACCCGATCAATTCCACCCGAGAGGCCAGAGGGACACCAGGAGCAGGAACTGGACCACCGCAATGAACACCACGAATCTGAAGAACAACCCCAAACCATCAACCCGTCGTTGTTGAATCGAAACACCGAAGCACGAAGGAAACTTCTGTCCGAGTTCCGTAATGCTCCGACAAGGACGCAGCAAATTGACGACCCTACGAAGCGAACCAGAGGAACCAGGAACAATGATGTGCTACACAAGGCTCGTGAGATGGGCAAGAAAATCTGGTCTTTGGAAAAGTTTCAGAACATGTTGTCTGTTTTGCTTGAAGCTGAGACGAGCAATGCCTCTTATTCGAGATCTGCCAGCACCCGAAGTCATTATGGCAACTCCCGGGAGGCCAATTTGCTCCAGTTGTTGCACAATGAGCGCGTGAATGGACCTTCAGACCGCGACCCGACCGCCGTCCATCGCGAGTTGACCTATTTCAAAGGTCCTCATATCTATGTGTGGGATATGGATGAGAAGAACAAGCCTATCATGGTTCGTGAATACCCTAAGGTTACGAACAAGTCAGATGGAGAGTGGCCACAGTTCCGAAGTGTTGGAAATGGTAGATGTCCCTTTGTGGAAGATCACGATGTTCCTGAAAAGGATCACCGACGGCAACGAGAGCAAGAGAAGGCTCGACAAGCCAAGCGAGAGGAAGCTGCTCATGTAATCAAGCCACCTCAGGCCCCAATGCCAAAACCAGTAACAGGAAAGCGAACTATCACCGAGATGGAAGATGGCCAGAACCGAGTCCGTGCTGGAACACCCACTGATGTCTTCAACATCAACACAGCCAAGGCGGCTATCTCAAAGCAAGCGGATTTCCGACCACAAAATGCTTTTACAAGCCGTGCTGCTGCTGGCCGTCTTTTTGCTGGCGAGCCTGTCGCATCCGGTGTGCAACCATCGAATATTACCTCTGCTATTCGCTCGCAGATGATCTCGTCGACATCTGGCGTCAACGGTGCCAAGGCTGGAACTAGTAAAGAAGTTCACGGTCTCCAGAGGAAGGTGTTGCAGAAGGCTGCTCCTGCTTCGTTCGATGTAAGCTCGCGTCGTTTGGCTGAAGTGTCAATGGATGTTGCGTCTAGCCGATCAACAACGATGGGCCGACACACATCACGACCCGCTGAGGTGCAAGAGGAGGAAGCTCAAAAGACTGAGCGAAGAACACAGTCCCAACCACTTAAGAGTAAAAAGGACCTCAAGCCCGGTTATTGCGAGAACTGCCAGGATAAGTTCCGCGATTTTGACGAGGTAAGTAACTTATTTGACTGTTCTTGAACCTTATGACTAACCTTTGTAGCACATCCTATCACGAAAACACCGAAAGTTTGCCGAGAACGACGACAATTGGATTGAACTTGATTCTCTTCTATCGCAAATCAAGAGGATGCCAAAGTACGGACCCGGATCTGACGAGGAGGAAGCATGGTGATGACTATCCATATTATAATACGATATACGGCCTCTTCCATGTCATGATCATCTCAAACCATGCCATGACCTCACAGCTCTTGGATCATGACAGAACCATCCTCCCAAAACCGACCTTTATGAAGTCCATTTGGCGCACCTACCTTGAGATTCCCACCCACACGCTGTATACAAACAACAGAAAAGATACTTCCTGAATTTGGTTAACTTTGTGCTACCTAGCGGCAATTAAAGGCATTCTTTCGGTTAGAGATGTCTCTGTGTTCTTTATTTTCGCTTTCTTATACCTTATAAGCATGAACTGCATGCAACGGCGCAGAGCGGCATGGTGTCTTTTTCATTCTAGCTGGTTTACCCCCACGGTCTTTCGGCCATTTCATTTGTGTTGCTGTTGGTCTTGATGCATACTGGGGCGTTCGTCTAGGTCCATTTCGAGAAGGGTGGTCAGGGCAAATGTTTGAGATGGGATTGATGAGGGCTGTACAAAGCAAAACTCGGGGCATGAGAGCGGAAGAATCCTATCGCAAAAGCGTGAAAGCAATAGCGATTGCCATATGATTACGGCCAGAAAGGTCTGATGTAGATATGTGTTTGGGACATGTATATGTACTGATATGTTAGACAACATGAAATACTTGAACATACATCTGGTTTTTGCGTGCCAAAGTGAGTTGGTTTTTGTCATGGAAAAACCAAGAAGCAAACAACTGAAGTACCGAGCACCCCCTGTTGGAGTCAAGTGTCTCGGACACTTCATTCTTCGTTTTGTTATACGCATAGCGCTTTCTAGCTGCAGTAGTTTGCGGGGGACAGCAGCACATAAGTATACGCATGCATTGGCTTCTTCGTCCTCCACCGTATTTCGGTAGAACATTCAACGGCTCTTGTCTCTCATTGACTTTCCTGTTGTTGCAACAGGCTTCGGGTTGAAAATGTTGGCTGTTGGAAGGACAAGAGACGAAGTAAATAGACTACTAAGATCATATTCTTAGTTGGTAGTTTTTGTATCGTCAAGATAAGGAGCCCACTTCTTTCTACTGTAAGATCCAATGCGAGGACGGAAAAGAATAGATTAAACAATCTTGATAAAAAAGTTTGAGGAGTCATGATGAAGAAGTATGAATGCGTACAGTGCGCAGCCTCCAACACTGTGCTGTCATAAGCAACCTTAGGCGCCCGTTTCACCAACAATAAGATGTCAGAAAACTCACCACCAACAAGCATATTTCACCAAACTGAAAAACAAGAAACCTCTAATATTTCCCATATTATATAACAGTCAATTGAAATGTCGGAGACACCAAAAGACCAGGGGCCCTCGTCCCCATTGCCTTCACCGTCACCTTCTATCGCCTCACCAATGCCTCTTGCCGACAATGAAGTAGCAGGCAGCGGCGCCGCATCTCCAAATCTGCCACTTACCATGTCGGCTTCAGTAGTACTAGCTGATCTACCAAGAGATGCCACAGCCGCACTCGAGGCTGCAGGAAGCTTCAAGACGGACAAGATCGTGGTGCGATTTAAACCCGTCGGGTCTGCACCGTCGTTGGCCCAAGATGTATGCAAGATCAGTGCGACAAGACGTTTCGAAGAAGTTGTGAGGTATTTGAGGAAGAAGTTGAAGTGCAAAGAGACGGACAGTGTCTTTTTGTACGTCAACAGTGCGTTTGCACCGTCTTTGGATGAAGTTGTTGGCAATTTACATCAGGTGAGTTCTAATAAAGGCATTTATACACTTGATCGACTAGTCCTAACGTCCTTAGTGCTTCAAAAACTCACATGGTCAACTTGTCGTTGCCTACTCTCTAACACCTGCTTTTGGGTGAGGCCAACGAGGTCAATTTCTTCTATCTTGCAATGATGGAAAGGACCAAAAGCTATATCATCTAATTAACCCTAACTCCAAGCTATGCAACCTCTATATCTTGTCCAATTCACCAACACGACATGCATCCTCCACGAACAACTCTTAGGGTATTAACGCTTCCAATTTATGAATCCTTTACCGACTTGGTAAAACTCTCAAGTTCCTCTGCTGAAATTGGGTATGTGTGCTCTGGGCCAGGGTACTGGCGGGATTTGACGTCGTCTCGATACGCCTCGATGGCTCTCAAACTCTCGCCCCAGACATCACCATACTTCTTGACAAACTTAGGGAGGAACCTTCCAGGAGGAAAGTTTCCAATCATGTCAACTTGCACAAGGACTTGACCAGAGGTACCGTTACCAGCACCGATACCGATCGTGGGAACGGATAGCTTCTCAGTGATGAGCGCGGCCACCTCGGCAGGAACAGCTTCGACGACCATGGCAAAACAGCCAGCTTTTTGAAGAGCAAGGGCATCCTCGAGAATACTCATAGCTCCGCTACTTGTCTTGCCCTGAACACGGAAGCCACCAAGAGCGTTTTGTCGCTGAGGGGTCAAACCGATATGGCCAAGAACAGGGATGCCAGCGGTGGTGATTTTCTTGATGGTGGGAGCCATCTCCTTTCCACCTTCTAGCTTGACACCTTGAACACGACCTTCCTTGATAAAACGGATGGCAGTCGCAAGAGCCTGGTCTGGGCTGATCTCATATGTACCCATGGGCAGGTCACCAACCTGGCGGGGTTAGTTAATAAATGACTTGCATATGTGAGAGCAGGGGTCTATCCTTACAGTGAAAGCGGATTTGGTAGCTCTTGCAACCGACCGGCAGTGTAGTAGCATCTCTTCCATAACAACTTCACTTGTGTCTTCCATACCAAGGGCAACCATGGCAAGACTATCGCCGACGAGAATGATGTCCATGCCAGCATGATCAGCAACATGACCACTAGGGAAGTCATGAGCTGTCATGACAGTAATAGGATCACCCTTGCGGTGCATGGAGCGAAGGGTTCCGACAGTGACCTTCTTGCGCTGGGCAGCCGGAGGTGCGCCCATGGGAGAGTGTGAGCTATACCGGGACTGCGCCACACCTCGGATGATGAGGGGCCGAACGGAGCTGCCGAGGGACCGGATCGCCGGCCGATAAGACGACACGGACACTCGGGATAGGAGAGAGGTGCAAGACCTCATGGTGGGATTGATAAGGGATGACATGAGTGAGAGATGTGGGTCTTTGTGCTGTGTTGTGTTGGTGTGGAAGACAAGGTGTAGCGTGCGCAGCTTTTTAAGTTGGGAGTGACAGAAGTTGAAGTACCTTGCAGGCAAATTTCAGACCGACAGAAAGTATAGCTCAAAGCGTCTATGATGGACGTTTTTGATTGGGAAAAAATTATAGAAAGAAATAATTCTTTTGGCTGAGTTTATCTTGTGATAGTAAAGATAAAGAATTCGTTCAAAAAGTCGGGGGAAGCAGCGGTTTTATTCATGTTTGAACCATGATGAACCCTACGTTGTATATTTGAGTATCTTTGGTGTTTTTTCTCAGCACCCCTGGACTTTTGGTCCTGCGCCCCACGCATTCGGTTTCTGAAGGGTTCTGGCTCTATTCAACAAATAAAAGTCGATATTTAATATGGGCTAGACCCTTCAAGGTATAGAAAAAGGGACCCAGCAAATGTTGAGCCGCCAGTTCTTTGAGTATTCTTGTAGATGGCGGTCTAGAATTGGGGAATGGATTCATTCATCTATTGTACTGTTTACTGTGTTATTGAAATGAGAGGAAAATAGAAAGTTACTGATTAAATATGAACCGAGGTTGTTTTTCATACCGAGATGGTGTGAGGAGATGTAAGGGCTGCGATTGAGTTCGTGGTTTGTACCCGAGGAATTGGAAATGGAGGGGTTCTTAGATCATGAATGCCGAATACGCATGCGAGAACCGAGGGCATGTAATTTGCGAACTGTAGTAAGAATATGAGATGCCGTCATCATTTAACCCTGTCTAACTGCTGCAAGTAACATTGTGGAGAGATGAGATATTCAGCCACGCATCAGTATTAATACATAGTACTGGCTCGACAAAAGGACTGATTGCTTGTAAGTTAGTACCTTTGTCATTTTACTTGTGACACAGAGAAGAGGATTTTTATTATTATTAATAATACTTACTTATTCAGGATTATCTGCTGTGTATCCCAACCGTAATTCGTTATATCTCTGACAAACCAAATCAAACCAAAGAAACATATCCAAAGCTTAACTAACACGAGCATCAAAACTTGGATTCAATAGACAATGACTCAAACTAAAGCCAGCAGCTGTTTCAGTCTCCAAGATTGTTTCATACCACCAAAACGAACCTGGAAAGATGTGTTGTCGATCTCCTCTCATTGCGGTACCTTCCCTTATCGATAACAGCTAGTTTAGTTAGGTGCCGTTAGTCAGTAGAGTGAGGCATGAGGTCAACTTAGCGGCACCTGCCGTGCTTGTACTTGTACACTACGGCTTATCACTATCGTCCACATCATTCATACCTGTGACATCCTCGTGACTTGGGCCCAACTTCCATCTTCCCTTTATCCCCAAGAACTACTTTGACTTTACTTTACTTTACTACGACTCTCGTCTATATCACCGACTCCGGAACGCCCCAAACATTCTATCAAACCCTCTCCCTCATACTTTACCCGTCTACTCGTCGAATACGTCCATCGCGCCAGCTCCGATACTTTGGATACCCTTCATAACCCGACATCGGAACCCAGTCCCAACCGCCATCATGAGTAGCCCTCGCCGCAGAATAGAGACAGATGTGAGTCATCAATATGGTGCTGAAGCTGCAGGAGCATCGTAACTAACATGTAGTCCTAACAGGTCATGAAGTGCGTTGTCTCTGGACGATCTACCTTGTCGTTATAGCGCTAACATGTCTACAGGATGTACGAACCTCAACTCAACCGCTTAGTTATAGACTAATAGGAACAGGCTCATGAGCGACTACGAAGTCACACTTGTGAATGACAATAGTAAGCACGTATTTAAGATGTCGACATCTACCCCGCTAACAGCTACCAGTGTATGCCCTTCCTCACCCCAGCAACTCGCAGCGATTTCCTGACCGATACTCTCAGGCAAGAGTTCTATGTTAGGTTCAAAGGACCTGAAGAAAGTGAGTCGAAACGACAAAACCATTATCGAACAACACAGTTGACATTGCGAAGCTCCATTCGAAGGTGGAACATGGAAGGTCCATGTCGAGCTGCCCGACACGTACCCTTACAAGTCTCCAAGCATTGGCTTTGTCAATCGCATCTTTCACCCTAACATTGATGAGTTGTACTTTACTTAATCGACCTTACCAGTAGTTGTTCTGCTCGGCTAACAGCTTCAGGTCTGGCTCAGTGTGCTTGGATGTCATTAACCAAACCTGGTCACCCATGTTCGACATGATCAACATTTTCGAGGTCTTCCTCCCTCAACTCCTTCGATATCCCAACCCGACCGATCCTCTCAACGGAGAAGCAGCAGCTTTGCTTATAAGGGAACCCAAGAGCTACGATGCAAAGGTCAAAGGTACGCAAGGACAGACCTTATGAGGAAACAATTACTCACCATACCAGAATATGTCCAGAAATACGCCTCTAAGGAAGCCGCGGACGAAGCCGGAGCTGAGAGCGAAGATGACGACGAGCTATCTTCAGTCGCTAGTTTTGGAGACGAAGATGACGAGCCCGCGGGCCAGATGGATGATGTATAATGTCACCCTACTCGAGGGTTGACTTGGGCAAGCGTTTCGATTCACACAAATGGCGTCATGGGATCAAGGGGCGGACTTGGAGCTATCATTGGACGGAGTTGCAGCAAACATTGCGCAGGCTTGCACTCGGATCGCATTTTGTTTGGTGCTATATTGGGAATGCTTCACGTTACTTCGCTTGTATCTTACAGAGGAAAGCTAGATGGAAATGGGACTGGATGTCATGGCTTGTTGGTCAACAGTATAATAGCTGAGAGGCCGCAACAGATATTTGGACACCCCGCCAACTCTACCAGGAGATTTCGCAGCAGGGATATACAGGATAATTAAATTCCTATTCTATAACTTGGGCTGTGCCCGGGTATCATATCTCGTAAATGCATGTAAGACCAAACGACTTGTCGTGGAGCCTTAATCCGAATCATAATCTACCAAACCTGTTGGCATCTTCTCTGCTGCTCTCACCTGCGCTTTGGCTGGTGGTTTAGAAGTATGCGACTCTGCTTCTTGGGCTGGACGTTTCCGCTTTACACCAGGTAATCTTGCAGGCCCCTTTGTCTCAATTCGCCCATCATTCAAGAAAGGATCTTTAGCAGCACGAGTATTTCCCATGAGTTCCGACACAAACGTCTCTTTCCGCTTCGAAACTTCCTTGTCGGCTTTAAGCTTGCTCCCACTCTTTGAATCGCCGAATTTCTTCTTATTCTCTTCAGTCTTGAACAACGGTTTCGACAAAGCTCGATCTCGACCATCTTCCACAGAACCAAAGTCAACGAGAGCTGCGCGACGAGCATCATCTTCTGTACCAGGCACAATATCGATGCCAAGACTCATGCGATCCTGCAAATCTTCCGTTGCTGCTGCATCGTGCTCGCGCTCCTTGCGTCCTACTCTGAAAGCCTTCCGTAGCTTTTGATTCTGCGTATACGGATCGTCCCAGTGTTTCGCCGATGCTTCAAGAAGCTCATCTATACGCAGCGTCGCATTCTTGAGTTGCTCCCTATCCTCAATTGTCTTCTCAAGACTCGCAAAGGCATTCTTCCTAAGCGCCTCGCGTTCCTGATCCGTCATTATAACATTATCTCCCTCGCGCGGTACGTCCTCGCCCGTATCCCTCTTCGCGCCGCCCGCGACAACCACATACGCCGTGTTCTTGGGATCAGTGCGGATCTCGATCTCGCCGCCACACTCGACGTGTTTGAGTTTAAAGCTCCAGATGGGCGTGGAGAAGTAGCTACCGACGCGGCGCTTCTCAGCGTTGAAGCGGACGCCCTGGCCTATAATTGTGGGCTTCGGACAGGTGCTGCACCACACTGCGTAAGGGAGCTCGAATCGGACTGTCAGGGAGCCTGGTTTGGAGGCGCGGGCGCCGAGGGGGTGTTTTTTGTGGAGGGCGTTGGCGGAGATTGTGCCTTCGACGTCTGGAGGGACGTAGCGCCCCATGTTGAAGCCCTGCATGCCTGCGGCTGTTAAGGCTCGTGGCCGATGGTGCTGGATGTAAGGATGTTGAGGTGAAGATTAGTGATGACTGAAGGAAGGGTCGTTTATATTTTTGGTGGAGGTACGTCACTGGTTAGTGGGGCCTGTGTTTGTGTAAGTCGATATCCCAACCGGTATCAGTATATCCACGATCAAGTTGGACGTTGCCATTAGTGAAAGCAATTTTATACTGAGGATTTGTAGACAATTGAAAGAAGAAGAGATAAGTTTGAGGGTGATGGTACTCATAGTAAGAGACGAGATTCAGTGTAATATAAGTTATGTGAGTAAACTTTTCTCAAAACCTTATCATGACAACTGGGTTCGACATGAAGTGTACAACACTAACTAGGTAGGTACTTTGTGTTAAGAATAAGTTTTGATGGGAACCACAGTAGGGCAGAATAGTTAGAATTAAAGTCTTGTCTACCTAAATAGCACGAACCGACTTGCTAGCTTCGCCCCTTTTGCTCCAAGATAGAGTGATCAATATCACCAGTGGTACGTCTCAAGGGGTATCTAAGTATTTGCTTGAATTCCTAAATTCTTCGTCAAGACGTGGAACAAAACCTCTACTTTTATCGTCAGGAGAAACAATTTTATTACGACTTGTCGTCCGACCGATTCGTTGATATTTTGGTTTAGACACACAGCACGACTCTTCATAAGATTTTCGAGACTGCCGATTGTCCCACGCAAGCCATCGGCCAGTGCGACGTCAATTTCCCTTTGGGCATGATTGTCCTGTTGGTCATCGGCGCCATCTTGATCCCTGAAATATAATTGATAATCTCGGATCCCATCCTCAGACTCCTCCTTCCAGAGTATGAGATCGCACTGTCGTAGGGCAGGAAAGGTGCTTAACAGCTTGGGAATCTTGGACATTGTGGTTTTGGTTTTTTTATTCGACGTGTAGGGACCGATCGCGCCTGAGAAGACAATGTGTTTGATGTAAGATAGCGCAAGTTTGTGGTCTTGAGCGCTTAAAGCGCACCATCTTTCTTTGAGCGCATGCTCCTCGTCACCCTTGTACTGATGCAGCGCTATTTCTCGCTCTTGGTCACTGAGGTCAAGCCAAGATGTCCCAATATTCAATTTCTCATGCATGTTGAGGGTCATGACAAATGTTTTGGTTTGGAAGAACAGTATCTTTCCGATTGAGCGGAAGCGACGACATATCGAGTTTACCATGAGCCAATCTTTCTGGTGGACATCCTGCTTGACGGCAACCTCCGGACTAAATATTTGCCAGCCTTGTCGATCAGGTCGACCATCTTTTGGTTAAGAAGGATTTTCATACCGTGGGACCCCATGGTCGAGTCGATGCCTTGGAAGCTGGAGACATTAGTCAATCCAAAAAGGTGTTTTGTTGTCGAATGCGTGCACCAAGATGGAGACCAAGAGCTCGGAAGGGAGACATTCAAGCGTGGCAGACCTTGCCATGTTGGATGAGTTTGATGTATCTGTAGTGGAAAGATATTTTAATGACTTGAGCTTAAGATATGTTGCAGTCGTTATGTTGGAGTAGAGTTACGGCCGGGGTTGGGTTTCTTTCGTGTAGGGGGAGATAGGATAGTGACTTTATATACGTCTTTAAACTCTATAGTGAAGTTCAAGCCTTCTCAATATATGTAAAGTTAGTACCTGCAAGGTTGGACTGTGGATCGAATATTCAATATATCATGACGATAGAGTTCCTCCCATAATAACCAGCTAAGTTTCTTGATAAGAATATATACGTGACAGAGCTGCCTACAGCAAAAACCGAACTACTTAATATGGGCGACTAATGAAAGAAGCGCCCGTTGAGCTGTACACACAGCAGCTACTTCTTCATCTTCTAGACTTGAATCTTAAGATAACTACCTACCTGTTTGGAAAGCTATCAACAAGCTGTGCTTCCTTCTTGCAACCTGTCCAGTAGGTTTGTGAACAACCAGCTTACCTAGTAAGTAGGTATGTGTAAGTTTTGAGATAACATTCTCTTTCTGTGCAGATCTAATCTACTATAAATCTTGAAGTTTTCTTTGTTTATCTTGTGGTCTAATCTAAGCATGTATATGCGGATATTGGGGTCAGATTTCCTTGTAATGACAGCCTTTTACGGAGTACCGATGCCGACGGACATATGTTAATATGGATCACAATATCTCACCAATCATCATAACTCATGATACTCAAGGTAGCATAAGCGGAATCTTATTTCCTTTACAACAGCCATCGTTGAAATTTTTAGTTTGTTGCCTACACAATGATCCAATCACATCTCACGGCGAGTGACGCAAACTCCCTGTAGAGTGTAGCCTACCAATAATCCCTGTAACGTCGATATATCTTCCCTCATGATATAAGCCCAACTTACACCAACTATCTCTACATAATGAGAATACTCACAACTACACCTCGACATCTATCATCATCTTTCATCTTTTCACTCAAATCAGCAACAAAAGTCCGATTATTCACAGCCATGGCTCCTCACAACGACGTCGAAGCCTTCCATGAGGCCCTCCGCTCCAGTAAACGTATCCTCGCCCTCTGCGGTGCTGGTCTCTCAGCTTCATCCGGCCTTCCAACTTTCCGAGGTGCCGGTGGTCTTTGGAGGAACTACGATGCTACTTCCCTTGCTACTCTTCGCGCTTTCAACAATGACCCTGGTCTTGTCTGGATGTTTTATGGCTACAGACGTCATATGGCACTGCGTGCTCAGCCGAATCCTGCGCATTACGCTTTGGCGAAGCTTGCCGAGAAGAACGAGGACTTTCTGTGTTTGACCCAGAATGTTGACAGTAAGCACCAGGACAACTATACATTACTGTCTGCTAATTGTATACTCAGATATATCCCCAAGAGCAAACCACCCACCAGAGCAACTTCGTACTCTGCATGGCTCTCTGTTCGACATTAAGTGCAACAACGAAAATTGCTCGTGGATCGAGCGAGACAACTACAAGGATCCATTCTTCCCTGCTATAGCGCAGGCGTCCGAGGATGTTGAGCCTGGTAAACCATTTCCGCTTCTCGACGCCAACAGTCCTCTAGAACCAATTCCCCGTGATGAGATCCCCAAATGCCCCGAGTGCAAGACGGGCCTACAGAGACCTGGCGTTGTGTGGTTTGGAGAGAATCTAGACGAGACCATGATAATGGGCATCACAAACTGGCTTTTGAAGGATAAAGTTGTAAGTCAAGTCCCTATTCCAACAAACAAGACCTTCACCATCTAATTTACTGTATTAGGATTTGATGCTTGTCATCGGCACGTCGGCCCAAGTCTATCCCGCTGCAGGCTACATTGACAAGGCCAGGCGCAAAGGCGCCCGTATCGCAGTCATCAATCCCGAGGCTGAGAATGAGGAGGAGATGTACAAGGTCAAGCCTGGCGATTTTGCATTTGGTCAGGATGCTGCAGAGTATCTACCTCTTCTTTTGGAGCCGGTCATTGGGAAGCTTGACAAGGAGGAGAATTGAGAGACAGGCATTGTGGGAAACCTGTAAGCACTAGGTAATTTTCATTTACCTAAGTGCAGGATCATGAAAACACACATTGTCAACTCCAGTTGATTAGGAAGTCATTGAAACATCTTGGACATATTGTCCGATAGTCAATGGGTTTCCTCATGCTGGAGGGAAACATGTTGGCCGAAACGAAACATGCTTCTTTATATATGGAAATCTTGATACAAATGTAAAACTTCTCCTGGTCCAGCTCACTAATAAATGCCGTTGTGAAAGTACATAGTTAGCCTCATATTCCACGTTGGTGTTAGTCGTTTCGGTTTCAGCACGAACCTCTTAAGCTGAAGCACGCCAACAACCAACACAACTCCTGTCAGCAAATTCAGTAAGCAAATATTTCTCAATTGTATGAAAGCAATGGCCCTTGAGTAGTCAAAGCGAGGAGGATTCCTCCACTCAAAAGGAGAAACAAACCAGACCCCTAAACCCACCTGAAATTGCGGGTTTCTAAAGCTAACTTACGAGGTCCGTGTTGATGGTGTTTAAAAGGATTGCGTATCCCTAGTTTAAAGGAGTAGGATAATAGAAAGAAAAGCAGAATCATTTCCTTGTTACCAATAACCTCTATATCCATTAATTTAACATCTTTAATAATGGCTTCCAAATTCCTCGCCGTGGCGCTTGCTGCCGCCGTCCCGGCCCTGGCTAGAACTGATCTCGCCGGCTGTACCACCTACGATACAGTCGTTAGCAACGCGGATGGCATGTACGCTACGAGAATCTGGTACGTCCCCGACTCGGGCGAGATCTGCGACCTTCTCGACTGCGGCGGCGGCCGAGCTCCTCCCAAGACCACCGTCCCCGGATGTCCCGCCTACGAAGGCACCGAGACGTACTCTCCTCTCTTTATCGACCCCAAGACTCTTGGAGTCGCTGCCCCTACTGGTGCTTCTGAAGAGAGTGCTAGTGTTTCTGCTACCATCACTTCAGCCCCTGTTACAGAGACAAATGCCAGTGGTACTGCTACTGAGACTGAGGCTGCCACCGAGACCGAAGCTGCTTCTGACACAGAGTCCAAGTCTGAGAGCGCAGTCAAGCCCATCCTCTCTGGTATCCGCAAGGCCAACGATACAGCAAAGTCTACTGCCATTACTACTCCCGGCCATGCCACTCTTACTACCACTGCTTCCTCCGGAGCCGGATCCGGTACCGCAACTTCCGGATCCGATTCTGGCTCCGCTTCCGACTCCGAGTCCGCCGCTTCTGGAACAGGGACCGCCGTTTCTACCGCCGGTGCCGCGATGCCCACCGCCGGTGCTTTCCTTGCTCTCGCCGGCGCCGCCATCTACGCCGGAATGCTTTAGATGATTAATTATTTAATCTGGGATAGATATGGGGTATAGAACTGGAAACCATCATTTTATCTCTTTTCATAGAATAATAGACACGCCAATTTCCTTGTACTTCTATCCGTATTACCCCTGCCGCTTGACCCGTAAGCAAACGTCTTTGCCCGCCTGTAACCACCATAACCAAGGATATTCCGCCCATTTCCAAAGTTCCGCCCATTCAATCTTCTTATCCCTTCTCTCTGTATTGTTTACTTGAGTAAAGTTCAACTTATCTAAACCCCCTATTCACCCCCGCCTTTTCCGCTCTCCGCCCGTTTAGATCTCCCCCAAGGTTCCACCACGACGAGCAATAGGGCGTTGAAGCTGATAGGTCCGTCAACCAACGCATGCTATCAAATGACAAGATCTAGCACTAAGAGGGCGTCTTAGCTCATGGGCTTGTCCCTGATGTTGTACATCAAACTTCAAGATGCATTTCTAATTGCGAGATGTGTATAAAGATCAATAATAAGCAATAACTCCTGTGGTAAAGATAGCTTCAAGTGCTCGAGTCTTCTGTATGAAACCGTGCTCATCCAACATCATACCTTGATTGCAACTTGATCAGCCATCACTTGATTGATTGACCGTCTGTCTTACTCTAGAACCATCTCTCTTTGTCTCGCTTCCCCCGCAAAACCTTGCTTCCCGTTCCCACATGACCATCTCTACAACGAACCGTTGCTTCTACGAGTCAAACACCTACTAAACTCTCCATCACACGCCCTGTTTTGTTCCCTCCCCCGCCAAGCAAAGCCCGCCGCTAGCCGTACACCCTCCGTGCTGACGACTACATCATTGTCACGATCCTTGTCTTGTTCGAGTAACAGGGACACAGAGCTCTTGTAGAGTTTCAATTCAAGAACCCTTGACCGCTCTTCGTCATCTACATCTAGATCCCAATTCATAACGTCCTGGAACCTCTCACGAAACACCGAACCTCTCTTCAGACACTCAGAAACAAACATCATCGTCAGTTCGTATATTCATCATCATGGGCTCCCACGACTCTTTGAACCAGGCCGAAGGTGCACCTCGGTTCTGGTACCGCGATAACTTCTTCCTCACAAACGACAAGTCCTATCTATGCCCCCGAACCTTCAACAAGTCTCTCGATGACAACTGGTGGAGCAGCCCCTTACCAAACGGACAACTCCAGAGGGTACTGGATAACTGCTTGACCCTGGCCGTGTACTATACTCCCCAGACCGCCGAGGAAATGAAGAGTAAGTTGTCTGATCCTGCGTTCTTCCTCTGCTAACAATCAATCTAGGAAACGGCATCGCTTCACCAAAAGATGGCTCCCCGCACAAGATGGTCGGTTTCGCTCGTGTGGTGACCGACTACGTAACTCTGGCCTACCTCACAGACGTTTTCGTCGTCGATGAGTTCCAGCGGCGGGGATTGGCGTCGTGGCTGATGCAAGCTCTCAAGGAGATAGTCGACGAATGGAAGCACATGCGCGGACTTCTTCTCATGACCCATGACCAAGCCGCAGCAAGGCTGTATCAAAGGGAATTGGGTGCTCAAGAGTTCGAAAAGGGTCCGTCAGCCGGCCTAGTAATGCTCGAAATGGCCGGTCCAGCCGAGAAGCCTGCACCCAAGCACTAAATGCACTTTCGCTTTGTGTTATTTCTTTCCTTTTTGTTATCTAGCGATGCATTTACTCATGGCTTTACGTCTGGGTGACTTTTCTTTTGCTTTTGAAGGGGTTGTTTTTGTTTTTAGCGCTGTGATCCGGACATGGCGGCTCGCATCTCAATGGCGCGTTTGTAAGGAGGAGCGATAGGTGGCTGAACGGGATCCAAAGAGACGTAGTCCTCGGGGAGCTGGTACGAGGCGTCGGAGTCAAAGGCGGATAGATCTCCACAGGCAATGAACGGCGCGACCCATCGACTGTTTCTCTCCGTGTCTTCAGGCACTTCATCGTAAACCTCCATCTCCACAACACCCTCGTCCTTTGCCATTGAGTCCTGCATGTCAACATCTCCCTTCTCCTTGAGCATTTCCTCCAACCGCCCGCCCACGCCGAGCGGCTCTTCGAGGCTGGCGCGGAAACCAGCGGGGGGCTGAAAGTTGATGCACACAATGAAAGCTTCCACGCTGCTTGCACGACTACTACGGGGCTTTGCAACGATGACCTTTTCGAAAAAGATCTTGAGCTGGGCGTAGAGAACGTCGACGTTTCTCCCGCGGAAGATCTTGGCGACGAATTTACCTCCAGGCTTGAGAACGCAGAGGGCCAGGTTCAGGGCGGCAAAGAGCAATTGGGACTGAACGTAAATATCGAGGTCATGAAGACCTGTCACGTCAGGAGCACCATCGCTCAAAACAAGGTCGACGGGGTGCGAGGCCTGTGTTCCAGCAGCCTTGGGGTCGTACGAAGAATCAAGAGCGGAGAGTAGAAGAGGCACTGTCGCAGGGTGTGTAATATCGGCTCGAAGTGTGGTGATACCGGCAAGAGGTGAAATAGGTTGTAAATCAATCGACACAATTTTAACATCCTCTCGTGGCTTTGCAGGTTCCTCATCGTTTTGTTGAATCTCGGTTGTCTGTTGCTCGCTGTCATCACCATCCTTGGGTAGAATACCCAGCATCTGCTGTCGGAACTTGGCTTCCTTATCCTGCCAAGCAACCCTGCCAAACTTCTCTCCCTTGATTAGTACACGGGAAAGTACTTGCGACCAACTTCCGGGAGCGGCGCAGAGGTCGACGACTCGAGTGACATCGGCGAAGAGATCGAATTCTACAGGAGCATAAAAGTCAATTACAGTACAGACACAATTGTCGTAGGTTCCTACCCTCGTCGAGCTGTAGCAGCTTAAATGCACTTCGCGCACGCCATCCTTGTTCTTTGGCGAGACGGTAGTAAGCGTCGCGCTTATCTTTTGAAGATTTTCCCATTCTGTCGACTTGAATATGGATTGGATTGTGAGTAATCGAATTTTTTGAAGTCTGAATTTGGTGCCCCGCGTTGATGGTGGGGGTGCCCTGTAAAGTTACCCCTCTATGGATCAACCGGGATTGGCTTGGAAACTCGGAGTCAATTAATGAAGTGTAATTGTCTATTTACAGACTCGTCAAGAATCGTCTAATTTAAATCATATCTATTCCATCTTGACCAGACGTTTTTCCTCTCAAAATCCCAACTCTTCTCCTACAACTTCTAGGGCTTCTCTTAACAAAGCACTAACCGCCTCGTGCCCAGCTACGCCAGACGCCCGTACAATAAGAGGATAAAGTCTTAGAAGATGCTTCCTTCCCTCGCTCTCAACATTTCTCAATTCAGGGATTGAGTCACTGTCACTCTTCAAATCAACTAGTTTCCGTAGAATCCATGACAGCTCCTTTCGTTGGCTCAGAGGCTGAGGCATCCGTCCCCGTAGAGGCTGGTCAGCAATATATGCCCTCAATGTCAATGCGCATCGAAGTATGAGGAATGGTGCAGCTGTGCTAGCGATCTGGGCATGGAGGCTAACTGGCGACTCAAGAAATCGACTATGTTTTGGGTCGGGGAACTGAGGCGTCGGAGGCTGAATGACAATTGTTGGCTCGTCTCTAGCAGCAACCATGTCAAACAAAACTTCGCAGGTGACATAAGCCATGTTCACGCGCTTTGTTGGTGGTATAGATACAGTTCGACCTGCACGGTTACCATAAAGCGCCGATAGACCTTTTTCATGTGTTCCGTTGATGATCGACTCCTCTTCTGGTGAAGGTGCATGAATTATCGATGTCTTGAAGAGACTCTCTGCATAAGCCGTTCGAGCCTTTTCGGGAACTGCGGTTGCACCCAGAGAAGGTATGATTAGTTCTCGCAGCTTGTGGAATGATTCTATATCAAAGCTCTCGTCGTCGGCAAGATTCGTCTCTGAGGGAGCAATACTGCAGTCCGCGCTCATGATTCCGTCAGCGATGGTCACAACAGTAGTCCAAATTTTCTGGGTGACTTCTTTCGAAAGCTCTAGGCTGGTAATGTGTGAAAGGGTCGCCTCAAGGACAGTAAGCGCTGTAGAGGTAGCCAGCCTCCACGGCGGTGTTGATTTGGTGATTGTAGTGAACCCATATTTCAGCGCAATGGGCTTGCACAAGGCTTCCAGGGCCCTGTAAAAAGAGTTGCTGCTATAGATGTCGGAGTTCGATGAATGATTGACAATGAGCTTTTCCAGTTCCTTCATACTCATTTTGGAGAGCGCAATATATGTGCGCTTCGAGCCAGATTTTGATGCCTGAACGAATGGCAGGACGACAAAATCCGCAACTTGTGTGATCATGGCCGACGGAACGCCTTCGATGTCGGTTCGGATCATCTGAACGGCTTCAATAATTTGCGCCTGCAACTGCGTCATGTACTCAATATCTTTGACGTAATCACCAACCGTGGCTTCATCCAAGGTCTCGCGGAGCAAGTCCAGAATCCTGGAGACTCTATTCACCTCAAGAGTTTCTTGTATGAGTCGGTAGATTTCTGTCAAAACCGACACATAGGCAATGAGGCAGTTTTGGTTGTCTTCAGCCTTTTCACCGACAGGCTTTGAAGTCGGGACTTCTCTTGCCCAAAGTTCCCACGAAATATCAATCGCAGTCTTGCTAAAGGCAGATTTACCATCATTGCTAGTTTCGGACAGGATGTGAGCAAGAGCCTTGAAGATCGCAGTGTTGATATCGAGGACTTTGAAGTCGAGTAGAGTAGTGAAGTGGGTAAGCAATTCTTTCCACAGGTCGTCAAACGAGGGATGAACTGCGAGGATATCGAGATAATTAGCCAAGAGGCTTGAGATACCGTTGAGAACCACAACAGCTGTCTCTGTCCACTCAGCACGATCACCATCATCCGCTTCTTCATCCTCTCCCGATTGCAAGACTCTGATTTCTTGCTCGATTGATGATAAGAGTTTGAAAACAACTGATTTGACGCATGTTGACCACGACTCTGAGCTAAGTCGATCGCCGTATGCATCAAATATTCTTAGCAAGGTCTGAATCGCGCTGTTACGAAGCTCGAGTCTATCATCAGTAGTAACATTTGTCAGTCGGAGCAGAAGCAACATCCACAATGCCGCATCTGAGCATTTGTGTTCATGGTCGGCTGCCATTTTCTCAAGATCAGATGGGTTCGTGTTTTGCATCATCTCCGCGGGGATATCAAGCGACTCGTTCTTCGATGAGAGAAAGTCGCTCAACACCCAGAAGAAGGTCACCGTCTAGAGAACGTTAGAACTCCTCTAGTATTATAGCGGAAAACTTACAGTCAATGCAATGTTAAGATCGTCATCTTGTGAACAAAACTTGTAGAGATTATCGACAAGGATCAAGAAACACGAATTTGGTAGCGAGGCCAGGAAGTCTGAGCAAATAAGCTGGAGAGAGTTGAAAGACGACCTGATGAGTTTTGCTGATCGAGTGTCCAGGAGAATTGGGTTGGCCACTGAGCCGCGGCGATACTCGTGGTCGAGTTCTCTCGTAACAAAGATGGTGCCAATGATTTCAAAGGCAATGTCCCATCCCTTGACTAGTGTTTCTCCGTTGCTCTCGATGATACTTTGAAGCCCGTCAAGGATAATTTTGTGAATATCAATATCCGTGGAGTGGCTTGCAAGAGACACCTCACGGTCTCCCTTAAGCAGAGGTTCTAGTGACATGCGAAGAGCCTCAAAGAACCGCAGTTGTTTGTCGCCGCGAGCCTCCTCTGGTAGCGAAGAAGTTACATTGGCAGCTTCCGATACCAGTTTGACAAGGATATCAGCTGCCCTTGTTCGGACGGATGAGTTTGTGTTTGAGGAAGTTAAGGTGTCGATGAGTTTTTCGGTTAGTACATCCCAGCCAGATTCTTCTGGGCTGTATTCTAAAAGTCGTTCGATATTGATATTAGCAAGCTCGCCTATTTTGGCAAGTGCGAATTTATCTTCCTGGGTCGATCCAGTGTTCATCTGCCCAGAGGCTCTGCGGCCTTGTGCGACAGGAGCCTTGAGCTGCCCATCCGAGGGTACCTGGGCTTGGGATGCTCCCTCAGACTGTTCAGGTAGTCGTTGCGCCAACAAACTACAGACAGCTGCCACAACTTCCAGAAACGACTCGTTGGGGAAGTCAATCGTGCTATCAATAAGTCTCGAAGCCGCAGTTTCGACAGCACGAACTTCAGAACTGAAGTTGTGCATCAACGTTGCCGTCTCGTTATCACCCCCTGAATCAAGTCCTCGGTTGATACTTGGTGCTCTGCCGGGAGTCTTTCCGCTGACATAAAGTACAAAGTCTGCCTGCTGCAGAGTCTCCAATATGATATTCCAAGCATCTGACAAGGTTGGACCCAACGCGATACCCAGATTAAGAAGTGCTCGTAGGCATAACAGGTTGCGGGTATTCAAAGAGACAACTGAAGCGTCGAACGATGCTTGTCTTCCCTTATCAGCGGTAGGTGTGGTGGGTGTCAGGCTGTCAACGCTAAGGAGTCCCCGAGCATTGCTGAAAAGACTGCCATCGGTTGGTGTACTCGGTGTCTGGGGACGGCCCTGGCCAGAATTGACACAAGCAGTAAGGAGATTGGACGGGACAGCTGCCTTGCCTAGGCTTGTGAGGAAAGCATCACGGGGCGTTGACAACTGCAACAAACCAGCGACATGTGCAAATCGCTGGAACGCACGCACCAATCCATGGTAGTATTCCGAGTCCAGAGCAGCATTCAAGAACGTTGAGCAAGTCGCAAGAATGGCTGGCCAGCATTCTTCGACGATTGCGGCACAAATCTTGACCTCGGAATGCTGAGGATGGTCTACGAGTGAAAGCGGGTTCACAGGAATAGGGTTCTTCCTGAACGATGTTGACCTTTCCAGGTTGCTCTTTGGTGATGCGCTTTCATGTTCGCTTTGGGGTACAGGTGAGTCACGCCCAAATTCTTGTCTAGAGGTTCTCTTTCGATTTCTCGTCTCACTCCCAACCGTGATAGATAAGACAAGCTTTGCGAGATTGTCAGAGACATTGGAGATGCAGGCCAGTACCAGACTGTAGAGGTAAGACTCTGGGATTGCAGGTGCCTCAGTCTTGTCGAGCTGATCAATACAGGGAACGCGTACTGAGCTGAACTGTGTGCTGATACCTATAGTAATGGTTTCTGATCCAACCGGTCCTGTCATCAGGCCGGTCATGCCACTGGCCTCAGCGATGGCTTGCTCAGACGAGCTCTGAGTGTTTGAGCTGATCATAGGTAACGAGGATTGAGGACCAAGTCCAATCAAAGCAGGCTTCTCGGAGCTCAAGCGCACGAATGTAGCTATCAGGGGTTTGAGGACATCCTTTTCCCCTTCGGTAGCATCAAACATGGCGTAAATGCGCCTGAGAAGGGCGTGGTCTGCAAATATCCCCCGGAAAACCTCCATGCACAGTGCTCTTTTCCAGTAAGTCTCGTCTTGGTCAAGGATATGTGTTAGTACAGCCAGCGCCTCACCGCATTCTGACGGTAAAATGCTGATATGCCTACGCAGCATAGTGTACAGAATTCGCATCAATCGGACCGTGGTAGCAAAGTTGGGCTTCGCCTTTAGTGCGCCTATGATAAGTGGCATAACCCTGCTGCGTAGAATTTGCGCTTGCTCGGGGTGTTTACTGAAGACAGTGGCATGATTTGTTATAACGGACTCAATAAGTTCTAGCCCAAATGTCTGTTGAAGTCCCGAAACGCGAATGAACTCTGGCCGTTGGTGTTCAGTCATTAGGCACAAGTCATTGAAGATCTAAACAAGTTAGAGATGGCAGTGTCAGACATGGTAGTACATACTCTGTAGGCGTCGGTTGCTGCAGGATGATTATCTGAGTATTCTGGGTCGTTGTTCATAGATCCTTCGCCTGCTTTCTCTACTTGGAGTTAGTGCCTGTTTTTTTCGTTTGTAGAGAGACTCACTATCTTCGGCGACAACTTTGTCAAAGACGGACACGACCAGTTGCTGAAGTGTCGCCGCTGAGGTGTGGTTCACAATTGCATTTTTGCTACTCTGAAGCGTAAAGCAAATGTTCAACGTCGTCACCAACAAGTTTCCTTTAAGATCGGACGCATAATTCTGAACAAGCGAGGGTAGCGCTTGCAAGATCTTGAGTTGTACATCGAGACCAGCTGATGTAGCTTGCATCAACGCCTCCAGGACCTGATTCAACTTGGACCTTGGTAAGGCCTGAGCAACAATGAGGCGCTGTAGACAGACGATGGCAATTGCAGTGAACTTTGCATTTTTTGTGCCACATGCGATGATGAAAGGGTTCACGAAGTTGGGTTTCTGAGACAGCTCTGTTTACAAGTCAGATATAGCTTTCACTAACAGTGGGGAGCTCTTAGACCTTCAGGGGCCGTCTGTTCAGACGGATTTCTCAAATTCCTTAATTCGTCTAATGATTTCTCTGCAGCCTGTGGTAACTATAAGTCTTTTTGTGCTGTAGCGGCGATGAAGACAACTCACCTGTCGCAGGTCATTATGCTTCCGCTTACTCTCCTGAATGAGATTGGTCAACTCGGTGGAAAGGAGTTGTGTCGTCATCTTGGGCAGAACGCGCAATTTTCCAGCTCAGGACAGAGCATATGATTTCTCCGTAGGTCCATACAGCTATAGGAGTGATTTTATTTTCGCGATTGATGATGTATCTCTCTTTACAGGGTGTTGATGCTTGTAGGCAGTGATGTGTCCCTTGTAGGTGAGGCGGCAGAATAACTCACCGCCTGCTATTCACGTGGGGCAATGACCAAGTTAATCATGCCAATTCGCAACTTCCATCATGACTTCTTAAAGACGAAGGGGTCATGAAAGCTAAATGAATTCTTTACAGTGCAATATGACATTTCTGAGCCTTGATTCTATCAAACTCTATTATAAACTCAATAAATTTTGGTATTTTTTGTCAATTCATCATCTAGCGTTATTTGTCTGTAGGTTATCTTATTGTCATCACACGAGGCAAAGTTATCTTGTCTTACGATCATGAACTGAGCATGATACTATACTCATTTAGTCAGTCAAGATAGAGCATCTTGCTAGCATCGTTTTGCATATCATAATACGTTCTCCAGAACAGCCCAGTGAATCTCTCGTTCTCGATTCATGATCATAAGGAAAGTCCCTGGAATCCGCCAAATTGATAAAGTCAACTCATAGCATGCTAATACGTAGACTTTGCCCGGTGCATCAATTGAATCATAGACCCAATTCATCTTTGCTGCGACATTTGATGGACAGAACAAGCCCTGTGAACCATTCAAGCTAGCAATTCTGAACGGCATGCAATATCCCAACATTTTGGTGCATCATTCTAAATCTCTTTTTATGAGTTTTGAGAGTTTTACCCAAACGATCGTGAATCGACTTGGTCCAGGCCCAATCTCTAAAAAAAATAATAAAAAATACGCCGCTTGATGTTTGTTAGTTCGCGACCATGACTTCACCCGACGGCTGGACCTACCAACTCCATAACCTTGTTTTGCATCTAGCATTTAAGAATCTTAGACGGGGACGTTGTTGAAGAGGTAAGAGACGGATTCTCCGTTATGAGTTCGTCGGATAGCCTAACGAATCAATCAGTAACATAACGCATCGAGAAGGTGGAGTATCATACCTCGGCAAGAGTTCCAGAAACATCGATGACCTTGAGCTTGGGACATCGCTCAATCTTGTCACCCACTGCTGGGAGTTAGCAAACTATAGATATGGGCGCGCGAGTCCAAATTCAAAACTTACGAGGCACGGCTGGATAAAAGTTAGCATATGGAATCAAGTATAAAGACATGGGCTACTTACTGTTGGTAACAACGAGACCAGAGAGGACAGAGCTGTTGATGGTGTCAATGGCCTTGCCACTCAGAATACCGTGAGTGACGATGGCATAAACTTCACTGGCACCGTGCTTGTGGACGGTCTCAGCAGCCTTGGCAAGCTGTAGTATGGTTAGTTGGTGTCACAAAAACATGTGTTGCTCACTTACAGTTCCACAAGTGTCTGCCATGTCATCAACCAAGATGGCGACCTTGTCCTGGACGTCACCAACAAGCACCATGCGGCCAACGACGTTGGGGCGGGGACGCTCTTTGTGAATAAGAGCAAATCCAGTGTTCAGGCGGTCAGCAAGAGAGGTAGCACGCTTGGCGCCACCAGCGTCGGGGGAAACGATCACGCAGTTTTCCACGTTAAGGTTCTCTTGGATCCAACGAAGGACAGAGGGCTCTGCGTAAAGGTTGTCCACTGGGACGTTGAAGAAGCCCTGAATCTGAGAAGCGTGGAGGTCCATGGTGATGACATGGTTCTACATAGCTGTTAGTACATTCGCGGACAAGGTGTTAGTGATAAAACGTACGCATCCAGAAACTTGGAGCATGTTGGCGATCAGTTTGGCACTGATAGGAGCTCGAGACTTGTCCTTCTTGTCTTGGCGCGCGTAAGGAAAGCTGGGGATAACAGCAGTGATACGTCTGGCCGAAGCAGTTCGACAAGCGTGGATCATGATGAGAAGCTCCATCAATCCATCGTTGACATCTCCAGGAGCAGTAGACTGGAGAATGAAGACGTCCTCATCACGGACGGACTCGCCGATAGAAACACTAGTCTCACGGTTGGAGTAGTTGAGGCTCATAGTGTTGGCGATTTCAATGCCGAGTCTTTGAGAATATATCAGCAACTTGTACACCACCTCAAAGGCGCCGGATCGCGCTTCTAGGCAAAACAAAAGTAAACATACCGACTAGCGACTTTGGCACTGATTTCGGGGTGGGAGCTCCCCGAGATGAGTTTGATTTCGTTCGCCATTTGATCCAACATTGTCAAAGAAGGGAGAGAAAAAGAGCGGGGCGAAGAATTTTTGGCGGCGAGGAATAAATAGCGAGCACCTCGGGTTAGAATCGGGAACTCTAGGTATGTGGTTCAGGTTGGTGGTTCAACGAACGCCCAAGTCTTTGGAATAGCAGCGAAGATGAATAATAAGAGGAAGATCAACAAGCTCCGATCAAATTCCAATGTCGAGAGACAATAAATGAGGTTCAAAGTTTTCCTTTCCGGGTTTTGGGTTGTGGAGCAGTCGGAGCTACAATACCCGCGTTAAGTTATAGTCTACACCACCTAAAAAGTTCTCCATGTTTTTCCTTTTCCCAAGGCTGGGTCATGTGATACTAAAAGCAGTGATTGTGCCATTGTTGAACTCTTTTGATTCATTTTCAGCTAGAAAATGGATTTGCGGGGGCCGTCTCAACTCTAATTTGGGTGCAAAGACGTGTTGAAGCCGTCATGATGAGCACACCTCTGAACACCAGAAATGAACAAGACGCCTCTTACTTCAATCATATAAGCAGGACGACATAAATAATTCCTCCCAATCAACCCGACGTCATTTTTCAGCTCCTGTCACCCTTTGCCTATAAAGCCAGATACCCTGTCGCCTGTCCTCTCTACCCCTCCATTGCCGGCTTGGATCGGAACTGTCTACCAGGGTAAAAAATGGAGTCGACGTGATTGATCCTTTCTTTGTTCCTAAACCCATCCGAAACCAGGACTAGACACCCAGATCCAGACTTAGACCCAGTCTTCCTATGAGAATCATTTCTAAAATCGCACGACCTTAACTAAGCAGACTTTCAACTCAGACAATTGATTTACGATTTACGATTGCGATTTCAACTCTTGACCAACTGACGAAGCGATACCGATCCTCTCTTCTTCACAACCATTCCAAACAGCAGTAACCGCCACGTGATCCCGCATTCTCGTCGAACCAGTGATTTGATGCCCCGTCACAACTCTTCGCCTTTAAACTTCACCGCTCGCCCGCCTCACATATCTCATGCAAACAATGTTGGATCCGGGTCATCTTCCAGCATGGCACACCATCATTCCTTTTCGCCGCGGTTGAGTCCCGCCATGACTTCGACCACGTCCCTCCACGACTTGGGACGTAACCGAAAACTCCGCCTTCTAGTTGCCGCCACCGGTCCTCGCGATACCTCTTGGGCTCAAGCACTCGTTGTGCGCCTCTCCAAAAATCCACAGATCGAGGCCCGAGCAATCGTCGACGATGTAGTCCCGCGATTAACACAAACCATCATTGTGATGCAAAATAGAGGGTTGGCCCTCGGAGCGGGCGATAGGGCCGACGATATCGAATTCTATCGACAGCAAGCATTCGAGCTGGTGGAATGGGCAGATCTCATGGTCTGTGTACCCCTCGATGCCGACAGCATCGCCAAGATGCTGGCCGGCGTAACCGACACTTTCCTCGGCGAAGTACTCAGAGGATGGGACACCCAAAAAAGCATCGTCTTGGTTCCTGGCATGAGCACGCATATGTGGTCAAATCCGATGACCAAGAAGCATCTAAACAAATTACACCGAAAATGGAGCTGGATACGTGTGGTGACGCCGATATTGTGGCACTACGAAGGATCGCCCAACCCGAAACGAGTGCCTAACTGGAATGGTTTCAACGAAGTTTTGGGGATAATAAAAAACCAGGCCGACTTATTAGGGCTGGGACGAGATGTTGAAGTTGCGACTGGACTGGGCATGACAGACGATGCAGACGTAAGAGTCCAGTGCAAGCTTCCACCCGAGATCTGGACTATTATTCTCGATTATGCAGGGGATTGGGAACTTTCAAAGGCTCTGGGAATGTACACCAACCTTCCAATGCCCACGACATGGTCAAGCCAACCCAGGGACCCCAATGATCCACTCAAGGTGTACGAGCACGAGCTCGAGTGGACAGTTCTAACTTGCAACTCTGCAGCGATATGTAAAAAGATATCGCAATCTCCACCAGAATTCCACGATATATCAGCCTTGGTCATCAAACTCGTAATCAAGTTTGGTCTTATTGACGTATTGGCATATATGGAAGCCAATCGGCCAGATCTTTTCAAGGCATTTGACGGCACGACACTACCTACTAAAGCATCCGCTTATTATCCACGTGTCGATGTGTTGGACTATTGGAAACAGAGTGCATGGTTCAGAGATCGTCATGTGTACGATGCAGAAGCGGTCGACGGCGCCTCTAGGTTTGGACATGTTCGTGTTTTGGACTGGTGGTGGAGACGATCTGGCCTAGGAATGCGTTATACTGAGTCGGCGCTGGAGCAGGCTAGTGGAAATGGCCATCTTCTGGTCCTTGAATGGTGGCGCGACGCAGCAGCTCAGGACGATAAAGTCGTTCTTCGGCCGGGCCGGTCACTCCTGTGGGCAACACAACATGGGCAAGCTAATGTTTTACGGTGGTGGGATGCTTCAGGTATTCCTGCTGCACATGGCGACAGTGTTGCCAAGGTGGCCAGTCGCTGGGGCCAAGTTGAGGTTCTGGAGACTTGGAGACGCCTCAAAGGAGATGACAAGCTTGTATTTGATGCCGAAGTTCTCGTTTCGCCCACCATATTCAAGCATTTATCGGTGCTCGAGTGGTGGCGTAACTTTGCACACGGAGAGCTTGAGGGCATGGAGGGCCGAAAACAACAGGTAGAATTCCGGACATGCAACATCGAAGAGGCACTTGAAGACAGCATAGGAGATCAGAGTGCTGTTCGGCGTTGGTGGACACAAAACGGGCTGAACCTGGGACTGCGAGATGAAGAATGGCTCAAGACGCGATATCTTTAGAGTGCACTCGGGTCGTCAAGGCTAGTACTAGGTGGGTGCAGTTACGCCGCAACTGCTCAGCGGTACATCAGCCCTGAACCCGGCCGTACGGAAAGGGTGTGTGGCAGCTGAAATCCTCGCGTGGCATGGAGGTGTGTATACTGCGTGACATAGTAGGATCGATAAGGGAGATGAGATGCCGGCTCGTGCTAGCATCGGGTAATGATGATCAAAGTTTATTGTTCCTGGCACTGGTACGTCTTTGGAGGGGCGCAGGCGTTTCTCCTCATTAGTTTTGAGTCTCTTGTTGAGACTGGTCTATATGGATATTGAAGCATTCGGAGCGTTTGGAAAAGAGGGCGCAGGGATTGAACTTGCAGGCATATATTCACGGATGTAGATGAAGAAGAATAAAGTGATGGCGTTTTGTGCAATTTCATCTGGGTTGCTAAACTGGAAATGAAGTTGCGTGACTATTCTGGATACAGCTGAACTCTGGGTTGGTGAAAGTTCCAGCACATATGAGCTTTTAACTTTGACTTCTTTCAGTCCAGCATCGAGATGATCAACGACAGTAATTCTCATGATTCAGTATCAAGCACAATCTTAGGAACGACTATAGATGGAGTGTCTATCAACTTGGCAAATCGCCAAGCTAGAATTGGCATCCGGGGGTGGATCCCCAACGACTACCTTTAAGTCGAGAGATATATATCATCAACCGGGCCGGTCCATTCAAAGGAATAGGGAAGAAAACACGACTAGTGAGTTGAATAGTTAGGTTTATGCACGACTGCCGACCGCCCAGTTGTTAGTTTTCAAGCTTATTTTGAGC
Organism: Fusarium venenatum; assembly: GCF_020744135.1. Lineage (NCBI taxonomy): Eukaryota > Fungi > Ascomycota > Sordariomycetes > Hypocreales > Nectriaceae > Fusarium > Fusarium venenatum. Next base: position 7,033,730 of record NW_027072131.1, read on the forward strand.
TTTTCCCCCCCTCCATGGTCTGGTTGGAGTCTACCATGGTGACCAGGATTATGTAGTATTCCCCACACACACATATCACACCCTGGCTCACATTGCACAGGAAGACATTCAGTTCTTCTCTTCTAGAAGACCTTTCTGTCCATTCACGGGCAGCTATAACGGTTCTATACATGGCTTGTGGCGCTGGGCTTACAGTAGTTAGTCGATCAACCGGGAGCAGGTAGAGGAACCGGCAGGGCAATAATTTCCATTTCAGCTGAATCTATTTTCTTACAGAAACAAACTCGCATAGGAACGAAAAAAGGGTAAAGAAAATGAGGGGCCGGATGGTTCCGTGCCCACAGTCGTTTGTCGTTCGGATAGATGGACATATGTCATGTCATGTCATGTTCCTTTTTCTATTACGTTTTTTCCGACTTGGTATTCGTGGGGCCCCAACAAATCTCCAGAGATTTGGGCTCTTGCTTGTTTTTTTTTACTGGAGTTTGCGGGGGAGGAGATCTTTGCGTAATTGTGTAGATCTGGGGAAATAAGTGGTTACAGCACTTGGCGGTTCAAGTGTGAAGTTATTTACAAAAGTTAGTAGGTTCAAAATTTGGAGAAAAAAAAGAAAAACTCGGATGCATGGAAGCTGATGAACAGTTGGGGTAGGGAGAGAGAGGAGTGCCTGTCTAGACTTGTTACAGCGCTATTCTTATCTTTGTTACGGTGCACTTCTCCAACCAAAATAAGCGCGCTCAGGGGGGAACTGATAAGAAGATAGCCCAACCAAATCAGCTTTTGCAGGGTTTGTGTCGTACCTGAATGATGCCAAGTTATTTATCTTTAAGATGATCGTACTATCACATCGTGTCTTGCTTCTGATTCTATTTATTCATTCATTCATTCATTCATTCCCTCAGTAAACAGAATCAATATCATCACGTAAAATGACTCGCAATGCAAATCGGTCACAATCCGATAGACCGATGCTATTAGGACAAGGATCAACGAGCTTAGACTTAAACCCATGCTTAAAATTAAGAGCGGGAAAAAAAGACCTCGTTCATTCGTTTCCCCGCATTTCTCCTCTTCTGACAGAGACTTTTCTGACACTGAAGTTTTGTATTGGGGGAGATGTACTTTAGAAACCATTGCCTCGGTACCGAGAGTAACTTGTATTTCATTACGTACAATTCCAAGTTGAATTGTCTGGGGTAAGAACCTTGCATCGGAACCGCGGTAAAGGAAGGGTTGGGTATTGAAGCGCCTGGAGTGCAGTACAGTTATTGGAGATGCCCTCTTAAACTTGAGAGATGCCACTGAACAGATGCCTGATGACTTGGTTTGTAGTCGGTGTAGAGGACTTGTTCAATCGAAGAATTCACTTATACCATCACTGAATTACACTACAATGCAATATATCTTAGCCGCGGTGGATGCTATTTCCCGCCGTAAAACTGCCTATCTCGACCCAACTGATAACCGTTGCCCGCACGCCAACATTAGGCAAGGATTGTCCCCTAGCCTCTTTTCCTTCTTGGCACCTCTAACGCTCCCCCAAACTGACACTCCAACTCCAAGCCACCACTACTTTACTCTCTACATACAATTTCGCTTTCTCCGAGTCATGCCTTGTCCTACTTCTCCCCACATCATACTACTACGTCGCCCGTACTTGCCCGTTTGAGTGAAGACCACCGGCCCGGTCCTCGAGGTTTCACTGGAGAGCCGCTTTCTATTTGCCTCTATCTACTATTACCTACTACACTGCTTATCAGGGCCCCATACTCTATAGCTAGCAGTGGGGAATGTCACTCACGGTGCCTAGTCAGCTAGTGTAGCATGGTATCCCTTCACTTCTGCGTGTGCATTGCAGTGCAGTTACCAGTTTCGGGCAACTTTGTGTTTCGAATAGCTACACTAACTAGATCCTCCTCCTGGTCATGGTAGCTTAATCTACACCATCAGTTCCTCTTCCAGAAAACCGGGCCGGCTCTCATAATGCATATCCTTGATCATGGTTACAGCGACATGATTCTTCATAAAAGATCATCTCTCCCCCCAAATCTCAAAGATGTTTATGTCCAGGCTTGTGTCCACAAGACAAACATCCCTCTTATAACCCCATCTCCGATCCAATTGCAGGAAGAAAGTTTGAGTGTTTTTATACAGCCTCGTCTTCTTCATCATGGGTTATCACGAAGACCCCGAGTCTAAAGCCGTTGAGGCTCCCAATGTTTCCGACACAGCCCCTGGTGTTCTCATCGACCACAACTCGGTCGATAATGAATATGGCCGAACCGTGCGAGGCCTCTCCCCTCGTCATGTCCAGCTTATGGCCATCGGTGGCTCCATCGGTACCGGTCTCTTCGTTGGTATCGGTGGTGTTCTCTCCAAAGCTGGTCCTCTCTCTGTCGTTCTCGGATATTTGATCTGGGGTGTCTTTTTCGTCTGGCCCTGCAACTTGTGTGTTGCAGAGATGTGCTCGTATCTTCCTATCCGTGGTTCCATCTTTGAGCTTGCTGCTCGTTTCGTCGACCCTGCGCTTGGTACGCTTTACATATCCCGAATCATAAAAAATATATACTAATCGATTAGATAGGATTTGCTATGGGATGGACGTATTTCTACGCTGGTCTAATGCTTGTTTGTGTCGAATACAGTGCTGTTGCGACTCTGATGCAATATTGGGTACCTGATATAAATCCTGCAGCCTGGGTTGCTATGGCCATGGTCATTTGCGTTCTGCTCAACGTCGTTGCTGTCAAGTACTACGGTGAAGCCGAGTTCATCATGGCATCCCTCAAGGTTATCCTTCTGTTCGGTCTTCTCTTCATCACTCTTATTACCATGTGCGGTGGCAACCCCAAGGGTGATGCCTACGGATTCCGCTACTGGAAGGGTGGCAAGGCTATGAGACCTTATCACGCAGAGGGCGACCTCGGACGCTTCTGCGGTTGGTGGAAGGTTATCCTATATGCTGGTTTCACTATTGCTGGGTAAGTTTCTTTGCGTCTGACGACCGTGTGTATCTTTGTACTGACGATATGCGATGTGCAGCCCCGATATGATCTCTCTGTCTTCTGGTGAAATCGCCAACCCTCGAAGAACCATTCCCCGAGTTGCCAAGCTCATCTTCTACCGACTTGTTGGTTTCTACGTCCTTGGTGTATTAGCCGTCGGCATCATCTGCAGTTCCGATGATACACGCCTGCTTGGTGCTATCGAGGACAGCGCTGCTGGTGCTGCTTCTTCCCCCTGGGTCATTGGCAGTAAGTCCCATATCATGGATCCCAAATACAATATAATAGTCACTCACCAGCTTCCTCGCAGTTGAGAACCTCGGTATCCACGGTCTTCCCGATCTGATCAACTTCCTCATCCTCACCTCCGGTCTCTCTTGTGGAAACGCCTACCTCTACTCCTCGTCCCGAACTCTCTACGGTCTTGCTCGCGATGGCCAGGCTCCTGCTTTCCTCATGAAGTGCAACAAGGCCGGTGTGCCCATGTACTGTGTTCTCGTTGTCAGTCTTCTCAGCTGCATCACCTTCCTCGTCGCCGGCGAGTCCTCCGTCACCGTCTTCTTCTGGTTTGTCGACCTTACCACTACCGGTCTCATCGCCACCTACACCATGATGATTGTCGTCTTCATCGGCTGGTTCCGCGCTCGCAAGGCCCAGGGTCTCGACAACTCTGCTCTGCACTACGTCGCCCCCTTCAACCCCTACGCCGCCTACATCGGCCTGTTCCTGGGCACTGTCGCGCTTATCTTTATTGGTTTCGACAAGTTCGAGCCTTGGAGTACACAGGGTTTTGTTACCAGCTACTTCTGTCACGGTTATGCCGTTTTCCTCTTTGTTATCTGGAAGGTCCTTAAGAAGACCAAGTTTGTCAACCCCAAGAGTGCCGACCTTGTCAGTGGCAAGAAGGAGGTTGATGAGGAGTGCAAGCACTGGGAAGAGGGTGGTATTGAGGAGAATTACAGGCGTGAGCTGGCTGCCATGCCTTTCTGGAAGAGGTGCTGGGAGCGTATCTGGTAATTGGAAGCGATATATCTCACAAGAATGCAGGTGTGCAAGATATGATTCTTGGTTAAGCCTGCAGTAATACTATCATGATTACAAGTTTAAATTATTATTCGCTGATGTGATGTACCATTTTATTTGTAATCGGCCAAAAGCCCAACGTAGTCCGTATCACACGAGTTTCTTTCAACTTGGTAACTTCTCTGCTCATCTAAATATGTCGTTCGATCAGGTCTCTTGGCATGCACATACCCTACACCCGCATCATCAAATGCAACCGGAACCTTCAGTATCCGAACAAAAGAAAAGAAGGACTATGACTATTTGATCACTGACTCGATTGAGACTGAACACGCCCTCATTCGAATTACAATGCAGGTTTCCGGCAACAGGGCCATCATACGAAGTTGCATTGATGGTATGTCATTGTGGCACGGGCAAAGCAAAGACGGGACGAAAACTTTGTTTTCCGCATATGAACCAAACAAATGAAACATAGGCTTGCTGCAGAAATACTATATTCTTTTGAGTAATGGATACTTACACAGGGGAAGAAAAAATGTGAGTTTACAAGGTTGCTTGAGCTTCGATTGGTCGCGAAACGCAATGTGGATGTATATAAACCGGTTATCAAATGAATTGGCAACTGCCTTGGAGACTATCCGTGTTGGAAATTGCTTTCTTGATTCCCGACATGTGGAGAGAGGTTACAATGTTGAATAGAAAGTGGAAATACGATCGTGGAGAAAAGCAAACAAAAGGAAAACAGAAACCAAAACAAGACACGGGAAGAAAAGAAGCAAAAGCTTCTAATTACACATGACCCTGAACATTGAGAAGACACCCCCAAAGGACCGAATTGTTTATCATTGCTCTGAGACAAGATATAAGTTTAAAGAATGGTAAGATAATTGCTGATGGCAAGCTGCCAATAATGACCAAAAAAGTCAATGTTATCCGAGTGAAAGATGAAGGATGTTTCATGTGATATATTTGGTTTCTATCCACTAACAAGGCTGTGCAACAAGGTGACAGCGAACCTGAAACCACCAGATCAAGAAATAGAAACAGACGATCTACATATAGATATTGTACTCACCTACGATCATCCACTGACTGATCCGTGGACGAGTTGACCGAAATTTAAAGGAAAGACAAGACAAGACAAGACAAGGTCTTTCCTTGTTTAATCCCGTGTTTCAGTTCAGGGGCTTCAGCTCTTGTGAACAGATGGTAGGATCGATGCGCGAAATGGATATCAAGAAACGAGACGAGGGTTCGAATATCGTCACTTTCCAAAAGTGACAGAGCAGAACCAAGAACAGACAGAATTGGGATCAGACTCTTTTTAATTTAAAGAGGCATATTGCCAATATATAAAATCGCATGATTCTTGTCAACAAAGACACTATCTACTCCCATGTTTGGACTGGTAGACCTCAATAGTCAGTTGATGACGGGCTTGCATGAGTCGCTAGTTGTGGGTTTGGCATCTCTAGTGACGAACCTCGTGGCCCGCTAGGAGAGGAGGCCTGGCTAGTTGATAATAAACGAAGAGTCGCTTGTGGTGAACCCAGAGACAAGATCAGCACGAGGGACCTGGGGGATCCAGTCTTTAACCCTGACCTTGTCTATGGTAATAAAAAAAAAATGTCGCTGGAGTTAGTAGCAACGCTGACATATGACAAGGGAATAGCTGAAGCCTTGCTCTGTTCGATTGATGATCTACAAACCAACAAACTAACAAAATGATACTCAACTGAAGACCTCACCTCACCGCTGAGGGAAATTTCCCCATGTCGCGTCCGCAGCAAGTGTCTTTTCTGGCGAGGAGGCAAAAAAAGGCGAGTCATGGGTTATATTGGGAAAAGGGAACTCAGGGGCAAAACAGAGGAGTCCAGAAAACTCCCCGTAACTCACAATGATAGGTAACTATTCGATCACTTTGAATGGCGAACCAAGTTCTTGGGACTCGAGCCACGTCTTGTCTCTTTGAGGGAAGCAGCTCCGTTGTTAGCGTTTGATGGTGTTGAAGTTAGTCGCGGGCAATAAACCGGTCCAAGACTCGATTCCAGTTCCACCGCTTTTGCATGGAGTATTATTGATTGTGGTATGTGTCATACTAATTGGAGTTCTAACTTTGCTACAATGGATACCTTTGTTACATCAGAAGCCCAATGGGATGAGACGCTGCTTCGAGTTCATTTGATCAACACCAAGGATATAGAAAATCATTTCACTAGCTCTTCAAGTATGATAGTCTGTATTATTGATGTTGCTCATGATCGACTTATGAATAAAGAAGGTTCTTATTACAAATAGTAATAGTTGATCATCGGTAATAGCGGCCTCTACTAACACTGTAGAAAAGCATGGCTAGGATGAGGTAGTATGGAAGATCTACAGGATCATATATTTGTTAATTAATTTCACTATAGAGCTTTGAAGCTATAGCGAATCGAGATAAACAAACTTGATATCATTTTTTGTTTATTCAAAACACCTGATTTATGGAGACGACGGCTGTTTTTGTCGTTTATAAGGCTTCGGAAGACGCTGCCGTACCCGTTGGACTACAAACAGACGATGGCGCACTGACGGGCCGTAAACATTCGGGAGGGATCGAACAAAAGCTGAACAAACACAGACAAAACAAGGACAGGCAGAGATGAAAGAGAAACGGTGGTGGTAGATTAATTTACTTACAACGCGTTTAGAAACGTGCGTGAAACGAAACCGCTGGACGTGCGCGAGACTCTCAGACTCTATCATGATCAAAACAATCGACGGACGTGAGGATGCCATTTACTAACCAAGAAGCTAAAATAACTTGCAATATCACGGGTAATACCTCGTGACCTCTGTGTAATGATGTTATAAGACGATATAGGTTGGATACCCTCGTAGACAGGGCAAACGAGATTGATAGCTTGAAGATCAGATCTTGGACGAGACCCTTTTCAGTCGTTCCACTCTACAGGTACAGAGTGCACAGAAGAGCACACGCAATCAATATATGGATCGCGTCAGCTAAATATCCACCAGTCACTCAATCCCTTGCTAGTCCATGTCTAGTAGGTGCACACAGATGGCCAGGGTTGTTGGTAATAGTCAGCTCAGCAATTCTTCCGTCATATGCATGCATGCCATTTGGTTGTCCATCGGCCCTTGCTCTAGGAGTAATTATTAGAGGGACCTGCCAAGTCCAGTCCTCGAACGATTGCTTCAGCTATAGCTCAAAGCCTCAAAGGTCTTAAGCTCGACGCGATGGCGTTGAGCTTTGCCACTAAATCATTCTGGAACTAGAAAGTACATGCCAAGACGAAAGTATCATAGCTTCTCTGAAGCTAGTTTGCTTCCATCCAGCTTCTTCTCTTGGTCTTTCCACTCACGGGTGTCAACAATGGAGAAGTAATTCAAATATTGCATACCCGACTTGTTAATTAGACAACGAGAATCACTGCGGGCTGGAAGACAAGGTGATCGACGTTTAGATCTCAGAAAGTCTCAGAGCCGAATCATCTCGATTGGGCAGAAAAGTCACTAATTACGAACTTAGTCTGCCTTGTGAATCTGGGCCCTGATCTTCCTTGCCTTTTGGTTCCTGAGTATCCGTATCTTGGGATGAATGAGGCTGTATTCTCTTTCGCCCTCACTGAGAGAATAGTGAATCAATACGAACTTAACCGTTGAACGTGAGATGAACTGCGCTTTGACTCTGCAGCAGACTGAATCCATACCATCGTGACCTTTTCTACCCAATAGAACAACACAGACCCTGCCCGTTTGTACCTTTCAAGACATCTTCAGCGGCCTCTACGGAGTACTGTCGAGCATCATGGACCGCAGCGCCCTGACTGTCCGACCAGCCCGGGCTTAGCAGGTCGGGTACTGCTCGTCACCAACAACAGCACAGGGGGGACAGCGGAGAGAGTAGATCCTCTACTGCAGGGGTCCTTTTCCATGGGTCTTTATAGCGTAGGTGCGAAGCATGGAGACCCATCTATCCCCTGGGGTCTTGCGGCTGCCCCTGGACATGGATGAGAGCCCTGTGACTGTCTTTCGCTAGGTCCCTAGACTTTGGTTCGGTTCGGTTCACCACTGTCACCACCATTCGTTACGCTCTAGCCCAAAAGACGAACCCTTGTAATTAGTGACCATCTTTGAGCTGCCTACATAATCGCAATACTCCGTGTATCTGAAAAATAAAATAAAAGAACGAATGTATCTGTTCAGCTCATCTTGGTTGCATTGAGTGCAATTAATGACGGAAACGGCAGTTGTATCAGCTCCCTACCAATACTGCCGAGGTTGTATGCTATCGTGGCTGGAGAATAGCCACTTCAGGACCAAACTGGGGACCTTGATTGGATGAGAGTCATCGGGGAGATCGAACAACAATGGAAGGCGGGCTTCTCTTGTTCTCTGCAGGGACCTTTTTTCATAAGACAAAACTGATATAGGTAGGTAAAGACTCTCAGCAAGACTCAGAGCAATTTACCTCGCTAGTGAGGTATTCTTTGGGAAAGTAGGAGGATCCCTGCCAAGCCGAGGCCAGTTTAGTTGTAAAAGCAAAGCCATGACTCTGTCTCTTGCATTTGGCTTTCGGGGGAGGGATCGAAGCAAATGATGGTCCGGGGGGGTTTGTCTTGGCCGTGTTGGTTCTAGCAGGGCCGCTATTGCAGGTGATGTTTATGCTTTGCTCTGCTGTGAATGGATGACAGATCTCTTTCGGGGAGGAAAAGTTGCCCGCCATTCAGCTGTTGTATGTCGTTGTATTGTCCTGTTCCGCCACTTGGAAGCCACAGTTTGTGTTTATTGTATGGCAATTTATTTTTTCTTCTTTCTCTCTCTGTTTTGCTGATCGTAGTTCCGATTGTCTCCTGCAAGTTTTTATTTTTTTATTTTTTTTGTGATATCGACCCCTGTTGACTGACGCACGCCTCAGTCGACTCTCCGTCTCTCGTGCTGTCCGGTTCAGTGGAGAGGCTCATCAGAATTAATATCCCAATTCGCTTGGTCGGTTAGATCCCATCCCATCCCATTTTCCCTCTTGTCGCGTGCAAGTGGATAGCTACCAGGTTGTGCTTTAACCTGATCGCTGGTTCTGGCGGAATTAATTAGCAGATTGCGACTGGGACTGGGGAGAGACCTGACCTGACTTGCTTGTGCTGGTTCTTTTTTCTTGATGGCAGCTTTTTCCTTTTCTCCTTCCCAATCTCTCACGCCCCCCTCCTCCACCACACTTTAGTACTTGCACACCCTCCCCATGTCAAGCCCGATCCAAAGCCAATCCACCTGAACATTCACCGGCCGTCCCTATTCATCTCGACATTGTCTTCTTATTCCTCTAATCCCCCTCCAATTCCTGGTTTCTCTGTTACCGTAGTGTTTTGGTCGCCGACTGTCGCTCCATTCAGCCGATATCTCGCGAGGGGTGAGACAAAGCGAGATTTCAAAGCAACGGCATATCCAACAGAACGGCACTTAATATTTCACAACTGCAGCGCGGGATGATACACCAATAAGACTCCATTTGGGCGAGACACCAGAACAGACGAAGCAACCTCTGATATCACTCAGCGTTTCATCGACGAATCAACTGTGATCGACCACCAAGACATTCTTTTACGAAATCTATTAGCTGCAATATTTGAAAGCATTAACTTGCTTATTTTTGCCATTAAAAGCATTGGATACCCTCGAATACCACACCAGCGATACCACATTTTTCACACATGTTGGCTCAAGAGCAGTCGATATCGTGCTGACGAAATAAACCCCAAAGGGGGAAAACGATCAACTGGGCGACCAAAGACCCAAGATAATTAAGACGTCGCCGGCATCATGCGCAAGTTCGGCTTTTCCGGCCGCAAAAAGCAGGCTCCCACGGTCACAGTCACCGCCCCGCCTATGAGCAAGGCCCAAAAGATCCTGGGTGCTTCAGCCATCAATATCGACAACAACTTCTCCAGCTCAACTCTCGACCTTGCTGTACCCGCTCCCGAGACATCCCAGACCCTGAACCATGGCCGTGTATCTCCGGCAAAACACGAGCGCGGGACGCGGGAGTGGGGAGATGAGTCCGAGATCATACCGAGGCACTTCAAAAACATCGGTGCACCCACCGATGCACATGATGAAGATGCTTTTGATATGGCGAGCATTCTTCGAAAGCGACAGTCTTCATCGACACTAAACTCGTGGTACGACAAGACTAAGCAGCCTCTTTCTGTAACCCAGCAAACATCAGCCTCAGCTATGGCCAAGGGCATGCCTTCAAAAGCAGAGAGGATGTTGGATATGGAAAACTCAATTGCCGAGGCCAAATTAAAAAAGAAGAAGCCTACAAAACTCGACTTGTCTCATCTCATGGGACGGCGGTCTAAGAAGAGCGAACCACAATGGGAGGGTCCTATGCTAGATCAGATTACCCGATCACCATCTATTCTATCACCAACTAGTACACCATCTTTACGGGGCAAGCTTTCAAGGCGACCTACAAAAGAGAGCCTCAACTCAGCACACTCAGACACAACCCGACCAAAGACGGACGAGAGCAATCGCCGACCACAAAATCACCTAAATGGTCTACCTAATCTCTACGAACACTACGAGCAAATGTCATTCCGCTCAATCATTGACGATGAGTTGGACGAAGCCGATGAGGAGGAGCGGGTTCTGGAGAAGTCCAAGTCCAGGGATTCACACCAACCAAAGCCCAGCAGAATTCTTCGACACAGCAAGTCTGAACAGCGCATACCACCCGGCCACCATGCCGAGCATATTGTTTCCCAATACGCAAAACGCAACCTACCCCCACCACCACCTCAATCTAATATGGCCAAGAAGTCTGACCAATCCTCACTTACTGACTGCGCTGCAAGTGTTTCTAGCAGACATACCCGCACGTCCAAGGCTTCGAAACGTACGAGTAGGAGTTTCCAGGATGCGGATCTGCAGGGCAAGAGCGTGCTTTCACTATCCTCGGACTCCGAAGACGACGCATACACCGAATCCTCTTCCAAGGGTCAACCTTCGATACCTGAGTACGCCACATCGGATACTAGTTCTTCTATCGACTTCCGTCCAGGCACGGCTCGAACTTCCGAGAGCGCTGATAACAGCTCGAAGCGGTTGAGCAGATCGAGCAGAAAGACGACGGGATCGAGCAACTACCTGACCATCCCCAACGGGCATCACAGAGCCCCCGTTGTGGCCCCCAGGTCAAGCTCCCTATCTGGAAGCTCCACAAACACAATCCAAGAAGGAACTGCTGGACCAACACCGTCGCGCACGTCAAGCCTTTCCAACTCATCAGTAAACACTTCAAACACGGGTCACAGCAAGACAAATCTTAACAAGGTTGTCGCTCTGTACCCCGAGCCGGACACTCCGGATTATCCTGATTATGAGGAGGACAAGGAGGGCGAGGACTCTGAAAATGAGCCTGAACCTGAGCTTGACTTCCTGCCTGCTATGACCTACATTCCTCATGGCTCCATCTCTACTACTGCCGATGCGCCGACGCCCCCATTGAGCCCAAGCTCCGTCGACTTCTACATCCGCTCCGCTCACTCATCAGTCGATGGAAAGGACGGCCACAACCGCTTTATGGCGGTTACCCGTCAGGAAGAGATGCTCCTGTCTGCCCTTCGCCACAAGCGACAGACAATGCGCAGCTCTGTCCTCTCTGAGATGGACGAGAAGGTTTCTCAGAAAGGACACCGATCCAAGCCATCCGAGGCCACCATTACCGAGGAGACAATGGACATGGACTTTGACTTCCCAGCACCCCCTACCTTCAAGAACAAGACCACGGTCAACGCAGAGGGAACAACCGTTATCGACCTAAGCCACGAAACACTTGAGGGCCGTACAGATGAACCCACTGTATCCACCAAACACTCTACGAAGCAAGTGCATCACGGGCAACGATCCCACAGTCAAGACCATCAGCAACGGGAGCGCATCCTTCTTTACATCGACAAGGGTCTCGCCGCTGAGCACTCCTTTGATGATTCTGAGCCTAGCCCTGATCTGGATGATTTCTACGACTACAACTACGACGACGAGTCCGCAAGTGACGAAGAAGTCATTTCCGAGGAGATGTATGTCCAGCAGCGCCGCCTTAGTGACCGAAAGGGTCGTCACTCAGCCCTCAAGCGGCCATCGAGCCGAAACCAACAACAGAGCCCTCCCGCTCCCGCCCAGCGCGACACTCTTCAAGTTGGTGTGCCTCGACCCGACAGTCCCATCTCCCCCGATGCTATGTCGACATCTGCTCCTCGAGTCAACAAGACGATGGCTCGCTTGAGTGCTGTTGGCCCTCCTGCTAAATGGGGATTTGAGGACTAAACAACACATTTCAATTAACATCCTTGTGGATTTACGATACACTTTACCGACGCCTTATTTTTTATTATCTACACGTATTTCAAAACAGCATTCTGGGGATTTGGAGTATTTCTTTCTTGGATGGATACCTGGATCACGAAGATGATCGCACGCGCATTCAACATTTTCTTTTGTCAGCGATGATTATCTACAACATACTTGTTTCATTTCCTGAACCTTTCCCGATACTTTTTTCCAAGGGAAGTAAAAGTGGCGTATGGGGAATACATGGCCTTTTTGTCATGAAGGCGGGACGGAGGATGATTATGCGCACATATCTTTTTTGGGTATCTTGGACTGTCTATTCTTGCATCATCTCTACGAATCGGCTATGTCTCGAACTGTTGGGATTGGGGTTTGAAATAAGGACAAGGCGCAAGGGGGGGCAGCAAGTTTGTTCTCTTTGATGAGCATGACGAAAAGCAAACAACAGGGATGTACGGGACTAATACGATGAAGACGGATGGGAAGGGCGAAGCATTATTTGGGACGGGCAGCTTTGTGTATCATATTGTACCTAGTTCGCGATAATTGCGATGCCTTGAACAATAGCGGAATAAGGCCATATGGCAAATTCTCAACACATTTCAAAATGTTTTGTTGATGTTGAAGTTCTGTCTCTTTTATCTTGACATAAAGGCGTGATGTGCAGTTTGTGGTTTAGATTTAAGCGTAGGTAGAGCCCTCAGGGGGTTGGGGGATCTTCTTGTTCTGGGATGAAGCCATGTATCTGAGAACTGTCAGTATAACTTCCTCTCTCATGGCGAACGCTCGACGTACCTTCGCAACTCGATGAGGACAGTTTCCATAGTGTTCTCACGCTTCCACTGGGCGAGGCAGGGGAGTTGGCTAGGGTCCACCACGCCGTTGTTGGGGTTAACACAGGGCAGGTTGACCTGGCTGATGAACTGAATCGTGGGAGGCATGTCGGGGTAATCGGGACCGCAGTGCATCTTGACGCTGTAGATGCGGTTCTCGTGAACGGACTGGAGCAGGAGATGTTAGTTACTTGCGAGTCTATAGATCTGTTGTTTGGGGCGGGAAGGGCACGTGTGCGATCATTTGTAGGTTCGCAAGAAACTCACATGGGGAGGACCAAGGATTGTGCCGTTCCAACTGCTCATGAGAAGATCCTCAGGATCCTCAAGACCGTAACTGCATGCCTCGGCACCGAGACCCTTCTCTCCCTTCTCAAGCTCCTCCAGTAGGCGAAAGTTGCGAGGAACCTTGGCAGACATGGTGTCGGTTACTCAAAGAGACTCTGTCGCAAGAATGATTGTTTGACTCGGAGGTTCAAAATGTTTGTAATTTTACGAACAAAAAAGTCGGACGATGTGTAAGACAGACAGAGAAAGTGTGTGGTTTCGCGATAGATGACGTTGGTGTAGTGGCGGTTAGATATTGGGCGACTTTTGGATCCAGTCACTCGCGGGGCACAGACAAGTAGACCACAGAAGGGAAGGCGGTGGACTTTCTGTCTGTCTCAAAGGATAGAGTTCCCCGCCATCATATCACACAGCCACAGCAAGCTAAAGTTGTTCACAAGCCACCCCGCGTCACATCGAGCTTGCCTGTTCTACCGGGGAATTATCGGAATATCGACAGCTTCCCCAAGCTCATCCGATCAACAGATCACAGTCTTTTCCCACGTCATTGTCGACTCTCCCATCAATCCCGCGATCGATTCAACAATGGCCATGTCCCTCGCGCGGGTGGCCCTCAGGGCACCGCAATCGCAATCGAGGCTTGCTGCCGCCGCCGCCACTATCACGGCTCGAACCATTGCCGCCCACGGACGACCCTTCAGCACCACGAACCGAGCTCTTATCCCCTCCGGCTTCGGATCTCCGATTGTTCCCTCTTACTTTTCTAAGCCTCGGCTCCCGGCCAACACGGTTATTCGATTCGTGCCTCAGCAGACGGCTTGGATTGTTGAGCGTATGGGAAAGTTTAACCGTATTCTCGACCCTGGTCTGGCTGTCCTTATGCCCTTTATCGATCGAATCGCATACGTCAAGAGTCTCAAGGAAGTCGCCATTGAGATTCCTAGCCAGAGTGCCATCACTGCGGACAACGTTACTTTGGAACTTGACGGTGTTTTGTTCACGCGTGTCTTTGATGCGTATAAAGCAAGGTGAGTTGCTGCTGGATTGATCAAGCCATTGAGACACGATACGATCAGGTAGCTGACATGTGTGCAATTATACAGCTATGGGGTCGAGGATGCCGAATATGCTATTTCTCAGCTCGCCCAGACGACTATGCGATCCGAGATCGGTCAACTGACCCTTGACCATGTCCTCAAGGAACGTGCTGCGCTCAACACCAACATTACAGCTGCCATCAACGATGCCGCGGAGGCTTGGGGTGTTACCTGCTTGCGTTACGAGATTCGAGATATTCACGCCCCTGGTGCTGTTGTCGAGGCCATGCACCGCCAGGTCACTGCCGAGCGTTCCAAGCGTGCTGAGATTCTCGAATCCGAAGGTCAACGACAGAGTGCCATCAACATTGCCGAGGGTAAGAAGCAGAGTGTTATTCTGGCTTCCGAGGCGTTGCGCGCCGAGCGCATCAACGAGGCCGATGGTGAAGCTGAAGCTATCCGTCTCAAGGCGACTGCCACTGCTCAAGGTATCGATGCTGTCTCAGAAAGTATCCTCAAGGGTGATACTGGTGCCCAGGCTGCTGTCAGCTTGAGAGTTGCCGAGAAGTACGTCGACGCCTTTGGCAAGCTGGCTCGCGAGAGCACTGCTGTTGTTGTCCCCGGAAACGTTGGAGATATCAGTGGTATGATTGCTACTGGTCTCAGTGTCTTTGGCAAGGTTGGCCAGGCTCAAGCACAGACTATGGCTAAAGCTATTGTTGAGCCCAAGAAGGAGACTGCAGAGCTCGATGGTCAGGCGAAGCCCGATGTTAAGGAGACAGTTCTTGAGAGCTTCAACCAAGCGACTGCCAAGAGATAAGGAGAGAGAAAGACCATGATTTATCAACTACATGACATATCACGGAGGAACGAGGCGGAATCATCCACATATCAACTCATCACTCAACCACCCAAACATGAATATTCCACACTACCATGACTACCGGCGTTTAGCGGATGTATTATAGGGATCCCGCGGGGGGTCATTACTGTCAGGCTCTTGGAAAAGAGTTGGGGGAAGCGGAGAGGAACGTCATCATGTATCAGCAAAGTTTTCTTATTTCGAAATGCAAGCGCATGGCAAAAGGAGGGAAAATCACGGCCTACCTACCAATCAGTGATCCTAATTCTCTCAGCCCATACTTCGCTGTTGAGCTATGAGACATACAAAGAATCGAATTAGATTGACGTTATAGTGTCGTTGGTGCACATGATATATTCCCTGATGATTGATTGTTGGTGAAAACTGCCTCACTTTTATGGTACAAGGCATACACGAGGTGGGTTCACGGTCAAACTATGCTCATTCTGAATTAGGGGTATAATATTTACAGATAAAGTCAAGCCCAACGAACTATTCCTCGAAGCTCATCTCATGGCAACATGATTCATTATTTCCATCTCTTGCGTATATTGGATCAAATGTCAAACAACGAAAAAGATCTTGCTAGCGTGACAAAAGATATCTTGCTCCGACATGGCTTGGCTATTGCAAACGGGTCGCAACTTAAAGAAGGAGAGGGATCAAAGCAATAACACCCATGAACAAACTAGGCACGACAATTGAGCCACTGTTGCTTCCGCCTCCGCCGGTGCTGCTACCGCTGCTATCTCCATCATCATCACCACCAGCTCTTGGGCCAGTGGGTATAGGTTGAGAGCTGAATGTAGGGAAAGCATCATCGTCGCCGATGGTAGGGACGGGTTCGATCGAAGGGGCAGTGAAAGAGGGGGAGTCGAAGGTGCGTGTTGCAGACTCTTGAGTAAAGGTGAGCTTGTCGTCATCGTCGTCGTCGTCGCTTGAACCACCACTGCTTCCACCTCCGCTTGAACTGCCGTATCTGCAAGTACCATCGCTAGAACAGGTCTGTCCCGACAAGCAGTATCCGGAGACGCAGCAGACCATTCCCTTAGGCATGCAGCCGTCGCCGCAGGTTTCTTGGTAGCTGGCACAGCTGCCGCTGGATGAACCGCCAGAGCTACCACCAGAGCCACTGCTGGAGCCATATCGACATTTTCCATCAGATGTGCATGTCTGACCGCTGAGGCAGTATCCGGAGTCACAGCAGACCATACCCTTGGGCATACAACCATCACCGCAAGTCTCTTCGAAGCTCAAGCAGGAACTAGAACCTCCAGAGGAGCCACCAGAAGAGCCACCTGAGGAACCTCCACTTCCTCCGGATGAGCCTCCGGCAGAACACTTGCCGTCTGAAGTACACTTCTCGCCTTGATCACAGTAGCCAGTGAGACAGCAGACCTTGCCCTCAGGGATACAAAACGAGCCACACATCTCCTTGCCGTCTGTGCAGCCCGAGGGTGGACCAGAGCAAAGCTTTCCATCCTCGCAGCAGCCGGTAGATTGGCAACGGTAGCCATCTTCGCAGTACGTTCCAGATACAGTGCTACAGCACTCACCACTGGATTCGATGCAAGCGTTGCCGCATGCTTTCGTGCTTCCCTCGCAACCCGCCGCCGCCATGCTGAGGAATTGGGGACGAGGAGTGAAGCCAGATAGAAGGGGGAGGCCTTTCTTGTCTGCTTTGTTGGTGCTGAAGTAGACGCTGTCTGTTGCGACCGTCAGGCCCGCGAGGGCGAGAAGGAGGGTTGAACGCAACATTGTTGTAGGGAAGTGTATGAACCGAGTCTCAGGAGGTATGTGGTTTGGAGAGACTTGACCAGGCAAACAGTTGTGAACTGGGCATCCTCTCGTCTTATAAGACTGCAGGTGCTAACAGGCAGCTACTAGAGAAATGGGCTGAAAGCCTTCCGTCGAGTCACCTACCGGGTTTGCTATACTAACTGGGTATAGTAGTGCTAATTAATGCATCAAATGAACGCCACTGAAATACCTCCAGGGTTCAGAGGTGCAGACCCCATTTCACGATGGCTTCGTGCGGGTACTATATCCGCTTGTGCTAGAGAAGGATCATCCACCAATACAAGCTGTTCTCTGTCGCCACAACACTGTGCCTCACTACTATTAAGGTAGGCAACCATATGTTTGCCTATACGAGAATACGATCATCGACTGTGTGTTGTTAGTGCTTGGGACCTGAATAGATCTGCGTCGAGTCCAAAGACTCACCCCGAATAGGGTATGAGTGCGAGAGACCGTCAGACGGCACAACCACTTTCCGGATAGGGTAATGTAACAGCAATATGCCAGATCATCACAGAGACTAAAAAAGTGTTGTCGCTGCTCAAGTTGGTGGGGACCTCAAGTTCAGCTTTGCTTAATCCCTGTATCGATCCCAGATAGCCTGTCCTAGTTTAATAGGAAAAAAGTTGCAAAGACGACGATCCCTTGGACGAAGATCGGTCACAAGGCCTCAGGACTAAAAAGAACCCTGTTACTCTCATAAAGCTTGTGCTGCAGTGTAACCCAAGTTTGCTGCGAGGTTGGCCGTTGGGTATGAGTTGAGTCGAATTACACGGAAAAGGGCTGAAAAAGGTGAAACAGCCACTTTACAACGTTAAGATTAGGCTTCTTATTTCTCGCTGCAGGGTCCCGTTCAACAATAACGGGTCATTTGTGCACTAACATGATTGAGTGTCTGCCCTACGGCGATCAAAATAGGTGATAGTCGGCCGCTTCCATTAAACAAAGATTGAGGTACCAATATGGCATCTCGTCAGTGACATTCATGTCTTTGGAATAGAGTTTAACTCTAGGAGAAAGCCAAGCTTGTAAGGCTGATCAAGACCCTATGCCTTGGCTTGTTTTTCTGGCACCGTTATGCGAAAATTCCCGCATTTTCATCAAGGTTGTAGGGTCTTTTGGGATGCAGCTAAAATGGCTGACATGGTCCAGATGCCTTGTGCATTGAGCGGTGGAGGTGGCGTTGCTAGCACGGATACCAACCAAATTACGGACGCTCGCATGGTGTTGTATTCAAGTTGGTGTTGATGAAGGGTTATTGAACCTCTCATCCTTCCTCCAACACTTGCAGTCTGCCTCGCCATTACTTCTACTAGGAAAGCATTAATGAAGGATCAATGTGTGATGTGTCGTCTAGTATGAAGACACATCTAGCCACAGCGAGAGCAACTTTTGATAACAAGTAACAAAGTGCTGTGTTCATATGTAACCATCTCTCGCAAGCTCCCCATTAATCCCACACATTGTTGATATGGTACCTCAGCTCAAGGCCATATTCTCGTCCACTTACACTCAACCTCCAACCCGAACATCCATCTTCACCGTAGTCCCGACAATCTCCTCGCAAGCAAAAGAAACCTTTAGTTGCTCGCCACTCTTTGCACTCAACCCGATTATAATCTCCTTGTTGCCGGCCAGCCTTTTTGCGCTTCCTCGCCAAAACCAGACAAGTCGTCCGTTACCCCCTTCAACCACAAATGTGACCCATGGCGTGCTGCTCTTCCAACTGGGCGTCTTTTCGTTGGTAAATCCGAGAACAGCTCGAGCAATCCAGAGCGATTCGTCAGCTGTTTGATTACCAGTCGCTGGCAAAGGTGTTGGAGTTTCGGGGGTGTATTGACCGATCACTTCAAAGTCGAGGGTGAGAATGGGAAAACCTGCTACTTTGTGCAGTAGCGTCTGACCAAAAGGTGGGTTTCGACTAAGAATTCGCTCGATGTGATAAAACTCCATCATGGACAATTCCTTTATAGTCTTGATGTTGGCTCGGACGAGCCTGTCCTTCTTTGCCGGGCCAATACCCTCCACTTGCAAGAGGTGGTTGCCACTCTTTTCCCAAACTTCAGCCTTGACACTTCTCAGCACGTCAAGAGTTGTCTGGAGTCCTCTTCCATCACCTCTCTCTCCAAGTATATCAGCCAGACATCTCAAAACGCTGTCGAGCAGCTTGTACATCTGGCGGAGTTCCTGGAATAACTGTTTTCGAGCTTCCCCTTTCAGTTTGTTTGGCCAGCCAGCCTTTGTGAGGTCAATCTGCACGAGAAGAATAACTTTGTGCCATGGCTTGGATATGAATTCGGGGATGGGAAAGGGGATGCCTGTGCTTTCGTTGATTGCTCGGAAGAAGGCGGTCTCATGCTTTTGGATGGGAAACGTATTGAATTCGGTCGCAGAGCAGGCCTTCTTGAGAAGGGCGAAAGTATCTGGGTTGCTTTTGATCTCGCAGAGGGTTTTGAAAGTTGATTTGGCCAATTGATACCGCATCTGAATCTCGCGCAAGGGCTGTGAGGCCAGGCTTTGCGAGTTCGAAGTTGCCTCCTGTGATGCCGACATGGCGCTCGATGTTGAGTTGGCTAAGAGCGATATTCTTAACTCCCATAACAAGAACTGGACGATGGAGTCTGTAAATTGCATATGTTCTCTTTTTTTTTTTTATATAGGGCAGGCAGTTATCGGAAGGTGCACCTCCCTTGACTCACAAGTAGCTGCTGTTCAACTACCAAGGCAGGAGACACTCGACACTGAATCACTAGTAGAGGCCAATCTGGAGTCAGGGGCATCTTGCAATCAACTTTACTCTGCAAAGCATAGTTTCTCAATTTCGAACTCAGAATTAATCTAGGATGACAGATCTAATCTGCTGAACAACCTTTCTAGGTCTATGTCTACTAAACACCACACCAGTTGTCTTAAGTTACTCAGTGCCAGCATCATCGAGAACGCCAACATCTGCCCATGCCTTCTTGATTACCTTGGCCGTCTTATCATCAAAGAGCTCCTTTGCACAACCAATCGTCACATCAGCAAACTCTTTAAACGTACAACGTGGATGCATCTTGCTTGACCTCATGGCCGCCCACCAGATCTTGCCAGCCGTCTCCCAAGAGTAACCGCCAAATGCGTTGGAAGCCAGATAAAAAGGCTCGGTTCGGGACTCCTCCAAAGATGTGCACTCCTCCGTTATTCTCAGATATTGTCTTGAATTGCTTCATGTGAGCCACCTGCCGGTCCTTGCCGAAACGAGGATCGTCGTAGGCTGTTCCGGGCTCCTTCATGCTTCGTAGAGCAGTCCCCTTGACGCCAGTAACAAGACAGTTTGTTCCAATTAGCCAATCTGCGACTGATGATCTTTTATCTTAAACTTGTTGCTTGACCTAATCAGAGCTATCAGACTTGAAAGTGTATGGAAGTTCCTTCCGGCTTTGCCTCTCTATAATAAGGCTAACTTGTTAGAAAGTGAAATTCGGTGCGCTATTGGCTAGCAAAAAGACACTCAAAAATAAGGTTAGTGGAAAATGCCCTATTGGATGGGGTCGTCCTGAAAGTATGATATTCTTTAGGCGTGCAGCTTGGTCACGAAAGGTAGCCCGGGCTCACGAAGTCACCTTACACAATACAAAGCCATGAGACATACCAGCTCAGCAGCCCGCTTCTTCTTCTTCCTTCAGCACAACCAAAGAAATTACTACCGAAATACCAAGCCCCCATGCCAGTTAACTTGCCCAGACCCTGATCCCTATTGCTAAGGGAAATGCCCTATAAGCTACTGAAAAAAAGAGGCTGCACCTCGAGAGAAAATTACAGCCTGGGGCCGTAGGCGACGGATTGGGTAGCAGGAAAAATGGCCTCCTGAGTCTTGGAGTATAAAAATAAGTAGTCTAAGAACTACAGCTTAGGGGGCATAAAGTGACCTACTAATTTCGTCTCTTATGCTTCCAGCGGTTAATTTTTCTGATACCCTGAGGAGAAGGTTCTTGGGTTGCCTTCCCAAACTCACTAAATTAGGTACGCGTCTGTCTGATATTAAGATGAATAGCCTAACAGAGAATCGAATATAGTATAGAATATCTGTATTAGTCTAGAATATATTTCCTAAACTTGATAGATCTAACTAATGTGCTATTATTTACAGCTTGAGTGTGTTTCCGGCAACGCCAACAACAGCCGCCTTGACCTTGGAAGCACCGACAAGAGAGTACTGGTAGGGAATGTCAGACTTGGAGAAAGAACCCTTGGGAGCATCGTTGGTAGAGCCACCAAGGTCAACATCGTTGACAGTGATGCTTCCAGTCTCCTTGGAGTCCTTGGAGATAAGAGCCTTCTTGGCGTTGCTGAAAGCAGACGACTCGACAAGGACCTTAGCACCCATGCGGGAGTTAACACCGGTGACGCTGATGTCCTCGTAGTAGTTGTTGAAGACGTGGACGGTGCCGAAGCGGACAGAGGGAGCACGAGAGCCAATGTTGGACCAGTGGTTGTTGGCGTAGGTGACGTGGAGGGTACCAGTGTCCTCGTCAGCGTTGCTGTCGGAGTGGCCGACAAGAGAAGCCTTGTGGTGGTCGTGGAAGTAGGTGTTGGAGATGGTGACCCACTCAGAGGCGTGGGTGACATCGAGGAGACCGTCGTAGAAATCCTTGTCCTTGGAGAAGTCGGAGGACAGCTCGCAGTGGTCGACCCAGACGTTGGTGGACTTTTGGATGCCGATGGCGTCGCCGTTGGCAGCTTCGACATTCTTGATGGCCAGGTTGCGAACAATGACGTTCTTCTGCTTGTTGATGTAGAGACCGATGTTCTCGAGAGAAGCACCCGAGGCACCAACGATGGTCTTGTCAGACTTGACGCGGATCTTGTTGTTGCCGGTGAGCTGGCCCTTGACGTAGATGACCTGCTTCTCGTCCGACTCGGCAGCCTTGCTGAACTCGGCAAGGGAAGAGACGGTCACAGTAGCTCCTCCGGCACCACCAGTGGTACCTCCGTTCTCGGTGGCGTAACCAATGTTGGCAGCATCAGTGATAGCAGCTCGCTTGCCGAGAGTCTTGCCAACTTGCTGGACGGTGGGAGTAGGAACGGCGCTGGCCAGAGCGGCGAGGTTGAGAAGACCGAGGAACTTCATGGTGATGTTTGTAAGGTAAAGTAAATATGTATTGGAAAAATAAAGAATGAAAGTCGGAACCGGTCCAACAGTAACGAATGTATAAGGTTAGAAAGAGTGATTGAGGATGAGGATAGAGAAGAGAAAGGTGACATATTTCCTGTCGAGGCCTCACTTATATACAAGAAGTGAAGTCATCACAGCTATGAGTTCTCCATCACCCTGATTGCCGAACACGCGAGACCCCTGAAACGATAGATGGTGATGTGCAAGTGTTGTTGACTATTCTGGGATGTGAAACATATTTACACGAATGAGAGAATTCTCCGAAAGTGAAACAGGCACGAGTGGAGTGGGAATTACCGGAGATCATGGTGGGATAGAAAACAACAAAGATGCCTGAATAGGAAATTATCAGGATCTGACAGCCAAGACCGTCATTTCTCTTGACAAAGCTTAACGAGATATGGGATTTTGTTTACAGAGTACAATGAGGTTGAAAATAAGCTTAATTGGATTAGTCTATAGCAGTGACATACAGATCAGATCAAGTCTATTTTAAAGCCAAGTAGAGACAATTATGGCTTATCCTTTACAGACACATTCGAGAAGTAATTTTATCAATGTTGCATTCACTACAAACTCTTCGATCTGAGGTAGCACGTCTTCTGACATATGAAACACAAGTCTACGTTCAAACCTGATCTCTTGACCTTAGCTCCACACATCACCAGGGTCTCAGGTATTGATCAATGCGCGAATGCGCGTATTCTCCGTATTCTAATCAATCAGATTATCTGCTGCTGTTGAGGCTAACAAACGTTATGCTTATATCGGTATCGGACAACTCCCACAACCCGATCTAATACCGTAATGTCTTCAACAGCTAGGATATACGCTGACAACCATACCCACACTAGTGGGTAGCAGAAAAGTTGCACTCCTAAGTCTTAGGGTATAAAAATAAGTGGTCTAAAAAGCATAGTCTAAAGAGCATAAGCTGGCCTAATAATTTTGTCTCTTATGCTTCTAGCGGTCAATTTTTCTGATACCCTGAGGCCACATCCCAACTCCTAGAAGATGACCTACCAATCAGTCGCTTCCAGTCTCATCGCCTATCCATAATCCTTCAGTCATATCGTCTGATGTTGAGAAACCCTTGAAGCTTCTTCCGCGATCCACTCTATAATCCCTTCACGTCGTAACTCTGTAGGTACTCTCGACAACATCTCTCGCACGTCATTCGCAGTCAGACCATCGCAAGCCTTGACTACACCCTCAAGCCCCTTTCCAAGATGATGTTCACTAGGCCCAAGTACTACCTTGAGCTCAACATTTGACGCCCCCGCTGCTAGCCATAGAACTATCAACTTCACCCCTGGGTCACCACCAAAGGCACCGCAGCCCCAGAGACCAGTGAACACAGAATCACCTTTGTAGGATGTGAACCCGTTTATTGCCTTGTTGATCTCACGGTCAATATTCTCGGGGTATAGATCGGGCAGGTCGTCACTTGATGAGCGTTCAACCATGTCCATCTCCAGAGCGTCCATAAAGACAAGACGTCCTCCTTGCCAAGATTTCTGATCTTCGTTAAGAAATGACACAGGACGGCCCTCCCACTCGATATTGCGTCTCTGGCCTTTGACATCCACCATCGCTCTTGCACCTGAAACGGTGATGACTGTGTTGTCAGCCAGATGAGGTGCTACCAGAACAACAGGGTATGCCTCAGGGGCAATACCAACGAATATCTCCTCTTGAGTAGCTGACTGGCCGAATCCAATGACCTTGTTTGATGGGACAACGACGGCCCCTCCTTTTCCTTGGACGTGAGGGTGATGGGTATCCGACGTGTGGATGTCCATGTATTTGGCCTGCACTGGTCCCAGTTTAACATCTGCTAAAGACAATTGACTGCTTTGGTGAAGCTCATATGAGACGACATTGTGAATCTCATCTGATTTAGTTTGGTGATCATTTAGTAGATCTCTTGCTGCTGGCAGACCTTCAAAGTATATAAACAGAGCCTCTAGATACATCTGTACTGCAGTGGGATGTCTCTGTTCCGATGAGTACCAGATACCTAAATCCTGGTAACCATCATCACACCTCTGAGGTACCGATGAACAGAGAAACTGGTGGGCCACAAGACAAGCGACTTGGCCGCAACTCAAGCGAAGCGGAGAGTCCGCTTGGAGAATCTCAAGTTGTCCACTAGGGAAATAAACCGGAAGATTAAGGGCAATATCACAAATATTGGGCCATATGATACTAAGGATCCTGGATTCCCCTTGGTCTTGCAGGAACTTCTTCAGAAATCCATAGTCACTATCTTGACATGTTTCCGCATTTGCGGCAATTGTCTGTAGCTGGTCTATGAGTTGCGCAATACTGGATACCGGGGTGCTGATAAGGTGGTGAAGAAGCGGCCAGAATGGGATTTTACCCTCGTCGTCCTCTTCGGCTTGTATACCCTCGGGTAAGTCGCTGAAGCGGTCGAGGACTCGACAGGAAGTTGAGTTGGGGAGACGAAACGAAGGAGGCCGGGATGACATTTTGATACTTCTTTAATTGCTTGTATATTACAATCGAGATACTGATGTTATCTTTACAGTGGAAGAAGATATAGTCAAGTGTTGCTAATTGTATAGTTGGTGATTTGGTGTTGTAGAATATGACTCTTTGCCGGTTGGCCCCACTTTCTATAGAGCAATGCTCAGAATGGTACAGAGTCACATTAGATATTAAGTCTCTACCCTACAAGAACTACGATATAGTCATGAATATAACTTGAGATATCATGTCGTTTGATACGCATATTGAAATGGACAAATCATTTGTTCGCTGAAGTAACTCATACAGTCTCGTATAACTCTTCTTTCTGAAATGATCGATCCTCTATATCTAGTCCCCAACAGTTGGACAGATGTGAATACTTGGGATTCTACAAAAAGAGAAATATCACATGATTGAAAGATGCATTAGTTGTGATCAGCTTGTACAAATTCAGCCCAGTATTGACGTACCTTGACTGTCAAATAATAAAAAAGACGCCACAACTATTATTACTCAAGAGGAGAGACGACACAAATACATAGTAGTGCTCAATCAGGACAGAAACTTCTTTTATTCGTAAGTCTTGCCACACTTTCGGTATATATCTTCAGATCTAATTTCTTGCCTATGGATGGCATTGGAGTTGAAGGATGGCAGAGTGCTATGCAGTGGCTTGACCGCGTTGACAGAATGTGTCCCAGTTTCATCGTACTTGTACCCCGACCACTGTAACCAATACCAATTTCGACTGACTCGGTGCAAGAGCAGGCTTGTTTATGCAAGGCTTGATCATGGAGGGTGATAACCTTTGTGTACCTGCATATCCGCTCCACCCACCCACGGAAGAAGAAGCAAGCATCGGTAGATAAGCCAATTTGTTGGCAATGGTCCTTGATGTGAGAACCTCTAATCTTGTCACTACAGTATTTCCTTCTGTTGTTGTACTAACAAGCCTTGGCCAGTACTAATGTCTCATAGTTAAACTCAATCGACAGTCCCGAGAGACTCAATTTAACAATACAAGCCACGTCTCACAACCAAGACACCGCTATCATGAACTTAACCATTTATGTCTTTCCAGGCCAAGACTCTTCATTTCCCTCTTACGAGATCAGCCTCATCCACAACACTGTGCTATACGTACAACCTAGCCTTTGGTACCATTGATCGATAGTCTTATCTCTTACAACCCATTGCCAATATTTAGCCCTCAACGCTACGTCGCCCCCTTGCTGGCGATCTTTTCTTTATTGAATTGCCCTTACATCTTGGCTACTTCGCCGCATGCGGGTGTCCTTTTCTACGAACACCCAGCCTAGAAGGAAATGAGCCAAGTGCTTGGGTATCAAAAAGTAAACTTCACCAAGAAAAAGCCAAGTAAAAATGTCTCTAAGCAAATCAATTGCTTTTTGTTTTCAATGTTTCCCAAAAGCTTCTAATATCTGCCAAAAAATAGGTATCGTACGCATAAAATCTCAAATCCCAATGCCAAAAAGTAGTAGTAGTAGTAGTAGTAGTAGTAGTAATTCATCCAAGCCATACATGGTCTCTTTTCCATCTGTCAATGTCAAATCAGTCATGTCCATCTCTAGTAGAAACTCTTTTCTCTCGTATAGAAGCAAAAACGTTCATCCCGTCATTGTCCGCAAACAGCCAAACCCAATTTCCTTGGCCTATAGCCAAGGAAGTGCTGGGTGATGAGCTGCAGACGGACACAAGAGAGCAGGTCCTCATTAAAAAAACGGTAGGTTTGTTAAAAACGTGTGTAATGTTTGCTTGCCAAGAGCCCTCTTCCATGTAAACCTGTTTTTTTCTAGCGTTTTTTTATGTTTTTGGCCCGTCTCTTTCTTTCTTTTTCACCCTGAGTGATACGAAGAGGTTTGTGGGTTGCCTTGGCAAGCATTGTAAGGATCGACTCGAAGTAAGGGTGTAATTAGAATGGTCTGCTCTCGGGACCCCCGAGTGAAGAAGTGTAACAAAATCAGCAAGTGAAGTTGTTTAGATGAGGATCTGGGCGATCACGAGACCTGCAAAAGCAGTAATGATGCTTCCGGTCATGCGAGAGCCAGAGTTGACAGGGACAGGAGTAGTGTCGCTAGGAGCTCCTTCAGTGGCAGAGCCTGAGGGTGTGCCCTTGTCAACAGCAGCACCAGAGTTGACACCAGAGTCAGGGCTGGCGCTGGAATCTTCAGTGGCTGTAGCAGCAGCCTCCTCGGAAGCAACGGTGGTGCTGGCGACAGCAGTGGCAGTGGAGAAGGTGGTAGCAACTTCGGTGATCTTAGTCTCCTTGGTCTCCTTGGCAGACTCAGTCTGAGTCTCGTGAGTCTTGGACTCTTGCTCGGCGGTCTTGGTCTTGGTCACAACAGCACTGGTTGTCTCAATAACAGTGGAGGTGTGCTCAGCGGTCTTGGTCTTGGTAGGCTGAGCAGTCTGGGTAGCCTTGGTGACAGTGGTGCTGGCGCTGGTCTTGTCCTCGCCGTCGGTATCGGACAGAGTCTTCTTGACATCGATGCTCTCCCAGTCACCAGACTTGTCGGTCCAGACGTACTCCTTGGCACCAGAGCTCTGGCCAGGGGCGTCCTTTCCAGCGTAGTCGACGATGGTGATGCTGCGGTAGTAAGCATCAAAGGGAGCCTGCTTGAAGTCTGTGTAGCCGCCTGCCCACTCTCGAGTTCCCTCGTTGCTGTTCTTGCCACCGGCGACCCAGGTGCCCATCTTGACCTGCATGGGGGTCTGGGGGAAACCGGCGGTGCCCTTGGCATCGGCAGCGTTGAGGGTTCGAACAACGACATCGTCAATGAGCCAGTCGATCTTGGTGGATGTCCACTCAAGAGAGTACTTGTGAGTAGTGGTCAGAGGAGCAGCGACGGCGTGGTACTGAGCACGGTCGTAGGTGGTGGTGTCACCCTTGCTGAAGTAGTTGGACTGGACCTGAGCATCATCACCTCCAACCCACTCCCAGTCCACCTCGTCGAGGTCATCAGACTGAAGAACGGCGCTGGTAACGATGCCCTGACCCTTGGCAGCCTGGACAACAACGTCGACACGGCCGAAGAAGAGGTAGTTGTCTGATCGGATTGTGGGAGCCTCGGTCTCCTTGTTGATGCGGAAAAGAGCACCTCGCTCGCTGTACTTGATTTCTGTGGCAATCATGTTGTGGAAAGCACCGCATTCGCCCTTGGCCAAGTCACATTCGACCTTGGCGTCTCCAAAAGCAGGGTTAGGAGGGCAAGCTATGAGATGTTAGTATGTATTGCAGTTATGAGATGGATAGTTGACTTACTCTTCTTCAAAGGGTTGCATTCGGTGAAAGTTTGTGCGGAAACCATGCCAGCGCAGGCCAAAGCCATGGCGGCAGTAGTGAAGGCTTTTGTGAGCATTGCTGCTGGTGTGTCTGTGTGTATGTTGTGTGTATGTGTTGCTTATATATTCGAGCTGTGGTCAAGTAGCGTCTGAGCGAGAGAGACAACGACTTATATGAGCGATAGTGTGTAAACCTCTTTAGCGATAGTGATTTGATGTCTAATAATGACAGTGCTGTAAAGAAAACGGGAGAGGAGTATTAAAAGCGTGTGAGTGATGATAAACAGATAGATAGATACAATTATGAAGCTGAGAAAGAAAACGAGGGAACAGTCAATGTTTTAATGGTAAACGCCTTTGGTCTCGGCGTCTCGAGACAAGACAAGACTAGAGTCTGAAGGCGCTTCGATCTTGTGGATCTCTTTAACCCCTGGCCCTGATCCTTGTAAGGGCCCTCCCGCCAAGAAGGGCCAAGGGTAAGCCCCCTGTCATGTCATGAGAAGACAGAATCGAGAGACATTCCGGTTTCGAACGAGACACAGAAAAAGAGGGAAAAGCTTCAGACAGCTGATGGTCTGACACGATAAGGTACGTACTCTGAAGGCTGACAGTTTATGGTTAAGCCACTTGTCACTGTCGGCTCACATAGAGTTACACAACTCCCCTAAACTTTACTCTATTTCACTGACTGGCTGTACCGTATCTTGCTTCAGTAAAAGTGTATAGACGAAATGATATGTTGAGCTTGCCTATCAGTCGCTTGGGCTGGTTCGGGTAGGGAGTCACTGGGCGAGATACGAATTCGTACAGATAATCTTAGCTTCTTGGCTCTATGGTCATTCACAGCTCAAACCCATGTCGAGTGACAATCGGATTCTGTTAATAATCCGTGATGATCTTCTGAGAAGTGTGGCAATGTGGATAATGTTTAGACGAACCGTGCTAGCCATGACGTCTTTTTTCTCGTCTGTCGTATAGCAGTTTACATACCAGAACATCTTGGATATGTATTTACATTTATTATTGTCAGTGAGATTCTCACAGTATCGATATCCGTGAAGTTCCAAAACATTTCATGACGAATCTCATTGTGAAACTCCCTACCTCATGCAGAAGCCAACCAGTCAGAGACGAGGAGTTCCTGACGATCACCCTGTTCTGACACGCACCGTCTTGAATTCGTCAACTGGTTTCGTACTGAACCAACTAAAATTCCTCGAGTCAAGAAAAAAAAATGAAGAGGCTGAGGGAATTCCAGAACATGGCGAAATACGAAACTTACCAGCCTTGAGTAGCAATGTTGGTCACATTTCGTAAAAATAGGTACAACATCCAGACTCACAAGTTTCTCGGCACGTTTGCCGATAGTTTTGCGGGCAATTCTGATAAGGGAAATGGGGAAGAACAGGGGAGGATGGATGAGAGGCAAAGACAGACGGAGGAGACGAGAGGCGCAGACCATCTCGGCACTATCTTGGCCTAGTCTGGGCTGGACCCCTGAAAGCTGGGCTACCTTTGGGCTGGACTAGGCTAGGGAACTGGCTAACTGGGTGTTCATGTTGCTGCAAGACAATCTCATCCCTTGAATCCCAGGGTCTCGGTTTGTATCACGCATCAAGGGAGTCCCGAGTTCGTATGTACATCAACCTCAGCTTTGACTCTTGATTAACCATCTCCATAGAGACAAGAGAGCAAACACGAGATGACCAACTCTTGGCGTATGTCACTAGTCACTTGCCCAATCTATCGGGTCCTTCGTATAGCAAATTGCTTTCTTCTCTTGGCAGGCTAATACACTATCAGAGCGTCATATTCTTTTGGTGGACGACTGTTAGAGCCGAGCACAGAACAACTTCATCTTATTTCTCCACTGCTAGCGAGCAGCATTCCCCATATCTCTTTTACTTTCAGTCTGTTCTTTGCCCTTCACCAACGGTTGAGACCGAAAATGACCCGCTTGGATATCAGCTTTTCACTTGATATGATCCATCCAAGTTGGTACAGTAGCAGTGCTAGTTGACATTATTGCCATTGTCATTCCCTTCTACCAGTAGACTATTGGAGAATATCACGAGTTACAGTAACAGTAACAGTAGATCAGCGCGCGCCACAATCGACTTCTAATTTTACTCTTTTTCTTGACCAGTCTAGGTTAGCTTTAGTTTTTATGTCACCTGGACCTACAGAGCAATCATCTCGAGTCTAGTCCAGTCTAGCCTAGGTCATCCCGAGCTCTAACCCAAGTTGAGCCTCTTCTCTCATATGTAACGTTGGGCTGGATCTGGGGTCGCTTGATGGGTGGTCCCTGAATATCGGTCAAGTACGTGCTCTAGTTGCATGATTGACAGTTTATTACAGTAGAATCTAATATATTAATTGAGGCCCAACTCTGCTATAGATTGTTGGTACTATGTAATTGCACCACTCTATCTGTTTCTCTTAGTTCATCCTTTGTTTCACTCCGTCACACATTCCCCATTCCTCATAAATTGTATTGTTTGCATAAAACGTGACAAGGCCAAGTGAAACTATGTCATGTCAAGACAGTCAAATTAGGGCTACTGATTCAATCATCAGATCAACCAAGACATAACTCTATTCATAACAAAACACTATCCGAATCTTTCTCTTGTCCGTTAACCCTTCTCGAATGCCGAGTCTCCACCCCTTGACTTTTAACCGATCCTCAGTTTCAGAAATGGAGAACCTCGACGAATCATGTTACTAAAGGGCATTCAACCCTCTGAATATCCCTTGGGAGAAACAAACCCAAGCCTTGACGCGCGGTTTTTTCAGAATATTTTTTCATGTGAGAGATTAAGATTTTCAATGTTGACGCATTGGTTGTAAATCACCGCCACTTTGGACCATATACGAAGTGATCGACCTGTTAGAGTCCACCATTTGATCTTTCCTTGACGTTTACGGATGTTCATCTTGGCAGGTTCTTTCTACTGGTCTCTCAACGATGCTTCTGTCAGTATTTGGGTCCTCAGTCGATATCTGCAGATCATGTAACCTTGTATACTGTGTAGTCATCTCAACACACAGTCTTCGATCTGCTCCTTCAAAGGAGCATCAATAAAATAATCACATATTGAAACCAGATCGAATGTTGCCCTGTCCCTGGCAGTTTCCAAGATGCCGGTATAAGTAATCAAGTTTCAGATCCTACACTTCGAGTTCATGCACTCGTAACTCGAGACGAAACTTGTGCGTATCATTTCTCTTTCAAGGGTGTCATATCATACGGGTACATTTATCTGAAACCAGAAGCACATGACAATCAAGGTTAATAGGTAGGTTAATCTTAGAGTGTATTTGATGCTTGTCCATGACCTTCACGCAGATGACTACCCTATACCAATATACAGTAGACATTAACGTAATTACCAACCCTACCAACACCATCTAATTGACTAAACGAAAGATGCAGATAGGTTCTTGTTGAATATGTTTTAGCCTATATTATATCATATTTCTGCTGCATGTTTCTGGTAGCCTGTTTAGTACAACCCTAGTTTCGACTTAAACTGACATTACCCAAGCAAGATGAATGCACATTGAGTAGTCTTTGTTCCCATGTCATACAACACATATGCAATAACAACATTGACAAGTGGGTGTTCAGTCGAGAATACAGAATCTTTCAGGTCTTTGCGACCGATGTATCGCACATTCTTCAACATATGAATTATCTGAGTTATACTACTTGTTTTGAGATGGACTACTATACGGATCAAAGTGCAACAGTTGCTGATGACAGATTGAATCATTTCGATAGGCTGAGTAACATAATCTACCGTCTATTTAAATCAGAACTAAAACACGTTTCTTTGTGATTGTCTGTCGCCAAGGTACGAGATGCTAATATTATTGGGCAGTGTCACAACAATAACTATCCCACACCAACATCCTGTCAGCAATCAACCACCCACCACCAGCTCAGCTACTAAAAGCACGCTTAGAGTATGTAACATTCCTGTCAAAGCAACTGACAAATAAACAACGTATCAAATCAATGTCTGTGAGTCATCTGATAGACCCCAGGATCGTCGGGACGGAAACTAGCCTCGATTGCAGCTGCACAAGTCTGTCCCAGTGCAAAGGCAGCACCAGCAGATCGTACCTAAGGCGTAATATTGGCCCTTTACCGCCTTCAGTCTGTGCCTTGCATAAACTAAAATAGTCTCGAGTGCGGAGGGGAGGATGTCACGGCAGTCTGTGGGTAAGATGGGATGAGGAAGCCAGGCAGCTTAGACGCTAGTTCAATTTTCGAGGACACCACTATGAACCAGAATGAAGGG
This sequence comes from Fusarium venenatum, assembly GCF_020744135.1. NCBI lineage: Eukaryota > Fungi > Ascomycota > Sordariomycetes > Hypocreales > Nectriaceae > Fusarium > Fusarium venenatum. The sequence goes on from NW_027072131.1 coordinate 7,066,200, forward strand.
TTATCAGAGTATGTATTGTATGCGTAGAGTCAGTGTTAGGTTGCTATTGAACTGCTGCCAATGGGATTTTGATGTGACTGTTTCTTTGTTGATTTGGGGAAGTAGACAAACAAGATGCAACCCTCTTCTTTCATAGATCGATCAACAGGGACACAAGATCTTGATCATACAATGTTAACAACCCGGACTGTCATTATATGCACGATCATGCAGTGCGGATACAGATCCCGAGTGACAGCTGCACGTACATGATTCATGTCTACATCCATGTCCGACCCTCTTCGGCATCTTGTCATGACCGTCACTCTCCTCCCCAAGTCTACAGCCATCGTTTGACCCTCTCCACTAACCAAACTGCCTAACAAAGGTCCATAGAGGTAACCAAGTATCATCAGACCAAAGAAAATCAGCCCTAGGTGGAAACAAAGTTATCGACCAAGTGGCGGACGCCTCTTTCTTGCACGGTTACAACGGCAATCCCAGGAACCAGGCACCGCTCTTTCATCATGAACACCAGCTTACTATGTAGACCGACTTTGTGAGAGAGCGTCATGGTTCCCGTTGGAAAAGCTTAAAGCCACCGTTTTGCTTTCTCTTTCGCGGTGTTCTGCTGAGACGTTAAAGGCGTTGACGCCACAAGAAAACAGATCCGTGGCGTCTAGATCGATATCGTTTCGAAACAGAAAGGGAGACTATACTTATGATGGATTTAGCGTCAGGGTCGTGACGTTTTCCATTGGGGAGAGCCGTTTGACTCCAACGTTTGGGGCGCTGAGAAGACGCCGGATTTGGTCAAAGGCCATGAAATGGTGGATTCTTTCTTTTTATTCTAGAAGGAAGAGTGTGTGTGACGTAAGTCAGTCGATCATATGGTGTAAGTGAGAAAGAGTCACGGCTGTTTGATAGAAAGCATGAAAGAAATAGTATATATGGTTCATGAGACCGGGGTCCTTTTGGTTCATCATCACTCTCTTGTTCGGCCATTCATTCACTCACTTCTTTCAAAATGGCCTGGTCAAAGTCCTTCGTTCTTCTGATCGCCTCCTACAGCGTTGCCGGTGTTCAAGCAGGCCCATGCAAGCCTCGCTCACCCAGTTCCACTATCCCTACCTATCCGGTACCCCAGTCACTCTCTACCAAGACCACCACTGTCACTTCTTCAGCTACAATAGTTACTTCTGTGCCTTGCTATGGCTCAGACTGTAGTTCCAACACTCTCGTTTCAACAACCAAGGCCACTTCTATTCCTTGTTATGGCCCCAACTGCAGTATTCCATGCTACGGTCCGTATTGCAACTCTGGCAGTACATCCACTCTCGTTTCCGCAAACACCCAAACCACTTCTATACCATGCTATGGTTCAGATTGTAGCTCTGCCACTCTTTCAAAGACCACCGGTCTATCTACTGGAACAGAGCAATCCTCAGCTACTACTTCTCACGAAGCCTCTTCAGGCACCACAACCATACCAAATGGCTCTTCCACAACATCTTCTTTGTCCACTTCTGGCATGACCAACACACAAACCACAACTAACACCGATACAACAAAGGATACTTCTGTTACTACCAAGGGAAGCTCTACCACAGCTGAGCGCAGCACTGACACTGCTTCAACACAAACTGGTGCTTTCAGCACAACCCAACAGACCTCTACTGCTACCACATCTGCTACACGATCTGGTACCACAGAGACTAACACACTCTCTACAAACACTGGAAGTACCCTTACTGCAAAGACCGAGACCACAACTGTAACTGGTTCAACATCTACCAATACGCTCTCTACAAATACAGTCTCTACCGGCGCATCCTCTACAAAGACCGATACCACAACCGGATCGGCTTACACCAATACGCTCTCTACCAACACAGTCCCTACAGGCACTCTTTCTACAAACACGGCTTCTACCAATACTGGAAATACTGAGACAACAACTGGATCAGTTTCAACCAATACGCTCTCTACAGGCACTCTCTCTACAAACACTGGAAGCACTCTCACTGCCAAGACCGAGACCACAACTGCAACTGGGTCAGCTTCCACCAACACTCTCTCTACCAATACAGTGTCTACAAACACGATCTCTACAAATACTGGAAAGACTGATACCACAACTGGATCAGCTTCCACCAGCACTCAAAGCAGCTCGGCTACAGCGAGCATTACTGTCTCAAGTGACACTACCGCTTCTTCAAGCACCACCACAGGATATGACACCTTCACCTCTACAAACACCCAGAGCAAATCATCAGAGACGACCACTAGCAGTGGTACTTCTCAGACATCAGGATCGAACACTTCTGGTTCTACTACAGTAACCTCAGCTACAAGTGAGGGTTCTTCCACTACTCAGAAGAGTACCACCGGAAGCGAGACTTCCACTATGACACAGTCTTCGCAGACCACTTCTATTCCCTACGTTCCTAGTACTTCCACGAACTCCGGTAGCTCCTCGGTCGCTACGACCCAGACTACAACTGGATCCGGGTCTTCTACTACCGGTGCTTCATCATCTACAATTGGATCTTCGACTCAGACCGGAGGTTCTACTACAACCGGGTCGGTAACTTCTGTGACTGTTATTTCGTCATCGACTGGTAGCTCTTCGGTTGTTACTACTCAGACAGATTACACAACTGGTTCTGGATCTTCCACAACTGGTGCTTCCTCATCTACTGGAGACTCTTCGACTCAGACTGGAAGCTCTACTACAACTGGAACTGCAACTGCACAGACTGGCACTTCCACCACGTCTGACAGTTCTTCAGCTACTACTACACAGACCATTTCTTCAACTGGATCTGCATCTTCTACCACTGGTGGTTCAACATCAACTGGCGGCTCTACCACACAGTCCACTGGAACTTCTTCCACCGGAGGAAGTACATCCACATCAGTGCCTTATTCGGTACCTAGTGGAACATCCAGTGCTTCAACTTCCCAGTCATCAAACACTTCTCAAAGCTCGGGTATTTCCTCCACAACCAACTCGGTCCCTTCAACTACAGCTACACAGCCCTCAACCACTCAAGTTACATCAACTACCGCCTCGGGGTCATCCACAATCACATCCATCCCATATTCCGTTCCGACAACCATGTCAACAAAGACCTCATATGGAACATCATCAGCGACATCAGGCTACCCACCACCAAAGCCAACTTGCTTCCGCTACACTCTCGTCGAGAATCCTCCCACCCCAGGAAAGTGTGGCAACACGGGTCTTAGCGGTGGCAGAAAACCCAACTTTCTCGGCAAAGGTGATGCAGACAGCCTCGAGACGTGTGGACAGAGCTGTGGTGAGAAGAAGGGGTGCAAGGTTGTTGTCTACGGCTACAAAGAGTCTGATTACAACAGACCCTATTGCCAGTTGCTCGATGGACCTCAAATTCGTGAAGCTAGAGATAGTACAGCGTGGAGATGGTATGATATGTCTTGCTTCAACCCGGATTGTGTCGCACCACCTGGGTATGAATGCGGTTATTAAATGAGTTTGGCATTTTCCCTTGGTGTTCATTTGTCTAGCCATGGCGTTTTGTCTTCTATATACCGTTTCATCAATAGAACATCTGCTCTTTTACATCCCACTCTTGAAAAGACCCCATTCCTCGCAGTGTCTTAGTGATCACAATGCTTCATTGTGCTTGATTCAAATTGTTTTTAGCTGAAATCTCCTATTCGAGGACCGAAATACTCATTCTGAGCAAGAGTCTTGAGAAAGCAAGACTGAGTCCCATCACAACCTTCGTACGGAACTCTGTTACCCCACCAGTCAAGATTGATGTCGTGATATTGCAAGCCAAAGAAAATAACCAGTGCAGATATGGCGATACCGACCGAGAAAGCGGCAGAGAGGATATAATTATACTGAGAAACCATTAGTACTCGAACAAGACTGTTGTGTAAAAGCATACCTTGGCCCAGAATGCGAGATATCGCTTCTTGATATACATCCAGGAAAGCCAGCCAATCGGCACAGCAGGCCAGATATAAGTGATGTTGTAAGGCGCCCAGAGCATACCTCCCGCAAGAAAAACAACTGGGTGAATACTCCGTATGAACTTAATGTTTGGGTATTTCTTCCCAAGCCACCAGAAGAGAAGAACGATAGCCACGCCAAACGGGAAGCCCATCAAAGCCTCGACATATTGACCCCCAGGGCCGAATAACTTCTTAGGTCCAATAGTCCCCCAAAGCACAGCCGCAGTGAAGAAGTTGTTCATGCCAGGACACATAAAACGGTATGGAGCATCCTGTGTACACACGCCCTCCAGACTTATCTGGTACTGCAATACACCGACGGAAACAAGCGTCGACACAAACGTGGGGACCATCTGTGCCCAAAAGGTAAAACGTGGTGGTATCTTGAGGTAGTGCGCTAGTTTTAGGTCTGCACTGAAGTAGACTGCTTGAGCGCAAGTGCTGTATCCAAAGGCTTTGAAGAAACACATGGCAATGGCGTTACCCTCGACAAAGGCACCACCGAGGAATTCGGACAAGACGTTAAGTGAGACGCCAATTCCAGTGGTTGCTGATATAATGCCAACAGGGACGACAAATATCAGACTCAAGATGACACCGAAAGGCACGACTGCGGGTGTGGTGTGTGTTGGCCATTGAGATACACCGACAACGCCTACAGTGAAAGCTATCACAAGACATGCCAAGTACCACCACTCGGGGACTTCGCGGTAGGTCTTCATTTGACGATTGTGTGCATCCATTACTTGCTCATCCTCAGATTCATTCTTCCTTGACGGGCGGAAACTGTCAGCTAATCCCCTGAGCCCCATGGTGATTGTTCGGTGGTGATATAGCACAGCATAGGTAATGGCAGCCGTATAGAGGGAGAACAAGAACATGTAAGAGCTAATATGTGCAGCTGACAGAAATGCAGGCGAGTATGCTTCGTACTTTTCAGAGTCAAAAATACCGCGCTCATCAATGATGGCAGATACGTTATACAGCCCCCCAAAGTGATCAAACACTCTGTTCGAGTTGATGGGCAGATAAGCAGTGCTATAGCCATTCCCGTAGTAAACGCCAAGTATAACAAAGCAAGTCAGCAGTGCGCCACATAATAGATTAAAGGTTGCGAAGAAGGGCACCATGAGAGGATCACAACCCAGCGTAACTATGTTCCAGTCAAACGTTGGGAAGGGATTGATGCCCAGGCCAGTATATCCGCCCGTAACATTAGCCAAGTCGCCGTTGTTGGGGGATATCCAGGTCATCCAACTGAACCAACTCAGGCCAGCAAAAAGATAATTGGGTAGCCAGAAGTAAGCAAACATTGCGCAAAAGGCTATGCTGAAAAATCTAAAGCGAGATGTGTTCCATATCCTCTTGAAGGGACCCGGCACTGGGACGTCTCCCTCATCGTGTAGTGCCGTGTTGAGGGCGATGTATACCAATGTCGTTGGCCACAGACAATATGAAGGGTAGACGAGGAAGCGTCTACAAATACCAGCAAGTCCATAACCGATGAACTTGCTGGAAAGACCGAGTAGGATCTGATATCCCATGCTCAATGCGTAGGGTTGATTAAAGTACTGCGGAAGATACTGGATCCAAATGATGTAGTTTGTATATGGCGTTCCCATAGAGATGCTCGACATAATAGTAATCAACATATGTTCTTTCTTGTTGAACTTTCCAGGATTGAGACTGTGTCGCGCACCGAAGAGAGTGAAACCAATATCGGGCAGAATCTTCTCGAGGAACATTCCAAAAGGGTATGCCAGGAGTTGAGGCACCGCCAAACTGACGCCGATCGTGGGTTGACGGATCTCGAAGAAGCTGTTGATGAAGGAGGCGGTGCAGGAGAAGATAAGACCGATGAACCAGGCGCGTATCGTGGAGCAGGGCATGCTTGGGTCATCATGGTTATCGACCACGGCGCGGACTTCAGCGTATGGTGAATTGTGTGTGATCAACGCTGCCTCGACCTTTATCTCTTTTATGAGTGTCTGATGTCGTTCAGGATGTTTTAAGACATCATCTTGGTCTGTGATATGTGAGTGTGTGTTGTTTGGATGCTTGTGGGTTAATATACCTAGGAAGTATTCAATCTTTTGGATGACTGAGAGAGGAAAGTTGGGATCTCTCTTGTGAAGCTTGTATACCTTGCTCATCATCTATAGCTCGTCAATTCCTGCAAGGTGAGTAAAGAGATTCGAAATTCTCACTTTGTGGACATGTTCCAGAGACAGCGTTGCCGCAATCTCCCTTGCTTCAAGCAAGTCATCTTGGGTAACGTCAAGATCTCTCTTAAATCTGCCCTCAACCTCGTCTGCCTCTTGCGAATTGGGAAGTGAATCATCGCGGGACTATATGACATGTTAGATTGGCCAAAGACGCAAAGGGAATACTGACTCTTTCAGTGAACTCGACATCTGGAGCACTCACTAGAGCCTCCGACTTTTGTGTCTGGCTTGCCATGAGGATAGAATTTTGATGGTCATTGATACTAGAGAATTATGTTGAGAAAGAAGATATGACGACGGGTTTCTGATCCTAAAATAACCAAGTCGGTTGGTAGTACAAGAAGCAAATATATACAATTGGGAGATTAAGGTCAAGCCTCCAGCCCTATATTACCTTGCAAAGATTACATGATCGGCCGCGCGGGTTCATGATTAAAGATGATAAATGCCTTGCCAAGAGATCAGGTCCATCATGTTGCACCAATAGGTTAGCGGCTCACTGGGGATAAATATGCTTATTTTAATAAGCCGCAGTACAAGGGTGAAGTTTATCTCGGCTTGACCGATGGCGATAGATACAAGGCAATGCAATGTAACACAATACGTCAAGCTGACTACGTTTTATGTATGATTTGACTAAACTACTTTAATTGGGTTTCTCAGGCTTACTTTGATCAACGGTGAACAATTAGACAATATTCAAAACATGGTATTGGTCAGCCCTACTGGGCTGTGCATTTTGGCCACCTTGACTCCATCAAATGCATCTTGACGATATCACTTGTTGGTTTACGGGTACATCAAATAGAATATGACTACGCACTGATACAGTTAGTTGACTGTGTTGCGAGACCTCAGTCGGTCGAGACAAGCAAAGGGGCAACAATGGGCTTTATGTAAAGATACAAGTAGTGACCAGAGACTCAATATTCACATGTGATGGACAATTAATTCATAAACAATTTGATTGACTGATTTGACTGATAGGAATCAATGAAACTTGATTAAAACTCAATAAACGAAACCAACGATATCCCGATATTGGCGAAAGAAAGTAATTCCACTTTTAATCCATTATTGCGCACCTGATTGCGCAAGAGCGATCCTCTTCCAGTGATCACGCTCTTCTTCCAACTTGGCAATCTTGTCTTCCAGTTCCTCCATCTTCATTGCCTTGCGCTCCCGAGACTTTCGTGCGGCAAGAGTGTTACGAGCACGCTTCATAGCAATGATGTCACTAGGGTCATCGATGATGATGGGAGGCAGAGGCTTGTCTCGCTTGCGGGCATTAACACCAGCCACAGAAGAGTGGCGAGTGGAAGGCGATGTACCCGACTTGCGACGGGGCATGGGAGGAGACTGAGCATCAGAGTCCAACTCATCAGACTTCATCTCAGGAGAGGTCTCAACACTCAGCTGGGGAACAGCTGAGGGTTCCGTAGGGAACAGAGGAAACCAATCTCCAGCAGGTGTGTCGAAATCGGCATTGCCAAAGTTGGGAGACACATCATACTGGTCAAAGTCCGGAGACTCATTGTAGATGGATGGAGAGGTCAAAGCCGTGAGGGCCGACGAGTTGGGAGCAGACATGAAAGGTTCTTGAACAAGAAGATCCTGAGGCGAGATGGTCGCCAAGTTGGCAATAGAGCTAGACGCACTGCTGCTAAAGTCAAAGACAGAAGCAACAGCAGGTGAGGAAAAGGCCGTGTGGGCCCCGCCCTCGAAGGCAGTGAACTCTTCGAGTTCGACGTCTGATGAAGATGGTGAGCTTGTGGAACTAGTAGATATCTCATCAGAGGGGTACAAACCTGCAGCGTTCATCATCCTGGCGGTTTGTTGCGGGACGCTACCTGTACTCTGGGAAAAAAGAGGTACTGGGGGTCGAGCAGCACGGTTCTGCTGGTTCAATGCAGTAGATGACGAAGGGGCCGAAGAAGCGTAAAACTGGTTCGTGGGGCGGTTGTTGTTTACAGTAGACGAAGGACGACCAAAAGCCTGGAGCAACTGGGCTACTCGTTGATTCTGAACAGCAGGGGAGACAGGCTGTTGGCGGTTTTGCAGATGAGACGAGTGACGACGCTGGTTTGGCAGCGATGTTGTTGTAGAGCGATTAGGGGGCTGATCGAACAAGACAAAGTCCTGACGCGGTGATTCGGGACTCTGTAACTGTTGCGCGGATTGTGCCGGCAGGCTGGGACTGGTGGAGAGAAGCCATGGTGATTGGGGATCCGTGGTGAAGACTGGGAAGTCTTGGCCTGAAATGTTGGCGGTTGTGAGGGAACTGGAGCCGAAGCTATTCAAAGCAGTGCTGAAGTTCAGGTCGACCGTGAGGTGAGCTGAACGGGTTGGTTGAAGAGTGGGGATTAACTTGTTAGGGTCCTGAGACGTAATTTTGACTGAGGCTTGGGGGGAACAACGGGGAAGGGGGGTTGTTTAGAACATCTTGATTGCCTTGGGCTGTAAATCTTGATGTAATTGTGTTTGTATAAAAGTTTGGGGTGAGGAAAGGAAGAGAGGGAAAAAAGAAAGCCTCAGGATGGGCGGATGGGGACAATTTGTATTTCTCAGGCAGCAATCAGGACGAGGGTTTGTGCGAGGTACAAACCCAGAATAGCGGGCCTGAGGTTGACACTAACAATTATTGCCTCAGATGGGGCTTTTCCTCGTTAGCCGATGCTTTGCGTTGCCAAGTACTCCTACCAAAAAGTGCGCCCTTTGGGTCAGCAAGGGTCGGGCAATGAGTCACATTTTTTCGTGCTAAAGCTTAATTAGGACTGGCCGAATGTCTCTGGTGCAACCAATTCTCAACATGGCGCATCCTGCGACAGACCAAAATGCCAGAATTTAGGACTAAGCCTCCACCGTTCATCCTGTACGGCATTGTACTGTACAGCAAAGCAAAGCACAGCCAGCACAACGCATCGCATCACAGAACCATATATAGATACCAAGGTACTGTGAGGACTCAATTTGACCACGCAAGTCTCAAATGGGGCGCCCTGGTATCCTATTTTCCCCGTGTTTTCACTCTCATGCTCCATCTGAGCGCCATTATTCTTATCGTTGTCTTTGACCTCTTGTTGCACTGTAACCAACACTAATATGCTGCCCTGGCGCAGGTAGGCTTAGAAGTTAGCGTATTACTCTCCGTAAGCAACTGACAATGCCCCTGCCTCTAAACTCTCTATTGGCCGAATTTCCATTCCGCCCTGTTGACCTGCTGAAGAACCTGCCAATCACCATCTATCTACGGGTACTAAAACCGTGGGCTCGTGTTTCCAACCTCTTATTGTCCCATACCACAACTACGACGACGACGACGACGACGACGATAATAAACCAGTCTCATGTCGCGAATTCTTGCAGCTGACGAGGATGTTTGAAAAGAGAGAAAAAATAGGACAACGAATCCTTCCTCTGAATAGGGGGTGCAAGTCAACGGTGCCGCCCATACATTGTACAACACATGCATCTCTTATTTGTTCGTTCCCAACTCTTTGTCTCAGTTTGCCTACCAGTCTGCCTACGTATATGCCTACATATGCCTTCCGGCCCGTCCATCCAGCTGCCGTGCCCTGCGCGCCATGAATCGGTCAAGAAATTCGGCGGAAATTTACTCGTCAATTTCCCCATGTTCCAGTCCTAGTGTGATAGAGAGTCCTTGAAATTCGTAGGTCCAGGCATAGCAAATTACCGTCTCAGCCGTCCCATCCGATCGTTGTTACAGTAGGTGGACGAGGAATTGTCCCCATGTTTCAACTCCATCACACTGTGTCAGATTAAATGCCTCTTTTCTTTTCATGTTAGCCGCAGCAACACATTTCGTATTGAGGCAGGGAGGCTACCCTAGTTGGAGTCGAACCATTCATAGACCAGTAATCGGTGGACATGGGCTGAATCTGAGGCCCTCATGAGTTCAGCCCACTCGTGTTGGGATTCTACTACATGGATGGGAAAGTCCTGAAAATCGATTTTCTGCACTGCGTATCAGTATCGTGTTCCTGGTTCTTATCTCTAAATCCTAACTCTCAACACCACCCTCTCTGAGATTATCTTCAACTTCCTATCACAACCCAGCTAGTTAAGACGCTTCTCCAGGCTAGTAAGCAGAAGTGGGTGTTGTCGAATGTCTGCAGGACCAACTGACAAAGCATCTCGACTTTTCTATCCCAGATTGGAAATTCTTCGGGACGCGCAAATGGCGACTCAATCAGTTTAGGCCTGATGTTGGTATCGTCGGAACCTCCTGTTTAGGACTCCGCTCGACGACATATCCTCATATTAAGTGGTATCTCAATTCCGTACAGCGGAATTGACTTCGAAAACTACGACGTCCGATATCTTGATTCCTCATCAAGATCTCCATTCTTCAGTCCAGCCTATCCAAGAATGAATCAGCCTGCTTCTTGGCTCTCCGAGTTGCCATTTCCTCCCTTCGCTTCTCAATTTCCCGTCTTCTAGCCTCCTTCTGTTCCTCACGCACCCGTCGCTGTTCCTCCGTCTTACGCCGCTCTTCCGCGAGCCCCTCCATCTCCGTTGTTCGGGTCTCATCGTCTTGACTAAACTTGTAAAAGCCTGTTCCCTTGGTCCGAATTTCCCAATCTGCGTCGTAGTGCTGCGCTGGCGGTGGTGTTGCGCTGCGGTCTCGCTTCCGCGCCAGCTCTTCCATCTTGTTCGGGTCGTCGGGGTTGAAAGCCATAGATTGTATTGTGTCTCCCACGATGAGGTTGCCCGGCGCGCTGGGTCTTGCCGACATGCGTTCGAGTTCTTCGGCTCCCAATAGACCGCGTCGCGCTCTGCGATCCAACTTTTCCTTTTCTGCTTTGGTGACTTGCCGTACGCGACCAAACTCATCCTCATACTCGACCATCTGGCTGCTTTCCTCATCGTTATCTTCATCGCTGCTCGTCTCATAGTCTTCCTTTGTCTCCTCTCCTTCCGCCCATTTTCGATCAAAGTCTATTAGCGGCGCGGCTTCATTCTCTTTGGCAACATAATCTCCTCGCTTCATCGCTGCGTAAAGACGTGCCTTTTCCTCCATTCGTCGCTTGGCGCGTGCCAACTCTTGAGTTTCTTCCTCTGTGCCAGTAACCTCCTTTAATTGCAGCTTTTTTGATCCATCAGACTCCTTGCTTCGTTTGGGTTTTGAGCCTTTGAATATGTCATCTTTGCCTTCTTTTTGAGAGCGAGACCGGCCAGCTGATGTCGCGCCTGATGAGGAGTTTGACATCAATGATGTCAATTGAGCAGTGAAATCAAGCGAAGTAGATAATGTTGCATCACGCTTCGGCTTTTTAGTAGGACGTTGTCCGTATAGATTCGGGTCCTGTGGCATTTTGTCTGTATTCGATAGTTCGCGTATGTGTTTTTGAGTACTTGGTTGTTGATGATCGCGATGAAGTAAGTACCAAGACGAACGCAATGCCACATGGGCAGTCAAACAAAACCGTTGCTACTCAACCTGAGGCAATCACCACCAAGGCTTGAACAGCAACATCGACAGCCGGGTCAACATTCCAATCACTATAAATAAATACATACTATGAAAACTGAAAATATCATGATTTACAACGTCTGCCTATCATATTCAAAGTGGACTCATCAATTAATTGTGAACCCAATTGGTTATTCCTGAAGTGCCTCCGATTGTAGGGTAATCCACCGCGGGGTTCTGTTGCGTGCTCAAATCACTGTCCTGAGTGCCCCGCCATCGGAGCTTGACTTTATTCCTTCACAAGCTTCATCAACAGTTCTGCAAGTACCACAGCAATCATGGCCGCTACCAAGCAGGTTTTCATCGGAATTATCGGTAATTGAAACATTCGAAACTATAAATACACAACTTTATAAACTAATGTCCCAACAACAGGCGCCGGAGGTGTTGGCAAGGCCTTTATCGACCAGCTCCAGTCCCTTGCTGCTCGAAAGCCATCCCCGAAACTGAACCTTGCCTACATTGCCACGAGCCGCAAGGCCATCTACAACGACGACTACTCTCCCATTAACCTCGAGAACGTCGTTGACACTCTCAGTTCCTCGTCCAAGGCCCCGCTCGCTCTCGCTCAGGTCGTCGAGTACCTTTCCAAAGCCCCCGCCAAGACCGTTCTTGTCGACAACACCAGCTCTCAAGATGTCGCTGAGCTGTACCCCCTTGCTCTGAGCCGAGGCATCAGCATTGTTACACCCAATAAGAAGGCCTTCTCTGGATCATACAAGCTGTGGCAAGACATCTTCTCAGCTGCCGAGTCATCGGGTGCCCGTGTCTACCACGAGTCCTCCGTCGGTGCTGGTCTCCCCGTCATCTCCACCCTGAAGGATCTCGTTGAGACCGGCGACAAGGTCACCAAGATTGAGGGTGTTTTCAGTGGCACCATGTCTTTCCTCTTCAACTCCTTTGCTCCTACTGAGGGCCAGGGCGGCAAGTGGTCTGAGGAGGTCAAGAAGGCCAAGTCTCTGGGCTACACCGAGCCTGACCCCCGAGATGACCTCAACGGTCTTGACGTTGCCCGAAAGCTGACCATTCTCGCTCGTCTGGCTGGAATCCCCGTCGAGTCTCCCACCTCTTTCCCCGTGCAGAGCCTTATCCCCAAGGAGCTCGAGTCTGTTTCCAGCGGCGACGAGTTCCTCGAGAAGCTCCCTGCCTTTGACTCTCAGATGGAGGAGACCAAGGCTGCTGCTGAGAAGGCCGGCAAGGTTGTCCGATTCGTTGGAAGCATCGATGCTGCTTCTAAGCAGGTCAAGGTCGGCCTGGAGCAGTTCGATCGCTCACACCCCATTGCTGCCCTGAAGGGTAGCGATAACATTATCAGCTTCTACACTGAGAGATACGGAAGCAACCCCCTGATCGTCCAGGGTGCGGGTGCTGGAGGTGACGTGACCGCCATGGGAGTCACCGCTGATCTGATCAAGGTTTTGTCGCAGATTGCATGAATGTTGAAATAAAATAGCCAAAAATAAAAGCGCCAAGTTTGAGTTCCCAGCAATTTCGAAGAGAAAAGAACATATTGTTGTGTTTCGCCGTAAACAATTAAAGTGATGCTTTATCTATTCCTGTTGCTATCGCCGCAGCATGTGGGTTCGTTGTAACAACAGTATTGGGCTCGTCAGTCGGTGGAGGATTATCGTTACAGAGGTTCCTCCACGTCCAAAGACAGAAGTCGAATATCACAAGAAGAATGACGGGGACAAATAACATAAGACCTAGGCCGAGCTATCCGCACATTAGTCGCAAGCGCAAAGGTAATCAGGTCAATCAGCACTTACACAGACAAGAGAGATCAAGTTGACGATAGAGGAGTACTCAGGCATTAGAGGACTGAATAGGTTCCATGACGTTTCAGAGGACATGACAGACATTCCGGGCAGCGCTACAGATTGCTTCGAAATAAAAAAGCTCATGACTTGAGAAAAAAGCGAATGATGTTGTGGATGGCAGAATCACAATTCCGAGGCAGCTTCGCTTCAGGGAGGTCGATGCTCCATCTATCGTGACCCAGCAGACAGGGATTATTTCCGCCTTAATTAACATGTGCAATGCAGAGCTGAGCATATTTCACCGCCTTCCAAAATGGTTAATTCTGCCATGCGCAAAGCTTCATCCTCATCTGCCTCACAAATTATCACTGGAAAATGGAAAGTACTTTAACAGCATCATCACAGCAGCAACCATGACAGCAGACCTTCCAAATAAGCAAAAAGGCCGCGAGACAGATCGCATAAAGAGGACCAAGGATGGAGTTACTCAGTTGCCGCGCAAAAAGTTCTATCGCCAGCGAGCGCATGCGAATCCTTTCTCTGACCATATGCTAGAATAGTATGCAGACTGCTCAATCCGTTTCAATTACATTATAACTAACATGCGACAGCCCCAAATCACCAGATGACATGGATTGGTCTCCATACTTTCCTCACTATGTTCAAGAGGAAACATCAGAAGACTCTTCTAAGCCTCCTCGTCTGACAAAAGATGTTGAGATTGTCGATATTGGTTGCGGATTCGGAGGTCTTACGGTTGCTCTGGCTCCCAAGTTGCCAAACACTCTCACACTTGGTAAGTGGAGTGCGAAATGGTTATCAGCGAATGTGTATTGATAAAAGTAGGCCTGGAGATTCGTACACAAGTGGCAGGATACGTTCAAGAACGTATAAAAGCGCTGCGATCACAAAACTCGGACAACATGTACCAGAACGTTGCCTGCATCCGAGCAAACACGATGAAGTTCCTTCCCAATTTCTTCAAGAAGGCCCAGCTGTCCAAGATCTTCATCTGCTTTCCCGACCCTCACTTCAAGGCCAGGAAGCACAAGGCCAGAATTGTGTCGACAACGCTGAACTCGGAGTATGCCTATGCGCTCCGACCCGGTGGCATCGTCTACACCATTACCGATGTTGAGGACTTGCATTTGTGGATGGTTCAGCATCTCGAGGCTCACCCTGCATTCGAGAGGATTTCCAAGGAAGAGGAAGAGGCGGACGAGTGTGTCCATGTCATGTCGACTGAAACCGAAGAAAGCAAGAAGGTTACTAGAAATAACGGACAAAAGTTTGTAGCGTTGTTTCGAAGACTTGAGGATCCTCCGTGGTAGAATTTAACTTAGCGATACTGGTAATAAGGGTAACAATATTGGTTATATGAACATCCCATTCTTTATCAATAACAAGACGACTTACGCATAACTAATGTGGTAAGCCATAAGGAATCTAGTGGGTAGCAGAAAAGTTGGCCTCCCAAGTCTTAGGGTATAGAAACAAGTAAGGTAAGAGGTATAGTTTAAGTAGCATAAACTGACCTACTGATTTCGTCTCTTATGCTTCTACCGGCCAACTTTTCTGATACCATCAATCGAGTTGTACCTGCAGACTGCCAGTCATCACTGAGGTGAGGGGTGCTGTCCAGGGTTCCTTGTCCCGCAGACTATTTTGACAGGGGTCAAGCAACAAAATGACAGCATCCTTCTCCGCTGTAATCGACAGCCACCTCACCTTAAGTTAGTTAGACCAGTCCCGGTCTTAACCTCCACTACCTATTATCGCATCACCGACTTTACTACTTACACCCGTCCATCTTCGTTCAAGAATGTGGCTTTGAGGTCAACATCCTGGTGATGGCCCTCAAGCGTAGAGATGTTATTGTTGCAGGACTCGCTGCCTTCATAGCCTGGGGCTTTGCTGCGAGCTGGTCACCCGTTCTCCGCTGGGCAGGCCATGCCTTTGTTGCCGGCTCCTTCGTCACCCTCGTCCTTCTCTTGGCCGGCCTCTTCCTTGTCTCGAGACGCCCAAACGACCGAACCCTGCCACCGAATGGCGTCACCTTCCTAAATCCAAAATCATGGCGATCAGAGGTGCAGGCGCTGCGCCAGCGACAATCATATACTCCAACCCAAATACAACCCGAATCACCCCGCGTTTCTAAAGCTATCGACGGTTTGCTCGGCCTCATAATCCGCGATTTTGTTAGCAGTTGGTATTCCAATATAAGTCGCAATCCGACCTTTACGAACCAGGTCGACAAAGCTGTGCGCGAGGCGCTGCTGAGCTTGTGTGATATCCTACGAGATAAGGATCTGGCGGACCTCCTCACTAGTCGTCTTGTTCCTCTCCTCACCGCCCACTTTCGAGATTTCTACGAAGCAGAGAAATCAGTACGGGGGAAGAAGCTTAACCGCTCAGTTACTGAATCCGAAGAACTCGACCTCGCTATTGCTTCAAAATTCCGCGATGGACGCCTACACCCTGCTGCGTCATTGTCGTTTCCCGATACCAAGATGGTTCAACAAGACTACCTGCGATCTCTTGTCGCAAAGATTATGCCACAAATTCTTCCGGAGAACATGTTGTCTAGTCGAGCTGTCTCCATCATCATTCGCGAGATTGTTGGGTGTGCAGTGTTATTTCCCGTGATTCAACTTCTTTCCGAGCCCGATACATGGAATCAACTAATGGAGAATATGGGCCGTTCAATGCTGCAAGACAGATCAACAGTACGCAAGCTTCGTGCAGCTTTGGATCAGCATGCTCCCTCTACGCCAAAGTCCAGCAAACTAGCGTCTATGCCTAGAGTTGCGCCAGGCGATAGCGAGCGCAAGTTTGAAAAGTTCATCCGTGCTATTCGGAAGGTCAACAACCTGTCAGATGCACGCCGTTTTCGCAGCGAAGTTGCCAGTCAACTCAAAAGGGATTCTTCTCAGGATAACCAGGACCAGGTCTACCTTCGTCGATTGGAGATGGGAAAGAGGCTACTCGATCAACGAGTGACTCACCTTGCTGCTGGTGGTGAACGCCGTCCACCTGGGCCATTGCCTGTACCATCCACTTCTTCAAAGTCCAAGCTGGAAAGCGCGCCCTTGGTGGACTTCCTGAGAGATCCTTCAGCACTTTCCTATTTTATGGAATACATGGATCGTCAAAATCTGATGCCCTTGGTACAGTTCTGGCTTGTTGTCGACGGTTTCCGAAGCCCCCTGGAGGAAGATGGCCCGGACGATGAGCTGCCATCGACGCTCCCTATGTGGACTGACGCGGATCGTCAAGACTTACAGCAGATAAATCAAGCATACTTATCAAGGTCTGAGTTAAAGGTTCCGGACCATTCAAAGAACGAAGTGAAAGAGTTTATCAAGGCAGGGAAAACAGCCACGCCGATGCAGTACTACAGAGCCCGACAGGCTATTTTGAAAGCTCAAAGTGCAGTTTTGGAGGAGATGCGCGAGCGTTTCTTCCACGGTTTCAAGAAATCCGACCTCTTCTATAAATGTCTTGCCGCTGAGGAAGCAGCCAATATCCAGACCCTCCGATCAACACCTCAACCAGAAGCACAAACATTGGCGCCCGGTCGATCTAGTAAGACTTTGCCAGCGAAGCCAAGACCAGTTTCACGGTTAACCACACAACTATCCAACACGAGCAAACGTACAGGATCTGCTTCGGACCTCAGATCTCTGAACTCCAATGGCAACGGCCTTGGTCATCGAGTTAGACGCTCACTTGACGAGGGCTCTTCTACTCCCCTGTTTGACGACGACGACATTGATACCGATGGCTTGGGAGATTCTGTGCAAAGCCTGGAGGCAGAGACAAACAGTCAACAACTGCCGGACACTCAGGTTGTTCAGGCAGTGGAGGAAGCGCTCACAAACATCATGGAAAATGATCGTCCACAGACCGCTGAGGATCTGCGCGCGTCCCTTTTCGAAAACAGTGGCATTGGTAGTATTGGTGGCATCGATGATAATACGTCGAGCCTCTTCTCAGGTCACGACAACGAATCCAATCGTGGCTCTCTTGACATGGGAGTGCGACCAGGCGCCTTGCTCAAAGAAGGAGAAAAGCCAAGCCTTTCGTCGCTTGGTCTTGTCAGTGCGGCCTCACGAATCGGCGTCTTTGTTGATGATGATCTATTTGGTGATAATAACAAAGATCTCCCTGATGACGGCGATCCAGACGAAGGTCCGCCACCTGATGATGAAGACGAAGTGCACGAAGCAGCACCAGGAGATCTTGGACTAGCCGAAGCAATCACTGCTCTTTCTAATGACATTGATCGCCTGGTAGCACAGGAGGCGGTCGTGGAGTCCCTAACGCGGAAAGCAGAGTTGACAAACAACACTGCCGAGCTACGCATCCTTAGGAAGTCGAAAGCGTCTTTGCAAAGGGAGATTAGGCGCAAGGAGCTTCAACGTCAGCAGTATGTCATCCAAGAGAGCGATAATAGTCTCTACGGCCGCTCCACTATCAGGATCAAATCCATTCAGGTCGGAAGAGAAGAAGACGGCAGAGAGTTTGCCCTATACGTTATCGAAGTGCAAAGAAATGCTGGAGAGCAGATGCCCGCGGCTTCATGGGTGATTTCGCGGCGATACAGCGAGTTCCACGAACTTCACCAAAAGCTACGGTCCCGTTACCCGTCGGTCCGGAATCTTGACTTTCCTCGGCGACGTATGGTTATGAAGTTCCAAAGCGAATTTCTACGCAAGAGACGAACTGCTCTCGAGCAGTATCTGCAAGATCTACTGCTACTGCCCGAAGCATGCCGTAGCCGAGAGCTCAGAGCATTCCTTTCGCAGAGTGTGATAACACAAGGTCAAGATATTCTGGATCGCGAAGACAAGAAGGATATGATGACGCGGCTGTATGATTCTGTTGCAGATGGAATGGACGATATTCTTGGAAACATCCCCGTTCTGGACCAGATATCTGAGGCTGGCCAGAGTCTAATCGCGGCGGCTACAAACCAGCTCAACACGGTTCCACTCAATGTCGACGAAGAGAACTTTCCAGCCGCCGAAGCCGAGGCTGAATTAAACGCCTTTGAGAATAAGGAACTTGAACCGTTCATCAAACCGATTTGCGACATCTTCCTTGAGATATTCGAGCTTAACAAGGGAAACAACTGGCTCCGCGGAAGAGCTGTCGTAGTTGTTCTGCAACAACTTCTTGGCGGTACGATTGAGAGAAAAGTGCGGGATAATGTCAAGATGCTTTCTCAAGACGACAATGTTCTCAAATGTATCAGCTTGGTTCAGGACAGCCTGTGGCCTGGAGGAGAGATGCAACGTGATCGAAAACCACGAACAGCCGCTGAGAAGAAAAAGACACGGACTGAGGCGAGTCTGATGCTGGCCACACTGGTGCCAGATCTCGCTGGCAGTGTTGTGGGAAGAGTCAATGCGCAAGCAGCGAGTCGTCGTATCTTTGCGACGTTGAATAACTCGAGGTTGAAGTATGTCATTTGATTAGGAAATCGTCTCGTATGAGAGAGGACTTGGCTAACTCGTTCACAGTGCACACCTCGCATTCACTATGATTGATGAAATCGTCTCGGTCCTATTCGAGGAACCGTAAGGCCCTAATGAAAAGATCTTCTTCTTATTATTCTCCACCAAGCACATGATAGAGTGCGCAGCAAGGCGTTGGGCGTCACTGACAAGGAATCAAGTTGGGCTGAGATGAAAATTATGTGGTAATTGGCGAAAAATGACTTGCGTCCTGTCTGTAACGAAACCTTTTTTATGCTGTTATTGAGTTAGTAACATAGATTCATGAGGAGGCTATGAAATAATAGTAATGACAATGGCTGGTTTTTCTGCATTCTGATAAAGATCAACTATAAAGTTTAAAGTCTCCTACGTAGTATCAATCCCAACAAGCCGGGCACTTACTTACAGCGCCTAGCATGAGCGTGCAGCAGCATTAATGCAGGCAAAGGCGTTCGCATGTGACGCTAACAAAGCATCTTCAGCGCCCGAGATAGCGGGATCCGGGGCACCTTCTCGATCTGGTGTTCTGCCAGACTTGTCCGCCTTTTGCCCCAGCCTTCTTCGTCGCGTAAGGTTTAGAGTCTAGCTTGTCCATGTCGCACTCTTCTCCTCTCCACCAACATATCTTCATTATCACCCATCCTCGTCTACTCGTCACCTAAGAAAACCCCGCGTTTTCTGTACTTCTTGGTCCATCGCGCGCAACTGGCTCTGGACTTCTGGAATCTCTCTGGCTAGATCAATACTTCGAATTTTTGCACCTCGCTTTCCTTTTGGATCCCATCTCTCGCTTGACTACGGTCCTCCTCCAACCGGCAACATGACGGAGGTATCAGCCACCCGGCTGTACTTGGGAAACCTCCCTCGCAATGGTCCGGACTCATCGCCCTGACGCTCCTAGTCAACCCACTGACATGCTGCCCAACAGCTACCAAATCCGACGTCGAGGCTCACTTCGCGACTCATGGCACTGGAGAAATCACCGAAGTGAAGCTTATGAACGGCTTCGGTTTCATCGAGTACAAGGACCCAATGGATGCCCGCGACGTTGTTCCAGGTGAGTCATATCATTGACCCTCTCGTTGTGACTCTTGCTAATCAATTTTGACAGCTTTCCGTACGTTATTGTTTAACATCATCCCCCTCATTCCTGGCTAATTCGCGACTTCGAAAGATGGTTCTGATTTCATGGGGGAACGACTTACCGTCCAGTTCGCCCGTGGTTCCCGGCATCGCGAGGGCGGCAATTTTGGCAACCATGAGCGCACTGCGCCTCGGCCTCGCCGAACCCCTCATCGAATGCAGATTACGGGACTACCAAATGATACCTCTTGGCAGGTCTGTTCATCCTCCCCGTTGTTGATCGCTGGACTCCATGGACCTTCCCTTTGTGATTTGCGCGCATCTCTGGCTTTTCTGGTTTCGACCCATTGGAACTGCACCGGGATTAGTTCCAGGGGACAACAATCAAGGACCCCCTCCCGCTCTTCTGGTTTTGCTTCCTGGTTCTTGTCTTGACGGATTGCGCTTTCGTTTTGTGCATTACATGGACTTCCGGCGTTTCCCTTTCCTGGACAGCAACTTACGTGGATTCTGGAAATAGGACCTCAAGGACTTTGCACGTCAGTCCAGCTTGGACGTGGTTTACTCCGAGACAGGCCGTGATTCGAACGGCCGAGGGTGAGTTAAGTTTTATGCGTGTCGAGGTCATTATTAATGAATTGTAGATTCGTTGAATTCGAGACTGCTGCTGACTTGAGAACTGCTGTCGAGAAGCTGGATGGTCGCGAGTTTAAGGGCCAGCGAGTCCAGTGTGTCGCCGACGTATGACAAGGTAGCCCCATTCAACTGTGAGAACTGTAAATTGACTCGACGCTTCAGACTCAGCCGGACATGCCTCCTCGCGAGCGCGGCCGATCGCGCTCTCCTGGACGACGCCCTTACCCCCCTCCCGTGGACGATTACGACCGCCGCGGTCCTCCCCGAGGTTATAGCCCTCGTCGAGACGGATATGGCTACCGTGATCGTAGTCCGCGTCGCGACTATTACGACGACCGTGCTCGCTATCGATCCCCACCTCGTCGCCCTATGGAGGATTATCCTCCCCCTCCTCCTCGCGGTCGATACGATGATCCATACCGACGCGATTACCCTCCTCCCCCGCCTGATCCTTATGCCAATGGGCGACCCCCATACGACCGACCTCCTCGAGATTTTCCTCCCCGAGAGGGTGGATACCCACGAGAGGGTGGCTATCCGCGAGACTATGATCGTGGTGGACGTTACTGGTAAATCCATATTCCATTACCGCTTTGGGCGCTTGCTTGGCAGGACTGTCCTTGACCGACGGTGTACTAGATCTTTCCCAACCGAATATGCCAATTGGCGTGTAACAGTCACGACCTGTTAATGGGTATGAAAGGGCAAGATTCAATGGAGGCAATGATTGGCAGACAAGTGCGACAATGTATGACAACCGACTGGTGACATTCCCAACCAAAAGGATGAGGCAGATTGGATTGGCGTCAGGTGCAAGGGCTTGCAGGATATACGTCTAGGACAAATGGGAAAAATCCACGACTACAGACATTGAGTTTGCTACGTAATTTGAGATATAGTGTACGACTAGGCAATGGAGTAGTCGCGAATGATGGTTTGCTTGTTTTGCTTCTTGTTTAACACTATCACTTGCACGATGTGCCTTAGGGCACCACTCTCATTCGCAAGACGTTAAACAGGGTCAATTTATTATAGGATTTGAGAAAAGAATAATCCAACTTTGATTTTGCATTTTCAAACTGGCTGTGATCGGACAATGAGTGAACATATTACTCCAGATTTACGTAGTACGGCCACCCAATCCTGGCGCCCCATATAATACAAAAAGAAAGATGTTGTCCTAGAGATTATGACTGCACGATACGCTTATAAGAGATTTTGAGGATGAGTAAATATGTGGTATCAGGCGGTTGTGGTTATTGTTTCGTATATGATTGCCAAATTAGGCGGTCTTCTTCCACTGTGTGTAGACACCGATAAGACTGCTCAGGGTACCAGTCAGGCCTACAACACCGTCGTCGAGGAATCGGTTGTAGCCAAGACCGGAAAGGGGAACCAGGATATCGAAGACATCGCAGAGAAGCTGCTTCTTGGCGGCAGCGCGCTCACTGGAGGATGAGTTAGTACATGCGACAATGAGGAAAAGCAATTACGAATGGCAACTTACATAGAAATGGTCTTGCTCTCAACGACACCCTCTCCCTCCTTCAAATCAACCTTTGATGCTCGTGCACTCAACTGGCGAAGAGTGTACAGCTGACCGAGGATGCTAAAGGCGATACCAACAGCCCAGGATCGGTAGGCCTCTTGCTGCATGCGCGTAGCGTGCTTCCAGGTCTTGATACCGGCGGCGTGAGGAATGGTGAGAGAATCGCAGGCGAGATAACCGGCGTAACCAAGCTGGCGACCGACCTGGGTGTACTTGAGGACGGGGTCCATGGACTTTGAGTCGGAGGCGGTGGCAGCAGCCTTGAGGTGCTCGACGAACTTTCCGGCTCGGAATACCTTTCGGAACAGGCCGAACTGCTTCTTGAGGGCGTTCCAAGGAGCGACCTTGTCTGCTGTTGCGTTTGCGCGGAGGAGGTACCAGGCGTAGAAACGGGCAAAGTACTGGAAGACTCGCATGAGCTTGTCGCGACCGAGGGTAGTGGCCATGTAGCGCAGGTAGTGCGCTACCGTGGGATGGTAGATAACTGCGTCGGCGACCATGATGGCGATGGTAACGATTCGAAGTCGAGGTTGTGTAGAGCTATGCGACAGTAGGTAGGCTCGTAATTACAATTTCACCAGTAAAAAACCAGCAATTACTGATGATAGAAAAGGCGATTAAAGATGAGATGGAGATGGAAAAGCGATAGGTTAGGTTCAGGGAAAAAGCTGGGGAAGAAGGAACGCGCGAATGGAGTCAATAAGTTTATTAAGGTGCAAGTGCAAATGCAATGCAATCCCCACAGTACGGTTGGGTCAAGATCCCTAGTACAGTACAGTATAGTTTATGGTAGAGATTTGATCAACCGTGGAGACGGAGACTTGACCGAGATGCCGAGGTCCGCTCACGAGAGCGGGATTAAGACGAGGGAAAGGAGAGAGAGAATCTCATGCAAAAGTATTGCCTTTTTGGGTCTGGGTCTGGGGGAACAGGGGGAAAGTAAGGCAATAATTGCCCATCTTGTGAAAACACAAGATAAAAATAAAGAGTCTAGTCGCTGTAGTTTGTTATATCAAATTTTTGTTTATGTTACCTTGGTTAATGTAATAGAGCGGCACTTGACGTGGAGCTTTCACAGGCAATGTTCCTGATTACAGGTTAGGCTGTACCGTCAAGGTAGAGAGTTTGAGTTCATCACACATGACCCGAGGCTTCGGGTTGAATAATAACAACAGGGACAAAACGGGGAAGCTTGGCGCCATTGAACCTCGGAAACTGTCCGTCAATGAAAAGTACCGTTCGTAATCGAGGAGGGAAAGGATTCTTATCAGCTGCCAGTTCAATCCAGGTCAAACTCAGCTGGAACTCCCAAGGTAATAGAAGTCCGATTTAGGCGGATAACCTTTGATCCGGTTCCGTAATGGAAGAAGAAGACCGCCGGTTGAGGGACAGTCGGTAGAAGGAAGGTACGTTTTGAAGACCCGAGGAACGAACGTAGGTATGATATATGCAGGACACAATTGCCTGAGAAAGGAAGACGTCAACGATTACAACTGAACAAGAGACGAGACAAGATATTCAACAATTCCAACTTTCTCACAGTTAAACTCCCCCCAAACCCACTTATCGTTGCCTCACTTCGGTGTTTTATGAAGATCTCCAGTCTCCAAAAGATCAAACCCCCCGCTTAAACGTCAATATGAGCGAGCCACCCCCACTACAACCGCCTCACAAGGCCACGAGAACATCAAGAAATCGAAAGAATGGCGGGTCTCAGGAGTGGCTGTGACGACAAAGACTCTTCCCCCATCGCGATTTATCAAAAAATCTATGGGTTCATGATGTATGTTCTCTGTATGCTCCTCGGTGAACAACCCCCGAGGTTCTCCATTCTTCACCTCCAAATGTGGGGGAAGAAACCGGGAGACATAGTACGTACAAACAAAGCTAACCAAAGCTACAGTTAAACAGTTGGGGGAGCTTTGGAGACCCCGGGAAATCCTCTTGCTACCGCTTCCCCTCGGCCGGGCTACGCTGTACGGTCAACCATGGTCCATGAGATTCCGATATTGAGGCGTCCTGGTTGGTGCAAATGCCCATTGCCATTACATGAGAAGTCTTGAACTTGCGGCTCCAGAGCCCATAACTCGCACGGATGGGGCCGTTGATGGCCGCCCCCCGGGATGCGGGCGTATCATTGATTGGCATTGGATGGATCGTCATCCGTCAATTGTCGTCAAGTCACCGACGCGGTTGTTACTCTGCTACTTTGCTTTGCGCTGCGAAAGCTCAGGCACTTGCTTTTACATAACTTGGTCCCATCTCCCGTTTCGTCGCGTGCTCTTGTCTTCTCCCTCTTCTACTTCTTCCTCTCCAACCTTCACGATACCCTCATACCCCTCCATCATAACGACCTTGCACTTCGCCTTCCCCTCTTGCTGATCAACTGTCCATTCTCTCTACCCACATCTATTTCAAAATCAGTCACAATGTCTACCACCAACAGCGGACAAGAATCTGAAAAGGTTAACACCAACATTGTTACCCTTACCCGCTTCCTCACTGAGGAGCAGGCCAAGCACCCCGAAGCTACTGGTGACTTCACGTACGCTCATGTGACCCCCCAATTCTCATGATAACCATGCTAACCACCCCCTCAGTCTATTGTGTCACGCTCTCCAGTTCTCTTTCAAGTCCATCGCCTACTACATCCGACGCGCCACCCTTGTGAACCTCACCGGTCTGGCTGGTTCTTCAAACATTACCGGAGACGACCAGAAGAAGCTCGATGTCATCTCCAATGACCTCTTCATTGAGGCTATGCGCTCTTCCGGCAAGTGCGCGCTTCTAGTTTCCGAGGAGGAGGATGATATCATCTACTTCAAGGACGCTTCAGAAGCCCGCTACGCTGTCGCTTGCGATCCTATTGACGGTTCCTCCAACTTGGACGCTGGTGTCTCAGTCGGTACCATCTTTGCCATTCACAAGCTTCCCGAAGGCTCAAAGGGCTGCAAGGAGGACATCCTCAAGCCCGGTACTGAGTTGCTTGCCGCCGGCTTCACCATGTACGGTGCCTCGGCTCAGCTCGTCATCACCATGCGCGGCGGAAGCGTCAACGGCTTCACTCTCGACAACGGCGTCGGCGAATTCATCCTGTCTCACCCCGATATGCGCCTGCCCAAGTCTCGCGACATCTACTCTTGCAACGAGGGTAACTCACTATACTGGGAGGACAAGACCATCAACTACTTCAACTCGCTGAAGCAGGCTCAAGAAAACGGCAAGCCTTACAGCGCGCGTTACATCGGTTCCATGGTTGCTGATGCTTACCGAACTCTGCTGTACGGAGGTATCTTTGCTTACCCCGCCGACAAGAAGAGCCCCAAGGGCAAGCTCCGTATCCTCTACGAGTGTGCGCCCATGGCTCTTATCTTTGAGAATGGTTAGTCTTTTCTTTTCTTTGTCTCCGAGTCACATTTTACTAACTTGATTCCTAGCCGGTGGTCAAGCTGTCGACAGCAAGATGAACCGTATGCTCGAGGTTGTGCCCGAGCACATCCACGACAAGGCCGGTATCTTCATGGGTAGTTACGACGAGGTTGAGAAGGTTAAGAAGTTCCACCAGTAAGATGAAACAATACGGCGCTTTGGCATGGGATCACAAATTCAGTTAAATATCAAAAAGCGAACCTCATGAGTAAATGAGCAATTAATGATCAATTTATCATATCTTTTTTTTTACTTCATCATGTTGAGTGTCGTCATGATGAGATGTCATGATCGTGAACCATCATGGCGGCGGTTTGATTGGGCATGTCACCACCGACCCTGTCTGTCATACGAGTGGCATGACGTGCTTGTATGGTTGTCTGATTGCGATTTTATCCACGTAAGACGATATGGCTAGCTTTTGTCTGCATCTGTAAAGCGGATACAGTGATCGTCTTAGCCATAGTAACCTTGTGCAAGCCATTCGTACGTCTTCTTCACATAAAGAATGTAGTAGACCAGACTAGCCTGGGTAGTTCTGGAAGGATGAGATGATTGCTTAATTTTCTAATCAAGAAGAACTGCGGCTTAACATTAGAACCTGAAATGTAGTCCTCCTTACGGTGAAGAATACTTGTATCCAAACTGCTCCTTAGCCTCATCAACAACCACCTTGAGATCTTCACGCTTCTTCCTCGTCTTTTCATCCACAGGGTCCAGCCCCGTCGGCTTTTCCTCCTTAGAAGGTAGTAACATGCCACGTCGGACAGCAGGCCTCTCAAGCATGCGAGCAAACCAAGCCTTTACATTGGGATATTGGTCCCATGAGATTGTAGTTCGCGGTAGACGGTCGGCCCAGCCGATGAGGGCAATGTCCGCGATGGAGTAACGGCCTCTACCATGGCCAACGATGTAGTCTCTCTCCAAAAGACGCTTGTCTAGAACACCGTAGAGACGCTCGGTTTCTCCAACGTAGCGCTGGATACCGTATGGCATTGTTGATTTGGTATCGTAGAGAAAGTGTAGGGTTTGACCTTGCCTGATACCGTGTCAGTCAATCATCCCATATCCCAACCAACGACCAGTGACTTACATAGGTCCAATCCCACCATGTTGCCATCCAATCCACGATTCCGCACGAGTATAATCATCATCATCAATCTTGAAAGAGAACTTATACTCCGGATCATACTTTCTCGTCAGGTAGCTCAGAATAGCATTCCCTTCAAAGACAGCGAGGCCATTGTTATCATGGTCGACCAACACGGGGATACGACCATTGGGATTAAGGGCAGTGAACCAAGGCTCTTTTTGGACCCCTTTGCTAATGTCAATGCCTTGGATGGTGTAGTCTTTGCCGTAAGCATCACGAAGTTCCTCGAGAAGGATCTGGGCTTTGAGGCCATTGGGTGTGCCCCAGGTGAGAAGCTCAATGCCTTTTGAGGCGATGAGACCGGTTGGTCGAGACATGGAGTAGTTACGTTTAGGATATTGAGTAGAGTCTTGAGTGATAGATTGGAGTTTTAAGGGTGGCGTACGATATTGGTGACAGTGTAGAAGTATACGGGCTGGATTTAAGGATAGATATCTCTTCATGGTGAAGCCTGTAGAAGCCATATCTGTCACTTTGAGCTTCAAATGGTATGCTCTTGGATAACAAATCAATTACAATTCTAGGAAACCCTTGACAGTTGGATTTAGACATATTCCTCTCGCAGCTGAGGTATAATGCTTACAAAACAAACTGCGAGTGTGCTTACTCATACCTCAAAGTGACGATACAATTTGGAATCATCTACCCTAGGACCCAACCTTCAACACTTAACACTTAACACTCAACCCCATAACTTCATACAAGACCCTTTAACTAATAATTCATGAATTGATATAGCTAATCTAATTACTAATTCCTTTCAAAACAACGGTGAAGAATTCCCACTGTGGCTTATCAACAACGGCTTCACCGTCGAACGTCAAATCTCCAATGAAACAACTAAACAACCCGATCAACACACAGACAGTGGAACTACCGCGCGGTAGAATAAAAAGAGAAAGAAAAACCTGCCTCACAGGTTTCACTATATAGAGTAAGAGGGGATCGGCCCGTTCTTCGTCCAGGGTAACTCCCAGCCTCTCAACGCCATTGTGCACGGTTGAAATAGTTTCAGATACAACGAGATTGTGAGATCAATAAGAGATCAATGCTTGGTGGGGGTTCGGATTTGCCATATAATATAGAACTTAAGTCTGTTGTTCTATTGAGTGCACGTTCACTATGCATTTCCTGCGTATATGGTATGAGCTTCAAACTAGGTACTCTACGGTGTGCTGTGCTGCAACGGTAACCCTTGCTGGTGATCAATCGGTGGTGGAGTCAAGTTGGGAATAAGACGAGCTTGTTAGAATGAAGGGTCCTTGTTGATAATGGTGAGATTTCATACTTCCGAAAGAACCGCCCCGGACATCCGGATCACCCACCAACAGAGAAGAATGACAGTTTCAAGTTCATTGTATAGTACGAGTACATATCAACACGTCGTCACAAGACAGCTTCTATCACTGCAATGCAATGTTGCATTTTGACAATATTGACAACCTCTACTCTACCAGAAAGGGGGAACAAGCATATATCTACGTCACTATCATAAGGTGCTCGAAAGCTTTGCTTGATTAGCAATTGGGTTCTGACTGACTTTGGGCTGCAGAGCGCCCGCCTCAGAAGTCAAGTTTGCAGTTCCCCACCCCATCCTTCGTCCCTCGATGAGATCCTTGGGACGATGGTTATTGGGTAGACTCAGAGCTGATGGATCATGGCACCCCTTGAGCTTGGGACAGAAACGGACAGTTGAGTGGACAGAGCTGGCAGCCATCGTGAATGTGATAATGCAGCTCTGCGGCCTGAAGAAAGGACAATTCCAAAACAACACCACAACCCTTTCCCTTTACTTTTCCGCTTCCCTTTATCCGTCAAGGCTCTACGTGGGTTGCTATTGCGTGTTGTGCCGCGACAAATCATGTCAGTGAGTGTATGCAGTGCATGGCCCCCAAAGCCGCAGGGTAATAGCATATCGCACATCAGTACCAGAAATCAGGGAAGCGATATTGGGTGCCAGGTTTGAATCTGTAAAAAGAAATCCCCGACAGGTGCCAAGAGTGTCACTTTTGAAAAGGTAGGATACCGGTAGATCCGTGACGTCTTTTGATGCCGCTAGGACATTAACTCCAGCGCTCCATCTAACCTCCGTTCAATGTATCCCTTGATTGAAAGCATATTCAAGACAAGATCTTGTTATTCCAGTAATTGGGACCTGAAGATCGTGGGAGTGCACATAAATGAACCCTCGACAAGACACAGACAGGGCATGTCTGGCTGCACGTCTGAAGGATTCAAGCCACTGATGTAGTATGTTCTCATGCGCCTGCCATCTTGACTTTCAGCGGCTGGTTTCACCCTAAAAGAGTAACTGATTCACTGCCAAGAGCTGTTCGTTCTTTGCGGTCCATTCCCCGAGACAACTGGTTCGTCTTCAAGCTAACGTGAAACTTTCTAACAGACATCAGTGAAGCTTGACGGGGTTCAGCGTACGGCCAATTTATGGCGGCTCTTTCGTACAGGTGCCCCAAACCAAATCAACCCAAGCGTCACATCTCGCTTTCGTTTAATTACCAGTATTCAGATTAGTCACCATGGACTACTGGGTCGTAGCAGGTAGCTAATGCTCCCCTAGTAATGCTAAACAGCACCGTCGTGGCTTTCGGCTGGCGGCACCGGTGAGAGCCGTCCCTGTACTGGAGGCATGGAGCTAGTGATGTTAGACACAGGCCGATGAGATGCGCCTTGATCTGCTTGTGGAGCGAGCAGGATTCCATTCGTCGAGTCGCGAATTCGCCGTAGACTCATACTTGATAGAGTTGTCGTATTGGGGCATTCGTGATGATAGCGGCGATGATCTTTCAGTTAACGTGATATGTACTGTTAGATGAGTCAATAAACGGTGCGGTTCATTAGGTAAATGCTCAAAACCTTGAGATGGCATGGCGCCGAAACGCCGGAAAGAGCCCAATCCAAACACAACGTTAAAAAAAAAGCTATTCAGTTTAGACCACGAGTTGTTGGGTGTGCTTGATAATCAAGACAAGACATGTGATGGGTAATGGAACGGCATTAAAGGCAGTACCGGCATTTCTAGAGGCTAAGGTTAGTCTTGGGAAGCTAAACACAAGATCGTCTTGTTTGCTCAACTAAAGTAGCGGCAGTCATGTGTTCCGCTCGTTGTCACTTTGTACGTAGTTCATGGGGAAGCGGGACAAAGTGCCACAGATAAAGATAGAATAACGCGAAATTCCAACATGGGGAAATGGTAAACTCAATCTTGTAGCGGCCACACGAAAGCGTTGAGGCGCAAGATGCCTTTTGGTACAAGGTGTAAACAGAGGAAAAGAAGAGGATGAATCATTGTGACTGAGAGAATGAAGATGCCTGATCGGTCAAACCCGAGAGATGGGAGAATGACGTGCAACTGTCGCAACAAGGCAGACTCATGAATGCGAGAAAGAGACAAAAGTTCGTAATGACATTGAAGGTGTTGCGATATTCTTGGTAGACAAGTCAACCAATTCATGCAACGAAACGGATTGCTACACGAAAAAGGGTATCAAGATGCGACTATTGACAGGGACAAGGCGTGAACAAAGTTCCTCCGCAAGTTGAAACATTTTACCAACTTGGTGATGCCTTCTCTGTTCAGCTTCAGCTTCAGCCTCTTTCATGTCTCGAAATCGAAGCTATCCTCGAACGATTGAATAGACGACAGAGAGACTCAACCTATCGGGCAAGGTACAACAAGGGCGTGTCTTGAACTGTGTCCGCTAGTTACAGCCTCAGTACAAGAAGAATGAACGTGGATGGATGTGTGGCTTCCCAGCCTGTCGGCTACCACTCGGCGAGATTCCCATGCGGCCGTTGACTCTTTGTGTGTGAGTGTCGCAATAGTAGTTACTTGACGGGAAAAAGCAAATCAACAATGACGGATCTTGGCTCCAAGCGAAGAACGAGAGCGAGAGAAATGACCCCCCCTGGTCCTCCGCCTTTTCAACACTGCAAAACGCTCCTTCCCACGTTAAACTGGCGGACATTGCACCCCAGTCACTACTTCCCCACTTGGATCACAGAGCGGGGATGATCGAAGGCAGGGCCCCCCCGCCAGACAGCAGACAGCAGACAGCAGACAGCAGGTGCAGACAGGTACGTACCCCCTCATTTTCCCAAAGCAGAAACAGGTACGTACCTTCTATCTTTAGTTTCCACTTATCAAATCTTGAACCTACAAGGCAGGCGCAGGGAAGGGAGACGGGAGATTGGGTTCACGACCTCCAGCCTCATAGCGGAGTCGAAAAGCCAATGTACTTACTAGCACAATTTACCAAAACAGGGTGTCATGTTGCGCTCCGGAGAGTAGAAGGGGGCTCGGCCGGTAGAAACGTGGCGGAGTTGCCTTTTTTTCCTTCTTTTCTCTCTTTCAATTTTTTTTGACAGGGCCGGCCGCCCCAGCTTAATGAAACAAGGACCAGGGCCAGCTACCAGAAAATCTCCCCGTCTCCGTCTCCGTTCCGGAGCAGGGAAAATCAACGTTTCCGTATCCCGTTGATCTTTCTGTCACGGCGATTGGGTTTAGATCTTGGGAATGAATCTACCTGTAGAAATCTTGCAAATACTGCTGCCTGGGTACTAAGTACGCTTCGGAGAACCAACCCCAGAAAAGAAGGACGTTACAGGAGCTCATGACACCAATCGCATTCAATTCGTCTATTTTTGCCCTCTGTCCGATAATAAGTAACCAGTGACTCAACTCTGGTTCACATGCGTATTCTATTGCATATCAGTCAAAGTAACAGTGGTACTGCATTTCGCATTGACTGCTACAGTATACAAATCATGACAAAAATAATCCACCCCTACAGAGTAACATTCTGCGCTGGACAAACGACGATCGCTACGTTGATGTTGATGCATTAGGCGTATTCCCCAAATTAAACCCGTATCTCGACCAAAATGATCATCCCGACGAATCGCTTTCGGCAAGATGAACTGGCCATGACCAGCAAGGTACAGGTATGCGCACAGGCAGGCACGGGAAGGACAACAAGATTACACTCGTGGACTTTGCTACCTCGGAGTCGCAGCGCGGCACAGCAGGTTACGGTACCCCAAAGCCTTGTATGTTCACCGGAAGGATGAATGTGTGTTGCATTTCTCGAGCCGAGACTACAGAGTAATGGGTCGTGAATGCAATCAATGCCCTTGTTGTTAATTTTCTCGCTTTCCCCCTCCGCCTTCTTGCGCACGTTTTCATTTCAACAGGGGACCTAGGGAGTCGGCTATGGATACGTCCATGGAGTTGGGACTCAGAACAGTGGGAACTTGTTTTTGTGTCTTGTTCTGCTGCAGATGCGTCCAGCCAATTAAAATACAACCCCACCTCTAATCTTGCTCCCGCCCCTTCAGCCCTACCGCTCGAGGTTGTCCCACTCGGACCTTGCAAGGTTAGTACCTAAGACGGAGCTTTATAAGCCACGCCCCCTCTTTTTTGGAAGCTCCACAGAAGTTCACTCAGTGAAGTTGAGTGCTGCAACAGAGTAGAATCGCAGTGAGTGTAATAGAGACAACAACAAGCCGTGCTCGTGTAAATCATGAGACTCAGCTTTTCTCTTCATCTCCTCTCATTTACAAAGAACCTTGAAAGATGCAACCGAGATTCAAGACATTTCTGTGTGATATCACAAGTGACGTCTCGCCAAGAAACTCTGCCGCTGTAGATTACATGACAGCCTACATGCGGCTGCTCTACACAGTCCATCCCATCCGTTCTTGGGAGTGCCCATGCAACCACGGGGAGCATCGTGAAAGCAGCAATCTGTTTGGACAGCTTCGTTCTATCTCCCGGCATCGCCGAAGAGCCTTACAGTTAACCTTCACCGCTGACTCTCTCTGGTTCCTAACTAACTTATGGGGGATGACCTCCTTCGACGAGCTGCAGCCCTACGGGGGATACAATGCCGCAGCTCAAGAATCCATATCTATCAATCATGGCATGGCAATTACGTGTTGTTGCACCAGAGGGGGAAAAAAGTACCCGTCTCAGCCCAAATGGCGGACCTCCGCATTGACACTGGCTGCATCCATCACCACCACAACAACAATAACTGACAGTTATGCTCTTGTTGATGCTGTACCTTTCAAGTCTTGGGATTGAACGGCCAAGAGTCAATTGCATCTTCAGCCCACGGAGGATATGCACGCATTTGGAAATGGCGGACCGAGATATAGCGACGGGATACGCAGGGTGCAGTGCGTACAGCGTACAGCGTAAAGAGCTGTCAGGCAGCCTTGTGTGACCATGCTGCGTCCTTTGTTTGAAGTAATACCATTGGGTTCGCTAGGTTCACCTATGTTCCAGCTCCGATGGAGTGGATCTCAGCCCTTTTTCCCTTTGACTCTTTTGTTTTTCGCTTTGCTACCTATCCGCTGTGTCTTGCATCCAGTCATCACTTTGAATTATAGCTTGGCCTGCTTTAGTGACACACGCGTCCTTTTCCCAAAGGGTATCTTGTTACACTCGGCTTGAAGAGTCAAATCGAATGAGTTTCCTCATGAGGAGATTTCATTCTATCGTACTTTTGAAAGTCAATTACGGTTGATGCTCCTATTGACTTTCGGACTTTAGTGGCCATAAGAAAGGAATTAACGGCACCACGTTTCGAGTTGCGCCCGCGCAAAGGTGACCCGACTCTGAATTTAACCCAGTCGGACCCCCTGCAACTGGTAACAAGTATTTTGCCCATATTGTCGTTTTGGACCCCAAAAGCATGCCCCCCTGTTCTGCCTCTAAAGTTAGTGTTAGGCGCACCCTACAGCCCTCGCGAATGCCCCTCCCGTCCCCTTCATCTTTTCTGGCAGCAGTTGAGCCGGGCGGGCGTGTACTTGCCCATCATTTCCTAAGAGGGGAAGAATTGAGTCCCATCACCAGCTTGTGGTTTCAACCTAGTAGCTATCCCAGAGTGAAAGCTTGATGGAAACGACGCGGGAATGAAATAAATTTACAGCTCGGACACTACAGTAACATGGTTGGGATATTTGGACCAATATGTAAAGAGTCATTTCCCCCTGTCATTGTCGAATAAATGTCCTAACATGGTAAAGTCACATTTGAAAGCCGTGACGACTCTTGGTTCGCATGTGCTATCCATGTCTTGCTTTGCTTTGCTTCACGTGAAAGGAAAGACATGGAGAGACACAGAGACAAAGAGATCTATCTCTACTCCACAAGTCCGCAGCCGAGGGGGAGGGGGATCGATCGAGTGTCGCGTCTTTGTATCACATGAAGTGAAAGCTTTCGATAAGCGATAACCATTTTGTAGCATATTGAACTCGGTCAAAGTAAATTCCCGACTACTAATGTTGAAACCGGGGACATTTTACAAGCGATAAATTGATTATCAGCGGTAAAATGTCTCCGTTCTATCCTGGTAATGGCAGTGCTAACAAGCAAAGTCTCCGGGGGGTTTGAATCCTCTGTCAACTAACCCGTGCCTGGGATGGGCTGGTCCATCAGCCAAAGCAAAAAACAGAGCAGAGTGAGAGCGGATCCCCATTATGCCGTCCGTCCGGTGGCTTGTTGAGGGGGGAAGAGTGAGAACCTTATTCCCACCCTCGTCGACGGGAGGACGAGACGATGGGTACCGAGGAAGCGGGTGAAGGTTCCTGTCAGACGGTAGTAAGAAAAGGAAGGGGAAGGGTATCTCTATCTTCTCTTTTTGCTGACAAGGAGTGAAACTGAGGGTCATTTCAGACACACACAAATCACCGGATGAGCAGATTAACAGTGACCGAATGCGAATGATTTTAACCAAGATAGCCACTGTTTACTTTTCCGATGCAAAACGGATGTGACGGGATGGCTTGTCGAATCCAATGGCTGTCGAAGCGCGCACGGGTTAGGTACAGTACCCAAGTACTAACCTAAAGTCTCAGGCTACTCCCCCTGTAAAAAAAAAAAAAAAAAAAAAAAAGATTTGATTTCACTCTTCAAACAACAAGTTCATTTCCTTCGGCTTACTTTCGCTTCGCGCGCAGAATAAAATATCGGGTCAAGTTAACCGTATATTTGGTTTGAAACAGCAGGTAATAGAAACGTTGGTCTGTTGTTGTTTTGCTCTGTGCGCCTTGTCTACTGTTTTGACTGCCCGGCATGCATTGGTCCGGCGCTACGGCTTCGCCGAACTGCTAAACCACCAAAGTAAAGAAGTGACATAATATTCATCTCAAGCTGCATCCCGCCTTTTTGGACTGTACGTCAGTCATCAAACAGACGGATAACGAGCAGCATCCTATTTTGGATAGCTACTCTACTTTGTCTCAGGATATTCTTACTGCAGTTATTTTTACAAGCGAATATAGTACGGGCGGTGTTTAGTAAAGTCCGCAAAGTCCGCCGTGGTAGTATTTTTTAATCTTGCATTTTTAACGCATTGATGCTGTTCAATAATACAGGTCCCCGAAGGTATATGAGCTTGTGTTGGCTTTGGTTTATGATCGACAGCTACAGTTAACCGGTCAAACTTTAGTTTGCAAATAAGAGACCTTACCGGTATGTTAATGCTCTGAAGCTTGAGCTTGAGCTTAGGCCAGGAGGGGCATTTGCGGTGGATGTGTTAGGTACCCCCTAGTCACAGTCACAGTCCCAGTGATCTGGCTCAGAGTCAGGGCGCAGCGGCCGACTCTGAACTCAAGGCTTGTGCATGTCCTGTCATGCAAAGGGCGGCGGAGGAACTGTCGGTCGAGATTTGTCAGAGGGCGTGTATTATTTTATCTCGTAAACGTTAATTAGATTTAGAGAAGACAGAGGGGATAAGAGGGTTGACTCAATACTCTCTTCTGGTTGGCAGATTACGATTCAACAAGCGCCTAACCGTCATGGTCATCCATATGTCTCTCTCATAGGGCTGGACTGGACAATCAATCAGTGGCGATGGTAGGTGGATTAGTTTCTGACTCCCCCCCGCGATTAATTATCTCTGCTACTTTTACTGCTTGATAAGCATCATCGGAAAAGATTGGACGACAGCCGCCCTTGGCTGTGTGTGTGCGTGTAAATAGACCCCAAATACCGTAACCCCCCCTAAAGAATAACCCGTGATGGATGTTGATCAAAAAGGCGGATGAAGAATAACGGGCGGTGCCACGTACATACATACCAACTGCTTATCACCCATGCGGATTCAGGGGCAAGAACAAGAGCAGCCTGGCAATACTCAAGTGTTATTGGGTTAAACTATTTGATCTGAGAGGTTACTTGAGGCAAGGCAAATCAACGCACGATGGATGGTAGGATGGTAGGATTGGGGCCCAGAGGTTTGGGCCACAGATTCGAAAGATATGTCCAAATTCGGTAAGAATTGATGAACAACTGACCAGGACCAAAGTTCCTGTCCGCAGAGGCTTCAGGGGGACCCTTTGTACTGCTACTGCTGCTGCTGCTGCTCCTAGCACATGCATCAGGTAATTTTGAACGAGTGGCAGTTTCAGCCATGTTCAACGGTCGAGGCCTTAACCCATCTATTCGTTGACAAGACGCGAGAAGCCAAGAGGTATCATTTCACAAGATCTTACTTTAACTTATTGAGGAATCATCCTTCAAACGAACAATTTCCTTCCAAAGGCTGGCAGTGCATATGAGAGGCACAGGGTCAGGGACAACACATGGCATAGTCCCGACAAAAGTCAGGCATGCGTAAGGCTGAATGGAGGCGCCGAGTAAAAGAGTCCGTTAGGCAAGAGAGGAGTTAGTCCGTTGGGGGTTGGAAATAAACACTCCATGCCGCGCGGGAATATCATAATCAGAACAAAAAAGAGAATTCAAATATTAAAATAAACCCTGTGCTTGACTGGGTAATTCATTCGACGACCACGACCAACGACGTGGATCAAACAAATCGAATGATTTCCCACCGTGTTCACTGTTAACTTGTGGGGCGTGCTCAGACTTGGAGATTGGCTCAATCGCGATTAGGAAATGATGGACCTTTTGAACATGGGGGGGAGTTTACTACAACGTGGTAGACACAGACGAAGGACCAAATCTAGACTCTAGATTATGTTTGATCTTTAGGAGAGAAAAAAAAAAAAACAGGGGTATTTTGGCTTCGGCAACTCATGATCCGTTAATGATATATTATTATTATCTTATTGTGTGACAGAGACAGGGTGTGTGCAAAAACAACAATGCCTGTCCAGGTTTAAAAAAGAGGCGATGAAGATATTTTTGACACAAACCACCTCTTATGAATCAACGTCCTAAACTAAGCTCTATTAGGAAAAAGGTCTTTTCCAGTCTAGTAAGGTCTATATCTCCTCTGTACTATAATCAACCTCAATGCCGGAACGTCTTTCCGTAGGAGCAGTGAAGCGGTTGCACATGATGATGGTGGTGTGTATTGAGGCCATACAAATTAGACCGACCCATAGACAAGACAGGACAAGACGTTAGAATCACAAAATAAAAGAGGAGGTGGCAAAAAAAGAAAGAATTTCTAACTGCTCTCTCTGTGGTTGTTATGGGTCATATCCGAGCCGTTGAAACTGTCTCGATTTTCCCTCGAGCTAGATGCGGCACAGCAAAAAGGGCTAGAACATCACCCGTAGCCAAGCCATAGTTCCAGCAGGTTTCGGAATTCAAACGGTTTAGAAGTCCTTATTATTCACAATGAGCACGCAACAAAGCACAAGCCTTTCCGCGGCGCCGCCCAGTCATGCTTCGCCTCCAAACTTCATTTCAGTTGAAACGGTCCGCAGTACAAGTTTAGTTTCTCGAGAATGCGGCTGAGGATCCAATGGCGAGGGCACCCTTGTCATCTACCCAACCCTCGTTGGTTGGTCAAGTTGATGTAAGTAAGTATTCACATCAACTTTTAATCGCGCTTGACAACTGGCAGAAGATCCAATCAAACATGGCTACTCGTAAGGACAAGGATTCCAGAATATAATGCCTAAGCCTCTTCCTACTGATGTGCTGTGCTAGACTAGAGCTATTTTCCCTTTCGCGCTTGTTTCGTCCTATAGAATTCGAACCGAAACAGGGATTCCCATCCCACGGTTGATACTAATTCCCATTCCCATTCCATCTTGGCATACTAACTACTTGCTCTCTAGAACCAACAGTAGAAAACAAAAAGCAATGACCAAAGAAAGGGTTTCATGAAAACGGCGGTTTTCGGAGCTTCAACTGTAGGCTACTATACGTATGTTCATCTGGAATAATTACCGCTATACAAGGGATCTTGTTCTTCAAGTTTGGATCTAACATTTGAATGTAACTCTGGCTCGTTCTACGTTTGTTGTGATTGGTTGAGTCTTAATTCAACAAGGGTACGAGATGGTTTGCGGCAATCGCCGCGGAGCCGGGATTTCCCCATGACACGGAGCCGGTGACTTTCGTTCTTTTCTATGTCCGATCCGATGCTACCATGGTATCTGTACAGATCAGTAACGACCTCAGTGGTGAGAGTGTACCGACCCTTCTATGGGAATACACCACTACAAAATACAGAGGATCGCTTAGAATAGCGCTATAGATACTCACTCACTCAAATCAGACCGCTTGTTCAATTTCATGCGTCGTGGATACACTCAAAAGTTAGTCAGTGTAAGAGGAGTAACTATCTCGTCGAAAACAGAGTCCGTTCAAGTTGGCGGGAGCTCCGGGTGACCCCATTTGCATATACTGTAATTCCACCATACAATGGTGGTCTCGTAGACTTTTCAAAGCAGAGTTGATCGACAATATCTTCATTGACAACGGCCCTAATGGATAGTGAATCAATCCAACCACTGTCACTCGTGCAGATAAGCGCCAGCGATTTGACATACATAACCGTTGATATCGATATTGTCATCAAAACTCTCCGAACGCCGTGTCTCGCCTCCCCCTCCGATCAAGTCAAGTCAAGCTCAGGGCGCACGCACACTCTGATCGTCCTCTGAAGGATTCTGCCAAAGCAGGTTAATTTGCCCCGACTGCCATGTAATGCCATCTGGCCATGTACACGGGTACACACTCCGAAGCCATGTCGAGTACGTACTAATCCTTGACCTGTGCTCTTGGGCTAGAGAAACAGGGTTCAGTGTAAAGTTGCACATCATTTACAGGCAAAATGGCCCAGACTAGACTAGCTCGGGGGGCGCTGTAGCAAAAACATGCTGCCATCGCAATCTGGGCAAAATGGTTTGTTAACTCAGTGCAGAGCGGAAAAGTCATTGGGATGGACATACGTATGTAAGTGCTGTCGATCTTTAGCGGAATGGCCCCCAAAGAGACAACTTTCCAGATTCCAGTCAAGACCTGCGATGCGAATGATTTGACTTGATTTCATACCCTTGCTCTCAGGTGCTTTGACAGCACTGCTGTACTGTAATTTAGCTCAACTGCTGCAAACTGCTAGATTTGAATGCCATGGAGCGAGGCGTTGCCACTCAACGGTCGGGGGCAGGGGTCGGCCGCCATCTAGGAGCGTTTCTTTTCCCTAACGTCCCGTTGCGGCCGCGCTTAATCTTAACAGCCGGAAGCTTGATCGTGAAAGACAGCCGAACAAGACCCCTGCATGCCATGCGCTGCGATCCTTCAGTACTGAGTCCACAAAGAGCTTCTGTGGAATCGCTTCATGTAGGGTCTCACTTGTTGACAAATAACGGACTGCAGGTAATACATCATCTGAGACTCGATGAAAGCCAAGGCTCCTCGTGTTGGTACCTGAACTGGCCGTTGGACCTGTCCTGGTTTCAAGTTGATTAGTACGTCACGATTTTTCATGACTGTTCATTGTGATATTTGATACAATTAACTGTCAAGCCTTGTTGATACAATCCCAGCGTCACATGGTTCGGTTCAGTTCAGTTCAGTGCAACTTAACAAATACTCCGGTCGTTATTTGCAGGGGCAGAAGGCTCATCGTCCACAGCCATGTGGTTGGGGTATGAGACGAGTTGACAGTGTTGACTTGAGATAACGGGTAGGGATAGGCGCGGCACTGGGGTAGAATCGCACCATGGTGATGTCGCTTGCTGGGCTTGTCTTGTGCCGCAGTGCGATACGTAGTTTAGCATGACAAAACGATCTCCCATGCGGCAACCTCTAGACTTCCCGGCTTTGGTAGAGCTTGGCAAGTCTAAACCAAAAAGGATCGAATAGTCGACAGTGGCCGTAAATACTCATATTAGACATGTTGATCTCCTTTCATAGCATCACAAGGCTTGGGCTCACTCTCAGTATGAGGTGAGCACCTAATCCTAATCGTGTCGTCACACAGCCCTATGACGGGCGGCTGGCTTCAGAACTGCCCTAACGACGTGTCCGGCCCGTCAAAAGGTCCTCTAACCCGGAAGAACGGTCCTGGGACAGAGCCTGGGATTGTCGGGCTACCATTGGCCATCGGCCAACCTGTATCAAGCTCATCATTTCGGGGTCCATTTTCACTATGCTTGACTGCTCGGGACGAGTCCTTTGTGATTGGTCAACGTCAATTGATGTGCTCTGGGTTCCATGGGTCCCATACGTTTGAGTAGCATTGACCAAAACGACCCTTCTTATTTTTTTTCTCTCTGGGATTGCCAGGCCCCAAACCCTGGGCAGAGAAACTCGGGCAGGTTCAGGCTCAGACCAAATAGTGGAGAAGAGCTAGGGGAAAGCAAGACGATGGTATGCTGCGCTAGTTGGAGAGAAATAGCAATCAACCTTGAGAAAGCGGGCAAATTTGCCCGAATTAACTCGAATCTGACTTGAGTCTGCCTTGAGGTTCATGGCTTGTTTTGGAGGATCTGGTTGGATCAAGGCTCATTAGCGTCCAGCAAAGTGCCAGGCTGAGTGAGGTGCGCAGGCGAGACAGGCTTGCAAAGGAACCTTTTGCTGTCAGTTGTAGGCTCAAACGGCCACTGATGCACTGAGAAATGGTTATCCGTCTATTCATTCTGCTTGAGTTGGACCTTGGGCTGCGCCTAGTCGTTCATTCTCACTCCACTGTAAATGTTACGTGACGAACGACACTGATAAACGCAATACGCATCCATTCCAGGCCGTATCTGGCATAACGATACGTTACCATCATCGCAG
The DNA here is from genome assembly GCF_020744135.1 of Fusarium venenatum. Lineage (NCBI taxonomy): Eukaryota > Fungi > Ascomycota > Sordariomycetes > Hypocreales > Nectriaceae > Fusarium > Fusarium venenatum. The sequence goes on from NW_027072131.1 coordinate 7,107,022, forward strand.
CACAGTACAGCATGTGCTTGTAATTATTGATGTACTGATTGCATTTCATATTTGAATGCTTCCAGCGTGAATCCCGCTCTTTTGAACAGACACCATCGTGTGGGAGGCATAACACTCCCCTCCATGTTCCACAACGACGTCGCTGCGCAGATAGACAGACATCTACCGGCTGTAGGATTTGATGCAGAAGTGCATCGTGGTAAATCCGACTTGTGCACTACTAATGTCGAATAACCTCATGAATGGGTTTGTCAGTATGTCTCTCATTCGCTGGGGATTAGGTCGGAGGCGGACATGAACTGCGGAGGTTATTATAAATCGTCAATTTGGGTTAAAGATTGACTGTTCATATGTACTAATTCCAAATGAGACAGTTTCAACTAGGGACTGTAGCCTCTGTATAGATGCTGTAACTTGATTCCTACTGATGTTGAGATGCTGTGCCGTCGCTCAATGCTTCGCGTTTCGCTCAGTTAGTAATCCACTTGATATTAATCACCCAGATCGCTGCTTCTGGACTCGACGGCACAAGGATTGTAACGAAAGGATTCTGGTGTTCCATGGGCATCTCAAGTTACCCAGTAAAACAGTGCTGAGTGCGAACCAGCTTCTCCCAGGTGGAGAAGAGCAAAAGGCGGAGATACGTACCTACTGCCCTGTCTGGATTGGGGCTCAGAGGGTGATGGTGATAGTACCAGCCCTGTGAGGCCAGCGCAAGTGAGTGAGTGCAAGTACAAAGTCAAGGTTTGCGGGGCCTGGCGCTGCGACACCCCTCTCCAGGAAGGCAGAAGGCAGAAGGCACCAGGGGACCTTTTTCTTTTTCTGGCTGTGGCCGTGCCGTGCATCCTAAAGGTGCTGGGGAGGTGTGAGTGGAGTACTTGCATGGGTTAGACCGTGGGCCTGGGCGTGCAACTCCAGCCTGGGAAGGAGGTGTGTAGTTTCTAGGTCTGCCTGCCTGTCTTTCTGTCTAGGTACCTACTGCAGATTGATCAAAGAAAAGGCACAAGGGCATGGCATGGTAGGGAAAGACCAATGCATCCTCGAATACCCCCTCATCCACAACTCAACCCACACCCTTCGCCAGGGTCCTTTCCTCGTCACTCATCTTGGGTCCTTCTGCCATGTCTGCTTTCCACAGCTTGGGGATATTTAATATACAGCCTCTTCCCCCTCACCTACCATCTTGCTCTCCATCTATCTCCAACAAGTTCTTCACACGATTCAACTTCAAGTATCTTAAGATCATCTTGATCTCTTCCAGCTTTTACTTATATATACCCACAACCACCACCCTCATCTTCAAGCAACTCACTATTCTTCTCGCCTTGGTCGTGCCTCTTGATTGCTTTGGATATAAAGACAAACAAAAGAGGAATACATCTACAGAAAACGGTTCAAGATAATTAGCTCTACCAATCCTACTTTGGACAATCCAAGAGCTTTGTCGTCTACAAGTCGACCATTACAACAACACCCCACTTACCTACACAACAACATCACAATGTCCATGTTCATGACACAACCGGCCTACGCCTACCAGGCTGCTCCCCCACCTCCCAGGCAATACTCAGGAACAAGCAGTGCCTTCAGTGCTTCTGCCAACCCTGATGAGGACTGGACCAAGATCTCAGATCTTGCTGAGCGCCGAAGAATTCAGAACCGCATTGCTCAGCGCAACTACCGTATGTAGACTCGAGATTCAAAGTGGTGAAATGGCACTGACATATAATTCCAGGCAAGAAGCTTAAGCGCCGTCTTGAAGACCTTGAGCGCCGAGCTGGTTCTTCTGACGATGCCGAGTCCGACAAGCAGCTCCAGAAGCCTACCAAGTCGAAACGATCCCCCTCCGCTCCCAAGCCTCAAAAGTCGCAGTCAACAGCTCCCAGCAAGTCTGTTGCCTCACAGGGCCAGTTCACTCCTCCCATGGAGCCTGCTGATGAGCTCTTCTTCAACAACTCTTACGACGACCGAGCCCGCTCAGACAGCCCTCCTCAATTCACTTACTCGACTTATCCCGCTCCCGACGAGATCCTCCTTCATCCCTACGGCTCCGCGCAGCACTACCCAGCCATCACAACCGCTGATGCCTACCCCAACTACATGACAGCGTCCACAGTGCCCATGACACTCCCTTCCATGACACATTTCAGCGATGCCATCAAGCGAGAGCCAACATACTCTAGCGACGAAGGACTCGCTCCCTACATGACATACGGCTACATGCCCCCGATGGACTTCAACTCTGGTAGCCCATACGATCAGAACCCTCATGTGAGTCACGCCAGTCAAACACCCCGCAGGATTGCCCGAGATCCACGTTGCTGATGGGGTTGTTCGCAGACTCCTCCGCTGTCGCATTCTTTCGACCACTCGGCCAACTGCTCAGAGGCTGGCTACGACTACCCGACCACGCCTCTGTCAATGCCTAGCTCGCCCAATATGATTCAGCATCAATAAGGCACTAGGCAGGCATGATTGTGAGATGCAGCGACTTTGAGAATTTGTTTAGGCGTTGGGAATGGGCCCTACGAGGCATATAGCATGGCGGGTTTTGATATTTGGGCACTTTCACACTCAACTTTTTTCACTTCTTGGATACTGTCAAAGTATCTTACAGACGGTGGAGACTGTCTGCCTTCATTTTATGTACACGGGTCGAAGCGCTCGACACTGTGGTTATCTGTAACGGCTGCAAGATGTATGGATTGTTTATTTGGAACGGTGAAGGAAAAGACGATGAGTGAGGCGTTTTGGGAACGTATACATTACGCATTCGAATGTACGTTTGAACATGAGTGGATGGCACTGGTGAAGGATGAAAGCAGGCAAGGAGGCAAACAAACATGGTGGCTGCGGCGGGGTCGGACCAGACACGACGACCTTGACTTAGCACTTTACACTTGATAGTTGAGCAAATATTCAGAGCCATTGAAACATACTAGACGATGAAATATGCAGAACGTGTGGCATGAATCACAGGCTTTACATGTTGAACAGTGATGGTGATGTGATGAAGTGGCTAGATGGTCCTGAACTAGATCAAATCGATAGCGAAGAGGCTGGCTGGGTGAAGACGATAGACCTTGCCAAGACATGCGTGACCGAAGCAGATGCAAGTAACCCAAACGAAATAACGTTTTCGCTATTGAATGGATTCATTATTCTTTGAACTTGCTCCACGGTTACACGGAGCTGAAGAGATAGAGCCTCGGGTATTTGTTGTTGGTGTTTGGATGGCTTGAGAGGGGGCTTGGATATGCAACCAGCTTAGCTATCTCGAGCTAAGCTGGCTGAGGCGGCATCCAGAATTTACGCCGCCTTTACTGAGAGCCTCGTTTCCACGACCTATTGGTGTCATGTATGTTTGTAATGGTATCTCTACTTTACTTTCCCCCGCTCGTCTACGTCTCCCAATGGGGATATCTTGACGGCAAAGATGTGCCAGAGATATTTGCTTCAATTTTCCAGCGATTTACTGTTGATAGGTCTTTTAGTACCCAGTACATGAGTCCGAGGGAAGACTCGGACTCTAAGTCCGAGCGGGATCCATCAGGATTCAAATTACCATCCTAACTAAACCCCAACGTTTGGTCCTACGGTATTGAATGAATCCCCCTCCTCCCCCTCCTCCCCCTCCTCCTCCTCATCCTCCTATGGATATTTTTCCACACCACGTGCCAAGAGGAGGGTTGCATGGGGCGGGAAAAAGAACGAGAGGATTGGGGAGATAGAGAGACGAAAGCCGGGCGTCTCTTTGTGTTACGAGTCTAAAGGGAGTCGGCCGCCCCCGTGTCATTGGTGCGCGCGCGTGTACATAGGTAGACAAGCAATGTACGTGGTCAGTCACTCATTTTCCCGGCTCCTACGGGACAGGGTCAAGTCAAAAAATCAGGCTGTCGCTTAATGTTGTTGAGAGATGGCGATTGTCTTCAAGGATGTCAATCCCTCCTCTTTCTGTGGCGAAAATAAGAGACAGAGAGAGCAATATTGCTGGGGGTTACAGTTACGGCTGTCACGGGAGAGAAAGAGTTGTTGGGCTCAGAAAAGAGAGGGGTGTGTATTTTCCATGTATGTGCCTCTGTAGAGACGGGTATCCAAGGCAATGCACTATTATGCAGACGGTTTATCTTCAAAGTATAGATGTAGATAAGTAGGCTGTGGTGAAGGATTTTGGTATTGTAAGTCCTTTCGGTTACGGTACCACTATACCTGGACGTTGCAGTGCAGCAGTTCCGGCTACCCAGTCTTTTAACCAAAAGGTCCGGATATTCCTCATGGCCGACATGGGGGATCAAGGCTATTCTACTACAGAAAAGGATTTGGATTCTTTTACGCCTTTAGACTGCAGTAGATAGTAGGTATCTACCTGCCTAATGTATTATCTCGATGCAGAGACCCAGACCCAGACCCAGACCCAGAACTTATTATTAGGTTTATCTGCCGCTACCGTATTTCGTTTTTGAACCGACGTTGGACATATCAGGTTTAGAATGAGGTACTGCCAACCGTGTCTTGGCATGAATTAACGTTAGTGATGATGCTCTGATTATCTAAACTTCTGAGGTGTGAACTTTAATCGCACATCAGGGCAGCCTCCAGTCAGAAACATTGCCCTCTGGAAGCATAAGGGACGAAATTAGTAGGCCAACTTATGCTGTTTAAATCAGACTTCTTAGGCTATTTGTTTTTTCATTTTAAGACTTTAGAGGCTGACGTTTCTGTTATTCACTGAGGTAGGTATGTATATCAAAGCTCTCACTAAAAGAAAACGGTATATCATACATAGAAGATCAAGCGACCTGAGTTCTAGCCATTTAATTGACTAGTCTATTAATTTAAATACATATAGCAATAGTCTCATGCCTAAAACCGATGTTCGTTAAGAATTTGCTGCAACGAGGCAGGTCTAGCGACCTTAGTTAAAAGTCCCAGTTGGAGGATCGCATCACCATGGCATTGAATCCCCTCTTTATCGATCTAAGAGGCTTGTACGACGACCTTAGTATGGCCGTGCTGGTGGGCGACCACATCACAAGCTTACATGACCGTAGCCTCTATATCAAGCCCCGATGTCCCCCGTACGGTGATGATGGCTGGCTGCCCATTTTGAGCCTTCTGGTAGCGAAAGAGTATTGCCACACCGCATCTGCCGTTCCATAACTCCATTGTGTTAAGTTTCGGCATTTTGAGCGCTGCAGCTGCGGCGTCTCGAAGCATTTTGTTGATACCCAAGCCGTTAGTGAGCGTCTCCGAAGTCAGCGTCAGTGAAGTGAGCTTATCCCAAGTCCATGAAAATTGACGCGCTGCGAAGAAGTGACCGGCGTCGGCCATGAAAGAGTCGGACAGCATCGTGAGGCACAGGTTGGCGCGAGCAAGACTCCGACTGATGGCCGGATTCGGTACTCTGCGAGTAGGATATCCGCCAAGTCTCGTTGAAGTTCTCGAATATCGTCAACTTGCACAATTTCGTCGAAGGAAAGGATTCGAATAGCGTCTGGATGCCTATTTTTTTTTTGTTGGTCAGCGGCTGCGTTAACTAAATTGGCAGCTATCAAGTAAGCACTTGCCTTCATAGTCTTGAGTCCCATGCCAAAGCGATCTTAGCCAAGGTTCGTAACAAAGTTCTTTCATGTTCGGGAACCGCGTGAGCATGTTGGCGAACGCAACTGGCTTCCATCGTCGACGAGTCTGCTGGCGAAGGAGCAAGACCCCAACGACAAGTACCAAGGGGAGATTGCGCCACCACTGCATCTCGAGTTCCTCGCCGCCGAAAGGCCCCTCGCCCATGATCTCTACGCCGGAAAGGTTGGCGGAGATTTCATAGGGATCCCAGACCATTGGAGGGTTCCAGTCGAAATACGTGTCATCTATGGAGGTCCTTTCCTTGATGTGTCCAGGGATAGAAGGGCACTCATCGAGGTCGGTGTCTGAACAGAAGCTCAAGTACTGGTTGTCATCAGGCGAGTAGACACTGATATCGAGGGTCAGGTCACCACGAGGCTCCTATGCGCTCAGTGCTGTGAACAAGCTTTCAAACGCGTCCGCGATGAATTGGTTATCGATATTGTCCAAGCCCAAAAGGTTTACATTCAAGTCGGAGTTGTATTTGTCCTCATATTTCCTCAGTCCCATTCGAAACCAGATATAGCGAATGTAGTCTCCCTTTCGGAACAGGATAGCTCGAGAGTCGGGGTCTGAAAGGCGCGGTACCGTCAAGCTGATCTCAGCAAAGTTGAGTGGCTCGATGATTGATCGCCAAGTTCGGGAAACGGTCGCGAGCTGACTGCACTTCCCGCCGGCAATTGGTAGGAGACCAACGATTTCGTTTTGAATCTCAGGAGGTAGGCACCACCAAGACGTCTTGTCAGCTATCTCTGATTTGGCCTGTGGCAGTCGAAAATGAAGGTTGAATGTGAAGGATCGTAGTAGGTGTGCATTGAGAAGGATGTGATTTTTGACGAGTTTCGTTTGCTTGGTTGAAGATCGAAGGAGGAATGAACATATGCTGTGTGACAGCTGGCAGGCAGCTGTCAGGCCACCAGCCACATACATACCTATTCATAATTGCCCACCTAAGGCTTAGGGTATTAAGATAAGTAGTCTAAGAAGCATAAAGTGACCTACTAATTCCGTCTCTTATTCTTCCGGTGGTTAATGTTTCTGATACTCTGAGGATTGCCTACTCCAGGCAGGAGAACATACTCCATTGCTGTGATTCATCGAGTCTTAAGACTTAGGCTTGAATTCAAAGTTGTGAAAATAGAAATGTTAGTCCTGGTAGTCAGTTGCTATCATATCGGTGATGTTTTCATCATTTCCATAATGAGATGTGGTTGATTGCCGTACGTAAGCATCCGCCTATAGCAACTGCCGTCTTGGCGGTGTCACATCAAACTTCATTATGTCATACATTTCAACAAGTAAACATCAGCTACTTGAACTCAATTCAATCTGTCAAAAACACTCAATTCATTTTCAAAATCATGGAATCTCACGTAAACTATCTCTTTGGAGGCACAAAGTACGTAAACAATCATTACTCTATGAAAAAGCAAAATACTAATTTCATTTTAAAAGGCCTTGGGACAACAGTCTCTGGACAGCTTCAGATGATCGCGTCCGCGGTGGCTCCAGCATCTCTCACCTAACAGTCTCAAGCCCAACACAGGCCATCTATCACGGACATCTCGATACCAAGACACTCGGCGGCGCTGGATTTGCCTCGCAGCGCACAGTTGGCGATCTTGCGCTGGATCTCTCTCAAACAACGGGCCTGCAGCTCGTTCTCGGCGCGGGCAGCTCTGAGCAAAAGTTCACCCTCAATGTCAAGGACACCATTCCCGGCAAGAGAAAGGATGGTCGAGATGAGGCTGGTATCAGCTGGGAGGTAGACTTTGAGGCGCCCCGTGAAGGAGGTGTGCTGGTGAAGAAGTGGGATGAGTTCAAGGCGACGTATCGCGGAAGAGATGTCAAGGATCCTGAGCCGCTAAAGATTGATGATATCAAGAGAATATCTCTCATGACACGAAGGTAAGATTCTTGCTCGTGAAGAAAAGTGAATTGTTATGCTGACGACTGAAATGAATAGCTTCTTCGATAAGCAGGATGGAGATTTCAAGTTGGTGGTCAACTCTATTGCTGCGGTCAAGAAGGACCATGATGAGAGTGACGATGAGTACGACTTGAAGAAGCCTGCTATGCCGGCCCAGCCTGCTCCTCGCCCTGCGTGGAAGGCTCTGTTCTGTGGTCTTTTGTAATCAGATTAGATACCCAGATATTTTTGCATTCAGACAGACTCTGGATGGACTGCGAATGAACAAAAGCATTGCGTTATGCTATCTGTTGCAGGATCTTTTCGATGACGTTTAACCATAAAGGTGTACAAATTTGTCGCAGCGTCGTCTTGTCTGCGAACTTCTCAAATCATTCCGATCGACATCCTGTTCTCACATGAGATGCAATTTACCAATGTAGTCCTCGTTTTTAAAGGGTAGCTAATTGGTAAAAGCGAACTGCCAAATCATGCTGAGCATAACTACCCCCAGAACAAGGTGCTTGTCTTCGTATCCAACATTTCTTTGCATTGTTGAGCTGTAACTAGAGTACTAAACTAGAGAAACCAGTCTCCAACGCTGTTATGTACCTGAAAAGCCTAGTCGCTGTACTTCACAATATCATACAACCCCCTGTTTCCTTTTAAAACTTCAATTCTCACAATATACATCCCTAAACCTGACAAACACCGTGTCTCTGATGCAGGACGCCCCATCCAACGCCAAAACACCCCCAAACTAGGCATGTCAAAGACTTCAATATGTGTCTCCGCCCAAGTCTATCCAGCGCCCCCCTTTAGCCTGCAGTCGGCTGGTTTTCCTTATACCTGTCACATGAATCCATATTTCTCTTTATCCACCCCTAGATCTTCCTTGAGTATATTCACGCCGAGCCCATTCCCAAAATCAAGGTCCCTTATGGTCTGGGCTCAGCGGCCGAGATCCAAGGACGAAAACAAGAGTAGCAGAGGCCCATCTGTTGGACAGTGCTGCTCCATGGCAAACCGATATAAGCCTTTTGATCCAGTTTCGAGATATGTGAAACAGAATGCAAGCCCCATAACCATCAGCGGCGACGTTGGAAGAGAAGCCAGCCAGTCGCTCTGCTGGAATGTCGGTCTTCTCTCTGCGCATTAAGCCGGAAGGGTTGCGGGTATCAAACGATGCAACATGCTTTTGATCCCTTCGCTTTTCCCAGAATATCATAAATAAAATTCAACCGTCCTTCATCAATCGCCGTATCAATGCACAAGGGTATTGTCACAACAAGGAGAACTGAGTCTCCCAGATATTAGCGTCGCCTTTTTTACATGCTGGAACCGCCGACACCATTGGGGTCTACGACATTATCCGATAGGTTGATGAGTAGCTGGGCAAGGCATCTCTTGGTTGCTGCATCGTCGCGGAGAACAGAGGAAAAGGTGGCATCGCGAAGTGGTTCGGGTAGACACTGGCGTAGAGCCTCACGTGCTCGAGCGTTATCACTAAGACTGTTGGGTGCTATGATTAGATGGAACTGTCCTGTTATCTGATATACAGGGGAGACGTACCGCAAGAAACACCTAACAACATGCTTGAGAAGCCGAGCTGTCTGAGACTCGACAAGTTGGGCCACCATGTTGCTAAGTACGGTGCCAACTGCATAAAATCGCTCGTACGTGGCGCATATGTAGTTAAGCCCATTGTCGTCGAGCAGGATCTTCTGGACGATAAAGATAGCAACGGTCTTGCTGAGCTCCGAACCGGTCTCCATGATACGCAAGCAGAGAGGAATGATCTCTGTTGTCAGGAGAAAGTTGATGACTTCGGAGGAATCGTTTTTGACCAGCGCACCAATGACACCAAGACTGGTCAATCGGAGATATTCGAAGGGTCGAGACTTGGAGGTGGTGTTGAGAAAGGGGTAGAGAAATAAAGGGATATGTGCTATACGGATGTAAGCTATGTGCGAGATCAATGTAAACCAATGTATACGCACCATTGAGGAACAATGTCCTTGTGTCGTTGTGTGATGCAACGCACTGGAGTAGTGCGAGAGCATTACAAACTCGATTCGAGGCAGCAGCGGTGAGCTGTGAGGGGTTAAGTAGAGTATAGACTGATATGATTTCCTGAAGGAGAGAGGTCATCACACCTAGGGAACACGTTAGCTGGCTTCTTTCAACTTGAGCCTCATTGACCCGGGAAAACAAAGCTCGGGGACCTACCAAACGAATGCCACAAGATCAATGCTAGCTCGGGGACCTGCTCTCGCTTCTTACTGAGCTCCAACAAAGCAGCCTCCCGAGTGTTTTCATTGAGAAGATCGGCAATAAAGGCCATGGTGCGTCGGTTGTCCTCCGAAACGTTGTTGTGGTCTCCGTCTTGACCGTGGCCCTGCATCTGACCCGCGCCAGCAAGGCGGTTGAAGTGCTGCTGCTGCTGTTGAACGGCGGCGGCAGCAGCGGCGGCCACCTGCTGCTGCTGCTGCTGAGTGTGGGCATGATGCGCGCCAGGCTGCTGGTGCATCCAAGCCGAATCGCCGCCCTGAGGGTTGAACTGGTGGTGTCCGTAGACGTGCGCCGCGGGCATCATTTTGGGCGTCTGTTCTTTGCTCGAGGTTTATGAGGCGAAGGGGTCTTTGTATTGTAACTTGGAATTCAAGAGTCCCTCTAATGCTTGGATGATGGCAAATTGGCTGAAATGCCAGTCGATTAATCGGCGCAGTGACCAAGGATTAAAGGATTCGTTGGTTCGAGGGCGCAATGCGGAGAGGTACACGAGGCGGTTTGGTTTCGTTACTGGATCAACAAGGGCGAATGCAGAGAATATCAAGAAACTCGGGTGGAAGGAGAGACAGCCTTTGAGTATGTCGAGTAGATACTACAAGAGAGGTTTGTGTTGTATATTTTACTGATAGTGTTCAAGGTGTCGAGATCGTGGGAAGATCAAACCCAAGGTAAGATCGTTTGGCGGGTTGGTTTGTGGTGGTGGTGCTCACACCTGCGACTGGGGCAAGAGCGATCCGGTTTCTGTCCCGGGATTGGTCAGCCTGATTTATCTTATGGAGCTTAGGCTCTGGCAGACAAAACCAGCTCTGGCATCGTAACATGACGCTTGGACCAGGAGAAGGTATCCCTGTAAGGTCAATCGCCTACATGTCTACATGGTCTTGCAAGTGCGGGGAGGTCACTCTCCCATGCTAACCTTTGAATCAGTGATTGTGATCATCAGCCTTGTCCTACGAGCCTCGTCAGAGTTCGATTTGTGCCCCCAAAGACTCGAGATTTTCTGAGTAACATGGACGACCTTTGACAACAGGAGGCATTCACTGGTAAGCGGCCACAAATGTTAAAACATAATCAGCGGATGTACTCCAATTAATTACTTCGTTTGGCTTGCTTGCTCTCCTCAATCGCCTTCTGCCCATCTCTGCAAGTCTTATAATAAATCATTACTACTACTATATCTTTCCTGTATAATGCCCACCCATGCTGAAAACAACGAAAAAGCGCCTTCAAGCCCACTTTAAGTCAACTGCTTATACAACCGACTACATGTCCAGTACGTCGCCCGCTTAAAATGGTAATTCGTCAGCACCCAGTCAAGCGCCACATCTATGAACAACACTGTCCCGTCCCAATGCTTGCTTCAATCAAACTCCACTGTTGGAAATGTCTACTCAAATGAGCTTCTAATTATAGCCTCAGCTCCCTAAGGATGTGGTCCGCCATGCTCTTGTACTGCCACGTGTTTCCAGCCATTCGCTTGAACTGAATACCATGTAGCGACAATAGTGGCACCTTGACGATGAAGATTTCAAACTCCAACACCATGCTTCCGCCAAGATCGCTCTGTACTTGAGTGCTCGTTTCTCCTGGGACTTGTCGGGATGGTCCCGCGTTCCTACCAGAGTTGCTATCAAACGAAGTCTCCGAGTTTGAGAAGCTACGGTCTCGATCCGAGCGGCCTGGCGTTCGTGGTGTGGTAGGAGGCCGGTCTGAGTCGCGGAACTCATCCCTTTCTCGCTCGCGGTCGTCTCCTCTCATGAGTCCTCCGAAGCTGAACCGACGCTTATGACCTGGGGTGTTTCCAGGGCTCATGGGTGGATCTTGCACCTTGTTCAGATCAATACTTGGTGAGTGACGACACCTGAATCCACCCTTAATCTCCGTGTAGTCAACGTTCAGTTGCTTCAATACCCGCTTGATATCCGTTCGGATCGCGGGAACCGACTTGCCGGATGTCGTCGACACGCTAAAGAGACCCTTGAGGAAAACTGGCTTGGACAGTTCTGTGTCGTCCAATCGTTCAGTGGACACGCCGCTCTGCTCCAACTCTTGATCCGTTTCTTCAGGAACATTAGCTTCCTGAGCAGCATCCCTTCTCTGCCGGCGATGTTGTATGCTCTCCCTTCTTGCGTGACCAATAGACTTAGCCCTCAAGCTCACAGATCGAGAATGACCATGAGTGCGGCGTGAGCTGGAAGATTCTTCATTCCCTACAGATTGATCAGATTCGTTGGTTGCTGGATGATCCTTCCGCCTTCTCATCTCTGCCGAGTTGACACTGGTCGATCGTCCCAAGCCACTTCCTCGTCTACCCTCCCTGGCACCACCAGCAGACATGGGCGGGCTTAGAAGCTCACCATGCTGGCCTTGGTTGCTGCTAGAACGGAGCTGCGAATCCGATACATCCTCTCTATCACGCCGGCCACGGCGGATGCTGAAGCTCTTTCGAGGTGCCAATGGTGAAGGTTCGGCTGGAGAATGAACCTGCACCACAGGAGGATGTGAACGATCCTTGTCCAGGCGCTCAGGCTCCCTACGCTTGCGTGTGCTGAAACGACGTAGGATACCAGCTGCAGTACCCTCCTTCTTTTGGATTTGTTCAACTCTCGGTTCAGGTGGTGGCGCAGGTGTCTGCTTCGGCAGCTCTGGCATATCGTCTTCGCCATGGGTCCTGGCACGAGGTCTGCTGCGTCCACCAGTGGGCTTTTCGCCTGGCATCTCATAGGCAGAAGAGTTGGTATGAGCTGCTTGAGGTGCTGCGATTTCTGGCAAGGGTTCGGCCTCCCTTGCTTTCTCTTTTTCACGGGCCTCGCGTTCCCTCTCTCGCTCTCTTTCCTTCTCCTCCCTCCTCTCTCGTTCGCGCTCTTTCTCTTTCTCTCTTTCCCGTTCCCGTTCCCGTTCCTTCTCTTTCTCCTTCTCGCGGGACTGGGATGCCGCTGGCGGCGGCACCATATCGGCATGATCGCGATCTTGCTTCTCCTTGACAAGGTAATATATAGATAGAAGGGGACTAAATGCGTTCATAGGGTCGTTCCCAACTTGGAGGGCCTCGGAACTGGGAGCCGACAAAGTATCGCGACTGTTGCCGGAGTTCCTTCGCTTGTAAAAGTCAAAGCCGAATGGCCTCCTCTTCTCGGCATCTTTCGCAGGCGGTGGAAGCTCCTTCTCTCTTTGGTAGAGCTTGATAGCACGCTGATATTCCTCGGATTCGATGATTTTGGTGAGCTGTGCATTGATGCTTTCGGGTGTGCCAAAGTTGAAGCCTTGCATAGCAAGAATTACCTCTGGCTCCAAGGGGGTCGTTAATGGTTCGCGGCTGGGCAGGTAATTATCGGGAGGACCGTTGAAGCCCTTAGCCATCCATGGGTGTGTCAATACTTCCTGCATTGTAGCGCGCTGTTTAGGATCCGTGACAAGCATGCGAGATAAAAGGTGTTTGCACTCTGTAGCTTAATTAGTAATATATATCGAAACAATTCGCAAGAAACATACCGCTTGATAGCCATGCGGGATAATCGACAAGACCCCTCTTAATTTTGGCGTGAAGCGCGGGCATGCTTTGGTCGTCGAATGGCACTTTACCGCAAACTAAGACATAAAGAACAATGCCGAAACTCCAGACATCGACCTCTGGGCCGGTGTACGCTCTTGCCTGCAACAGCTCAGGCGCAGCAAAATAGAGACTTCCACAGAATGTCTTAAGGTGACCCTTGGGGGCGAAGAGGTTGCTGAGACCAAAATCGATAATCTTGATATCGCCTGTCTTGCTGATGAGAATATTCTCGATCTTGAGATCTCTATGCACAATGCTGTTCCTGTGCAAGTAGTCCAAGGCACTTGCGATCTGCCTACTAAACTTTCGGGCTTGTTTTTCCTTAAGCTTGCCATGGGAAATGATATAGTCGAGCATCTGGCCACCGTTGACATATTCGAAAAGCATATACCAATGGTGGTTTGTACGGACAACATCGTGAAGTGCACAGATGTGGGGGTGGTTCAGGAGAGTGCTGATAGCCGCTTCGCGAGCAGTTCGTATTTCCTTGGATTGATCGGCACGCTCTTTGTCGGCGCGAGACTGATGGCCATCATCGGTCGAGCCACGAGGGATGATTTTACAAGCTACCTGTTGAGTCGAACATGGTCAGTATGTGTATGGGAGCTGCATGGATATCGCGATGAGGGGCATATTCATGCGCATAATCGAAGGACGAAATGATTCATAGAAATAATGTAATCGGCCAGAGCAAAAATGTTTAGACATACCTGTTCGCTGCCGTCTTCCTTTCGGGCGAGCTTGACCTTGCCCATGCTACCAGCACCAATGGTCTTGCCTAACATCCATTTTCCAGATTGGGTTGGGATAACCGTACGTGATCTTGCGTGTTTAGAAGTTGAAGCACGGGGTGGCGCGTCGGCATGATTAGTTGAAGGAGCTGCGCTTGCGTGGCTAGTCCCATTACTGGGAGCGCTGGCTGAAGGAGGCATCTCGGGCTGAGGGTTGTGGTTGTTGTTTTTTGAACGAGAAGAAGAGCTCCTTCGATGGGCCCTCGAGGGATCGGGGCCCCTAGTCGGGGGAGGATGTCGATCGTCTTTGCTCGAGGTTCGATTATGCTTTGGGTTTGCGGCTAAGCGTGAGGATTCGTGGTCATTTTGCGAAGTAGATCGGGATGAAGAGGTGCGCTGATGTTGGCTATGATGAGGGGGAGGATGTGAGTTGGCGGCGTTGGAAGTAGAACGAGAGTGAGAGTGGGAATGGGAATGAGAACGGGAGGCGTAGGCCTGGGATTGGGCCTGGGACAGGGACTGGGATTGGGAGCGAGATTGAGATTGAGAGTGTGAGTGTGAAAGCTGGCGGGTGTGAGATTGGTTGTAGTTGGCACCTGTTCCAGTGGACGTGGCTGGTGCAGGCGCTGCTGGGGCCGCTGAAGCGGAGGGAGAAGGGGGAGGAAAAGAAGGAACCCGACTGGAACGACTGGAGCGAGTTGAATGAGTGCGACCAGGACCTCGTGAAGCATCAGCGGCGGCAGAAGAAGCTGTTCTTGTTCCCATGACTGCTATTTTGTATATAAGTACTATGCTGTGATCTGCTGTGATGTGCGGTACGAAGCGAAGCGATGCGGTGTTGTAAGAGATCGGAGAGAGACGGTGTAAAAAAGGCGGGATGTTGATAAAGTAACTGGGTCTCTTTCTGGGGTTTGCTCGAAATGGTAGTGAGCTGTCGTGGAATCAATGCCCAAGTAGGCAGGGAAGACGCTGACCCGACCCAACTCGATTCCAGGTATAATGTCCAGTAATTGTATGAGCTGGAGCTGGAACTGGAGCTACAATGCCAACGCAGGCGTAACGTAGTCGCAAATCCAGTCGCTTGCCGGCAAGGCCCTTGACTTGATTCTTTTGCTGGCCGAGTACGACCTAATGACCAGAGTGAAGGGCGGACAGATAAAAAGACCAGAATTACTTAGTCCCTGTGGTGATCTGAAGGTTCAGTTCTTTAGTTGCGATGACGATGTGTTTGATCCGATACTGCCAACTGCATAAGAGACTACCTAGGTAAGGCACGACAGGCTCAAGTACTGACCAGAAAGCACCTGGAAGAGTTAGGCTCAATGCGAAGTGAAGCAGCGCTATATGCAAAACGTAGATGGATGGCACAAGAGGCAAATGTCGATAGGCGCAAGTATCTTGATTGAGTTGTATGCCAAGATAGTGTAGAGAGACTGAGCGTCTCTAGAGAGTAAAACAACCAGCAATCGAAGGAAAACAACGCAAAGATGCAAGTGAACAGGTAAGAATGTGCAAGGGAAGAAGTCAGAGCTTTTCACCCTGACAAGCAGATTTAGTAAGAGGACAACGGCGCAATGTCCGTCTGGTTTGTCCAAAGAACAAAAGCCCAGTTGGGGGGCAGGTTTGGCTAATGGAGATGGATATCGTACTATGTATTATGGACTGTAGCTAAAAATGACTTGGTCTGAAAGCGCAGCACACACAGCGCAACACGCAGGACATCACAGCGAAGCAGAACAAAGTGCAGCAGCGGTATGTCCCATCTGCTCACCTCTCTCACTCAAGAGGCTTGGAGGCCAAGGATACACCTGGATGTATGCATGCAAGTTGCCGAGACTTTACCACCAGTCCAGCTGTCTTTGATCTAGCACAGCAGGCCATCTCAATCGTTTCAGGGGACTTTCCACTTAGGTCACAGGTAGCTTCAACTTTCCACCAACAGTCAAGTCTTGAGTGGAGATGAGATATCTCGCTCTAGCTGAGCTCTCATTTCGCAGACCGTTAGTAATGGATCTAGTCTATAAGCTTGACGGCATAGTTGGAGCCATCCGTCTGTTTAATTCTACTTGACTAAGGTTTTGAGGAGAGCCTCAATCAGACCTGCAGTAGACATTGTGGCTTCTCATTCGATCGATAGCTCCACGATATCAATATCTGCACCGTTAAGTTACCGTACCTACCAAGCCAAGTTCCCTGTTTCCAGCAACACCAATGCCAAGCACAATATCCGACGTCAGCTACCAGTAGAACGCTGCATCTCTGACCTGCTAAGTGGATCTGCCACAAAGTGCTGCAAATTTACGTGGCTAATTAAACGAGGGGTTGGAGGCTGGGGTTCAGAAATGGGAACCAGGTTTAGATCTCGTCTCCTTTTGAGGCAGCTGTGTCTTGAAAGTCGCATTGCCTGTTCCAAAGAGCTCAAAGAAGCAAAATCGAAGCAGCCACACGACGGATAAGCGCATAGCATCTTACGGGCTGTCCCTGAAGGGATCAGAAGACATGGCTACCAAAAGCAGAAGAGACAAAATTAGCCAGTCACGTTAAACCATTTGAGACCATGATATCAGATTCTTTGTTTCTTTCAACCTATATCTGAGATGTCAATTTTTCTGTTACCCCTTGCATTGTGTAATGTGCCGGTGGATAGGATACGTTGTGATGCAGCACAATGCATGTCTGTGTTCACATCAGCCGGCAATCAATGATATGCCAGCCTGGTCTTGCTATAGGCAAATGTCAGCCACCGCACCCAGAAGGAATGCCAAGACTCAATCTGAGCCGAGTGTTCCTCTTCCAGTGACAGACAGACAGAAATAAACGCAATAGTTATCCCTCTACGGTTAGAGGTGTCGGTCAGACTGAAACAACTTTGGTGAATAGACATGTTTGAATGCTTCTTAGTATTCATCATGAGAAATACTATGACGTCTCTCTCCGATTATGTCATGACTTGTTTTGGGCAACTGTACGCAGCAGGTCTTGGAGTTGTTTCAAGGCTGCTCTGCGAATCGCATTCCTTCACAGCGATGCTCGATTGACAATTTTCACTCGCGTGTACTTGCATTGGTACCCGACGTTGGAGAAACTTTGGAGGGCTGGAGTTGCACAGAAACTCTCCAAATTTGATAGAACCCCCTGTCTTGAGGTATCCCACCGGGGCCATTGAGTTTAGCAAGTTGACAGCCAGGCTAGTGGCTTACAGAAAGGCTAGTCCCCAAGCTATAGAGTACAGAAATAAACAGTCTATGATCTCGGTCTAAATCGCACAATATGACTTACTATTTTCGCCGCTCATGTTTCCAGCAGCCAATCTTTCAGTCACCCTGACGGACAGGGAGCTAACTTTGTTGTTTATCGATAAGGCCAATATAGACGTTGCGACAGTAGTCGCATCAACTTAGCGATTCGCATCATCTTCGTCACAAACTCTGTGGTCATATTCGAGATCTTCGCGTCTTTACCCCAGCGAGTTAGAGCGCTCATTTTAATGCTTCTACGGCCATTACACGATACGCCAACATCTCAGTCCCATGTCATATAAACGCTCCCGCGCAACCTACGAAGCCGATTTCCATGCACCCTTCGCAACATTCGGCACTCCTCTCCCCGATGACCCCGAAGCCCGAGACGATGGCTCGTTCGTTCCAGTGTGGAAACAGGAGGTGAGGGATGAGAGGGGAAGGAAGCGACTGCATGGCGCGTTCACTGGAGGATGGAGTGCAGGATATTTCAACACTGTTGGATCCAAAGAAGGATGGACTCCGTCTACATTCGTCTCGAGTCGAAACAACCGACAAAAAGACGGCAAAGCCCAAGCACAGCAGCGACCAGAAGACTACATGGACGAAGAGGATCTTGCCGATGCCGCAGAAGCTCAGAAAGTACAAACTTCTCAGGCATTTGCTGGTCTCGGTTCTTCCGACCAGGATACCAACGCTGGAGGATTAATGGGTTTGCTGAGAGCTGAAGGTGACACCATGGGCCTGAAGTTGCTACGGCGCATGGGCTGGAAGGACGGACAAGGCATTGGTCCTAAGATCCGAAGAAGTGCCCGGCTTGATACCGAACAAAAGAATCCCGAAACCGCCGAAACGCATTTGTTCGCACCGGATAATGCTGAAATGATTCGATTTGTCCGCAAGAGCGATCGGAAAGGATTGGGTCACGACGGCGAAGCCAGGTTGACGAGCCTCAAAGCGATTACAGCTGCAGCCGACGACGATGACGACGACGACAGTAATAGCTTCGATACCTCCATCCAAAACACATCTTTATTTTCTTCACAAAAATCGAAGACGAAACCAGCGCGCGGTGGAATAGGAGTGGGTATTCTAAACGACAATGGATCCGATGAAGAAGACCCTTACGAGATGGGACCCAAAATCCGGTACAATCGCGTCGTCGGAGGTGACAAGAAAAAGAAGAAGGCAAAGAAAGCATCCGCTGCAATTAATCCTGCACTGAAAAACGCCCCTGTCTTCGTGTCTCGATCAGCTCGAGCTGGCAATGGTCTCGGGAGGTGTCACGATGGGCGATTGCCGCTTGATGGTTTCGTACTAGCCAAAATTACAAAGGATTTGTGTGATCTTCTCTTGGAGTATGCGCCGCCTCCAGTCCCAGAAGGATGGGTATCGTCCAAAACATCCTCAGACCAGGCCAATCCTTCGGACTACAAATCGACAGCTGATGCCGCGAAAGCATCCACCCATGACGCAAAGTCGAGGGCTGCACTTCTCGGAGAAAAGAGCTTGCCAGGGAAGTCTATCTTTGACTTTATAAGCAGCTCGGCACGCGATCGACTTGCTACAGCATCTGGGAATAAGAATCTCCCGCAAGGCTTGGGAGAAATACCCGAAGGCTATGCTATGTCAGAGGAGGAAAGACAACAGGCAGTTTGGGACCAAACGCCCAAGCTAGACCGAGACACAGCCATCGCAGCGATCTCACGAGGCTCATCCGGGCCTTACGCAGACAACGAGGAGAAAAAAGCACGTTATAGGACCTACTTGGAACACTTTGCGACAGGCAGTCAACCATTGCCATACAAACCTCAAGGCATGGGTTACGATGACTTTGCAAGAGAATTATCGGAATTCCATAATTGTGCCAGGATATTTAAACCTATGACAGGGTTTATGGCATCTCGCTTTACCACAGCTAAGAAGCCATCAACCGTCTCAGCAAACGAACCCGAGGCGGACCTATTATCAAAGCCAGAGCACAAGGTGACTGATCCAGCAGAAGATGCAGCTAAGATCGGCATGTACGGCAAGATGACTCGTACAGTCCAGGACTTTTACCCTACCAGATTGCTGTGCAAACGATTCAATGTTAGGCCGCCAGCACATTCTCAGCCAGATCCACAGACGGGAACTGGTTCTGGCCCAAGAAATCATGAAGATTCAAGACCTATGGATGATGTCGAAATCAATTCGAGGTCACTGAATGTGGATATCCAAATGATCGAGGGCGCCCCTGTAGGAACTGTGCCACCAGCTCCTGTGCCTGAACCGGCCATTAACCCAGACAAGAACGAAGCAGTAGAAGGGAAGACAGCGCATGATGAAGTCCTTCGAGCAATTTTCGGAGATAGTGACAGCGAATAGACCGCTCCTGATTACAACATACTAATAAGTTAAATGGCAAAAGAAGACGTGCTTGCAACAACTTTTGCTACTTGAATTCATATATCAGATACCTGCGTCCAGATCAATAGATGCCAAGGATATACTCCGTATGCATCGGGTAAATGATGGGACTAGGTTTGATGGGACCTGTGATGTAAATACTGTTTAACCGAAAAGTCTTAATATTAATCCCGTGGCCTAGATGATTATTGACCTCGAAATAAAGACAGATCATGTTGGAGGGACTTTACATAATATCCCAAAAGGATGTATTTATACGGTCACTAGCATTTATTTGACCCCATTCTTTGAGATGTCAATGTTTTCAACCTCCATTCGATCGGCCTCTCAATCTTAAACATGGAAGGACGCCAAGGGTCGAGCTTACAACTCCAGCGCCTCTAGCGCCTCACCTCCACTTGGACTGAGCGGCTAAGACCCTGCTGGTAGCACGTAGAGACCTCTGATTGGACCAGTCAACTACAACGCGGGGCTCCAATTTAGTGTCACTCTGCCACTGAAGCTCGGGGGCTCACTTCAGGGGAGCAGCCGTCGAATGAGGAATCGCGTTGCTCGCTGTTCTGAGGACCAATGTGAACCTCACTCACGCATCACATCACATCGCCATATCTCCATCACTTATAGGGAGACCTTCACGACGCGACGAGGCCGCACTTCCGATACGACAGCGAACGAAAATTTTCTCCATTCGCCTGTTGCGCTTAATTTCCGCCCTCAATCAACGTTTCAACTCTATTGTTAGACTGTTTACCACATCAACCACCTACTCAGCCGTCTTGGAACCGGTGAACTACCTGCATCTTTGATCGACCGCTCTTCTCCTTTTCGTCCCTTTGCCGATTTGGAGAGGCCCTTTGTCTTGAACAAACCTGTGCCCTCATAAAAGGAAACCGCCATCCTGTCTGAATTTCAGGAACTTGGAATTGGACCATCTACGTCCTTGGACAACAAGACACCATCACCTGCCTCGTCAAGACCGCCAAGCACGCGCACAACTTCAAGCCATCATTGCGAACCGACTCCCGATAACCTAAAATCCGCCAAAGAGCCGGAATCTCACATTCTTTCAAAGTGCGAGCAGTCTCCACCGCCGCAGTATCCCTCCTCCGAACCTTCAACCTCGCGCCCTCCCCCCTTCTCGTCGCTCTTTACCTCTCCGACCAACAACGCTCACGAGCGCTCCGACAAATTCGTCACCTTTACTTCTCGTTCTCCTTGTGAAGCAGAGGCATCAGGATCCGCCGCGCCAGCATACGAATCTTCTTCTCCAAGAGAAGCGCTTCCGTTTGACCCAGACCAAATCACTACTGCATTTCGCGATCCAGTCGCGGAAACCAAGCGCGCACTTCCTCGGGATACCAAGGGAGATTCTAATCGAAAGGACGAGGACACAGAACCGCCTCCGGCTTATTCAGAAGAGGGCGATAGTCCCCTTGCCGCATTCTCTTTCCTAATGGCTGCCGCAGGAGGAGCTTCAAGCATCATCACCCAGGTGCAACAGGGCGGGCCGCCTGTTGCCACTCTGGGAGATGTTGGTGCTGACGAAACAATTGCTATGGACCTGAGGTGAGCTTCTTGCGCTGAATTCAGTCGCTGATACTAATTCCAAATAGGGGTACAAGGTTTTATCTCTCCAGGGATGAATTGCTCACTTTACCTGAGTTTGTTCTTCTCTCTTTGTTCCCCAATGGTTTGTTTCCTGAGGGTCAAATGGGCGGTTTTTCTGACGGCGATGCCGTGCAAGTAGACGTAAGCCAATGCCCTTCTTATTGTAGCAAACTCGTTGACTCACCGAGACTAGTACGACCCAGCTTCGCTTCAGTACATGCTTGATTTCTTCAGGGACGTCGCACAGTCTATCCCCACAG
Organism: Fusarium venenatum; assembly: GCF_020744135.1. Classification (NCBI taxonomy): domain Eukaryota; kingdom Fungi; phylum Ascomycota; class Sordariomycetes; order Hypocreales; family Nectriaceae; genus Fusarium; species Fusarium venenatum. The sequence continues at coordinate 7,128,645 of NW_027072131.1, forward strand.
ATGGATCACCAAGTGCTTCGCAAGACGAGGATACACCATCTCTTGGTACATCTCGTGACGACTCTAAGCGAGCCGGTATCATTGTACTCCGTGAGGACCTTGACTTTTACGCTATCCCTCCCCGACCAGACATTGGTCAGCTTGATATGATTGCCGTGAAACGGGCAGCCGCAGAGGCTTTGCAGCAACAGTCTGGCATCTTTTCCGGACTCAAGCGAAGTGACGAGCCCGGTACTACTGAGGCCCATCTTATTGAAATGTTGACAGCAGGGTGAGTCAAGTCCGCATGAACTTGTTTCGAAGTAACGAATACTGACCTATTATAAGTGGTTTCAACCACGACGACCGATGGGGTCACCGTGCTGGCGAGCCTAACAAGGCTGTCATTTGCAGTTTGGCACTTGCCCGTCTGCGCAGCGATATCCGGGGCAACGAGATGGGTACCAACGCCGTTGGCATGGCCCAGAAGCTTCTCCTCTTCTGGCGCAAGCCCGCCCGACGATGCTGGTGGGAAGGTGTTGAACTCGAGAACGTTGCTGGTGTCGAGGGCAAGCTCAAGGTCTGGATTCGAAGAGTATGGACCCTTGAGATGAGTGTTATTGGCCTTCGTTAAACCATCATGTTCCGCATTTCTCTCCTCGAAAAACGTATAATTGTTACCCTCTTTCTTTTTTGTCTATCACACTTTGTGTAGCTTTTGTTTTTTTATCCCCCCATTCCCTCCCACATTTTCACTATTTCCTCCATCCAACTAGGCTACTACCCATTGTCTTTTTTCTCTTTTTCTGTTTTACACCATTTCATCCTGCGATCAAAGTTGGCGGAGGTTGGCCCCCATGAACTTGGCCAGATGCAAAAAAGGCACATACGTGGAAAGGAAGAGAGGGTTTTTGATCCATCGAGATTCACAAAGGGCGGGCGTCAGGGTGCCATTGGAATGTTGGGAGTTTCTTTGCAGACCTCCCATCTGTCTTTTCTTTTATGTTTGATATACAGTACAGAGATAATTTAACTACTCAAAGACATGTGTATATTCCTCCTACGCGGAGTTAGGTCCAGTTCCGTACTAGATGTGTGATGTTTTGGGAGGTCTTCTCAACTCTATGACGTCTTTCATGATGCTCCTTGAACAAGAACAATGGCTTCTTTCTTATAAAGGCGAGCGATGTTCCATGATCCCACGAACCCTCTTGGAGTAATATCCTTGGTTACATCTAGGCCAGGAGTTCCTTGAGAGGACAACATCGCGTAGTGGGTAGCAGAAAAGTTGACATTTAAGCTTTATGGTACAAAAACGAATCGCCTGTAGGTATGCATCGCTTGTCATGCTACTATCAAATCACGAGAAGGCCTGGCAGGAAATCATCATGAATATACAATGGTGAGATGCTGGCTGTACAGAGTAAGTGTTTCGGAATTAGGACTGTCTTTGCTGATTGTCTTACATATTTCACCCATTCTCTGAATTCAGAAGATGCCCTATTTGTGAGCATCCACGTCTCAGCATTGTCATCAAGAGAGCATCGAAGCTTACGCAGTAATCATTGGACATTCAAGATGCTTACTTATGTGAAGGTCTTTCAGTCGTCCATTGTTTAGTGACAGGCTGAATATGCTGCGCACAATGTGTTTCGAAAGCAAAGCTTGGGAAGACATAACGCCTTGCTATACCACGATTCTAATAATAGAGTCAACATAGCGTATACCAAATGTTTAAAAGTTTGAAGGGAGATGGCGTGTTGTGGCACTTGTACGAATAATATAGTTTGGTACCTGCATAATACGATTTGGCGGCGTTACACTCACAATATCAGGATCACTCGGCACTAAGATATGTATTGAACTGGCACGAATTCTGGTAATTCCTGAATTTTATCATGGTAGTCTGGAATTGTCAGGTTCTGTATCGACGGGCAAAGACCTACTGGTATATTGTTGAGCTCTTGAACTCGCAAGCTCCGGGCAGTGCCTGCAGATCATTGCTCGCTCAGTGTCTCGTTCCTGCATGGTTTCTAGGCATCCTACAATTAGGAACGAACGGAACTTGATGAACCGTGACATCCGTATTTCTCCAAGAGGAGTTCGTATCTCGAGAGTTGATCAATCCTGCCATTTTTATAATACCAAGAAATATCAGTTCCTCATCGTACTCGTATATAGCACAGCCTCAAACATTTGGGTTAGTACATTGAATCAAGCATTTTAAGTTAAGAGCGATCTGGGGTAAATGGGCAGGATCAGCCGGGATCGACCTGCCGACCTTCCTTTCATTGGGTCATTCAGGTCTGCACCTTCTTGGCCGAGGCATCAATGACATGTTTGTCTCTCTTTCCAAGGGTCCTTCCTCACTTTTCATTCCCATCTCCAACTTATTCCTTGCTTTGGCTTCGCTTCATCTTCATCTTGTTTCTTTCACTTCCACTCTCACGATCACGTTTACGATTCACGACTATTTCCATTCATTCTTTGATACCCATTCGCATACGATTATTCACATCATTTGTACAACTCCATATTTTGCCTGCTTCCAAAAACCCCAAGTCCATCACATTTGCTTCCTGATTCCCCGACGTCATTCCCCTCACCGTTACAATGGCGCCGATCCTCCGCGTTACCGCCACCACATTGGCTTCAACGCTTCTCTTCTCTCTATCTTCAGCCCAGGATTGCAAATTCCAAACCCTCAAGACATCATACCCATCCCCCGTCACTGCCGAGAATTGGAGCTATGGCCTTGTTGCCAACGAGCTTAGACGGCCCCGAGGCATTCTGTTTGACAGCAAGGGTGCCCTCATTGTCATAGATTCTGGAAATGGTATTCTCCATTTCGAACTCGAGGATGGAGGAGGGACATGCCTGCAGGTCAGGAAGAAGACAACCCTGCTCGAACAGGACAACGTGAGTCAGCTAAACATTTCCCAATTTGATTCAAACTGACCGAACATGTCTAGTTGAATCATGGTCTCGCCATCTCCAAAGATGGCCGAACTCTCTATGCTTCTTCGTCCAATGATGTCTTTGCATGGTCCTACGACCCGTCAAAGGTTACCCTCAACAACTCTACAGTCCAGACCTTGGTCACCAACATGGCAAATAGTGGCCATACTTCACGCACCCTACTCATCTCAGACAATAATCCAGATATGCTTCTTGTGTCCCGTGGCAGTGCTGGCAATGACGACCGTGGAGCCGAGGATCAAGAGACCGGCCGTTCCCAGATTCGTGCATTTAACATATCATCTTTCACCAGTGGCTCTGACAAGAAGCCCGAACCCTATGATTATCTCGATGGCCGTCGACTTGGTTGGGGACTCCGTAACTCGGTAGGCCTGGCAGAGCATCCCGAGACCGGTGGCATCTTCAGTGTCGAGAACTCGGCTGATCAGCTCCACCGCAACGGTGAAGACATTCACAAAGACAACCCTGGTGAAGAGATGAACTTCCACGGCTATCTCAACGGATCCCGAGAACACCAGGGCGGCAACTATGGCTACCCTCATTGCTACACACTCTGGTCTACTGACGACTTCCCCAATCGTGGTAATCTCAAAGTTGGCGACCAGTTTCCTGCTGATCGACAGTCTCGTCAAAATAAGGACGATACCAATCCTACCGACCAGGAGTGTAATGCGGATTATGTCGCCCCAGTGCTGGCATTCCAAGCTCACACTGCACCGCTCGACATGAAGTTTGACGAGGAGGGCAATACTGCCTATGTTTCGTTCCACGGAAGCTGTAAGTCACCACCATCCTGAAACCTATCCTATCTAACATCGTCAGGGAACCGTGAACCTCCAGTTGGGTACCAGATTTCTGAAGTAGCTTTTGAAGATGGTCAACCAAAAGACTCATCACGAAGCAAAAGCGCTGCCACACCCATCATCTACAACGAAAAGCTGTCTAACTGTCCTGACGATTGCTTCCGTCCTGTTGGTTTGGCATGGGACCCACAAGGACGATTGTGGTTCAGTTCTGACAAGACCGGCGAGATCTTTGTCTTGAATCACAAGAAGGAAGACTTTGACGGCGCCTCTAAGGGCGACGACAGCGATGACGACGATGATAATGACAACTCGGCATTTTCTCTGCGACCTGGCTCTGCTGTATTGATTGTGACAATGGCAGCTGTCGTCATGGGAGGATTCCTCGCATAAGAGAGCAGTGTACTTGAAGTACTGGTTGCCGAGGTCTTGAAGGGATGGGTGAGAAGAGTTATGCGGCACTTTGGTTTGGAGCGCGTGTTTCATTCGGGGCAATCCGATATTATTACAGTGTATAGATTAACCTAATTCATCATTGCTTAAATTCATAACTCTATGCCCATGAGCCAACAAAGCTTGCCTCTCGCCTTACATCGTCATCGTGCCTGTTTTGATAACAATCGGCTTCAGCCCCCTTGTTACCCACAACTGGCGTCTTCTATAGTATCTAGAGGGTAGCAGAATAAGCTTTAGGTTACAAAGGAAATAGCCCAAGAGAAGATGAGTATAACCAAGCTACAGACTCGCATCTTCACGTCTCGTTCAGTATTGGGTTTAAGTGGCCATAGCAAGATAATCACCCTTTTGTTTGCCTTGAACGCCTGGCTCTCCTATTTGTATCCATCAACGTGTTGTTGTACGTAACCATACTCTATTCCTCAATAGTCTTAACACACTCCCACTCACCCCGTAGGTTCTCCTTCCACAATGACACCTTGTTGTCCTGGCCACTGACTGCCAGCACGTTACCGCTAAGCGACCAGCTGACTCGCCACACAGCCGCCTCAAAGGGAAGAACCTTGGATTCCCACTGAGTAGGGCTTGAAGGATCAGATGTCCAGATGCGGACAGTCTTGTCCTGGGAGGCGGAGGCGATGTAAGACTTCTGGAGGACAGTAGGAGACCAGGCAACATCTCGGACCCAGTCGGTGTGACCGGTCAGGGGCTCGCGCTCCTGCTTGTAGGTCTGAGAAGCAGGGTCAAAGGCCCAGATCTTGAGGACGTTGTCGCTACCACCAGTGACGAATCGACGGTTACCAGTAGCACCAGGGCCAGGAGCGCTGCTAACAATGCTGCCGGGGGTTGTAGCTGGGGCCCAAGAAACGGAGTTGACGCCGAGACCGTGAGCGGCAAAGGTGGTGTGGTCGATGCTGTTGTCCTTGAACTCGAGAACGCTGACATTGCCGTCGGAAGAGGCGCATGCTAGCAGGCAGCCAGCCTCGTGGGGAGACCAAGAGACGATGTTGACCGAGGCCTTGTGTAGGGGAAAGTCGTAGATTCGCTGCCATCCGTTGCTCTGTCCACCCTGCTCCTTCCAGATGAAAACCTTTCCATCGTAGCCAGCCGATGCCAGGATGTTGCCGTACTTGGGATGCGCCCAGGCGACACACCAAACAGCACCCTCATGACTATTGATTCCTCCTGGTCAGTTATTGTTTGTGGTCTGGCGAGTGCTGTACTCACCCCTTCAGAGTCTCGACCAATCGCTGGGTCTCGCCCTCAATCTCAAAGATCTTGATCGTCTTGTCGCCAGAGCAAGTAGCTAGCTTGCGGCCGTAGTAGTCGAGGACAGCGTCATGCTGGAGAAGCTGTCAGTGTAGCTCGAGATGGGAGGAAGCTTGGTTGTGTATGTGATCAAAAGCTATACGATGCATCGTGCAGCTCCCAATCGCATTATTCGAGGGGTGGAACGTACAATCATGTCCTCATGACCGGAGTTGGAGATAACTTGCGCCGACTAAAGGGGTGGGGAGTTAGCTTTACTGTAATCAATATATCTAGATATTGATCAAGACAAGTGGGTTTTCGTTGGGTAGAGAACATACCATTTTGTTTGATTTCACACCAGAGTTACAGCGCAAAAAGAAACAATCAGAAGAGGGATGACTTATAAAAGGTGGCTACTATCAGAGGACACGATACCGCCCATGATCTGGAGCTATCGCGCGCCAGACCGTGGCGGTGGTGACAGATGGCCAAGCTGAAGGTCACGTGAATCGATACGTGATCTCATCGTCTATTCGCCAACCCCCACTTACCGCTTTTGTTCCCGAGCGGTAGAGGCAATACGTACCGAAAGTTGATGTAGCCTCGGTCGCAAGCTTCCCCGGACGCTACAGTAGCCGTTATGTATTCGATCACGAGCCATTGACTGTCCTGCTTTTGGAATCTGGGGAAACGGTACTTTCTTGGATTATTCATCTTCAAACCTTACGTCTCATTCGTCTTTTTTACTTTCGACATTGTACTTTATTACTTGTCTATATACACACCATTATCTATTGCGCATTCTCTCGAACCATCTATCATCTACTTGTGTTGTTCTACTCGCGCCGCCACTAGAAACAAACACCCCGCCTAGACCGAGGCATACTACTTGGATACCAACATCTTGACGACATACCCATACATAGATACAATCATGGCGGACGCTTCATGTAGCGGCGGTACTCCCTTCAAGCGACTCATCGATCACCAGGCCCGAGATGTCAGCCATCATCAGGACCGGCTCATAGATCGCAACGGTCCCCAAGGCCATGCTGTAAGTGCAAGCATGATATTCTACAAGATTACAAGCTGAACTCTTAAGTCCTTCAGATCTACACCACAGCATATGCAAGGCGCGGATGGCTTCGGCGCATTCATGGATGGCCCATCAACCCTTCCAGGAGTTCCCCAGCATCACCACGCAGCGGGAAGATTAGCAGCCCATGCTGCCGTTCTTGAACAAGGACATCCACATGCATTCCACGCCGCACAGCCATCGCACTTTAATCAAGCGCATCACTCCCCTTCAGTAGATACGAGTAACTGGGCATCCGACTTTAACCGCTTCGCAAACCAGTCGCAGCAGCGACAACCTATCCAGAATGGCTTCTCTCAAGCCGCGCCTCAAATGCACCAGCCGACCCCTCAGATGAACTTCCACACCGCATTCATGCAACCCAACAATGATTTCGCGCCCATGTATGGCCAGTCTACCGGTACTTTCATGGACAATACCACAGCACCGATACAAGAAGCTGGTTTCGACGACGAAATGTCAAAGTGGATGGCAACAAACGGTGGCGGGGGTATGGAAGAAGTAGACGCCATGATGGACAAGATGGCTCGCGAACTAGAACTCAACGACGCAGCGGTAGCGCAAGCCGAAGCCGAACGTGCCTCACAAGAGGAAACCACCGTCGAGCCAAGACTAGAAGCGAATCCTCTCAAACTTGTCTCTGATGACATCGGCAATCTCTCCATCGAGGCAGAACGAGAGGCTATTCTTCAAGAACCCGAACCCGCCGAGACTGTCAAGACGAAGTCCGAAGTCGCAGACGCTGCTGAACGACTACTAGAATCAGTCGAGCACGAAGATGGCGAGAAGTGGAAGAATTCGGTATTCTTGTCTCTTATGCGAGATTTCCGCGATGGGAGAAAGGATATTATCGACAATGAGATTCGCGAAACACCTGAGAACGAGACGAATATTGCGAAAGACGACCAGTGACAACTTTTGAATCACCGCGAAACCAACAGAGCTTCTGAGCAGGATTTACAGCGTCAGAATACCTTGGAACATGCTTCAGGGAATCTTACCCCTTATCAAGACGAGTTGACGTCGCGATGGGAAGTTACGCCAATGTTGAGCAATGGAACTGAGGAGCCTGTGCCAACACATGGTTCTTGTATTGAGCAGCTCAGTCGGACAACGTTCTAAACTATCATCTACAATGATAACCAATGAGATCGAGGAATGAAACAATGAACAATATATGGTTCATATATATAGGATATAGGGGCCGAGTCCATATAATACATCATTTTGAATACAAGAGACTTAGTAACACACTTCAGTTTTAAAAACAGTGTTTGTATAAACATGCACAAAAAAGACAAGCAAAAGATGATGATAGTTTGATTTAATTCAGAAAAAGCATTTCTTTTCGTAAGCCGCCAGTCGCTCCTCTAACTCCAAATATTCCCATCCCTTCATTTGTAACCCAAAAATGCAATCCGTTACGTTGTCATCGCGTCTCCCGTGATGCATTCTTGAATAATGACAAAAACGCAATGGCGCGTACACGATGTAAGTTAGATATAAGAAAATCGTGCAATCCAAACCCCAACCCAGTCTTGTATGCATAACGCCATGTGATATCGAAAGAAAAAGAGAAGAAAAAAGATATCAAGAGCAATCTGTGTTCTTGATCATGACTCATTCGTGATGAGTCGACGCTCTATTGAGATTTCCATATACAAGCGCAATCGGTAAGTGCTGGACTTGTCCGTCTCATTAGTTGTGGAAGAGATCGCTTGCCCTTGCCGGTCCATGTAAGCTCCAGCCCAGAGATAAAGTCCTCGTCCTCATCTTCTTGAATAGTCATTGTGATTCTTGTGCCATTCCTAATGAGCGCCGTCGCGTTGGTTCCGTCGCCAATCACTTCGTATTGAGTGCATGTGGCTACCGAATCTTCGTCCCAGAGAAAGCGGCGCTCCATCATTTTGTAAACATGAGGGTAGACAGGAAGTTTCCAAGCATCCCAAGCGGTTGACTCAGTCGCATAGCTGTTCTCTGTCGTGGTAGAAACGCCACCGCTTGTTGTCGGGGTTGGGTGGTATCCAGTGGCGGTTTCGTTAGGATAAATGAAAAATTCGATAACGGTGTTTGGCCAGGTACAAATCCAAGGTTGTTCGCCCACCTTGGCATTCATTGGCTTGTTCTTGAATCGATGGAATGAGTTGTAATCTTCGTAATCACCACCATCTTCATCCCAGCCTCGCTTCTCCAACTCGCCAAGCTTCTTGTCTGATACGATGACGGTTTTGTTGTATGTTGTCCGTAACCACCAAGCAGGACCGCGTGCAACATCAGTTGTGTCGTTAACCAACTTCATAGCAACAGTACTGATACTTGGCGGTTGGGCGCCCCAAGGAAATGGGTATTTGTCATCGTCAATGGCCCTGAGTGTCAGGTTGTAGGAGATTTCGGATTCGTTCTTAGGGTCCGAATCTTTCAAAACCTGAATCGACCAAAGGGGATAAATGATGTCGCAGGACCAAGCTGATGATTGTGTTGTGTCATTAAAGCAAGCGCTATATCCCTGGGGGCTAGGGTCAATGTTGGGAAGGGCAAAACGGCCTGTTGCCATGGGTGGTAAATCGCTAGGTATAATTGTCAAGATTTCAGGGTCATATGTTGTTGGAGTAGGAGGTGATAAATATTTGTTACTAAAAAGTTAGCATAAAAGTCATGTCAGATCGTCGGTATAGAACTTACTCGTCAACGTCAGGGGGCGGAGGTGGGTGATTTTTAGTTAGCATCGTCCCAATCACAGCACCCATGATAATACCCATCAGAATAAGACCAACAAACAGGAGACATATGGCCCAGTAAGGCACGATCCCGCATAGCTTCTTCTTAGCCCGCCGTTGCCATTTGTTGACGGGAGGTTTCTCAGAAAGTCCAGCGGCAGCACTATTGATGTCATGTGAACTGTTGTCTGAAGAGTTGGCGCTTCTCACAGAAGGCCGGGTCCTCGGCAAAGCCAGGTCGTCATCAGTCGAAGAGAACTCGGGGTCGCGAGTTGCGATTCCAATTCCACCGGCACCGGGTATTTGAGCAACTGGTCCTTCTCTAATTGGGGAGGATGGTTCCGACACAGGAGATACTGGGGAAACAGGTGCTTGTGCGGTTGGCCTGGGCACATAGGCGTTGTCTGGGTATCTTGTGTAAGGTGGCAGTTCTTCTGTGTGGCCCAAAGGGCCTACTAAATCTCCTGCCTCTTCTCCATCTGGTCCTATTTGCCGCTGGTATGTTGTCCCTAAACCGTTGAATCCGACTGGGATTGACTGACTGCTACTCTCGCCGGAAGTAGTGTTTTGCGTATAAAGCGCATATGGGTGAGCCGGGCCTTGAGCTCCTTGATAAGGCCGATCATCTGGTATGATTGCATTGGCGGCAGTAGAGGTTGTAGCCATGCTCATTGTTCGTTGGGGGTACATGTTGTATGGGTGTGAAGGACCAGATGGGCCAGTATAAGGGCTTTCGGCACGGATGACAGGGGCGTCTGATGATAAGCTGGGGTTGTTTCGTACATGAGATCTATCAGCCATGGTCGTGCCATCATTTCGGAGAGCGAGAGAGTCGTGGTTTCGGTGCGGTTTTGAGATACTGGAAGGTCGGTTTCGAATAGCAGGTGTGATCTCTGATGATGAACGGGGCGCGATAGATTCCTCGGATGACTTTGCGGAGGTTGTTGGTTGTGAGAAAGACTCGGTCGGGGATAATGGAGGTTCATGTTGAGCACTCGAGTTTGGTGTCGGGTTCGTGTTTGAAGAGGTGGTGGTATCAGTAGGTCGGAATCCGTCCGCCACCATCATGGCATTGAGGTCATAGTCATCTTCGATAACAGCACTACCCGCTGATAGCCTTAGAGAACGCGATCGTCGGGTCGAAGAGCGACGCGAGGCGGCAGAGATCTTGCTGTCGTTGGGATCCATGGCGTGATGAAGAAGTAGGCTAGGGCTTCGAGCCAGAGACGCCGGTAAGGGCGTGCCCTAGAGGTGGTGAATTAATTATCGAGCGTTGAAGTCGAGGTTGTTGTCCTAGAGGTACGATCTGGTTTGGTTGGGAGAGCGGTCGGCTGGTCAATGTCGAAAGGGAGGCCAGTTTGAGTTGGAATGCGAGCGGTATTTAGCGAAACGAGCGAGATTCTGATTCGATAGAGATGAAATTGGGCGCGTCGAGCGTTATCGAGAGTTCGGGATGATGAGCGAAGGTTTTCGGGTTGAAGATGTCGACGAGTTGATTGAATGATTGACAGATTGAATTGTTTAGCCGTTTGGTTGAGATGGATGGATCGATGGATGAATGGGGAATGGGTATGAATGGATGGGCAGGAAGTGCAAAAAAGCCAAGAAAGAGAAAGCGGGTTTCGAGAGGGAGCGAGGGAGCGACTGAGTGGCTACGCGGGAGCAAGAGGGAGAGAGCGGGCCAATAATAGACAAGAGGCGCCATGCCATAGAGGGTCCCTCAGCGGGTTCAAGTGGGTACTCAGACCAGAACTGAACCAGTAAAATATATCCCAGAAAGGGGAAAGATGTCGACCTAGGGACCGTCTAGGGGAACGAGCAACGAAACTAAGCTAGAGATGGACTGGAAAAGTCGCCAAGGTTTTTGCTTTTCCTTGGTCCTGAACATGGTCCTGAAGTTGGAAGTTAAGAGCGCGCCATGAACAAATTCATTCCACTTGTCTTTTAAGAGAGTCTGATACAGATCTAAGATGTCCGTTCAATTGTTTCCCATACTAGGTACTCTCTATTGTACCTCTACTATGTACTGAGAGAAAAGAAACCCCCTGGTTGCCATTCAACCAGTGGACCTGGCTAGGGTCTCCAAGGGGGTCACTGACCATGGTCCGCCTCAAGCGATTGGCAGATCAACCAAGAGGGACCAGTTTCAGCACGCAGCAATGGGCAATGGCTCTGCGTTTGTAGTGGATGGAGAGAGGTTTCATTCCTGCGTCATTGCATTGGAACTCGCCAGACTTTTGTTGGACTAGTCAGTCAGTCTACACAGTACTTCCACGATGTATGCATAATCATGTTGTTATTATTGTTTACGTGGTAGAAACCTCGTATTTACTATCCTCGTAGCCCTCAGTCTACGCAGTCTCGGCCTTGATGACAATTCATCTCCATCTTTGACCGGAACCATCAGCTCCTCTCTCTCTCTCGCTTGGCAGCCAAACCTGACTGGGATATTACAGAGCAAAAAAGTTGGTCAGTAGATGAGATGAATGGAGGGGGACTTGGGAATCAGGGTCTAGAAAGATGGAGAAACAACATCTGACAAGTTGACTCTCTATATATGTGATTAACGATGAGAGTCATATCATCTGTTTTGGTTTATCAAAAACTCTTCCTTCCATCACATTCCTAACATGTCACTGCCGATCCCGGCCGAACCGGCGACGAACTTCCATGATAGTCTTGACTTGGCTTGGTCTCCTTGGCTCGGCTTGGCTTGGCTTGTCCCAATCCTAAGGTCAGGTCCAGGTCCCTCAAATCAATCTCGGATGTCCCCCGTTTCCGCTGATCACAGCAAATCTCAGGGTAAAAACTGAGGGCTGAATCTTTTTTGGGTAACCCGTTATTAACTGCCAGCTTCATTAAAAAGGTCCACACAAATATCCTGCCTTTCCTTCATCGCTTCCAAGTTTTCTCTAAACGTCACTTTTGTTTGACCTAATCCAAGGATTTTGCTCCATCAGAAATAATTTCTAATTTTGATTGAATTCACAGAATTAATATCGCGTGCCAAATGGTGCTCTCGTCGACTAATATTATGCTTATGCCTGTACCGCTCGGGCTGCCTCTATCATCTCACATGTCTTGTGTCTCCAAGCTTATGTTTCGGCAACGTGCAACGTGCAACACGAACTCGGAAACATGGTCACAGTAAAACAAGAGTTACTTCCCGATAACACAGTCTCATGCTGTGTCCAACCACAGCCCGCAATCTCACAAGTTTCTTCTTTCAGATGCATACAAAGTTGGACGATTTCGATGTATGCGTTGTCACGAAAAAGATGGTGTCAGACCCGAGACTCTCATTGATCTTTTTCTTTTTCACAGAAGCAGGTGAGATCTAACTAGCTCTTATATCAAGCAACCCCCAAATGAAGCATTGCTCGCCTCGCTTTTATTTGTTTCGTTATCTGTACATGTGTCTTGTCTGGGGTAAGTCTAGTCTAGTCCCTGTGCTGAACTGCCGGGACATCATTGGAAACCTAGAGCAACCATGAAACGAAACCTTGGTCTCGGGTCGCCTAGTGACTCGAGATGTTGAACCACACGTTCCACACTTGTAGATATGAATAGTGGTGGGTTTTAGTTAGCACTCGCATAGACTGGAGATCACCCGGACTTGAAGGAATAAATCCTCCTTGAGCTAGTGAGTTCTGTGAAGATCGAGCGAACTATCTATCATCAGCTGTTTCATCGGTCGTGAGTAATCAATACCTATACAGGTTACCCATGTCAATGTTATGGCTTCAGTACTGTTACCCTACATTGATCTCATTATCAACACATAACGTAGAGTCCAACCATAAAATAACACTCTAACTGTAAACGAGGCTCAAAGAGCACGCATATACCACTAAATGCATCTCTCGAGCCTGCATCCTTGGATCGTCAGCCTTATAATTGATGTTTTCTGTTTCGTTTCTGCACACCAGATCACCTCACCTCACCTCACTTCACCCGCTTATATAGCTCACCTCTCTTGAGCGGCTATTTCCATACCATGACATTCCATTTTCAAGCCAACTGCATGAAACCCCATCCTATCCCATCATGTCACAGCACTCCCAGTTGAATATTGTTTCCCCTCTTTTCTTCTCTCACCCAACCAAGCTAAACTCCTTCCCCTCCTTCCTGCGCCGCGGCAGCTCGCAGCTTGCAGTAGACCTCAACCAATCGTTGTGCTTCAAAACGAGCGCTTTGCAACCGCGCTCTCATAACTCAGGTTCTTTAGATGTGCACTGCAGCCTCGTTTCGTTACCTTGGTCGAGGTTTATACTTGAAAGACAGAGAGGATACAAAGCAGCCACGGCGAAATGTCCTGACTGCATGACGTCTGGGCGTCGCCTATCCTCGACCCATTCGCATCATGTTGTGTTTAGTTCGAGTGATCAGTCGTTCGTGCTATGTAATTATGCTGCTCAACGGGGTTTCGTGCTAGGTTAAGTTTCAAGGAAGTTGATCCTATGTCCAATGTACTACTGTTCTCAAGGTCGAGTGCGAGTAGACTTGACCTTTGTATCGTGGCCAATTGACTTGGTGTCATCCAAACAATTCCTTTTTTAGCTAACAACTTCTGACGAACCATACATTCACATAAAAGTGCTGCATATTTCGCTTCACCTTAAATTTACTCGTCCACGAGATTTGCATCTCTTACACCCTCATCTCTGGTCCCAGATCACCTCTCTCAAAAGCAGGGCGAACGTGGCGCACCCTTTTGTTTGTACGGCTGCTCGCCCGAGAGAGCCTCAAGGAACCAAACGATGTCTAGGTTCATTGGTGGTTCGTCACCTGCAGATTTGTTACTGGTAACTGGTACTGCACATCACCTGGAACGTTTTGGTCGTATCGTATAGGCTCGCTCACACAGCTGCACAGACGAACGTTCACTATACTCACTCTCATTCGACCATCATATTCCCCCCCTTGTCGCTCTTACTCCTGTCGTTACCCTTCTGAGAGCCTACTGCCGTGTAATGTGCGACAACCATGGGGATAACAATAACCTCTCTTTTTTGGTCTTGTCGTCGCCCGCAGAATATGTGATGGCTTGACAAGGCAGCCGATCCTGACGATTGCTCTATGGATGTGTAATGCGCAATGCCATAGTATAGTAGAAACCTCGACTGGGGTTCTGGTCTGGTCTGTGTTAGTCTCCGTCTATATCATGCTGCCATGTCCGTCCTGTTCTTTGCCTCATCTTTCTTCTTTAGTTTTCTTCTTGTCGATCATCCTTCTCTTATACAAGGAACCCCTTACTACCTACTCCTTGCCTGTCCTATTGCACAACACCAAACCCAAGCTTCACGATTTGGTTCGTGAACAACACTTCAACACCATCAATCACTAGACAACCTCACTGCCCAACAAAGCCATCATATATATTCCATCACCATGTCACACAAGTCATTTGGCGGCTCATCCGTCTACTCGGATGACACCAACTCATCAACATGGACAACTACATATGCCAGAATCCCCAAGAAGCAGCCCATGGCTATTCGATTTCTGTCTTGGGTTGCTGGTGCCCCTCCAGGTGTCACTGCCGTCAAGAAGAGAACCCGAGACTTTGATGATGACCGCTCTGTCCGGTCAGGTGGTTCAGCCTTTTCTTACTGGAACGAACCAGAAACACAACTCTACTGGGTTGCCCGACCTCACGGGTACTACTACTACTACGGTGGTAGTAACAGCAGCAGCAGCGGCAGCAGTACCGGCAGCAGCCGTAGCAAGAAAAGCGGACGTAGTCGCAAGGATGGCGGAGGCTCTCGTAAGCACTTTGACGGAGCCGTTCCCCGACCTCCAGTACAGCCTATGGGGATGCCGATGCCGCCGATGAACGGTGGCCCACCTCCGCCTCCGCCTCCGATGGGTGGACCCATGGACGGAGGTTTCGATCCCGGGTTCGGTGGAGGTTATGAAGGAGGTTACGATGATGGTGTCTACGATCAAGGACAAAGTTACGATCCTGGCTACGGAGGTGGTTACTCTCCTGCACAGATGAATGGTCCCCCTCCTCCTATGCCACCACCTCCCATGAACGCTCAAATGCCCGAAGCAGCACCTTTTATCAACGTGACTGGTCAAAACCAACCGGGCAATCCTTTCCAGGGGGGGAGAAGTGGTCCCCGATCAGAGAGTGAATGGAGTTCTGATTGGAGTGATCAAGAATTATAGTGTCAAAGGGAAACTTTCTTTTGTTTAATGATTGTATGGGATGTATGGTTAACGACAAGTGGGACGGCGAAAGGAGTTATGAGACCAAGTTATTACTCATTATCTAATTTTATTCAAGTTAACAATTTTATGATTCATTTTCATGTGTTATCTTGTATTGACGTCAGTCTTGGATGACCAAAAAGCCTTGAAGTTTGCCTGTCGACTTACATTGGCCGTGCCTGTGCATCTCGGGTTTGAGCGATGCAGAGTGTCTGCAGTGCCTGACTTCCCCTATACGCACCAGCCAATCCTCTGAAAACACAGCCTCAGCGGAAACCTATCACGGCAAAGTTTCAGTGGACCCTGACATTCCCCCATGGGTACCGGAAAAGTTGGCCGCCAGGAGCATAAGAGACTAAATTACTATGCCACTTTATGTCACTTACACTATACTTCTTAGGTTATTTATTTTTGTCGTCTAAAACTTGAAGATCAATTCTTCTGCTAACCATAGCCCCCCCTGCGACTCCTCCCTGTAGGTAAGTTTTAGTTTAGGTTTCTGAGAGTCTAGACCGAGCAATGACGACAAATCTTCTTTTAATATTGAAAGACATACCCTGATTCATATTGAAGGCTGAGTTTGCAGTCAAAAAGAATTATGGTCTAGAATGCAAGATGCAAGATGCAAGATGCAAGATGCAGTCATCATACTACGGTTTGTTTGTTGTACTGCATTTAGCTTCATCCAATCTGATGTGTCTAATCTTGGTCTGCTGAAAGAAAAAGAGGCAACCAAGGAGATCTATGGACAGTAAGCAAACACCAATTACCGATATACGTTACTTGGAAAGGCATGTAGGTACGCATATCCTCAACCAGTAATAAAGACTCTAGCGTATCAAAGAGTCAAAGAGTAAAGAAAACCAGTGGACCAAAGTACCTGCTGCCTGGCTGTGGATGCTGTGATGCCTGGGTAATATTGAGGAGAAAATCATCGTACTTCCTTTACCCCACAAATAAAAATGACTCTATTCCATTTGTGGCAGCGAGGCTTATCATTGCTCGGGATGTGAGTCAAGACGGGAACAAAGTTGGCTTTGCCTGTGCTGTAAGGCTGATGGTCCGCCCCAGCTAATGCATCTAAGTGCATGTGCATGTGGATGGATGCCTCTTTCGTAGTTACGTATCACGCATCATCATCACTTCCATGGTATAAAACCTTTACTTTATCCTTCTTTCAATTCTTTTTATTATTCACTCTCATCTCTTCTGTTCCTACAGACTTGGTTTGACTTTTGTTGCAACCCACTACATCTCGGCGCACCCAAAGAGATTCATGTTAGGATCACTTGTTTTCCTACAAAACATCTCACCAGCCGACAGTATGGATTCTCTAAATTCAACAAGTCCTGGCGAGGATGTCCTATCCAAGGCACCTACGCAGTTCGCTATTCTCGATTTCATTTTCCCTGGGTTTTCCACCTTTTCCAGTATCATCCATGCCTACCTGGGCATTGATCTCAACGTCTACATCCCTCTGCTTCTCATCGTCTCTGGTATCATGTTTGTTTGGAACTACATCACAGAATACTCCTGGGGAATCATCGGCCAGCACCTGATGTCCACTGTTCGCATTCGCACCGATGACGAGATCTATAACATCGTCATGGCATGGGTTGCGAAACAAGGCTTTTCTCGGCGTTCACGCCGTTTTATGGTCAACACTAACCTCAGCTCCCGATCCTGGTTCCTATACGATTGGGACGACGAAAACGAGGATGATGAAAAGGACAGAAAGAAACCTCTCAAATACACCCCCTCGGTTGGTTCACATTTCTTCCCGTACAAGGGACACCTTCTTCTCTTTGAACGTCATGAGAACCGCGACCGTAGCCCCTTCTCTTCCAGCAGTTCAAGCGAGGAACTCTCCATCTCTTGTTTTGGCCGCAACCCACGCATCATTAAGGAGCTCCTCCTAGACGCTCAGGAGCAATACCTCAAGAAAGACGAGCAGCAGACTGCCATCTACCGCGGTTCTCTTCCATCAAGCGGTGACCCCACCTGGCAGCGCTGCATGACCCGAGCCAGTCGTCCTATTTCCACAGTCATTCTCGACGAAAAGACCAAGAGCGATCTGATCGATGATGTTACCGATTACCTTAACCCCAACACTCGTCGCTGGTACTCAAACCGTGGCATTCCTTATCGCCGCGGCTACCTTCTCTATGGCCCCCCTGGCACTGGAAAGAGTTCACTTAGTCTTGCTTTGGCTGGCCACTTCAACATGCGCATCTATATGGTCAGCCTGAGCTCCATCTCGGCTACCGAGGAGCATCTTGGTACTCTTTTCGCCGAACTCCCTCGCCGCTGTGTTGTCCTACTAGAAGATATTGACACTGCCGGTCTCACACACACCCGTGAAGAGAAAAAGGGAGACAGCACAACTGAGACGGCTGCAGTCCCTATCTCGAGCGCTCCTACACCACCTGGTGCTCCTACTGTTGTAGCTCCTATACCCACTGGCCGCCTCTCATTGTCTGGCCTCCTCAACATCCTTGACGGCGTTGCGTCTCAAGAGGGCCGTGTTCTTATCATGACCACCAACCACTTGGAGAAGCTGGATAAAGCCCTCATTCGACCTGGTCGCGTTGACAAGATTGTTCAGTTCGGCTTGGCTGATGCTGATATGAGCGCATCTATTTTCCGTGCTATCTATGCCCCCTACGAAGGTGAAGACGTCGATGTGGGAGCACCCAAGGCCAAGTACTTGGATCCTGAGGAAGCTCTGAAGCAGGCTGCACTGTCTAAAAAGACTCGCCTTGAGACCCTGGAGCGTATTGGTGCATTGGCCACCAAGTTTGCTACCAAGATGCCCTCACTCGAATTCAGCCCTGCAGAGATTCAAGGTTTGCTCCTGAAGAATAAGCGCAACCCCGAGGGGGTTATCAATGCTATTGATGAGTGGACTGTTGAGACCCGAAAGGAAAGGAAGCAGAAGGAGATCGAAGATGCAGAGAAGCGACGCAAGGAGGAGGCTGAAGCCGCCAAGGCCGAGGCCAAGAAGAAGCGAAAGGAAGAACGCAAGAAGGCCAAGAAGGCTAAGGCAAAGGCCAAGCGTAAGAGCAACGGCGAGAGTTCTGGATCTGATTCAGATTCAGACTCTGATTCTGAGCCTGAGTCTGAGGTCACGACGGAGGTCAAGAAGGAGAGCGCAGAGAAGAAGGACGAGAAGCCTGCAGACAAGCCCAATGAGGCGGAGACTGGAGCTGATGAGCAGAAGGATACCAAGGTGGACGAGCCTGCCGCAGAGTCTAAGCCAAAGGGTACCTCCGACTCTGGATATGACACCCCAAACCCAGTTTCATGATGGATACGAATACACACGACAGCATTGGATTGGAGTTTATGAGTCAGATTTGGGTTGTCATGAATGGATTTCCATTTCGCGAATAGTGCAGTAATACATCAAAAGTTTCACGATGAATCTCCTCCAACTATTGGTTCGTGAAGTTGTCTGATAAACCAAGACATGATGACTGTGCATAAATTTGCCGTAGAGTTTCATTCGGGCTTATACCGCACAAGCACCGTGCCGTGCTACACATATAATAAGCTGATAAGAAAATCAGGTGAGCGAACACGAGTGATGACAGGCATTGTTAGCTCCAGCGAAGAGAGATGATACAGATGTAAGATCAATGCCTGTATGATCTCCTGTCGGTTAGATCCTACCAGGATCGCTTGGGCCAAGGGATAGAATACGGGGGAGGAGGTGTTTTGCTGTAACAAGCAAATACGAAAAAAATAGCAAACCCCCACGATCGATACTGCATCATCGAATTCGCATAGGATCGCAAGGCTGGTCTATAATATGACGTATTCGCAACCGGGGACTAAACAAAATCCTACGATAAGTCTGCATGCAAGGGATGATATGCCATGCGGCTTACATATCCTGAAGAAAAAAGGTGAAACTAAATTCGGATAGGATCGACCCGAATAAGAGAGCGTAGAAGCGAGAACGACGTTTTGTATTACGACGCTGTTTTGTTTTCGGTATGGAATATTATCCAACCTGGGATTGATATCACAGCCAGGTTCTAGACCTTCTCTCTGCCTTGATATGTGTACGTACCACCGGTACATCCCTCTTGAGCAATAATTGACAAGAGGCAAGCTCCGAAGTGGTACCTGAGATGCTGCACGTTGATTATCTTGAGCGGCATATTATGACTTTAGCGGCCGGGCTACTATACTAAAAGAGTGTAAAGCTAGCTTGATCAGAGTTAGAGAGGTTCGTTTTGACCCACGCCGATGAACGGAATGCGGCGGTTGAGCGATTGATAAGGTAATGCTTTACATTATCACAAGCTTGAAAAGTGTCGTACATGAGGAACAAACCGGGATGATGATGCTGGGTGAGCATGCCTTTGATCTCTCACTTCGTGATGGTTCAATTTTGACATTAGGGTAACCACAACCTCAGGGTAAGCGTGCATGTCAGGCCGAATACATGTAGTGTTCTGGTCAATTCAAGGCCGTTAAGGATCTTTTCACCTCGAGCCAGTAAATAAATACTTGCAAAGGATCGTGAAGGATGTCAACGGCAACTAGAACCCGAAAGGAAGAATCCTAAGGATGCACGAAGTGGGACTTTTTGAGTGATATAGTACCGCCGCTTCCCAAGAAGCAAATAAATACATGCAGCAATAGTGAGACACATAACAGTCTTAGTGCAGAATCTCGTATTCTAATTCAAAGACATGACCTGCAAGACGTCATTAAAACGTGTCGTACCAAATGCCATGTTCAAACCGATGCAAGGGACGAGAGTTGAAGAACATCAAAAGCCGTTTGAGTGAAGATGAATGAAAAAGGATTAGCGTTGGTGTAGGAAACCCCCCTGTCTAGCGGCCAAGTCCCTTGGAAAAGCACGGGTTCTGGATTCTTGGTTTGACTTATTCCCTTTGGCCTCTTTTTTTCTTCTTCTTTTCGTCTGGTGGAGTTTGGATTGTGGCGATGGGAGCTTCGTCCGCGAACCGGAGGGTTCAGACGGATCAGATAAAAAATCTTGATTGAATTGTGTCCACTCTTGCATAGAAAAGGAAAAGTAAGTATCCTGTAAGTTTTGCAGTAGGTACATACTCAGTTGTAGGTTGGTACTCGGCATCCTCTACGTGCAGATCAGCCCGTCTCAACAATTGCTTTGAAAGCCATTAGATGATCACAATAGTAAGCCGTCAAACCAAGATCTACAAGGCTCTCCTTGCTATGAGGTTACCCCAATATCACATCAACAAGCCAACGAATTGCCCATGTTGATTCAACTAGAAACTAGCAATAAGCCGCTTGTCGTGTTCGTGTTTCCAACAGTAACAGAAGGTCAAGTAGAGAGGTTCAACCAACTACTAGAACTAAACTGTACAGCGACTTATACCCGTCCAGAGTCCCACCTATCAGCGGCTAACCCACTCCCACCACAACAATCCTAAATTGGACGGGGGGCAGAGAGATAACTTTGTTGCACTACGTACATTTTACATGCGCCCCTGACAGAGGCGACATGTGCTGCAACTACAAACCGGGAGCGGGGAGCGGGAGGCGTAAGAAAAGGTGAAGTAAAAGTCTCCTGCAGTGAGATGAGCTGAGGTAAGGTCATGATGGGATGGCGCTTGAATAGGATCTCGAGTCATTACGGGACGGGGCATGGCTCGGTGAAACTCATGATGGATAAAGTCTACCACGTAAGTACAATACTGCATAGGTACTCGCTACTATCAGGTAACATGTAAAACAATATAAAATAAATAACTATTGTTTTGACGGTCAAAGCTTCTCCTGGTCAAAGTATTCTTCTACCCTGTCCTTTCATCCCATCATGACAACAATTCATACCCAAAAGGCCAGCCAATCCAATTACACGGCAAGACAACAGTGCAGCATCTATCCAGTGGAAAGAGGCAAAGGGCGGTGAAAAACTTGATACCTTTGAACCTAACTAAGTTACCCAACAATAGCAGGTCACTCGCTTCACCCCGCCAGCTGTAGTAGTAACTGGCTGGCCTGGCTGGCCTGGTCGGCCTAGCCTTGTAATCACACCCCATATTCCATCCATTGACTTCACTACAAACATTGTAAGTAAAGTAACGACACGACACCTCACACCTACTACCCGCAATCTCGCGCATTCGTTCCGGGTACCCCCTTCCCTTGTCCTGCTCTGCTGTCGACTTTATTATAAGTTATCTCCACATCCTCTTCCTCCTTCTCAACTTCTCTTCCCATCTCTTCTCTTTGTTCGACTTCTTCCTCTCTTCTCCCCCACCAACCGACTCCCCTTCAAAGTCTTTAAACATGTCTCGTCCTCAGAACATTGGTATCAAGGCCATTGAGCTTTACTTCCCTAGTCAGGTAAGCTGAGATTTACCCCTTTTATGCTATGTTGCATCTTCAGCGACTTCGATGCTCTGCTACTGCTGAGAATTGTTGTCGTTGAATGTTGCCCCTCACCCAAACTTTTTGGCTGCGACAGAGGGCAAAAAAAAGTCCCTGCGTTTATTGCTCTCGTGTTCGGGTTCCTGGTCGCGTGTGCCCCTCCATCGCCTTAACCAGATCCAAGATTGTGCCCCTCATAATCGATCCCCCAACGCTTGAAACGCCTCTTTTCATCATGACCCTGGCTAACCACAATTTTACTCGTTTTTAGTATGTTGACCAGGTCGAGCTTGAGAAGTTCGATGGCGTTAGCGCCGGAAAGTACACCATTGGTCTTGGCCAGACCAAGATGAGCTTCTGCGACGATCGCGAGGGTAAGTCTATTGTTCTGTCCCTCACCGTCCCCTGAAAAAGATCATCCTTTTTAGCGCGATCATCTTCACCGCGAAATCCCATACTCATAATGCCATTGGATCACCGCTAACCGATTCCCCTCCAGATATCTACTCTTTCGCTCTTACCGCTACCTCGAAGCTCCTCAAGAACTACAACATCGACCCCAACTCGATTGGTTTCCTCGAGGTTGGTACCGAGACTCTTCTCGACAAGTCCAAGTCTGTCAAGAGTGTGCTTATGCAGCTCTTTGGCGACAACACCAACATTGAGGGTGTTGACACTATCAACGCCTGCTACGGTGGTACCAACGCTGTTTTCAACGCCATCAACTGGGTTGAGTCTTCTGCTTGGGACGGTCGCGATGCTATCGTCGTTGCCGGTGATATCGCTCTCTACGCCAAGGGCAATGCTCGCCCCACTGGTGGTGCCGGTGCCGTCGCTCTCCTGATCGGCCCCAACGCCCCTATTGTTGCCGAGCCCGGTCTGCGTGGTACCTACATGCAGCACGCCTACGATTTCTACAAGCCCGACCTTACCAGCGAGTACCCCTACGTTGATGGCCACTACTCCGTCAACTGCTACAGCAAGGCTCTCGATGCCGCCTACCGCGCTTACTGCAAGCGTGAGGCCAAGCAGGCCAATGGCACCAACGGCGCCACCAACGGCGAGGACTCTACCAAGACCAGCCTCGACCGTTTCGACTACCTTGCTTTCCACTCTCCCACTTGCAAGCTTGTCCAGAAGTCTTATGCTCGTCTCCTCTACCACGACTACCTCGCCAACGCCGACTCTCCCGTCTTTGCTGAGGTCGCTCCTGAGCTCCGTGACATGGACTACGAGAAGTCCCTGACCGACAAGGTTCTTGAGAAGACCTTCATGACCCTCACCAAGAAGCGCTTCCAGGAGCGTGTCAACCCCTCCATCCAGGTCGCCACCAACGTTGGTAACATGTACTGTGGTAGCGTTTGGGGTGGTCTCGCCAGTTTGATCAGTGTTGTTGACAACAAGGATCTTGAGGGCAAGCGAATTGGTCTCTTCTCTTACGGCTCTGGTCTTGCTGCCAGTTTCCTTTCTTTCCGCATCAACGGCAGTGTCGAGAAGATCTCCGACGTGCTGAATATTCCCGCTCGTCTCGAGGCCCGCCGTGCCGTCCCCCCTGAGACCTACGACGAGGTAAGCAAAATGCTAATATCCATTTATCGACTATATACTAATTCTATATCTAGATGTGCAACCTCCGAAAGCAGGCCCATCTCCAGAAGGACTACACCCCCAAGGGTGACGCTTCAACTATCATCCCTGGTACTTACTACCTGACCAAGGTTGACGATATGTTCAAGCGTGAGTACGCTATTCAGGAGTAAAGAACTCTATTTTGATAGCCCCACAACCCTTCGACTTCCCGTTCACCTTCAGGTACGGGACCTTTTTGCTTCAGATCTGGTTCGAAAGCCAAGAACCAGGATCAGAAGCATATCATGAACATGATGACTACAATGGGAGAAAACTAGACGCATTGGAAGAGGAATACAGCGGGACGATAGAAGCGCATCCCGTGTGGTGGAGACTGATACTGAGATTCCCTAATTGAGCCAGCAATGACGGTCATTGAGAGCTTGTGTACATAACGGGGATGCAGTCTCCCCTGGAAGATATATCAGGAACCTTGAGGCCCATAGACATGGTCATTTGGAGCTAAGAAGAAATTACGATATTTGGAATATAGAAAGAAATGTATTCCCAAACAACAAAGTCCACTCTAACTTGTCTATTGTTCGTACATCCATCCATTGCCAATTCGAGCAGAGCTCTAGGCTTTATCTCCTTATGATCTTACAAAACTCTACTTTATATCTACACAAACACGGGTATTCATCTACTTCTCCTCCTTGTACTTCCACTCCGCATGTCGGTGGAGCATATAATCCTTGCTCTGGATGCCCTTCCAGATACCGTAAAGACCACCCAGAGGAGGCTTGCTCTTCAAAGAGCGTTTCCACTTTTGTCGTTCTTCCTTTCGAGCTTCAACATCGACCTTGACCTTGTCGTGAACAGTAGGTAGCGTCTCAGCGTGGTACTTCTTTCGTAGATCATCATACCATTCTCGGCCGTACAACTTCCAGAACTCTTCTTTGTTGTAGTATGTATGTGCGTAGAGCCACTTCAGACCACCAAGCTCAACGAGCTTATCCTCGAGAGCACGGTTCTTGGTAACAAACTCCTCAGGATCCGAGGGACCCCAGCCCCAGAGACCGATGTTCAAGGATGGTGGGGTTGTCACAGTGCCGTCAGCAGCAGTGGTCGTCTCGCCGGTGTGAGGGTGGAAGGTCGGTGGGGCTGTCTGCTTTAAGGGACAGAGCCAGAGGGGCCAGATGTTGAAGTTCTCAGCAGTGTAGTCAATGAATGTCTCGGCAGTTTTGTAGGGAAGACCTAGATCCTGGACGATAAAGCGGGCTGATTCACCACTGCCGTGAAGAGCGCGGTATAACATACGGGTGTGCAGAAAGTCGTCGAGGAACCATCGGAAGAAACGGTTGAACGGAACGCCCTTGAAGTAGGTGAATGCAGCTGCTCCAACCCAGAATCCACCTCTATCGTAACGGAAGAAGTACTCGGCAAGAGGGATGTAATCGACAGGAGAGGACGAGGCGGATTCGACGGAGATAGTAGGACCAGCAGAGGGAACATTACGAGTGCGATCTTGAACATGGAGGTAGTACCAGGGATCCCAAGCACCACTAAAGGTCTGGGGCTTGGTATCGGCGGGCTTATCATCAGTCAGGGTACCAGTAACAACGACACCATGATCTTTGGAGAAGAGGATGCCGTCAACGTAGTCGTTGGAAGGGTTTTCGGTTTCAGCGCGGATACGAGCAACAGCTTCAGCGACACTGCTGGTTCGGTGGTACGTCGTCTTGACAAACTTTTTGGCCTCTTGCAGCTGAAGCTCAAGAAGCGTCGTCATGCCCAAAGACCCAACAGCTCCAGCAGCACCGCGAAACAGATCAGCGTTCTCCTCCCGCGACGCACGCACAACCTCGCCGTTTCCGAGGATCATTTCAGCCCAATTGACAGTATCGTTGAAGAATCCGTGCTTGAACGAGGAACTCTCTCCCGCCGTGCCTGCAAAGCCTCCTCCAGCCGTGATACCGGGAAACTCCATAACTACAGGCGGAACGAGGCCGTGCTTGAGCGTCGACTCGACAAGCTTGTCCATGGGGACATTGGGCTCCACGAGAGCCGTACGTGTAGTCTTATCGACCTGAAGAACATTGCGGAGGGCGCTGATGTCGACGACGGGCTTGCCTGTTGTCTGGGGCCGGGTGCTATTTGTGCTGCCGTGGAAGATGCGGTAGGGCTCGCGGCGCTCGAAGAAGCCGCGGACGGCCGAGGCGATGGATGTGACGGCCTTTTTGTGGCGCTCCATCATTGCGGTACCCTCGGGAATCGAATTGGGACGAGTTGGGTCTATCTCGTTTTTGTCTCGAGGTTCAGAGATCAGCGACATATTGTCGGACTATAAAAGTTTGGTGGGTCCCCCCGTTACGGGCCGGTCTCGGGGATCGGTGGAGGCGGAGCCGAAAGATGAATTAAATAGACGAACTTGTAGGGACAATTATTTAGATGAAGCAATTGATGTTTGGGTTAGAGATGGTGATGAATGTTGGATTGTGTATAAGTCTTGGCCTGTACGTTCCGAACGTGCCGGTTAGTTAAGTTTCAGCTGTCAGGTGAGTGCGTATAAGTAAGACAAGCCAAGATAGTTGTCACGTTGGAATATAATCTTTGAACAATTCCTAATTGATAAGAAGAACATATGCAATAATGATTAAATTTAGTCTTATAACCTTTGCCATATATACATCATGTTATGTACTTTACCTATTTCCATAATACTGTAAACGCCAATGGTCATCTACAGCTTAGCCACGGGTATGTCTATATCCCGATCTTTCAACCCTGTTTTATGCAATACCCTTTGTCTGAAATCCTCTTCTGAAGCATCACTCAATTGATCAAACCTCAATGGCACCTCCTCACAAGTCTTGGACCTGATCATGACAGCACTTGACTTAATGCTTTCAGGATTCTCAACTGCTGCGCTTATGAACGACGCCCATCCTTTATAACAGCGTGGCGTGGCGGGAGCATTGCGCAGCATCATGGCAAAGCAATGCGGCATGCCCTCGTACTCTTCAAAAACCACACGGACTCCGTCAGCCTCGAGTTGGCGCGCGAGGAACTTGTCCTCGTATGCAAGAATCTCCCATCCCGTGCAGAGGTAGATAGGCGGCGCCCCTTTCCAGCTGCGCGCCATCACGAGAGACGCCAATGGGTGGACAGCGAGGTCGTCGGCGACGTACAGGTTGTTTCTTGGTGGATTTGCCGGCCATGCCTTGCAGGGAGGTATCGCGAGCTGATCCATGGTTTCGGGCTTGGGGAGATAGTCGAATGGCGTCGGCGTGGATGCTTCCCATGTCGGAGAACTTTGTGTAACATCCAGCCATGGAGAGTTTAGTGCCAAGCCAGCTGGCAAGGGAACCTGGCGTAGTTCACCGTGCCACAATATTGGAGAGTCTTGTCTTCGGAGTTCGAGGATGAGTTGGAGCAGTGCGAGTGAAAGATTACCGCCAGCGCTGTGAGTTTGTCAGTCAGTACTTGTGATACACTAGAGTCAAGGACTCGAGACATACCTGTCACCAGCAATCACTATATGCTCCGGTTGCACAGGGTCGTGATAAGCATCTGGAGGTGGATACAATAAAGTGAAATAAGACACAAAAGCATCCAGCAACGCCGCCGGGAATGGGTGCTGAGGTGCAAGTCGATATCGCACAGAGTAGCACCGACCACCCGTCAACTGGGCCAGCTTCTTGGTCGTGGGACGATGTGTAGCAGGGTCACAGAGATAGTAAGCGCCGCCGTGCAAGTACAGCACAGTTGTTGGATTCTTGCAGTCCCGCATCATGCCGTGATACCTCTCCCGCTCCGACACGTCAGGCAACGGAGCGCTACTTGATACACCACTCCGGTAGCCGGTCCATTCGGCCTCGACATCAACTAGGTCGGGCACGGGGACTCGGCAGGCAGATCCTCCGGTGTGTTGGAGAGCTGCGATGAGGGCATCGCGGATTGATGTCTCAGGAGGTGATGGACTGGCGTACTTGCTAACCCAGATATGACCCTTGATTCCAGGATCGCGGAGCGTAAGTTCTTGAACAGCAGATATACTACGTGGGGTTTTTGGTGTGAGTATAACGCGGAGACAAGCGATTACCAGGGCGCTTCGAAGGTCGAGGTGTTTGGATGAATCGGAGAGGTGAAGGACGTGCAAGAAGGATTGGCGAAGAATAAGGGGGAGTAGCGGAACAACTATACGTATAGTTTCGAGATTCATCTTGTCAGAAGTGTGACGAGTGTAGGAGTAGAGTAGCCGAGTTGTGGTTGAGTTGTAGTAGTTATAGTTGCGAGTGAGTAATAATATGAGTGATTCAGCTGGTGACAGCTGCGTTATAATGTCAGTGAGAAGGCTTGACACTGCCAAAGCACTGCATCAACTTGATATATCTGAACAAGGCAGATATGCTATTAGACAGAAAAGCGACGCAAGAAGATGTGTTGGCAACAGAGGGGTAGTAGAAGAATAAAGAGAGTGAGTGAGTGAGTTGTCGTACAGTGGCTATAAGTCAACAAAGAGTCGGGAGCTCTTGCAAGGCCTAATGCAATTCTTCTCCACGCCAAGACCAATCACAAGTTCTCTTCAAGTTTTGAAACCGCGTCAAAAATGTCATGTAAGGTATGGGTGGTTTCTAAGAATCCATGACACTTCTTGCTTTGCCACTTTTGTAAATGTGCCGCCAGATGGGGTGAGTGTGGGAGCTGTGCCTCGGTTTCTTTTCAACCACCGAAGAATCAATGTTAAGAACGAAAATGTATACGAATCAATAAACATGAACAACAAAGTCACAAGTTACGCAGAAAAGAAAGACAATAGGTCAATGTAGTAGAGCAGGTGGTGGGTTATTTCAATAAGCCTCGGCATAGAATATGGAGCTACTGCTGCACTCAACCGTTTGAGGAGGTTTACAAGTGAGTAATGTTGGGATGGCAGTTTCTACTAGTGCTTTAGATTATGATGGACCCCTTCGGTAATTTGACACACGGCAAAAAAGGTTTGGGAATCACTCTTCTAATGCGTTGGCAGCTTTTTTTGTTAGTGGTGATGTTTCCAGACTCAACCCAAAACGGTAATTCTTGCGGAAAAGCTTCAAGGTTGAGTGCATGCAGAATTAGCAGGGGGATGCATGTAAGCGCGACGCAAGCGCGAGAGGTCAATATACGATACTGAATAGGTACTGACCAAAAGAAAAAACAGACCTTGGCACATACCTTTAATTCAAGTATGATACATATTATCTGTATGAACAATTGGCAGATATGGATGGATCGACACTGAACCAATATACATCTTACTTACATATACCCATAATATTCATCACACGTACAGAGTTGTATATAAAGTTTAATAAATGTGTAATATGATAACGCTACAATACCATCTCGCAACCCCCGTATTATCCCAAAACTATAGATGCATAAAGTACTATACAATTAAGTGAACTAAACTCGAGTACTTTTTCAAGAGCTTGAACTTGCGCCAGCCTTGGGCTCGTCAGCCTTGACTTGAGTCGAAGAAGTATCATTCTGGTTGGCCATGGCCATCTGCCAGGCAGGAATAGATTTCTTGCCAGTCATGTTGGCAAGAGGGGAAGATGAACGGTTAAGCTGAGGAGCAGAGGGGAATGTTGGCTTGGGAACCTCGGCCGCAGGGGTAGTAGTGGCCGATTGAACTGTAGCCTTCTCTCCGTTGATCGCAGAAGTAGAAGCACCGGGAGTGGAAGCAGCAGCAGCAGCAGCAGGAGTGTTTGCGTTTCCACCAGCGTTTCGCATGTAGTTCATGGTTGAAGAGCTTGTAGTGGTGCTGCTGGTGTTTGTGCGCTGAGAAACCAATGTCTTGAGGCTGGTAAGCTCAGTGTTGATCTCGCGCAGGCGGTTATCAGTAAGGGACTTTTGGTTCTCGAGAGCTTTGGGAATCGCGTCCTTGAGAGATTGAACTTCGTCCCTGATTCGATTCGCATCGTCCTCGCGTCTTCGGTTGGCAGCCTTGAGGTCAGTCATAACTGTCTCGAGGTCCGCGATCGCCGTGTCTAGCTTCTCGGTTCTCTCCTTCTCGGCATTCTTCAAGCTCTCCGTATCCTTAGCGAGCTGCTCAACCAGTGTAAAAGCTCGGTCGAACTGATCCTCGATCGATTTCTTGTCCTGCTCCAGCTTCTCCGGTGTCGGGGGTGCCACATTGGGGTATACGTAACGCTGATCGCATGTTAGTCTATATTGTTGGAGCAGTCGCGTTGCCAAACACATACCTTGCCTAGCTCGTAGAGACCATAAGACACTCCTCCAACTACCGTAGCCATGATGAACCAATCCCTCCAGTCCCTGCGCGGAGGAGGAGGTGGTGGTTGCCAGGCATGTTGTGGATAGGGGGGATAATATTGTTGACCAGGAGGAGGGCCGGCGGGCGCGCTGGGAAAGGGCGCACTAGGAGCCGCGGGTGCGCTGCCACCTGTTCGAGATAGCGCGACGTCGATTTCTTCTTGAGTCAAGTTCTTGCTTCGAAGGAACGAGATGCGGCTTTCGACCGAGGATGACGCGACGTTTGGGTCTTGTAGAACTGTAGCAGGTTAGTCGGCGCATTCGGCATTGTTATCGCGAAGGGCTACTGACATTGAATCTATTCAGGAGTTAGCATTTACTGTTTCTGATTGAATTGGTTCAGTGGCTGGGGGCAAGGGATATACTCACTGCAGAGGTTACTAGATCCTCGCGGATAGACATGATGGATGATATTCAGCCGTCAGACGGCTCTCACTTCATCAACAGAGTCGCAATGGATAAGGTTGAAAGAAGGAACTCCTAAACAGACTTGACCGATGATGATGGAAATGTTATAAGCATGTGCCTGACTGGCTTGTTTGCGGAGGCCGGGCCGTGGAGTTCAAGAACGTGGAGGCGTGGAGTCAAACCGGGAGCGTGACCGATCTGGACCGAGGCTTGCAGTTTATTGAAGCTGCCGAAGGAGGTACGTACCGCACCGTACCTTCCCTACCGACGGTACCAAACTTACCGAAACGGTTCCATCGCGCATGAGATTCCAGGTTGCGATCACGTGCGGTGTCAATTATTGTGTTTGCCAGCTCAACAAAGACTCCACCTGCAACGTTAGAAGCCTTGAGCCAATCAAACCCGTTTACATGCTTTGTTTACTTTCCGCCCGAGCAACAGTTTTGTAACGCCCAATCTCCTGTACTTCGTTAGTCTACGCATTTTCACATCCCACCTTGCATCACTACCGACTATTACCACGATAACCCGCCAACGCATATCCCAACTCACGACACTCGAATATACTGCGCATGCATACCGTTGCAGTCGCATAGTGTTTCTTTCGTTAGAACATGTCCCAAGATACGGGCCTTTGGAGCGTCCGTAGACCCAGAGAGGTGCGACGCCCCGACTATTCCTACCAGCTTATGCGCCGCTGGCAAAACATTGTTTACATTTCGTTTTGATCGATAATCTGACTCTCGACATAGACCCTTGGAGGTATTAGTGTAAACAGCGCCATTCCTCAGCCCGGTTCGACTATGAAGCGATCCAGCTCGAATATTGGTGGTTATCCGGGTAGCCATGTGCGCTCCATGTCGGGATCTAGGCATTCCCTTGCCATGCCGCGCCCTAGCCAGCCCATGTTTCAAAGATCATCCTCAGGAACAAACCTTGTAGACCTCGGTCTTTCCTCCGTTAAACGCTCCTCGTTCGCACCGAAATCGACATTTACTCCCGGAACTGCAACAAAGCGAGTTTCCACTGGAGACGACCGAAGAAGCAGCGTATACCGACCTCGTCAATCTACTGTACCTACGGCTAGTCACCATCAAAGTTTCTTTCAGACCACCCCTGCGCCTGCTGGTGTTCCCCGCGACCCTCGACCTCTGAAAGACCGCTCTTTCCAGGCCCGGATTGGACAGGAGATCATGGAATACATGGTTCAACACAATTTCGAGATGGAAATGAAGCATGTTCTTTCACAAAACGTTCTAAAATCACCGACGCAAAAGGACTTTAACTACATGTTTCAGTGGCTTTATCACCGCATCGATCCCAGTCACAAGTTTCAAAAGAATATCGACCAGGAGGTTCCTCCTTTATTGAAACAGATGCGATACCCGTTCGAGAGGAGCATCACAAAGAGTCAAATTGCCGCCGTGGGAGGACAGAACTGGAGTACATTTCTTGGTCTGCTTCACTGGATGATGCAACTTGCTCAAATGCTCGACGGTTATGTGAACTGCCAGTATGACGAAGCTTGTATGGAGGCCGGCATTGATGTCAGTGGTGACCGCATCATCTTCGATTTTCTCAGCAATGGATACCGAGACTGGCTAGCTATGGATGAGGACCTAGGCGACGAAGAAGCTGAACGTGTTTTGGCGCCCCATGTTCAATCTATGGCAGCTGCTTTCGAACGATCAAACTCAAAATACACATCCGAACTCGATATGCTTGAGGCAGAGAATGCACGACTTCTCAAAGAAATCGAAGATTTAGAAAAGTCGACACCAGACCCCGCAGTTCTAGATCACCACTTCAAGATTATGGAAGAGGACAAGGTCAAGTTCGAGGAGTACAATGCGCTGGCAATGCAACGGTCCGAGAAGTACGAGAGCCGGTCTCAGGTTCTACAAGAAGAGCTCGATAAACTTTTGGAAGAACTCCAAGAAGCCGACGAGGAGCGACGTAGCTTGCAAAAGGCGGTTGATGCTCAAGGAATCAGCATGCAGGATATTGACCGCATGACTGCTGAGCGGGAGCGGTTGCAAAGGGGTATTGAATCCGCCAGCCAGCGACTAGAGGAAGTGAAGAAGAAGGTATCAGATCGAGAAGTAGAGGCGAGCCGAAAACTGGACGAGTTGGAACAAATGGTTGATCAGTACAACACAATGGCGTATCAGATCGCATTGATCCCCTCGACAGCAGCCAATGCTAAGGGCAGGGAGTTTGAACTCCAAGTTATAGTGGCAGACGACTCCGACTTTACGTCTTCCATCATGAAAGGCTCCTCAGGGCCATCATCAGTGGATCGTCTTGTAGCTGATTCTACCACTGGACATCAGGCAGGCCACATCCTCAATCTGGACCTTCGAGGTAAAATCCGTAATAGTTTCATTTCGCTTCGCAAGGAAATTTCCGATCGACGAGCTACAGCAATGGATGAGATGATCAAAGACCACGACCTATTGGATGGCATCAAAGAAGCCATTGAAGATAGGCGTGGTGAGGTCGAGGCTCTCAACCATCGTGTCCGCGCAGCTGAAGAAGAGTACGAAAAGACAAAGGAGGTTACGACAGCGCAGAAGTTAGCCTCTGATGCACACATTGAGAAGATGGAGAAGGAGCTATCTCGCATGCGAGCCGGTTTATCCGAGAATGTTCAAATCCTGGAACAGCGCGAAATCAACACAACAATTGAGTAAGTGAAACCTTGGACTACAGTTGGAGTAACACATACTAACCAGACAACCAGATATGAACAACTTGTGCTTCAAGCCAATGCTCTTCGAGAGGAGCTTCACACGGAGATTGACCGAATGCTCAACGACGTAATCAAGTTCAAGATCCATGTCCAAAGGAGCCTTGACGATTACGAAGGTTTCGTGACAGAAGAACTCGAGAAGGAGCTCGGTAGCGACGAGATGCAGGAAGACACTCGACAAATGGATATGTGATGAAGTCTACGTATGAAGCAATATTTCAAGACGCTTATGATGACGATTAATGCTTCGGGCGGCCTTTTTTGTTTTCTGGCGTTTGGCTGAGTGATGGATGGATGGATGATTAGTTGGAAACAACAAGTTGCGTCTGGCTGGTCCGTGTCTATATTACGCTTCTTTCTCTTCTTGTGGATAATTACAGGACGCGTGTGCGTGCCTTTTGACGAGAGCGAGTTTGAGTTGAGCATGGAAGGACATGTTGATACCTGGTTGATTTTTTTTTTGGTGTTTTTCGAGAAAGGATACCACGAGCCTACTTGAAAGAGCAGGCCTTGATGAACAAGTTATAGCGTACAAATAGCATGAAGAGATACTGTTTCTGATGAGTCTGACTTGGCAATGTCGTAAGCTTGACTGACAAGAAGGGGCCGCCATGCAAGGGCACCACATGGCCATGGCAAGGGTGATAAGCACCTTGTCAGGAGTGTCACCTATGGTAAGGCTGCTTTTGCGGTTTGATCATCTTACGCTGCGGCTCATCTAGTACTATGTAAGTTAGATGATATCTTGGTAAGTTGACGACCAAGACACACGGCCAGCGGAAGCTGTAACCGTGATTTCGGCAAATTAGCAACTAATTCCACCAAGAACGTGGGAAATTCCAGAATCGACAAGGATACCACGTGTTCTGTTACATTCGGGAATTGCTTGTTCCCCGGATGATCATGTTCCAGAAAACCCGTGTAGGGAAGATTGCAATTTGGGCAGCGAAGAGTCTTTTGGCTCTGCAGGGGTTTGTTTGGAAAGAGGGAGCCTAGGAATTAATGAGGTTATTATGAAAGACATAGATATCCTGTGCACACACGTCTGAGCCACATGTGATAGTGATGTATTGTGCTTTTCACCTGCATTTACCGAAACCTAGTGGTTGCACTAAGATAGGTGAAGCATACTATGAGCTATCTAAACTAAACCACCTAGGTTTAGTTAAGTAGTGGTAGCAGAACATTTTACCCGAGTTTATAGCTCCAACACTAGTTAGGTGTGATGTGTTGCAATACACTTACAAAGTTATGAATGTCTCGATGTCATGGATTTTGAACTTCCTTCACTTCGTATTACTAACATAAAAAAACCCACCGTAAAAAAACCCAATAAATATCAAGACATTCCAGGCTCCCTTGCTTTCTAATCTCGGTACTATTGGTTCTTTTGCGGCTTCCATGATCCTTCCATCTATCCGTCGTTGATCCAAAGAGGAATAACCTGTCTATACTGCAATTGTCATAGCTTCACCACAATAGTTCCGCCCCTGCAGATAAATCGTCCAACTCACTGACCTCTTCTCCATATTACTTTTTTGTCTAGACTCTTACTAACCTCCTCCACCTCACGACTCGTTCTTTTTTTCCGTTCTTCTCTTTTTTCCTCTTTTCCTTGGTGTCTGTGTCTGTGTCTGTGTCTGTGTCTGTGTCTGTGTCTGTGTGTCTGTGTGTCACCTCGTTCAAGAGAATGGTCAATCACCAGACTAATCTTCCTCCCTGTTCGCCTTAATCTGCCCACCCCTACCCTCTTGGTGCAACTCTGCAGGACCCCGAAGTCTCCGGTCTGGGATATAACATTCCCACATGCCGCGTACCTATCCGACGATCCGTCGACTCAGTCATCATTTTGGATCAACGTCGAATATTAGACCTGTCGCTGCTGCTCTCGCATACTCTACAGCTTCCTCGGCATCTTCTTCCATCATGGCCACCACAGCAAGCGCCGCTTCATCACATCTGAAGCCCACGGAATTGGCTTCCCAGAGTACGCCTCGTGGCTCAATGGCTGCCACGACTGCTGTTTCAAAAATCCCAGGGCGATCTGCTCTTCCAGATGAAGCTGTTTCTAACCCTCACCACGTTCTCAAGCGCGGGTCTGTCAAGGGATTTAAGAACCCTTATCCTTCCTGCGCAAACAATCCCAACTTTGGTACCATGGTCCGAAAGATTTGGTGGTAGGTGGCAGCTTCACCATGCGCTCAGCTCCAACAAACTGACCATTTTAGGCCCTCAATCACTGGCGATCTCAAAAAGCCCGACCTGACTCCTCCTCATGTACCAGTCGTCAAGCCTCAATGGAACACCGAGCGCGAGACTGCCGATAAGATCCGTGCGACATGGCTAGGCCATGCCTGCTATTACGTCGAATACCCTTCTGGCCTGCGGGTCCTATTCGACCCTGTCTTTGAAGATCGATGCTCTCCATTCAGCTTTATGGGTCCCAAACGATATACTCCCAAGCCTTGCGATATTAAGGATATTCCCATCGTCGACGCTGTCGTTATTAGCCATTCCCACTATGATCACCTTTCACATTCCTCTATCCTCGAAGTTCAAAAATACCACCCAGACGCTCAATTCTTTGTTGGATTGGGGCTAGAAACGTGGTTCCGCAAGTCAGGCATCAACCATGTTACCGAGCTTGATTGGTGGGAGGATGCCGACCTAACCGTCACGGTCAAGGACGGAGATAGCTCACGCGAAATCAGTGCTCGCATTTCAGCCTTGCCAGCACAGCACAGCTCTGCTCGAGGTTTATTTGACCGCGATACTACCCTCTGGTGTTCCTGGGGTGTCAAGTCTGGTGGAAAGTCGGTTTGGTTTGGCGGCGACACAGGCTACCGAACTGTCCCAAGTCTTCCACCCGGAACTGATGATTACAGCGCCGAGTACGACCACCTTCCGAGGTGTCCTCAATTCAAACAAATTGGTGAACTCCGTGGACCTTTCGACCTGGGTCTGATACCGATCGGCGCATACCACCCCCGAGCAGCCTTCTCGTCTGTTCATGCCGACCCAAATGATGCCGTTGAAATCTTTCGCGACACGAAATGCCAGCGAGCGATGGGTATACATTGGGGCACCTGGGCGCTCACAATGGAGGAAGTCTTGGATCCCCCCAAGGTACTGAAAGAGGCATTACGCAAGAGAGGCATTCCGGAAATCGGGGTGTTTGATGTGTGTGATATTGGTGAAGCTAGAGAGTTTAGCTGAACCTGAGGAAGACGTGCAGGAGTTATAAAAGCGACATGTTTAAAGGCGGCTATAAATACCCCTATTATCTTTAGTTTGAGTTGGATATCATGATATCTGTGTCGAGAGTGCACCACGCGTGGTTGCTGTACATTATTCTCTTTTGGTTCAGTTACAGAGATTGATGATAGAAAGTATATAAATTTCTTTTCTTTTTACAATTCCAATGTCAGCTTTAAGCTTGACTATAAAGCTTGGATTCATAGCATGATGTCACAAGCAGGACCCTGGATCGACAGCTTATCAAGATTCCATCCAATCAGGCTACATATCCGCCAACAAAAGCAAAATGTCCATCGTCCCGTCTTGTTTCAACGGGTCAAAACGGAGCTTTATGGCCTGTATTCTTCATCTTTCGTACATGACTGGCTGTTTTCCATGTCTTGTTCCACGACAGCTTCAGCCACAGGTGACGTACCCCTACGCCACAGTTTCGCCACAGTAAATGTATAAGAGGTTGTTCAAGAGTCAGTCATTGACAAACTCAACACCTTCAGCACAATTCATCGACAACACCTACAACCTTAAATCAACTACTCAAACAGACCATAACACTTGCATATTCACAAACTAGCAAAATGGGTCTCCCTACTTTCTCAGAGTCAACAACTACAACATCAACATCCACTCAAACCCCGCAAGAACAACAGAACAACACTGGCGTTGCTACAGGTGCAGGCGCAAACACTGGTGCTGGCGTGACGAGACCAAAGACTGAAGCTGAGTTGGAGGCTGATCGTCTTTACGAGGAGGCTATGGAGGAGGAGTACGCTAAGCGAGATGGAGGTTCATAGAGGAATGAGCACTAGTTTCGATGGAAGAGCGAATTCATGAATTAATGTCATGGAGTTGTGTGCGAAGACGATACACAATGACCTCAAATAGACATTCTCAACTCTAGATGGAACGAAACAGAAAAAACAAATAATCCTAAACGAATGAATTACCCATTTTAACACCGCGCTACTGAACTCCTAAATGATAGCTCTCCAGTTACATATACATAGACAATGACAAAAACATGAGAGTTATTAAACTGCGACTAGTATTGTCCTTTGTCGTTCTATATACACGTTTCTCAAATTAGGATATTTACATGTCCTGTGGATCTCTATGTGGATGTATGGTTGGGATTGCCCCTTTAAACGAAAGGACATTGTCAGACCCCTATCGCTCAATCTCGAAGCTTGAGATGGCTTGTTTCGTATCAGGACACATGGTATTGAAAACGGACCACAGAAGTCCCTTTTAACCATCCTCGGTGTCGCTTTAACAACAATAGGACGTTGCCTGTGGAGCTGCTGCAAGTGTATGTTATGTCTGTTGTGCAGACATCAAGCTGACTTGTATAGCCAGTTGAGTTATCGTAGCACTGCGAATTTGGGCGACCTCTAGATCTCAATTTGGTCGCTCCGTCCATCGCCGCATGTCGTATCCCATAAATTTGTCCCCGAGTCCTACATAGCCTAAGATTGGGGACTCAATCGAGTAACGTTGCAGGTACTCGGAAGTAGAAGAACCATCAAAGCCTATACTTTAACCACTCTCTCTCATTCTTGCAAGGGCAGCTGCAATGCCTTCACTGACTTGGTCATCCTTATCTGTTTGACTCGTTCGACTAGCTTCTTCTGTCTGGGCAGTCTTCTTTGAAGCTTCAATGGCAGCAGCAAGCATGGCTTCTTCATCGTCTTCATCCTCATCATCAGTGTCCGCCATAAACTGGAACTGCTTTGACGCCTGGCCCTGGGGGTTTTCAGAAGAAGACGTTTCTTCGGCGGGGGTTTGTCGTGAAAAAGATGATGCTACAGCAGCTGGCATGTCTCGTAGAGGTACACGAGAAATGGGTAGAGCTTGGTCAAGTCTCGCTGAAGCCTGTGCGCCTCTCTTTGCAGCCTTTTTTACTCTGAACGGTTCTTCAACCGCAGAAACCCATCGTTTTACCTTGATACCGCCCCAGCCGTTAAGCATACCGAGCTGCTCCGCATCGGCGTTGATGGCATTCCTCAAACTGCCAAAGTTGCTTACTACGGCGACAGCATCCGACTTATTCAGACCTCTAGGCACGGTGACGAACTCGACGAGCCTCTCGCCGTAGCTCGAGGGCTGCTGGCCACGAATAGCGCCAAAGGAGGCGTTCTCGTAGCTCTTGTACAGCTCAATGTAGCGCGCGGCTTCGGCGGCGGACCAGCATAGTACGAGGGTGACGTTATTGACGAGGGATGTTTTAGAGAGTTCTTTGAGGGAGGCTTCGTGGTTGGTGATGTCGACCATTGTGAGAAGGATGCGCAGGTTATATTTTCCCTGAAGATTGCGGATGCGAGTGTAGATGTACTCGGGATGAAGACGATGATACTTAAGACTATTTGAGGGTTATCAATATGAATCTTTATGTCTAACAGTAGTGGCATACCTCAAGAATAGAGCGCATGTACCTAGGCCCAAAACATAATCGGCCGGAATATCGCTGTACTCCCATGGCATAGATCGAATGCCTGTAAGCACAGGATTTCCTCGCTGACGGGGCGATACCAAGATTGTTGATCCAGACTGTTTCTGCGGTAGGGCTTGGGGTGTTGGTTGTACTACTTTTCCTGCGCTCGAGGCCGAAGAAGGAGGCGCTTTGTCGAGTCGTTGAGGCGTGGGTTGCTGGATCTTTGATGGTGTTGGTCGTGCGACTGGTGCTGGATCAGCAGCTGCCAAGGCGGCCAGAAGTTCGTCGTCGGCTCCGTAGTCGTCGTCCATTTTGTTTTTATTATGATTCTTATTACGGGAGAGTGTTCAATTGATTTAGCGATTATTCGCTGTTTGCTGAGAGGTTGAATGACGAAGGGAGATTCACGCGACGCATTGAGTTGCGGTTCGAGCTAGAGTGGGTCATTCTCTTACAGCGACATGTATCTTAGGATTTGGGTAGGTCTGTCTATGTATGAATATTGATGGCTCTCTTCTTAGCTGTACTTTTGAGGTTATCTAGATAAATCGTTCATTCTTTATCCTTTACTATAGGCCTGGTCAATTCAATGGATATGTAGTGCGTATCAGTGTTCGCAAGAAGCAACGACGTCATTATCATGGATCTGGTAAGCGAGCACTATTCATGTCTAAAAGACGATATATCTAGTGAATAGAGTTTGATATCAGGAACCAGCGCAACTATATCATCAGTAGCTTTTCTGTTGGTCAACTCTATGTCTCCTATCTTGGTGAGATACCTGTTGACTACAGCATTCTGATGAAGTGCATCTTTTGCTTGTCCGAGGTTACAACGCCATCCCAGCTGGATGTCAATCAGTTCGCCACAATCAGCTTTCTGATGCGACCCAGTCCTGCCAAATCATCAAGATCATCATGAATTCTATTTATATCTTCCTCGCGACGATCTTCGAAGACGTGGCAGTGTTGATCTTTCCAACTGACCTCATATCGACGAACGACAAGACAAGTTACTCAATAATGAATTCAAATGATGTAAACTAGACTAAAACAAATTACTCCAGGTATCTACCATCCAGCAGCTATATCCATCCAGCTGCATTTTGTCCATGCCAGTGATTCCTCTGGCCGCGCCCAAAACGCCAATTCCATAATATTCGTCATCATGTCCACTAGAAACAAATCGTGAACAAAAATCAGTTTCGTAATTTACTCAATCCAGTTCCTCTTCCAATCCGGCATATTCCGTAGGGCTGGGCAATGTGCTCTCTGTAAGAGAAGAGTGAATTGAGTACAATGATGCCAACCAGCAATCAAACATGGTCGCAACCTTTTGCGCCTCCGCGTTGGACGGTTCTTGTCTCGTTAGTTGATCGCGGAGTCTCTCGTAGGCCTCAATCATAACCCATATCTGCAAAGCCGCCGTGTTCTGTCCATTGCGCTGTGGTCGACCTGTCATAACGGAAGATAATTCGCTCGTGAGGAGGTCGAGCGCTATCTGAAGACTGATATTGTCCTGGAATGAGTGCCCTGATGATGATGATGGTCTAAATTCGTCTGTCCAAGAGTGTCGTGGTGTCCCAGGGTATTCGGGAGAAGGTGGTGGTGAGAAAGAGTAGGGTTTAAAGTAAATAGTATCGCCTTCAACAGCTGCCACGTTCGTATCGTGGGTAGGAGCTGATCTGAGTCTGGGTCTGAGTTGGCGGGGTATAGCAGTCATTGATGAGGAAGTGTTTGCTGTTCGCATGCTTTGAGATCGTTTAGCCGCATACGGAGGGATTTGAAGAGGAGTGTCGTCGAATGAGTAATGCGATTCGCGCGATGGTGAAGGTAACTGCGAGTCAAGCGCCGGGGGACCATCTCTTGTTTCAAGAAGGGCATGATATTGATCAGCGATCAACTCAACACTTGAAGTCTTTTCTGGTACATCTTTTGCTTTGCGCGCAAGGGCATGTTGCTCTAGTTGACCGATTCGAAAGACGGGCGTCTTGGCCTGCCGTCGCATAGCGGATGATGTTGATGTTGAAGATGCTGTCGAAGGGAGAGATGAGCGATCTAGGGATGGCCGGGCCCTGTTCTCATGGAGAGTCAAGTGGTGAAATTCGGGAATCTGACGATGAGAAGATTGTCCTTGCGGCGGAGGACTAAAGCAGGCGGCCCTCGGTTCAGGTTCGGGATGTTGGACTGGCTGGTGTTGATTCATGTTTTGTTCCTCTGACTCTGAGAATGAGGGAACAAGAATAGTTTTGGGCCGGAGATAATGATCCCATTTGGAGTCGCTGAGATCAGGCGCACCGTTTGACATTTGACGCTGCGTGGGTGAAGACATGGGGCTTAGACTAGCCATAGTTGATGATGAGTGAGAATCTGTAGAGCCTCTTTTGGCTTTGTTGAGGCCTTTGAGCTTGGGGTCGAGTTTTTGAAGTTTGCGCCTCGGAGGCTTTAGACTGTTACTCTTTGAGAGGGGGTTTTCCATGATGGGCAATGTCGCATTAATAACGATAATAAAATATTGTGTGTTAATGAGGATAAGCGCGGATTGTAGAGTAAAGGGTCGTCGTGGATAGCGGTGTGTTTTGGTTGATAGTGGTCACGGGTGGTTAAATTTACGGATATAATAGCCATGGGGAGATGTATTGTAATTATATGACCAAGAGAAAGAAAGTAATGGAGAGTTATAAAAAACAAATGTGCAGCAGACCAGAACTAGTTCTCAAGAACTACATGTACGTAGTAATAGACTAAAGTAGAGCCGAGATAAGTTGAACCACTGTACAAAGTCTTACCGCTTCCCTGGCCCCAAGTGGCTTCAGACCTGCATGTTAGATTACAAGGCCCCAATCAAGAGACCACGAGGGAGAAGAGAATACCCACGTCATGGGTCATTCAGGCGGAGAAGTGCTGCAGCTGTAGTTAAAGAGGGAGAGAGGGAATAAAAAAAGGGTTGGGGATAGGACAGGACAGGGATTATAACCTGCAATGCAATGCAAGTTTTCAACTTTTTTTTCTGGTAGCGAAGAACTAGAAGAAAGAACACCCACAGAAAGAGAAAAGGCAGGACAAGGGTGTGTACAATCAGTTAGTATCTTGCTGTTTATGGATACAAAAATCAAGATTCGTTACGAATACTTGCCTTGTCGGGTACCTAAGTATATGACCCAGACAGGCCACCCTTCAACATTCCATTCTACAGCGGTGAAGAAGCCAATGTGACAATAAGACCCTGTAGCCTGTCTGAGTCTTTCAAAAGGGAGTGCCTTGCCTAGTGGTGAACGGTTGTCAACCCGAATGGTTCTTTGGTTAGTTCGACTGATGTCATGTGTGCCATTTATGAACCGAGCCTAGGAAGACCCTTGAAAGAAGGCCTGAGCTCAATGTTTATCACGATTGTCGAGGGCGGGACTTGATTATTCTCGTCAGCCCAGCCCGGCTGGGAGGTCCCGAACCCGACGTGTTGTCCCTGCAGTGAAACTATTGTTATTGTTGACTGAGCTGAGAGAGTTTTTGATGTACGTGAGATTGATCACTTGACGCGTCTGTCTTTGCACCAAATAGATAATAGCATTTGAGCAAGACTCAAAACACGAGAATTTCATCTTTGGTCTTTTATATTCCTCATCGTCATTGATTTTTGGTCAGACACATCAGGATAGTAGAATTAAAGCCTCGGCGGTTCCTTTTGTTGAGGAAACCTTTTTTGTTTATGGAGGAGAACAAATACGAGAACAAGGCTAAAGTCAGTCACATCAAGTGATACAGTGTTTTTGATAGTGCCAAAACAGTGATGGATACTGTATGGACTTGTCGAGTGGCTGTTGATAGAATAAAAGAATAAAGAAGGATATTACTTTAATTATAGTAAGCCTTTAACTGTAAAGAAATAAAATCTTGATTAGACATAGGATGATAGATAACATTACACAATATCTGAATATTTCCACATTATCACTCTATGCCTAGGCACTCTCTATTGATGACCTGTGCCTGGAGGTATAGTGAGGGGTAGATACTCGGATCGAATCGCGGGGATATATCGTGGGGTCAAAAGACAGGAACATCACGAGACATCTAGACTCCAATATCGGACCCTTTCATAAATGGGGTCAATTCTCATCGCGGGGGCGGGGATGTTTACTTGTTAGGATGATATTAATAGTACATTGATCTACCTAATATCTATACTGTCAGTCCAAGTACTCTCAGATCATCCATCAACTAAACCCCCAAAACTCACAATCCACCCCCAACTTCTTCTCCTCTCTAACCCTCAAGCATCAACTTGCCGATTAACCGACTCCTCTTCTCATGATACAACACAAATTATCTTTATGGGGGTTCTTGGCCAAAATAATAATAATTAAATGGGTCATTTCGATTTATCCATCAATCAAACATGTTAGAATAGTTCGTCATGGCATCTCGACCCTTCTCTTTACCCCACATGTTGTTGTCTACTGTGAGGTATCATGAGGGAGACGAGATGAGACGGTGTAAAGAAAAGAGTATAAAGCATGACATTCCCAGTTGCTTTATCTTTAATTTAGCCTCAATTGAATATATCTCTTCTCTCTTTACTCAACTCTACTGACCTTGTGTCCTTGGTCTCATCATAACTACTCTCAGTCTCGTGTTAAGCCCTCATCCGACTGTAGCTACTCCTTCCCCTCCCTCCGCGTTCGGAACCCCCCACCTCGACTATATCTCTCCTCATGCTTTATTGAGCTCCCTCAAGCTTCAACTTCAACTTCAACTCATAACCGAATCCTACAAAACCGCAATCATGGGTGAAATCACAATCACTGGCTGGAAGACTCGCGATGTTCGCTTCCCTACCTCCCTCGACGGAACTGGCTCCGATGCCATGAACGCTGCTGGCAACTACTCCTCCGCCTACTGCATTCTTCAAACCGACTCTGACTACACAGGTCATGGAATGGCAAGTCACTCACTCACCAACATAAACCATGTCTAACTCTCTTCTAGACCTTCACCATCGGCCGTGGAAACGACATCGTCTGCGCTGCCATCAACCACGTCGCCGAGCGCCTCAAGGGAAGAACTCTATCCTCTCTCGTCGCAAACTGGGGTCAGACATGGCGCCATCTCGTCAACGACAGTCAACTCCGCTGGATCGGTC
The DNA here is from genome assembly GCF_020744135.1 of Fusarium venenatum. Taxonomy (NCBI): domain Eukaryota; kingdom Fungi; phylum Ascomycota; class Sordariomycetes; order Hypocreales; family Nectriaceae; genus Fusarium; species Fusarium venenatum. The sequence goes on from NW_027072131.1 coordinate 7,172,392, forward strand.
CTGAAAAGGGTGTCATCCACCTCGCCCTCGGCGCCGTCGTCAACGCCGTCTGGGATCTCTGGGCAAAGACCCTCAACAAGCCCGTCTGGCGCATCGTCGCCGACATGAGCCCCGAGGAGTTTGTCAGCTGCATTGACTTTCGCTACATCACCGATGCCATCACCCCCGAGGAGGCCATCGCTATGCTCAAGGAGCAGGAGCCTACCAAGGCCAAGCGTCTCGACGAGGCTCTCAACAACCGCGCTGTGCCTGCTTACACAACAAGTGCCGGCTGGTTGGGCTATGGTGAGGATAAGATGAAGAGCTTGCTTCAGGAGACTCTCAATGCTGGATACCGACACTTCAAGGTCAAGGTCGGTGGTGATATCGAGCGTGACCGCAAGCGATTGAGCATCGCTCGTGAGGTTATTGGCTACGACAAGGGCAATGTCCTCATGACAGATGCTAACCAGGTCTGGTCCGTCCCTGAGGCTATCGACTACATGAAGCAACTAGCCGACTTTAAGCCTTGGTTCATCGAGGAGCCCACATCGCCCGACGACATCCTCGGCCACAAGGCCGTTCGCGACGCCCTGAAGCCTTATGGCATTGGTGTCGCTACCGGAGAGATGTGTCAGAACCGAGTCATCTTCAAGCAACTTCTCCAAACAGGCGCCATCGACGTCTGCCAGATTGACGCCTGCCGCATGGGTGGTGTGAACGAGGTTCTCGCCGTTCTCCTCATGGCCAAGAAGTTTGGCGTGCCCATTGTTCCTCACTCTGGCGGTGTCGGTCTCCCCGAGTACACCCAGCACCTGAGCACCATCGACTACGTTGTTGTTTCCGGCAAGCTTTCCGTTCTCGAGTACGTGGACCACCTCCACGAGCACTTCTTCCACCCATCTGTTATCAAAGACGGATACTACACTACCCCCACGGAAGCCGGTTACAGTGTCGAGATGAAGCCTGAGAGTATGGACCGATTTAGCTACCCTGGTGAGAAGGGTGTGAGTTGGTGGACGTCAGATGAGGCCAAGGTTATTCTCGATGGTGAGAAGATCTAAGGGGTGTTGGAAAATAATTGGATTAGAAGATGTGTTGGTTAGATGGCTAAAATATTGTTTATAAGAATCATGAATTTATGACATTTACAACTTGAGCTATTACAGTAGATTTTACATCGGTGCTTACATCTCTAATCGTTGACATATAAACTGTGCTATATCTCCCAGCTCTTCAGGACAATACCAATGTCCCATGTCAGAGTATACCTTCAACTCAACATCTATACCCATACGTTCCAGACACATGGCAGCTTTCTGACCATGACAAATCTCGACGTCTTTATCTTTTCTTCCATGGCCCATGAGTACAGGAGTTTTTAAGAAAGGAAATGAATCCGCTGGCGGCTCAGGGTCAAGCTCTGCTTCTTCACGAAGCTCGTCAATAGCCCGTTGCAGTGGTGTTTTATTCTCCTGCTCATCTTCCCTTTCAAACAACTCATCGTCAGACAAATCTTCGTCTTCTTTAGCCAGAGTTTCGGCCAGGGGCATGAATCCGCTCATTATAACCACGCCGCCTAGACTTTGTCCCTGCCAAAGTAACCAACCCACCAACGCCATAGCACCGCCCTGACTGAAACCCACAAGTACCACCTTTCCAGCATCGCCACCCAGAATCTCAATCTCATTTTTCAGAATCTTATGGATATGTTCAACGCTGGGACGCATATCTCCGCGCGCCTCGGGCTCCCAGTCGCCAGTGCCTTCATACCATTGATGGATCAGTGAGCGACGGTACTTGGTTGCTCGAGCAAGAGGTGCTGTTGGGAAGACGAATCGCGCATGGGGAAGTGATTCATGGAATGATATTGATGGAGTTGTTGAGGGTGTTGTGAGAAGGGGAGAGTGGAATTTCTCAGCGTTGAAGCCACGGCCATGGAGGATGATGATGGTGAGTTTATGTGAGGATAGAGGAGGAATGATTATTGGTGGAGGGAATTCGCCTGGTTTGAGGCTAGAGGACGATGTGTTACAGCTTGTATCCATCTCTGGTGAGTGTATAAATCAACGTCCTTGAGTAAGTGTAAGTATAAGTGGAATATGATGGCGGGTAGACATAGTCTAATCAGTAGAGGTTATGGTCTGAAAGATGCCACATTATTAGACCATCAACGCACAGCTCAGAAAAATAACCAGAGACAATACTAATAAACTATTTAAATCAATCTTAATTTATTCTTAATATGAGTCTCTGCCGTTCAATAAAACAATCCCATTTTATATGCAATGACTTTTGTTACGTGATAACCTTGCAATTGCTTCACCACCACTCCAGCGAACGTGTCCCTATATTTCAAGCCCCACAAACATCCCCTTCCCTCAACCTCATCACCTTCAACAAACTCACTCCCCAAAATGAATCTCTTCAACTATGAATCCCGTCCAATCCTCTCTCTAACAACCATCTTCGCCGCCTGGAAAGGCTTCCTCCTCTCCATCGCTCTCGGCGCGTCCATAGGCCCAGACTACGACACATCAACATCTCTCTTCTTTGACATCATCCACAGCTCACCAACGCCCCTAGCTACTCGTCTAACAAGATGGGACGCGCTGTATTTCATGCACGATGCAGTCAATGGAAAAGTCTATGAGCAGGAGTGGGCTTTTGGTATTGGTATGCCAGCTGCTGTGCGTGGTATCTGCGGTTTACTAGGTCTTCGACACTGGGAACCTATTGTTGCTATTGCTATTTCGCACGTTTCGCATCTCATTGCTGTTCTAGCACTCTATCAACTCACTATGGTCATATGCAATGATCGCAAGTTGGCGTATTTGGCTTCGGTCGTACATGTGCTTTCACCTGCTGGATTATTCATATCAGCGCCGTATGCAGAGAGCCCCTTTGCATGCATGTCCTTTATCGGCAATCTTCTCTACGCAATCAGTACCGAAAACAGTCCTGATTCACTAAAACGCAACATTTCTGTGATCGGAGCCGGTTTAGCGTACGGAATTTCGTGCACGCTTCGAAGCAATGGGCTTTTTGGTGGTGTTTTGTTTGCTGTTGAGGCTGTCAAGTGCTTGTTGGCTCTTCGTGACAGCTTCACCATTTGCAAGATCCTGAGACTCATTGCGCCTGTTATCGGTGGTATTTTGGTCGCTATTGGTTTTGTCATGCCGCAAGTTTTGGCTTGGATGAGATATTGCAATGGCGATGGAGAGCAAAGATCTTGGTGCGGACAACGTATCCCAAGTATCTACACATTCGTCCAGGCAGAATACTGGTATGCTCTCTCTAACTACCTACAAAGTAACAACTAACATCAACAGGGACGTTGGCTTTCTCAAATACTGGACTCCTAACCAAATCCCACTCTTCCTCCTCGCAGCTCCTATGCTCACCATTCTCCTCAAGTCAGGAACAGAGACAATGCGTGAACCTTCTCGAGGTCTGAGAGCCATGATGATGGGCACAGATGAACAGTCCCGATTACTCGTGCGAACTCTTGCTGCCATACAAACGCTGCTGGCCATCTTGGCCATTACCAACTACCACGTTCAAATCATCAGCCGCTTGTCGTCAGGATATCCTGTCTGGTACTGGTGGGTAGCATCGTGTCTTGTAGATAAGCAGAGGCAGAGTTTGGGATACGGAGTGGTTATGTTTATTACCATGTATGCGGCTATTCAAGGCGGACTCTTTGCGTCGTTTTTGCCTCCTGCTTAATTAGATACCTACATGTATTTACATAGGTGCTTAGATAGTTGCAATAATTGTGCATCCTGATCAGTGATTGCCTTACTATGCACATTCAACAGTCTCGGGGGACTTAACATTATCATGCTAAACGCTTGTATTATTATTGTGTTGTATAAGACACAACGCATTCGCTGGAAAGTTCGTTACCGTCTACACTGAACCAAAATATCAACGCCGTCAACACCCAAAGAAACGCACTACGTTTATCTCGTTTCACCAGCCCACTGATTATACTCCAACTGTAACGATGCCCCTTGTGCGTACTCTAGAGCTGTTGTCTATGACTCTCAAACTAACTCTGGTCCGGGTAGGTAAAGCCCAAAAGAGCAAGGTAGACATTATGATGAACTCGCCACCGCATCGTCTTCGTCGTGGCTACCTTCTTCCTCCTCCTCTTGACCAGTTTCTCTTTCTGGTTCTGTCGCATCATTCTCAGCAGGGTTGTCTGGGTTCTGGGAAGACCGCAAGACATGGTTTTGCATAAAGGTTCGCATAAAGAGGCGACAGTTAGACTAAAACTCATCCTCTGAGTCACTGTTGTCGTTAACCCTAATGGCTCGCCACCTCCTATCAGTCAAGTCTTGTGCAGCAGTTCCTTCGCTCTCTGGGTCAACATAACCTTGACCTCCGGCGATACTCAGAGCAACGGGCAAGAAGACTAGGGCATGAAGGGCGGCAAATACGACAAGAGACAGCCAAACTCGGAAGTAGTAGATCTCAAAAATCTTGGATCGTGTAAAGGCGAGCACAGAAACACCCAAAAGTTTAGTGACTGTGATACCAGAGAACACGGATCCACCGACATTAACAAGAGCGGTCCAAGCTCGAGCATCACGACCACGGAAGGCGTTGCTATTGCCCTCCATCACGGTGCGCGATGGATACATGAAAGCTCGTGCAATGTGAGCACAGAACTCAACCGAGATACCCACGCAGATGATGAGGTTGACAAGGGAAACGGCATTCAAGGAAACATTGAACAAAGCCATGCTGCCCATAATGTCCACAACACTCATCACAACTGTTACAGATACCACAAGCGCCGTGAGTACTGAGCCTAACAGTACAGATGCAACGATAAAGATGATGCCAACAGCAGCACACAACAAACCGGCCGTCAATGGCACGATGCTGAGATACTGGTCAAAGAAGATATAAAAGACACTGTATGGGAATACATCCACGCCGGTCCTTTCTCCAATATCAGAGGCGATGCGGCGAGCAGCAGAGTAGGCGGCGATGAAGTCTTCTTGGCTCCTCAAAGGGCTATGCATGGTTCGGAAGTGGGTAGACTTGACATGATTTTCCTTGGAGTCCAGGACAACGGCTTGTCCGTACGCAGCTTGGCCTGCTAGGGGACACTCTTCGCCAGTGGGGCTGGAAAGGAACTTCTTCAGGTAGTGGATGAACTCCTCATCCTCAGGCATTCCGTACAGGGTTGTGTTCCAGGCTGGCTTACGATCAGCGAAGCAGGTCTGGCCGTGTTCCACGCAGCAGTCTTCGAAGATCGGGTTCAGCCAGAGGAAGTAATCATCGATCCAACTTGCTGCTGGCGAAGCAATGTAAGAGACTTCCGGTCTTTGTCGTTCGAGCTCCAATGTGTTGGGGAGCGAAAGGTCTTGGCAGGTAGTGAATCTTGAGCATATCGCCTGTTGCTCCTTGCGCTTGGAAGCGTCAACTTCGCGTGTGACAAAGTACACTGGTGGGCCTGTCTCCAGATACCCGTATAGATCGTTGAAAAATGGGATCAGATAAGAGCCATCAGGAATAGCAACTCGCTGGTCAAGGCCAAGTTGAATCTTGGGCAAGAGTGCCAAACCTCCTGCGAACATCCCGAGGAAGATTGTGACGACAGCAAGCTTGACCTTCTTTCCAAGCAAACACGGGGCATATGTGTTCTTGATAAAGACCTGAAGCAAGCTCTCCTCAGCCATGTCTGATCCACGGCCACCTCCCTGAGCAAAACCGTTGCTACCGTTGAGGTGGATTCTCGCCTTAGTGATCTGCCACCATGGCCACAGTTCACACCGATGATCTTCAACTCGCATCTGGTTAAGAGAGAGGAAGGAGACAAACATGGTCATCTGAAGCACTGCGTTGACAAAGACGGCACCAGCAGCATACGCGGCAAAGTTCCTGACTGCCGGCATGCCAACAGCTGTGCCAAGAGCAAAAGCCACAGTTTCTGTAAGAGCAGAGAAGAGAATAGAGGGCCCCATACGACCAAGAGCCCTAGCAACTCTTTCCTCAACCATCTGGTCCGGGAAGCTGATGTTGACTCTTTCAAGCTCATGAACAATCAGGAAAATATTGTCAACACCAACAGCGAGGACAATGAAAGGAATGACTTCCACAATAATGAGTGTGGCCTTCAGTCCAACCCATGAGAAGAAACCAATCGACGCGGCGATGGACATGAGAACAATGAGAATACCGACAAGACCAAGCGTAACCTTTGACTCTACCAAAAGCACGGCAGGGTTGCGGAAGATATGCTTGAGAGGGGTACCGAGGGCCATGCAGGCATAGACAAACATGACGATATAGCTGATGACAATGATCTTGGCATCTGTGTTTGTCGACTTGTTAAGTTCTTGCTCCAGACTGATCTCGGTATTGAAGGATAATCGAAGGCCACGTTCTTTGGCTTCCTCCTGGACCTCGAGCAGACGGTCACGTAGAGCAGTTTCCCAGTCGACAGCCCTGGCAATAGCATCAGTTCCTTCTTTGGCATTATTAACAACCCAGGTTACGGTAATGGCATGGGCGTCCACCACGTCATCATCATAACCACCAAAGATCATGTTGGGCTCAATAGGCTGTCCGAAATCTGGGCGACAGTCTACAGGGCTCTTTGCGCAAGCACGAATATCGTCTTTCCAGAACTCAGGATCCAGTCCGCCCTTGGCGTGCCAGTATGCTGAAACAGACTGCACCACACAGGCATCGTTGGAGGGCTTGAAACATAGATCCTGGAAGTATTTTCCGTAAACAGGGCTCTCGATCTTCTTGACACTCTCCTCAACTTCGATCCACCACTTCAGGGTATCGTAACTAAGTACAGGTCCGGGTCCAGATGGGTTGGTATCGTTTGCGAGGAAGATCTTTTCGGCACGGTAAAAGGGTCCAAAGTTCTCGTCGAAGTAAGCCTTTTCCTGGGCAGCAGCAGAAGATGGGCTCACCCAAAGACGAGCAGGTTCTTTCTCGAGGTCGAAGCGGAACAAGCCAACACTCAGGATGGCAACAAAGAGTAGACTGAGACCAATGCACCATCCAGGGAAACGAGCTGCAATGTGACCAAGCTGGTAAAAGGCTCTGTCACATCGGTCGTTGACCCAGTATCTCTTGGTAGGGCGCTCGCGCATCGCCTCTGTGTCAACCGGTCCACCTTCGTCTTCGTCGTCGCTATGAGAAGATTCGTGGAGTAGTCTTGTCCTTTCGACGCGATGCTGCGAGTACTTTTGGTAGGCAATATGGCCGACGACTGCCAGGATCAAGGTGGACAAAAGAACACCATAAACGAATATGGAGGCAAATGAAAGGCATGGTAGGAGTCCTACTTTGCAAGACTTGGAGTCCTTGACTTCGGGAAGCTTCGGGCATACCTCTGGGCAATCAACACAAACGCAACGGTAATCGGGGTCCTCATCGTTGCACTTCTTCGGCTTCATGTCCACGGGTTGGAGCTCGGGGACCTTTTCCTGTGTCGGGAAGTTGATTTGGAAGGGAGAGCCAGCGAATGGTTTCTTGTCTCCGAGAAACTTGAGCATTTCGGTATAGTTCTTAGCACCGCCACCAATCAGGTCCATGGCCTTGGAGTTTGCGCCGCCAAACTTGACTTCCTTGCAACTGTCATAGAAACCGGAACCATATTTTTCTGACACAAGGTGGTCGAGCTCTGTTACAAGATTCTTGCCGTTTTTGGGAGCAGAGTCGGTAATATTGATAAAGGTGGATTGGTCAGGAGAGCATGTGAATGTGCAAAAGAGGTTGAAGAAGTTGTCTTTGCATGCAGGACAAGAGCCGATGAGTGTGTTCGGGGTACCGAGCTCAGACTTGAGTGATTTGACTTGATCCAGGGTACAGCAGACAGGTCCAGTCCTCCACTTCTCGCCACAAAGACCGACGAGTTCATTGCGAAGCTCCTCATCGGGATTCTCAGCCGGCCCATTGTCGACACATGGGAGTTCTTTTCCGAAAAAGCTCTGCTTGCCACAATGGCCACGGAAAGCGCATCGTCCGGCTTCGTGTTTTGGTGTATATTGCTCAGCGAAGCCTAGCCCTGCGAAAAGCACGGCCGCAGCTCCAAGTTGAGATACAATGGATTGATGCATCTCGAGATGATGGGGCCGCACGCGGCGGTGGATAGATATGGAGTCGTCTAGCTTAGTTGTTGGTCGCGGTTTTTGTGATCAATGTGGTTGGATATCGCTGTCGAATTGACGTACAATGCGACGATAAGCGTGTGATGATGGTTAAGATGTTGGGAAGACAATCATAATAGATTGTACGAATGTAAAGAAAAGGAAAAAAGAGAAACCCTATCGCAAATGGCGGGGAAACTCAAAGGGACGCGTCGGCAAAGTAGGCGCAACCGTTAGGTTACAAGTAGATACTGAGGCAGAAGCAGAGGCAGAGGCTGGAAGGAACGGTGATGTCGTAGCTCGGTGACGGGTACAGTCCAAGCTCTGATCCGATGGCGGGTTAGTGGATGCGACTATAGAGGTCACGACCTTCTGACCTTCGGCTGCGTCATTGTTTCTGTTGTCAAGGCTTGACTATGATTGGTTGTTATCTCCAACTTAGTGGCTCATGCGCTGTAGAAGCCGGGGTTCAGGCCGGGGTCAAGCTAGACCGTTCGTATGGACCTGCAGTCATGAATCATTCAGCTTTCCCCGTAAAACACATCTACCCTAGACATGTGCATGGATTTGTTTGATATCCGTATCAGGTCTTGAGATGAGTTGGCGGAGATATTCATTCCCTTATGTTTTATCTTAGTATCTATTATGGGTATCGTTTCTATCTTGAGAAGAAACGAGGGCTTACATCTTATTATCAGGTGAAGGTTGATGTCTATCAATCTCCAGGTAGGTTTGTCACATCAACCAGCCAGGACAGGGAACAGAACTCACCGCAAAGCAGTCACGTTGCCTGCAGTGGCATGTCAACACTGTAACCCTTGCAGTCTAGTGAATATGCTCATATTATCCATATACATAATAGTGAACTGGCTACTGGGTACCAGAAAAGTTGGCCTCCCAAGCCTTAGGGTACAGAAATAAACAACCTAAGAAGTATAGTCTAAGCAGTCTAAGCAGCATGAATTGGTCTACTAATTTCGTTCGTTATGCTTCTAGCGGCCAATTTTTCTGATACCCTGAGGACTGGCAGTTATCCAAGGCGAAGCATGTCTTACACAGCATATTAAGGTTCTTCACCTCCGATTACTAACGATTGTACTCACCTCAAGCCTCCCCAATTTTGAAACATGCGTTTGCCAAATTCTCCAAGTTACCCGAAATACAGCTAACAACAATGAATAGGCCCGACGAATACAAAAGTACAGATGTGAAAGATGATCTATCTCATTGCTACATTCACTGCACACTGTTGACGGCACGTGATACGCTTAAACAACTACCGCTCACTCCACCTAGGGTAGACTTAATTGACAGCCTGAAAAACACCAACTCTTTCTCTTTCATGCGTCATTATACAAAAAAAAAAAAGGCAGCGGAAACTCTGATACCCAGCGATTGATTTCCCCCTTTTTTTGGTTTCCTATGTCCAAATATAATATGCTCTTTTCTGGAACAAATCATCTTGAAGCTGCCCCTCCCCCAAATCCACAATGTCTAATGAATCAGAGGAACTTGTCCAAAAGCTGGTGGTAGGTCCATCATCATGAGCGCGATGGCTTGGATATGTATATACAGAGTTATCATGGCTTTCTACATAGGACTCACGTCAAGTGTGGCTTGGTCAAGATTACCTAAATTTGAGATACATCTACAAACTATTGTGTCACTGGCAGTGCTCAGAAACAACGCTGACATCTGAACCGTAGGATAAATTCTGCTCACTTTTGGACGAAGCCCTCGTAGTCGCTATCGCTAGCGATCATGATCTCAAAGATGCTTCACAATATGAGTCAGCCCAGACTGTACTGGAGGGTCTCGCTCAGCATGTCACAACAGAAGAAGCCACTGGATTTAACCCAAGTGGTATTTCTAACATACCAGATGATGGAAATGGAGATGAGGGTACAGCTGAGACAAACAGCCAGCAGGCTTCTCGTGCTCATGACACAGATACAACATCTGCTAGTGATCAAACCTCGACATCTACCAACACAACTTACTCTATACCACGACTGACTTCATTCGATGATGACAGTGAGGAGTTTAAGGTTCTTCTCCTGCAGGGCATGTTTAGTGAGCTAAAGGATTTCGACATCAAGCACTGCCTGAAAAAGGCAAACGGAGATGTTCAGACTGCGCTAGATGAGTTACTCAACATCCAGTACCTCAAATCAACTGGACAAGAGAAGAAAGGGATCGATGGATTCTTTGAGCCCGAGGAAGATGGCGGGAAGAAGAAGAGGAAGAACCGGAAGAAGGGCAAGAAAGCTCTCGGTGATGAGTCTCCATCGTCCGGCAGCGGGACTGCTTCTCCCTCTCCAGATGATATGAAGAGCATGAAACGTGAGTTTCCTTTCTACACACACACTGAAATAGTTACCTAACCCTTGCGTGCAGGCCAGGATGAAATCGCGTATCTGGCAGATAGACTTGATCTGCCATTTGTCGTTGTGTCGGACATTTATTATAACAAAAAATGTGCCATCGGCGCTGCAGCAGTTGAGATTCTGGACCGATACATGTCACAAGGCATTGAGACGCAAGATAAAGAAGGGAAAAAGTATGCGCTGGAGCTTGCTGAGAAGTACCAAAATGTTCCGGCAAAGTACATGTCAACAATCGTTCAGGTCACAGGCTCCATCTCCCAGGAATCTGACGACATCGCCGCGCTTGTCAGCAAACATTTTATCAAGAATCCATGGACCGAAAAGCTTGATGTTAGTTACCAACTAACACCACTTCCAGCAGAGGATTTGGAAGGATTCGAGACAATTACACGTGGAGGCAAGTCTAAGCTAGCCAGACCTGTCTCAGGAGGTACGGCTTTTCTCCCTGCCGGGCCGTCAGCGTACGCGCAAGCTGCTGAGAGAGCGGGCCAATACAATCGAGCCAAAAGAGATGCAGCAGCTTCAGCAGCATCATTAAATCGACGTGGTGCTTCCAACCCACTCTACCGTCAGGCAGCAGGATATTACTCAGAAAGAGCAAGAGAACAGGCACGGTATGAGATGAACGCTACGTCATCGGCCGCAGATCTGCTTGTCAACAACCAAAGCTCGTCGACTTCCATCGACTTACACGGCGTATATGTGCAGGATGGTGTGAGGATTGCTCGCCAGCGCGTGCAGGCTTGGTGGAATGGCCTGGGAGAGTTTCGGTCTGATAGGGCACGCCAACAGCCGTTTACTGTCATCACTGGACTCGGCCGCCATAGTGCTGGCGGCGTATCGCACCTGAGACAAGCTGTAGCTGCAGCTTTGCTCCAAGACGGGTGGAAAATGCAGGTCGAGACTGGGCGCTTTGTCGTCAAGGGTAGACGATAAGCGCCAAGACATTCGGGCTGAATGAGCCTCAGCAGTGCCTTTTATTTAAGCGAAATCCATGCTTTCATCAATCAATCGCAGGGTTCTGTTGGAAAATCCTACCCGAGGACATCAACAGTTGTGATGAAATGGCGGTACTATTTACATAACATCATCTCGAGCTTTGTTTGGTTGTTCTGTTTTTAAAAGACATGTTCGGACGTTACCTGACCTGACCTGAATAAAAGAAAAGCTTACGCAGCTCTGATCCACCAAACGAACCCGAAACAGACTCTGGCGAATAGACGATGTGCAGTAGCGCAGCCATCGCTATGGAAACTCATGCCATGCGGGTTGAGGCTGTGCTAGGCACGCACGAAACAAGTTGATCGTTTTCTCTTATCCTATAGTTTGTTGTCGAAGGATTCGGCTACTTCCTAGAAGGGAAATGCTTTAACTCGCTTGGACCAACGTGCCCCCTGGAACCTGTTGGTTGTGCTTCTATGTTGTGGTCTTATAAGTACTCAGCTGTCTGGCACTAATAAAAACACCATGGGATCATATCACAACTAACAAAACTGACCTCGAAAAGACAAGACAATCAGAACCATCGATTAAAATTGCAAACATGGCGGCCAAGACTCCACTTTCTCAGGCTTCCTATCAGCCTGTCCCAAGAGACGACCCTACTGCTGATTTGCTCGAGCCCTCCGAGAGAGACGACAGAGAGGATGGCAAGCCAGCTCTCTTGAGGGTCAAATTCTCCTTCATTCTGTTGTTGAGGTTGTTGATTGCCCCGCTCGTCATCGCCGATATTGTTTTCATGTGCAATCCCTATTACTCTCCCGCCTCAGCCGGCATTTTTGCTACCGGAGGCATCTTGTTAGCCTTCTGGCATGGATTCCGTGTCTTGAAGAGCTGCTTCCCTAGTGGAAGCCGCGACAACTTCAACCTCAAGATCGGAAGCCTGTTCTGCATGTGCGGCACAACGTCGAATTCTCCCACCAGACCCTCCAAGGTGTGGGCGTATCTCGTCAGCCTTGTCGACTTTTCCTTCGGTCTCTTCTTGATCGGCCCCTCTGTCACAGCTCTTGAATACGACAACTTCGGCGATAGTGCAGTTGTTGGAGGATTGAGCATCACCTTGGTGTAAGTATTCATGTTTGTCATATTGAGTTACAGCTGACGTTCTATTCCAGTATCATGCAGTCGGCGATTGCCATCCTCAACTTGTTCAGCATCTTCCGTAAGATGTCTATCGTTGTCTACAAGGATGATGGTGAGCAGGACCGTCTCTACTCGATCCCCGAGCTCTTCCGAGATGAAGCATCTGAGCCCCGCGACTCGATGTCTTCTGAAGTTTAATGATCTAAAACAAAAGGGAAACATAAAAGAGGACAAGGACTCATTACTGTTTTCCAACCTGCTTCGGGCAATGGCAAAGCCCACCGTAAAGGCCAGAAGGCAGGATAAATCTAAGCACAACTGATCTGAGTATGGTTTTGAGAACTTCACTATCCTTGGGAATGATTATAGTGCAGTGTATAAGAAGCTTAAGCTTGGCGGTCATCCGGAACCCCTGAGATAGCTATTTGATATAGCTAACATGAGATAAGAATCGAAACCTGCCGTGTTGCTTCCATTGATCCTCTTTACTGCTTCTTCATCTGAAGATCCCGTCCAACCTTGTCCCAAACAGCCGAGCCCGTAGTGAAGGTAGTAAAGAACATAGCCAAACTAACCAGACCGGGGTCGAGCTTGATCCAGCCAACAGTGGTGGTGGGAAGAAGCATGTCAAGAAGGTCAGAAACAAGGGCACGAAGGAGAACGTAGCCCTCGGTGTTGATCTTCTTCATCCAAGCACGTCTCTCAGCCTTGCGCTTGGTAACGATACCCTTGAGTCGCTCACGCTCCTTGTCGAGTTCCTCCTTGGACGACTTTTCAGAAAGAGTAGTGGTAGAAGCCTCCTTCTCGGCAGAGACAAGCTCGGCAGTGTTCTCAGTAGAGGTGGTGCTGACGCTCTGGCGGGTGACGGCGGCGGGTGGGCTAGACACAAGACGATACAGTCTGATAACAGTGACGAGAACAGAAGTGTACAATCCAGCAAACCAGAAAAGCTGAGATTGGTAATCAATCTCGCTGAACTTTTCAGGGCTGAAGATGCGCAGGTTGTCAATGCCGCAGAGATCAAGGAGGGTCACAGTTTCCATCATGCCAAACATGCCGAAGCAGGTCTTGCTCACGATTTCAAGCCAGACATCAATGCTCTTATCACCTTGAGCAACGTAGACGTTCCATCCTGTTTGGAAGGTGTCCAGGAAGCGGAAGAAGCGAATGAAGCGTCGAGAGACGTTGATCTGACCACCCAGCTTGCGGAGAGGAAACGTGGAAGAGACTTTTGGCTCGATAAGAGCGAAGAGAGCTGGGTACCAGACAAGAAGAGAACAGATGGCTTGGAAACCACGAAGAATTCTTTCGATGCCGACTAGAAAGTTGATTAGTGATGTGCTCAGGGGTTGTCTTGCATGAGAGATATACCAAGGTCAGTGCCAAAGGCAACAAAGTGCTCGAATGTACCAGCCATCCTGGTTGAGCGGGTAAAGAGACAAAGGTGAAGAGGGAAAAAATGGAAAGAGACAAAACTACTGCTGCCAATTTATATACTTCTAATGCAAACAAGCAAATAGTTCTCAAATTATTGACCCTAGATGGTTAGGATAATGTTGAATAGGCGGTGTTGGCATGGGTCTAGTAGTGCCATATTAGTGGATCGCTGCGGCTATCTAAGTCCATGACCACGTTTGTTTGTATGAGAGGGCAATTTACGTTGATCAAACAGTTCAAATAATCATTCACATAACCAAACACCACTACAAACAGACTCATTGATTTTACTTAACCAACTCGGACTCCCATTGAACAATAAGTAAATATAACACAGGGCATCTACCTAATAGTCGTAGTTATGCACAAGTAACGATGCGATACACATCAATCTTCATCCCTCCTCCCTACATGACCGTTTGCTACCCAAGTCACCAATTATTGACCAGGAGACACGAGCTTGCCTTGAGACTTGGCGTTGTGGTTCCATCCGCCAGCAAGGGCCTCGCCACCGTTCTCCTGAGCGAACTTTTGCATACGAGCCTCAAGCTCAGGTCGGAAATGTCGGATAAGACCCTGAATAGGCCAGGCGAAAGCCTCACCCAGAGCTGTCATAAATTAGTGCAAAGTCATATCAAAGATTTAGAGAAACATACCGCAAATAGTGTGACCCTCAACCTGCTTGGTAAGCTCCTGAAGCATGTCAATCTCACGCTCACGAGCCTGACCCTTCTCGAATCGCTTCATTATCTGCTCTGTCCACTTGCTACCCTCTCGGCAAGGTGTGCACTGGCCACAACTCTCGTGACGGTAGAAGTGGCTGAGACGGCTAATAGCTCGGACAATATCGGTGCTCTTATCCATGACGATAACAGCGGCGGTACCGAGACCAGACTGGCTATCCTTGAGGGCATCAAAGTCCATCAGCTGGTCATCACAGACGCTCTTGGGAAGAACGGGAGTGGAAGAACCACCGGGGATGACAGCCAAAAGGTTATCCCACCCACCTCGAACACCACCACAGTGCTTATCGATCAGCTCACGCATGGGAATTGACATCTCCTCTTCAACGGTGCAGGGGTTGTTGACGTGGCCAGAGATACAGAAGAGCTTGGTACCCTGGTTACGCTCACGACCGAAACCAGCAAACCAGCTTCCTCCTCGTCGGCAGATAGTAGGGGCGACAGCAACAGTCTCGACGTTGGTGACAGTTGAAGGGCATCCGAAAAGACCAACGGCAGCAGGGAACGGGGGCTTAAGACGAGGCTTTCCGGGCTTGCCCTCGAGGGACTCAATAAGAGAAGTCTCCTCGCCGCAAACGTAGGCACCGGCACCTCGGTGCAGGTAAACGTCGAAGTCGTATCCGGATTCACAAGCGTTCTTTCCAATCAGACCAGCGGCGTAGGCCTCGTTGATGGCTCGCTGGAGAACAGCAGCCTCCTCGATGAATTCACCACGGATATAGATGTAGGCAGCAGTCGCGTTCATGGCTCGGCCAGAGATAAGACATCCTTCGATGAGCTTGTGTGGGTCCTTTCGCATAATCTCACGGTCCTTGCAGGTTCCGGGCTCACCCTCATCGGCGTTGATGACGAGGTAACGGGGCTTGTTGTCCTTGTCCCAGTCCTTGAAGTTCATAAAAGACTACCGAGCATTGGTGTTAGAGACAATTGATGCTGGCTCGGGCCTCTTGACCCTTCAAAACCAAAACAGTTTGGGAGAAACCTACCCACTTGAGACCCGAGGGGAAACCAGCACCACCTCGTCCTCGGAGACCGGAGGCCTTGACCTCGCTGATGATCCAATCGTGACCCTTGAGGATGATCTCCTTGGTCTTGTGCCAGTCACCCATCTTCCTGGCGCTCTTGAGGTCGACGGGGTATCGGTTATAGAGGTTCTGGAAAATGCGATCTTGGTCTCGCAGACCTCCGTATGTTCGCTTCGGGGCACCGTCCTGGACAGTAGCCAGACCCCTCACGGCGGTCCGTGAGAGGCCGACGGCCTTCTTGGGCGCCGTTCTCGTGGACAACATTGTGCTCGATCGTTGTCGGGTGGCGGGTTTGGAGATGGGTTGAACGAAACGTCGTCAGGATGCGGCACTTCAAGTTTCCCGGACGAGATCCATTTCGTGACCGGGTGGTTCAGAAATAGCGGGCTAATGATTGGTCAATTCATCAATCGATTATTCAGCCACTTTTGCTAGAGAGTACTTACTCCACACATATCTTTATGCTACGATACAAGTTCTTTCCATCATTTCTGTTAGGCGCATCATTTGACTTTCGCCCCCGATTTGCCGCTCATCGATTCCAAGTGTCATAGATCCAACGTCTCATCGCAGTTACTGCTTCTCTTAGCGCAATCTGAGTTTCTTTTAGGCAGTTGTTGCTTCTTTTTAGTGTGAATCGTGTATCTTCCATCGGACTAGGATTCTGCTAGGCTTTGGTATAAAGGTCATGTGACTCTATCTGCACCGGTGTTCTGCATCACGTAATCATTCAATCGAAGCTTTCTATTCGACACTGCTGATCAGCGGTATCGCAACACCAACGGCACTATCGTGGGTTATCGATATAAGCTTCACTTTATTGTCTACCGTCTCGAAAGTGATGCGCAATTTCACAACATAACAAACGTGCGATGATAACTTGAGACGCTTCCATCATGTCTAGTAAAAGACATTCGATTCTTCCTGCTATCGATCGCAGCGGTCCCAGACCACCAGTCCATTTCTCCTCGACCCTTACAATCTCCGACAATGCGATCCTCCAAGGCACACACTCGATTACTATGCAGACGGAGACAGTAATCCATCCTCGATCGAAATTCGAGTCGAACTACGGGTCTATCCTGATCGGACGTCGATGTCTGGTTCATGAAAGGGTACATATGGGAGCTCGTCCTGCAGACCTCGACACTGCGAAGCCTGGTGGCATCGTGCTGGGTGACTATGTGGCGATAGAGGCTGGCTCGACCATCGAATCTGGTGGGACCGAGATAGGAGAGGGCACTGTTGTACAACCCGGAAGCATCATAGGAAGCGGTGCCAGAATTGGCAAGGTAGACATGACCTTTCACAACTTCAGGACCAAGGGCTGACGAGTTATTAGAACTGCACCATCACACACATGTCCAACATTGCTCCCGGTACTGTGTTGCCGGACAATACTGTAGTGTTTTCGAACGGGACAAGACGAATCGACCGACGTGAGCTTTCTGATCAAAGAAAGATTGCTTTAATTAAGCAGCTCGCAATATTGCGAAAGATGATACCCAGCAACCCAGACAAGTTTAAATAGAGATACCCAGCACACAGCAATGGTCAATATGATATTTATAATTCATTGATTAATATGCTGTTGTTATCTTCCTTTTAGTCTAAAATGGCATAAACTAGAACTGATTTCATCTCACACAACCATACCTCAGGGTATCAGAAAAATTGACCACTAGAAGCATACGAGACGAAACTAGTAGGTCAGTTTATGCTCCTTAGACTATACTTCTTAGACTCCTTATTTTTATACCCTATGGCTTAGGATGCCATTTTTTCTGCTACCCACTAGCCATACTCCAAGGGGTATATATCATTAGAAGAAAATAAATAAGAGATGGAATCATAGACAGCATTTGCTTTACCTTCTCTGGTCTCTGTGGAACAGGGTCAGCCCCGTGATCACTGTCATGATAGCCCATCGCTCTCCTAAAAGACCCGTCAAACCCGTTCCCATAAAGCGATAATGTGCGACCTTTGTTAAACTTCTCCCATTACCCATGGTCCAAGCTGCCACGACTTCGTGTCCCATACTGTCCCTAAAGCCGCCTGGGACAAACCCTGGATTGGCTCCTGGTGGAGGTCCTTGAGCCAAACGAACCAGTTTCCAACCATGATAGTAGCCGCCCAAGCTTGCCACAGCATCACCACTGGAACGTCTCCATTCAAACGTTTCCCGCGGTCCATTCCCGCCTGGTCCGACTTCGATAGAGAAACGAAAGGCAGTACTAAGACCGCCGTGAGAGCCCACGGGTATAATTCGTTCACGGGCTAGCGGAGCCCCTGAGCCTGGCACAGGAGGGAGTTCAACTTCGAAGGAAAGACTCATGAGCATAAAGTTTGCCGAAGCAAGTGGTTGGTATGATTCGTCTGGGCCGGAATGTAAGAGGACTGGTGGTGCAGCTGATAGACCAGTGTGCACTGAGCAGACGTAGAGAGGCTGTTGTTGATGCTCTGCAAGTGTGAAGGAGACATTTGGCCAGCCTTGAGAGTAAAGATTGAATGTAGGTGGAAACTGTCTCGGGATAGATGGCGTTTGGCTCGGTCCAGCAACCGGAGGGGGCGGTTGTGTCGATGATCCTGCTTCTGCCTCTAGTGGCAGTGGTGGTGCTTGGGGTGATGAAGCCTTTTGATATTTGCTTTGACTCTCATCATACGAAGGCGGAGGTTCATCTGGCACAGAAGAGTCAGACAATCCCATTTTCCCTAAAAGACCCATTGTGGATGTTGGATATAAGTGAGAATGTCTCTATGAGAGTTGGGGAGTTTATAGTATGCGATGTGTCTGTATCACCAAGTTCAAGATCAACGTCAGTAGATCACAGTATAGTTTGAAGAGGATTGTGAGTCAGTCTGTTATTGTGTAAAGGTATTCGGTACAGAATTGGAAGGCATCAGGTTTCTATATTAACAAGCATTTCGGTCCATGCCGAGAGTAGTGACATCAGCTGGATGCTGCTACGTAGTAGAATGTGGCTGTGACAGCTCAGGTTGAGGCTGTGCTATTCCAGTACACTTATGCAACATATTATGCTATGCAATAACGGTCAGCGACGTGAGTGACCGTTATAAACGCTGGGGAGTTACATGGCATTGCCGGTATCCGACGGTATGTGGGCAACCTAACCACCCATAGAAATATTTCTTTATAAGCCAAGAAAAGGATGCGAACCTCCGAATCAGGAGTCTTGTGACACGTCGTCTGTTTACATACGCATGATAATATGGGGCTCTACAGAAGCCCTGGAATGAATGACATGCTGTCCGTCCGTGATGCTAAAAGCATGCAACTATTCCGGGGTACTCGGCATTAGAACACGCGTATCCGTATCCACCCCCAGGTGCTGAAACCATGGAAGGCAAAGCTAAAGCTGCAGCTATGATGTCGATGCTTGATGACAAACAATCGCATGTCCCAAGCCAGTGGAAGAAGCACGTGCTGCCAACGCATGATGATCTGAGTTATGGCTTGTAACAAGATGGGTGTATATCACGATATTGGAAACCTGCCAAGTCCATGAATAGAAATACGAGTCATTCATTCATATTCATTGTATAATAACCAAGCCCACTCCGATGCAAGACCGAGTCATAAACAAGTACATGTCTAATGTATACATATGCTAACCACACCACCATCTATCTAAACACCCAAATGCGTGTCTTTATCGATCGCTTCAGTAAAAACAATAATTCCAAACATTGACTGTATATGCCATGTAATAAATGCAAGAACTTTTCAAAACAGATAATAAAAACAAATTATATATGCTGATGCCACGCTGAGTATGAGTTGTACAAACAAAAATTAGAAACTGAAGAGGGCGCTGCGACGCTTGCCCAGTGGGTAGATGAGCAGTGAACTCATAAAGAGTCCAACAGCAATACCAATGGCAATCTGGATCATGGAAGCAGCGACGCTAAACACCAGGTTGTCAGGGTTGCTGCCTTGTGTGAGCTGCACAGAAGACGTTCCTTGGATCTCGCCGGTCGCGTTGGTAAGAGAGTTGGCAACTTGCAGACCGCTGAGCAATCCTCCGGTAGACGCAAGACTTCCTGGCACTTGGCAGAACACCGCGGGGATGAGAATCGCAGCTGCGACACCGTGTCGGAGTCGAGAGTAGAGGTTGGCGAGCAGACCGACAGCAAAAGCACCAAGCGTGCTGGAAATCTGAGGGCTGGACTTGAACTTTTGGGCGGACCAGTAGTTCACCATGTATCCGGCAAAGGAAACAATAACCATGACGGGCATCTGGCGCCATTTTGCTTGGTAGATGACGCATAGACTGACGACGAAGGGAGGAACAAAGAGGAAGGCGTAGTAAGGGTTCATGGCGTTGGGGCAGGTCGTCGTGTTGGATGGGTCAGAGTCAAACAATCCGTAAAGAACGGAGCCGACGGTGATACCGAAACCGAGAAGAAGAGAGTAGATGACGGCGTATACGATTCGAATCGATCCGGGAACGATGGCACGGGATTGTAGTTCGAGAGCAGAGCATACTAGTTGCACATGTTAATTATACCACCCTTGAAAAGGTCGGATTGGATAGATCGTTGACTTACAAACCATGTAACCGGGCAGCAACATGACGATTCCGCCCTGCGCCAACGCACCAAAACAGAATATCTCTTCGCCGCCCATTTTGATACTACCAAAGGTTCGGGCCAAGAGACTGACAACAATGGTGGAAGACACTTCAAAGACGTTGCTGTAGAGAGCAGAGTTGGGTGCCACAACAAGCTGCAGCACTCCGATAAGACAACCGAAAGCGAAAATGAGGGGAAGATCGATCAGACGAGCTCCGAAAGAGAAAGGGGCTGCAGTGGCACTCATGAGTCCAAACATGACGACTCTAAGCCACTTGTGGAATTTGTCCTTGCGCTTCATGAGATTTTCGAGCTTCTCGGTCGCTTCCTCAACGCCACAAATGTCGTGCATGACTTCCTTGTAGATGAGGTGGACGTCCTTGAGTTTGCCTAGATCGATACCTTGTCCGGTACGCACGATTCTAACTTCAGTAGTGTGTGTGGACTTGTCGTCGAACGAGATGATCATGCATCCTGGTAGGTAGAGGAACTGGCCATCAATCTCGAGAACTCTGGCCGTCATGCTGAGATACTCCTCCAATCTATGGGTGGGAGCTCCAAACATCATCAAAGCACGGCATAGTTTGATGATGTAGCCCTGTCGGGCCAGAGTCTCGGCGATGTGGACGGTAATGCGTGCTTCTTGTTGTTGCCAAAGTCCACTCAATCGGTTTGCGCTATGCGTTCGTCGGTTGGCCGGTCTCTGAGGTTTCTTTCCATTCTTCTTGGACTTGTCGCCGGCTGCGTCGTTGGGGTTGGCGAGTCGCGATGAAGCCTCGATAAGGTTGGCGAGTGTATCTTGTGACTTGTTCTGGTCGTACCATTTGCGCCTCGGCGTAGAAGCACCAGACGGTGTGCCTTGAACAGTGGGGGTTCCATCGCTAATCACGGAAGAAGTAGAGGCAGCTCGGTGGTGTGTGCCCTTAAAAGATGGCTCTGGGGGCTTGTAAAGCTTCAGAAGCTGCGACAAAACGCTTCCGCGATATTGTTCGGGTGCAGGTACATCAAAGACTCCGTCAAAGTTACCATCGTTGAGTTCCGTCAGTTTGCGCTCCTCTTTTCCTTTCCCCTTTGTTTCCTTGTCTTCAGGCGAGTTCTGGCCAGTGCTGGAGCTGGGTCCGAAACGCTGGGTGTGTGCTCGGACAAGCTTGAAAGCCTCATCTTTCAAGCCAGTGCCCTCCTTGTCTTCGGAGGGGAGCTTGTGGAAACCTTCCTTGCTGCTGCCTGCTTCGGTAAGATCCTGGAGGGGAATGCTGGAGCCGTATGGGCTATCGTAGCCTGGTGTTCCAACGGTGCTGGACTCGAGTGAGTCTCTGTCTATAGCAGATGAATCATTGTGAATGTTGTCAGCCATGATACGGGCACGTTCTCGCGCAGCGACCATGGCCTCCTTTGACTCGGGATCCGACTCATCGTCATGATCCTTGAGATTGAGAGTCTTGACGACTTCGGCAGAGCTGCCGCGCAAGAGTGAAGGTCTAGGCTTAGCAACACCTGGAGCTTGCGGAGCAGCCGGAGGGTTTGCTGGGGACTGTGGGGGATTGGCAGCGGCGTTGCTGTTGAACCTCACGCGTGCCTTGTCCTTCCTGAGAGCAGCAGCAGCACCTTTTGGACTTGATGGTAGTTCCGGCTCGGTGCTGGCAACTGGCTTGGGTGGTGCAGGGCCAGGTTCAAGGTCCGGTTCGTCCTTGATATCCCTTGAAGAGCCTTCCATTGGGGTTTGTTTTTGAGTTTGAAGTTGCAGCAACTAACTTTAGTGTGTATCCTGCGAAATCAGGGTATCAGTTGAGGATGGATTTTAGTAGGGTAACGAGCGTGTAGGAGGAGAAAAGATGGGACTATGACCAAAGGTAAACAGGGTTAAACTGGGGATAGATGAGAGTTTCGTGGGGAAGGGATTGGTGAAAAGGGCAGGATTTACGTTTTCTATTATACGATACAGTCAAGAGATCCATCAGACCCCGTCTATGGGGTGAAGTTAGTTATGGTGCAATAGATATCGTGAGTATCCGTAATATGTGCCACTATAATTTTTGACCAAGACGGGCCCTGACCATGTCCGGCAAAAGCAGCGATCATCTTCGGCTCGTACAATACCTACCAATTGGCCCCGTGACGTAGGATGTGGAGGCACAGGGAGGGAGCGTTTCTAGCATTCGAGACTAGAAAGTCTTGGGACTTCCTGGGAATCTATTGCGAAACCGCTTTGCAAGTTTTTGTTATGTAAGTTGAAAGACGTAGTGGCCACCGGAAGCTTCTCCGAGCGCCAGTCCGGGGGTTGACCGGTCCACAACGATGAAAACACTAATCAGACTCATGACTCTTGACGTTCTATTTAGAGGGAGAATTAGCAGATTTTACATGAACCAGGAGGTGAGAAAGTGAAAGGGGACAGGGGAACCGATAGTCTAGACTTTGGTCCCGATGCCCAACTGGAGCCGCATCTCGACTATCAAGGTCTGTTCGGTTGTAGTCGCTTCCATCGCATTTCGCCTCGACAAAAAACTGAACAAGAGAAATTGTCAAGGGCCTTACTAGCTGGGTTAGCACTGGCAGTCTCGGCAGACCAATGCACGATTCGTCTTGTTTTTACCTGATTCAGTAATCTTCTAGTGGATCTGTACCTGCAGGGACTTTTCCTTCTTTCCCATTCCCACTCTCTCTCACCCAATAGAGTATGGTACCGAGAATACTTTTGACAGGGAGGCTTGCGGCTTGTCGGTGTTACGGAGCACTAGAAGGGAAAGGACTGTTCTAAACGGTCAATTGCTTGCACCCGAAACGCTACAAGTTGCACAAATCAAGCATAGATCCCTTGCACAGCATAACTTAGCGTGACCTGGTATAACATGCAGACATACTAACAGCTTTTAAGTTTCTGACGAACCAGGGGAATAAGATTGATACTCAGTTATTATATCCAAGCTCAACTTCCAATATCAATGCGTTCTGATATACATAGTAACCCATGATTCTCATCCATCAGTGTAGATCGATTCATCCCCAACGGTCCACGCAATTAATGCATGTGCTCCAAATTCGTCACGTCGTAAAACGGTTCTATATTTGTACAGTAGATCAATTGTACATCCAAATATATAAAGTGGCACGACATCCCTTTGTAGTCAACACATCGATCGGCAACGCGCAATCGCATACCCGCATGATAATCAAACCTCCTATCTTCAGGACCGACCATCATCAATGTGTCATGGCATTCTCAAACAGTCTTCGTAACTGGTCCTTCTCCGCTTCCAGCTCTGTAGACAATCCTGGTGCCAGCATCAACACACGTGCCTGCGGAATGGTACCCTCCACAAGGGCCTCAATGTGTTCCGTGCCAAAGCCCAGGTCCTTCAGACCCTTGGGCTGGTCACCCAACTCTGCCAAAAACTTTGTGATGGCCTCAGCGAGAACTTCGCCTGCGCTCTCTCGCTTCACGTTGCTGATATCTACACCAAAGGCCTCGGCCGCTGCCAGATGACGGTCTGGGTTTGAAGCGGCGGTGAACCGAAAGACAGCCGGAGCGGAGACGGCCACAGAGACACCGTGGGGAATGAGCGGCGAAGCTACCTCGTAGCCATCGTGACTGTAGCCCGGGTTCTGGCCAGAAATGGGGTACGACATGCCTGGGTTCACATTTAGTTTCAAACAGGGGCAAAAAAGGGAAAATAAAACAAAGCGGTATATGCACTAACCATGACAAAGATGAACTCCGGCATTACCGAACCCAACACCGGCCAGCGTGGAAGCCAGAAGCATCTTGGATTGGGCCTCAAGGTCGTCAGGGTTCTTCACTGATCGAGGGAGGTACTTGATGGTATCGCGAAGCGCATGAAATGAGAAGACATCGGAAATGGGGTTGGCGCCCTGGTATGCTGGACGAAGGATGGGGTTTGTTGGTCTGGGTGTTCGTTCGTTGTACGGAATGGCGGTCCAGGACTCAAGCGAGTGGCAAAGAACATCGAGGCCCGAAGCAGCCTTGACAGCGGCAGGCATGGTCCTAGTGTTGAGGGGGTCGCAGATACCAAGTGTAGGCTTGAGGTTTCGATGAGCGACTCCGGTCTTGGCTCGCTTAGATACAAGGTCAAAGATGGCGGTTCCCGTTGTCTCACTGCCGGTGCCGGCTGTTGTAGGGACGGCGATGAGTGGTGTTAGCTTCTTATCAATGGGACGGCCCTTGCCTAGAGGAGCGTTGACAAAGTCCAGGAAGTCAGCGTCAGGGTACGCTGTGTAAAGGTTCATAAGTTTGGCTGTGTCCATAACTGAACCACCTCCAACGGCCAGGAAGGCATCTGGTGCATATGGACGGGCCCAAGCAATTGCTTCTTTGATGCTGTCCTCTGTAAGTGAACTGACCCGTTCGTCTACAAAGTCAAACTTACGAGCTATCCTTTGGTTCAACACGAACCTTGGAGTACACTTCGAAAGGAATGCCCTCCCGAGTGAGAGCTTCACGGACTTGTCTCATGGCATCCAACTTGTTGACAGTCTCATCGGTCACGACGCAAACACGCTGAGCTCCCATGTTCTTCAAGTCCATACCAACTTCCTGAGTAACACCAGGACCAAACCTGATGGACGAAGCAGCCATCTCAAAGGCGTACTCCTTCTGACCCGGGTGTGTAGTTGGAGTGGCATACTTGCGCTGGTGAGCATGCTTTGATGGAGTGAAAGATGGTGTTTGATGGTATCCTGGGTTTGAGTGACAAGGGCATGAAGGTGGGTGTGTATACTGAATAGTGCGTAGCAAGCTGGTAGCTCGCTTAGCAGCCTGGTGAGGAGATGTAAGTATACTATTTCGATATGAGGCCACTCAGACTGTGTCACGTACGTTGGGAACAACTCTCACAGAGGGAACCATGGTTTCGTTAGTATCACTGAGACTGTCGAGATGAGATGTTCTTTCACAATGAAGTGACTAGGTTCGACAAGACAAGGGTTTTGAGGCAACTTCAGCTCCTCTGGTTACAACGGTTACGACGGGTAAGAATAGCTTTGTATTATGTATGCACAACCTCGGCTTATCGAGGACCAACCCCCGATTGCGGGGTGAAGGCCGATCTGGGGGTGTAATGATGCGGCTTGATTGATTCGTGAGGGGAAAGCGGATCTCCAGCTTCTGAGAAGGAAGTTGAATTGAGAAATTGCCTAATTGGGTATTTAGCTGACGTCGTTTTGAACATACCCAGTACTACAAATCATTATATCATGAGATGTCAACATTCGATTGTTACTCGATATGTACCTAACTGTCAAGTACAAATACAAATACATAAACCTAGATCAATAAACCTCGATGTTGATGTTCTGATTCTATATAGTACCGAAAAGATCAAAGCAATTGACTAACGCATGTTTGAGGAATAAATTCAATAAGTCAAAATTACATTTTTAGACCACTCAACTATTTCAAGGGTTAGTTGTTTATTCTTGACATCCTTCAACTGGGAGATCCAGTTTCTTAAGATCCTCTCCTATAGGTTAGTTAGGATAAGACAGAAGTCATGTTTAATAGCGACTCAACTAAGCGGCATCAGTGGTAGGACGCAGGATTGCATTGATACGCAGTTATCAGAATATGTCAATTAATCAAGCTACCAAACTTTGAAGAGAACCCCATCAAAGAATATGACAATTCATCAAAAGCAAATAAGCTTGAATCTCAACTTCGGGTAAAAAAGATCGGGCGGGTATACCCAGCATGATTCGGTAGATGATGCCTAGGGTAGGTTCAGATTGACACAGCGAATATTGTTTTTACCACAGTATTTTCAGGAACTTACATTCTCTTCTTAATTTCAGCGGGGTTTGGACAGTATTCTTTTCTTTTCTTATTATTCTACTTGTGAGTTAGTGATGACTACAGAGAAAACAAATCACTTACACAGCATATATATCGTACCTGCTAACTTGAGTGGGTATTTTAATGCGACCTGTGCCAAATACGCAACACCAATATCACTCCCACAAGATCTGCCTTGAAAATGTTCACAACCAACAACTCTG
The DNA here is from genome assembly GCF_020744135.1 of Fusarium venenatum. Classification (NCBI taxonomy): domain Eukaryota; kingdom Fungi; phylum Ascomycota; class Sordariomycetes; order Hypocreales; family Nectriaceae; genus Fusarium; species Fusarium venenatum. The sequence goes on from NW_027072131.1 coordinate 7,198,773, forward strand.
GATATCATCAAATAGTGAAGCTCCAATTACTCCAAGGCCAAGCTTGACGCGCGCCATTCCCAAATGTGGCGTGGGATACCGCTGACCTCATCATGTGGCGTACATATGCTCGACACATGACTTTGATAATGTAGCTCGACAACAGAGAATCTCTATCGCTAATTATACTGAATTCTGATTGAAGATGATAACATGTTGTAAGTGATATATTAGATAAAAACACCTCCAAAGTAAGCTCTTAGTGCCAAAACTACCGACTATAGCAAAAACCGTTGATACTCAGCTACAAGCTGCAGTGGAGCATCAGAGGCAGGTACATGTACGCAGCCTAAGCAGGTGTCCACCCGAAACCTCCACCTCGAAATAGGGAACCTCCAGCCACTTTGGCATTGACCTCGACTCGACGACTTGTCCTCCAACTACGACTTCAACCTACATTCGACCTATATCATCTACTCGATACCAAGGCGCTAAACAACGCGCCTTGGACTGCGCAGTCGCTCGTTCAATTAATCCCTCGAACCCGAAACAATCCGACGCCAAACCGTTACTCCTAAGAAAGAACATGCCTCCTTGCTCAGCTTGATGCACTGCGTGATTCCGTTCCCCCAACTCCCTCATGGACCGCGCAAACGGGGGTGGCCCCGGTGCAGCTGCGGCTGCCAGCAGGGCAGAGCGATTTGAGGATGAGAAGCGCCGCATTGTCGAAAGCTGCTTCAATAAGAAGGATGTTGATGGCTCTCGTAAGTCTTGCTGTTATATTGTTGCCAGGCCAAAGCTTCATCCCGCTCTAAGCTCAACGGACTATCGATGTCGCTCAAGCTCAGCGATTGAATAAGCTCGCACCCGTTTCAATCAACTAACAGTCGGGCAGTTCTCGAAACCTACATCACCCATATCCGAATCACCGAATACTCGTCCTATCCTACGACCCCTCCTCCACCACAGGCGCGGAATGGCGAAACACAGAAGCCTCGAATAATAATCGTGGCTGTGCGCAAATCCGGCCGAGTTCGTTTGCACAAGTCCAAAGAAAACCAAAATGGCACATTTTCCATTGGCAAGACATGGAACCTCGACGATCTATCGCGCATTGAATCTTATACCGGCCCCGAAGCCAGGCCCGACTATCGCGATTGGGCTGGTGACACTGGCTTCCAGGTAACACTTGGAAAGCCCTATTTCTGGCATGCCCAGACGGATAAGGAAAAAAAGTTCTTCATTGCCAGTCTAATCAAGATATATGGCAAGTACACGGGTGGAAAGACGCCAGAGCTTGCAGGATTTGAGCAAAAGGAGTATGACCAGGTAATGGGAGCTACGAGACGTCCAGCCACTGGTGGTTCAAGACCTCCTCCACCTCCACTATCCGAGCAAGCTACCAGCCAAAATGCAAATGCGAGCGCTCCTCCTCGTCCTATACACCCAATGCATCCTGGACATCAGGCGCAACAAGGAAATCAGGGACCTGGCGTTCGTCCGGCACACCCAAATCTCGGCCCTTCACCCGTGGGAAGCTTCGATTCCAGTGCCTCGAGAGAACGTCCGCCTGCACCTCGATGGATGGCACAAAACAATAAGAGCCAGGATTCCGTTGCTACCTCCTTTACTGCCCGAAGTGACGACGTTTCTAGCCTACCACCGCGATCTCGCAATGGCCCGAACGGGCCAGGATCGTATGGCAGATTTGGGGAGACTGCCGATAATCGAACACCAGCTATACTTACACCACCTCAGCCTCCACCTCAACCTCAGTCTTCGCCCAAGTCCCAACCGCCATCCATTCTCTCACCTCCTCAACCTCCACAGCCAGTTCCTTCACCCCTCCAGTTAGAAAGACCGCCCCCGGAGAGGAGACGGCCGCCCATGGACCCGACTCGCCCTCAGGATCGAGACTTGGTTCCCCCACCACTGATCAGTCCCAACAAGGAGCCAATGGCCCCTCCGCCTCGCAGCAGCGAACGTGTTGTCCCAAGAATGGACAACTCAAGTCAAAAGTCGGCAAACAGCTCTTTCACCGGAAGTGTTCTGGAACAACCCAAGCCACCACCCACAGGACGATTACCAGATCCGCCAAAACGTGAGCCGCTTCCTACACCTGCTGCCCTCAGGCCGGGATCGTCACAATCTCGTACATCGGCTCAGACTCCAACTCCTACTGGCTATCAACAGGCTGGCCCAGCTCGAACCAACACATCCAGTCCAGGACCATCTCCGGGTCGTATGCCTAGCCCTGCACGAGCTCGGGGCCCCAGCCCTGCACCAGCCCGTGTACCTAGTCCCGCGCCAGCACGCGTACCTACACCTTCACAAACTCAATCGCCAAACCCTGCAGTGGCCCTCTCTCCAGGCTCTGGGGGAGGAGGCTCTTCGGATGTCTCGCCAATGACAGTGAGCGTGCCCAGGTTTGCAAACATGCAGCCACCTCCTGAGCCTCCCAAACAAGAGTCGCCCCAGCCAGTAGATGAGCCATCACCTGGAGAACAGGGTACAGAAATCTCCGACCAAGACTCCAACCCATCCCCAGCAATCTCAGGTCAAGAGTCAAAGCCTGGCTTGGGCCCTATGATCAAAGTCAAAAAGTCAAGGAACGAAATTGCTGGCGCCCTATGGAAGGCTGCATCTGCGGCGAATGCCGCTACCGCCTTCAAACCTAGACCTGGTGGTGCTGGAGAGCGCTTGCGTCTTTTGAAGAACAAAACGGAGGATGGCCCAGATGGAATCAGCGGCGTTGTGCCGGCGCCGCCAAGACCATCCGAACAACCTACGCCCGAAGAAACACCTGTAGAGACACCCATGACCGAAGAAGAAAACAAACAGCTGGAGGAGCAGAAGCCAGCTGCACCGTCCAAGTCAGCGAATCGAATGTCCCTGGTTCCTGAAGTTAAGATTACTCTCCCAACGAGTAGGCCTGTTAGTGCACATGGCCCACCACAGGAAGTGAAACCAAAGGAGCCCGAGAAGAAAGAGCCGCGTCGCTCCATTAATGCGGGTAATGACATGAAGTACCTGCAGTCATTAGGTGTTAACCCTGCCATCCTTGATGAAAGGAGTGAGGACTTCGCTCAATGGCTGGATTATTTCGGCTGGATTCCGGGAGATCAAATGCGAGGTCGCAACGTTGAGGAAATGAGGGATGATTTGGAGCGCGAACTCAACAAAGCCCAAGCTGGTGGCTGGCTGGCTCGCTTCCGCGAAGAAGACGAGCGTGTCGACGCGATCAAACTAGGTCTTGATGTTGCCATGGCCGAGTGTGAGGAGCTGGATAATCTGCTCACACTCTATTCCGTCGAACTATCGGTATGTGTCCTCGCCGACTCGGAAAACCCCTTACTGACACGAAATAGACACTCTCAGAGGATATTGCCTACATTGAAGCCCAAGGTCAGGGTCTCCAAGTGCAGACTGCAAACCAGAAGCTACTCAAGAAAGAACTCGAGTCCTTGCTTGAGACTTGCGCCATCACATCAAACGAGCTGGAAGTACTTAGAGCATCGCCTTTGGATGATATCAATGGGCTACAAGAGGTCGAATCTTCTCTTGTGACACTCTACAAGGCCATGATCAAGATTGATCCTTCTCGCACTAGCGCTGATCAGTTGAAGGTGGATGTCACATCAGACACAAACCAGACCCTTGGTCTCAACCCCGATTTCAACCAGATGCGAATCGTTCAGGAGAAGAAGCAGGTTTATGATCAAGAGAGTGCCATGTTCATTGGCAGGTTTGTTGCTTTTATGTCCCGACAGTTTGACCAGGCCTTCACTGAGACAAAGCTTGCTATGGAAGGAGCTTTGTCGAGACATGTGGATTCAACACATCACGACCTCGGCCGTGACACACTCTGGCAATTCAGCCCTCTGATGCTTTACGCCAGGGACATGCATGGCGAAGAGTGGAACCAGGTTATTCAAATCTACCAAGACAAGAGCCAGCCTGTTTACCGGGTCGAGTTTCAGGCTGTCATTGCGGCTTGGCGTAGGAATGCCAGGAAGATGACTGGAGAGGACGCTGAAATGCTATTCACGTCAGCAATTGAGAAGAACCAAGACGGAGGCGTAGCTACCACTGCCAGAAAGCTGACAGTCAAGCGCAGCGGAACTTTGGCCCGGCTCCGATCCCCTCGAGAAGACGGTGGTAATAAATCAAAGGTTGACAAGGGAGCAGGCGACAACCAAAACCCGCCTTATGAAGTCTTTGCCGGAGTGCTGGATAACTTGCTCCCCTTGATGCAGATGGAGCAAAACTTCATTGTTGACTTTTTCCATGCAACAACACTTGAACAAATCGATTTCCCTGATGCTGTCGCTGCGACACCGCCATATGACCGGGGAGGTACCGATCTCAGAAGACCACGACTGATGGAACCCGATCGAGACCTGGCCAGACGTATTCTCCGTGCCATGGAGGTCATTTTCACGTTCCTAGAGTCCGAGCTACTTCGTCTCATGGAATGGGTTGTTGGGCAAGATCCCTTGTGAGTTCAAACATATGAAGCGTCACCTACAGTTTGCTAACAGCTTTCCAGGCAAGGAATCGGTGTCCTAGGGACTTTGGAGAAGTATATCGCTGACGTCGGCCAATCCAACCAAGAGTTCCTTAATACTCTCTTGCAAAAGCTCCATGGCCATTTAGAAATCCGCTTTAAGAAGTTTGTCGACGAGCAGCTTCGTGCTATCGAAGACACCAAGGTCAAGATTAGCAAGCGAAAGGGTGTTATTGCATTCATTCGTATCTTCCCTCTCTTTTCAGCGGCTGTTGAGGGCATGTTGGTTGGTGTCGACGCATCACTAGCAGCCCGAGGCACTATCGATCGTGAATACGACCGTATACTCAAGACCATGTTTGACTCGCTCATGGTTATCGCAAGAGAGAACCCCTCGGTCGGCATCACAACCGGTTCTGCGGACCCAGAAGATAAGGAGGCGCTCAACTTCCATATTCTACTGATTGAGAATATGAACCATTTCCTGGAAGAGACGGAAACTCGAGGACTGGATGTGCTTGAGGAATGGAAGGAAAAGGCCAATTCGACATACTACGAACATATGAACCTGTACCTCAATGCAGTAATGCGTCGACCACTTGGCAAAGTTTTGGAGCAGCTCGAGAGTATGGAGGCTCAATTACAGACAGGCAAATCACCGGCATCGATCGCCGCGCAGCCATCCAACAGCAAAACGGTCTTCAACAAGGTTCTCGGCAACTACGACTCCAAGGAGATCCGGAAGGGTATCGAAGCGCTACGCAAACGTGTTGAGAAGCACTTTGGTGACGCCGACGACCCAGCCCTTAGCCGAAACTTGGTTATCAAGGTGCTGTCAGAGTGCGAGCAGTTCTACGAAAAGGTCGAGAGACGGGTGGGTGCAGTTACGACCAATGTTTACGGTGGTGATATCCTTTTCGAATGGCCTCGAGCCGACGTCAAGGCTGCATTCCGTTGAGTACCAGGTGTTTAGAGTGAATGGGAATATGATCACATGAATCTGCTGTATGAATACTATAGTTACTATTGGCGTGCATGATCAGTCATGGGGGAGTAAACGAGGCGCCTTTTCGTGGCAAATAGGGATGAGCCGAGCGTTGGACGGATGAGTTTTGGTCTATCTCAATATGTTTACATGAGCGAATGAGTGATTGTTCTTTTGTATACAAATATGAGCATCCAAGCATAAAGTCTTTCATGATTGTGAAGTACTATCTAGTAAATCGAGAAATTCGCTGTGCCTCAGTTCCCAATATAACGAACAGCCCTGAAGACCTCGAAGTTTGGGCAGTTCTATCCTGCAATCATAGGCACGACTTAGTAGGTTTTATTACAACTTTAGAAATGGCGAGACTTCCTGCCTAGTCTGGCCATAGGAGTACGACCTCAGTTCCCAGTATGACAGATGGCCTTGAAGCCTCTCGTTTGGGTAGTTCTATCCTGCAGGTAGGATAGCTTCATTACCATGGGTTCATTCATCATAGGCGCGACTAGTTGCTTGTCACGACTGTAGAAATGGCGAGACTTCCTGCTTGGTCTGGCCATAGACCTCAGTTCCCAACATGATAAGTAGAGATGGCACGTTCCTCAGCTTTATCATCATGGGCCCATCATTGGTGCGATGTGCAAAGTGCACATGAAGGGAAGAAGAGAGAGGGGAACTGGGAATGGTAGGAGACGGGCTTTATATATCAAGATAAAACTTTATTCATACAAAAGCTTACTTGGAACTTAGACACACATGACTACAAGTTTCCCATATACATACTGTAGTTATCTAGATGTAGTAGGCGCTGGCAAGAGAATACACTTTACGCGACAAGTCGCGTCGCGATAAATGACATACGCCACTTAACGCCCTTGGGCCGCCCTGTGGCTCCACCCATCATTAACATCGAAGCTGCCTAGATCATGCCGTCACTCACATATTAAATCACCAACCTTTGTACTGTGCAAGTATATCCGATTTTTTATAATCATCATAACAATGACGCCAAAAACCCGCTCGGGGGGTGTCCCCGCTGCGAGCCGCGTCTATCATTCAACGCCCGCCCAACAGCAAGCACATTTCCCAGCACGCAAGAAGGTTGTACGCACATATGGAAAGCAGAATAGAAAGAAACAAGCAGAGACGCCCTCGAAGCTCTTGCGACAACAAACACTCACACAATTCGACTTTGTATCGAGCTTCGAAGATCGTGATCCGATTGTTTTGAGCGATAGTGAAGAAGACGAGATGGGAGCTGATAAGGAAGGAGAGGAGAATAACGAAGACGAAGAGCAAAAGACACATGACGAAGATGACGAGGAACCTATATCGAGTGGTAGAAAACGAAGAGCGACTGCAAAGAAAGCCTCCGCTAAGAATACCCGGTCGAAACGCAGAAGAACGCTAGGAGATGATACGGATGAACAACAACCCAAACCAAAGAAAGAAAAGAAATCGAGCCGGCGCAAGACAATGGGAGATGCACCCAGTAGTAGCTCCAGATATCACACTCAAACGTTGACCCAGTTCCTCGGCCGCGATTCAACGCCTACCGAGCTCATCAAGGACTCTGAAGATGAAGATGACGAGTTCCAGCAGTGGCTAGGAAACCCAAAGAGTCCAAGCCCGGTACATATTCGAAAGAAGAAACATGTCTCGCCCGTCAAGACTCCGAAGATTCTCAAATCAATATTGAAGCGCAAACCGGAAGAGGACCTGCCTCAGCGCGAGGAATCTGTTGTGCCGCAAACACCAGACAAGCAGACGCCAGGCAAGCGAGCTAAATCGGTCGAGATACCTTCCTCGAGCCAGTTATCCGCGCCGCCAAGTATATCATCTACACCCGCTAGCATGATGCTCGAACGGTACGGTCCTGCTGATCGCGTGTCGGTATCGCCTGCGAAAAGAAAGATGTCGTCACCTGCTGTGCTATCACCACTTAAGGAGCTTAAGGGTAAGCCTCGAGTGGCTACAACAACTCGAAAGCATGAACGCATCATTCAAGATTCTTATGCTACTGATAGCTGGGGGTCAACCGGCCGTACACCTCTGCGAGAACTCCCTGTGGACTCGCCTAATAAAACTCCTAGGAGTATTCTTGAGCCGCTGGAGTCATCTTCTGGATTGGAAGAGATAGAGACGCCCACTAAAACGCGCAGAGGCGGTAGTACCGAACTCGGCGGAAGCCAAAGAAGTGGCAGTCCTACACCAAGAATGAAGAAGGTATCACCAGGCAGTGGCAAGAAGAGAGTTATGCTTGAGATTCCCGATTCGGAAGAAGAGGACGACGAAGATTTTGGCGAGGATGAGAATGAGGACGAGGGTCAGGATGAGGATGAGGATGCAGAGAACACATTTGTTGCTGGTGCTGAAACACAGCTTGTGATGAGTGAGCTGGCTTCATCAGAGGAGGAGATTATGAGAGTATCCTCTTCAGCACAATCAGAAACTGTCAGTACTACTACTACTAAACGGCAGGCCTTCGCTCCGATAATCTCGGAGGAATCTTCCAGCTCCTTATCGCTGCCGCCCCTTAGTTCACGACAAACAGAACCCCGTCCCCCTTCATCAACACCCAAAGCGAGAAGTCGTCCAGAAAAGCGCGTTCGCAATCCTATCCATCGCCCTCTTCCACCAACTCAAACACAACCACTGGAATCTCAGCGTGTGCCTTTGGCCACGCTACAGTCACTTCCACCTGCATCTGCCCGCACAGATGTCCTGCTCCCACTTTCACAAGACATCCTTGATGATGTTCTAGAAGGCTATCAGGCCGACCTTATCCTCAACTTCAAAATACCCGCACAGGTAGTTCGCTTCTGGTTGTACGACGGCGAACTACTACGATTTATGGCCTGCGCTGAACCTGGCCGTGTAACCGAGGGCCCAGCTTGGCGTTATCACCTCACACAGGTGTACGAGCTGAACAATCCCGTTGAAGGCGACGACATGCGTGAAGAAGGTTGGATCGATGGTGACGTTGATCGCTACGTTTATTTCCCTCCTGCTGTTGTTGGTCAACTGCTGTGGAACTTGCGACACGCCATGTTTAAGGAAGGTGATTCGCAAGATGAGTCAATGCAGATTATACAGGATGAAGATGATAGTGGAAGAGTTGATCTCTTTGTCGACTCATCACAGCCTGCTCCTGAAGATAAGCGTCCGGCTCCTACCGCAAGTCTGAGTGTGTCACAGCAGGTGGAAGAGCAGCTTAAGAGCGACTTTGCTTCATCAACACAGTTTCCTCCCTCGGATGACATTCTCGTCCCCTCTACGCCCGACGAAGAGAGTAATGAAAATCAAAACAAAACACCCCCAGCCCACATACCTCCCTCTCCTACGACCATTAAACCTCCCCCGCGTCGAACTCCCCGTACAGCGTCTTCGCACCGTGCCTCTCGGCCTTCTCTAGGCAGCGTATCTAAGCGGCCCACGGTCCGCCCGTCCCAAGCTACAACCGTCTCCCAAGCCTCCACCCCTGAAAAGCAGTCATCCTCTTCTATTCGCCGCCCTCCCATGCATTCATCCAGCAGCATCGGGCTTCCCGAGAGTCTACTAGACGGTTACGATGAGGATGCACTACATCTGCCACCGGATTACAATCCAGGCTCATCGCAGCTTCTGACAAAAAGCCAGATGCTCCCGGATAGCCTGTTGCGTGACGACACGAGGGTTCCGCCCGAGATTTGGGACTCGGATGAAGATGAACGGCTGTAGCGACTTTTGTGACTTTTATTGTTTTGGGCTTGTAACATTATGCTTTATGAAATGGCTCGCTGGATTGAATAGTCAGGATGACAATGGATTCACTCCTTGGAAATGTATTTACGAAACGCAAGTTTGGTGTTAGGAGTAAGATTGAGGAATGGGTAGCAGTAAATACGACCTCGTTTATAAACATTATGTTATAAAAATAAATGACCTAAGACCATAGTCTAAATATCTCAGAGTGACCTACTTCGTCTATTGTTCCTCGAATCCCCAGGGGAGCATACATATCAATAACACCACCGAGTACAGCTGCCGACATTTCATTCACCGTATAACACAATATTGGCCCAAACACAATTTCATCTACGGTTACTCTGCTTAAGTGTCATATTTTAATATCATCTTTTCCCACCAGCTCATTGACCCACGGAAAAGACTTCAAAGGTTTGCCATGCCCATACCAGCAATTGTCATCAAAAAAGAAGATAAAAGTCCTGCGCCACTCCTCAAGCCATGCAATATTGTGCTTCTGTAGACACAAAATAAGACGCCCTGTCTAATTCCATCATTCCAGTCCATCGCGGGGTAGTATCGTTTCATCAGGGCATAAAGCGGAAATGAAAACTTTTCCTGCCTAATCGTCGAAGTAAACAAGGTCGACAGCGCATGGCATCATCTCATGCAGTATCTCATAAAGTAGACCAATCTAAGACAAGTGGAATGCTCCCTGACCTTCCTTGACTGCCGTGGAGAGTTGTTTCCTCATGGCCTCAATGGTAGAGTAATCTGGGAGCTTCAGATAGTTGACACATGTCATGACACTGGGTAGGTAGTCGTCAGACGTATATGGCTCTTCGCTGGGTTTGCAGACGACAGTGAACATGGGTGTCAAAGACTTGAATCCTGCAGAAAGTTAGAAACCGTTCACTCATTATCTGTGGGCTGTACGTACCTCCGATAGGAAGCTTGGGGCTTCCAGTCGTGAACTGTAAAAAGTCTCGGCGTTCTGATGCGTTGAATTCACTCATAGTATGAAGCAAATTCTTGACAGTCTTACTGTCCATGTTGTAGCCATGATCGGCCCTGATGGAATCAAGTAGAGCTAGTAGTATGTTAGTAAGATCACACATGATAGCATCGGAGGTATACATACTCTCTAGAGACCAGTCCTCATCAACGCGGCCAAACAGGGTGACAAGCTCGTCGGGTGTAAAAGCACTGAGTGCTGAGTAAGGGAATACTTGTGAGAATCCAGCACGGAAAGCATCGACTTGGCGACGAACACCAGAGCCAAGAGTCATATCAATAACCTTCTCGAGGTACGTGTCTACGTTGTCGATAGTAACCCGTTTTTGCGAGCCGTTGTCTTCCAATTGGATGTTCGGGTACCCGGGCAGAGTGAAATCGAGGCACAAGTCGTCAAGCTTAACACCGTCGATGGTGATGTTTTCTGTATCGGCGACCTTTTGTGCAGGGGTACGGTTGGGGTCCTCGTCGATCTCCTTCTTGGCCAAAGCAAACTGCTTGATGGCTTTCAGTGAGCGGGCCAGGCCAGGATCGACAATTTTGACGGCTCCTAGTGACGGCTTCACTCCAGTGATGGCATCTCCAATCCGGAAGAAGATGGGATTAAAGTGAAGGTCAATGATTCGCGAGTCAATCATGGATCGCGCTACAAACTTTCCGAGCATCCTGAAAAGGTGCAAGATTCTCTCTCCATTAGGCGTTCCGGCCTCTTCGTCACTTTGAGGTCGAGGGAAGAGCCCGGTGGCTCCAGAGACAAACTCGTCTGAATCGTTTGAATCAACCTCTCGCCACAGCTTGAGCTTCTTCTTTGAGAACTCTTTTGAGACGGTCGAGTAGAACTCGAGCGTAGGGCCAAGACCAGTGCCCACTTCCTCGAAATACTCAACCTCCAGAATACTTTGTGAAGCGCCATAGAGCTCCATTACCTTCAAGGCGGATTCCAAGATCTTCTGGCGGGATATCCTTACCTTCTGTCTCTGTAGTCGGCCGAGGAATGGTCTATCATTGTTTCGATCTCTTCGGGCCTCTTCTGCCGACTGAGTGTTCTGCCACCTGGTCATCGATCTAGCATACCCAAAGGATGTAGACTGGATGAAAAGATGGCGAGTCTCAAATGGGAAGAGGAATGGGTAAAGGCGAGCAAGGTCCTCCACCCAGCTGGGGAGACAATTGCTGGCAACAATCAAAGGCTCCTCCAATTGACGGTTCAACTTTGCAGTGAGCTTTGTGTTCACAAACTGAGACAGTGGCTCAACATTGAGACCAATGACGCTGTTCTTCTTCTCAACCAAGACATCCTCAATGTTCGAGTTGAGATCATGAAGGATGTTCAGCAATCGCAAGATGGACGACGTTGTGGGATGTTTTGCGAGTGATGCAGGAATACCGTGCTCGTCCTCCCCGTCCGCTTCCGAATTAGATGTGAACGACAGAGTCTCTGCAGGTGGTGGTCCAGGGACTCGTTTAAACTTGATAGGGTGTACGGTCGACCAGATGCTTCGGCTGACATGCTCATCCGAGTTCGATGCTGAAGTGTGCACAGCGCGATAAATTGTGGTTTCGTTGGGGATCAACTTGTTGTCAAGACTGAACTCGACGTGCCAATCTTGAGGTACAGCTTGAAGAGCAGAGGCGTAAGACATGGCCCTTGATGATGACGCGGCTGGGGTGGGTGTGCCGCGAGCCCCAGCAGAAGCTTCTCCAGCATGGCTGGGCGCCTTAGATCCAGTCGGGGTCGCGATACGAGTGCCATCTTCTTTGCGTGCTGTCACATGGCCGCCCGTAGCTACCTCCATATTGACAGCCGAAGTATCACCAGGAGTCGATTCCTCATCCATATCCTCTTCAAGCTCACCAACAATAGCGTCCAGTGCACTACTTTCTCCGATGTCATCATCGTCAGTCAGTTGCTTCTCATCGGCACACTCCAGTGTATCTTGCATCTCCTCATCGTCGCCTGGGGGGGGTCGGGGAGCTGGTGGCGTGCTAGCGGCGCCATGCCGCCTCGAGGATCGGCGGAGTGAGCCTTTATCCCGAGACGATCCAGCGGGCTGATCCGGTGTGGCAGGAGCAGCCTGTGACTTTGACTTGCGGATGGTTCGTGAACTTGACGGCGTTGGGGCAGCAGGAGGCGGGGGTACTGGAGGGCCGCCTGCGAATGGGTTTCCCGCGTCGGCTGCTGCTAGTCGGGCTGCTGCTGCACTACTAAGAGGGAGGCCAGCAAAGCCAGCGCTGCTAGCCATTGCCGCAAGCGCTCGAGCGACCCCGTCCCTGCGGGCGGAACCACGAGGCCTATCTGTGATACTGAGTCGCGGCCGCAGGTAGTCGTCCAGAGACTTGAATGTTGCAATGGCATGGATCGATACCATGATGTTTCGGTACGGCTTAGGTACCTCGAGTTCGTCATCAGCAACAAGACGAAGTCTAATCTGCTTGCCTAGCATAGACGCAGGGCTGCTGTGGTTGCCATCAAATGTATTGTGATGCACTGTGATAACCTCAAAATGCTCTGACCTACTGAGCAAGTCCTGAAGCTTGTGAATCATGACGCTGAAAGGTGTCGCCGGTGACTCTGCAGTCGCTGTTTTGGGCTTTGACTTTACAGTGTAGGCCATGAAGACTTCCAAAAAGGTTGATTGAGCGGCGCGAGCTAGTTCTTCGTCAGGATTGCTGAATATTTCGAGGAGAACGCGAACCAGGCCTGATGCTAGAAGTTCTGCGCTCGTGACGCTCTCCAGGACGTCTGTATCGAAGTATGATGCAAGTTGCGCGAAAAGTTCCTTCCCTTTGTCGGCTCCAGTGTTTCCGGTCGATCGCTTGAGATAGAAGGTTTCCAGCTCGCCAGCCAATTCGGACAGGGCCTCAAGAATAGCTGTAGCCTTTGCTTTCATTGCTTGCCCGTGGCCTTCGGTTTCATGGGTCTCCAGGAACTTCTTGGCAACATCTCGGGTTCGGGACTTCATTGAGCGAACGTCGGAGATGTAGCGGCCGAGAGGAACCTCGAGAGACACAGTAGATCCTCGGGAGCTAACAGGGGACATGTCATCGTTGTTTGCCTCGCCATTTTCGTTATCATTCTCTACGTCCTCATCCTCATCGTCGTCGGATGTTTCGCGTTCCTCATCCTCCTCATCTTCGTCGTGCTCAGATTCATGGTCCGAAGAGTGTTCGTTCTCTTGTTCCGCAGTTTGTCCATCGTCGCCCTCTGATTTCTCGTTCTTTGGTTCTGGTTCAACGGGATCCTCCTCTTCGGCGATCTTGTTAATCTCCAGGAAGACACCTTCGCGGTAGAATTGGTAGCGATAGATCTTATCGAGTCTGCTGAGTAAGAGTTCGGCAGCTTGGAGTCCAAGCATGACGAGAGATGCATGATCCTGTTGCGAGAGAATAGATGCGAGGAAAGAGGCGTAGGGAACAGGAGTCAATGCCTCTACTAGGATATCCTCGTCGAGGTTGGAGAGCATCTTGAGCTGTGCTGTGAGTACCTTCTGGCGAACACTCAAGTTGACAGTACTGGAGAAGGCGTCTGTCAAAGTAGGGAAGATGATGAGAGCAAAACGGCGGACTTCGTCTTTGCAATCTTCCAAAAGCTCGATCCGCTTCTCGTTTGTGGTCCTGCGGTTTCTTCCTCCACTGGATACAGGGTGTGGCGGCTCAGTAGAGGCGATGAGCTCAACAAAGTCTCCGAAAGATGGATCGGCATTTCGCGGTAGGTTAGGAAGAAGTTCGCAGATGACATTGAGAGTTTCGATGATCTGGTCCCGGGGCCGGTGAATAAGGGCCTGCATGATTACAACGCTGTCCAGCTTTGAGGCGACATCTTCGGTGCCACTTGGCGGTGATACTCCTGTGAGAATCTGGTACAATGTCTCCACCACGTTGAGCTTGAAAAGCTCAGCAGAAAGACGAGGACTAGCTCGCGCAGTGAAAGCCAAGACCCGAAGGAATTGAGTATGGATGCTGGAGCTGATCATGTTGGTAGTGCCAGGGACCAAAAGACGCAGAACACCACGGAGAAGGTCCACACTGACAAGTTCCTCAAGCTTGTGAGGATGATATTTGAAGCTCTCCACTATACCCGACACGCAGAGCGAGGCCTGCTCAACAACACGCTGGTCGTTGCTATTGAGAACGTTGAGAAGCGTGGGCATAACATCCCGTACAACTGGAAAAGAGTCCTCGGGGATGTTGCGACAGCAGTTGGCGGCGGTCGTGACGGCGGTTCGTTGAGTACCTGTGGCAAAGAAATCGAGATATGAAAGACACGCAGTAAGTCCTCCCTCACGAACGATGCTTGTAGGATACTCGACTGAAATCTTTTCCAGCGTGCTAAGGGCTTGTTCGGCCAGATCGATAAAGGATATCTCGAGGAGTTTTTGACATAGTACCGGAACGGCGTTTCCGTAGACGACATTAGCGACACTGGCGGGCAAAGCCTCCATCAAGTTTGCCAAAGACCGACAAGCTAGTAGCATTATTTCGGGGCTTTCCTCCTTGTTCATGAGCGTAACCAGCTCCTTGACGAATGCATCTGGCGAGAAATGGCCAGTAAGATTGTCTTCGTTTGATACTAAGAGAATCTCCGAGAGCTCCTGCAGGGCTATTAGCTGCACCGAGAGGTCATCTACCCGTAGGTTGTGAAGGAGTTCCCTGAATCGCGATGTGAGGCCAGACATCATCCCCGTCAACGCTCTCAAGGTACTACTCAGACTGCCAGGAGGGCCACCGAACCCGCCAAACGGATCGTCGTCGTCGTCATCGTCATCGTATCTCCGTGATCCCTCCTCATCATCATCATCGTCGTTCTCTTCGCTATCGTCATCGTCGTGGTGGTTGATGGGAGGGGGAGGAGGCGGTGGTGGTCCTGGGTCTCTATTTTCGTCGGTGCCCGTCATTGGTGTATCTTGATCGACTGCGCTATCGAGGTTTCGTTTCGATCTTCGTGTGGTTAGGGTTGAGCCTTGTGCCGACTCTAGGTTCATGGTCAGTTCTGCGATTGATCACGCGGCTTCTGTGTTTCCTACTAACCTTGTGGAGGGCCAGTGGGCTTCTTAGAGCGGCTGGATTTTCGGCTGGAAGAACCGGAGGGGATAGAGGGTTCGGCGGGATTCGCAGATCCGGGCCTGTTATTTCTGATAGAACTTCAGTATATTGCTTTCAAGTAACCAACCTGGACCAGCCGGCGTCCAACACTTACTCTGGGCTATCCATCTCTACGGCAGGTTTTCCCTTTCGCCTGGCTCTAGGTGCTGATTGGTGATTGCTATTGGTAGTGGTAGTGGTGGGAGGAACCGCTTCGGGGATCTTTTGTCTCTTGGACCGTCGACCTGAAGATCCGGAGGACAATGCGGTGTTGGGACTCTTCTCGGGAGCGAGCCCTTTTCGCTTGCGTGAGGTTGGGGTAGCGGAGGGTGCGGTGGTCGGGACGTCAGCAGCGGCAGGAGCAATATCGTTAGTTTGGGCTGCCTGACTCGCTGCTTGACGAGCCGAAGATCTGGTGATTCTAGAAGACATAATTGTCGTAAGCTTTGTACTGACGATGCATCTGAAAGAAAAAGCAGATAATGAGGCAGTGTCTAAGGTGCGGCCGACGTGTGTTGCACGAGGAAGATGAAAGGGAGATGAAGAGAGGGAAGCACAAGCACGAGCCGCGGCCGAAAGTCAAGTGCTTCAAAGATGATGTTTGTTTGTTTGTGGCCGCCTGGGGTTTTCCTGGTCGAGGAATAGCAAGGTCCAGGCTTAGATATCCGAAAGCTTAGCAAACGACAATAGGTTGTAGGTTTTCAGCCAGAGGCTACCTAAGCACGGGCGGACCATTAAACACAAAATGAAGGCAGCGATTGACTACGGACGGATCGGCGACTTGTGTGGGAAGGGTAAATCGAGTTATTGTCTCGAATATTCGTGAATCAGTAACGCAGTCAAGCAACCACGAGCCCAACGACGGCCAGTGTCGGTCAGTGCTGGGATGACGAGGGTGCTGAACCCGTTCCCGGGTGAGTGAAGGCAAGGCAAGTGCGAATGATGTGGTGACTGCTGCGCTGCGCAAGGCTATGACGGATAATACAAGGTGAATGAAGGAAAAAGTGAAGTGAAGTGACAGATAAGATCAAGGATGAAGATGGCTAAAAAGGGTTGGCCCTACCTCTGGGGACCTGTAGCGGCGGTAGCGGGTAAGAAAGTGGCAGTTGAGGATGTCGAGGTAGAAGAAGGAAGTCGCACTTCGTTATCACCTGCCGTTGTTCGTTCTGCCATGCCCAGACGACCTACGCCATCAGGAAAGCAGTGGGCGGGCGCGAACGCGGCGGGGTCGTGATTCCTCTCTGATGTTGAGCAAGGCGATAGATAAACGATGAGACAGACAGAGCGATATTGTTAGTTACGGTGAGGGGATGGATAGACTGCTTAGGTGTGCGGTTTAATTTGCGATGGAAGGGGCAAGACTCGAAGTTACAGGATACAGGTCTCGATCAAACCAGTGCCACTCTGAAGGAGAGAACAAGGTAGAAAGATGAGGAAAGTAAGTGGTGTTTTGGGTTTACAGATACGAGTTGATGAATGGATGGCACCTCATGGTTAAACGGTTGACGT
Source organism: Fusarium venenatum (assembly GCF_020744135.1). NCBI lineage: Eukaryota > Fungi > Ascomycota > Sordariomycetes > Hypocreales > Nectriaceae > Fusarium > Fusarium venenatum. The sequence goes on from NW_027072131.1 coordinate 7,215,575, forward strand.
GTGTGAGGTGTGTCGACTCCACTATCTGTGGCCCTGAGGACTTCCTAGCTCTGGTCGACAGAGGCCACCTACAGCGCTACCCACGTTTGCAGTAGTATTTCATCCAATGACTCTGCGTTTGTGTTAAACACAGAACCACTGTGAATCGTCCAACTACCTCCCCATCAGGTTCATTAACTGCAAACGTGCACTGTGCCAGGTTCAGGCTTCATAGAGAGAGGAGGGGCAGACACGGTGGTTCTATGTTTATCACGACCAAGAAAGATGGAGCATGGATCCAATATCACAAGGCAGAGAGTATCTTCTCCATTTAGTGTCAGAGTTTTTCTATGCTCCAGTTGATGAATAATACAATACACCCACTTTCTTTTCTTATTGATGGACGTCATCATCTTGAGTCAGCCATGCCCTGATGATGTGATGCACGCGTCCCAAAGCTGACTTTTCCCATGGACAACATAAACATTGCTTTACCAAGGTGCAGCTGCGAGAGATCTTGCATTGTGGAGCGGCCCGCTTAGCTTCATTTGTAGCGGCATCCGTCACGCCGCCTACAAACCCACTGCAACTGACGCTAAAACATGCAGTCATCAACATCGGATATTGCACGGCCAGATGATAGAGCCTCAAGTCGCCCTATAAGAAGCCCATGGTTTGAATTCGACATAGTCAACGCAAACCACTATCAGATCAGAGCGTTAGATTCGATATATTTTTATTATTCGAAAGAACCCAATTCATTGAGTAAGTTTTGGTACTGCCGTTATTCCCTGGCTGCAAGGAAACAACCAAACAGCTTGTAATATGAGCGCTTCACCTCCATCAGATGGCATATTTTACATAGAAGCTTATTATTCTTAAATTATCTAAATTTGCACTAACTACCTCGATTGAATCTTGTAATTTCTTGTAGTCCGAGGGTTGAGTCTTTTAGTAAATATATAGTTACACATTAAGGATATTTTTTACAACTGGGTACTTCATAAACAAGACATGTACGAAGCTACGATGACTTAGATAGTCATCAAGGTGCCAGGCAAGTTAGCTGTTGGGGCATAAGAGGTAACATTGTTAAGTCAGTTTATGCTATTTTATGCTATTTAGGCTCAGCTTTTAGTTTACCTATTTTTGTAGCCTAAAGCTTAAAAGCCAGCTTTTCTGATACCCTGATGACTCCTTAAAGAACCGACACCACAGTCAATTCGGCAAGGAAATTGTTATTTACATTGACTTATTTTAATTAAGAATGACTATTCATCTAACATTATTCCCTATCCCTATGGCTTCAAGGTATCCTTGCCACCCTCAAACTCAGAAACATCATACTCCTCGGGGTACTTGTCCAACATGTCCTTGAGTTCTTTCATCTGGGCCTTCAAGTCATCCGTCATCTCCTCATACATATCCTCGAACATGCTTCGCATCGGTGGTTTCTTCTCCCTCTCCGCCTCGCTAAACGCCTTAAGAATCTCCTTTCGCAGATCAGTCCGGGCTTCCTTCTCCTTAGCCTCATCCCAGATCCCCTGGGCCTCCATCCACTTTCGTAGACGTGTGATGGGGTTATCGCGACGCTTCCAGTCCTCAACCTCAACACGCGCACGGTAAGCGAATGAGTCGTCGGATGTACTGTGATGTGAGACACGGTAGGTCATGGCCTCGATTAGGATTGGCTTGCCGCCATCCTCGAGGGCCATTTCGCGGGCCTTCTTTACGACTTCTCTAACCGCCCAAATATCGTTACCATCAACACGAATGGTATCAATACCGTAACCGATACCTCGGCTGGCAATACCATCGCCGCGGTACTGATCTAGCGTAGGTGTTGAAATAGCGTAGCCGTTGTTTCGGCAGATAAATATGGCAGGGCATGCTCGCGTGGCTGCAATGTTGAGAGCAGCGTGGAAATCTCCTTCGCTTGCTGCACCTTCACCAAAGTATGCCACAGCCACTCGAGCTTTGGAACTCGGGTTCTGAAGCTTTTGCATCTTGAGAGCATATGCGGCCCCTGAAGCATGGGGAAGTTGTGTCGCTAATGGCGATGAAACGGAGTGCTTTTGTCTTCGCATTAGCCTGGGCTTCTGTGTTCTGAATCAGGAAGTACTCACAATATTCAACTCTTTGCTTCCATAATGAACAGGCATACTGCGTCCTCGACTTGGATCCCGTACGTTGCCGAATAATTGACCCATAAAGTCCTTTGCTGTGAAACCTCGCTCCTTGAACACGCCTTGCTCTCGATATTGCGTAAACATAACATCTTCTCGATCCAGCACACTTGAGCTGCCAATGCTGACAGCCTCCTCGCCCGCGCTCACCATGTAGAAGCTGAGGCGGCCTTGTCTTTGCGCGTCGAACATTATTAGATCCATAATTGAGATAAACACCATATCTTTATACAAGCGAATGACCTCCTCGTTGGAGATATCAGGCTTGAACGATTCATCCACAACTACTCCATGCTGGTCTACAACGCGGTACGTCGATAATGCAGGATACGACTCGGGAGATTCGAATTTGAGGTTGCTTGTGAACGCGCTCTTCAATGCACCAGGGAACGAGACAAAGTTCGAATTAGGTCGTTGCGATACACTGCTGGCCGATCGAATAGCAAAGGGTGTTACATGCGGTCTGGAAAGGATGGCCCTTCTCCGGGCGACCTGATGTAGAGCTCGAGACTTCATGATGGATGTGTGTGCTTTGTTTGATGGAGATTCAATTGAGATCTGGGCTATGTTTTCTTTTATTCAAATGGCTAGAACTCAATAACATGGTAGGATAGATAGCAGAGAGTATTACCGAGGGGTTGCCATGTCTGATACCGTGAGGAAGCGACGTCATCCTGAGCCGACACCAACCGTAGGAGCCGAGATAGAAATAAGCCGTGGTTTGACGATATTCGGCACCTTCAGCCAACAATTGACTCCAGAGGCTTGTTGCTATTTCGGTAAAGCCATTGGCTATCTCTCTGGGCCTTCTATGATGTCTAAAGAAGACACTCTTGGCAGTTCAGTTAGTTGATTTCCTCAAATTCCGGCAATGAAGCTCATGATATCCATAAGAACCCCGAACTTATTCTCCCCGCAATTCTTATCGTTACCCCACAATCACGATAAACTCCAGATCTCCATGATGGATCCCAATTTTTAGACCCTTTAACTTTCTAGTTAAGTCTACAACTGTCAACGGCTGTCTGGCACTGCCAAAATATATAGATAATACGCACCATAGCAACCAGCAAAACGTATCATCTATTCATACCTACCTATCGTGAGATGTTTACTTCGCAGATAGTTATTCTACATAGAACAAACAATCTCGATATCTCTATTACACTCGTCTACAACAAAGTGATTCCAAAAAACGAGTGTCATCGCATCTTTAATTTCTCTTTCTTAGTGCGCAACAATGTCAGTCACGCCTGCTGTTTCAATCGCAATTCTAGTCCTCACTCTCTTCGTCGTCTTTGTTGCTATCGCATTGTACTTGAGAAGCCAAGTGCAGGTCTTCATTCGCGCTATCTTTACCCACAATCAAGAGAAGCGCGAGGCAGATGCTTCTACAGTCGCAAACACTGGAGAACCAGTCTAAAGGTAAGACCAAGATCATATCATGAATCCCTTCGACATCCAGCTCGACCTTGATCAATCAAAGAAGACACCGCCACTGTGGCTACAAGGCTGGGACGCCACATCAGCAGCCCCACCAGCAAATTTCCATCTCTCAGCCTCGTATGATTTCGAACTGACTTCAAACAGAGCTTCCCAGCACCTCCGAGGCCCCAAGTATAATCACAATGGCCTCCCGCACAGCTCTCCGGGGCCTTTCCCGTTCATTGAACCCTTCAAGATGTTCCCACACCTTCGTCCGACCTTTTTCCTCCGCAAACGTTGTCCGCAAAGACTACCAAACCCCTACATCTGATCGCCCTACCCACTTTGGCTATGAGACTGTTACCGAAGCCGAGAAGCAGCAGCGTGTTGCTGGTGTGTTTACCAGTGTTGCTGAGACTTATGATAAGATGAACGATTTCATGTCTTTGGGAATTCACCGTCTATGGAAGTACGTCAAGCCTTTGATATGCTGTTACTAGCGCAATTCTAACAATTGGTTCTTTAGAGATTACTTTATCTCTTCTCTGAACCCTGGTTCTACGAACCCCCCTGGACAGTCACAGCGCATTCTCGATGTTGCTGGCGGAACTGGTGACATTGCCTTCCGCCACCTTCAGCACGCCCACGAGTTCAATTGCAATCCCAATGTCTCCGTTATCATCTCCGACATCAACCCGGACATGCTGGCAGTTGGTCGCCAGCGTTCTCTTGCCCTTCCTGCATCCCACCAGGCTGCACTCTCTTTTCTGGAGGCCAATGCCGAAATCCTCCCTTCCCAAATTGAGGATAATTCTCTCGACCTCTACACTGTTGCCTTTGGTATCCGCAACTTCTCCAACATCCCTGCTGCGCTGAAGGAGGCGCACAGAGTTCTCAAGCCCGGCGGCGTGTTCGCTTGTCTTGAGTTCTCCAAGGTCGATAAGCACCCTATTTTTAACACTATCTACAAGCAGTGGTCTTTCAAGGGTATTCCCCTGATCGGCCAGCTAGTGGCAGGTGACCGAGACAGTTACCAATATCTGGTGGAGAGCATCGAGAGATTCCCCAGCCAAACCCAGTTCAGGGATATGATCAAGAACGCCGGCTTTGTCGTTGCTGGTGAGGGTTATGAGGATCTTACTGGTGGCATTGCCGCTATTCACAAGGGCATGAAGCCTATCTAAGATGGCTCATGCAAGCAATGTAATTTAGTCTGTAAAATAGTACATCGCAGTCACGATATATCACGAGTAGTCAACCAGGGAGTCTGACAGTGTATAAATAGGAAGTTAATTCATTCCAGATCGCCCTTGACCCTATCCCCCAAACCCGCCTCCAATGATCATCAGCACATCCACGTCCATGACGTGCGTTCAGGGCCCAGAACGATATTTTTAAATTCTCTTCGCAACTAAACTCCATACATGTCAAAACTAAAGCCACGCCCTCGTTGTGAGGGGAAAGTGGTTTCGAAATCTCATTAGGTACACGATACATAAAAACGAGGGCGTTGGGACGTCCCTCAATTTTCCTGTCTCTTGCGCCATTGCCAATTCAGGCAAAGGCGAGACAAATAGGTGATGCCAGAAAAAAAGGTGGCAAGGTTAAATAACAAGGCCACAGTCATAAGTCATGGCCTTACAAAGAGTCTGTAACGACTTTCCGGTCTTGAGTATGGTATTATTCCGCGGGTGTTGAGGGAGCGGCAGCAGGAGATGATGTATCTCCCTTGAGGCCACCACGTCCACGTCCACCACGGCCGCGATCTCCACCTCGACCACCGCGACCACCTCGGCCACCGCGTCGGTTGGATTCAGAATCGCTAGCGCCTCCCGCACTACGGTATCCGCTGGTGTTGGTAGCTCCGCCGCGTCCACTGGCACCCCAGTTACCAGCACCGCCTCGGCTGGCGTATGTCTTGTTTTCGCGATGTTGGAAGACCTTGACCAGAGGCTTAGATCGGTCCTCTTGAGTCCGAGTCTTCACATCATCGGGAAGTCTGTCCAAGGCCGTATCACGGTCTTCAATTGTCTTAAACTGAACAACCTTGTTGGAGTTACCCCACTTGTCGACCTTCAGAATCTTGTTCTTGTCCTCATCGCTGAAAAGATCTCGGCATTGCTCCTCGGTACTAACATTCATAATGAAGAGTCCAATGATATCAGAGGCGGGCGTCTTGGGGGCGGGAGAGGAGACACGTTCGGGAGCATGGGCTGAGCCATTTGCGCCAGCCGAAGATGAGGTCTTCTCTGAGTCCTTGTTGGCGGACGGAGCGGGACTGACTGAGGTTGGGGCAGGCTGAGGGGTGGCGGACTTAGGAGGGCCAGGCAGAGGAGTTGCGACGGCAGGCTTAGACTGAACTGCTGAAGGCTGTCGGCTGGTAGGAGGGGGAGCGCTGGACTGAGTTGAGGGAGGGGCGGGCGAGGGAATGCCAGTCGGGCCAGCTGTAGTGGGAGGGACGCCGGGCTGCTGCTTAGCGCCTCGGTGGGAGAAGTTGAATCCTTGAGCCCTCATCTCTGTGCCGATACGACCGTCCTGGACCTCGAGAACCAGGTAACCGAAAGCAGCATCAGCAAGGTTAAAGTTCCACATGTTCTTGAAAGCACTCTCATCGACTTGTCCAAGAGAAGCCTGACCAGCAACAGGGCCACCGAAGGGGTTTCCACCGGCAGCGGTAGTAGGCATCTTCTCGACGATCTGAAGGGCGTTCTTCAAAAGATTCTGCTGAGCCTCATTCTGTTGAATGGCAGGTTCCACTTCACCCTTGACAGTCTCCCACACGTCGTTGAAAGAAGCCTTGGAGGCGGCAAGCTTGCCTCGGTAATGGTCGAGAGTAGGGTTGACACTGAACTCGTTGTAAGAGCTACCATATCGGAAGTGAAGTCCGGCAGAGATGGAGAAGTCGGCCTTGAGGGTTACTGAAAGCTGGTTCAGGATACCCTCACGAGCTGGCGACGCATGCGTGACAAAGATGCGGGTTTCGGTAGGGTCATAAACACGGTGAGCGGTGTCGACAAGCTCGCCCATTTGCAAGAGAGTCGTCCACATAGTTCCTTGGCCACCAGCAATAGTAGTGCGGCCTTCGCCATTATCGAACAGCTTGTGCATGACAACTGCACCGCCAAGACCAAGCAGTCGTAGTTTGACACCGCCAACCTCCAGTAGCATTGATCGGGCCTCGTCAATAATGTGCAGGTTAGGTACCTTATACTCGCCTGTTCGGAACTTCTCCAATACTCGGACATCTTCACAGGCACCCCAGACAGTGTAGACAGGTACATCAAGCTTGACCTCGCCACTGATGAGGAGAGGCAACTCGGAGAGCGGGAGCTCATTAGGGGGGAACCGAGTCTTGACTGGGCCAGGGCCACCTTGTTGGATGGCCTTCTTGACAGGCTCGGAGATCAAGGGAGAGTACTGAGCAACATGCTTAAGCGTCTTCTCGGCGATTCGCTCCAAGGAAGTGTCGTCGTAAAAACCGAAATCACCAGTGTGAATGATGTGGTCAGCTCGGGCCTGTTTCGCAAGATCGTTGAGTGATCTCAAGTTTCCTGTAACAATATTTAGCACTTCTCCGTTCAGGCTTTTCATGGCTACTGACCTCGAACATCGGCAATGCAGAGAACCCTCAAGGGACCAGTCTGGAGAACGCGGCCCTGGTTTGGCAAGAGTGGTGCGGCACCGGTAGGAGGTAGACCGCCGGTCGCACCGTTCTGGAGGTAGCCTGGGCCCGTGTTATTGTACGGTCGCTGCTATTTGACTCTGGTTAGCTTGTTGTTTCCATCAATGCCATCGTGCAGCCGATATAACGGCACTCGTTCTAAGGTTCATGGTGACGTGGAGTTGCTGATTTCGAAGTTGAGGCCAACCAACGGGGGCGCAACGGCGGAACAACACGCGAGCGGGGAGAACGCATGTGAAATAGCAAAACCATATGGATGATGCGAGGAAGGTAGACTCGATCCCAAATTATCTAGCAAAGTGTTGCAAATAGCGCCAAGTTGGAGGTTGTTTGGAAAGGCCCGTGAGTAGTGCGAGGTGGATGGGCAAATCACAGATAATAGAAGGGGCCATGTCATGGAGGTAGCACTCACAGCAGCCATTCTATCAATCAACTGATTCTATGCGCTCGAAATCGGTCGGGGAATTCGCGTAGTCGGGTGATGGCGCGGGTAAAGAGGATCAAAGCTCTTTTGGTGGGAATAGAGCTGGAGGAGAGGATATGAATGGGTATCAAAAGAGGTGATGATGAGGAATTGAAGACAGGGAGGCAATCACGGGGAGTGGATTTTCGCAGCTCTAGGTCTAGGTAGCAAGGCTGCCCAGTGTTGGTTAGAGGTAGAGATAATTTCTAGGTGGCCCCAAGAATCGGGAGACAACGCCTTTCCCTCTTTGGGCTTAGCTTCATCAGCTCCAACCTGTGACGAAGACTTGTCCACCTCGCTGAGTTAGACCAGGGGAGCTCTATCTCAATGGCGCACTAGATCGGTTAATGCTCGGTGCTTACACCGTTTGGACGATTCACCTCCGTTTATTGTGAAGAAACCGTTTTGGCATTTATGCTACCCTGAACAATGAATTCTGTATACAAGAACATTAACAGTCCCGATACCAGACATGGCAAAAGATGGTTCTATGAATACTTCTCATAACTCAGACTAAATTCAACTGCAGTTTGCATGACAATTGATGTAATTCTCCAATTATGTCCATCAGCAGTACTTGACTTGTCTTTCAGTTCTTTGTTCAAACTTCGTGTTACGGCGCCCTGTGTTCTTGGTTAGCCAGCTCAATACGCCGTTTATCCTGCAGATCATTTTTGCGCAACTGAGCCTAAAGCTCATGTATACATGAGCCATTGTTACACAGTTTGTTCCTCAAATATGACTGATAAATCTGATGATTACCTTGGATGTATATTCAACATACCTACCTATCAATTTAATTCTGGCTTTCTATTCACAACTGTCACCATGACGATGGAACCTTATTCAACGAACTGAAATGTCAGCAAGCAGGTACCAGACTGCAAAAAGTGTTAATGTGCAGCTGTCTGGTTACTCTATCCAGCTATTGGTGATATCCCCGCATGAGATATCAGTGATGCAGCGCTTAAGCAGCGGGGTAGATCGGGCTTTTAGACGTTGAAGTTTGAATGCTTACTTTTTCTGGGTCTATCATGGACGATCATCAGCTCCCTATATTGAGGTGATAGCTCAGGGTATACCCTGCAGCGGAAATACCACATGATCGCATGCATTTAAGTTGTCTTTCAAATACGAGTTTAAACATACTCTACAAAATGTGCCCTTAAACGACATGGAAAGGTGCATGGGGCTGATCTTGGCTCTTGAGTATCTTGTGCTGATCTGAGACAAGGATAGGCACCCACATGCCATCCATCATGCAGTCATGAGCATTGGATCTATGATAATTACGGACCACAGATATGTGGACATGATGCGTCGCATGAACGAAGAGATTACCAAAAATTATGGATGTATAAAATTAAGATATAAAAACATGTTGAAGGAAAACGGCGCTCGCTTGTAAAACAAGATCGAGCATGGTTGCAAGCGTTTCCAAAAACCGTTGGATAATCAGTTCAAGCAAGCCCTTCCTAAATCCATGAGAACCATCTCCACCAAGTATCAGGGACGAAGATACCATCTCATCTTACCCAGTTCAATTATACATGTCCTTAATAAGGGACGTTTGACTTGTCAAAAGAGTATTTGTCTGAAGCTTAATGGGCGGGTGATAAGCTGTGCGACTTGTTTCACTAATGTGTAATTATAGCTCAAAACAGAAAACATATTACGTGAAGTCCGACAAGAAACCAACACTCAGCTATGTCATCTGGTATGCGTTGGCTGTTGTTTTTATTGCCTGGAGCGGGCAGCCATACCTTGAGGAAAGACACTCATCATGAGTTGGTAATAAGACCACATTATTCGGTCCTGTTGCCATAGCCACCCCTCAATGATATTAGCCGCAATGCGATGTTAGCAGCACTGGAGCTACCCATAGGAGATTCATCGTTGGGCTATGGTGTATACCAAGTGTTTGACAATCTTGATCTTCGGGTTCTAGAAACCCTTAATACAGCCAAGAAAACAATCTAACCATTTGCTTATCATTCTTGACCTGGTAAAATGACGAGGTACACTGCCAAGGGCCTTTTACCCTTGGTTGTGATTCGAGGAATTCTAGTGACATGAGCCAGCCCAGCACAGACACCCGACGAGTTAGAAAACCCAAAGCAAGGCTTCAATGGCAGCATCCAAACCGACTGGGTTGTTTAGGTACCTGACACATGATCGTATCATGCAGGTCTATGGGCACCATATGGATGGATATATATGATCAAGTCGCAATCAATACTTATAATTAGACATGATTTCTGAAGCGCTTCCCATCCATCACCCAAATGCCGGTATTAGCCAATTGTCGGGCAACAGCTTCAGAGCCCAATATTGTCACGCTCCATTCCATCATCTGGGCGGCACTGAACCACCCCGACGGGCGCCAACTCTAGTGCTGGATAGCGCTGATATATAAGGGGATAGCGCCTGACGACCCGCTGTAAGCGACCCGCCACGTGACCTCGACACGTCTCATGCCCCGGTCCAAGTACCGTCCCTTTGATTGCAGACTGGTAGCGGTACCCTTACCAGGGCTATACTTGTATCTTGCCTTGGACTTTTGAACGAATCTCGACTTTCTGTCTCCCTTGATCGACTCTTTGTTTATTCCAAAAGAATAGCTGTAGCCACCTATCTGTTCTTCTACGACAACGTCGACCGAACCTAACGATCTAACGCTATCATCCCCACTACTTCCACTACTAAGGAACCTTGACGGAAGGGCATACAGACCAGCGGTTCGTCCTGACGTTCTCCTCATGCGACAACATATTTGAAGACAACGCCGTCCCAAGAGGTGACCGAACCTCTCGCATTCGAGCCATCGACGTTTCACTCAGCTGCGCCGCTTGTATCGTGGTGCACCAAGGCCCATGGTAACATAGAACCTAACGTCCAATATCGTTTTGAAAGCCAAGCCAGGAAGCTACACAGGCAATCGTGGGCGTGCAAGCCTCGTTGAGGCCCACCCAACCGTCGATGATGGTACGTCTCATTATTCACGTTGAACGAACGTCCGTTTTCTTTCCGCGACAATCGTAATTGCTGGTATTTGGTGAAACTGCGGTGTGATGCTTTATTTTGTTGCGAGTTGTTAAGTCATCGTCGTCACCTATGCTGATCTTAGTTTGTTGTCGGTATAGACATCATCTCGACCCCGCGGCGATGCTGGCGGCAGTTTTGCTAGCAGACGCGGACATTCTAGCCAGCTTTCCATTTCCGATCCAAGTCACCATGTAACAGAAGCTATCGGCACATTGTACGGCGATGAGGACGATTCAGGATCCGAGGGTGGTCGACCCATGAGTCTCAACCGACCGCTGAGCTTCATTGGAGGCCCAACACCATACCAAGAATCACTTCCACGACCGCCTCCCGATGGCCGATTTCTGACTGTTGATACTCGAAGAGCACTCAAGAGGACCGATTCCGAAGGCTCCGCTACCGAAATATCCCCTGTTAATGGCGACCCGAACAAAAGACCTCATCAGCTCTCTCCAAATCAGCGAAGTAACTCGTTCGAACAAGGACCTAAATCGCCATTGTCTCCTACGCTTTCACTTCGCGATGTTCAAGCCGACTCTCAATTCTCTCTGACCAACATTGATAATCCCAGTGACATTGCTCTGGAATTGAGTAATTTGCAAGCGCTCAGGCGGTTATCCATGGATGTTGGAAATAACAAGGATCCGGATATGCCGCCCATGTCTTTAATGGCTATGCCGACAATAGCACCCAGCGGCGACGATGATGAAAACGATCCCTCAAGACTCCTATGGGTACCTGCAAGAGTCCATCCAGAACTTGCCCCTGGTGAATTCAAATCGTTCCTTGAAAATAGAGTCCAATCCATAAAGCGAAGGTCTGGCGACTCATTTCTATCTGCCGATACCGATATTAGCGAAGGCGACTCGGGAATAGGGGGACTCAGACGGAAAAAGTCCATGCTGTCTCGCCAAATAGATAGTTCCAGCGATCGCGGCTCTGTCGATTACGTTGATGGCGCTGACCGATTGGACCGCAAACGCTCACGCGGTCACAGCCATGAACTCAGCCTGGAAGAGCTCGTCAAGGATCCTACAAAGGCCGTTCAGAAATTTGCCCAAGAATCTCAAATAGCACCAAGCGGACCTGAGGGTAGCATAGATGACCTACCAATTCTGCCGGCTGCCCCTGGGATGGGTCTTCGCAGGTCAACTCGAACAACGTATCGCAAGGGCGGCAGTATACGCACTGGACCCCTTGCCCGTCGATCTGGACACCGCCAGCAACCTAGTGGGGACTTGACATCTGCTCTGGAAGCTCCGCCGGGCCATGGTCTTTCACGGGTTCAGTCAGAGCCCGTAGCAGACAACTACTCACGGCAGAACCAAACAATGAAGAGACCGCAGAACTTGTCTCAGGAGTCGTTGGAAGATTTTGAACACTACGATGGAGCCTCCCATGGAACTAATGGGAGCTATACAGACACATCTCAAGAGCAGCTACCTATTCGATCATCACCAAGTCTTTCAACAGTCGATAATTCGTCTTATAAGGACAGCCAAGACCAGAACCAGCAGAAATTCCCAAAGCGATCTTCTTCGCAGAACGCCAAAAGCCATCCGGTCTCTCAGAGGATGCCTGAACATGAACCACCGATAGAGGAAGAACCCAGTCGTAGTAGCCGACGAAGCTTTAGTCGACAGACTGCGCCGCCACAACCTGCCACACAGCAGCAAACGTCTCGATCTTCTTATCCCCAAAGCCAGTCTTTGAGTGACAATCTTGCAGCGAACCCTTCGCTCATCCCTGGCAGTGGTGCAACACGAACCGACAGTCTGACTTTTATACCGACACTGACTCCAGAAGAGCGAAAACCAGACAAAAAGTCCAAGAAAGATAAGGATGATGAGGCAGGCTCGACCAAATCTGGAAGCGCTTGGAAATGGTTCAAGAGCAGTGAAGACAAGGACAAGAAGAAGGACGAGAGCAAGAGATCTAAGACCAAATCTCTTGGCGATAGGGGGCAAGACAACGCACGGCTGGACGTCATACAGACGTCGATCGATAAAAACGCACCCAAAGGCCGCGAAAGTCTTGTTCTTGACCGTGACAATGTAGAAAGCAAACTACAAGAAGAGCGCAAGAAAGAAAGCCACCGCAAGAGCGACTCAAAGAGGGACAAAGACGGTAGCATCTTCTCATCTATCTTTGGAGGCAGTAAGAAGAAGGAAGAGAAAGAGCGAAACTCGAAGAAGACTCAACACCTCAAGGTCCCCGAGGAGCCAGTGTACAAACCCTTAGTCCCTGATGTCGATTACCACTGGTCAAGATTTCCTCTACTCGAGGAGAGGGCGATTTATCGAATGGCGCACATTAAACTGGCCAACCCACGTCGACCACTGCACAGCCAAGTTCTGCTGAGCAATTTCATGTACAGCTACCTGGCTATCGTCCAGGCCATGCATCCTCAAATGAACGTACCGTTGTCGCCGCAGCAAAAACGACTGGAGGAGGAAGCTCGAAGGAAGCAACAAGAACAAGAATACCTGGCTCAACAAAGATCGCAGGAAGAGCAGGATGCTCAAGAAGCCATGGATCAATATGACTTTGACTATCATCGGGTAAGTACCACTTGAATCTTTGTTTATCTAGCGCGTCACTAATTTGATGTCAAGGCTGCGGTACAATATGGCGAGTCAGGCAGTGGAGAGGTTGATTATGTTGACGATGCTCAGATTTATGAGGATGAGCACGGAAATGATAACAACCGCCAAGACTATAGCTACGATGACCCTGAGGGGTACGGCCCGGGGGCTAAAGAGTACTACCACCAGTACGAGGACAACGATAACGATCGTCGGCATGATGGGCGGGATGACATGTGGTGACAGCCCGGATAGTCACGGAAAGCTTCTTTGCTGAGCCGATCTTTATATATGTTAACTTTATACTATTCTCACTATCATTAGTTGCCGAGGCAAGTGTCTATGGCAGCGTGCAGCGTTTCAGTCAGCCTTAGCATATGGCGGAGTTCCGGAAGACGAGCGCGCGCGGAAGGGAGTGGGCGTAACAGGTTTGCAAAGACAGACTTTCCAGACTTTTATCTTTCTCTTTTGTGAAAGAAGAATGATGGCGAGCTTTCGGCGTAGGATATAATGTTGTGTACATGGCCTCCTCTCTCTCTTTTCGGCCCTTCCTATGCCCTGTTCGTCTTTGCAACAAATCTTTGGTGGAGTTATTACTGACGTTGGGAGTACTGGGATAAGCGTTTGTATTCGGAGAAAGAGGGCGACGGAATTGTGTGGCGTGGAAAGGAGAACATCGGCTTGTGCTTTGGAAGGTATTGCTGGTCATGATTTACTACTGGTGAGATCTTGGCCTGATAGCACGGAGGAGGAGTGACATGAGGTATGAAGGCGTAGGATATGACTTCATAGAGATAGAATTGTTGGAGTATGATATTAGGAGAGAAACAGATGATCAAATCAATAAATGTAATACGGAATACGGAATAGCCTTGCATTAAATCCACCGTGTCAAAAACAGATCCTGTCGAGTTGCACTCTTCAATGATACTTGACTCCAGGCTGTACCAAAGATGGGCCCCTATCGAACCATTCTTCTTCAGCCTCCCTATCAATTTCCTGATATTGTGAATGACCCTCCTTTTCGGTCTGAACTACCATTTCCAAACGATGTTCACTATCAACCACTCTGACTGACACAGGCGTACTCCAAGTCTGAGAACTCGAGACGCCTGCACCGACACTGCCTAACCCATCTAAAGCTCTCGAGCGAAGCGCCAAAACAACCATCTGTCCAAAGCTACCCCAGCTCGAGCTGTGCCACGGATGACGAGACCACAGCACTATAGCCGTGTGAATGAACACAATCAGAACATGAAGGAGCAGAACTGAGAACGCAAAAGGGATTGTGCGGCTGCTTTTCCAGTCGTAGCCGTACCCGCCAACAAAGTATTCCCAGAGAACGACAGAATCACCCGAGGTTGGTTTTCGATCAAGCGAGGACGGTGACCGTATATTGTAATAACTCGCATTTGTAAGTGATAATGTGTGTGCCAAATATGTTGCCAGAGAAACAGCAAGACAAGCGTTTGTCAACTGCATACGACAAAATTCATAGATGTACTGATGTGGTGAGTATTCTGTGTTCAATCCCCACCTACTTGTAGCATTGAGCCAATGTTTGCTCATATTGTTGAGATTGTCAGCCCTAGTAGAGCTTCCAAAATGGGCTTCGATATCCAATAAGGAGGCGTCGAGCTGGGTTCGATAGACAGATTCGCCGTGCTCCAACCATGTATCAGCTTCGACCCATCGGGAGTATATTCGACATAGTGAAAGGGAGACCCAGTTAGGTTCGGCCCATTGATTGAATAATATTGCTGCGCTGGTACGATTGTCTGTTAGATCCAGGAAACCGGTATTGAAACGAGGAACATCTAGCGTTGAGCTACGCTGTTGCCTCTCAGGAAGCGGCAACCTCCCGTTGCTCTCTATCCCACTATTGAGGAATGCCCTGGTGTGATTTTTATCTTCAGCTTTCAGGACCAATTTGTTGTCAGTAATGTTGGAATTGAATATAAATGTTGCTGTGTCCGTTGTTGTTTCGTTCTGTGAACACTCAACAGCAACGATCGGCTGCTTCCATCGACTTGTTGGTTCTCGTCGAAACTCCTTCCACTTCTCTGCTGCTGTCAAGTTTACCCTTGTATCCCATTCTGGTCCAAAACGGTCACCTAGGACTTTCTGTCGAGGTTTTGTGAATACATTCTTGGGTTTGTCCCTCCAACCATCATGACTCCCTGATAGAGGCCCCATTGGAGTCGTTGCAACCGCCAGCGATTGTTCCGCGCCGTCTGGGCCATAAACATATAGCAGAGCATTCGAAATAGTTCGTTCGCCGTAGAAGAACGAGACATTGGTAATTTGCTGGGTATTGTTCTCTTGCGCATCGACAAATACACTGACAAGTCTGTTCAGAGCATCATCCATAGAATCCTGGGTCCAGTATTGATACGCATACGTAGGTCTGAGATTTGTCTCCCATAATGGCCCGTGTAGAAAGGGAATGTTTCTTTCTGCTTCCTTGGGCGCGTGGATGTGCCATAACTTGCTTCTTGGAATTATTGCGATGGCAGAAAGAGGTACGGCTGCAACCGAGATTATGATACATATGATGATAAGGATACCGGTGAATTGTATGCATATGCTGGCGCGCTTGGCCTTTGTACGAGGCCGTAACAACGGTGTCCATAATTCCAAGCTAAAGAAGTAGGAAATAGGAGAGCCTATAAGGAACGATGATGAGAGGAAGCCGAGCGGAACACCATTTCTGTCTTGTAGCAGAGTATATCGTATCCGATGCATCAAGATATCTGCTAAAGATACGATGATAAGTGTTTCATGGCCCTTTGCAGCAAACTGCAGGTAGCTCAATTGCTCATCACTGACATCCCCCCAGCGAAAGTTGACGCTATACAATGCAACAAGCGTCAAAGTGATCGCGACTGAAGGTAGATGGAAGAGGGCCAAATGTGCTAGAACTGACAATATGCCAGGCTTGCAGACTTTCTTGGGGGGTTCTGAAGCATGAAGAGTCTTGGGTGGGGGAGTGTTCGAATCTTGTGTTGAAGGACGGCTCAGGTTTTGTGTCGAAGAATCAAAGTCTTGACCGATGTCATCGGCTTCCTGGACAAGATCGTCAGTATAGTTACTGGCAAGCGTAATTAGTGCATTGCATACCTCGGGTCCTGTGATTCTATCTAGAGGGACAGAAACCTGACCAGATATCTCTGAGCCATTGTGGGACATATTAACGCAGTGTAACTGGTGAAGAACGGAATTTCAGAGATACACGAGACGGCAAGAAAGTAGAAGTTACGAATCCAAACAAACGATGCAGAAAGGGGGACAATTGAATATTTACAGATCAAGTCACTGGTGTTGAAATGCACGGAAACCCCATAACCACCCATTCAATCCTGAAAGCCTGACGGCATATCACATCATTGATTTTACATCATAGAGCCTGAACACGTCCAGCCTATAGATAGACGACCTCTCTTTATTGTCGCCAGAAATGAGGTGTATTAAGGTCGAAAGAAGCAATTTGCAGCGCTGCACGTTCTGGTTGCCACGTTTGGAGGTTCTTAGGTTACATGACAGCCTGATTGCCAAGTTTCAGGATAATCATGGGGGATTTTCATGATTAGTCGCCTCTTTACCTCGGAGTCGATTTTGATAGGTAGGATATATTGTACTCAGCTCTGGTAATTCTGCAGGCATAAAAGATCCAGCTCAGCACCTGACTACCATATTGATCTAAGCAATAAGATGATGACACGAGAATCCATCACACCAGACAGAAGGGAGCTAACCCAGGAACCACCCGATAAGAAGCAAGTAATCGATACCGAGGCAGACAAGATGGAATTTTTCTGCCTCAAATCATGCTACTCAAAACACCAACACTGATGTGATAACGTCGGGGCTGGAGCCATAGCCCCGGAAGACATACTAGTAGTCGTCACCATCAACGTCTTTTTAACTTTTTGGCTTAACTTGTCAACTGTCAAACTGATAAATTCAGTAAAAACCGTTGATCAATTGCCTCAAATGTGCCGTGACGAATTTGTAAGGAATGTGTATTTGGTTTAAAGTTGAGGCTTACACCGGCCGGTCCGGTCTAACGAACGGGGCCTCTCCGTGGTGTACTAAATTGCCACCAATATTGATAAGATACTATGTACATAGAAACACACAGACCTCATTACTCGCGTGTGAAAGCAAGTCATTTCCCGTGCAAATCCTCCTATTACTCGTACATGAGATCAACCCCTTTCTCTCTCTCTCTCTCTCTCTCTCTGTTGTAAAATCGTATAAAGCTCGAATGATGTAATAAATGTTCGTATCGAATAGCCATAACGGCTGAAGCGGATATGCCAAAAGGCAAAGCAGAGTAAAGCAAAACGTAAACTTGCACTAGATCTTTTAACTAGCGCTGTTGTGTCGATCCTGACTTCCTCGGCGTAGCTTGAGTCCACTGAATATTACGCGGCTCATTGAATGTCTTCGCCCCTCTTGTTGAGGAGAAGAAGTAATTTGTGTGACGAGCTCATCGACGCGATCCATGGCATCAATGAAAGTATGGAAATCAGCGTCATCTTCGTAGCAAAGGTTTTCGTCTCGAAGCGACATGTACTCAATCTCGTGGGTGCTTAGAGTACTTTGATTTGATACTGTTGAAGATGTTCTTCTTGCCTTGAAAGGGCTGTTGTCTTGGTTGCTGATAAGGCTAGACATGGTTGGTGAGGTAATAAATTGGTGACAGATGTCGTTTTTGAATTGTGGTACAATTGAAAATACCAGCTGTATGAAATAATAGATACTTCAATGTCAGAAGTATAGAGTATTGATTGATAGTGGGAACAGAGGAGATGAAATTGGAAAAGGAGGAGGATCCAGGTTTAATATATGATATGAGCTGTACTAGTCCCGTAGACCCATTGTATGTGGAGGGGTATTCCCGAATCTATTGAAAGCCGGCGCCGCCAACAACATGACGAGAGCTGACATGTTGTAATTCCATAAGACGTAATGTAGGTCATGGCAAATCAGTCGTTGATCGTCATATTCGCTTCCAAACGTAGTACCAATCATTTTTTTCGCCTACACAGGTACGTGACAGGTCCTCGGACTGCCGGACCATACATGTAACGCCATCAAAAGCTACATTCCTCGGCATTGTCAGCCAGCATGGCGTACAACACCCGTCACCACACCTTGCGAATTATGTGTGTACTAAGTTAGCGTTGCGTATCCGAGTTGGTACTATGTACAGGTACAGCTGACGACGGCACCACGGGCGGATGGTCGGATGCTAAAACGAAGTAATATTTCTAACAAATGACATCTTTCTTATACAACTGGAGTGAACTCTTTTATTTCTTCTCCTCCTCCTTCTTCTCCTCAGGCTTGGGTGTTGGCAACTTGAATGACTCAGGTGTGCGGTCCTGTCCAGCTCCAACAGGCTCCCAAGCGCTGGAACCACCCTCAAAGTTACGGAAAGCCTGGGTGAGTTCCAGAGGCTCAGTAACGATACGCTTCTTCTCCTCGTCGTATCTAATCTCGGTGTAACCCGTCAAGGGGAAATCCTTGCGCAGAGGGTGACCCTCGAAACCGTAATCAGTCATGATTCGTCGGAGATCGGGGTGACCGGCAAAGAAGACACCGTAAAGGTCGTACACCTCTCGCTCATACCAGTTGGCACCGTCAAAAAGCCCAGTGATACTGGGAACAGGAGAAGCCTCGTCGGCGTAGGTCTTGACACGGATTCGGGAGTTGTGGCGGACCGAAAGAAGGTTGTAGACAATTTCGAAACGGTGCTCGCGCGTGGGGTAATCGGCAGCAGTAACTGTGCTGACCTGGGTGAACTCGGCAGCAGTGTTGTCTATCGGGTTTTAGTAAACTTTCGAAAGTCAATTGACGTCGTACTAACACTTCAGGAAGCTGAAGACAGGGTAGACACCCGACGGAGAGATGTAGATGGTGAGTTCATCCTTCCAGACGGAGAACTGCTGGACGTATTTGGGAAGGCAACCCATCAACCAGGCACCGTAGCGGTGCATGTTGTCAGACTTGCTTTGGTACTTGTCGGCAGGGTTGACGATAGGAGCCTTGAGTGTGCCGATGTGGTCGCGAGGGGCCTTTCGCAGGTTGGGGCTTTCCTTGGGCATTGCGACATATTGACGAGCCGTGTTGGACAAGCAGCGGATTGCTTGATCGTTGCGGACCTGGAAGGAGGGCTTCGCGGGTCGGAGAGCTGAGGCCAAAGCCCTACTTCGAGAAATACTGGTCGCCATGGCCGGTTGTGTGACGATTCGAGGCCAATTGACGATGGAGGAGGTCGTCAAGACGAAATACCTTATGGTGTTTGTAATGATGCTGCGAGCATTGGCTCGAGAATCTTAGCGGCAGAACAGTGAAGGAGAATTACCGTTGTTCAACCGAAGATAATCTTGTACCTTTCTGTTCACCCCACTCAGGACAGGCAAGAGGTACTCACCTATTGGATGCCAGTCTGGTTCAGCTTCGATGACGGTCATTCCCTACACGTGATTTGAGATGTAGACTAGCCTATAGAAGGCTTAGCTTGGTTTCCCATCTTTCACTTTCCCGCAGCCTTGGATGCATACCAAACATCGCTCCTCTCCTTGTACTCACATTGCCATTTCCGCCCATCGTATTTTGAACTTTACATTTACTACCACCTTTCAAATTAATCACAGGCTATCATCATGGCGCCCCAAGATTCATTCATAGACGATGAGGAGGATACCTGGTACGCCTCACCGCCCACCCGCCCGGGGTCTGCTGCCCGCAGCGCACTGGTCCTTGGGTATTGTTAGGTACTCGAAGCTGACATCTTGACAGCCCTCTTTGCATCGAGGAGTTTGATCTCTCCGACCGAAACTTCCGACCATGCCCTTGTGGCTACCAGGTACGACCATCATGCCACCTCGTCAGCTGCAGCTGACCTTCCGGCCACGTTTGACTAACTCTGGAGCTACAGGTCTGCCAGTTCTGTTTTAACAACATAAAAAATAACATGAACGGCCTATGCCCTGCTTGCAGACGACCTTATGACGAAAAGACGATACAGTGGAAGGTTGTCACAACAGAAGAGTATGATGGACACTCTCTTGCCACGCCGCCGTGCTAACAAACGCCTCTAGAGTTGCCGAGTTCCGTGCCAACATCCAGAAGAACCAAAAGAAGCGGGCTACTGACCAACGCCAAAAAGAGCTTCAGAAACGAGAGGCAGAGAAGGAGAACCGCAAGAATCTCATCGGCGTACGAGTTGTCCAAAAGAATTTGGTCTATATCACAGGCCTTGCTCCGACCGTCAGGGAAGACGAACTGCTAAAAACATTGCGAAAGCCCGAGTTCTTTGGTCAATATGGCAACATCCAAAAGATTTCGATTAGCAACCGAAAGAGCTCGGATGGCCAGCACCAGTCACTGGGCATCTATGTCACCTTTGAATATCCCGAAGAAGCGACACGTTGCATCCAAGCTGTGCATGGGTCACATAATGGCGATCGAGTCCTCAAAGCCCAACATGGCACGACGAAATACTGCTCAGCCTGGCTCAAAAATGAAAAGTGCAGCAACCCTGGTTGTATGTTCTTACACGAACAGGGTGATGAGGAGGACAGCTACAGTCGGCAAGACCTTTCATCGATGAACAGTATCGCTTCCCAACGACCCCTCCCTGCAGGTGGATCACGGTCTGCTTCCCGGCAACAAGCTCCTCATCCCACCCCGCCACCCGTCGTATCTCATCCTATGACACGCTCTATAAGCAAGGAGGGATCTGAGAACGGTGTTGACGGATCAGCATTACCTTCCTCAGCTAACTGGGCACGCAATCCACAGCGGAGTCGTAGGGGCAGTCTCGCTACTAGTGGTGCCGCGTCAAGCCCTGCTATCTCGGCAGCTCAGCCTGTAACCGCTGAGCCTGTTCCGGAAGAAGCAGTTGAGGAAGAAGAGGATGAAGATGAAGATGAGGAGGACGAGGAAGATGAGGAAGACGAGGAAGAGGAGCCTCAACCAGAGGAACCGGTGGCCGGACCCTCTTCATCCCGTGCGATGGAACCCGAATCTCCTGCACCAGCCAGGAACCTGGCTGAGAGGGGGCTTAGAGAGATCCTCAAGGTGCTGGGTAACACTCCCTGGCCTCCTTCGTCTACCGCTGCAGCAGACCAGTATCCGCCCTTGTTCGATCCTCGTGGTGGTGAAAAGCGCAGAGCTATGCGAGAAGAGGAGGATTCGCGTTTGAGTGGTGAACAGGAAGAGCGTCCCGAGGCCCGCGAGCCATCCGAAGGCGAGCCCGAAACTGGTGGAAGTCTTGCTCTTGGAGGCGAACCGGAGGACCGTGACACATCCAACGACATTAGAGGTTTCGACCGTCGAGGCAGCACCCAGCCTCCTATCCAACGACTCTCCACTGACGGTCTCTTTGGACCTGCCCTCACCGGAGCCTCGCCCTTTGGCCAGAGCCCGGGCAATCCTGGCTCGCGGTCTATGACACCCCAGCAATTGTTCCTTCGATCTCAGAGTGGCTTTGGTGACGCACCACCCGGCATTTCCAGCCAAAGCAATGCCTTCCAGAACCAGAGTCAGGGCCAGGGCCAGGGACAAGGCCACAACCGCCAGTCGTCCCGATTCAGCTTCGCCAACGACAGCGCTGGCTCTGTAACCAACGTCAAGGTTTCGACTAACCCGCGCATCATGGCCCAACAATCTTCCATGATGCCCAACACCTTCCAATCCCAGGGCAACAACCAGTTCTACGGTGCTTCTATGCCTGGACCTCCTCCCGGCCTCAAGTCGACCGGCACTCCTCCCAACATGTTTGGCCAGTTCGGTGGACAGGGCTTTAATGCGCCAAAGGACAACTCGAGTGAGATTCTTCAAAGTTTAATGGGCCGCAATCGGGCTGGCAACAACCAGTCCCATGATGCGGGAAAGCGTGAGTTTATGATTTCTTCTTTTTCAAACCAGTACCCACCATCCTCTACCTCCACCCCAGCTCCTGCTCCTGGGCTCCTGCCTTCGCTGTATGGTGGTACACCTAGTGCATACCAAGACATGAGCTCTAAGCAGAAGAAGAAGGGAAAGAAGCACAGACATGCTAACACTTCCTCTTCAGGGGGGAGTGGCCTAGTAGATCTTGCAGACCCGAGTATCCTGCAGGTGCGAATGCAGCATCAGTCTCAAGGCAGCGGCGGAGTCGGACAGGGCTTGTTTGGTGGCCAGAGTCAAGGTGGGTACAATCACAACAATATGATGTATAACAACAATTACGGGAGGTGGTAGTTATGATATCTACTGGAGTTTGGGACAGGGAGGCATGATGCTTGGCAACCTCCCGTCGTGACGTATTTTATTCTTTATGCACAAAAGGGGGGCGTTCTTCGGAAATCAGGTCACGGGCAAAAAAGCGCCTACTATTCTCTTCAGGGGGACACGGGTTACGAGCGCATTTTTGATTCAGCACATTTTCGCGAGATCAACACAGCTCAAGGAGGTCAGCTTCGCATCAGGCGTCATTTTTCTTTTTGGGAAAACGGAATGAGATACGAGAATACTTCAAGTCTTTTCATTCCGGATTTTGCCAGTCCTTGAGCGACTGTGCATGGGGGTTCACGTCAGGCAAGCCATCATCGTCTTCCACAAACCCCCTATGTATGTTAACAGCGTCGAATCTATCCGCCCAGGTTTGGCGGTAATATTGGTCAGAAAGCAATACCCTCATTCTCTCCAAATCGCCTCTTCGCCTCTTCTCCTCGTCCCCCTGCGGAAGACGATGGTGCTCGCCGTAGCATGACCCTGTCCCCAAAATCTTGTATATAAATGGGGTGGTGGTGTTTTCGTAGTGTAGTCGTGCTTTGCTTTTGTTGCATCTACATCAAGTGACTGAGTCTATGCTAACTATCGTTCAGATGATGAGCTCCCGTCTTTGGACGAGGCTACGAACTCTGTCGATGCGTTGGTTTCGGACGACCCAATCCTTCCTGCGACCACTGTTGAAGGACGTCAATCCGTGCCCCCCGGCTTGGGGCTACCCCCTGGGCTTTCACCCATCTCGAGACCGCCATCCACCACGGGCCATACAAGATTGTTCAACATTGGACCAGCGTTGCCTAAGATGCCACCGCCTGGCCTGT
This sequence comes from Fusarium venenatum, assembly GCF_020744135.1. Taxonomy (NCBI): domain Eukaryota; kingdom Fungi; phylum Ascomycota; class Sordariomycetes; order Hypocreales; family Nectriaceae; genus Fusarium; species Fusarium venenatum. The sequence continues at coordinate 7,239,049 of NW_027072131.1, forward strand.
CACAAGATGCTTCAACTCCAGACCAATCACCCAGAAATCCAATGCCGGCAACCCCTGTCTCGGAAGCAAAGAAAGCATCTAAGTCTTTGGCAACCGAGAGCGGGCTTTTGAAAGAGATCACGAGTCAACCGCAACCAAAGCAGACCAAGGGAAGCATCTTGCAGGACGAGGAATTCCCGGCTTTGGATGCACTGAAGAGCAAGAGCCGACCTGCTACGCCTACACCCAAGCCCACTCCAAAGGCCAAACGCAATGCAGAGAGAATTGTGGATAGAATGATGGCCAAGGCCGGGGCCAGCAAGCAGAGTAGCACAACAGAGGAACCAAAGGTTGAAGATCCCAAGGTCCAAGGTGCCAAAACTCAAGAGTTCAAACAGGAGGCCAAGGTCTCAGAGCCAAAGCCTACAATTGAGAAGAAGCCTGTTTCTCTCAAATCTCAGACTGAGGAGAATTCTGCGCCCACCATGTCTGCTAAAGTATATGGCAAAACTCCTATCTATCTCAACACCCAGATCGAGAAGAATACCGCGCCCAAGCCTGGCGAGTCATCCGCAACGACTGAGAAGCCCAGTACAGGAAATGCAGCTGCTTTCCCCCCATTGCCTGCCCCTTCATCTGCCGCGACCTCGTCTCCTGTCACACGGACAGGGCCAAAGACACTGCGAGTCGTTGCCACTCCTAAAACGGAGGCTCCTCCTCCTGCATCCCCTGCCTTGACTATGGCATCCGTCGCTCTATCCGGATCACGAGGGGTGTCTGCTAGTTACAGACCAGATACGCCTGCTAGCAGCGAGCCAGTTAGTGACAACGCATCGGTTGTATCTGCTTCTGTAACACACTCTCGTGCGAGCTCCCCACCTCCTAGCAGGGTTGGATCAGCTGCGGTACGAACCACAACAAAGAGCCAACAACGCAAGGCACGCAAGGACGTCTTGAAGCAGGAAACCAAGATGATTGCCGAAGTGCCTAAAGTTGAGGCAGAAGTCCAAGCTCCGATCATTGGACGAAAGAAGAAACAGAAGAAGGAAAAGCCTGCCAAGGCACCTCAGTCTGATCCTTCTGCCTCGGCAGCCCCAGAAACTGCGAAGGCCGATGTTTCCACTGCCGAATCTCCCCAACCAGAGCCCCCCAAGGAACCCGAGCAAGAGCCAGAAGAGAAGCCCCTTAAAAGTAAGGCTGCTCAAAAGAAGGCCGCAAAGTCCAAGGGTAAAGCAAAAGAGGTCGAACCTGAGCCTACTCCTCAGCCCCCATCTCCCGCCCAGGAAGCTACTCCCGAAACCCAGGAGACCACGGAGAAGCCAGGGCCCAACCCCGCATCGGTTTTCACTGAGATTAAAAACGCTCTTTGGGCATCTAGCGTGGATAAGCTGCAGCTTTTCAAACCTATTGCCAGTGGTTCATCGCGAACCGATTACAACGCTCATAACAACGCCAACAAGGCCGAGCATTGTAAGGACTGCTCTTGCAAGTGTGGTGAAATTCAGGATGATGATCTTGCGGCGCTTCGTGCGGGTAAACCTGTACGCAAACAATTCCATGTCGATGGTAGTCGCATGCTCATCACCCCCAATGGTGATTGCATCCGCGGCCTACACCCAGAGGAAGAAGATGCCTTCCTTGAGCTGCAAGCTGCCATTGCGGACACAGCAGAGAACCCCGGATCGTTCATTGCCCCTAGACATCAACCTGGAAGCGGGGCCTTCTCTTTGATCAAGGGCAGAGCCGTCCCCAATGGACGTCCCAACATCTTTCCCACCACTGCTCAGCTCCAATCTCAAGACCCTATCGGAAAGCTTCAGAGAGAAGATGCACTGAGCTACATCAACCAATATGTCCTGCCTCGCCTTAACCTGGGAGCCACTAACATGGGTTTCCCCAAGGGTGCATCGCCTACTAAGGATGCGGCTGCTGCAAGTCTTAACTCCCTTGCCCCCTACTTCTATGGTCCTGATGCCGCTGCTGGGGTTGGCATCTACAGCCCCCCTGATGGAGCGCGAGCAATGCAGGATTTCAGCTCAGCTGGCATGTCGCCCGAGGAACGTGGAAAGAACTTTGGAATGAACGTCGGTGGTATGCCCTTAATGAGCGTCGAGGATGCCGAAGGTGCGCTGGCCACTGCCCGACGAGAAACAGAGAAGCTGGAGAAGGGATTGAACCAGGTTATTCGCCGCAACCGACGGCTTGTTCTTGGAGGTAATAATTAAGAAAGTCATGAAAGTCACGTCACGTAACAGCAGGACAAGATATGATGGCGATTTGAGTATCTGTTGCCCGTAGGGCTTGTACGATATTTACGAAAAGGGCGTGTCAGTGTATTTGACGGCAAAACGATATGCTTATGATGAAGCGATAACGTCAATGTTAGAGAACAGAGACTATGAGTGCAGTGTAGGCGAATCAAAAACATCATGAAATAATTGGGTCACTTTGCCTTGGATTAGTAACGTCTTCAGCAACTAACAAATCAAATTGATATATATGGGACGAATAAATCAGTATGCAAATCATCTGGGTATTAAACATGCATTAGGGGACTAATGGGAAGTTGCGTATGTTGATCAATGGAGACCTTTGAAGGAGGCATACACTTGCAAAGCACCTTCAATACTTTGAACCAACCCGAAGAATATTGTCAACACAAGAACAAGAACGGCTACCCAGAATGTATACCTGTTGATTCGGTATTAGCGGATGACAATGTGTGTTGGCAAGATTTGCTATCGAGGAGCGGTACCATTGGACGCCGTTCCGTCTATCATGCCACCATTGCGACAACGATTTCGGCTGTGCTTCGTCAAATACCTGCTTCAACACGACAAGACGATCATTCCAAAATCTAAACCTTTCAGTTTGCCGATGGTCTGTTTTTAGTTGTCCACACTGGATAACTCGTTTGTCAAGGCCCGTGTCGGACAGCTGGGAGAACCACTTCCTTGTTTCCACGTCTGAGGATGGGAAGAGGAGTGCTAATGTCTGCAACGTCTCGTCCGCAAGACCTTTGGGTAGTAGGGAGTCGGAACTGCCAATAAGTCAGTGGACTTACACATTGAGTGTTGGTGAAGAATCGTTAACCTCTGCTGTTGGACATATAGGAACGAAGCATGATGGAAGATGTGCACACGTTGATCGTCATCGGTCAATCGGAGATGATCTACCAAGTTATCAGTCCATACGATATCCAGCCCTGCGATGCGGCACAGGTTGCGAGCAGTGAATATCTTCTCCATCTTAACATTCTCCTTGGACACCTGGGCAGCTCCAGGATCAAAGTAATCTGACACAGAGCTCTCCAGGGACCCATGACTCCAACGGAGATGGCTTCTTCCAGAGAAGCCGTACGTGAAGCTGCAGAAGCTCATCATCAAAAGCAGGCTGGCGGCCAAGTCTATTGAGTTGTCGAGCATTTCGTCTTCATTGTCATGAAGTGTTGTGAGTTTCTCTCTCAGCTCCTCCTTGATATCATGGCGCAGCATCCCACTCTTGAGTTTGTGAATGCAGTCGACCACATCACGGTGTGATCTCAGAGCCACGTATCGCCCTCCGTTGTGAAGAGCCCTGGCACATTCTTTGTTGTAGTATGTCCAAAATGATTGCAGGTCAAAGTCGACGCTGTTGAGACGCTGATCTTGGTGCTGGGAAGCCCAGTACTCACTGGTTATTGTTGTTTTGGTAAGTTGTGGTAGCGGGAGATCTAGCAGGCTCGAATCGAGCTCCGTCTTGTCTGTCATGGTTGCAGTTTCAGTCGTCTTCTGGTCTGTTTGGTTTACACGAAAGATTATAGCGACGCTGGCGGACTATAAGGCGGGTGAGGGAGCCAACCCTGTTCGGATGCATCATGCATGAGACTGTCTTGTCATTGGCGGATGCTCCGCCTCATCCTCATCAGCGCGATGAGCCTCTACACACAGCCCCCAATATCTGCAGCCGAATCCTCTCAATCAATATCACGAGCCATATTATTCATGACTTGAGAAACCATATTTCTCATGACTTGAAACCATGATCCTCTTTACTTGAGAAAGATATCATGAAATACGTTGAGCCATGCCGCTGGAAATCGTAACATCCCCTCTGCGATCCTGGGAGAGCAGCATCGCCATACTTAGTGGCAGGTCAGCAACAAGGCCTCTTGCATGGCCTGAACCGGAGTTGTCTACCGGCCGCTGTATAGGCAAGGTCGGCAAAGAGCTATGCTGGGTGGCCAAAGGCCCAGCGAGAGACGCATTCGCGGTGCTGGCTCCAAAGATTAAGGCCTACCTCGAGAGGTCTGTCGAGCCAGTATCGAGTTGGGTTACATGGTCTATCTATATGTTCGGCAAGTCAGAGAAGAGTGCCAGTCCAGCCATCCTGTTTTGCTGCGAAGTTGTTGCGCATCGTAAACAGGTGAGAAGTGCGATTAAAGACAGCGACATTCTCAACGAGTTCCCTGGTATCAAGACTGCCCACATGCCTCGACCGCCTGACTTTAATCAGCTTGTTCAATTGGCAGATGATAGCATTGATCATCGACCTGTCCTTGCGTCCCTTGCAAACAATCCATGCGGGATGCCGTTATTCGTTGAACAAATTATAGACGACGGAACTTGTTACAAACAAGCTACCGTTGGTGGCATCATCCAGCTGTTGGACAAATTCTACTACACCACAGCAGGTCATGTACTTAACCCCGATATGGCCACGAGCTACACGGAGGGCGAAGTCAGCGATGACGAATTTGAGATTGATGAAGATGATGACGATGATGAGATGGACGAAGTGGCATCAACGGCTTGTGAGAAAACGTGGTTGACACAAGCCAACGACGTCGCCATGAGCCCGCGGTACGCAGGTTCGACTGAGAGTAAGATGGTCCAGCCACCGTTCTCGCCGGGCATACAAGATATGCAAGCAACACAAGAGGAGTCGAAATGCAAGAGCCGTCGGATTCTTGAGGAAGGACCTTCACCGAACATTTCCCTACCTCCACAACCTCTAGGACATGTCTATCTATCCTCCCTCGACGAACCATCATCTGATCTCGACTATGCCCTGATCAAGGTAACCAACCCCATTCACTGCACCGCGAACAAAATCACCTCTTCCTCCTTTTCTGCGAAGGGTGAAGCCAAGATCCAGCGTGTCGTCACAGACGGTCCTAAAGACGTCAAGATCCTTAGCTCCACCTCGAGAGGAACACTTACAGGAGTCATGTCAGGCACTCCCATGTACGCCCGTCTCCCCAACTGTAATCTGTACCAGGATGTCTACAACGTCCTCTTGGACTCGCGACTAGAAGCCGGGGATTGTGGCTCCTGGATCATTGACGTCGAGTCTGGGAACTTGTACGGACACATTGTGGCCGGGTCCCCGGATTCGGGTGCTGCAATTGTGATACCTTTTGCACGCGTATTCGAAGACATAGAAACGCGAGTAAAGCATCACCCTCGTTTGCCCCTCTTCGGAGCCACATCTCCATACAACTTTGATAAAAAGCTAGACCTTGCTACGCATCTGCAACATACAAATTCAGATACGGCATCCTCTTCTAAACCGCCATCGAAGTATGACCAGGAGTGGACCCGCGACTTAAGAAGTCGATTTGAGAAACAGTGGCGGATCAAACTGTTGGATGAACTGAAACTATCACGGACTGGTCGTCAAGCTACTATTGAACAAGCAGTTTCATCTACTGAAGATGAATCAACTTCGCTCTCTAGTCAGCCTAGAGAGGAGGAGTCGGTTCCGCCGTACACTGCAACTGACACTGGAAAAGGGTTACTGCTGCCGACCCAAAACCGGAAGATAGTGCAGACACCACTGTTCCCTCGATCTCCGAGTTTAAACGACCGGGATGCTAAAAAGTTCCGCAACCTTCTGATATCCCTCTCCTTGACCCCAACGAAGTACGAGAACCCAGGATTACTCGACGAGGCTCTGGCCAGCGTCCCGCTAGAGAGACTCTACAGCGAAGCTGAAGAAGAAACCATGTTCTTACAGGCCCAAGCAGAGTCATGTGGCGATGGACGGTGGCCCGAGTGGGGCTACAGTGATTGCATCATCCGGGCATTGTTGAGATGGTTCAAAAGGTCATTTTTCACTTGGGTGACCAATCCAGCATGTTCGATATGTTTGTCTCCAACCATTGCTATGGGGTTCACTGAGCCACTCCCAGAAGAGTCAGCTTGCGGAGCTCGTCGCGTCGAGCTCTACAGATGTTCAAGGCAAGACTGCCTAGAATTTGAGCGATTCCCCCGATATGGCGATGTTTGGAAACTACTTCAGACCAGAAGAGGGCGAGTTGGTGAGTGGTCGAACTGCTTTACGATGTTGTGCCGGGTCATGGGTGCCAGGGCACGGTGGGTATGGAATAGCGAGGACCACGCATGGACCGAGGTATACTCGGAATACAGGAAGAGATGGGTTCACATTGATCCATGCGAGGAAGCTTTTGATCACCCAACATTATACACCGAAGGTTAGTCATTGCACTCGAGATCCCCCCAAGCATTACCTACCTTCTCAAGATACAGCACTGACATTTCGTAATTAGTTTGGAATAAGAAAATGGCATATGCTATAGCCTTCTCTATCGAAGGTGCCACGGATGTTACGCGACGATATGTTCGCAAGGCGAAGTATGCGGCGGAGCGAAACCGTTGTCCAGAAGAAGTCCTGCTGTACGTCATGGATGAAATCAAAAATATCCGCCGCGAAAATATGAGTAAGGAGGACAAAATCCGACTGAAAGAGGAGGACAGATGTGAACAGCGGGAACTCAACAACTATATTGTCTCGAGTGTCACCGCTGACTTTATGGCCACGGGATTGATTCGTGTCGAGGGTTCGTCACAATTGCTCAAGTCACCGGGAGGATCAGCGAGACACAATCAGAAGCAGGGAAGTGGAGGAGTGGCAGAGGGACCTTTGGTTATCCCTTAGGTCGTAAGCCTGTTGGACTTACGTACCTATATAAGTGACCAGGATTTGGAATTATATTACAATTTGGATAAGACAAGCGGTGCAGACTACCGCAATTCCTCACTCAGGTAGCACCCCGCTACAAAGAAGGGGGAAATTAGTTCGGTATATATATAATAGTCCCTATTATCAAGATGATCTAGCAGGTTGTAAGACATGCGAGACCCAGGGTAAAGGTTGCTTCGCTTGTGAGATGTTTCCATTTCGACCAGCCGTTAATATTAATATACAAAGGATGTTAATGTAAAGCATATATTAGTTGATAAACTTAAGATATAAATAAGAATTAGTTGCTAAAAGCATAAGAGACGAAATTTATAGGTCAGTTTATGCAATTCTGGGTCTACTCTTAGATTATTTATTTTTATAACCTAAAGCTCAAAGACCAACCTTTCTGCTGCCCACTAGATATGTTCTTCACGACGTTTCTTCCGCGAGACATCATGTGATGACCGTCGACGGTCTGCACCAAGAGCTCTCCTAGCATCACTAGTAACCTGCTTCCTCCCCTCAGACGACAAAGACTCACGAAGTCGCTCCATAAGTCTGTCAAGAATCCACTCAGTCTCTTCCTGACTCCCCATAAGCGGACTCCGATTTCCCACCCAGGACCAAGCCGTAACATGTTCCGAATCTGTCTTCTCCTCGGTACCTTTTTCAGGAGACTCATCGGCTTTCTTGTTGTGGTGATGTCGATGGTGGTTCTTGGGTTTTGGCTGGGCTTTTAAGTGCGTGTCGGCACTGCCTTCGTCTTCGCCGATGAGTTTCAGATACCATGCCCATTCTTCAAATGAGTATTTGTGTGGCTTTTGGGATTTGAGATGTGCGGTGAGAGCTTGGATTTCGGAGATGAGGAGGAAGTGGAAATTGGTTCCTGTTGGTAGATCCTCGTGAGCGTCTCGTAGACGGGATAGTGAACGTCGGACTCGAGTGGTAAAGGTCGAGTTATGTCGACTGTGGTCCGGTCGCTCTTTATACGGACCTTCATCCGTCCTAGAATCTCTCGACCTCCCTCGTGAATCGTTTTTATCAGGTCCTTGTTCCATATCAATAAAAGCTGCGGCGGCATCACCGCTAGAATCTTGAGCCGAAGGCATCTTTTTGGTTTGCGAAGGTTGCGCTGGCTCCTTATGGTCGGGAAACACATGTCCAAACGTACAACTGTGAATAATATACTTGAGATCGTCCGAGAAACTGCCCTCTTCCCCAGGAAGAATAGTGACGTTTCCTAGCCGCAAGGTTCCGTCACGTATAATCTTGATGATCGTGTCTCCGGCGTTGGATATGAGAACAGTCATGGTAGGTAACGCAAGTAAAGACCAAAAGACGAAGAAGGACTTGCCAGCATTAGAAGCAGGAGTCACGTCGCCGTATCCGATAGTGGTAAGAGTAACAAAACAGAAGTAAAAGCCGTCAAAGTAGTCCCAGCCTTGGTAATTCTCTTCACACTTGACAAAGATGTATGCGCCCAGAAGCCAGAGGAGAAGCCAGGTGCCTGTGGATATTGCCATGGCCATCCAGCGACGACGAGAGGATGTTTGAGCCTGAATCTTGCGCATGAGCTCGAATTCTGCTTTTCGACGCTCGAATTCCGTTGCAGGCTGTTGAAGATCCGAATCTGCACGCTGGGGCATCTGCTTTTGTGGCTCACGGATAGGTTCGAGCATTTCGTCTTCACCTTTCTTGGTCATTGTCCGGACTATACGTCTACGTTTCTTCTCCTCCATTCTAGCATCGACTTGGCGTTTGCCTCGCTCGAGAACAAGACTTCGAATAGAACCGACGACCAAACCTAGACTGATAACACCTACCAAGGCGTAGGGCATCATCAGAGCTCGGCCGAGGTTGGTTTCTGCTCTGAAGTCACCGAAACCGACTGTGAAAAGCGTTACGTCTGCCCAGTAGACAGCATCAAGGTAGTTCCAGCCTTCTATGTTGGAGAATACAAGGGCACCGAGAAGTAAGTAAAACAAAAACATGATGGTCTGCAGCATGAGTGTTCGTTGACTGGGCGTGAGGTTAAAGTCTTTGTTATAATGGCCAGTCCATGCACCATAAAAAGTCACCAACATGAGCGAAGCGTCAACAAAGTAGAGAATAGCAGCCCACATGCCGTAGTAAAAGGCCTGCGACCAGATAAGTTCATCAGCAGGATACTTGAACCCTTCGTACAGAGGACCAGCAGCTGTAGCGAGGAGAGAAATGAGCAGGATGGCAGAGATGTACCAGCCGATTATGGTGATGGGCTGAGCGATTGTGAAGCGAACACGGCGCGTCATGTTTAGTAGGAGAAACATGTTTGAGATGATAGCCATGGCAAGCTGAATAGCGTTGATGACGGTGAGCCAGATGGGATCGGCGACAAAGGGAGCTGTCTTGACGATTTGACCTGGAGGTCGATGCTGTCTCCATGGTCGGACGAGAGCGCATATACTGAAAGCTGAAGCAACGGGACCGAGTGTGCCAGCGATCATGGGGAATGCCGACGAGGCAAACCACCAGCGGCTGAATAGGTCAGAAATATGAGAGTGATTTGTTATGGAGAGACGTACTTTGGTGATAGATGAGCCTTGTCATTTTCTATACGTTTCTCGTGAGAGATAGTCTCTTCGAAAGCCTCAGTCTCCTCCTGAATATTCTCTCCAAGATTGCCGTCGTCCATGGGAATGTTAAAGAGGTAAAAGCGACGAACGTAAAAGAACAGGGGACATTTCCTAGTTTTGTGATCCCTCAAAAGAATGAATGTTAACTAACAGCAGATATGTCGACGGTCGTGCAACTATTAAAGATCCCCAGTAAATAAAGTAGATGAGAATCCTTGGCATGGGGAAGAAGACATGACATGATCGGGCATGACGTCTAAAATAAAACCACTAAAGCCAAAGCGTTTAGGAATCACGAGCTAGACCAAGTTTCCTACATCTTTGGGGCCTGTCAGAGACAAGCAGGGTCATTCGTTCAGTGTTGGATGCTTGGTCTAACTGTTTGGGTAGTGGAAAACAGGGCGCGGCTATAGCGGCTTTGGATCTAGGAAAAGACGGCAAGTTACGATCGTACTATATTTTATTAGTGAGTGGCCTTGAATTGAATCTCTCTCTCTTTGTATGCCGTTCTTTGACTTATATCCAGCTCTTATTCCCGTGTCATGATTCTGGCCAATGACATACTCGAATCAGGAAATGCTCAGTTCCACCCCAAGCAACGATCGATCAGTCTTTCTCTTTAATCTTGCCTCATCAAGCCGTTCAACGTTGCGATCAAAGCCAATTATTTACTTCTTGTCAGTCTCTACTTAATCGAATTTCACTAGACCGTTATCTGTCCAACGAGTAGACGTGGCTTTATACCGATTTCGTTGAAGCATAGCTCAACCTTAAGCGCGTCATATAGCCCTTCCTTCAAGGGTCATGTAAGTCATTCAAACATTGCCAGCTTCATCCTAACTAATAGTCATTCAGTTCTCAGTGACACGTGATATCGTGTCTCTCGTGCATAAGTAATGCGGTAGCAGCATGCAAGGATGCCTTCCTATTCACGCCCTTCGTCGCCTTGGTCATAAACGACTCATCGACTATCTGCCCAAACATTCGCAGAGGCTATATAGCTTTCAGAGTCATGAGCGTGTTAGTGTGCGATGTGGCTCATCTGGCCATGTGAGCATTGAGTAAACCAAACCCCATCCTAACCATCATACTCATAACTAACGTTGCCCAACAGTCTCATAGACATTGCTGAACAGCCAAACTCTCCCCTCTTCATTTACCTACCCTCCTCTCCTTTTAACAACAGCCAACCAGCTTCAATACCCAGATTCCTTCAGGGCAAGCCGCTGGCCACCATCAACTACAGATGGAACTTCTTTGATCGTGATAACCTTGATCATATCTGGCCAACGCCTATCCACGACACCTCCTTCGCCTACAAGTGGCTAGTAGAGAATCTCGCACCAGAAGGCATCAAAAGGCGCGACATCTACGTCTATGGATCTCACCTAGGAGCAAGCCTCGCCACGTCTCTAGCACTTACGGAATCACAACCCCACAAGCCCTTTGGAGTGCGAGGCCTGGTGTCATACAACGGCATCTACAACTGGACCATGTTCTTTCCCGACCATCCAGTGAACACCCCCAGAGAATTCGTCGGAAATCCAAAAGCCCATTACAAGCCTCCGGAGGGGGCGTACATACACCACCTCCAACAAATGTTGCCGACGCTCTTCAAGTCTACGGCAGATACGTTTGACGTGTTTGCCAGCCCATCCCTCTTTTTCCACAACCCAGGAATAAATGTACCTATGTCTTACCACCTGACAGAAGCCGAGAGTCTCGCCATCGAAATAATGACCAACCCAGAAGGCGAGGTAGACCCTCCCCTCCAAGCACCTCGTAGATCGAGTCTGGTTTTCCCACCCCGCAAGTCAACCCTCAAGCTCCCCGAGACACTGCTGCTGTACGACCTGCTTCCCGTGTCGCCGCGAACCAACAAGCCCAGGTTTCAATGGGGCAACAGCCTCGAGAAGCAGGCAAAGGAGCTGGCGGAGATGATGCAGTCCAGTATCTACAAGGTCGAGCTCCCAGAGAGGGGTTTGTGGGATGATGATATTGCTTTTTGGGAGAATGAGCAAGCTAAAAGGGTCAATGTCGAACGAGCTGGATCAGAGAGTCCGATGATGGAGATGGGGGAGAATGGGGAGCAGCTTGTTGAAGAATGGTTGACGGAGAGAATAGCACCAAAGAATACTCAGGTATCTTGATTGAAACTGTATTTGTATCATGTAGAACATATTTGTATTATAGTCTTGATAAATCATTGATTGTCGATAAGAAGTTGGCTTGATATTTAGTGGCACAGCATGGCACAGCACTAAAAGACGGCACATGGGAAAGCTTGACTTGACCAGTAGTGGAGCCACCCTCCCTTGTTTGGTTGTATCGTATATCGAGTCTAGAACGAACGGCTGAAGCACGTTGTCAGCCAAACCATATCACAACATCTCACAAGCGTCGATATCTAAGACAGACACCGTTCATTACAGTAGACATTAAACACTGTGACGGTATGACTCGAGGAACAAGTCATCAAACAAGCGAAAAGACTTGACACTATCTATAACTGAAAAAGGGTCCAAAGCTCACCTGTCACTGAAAGCTCAGCTGTGGTTCACCTTGGCCGAGATGAGAAGTGGGCCAGCGGCTAAACATGCACGTTGTCGTCAGTTGTAAAGTTAGCGGACAAGGGGTCACAACTTGTCACAAGACCCCTTGATTCTTGATACTCGAGTATTACTCTCAGTGTCAGTTTCATCTCTTATTATTCCACAAGATAAAAGACATTAACAGCAAGAGATGACATGAAAGGACTCTACAGCACGAAACACTCATACAATAAGGGGCTTCCACTGTCCGGGTTATTTATCCGCAACTTACAGCCCTTCTACCCTTACAAGCCACTGTTACACTGGACCCACCCCTGGTTTCCCTGGAAAATGCTTGTTTTTCAGTGGACGTCTCAGATTCTTGATCCCTGGACAAGGATGCTTCAGTTGAGATTGGATGTCACCCACTCCCTCCTCTCTCTATTGCACGACACATTACTAACTGACCTACGAACTGACCATGGCTGAGCAGTTTCATCTCCCGTCTTTCTGCCGCTATCTTTATCCTTAACCTTTCTTTCTACATCATCTTCCTTTTGACAAGACACAACACCATCACCGCACACTTTCTTATCCACAACACTCATAATGCCTGGAATTCGTAAGTTACAAATATACAACTTTACACTGCACCTCTAACCAAACCCTCCCCACAGCTCTGCACGCCCTTGACAACTTCAAGGCCAAGCTCAAGGCCGCCTTCAAGAAGAAGGACAACAAGGAAGAAGCCAAACCCGCCGAGCAGAAGCCTACCGAGACCAAGCCCGCCGAAACCACACCTACCACCACCGAGCCTACCAAGACCGAGGCCGCTCCTCCCGCGCCAGCTAGTACGTTGATTTATAACAACACACATGCTTCGTTCAGGACTGACACATATACTCTACAGCTGAGCCTGCTCCTGCGGCCGAGCCTGCAAAGGAGACCAAGCCCGAGACAGAGGTCAAGCCTGAAGCTCCTGCGGCTACTACCGAGCCTGCAAAGACAGAGGAGGCTGCTCCTGGTATGCTACAATACGGACAAACTTGAAGAGCTGAGAACTGACATTTATAGCTCCTCCTACTGAACCCGCCAAGCCCGAGGCCGCTCCGGCCACCGAACTTCCCGCTCCCGTCCCTGAGCCTGCCAAGACGGAACCCGCTCCGGCTGCTGAGCTACCTGCTGCTCCCGCCGTCCCGACTGCCCCAGCTGCTGAACTGCCTGCTGCTCCCACTGCTCCTGCCGCCGAGCTACCTGCTGCCCCAGCTCCCGCACCCGCTGCAGCCCCTACAGAGCTCCCTGCTGAGGCTCCTAAGGAAGAGGAGAAGAAGGATACCCCTGCTCCTCCCGCTCCTGCCCCCGTGGCCTCTGCTTAAGCAAAGGGCGAATGCTTCTTTCTTGGAGATAGAAAGATACCTTATGGTTCGAGTAGATTGCGTGTTTGTGTTTCCAGTTATTGCCATTAAGGCATGTTTGTTTCAGTGATTTTGAACATGGCAGGTTCATCCTGACCATGTATGTCCCCTTTTCTCCTAGCAGTTGGCTGGATACCCAGAGAGAAAAGTGTTGCGATGCTCTGTTTCAAATCTATACCCGCTTTTCATATCTAATGCAGAAAGGACTATCTATACCATGCTCCTCATAATCCGTGACACACGTCTAGTATATTTTCTTTAGAAGGACTAATGCGACTTGTGGTCTCATGAATCTCTAGCCCATGGCGCTTTGGTGACAGTGATTTGTGCGTCCGTAGACCCTGCGCCTCTGGATGGCCTTGCAAGAGACCCTGAGTTAGGACCCGGTGGTGGCATACGTGAATAGGGAATGCCAGGGCCTGACGATGGTGGCATTCTTGTAGCTTGAGCCCATGGCGCGGCTGTTCCAGGTCCTGAGGGTGCTGGTGGTGCCATCGCTGGTTGGTTTGCCATATGAACGCTCTGAGTTGGGGTTGCTGCATCAGGGTCAACGTCCCAAGAGAACAACGACCCGAATGGAAAGTGCTGGACAACGGGAAACTTTGACAACACTTCAGCATTGAACATCTTGATCATGCCCTTGTTGATCTTGCCCCAACCGTCGCGAATGCCCGAGATGTCGAACAGAATCGGACTATGTTCCCAAAATGGACCCTTCTTCACGTCGTTGATGAAGCCAATGGCTGAGAAGTACATGTTGACTTGGCGTTGATCCTCTACTACGGCTGCCTTTGTAACATCGCTGGGCTTCGGAGCACCCTTTACGGATCCCTCTAAGGGCATTGGTTCGTTCTCATTGATCGGTCGTGTAAATTGTGCAGAGCCAAAAATGTAAGGCATGAAGGAGTGGTCGTCGAGGCCCCAGACGCCATGTGAGCCGGCAGGTTCGAGGGTATAGGTTAGAATAAGTTTCCTCACAACGTTGAGGTAACTGGAAATGTCAGCGGTATACTTTGGATGTGTAGACAGGCAACTTACGGTTCAATAACCTTGAGGACAATCTCGCGCTCAATCTCTCCTCCTTGTTCTCCATCCTTGAAGAAACCCAACTTCCATAGACAGCCGAGGAAAGCGACAAAGCTCAGTTCATGTCCCGTTCCATAGTCTAATCGCTGTACACTGCCGAAACCACCAAGAAGGTAGCTTGAGACCTCCTCTTTCGCCTTGCCATCGCCCACTTTCAGTGTTTCCCCTAGCAGCCCCTCGTCAAGCAGCGCATCCAAACGCTCCTCAAAGATAGCATGCCACTTGCGAAAACTAACATTTCCAAATCGTCTAGGACCTGGGTCAGGCGGTGCTTCATCGATAAAGCTTCCAATCTTTTCCAAAAGAGCTTGTAGAGTATGAACGGACGGCGTCGTTGCTGGTTTCGAGTTGAGGGGAAAGGTGCGGGGGAGGGGCGATGAGGTTTGGTTTCGAGGACATAGAGCGCGGTTGAGCTGGAGGATGAAAACGCCAATATCGCGGTAGGCTAAGCTGGTGAGAAAACGAGTGACGTCGGGGCCTTCGTTGATGCGCTTCGAGGGTATCGTGAAAGCTGGCGGGGAGCTCAGGTCGAGAATCTCAAGCGCATTGAGCTTTGGAGGGGTTATGGACGTCATGTCGACGATGGTGAGACACCACGGTCGCAATTATAAAACGGTATGTTGAAGAATAGAACAGAAGTTTCGTTCGAGATGTGGAAGTAAAGTGGGAGAATTGGAATTCAAGTGGATGTTAGTGTTTGGTTGAAGTTAGAAACGATTTAGTCAGCTATTGGTCTATGGACCTTGTAGAAGTGACCATCATGAGATTGGATGCGAATGACAAGAAGCGGATCTCGACCATGGAGGGGCCCTAAATTTAGGAAACTTTTATCTAAACTGCCTATTTCCGAAACACCTGCACTAGTGGCTCTCATAAGTCAATGTAAATAGACTTTCTATCACATTGTCGAAATGTTTGTATTTGACTGTTGGTTCTGGAGCTGTTGAAATTGTCTCTTTGCCAAGTGCCCCACTTTGTATGTAGGTAACGCGCGCCTGTCCAACATGGTATGCAGCTCTAAGTTCTTTGTTCAATACACCTTTACAACTCTGTTCACACTTTCACGATTCTGAATATTACCCGGCTTGAAGGACATCATTCAATATCTTACTAGCACTCTGATCAACCTATAATTCTCGGCGTGCTGCCGCGGCACGTTGAGTCAAGCTTTCACAGCACAATAACAAAGGATCAACATGGCGCGGCTGCGCTCCAGAGGTAGCGCCTCTGTTGCTCCAAAAGAGCATGAAATGACACCACACATTCGATTACATGAAGGGATAAGACATTCACCAAGATATTCAGTCCCTATTCGAAGTATTGATACTAGGAGTAGTCCATTTGTGAAAAGAAAAACAGGTCTACGATCAACTTCGTCGGCAAGATCTCGAACTCGACCCTCTTCGAGCAAAAGCCAAGTCACACGATCAGTGAGAGGAAGTGTACCAGATCATGAGTTGTCTCCGCAGTTCTCTCCGCAGTTATCCCCGCCTCCTCCACGGAAACGTCGCTCTGATGCTACAGATCAGGAGCAGCTCCCAAAGCGTCAGCGCAACGCTAGTCATGGGTCTGCTGGAGAAGAGGAATTGCCTCAGCCAATCCAGCAGAGCGAGGAACCAAATAAAGACGAAGAGGCAATTCCTCAACCGATCCAGCAGAACGAGGAGGCAGATGAAGACGAAGAGGCAATTCCTCAACCAGGCCAGCAAAACGAGGAAGACTTACCTCAATCGGACCAACAGAACGAGGAAGCAGACGAAGACTCAGAAGCAATTCCTTCAATAGACTTTCTCAATGGCATCAATAAGAATATTGGGGCCTTTGTCGTGCCAAACGAGCAACCAAGTCTTTTGTCCAACACCAGTGTCGAGGATTCTACCAAGAATGACGATAGCGCACTTTCTCATTTTGACACTTCACATGAGATCAAAGTCGAAAAACCAGCCATCGCCGACACTACAGTTCAACACAGAAGTAGTACGGTTAGAGCCTTGACCGAAACAGAGGATATATTGCTTGGAACAGTTGCACCAGAGGAGACACCTCAATCAGCGCAATCGGTTTTTCAGCCTGAGTCTTCGCCAGGCTTGCCTCCACTAGAGGATATGTTAGACCATTTCGAAACAGTTCGTGCAGAGGCACCTCAACCAGCGCAACCGGTTCCCCAGTCCGGGTCTTCGCAACAGCATGAGTCTTCCCAGCAGTCTGGGTCTTCATCAAAGGGGCCTCAACAGTCACGTCGGCGAAAGAATGGACAGCGGAGGAAAAAGGCGACGTTTTATGAGCTTAACGAAGGTCCAGAGCTTTCGCTAGAACAATCAGCACAGCCAATCTCGTCGAGGAATTTCCAAGTCGATGAGAGTATATATGACGTGCCTGACTCACCCCCAAGACAATCAAATCACACCAAGCTTGTTGAGAGGTCACAGAAGGCGCCTATGTCAACAGGTAGAGGCAGCCCGAGGATGAAGCTAAAACAAAGAAGCAGCCAGTCTGGTCAGCGAAGGAGCAACGTTTCTATACAGTACCAGGATGATGAAGAACAAGAAGAGAATTCCCAAGAAGAGGGTGATGAACATGGAGACGATGAATTCGCCTCTAGCGACGACGAGCTTGAGCTTCAAGAGCAGCATACACCACACCAGGATTCACTGGTGCTTGATACACCACCGGCCGATTCACAGGCCGCAGATTCCACACATACGACATTTATAAAGCGTATATACGTCCAAAAGCTCATGCATATAATGACCCTCCAAGGCTGGATGGAAAAAAGATTCTGGAAAAATGAATTTCTCGACCATGCCGCAGACAAATCAGATGAGCTGGCTTCCAAGCCCGATTGCCCTGTTCTGTCAACAAGAATTCTAGCCCAGCTGTTTGACCTCCATGAGTTGTGCAAGGAGATTCCTAAAGCACCAAAGATTGATCAATTGGCATATCTACGCGAAAAGGCGACAAAGTTCAGTGACTTGGTCAGCAATCTTCACCAGTCCATTGATTCGTTCATCGGGAGCATCAATAACTTCATGAAAAGCGACGACCCAGAACAAGTACAAGTCGGCTCCAGTCGTGTTACGAGACTACGCAGGCGAACCATTCCCATGTTGGTGCTATTACTGGACACAACATTCGAAGCTGGATGTGGACATCCCGATTGGGATGGTAAAAAGGCCTCTCAACAAACCGGAGAGTTCACGGTATATCTGTTGGAGCCGCTAGAACGGGCTGCGGGTTGGGCCGGCAGAGCTTTACAGACGGTGGAAGGATGGTACGAGCTTCATCCTCCAAAGAAGGAACGTGATGAAGATACAGTGGAAGAGGCAAAAGCGAACCGCGCTGCATTTCGCTCTGCCCTAGCCATGCTCAAGCAAGAGTTAAGGAAAGCTAGGAGAGGCCTCGAGAAACCCAGACCATCGCCTGCGGCACTAATGCTAAGAGATGAAGCTATTCGAAAGGAACGTGAGGCCAGAGAGCAGGAACGTCGAGAAAAACAAAACCTTCAGATGCAGCGCTTCAGGGAGTCGATTCAAAGGATCGATCCGTACAGACGGTCGACTAAGGCGAGGCCTTTCCGACAAGAAGTGCCTGTTCCTTATCGACCAAGTCAACCACGCCCTGCCCCCTCTAACATGGTTCTCAATCGCTTTCGCAATTCCTCTGGCGTTAGCCTCTCCTTACCCAGCGCAACCGCCCCACCCCAGCCGCTGTCAGAGCGGGAGGGATACTACGAGCGACATGGATGGCATTATTGGGAAGATGATCGGATCTTGACCTTGATCAGGACCACGACCCATCCTAACTACGAAAACTTTCAATGGATGCTTCCTGATCGGAGCACTGACGAGATAACAGAGCGATCGAGATATCTGAAGCTGGTTGTACGCGATAAATATCAGCGTGATGGGATTCCGCCTCCCGGATTTTGCATGGATGAAGATTGATATGCCGGCTTGAAGCCAGACTATCGGCGTTGGGATTATGTGATATTATGATACCCGGGAAAGCTCGGTTGATATGTGTTATGCGATTCGAGCAGGAGTTAATATGTTTAGAAGTATTCATGCATGAGTTACATGGTGTAGATGTATCTTGTTTCTGTACCCAATTCGTGACAGTGAATTGGGCACCGTCAGCTCCGTGTTGATTTGGTGACATCAAATCGGATCGGAAAGAAGCCGGTTTTAATGACCAGTAGTCAAGTTGGTGTAGTGTTTCATGCTTCTTGCCATGTGTGTGATAGCTGAGCTTGAGCTTCTACCAACTGCGCTATGCCACATCATTGAATCCCAATGAGTATGTAGCATCGACTTTCTATCTGTCACATTTCCTTATAGGGAAACAAAGCACTGATGAAAATCGCCAACGCATAGACACGGACTCTTTGACACTTTAGAGTAGTGTACGCTAATGCTTGGCTTGAATTTGGGTATCATTGGGTTCTTGTCAAATCATCACAAGTCTCTGGAATTGGTTGAAGCGCCACCACATGTGATACATATGGAGGGTGATCAGATACGCTTACCCAAGGAAAGCAAAGCGTGGAAACAGCTCTAGATCATTTGTGGTAAAAAGTCAACAGATCATTAGGTTCTTTATTTTAGTTGTTCCTTTTTACGCGTTTTATACGCGATTCTGGGGAGATTTGATAGATTCAAATTTCGCCCTTTGTCTTGGCTTGGTGATTAGGAGAAAGATGAGGCTTGCCTCCACTACTACTAGTTAATAAGCGAAGGCCTTGGGTTTCTGAGAGATGATAAATATGGACTGTACGGATACCCAGGTGGTGGCTCGCATTGCATTGCCGTGCATTGCATATAGTGCTTTAGTTAGGCGAGGCGGGCCAACCTGTGATCCTGTTTTTAGAAGACTCTTGCGAAAGAAGTAATACTAACTACAGATCATGTTGTTAATGTTTTCATCCAAGACACTTGAAGAATGTTTAGTTACAGAGTAATATCCTCCCACTCGTAAAAACAAAACAAAAAAACTACCCTGAATCTCCATGGGGTGAGCCAGGAACTGACTGGAGTAGCAGCAGACCCCTGACCTGAAAGATGGACAGTGAGTAGAACCCCTGGAACGGTCGCTACAGGCCGGCCGGTCCATCAGGGCCCTGATCAAGGGAAGAAGCAATGTTAGTGGCCGGTGAGAGTGGAGCTCTCATGATGGAAATGGGAAGAATAGCTCAGTGATGGGATCACAAGGCAGATGGAAGACATGGATGACCGCCCCAGAAGAACTAAAATCAGGTATGTATCCATTCGCAATCTAATATCCCCGTCCCATCAACAAGAACAAGACAGCTCAGCTTTCCACCCTTTTTTTTCCTATCCTAACTTCTCCTTCCTCTCTCTTCTCTCTCAGAAGCCAGCGGATATCGACAGTAAATAAAGAAGTCTTTGTATTAGTCTTCTTTATCTGCTTCATTGCAAGCTTTCTTCCTCACGTTCCTTATTTCTGCTAATTTTACCTTCCCCTCCCTGCTCCTTGTTATCTGAGGAGCTTCTAGCAAAGCGTGGTTTTGCTGGATAAAAAGGAGACCACCCCAAGGTAAGATTAACCCCAATTCCTATTCCAGCTCATAGCCGCATACCCTTGACGTAGCTTCATGGCTTGTGCCGGTTTATGTTTTGTTGTCTATTGATTCTTCAAGCTATCGTTGCTTGATAGCTGATTTGTAGCTTTTTGTGCGACATTCTTGATAAACTCAATTCAAACTGTCCTGGCTATCCAATTTACTAACATCGTCGCTCTCAGAGAATACTACTTTTAATACCAATTCATTACCGTCGAAATGTCTGAAACCGAGAGCTTCGACGTTGTTCAGCACGAGGAAGCTGTTGCTTCTCAGTCCGATGCTGCGGCCACTACCGAGCCCGAGCCTGAGCCCGAGAGCCCCAAGACCGCCGCGACTCCTTCGTCTCCCGATACACCAGTCAGGGAAAAGGCAAAGGAGAGCCCTGGAGCGAAGCCCACGCTCAAGCAGCCTGGTGCAGCCTCCGCGACTGCTACTCGTCGACCTGGTGCTACTTCTTCGACGGCCAAGCCCACCACCTCCTCAAGCACCGCCCGTGCCCCAGGAGGTCTGAGCAAGCCCCCTACTCGTCCTGCTGCTTCGACCATTCGCCGTCCCCCTACCGCGACATCCATGTCGAGCCACCGAAGCCGTCCCAGCATGAGCGCTAGCGAAGATGACAAGAAATCCACCACTTCCTTTGTCGCATCCGCTCGTAGGACGAGCTCCATCATGTCCAGCCCCGCCAAGACCGCTGAGAGGCGAACCGTTGGAACTGCCGGTTCGACAACGGCTACCCGCAGACCGCCGTCTACAACGACCACTACCCCACGAGCTGCTACTGCTAGCCGAACCGCAGCTACTCCCACCGCTTCCGCGACACGAACGACTGCTACTCGAACAACTGGCACGACCCCTACCGCCAACAAGCGACTTTCTACTTCGGGATCCTTGACTGCCGCTTCCCGAACCGCGGCTCGACCTGCTCCTTCTGCAGAGGCTGCCAAGGAGATCGAGGCGCTCAAGGCCAAGTTGACAGAGGGCGAAACTGAGATTGAGGCTCTCAAGGCCGAGGTCAAGACTTCTGAGGAGAAGATTGCGGAGCTTACCGAGAAGATTAGCCAGGGAGTCACCCCTACCGAGTCTGGCGACAAGCCTGCCCAGGACAACGATGAGGCAATTGCCAACCTAAAGTCTGAGCACGAGGCCGCGATCGCTGCCCTCGAGAGCCAGGTTACTGAAGCCAACGAGAGGCTCCAGGCCGCAGAGGGTGACCGTGAGCAGCTTCGAGCCGATCTCGATGCCGCTGTGAGCGCCATGGAGGCTAGTTCGACAGAGCTCGATTCCTTGAAGCAGCAGCTCGAGACCGCTCAGGCTGAAGGCGAGGAGAAGCTCAGCTCCAGCCAGGAAGCACTCCAGAAGGCCATTGAAGAGCATGCCACCAAAATCGAGGAGCTCAAGACCTCCCTTGAGGCTGAGAAGGCTTCTGCCATCGAGGCTATTGAGGCCAAGCACAAGGAGAGCCTCGACAAGGATCAGACTGACGCTTCCTCCCACGAAACTGCTTTGGCTGAACTCAAGGCCAGCCACGAGGCCGCTACAGCTGAGCTCCAGAAGAAAATTGACGAGTTGACTTCTTCGCAGTCTGCTCTAGAGTCTGCCAACGGTGACAACCTTAAGGCTGAGGAAGAGGAGCAGAAGGCCAAGATCTCCGCCCTTGAGGCCGAGGTTGCGGATTCCAGGGCGAAGCTTGAAGCTGCCGAGAATACTGCCGAGACAGCCAAGTCTGATCTCGACTCTCTGAACAGCCAAATCACTCAGCTTCAGTCCAGCTTGTCCGAGAAGGAGTCTGAGCTCCAGAGCGCCAAGGAGGATCTCGTTAAGGCTCAGGAGGAGGCAGCTTCTCTCAAGGCTGCCGCTGAAGAGGCTCAGAAGTCTCTTGCTCAGAAGGAAGACGAGATTGCCAAGGTCAAGGAGATGCACGAGGAGCGCATGAAGAACATTTCCCAAGATTATGAGACCGAAATCGAGTCTCTTCGAGGCGATGCTTTCTTCAAGCGCAAGTACGAGGAGCTTGAGGCTCAGCACAAGGAGCTTCAGACTTCTTCTTCAGAAGCTACCGAGGGTCACAGCAGCGCTCTTGAGGCCGCTAAGGCTGAGCACGCCACCGCTGTTGCAGCCCTAGAGGAGAAGGAAGCTGAGTACCAGAAGAACCTTGATGCTCTCCGTGCCAGCCATGCTGAGGAACTCGAGGCTTCCAAGAACTCAGCCTCTGGAGATCACGATGCCCACATCGCCGAGATCGACACCCTGAAGGAGAATCACGCCAAGCAACTCGAGGTGCTCAAGTCTGAGGGTTCCAGCACCCATGCTGAGGAACTTGAGTCGCTCAAGGCTGCTCATGCTAGTGTTTTGGAGGCTCTCAAGAAGGAGTACGAGGAGGACAAGGAGAAGCTGGTCGCTAGCCACAAGACCGAGCTGGCCTCTACCAAGGATGCCGGCGAGACCACACATGCTACCGAGATTGCCAGACTTATGTCGGAGCTTGACAGCGCCAGAGAGTCCGGTGAGAGTTCTCATGCTGCTGACTTGCAATCACTCAAGGCCAAACTCGAGGCTGAGAAGGAGGCAAGCGACAAGGAGCATGCCGAGGCTTTGGCCAAGGCCCAAGCCGGGATTGATGCCGCCAAGACTGTTGGTGATGAAGCCCATGCTGCTGAGATCGCCAATCTCAAGGCTGAACTCGAGGCTACCAGAGATGCTGCCAAGCAGTCTCTGGAAGCTGAGCTTGAGGCTTTGAGGGCTGAGCTTGCAGAGAGCAAGAAGGCCGGCAGCAGCAACGATGAGGAATTGGCTACCATCAAGGCTGAGCTTCAGACCGCCAAGGAGGAGCTTGAGAAGGCACGCGACTCCAACCAGCAAGCCATCGAGATGGCCCGCTTTGAGCTTGAGAAGGAGCACACCAACGAGGTCGAGAAGCTCCTTGCCTTCAACAACGAAGTTATGGAGCACATGAAGAAGGAGGGCACTGATGTCAGGAAGGAGCTCGAGGAGTTGACTGGTGCTCACACCAAGGCCATTGAGGATATGATGGCTGAGCACAGAAGCAACAACAGCCACTTGGAGGATCAGCTTGCCCAGCAGGCTGCTGCCAACGCTGATCTCCAGACAGCCCTGAGCACTGCTACAGAGGCACTCGAGAGGGCCCAGCAGGATGTCGAGGAGCTTTCCCAACAACTTGCACAAGAAAAGACCGAGCGATTCACTGCTCTTGCCGAGCTTGAGGACGCGAGAAACATCAAGCCTGACTCTGCCGAGGCCGATGCTCTCAGAAGGGAGCTTGCCACAGCCAAGAAGTTCCACGAGGATGCTCTGGCCAGCGCTGATGCTGAGGTCAAGGCAGCACAGAGCGAGCTTGAGGCTGCCAAGGGTAACCTGACAACCGCCCAGGGCCAGGTAACAACTCTGACAGGTGACCTCAACCTTGTTCAGAAGGACCTCGAGGCCTTCAAGGCTGAGGCTGAGGCCAACAAGAAGACAGCCAATGCCGACTACCAAGACCTCAACGACAGCATGACCACGCTTATTGAGGACGCCAACAACAGGGCCAAGGAGCTTCAGGCCAAGCTGGATGAGACTGTAGCCAAGGTCGAGGATAGCGAGAAGAAGGTTGAGGTTCTTGAGGCCCAGCTCAGGGTGAAAGATGCCGAGATTGCAGAGGCAAAGGTATGTTTCCGTGGTCGAATATTACTATGAGTACACTGACTTACATTGACAGGCCAACGCTGCTATTGCCAAGCCAAAGGGTCTTTCAGCGAGCAGATTTGCGAACGCGGAGGGCGACGACGCTGCTAACGAAGAGGCGGCGGAAGGTGAGGAAATTGATGACCACTCCTCAGTAGCACTTGCTTCGGTGCGGAAAGCCCCTGCATGATGCACTCTCCCAATCCTTTCCGCGTCATGCGACTTTTTGTCAGCGCAAGGCTAACATGTGTGGTTTACAGATAAGTAAGGCGAGGCTCACAGCTAAGCAAATGGATACCCTTGATAGGGAAATGAGGGATCGCAACTTGCAGTGAGTAGATACCAAACTGAGTTATGGTTTCATCGTTCTAACGGAATGCAGGTTATTGAAGTCCATCACGGATGTCAAGTCACCAAAGCTGGGTAGTGATCATCACTACGAGCAGCAGCAATTCGACCAGCAGCAGTACAGTTAAAGGGGGCATGCATGACATCGGATTTCTTTTTCGTTTTCTGTTGTGTTGTGTGACTTTTTTTTAACTTTTTAGTTCTGTGTAATACCCGCGGCTTTCCTGTAGAGCTGCAATTTTGCTTCTTGCTTTTTTTCATCACATACAATATCATGAACGAGAGAGTTCTGGGATATTGGAGGGAAGGGAGGGAACAAGGTGTTTAGACTGTCGAAGACTTGACATGTAACTGGAAAAAGAGATGGCATGGAGTAGGATGTTGCCGATGTTTGGGAGTTACATATAATTATGTATGACATTGTCGAGAATTGACGATACCCTGGTTCAAATGAAATGCTTGGACTTTTGTGCTGTGACCTTTCTCGAGATTTGTAGTGTCATCAGGGCCAGGAGTATAAGAGACGAAATTACTAAGTCATTTTTTGTAATTTAGCCTATGACTTTAGGCCATTTATTTTTATATCCTAAAACTAAGAGGCTATCTTTTTTGCTACCCACTATCTAGATAGAGTGTCTTGCTATATCGTAGCATCGCATGTGATACGTATCATTGGGCATTGACTCTTCAATGTTTAACGGTGCAAACCTTATCATTCTAATGCAGAGTCAAGCTATAAGCTCCGTCTAACCGCTTCGCTTTGACACTGCATGCATCATGTCTTTACCAATGAGCCAATTGTGCCGAATAATTCTCCCAAGAGCGGAGACTCCGACTCTCATGCATTTGGCTGAGACGGAATGACGTTGGCCTAGTTGCGTGTTATATGCAGCTATCAACTTGTCCCCTCACAACAATTCTCTCATATATCTCAACATTTCTAAAGTTCAAAGTCGTACAAGATATCTGGGTGATATATATACAAGACCCCCGCAACTTGTTCATCATCACCCTCGTTATCTATACAGCAGACAAGATGGACGACTACAAAATCGACAGCAAACCCATCGCCAACAAAGATTCAATCGTAACTGGCCCCCAATGGCGTTTTACATTGATCAACGACATGGTTCTTCGCTACGAATGGGCCGAAGATGGAGTCTTTGAAGATCGTCCATCAACATTCGCTCTCAATCGTGAATTCCCTACCCCGAAATTCACAGTTTCTGATGAAGACGATCAGCTAGAAATCAGAGCTGATTCTTTTCATGTCACCTACAACAAGAAGCGTTTCGACCGGTACGGTCTTGTTATTAGCTTCACCAACAAAAATACCCTCTGGGGCGCTGACTGGCGATATGGAGAGACGCCTCAGAATCTTGGAGGTACGGCGAGAACGCTAGACGAGGTAAATGGTCGTTGTGAGTTGGAGCCGGGTATTCTTTCCAGGGCTGGATACTCGGTTCTTGATGATAGCGAGTCCATGCTTTTAGATCTTTCTACTGGGTTTGCGGCGCCTAGACGGTCAGGTGATCGCATTGACGGGTACCTCTTCTCGTATGGCTACGACTACAAGGGTGCGATGAGATCCTTCTTTGCCATTTCTGGTAAACAACCTGTTCTTCCACGCTGGGCACTGGGGAACTGGTGGAGTCGATACTATCCTTACACGGACGAGGAGTACCTAAAGCTCATGGACAAGTTTGAAGCCGAAAAGGTTCCTCTGTCTGTTGCTGTTATTGATATGGACTGGCATCAAGTCCATGGTGATCATATTCCTCACGCTGGATGGACGGGATATACGTGGAACAAGGAACTGTTCAAAGATCCAAAGGCTTTCACCAAGGCACTGCACGATAAGAAGCTCAAAGTTACCTTGAACGACCATCCTCACGGCGGTGTTTATCATCATGAGGATCAATATGAGGATATGGCCAAGGATCTGGGACACGATACTTCCGCCAAAGCGCCGGTTCTGTTTAATCCTGCTGACCCAAAGTTTATGCATTCGTATCTCAATACGCTCCATCGCAGTCTTGAGAAAGATG
Source organism: Fusarium venenatum (assembly GCF_020744135.1). Taxonomy (NCBI): domain Eukaryota; kingdom Fungi; phylum Ascomycota; class Sordariomycetes; order Hypocreales; family Nectriaceae; genus Fusarium; species Fusarium venenatum. Next base: position 7,265,299 of record NW_027072131.1, read on the forward strand.
GGTGCGACTTTTGGTGGATTGACTGGCAACAGGGTCCGTACAGTCGTGTACGCGGTCTCGACCCTTTGTGGCTCCTCAACCACTACCATTTCCTAGACCACCAGAAGCAAAACGGAGTTGACGAAGCCATTATCTTCTCACGCTTCGGCGGACCGGGCAGTCATCGCTATCCTGTCGGATTCTCGGGCGACAGCATCATGACATGGGAATCTCTCGAGTTCCAGCCCGAGTTCACAGCTACAGCTTCCAACATTGGATACGGATGGTGGAGTCACGATATCGGCGGCCACATGGGAGGATACCGCGATGACGAGCTAGCTACACGCTGGGTACAATACGGTGTATTCTCACCCATCATGCGACTTCACTCCCAGATGGGCTTATTCACGTCCAAAGAGCCCTGGCTGTACCGATCTGAATTCGCAGAAGTCATGAAGACATTCCTCCGGTTCCGCCACCGTCTCGTTCCGTATCTCTACGCCGCCAATCTGGACTCTGCGCATCGAGATGACCCCGTCGTGCAGCCTCTGTACTGGAAGTTTCCCGAAAGAGATGAAGCGTATGGAAAACCGAACCAGTATTTCTTTGGGTCGCAGCTTGTGGTTGCCCCTGTTGTGAAGCCGCGCGACAAGAGGACGAACCATGGCGCGGTTGATGTTTGGGTGCCTCCTGGTCGTCATGTTGATATCTTTACTGGTACTGTTTACGATGGTGATCGAGATATGAGGATGTTTAGGAGTATCAAGAGTCTGCCTGCTCTTGCTCGCGCGGGGGCTATTGTGCCTCTTGATGCGAACCTGACTCCACGAAATGGAGGCGAGAATCCCGAACATGTGGAAGTTCTCGTGGTCGTGGGTGAGAATGGCGAGTTTACTTTGGTTGACGAGGGTTCTGGTGAACAAGAAGCAGACTCCGATTCCACGCGCTTTGAGTACGTCCAAGACAAGGGTCAATTGAAGTTTTGTCCCGAGGGTAAAGCATGGACGATCAAGTTCATCTCCATCACGGAAACATCAAACAACTTCAAGGTGTTCAAGCGCAATGAATTCAGCGACGTTGATCTCGATGTCAAGACGACTATTGAAGACTACCCCAGCGTTCCTGGTCTTGTAGTCGAGATCCCATCTACCACTTCTGGACCAGGAGACGTGGTTATTTGTCTAGGAGATGGCCCACAACTGAGCATACTTGATCCATTGAAGCGTGTTCAGGATCTTATTCTGGATTATCAGATGGATATGTGGACCAAGGAGAAACTCTGGGGAGTTGTCAAGGCGTCTCAACCTACGTCGGTCAAGATTGGACGGTTGATGAGTTTAGGGTTGGATGAAGAGTTGCTTGGACCTGTTATGGAGCTACTTATGAGTGATAGTCGATATCAGACATCTTCCAATTGATGAGCTCTTAGTTTGAGCCTATACATTAGAGTAGAATAGAATCTCAGTACACCTTAAACATGATGTGTCTGTCACTACCAACCTGACTTTCTGTTAACAGGATGAATTGATGAGGCTCCCATATTAATTGCCCTATACATCATTTCAAGTACACCAATAAATGCAGTATTAAACTGACGGTGTAATAAGCAAGCGTTTAGATAACGTTATGACAATACGAAGTGACAATCGGGCAAGTGGGGCAAACTCAATTCCAACATCGTCACTTTCTTCCTGACCTCCATTCAACCCATCATGACAACAAGACTCCGAAACGCGAACCCGTGCGATGGATGCGCATTAAGACGCGTTAAATGCGAACAAGGGAAGCCTTGTCATGAGTGTCTCATTAGAGGCATCGAATGCACGGCTTTGAGGACCAGAAAGAAGCGTGGTCCAAAGGGTGGAGTGAGAACAACTACCAAAGACAAGGTTGAGAGATTCCAGGAGAGTATCAAGAATGATCAATCTTGTACTATTGAAACTACGACTCCTAGGCCATCGTCTTTGCCTTCCTATCGAATACCACTTCCTGAATATGCACGTATTCTCAACATTTCCAAACGACCAGTGTCATCCATATGGATCGTCATCAACCCTGAACATCTTCTCACCAAAATATCTGAAAACAGTGAGGATTACGAGTCTCATGCTCTGGCAGCAGCACTATGTGCCGCAACTATAGCCCAGCTCCGACTTCCCGAGCATGCCGGGCCGCTAAACACCACATCTTCACACCAGTTCGCCAGAGAGTGCTTACAACTGAGGGAACTTTATGATTATCGTGAGAGTTACAGCCTCAGTTCTGCCCTGATACCCTTTTTCATGCATGTTTACCACTCCAATGGAAACAAGTTGCGTACTGCTGGTTTATTTTTGAGAGAGTCTGTTACCCAGGTTCAACTTATGCAGCTTGGTTACCCTGAGACGTATGCCCATTTGAGTCAATCAGAGCAATCACTTCGTTTACGGATATACTGGCTTGTTCTTATCACTGAGAGGTATGAAATTGGTTCGAAGTATATCGATTATTTACTAATGCGAGATCCAGAACATACTCTGCGCAGCATGGCTTGCAAGCAGTTCTCCAAGTCATCGACGTCTTCCCAGATATCCAAGACGACATGGCCGACGAGCGCCGCCTCCAAGCCTTTGTATGCCTGACGAGACTCTTTGCCTATCTAGAGAGTAACCTAACGGCATTTTCCTCAAACCAACCGCCGCTCGAAAGACAGAAACTGGTATCATACCAAGCGGCATTATGTCTCGACTCGCACGATCACGTAGCTCGGGAAGCCCAAAGAGTCGACCTGTTTGTTACTCGCCAGTGGATTAGACTTATTCTGTGGGAGTACACGGCTCGTCATTTCGCCATGTCGTGCTATCCAGACGATGAAGCATTTTCATTGTATTTACCTGTCAAGATTGGACATAAGATGCTTTCTAATTTTTCAATGGTGACGAATGCGGCTATAAAAACACATGGATACGGCATTGTGAGTAGTCTGACCTTGAATTATTCAATTGGGTAGGATCTGATTTTTGATACTAGGAACTCAAAGTGTTTCGACTAGCAGATGCAATGCTTGATATTATTGCTTGTACGCCGTTTTCTGCTCATGGGAATGGTATGCTTGTTGGTGCAGGAGATGTACTGTATTCGTTGCAGCATGTACTACATTCCGTGGGTGGGAAGGACTCAGGATTTCTACGTAAGATACAGAATCGTATGTCACAGCTTGAACTTACGACTGGATCATGGCCATATCTTGCTTTATCTGAAGCGGGAGAGGTGGTGGAAGAGGTGGAAGATGATAATGGGTTATGATTATAATGTCCTTCATGTTACGCGGAAAATAATATAGTCAGTTTGGATGTTATTGGAGCAACTAATAGGTACTTATGACTATAGCGACTGCACTTGATGAAATGCTGCACAAAGATTGTTGAGCAATGATCGTGAAAGGGTTGCATCTGCAGCTTGTTGTGACACTCGCATTCCTGTATGGGAATAGCTGATCGGATATCATCAGTTAACTCATCCCCTGTGGCTTAGTTGGCTAAAGCGTCCGACTGTTATTCATAGACAATCGGGAGATCGGAAGTTCGAGCCTTCCCGGGGGAGTTATCTTTTGCCTTTTGCATCATTTAGTCAATTACTGCCTCTTGATCTCATCAATCTCATTGCCTTCTTTTCATTTTGCTCCTTGTTGGCTCTACCATACTTGTCGTTGCTGTCAATGGCCATCGTGTGGGAACTGCAAATTGAATTCTTTGCAGCTTGATCAGTCCAATTCAAATCGTTGCCCAGAACGTTAAGCTATAGAAAAGTAATGAAGTTAATGGAAGTTTCCCAATAATAATGTACCTTGAGACACTTCTTTTCTCATAGAGGAATTATGTAGCGACTCAAACTTCAATTGCCATGTTGAAATACGTGTAGCCTGTAGGGTAGTGATTTTCGCAGTGTTATGCCTCGGACAACTCTTACACAGCCAGAGCTAAGCTAGAAATAGTGTTTATCTGCCGCTACAGTGAGCACTTAATTTCACCAGATAAAGACACAGCCAATAGTAAAAGACCCACGATCCACTTAACCAGGGACAATCGCCAAGCCTAACTGAAACTGTCGATTTGCAGCGCTGTAGGGCTGGAAGCTTACTCAACGGCGACGGTTATGGCTGCGCCTTGTTAGAGATGCAGAGCGATGACGGTAATTGTGATGAGTATTTATAGTATATAAGAAGACATTAGAACTGCAGTTGATAGAACCAGATCATTCATTGTTGAAGACAGCTTCATACAATTACTCTCAATCATGGCGAATCCTACAAAAGACAATTTGTACGGCTACGATGCCAACAAGATCCTTCCAATTGTTACAGCTGTGATAATTGGTATATCATTGGTTGGACATTATATACAGAACAGGCAAGCTACTAGAGTTTCCCTTATACAGACCACATGCTAACTTATATAGTCGTTATAAATTCTGGCGAGTTACGTTCTTCATGTTCTATGCCAGTCTCTTCTTCTGCATCGGCTGGGTCATAAGAGCCATCTCAGTACGACAACCAGACAGTCTTCCCTTGTACATGATATCGACCATCTTTATTTACCTCGCACCACCAATATACTCTGCCGCTGAATACAACACTCTTGGACGACTGATGCACTACTTGCCCATGCATTCCATCATCAACCCGAACCGCGTGGTCTACATATTTGTGTTCCTCGGCTCATTAGTCGAAGTTCTCACTGCAATTGGAGCATCGTGGATCGCAGCAGGTAATGGGCGTCAGGATAAAGATCGTCTGAGTTCTGGTGCGACGTTCATGGCTGTCGCTGTTATTCTCCAAGCAGCAATCGAGATTGGCTTCATTGCCATGGTAGGCATTCTTCACAAGCGCTGTTCGCGGGCCAATATGCTACCTTCCAACGTCAAGACGTTGTTCATTATGCTTTACGGCACTTCGATGCTTATAATTATTCGCTGCGTTTTTCGCGCCGTCGAGACATTTGAACTTCGGGACATTCTTGCAAGCGGCGAGGATAACAGTAATGCACTCATGAAGCGCGAGTGGCCTTTTTACGTGCTGGAAGCTATTCCAGTAGCCCTGTATACTTATTGGCTCAATACTATCCACCCTGGACGATATCTGCCTTATGATCAGAGACAGTATCTTGACTTTGATGGCAAGACGGAGCGTATGGGACCTGGTTGGTTGCACAAGCGACACTGGGTTATGTATGTGGCCGATCCATTCGACTTTAGTAAGTACTTCCCCAACAAGAGCATAATATTGAGGTGGCTAACATTTGATGCAGTCGGAATGTTGTCGATGGAAAAGAGAGATGCTTATTATCTTCGACCGCATGAGTGGCCCGAGACAGAGAATTGCTTTGCTCAGGGTAAGGGTTCCAATGTTAAGCCGGGGAAATATACAAGGGTTAAAGGGGAATTGCAAGAGTCTGATGTCTGATGTAATGATCAGGGATGTTTGGTTCGTGTTTGATAAGCCCATATTTACTGCTTGTTATCTGTTGTCTGGTTAGCGATACGAGATAGATTGATACCATTATTTGAACTGATACCATCTCACGAAGTGAATAATTACAGTCTACAGCATTACCTGTTAACTACTAATGTAAGCAAAATATACAGCATGTGAAAGAGACACAAAGATAAATTTAAACTATTCAATAAGCTTATGTGGTATTCGAGATTCTTCTTGGCTCTAAATTCAGGACATTTGGATCAGTAGCCCCTGTAAGTTGAGCGGAGTTTAAGTGACGATCAGTGACTTCATCACTACCGGATGCGGTCCCACATAAACTCCCGACAATGACGTCGCTTGGCGAAGCTTTGACAGAATCTTGGCTGCGTCTCTTTTCTTGGCCAAAGCGACCTATGGAGCCAAGAGACGTCATGCTTCAATCACAGGTTATTACAGTGCTGTAGATAACTAAAAAGAATCAATCCTAACTGGTTAAACCCCTGACCCAACTATCACCATCACTGTTACCCTCTGTCAGTCTCACAATCAGGCCATCAAAACTGTTGCACCGTTCGTTTAAAAGAACCTTCCTCTCTCAATTAGTTTAAACTTTGCCACTTGAATGGATCCTCTCCCTAGAACAATTTGAACTATCCGTTCTTGTCTTAGGTTCCCAGCTTCTCTTGTCTTGCCTGTCACTGTCTCACTACAATAAACTCAGCTCATCATACTCTTTTCCCTTCTCACTTTTCTTTTCATATTGTACCACCACCACCAAAATATCAATAAACAAAACATCCTCCAATCATGCCTGAAGTGCGAAGGGGCAGTGCTGCTCCAGTATCAAACTCAGCTCTCCCATTACAAGAGGAATCCGGCGTTACTCGTCCTTCACAATCTCATCAATCTTCCACTGATCGCGTGCGCTTCAACATCCCCCAAGATTCGACATCACCAACATCACCAACATCACCAACATCACCAACATCACCAACATCACCAACATCACCAACATCACCAACATCACCACGCGAACCCCTCGACTCAGCTTTTGCACAACTGCCTAGAAGAACATCAGAAATCCCTAGAAGGAGTTCCGATGCACCTCGACGAAGCTTATCATATGCTCAACGTCCCGTAGCTGAAGCATACTACGATTCTCGAGCAGCTACAGAAAAAGAATACCGACGACGAGCCACAACTCTCCTAGAATACTACGACGAAAACCCGCATTTGTTACCGCAGCTTCCGTTTACTTGGCATCATGGTTGGAAGCGCTGGAGACTCTTCATCTTTGCATTCCTCGTCTTTGTCGACGCATCCGCCGTTCCCATAGCTCTGTACTATGGCTTGAAATATGCCGGCGACGTCGAAGGCTGGATCATCTTTGCTGTTGTGACGACCATCTGGGGTGGTCCCACGTACGTGGAATTCGGAGTCCGGACCCTCCGGTTGATCAAGGTGGACAGGTTCTATCGACCCCTGGGAACGAATAGCCGCTGGTGTTTCGATATGCTGACGTACTCGTCCACCCTTACTATTTTCGTCGTCACGGCTTTGTTCATCATTGGTAGCGCACCTCATAATGTGTGGTTGAGAGTCCTTTGTATGCCTGCTCCGGCGATCCTGTACTGCTATGGCGGTACCCTTTTCCTTATTACTCTTTACCATCAGATGAATTGGCCTGCACCTTTTCGAATTAGCTCCACTGCCAAGGGCGAAAAGGTATGTTTACGATTCAAACAAAATTCTCACAATACTAATGATTTCCAGGTCTTACCAGGTGCTTACTACTTTATCGAGGATGTTATCGCGGTTAATGCCCTCGGTGGCCGGCCTTACCGGGAGGCTCTAGCAGCTCGTTACAAGGCTAGCCCTCGCTTCCAACAAATGGTTTACAAGCAATCATGGTTCTGGTCGATCCCGGCACTTGTCCTCGCCGTTCCCCTCACCGTCATCTCCGTCATTCCCCAGGTCCCGGCTACTGGTGCCTACGGTGTTGCATGGGCCGTTCCATTCCTGTGGGCTGTTGTCTGGGGTATCATCACTATCAAATGGTGCAAGAGAGACATGAAGCGAGAGAGGGAAGAATGGGAACAAGGTGTCGACCCAGAGAAGGAGATTAAAAGAAAGGATTCGTCTATTGAGACAGCTTAAGGAGGAGGAACATATCGTGGTGTTTGAAAGCAAGCATGATGGCAATTGCAAAATTTGACCTTTGGCGTTTTGGAAATTAAGAGAGCGACACTGATAATGGAAGATCGGAATGAAGTCTGTCCAATAGCAAGAGTTATTCCATTACATATGTACTGTACATTACGATTGATAGCATACGAACATGAAGCAAACGGTTATCATGAATCCAAACACAATATCGTTCCAGACCCCAATGTCAAAAGATAGTTACTTTACAAAGCCCACCATTTAAAACACGGGCACCTGTCACTCCATCCTCTGACAGCTTACACAGCCCCAGTCACGGCATCATACATTCCTCCGCCCAGGCAATTGAGGTCGGTCGGTCGGACTTGGGAAAATTGAATACCGACTGAGGTTACTTTCGTGATGGACCATAGATAAGTCTCCTGACTTTGGCTTCCGATGAAGCCGAGCCGTTGGGTTTGTGCGTCGACGTTTAAAGTTAACGCATCGATGAAAACAGTCTGAAACTCAATCTTGTTAAAATCATATTTCTTATCATTGGACATGCTGCAAATAAGAAATTCCCAAATGCGGAAATCGCGATAATATCCTGAGGTTTTGCCGCCTACAGAAGTCAGTCTGCCTTTTAAGCTTCACTGCAATTTTAACCCTCTCCAAGGTCTTGTATGGCACCAATGATAATACCAGGTTGACTTGATACATCATCCTTAAGGAACAGAAACTTTGGGCCACTAAAAGCATAAAGGACAAAATTGGTAGGCCAGTTTATGTTTAGAATGGACTTCTTAGGCTGTTTATCTTTATATCCCAAAACTTGGACGTCAACGTTTCTGCTACTACTGACTACCAGTAGCGTGGTATATTTGCTTCCTCTGATACTGTTCTTAAGACTCTCCAACTATATCTCGATCCTATCTCCCTAGATACAAGTCTTCCCCGTAATCCTACCAAACTCCGTCTCCAGATCTTTCCACACCTTATCAACCATCCCCTCCTCTCGGTACTCACCCAGCAGCTTAACAACCTCATCCCCAGCACTCTCCCCATCCCAATCAAGACTATACACACCACTTCCCCTATTCCCATCAACACCAACCGCAACCCCAGCACTCTCAACACCATTATCACTCTGACCCAACTTATCAGGAAACATCCCACTCCAACACAACCACGCATGTCTCTCCCCACACTCCTCCTTCGGAAGCCACGACCTCTTGACAGCCATGCTGATCTTGAACCAGTACTTCATAATATGCATCATGATCCCGTCTCCGCTGTGGATGAGATCTGTGTCTACGGAGCCGGGGAAGTTGTGGATGAATGATACCTCTGGTGCTTGACGAGCCAGCGCTTCGAGGGAGAGGGTTAGAGTGGAACACATGTGGCCTCTGCAGCGGTGGATGCTTGTAAAGGGAATGTTGCGGCATGCGATGTCGTCTGCGAAAATTTGTCCTTCGTGTGTACCAGCCATGACTGTTACGACTCTTCGTAGAGAAGATGCCTTTTGGAGAAGGGGGAGAAGATTGACTGTGAGACGAGCGCGGGAGTAGTGTGAAAGTGCCATGACCATAGGAAGTCCTTCGCTGGTATCTTCAAAAGTAAGTATAAATAACTAACATGTCAGAACGGATAACTTACCAACCATCCTAAGCGTCCCCTGGCTCATAAACAGTACATTCAACGCCGTCTCCTTACTCTTGATATCTCGACACACTTCATCGGCATTCTTCAACAAGCTCATGTCCTTTTGTATAAAGACATAGCTTCCCTCAGGGTTCAGGTCCTTCAACTCAATCTGTAATCGATCACCTGCTTCTTGAGACTGACCGATAAAGTAAATCTTGGGTCGAGGAGCATGTTTGGCAAAAGCTTTCAGGGCTGTTTCACCGATACCTGCTGTTGCACCAGCAAAGACAGCGACGAGGCCTGGTGGTAGCTTTGATGCGGCTGAGGCGTTGGTTTGATGGATATTGGAGAGGGAAACCATGATGAGAGGCGAGGAATATTATGATTCTAAAGTCAGTTTGTGTGAGACCAAGTCCTCTTTATATAGGAAATGACACTTATCAAGGAGTATGCTTGTCTGGCTTCTTAACATGTTTGATCACTTACACGCCAGTAGTCTCCCGATCTGAATACGAAAAGTGGTTAGCGTCATTTCCCGAAAGGGTCAACCCATCATCATCATTCTGGAGATGAAAGCGAATCCGAGTTGGAGAGGAACAGAGTTCGGATCCGAGAAGCCTCAGAGGATTGTGCAAATGACGTATACGACTCTGTTTCGTATCACTTGTCAATAACCTTTCAGTGTCTCGCCAACAACGCCAACATTCCCTACACGACACACATAAACACTCACGGCATAAGTCATTAATTCAAAAGAGCCAATATATTCAGCCGAGTTCATTAAATATGCAAAGAAAAAAAGAGTTGTACGCTGTCTCGGGAGTACCAGCCCACTGCTCGATCCCTTGTGATGCAAATCCCTCCCCCATGTATCAAGATATCCGGATATTGTCAAGAAAAAAGGAAGAGGTTACAAAAGAAAAACGCCGTTATCCTCAAGCCTGACTAGAACCAGGACCTTCAGCCCTACCAGAGAGGCCTCGAATGCCAGATTTGTTGTCGTTGTGTATCTGCTAACCGTTGGTACCAAAAAAGAAGTTGATATATAGAACGGGCGAACAAAGGAAAGAAAAAATGTGTTTGGATCGGATATGTCCATGTCTGTGGTCTTGTATCGTCTCATCGTTGATGGGCCAAGTCCATAGCCGCACCATGCATTATGAAAATACCGCTCATGAAAGTTACAAATCTTCCAAGACGAAGATATAATGTCGTGATCCCCCTTTTACAGCAACCCATCATGTGCCCCAGTTCCTCCTCATACAGTCCACTCGTCTCGTACATCTACAACTTATTGCTCAGGACGTGGGGGCTCGGATTGCCATCCATTGATATAGGCCATCAATCCCATGCCGAACAGAACAACACCAATCATAGAGGCATATGGTAACGCAGCTTGGAGGCGTTGATCTTGACCACGCGCACTACTACTTGCTGGTGTGATAGTGCTGGCCCGTGATAACGTTGGGACGTCTATCGATTCGTCGACGGAAGGCTCGACAGCATCCACAGGTCCGGCGATGCCTTTAGGTACGACGGCGTTTGCGGTTGACTCAACAACACCATTGGTGTTTGCGTCTCGCTTTCTGGAACGTGATCGGGCTCTCTCTTCTGCTGCTTCTCGTCGTGCTTCCTCGGCACGCAGCTGAACAACCATCTCAGCCAGGGTCTTTCTATCAGCGTCTCGTTCAGACTCAGCAGCCTCGCATCGCTGCTTCCACTCCTCCATCTGCTCCTTCATACCCCGCATCTGGGTTTCCATCAGGTCGATACGGCTTTGGAGAGCTGTGGCTGTTTCTTGGGCTACGTCAACAGCAGGTGTCTCATCGATTGTTTCGACTTCAGGAACAGCGGTGATGGTCTTTTCGTCTTCCGGAACTTCAGTCACTTCAACCGAAGGTTCCACTTCTCCAGTTACGGCCGATCCGTTCATGTGTACGGTAGCTGACTCTTCTAATCGTTTGGCCAACTCTTCGGCTTCTTCTCGGGCAACTCTCTCCTTTTGCAACATCTCTTCCAGTTCACGCATACGGGCGGTTTGTGAATCGATGTCTCGCTTAGCGTTGTTTAGCGCCTCGGTAAGCTGGACAATCTGGCTGAGATTATCAGGCCGGACAGGAGAGTTGGGAGGCCCTGACTTTGGCCGCTCAGTTGGGCCACGCTTAAGCGAAGGGACATCAGGCTTCTCGGGAAGAGGTTGTTGTGGTGGGGGGGCAGGAGGGTCTGAAAACCGCGCTTTGGGATCCCGGAAAGGTGCTCCCATCCCATTCACTACGGGCATGGGCTTAGAGGGCTCCATAGCCTCGGGCTTCTCGAGATCCTTAAGGTCATCTTTGGATAATAGTGTATGGACGAACTGATTAGTCCGACCTAGGTCCTGTGCCTGAAGGCGAGCATTGCGCATTTCGTTCTGAGAAGTTAGTTAAGGAAAGTCGGGAACACGGACTCAACATACCGCAAGTCGCTTCAAAATCTGATCGGTCGCAACAGGTGTAAGAAAGAAGGGTCGTTGTTGTGGCATGCCGTTGGCCTGCACATTCATTACTCCCCCGACGCCATTAGGCATCATTCGGCCATTGCTGGCTGCAGACGCGTTACTGTTAGTACGGCCCCGCAACTGCATTGGTCCAGAAGGCATCATCATGGCACCGTTCGCTGGGTCGAGATCGCCAAAGTTCATATCCATCACATTACTAGAAGCGCTCATGAACCCGGCATGCTCAACCTTGGCGGCCACCTTGTGGTGAACAACAGTCTTTTGATCCTCGCTAACAATGTCGATACCGAGTTCGAGGTGATCAGAAGTCTGCAACTCATGGGGCTCGGATTCACGATTTTCTTGAGATAGACGGGTGCCGTTAACAAAGGTTCCGTTTGAAGACTTGACATCGCGGATGTAGATCTTGCCATTTCGTTCCGCATATATCTCAGCATGTTGTCTTGAAAGCACTTTACTGTCAAAGAAACCGTTGGTAGGCGTCGGAACTGTTTTTTGGTTGGTCTGTCGACCGATTCGGAGAGTTTCGGGCGCAAAAGGAACGGCAATCGTTTTTCGTTCAAATGTGCCGTTCAGAGATAATAGGTATAGTACGGGTTGGCCAGGAGGAACTTGTTCACCTGGCATGCGCATCATGCCTTGAGGGGCCATTTGAACCTGGCCACCTTGTACAGGTCCATGGGCGGCCATCATGCCCTGAGCTCTGCCTTGGGACATTCGAGACATGTCTTGTTGTTGATATTCCCCTTTCCCAGGAGGCCAGGAGGTTTTCGGTTGGGGTCGTTTTCGAGGGGCGCCGTTGGCCGACCATTGGCTCAGATCGGTAGTCGAAGACAAAGGAGTGCCATTGGCGTGGGATCCGTTCGAGGCAACTGTGGTAGCGGAAGAATTCGACGAGGTTGATGAGACAGATGAGGAAGAGTTGGACCGACTAAGTGGCTTGCGCGGCGCGAACATGCCCATGCCACCTCGGCCTTCTTCTGAATTCATTTGATGATTCCCGTTAATTGCACCCCATGCTTGTCTCGAGTTGGAAAAATTTGGCGGGTTTGCGACTGCGGTCATGAGGATGGTTGAAGTTCAGCAGCTTGCGGCCGATAGACGCAGTTTCGTGGTATATAAAATAGATAGATGCCGGATGGAGGAGAGACGTGTGCAACTCGCGCCCAGGGGGTCGATGTCACTCCACCGGCGGAGGAGAGGCTGAAGCGATGCTGAATAACAGAGACCAAGAGACGTGACAGATTTAATGAAACGCACTCGAATAATCAATGCTTCAGTGTGGCTTGACGTTGCTGGTGGACAAGAAAAATCATGAGCTCGTGGCTGGGAACAGGTTTTTGGAAATCAAGATAGACGATCGGCGATGACCCAAGAGTACGGCGGGACAGGGGTCAAAAGGCGAGTCGGGCCAGCGACGGCCAAAAAGGGTGCTTAACTCACCAAGCACGAGGTTATCGCGATGTCGAAATAGGGTTCAAGTCGCTAACGATGATAGTCGTCGGGCTGAAGGGTCGTGGAGTGAGTTGATGAGAGGTTGCCGTAACAGTCAGTGACAGTACGGGGGAGGTCTCGCTAAGCGCTGCTTGGCGTGTTGGCGTGTTCAAATTTGGAGCCCCCGGTCGGCCTCAGCTCAAAGCACAGCACACGGAGTACAGGAGCGCACAGTGGAGCACACGCCCAAAGACTCTGTCTGGCATGTGCTCACTGCTCGCATAACCCCAGACACACGAGAGCAAAAGCGAGAATGTCCAAGACGGTCTTGTAAGTGAACTGAAAGCGTCTGAAGAAAACTTGAACAAGACAGTCTCTATGCGAGTTAAACCGTGCTGTGGAGCCAGATCTTGACCCACGAAGGGGACCACGTGACGTCTTCGTCACAGTATCTCTGGAGTCGTTACAGATATACGCACTGTAAGTCAGAAATAGTCCATGCTTTTCAATCACGCACCGACCTTTTCCCGAACACTTGGTCCACTTGGCTAACCGACCAATGACAGCATCCTTCATAGGTCATAGGATTTGAGGAAGTCGTCGTCGCAATAGAGCTTCATCAGCAATTGCAATTCTTTGCTTCAAGTTGTTCAATCCCGCAAACCTCGTCAACCATAGTCGAGACGCCGCTGTTAGCTTCAACACCGACACTCCGCATACCGAATTCATATCCTCAACATGCCTCCTGTCGCTCCTATGAACGTTGGCCAGCACGGCCCCTCCACAGCCGATAAGCGTATGTTGAGCCGATATCGTCAATTGAGAGAACATTCGCTAACAGAGAAACAGTCAAGATGGGTGCCATGATGGGTGGAAGTATGACTTACTTGCTTCGTTCTTGAATCTATGTTTGAACATTTCTGACATTTTCCAGCCGTTGGTGTCATCATGGGCTTTGTCTTTGGTTAGTCTTGTAATTGCTGTCTGCATTCACAGCTAACAATGTTTAGGAACCGTCAACATTTTCCGATACGGCGCTGGTCCTAACGGCATCATGAGAACCCTTGGTCAATACATGGCTGGTTCCGGTGCGACCTTTGGGTAATTGAAGGTCCAGCCCTACCGAACTGTACAGCTGCTAACCGAGACGATAGCTTCTTCATGTCCATTGGCAGTGTCATTCGATCTGATGCTGACCCCAAACTGCACGACATGTATATGCGAGCCCAACGCCGACCTATAATGCTGATGGCAAACCCCGCTTGGAGGAAATCATGAGACCAGCAACAGATCATACGATACGAGAGCAATACCCAGTCGACTTCGACGTTCACCTTGTACAGTCTGGCAACTGATGGCCGCATTCTGTAAAATATATCAAGTCTATTTCGAAAATGGACCAATCTTATTGTCAAGCTCCCAGACCCACAACCAACAATGCAGCGGTCCATTCAGTGACGGTTGGATGTCTCACTGCTCCAAAGGTATTTTATCGTCCTGTGAGACCGACAAAGCACCGCGTTTGTTAGGTTCAAGTGACCTCAGTATCTGTGTTGTGAATGCAGTTAAAAGATTACACAGCAATTTTTGAAAGGCGGCGAGTGAGCTGTGGCGTTCAATATAGCACATCAACCGTCCAGGTTACATTAGCATACAGGACATGATCGACACACCATTACCGTAACGCGACCTAGCATATTGGCATACCCCACGGCGCCCAATACGAGGTTTCGACAACCGCGCTGTGGTGTTGTTGAGCTGGAAACTTTTCGGCTGCTGAAAGTTTCCTCGTACTAGCCTCTTTGGTTGATTTAATGGGATGGCGCTCAATAACCAGCCTTTTCTGCATATGCAATAGGCGGTTGGCAATCCTGCTTTTACACAGTTTGCGCCATGCCTCTTAGCGATTGGTGTTTGCCGGCTTGACGGATTTCCTTCTTAGGGACAACTGAGGGCCAACGCTCACGTCTTACAGCTTATGCACATTGAACTACATCGTGCATCGACAGAATATTCCCTGAGGATTGATTATGCTGTTGCATTCTTTTGAAGTGTTTTATGCAGGAGTTGCATAATTTGTTTGCACCAACACGTCTAAAGCTGACATGCACACTTAGCTTGACTCCTTGTCATATCCTGTCTGCCCCTACCAGATTATGATCGGTCGATCACAATTGGCGCTTTGATGATGTGAATTGCTCAATGAGGAATCCGCCGCCTTGCGCCGTTACGCCGTCAAAACCTTACCGAAATTCTCAGCTGAGGTTGGACTGCATCGCACGCCAATTGGAATCACAGACGATCCCCAAATCGATGCTGGAAACTGCACTCTTGCTGTATCACGATTTTCTTAGTTGCACTCAATGCTGTTTAGTGCTAGAGGCTGCCCAGCTCCGGAGCATAACACCAGCGCCTTGCACTAACGATGTCAAGATGCATTGTTGGCTGGCGCTAGCTTATCATGTTATGCTCCAACAACAATGTCAGCAGCACAAAGACAATTTCGTATTGTTGGTCCAGTTGTTTACTGCTTCGACACCATTGGGTCCAGACTGTTTCTTTTACGTACCCGGGGATAATCAACATGCTTAAAACTTTCGTATGATGGTCATGCCTGTCTGACAGTCATTTCCACCGGGCCAAAATCGGAACAAATACGATCTGGGGGTATCCTAGTTGCCAATCCTCCCGCCGGCACGACTAAGATCGGATCATCTAAATATACGACACTCGAAAGATGGAACAAATCTCGTGTCTGTTTTCTCAACGTCCAAGGCTGAGGCATCTAAGTTACCGGACATTCTGCCACGTTCGATGTCCCCTTGACAACCTTCCCTTTACGTATGACCCAGTAAGGACTTGAATCCCAACCTGATAGGACAATTATGCTTCACGAAATATGCTTTTGGTGTGCTCACGGTCATCATGGCTTGCAGCTTGGTTTGACTCACTAGAGTCCTGCCATGTGGTCCCATCTCACTAAACTTTAGCCTTCACAACACCAGCACCACCCTCTTGTTTGGACAGCGGCTGGCTGGCTGACTACCTTATCCTTGATAACCTACAGTAGCTCAAGATTGGCCTGTATGCGATCGCCCGGCCCCAGCAGAAGAGGCTTTATTTCGCGGGTCTTCGGCACATACCTTGTCCTTGTTAGAAGCGCCTCATGCTGTGGCTATTGAAGGGTTGGCTCACCCATAAGCCTCCTGTCAGGGTGAAGCCTATATAGACTGGTGTTGCTTCCCGCTGGAGATATGAGAGCTCGTCTTTTACTCCCAGAGATTCCTGAACACCTCAGCTATTCAGTATGGGGAATACCAATAGCAACCAGTTTAATTTAGGGGCTCTGGGCCAACTGTCCCAACTTCAGACCAATGGGTAGGGCAGAGCTATCACTACTTATATAGACATGTGCTGATCTATTTATAGAGAATCTACATATGGGACGCTGGATGCACCAGACTTGCCAACTTTCCTCACTGACAACCCTACTCCCAATGGCTACCCATGGAGTACTATGAACACTCGCACAAACTATTATCAGGATCATCCCAATACTGGTGTCATCAGAAAATACGACTTTACCGTCAATCGGGCCAAGATAGCCCCTGATGGATATGAGTTGTCTACAATTCTTGTCAATGGACAGTTCCCTGCCCCCCTTATTGAAGCCAACTGGGGTGACACGATTCAGGTCACTGTTTACAATGAACTGGAGGACGAAGGCCTGTCTCTGCACTGGCATGGAATTCTCCAGAAAGGCATGCCCTGGGAAGATGGCGTTCCTGGTGTTACCCAATGTCCCATAGCGCCGGGACACTCATATACATACTCCTTTATCGCGGACCTCTACGGCACCAGTTGGTATCACTCGCACTACTCTGCTCAGTACTCAGCGGGATTGTTCGGACCCATGGTTATATATGGCCCTCAGGAAAGAAAAGACTACGATATTGATATCGGGCCTATCCTGCTGAGCGACTGGTACCACAAAGAGTATTTTGACCTTGTGGAAGACATCATGAAACCTGGCGCTCCCGGCATTGTCTTTTCTGATAGCAATCTCATCAACGGAAAGATGAACTTCAACTGCTCCAAAGTCCAACCTGGTGACAAGACACCTTGCAAAAATAATGCTGGTATCTCAAAGTTTCGCTTCAGACGTGGCAAAGTGCATCGCCTACGCCTTATCAACCCTAGCGCCGAAGCTATACAGCGCTTCTCCATCGACGGCCATACAATGACAGTTATTGCAAATGACTTTATTCCAGTCGAACCCTACAATACAAAAGTCGTTACTCTTGGCATTGGCCAACGTACAGATGTATTAGTCAAGGGCAACGGAAAATTGGAATCGTATTGGATGCGCAGTAACATCTCTGCTAACTGCAGTCTGTCCTTTGGTCCGGACGCTCTTGCAGCTATCTACTACGACAACGCAAATCACAAAAAGGAGCCCAAGTCAAAGCCATGGAATATACCTGATCCTGCGACTTGCGCCAATGATGATCTAAGTATGACAAGACCTTTGATGAAGCTACCTCTACCTCCAGCCGACAAGACCCTTGAGCTTGATATAGATTCATTCAAGAACGCAAGCAACATCACACTCTGGTCGCTGGGTGGTGTGGCGGCAAGGACAAACTACAACAGTCCAACCCTGCTCCTGAGTAAACTTGGGAATCACACTTTTGACAAGGAGTGGAATGTGATCAATACTGGCAAGGCAAAGAGCGTCCGGGTTGTGGTCAACAACAAGACGCCTGTCGCGTAAGAAATCGATAAAAACATGTGATTCTTCACAATTGCTGACACTGGACTTGACAGGCATCCCATGCATATTCACGGATTCAACATGTACGTCCTACACGAAGGACCAGGCGAGTGGGATGGCACAATCATCAACAAACACAATCCTCAACGGCGTGACGTCGTTCAGATCCGGGGTAAAGGGCACCTCGTCATCCAATTCGACGCCGGGGGTAATCCAGGTATGTCTTCCCCTGACTCAGCCTCATATTTCACCCCTCGCCAAGGTAACATTTGCTCACACACTGATAGGTGTCTGGCCGTTCCACTGTCATATCGCGTGGCATGTCTCGGCAGGATTACTCACACAGTTTCTTACCGAACCGGACAAGGTTGAAAAGCTACGTATACCAAACGTTGTGGCGGAAACGTGCCGGCAATGGGGACACTGGACTTTGTCCAATATTCCGGTACAGATTGACAGCGGACTGTGAGCGAGATACAATTTGGTTAAGCGTTGTTGTTCTTCGCTGGAAGTTTATATACGAGAAGGGCATATTCCGGCGGTCGTATCGTATTCTCATAGTGATATGTGTCAGCAAGAGCGGGAGCCTGATATATTTCAGGACATATTTCTAGTTTCTTTAAAATATACGATGATATGTTTATGAAATCACTTCAAGCCATAAAGCGTATACTTTCCGTTTCGCTTATCTCACTGAACCCCTTGTCCTTGTCAGCAAAGAGGATGGATGGCATGCAGAGTCATACACCGTAGGGCAGAATTTCGTATATGCCGGAACTTTTGACACTTAAGTCTTACCGCCATATGTAGCTCAGCTCACTATGTTACCCAACCCAAAAGCCGGATGATTTTGAAACATTTCTTTTTAGACTAACTGACGTGATGACTGGCCTCAGCCAGAACGAATCATCTAGATAACCGTATACCTAACGCATTTCGTCGTGACCAACCTATATAGTGGGCAGCAGAAAAATTGGCATCCTGGGTCTTAGGATATAAATATAAGTAGTCTAGGTCCTAATAAATATAAGTAGTCTAGGTCCTATACTCTGAGGAGCATAAATTGACCTACTAATTTCGTCTCGTATGCTTCCAGCGGTCAATTTTTCTGATACCCTTAGGCCAACATAAAAAAAACTCATCTAGTTCGTCTGCCAGCAGTGTTTGCGATGGCAGTAATTCGTAGCTCTTGATTCCCATATCCTCTTTTTTTTTTTAATCTCTTTTGTCTTTTTTATCCTATCTAGAATTTGGACTTGCTCCCTTCCTCTGTGCTGGGTTCTGCAGGTGCAACAGTGGGCTCATCCTTGGGCGTGTCTGTTTGTAGTAGTTCTTCTTTCGATGGCTGTGGTTTTGGGGGCTCTGTGACCAGTGACTCTGTTTTGGCTGCCTCGGCCTCGATCTTTTCGAGGTTCTCTGGCTTGAGTTGCTCGGTCTTTGGTGACTCCTTATTCTTGTCCTCTGGAGTCGTTGTAGAAGCGGGGGCAGCTGCGGGCTCTGGATCGTTCTTCTCAGTCTTGGATTGCTCCTCTTCGATCTTGGTTGGCTTATTATACGAAAGCACATCCTGCTTTGTGTCTTCTTGCTTGACATCAGTCTTGACATCAGTCTTATCCTCGCCATCGTCGATCACAACAGCTCCGACCTCGGCTGCCAAGCGCTCAACCTCATCTTGCACAGCCTCCTTCTCTCTACCACTGTTCTGTCTGTCTGCCTCGGCATCACCCACAATCTCTCTCCACAATGCCTCGAGCTCGTCGCGCCAGCCGAGCTCATCAGCGAACTTGCGGATACCTGAGTCGCAGTCACCCAGCTCCATAACATCGTCGGATCGACTGCCAAGCTGACCAACCTGCTCCATATTGAAGAGAACACGAGGCTTTCCCTCTTGCGCCAAACCTGGAAGGGCAGCGAAAGGGTACACGCTCAAACTTGTACCAACAACCAAGACCAGGTCTGCCATTGCGACTTGGAAAGTATTGTTGTCAAAGGCCTTGGGTAGCGGTTCACCAAAGAAGACAATATCAGGCTTGACGAGCCCATCGCAACCTTCCTTATCGCAATGAGGAACCTTGCCTCCAAAGACGTGCTCCTTCATCTTGTCGTCCGGGTACTCTTCCTTGCACTCGATGCAGCGCTGCTTTGCGAAACTTCCGTGGGCCTCGATGATCCTGCCTGAAGGTACTCCAGCTACGCGCTCAAGACAATCGATGTTCTGAGTGAAGAGCATCTGGAGAAGGTTCTTGCGGGCGAGGAGAGCGATGAAGGCATGCGATACGGTCGGATGGAATTTCCCAGGATATAATTCGTTGGCTAGTACGTAGAAAGGCTCGGGGTGCTCGCGAAAGTAGGAGATATCGAAGACGGCTTCGGCGTAGGGTAGATTGAGACGAGCAAGGTTGGCATAAAGGCCCGTTCCAGGCGATCGAAAGTCGGGGACTAGTCCCTTGATTAGATGTAGGTCAGAGTATTTGTATATTCTATATACTTACTTCCAGCAGCAGTAGAGATACCAGCGCCAGTCAGGACCGTAATATGCTTGCAGCGGCCTGACTTGATGTAATCTGCGACAGCGGCCAAGCTCCGCTCAGTGAGCGTTGCGGGCGGGCCGCTGTAACTCATGGAGGACTCTTCCTGACCCATTTTGCGACGAAGCCAACGAGGGACGCGTGGTCCTGGCTTGTTTTTGTTTTTTCGTCTTCGGCCTATCTTGGCGACGATGATGGTAAAAGTACGATGCTTTTACAGGTGCAGATGGCGCATGTACTTTGGGAATTGTAGGGTGGGAGTCAAGCCTTAATCAAAGGTGGGGGATATCAGATTTACATCATTTTTCACTTTGGCGCTTATCGATAAGGTTACTGTAAGTGAATCATACGGCGGACATTAAATTGCCAGGCAACAGAATAGAAACCTAGGAACCTTTGTACCTTGGCAAGTATAAAGGTACCAGGCAGACAATAGAGTTAATATCCACCACGTCATGAACTTACTACATAGCCACCTGGTCAAGGCATGTTACTAACCTCCCGAAGTGGGTTGAGTTGGGCAAACAGATATCCAGTCATGATTAAGTAGAAACAAATGCAATTCAAATTGTACATCCCTCATCTATAAGCGAAAGTGATTCAGTAACGAGTCAGCCAACCCGTCCGCTCCGTCATGATAAAATCCCAGGCTCATCCAAGCCTATTCCAGTCCAGTCCAGCCAGTCCTGTTCGTCAACGCCTAGCAATGCCAAAATACCCTGACGCCCTTTTCCTTCTTTCAACATGACCCATGAGACAATTAAAATTCTTAACCGTGGCGTTCACGTGCAGCGGCGAACTGCTCCTCCTGTAGACGAGCAAGCTCTTCCATGGACATGCCGCTGTTGGCAAACTTGTCTGCCTTTTTCTCACGACCCTAGAAACAGTTAGTAATAGTCGCTTATGCCAAGAAAAGAAGCAACATACCTTTTGAACTTCCTTATGCTCGGCTGCTGCCTCGAGGACAGCAGGAACCATGTCAGTGAAGCCTAGTTGCTCTAGAGCCTTAGTGATGTGATCGCAAGCGATGGTCTTTTTTGCCTCCTTCTCTGAGATTTCGTTTGCCTCTGATGAGATAAGGGTGATAAACTCGACGCAACATTCTATGAGGAGGTCACGAGCTTCTTTAGCAAAGGCCACGCCTTGTGAGGCGGGAAGAATTTCCGACACAATCTTTTGTACAGTAGCTGTAGTCGTGTTAGCTAAACCCTTATGTGCAGCAGATGTGGACAAACATACCTTTGGGCAGGGACAAATCCTCATTGCCTACAGAAGAAGATTGTTAGCAACGGTTCTCATGTAAGAAATGAATAGCCGACCCAGTGTGCCGCTGTCATACTTCAACCAATACTTGGTCGATGCTGGAAGAGGCATGGTGAAATAAGAGTGATGTGGGGATTTGGGAAGGATGCAGTGTATTCAATATTGAGTATGGTGGTTGAGATGGAAAGGACCATATGAGAATAAATCGCTTGGCCTTCATGAGTGTAGATGATGATGATAATGATTTAGAAAATAGAAACAACAAAGAGAGGTCTTGATTAAATAAGAGAAACAAAGTGAGTCTGATTCACAATGTCCTTTCTCCTAGCAGTGATGCAGCAGTGGTGATGCTCATCACAGACCAGATTCGGGTATGCAGAAACACGACAGGAAACGAAACAAAAAGAAATAAAGACACCAGAGTCAAGTCTTACCTCCAAACTCGTGATCAGACATATTTTCGAAAGAGTTGTAATCTGTGAATCAAGTGGTGATAAAGAGTGTTTGCTGGGACAGATTGTATACACCAAGACGACGCGGTTGGGTGTCGATGACTTGCAGGGCTGCAACGCGATGACAAGTGTAGATCAAACAGCAAAATTAACAAAAAATGACCAGAGATTATGAGAAAGTCTTGTAATGCCGGTGACGTTTATAAAGTTTGGTGCTGTGCTTGTGTTGTTGTTTGTGGTTGATTGTAGTCGTCTTTCTTATATCTCGTTGATGAGCTTCAAATACGAATAGGTCAAGGCTGAAGGACGG
Source organism: Fusarium venenatum (assembly GCF_020744135.1). Lineage (NCBI taxonomy): Eukaryota > Fungi > Ascomycota > Sordariomycetes > Hypocreales > Nectriaceae > Fusarium > Fusarium venenatum. The sequence goes on from NW_027072131.1 coordinate 7,287,780, forward strand.
ATGGTTACTCAGGCCCATGAGTGGTGGGGCAAGCCTCTTTTGTATCTGAGAGCTCTTGCTTTGCAGCTAGAAAGTGACCCCACCTTCTGCAGCACCAGCACAGAAGCCTCAGGTCCCAAGGGCGCGTCTTTTTTCAACGCACGGACCAATCTTTCACGTCTATTTTAGAACTTCCATCTTTTGAAAATTTCCTTTTCTTATTCCTTCATCAACACATTCTTTCTATCTTTTCCTTCATTCCTTTCCCACCACAAACATGCCAGAAAGCTCCGATTGAGCAACGGCTTTGCTCTGCTACATGATAGCGCCTATTGCGCTTGTTTGCTATACCTCGAAAGCACTCGCTTTGCGCGATGCTTTCAACCACTGCAGCTGCCAGTCTTCTGGGTAAGTTTTTTCTATCTACCTACCCACCACATCGCATGATGAGATATGTTGTCGCCCCAGGCTTAGGAGGTTCGACAAGCCTCCTGTGCTGATTGACTTCGTCCTGTGCCAAATGGACAAGAACTGATCGATCGCAATCACCTTTGTTTCCAAGCTTGATCTTCGACTTGACCGGTCGCTAACCAACTCAAAGTCTAGGCTACTTCCTACCACTCATGCCGCAATGTAAGACTCCATTCAGCATGTAGCCCTCCTTCGATACGCCGTGATGTTCTATATTTTAATTAGACTCGGATTCTAATGACGTCAAAACCATTTCCTGAGCGCATTCGACTGCACGCTTGTTTTGGACAACATATTGGACCATACACTAATATGCAATCAGGCAGTTGCTGCTTAGGCTATCGGGTTTGGTCATTCAACACCGTCACATGCGACTGATCATCAGGTAAGAACTTATTTTACTTTTTTGTACCCGCGAAATCAAATGCTATGATGAAGAAACTTACATTCCATGCTAAATCCGAAACTCTATGTGGAGCAAACGTATTTTCATCTTTCGACTGACTTGCATTTGTCTTTCTACCTTTTGTCTATCTACATTATTTTCAAGACATAAGCTAACATTGCTTGAGATATACAGAAGTTCCACGATTCCTTTCCTACCAAGGTCCACTCTATTCCTGGTACGCTTCAACCTCTGGTGAGTTCCATCTGCATAACCGTTAGTCCTTGATTCGACAGCATATCGTGAAACGTACGAGAAGAATTTTCCGCTCAGCTCCTTAAGCGGGTCTGCGACAAACTTGGCCATGACATTACCAGGTTGTTCAGGCTTGAGCAGGATGCCCTTCTCCTTGGCGTCGACAAATGATTCGTACTGCGCCTGGTTCATAGATTCCTTGCCTCCTGACCTAATGACGCCTTGCATCTCGGTGTCTACTCGACCAGGTGCAATGGCAACGCTTGTGATGTCTGGCTCTTCAATGGCAATGTGACCAGAGATAGAATTGTATGCAGCCTTTGATGAACCGTAGCTTGCCCATCCAGCATACTCCTTTGTTGCTGCTCCTGATGATACCCACACGATGCATCCCTTGGACTTGCGTAGCTCTTGGATTGCAGCTTGTGCCTGGTTTTGTCAGCGTAGTACACGAGTGTATATGATTGTCCATCTTACCAATGCGATACCACTGAAGACGTTGATGTCATAAACCTTCTTCCACTCTTCAAGAGAAGTATCAGCGAACTTGTTAGGAATCAACATGCCGTGGTTAACAACAAGACCGTCAACCTTGCCAAAGGAAGACACAGCAAGGTCGATCAGCTTCGAAGGCATCTGATCAAAATGATTAGTTAAGACTGTCAAGACGCTTCTTGGTCACGTACTTGAGGCTCAACGATATCACCAGCGATGAACTGAACCTGATCAGGAAACGATTTCTTCAATCCCTCCAGAGGCTCAGATGATCGAGCTGTGATAACGACCTTATGGGATTGCTTGATGAGGTATTGAGCGATGGCAGCGCCAATGCCCTTGCTGGCGCCGGTAACAATGAATACTTTGGATGCCATTTTCAAATAATATGTCGTGTAACGATGTTTGTGTTAAAGTTGAAGATGAGGAATCGTACCTTGGCAGCTTTGAAGCTTCCCATCACATCAGAGTGGGGGTTTTGGAGGGGTCAATTTTTGGAGCTTCCTTTTCAAATTTGTCTACCCTGGATCCTCAAGGTCACTCACGTCATCGGTTCCTTTGTTGGTAATAACCTCCGCCATCAGCGTCGACGACTCTCGTTATTTAGACAATACATCCAATTAATTCTTAATACTCCGTTGCTAATCCATGGCTTCGACGGTGATTGTTGGAGGTGGCATAATCGGCATCGCAACAGCCTTCTACTTATCCGAACATCAACCAGGCTATACAATCCACCTTGTCGACTCATCTGCCCAATTATTCACCTCGGCGTCAGGATACGCTGGGGGCTTTCTAGCCAGGGACTGGTTTCATAAAGACCTTGAGTCTTTAGGAGCACTTAGTTTCGATGAGCATGAAAGGTTGGCCGAGCAGTATGACGGGCGCCAGAAATGGCTGTACGCCAAGTCTGTCACAGTGAATTACGAGCTACCCAGAAGGAAGCCCAAAGGTCTTGGAGGGAAGGACTGGTTAAGTGAAGGTGGTAGTCGTGCGGGTTTAATAGAAGAGAGGGTTGAAGTGAAGGATAGGAATAGTCCACCTTGGCTGAAACGTGTGAAGGGCGATGCTCTTAGTTTGGTTGACAATGGTGAAGGCACAGCCGTCCTGTAAGTGACTGAACCCGTGAGATGTACATGTGACTAACAAGACGTGACTTTAGTGACCCCCTAAAACTCTGCCAATTCCTTCTTGAACGGTGTCGAGAAGCAGGTGTCCGGATATATACTCCTGCTATTATTCGACACGTAGGCGCTGACTGCCACGACGAGCTGTCATATGTCCATATCGGCTACACGGACTGTTCTTCAGAAACGACGATTCCGGCTACTAGGATACTTGTATGCGCTGGGGCATGGACACCGAGTGTTTTGGAGTCCATGTTTCCGGGGTCACATATCAACATACCAGTCATGAGCCTTGCAGGTCATTCACTCGTGGTTAAGAATCCGGGAGATATAGGCGATACATTCCACTCTGTGTACACCAGCACGGATACCTTCTCACCCGAGATTTACGCCCGGCCAAACGGGCATATCTGGCTCGGCGGCGTAAACGCATCAATACGACTTCCGCCGTTGGTAACAGGTGCAAGGCCTATGGATTCATCGCTCGAACAGTTAAAAGACCTAGCGAGGCAAATAATCGATACAAACGGCGAGGGGTTGGAGATAGTACGTACGGGGCTATGCTTCAGACCTGTGTCGGAGAGAGGGACGCCGTATATAACAAGGATAGAGGATGTAGATCTACGGCAAGGTTATAGCACGCGGAAGGGAAGAGATGGAGGTGTTTATGTTGCGACGGGGCATGGACCGTGGGGAATTAGTTTGTCGTTGGGTACGGGGAAAGTTATGGCTGAGATGATGCAGGGGAGAGAGTTGAGTGCTGATATAAGTAAGTTGGGATACAATCCGTGGTGATCTTGGACATTGTATCGGCATTGGATTACTATAGAAAACATTCATCGTCCAAATTTCTGAGTCACGAGTGAAAGAAGTTAAGATATTCGTACATTGGGACAGATGCTTCAGCCAGGGCATTTGGGTTCATATTAGACAAAGCGATCACGTAGCTTCTTGATATCTTCGCTTCCAGCCCTGCAGCACCCACCAACCAGAATGGCGGGCCACTTTCCTCTACCCTCTGTAGCTTTGACGACATCTTCAAGCTGGCCTTCCCAAGATGTGCGCCTCTGGTTCTCAGCACCATCGGGCATCTCCCACTTTTGTGTCGTCGTGTTGTAGACTTCTCCGTTGGTACCATCGGGATACAGCACCAGGGCAGGCCACTCAGTAATCTTGCCCTTTTCCACCATGCTCGAGACAGTGCTCTCAAAGATCTGCAGCAGGCTATCCAGCTTGTCGACCTTTGTGCAGTTGATGCCAATACCCCAGGGGATGTTGGCAGAAACTTCAGGGTCCAGCATGGCCTCCACGGCAGCCTCTATGGAGTTACCGTCGGGGAGTCGCAGGTCCTTCTCTGGAGAAAGAAGAGCGGTCCAGTAGGGGAGTTTGGACAGCGCTGGTGTTGCGGCGAGGGCTTTGCGCATAGCGATAATCTCATCTAGACGAGGGATAGTCTCGAGCGCGACGTAACCCAGTCTCTTCTGGATATCATTGACCTCAGAAAACACCCCCAAACGCTCACGATGCCACGATTCCAAATCCTCCAGAGAATCATGCTTATCGTCGTATTTCCCGCTGTACTCCTGACCAGGAATCATACAAGCTCCATAAGGTCCGATACTGAGAGCGACACAGCCCTTGTCCCCGACAGCACGCTCAGCGATACTGACAGAGTCGTTCAAGAAGCGCGGGACATTCTCACGAGAAATACCCTCTGGAAAATCCTCAGTATGAGTGTCTGCGAATCCGTGCAGTGAGACTTGGTATGTTGCAGTGAGGAGCACGTCAACGGGGACAGCGCCGAAATCGGACTGGCATGATTGAAGAGTGGGTTGGTCTGAGACGAGCAGATGAGAAGACCAGAGGGGAGTTGATCGGGAGAATGTAACGGAGTATTTTGACTCGAGGGAGGTACCGAGACCGCCGTCGAGGATGAGTATTTTGGAAGGCATTTTTATGGGAAGTTTGTTGGTGGTTGAGATTGAATTGAGTCTTTAGTTTTTGCCCCTCATATGAGAAAACTAATGAAGATAGTGGAGAGCATCGGGTTTAAGACAATTGGAAATGTGCATCATTTAGATAGCTTATGATGCAAATATCCACACGTAAAGTCTACAGACTACATCGGGCAAGTTACGACATTATCTTAGAGGTTGTAGTATACTATAGTTGTTTCGCGTTGATGGCTTCATATGTTATGAGCAGGACGACAAAGCCAGAGAACCTTCAACATTGGAGCAATACTACGACAAAAATGAGCTGAATATATTTGTCAAAGTCCCCTTTTGATTATGTATAGTTGAATGGTCTTCAATGTCCGGTCACCGCGAACACGATCATCTGATGGTGTTGTTCAAGTGTTCGCTATGAACACGATCTTGAGAACAAAGAACGCCAAGTCAACCCCTGTCAAAGAGTTAATCTGAACAGCATAACTTTTCCTCGAACAACTTGTACCTCTTTAGCCAGCTAGAATCACTACTCAAACAAAGGGAGTATCCAGTTTATAAGAAATTCACCACCTGGCGGCCATGTCTATTTTTACTTCTCTACTCAAACAGTTCCAATTTAGGATCTTAACACAAGACAACCACCAAAAACAAATCACAAACACAATCACAATGCTACTTTGCCATTTTCAAAAACTTGTTCAATTTCTCTACTCAAATTGCTCAAAATGTCTTCCTCCCACACCAACCAGGACTATCGAGCAGGGCTGGCCCCTCGATCCATGCTCCGACCAACACAGATGTTTCTTGAACATGAAGATAAAATTTACCATCGTGTTCAAGAAACACCTGACTCTAAAGGTGAGTCCGATTTCGAGGATTTCCCCATGCGTGGCAGTTCCACTGATCTCGTGGTCGTAAGACGCCGCGTTGATAGGACTATGGAACTGGGCGTCGACATGTATAGTCCCATCACCGCGGGTGGTAACAGCGGTTGGGCACTCATGTTCCACGATCCATTCTTCGGATTGGCGTATCGTTTTCGCATGGCAGGCGGGCCAAGTATGGGCGAACCCTGGAGGTTCGAGTTCGAAATTAGAGAAATTGGACAACCAAACACCTTTCCCACACCCACTAGACGTCACTTCATCAGCATGATGCGAGAGCATCAGTGTCATCGAATATACGCCACTGCCAGAAGAACCCAAGGTCAGTTCTGCCAGCAATGGGTCATCGACGTGATCCGTGACCTGGAGTCGCAGGGCCTAGTCCCACCAGGTAGGGCAACACAACTCTCAGAATCCCTCGAGACCGATCAATACCCCAATATCCAAGTCTCGTACAATGACCAACTGTCAACAATCGAACAGGAAAGGGCCAGATTTGGCGGCAACCTATGGGTGTTCTTGACTTTTGGCGGCTCTCGCAGGAGAGTCAACGTACTAGACAGGATTGAAGGTAGCTTCGTTCAACAGATGCTGAGAATGGGCCTGGACCTCGATGTTCACATTTGGTTAAATGACCAATTTGATTAAGTCAAGTACATTCACTATCCTATGAGAGTGACCAAAGGCCCAGAACATCAACCGGGTATCACCAATCTGGTCCTCTCCTGTTGAATTGTTGATAGCTAGTCATTACGAGACTTGGGTATCGGCGTACTGATCAGGCATCGACAGGATACTGAGAATTATTTCGAGAAGAGAAGACACATTGCTGGCAATGCCTCTTCAATGCCCTTGACTGGGAAGGATGTAGGTTTTCGATTGAGGTGATCATCCTTAACGACCAACACCATAAATCTCCAACCTCAGAGTAGTGCCATGGAGACTCAGGGCGCTGGTCGCTGAGGATAATGATGGTAAGTGTGATGAGGGTAAGTGTTTGAAGAAGAAGATGGTGGTGAGTGTTTGAGAATGATGGAGGACATAGAGGGCGTATTTATCTGTTTTTTTTTCATTTTTTTTTTTTTCATAGCCTGTCGAATCTAACGTGTTCTTTATTCTCAATCGTGTATTAAACTAAACATGTACTCGTGACTATGATGTTTTTGACAAACATTGCGCTCGATGCGTGGGAATTGATGGTTTGATCAGACTAATGGGTCCGTGTTTACGATGACAACAAAGGAATAGAGTTGGAAGGAGGCGCGGCGAGGAATGAACAGACTGTATTGCTTTGTAGATCATGACTTGGCGGTTGGTTACCTGTACATTTTAAGCAATTGATCGTGTGTCTTTCTTTGTAGTCGAGGTCAGATGATGAAGCTTAGACGATACTTGATATGGAATGAATAGACGACGTGGCTTCAGTTCTTTATTTTACTGATGCCAATGCGTCTGCCTCATGTTGTATTGTTGTTGTCACTTCCATCGATCGCAAACAACTTCAAGGTCAGATAAGCGATAAGCTCAATGCCATCCTTGATCTCAGCCAATAACATGTCCTCAACACGTTGCGCTGGCGTCGCTGATCAACTGTAACTGGAGCGATTACTGGACAAGCTCATTTAAGGTTGGCGTAGGTACGTCAGTAGCTGAAACACCCTAACAGCCTCCATAACAGTCGGGTCCAGCCCAGCCAAGCTTAGCAGGCCTCAGCTTGTGGTCGAAGCTCCCTAAATATTGGTCTCTGCCAACGTCATCCTTTGTTCTCACATTCATCCAACAACACAAACAAGATGATGGACTTTTCCGATTTCGAAATCATTGATCCAATTGCCGAGTTCGGTCCTGAGAGTAGCGATGACGAGGACACCCCTCAACCATCAATCCCTCATCTTCAAGGCGGTCATCCTCCGTGGCAGGGCCATGAGGGTAAGCTAGTCGGTGTTGTTGACATGGGAAGGTAAGAGACAATTCATCCATCAATTGCCCGCCACGTCAAGCTGACAATTGTGTCTACCAGCAATGGCATTCGTCTCTCCATTTCCGACCTTTCGAGCCCAAATGCTCGTATGCTGCCGACCGTATACCAGTATCGCGCCTCCATCTCGCTGTACGACTCTCAATATGATCCCGAGACTGGCGAACAGATTCCCATCCCCAACGATGTCATCAAGTCTGTCGTCTCTGTTTTGAGTAGATTCGTTGTCATCTGCGAAGACTTTAGCTGCAAGAGGGAGAATGTCCATGTCATCGCGACCGAAGCTACGCGTGCCGCCAAGAACTCCAAGGAGTTTTTGGCCGCCATCAAAGACAAGACCGGTCTCACAGTTGAGCTTTTGCCCAAGGAGGAGGAGGGCCAGATTGGCGCCCTCGGTATCGCCAGTGGCTTCTCCAATATGGAAGGTCTAGTCATGGACCTTGGAGGTGGCAGTACTCAGATCACCTGGATGCTCAGCTCACGCGGTCAAGTCCGCATCAGTCCAAAGGGAAGCTTCAGTTTCCCATACGGAGCTGCTGCATTGACCAAGAAGCTCCATGATCTTCGAGACGGCAAGAAGAAGGATGAAGCTGATGCCGCTGTCAAGGCATTTGAGCAAGAAATGATTGCCAACTTCAAGGATGCTTACAACAACCTTCAGATCCCTGAGGAAATGGTTGAAAAGGCCCAGAAAGAAGGCGGATACCGCATCTATCTCTCTGGCGGTGGCTTCAGAGGATGGGGATACCTGCTTCTCTATCTTAACCAGACAGATGGCAGCTATTATCCCATCTCCGTCATCAATGGCTACACGGCCAAGCGCAAGCAGTTCGAAGATACTGAAGCCCTCAAGCATGTCGCTCATGCCGCCAAGGACATCTTCCGCGTCTCTGATCGCAGAAGATCGCAAGTCCCTGCTGTCGCATTCCTTGTCAATGTCCTCTCCGAGTCTATCCCTGGAGGTATTAGAGAAGCGCACTTCTGTCAGGGTGGTGTACGAGAGGGTTTCCTGTTCCGACAGCTACCACCTTCCATTCGGGCTCTTTCGCCTCTGGAGGTTGCAACTGGCTACTTCGCGCCAGGCTCGCGACACCTCATCCAGCAGCTGCTCAAGAGCTCCATCCCTAAAGCTTCCAAGAAGAAGGCGTTTCCAGAGGACTTTGGCGAGCCTGTCGTGGATTCGTTTGCCAATTCCATGTACCTCCACATGTTCATGTCCAAGGAAACCGCCTCGACGACTGCGCTGTACTCGACCAGCGTCGGAGTCATGTCTGCAATCCATGGCGTTTCCCACCAAGACCGAGCTAGACTGGCGCTGATGCTCGAATCCCGATACGGCGGCGAACTTCCTCCCCGAGAGTCGGAATTCCGCGAATCCCTTCGTGAAATGCTCACGCCCGAAGAAGTCTGGTGGGCGTCTTATCTCGGTAGAGTAGGACAACTCATCACAGCGCTCTACCCAGCAGGCAAGATCCACAAGTCTAAGCCGCGTGTGGTCTTTACTACGCAGTGGTCGTACGCTCTGGGCAAGAAGAAGGACAAGGAGGGTCTCCTGCTTACCATCTCGGTGCAGAAGACAAAGAATGACCCTGCCAGGACCAAGGAGACGGTCGAGGAGGCGGCCAGCGACGTGGAGAAGATCGGTAAAAAGAAGAACTGGATTGGAGATGATGAGCCTTGGGGTATGAAGGTTAAGGTTAGAGTTGTTGAAGAAGGGATCCTTTCTGAGGATGGTGACGAGTAAGATGGGATATAATGATGGAGTTTCTTTGTTTGTGGGTATGGTGTAGGCAACTAATTTGCATGAATTGAAATGTGATTTCTTATGAAGACTTTCTTGTGCTCATTGACGTGACACTCGTCGCGTAAAACTTACCATTAATGCTATAGAAAGGTATCGTCGCTGCCTGATGTTCGGTTGTAGATGTGTCGTGTGACGATTGCCGCCCCAACGTCCATCATTAAGACAGATGTTGTTGAAGAGCCATAGAGCCCTATCCACAGATTTTGCTTCTCGCAACAGATCATGAGGTTATTCTTGCAGTAGAGTAAGTTGCTTTGCTACTTGAAGAAAGGAGGTTGGAGGATTGAGAGTTTCAGTATGAGGTGAGGATGGGACCCACTATCATGATGTTTGGACTTCAGCCTCATCTCCCTCCTCTGAGCCTGGCACTGTATGATGCCAAATAAAGTCACTTGATACGACACATAGGATTACATGGTTCATCAATTGAGGTGTTCAATAATCTTCATGCATAGCAGGGAGCGACCTCGGAGTTGCTCTACTGGGTAATCATGGTCTCCCATTCAGAGGCCACCTCCTCTTAAATGAAGCTCCAGCTAATCAATACTGCAACAACAAAAACAACAAATAGATCGCGTAAAAGAAACAGAGGTGGTATAAATTAATAACTTCTGACGTAAGGCGCTCTCTCTAATGCATCGGCTTGGGCCCTCCAAATCTCGGTCCCCATCTGGATGAACTCAGCCCCAAACTCTTCAATCATGCTTCCGGCATCTTCTTCACCAAGCCGATGCATCTTGGCATAGTCCTCCTCACTACCAAACGTCGCAATCTTGTACTGTTCCTTCCACCCTTCCACAAGACTCTTGACGTACAAACTCTCTGCTTGTACCGCTTTGGCCACGAGGTAGAAAGACGATCTCGTACGGTGGTGCTTGTAATGCTTGTATAGGGAAACATCAGCGATCTTGCTGAACTGATGGATGAGATGGAAATTGCGCCAGCTATCCAGCTTGTGCATCAGGATGACCATGGTTCCGCCCACGCTCAAGTGCTCTAGACCTAGAGTGATTTGCGTCAATTTCAGGCGAGTTGCCTCACCCCATTCGCGCCATTCAGCACGTTCGTGAGTTCGTAGGATTTGGCCGTCGCAGAAGACGAGATCATACTTCTCATCGAGCTTGAAGACCCGTTCCAGTATGAAATTGTCGCGATCGGGGAAGTTGTCTGGGATGTCTTGTTGGGTAATGCCAATGTCGCCGGCTAGCATCGTGATATCACGAAACTCAACGTTGACGTGCTTGTTCTCAAGTCTGATCTCGTGGCCACCTTCTTCTACGGGGAGACTCATGGCTCTGACTCGGTTGATATTGGGACACATGGCCATGGTTTGATCAATGAAACCTCCCGGTGCAGCGCACATGTCGAGAACACGTTCTGTTCTGAGGGAACCTCGTGTTAAGGCACCTGTTGACTTGTCGAGGTCGACAGCGATATTCTTCATCATCTGGAAGAAGAATTCACGCACCCTCTCATTGGCCCCGTCTGCATCTTGTCGTTGCTTCTTGAAATATTGATCCCCCTGACTGTTCTCCCAGCCCTATCAAGCAAGTGATTAGCTACTTTTCATGATATATGATATAGTGGGGAGCGAACCTTCTGTCGCAGATCTCGGAGGCGACAATATTCCTCGGAATTATCGGCCAGATACTCTAGGAGAAGCTTTTGGGCCTGGAGGTTCAGCCCAGAGCTGTCTTTGTTGGTACCGACACGTCTTTTGACATTTTTAGAGTCGGGTATTTTGAAAGACTGGAATGACATGATTGTAGCAGCTAAAAGCCAAGAGAATAGATATCTGCAAGCTGATGTCTTGAGGGTATGTTGAGGTAAATGCGAGGTTTCTGAAGGGAGAAGAGGGACATTATATATCGCGATTGAGGACGAATATCACATTGACTATAGGTGCCTGTTTGATTAATACACTTTGGTATTGTTTGTTGGTTTGCCTGTTATTCAGAGTGGCTGAGGTTGTTGGCGTTTGCGAAGGAGTAAAGTCGGCCTCCAGGAAAACGGCCTGCTAAGCCACCCACTTATACATGGAAATGATCTGACAAGCGTACATAGCTTTATTCTAAACATCTTCAGAACTGCTATTCTTTGGAGGAGCAATCTTGTTGATCTTTCGAAAACCTTCTTGTATCTCAACCTTTCGGAAGTTTGTCGAATACAAATAATAAACAACAAACCACTGATATAAACAAAACAAGCTAGAAATGTCAAAGAAAATAGAACTAAAGATAGCAAAGGAGACTCACAAGGCACAAACTCCAAAACAGCCACAAGCAATAGTAAGATTATCCAACATTGCCACGGGACCTTCAGATACCTCTCCAACAAAACCAGTCCTTCGCTTCTCGTGGTTTGATTCTTGGTAGGCGCTTATATCCTCTCTCTTGACAAACATGACAACAAGAGCAGCTAGCCACATTGCTGTTGAAGCAGCGAGAAGTAGGCTGTACCACATGGGTGGTCTGGGGTTGGTCATGCTTTGTGGGCTGACTGGTATTTTGACAGCAAAGAAATGAAGGGCACCCTGTGATTGCGTCAGTAAGAAGAAGAAGGTTATAGTAGAATAGTGTGATCATACAACTGCGAGATTATATGCCGATGCAGCAAGTAGACCTTGACCTGGATTCTTTGAAATTATACCGGCCGCAAGTCCTATAACCGCACACGAGGCAATCCATCTTCCGATATCAGCTTTGAAAGCATCATCGTAGAGTATCTTGACTTTGTTTGTTTCCTTTTCTTTGCCTAGAATATCCCGGAAGATTTCGGCTAGAGGCATAGGGCATATTGGACTTGACATGATTGGTGTAGTTGAGTGAAGTTGCGAGTGCAGAGAGAGAATAAACCGACTGACCAACCAACCGATGCTGACATCATTGTCTGAGTTATGGAGGCTGTTGGCCTTGGCAAATACATAAGCCTAAAGACAGGTGATGATCAACATGACAGCGGCCAAGGGACAGGGAATATGTGCACTGCCACTTCCAACAAGCTGAGCTTGAAACTTGGCGCGTTCCTTTCTTCCCTGCCATACTGTTGGTCAGCCTTCGGGTAAAATAACTTTGATTGCTGGTCGCGTAATGCTCTTCTTTTGGGTTTGTAGCAAGATAACGTATGTCTTGGCTTTGTGGGTTCAAGACAAGATTGCGTTGCATTCCAGTTTTGCCTTGGCTGGTGAGTGACTGTGTTTAATCACATGCATTGTGTTTTATTAGCCATAATGGAAGTAGTGAGAGGTCCTTGCTTGAGGAGATGTTTGATGTTCCTAGTCAAGCTGAAAGAGTGGACTGCAAGGATGATCATCCACGGAGTCGGATATCTTTTAACACCCGATCCGATGGATGTTCAGATATTCTAGAAGAGTGATTTCGATCTGAGTTCAAGCATATTCTAATAAAATATTTTGCGTCCTTCTTTCCGACAATGTCATAAAAATAATCTATTATCAATCTTTGAGGAGAACCCCATCAAATAAAGGTAATCTATCATCCTTGACACTCGCCGAAGTAATCACAAGTATAACTTTATCAACCTCATACGATCGTTTTTAGTGTCGACTGCCCTGACAGTAGACAAACAACAATTCCAATACAATCATACCTGCATACATAATAAACAATCAAAATCAAAACCAGTATAGAATATTCATCCCTCATCTCGAATAATTTACCCAAAAGGGAAATATCCTGCGCCTAGCCGGACCGATGATCCACGCCTTGTCATGTCAAGGCTTAGCTCCAAGGCTGAGATTAAACAACATCACAACTACCGGAACTATTTCCATCCTCCGTGTCCGTAAAAAATATGATTCCGCTCTGACATTAGTGCTTATCCTATTACAGCTTGGCTCTGCTGCGGGTGAAGTCGCTGACGACGCGGGCCCTCGCCTTATGCATAACCTTTGAGGTATGATGGGCGCTTACTGCATTGAAATCTGCTTACTTTACACTCTGTGAAATACTTGGCTCCTGTAAAGAGATTAATTCCGATTGGTTATGTTTCATACAGACGGGACATAAGCCACTGAAAGACTCGCAGTTACCTACATTCTTATCTAGACGACACCTCAGCACAGTTGCAGTGCAGATGAAAGTGGAAATTGGAGTTGCAAAGATGCAGGTCTTTGTTTGTCTGAAGTGGTTGTCACACAGCCCTGTTTATTGCGTGTTGGTTGGTGATACAAGAAACCACTACATGTTACATGTCATGCTCCCTCTTTGTTATCTATAAAACAAAACCCCTTTTCTCGTATAAACCCATATTTAATTACACACTCCCCTTCATCTTTATACTATCTTTCCGAAAACAGATCTATACATCTTGCTAGGTGTATCAACAAACATCATGGGCGACAAAAACGAAACTTGGGTGCCAAACTACGACAACTGCGATAAAGTCACAGATGCATGTGCTGTCGAATACACCATCTATGGTGACTATCTCTCGGGAGGCGCCGCAGGGTTCTTCGCAGTTTCATTCGTGATTCTCCTCCTTGCACAGATCTTTCAAGGCATCCGCGCAAAGACATGGTCATACATGATCTGGCTAGGCATAGGAACCATCTTTGAAGTCGTCGGCCACATAGCACGCTTTAGTCTCTCTCGAAACCCATGGCAGCAAAATGTCTTTATCATCTCCTACCTCACGCTTCTCCTCGCTCCGACTCTTGTCGCCGCTGCTATATCCGTCACCTTCAAACACATCGTCATGTGGTATGGAGCAAAGTGGTCGGTGCTCAAGCCTAGGTTGTATCCTCTCGTCTTCGTCGGTACGGATTTTCTTTCAATTTTCATACAGGTCATCGGTGGTGGCTTGACGGCTTTGGAGACAGTGGGCAAGGGAACCAAGACGACAAAAAAGCTGGGAGAGATCCTTGTCACTGGAGGTGTTGCGTTTCAGGTTGCCAACATGCTGTGCTGTGGAACTCTGATGATGATATACATTCGACGTCGAAGCCAGTCGTTGAAGGGTAGGGATTTATTGATGGGTGCTCCTGGTACTGCTCCTCCTTCATACGTAACCGGGGGTCCGACGCGTGACAAGGTCCCTGTTGCTCGAGAGGAGGCGACTATCAAAGAAGCCAAGAGGGTCCGGTGGTTCTGTTATTGTCTGGGCATTGCCTACGTCTGTATCATCCTCCGATGTATCTACCGGTAAGAGCTCCCTGCATCCTCGATTATTAACATGGCCATACTAACTTCTTGTCTAGTATCGCAGAGACCATCCCAGACATCGCAAGAGATGTCCTACAAAACGAACCGCTATTCATTGTCTTCGACGCAACAGCCATGCTTATATCCATCGGACTCATCACAATCTTGCATCCCTGCTACTTCTTTCCCTACCTGGGCCTAAGCAAGATCAAGAAGAGCCAAGGTAAGATGTATGAGGGTATTCGGATGGAGAGTAACTCTGCTCTGGTCGGACGACAACAGCAACAGTCTCAGCAACAGGGTTACGCCTAAGGGAGACACATAGAGGAGATAGAGAGAGATGGCGCACATTTTCTTAGCGAGCGATGATCTTTGATGGAGTTTTGTCTAGTTTGGTTCAATATCGTGTATAATAGATTAGTGTCATAACATGGAGTCTTTGTAATTCCATTGCATTAGTTCAAACTCTCCTCTTTCATGTGACTGAATTCATCTTCGGATGATTGAGCCGACACTGCATTTATTTGCTCACATTGTCCAGCCAATAAGCCCGTTACAGTAAGACAGCCACATTTATAGCCGATGTCGCACAGTTTTTGCGCCCTACAAGTACAACAACAACTACGAGTTAGGAAGAAACATGCAGTAAGCACCTTCCAATTACTTGCAGGGCGTCATTTAAAGTATATAGAGGGCGTAATCGCCATTCAATTGAAGGAACAGTGGTGATACTCGCTATTCAATACAAGTCAAAGTTGATATTTATTACATACATACACTTAAATCTTCAATGTCCCAGACATCAATTGAATTGGTACCCAACAGGGCCGAATCACCACAGAATAGTCTCGACCAGGGTTTGGAATCTCGAACCACAGATGTCGAGTTTTCGCTACCTCGCGCCGATGGTGGAAGAAAGGCTTATTTATTCCTGGCCGCATGCTGGGTCGTCGAAGCAGTAACCTTTGGCAAGTTCCACCACAGTATTGCTACAGACCAACTGGCTAACAGCATTCATCATAGGCTTTGGTTTTTCATTTGGTGTTTTTCAAGAATACTACAGTCACAATGAGCCGTTCGCAGGGTCTAGCAATATTGCTGCTATCGGAACTACCACCACCGTAAGAAACCAATTCACATATCAAACCTCTTCTAACATGATCCAGGGCATGCTTTATCTTGGAGCCCCTTTCGTTGTCATAATATGCCGTTTCTATCCCCGTCAAGCCCGCTGGTTCACCTGGGTAGGCCTCATAGTCACATCCCTTGCCATGGCTGTGAGTTCCTTCTGTAACACAGTACCACAACTCATCGCAACTCAAGGCGTTCTATTCGGTATTGGTGGCTGCTTTGCTTATTGTCCTTGCACTCTCTACATCGACGAGTGGTTCGTGCAAAGAAAAGGCTTCGCATACGGTATCGTCTGGAGCGCTGCTGGAGCTGGAGGTGCCATACTCCCTTTACTTCTCCAAGCCCTTCTTGAAAAGTACGGATTCGAAACGACTGTGAGGATCTGCTCGGGAATTCTGTTTGGAAGTGCGGCCCCGCTGGCCTACTTTGTTAAGCCCAGACTTCCCCTTTCATCCACAATCAATAGGAAACCTCTCAATATGCGGTTCCTCACGTCCAGAGTGTTTATGCTACACCAGTTGGCAAATGTTGTTGAAGCGACAGGATACTTTCTTCCTACCATCTATCTACCAACATATGCTCGAACAACATTTGGCACTTCGGCTGTTCTATCAGCTCTGACTGTTATTCTGGTTAACATTGCTACGACAGCAGGCTTGATGATCATGGGCTCTCTCAGCGATAAACTCGCCGTCACAACATGCATGCTCATATCAGCAGTCGGTGTGGGGATCTCAGTCCTACTCGTCTGGGGACTCTCAGCATCTCTACCAGTTCTGTACGTATTCTGCGTCATGTACGGCCTCTTCGCTGGATCGTGGGCTTCGATATGGCCTGGTATCATGAGAGAGGTGACACAGAAATTTCAAGACCAAAACGAATATGTTGATCCTGTCATGGTCCACGGTCATCTTTGTGTGGGTAGAGGGGTAGGAAATATCATTTCTGGACCCTTGAGCGGCTCACTTATTAGAGGCCAACCATGGCAAGGAAAGGTTATCGGGGGATATGGAAGTGGGTATGGAATTTTGATTTTGTATACTGGGTTGACGGGTTTGGTAAGTGGTGTCAACTTTCTATGGCGCTATATGAATGTTCTATGAGAAAGACAATCTTTGGTCACGGCTCTACAAAAGTTGTTTTCATTTGGAGTAGATAATTGAAAAGAAAGATAATAGTTATGTCGTATTTGCATGTAGAAGGAAGAAATCTAAAAAGTTGTTGTATTTATTTGGAATCCATTTGATATCTTCAAGTTCCAAGGCCCCTAGCAGATCAATTCTTGCTTCAACTCTATGACGAATCTAGTTGAGACTAATGACCTCGACATTTCGAACTTGGAAAGTAGTCGCTACAAATTCAAGTCAGTATCAAATAGCTAATCTCTCAGAGAGGAACAACTTGCGAGTCGTAGGTCCAGGCGAACCAGAAGATCCCTCAGTTTGATAATTCACAATCCTGCCAAAAGTTAGCTTCTTATACTACTCTTCCAGTTCTAAACTCACAAACGAAGTCCAGCACCGATGTAGTCCCTCCCATACTGTGTCGTCTGCTCAACCCCATCAAGGAAGAACTTGACTCTCACATCCGCCCCATTCTCATCTCTCAACTCAGCACGAACAGAGTGCCACTCTGTAGGGTTTGGATAATCCCTATCGAGTGCAGTGACTTCATCTGAAGTGTTGAATGTGTTGAAGGAAATCTTTCCAGTGCCTTTCCACTCTGCAATATCAATCTCCGGAGGCCATCCGCTTGCGGCGTTGAGCCAAAAGGCCGGCCACGTTCCTTTATCGACTGGGGCGATGAATTCAGCATTTATGTCGTATCCGCCGCCTGCGACGACGGTAAAGGTTGATTTGGCGTGGATCGCGCCAGACAGGTAGTGAATAGGATCCTCTTGGTCGTCTCTTGGTTCGGCAGTTAGAGTCAAGACGCCGTCGGTGACTGAGACGTGTTCTTCGTCCATTCGCGCGCCGCCATTATGTGTAGGACCCCAAGGGTAAAGATAATTCCAATAAGTATCTATTGAGTTGAATGAGTCTGGAGGTATCTCTGTTACTGCGCGCCGTTCGATTGGAGGTCGTAGGCTGGAGCATGATACTGCGGCGCATTGAAGCGCAAGGAGAAGCCTTTTGGAATACATTTTTGAAGAAGTGGAGAAGACAAGTTTCCTTACGATTTTAAAAGCAGTAGAGATCAGTTCACTATTTAAACAAGGACTGCTGAGTTGAGGAGTCTGCTATATCTCGTACAATTATGGGCACGAGGCAGTTTCAATGGAACGTCGTCTGGGATCTTGAAACAAGATCGCCGATGATTGCCGAAACAAAGTCCGCGGACAAACAAAACGCATCAATGAGTGGCCCGATGGTTATATGGTACGAGATTGAGCCATTCGATATAACTCTTGAAGCTATAATGCGTTCTCTAATGGGTAGCAGAAACGTTGGACCTCCCTCTCAAGTCTGAGGGTACAAAAATAACCAGCATAAGTGCCCTAGTCTAAATAGCATAAACCGACCTTTCAATTTCGTCACTTATGCTCAGTAACCATTTGTTCTGATACACTGGAGGCACAGTAAGTCTGTCATAGCCTGTGTTTATTTCCCAACCTTAATCTTGAACATGGCTTGATTTTGAGATGATAAGATAAAAGATAGTTTTATGTGCCTGCAGTAAGTTTCTTATACTGTGGATATAGACTTTCACGGTATACCTTATCTCGTGATGCTGAAGCATGCATTTTGTTGTCTGATGAAAACGCTACTGTACGAACCTCTACATCATGGATGTTCAGTGTTTGCTAAACAACCATCTTGTCCATTAACAATTCAGACAAGTCCCGAAGGGTTGAGAATAATGCGATACCTGATCTTTGGAATCGACTTTCCCGTATCGCACTTTCCCTGCACTTTTGCCCACTGCGCTGTCTGTTTCTAGGTAATAAGGTGCACTGATGCCTTCTCAGTGAAATTCCTTCGTCAAATTCTCCCTTATTCATCTTCACTATCTAACTTTCCTCCAAGAGCATGTTCTGCGGTAGGGTAGCTATAACAACACAGCAACGACCGAACTCTATTCTATAACGGGCTTATGATAGCTGATAGAAGAAACTTATGCTTAAGGTGTACGCACAGCAACTACTTTTTCCTCCTTCGACGCTCGGTCCAACAACATCATGACGCCTATCAACTTGCCCGAGTGTGAAGGTCCATCATTAGGACCCTTTCCATATAACATTATCGACGAGTTCCGATTTCTAGAGGTTTTAAATTGCGACTCAAAGCACGGCGTGATCGTCAAAGCAAAATGGAGAAATCAGCTCTATGCCATCAAACTTGTGAGTGAACCCAGGCAAGGACAAGCTAGCTCCTCACCCCTACGGTCCGCCCTCAGTATACCAACCCCTCTGGACTTTCTCAAGCCTAGCAGCATGGGATCTATTCGCTTTCCAATGGCATATCATCTTGTTGTGGAACAGAGACTACGAGCATCTGGAAAAGCGGCTGGTTAAGCCTCGGGGAATGCCCGACTCTTGTCCTTTCACAGCGTACACATATCCCTTCTCGTCAGAGGAAGCTAAAGAGAAGGCGACCCAACCGTACGGCCCGTTTCTACCAATGCTGAATCACTTTGGATATCAGCTATTTGCAATAGAACCGCCAAGATGGGACCCGCTAGAGTACTTAGAGAACCGTCAAGTGGAGAAAAGGGAGAAGAAGCGAAAAAGAAAATAGGAAGAAGTTGATCAAAGTCCTCCTGAAAAGCGTTTTGACAAACTGCAGGTTTGAGTGTACTAGAAATTTTGGTAGCTAGAAGCGTAAAGGATGGAATTATTAGGGCAGCTTATGCTTTTCAGATCAGGTTTCTTAGAATACATATTCCTATACTTTAAAGCTCGGAGGCCAACTTGTCAAGGTAGCGTAACCATATGTTCATCTGATTCCACAAGCTCGAACGCTTGGCTCGCCCATTATGAACTGTCAGCCGCTGTGAAATAGACAATGACAGACAACCGCACTGTTGATAAATTATCGAGCTTGATTATCACACTGTCTATTGTGCGATCGGAAAGTCGCTACTTAGACCAGGCTCTTAGGCCAGCAGTTATTTTTGCACCCTCATAGACTATACTCACCAGTTTCGCCTCATGATGTTGCCCGCAAGACTTTCTACTGTATTCAAGCCTGGTACAAACTAAAAGCTGTTTCATTGGCCCTAACTCAAAGAGCAATCTCCTCTCAGTACAACTAAAAGCAGCTGCTTGTTTTCGTCCACTCCATGCCACGATATTGTAGTCTCAGTGGTCAACAACTGCATCTTCTGGAACTACGTGAGATCAATTTACAACAACCTCAACATCCAATCAGAGCTTCGCCTGGTTAGCTCAATCGGTAGAGCGTGAGACTCTTACGAGTACGCAATCTCAAGGCTGCGGGTTCGACCCCCGCATCGGGCTGTTCCTATACAATGATACGATTGATTCTCTTTTTTTTTGGTTTTTTGTTCGTCTTCATCGTGGAGAGAAGGCTGTGGGTAAAAGGTTTGATCTGTGGAGGTCAGTTGAGACATACACTCACTAGACGGTATGTGATGACGAGTCGAGATGTGTATTGTATCGTTCATTCGGTTCAATCATAAAGCATATCATTAAAACTGCAGATGCGCTGACCCAATCTTCCCATGCTCATGCAGTGCCCAAACGTGGCTTCTCATCTACCTCACATAACAAACAAGAGGTCGGTGTCTAGGGAGATATTAGCGAATGTACGATACCACTGGGGCACCGACTTACCAATGGGGTGACTACTCGAGAGCTGTGGCTTCTGAGTATACTTTGTCTCGAGAATATCGCGGACACTGTTCAGCAACTCAACGTAGCTCTGCTTAGGATTGGCCTTGATAGCTGAAATGAAAGCCCACGACATGGCACCGGTGGCTTGAGCGTTAATCGTAGCGTCGGCCCTGGAAGAACTGTTAGAGAAATTACCGATATCACATGTTTTTACTCACGATGTCTGATCGTCTTTGCTTCCGGACCACATGACAACATCAGCAGGCGATGTTCGAGTGTCCTTGGTTCTCTCATATGCTTCGTCGCCGGTAAATGCAGACTTGGCCAAACCGAACACTGAACTAGCAGCCCCAGCAATATCTCCACTAGAGTATGATTTGAAGGCGTCAAAGAGACCTGAGGCAGCTTCTTTGGCCAGGTTGGGTTCCTTGAGAGCACCCTTGGTTGAGTAGACGTATGGAAGATCCATGACAGTGGCGGAATGACACGAGTCAAAGATAGCAGTGAGACGAACACCTTGAACCAAGGGCTTGACGACACGGAAATGGATCTCGTCGTCAATGATGGGGCCGGCCTGGGTGTGATCGACGGGGTAAATACATTCATCGTATCCGTCATCCTCATCGCCATCTTCGTCTTCGACCTGGCCACCGTGACCTATACAGCTATGGTTAGGCGACGTCTTTATATGAAAGGCATCAACTTACCGGAATAGTGAAGGAAGAGAGCGTCATCAGGCTGAGCATTTTGCACGAGCCAACCCATAGCGCGGATGATGTTCTCTCTGGTAGGAATCATGACTGGATCTTGTTGATCATCGGTCAACAAGATCATGTCCTCTCTCTTGTAGCCATAGCGCTCGACCAAGAAAGCGGAGACGTTGTGTACGTCGTTGATACATCCTCGCAGCTCTCCTTCTTGGTTAAAGTAGTTGATGCCGATGAGAAGTGCCTTGCGACGACCAGTACATCTGGAGTATTGGAAAGTATAGCCTTCGGGGGCTCCATGGCCGAACTGCTGGGGTGCAGCGGGAGGAGGAGGTCCTGATCGAGCGTGTTGGGCGTGATGGTGAAGGCCCTGTGGGAGAGGAAAGCCGTAGGCGTCGAGATGAGGAGGGGGAGGATAATTCGGGGGAGGGTATCTTCGCGATCCGGAATTATCCCCGGAGTAACCGCCGTATTGTTGCTGGGGAGGAGGAGGTCCAGATGGAGGACCGTATCCATAGCCATTACCGCCGCCTCCTTGATACCCTTGACCTGGAAAGTAGGACATGTTGGCCTGATTTGTGGAAGATGATGCTCGAGAAATCGATATGAGGGAAAGGGAGAAGATGCAAGAGGGAGCCTTTGAGATTCCAATAGTTAGGTGCAGAGACGAAACAGTAATGGGTCAGCAGTATAAGCAAAGCAATCAATGAATGCCAGCCTCACCTAAGTCTTGCAGGAATGAGCTCCCCTCCATCCAGTGCTAGCGGGCGCTAATCACTGCGACATCCATGACGGAGCTGGAGGGGACCTATAGAGGGGCAGAGGGGCAGCTCTCCCCGCCGGAAGAAACGGGCCTGATTCTCCAGCCCTGAGCTCCCCTGAAAATCGTCTGGCTGGTGAATGTTCTGGAGGCCGCTGGAGGGGAAGAGACGCCAAGAGACCTGGACTTTTCTTGGCGCTGCAAGAGCCCCTCCCCCTCACCGCAGTGTCAGACAGGTGTCAACAAGCAAATGAGCCTGTGAATCATTCATACATGTCACAAGGGACACAATATTGTGAGACGACATGAAACCCCCCATGGTTGATATTGGGGGTTTTCTTTCTCATCGACTGATGCCTCATAACAGCATCATGGGCGGCCTCTCGGTTGTAAAGACAAGTGACGCGGCAAGTTAATACCATTCATCAAATTTCCCTTGCAGAGCACAGCATACCAATCGTAAATTATGACTGTTTGGATCTCTGCTTCGCCACAACGGACAGCGCTTCAGAGCCGCCTTGAGGTGTCATGAGCGTTTGGGGCGATTGTCAGACTGAGGGAAATCCGGGATGGATCTCTACTTCAGTTGACTCCACGCTTTTGTTGTGGAGCACATCCTCCAGCATCTGTCTAGGGATCAACATATCCTGATATGCTGTGTACAGGCGCTGGCATGAATTCCTAGTAATCAGTGTTTCAAATAGCAAGCTGGAAATCATGTTATCCAAAACTACAACACAACAAACCTCTATCCCAAACACGAGGCATAATATCGCACTGTTTCTCGTAAAGCTCGAGGCACAAGCTTCAAGCCGTCGAAAAGTACTAAGTTAGCTGTCCCGTTGAGCGTTGGCTGCCCCGCCGGACCGGCCCGCAGGGGTCACCAAAGGTCCACTGATTGGTCACGTCGTACGTAGCAGGTCTAGTGGATAGACAGGTCCCTGAGCTTGAGGTTGGGTGTTGGGTGGAGGGGTAATCGGACATTGGACGGCATTGTACTGTTTACTTTGGCGGCTCTCTCAGTCGATGAATTGAAGTGCGACAGTATCAACAGATGCTTAGTGCCTGTACGACGAATAATCTCCTGCCTATCGCTAACGGAGTAACCGGAATCATTTCCACACAGTGATATTCACTGCGCTCTTTCCTTTCTCAGCAGTGAGACGCTTCACTCCACCACTCATGCACTGTCGGCACCTGCCAAGAAACTCTGCCGGCTGTCGATAACTGCACGGGTCGCACCTATCCTTCCCTCTTCTGTTTTCTGTTCGCACCTCAGGCCCATTCTCCATTATATAAACACAACCCGGTCGCTCTCTCTTGGCCTTTTCTCTTCTCATCTACCTCTTTCCCTTTTTCTTTCTCGCATTTCTATCCCCTACTAGCAGACTTCCCATCTCGAAGTCGCCCATCATGTCTTTCTTCAAGAAGATCGCCAAGGAGTTTGAGAACCTCGGTATCGGCGACAAGAAGGAGGAGCAGCAACAACAGCCCCAGCAGCCTCAGCAGCCTCCTCAGGACGGTAAGCTCCTCTGCTCTATAATCTCAATGGTGTAGTTAACTAATCTTCCCCAGGTAACCGCGCCTACGGCGACAACGGATACGCATCTCCTCCTCCCCAGCAGCAGTACGGCGGCTCACCGGGTTACGGTGCTCCTCCTCAGCAGTACGGTTCGCCTGCTCCTCAGGGATACGGCGCTCCCCCTCAACAATACGGCTCTCCCGCTCCCCAGGGATACGGTGCCCCTCCCCCTCAGCCCGCCTACCAGCCTCCTTCCGATCGTCCTCCTCTGCCCCAGGGTTGGACTTCTCAGTTCGACCAAAACTCCCAGAGATGGTACTACGTTGAGCAAGCTACTGGTCGCACCCAGTGGGAGGCTCCTCAGGCTCAGCATGCTCCTCCTCCCCCTCCCCCGGACTCTCGTCCTCCTTATGAGTCTCAGCCTTCTGATGGATCTCGTGGCTACGGCGCTCCTGGTGGATACGGTTCCCCAGCTCCTGGTGGCTACGGTGCTCCTCCTGGCCAGTACGGTGCTCCTGGTGGTTATGGATCTCCAGCTCCTGGCGGCTACGGCGCTCCCTCACACTATGGTGCTCCTCCTGGCCAGTCTCCCTACGGTGCTCCTCCAGGCCAGTCTCCCTACGCTCCTCCAGGCCAGTCACCCTATGGTGCTCCTCAGGGCCAGTATGGTCAAGAGGGTGACCGCGCCTATGGTGACAACAGCAACAACCCTTACGGTCAAGGAGAGAAGAAGAAGAGTGGCAGCTCTGGTATGCTCCTCGGTGCCGCTGGTGGTCTCGCACTTGGTGCTGTAGGTGGTGCCCTGATCGCCAACGAGCTCAACGACAGCGATAGCGACGAGGAGAAGCATGCCGCCGCTGCCGCCGCTGCTGCTCCTGCCGCTGCCCCCTACGAGCAACAGCCTCAAGTCATCAACAACTACTACGGTGCTCCTCCCCCTGAGGATCCCTATGCCGACCCGTATGCCCAAGATGGCCCACCTGGCGTTCTGCCTGCCACCGATGCAGATGGCGACTCTGTCTCTAGCAGTGACCGAGAAGACGTCCAAGAAGCTCGTGAGGAGTACGAAGAGGCCCTGGCTGCTGCTGCGGACTCGGATGCCAGCAGTAGTGATCAGGAAGCTCTGGAAGAGGCCCGCGAAGAATACGAGGAAGCCTACGAGGAGGTGTATGAGGACTGAGCGATAGAAAACGAACTATGAATAACGACACGTTTACGGCTATTTCTGACAGGGTTGGGTTGAAGCCACACAGGCTTGGAAGGTTGATGGATTTCCTTCACTTGTTAATACCTCAGTAGTACAATACCAGAGAGCATATTGTGTATTCATCCTAATTGATCTGTGAAAAGATACTTTGTGAAAATATGTCTGTCTGTTACTGAAAGTCGACTAATTTGGGTATAACTAGGCGTTAGCCCATGCAACCATGCTAAAGATGCAGGGAAACAGACTATTACTGCAAGAGGTAGTTGCCTTCGCTTATCGGCACAATGCCAAGAACAGGGTCCTCATTTGTAAAGTCTATGTTGGTGTGTATCACAGATCACCCGTGCTGCCAAACCTCGGGGTGTTTTGAGGCTTTCATGAAATCTGCTGAATCTGAAAGCACTTTGAGCTTAAACATCCCGAGACACTCGCTGCAAGTCATGTCAACAACTAGTACCAGAAAATCATAGCTACAGTCCACTATGTTTAATGGCGCGATTCTGGGCAAAAAGAGTGAGTTGTCCGTATCCACGCTTGGCATTATACAGGGTCCATGAGTACAGCCCCTCGTTTCCTCTTGGCAACGCATTATCGTGATCACTTCCTTCATACGGCGCATGTGAGCGACGTTTAATTGACTCACTCAATTTTCCTGAGCGGATGCTTGCTTGCGTGCTCCATTTCCCACATGGTAGATTGCGCGGCCTTTATGCAGAAATGAAACAAGCGCATAGTACCTCAAATTCCCACATGGATGGATGTAGTAGTAGACGGTGAGAGAGGGATCATCATACACGAGCACAACTATACGTTGACCACGGCACAAATAATGCCGAGTGAAAGTGCTTGTCACATTCAAGCTTTCAAGAAGCGAGTAATAAGCACTGAGATGGAAAGCTTGTTCTGTCTATGCTTTTATGCTTAGATTAATGTTACTGTTGTAATCGGTGACATTGTTCTTGGCGTGCTGGGTCTCCATGATGAAGCTTGTGGATGTGTATGTACAGGTGCTGACACCGACAACAGTCATGCAATATTTATAAGATATAAATCATAAAATTAATAAAATGAACTAAAAATGTATCTAAGATATGATAAATGTACCTAATCATGTTTGATTTTCTCATCTTTAGCCCGAGCCATCAAGATTGACAAACAAATGTGTTGATACAGGGTAACCTCATAACCACCAACTCCACAGTTTTAGCCGCTACAACTTGACATCTCCAACTTCACTTGACCTCATGAAACTCATAACTCGTACTACCCTTCAACTACTACGCCCTTATCACAAACTACAAACACTCCAAAGAATGTCTTCAAGCAGAACGTCTCCTCAGCCTCCCCCCTCATTTACACTTAGCCCCTCCGAAATCCTCAGTCAGACAACAGATCTCATATCCTCCACAAAAGCTCTAGAAGACTCCCTTGTCGCTTCTCTTACACCCTCTACAGCTACATTCTCAAGTCTCCTCAGGCCAATCCTCAACGATGATCATGCAGTTTCCAAGAAAACTCTCCTAATTCGTCTCTTCAGCTCCGTATCTGAGGATAAAGAGCTTCGCGATGCTTCTCGCACAGCAGAGGAAATGCTCCTCAAAGCCAATTCAGCAGCTCTCATGCGAAAAGACGTCGCAGCCCTTGTAAAAGCAGTTTATGACAAGAGTAAACATAAAGAGGCGCTCGGTGAGGAAGATGCGTATATGCTGTTCAAAACGCATAGAGCGTACCAGAACACAGGCGCAGGTATTGAAGACGAGGCGCTGAGAGAAAAGTACAAAGCTGCTGTACAGGAGCGAAATGAAGTCCTCATCGCAGCCAAAAAGACAATTAGCGAATCCGATGATGGCATCTATTTCACCCGTTCTCAACTCAACGGCGTACCCTCTTCAGTCCTCGACGCGATGAAAGTCAACGACAAAGGCGAGCTCAAAGCAACCTTCAAAAAGGGTCATCTCATCTCCATCATGAAACATACCACCAGAGCCAGCACAAGAAAAGCATATCACATCGCCAAAGAAAGCCGCTTTCCCGAGAATGTTGCCCGTCTGGAGCGAGCAGTCGAACTGCGCAACAGCACGGCGCGAATGCTCGGTTTCAGAACCCACGCGGAGCTCAAAATAGAGGATAAAATGGCGAAGAATGTCGAGAGCGTTATAACGATGCTTAACAAGCTGCGAGTGCAATTGAAGCCTCTTGCTGATGAAGAGATGAAGAAATTATTGGAGATAAAGAAGGCTTACATAAAGGAACACGGTACTGATGAGGCCGAGGAGGACTCGGATAAGTTGAACGCGTGGGATTGGGCATTCTATGCGCGTATTCTCGAGAAGGAGAGATACTCTGTTGATTCACTTCTTATATCGGAGTATTTTGAAGTTAATCACAGTCTTGAAGGCATGCTTCGCATATTTGAGGAGATTTTCGGCATGGTCTTCGTTCCTACCGATGCCCCGGTTTGGCAGAAGGATGTCACCGTTTACGAAGCCTGGAACTCGGAGGATCAAGGTGGTGGGTTCCTCGGATACCTCTACCTTGACCTGTATGCGCGAGAGGGTAAATATGCCGGCGCACACAGCTCTCTCATCCAACCGGTAAGCATTCATTTCACAACTTATGCTGTTTAGACTATGATCTTAGTTCATTTATTATTATACCCTCAAGTTTAGGGGCCAACTTGACTGTTAAGCCACGCTCGATACTAACCCAGAGCATAGGGCTTCATTACTTCAGACAACAAGCGCCATTATCCTTCTTCATCTCTAGTAACATCCCTCCTTCATACCCGCGGCCGTCCAACTCTACTTCTACACTCCGAGCTCAAAACAATGTTCCACGAGCTTGGCCACGCGATCCATAAGCTCGTCACCCACACAAAGCATCAACACGGCTGCTCTCGCGACTTTGTCGAGATCCCCAGCATTCTCCTCGAGAACTGGATATGGGTACCCTCTGTGCTGCGTCGTCTCGGAAAACACTACAGTTATTTGAACGATGAGTATCTCAGCTTCTGGGAGACCCAGAAAGGTGATGAGGATATAAGACCAGAGGAGGAGTTGCCGGAGAAGTTGGCGCTTGATCTTGCGAAGACAAAGCATGTCAACGGAGCACATGCGATGCTGCATCAAGTTTTCCTCGCCTTGTTCGATCTGACGATTCACAATGCTGATGAGACTCACCCCGTGGATACCACCAAGCTTTGGAATGAGAGCAAGACGGAGATCATGGGTCTTGGACGAGCTGATAGTATTGGACAGGCATCATTCGCACATCCTTTCCGTGGATATGATGCTGCGTATTTCACCTATGCATTGTAAGTTTAACTTTCCGATGATACTTTCTGGTGGGCAGCAGAGAAGATGGCCTCCTAAGTCTTTGGGTACAAAAATAAGTAACCCAAGGACTATGGTCAAAGTAGCCCAAACTGGCCTAATAAAGCCGTCTCTAATGACTTTAGAGCAGCGTTTCTCAAGCCCCGATAGACGCCCTTGCTAACACAGGCATCACAGATCGAAAGTATACGCAACCGACTTGTGGGTTAGCCACTTCAAGACCGACCCGATGGATAAGAAGACTGGCTTGCGATATCGTCAGCATGTTTTGCAGCCTGGAGGTAGTCAACCTGAACTCAAGAGTCTTAGTAACTTCCTTGGCCGTGAACCAAACGACGAGGCATACTATTCAGAAGTCACCAGCACGTCGGGGTCTGAGAAGTCTGCTGCTTTGTAAAATAAGTACTATAACACGACACTTCTATACAACCATAAATACGTCCGTTCATGGCCAGATACCAGAGGAACCGCCAAGGATAAACGAAATAGGAGAAACTGTTATCTATGTCGAACCAACAGCTGCCACAAAATGGTATTTAGTCAGGGCATCGCGAGGCAAAGTACCGAAATGGGGCAAAGGGCGTAGTTAAACGATTCCCCAATGCGACCAAGAAACTATACAAAGGGCAGCTTGTCCCAGTGGTCCAGGAGTAGGCAGGTTGGCCAGTGGACTGCCATAAACGGCTGTAAAGTCGGGCACCAAAGTGAGAGTACTTGCCAACCCAATTGAGTCTAACGGCAGAGGTACTATCTAGCTTAGCCAGGTGGATGGAGGACTTCTGACTGGTAGGTGCCTGGGGTTTGAGGTTACCATCTTAGCGGTTAGAGCTGAGCAGCGTCCTGGAGCGAGGAACAATGAGAAGAGAAGACTAAAGTAGAATATAGTATGAGATGGAAAGTTTGTCTCATCGTCAGTGCTCGAAGGAGATGTGTCAGTAGAGTGTGGGCAATAATACCTGCCTGAGTGGGTAACAGAGTAAGCGATTGTGAAACTGTTTATGTTAGCATTTCTGGATGAGAGTATATAATGGTATTTATAGAAGGATATGATGGGATGGGATGTCTGTTATTCATAGGATATGATGGTGAGGGACGTCTACGCCTGTCCTTGCGTAATTTCTCTTCAAGGCCATCATCCTGTTCATTATCGTCACGCTTCCTCTTTCCGGCTGTGGTTCTAG
The DNA here is from genome assembly GCF_020744135.1 of Fusarium venenatum. Classification (NCBI taxonomy): domain Eukaryota; kingdom Fungi; phylum Ascomycota; class Sordariomycetes; order Hypocreales; family Nectriaceae; genus Fusarium; species Fusarium venenatum. Next base: position 7,316,907 of record NW_027072131.1, read on the forward strand.
GCTGTTCTCGCTTTTCGTAGGTTCGTCCTACTCCACGCCGCGATCCTAGGCAGACCTCTTTCCCACTACACTCATGGATTTTCTATTACCTCGGGAATATGTTTAATTTCTTTCTCTTCAACCGCCAAGAACGCGCCATGGGCGCCTATCTCCCTGATAGAGACTCAGAGGATGATCAATTTGACCTCCTGGGGGAGCCTGGCGGCGCCTCAAGGCCAAGGCGAGCTAGGATGGCAACCACGTCCGTCCTGCCCAACGGAGCCGAAAAGGTTCCAAGAAGATAAGAAGACCTGGCGTTTCATCCTGACCTCTCATGTGTTCACTCCACTAGCGAGCCTGCTGAAAACCAGTAGAGATAGCCTTTTGGAACTTATAAGAGGTTTGTTACACCAAGGCGTATACAGATGTTAATTGTGTATGGGCATGTCGTGTTGATCATGGCGTGAATCACAGTACTAGATAGGCACCCAGAATTTCGGATAGGTTGAAGTGAAGCCGTTCTTGATTTAATGGTTGATAGAAATATTAGATCATGTTTAGTTTATGTGTAGCCTAATAGCGCACTAATTCGTCTGATCTGCTTCCATATCCAACGCTCATACGCAAAAGAGGGTATCATGACTAGATCTATCATTACAAGACTCATTCAATGCACCAATCTCATCCTTGGAAAAGGCGCAGCTTCAACATCCACAATAATCAACCCCTTCTCATTTAAAGTCACTCCAACATCCGTAATGGGCGTGATCTTTCTCGTATGCGCAACTTCTTGTCGGCTGACGCGCGCTTCATCCCGAGGAATCCACAAAACAGGTTTGGGCATCCATAGCTCCGGAGGCCAGTAATTAGACATCTTATCATCGCCGGCGTAATCGACATCGGGGGGTTCTTCGAATGGAATGAGTTTTCGTAGGGCGATAAAGTCTTCGTATACTTCGGGGTGGAGGAACCGTTGTAAAAAGGTCGGTTGCTGGTCTGGGTTTGAAGGGTCACCGGCCAGAATCCATCGATCTAAAAATCGTTTCAACCCTGATTGTTGAATCTCTTTCTTGACCTGTGCCTTGGCAGTTGTCTTCATCCATTCTGTCACCATCAACTTGACACCACCCCCACCATCAACGCCCCTTGAGCCCTGAGGCCCGTCCTGTTGATCATCTTCGTCATCGCTCGGAGGTTCTTCAGCCTCTTCTTCGCCAAAGTTAAGGTCTGCATCGAAATAACTGGCTGCAGTTCCTCCGTTCGCTTCTCCTGATTCTGCCGCCTCTTGTAACTTCTGTTCTGCCTCTGCTTTTTCCTGTTGTTGCAACTCCTCTTCCAGTGTCAAAGTCTGGGGCAAATTCTGTAGCAGTGGAGATATCGAGTCTCGGAGAGACATGTGAACAATCCCTGTAAATATGAGGAATATGAGCATTAGTACCATAGGCGGGAACGCAAGCTTGAGAGCGAAAAGACCGATCATGCAAATTTCGGCCAGGTAAAGCCCGACAATAAGTTGAAGAAGAGCGTTGGGGTAGAACAAGCCCATGCTGTCCATTTCCGAGTCGAACACGTAAAGGATGTTATAGCGGTAGATGAGACGCGTGAAGGCCATTCCGGCGCAAGCGAAGAGGAGAATGAGAGGAGCGATACACGTGTAACAAAACGCTGCCTACTGTTAGCTGTGTTAAACATTGATATTGAATACAAACATACCAATGCATGCCATGTTCGTGTAGATCGGAAAGATCCCTCCCCAGCGAGGAGGACGAAGGTTGTACCAAATCTTGAAGCGTGTTCGAGGGTTTTGTAGGCCTCTGCCAAGGATGTAGTGCCGGAATAACTCAAACAGATGCAAGAGACCCGTAGCGCCAATAGCTAAGCATTGAACGAGAATGTACGAAAGGTAAAAGTTGGAGGCCTTCGGGAGGTTTCTGGCGAGGAGGTCGGGCGCCGACATTGGTTGCTTAATGATGTCCAGGACAGCAGCCGAAGCCGCCGATGTCAATGTTGTAATCAGGAAAACCTGTACCACCTGGAAAGCGAAGTAAATATTTTGGGTGAAAAGTTCAACCAAGACTAAAGAAGGGATTCCAGCTTGGACACCGCAGACTGCAGGGGTTATTAGCATAATACGTGGACAAAAGGGTAGTAAACGTACATCTCAGCATCGCAGGGACAAGAGACATCCAGAACGACAGAGCAATAGCAGGAATGAAGCCCTGGAGAAAGCCAAGAATAGGCTTGGGCAACAGTTTGATCCAGCGCAGGAAAAATATTCCGCTTAGAAAGTCGATATTGGATATGATACCAATCATGGCGGAAGGAATAGACCAAAAGATAATAGCGACGGCGACTAGACCCATGATAAGAAAGCGACGGATGATACGTTCCCACCAGCGCATTCGGAGGGATTTCCAAACCACCTCATCTGGCCGAACGCCCAAAAGTCGAGGAGCAAGCTGAAGGGGACGATGATGGGCCACAATTTGGTGCGCAGCCTGAGCAGCCTCCTGGGTGTCGAACTCGATGAAGGCGGCTGGCAAGGTGTCACCGTCGCCACGACGGACTTGACGTCGAAGCTTGTAAATCTCATGGTTCAAGTCTTTTAGTCGCATGCGGCACCAGCGGATTGTGTCAACGCGTCGGAAGAAGTTTTGCATTGGACGATGATGAGGTCTAGCTTTCGCAGGGACCCATTGGGCGGCGACAGAGCCCCGAACGTCTGGGAGATCTGGGTTGAGTCCATACGGGTGGACATATTCAGGATCTTCAGCGGACCTTTCGAGTAGGTCGTGGGTGTCGTGGCTCGTTTGGGTTACTTGCGGATATTCGGTTTTGAATCCTTGCTCCTGGGTTTCGTTCTTTGTGTTCTCGTTCTGCGAGATACCGATACGCGGGAAGTCGGATCGAGTTTGTTCACTGCTCGGGTCACTTCTATAGGACGAACTCGATTCCGTGGAATCTGGTTCAACTGAGGAAGATGTTGACGATGATTTCTTGTTGAATTGCTTCTTCCGAGCTAAATGCGCCTTCTTGATCAATGCAATCTCCGCCTTTTCCAGTCGCATTGCCGTGTCCTCCCTCTCTTCCACAAGTTTGATGAGGGCCTTGGCAGTGCGTGGGATCCAGACTCGTTTTACTGAGTCGCCGTAAAGCTTTCGCAATCGGGCTTCATCAAGATAGCGATCGGGTATCGAAGTGATGAGAACCGTCCTAGACGAAAGCCGTTTCGAGTAGTGGGGCGAAGAAAGATATGCTTGACGAATGCCAATGTAGTAGAAACACTCTCGAGTGATGGTAAATAGAACAAAACCTGATCTTGTTAGAACTGAACCACAGAAGCAATATCACAGATGGACACTCACCAAAGAACATGTATGCAACGGCAACATGGGCAAACATGCGCTTATTGTTACTAATCTTGCCAATCGTCAAGATATCCAATTGACTAAGTTTGTTACCACCAGTGATGTGGACTGGAAAGAGGATAGGCCAGGAGATCAGTATGCCGACAAGGAAAGTATTTCGCAAGACTTTGAGATATCGTAAAAAGAAGAAGCCATCGAGTGAGCCATGGTTGAGGACAAAGGTATCTGGGGTCTTGAAGAATGGCTTCACCCAGTCGAACCAACCCGTGGGAAGCGGCGGAATGTGTTTGCTAACAACAGTTAGTAATATTCGGGAGCCATTAGGTGGCTGTCCTTACTGAGGCGATCGTAGGCTGGGTATAGCCCGAGGCGCATAGACTCGACTACATTTGACGCGAAAAACGGAGAAGAATATAATGCAGACGACGCAGTAGATGGCGACGGGTATAAAGGTGCCACCAAGCGATTGAAGCGATGAAGACTTGGAGGCGTTGTTGGTACTTAGAGTGCCACCACTGGATCCATCTCGAGTAGAACCAACTCGGGAGTCGTCACCTTCCTACAAATGGTAAGCAAGGTTGCCACTTGAGGTTGAGATAAGGTTAAAGTTGAAGGAACATACCAGTGGTATATCGATCGCTCTAGTGATCAGAGAGTGCCAATTGGAGGACATGGCAGTAGCGGATGCGCAAGATGCGCGATAGACGCGATTAAAGACGCTCAGATGAAGTGGAACTCGATTGTAGAGCTGTGGACAACAATTGAAGATGATTGCGCCGACGCATTGTTACCTTGCGGTCAAACTTGGAAGGACCGAGTTGACAGACATTGGGAGGTATAACAGTTATTGTTGCCAATGCGACAGAGCTCGTATAGATAACAGTCCAAGATCTGCGCCAGGAACAAGACGAGGCGGAGGCGATCGATGAAGTCGTAGTTGATGTGACGTTGGAAGTGGGATGTTTCTTCTGACGAGTTCAAAAGCGGGCGCGCCTGACAGATAGAGACAGGGCTCTTGTAGCGATCCCTACGGCACAGTCAACCAATTTAGGGGCTCCCGAACTACCCCTGTAAGTGATGATCGAGACCTTTTTTACTGCCCACCTGCCGTGAAGAAATGTCTTACAATTCCGATCATTGGAGCCCTCTTTTCGATTACTTTTTAAGGTCTCCTACGTGCACTAATTCTGAGTACCGGGTCTTGGCAAGACACGAGAGAGAATAACCGAGGCGAGGCGGACGTGGCTGGATTTTAAGAGAATGATACTCTGGTCGTATTGCATTTCATCTGATGGTCAAGCACCAATAAAATCTTTATCGTAAGCACAGCCCAGACAAGGGTTAAATCGCCCCTGGAACAAACTAAGAGGTGATAGAAAAGCAGGGATGTGGTATCTAGATGTCAAAAATATGACCCAAATATTACCACTCTGACATGTGATAGAATGGCCAGTCTATTTCATCACCTACTGCTTCAGAACCGAGCCTTTTGTCACCCTCAGTTACTGACAAACGCCAACCGAGAGCCTAGATTCGGACCCATTTCCCATTCCCCACGTCGCAGATCGAAATAAGAAGGACCCTTGTTTTCAGCTTTGACAGAGTGTTTTCCGGATATCAGATTGGTTTGACAGGTTAATTGTCAATAACGCTCTTGTTAATGCTAGAGTCAGATCATAACGACTAGAAACAGGAACAAACATTAAATTTCTCTTGCCAATTCGTGATCGGCTTGGGGTTGAAAGATGGACGTCCAGATACCCTTTTGAGACCACGCATATGTGGTCGTCTTTTCGCATTTTCCAATATCCCTGACTGAATCCAAGACATGCCTCCAAGGTATCAGAAAGATCAGTCGCTGAGAGCACACAGGACAAAACCAGCAGGCTTACCTATTTCTGCATTAGATTAGTCTTTTTCGTTCTTTATTTTTGTACCCTAGAGCTTACTGGCAGCATCATTGTCTTCCATTTCTTGCTGATCGACCCCGAATCTTGACCCGAGCAAATGCATACCGTTATGACCAGGGCATGATCAACGTAGCAGCCTTGCGCTCTCAACCTAATGTCGACCTCATTTTGGATAGGCCCCGAACCATCAAGCTCATGTGGAGGCAGTCTATAAAATGGAACTAAGTCTTCCAACACAGGTCCCTCTGTAGTCTGTATTTGTGCCTGCCGAGGCACCGTAGTAGGTCCCTGATATTGAGAGTTATGTTATTGACCTGACCTCGTGATGTATGTCGTATCCGCAGCTTCAGTTGTCTAGCACCTCAACTTCAAGTTCAATACAGTGTTTCAGCAAGTGTTATTAGATAACGACGTGAATTATTTTGGCTGCAACTTTAATTTGGCTGTTGAATCTCATCCACGTTGCGCTGCCTATCACTGCAGACCTTGGCGCTTCAGTGATTCAACGTTGGTTAAGAAATGGGCAGTCACATCCCGTTCGTCTTCATCGTTTGTTCTTTCCAGAAATACTCTTTGTTAATCGCTCCTTCCTCTACAACACAACAGCTTCCCCACCTAATCATTATCCCCTCTTAGCTATCCTTGAACTTCCAACTACATCTCCACGTCCGCACCAGCGACCCTACGAAATGGACGACAGAGGTATCCTAAGACTCAGAAGGTCTGCGCGGGTTCTGGGCAAGCGTTCCAGAACAGAGTTCGAGAATGACGGCACCGCGCCCTCTCCTACGTTATCGGTTGATCGCACTCCTACTTTGCCCATCGATCCCACACCTTCCTCCCCAAGTGTGCGTCAGGCCACCCGAACTATCAGAACTGGAGAATGCCTTGCATGCGGAGAGGATTTTCCCCGATCAACAATGCTATCGGCGCCATGTACACATTTGTTCTGCAAACCATGTGCTGGCCGTCTTGTCAGCGTGGCAATGAACAGCGAATCTTTCTTTCCAGCGCGGTGTTGCGAGAATACGATCTCTGTTACTCTCCGGAATCACTTCTCGAAGGAGGTAGTAGCCCAATATGAGGCTAAGCGGATCGAGTTCGAGATACCTCGCCTCGAACGTGTTTATTGCAGTAGTCCGCCGTGCGCTGCATTCATCCCACCGGCACAAATCATTTCAGGGGTTGCTCACTGTACGCACTGCCTGACTAATACATGTGTCGCATGCAAAAAGAAAGCGCACAATGGATTTTGCCGTAAACTTGGGGAAGAAGATTTGCAGAGTGTGCTTCAACTGGCTGAGAGCACGGGATGGAAGCGTTGTGGCAAGTGTGGCCATCTCATTGAGAAGAGCGCTGGTTGCAACCATATGAGTAAGTTGGGACCTTTTCACTCTTCCAATACCTGAGTAGTCTACTGACTCTCTACAGTTTGTCTCTGTGGCCATGATTTCTGCTATAACTGTGGCAAGGATATTAGGGGATGTGTCTGTCACCGTATGCCGCCCCCGGGCGTGATTGCTCAACCGATGACGGAAGAAGAGAGGATCGCTATAGAAGGATGGGATGGCTATGACGACTGGGGAGAATTGGAGGACGAGGTAAGCATGAGAGGATTTAGTACTTCAGAAAAAGAACTAATGATTTGCAAGACGCCTTGCAATCACCGATGGACCAGACTGCTCGAGCCATCGAATTGTCAAGAATGTGGTAAGACAGTACAGGGCTACAACATCTTCGTTTGTCGCGCATGTCAACTCGTTGCTTGCCTCGCATGCCGTCGCGAACTTTGATGGATATGATTCCTTGTACACCCAAGATCCCAACTGCAAGCTTGGCCTGGCTAGTGGGTAGCAGACGAATTAAACTTTAAGCTTTAGATGACAAAAATAAATAGCCTAAGAATTATGGTCTAAGTAGTATAAAGTGGCCTAGTACAAAGAGAGACGACTGTTATCTGAGTCCGGTGATCATGTTTCGTATCTTATCGCCAAGCACAACAGAGCTCGAGAGCTTATTCTAGGGTTTGAAGATGATCTGGAAGTGGATATACTCAGTGTGCCAGAGAACTTGGCTACTGGGTAGCAGAAAAAATGGCCTCCTAAGTTAGTGTATAAAAATAAATAGTCTAAGAACTATAGCCTAAGGGGCATAAAGTGACCTACTAATTTCGTCTCTTGTGCTTCCATCGGTCAATTTTTCTGATACCCTGAGGCTTGGCCATTAGACGCATAAGAGATGACATTGTTTTGGGCCAGTCGATGCTTTCAGACCGCGCCTTTAGGTCATTTATCTTCATTGCCTCGATCTCAAACATGGATCTTCCTGATGCTCCAAGAGATGATGCCGAGCTGGTTGTTCTTATCTTTAAGTTAGATCTAAATAAGTTCAAGCATCAACTTTGATTAAACATTTTATCCAAAGGTATAGATAGCCACGCGTCTATAAAAGTTCAAGTAAAAGACTCTCAAAATGAATTTCTGTTTTCCCAAGAAGATAATCCGACTTTATCTTTACCTACTCAGTCAAGAACGTGCCAACATAGTCGTCAACCCCCTACTCTCGAAGTCGAACCAGAGCAGCGAGCCGGAACAAACAAGATGTCAGCTACGAGGATGAACGAGAACCCCGATCCCATGTCTAAGAGGTCTGGATTTGATGGCGACGATTATGATCGTGACATGGTTCGTCTGATCAGACTACACAACAACTGGGAACCTACTAAAGTCCCTCGAAACCCTCAAGTTCCTGAAATTCCTGAAGTCCCTCGAGTCAGGAAGATATTTTGCGCGTCCTGCCGCGAAAGATTTCCACTTCCTGAAATCTTCATAGCAATCTGTGACCATGGGTATTGCCGAACGTGTTTAGCTGAGCTCGTGGAAAGGTCGTTCGAGAACAAGTATCCCTTCCCACCGCGTTGCTGTTCCAAGCCATTTGCGATCGACTCAATCCGACCTTTCGTTGCCAGCGATATGGAACGGGCATACGCGAGGAAGCAGATTGAACATGAGACACACAATCCCATATATTGCAGCAATATCACGTGTCAAACCTTCATCCCGCCCCGCGCCATCAAGTCGGATGTAGTTCACTGCCCAGTATGCGTGGAGCGAACTTGTGCGAAATGCAAGAATACAGCACACCAAGGCCCTTGTCCCAAGGATGAAGCGCTGGATGAGGTTCTGCACCTTGCAGAAAGAGAGGGCTGGAGGCGCTGCCCCAAGTGTATGTCCATGATTGAGCGGGAATCGGGTTGCAACCACATGAGTAAGTATAACTTTTTAAGAACCTATCTTTTTTGAAGTTATTGGACTGACATGCTTTAATTTATAGTGTGCCGATGCTATTATGAGTTTTGCTTTCGCTGCGGAAGGAAATGGCCAGGTCATAATCGTCCGTGTTGCCCTGAGGGAATCTACCTTGAAGATATCACTGCGCTGGCTCTCGATATTGCTAGGGCGGCTTGCGATATCGCTGTAAGGGTTGTGAAGAACGCTCTAATCAAAGGGCCGCCTTGCTTGGATAGACTGTGGATTCCACTTCGAAGACTGATTGACAAGATCAGAGTTCGTGATGATGAGTTATTATAGTCAGGTTTGAGCTGCGACGGATAGCCATGTTTCTATCACAGATGAATCCCCGAAACTTAAGATCTATATCAGAATACATCTGTGAGCGCAAACCTGGAAATTTATACTATTGCAGTTGTTTTTTGGAGTTATCGGGAAGTTTCAAGGAAGGGGGTTTTAATGTTCATGTCGAGTTGAACGTCTCAGGAGGTGGCATGTATGGGTTTTGAACACCACATCAGGATAAAAGAAATGCTGGACGCTAGAAGCATAAGAGACAAGATTATCAGGCCTGTTTATGATAATTAGATTGTTGTTCTTAGATTATTTGTTCTTATATCCCAAGACCTAGGAGGCTAATGTTTTTGCTACCTACTAACACCATATCTGTTTACCAGATTTTGGAAACATCACTGATATGTACCTCTAGATAACCGACTCTCACTATTACCTGTTTTATAAGCTGGGTAGTTGGGTTACAGACGTGGCGTAACTCTCAAATAACAACAGTGAATCACGAAGTGCGAGTCGCCTTGCACTGCTAGACAGCTGCCCATTATCCATCTGCTCGTTCCCGCCCTCGCCCTCTGGCTTCGTTCCTTGTAATTCCTCATCTGCCACTTCTCCCTCTTCCATTCTTTTCTTCCTCATGCTTCCTCACTCCTTTCCCCTCCACGCAGATACTGAGTTTTTTTTCTAGTGATCACCTCCTTCCCCTGCGCGACACTATGGATGAATCACTCATTCTTGCGCTGAGTCTGGCGGAAGCCGTAGAGGCTGACGCAGCGCTCATCGAGGAATTCATGCAAGAAGACCAGATTGCTCGTGACCGCATGATTGCTGAAGCGCTGAACGAGGATCGCCAAGCGACTATCGAGCCAGTGTCTCACCAACCTGTCCTTGATGGAGAAACGTATAATACACTGAGACGTTTCAATATCGTCCCTTCCGAAACGGATGCCGCAAATGTGGAAGACGAAGAAGCACAGAATCTGGTTACTGATGCCGCTCAGGATGATCAGAGTGTTCAGCGTATCCAGGTCGCTGCTGGCAACCAGGAAGCTGGCGACAACCAGGACGCTGGCAACAATCAAGACACTGTTGACAACCAAGACACTTTCCATAACGAGGACACTGTAGATTGCCAGAATATTGTTTGTGGTCAGCTCACCCCTGAGATGGAGGATGGTGATGCACCTAACACCAATACTCTCGAGGAACACCCTCAGCACTCGACTACTACGGACGGGCCAGCCAACGACCAGCAGACAGAAGACGACCAAGTGCAAGTGGAAACTCAAGAACAGGCTCGGAATAATACAGATGTCCTCTTGGCCACTGTGGAAACATCCCCTGCTCCAGCCCCGTCCTCAGAGATGGTACCTATCCCAGACATGAAGCAGTGCCTCTCCTGCCAGGACGATTTCTCCGACGCCCATACCTTCCAAGCACCGTGCTCTCACCATTGGTGCCAACCATGTCTTGTCCTGTGCATCGAGAGCTCTCTGAAGGATGAGTCTCTCTTTCCGCCCAAATGCTGCGAACCTCTTCCAGTCGAATCATGTTATTTTATCCCACAAGACTTAGTCAAAAGGTTCCAAGACAAGACCTTGGAGTTCTCGACTGTTGACCGGACCTACTGCAGCGATGCTGCATGCGCAACCTTCATTTTCCCTCAGTCTATCAAGGGAGGAATCAGAAACTGCACCCGGTGCGAGAGACAGACTTGTATCCTCTGCAAACAAGTCCGGCATGAGGGGATCTGCTCGGAGGATACTGAGGCCCAAGAAGTCCTGCACCTCGGACAACAACAGGGCTGGCAGCGATGTGAAAAATGCAAGCATCTCATTGATCTCAAAATAGGTTGTTACCATATTTGTAAGTCTACCTATTTTTTTCCAGGGTCCTTCCTCCCTTTTCTAACCGGTATTTTCAAGCTTGTCCTTGTGGTCACCAGTTTTGCTACATCTGCGGTGCTCGTTGGAAAACATGCCAATGCCCCCATTGGAACGAAAACAGGCTCGTAGATGCTGCTCCAGGCCGTGTTGCATTGGCCATGATCCGCATCAGGGACGCTTATCAAGAGAGACAAGCGGAAGAGGAGAGACAGCACCGAGAGAGAGAGCGCCAAGAGAGGGAGCGTCAAGCTGAAGCAATACGACGTGAGCGAGCTGAACAAATACGACGTGAGGTTCAGGAACGAACGTCGCTTCATCCGGACTACTGCTTTCATCAGAGTTATGTACGAGTGGAAGGCCGGCACGAATGCGCTGAACGTCGTCAAACTCCCGGGTCATTCATCCTTGAATGTGACGATTGTGACATCTACGTATGTCATCGGTGCCGCGATGCCGGAGGATCCTGGCAATTCGAATAGGTTGAAAGATTGGCTAAAGCGGAAGAACTTAGGTCAGGACCGGACTGTGGACAATTTGTTACACAAGGGGGGATTCTTATGCTTGGACACTTTTGCGTTTGATCTCTCGCCATCTGGAGATCGTATCAAGGACATTTGCTGCGAGACAGGAATCATCGTGACTACGAATACACTGGCAGGTCAGGAGTACACCTTGCCACAAAGTCTGTATACAACAGATTTAGTCTACTCGCTGCCATATTCATTAGCTCAATAATGACTTGCTTTGTCTTTTACATCTCTACATTTACAACGTGCACGCCCTTGTATCCATTGGAAGAATCAGCCGCTGGAAGAATAAGGGACGAAATTATCAGGCCAGTTTTAGGTTTATGATTACCTAGACTTAGGCTATTTGTCATAAGCTAAACTTGAAGGTGGTCGATGGGTAGTGATGATGACTTTTCACCCCAGCTGCTTTGTGCTGAACGAGTGGAAAGGCATTCAAAATATATAGCTGGCCCTTTCAAGCGCAGAAAACTGGCACAGAGCTCACAGGAAATAGGTTCAACCGCACCCAGGAGGGTTGTAGTATTTCTAAGCTACTGAAAGGTACTCACGCAACTTGATTATGTATACACAAACAGGTGTTCTGCCATAATCACAAAGTTGCCTGTTCCCCGTTTCTAATCGTACAGTACACTATCGTTTTTCTACAACTCTCTTGCGTAACGAGCCCCGACCCCCAGGTAGTGTTCAGATTTACCCATAGAAGTGAAAATGCCAATCAGTCGCTGCTGGGTAGGTCATCTTCTGCTCATACACCACCAATACACCTGTCATACAGATACTCGCCACAAAGCCGAAAAACTACTCGTACACGACGTCCAAGTTCATAATTCCCACAGACTTGGTAGGACCGGCCACAGTGTACAAAGGATAAAGCAGTCAAACCGCCCTCCCGGCTCGTTCCTGTTTTCCATTAGCAAGTGTTCACGTTTGTGATTGGGGGGTAGCCGAACAAGAAGAGTTGAGTCTCGCTTTCCGGATTTGTTACTGTTGTTTGTCGGGCGGAATACGGGAGCCTTTGGATCGAATGCGTTGCCATTTGCAGCGCAGGGGCATGATGTGCGGTTGCGATTACAACGGTAGCAGCAGTCAGGGCAAACTGGGCAGATATTAGTCAGGATCCGGATGACTGGTTCGTTCAACTTACAAGAGTCCTTCTCATTGACACGCTTGCAGAGATAGCAAAGACCTTCGTTCTTTGATGTGCCCAAGTCCACGCCGTGAACTTGAGGTGGTATCTTTTTCGGAGATGGCGTTATGTAGGCAATCCCAAACTTCCTGGCGAAGAAGTCACACAAAGTATTTTTGTCAAAGAATCCCGCGTTTACATCAATAGTAATAGGCTTTTCGCAGCAGGCAGGCGGAAATGGGATGTCGTCACGAAGAGAAGACTTGACCATGCCGCAAAGACACTCAGCACAGTACTTGTGATCACAAGGGCACATGATCAGTGATTTGGCGGATGAGAGACCACAAGTGAAGCACTTGACAGTTTCGACCTCTTCGGGGATCGGTGCAGCGTCAACATGAACATCTTCGGCATTCAGCACAGGGACTTGGCCGATAAGGGGAAGGCTGGCCTCGATGGGCTCGCCCTTAATTTCATCAGGGTCATTTTCGAACGATATCAGATCGTCGTCATCCGGGCCAATACGACAGTGAGGTACGGACTGGATTGGCTGAGGGTCGTTTCGGAGGAACGACCAAGCTTTTGAGGTGTGCCTGGCCAACTTTGTTTTAGAGATCTCCTCAATACGATTTCCAAAGTCGCGTTTCTTTCCTGGAAACACATGTTAATTAAACATAACTGCATACAAATGAGCTCTCAAGGTACCTTTGACCACAGGTTCGGTAGAGGTACCATCTATTTTGGGCCAAGACTTTCCAGGACTGCGCGTAACAGGTTCGGCGAGAGTAGCAGCAGTGGTATACAGAGACTCTTCTTCCTAGGAGATCTCAGATTGATCACTTGCGTCCAAGTTATCGACTTCAAATAGAGTTTAATCGTCTAGAAGTCAATCGTCAGCGAGGTAGTCTTTTTTGTCTGTAAGATAATTTACTCATAGTACTCTTCGCATTTGAGGGTGGTTGCATGCTTGTCAGCAAGTGTTGGTTAATCAGACGGCCAACTTTGTCTTCGTCCCATTCCGCAGAGCCTAGGGATACATTTTTGAGATAAGGTCTAACGATGTGCAACTCGGTGATTTGTTGCGGTGCCTCATTATCCTTGTCATGAGATCTTTCCCATCCATCGAGGAAGATCAGCTGAGACATGATCGCCTCCTGCGCAGAAAACGCGGTCAAATCTGCCATGGTGGCGGAGATAGTCAGTGTATGTCGTTTGAGCTGGTTTGAAGTGCTAATGAGGGCGAGGTATGGATGGGAGGAAGAAGATGGCGAAGACGGGATGGGATGATGGAAGAGCGGAAGACGAATATGGGGCGGGGTAATATAATTAAAGCTTACTTCTAAGCAAGAGTGAAGGCGCCCTTGTTGGTATTTGCAGGTATTTGCAGGTGATGATCATAAAATGTCAAGATGAAACAGCGGGGGTAGGTGCTGATGAGGGAGGAGAGCGGGGAGAGGGAATGGGCTACGCCTCGACTGCTAGCGATGAAACTGGGAAGACGGGCAAGGGACGGTCTGGTGAATATTTGGCAGCCTGAGGTTCGATACTACCTACTACTTACTTAACAGGTGGTAGGTAATAGAAGGGAAGGAGCTGGGCGTCGATGGACGGACTTGCTCACAATGCGGCGTCGTCGAGAAGACAGCAGAAGACAGTGGAATCCACTATAATCTTGCAGTGCCTTCCGTGGGTAGTAAATCACGAATATATCAGCATCAAAACATATAATGAGTAGGATTTGATGCATCCTGGGTTAGGGGTGAGGAGCCCTAGGTAAGTGTTGCACTCTGAAATAATTAAATATCGAGGTTATGTAATGACCAGCAAAAGGAAATATGCAGCAATGGATGCTATACCTAAAGAATCTATGATTGTGAAGCAAAGGTTGTTGCTTGGTCGTATGCCTTCATTCAACTGCTGATTGTCACAAACCCACACAAAGAATTATCCGGTCGATAATAGGGGCATCAAAATTCCATGCCATCCATTTTTAGTATTACTTCTCTCAAGTACCTGTGATAATACAAACCACCCATTTCATCATTGTTAAGCACAAAACTGTCCACTAGTATACACGTAGTCAAAGCCAAAGATAAATCTTTCTGTCCATTGCCATCCTATTTTGTTACTTCCTTACGCCTTTTAGTCCATTCTCCAAAATCCCCTAAGTCATCATCGTTTTTAACGCCATTCCCAATGTCAAAACCTCATGATCTTCGCCCTGTACCCCCGGGAGTTGTTTATCCAAGCCCATTAGTCCATACACAGCCAGTTGCGCTGACCGCACCGAATACTCCATAGTAAACGTCACTTCACGCTCGATCTCAACGAACTGTCCCATCAGACCCAAATTTTTGCTTCCATCGGGGATCACCTTTGGTCTATCGCCCTTCTTGCGCGTGAGGAATGGACTACCGATCAATGGCATCAGACAAGGGATGGTGATGGAGCGCTCGAGTGTCGGCTGAAGGGGAAAGGCCATGAGGTGGAGTAGCTCCGTCAGGATCTCAGCGCCTGTGCACTCGAGCATTGGTTTCCTGACATATCGACCCTGTTGATCGGGGAATAGACCATAGCCCCAGAATACAAACACGCCGTCGGGCTGGTCTTTGACATACGGTTGCTGGGGAATGGTCAGGGAAAGCATCCAGGGACAGTCACGAAAAGTCAATAGAGGTACAGACCCCGTTAACGTGCCAGTCCATTTGCAAAGATGCTCAAAGAAAGCTGGGTCACGAAGGGTGACGGTGAAAGAGAGCCAAGTTGACTTAGAAGGCCGATCAAAGAAAGCTTCCGGGTTGCCAAACGTTTGTGGACGCTCCAAAGCAAGCCTGTCCCAGAATGTCCACGAAGGGTCAAGCTCGTGGGGTGCTGAATCGCGCAGTTCCATTGTCGGAGGAGGCTGCTCGTTTGTGCCATATCCCATTCCCGAAGTCAATGAGCCAAGCGTGAGGAGGACGATGTCGTCGGGCCCCAACGTTAACTGCACATGTTTGCCGTCTTGATAGGTCTTCAGGGCAGATACCCGAAAGTCAGGGCCGATATCCTCAATTTCCAAACCGCTGACCAATATTCCTAGACAAGTCAGACAAACATTTCTTTGAGCCGAAACAAAACTTACCGTGACGAAATTCGACATCTGATGCCTTTAGATATTGTGACAATGGCTTAATAATAGCTTGAAAATCTTCCTCGGGTGCCTGCTCAACGCCCGACAGAGTTCCCATGTTGGGAAACTCGTGCAACATTCGGTGCAGGCATCGTCTGAACTCAACAGCACTACACCAAGGGTGAAAGCGATTGAGGGAAGACCACAGATCCCAAAAGTTCGTCTCAAAGAAATCTGGCTCGAATAACGCTTGAATCTCAAGCCCTTCCAGCTCCTCTTCTGTCTCGAGAACGACCCTCATCAAGTCGCATTGGTTCTTCACACTCAAACCCATGGTGCTGACATCGACTGCCTCTGGCTTTTCTCTCCCATTCTCGTCAAAGACCTGCCTCACTAACCTTGATCCAGAGGCACCCAACTTCTTACTTTCCTGATTGAAGCGACGAAGCCTGGCAGCTAATGTCTCGCCCTCTGTCTCAGAAGGTACTTTTTCTAGCATGCCATATAAACAGTGATACGTGAGGCTCATTTTTCGAATCGCAGATACCCTATACCCTGTGTCCCAGGACGGCTTCGAGAATGACGCTATCGATCCGCCCGCTTTCGAAGACGCCTCGAGAATATGAATGTGGCTGCCCGGCACATTGGCATCATCAATCAAAAAGACAGCGGCAGCCAGTGAAGCGATGCCGCCGCCGACGAGCCAGATGTGAGGGCTGTTGGAATAAGAGCCATTGCTGATATCCGGGCTGTTGCTGAGGCTGATTACACCTTTATCGTCGTCGGTAGTCACCTTGGGATCGTCATGGTTATCCTCCATACCCAATGTGTTGTCGTCCGTTCTTATCGACCTTTGACCAGGGAGTCTGGCAAGCGAGAAATAAACGCAGGATCCTTGTCGATGGATGAGTTGTCGTGCTTAGCGATGCGAATTGGCACACACGTGTAATTGGTGAAGGATTTTTTACTGCTTGCTTTTTGTCTTTCGACAATGCTGATAACAGTCTAGCTTTAATATTTTGCAGGAAACCGCCGATTGAATATCCTAGGAACTAAGATCACGAGAGTATGGCGAGAATTTATGGCTGGCTTTCCCTGTTCTCAGCACGAACCAAATCACGGCCCGGTCCATCCATTACAACGAGCAAATAAGGGCTCAACCGCATAACTTATTACGCAAATTGGCCAATCTCTGACGACCTTTCTGATCTGTCTCAGGGTTTTCTCAGCCTCAAAAGGTGGATTGACTCAGAAGCGCTGGCTTGTCGAGGGACGAGGGAGAATCGTACGATGCGTTGGCGTGATAGTGAGTGGACCGAGCATCCATCAGAAGCGGACCGTAACTTGCTACGGGGAAAGGGTCTAGACATTGATGCTTGGCATTTGTTGCAATGACAAGATATATATGCGGTGAGTGCTTGGATCTTTTGCAATCTTTGACAGCGATTGACAGACCTATGTTACGAAAGATGGTTGGAGATATGTTGAGCTGCTAACCTCACGAATGTCATGGGAATAAACAGCAGCCAACATACTTTCGGTCTTGATGTGCACTGTTGGGCTACCATAGCGCCACTGATCTAGCCCGCACGATGGACGCCGGTTTTTCGACTACAGACGCATACTGACGGAAGCCACTCAACGTCTTTTTCATGATATGATCCTCCGTTTACCGGCCCTCAGGGTCTACGGCCCCGCAAGAAACATTCCGGAGTGGTGGACCTTTAACGGCCGAGCCAAGACCATTAACGAAAGCAAGGGTTCTGATGTAAAGACGATTCTTGCATCATCGACAAGGTAAAAAATAATCGATTTTACTTTCTGAAACAAATATGTCGCCCTTTGTGCATCATTATATCGTGTTTGCGCAGGTCCGGGTAGATGCCGATGCAGCCAGCCGTGATTTACCGGTGCAACTCGTGCCCGGCATAGCTCTGGGTATTCAAACGCGATGGTCATGGCATGAAGAACTGATTCCAACAAGCATTGACGACAAAGTTGCTCTGACAAAAGGTAAACCTGTCTAGCCTGTCACAAGATGCCAAACAAGCTTGCCTGAGGATTGGCAGTCTTGGTCATGCGAGTTCCCTGCCTCTAGGTCGCGCGAGAAAATAAGACGTCATTTCGTTGTACAAGCCGGAGATCTCCTTATAATTAACTCTATCTCTTCTGGCAGGTTGTCCATGGAAAAATATGGCGCTGCGACAATAGAAGTCAAAATTGACGAGAAACAGGATTGGTAAAGGCTCGTCTCACTTCCCTAGCCAATAACAATTACCTCGGCATCTTCCGAAGCCTCAGAAGATGGCGCATCAATAGCCGATGTAGCTCGACATTCCAGGCCGACCTCTCCGAGACGAACCTCACCACCAAGAACCAACGTCGATATATCTACCTGAACCCCTTAGATCCTCGGCCCAGAACCTCAAATCTTATCAATCTTTGCTTTCACTTTGTTAAATCCCTCTAGCTTCCGAACCTTGCACTCTGCCCATTCTAAACTCCACAATGGCCTAATTAGCGCAAAAGATTCTGCGCAGAAAGCCTCAATGGTGATAGTATCATGGACACCGATTGATAAGAAACGGGTCGGCACGCCAAGACACAATAACTTGCGGGACCTTTTACGTACTAACAGGACCTAGCACGGGCAAGACCGGCTCTTTTTGTTCCGCCAAATTGAAGACAATTTTGCTTTCGATTTTTTGGACTTGTACATACGTGTTCATCAAACAATGTACCAACCTACCAATGCGACGTCTACGCGAACCAATTGGTAAAGTTACGGCTCTGTCCCGCCCAGATGGAGATCGACAACACATCCCAGATAGGACCCAAACTTTTCTCTTCTGTGTTGGCCTGAAAAGTCGACAGCCAGGGTGTCTTTGGACAAGCTCTCCACTTCTTCCCGCCAACGCGTCTACAAGCTTCCGAACCAAAGGTTTGACATTTATGAGGAAGCAAAATGCTGCGCCTCTGGTACAAGTCGAAAAGAGTTTGCTAAGCTGAAGCTGACACACGTAATGCCAGAGATCAATACTCAACTTGGTTGTTGTGATTACTGTTTTGTCAATGATTACACACGCCCTAGGAATACGCCTTGATAGTCGCTATTTGCGTATTCGGCTTTTACGATTACGAGAACTTGAGATTAGTGATTACCGGTACTGTACAGTACTTACAGTGCCGTGAAGCAGCGCAGCCATCCCGCCATGTCACTACCCGCCCAGCCCTGACATCAGCAATCAAGTGAAGTTGTGATGGTTCCGATTTGATAAGGCAGACGGCAAAGAGGAAGGTTGCAGTCGTTTAAGCAGAACAATTGATGTATGTAAGACAAAGAACGCAAGTCAGCAAGCGACGGCCCGTCTGCATTATCTGACAGACTGTAGAGCCAACAGGATGAAGCCCGACGGCCCGTGCTGGGAACAATATGTATAGATAACATATTCTTCTTGAAGTCAGTTGACAACCTTTACGGGTATCACAACAAGGAGACTGACTGCATCATGGTGGTAGCCGAAAGGGAATGATGATTGTCAAGGCTGTCCCTGTAGCCCACGCGGTCGATACGCCACATCACTAAACCACCAATGGGCAAGCCTTAAGAAAGGGGCCTGATTATAAGGCACACCAAATCGAGTACTCTAACCAACACTGCAAATTGCACCTCTATGCGACAGGTACATGTTAGTAGGATTGTAACATGGAATCCTGCAGCTTTGAAGGATTGAAACAGGGTGTTAGATTGGACAGTTTTAGTCGAAGGAATTGGCCAGTAAAACGAAAGCAAGGAAAAATAGAAGCTTTAGGATTCTATGATGGCATTTGAAGTTTTTCTTTTTTTGCCTTATGTCATTCATTTAGTTGACAATCAAAAATGTAATTAATTTCTCCAACTTTATGAACCAGACTAGAAAGGATAATAAAGAGAAAAAGGATGATGCTTCCACGCTAACTTATAACCAAAGTAGCGCTCGGTTTTATTGTCCTAATTTTCTTTCTTTTTAGAGACCTCTCCCGACCGACAGTTTGAGAATATCCCTCCACTTGGTTCCGGCCTGTCTCCATCATTTCCCGCCTTTCTTGACATCCCATCCCATCCATCTCCAAGCTACCAAGGTAAGTGGTACCTAACCTAACGTTGGACTGGACTAGGTTAATCTCTCCCTCCACACCCAACCCAACACCTCTTTCTTAACCTTGACCCCCTTTTACCTCTTTCTTTTTTCTCTTACCTCACCTCTTTTTTTACCCTCTTCCCTTACTTCTACTCCTCACTTCCGCTCACGTCAGAGAATTACATTATTCTCTGTTGTAAAGTTGAAGTTGGTGTGTGGTCGTTTATTCGTCCTTTTCACTTTTTTTTCCCCTTCTGTGGCTGTTCTAATTGTCAGCTCAGTTCCAGGGCCTCAACGCCTTGCCCCTCCACCTCCCACCGCGTTTTGACTTTCCGCCTCGATACTCTCGTCGCAGAAAGGACTACGACAGGACTACCACCTCGAGTAAACGTAAGTGTTGCACTGCGTCTCATCTAAGCCTCACTCCTACATAATCACCTGCCTGTGTCCCCCACGAATCCTTCCATCTCTATCTATCTCATGCCGCCTTCAATGGCTTCTTGAAATACCCCTACTGCATCCTGCAGATCCTGACTGTTTTGCCCCGGACTTACGCCTGCGCTTAGACCAGTCTATCCGAGATCAATATCAATGTGGTAAACGACACCGCCGAGTACTCCTTCCAAACCAATTCGAATCGATTTCAACACGATGGCTTCGATACTTTTGCCGAAACGCTTCCGCGGCGAAACTGCGCCTACCGAGAAAACAACCCCATCATGGGCTTCCAAGCGACTTACGCCCATCGCCCAGTTCATCTCTCGCCTAGCATGCTCCCACCCCATTCACACCGTCGTCCTTGTCGCCGTCCTCGCGAGCACTTCATACGTCGGTCTGCTCCAGGAGAGCTTGTTCAGCACCGATCTTCCTACAGTGGGCAAAGCCGATTGGTCTTCGCTCGTTGAAGGAAGCCGTGTCTTGCGCGCGGGTCCTGAGACTTCCTGGAACTGGAAGTCTATTGAGCAGGACTCTGTCCTTGAAGCTGGCGCTGATGCTGACCATCTCGCTCTTCTGACTCTCGTCTTCCCCGACACTCTCTCAGCCGAATCCTCCAGCAATGCTCCTCGATCCAGCCATGTGCCTGTTCCTCAGAACCTGTCTATTACACCTCTTCCCCCAACCGAGAACTCTTTCACCGCCTATTCCCAGGACAGCATCCTCGCCTACTCTCTTCCTTACGCTGAGGGTCCCGAGTTCCTTGCTGCTACCCAGGAGATTCCCAGCGAGGATGCCGTCGAGACTGAGACACAGCACGGCCGTGAGAAGAAGACATGGATCATGAAGGCTGCCAAGGTCAACACCCAGAACAGCGTTATCCAATGGGTTAACAATGCCTGGACTGAGTTCCTTGATCTCCTCAAGAACGCCGAGACCCTCGACATTGTCATTATGTTCCTGGGTTACATTGCTATGCACTTGACCTTTGTCTCCCTCTTTCTGTCTATGCGAAAGCTGGGATCCAAGTTCTGGCTCGGTATCTGCACTCTGTTCTCCTCTGTATTCGCCTTCCTCTTTGGTCTTGCAGTCACCACCAAGCTGGGTGTTCCCATCAGCGTGATCCTTCTGTCTGAGGGTCTTCCTTTCTTGGTTGTTACTATTGGCTTTGAGAAGAACATTGTCCTTACCCGCGCCGTCATGTCGCACGCCATTGAACACCGACGTCAAATCCAGAACTCCAAGTCTCGCAAGGGATCTCCTGAGCGTTCCATGCAAAACGTTATCCAGTACGCTGTTCAGTCTGCCATCAAGGAGAAGGGTTTCGAGATCATGCGCGATTATGCCATTGAGATTGCCATTCTTGCCATGGGTGCTGCTTCTGGTGTTCAGGGCGGTCTCCAGCACTTCTGCTTCTTGGCCGCTTGGACTCTGTTCTTTGACTTTATTCTCCTCTTCTCTTTCTACACTGCCATTCTCAGCATCAAGCTCGAAATCAACCGCATCAAGCGCCACGTTGACATGCGCAAGGCTCTTGAGGATGATGGCGTCAGCCGCCGAGTTGCCGAGACCGTTGCCAAGAGTGACGGTGATTTGAAGGGTGACTCTTCTCTTTTCGGTCGCAAGAGCAGCAGCGTTCCCACTTTCAAGGTTATGATGATCCTCGGTTTCATCTTGGTCAACATTGTCAACATTCTCTCCATCCCATTCCGCAACCCCAGCTCTCTGTCCACTATTCGTACCTGGGCTAGCAGTCTCGGTGGTGTTGTTGCTCCTCTTT
The DNA here is from genome assembly GCF_020744135.1 of Fusarium venenatum. Lineage (NCBI taxonomy): Eukaryota > Fungi > Ascomycota > Sordariomycetes > Hypocreales > Nectriaceae > Fusarium > Fusarium venenatum. Next base: position 7,338,732 of record NW_027072131.1, read on the forward strand.
CCGTCGACCCCTTCAAGGTTGCTTCCAACGGTTTGGACGCTATTCTAGCTGCTGCCAAGGCCAACAACCGACCTACCCTAGTGACCATTCTCACTCCCATCAAGTACGAGCTCGAGTATCCTTCCGTTCACTACGCACTTGGTTCTGCCATCGGTGGAAACGGCCCCGAATACACCGATGCTTTCCATCACCACTTCCAAGGATACGGCGTTGGTGGCCGCATGGTTGGCGGAATCCTCAAGTCTCTCGAGGACCCCGTTCTTTCCAAGTGGATCGTCATTGCCCTTGCTCTCAGCGTTGCCCTCAACGGTTACCTCTTCAACGTCGCCCGCTGGGGTATTAAGGATCCCAATGTTCCTGAGCACAACATCGACCGAAACGAGCTCGCCCGTGCTCAGCAGTTCAACGACACTGGCTCCGCTACTCTTCCCCTTGGCGAATACGTTCCTCCTACTCCCATGCGCACTGAGCCTAGCACCCCCGCCATCACCGATGATGAGGCTGAGAGTCTTCAATCGACTAAGGCTCGATCTGCCGATCTGCCCAACCGACCTAATGAGGAACTCGAGAAGCTTTTGTCTGAGAAGCGCGTCCGTGAGATGAGTGACGAGGAGCTTGTTTCCCTGTCTATGCGCGGCAAGATTCCTGGTTACGCTCTTGAGAAGACCCTTGGTGACTTTACTCGTGCTGTCAAGATTCGACGTACCATCATCGCCCGCAACAAGGCCACCACCGACCTGACCCACTCGCTCGACCGATCCAAGCTGCCTTACGAAAACTACAACTGGGAGCGCGTCTTTGGTGCCTGCTGTGAGAACGTTATTGGATACATGCCCCTTCCTGTTGGTGTTGCTGGACCTCTTGTCATCGATGGCCAGAGCTACTTCATTCCCATGGCTACTACTGAGGGTGTCCTGGTTGCCAGTGCCAGCCGAGGTTGCAAGGCTATCAACTCTGGAGGTGGTGCCGTTACTGTCCTGACTGCCGATGGTATGACCCGTGGTCCTTGTGTTGCTTTCGAGACTCTTGAGCGTGCTGGTGCCGCCAAGCTCTGGCTTGACTCTGAGGCCGGTTCAGATACCATGAAGAAGGCTTTCAACTCCACCAGTCGATTCGCCCGTCTCCAGTCCATGAAGACCGCTCTTGCTGGTACCTACCTCTACATTCGTTTCAAGACTACTACCGGTGACGCTATGGGTATGAACATGATTTCCAAGGGTGTCGAGCACGCCCTGAGCGTTATGGCCAACGAGGCGGGATTCGATGATATGCAGATCGTCTCTGTTTCTGGAAACTACTGTACCGATAAGAAGGCCGCTGCCCTGAACTGGATTGACGGTCGTGGCAAGGGTATTGTCGCCGAGGCTATCATTCCTGGTGAGGTTGTTCGCAGTGTTCTTAAGAGCGATGTCGATGCCCTTGTCGAGCTCAACATTTCTAAGAACTTGATTGGTTCCGCTATGGCTGGTTCAGTTGGTGGATTCAACGCTCACGCTGCCAACATTGTCGCCGCCATCTTCTTGGCCACTGGCCAGGACCCTGCTCAGGTTGTCGAGAGCGCCAACTGTATCACCATCATGAAGAAGTAAGTTTATCCTATCGCATAACCTCAGACATTCGCTAACCTTGACAGCCTCAACGGAGCTCTCCAAATCTCTGTTTCCATGCCTTCTCTTGAGGTCGGAACCCTCGGTGGTGGTACTATCCTTGAGCCCCAAAGCGCCATGCTTGATCTCCTCGGTGTCCGAGGTTCTCACCCCACTAACCCTGGTGACAACGCCCGCCGCCTGGCTCGCATCATCGGTGCCTCTGTCCTTGCTGGAGAGCTGTCTCTCTGCAGTGCTTTGGCTGCTGGTCACCTTGTCAGAGCTCACATGCAGCACAACCGAAGTGCCGCTCCCTCTCGCAGCACTACTCCCGCTCCCATGACACCCGGTCTATCCATGACCACTTCGGCGTCAACAACATCAATGAGCGCTGCTGCCATCCAGAGGTCAAAGCGATAAATGACGAGCGTTTGCATTTGAAGGAGTAGTTGACGAAGTTTTAAAAGAATAGAGATGAGCATGTACGACATATGGTCTGGGATGGATGATGGGTCATACAACATGGAGTTTTTTCGCATTGGGACATTCTGGAAAGGTCGCGCAAAGCGTACATACATATACAGTCGTCGAAAGATGCAAATATTGGTAGCATGAGTTTAATACCGCTCCAAATAGTCAATTTTAATCCTTTTTTGTTATATGAGCTGTTCTCGAGTCCTCAAATTGACCGCTGGAAACATGAGAGACGAAATTAGTGGGCCACTTTATGATCCTTAGACTCTGGTTCTTAAACTATTTATTTTTATACGCTAACGCTTTACTACTAGCTGCCCACCCATGCAAGGTAGAGAAACGAAAAGACTGTCTCTGCTCTGTTTGGTAAAAATACTGATAAATAGAAGCAGTCTATGATGCTAGTGTATGGGCGGGGTGTACGGTCAAGCAAGGTGTAGGGTTTGCCAGAATGATAAGTTCTGTTACTAGCGAGTCGCGCGCAGCTGCAGAGATATGAGAATAAATCATCGTGCAGGGATGGATAGCTTGGGGTTTGCTGTCTTGAAAGACATTATAAAAAGAACCTCGTTAGCCAAGCTCTGGCTGGATGGATTCTGCCGTGACTGACATTGAGTAGAGGAGAGAAAAGATTAAATAAAAAGTAAAGGGGAAAAGACATATATTCCCTTCCCTAAAGGAAAAAAAAGATCTGATGAGACTGGGACTCGAACCCAGGAGGATTGCTCCACCAGGAAATTGGTGTTAAGGTTAACCTTAACCTGGCGCCATAACCAACTCGGCCATCTCACCGAATTTAGATGTAAGACCTGTTGCAAATAGACAATATAGACCCAGCCCTGGTTTTGTCTGCCGCCCTCCTTGAGAAACATCGTACTCCTAGAACTACCATGTTTTCAGGATGTCTGGATTTATTTATGTGTTGTATATATCTCCCTTCTCGTGTTTGAGTAGAGACACCCGAGAAATTGGCTTGGGATCCACAAATTGTATACCTTCGAGCCACACACCAATCAAGGCTACGCATTCACACAGCAACGAACTCTCATGTTACGATTTATGACTCCCATTAAACCTTTTCCACGCCTCTAGCTCTTTCACTCTTGCTTATTATGATAAGAAAGGGTAACGTGTACTTTGAAGCGAAATATAACAAAGTGTACACGGACGATAGACACCTTCCTGGACGATCAACAGCCCAACATGACAGAGCAAACCAGCTAGGCTATGGATCAACCACTCATCTATTTCTCCCTCATGAACCCAAACTATCACATCGCCCTTCTTTTTTCCCCTTCGTGGGGGCAACTCGAAGTCTTGAGTATCACGATCCTTGGGGTTGAGCATTCTCGGTCCGAGGGTAGAGCGACGAACCACAAACTTACGTAGTTTCCTTCAAACTTTGTGACTGATAAGGTGCCTCAACAATACTTAACCTTTGAATATTTTCAGTTCTATAAGAAGGGCCGTCATCTCCTCTTCAACTCTCGGTTCGCCTCGAAGCGAGACTGAACTCTTGGCCGCCATCTCATGTTAGTCAGACTCGCACATGATCACTTTCCTCTTGATCACTATAGGGACACATACTCTATTTCATGTATACGTAGTTTATCCAAAGCTTCTACAATTCTATCCCCCTTATGACTCTAACTCGACGCATCCTGTATCAGGGCTTTGACATTTCTTAACCCATCTTTTAGGGCTACCATTACGAAGAAGCAACAAACTTAATCACCTTTCGTCTATATAGGGAACGAGATTCCCTCGAGTACAGACAAGAACTTTTTTTGCTCTTAGGCTCTTCAAAAGCTTCAAAGGACTGATCTCGATGAGCACTTGGTTGCAAGCCTCATCCTTAGTATCACTGTCTACTGCGCTCTTGATCACTTTACTTGGTAATTAATAGTCTGCCTCTCGATACTGACAATTTGCTAACATTTTCAGAGTCATTTTCTACAGTCAAGTATTCTTGCAGCTATTAAAAAAAAACACGCATTACTCTTTATTTTCTGTTTGTAGGTAGTCGACAGATCTGCGACTACCGCAACCATTTACTAATATTTTGCAGAATAATCCTTGCGGGCACTCATCTTTACAAAATGTCCCGCTTTCCAGATAGCTACTATTATGCTTCTGGTCAAAAGGATCATCCGTCGTACTTCTACGAAGGCTCGGCTCCCTCTCGCAAGTCCTATAGCGAATACTACGCTGACAGACAAGAGGTTGAGCGAGTCTTTCGCAAAGCTAAGGCAACGAAAATGACTTCATGCTTTAAAGATGACGGCGTCGGGCTTGGCATCATGTACCCTGACGAGGAAGAGGATGAAGAAGTAGAGTGCATCTTTGAACCACAAGCCTCCTTCTTCTGCAATGTTCCTGAAAGTGCACTTGCGTCTCTTCCTCCCGCGCCAGTACCAGCATACTATGCGCATGTGCACGAGTATCAGAACACAGACTCAACGCCAAAGGCAAACTCAAAGCCCAAGGCATTCTCGGCCAGTAGTTTTAGAGATGATTACTTGTCTCTCTATTGCTGTAATGGTCAGAGAAATTCTGTCACCTCCGGCACTGTGACTCATGTCAATGCTGTTGAGGTTGCTCAGGTCGCTGAGATCTCTCCTGTTAATGAATTGAATCCTCGCGATTCTAGTTGTTCTTTTACTCGGTGTCTTGAGAAAGTCGTCAGTCCCAAAACATACAGCAAGTTATTTAAACGCGCTGGTCAAAAACTGAGGTCACGCTCAAAGGAGAGATTGGAGAGTTGGTGATTGTTGTTGGTGTGGTTGGCATGGTTGAACCGTGTGGCGTTGGTTGGTTGATGGTGGAATTGCATGTACAAACAAAGATACCCAGCGTCTGCTTTAAAAAATAAAAGCGACACACAATTCTCACAAACAATAAATGTCTCTTTTGTGGTTGTCTACTATTGTAATATATCTACTTCTGTGCTCGTCTCTTAACCATAATATGAACACCGCTTGGCGGGTTATTCGCCTCGGCAATCCAATAATTGGAAGGCCTCTTGCCTTCATACTCGTCTGGAAACTTAATGTCGTAGTTCTTTACAATATAGGCCAGGATCATCTTCATCTCAAAGTCAATTAGGAAGCGTCCAGGACACGCATGCTTTCCATGTCCAAAGGTCAGGAATTCTGGGGACGTGGTGACAAAAGTAACAGGGGGCGCTTTGTCGCCGCGACTAGCAGCCTCTTCGCGCGCGCGGGAGAAGCGGAAGGGATCGTACTTGAGGCCGTCCTCGTAGAGTTCGTCGTCGGTTTGTGCGGGGAAGCTAATAAAAGAGAGCAGAGTTCCTTTGGGAAGATGGTGGCCGTCCTGTGTTTTAAAGTCGTCGGTCATTACTTTGCGGAAGACTGCGCGTCCACCGAAAGAGCCGAGACGGATTGACTCCCTTGAAACGCTGTCGGCGCGAGTCATGGATTGAATGGCACTCTTTGTCCAATTGCCCGTATCGTCAGAACCGAGAAGGCGGTCCATCTCATCTCGCAGGACAGAAATGGTGTTGAACTCGGCATCAGAGCCAATGACATTGAGGAGGAGATTGATGACCTGGAGCTGTGTGTTGTGAATAGCGCCAAAGTTTTGGGCTACGATACGTCGTGCCATGCTGTCCCAGTTCTCGACCTCGTCTTGTCTTTCGCGAAGGGCATATTTGATCATCATTTGTAGCAAGTCTTGTGGTTCCGGCTCTTCCGGGTGGTTCTTGGCCATGTCGACGCGTTGCTTCAACAGAGGAACAACCCACTTCTTGAGCTGCGACACCTTACTGCCGACCAGCCAGCCAAAGAGGGTGCCTGTCAAGGGTTGGATGATGCGCGGCAGACCTCCTGTTAGACCTGCATTTAAGATGAAGAGTTCATTTGTGTCGAGAGCATTCTGGAGATACTCCTTGTTTCGGCCTACATTGTCAGCGATGTCCGGTCAATTGACGGGGAACACATACAGAGGGGCACTCCGACGGTAAAGCGACTAGCAGCTTGCGCAATGATCATCTTGACCGTCGGGGTGAGATCGATCTTCTTCCAATTCTCCGTGTCTGTGCCGAATTGTTCATCAAACACCTCGCGCAGCTCATCCTTCATGCTGTTGGCGACAACCTCGATTGCGCGGTTCATCTCGTACTTTACAATTAGTCCCTGCCAGGCATCGACGACATATTTATCGTGTCCGAGAGACCAAGAGACTTGGTCAATCTCAGCAAAAGCTTTTCCTTGGTCAAGAACATGGTCGGGCTGGCTCATAGTCCATTTCATCTGGTTCTGGGGAAGTAAAACTTCTATTCTAACGCCAAAACCAGGGAGAACGACTGCTTTTCCTTGTTTGAGATACTTTAATCTGTTAGTTTTTGTCACTGAGAAGTAAGGGCCATTGTAAATACTTGATGGTATGCTTCATAGAACATGGGTTGGCAATTGGTGAGGTACTGCCATCGCGTACGTAGACTGAAGCGACGAGCGCCTTCAGGTTCTCTTATTAGGGGAACACCCGGGGGATAAGGCACGCTGAGGATTTTCTCGGTAATAAAGAGAGCAATGAGTAAAATAGCAGCGACAGAAGCAATGCCTAGAGGACTTGTCAGAGCGGGCAGACGAGCCAGCAGCTCAGGCCCTACGTCCATACTAGAAGCAGCAGACATTGTGTGAAAGATCCAATTGACAAGAAGCCAGTCTTGCTTACGTCGAAGCAGTGGGGAGAGAGAGTTATATCTACCATACCGTTTCATCCATCATCCGCAAGCGATTTAGCGTGAATCCTGATCGCTAAAAGGATGGACCATGTTTTGCCCCCCACAGATCCTTGCTTGTATCGGACAGTTTAGATCAGTTAGTGCTGATGTTGCTGGTAGTTATCTTCATGATAGGCTGTAAGCACTTATTGAGAAAGCGTGGTTGATAGATATCTACTCATGCGTAGATGTGCCGCGTGAGAGATGGCGATATGCACATGCTGGCAAGGGTTCGGATGCATTGGGTGAGGAAGGTAAGCAGAATGCACCATTGCTGCATCGTTTAGATACGAGTACGAAAAAGGGTCCAGGTTATCTTGTTTCAATACGTCCATGATATAAAGGCCAAGAACCCCATGAATGTGATGGAGTTGATGGAGTTTTGACGAGTTGTTGATCCTATTGATTAAGACTGTTGGTTGTCAATTCATTAGCGAATGGAAGCACACGGTACCAAGCCTATGATAACACAACAGGGCCTAATCGCGCTTCCAAAAAACAAGCGCTCAATGATATTTATTCAGCAAACTAATTGCAAACATGTACCAACATCAAGTAATTGTGCCCGTATTGAAGTCCCGACTGTTGAAATATCGAGGATGTACAGGGTAACCTTCCTACCATGTCACATCCCCACTTCAAAGAAGCCAGGCTGTCCCTGAAAGTCCACCTCACTAATTTAAACGCTCCGCCCACCCACCGAAAACCCTTCTCCATTCTCCGACGAAAAAAAACTTATCCAAGGAAAGGTACTGATTCTTCCCATGAATATGATTCGCAACTCGAGCACTTCCTTTCAATAATTCAAGAGCCACGCCCGGTTAGCTCAATCGGTAGAGCGTGAGACTCTTACGAGTACGCGATCTCAAGGTTGCGGGTTCGACCCCCGCATCGGGCTGTTCCTATAAAAACGATTGCAAACAAGCGATGGCATATCTTTTTGATGTTTTTGTGAATTTCGATTGCTTGTCGAAGATAAAGTCCTGTAAACTTTTTTGTTTGGCCGAGTTCCCTATGACCCCTCCATCGGAAGTGCGGGGCCGAAGGAAGCGGAATTCCGTTTCTTATCAGCTGGTTTGAGGGTAGCAGAAAAAATCATCGGGAACGAAATTAGTAGCTCAGTTTATGCTATTTACATTATACACTTTAGCGTGTTTATTTTTGTAGCCAAAGCTTAGAGGTCAACGTTTCTGGCACTCACCAGGCTGCTCTCGCTCCACCTCGTCATCGTCGGCTCTCCTCTTCAACCCCTTCTCTTTCACTCTTAAGAGATTCACTTTGAAGCGCTAATGTTTGTATAATAACCTGAAGCACGTTTCACTATACATTGCGATATAAAACAATTATGGCGAGCGAAAACCCCTTCAAAGCCGCTCTCATTATCGTCGACTTCCAAGAAGACTTTTGTCCACCTGTAAGTTAGATCTTGATTGACGGATACGATGTAGGTGGATGAAACTACCATATGACATCTTGTTCATAAGGTAGAGCTTCATCCAGGATCATAGGCGGAGTATTGGTTGGTTCAGAGCGAGTACTGTATAGCTGAATGGTCTTGACATATTGTATGTGATTGAACAAGACCACTACTCCAAACTCATCACTGTTGAACCACCAAAGCTATCTTTCACATATCTCATTGACACACGACACCTAACTAATCCCTCCAGAACGGCTCCCTCGCCGTCCCAGAAGGCCGCACCATCGCTCCCACAATCAACACCCTAACAGCCCTGCCCTTCCATCTCATCCTCGCAACTAAAGACTTTCACCCACCCAGTCACATCTCCTTCGCCAGCAATCACCCATCATCAGAACCATACACATCCACCACGACAATCACACACCCGCGCGACTCCTCCCGCAGCTACACCACCACCCTATGGCCCATCCACTGCGTCCAAGGGACCCCCGGCGCGGACTTGGTCCCTGAGCTAGACGTCTCTCGTCTACACGCGGTTATTGAAAAGGGTCAAGATGAGAGGGTTGAGATGTACAGTGCCTTCTACGATCCTTTCAAAGTGAGCGATAGTGGTCTTGCTGCTATGCTGGGTGAGCAGCAGGTTACCGATGTCTTTGTCGTTGGATTGGCTGCCGACTTTTGTGTCAAGGCTACAGCTGAGGATGCAGTCAAAGAGGGCTATTCGACATGGGTAGTGAATGAGGGAACAAAGCCTGTCATGCTCGACAAGTGGGAAGATTGTAGAAAGGGTATGGAGGAGAAGGGTATTAAGTTTATATTAGTCACTGACGCCGTGGACAAATTCAGTAGTCCTAAGTCTTAGGATATCAAAATAAGTAGTCTAAGAACCCTAGTCTAAGGAAAATAAACTGACCTACTTACAACGTTGAGTGACTGTCTGGTTTGTTCGATTCGCGCGATCATATGACTGCGTGTTTTGGTGCCTTACATATTCCATGCAGCTTGGAAGTATGGTATAAGAGATGAGATTGGCCCCTTTATGCTCCTTAGACTTTAGTTCTTAGGCTATTTGTTTTGATACACTAAGACTTAGGAGAGTTTATCTACAGCGTTGGCGACCAGTGTAAAATTAATACCCTTTCCTGGTATTGTATACACCGTTCCTCTGTATATCGTGATTGGTCTTCCAACCATTGTTCAACCGCAAGTTGCTGTTTACTTTCATCCCAGTCACCATCATCGCGCAGGAGCTCCAGTCACTCGGCCGCGCCATTCATGGCACCAACAATACCCAAGGCCCAGACAAGATCCAGCATAACCTTGCATTTCTTGGCATCATCAGACGACATTTCAATGTGAAAAAGGTGACCGGAGATCAGTGGTACGTGATTATTAGCCCGCACTGCTGCATACTTGCGGTGTCCCGGTTTCGTGCGAGCGGTTCAAACTCCCGGATGCTCGCGACCTCAGTATTATTTCACGACTGTGGAATGGTGTGTGCGACTTCTTCTTCCACAGTTTGAATGAAGATACAGCTATTTTTGTCGCGTTGACGGCAAAGTTTCTTCTCGCGGTCGACGTGGATAGTGCCGTCTGCATTCGTCGGGAAAAACGCCGCGGGATCCGGGGCACTTGCCCGGCTGTTCCCTCAAGATGTCGTGCTGGTTGTACTTTTCTTGCTTTTTCCAGATCTTCTGGTCTTAGTTTCGCTCCTTTTTCTAGCTACCATTGTCGGAAGGTCGTGGCAGGTCAGTTGGTTGTGGTGTTGTATGAGGTGGCATATGGCGAAGGTGTGGCTGTGGTCGGGGACATGTCTTAGGACTCGTCAGTAAGGAGGACTTGATACAGGGAACCTAAGAATAACTCACAGGACTAATCCAGGTAGATCACGAAGTGATGGGCCTGTCCAAGGGGGGAATTATGTCGTCACTAAGTACTCTCAAGAATCTTTAAAGGCATCGTCAAGAAGGCAGCCATATGGACTGAAGTTAACGTAACTGGAAAATCGGCTTCCTTGATTTGTTCTTTGATCTTGATGGCATAATCACGACGCTGCTCAAACTTCATGCGCAGGTAGGAGTGTCGTAGGGCTATCATAGCCAGGTCTTGCTTTCAGCAAGGCCTTAACGGCGATCACTAGCTGAGGCTGAGCTTTCGTGACGTCGCTCTGCAGGAGGGTTGTAGATCGCCGTGTATCTGTAGTGTGTCGTGTTGTGCGGTCATAATAGTGACAAGTAACTTTCTCAGCGCCGGGTATCGTTGCGGGACATTTCCGTGAAGAAATTCCTTGAGGAGGTCCTGCATCTCCGCCGTGTTGGGCCGCGGTACGCTCATTATGAAAGCTGGTCAACCGTCGGTGAAGAAATATGCAAGGATTACTAGGTAACGGTTAAAGATGAAAGAGAAGAGGGGAAGAAAAGAAATTACCATAGGGCGAGGTCGGTCTTTTCTTCTTTTTTTCCCTGACATGACTCCGCTGGCTGTTTAAGTTATACATAGGACGTCGCCGGCTTTGCCTGCCCAGATCAAGGTAAGTTCTAGGAGTGAAAAATAAACAACCTAAGGGATCTAATTTAAGTAGCCTAGACTGACCTGATATTTTCGTCTTTTAGGGAGTAATGACTGGCCTAATAGACCTCCCCAACGAGCTACTCGAGGAGATCTTCCTGCTTGCCACCTGTGACGACCAGAGACAGCTAAGTAGGGCTGCTGTCGTCAACAAAAGAATACAACAAGTGGCGTTCCCTCTACTCGTACGCCATTAGAAGTGGCGACGAATCAGCAAATTCGAAGTCGGATCACTGGCTTTACACCTCCTGCGACACCTCTATCATCGTCCGCTAGTCCGAACGTTGGTATTATACACTCTGAGTACTCTGAATGTATTGGAAAGAAACCCCAACGATGGGACCCGAGCGAATCTACGACCAGAGACCCTGGCAGAATTGGCAGAAGCAGCAGAAATGACCATGCCAGATCTCGCCGAGTTCAGCGAGGGCTGGATTGATCGTATCGATGACGGCATAATAGACGTCGTCTTGGCTCTGATCCTAGCTTGGGCAAACAGACTGACTGAAGTGAGTCTATCTTTTCGAGGACGCTACGAGACTGTTGATAATTCTGTGGTATGCCGAAGTTTATCACGTCTTCCCCAGCTCAGGACCGTCGAAATCGATATGGGATATTTCCTTCCAAAACCAGAAAACCTGGGGTCATTCGAGTCAGATTTTTTCGTCTCCATGCTGTCAGGGTCTCTGACGAAATTGGTTATCACTTGGCAAAATCGCTATGACATAAGAAGATACTCTGGGTTTAACATACTTTCCCCCGGATGTGACGAGAATCGGACATGCTCACTCATCACGGAAGCCATTGGTATGTTGCTACAGGAAGCTGGGCCGGGATACAAATTCAGCAAACTACGCTGTATTGACGCTTTGGATATCAATTGGGAACCTGAATCACTGGAAAACGCGGTGGAACTTGGCAAGTCCAGATGCGTTAGAGTTATTGAGCCTATATCGATGATTCGTTCTATACTATGATCGTGGTTAGGGCGCCTTCTAGCACGCAACGTCTTCCCCACAGCTACCTACAACCACCAAACGCACATATCGGTCAATGTGACCACCCCAGGGCTACAGGCAAACAACAGCAGCGGTGACTGTCGCCCAAACAGCCTGAAAGAAATCTCCTCGGTAGTCCAAGCCACCCAAGAAACGCTGAACAGCCACGGAGCTAATGGCGGTAGCTACAAAGCATGTGGCAATCTTGCACGACAAGCCCCGGCGCAGGATGGCAGCCCCAATAAGAAGATCGCAAATGGGGATTATTCGAGATGTGGTTGAACCATCGTCGGGACTGCGGTCGTTTTGATATTGGTAGAAAGATGCGGTTGATGTTGCGCCGTGGGTGAAGCGCGAGGCACTGCCGTAGAAGAGGAGCAGAGCGAGAGAGGTTGGAAGATATTGTTTCAAGAGAGAGAGGGACATTGTGGGTGGATTTGTTGATGATGGAATTGAGTAGAACGAGGGATATTGTTGTTATGTGGAATTGCTGAGTCAGATTATAGACTGAGTGGAAGTGAGCCGCATAGCCGTAATAATAACAAAGTTAGTTCTTGATTAAAAGTAAGATTGTTTTTTGTATAATAAACGTTCAATCCTCCAATATTAGTCTTGTTAGTATTTTCGTTGAACACTGGATTATTTTACTGCCAGATTCTCCCGACAGGGAACAGGAAAATTGATCCGATTCCAGGACTGTAGATGTGTTGGCAGTACCATTGTATCCCAATCCAATATCTCAAACAATGAGTGAATGAATATATGTAAATTTAGAGATGAAGAAATTGTTTATGCTTTGTACGACATGCACGTCATCCCGTAGACTCCGAGGTATCTTTATTCTGCTACTCTTCACCGCCCGGATTTTACATCATTTTGGAAGGCAGAATTAAAGACATGGAAGAAACAAAAACATCATTGTTTTGGAGTGTATCGCGGCCATGTTTGAACCATTCTGGGGTCCTCAGACCTCTTATCTAAAGTATGTTTCGTCCATCTATTGGTAGAAGAATGATTGCTAACTCAAGCAGTTTCTGTGAAGAGGTAATTCTCATGATTTATTTCAATTGACAAAAGTTGACGTGTCATTTTGACAATAGGATTATACGATTACTCGATATATCGCAGAGTTCATCAACACCATCAGTAGTCTTACATATGGTTGGTTTGATTTCTCGTTCGTCGGTTGACGATCTGCAACTGACGATCCTTTTTAGTGGCATATGGACTCTATGGCTTGCTGACTTCACCCAAGTTCCCCACGGGTCCCCGGCTAATCTCATACTGCGGACTCATGGGTGTTGGAATTTGTTCTGCTGGCTATCACATGACGTTGAAGTATCACACTCAAATGTGTAGGCAAATCCCATCCGGCTGTTCTGCATAATACTGATTATCCATAGCTGATGAACTTTCGATGCACTTGCTCACCACACCTCTTATCTACCGTCTCCTCACGTTCAAAGCTTCGCCTGAAAAGACTCGACTCATTGGAATCATTCTTTCGACACTATTCACTATTGTTATGGTGACGCACATGGTGATGGATGAGTTTCTGTTGCACGCTACTACCTTTGGTTTAGGTGTCTATATCATTGCGACGCGGGTATTGAAAGTCATACCCCAGCAGGTGAAAGATCCTGTCACTAAGAAGAATTTTCAAAATATTGCCACACTTGGCCTTGGTGAGTAACATAATCAAACTGCATCAATGGACTGAACTGATACTTGTAGGATCATTTGTCTTTGGCTATGTTGTTTGGTTGATCGATGAATTTGCCTGTCGTTATTTGACCAGTGCACGGCATACTATCGGTCTACCTTTCGCTTTCCTCCTCGAATTACACGGATGGTATGTTGAACAGCTAGTATTATTATGGCAAAAACTAACAGATATTAGGTGGCATGTTCTCACTGCCATTGGAGGGTACACTGCCGTTGCAGTCATCGACGTGGTCACGACGGGAGAAGTAACGGACGATCCGACGGATACTTTTGCTTGGCCGGTTCCTCTTGCGGTAAAGCTCATGTCTGGCAATTCTGACTCAGTGAAGAAAGAGTAGAATCGACAAAAAGGAGTGGCAGATATATGGAGCTCACAGATCAGACCCGACATCAGTCACATGACAGAGTCTGGAATATCAGAACGATTGACAAGTACCCAATGATTTGTACTCGACAGTCTCGGCATGCTTGAAGAGCTCGAAAGGAACGGATCTGGGGATGAAAACCGGAAGAAAGAAAGATCGGGAAAGTGATAGCTTCCTCGACGCCCAACCAGACCGGTCTTGTCGAGGTAGCTTCCAAGAGATAAGACAATTGCCGAACAGCGAGAAATATCAGCACAAGTCAGCTTCAAAAGAGTCGAATTGTCTCGAGTTGGACAGACACGGAACATGTGAATCTTGGATTGCTCTCTTTGGACCACGTTTCACGGGACATCGGAAGGACCAACCGATGTACTGAAACATGGAATTCGAGTGAATCAGACCAGATAGATGGAAATCTCTCTTAGCTTATGCGTCATATGATCCACAGAGCATGGAATCATCCTTTTATCCAAATGCCGACATCGCCCGACCTTTACTAAGTGCCGCTGATCCGCCTAGTACGGTCATCTACCTGCTGGTGACCAAAATAGGATCTCATTCTAGACTGTCTCATCTTGTTTTCGTATCTCTTCTCCGCGTCTCCGATGAGGCTCCGCAGAAAAAACCTGCACCAGCCCATCAAATTACGTGCTCACCATCAAACCCCGGCTTAAGCTTAATGACCGACTCCACGGTATTCCCCCCCCTTGTTTTTCCCTTATCTTTGAGCTATTAAGCATAATTTTACAACCCCGTGATCGGCAGTGGAGAAGTGGGTGAGAAAAGCGGGAAATGAAGGAATGGGGAAACAAGCTTAATGTTCCTCCTGAAAAGACATCAGAGGTTCAATCATCTTAGAATTCGGAGTAATAAAAGTTCTTGAAGCGAATTAATGTGATTAACCACTAAAAAGATGCCCGCTGAGCCTCATCTGCACGTTCAACCAACCATCTCCAACTAATTTCTCCCAGAGTAACATTTCTCTCCCCTCCTGACGAACGCCACTATTTGGTACTATCACCTTTTGGGAGGACAAGACCGCCCAGAGATAAGAGAGTCAAAAGTCTAGAAGCGAAAGCTTGGCTTTTAGTTGGTTCAGTGGAACCTTGACGGACGGACATTGCTCGGAATGGTGGAATTGCAAAGCCTTGAAACGGTACAACGCCGAGATGCCAAGATGTCAATTTTGATCGGTCTTTAATAAGATGGAAAATGCCCTGTATCTCCAGAGTCTATCTTCTTTCAGTTCTTCACAGGCCAATTCACAATGCATAAGCCAACAATTGATGTGTCTAGCCCAGCGGCTTTTTCACCAGCCGAAACAGCAGAGCTGATCTGCAGGGCTGGTGTGAAGAAAGGAAGATCAAGGCCTGACAAGGTTTTTTTATCTGGAGTTTCTGGAGGATGCATCCTTTCTTTCGGATGTGCTGTTTCATTGACAGTTTTGACGGCGCCGTGGTACCAGGAGAATGCACCGGGTTTAATCAAGATCATTGGAGCTATGGTATTCCCGTTGGGTTTGGTGACGGTGATATTGACGGGTGCTGACCTCTTTACTTCTACCAACTTGGTATGTTATCTAGCTCATAAAGACTCATTGTGGTTTGGCTAATGTTGGATTTAGTTCACATTTGTTGCTGTCCTCAATGGAAGATTATCAGTGTGGAGGATGTTACTACATTGGTTCTTATGCTTCTTTGGAAACCTCGGAGGTTGTCTCTTTGTCATGGCAATCATTGTTGGGTGTAAGTTCAACCTCAAAGACATAGTGATCGTAACACTAACTCTTCATAGACGGAGGCATCTTGGACGGTGAACCATACAGAGAAGAAATCATCGCCTACGCAACAAAGAAACAAATCACCCCAGAGGCCCATCAGATCTTCATCCGAGCCATCGGATGTAACTGGCTCGTTTGTCTAGCCTGTTTCCTCGGCGTCCAAGCCAAAGACCTGACCTCAAAAGTCATTGGCATGTGGATTCCAGTCTTTGCCTTTGTCGCTCTTGGTTTCGATCACGTTGTTGCAAACATGTTCTTCATACCCTTGGGTATTTGGATGGGCACCCCTGGTCTAACCATCGGCCTGTATATCTGGAAGGGTTAGTTCACTCCACCACTCATTTTCACCAAGGATATTCACTAACCAACACAGGTATGATTCCCGCCCTTTTTGGTAACATCCTTGGAGGCAGTTTGTGCTGCGGTGTGTATTTTTGGTGGATGTACTTGGCGGATGTAGATGATGAACATGAGCCTCAAGACAAGGGTATCCTTTCTCACTCTGGGCATGACAGTCCTTCGGATGAAGAAAGCCAGATGGAGTCACGATAGAACATGGGTGCTTAGCCGGATTGTTAATGGAAGCATAGATCATAGAGCATAGACACGGATATAGACAAAATAGACCAAAAAGATACATCGTCAATGAAGCATTCAAGAAATTTAACAAAAGCAAAGATCAAGCCTGGTGAACTAAAGCTTAGCTGCTCAGAGCATAGAAGACCAAAATTGGTGTATTAGTTTAGGCTACATTAGGATAGGCTCTTAGGCTTTGTATTGAGAGACGAGCCTCTCTCCCTTATGATGAGCGAACAAAATTACGCCCCCAAGTCTCTTATGTACTTCTTCGGCACCAGTCCCTTCAATAAATCTGCCTCGACCTCTTCTTTCAACAATGCATCAATCTCCTCGTAGATCCTGATCTGGTCTTGGACTAGAGGGGAGTTCGCCAATGTGATAATGCTCAGTAATGCATATGTGTACCCGTCCTGAACGTGTTTGACCGCGACGAGGTCCTTGACAGCCCGCTCAATCGAATGGCCGAATTGGGAAAACGCAGACAACTGCGATGCCCAGTTCGTCTCATGTCTCACCAACGCAAGCCGTGGCTCAAGGCCGACAGCTTTGTATACGAGCCTCAAGACCTGTTTTAGATCGCCTTTTTTGTTATCGCCGTCACCCGAAATTGTGCGTGGTAATTGCTTCAGGCTGAGAATGAATGGGTGCACCTGGTAGAGTAACCGCCTGGCCTCTTGTATCGTCGGCTTGCTTTCGAGAATGTGGAGGTTCAAGGCATCCCAATCTCTCGACAAAGCTGTGGCTCTTGACATCAGCGTTTGAATTCGTGCCGTAGCAGCCGCACTAAGTGTAGATGTAGGCTCTAAAAGCCTGGGCCGCTTCACTGTACGTTCGGGCTCATCGTGGACGGTCTCATCGTTGGCCGTGATGGACTCCAAGAGCCCTTGTTCCTTGAGCTGCTGTAGTTGATTCTCCATGCCGTCCCACGCAGGACATCTGGTATTTGAGCACTGCCAAAGCTTGTTGACAGGAATCCTGAGGTGTGCAGCAACTCGGTAAAGCTCCTTCGCCCGCGCAGAGCGCTCCTTACGAGCATCTTCTGTATTTTGTTCGCAACAATCGTGGTCCTGGGTGCAGTGAGCCACTTCACCGAAACGTCGCTTGATACACTCCGCAATAATCGTATCGTCGGTATAGTAACTGGACGGAATGTCAGGAAACGAGACATCGAGCTTCCTGGCCTGGCCAGTCAAGGCTGCGATGTAGGTATCCGACTTTGGCCTCCAATAGTCCTTTGCGAGAAACCCTTTCATGGAACGGACTAGAAGGTCCAGGTGTTTCGAAAAGAGCCAACTTGGACCAGCAATGTGACGCAATTCTCCAAAGGGACCATCACAATATCGATAACTTGGAAGTCCTAAAGTCCGGATGTCGCTCAAGCAACAAATTCTGAAGAGATCGATCGACGGGGGCTCCGCGTCTGCGCAGTCTTGTGGATATACCATGCCAGTACCTGGCATGGAAGCGGGCAGCAAGTTGAATCTGTATCGTTCCGACACCTGCGGATGTCGAGATCTAATCTGCCAGCACCACAGTCGAATCATTTTGATATCGATCGAAGCAGAGTTGATTTTCGCCATACCATTTCTATCTTTTGAGTAGTGGCAAGCTGCGAACCGCGCTGGGTGGATGAACTGTGTTAGATGTTTTGTCTCAACAAACCTCAACATGTGAGGAAAGTACAAGATGAACTGGCCGATAGTGGGAATTTTGATATCCAACATTGATTTATGTTTAGGCGCAAATCCTTCGCTGAGCCAGCCCTCCTGTTCCAGATCGGTATAGATGATCGTTGCAGCCAGTGCAGTGGTCATCGGAACGTTGTCGTGGGGATGCTTGGATAAGAAGCCATCAATTTTATTGATCATTTCCTGAGGAAACTCCAATGCGGCTATTGGCGGCCACCGCATTTTGAAATGGAGGGTGTCGTAGGTTGGACCTTGATGGACAGATCGGCATATCGCAGGCTTCCGCTCTGCTAACACGGCTGAAGGAAGTGTTTTTGCGACACCAGCAGGGTTAGAGCCAGCCTCCAAAAGATTGCTTTCCCGCTTCATAATCTGTAGAAAACGTCGCTTCGCTTCACCTTGTAGTTTGTTTCCAAGCGCAGACTTGAGATATGAAATGTTTCCCGGAATCAGCATGTTTTCCAGCCAAATGACGTCTTTACCGCCGGTAACGTCACCCGACTGAACATCCAACTCGAAAGAATCCAGACCATCTGTGTCGGTTACTTCTGCATTCCAATGAAACCCTTTCCATAAGACGACAGGCACACAATCGACAGCAGAGACGCCGACATAAAGACCTTGGATATGACTTTCGGTCGTTAGTTGCTGCATCGAGGTCATGCCCAACTTGTTTCTGAAAGCCTTTGCGTTATCGGCGCCCTTTCCCCTCTCCGCCTTGCATGCCCTTGCGGCAAGCTTAAATGCAATATGAGGAGATGTCGGGATCCTGGTGCTGTTTGTGTGTTTAATGTTGGAAAGTCTGGGATTCCAAATGACATTGTTTCTTGATGTTGTACTGTCTGTGATGAGGGTTCTATTTGTAGACTGGATTGAAAATTCGTAGCTCTCGGTCTTCTTCTTAGATGGTTTCTGGAGCCATCTTTCATCATCCACAAGGTCCTTCGGCATTCCGCCACTGGCCTCAAACACGTCGGCTTCTTGTGTTTCTTTGTAACTGCCATCTCGATTCCTCAGTCGCACTGTAGCCTTTGCCTGATCGATGGCGATCGGGGAAGCAGACATGGTTGGAGGGCAAATTTCTCAGTGTCGGCGAGGAGGAGTTTGCTATAGAATTTAGCTACTGTAGATTAAAGGTGAAGGGTCAGTTGTAAAGGAAGAGGAAGATGAGTTGCCACCAGCTAGGGAAACGCGCGTGCAGTCTGTTCCACGTGATTTTTGATTGTGAATCACAGCACGTTGCGATTTCGTGCACTAGGCGTTGACAGGTGTTGACAGCTGCTCAACAGAACCCGATGTTGGCTGCCTACGTACCGAGGCAGCAGAAGTTCAAAACCAAGCTTTGGGAAAACTGGATAATCAATAGAGTAGGAAAGAATCTAATATGGTATTAATGATTAAGTTACTTCGTCCTTTAGATACCCGATCAAAATTAATTTCCACCTAGCCATGAGCCATCAGGTCATGAAACATTCTAATGATTTTAGACTAATTAGATTTTATCAAATTTATCAATCCACTTATGGATAACAGCTTGTATCTCATCACTATTCTTCTCCATGAAAAGCATATGTCCATTTCCATGAATACCAATAGTCCCAAGTTCGATATGTTCAAGTTCCTTGCACCCAGCTTGGCGATAATATGCAGCTGTGCAGTACTCATATGGCTGATGATAAGATGCAGCTCCATTCACAATAAGAATAGGAATATCTTCAAGGTTAACCAGCT
The DNA here is from genome assembly GCF_020744135.1 of Fusarium venenatum. NCBI lineage: Eukaryota > Fungi > Ascomycota > Sordariomycetes > Hypocreales > Nectriaceae > Fusarium > Fusarium venenatum. The sequence continues at coordinate 7,358,393 of NW_027072131.1, forward strand.
TTCGCGGTTTTGGATCGTCGGCTTGGAGAGTGCACTCTGTAGAAAGATTGTCCCGGGGAGGATGAACCTTTTTGATAAGTTCGGTTTTTGGATCCGTAACCGGAGGATCATATGTGATTGGGACATCCCATAGCCCCCACGGACGAGGGTTGTCTCCTCCAAAGTGGAATATTTCATCTTTGAACGGAGGTCCTGCAGCTTCTAAAAGAACAATAGCTTTGGTAAGATTGGGCCGTTTGTCGGCGATAAGGGTTGGCATGAAACTACCCTCACTATGTCCAAGGATGATCGCTGGTTTTCCAATCTTGTCTAACAGACTTGCTCCCGCTGCTTGCATGGCTGTTTGTTGAGTCACAGAATTATCGACAAACTGCACATTGGACGCATAAAAGGCGTCAAATATTGGATCTCCTTTCACACCGGAACCTGGCCACTGAATATGGTTGACAGCCTGAGGCCATAACATGTGATCTTGGGAGTTGGTAAAGGCTGCCTCGATCGCTTCTGCAGAGAGAATGATTGGTTTCTCGCCACCAGGGGTAGGTAGCCAAGCAGATCGACCACGAAAGGTTTGGTCAACTATGTAGAGCTCATAGCCTTGACTGAGGAATAGAGATGCCCAACCACGACCACCATCCGGCTTATTCAGAAAATTCTAGGTCTGCATATCAGCATGGGGTCAATTACAAAACGGCTTCCGAGGTATCAACTTACAGTCCCTGTCTGTGCCACGCCATGAATCATGACAATTGGGATATCCTGGGACGGACCCTTTGCCGGGGTCAACTTCTCGACATACATTTGGCCCCGAAAAATATGTCCGCCTGCGCCATCATCGACATACTGGCCCCCAGCGTAAAAGAAGGATCGGATAGCGGGAACTTCGGAATTGGCCTCGTGTGCTACGAAAGCACGAGTCACGACATCAGAGTATTTTCCGATTGTCGCTGCAAAGGCCGCGGCAAGAATACCAAGATTCATGGTGATAGATAAGCGGGATGAGCGGGTAGATGTTGGAGGTGAAATGATTGCTGACCAGTTGCCAAAGGGAACGATTGACGTCGGTCTCCGCACAGGCGTTGTCTCACCCGCGTGGTCCTTGGAAAGATCGACGAGGCTGACAGGCTGAGCCCCGGACAAAACTAGAGTCCGGTGAGAGACGTTCTGACGACAATATTCGACTGTGGTTGCACGAAATGCATAGAATATCTTTCAATGATGGCTTTACGGTTTACCACAATTGCATCATCGCTGTGTTATCTGTTTGCATCATACTCTGCATTGTGTACCCTCAGGTACCAACTTTTATGCCGTACAATGAAATGCAAGATCTGGAAAAGGAAATCATTTTTCACAATCAATTTTGATCAAGCTCTTGATGTAATTCAAAAAAATTAACTACCTGAGCTTCCGTTCTTACTATACTCAACTTAGAACAAGGCAGTAAGTAAGACCAGTGCAACATAATCTTGGTCTTAATTTAGAGTGTCAGATCTTATGATATATATGAATACTACGTTTCCGTTATGTTGCGTTTCCTCCGATTGGACAAGTCCTTACCACTGAGATCTTAGGAAATCTACCTCAATTTAAATCCCAGTATCGTCGATGATTCGGACTCCGATATCCTAACTAGATGGAAACCTTTCACCTAGAGTAGCTTCGTGCATGAGCCGTTGATTCCCTTTGTTGCTGGTCAGTCTACTCTTATCTATTGATTCATTCATACCAGATGGCCATTGTCTCGGCCGATAGGAAATAGGCCGTAGGCCTTTGGGTGCACCAGATTGATGAAAGATGGTTGGAAGAAATGTGAAACAATAATATTATTGGTTATATGATTCAAAGAAAGCCCCTTCAAAAGATCCAATTGATACGAATGGCCGGTGCCTGAAGGTACAGTGTTCATATACTCATCACTATAGGCAGGAGCCATCAGCCCGCCCGACTCATCGTCCTACCTCGACGGCAGGACGGCTTGAACTAGATGATGGATGGCGCCTTTCACCTGAAGAGCCGCTTCTACTTGCCCCTCAGCGGCAAGACGGTCTTAGTTATTATACGACCATGAACTCCGTAATTCTAGCATCGTAGTATCTCAAAATACCAACTTTGATAAAACACAATTCAGAAAAATGTCTGACGGCTATCGAATGTTTAGCGAATTGCACACACCCTCCACCACCCGATCCGCGAAACCTGTCCGTCTGAGGCTTGCTTGCGACGCTTGTACGACGGCAAAAGTGCGGTGCAGCAGAACTCACCCTTGCGAGCGCTGTGAAGATAATGGCCAAGCGAGAGAGTGTTCTTACAGTGCATCGCGAAGACATGGCAAGCGGGCAAGACATCGTAAGATTACTGAAACGCAAACGCAAAGATATTCGTCATCGAGCAACACAGCCGCGTCTCCTTCTACTCTCACCACGTTCGGCAACGGGTTTGAGGGTATCTCCATCTCCGATCTAGCTTGGGATTACAGAGCCTCGGGATACTCAGCATGGGGCGATTGCACGGCTTTGGATAATTGGAAACCACCCATTGACGTCCCTATCGACTTTGATGGGTTGAATGCTATATCTTGGGTAGATCCATGGACTTCTTTGGGCTTTGGGTTGGATGTCAGTCCATCAGGGTCGAGTGGCATATTATCTCCAGACTCATTGCTGTCGATCGAACCAGCAGATCCAACTACAGCCACCAAGATGCAGGCTTTCAAACAGCCACATGAATGTGAAGAAGCGGCTTTACGTCTACTGCAATCACTTCACTGCAACGATCAAACGACAGAGTTTTGTAAACAAGCACACGGAAATGAATCACCACACCCAGTCCCAAGCATTGATACAGTCTTATCCGTCAACAAAGCTGCCCTGGCAAACATCATTCCTCTTCTAAAGTGCGCTTGTGCGCGAAAACCTCATATCACGATGCTGCACGGTGCAATACTATCAAAGGTCATCTTCTGGTACAAAGTCGCAGTCACGGCTCGTTATCATACAGAAGGCGTCGCTATCAGACCGATCAAGATTCAACTAGGGATGTTGGACCTTGATGAAGAAGATCAAGCAACACTGCAGAAGACTGTGTTGCTGAGAGAATTACGCAAAGCAGAAACAGTCATGGAGACTTTTGAATCCTCTTATAACACGAAGGGCGAAATGGCAAGTTGGAATGTCTCTGCGGCGAGGAGTATGACGGAACAGTTGCAGGATATTATTCGGAAGATTAAAAATGGACACGAAGACTTTACGTAGGGGTTGTCGTTCCTTACATTCTGGGCAGGCAAGAACTACACGAAATTGATTTGATCTGCGTCACATCTTCGGGGCACAATACCCCTGACTTCAATTTCAATATTTTCGGAGTACTGAGAAACAAGTTACTTCAGGATCAGATTTGTTTGATCGATAAGATCTCGTCGAGCGAACAAAGCATCGGACGTCATGTGACATAGTGGACACTCTGCCATGGTATCTATCTGAGAGAGTAGGCTCTACATCTTGATAATCGACCCGGTTCTTTGCGGTGCAGCCATTAGTTGTCTCAGTGATGGAACTCGGAAGCCGAAAGAATGCCTATAGGAATGCGGGAAACCTTGCAACTCATGGAAGGCCGACATCGTTATCGCGGAAACCCATGTGAGCATTGTGAGATGAAGCAGATACCCGTCAATATTCCTTGATTTGACCCGAGTTGCATGAAGGGGAAAGTAATGTCTGCATGGGCGCAGAAAAGAAAAAAAAAACGGGCCATGTTTCACATACCTCAGCTTTGTTGACGTGTCTGTCGATATTTATAGGATATGCCGTCCAGGCAGGGCGCGATTGTACAATTACTTCATCTTTGGAGATGCAAATTAGAATAAGTCACGACGGACATACCAGGACTTAAAAGAATGGAACCTGGTGGATTCATGTCTTGCTCGGTCTCCCTTTTTCTCACAGTCGCGAGGTCAAGATGACAGTTGCGGGGCATCGGACAGGTACGACAAAGTCCAGTTACACAAACACAACCAACAAGCTTCTACGGTCAAGTATCGTTCCGGACTCCGAGACATTGACTTGATCTGATAGGTAGATGTCTACCAGTCGCATTTTGTGAGGGGATATCTTGGCAAGGCGTGCTAAGGAATTCCAAAACAAGCAAACATGTTTTAGTATAAGCCATGTTTGCTCCATGCATGTTACCCAACGCATAAAAGGCGTACCTCACTTCTTCTCTACTCAACCTCTTTTCTTGTGCTAATAATAACATCTTCCCCTCATTTCCCTTCAGAAGCATTTGAAACCTCATCATCAAAATGGCATCAACACTCGGGAAATACGCCTCCAAGCTCGCAGGTTCTCGCGTCCTCGTCATCGGCGGTTCTTCAGGTATCGGCTTCGGTGTCGCTGAAGCAGCCATCCAAAACGGCGCTTCATCCGTCTTCATCGCCTCCTCATCCAAAGAGAAGATCGCCACCGCTATCGAGCGTCTCAGGGAAAAGAACCAGTCCACCGAATTTAACCTTCACGGCGTTACTTGCAACCTCGGCTCCCCTGAAACACTCAACAAGGAAGTCGAAAACCTCTTTACCCAAGTATCCAAGCATGGAAAGCTGGACCATGTCGTCTTTACAGCTGGAGATAAGCTCGCTGTCGGAAAACTCGAGGAGTTTTCACTCAAGGACATCCAGCAGGCTGGTACTGTACGGTTCTTTGCGCCCCTTGTTGTTGCACAGCAGCTTCGAAAGCATCTGAACGAATCCGAAACTTCTTCTTTCACAGTCGCCACTGGCGGTGCTGTCGAGCATGCGTCCAAGGACTGGACTGTCATGTATTCTTACCTCTCCGGTCTACGAGGTATGGTTCGCGGCCTGGCCGTTGATCTTGCTCCTATCCGCGTCAACGCTGTTGCACAGGGCCCGATCGAGACGGAGCTTTGGGATAATGTCAAGCAGGCTGGATACTGGGATGCTGTGACTGGTCGTCTCAAGGCTAGAATGACTACAGGAGCTATCGGACAGGTAGAGGATGTGGCTGAGACCTATGTCTACTTGATGAAGAACAAGAATGCTTCTGGAAGTATTGTTGAGACTACTGGAGGAACGCTCATGTCTTAGATTGGAGACTAGTATCCAACTTTCGGTTTAATTAGAACTATGAAGTGCAGAATGAAAACAAAACCCATGGCTGTTTATGACATCATAATTTCTGATTATTTACCTATTTCCCCCTCAACATTCTCTGTGCCGAATAAAGCGATGTCTCTGCATCAGAGCAGCAGAAAGCTTGGCCGCTGGAGGCATAAGAGGCGGAATTACTAAGTCAGTTTATGCAATTTTAGGTACTACTATCAGTCAATTTGTTCTTGTACCCTAAAGCTTAGAGACCGACTTTTCTTTCTGTTACCTACATCACCTTGGAGCTCGCGACATTCGTGTCAAGCTTTGTGCGACTGTTCAAACAACAAGTGCATTTTCACAACGAGAGTCTTGCAAGTGCCGTGTAACTCAATCTGTTGCGTCAATTGGTTATTGTCAAATTTCTGTTTTCGCGCTTCGGACTTTCAAGCGAATCTCTGTGACACAAATTCATTTCGGCCTTTCGCTGTCAACTTCGCGTTTCGGACTTAGCACATCCCAACTCCGCTTTGTGGAAGGACAATGCAAGGATGAAAGATTGGTCATATTTGGTTGCACAAATGTGATTGAGGATGTCAAATGGTGTATTCATTTGCTAACCTAGTCGTCATTATCTGACTAGTGATTGCATTCAATTTGGTCAACATGATGCTGTCTCATCTACCTAATAGAGCAGCTCTACATCGCTTTCAAACACTTTCATACCAAATCAGACGCATCATGACAATGAAAGAAGCAATTGTTTCCAGCGGTCCAAAAGTGAAGATCATCGACAGCCCGATTCCAAAAGCAGGGCCTGGACAGGTTGTTACCAAGGTTGCTTTCGCTGCAAGCAACCCCAAAGATTGGTGAGCAATGCGGATACTTATTTTGATATTTCAAGGACGCTAATCTTCTCTAGGAAGCGACCTTTGTATTGGGGTGCTAAAGGTACCGGGAACCAAGGCGATGAACATGCCGGCGTTGTTCATGAAGTTGGTGAAGGAGTGTATGAGTTCAAACCAGGTGATCGCGTTGCGGCGATGCATGAGATGAAGACGTCTGGTGGGAGTTATGCTGAGTATGGTGTGAGTCCTGCTTATACTACATTCAAGCTACCAGACAACACTTCCTTCCAAGGTGAGTAATTGCTACTCAGGTTATGATCATGACTAACAGGGATGGAAGAGGGCGCTACAATACCACTCACAGCACTAACTGCTGCTTGTGCACTGTACGCACGTCTCAAGCTCCCAGAACCATGGCTTCCAGTCCCAGACTCTGAGAGAATTCCTTTGGTTATCTGGGGGGCTTCTTCAGCAGTTGGGTCATATGCAATCCAACTTGCTAGACGGTCCAATATTCATCCTCTCATCTGCATAGCTGGTCGCGCCCAAGAGCATGTAGATAGTCTGATTGATAGAAGCAAAGGCGACACAGTCATCGACTACAGACAAGGCCGCAACACAGTCATCCAAGAGATTAATGCCTGTCTCGGGGACAAGAAGCTACAATACGCATTCGATGCGATATCAGAGGGAGGTTCCTACCAAGCTATCTGCGAAGTTCTTGATGGGGCTACTGGCAAGATCACTCTCATAATTCCAGCCCAAAGCTATTCAGATATTCCAAAGACCATTACCAAATCTGTTACTACTGTCGCGAGTGTTCATGAAGATCTGAAAGACTTTGGGTACATTTACACGAAATATTTCAGCAAGGGGCTTGAGGATGGCTGGCTGAAAGCGCATCCACAGGAAGTGATCCCAGGTGGCTTGGAGGGTATCGAGGAGGGTTTGGTGAAGTTGGAGAATGGGACGGCGAGTGCTGTTAAGTATGTGTATAAGATTGAGGGTACACCTGGTGTCGAGTCTTGATTGGTATGGCCTGTACGATAATGTTGGTATTATTTTGATTCATGGTTCTTGTTCTTTGTTGTCAAGACGATGATAGTGTTAGTCTTCAGCTACCCGTAACTTTTTCGTACCCTCAAGGTATCAGAAAACTTGGGTACTAGAAGCAGAAGAGATAAAATTAGCAGGTCAGCTTATGGGATTCAGGTGGGCTTTCTTAGGTTATTTATTTTTGTAGCCTAAACTTCGCAGACCCTCTTTTCTGTCCAGTACCCTCCGCTATCGGTTCCTCCAACTCGGATTAACCTAATCCGGCGGGGTCATTTTCTCAGTCCAAACTCACCTGAAAATTCTTCGCGGGGTAAAAAAGTGCCCCGCGAACGTATGATAATAATCTTTTACATCACATCCCAATTAAAGTGATATCATCAAAAACAAAAATGTCTGCTTACGATACCTACCAGACTTCCCTCACGGGTCGATACTGCAGCCAGGAGCTGTCTCACCTTTTCAGTCAGCGATCTCGTCACTCAACATGGCGCAAGCTCTGGCTTTACCTCGCTGAGAGTGAGAAGGAGTTGGGTATCCCCACTATCACTGATGAGGCTCTCGAGCAGATGCGGGCCAACCTCATTGTCACTGATGAGGACTTTGAGACTGCTCGTGTTGAGGAGAAGATTCGTCGACATGTAAGCAATTATTACTGGACACTCAGAAAAGTAATTGGTAGCTAACTTGTGTAAATGTAGGATGTCATGGCTGTAAGACTTGTAAACAAATAATGGCATCATGCTATATGCTAATGAAAAATAGCACGTCCACGCCTTTGGACAAGTTGCCCCTGCTGCCGCTGGTATCATCCACTACGGCGCAACAAGCTGCTACGTCACCGACAACACAGAGCTCATCCTCATGAGAGACGCCCTCGATATTCTCATCCCCAAGCTGGCCAAGGTCCTCTCCAACCTTCAGTCTTTCGCCCTCGAGTGGAAGAACGAGCCCACTCTCTCCTTCACACATCTCCAGCCCGCTCAGATCAGCACAGTCGGCAAGCGAGCTGCCGCCTGGGCCCAGGATCTCCTCATGGACCTTCAGGAGTTCGAGCGCGTCCGATCTGAGCTCAAGTTCCGTGGTGCCCAGGGTACCACCGGTACTCAAGCCAGTTTCCTCGAGATTTTCGCTGGTGATCATGACAAGTGCGACAAGATCAACGAGCTTCTCTGCAAAAAGGCTGGTTTCGAGGAGTGCTACGATATTTCTACCCAGACATACACCCGAAAAGTCGACTGTCTTGTTGCCAACGCCGTCACTGGTCTCGGCACCAGTGCTACCAAGATTGCTTCTGATCTGCGACATCTTGCCACCATGAAGGAGGTTGGTGAGCCCAGAGAGAAGGGTCAAATTGGTAGCAGTGCTATGGTGAGTTTATACAACAGTATTCAGTTGAAATTTGACGGCTCGCTGATTTTAATTTAGGCCTACAAGCAGAACCCTATGCGATCTGAGCGCATTGCCAGTCTTGCCCGTGTCCTGCAAGGAAAGGCTGCCAACTTCCAGAGCACTCACTCTACTCAGTGGATGGAGCGATCTCTGGATGATTCCGCTTGCGTAAGTACCCCTGAACCATCTATCATTTGAAAAGCACACTATGCCTGTTCTTGATCTCATCTAACCGATACCAGCGACGCATGGATATCCCCGAGATGTTCCTCCTCGCCGACGCCATCACCATCACCCTTCAGAACGTCACCGAGGGTCTCGTTGTCTTCCCCCTCAAGATCCATTCCAACATCATGGCTGAGCTACCATTCATGATCACAGAGAACGTCATCATGCGCCTAGTAGCCATGGGCGTGTCCCGCCAAGAGTAAGCAGTCGAAATCCTCCACTACTTGAGAAATCCTTTAACAAAAACCAACAGGGCCCACGAGCAAATCCGTGTCCTCTCCTTCGAGGCCTCTCACCAGGTCCAAAGTCTCGGCAAGCCCAACGACATGGTCGAGCGAATCAAGAACACCGAGTTCTTCAAGCCCATCTGGGCTGACCTCGACGACATGATGAAGCCCGAGCTTTACATCGGTCGCAGCGCTCAGCTTGTTGACAAGTTCTGCGGACCCGGAGGTAAGCTTGAGAAGAAGCTTCAGCCTTACCAGGAGGTCATCCAGAAGGCCAAGGCTGCTGAGTTGAATGTTTAAAAAAAAAAAAAAAAAAAAAAAGGTGAAAAATATGTGAATGGCGATTTAGATCCAGTAGATTGTTTTTCAAGTTAGGATAAAATGTAAAACTATTTTCAGGAAGCTTTTCGTTGATATCATGTATCATCTGCAGGTTCCCATAACAATGTGGATCAGCGGCTTGTCACCGCATGAACCTCACATCATAAATGATCCACGTTAGTTTCCAAGCAAGGAAGCTCTTATTGACAATTCTTTTTGTGGCCTTGAAGGAAAACAATTTCTAATCACGGTCTTCATCATACTTTGAAGACAACTCCATCAATAAGCCACGGTCTTCATTCCTCTCAAGTATCCAATATCACGCCAACACTGTTACCCTGTAGCTCTCTCTATCCCTGTAAATCGTGTAACCCGAAACGTCCAAGCTTTTTAGGTTTGCTCTACAAGACGTTTCCTCTTCAACAAGCACAGGTAAAAATGATGGTTAATAATTCTTGAGGCTCATGCCTTTGCTTTCAGCGGTGGGCTTTCACCGTTTATGTCATGTTCCCAGCTTCCAGGATATTTTTGATGGCCCCAATTCCTTGGCCTTATCACAGGCCTTTACCGCCAGTAGTCGGCGAATCGGAAACCACGCCACATACAACTGTACCTATTGTTGATTTACACGTCACTGTTGTACTGGGCCCCAAAGACCAGGATGGTCCAACCATCGCTTTTTTGCGAGTAATTGCCCCGCCTTTACTAGCGGAGTTCATGAGATGATACGGTATTGTTCAATCTGTATGTGGAGATTCATATGTGTTGTGCTTGTGTGCTGTCTTCAAGAGTCACATATTCCCCTTTGTTGGGTTGATGCCTTTCGCTATTTCTCAAAAACCTCCCGCAGTCGAACGAATCTATCCAATCCCTTTTCGAGGTTTGTTTCGTTTCATAGGTGGAAAACAGACACACCAGACAGCAAACCAATTACTTCCTCTTTGTATTGGTTGTGGCATCCAAATCATTCATCCATAATATCAACTTTACGTCCCACAGGCCATCAGTCGACATCATGGTCGTCTCTGGTGACGGAATCATTCTTCCTGCCCTCGGCCAGGATGTGCAACTCGGCATGTTGTACAATGTCCGCACCTCAGAACTGTTTGCAGGCATATCTCTATGGGATAATGCCGTTGTCAATAATGAGCAGACGAAGGATGAGAGCAAGGTCCAAAATGCCGAGTTTTACTATTCTACATCTATCGAAGATTCCCGCAAGAAGTCGGCTCTTGATGTCGAGGGATCTCTCGCCCTGGATCTGAAAATAATTCAAGCAACCGGCTCCGCCAAGTATCTGAGCGATACCAAATCTTCCACACATGAGGCACGCCTTGATGCATCATGCACTGTTACTCGGTGGACTCGCCGAATCCCACAAGAAACCCTCTCTTCCATGAAGTACCACCGCACCCTCGATAATCCTCGGTTTACACACTTTGTTGCTGAAGTGGTCGAGGGTGGAAGTGCAACTATTAGTTTGGTCCGCTCTGCTTCTTCGGAAGAGGAAGCAAAAGAGATAGCTGGAGATTTAAAAGCCACACTCGTCGGTGTCCCAGTTAGTGGCTCGGCCAAGCTGGAATACAAAGATGTGAGCGATGCCAACCGCGAGAACGTCAAGATCTCATACAGTGGCGCCATTGCTGAGAACGTGTCCACGTGGGAGGACGCTCGTCGCATTGCAACTGAGATGCCAACTAAGCTAGCTAAGCAGACTAATACGCTTTACTACAAGCTTCTTCCCGTCGACCTCCTTGATAGCAATGCCAACCGTCTGATTCGCAGCCTTGACGCTGGTATCGTCAACAGAACAGCTGTAGCCCTCAAGACAGGAACTACGGCCCGTCTGAGACTGGACGAGTTGCTACAGCACGAGGTGCTTCGCAATTGGTTCCCTAAGATCAAAGGCCAAATCCGCGGTCTACGGGAAGCCTTTTTGGAAGGCGAATCAGACTTCATTGAAGCAGCACGTCGTCTTCTACCAGAACTACGGGACGGTACTACCGACTACAGTAGTAAGATCTCGGAGCTGCGAAAAGCTGTTTCTCTATTTGAACAGCGTGTTCGAATTGCGGATCAGTTTGCAGATCTGAAACAGAAGGAACTAGAAGTTCTTCAGTCAACAGTTGCCTCCATGTTAGGTCAAGGCTTCCAAAATCATCTAGGCGGGCTGAAAGCAGAGTCCCTGACAACTGTTTCTGCGCCGAGAGTACTACTATCATTTGGTGGAACCCAGATCAATCGCAGTCGCCACCACCTAGAGAAAAAGATGCAATCAACCGAGCTATCCGACAGTGAGGATGACAGCAGTGACGAAGAAGAAAAAGAAAAATGCGAAGAAGAGTGGTTCGAGAGTTCACGGACTGTCAACAGCGTCAGAGCAGCCTGTGCAGAACTGGTCAGCTTGCGCCCGAGTGCGCCAGATGAAGTCATATTCGGTGTGGCGAGCGTGGACAAAGCCTATCGTCCGAATGAAGAAAAGCTCGTGTCCACTAGAATTGGCGATATTATACTTGGCTACAATGATCAATTTACGATCGTTACCGGCATGCTCCCCAAAGCGCCAGCGGCGCCCACGTTGGTGATCAAAGAACAGGGCATAGCTCTGTCTTGGGAAAAGGAGCAAAGCGACGAACTGGAATCTGCTATTCCAACAAATTCCTACATTGTTCGCTACCGTCCTATCCCTAACGCTGAGAAAGATGGTGTCCTTCCTCGCGTAACAGCAAACGAAACATTCATCGAACTGGAACTCGACCCGTCCGAGAGTTCTGTTATCCCGAGAAAGAACGGAACAGGTGATTCGTTGTTTGATGACTGTGACTATGAAGTCATGCTCAGCGTTAAGACGATAATAGGGCTGTCTGGTTGGAGTGTCCCTGCTGTTGTCCGAACACCTCGCTGGCCCTCTGTGGCCTCTAGGATGATAGACTTCCATGAAAGGAACCATCAAACATTATCCAACCCCAACCGAAAGGGCACAAAGCCATGGGATATGGATAAGGAGGCTGGTAACAGGACACTCTTCTTGGGACACACAACTATCGTCGATCGTAATTGTAGCGATCCTCGCTTCCCAGACACTGTCGCAGTGCGCATCGTTGACGTTGCAGCTGAATTTGAAGCCAGCATCCCCGCTGCAGATATTGCTGACAAGAATAACACTATTGTCACTGTCTTTACAGGTCCCAGTGGCCACGGGAAGAGTACTCAGATCAATGCGTTCGTTTCATACTTACTCGGCGGTGATTTTGAGGACTTTGCACGCATCATGATGATAGACGACCGCAGTACCAGTAAGACATCGTCACAGTTTGTAACCTGCTACCGCATCAGACCATTCTCTCCGCTCTTTCGAGGTAAAACAATGCTCATTGTGGACGCACCTGGCTTTGGAGATTCGAGAGGTTACCAACGGGACAATTTCGTCACCGCCGCCATGTCAGACTTCTTTAGCACAGTTAGCCATGTAAACGCCATCTTCTTTACATGCCGTGCAATGGAGTCTCGGACTACCTTTTTAACACCTGTTTCTACATACGTATCACAGCTCTTCGCCAAAGATGTTGAGGACTGTCTTCGAACTATCTATACTTTCGGCGATTCTGGTAAACCAGGTGCACACGACACTCTTCAAAAACTCGGCTGGCCTGTGCAGAATGGAGAGATCTCGGTCAACAACTCTGCATTCACTGCCACACTAGATGTCACCGACATCGATCATCTCCGGGATATGTGGTTGTGGTCCACAAGAGGCCAGTTCCAGGTCATGGCCATGCTTCTCAAAACCACTCCCGTGCCTACTGATTCCAGCGCCGAAGTGATACGAGACCGCATTGATCTTGAACAAAAGTGCGCCCTTACCGAACAAAAGATCTTTAAGACGGCAACTGAAGCATGGAACCTAATCGAGAACTTGGATACCCTCGCTGATACGACTGGAAAAGCCCCAGATGCTGAAATTTCCATCACCGAAGATCGGGTAGTGACACAGGATCTACCTGAAGGTAAAGGATCAACACGATGCCTTACCTGCAATATAACCTGCCACGAGATCTGTCCGTATAGCAATGACGAGGACAAAAAGTACTGCGAGACTATTAAGGACGAGAAGTGCATCATTTGTCACTGCCACTGGTCGGAGCATTGCAACATGCGGTACATGATTAGGACAAAAAGAGTCACTCGCACTATTGTCCCCGAAGATGCGATCAAAACCTGGAATGAAAGCACTAATGAGCTCGAGACATCACTTCTCAGTGCTATCGATGCTTACCTCGAGCTACAGCAAGAGCTCCGAGATGAGCTTCTCGATCTAGCTCAGCTGACCGAGAAGCTCATGACAAAGGCATTGTTTCACGATCCATCGGCCTTCATCAACTACATGGACAGGCTGATCCATACTGCGCGCGCGTATAGCTTCCCTCCCGCGAAGCTTGTTCAATTAGTCACTGCCAAGAACACGTTTTTGTTGCTTCAAAAGATTAAAGAGCAAGGGAGCGCTGCAGCGCTTGAACCAGAGGCGTTACTTGGTATACTTGGGAGTGTAAGGACGGAAATGCATCGCCGAATGAAACTGGAGATGCACCAAAGAGTGCGTGAGGAGAAAGTCCCATGCAGTCTTTACGATACTCTTCTCGAGAAGCTTCCCACCTCTATCAAAGACAAGGCCCCGACGCCTCATCGAGAAGAGGGAGTGTCGACTAAAGGAGAGTTTTATTCTGCGAACTTGAAGGCGGTTGTATTACTTGTCAAAACTGTGCTTAAAGATGGCGGTGTTGTCGCAGCGCTTGCTGTCAAAGGGTAGATTACAGTTAGGATGGAATTAATAATGAACTGGCCAGGAAATGTTTAAGATGTTTTCTTTCTTTTAAATTAGATATAATTGAACTTGGTTACCACACATTCAGATCCATTAGTTTAACTATGATGGGGGCTCCCATCAAACTCACTTCCCAGAAAGGAACCTCAGGGTATCAGAAAAATTGACCGGTGGAAGCATGAGAGACGAAATTAGTAGGTCACTTTATGTTACTTAGACTATAGTACTTAGACTATTTAATTCTATATCTTAAGGCTTAGGGGGCTATTCTTTCTGCTCCCCACTGAAGGACGATGTCATCGAAAATTGAACGACCAGGCAGGAATGGGCAGATAGCTTATGGCTCGGAGCCCGACCGTTATGCTAACAATCATGTGCTACCATCGAGATATGGAGATATGATGCTGATAGAACGTGATATCTTTGTAATCGACGTTTCACTCCCAGAGAACGGTTCATTTACTATGCTTCGGCCTCCGAATTGAGACACATACTGTGTCGGGTATCTACTCAAGATCATTAAATCCACGATAACCACATCCAGATCATGGCCAGTCAATCGTCTTAAACTTGGCTGTACCCTCATACCAAGGAGGCTATGCCAGTGTGTGTAGCAAACATCTCGGGATAGTTGACTCATTGGGAGATAGTAGCGGGATCATCAATTCAGCTGAGCCCTTAGCGCCAACGACGTCGAAGATCCTCATGGGGATCATCTCGGGAAACATGTCGGGAATGATGGTAGTACGAAGAAATTTGGAGTTTGTGGCGCTTGACAATAGGATGCTAAGTCCTGCAGGGCGTTGTTAGTGAGATATCGTAGGCTTCAAATAAGGAAGCTACCACTGTCTGACAAGAAGATGATGCCCATCACTTTCTGCTCCTTGATCGCTACCTTGTACAGAAAAATGCATACTCAGGATATGGAGAAGCCTCAAACCAACGGCGTGGGTGAAGTCCCACCTAGTGCCAAACAGCTCTTGAACGGAGACACAAATGGTATCTCCATCAATGACAACTCTCAACCAAAATGCACCAGAACACCTGAAGAACGACTTGAAGACTCGCTACAGAGAGGCATTGACCTTCAAGTCATGCGATACCCAGAGACCGGCATCACTGTTCTTATTGCTGGTGCTGGTCTAGGAGGCGTAACCTGCGCTCTCGAATGTTGGCGTAAAGGCCACACAGTTCGCGTCCTGGACCGTAGTCTAACACCAGTCTGGACGGGTGACAATGTACAAATCCAACCCAGCGCAATCCTCTTGCTTCGACACTGGCCCGACATGGGCTACGAGATTGAGGAGTGCCAATACGACGTTGCCATGTCATACTACAAGCAGACTGGCGAAAGGATCTGGGGTCCTGCGCCACCCATGTTCAATGATCCCGAGAATCTCAAGGGAAGGCGCGGTTTCCCTTCTGTCAATGCACATAGTCGCATTAAGCTGTACCGCGCGTTTCTACGACAAGCGGAACGTGTGGGAATTCAGGTAGAATGGGGATGCAAAGTTGTTGAGTACTGGGAAGATCTCGGGCAGGGTTCTGGAGGTGTTACTCTTGAGAATGGCGAGAAGCGCACTGCTGATATCGTTGTCGCGGCTGATGGCTTACGCACCAAGTCCAACACCATCGTCCCTATGCCTGAGACATTGGCGACGAGTGGCAAGGCGATTTATCGGGCGGGATACCCGGTTGAGTATGCACTGAAGGATCCTGTGGTCAAAGAGATGTGGAACTTTGACCCCAAGGGACAACCTATTTGGCAGTTCTGGCTCGGGTGAGTTGCTTGATGTGCACCTGGAACGATTAACTGACTATCCACAGTAACGGATCGCACAACATGATTGCTCTCACTCATGATATCGCTTTCTGGAGCTTCATCCACTCGGTAAGTCCAAATGCATACCATATTTAGCACAACCCAACTGACTTGCAAAGCATGACGAGTCAGCCAATGAGTCCTGGGTTCCAGACGTTGACCCAGCAGAAGTCATAGCCGCCATGGAAAAGAACAATGCAGTACACCCAGCTGTAGCAGCCTTTATCAAGACAGCCCCCAAAGGCTCTGTGGTAAACTGGCAGCTCAAGTTCAGAGATCCCCACGAACAATGGACATCTCCTGGAGGCCGCGTCGTCCAACTCGGCGACGCAGCGCATGCATTCCTCCCAACATCGGGCAACGGCGCCACCCAGGCGATTGAAGACGGCGTCACCCTCGCAACATGTCTTCAACTAGCAGGTAAATCGCAAGCCGCCAATGCGACAAAGGCTTATAACAAGCTACGCTTCCAGCGCGTGTCATGCGGGCAGAAGATGGGGTTTGTAAACCAGCAGCTCAAGCAGCATACTGATTGGGATGCTATCGCCAAGAACCCAGCGCTGATCCGATCGCGATATCCGAAGTGGATTTGGAGTCATGATCCGGAGGCGTATGCGTATGAGAAGTTCTGCGAGGCTTTGCATCATGTTGTGAGTGGTGGGAAGATTCCGTTGCATAACACTAATTTTCCTAAGGGTCATCGGTATCGACATTGGACGATGAAGGAGGTACAGGAGCAAATCAAGGCTGGGGAGAAGTTGGAGGATTTGCAAGATGGAGATTGGGCTTAGAAGAGTTTTTATTAGTGTCGGGGATTGATCTTAAGGATAGTTAGTGATATTTTTCGGGCATTTGAATCTTCGTCTACCTAGTGTGTCTTGCTTTCGACCTTGAACTTGGCTTGAGTATCGCACTTGGCATTCTTGGGTCAAAGTGCTCTATGAATCACTGTCAATCACTGTCAATATGCGAGTCACTGTCAATCACTATCAGTCTGTCAATAACTGCCCGTGAATTACACCGAAGCCTGAGTCGCTCCGAAGCCGGAATCTCCCTTCTTCTAGACTATTTAATCCCCCTCTTCCTCCTGCTTTCACCTCCAACTTCCACCCTCATCTATCACTTTCGTCGTCTGTCTCTGGGCGACGTTACAACGATTGAGAAGGCAAAACTGCCAATTTGCTATCATGCCACGGGGAGGAAATGTAAGTTGGCTCATTCCACATCAATTCCAGAAGTTGAAAGCTGATGACCCTCTCCAGCCACCTCGAAGAGGCTCAAGACCACACACAATGCCGCCACCACACCCGATGAGCCCAACGGCGCCGACAGTGGCAGCATGGATCTCTACGTACAGTCTTCTGCTGGTGCACTGCCTCCCGATGCCGGCAATGTCGGCCCAAAAAGAAGCGCAACCCTAACGTCGATCTTTAAACCCAAGTCAGTACTAGATGATGTCGCTTTGATCGGCAAAAATCGGTTACAGATCTATCATCACATGTTGACTATCGAATCTACACACTGCCTCTTCAACCAGGACCATCTTGGCCGCTTTGTGTGTCCTGTCGATAGCACTGGACTGACGCCATTTCTCAACCACGCGATCACTACCATTTCTGGACTTCGCCAGGAGTATCTGGCCGAAGTTTTCAAAAGAGTTGTCTTCAAATTTACGTCAAGTGAGTCGTTGAAGTTGTTCTCGGATTTCTTCCGCGCTCACTTTAACCTCAACAAAGCGCAAGTCCCCCATGTCCGCATCAAGACATTCATTCTTCACCCTGATTCGTTCCCTCAAGGGGTGGCCTTAAACCAATACCTACCTGGGTGGGTTGCTCATGGCCGTGTGGAACAAACGAACTCACATTTCAGGTCCTAGGTCTCCCAGATTGTGTCTCTATCTACCGCAGTAACCGTCGAATTCCGACTTTGTCATCCTTGGCGCAACTTCATTGATCTGAAAGGGGTGACAGCTCCACTACGACGCTCCGGTATTGACCTTCACTGTACCTTCTACGAGCCCAACTAGAGCCAGGTACCAGCGGAAGAAGGTTTACGACACTTCCTCGTCAACATGATGGAGCGTTCTGTTACGGGGGAGGAGCTGGATGACGAGAGCGCATTGATCCAAGACACCAGGTCACAGGACTTGGCTGGTACCCTCGTTTTTCATGGAACCCGGGGGTTTCGGGAGTAGCGTCTCTGGAGAATGGATGGTGGAATGTCACATAGAAGCAAAGATACCCAGCGTGTGCTTAAAAAATAAAAGTGAAACTTTTAAAACACCACACTCCTATAATTGATACCAGCATGCATTATAAAACTATGTCTTTTACATGCATAGGTCCGAGTAAGTCTTCTACCAGAGCTACATTTATGTCACTCACGGAACTCGGCAGCGTCAAACTCAACATATCCAAAATTGTGTCTATTAATCGCGGCGTCCGACTCCAATCTATCACAATCTACCCACTGAAAGAATGCCACGACAACTCATCTACAACCTCCTCCTCCAACATGACCTCAATAACTGACAGCTCACTTCCAGCAGGCGTCTCAATCGCTCGAATCTTCAATCGCGGGTCCACTTTTGTAAGAAGAGCAATCCACTCCTCAACCTCTCGCTCCTTCGCGTTAAAAGTCTGAATCATGGTCAGATCTTTCTGTCTCAGCGCCGCCTCAAATGTCTTGGAGCCGGAGCCTGGCTTAGGCAGAACCATGTCCATGATAAGAAGGTGACTGGTTGGGCCCATGGCTTCGACTACGCACTGTAGAATCTTGATGGCATCGGCGTCGGGCCAGTCGTGAAGGATGGTGCGAAGGAGGTAGACGTCAGCGTGCTTGATGGGCTGAGGTGTGAAAAAGTCGTATTCCATCACGTCAATGCGGCTGTTGATTTCCTCTGGTAAGTCCGACATGCGAGCGCGAGCGTTTTGAATCGGTTCTGGGAGGTCTTGGATGACTAAATTGAGACTGGGAAATGCTGTGGCTAGCATGATACAAGTCGAGCCACTACTGCCGCCAATCTGTACACAGTCAGTAAACCATCACCACTGTCAAAGAGAGAGATACTTACATCAATGACTGTAGCTTGCCCAAGATTGTCCCAATCGAATGCACCAAGTAAATGCTCAACATTGGAGCCGGTGTGAGACACGGCCCGACTCTTCATGTAAGCATGAAAAAGCTCATTCAAATCAGGTCGCGTCTTGAGATACTGGAAGAAGGGCAGGTCTGTGTTGTAAACAATATTATACGCCGTCTCATTCGTCGCAGACGTACTGCCCCAGCGCTGAGAGGCGTCTTTCAGCGCAGCCATGACAGGAACAGTCTGATTGAACATGTACACAAGCTGTGTTTTCACGTGAACGTCTGTAGCAAAATGACAAGACAGGTCATTGTGCGAAAGTCTTCCGTCCTTGGTTTCGCACAGAAACCCTGCAGTCATGGCCATGCGAGCGACCGATTGTAGAGTCGACATTGGGACTTTGGCTTGGATGGCGACTTGATCGTAAGAGATTGCCTTGGGAGGGAGTGGAACGAAAGAAAGTACATCAAAGTGACAGATCCAGCGAATACAGTAATACTGCTGCTGCTGGACGACAAGTTCGGTTAGAAAACTGTGAGGATCATGCACCAGCTGTTTAAGCTGAGTAGCATACTCAATCACAGAATCTCTATTAGTCTTGTTCATTTTTGGTAAGGTTATGTCGTATGCAGATAAGATCTAGGTTGTATCGTATTTGATGAAACGTAAAACGCGAGGATCGCGAGGTAACCAGGTATTTTTAATAATACGACTCTGACAGCGACTCTCTTACACGGCATCCGAAGTCCTTGAGGGCGGGAGCTAAAGAGGTACAAGAAACAAGTTGCCGATCAAATCCCCGATAAAGTCCCCGATAGCCCTGTTATTGCACTTTCGGCTGCCGTCTGACAAGCTGCATGTAACATCAGCCCAAGGGTCACAACCCTGTTTAGTGGGAGGTGCAGGATCTAGCGTCCCTGATTTGCATGATCCTGGCTGAAGATCTGCTCCTTATCGGTAGTTAGTGAGGCTCAACTCGGGAGACAATTTTATGTCAAACAGGCAAGACATGACGACATTCAGACATAAAGTAAAGAGTGATGATATCGGATTCCGAGGGGGATATCAGTATCATTGAGACAATTGATGGCGGTGAGGATGAGGATGAGAAAAGAGAAAAGAGAAATGAGAAATTATAACATTGTGATATGTTGAAACAGAAGATAAAAAGAGCACATCGTCGCTTCATTAACTGCAAGAAATAGAAACAATAGACAAGAAGAACATAGACTTTCAACCACTATAGCTTCACAAGATTCAACACCTTTGTTATGGCTTCCCACCTTAAACTGTATCTCTTTGGAGATCAAACCTTTGAGATCCAGCCTCACTTGAAAGCTCTGTTTCAGAAGCGCGACAATCTCTTCCTCCAAGACTTTCTGAACAAAGCCTACCATGCTATTCGAGTTGAGCTTTTCAAGGTTCCTTATAGCATTCGAAGAGATCTTCCCCGATTTACCTGTCTTGAGGATCTTCTCCTTTGGGATCAGAGTGGTCAACGATGTATCGCTCTGGACATGGCCATGACTACTCTTTACCAACTTGCGACGTTCATCAGGTACAGATTTCTCAGTAAAAAGGCTGTGTGGTACTCACTAACAATGTTACAGCCAAGCAGGGATTTCGTCATATGATGCACAGAGTACAAGGGTCGTTGGCCTCTGTACTGGTGCCTTCGCAGCTGCAGCTATTAGTTGCAGTAGTTTCACAGCAGACCTAATTCCCATGGCTATCAACGCTGTCATTGCCTCTTTTAGAACTGGCTTGCTCGTTACTGATACTGCCAGAAGGGTCAATGCTTCGCAGAACATGGATGACAGCTGGGCACTCCTCGTTCCAGGACAGAAAGCGTCTGCTGGTGTTGAACAGTATTGCAATGAGAACGTATGTAAAAGCGATTTGCTAATTGAGAGAAATTTGGACTGACAATTGCTCTCCGTAGGACCTTCCCTTGACAAGCAGACCTTACATAAGCGCATACGCACCTAATGGCATCACCGTCAGTGGCCCGCCGCAGCGCCTTGTTGAACTTGCACAATACTTGTCCAGCAAGAGTATCACGTCCAAAAGCATCCCAATCCATGGCGCTTATCACGCACCGCATCTCTACTCTCAAGAGGATGCGCGAGGAATTATCACCAGTTTGATGCTTAACAAGGCCACTGCCCTTTCGGAGCAGATCTCTCTCCTCTCAAGCACAGGCCTCAAGCCTGAGGAGCGCAGTTTTGATACACTCCTAGAAGACGCTGTCGCTCAGGTTTTGCTTCATCCTCTTCTCTGGACTTCAATCTTTGAAGATGTGCAAGCTTCCCTGGAAGATGCTTCTTCTGAGAAGTTCACTGTTGTGCCATTTGGTACTAACGCTGAGCACTTGATCTACACTGCTCTCAAGAAGACCTCTCTACGCTCTCTTGTCCCTGACACCACGGCCCCAAGTAAGGAATTATCTCTCGATAACATCCCTGACTCGGGATCTGGCAAGCCAAAGCTTGCCATCGTCGCCATGTCGGGTCGCTTCCCCGGCGCAAAGGACAACGAAGCATACTGGGATCTCCTCTACAAAGGCTTAGATGTTCACAAGCCAGTCCCGAACCTTCGATGGGATCAAAAGACGCATGTTGATGCAACTGGAAAAGTCAAGAATACTGGCGCTACCCCATTTGGCTGTTGGCTTGATGACCCTGGTCAATTCGATGCCCGCTTCTTCAACATCTCTCCTCGCGAGGCTCCTCAGGTTGATCCCTCTCAGAGACTGGCTCTCATGACAGCCTACGAAGCCATTGAACAAGCCGGTATAGTCCCAGACGCTACTCCCTCCACTCGTCCCGATCGCGTTGGCGTCTTCTACGGTGTTACCAGCAACGATTGGATGGAAACGAACAGCGCACAGAACATCGACACGTACTTCATCCCTGGTGGCAATAGAGCTTTTATCCCAGGTCGCATCAACTACTTCTTCAAGTTCAGCGGCCCTAGCTACGCCATCGACACAGCTTGTTCATCAAGTCTCGCAGGTATTCATCTCGCCTGCAATGCCCTCTGGCAGAACGACGTCGACACTGCCATCGCAGGTGGAACAAATGTTCTAACGAACCCCGATTTCCACGCTGGTCTTGATCGCGGCCACTTTCTGTCTCGCACAGGAAACTGCAAGACGTTTGACGACGGCGCTGATGGGTACTGTCGTGGTGAGGGTGTCGCGACGATCATCATGAAGAGGCTTGATGATGCGCTTGCTGAGAATGATCCTATTCTGGGTGTTGTACTCGGCGCGTATACGAATCATTCTGCCGAGTCGGAGAGTATCACCAGGCCCCATGTCGGAGCTCAGCGGGTCATCTTTAACAAGATCCTCAATGAGGCGGCTGTTGATCCCTATACGGTCAGCTATGTCGAGATGCATGGAACGTAAGTTTTCCTTCAATCACCTAATATTTAACCTTTTACTAATCGAATGATACAGAGGCACTCAAGCGGGCGACGCGACCGAAATGTCGTCTGTTCTAGAGACATTCGCACCACCAGTCTCAGACACCAAACTCGCTCGCACCAACAACCAGAAGCTGTACATCGGCTCAACGAAAGCCAACATTGGCCATGGAGAAGCAGCTTCTGGAGTATGCAGTGTCATTAAGGTCCTCCAAATGATGAAGAAGAACACCATCGTTCCGCACTGCGGCATCAAGACCAAGATCAACCATCGTTTCCCAACAGACTTTGAAGAGCGCAATGTTCAGATCGCGTTTAAGCCGACGCCTTGGGAAAGAGTCAGTCTTGATATCCCCAGGCGAGTCATGGTGAACAACTTCAGCGCTGCAGGTGGTAACTCTGCCCTGTTGATACAGGATGCGCCGCCCAAGAAGCAACTTACTTCTGGAAAGGATACCAGAGTTCAATTTCCCATCGCTTTCACCGCCAAGAGTGGTATTTCCCTGCAGGGCAATTTGAGATCGATGCTCAAGTTCCTTGCTGAGAGTCCCGATGTCTCTCTTGCTGAACTTTCGTACACGACCACTGCTCGCCGAATCCATCATCAACATCGGGTTCTGATCTCAGGTTCTACCCCGAGTGAGATCTGTAAAAAGATCGAGACTGCTCTTGAGAACAATACTGGAGTCAATCGCCCCAAGAGTGCACCAAAGGTGGTCTTCTCCTTCACCGGGCAAGGAGCCCAGTACCCAGGAATGGGAAAGCAGCTCTTCGAAGAGAACGCCTTCGTTCGTAAGGAACTTCTCCAACTCGACCAGATCGCTCAGAATTTAGGCTTCCCTTCTATGCTCCCCTTCATCGCGTCTGAAGAACAAGATGTTGCCAAGTTCGCGCCGTCGCTAGTCCAACTCGCCAGTGTGTCTCTTCAGATTACGCTAAGCAAGCTCTGGGCTTCTTGGGGTATTGTTCCAAGCGCGGTTGTTGGGCACAGCCTGGGAGAATATGCCGCTCTTAATGTCGCTGGCGTCCTTTCAGACACTGATACTCTCTTCCTGGTCGGAGGTAGGGCGCAATTGCTTGAGACCAAGTGCACGCGCGGTACGCATGCTATGCTTGTGGTAAAAGGGTCTCAAGCTGAGATCTCTGTGGCTTTGAAAGGCAAAGAGTATGAGACTGCTTGCATCAATTCGCCCATCGAGACAGTTCTTGCTGGACCCAACGACCAGGTAGCCAAGATCAAGGAGATTCTCACTACAGCGAACTTCAAAACCACTTTGCTCAAGGTTCCCTACGCTTTCCACTCATCACAACTTGAGCCGGTCGTTTCAGACATTGAGAAGCTAGCGAGCAGGGTTTCATTCTCAAAGCCCAACACCCCCATTCTCTGTCCTCTTGACGGCACTGTGGTGGAGGATGACGGCGTCTTCAACGCTTCTTACCTTGCAAAGCACTCACGTCAACCCGTCAACATTCTTTCCGCTCTTGCAACAGCCTACCGTGACGGCACAATCAGCGATCGCCACATGATGCTCGAAGTTGGTCCTCATCCTGCTGTCACGGGTATGGTCAAGCCCACTCTCGGTCAGCAGATAACATGTATCGCCTCGCTTCAACGTGGAAGAGCACCATGGGAGATGCTCTCCGCTGCCCTCAAGACCCTATACGATGCCGGCTCTAGTATCAACTGGGCTGGTTATCAGAGCAGCTTCCCTGGTTCGCATTCTGTTGTTGTTCTTCCAGCTTATAGCTGGGATCTCAAAGACTATTGGATCAAGTATGTCAACGACTGGTCACTCCGAAAGGGTGATCCTCCTCTGGTCATTAACAATGCGCCCAAGCTTGAGAGCACTACTATTCATCGCGTCGTTGAAGAAGATGGCGATTCTAACAAGACTCACATTGTTGTCGAGGCGGATATTGCTCGCAAGGACTTGAGCCCACTCGTTCAAGGGCATGAAGTCGACGGCATTCCTCTTTGTACCCCCTCTGTGTACGCCGACATTGGTTTGACGCTGGGCAAGTATCTGCTCGAGAAATACCAACCCCAGAACAAGGATAACATGGTTGTTGTTTCGGACATGACTGTGTCCAAAGCCTTGATCTTACGAGGCGATGGATCGAAGCAACCTATCCAGGCTCATGCTGAAGCTGACTGGTCGTCTCAATCGGTGGCGATCAAGTTCATGTCATTTGATGTAAGAATCTCCCATTAATTAAATCTATCAGTACTGACTGTGTCGCAGAACAAGGGCAAACTTCAAGAGCACTCTGCTTGTGTCGTCCGCTTCAAGGACAGAACCCACCAGGATACCCTCCAGTCCCAAGCTCAGCAAACCAAGCAAAAGATGCAGAGTCTTCGCGATCAAATCACAACTGGAGAAAGCGCCCGCTTTAATCGACCCATGGCCTACCGCATGATCAGACCCCTCGCGCGTTTCCACGATGACTATCGCGCCATCGATGAAGTCGTGCTCAACAGCGAGACTCTCGAAGCATCCAGCAAGATCAGCTTCGGAACTGTCAAGCGCGACGGGGACTTCCACACTCACCCTGCCGTCATCGATGCTCTCACCCAATCGTGCGGTTTCGCCATGAACTGTAATGATCATACCGACATTGATGTCGATGTTTACATGAATCACGGTTGGGGATCACTGGAGCTTTTCGAGACTTTGGAATTTGAGAAGCATTACACTACTTACACACAGATGAATTCTGGTGAGGGTGGACTTTGGTACGGTGATGTGACCATCTTTGATGAGGACATAGTCGTTGCTTTCTTTGGACAGATTGCGGTAAGCACTATACATGAGTATCCTCCAGTACAATACTGACAGGTTTTCAGATTCAAGGCGTTCCTCGACGCGTTCTCAAGGTCATCCTCTCTATTGAGAGTGGAAAGAAGGGTCAGCCTCAACGACAGGTTCAGGATAAACCCCAAAACACCTCCAAGCCATCCGCCGCTCCATCTTCCAAGCCAACGCAGAACAAACCGGCAGCCAAGATTGAACCCACGAAGTTCTCAACCGCCATCCGCATCATCTCAGAAGAAAGCGGCATCGAGATTGCTGACTTCACTGATGGAACTACCTTTTCGGACGTTGGCATCGACTCCCTTCTCGGTCTCACAATATCCGCTCGCTTCCAAGAGGAACTAGACATCGACCTCGACTTTAACGCCCTCTTCTTCGAACATCCCACCGTCAAAGACCTACGCAACTTCCTCCAAGGTCCGGAAGAAGACGTCAGTGGAAGCTCTTCCTCCGCAGCCAGTGACTCTGGTCGAGAATCAGACACGACTGGGAGCGCCACTCCTGAACTTCGCGAGGAGTTTGCGAAGTCCATTGACGTCGAGTTTGAGCGTGCTCTTGAGATCATCTCTGAAGAGAGCGGTGTTGCGCGCGCTGATTTGGACGATGATACCAACTTTGCTGACTGTGGTGTCGATTCGCTTTTGTCGCTTGTCATTGCGAGTCGCTTCCAGGATGCGTTTGACTTGGACGTTCGACATGAGCAGTTGTTCATGGAGTGTCAGACAGTGGCTGATTTGAGGAGCATGCTTGCCAAGGAGATGGGAGTGGTTGAAACGGCACCTGCAATTTCTGTTAACGAGCCTGCTGAAGTCCCTGCGCCTGTTGTTTCGGAAGCTGTAGCTGAAGAGACTGCCATTACTCACAGTGATGTCTCTGTTCTTGCTTCGCGAGAAAAGGCCATCACTGATCTCGTCCACAAGTACTCAGCTGGATTTTCCGCGCCGACTTCAACACCCTCTGCTTCATCTCTCACCAAGGATGGCAACGTCGTCCTCGTCACTGGAGCGTCTGGTGGTCTTGGTAGCCATCTCGTCTATGCCCTCGCTCAACTTGAAAAGGTTCACTCCATCATCTGCCTCAATCGTACAAACAGAGAGGACCCCGAGACCCGTCAATACAAGGCTATGAGAGACAAGGGTATCCGATTCCCAGAGAATCTCAAGTCCAAGCTGCGAATCTTCCAGACGGACACTTCAAAGCCTAAGCTGGGACTTTCAGACAACGAGTATGCTTCCATGGTACGTGATGTTACCCACATCATTCACAATGCCTGGCCCATGAGCGCCAAGCGTCCTCTGTCGGGCTTCGAGTCCCAATTCCAGGTCTTCCGCAATCTTCTTGATCTCGGCAACGAATGCGCCTCTAGTCGTCCCGAGGACTTCAAGTTCAGCTTCCAGATGGTATCATCCATCGGTGTAGTGGGACAGTGGGGTCTTGCAGCTGGCCAAACAGGCAAAATTATCGTTCCCGAAGAGAGAGCCACTATCGATTCACTTCTTGGTAATGGTTATGCCGAAGCGAAATGGGGGTGTGAGAGAATGCTCGATGAGACTCTTCACAAGTACTCTAACCGATTCCGTCCTATGGTCGTTCGTCTTGGTCAAATCGCCGGGTCCAAGACAAGCGGTTATTGGAACCCAATGGAGCACTTTGGATTCCTTATCAAGTCATCGCAGACACTGAACGCTCTTCCTGATGTTGAGGGCAATCTGAACTGGACTCCTGTCAACGACATTGCTGATACTCTGACTGATCTCGTCTTGTCCGACCAAGCACCTCATCCGATTTATCACATCGATAATCCCGTTGGTCAACAATGGCGCGACGTCAACGACATCCTCTCCGATACTTTACGCATCCCCAACAGAGTCCCTTTCAAAGAATGGCTCGAACTCGTACGAAAGGCACCTCAACAGGATAACCCTGCCTCTTTGCTCGCAGATTTCCTAGAAGATACATATCTGCGCATGGCATGTGGTGGTCTTGTACTCGATGTGAAGCATACTCTTGAGCATTCCAAGTCCCTGGCGGCTGTTGGACCTGTTTCGGAGACTGTGGTGAGGAAGTACATCCACATATGGAAGGAGATTGGGTTCTTGAAGACTACTGCGGAGGATAAGGCCGGCTTTGAGGCGGAGAGGATGAGACTTTGGGGACCTAGAGCATGAATATCGGGGTTTTGTTGCGGGTAATTTGGTAGGATCGTGTTTGGTCGGATTGGGACTTTTCTTATAGACTTTCTTTATGCTCGTCGAGAGTAAATAGTTCCGTCTATTTAGACGTATCTTCACATCAGTTTATCAATCCATATAGCAATTCCGCAGTTGAACCATCGTCTACATATCTCAAGCTGTGAAGAAGGAAATGTAACAAGACTCTTCCTTTGTCCGCATTTCTACAGGGCATCACCAAGGTTTACATACAAACCAATTCCTTCGTAGCACCCTTGGATATACGTGTTTGTGCTTGTTATTTCAGACAGCAGTTGGCAGTGACGTGCCACTGTCAGTGAATCACTGTGAAATGGCATTATTCACTAATTCTTTTTTTCCCCTTCTTCTCTATTTAGCGCCCTGTCAACTTTTTTCTTTTTTCTTCTTCCTTTCCTCAAACTTGCCTTGATTACGCACCTGAGCATTCTCATCCTAGACAGGCCCTGTGTTTGATGGCTCTAGCCGTTTTGTCCCCGGAGAAATGGTCATGTTGACTATAACGAAGAAGATGTGATGCGATTTCGAAAAGGGTTAAGATCAGTCGTTTCAAGAGCATGTTCTTCAATCCTTCTCTCGCATCCATCTTCTTCTTTCTATCCTTCTTCCTTGATCTATCCTAGTATACTCTGGCACTGGTTACAAGAAGCTTGGCACTTCTTGACAGTGCTCAACGGCTATCGGGGCTAGCCGAAACCGTTGGGCCTGCATTTGAGGTCGTAAAAGAAGTGAACAGGGAGGGCCGATATGCCACTTCCGGCCTCCTGGAGGAGGATGACGCCCTCCCAACGGCTTTGGCAAGACCCTAGCTGCACTTGCTACGATCGCCCAGCCTACTATGAAGAGTGGAAGCATCAAAGGACCTTGCATTTCCGCCCAATCTCTCACTCTTACACTTTACCCACTCATCCACTCGCCCACTCACTCACCTACCCACTATCCTTAACACATATTTTCTTTCATTCCCCAGCAGAAGCCGACGAGATGTTCTCCAAGACCAAGAAGAAGAATTTGACGAAGGCGGTCAGCAAACAACCAGCCAAAACAAAACAAGTCGCCAAGAAACAACCCCCGAAACCAAAGCCTGCCACCAAAGCCAGCACCCCAGGCTTGAAAACGCTGCCACTACCAGCAGCGCGGCCTGTACAGTCTACCAACTTGTATATGTTCATGAGTAACTTGCAACCAAACCAGTCCCACCCAATGAGACGAACTGCTTCCTGTTCATTCTCACAACGACGTTCAACTTGTGGACAGCCAAGTTCTGCTTCGTCAGTTCGATTACATTACCATGAGCACCCTGGTGAGTCTGGAGCCCATCATCCTGGCCAGAGTTCCTTCCAACAGTCTCCAGAGTTCCCATGCACGCCCAACCCATGTTCGTCTTTCTCAGGGCTTGGTACATCAACCCCCTATATGCCACCATCCAATACTGCCTGCCGATGTGCTCCAGACTCACAACACCACGGATTCTCACCTCCGACCATCGTAATATCCTCGAAGCCATACTTGCATTCAACATACCCTGCAGGGTACGAACACCTGCGGACGTCGGCCGGATTTCATCCATACAGTTCTGATCCAAACTTCAATGGTCTGGCGTGGCTTTCAAGAAAAGGGTTCGTGGTACAAAGAGAAATAGTTGTCACTTTCGATAACTACGACAATTTCATTCGCTCTCAGTGCCCAGGTGCTAGATTGGGAGCGCCGTGAACATCTGCTTGCGTCAAATTATGGGATGGAATACACAGTCTCTCTGCGGCTTTACGTCTTGTCGTCTTAGGCTGGGCTTACTTTATTATACCCTAGAAGGCAGTTCTACATAATAGGTTATCGATCATCTCCTATACAAGATTGACCACCCATCTCTAAGCTCCCGACTAATCTGTGACTCGTAATAACTTTATATATTTACATATCAGTCTGTAGTCCTGTCTTCCACAACTTCCGATCCAGGAATTCCAGTTGCTCTGTTCTATAAGTGTCCTCCTCCACATATGCCACCGAGGAGTTGTCAATATGAAACACCATATTTTCGGGCTCTTCCACTTCATACTTTGGCCACTCTGAGCTCTGCATCCCATCAAAATTGGGGTTCAGGTCACTTGCAAAGCTAATCCACATGCGCGACATCAAAACTGACAATCCATCAAAAGAACCGGGCCTTGGCTCCGTAGCGTTGAGCTGTGCTAGACGCTCCGTGTTGCGGAAGACAAACGGTAGATCAACCGAATGACCAGCTCCTTGTACCGGATTGCGATCTCCTGATACGACATCGAAGCGGTAGCTGTATGCCGTGAGATTGGATTCGGACCATCTTCTATTCCAAGCCCTTCTCGGCGCATGCATCGCTCTATCACCACCGAACGCAACCGCGCGCTTCCACTGCGCTCCATACGAAGCAAGCTCTCCCGAGGGACGTCCTTCAAAGGTTGCAGGGAGACCGACACGGGGAATATCAGGGTACAAAGCAGAGATGGCTTCAATGGTACTGTTGCTGGCTCCTTCTCTTCGCAGGTACGATTCCCACTCCTGTGTCGTGTTGATGCCTTTCTGAGCAAAGAAGTCACCATCATCAGTTGCCGCACCATTAATAATCGGTACACGAACAAACTTCTCCTGTCGCACTAATTCTGAGCGATCATCCTGGATGAAATCACCATCAACGATGTCAAGATAGACAGGGAACGAGACGTTGCCGATGATCTCTGCCAGTTCCAAGGATGGTACTTCCCGAAGACACTGCAAAGAATCTTTCGCAGATTCACAATCCGCCGATTTGAGAAGCGAATTGTATCCCTTATCCCAATCCGGAGCATCCTCGACTTCTTCCTCCCGAAAGTTAGTGTGGAACCCAGTCGCACTCTCAAGAATAGCCGCTCTGAACAATCCATCATCTCGGCCTCCAAAGGCGGTCAATTGAGACGCAACACCACGAGCTCCACCACTCTGGCCCCAGATGGTCACTTTCTCTGCATCACCTCCAAATGCAGCAATGTTCTCTTGGATCCACTGCAGAGCAAGTCTCTGGTCTCGAAAGCCATTATTTCCTTCACCTGCTTTCTCGACAGCAGAACTCCAGAGATATCCCCATGCTCCAAGACGATAGTTGATTGAGACGCCGATGATTGGTGTGCCCATTTTGACTGATTCGTCAACGATCCAGCTGAGGTTGGAATAGGGATCGCCGCTGTAGCCTCCGACTAGACCACCGCCGTGGATCCAGACAAGGATAGGAAGATTCGCCTCTTCGGCACCCGCTGGACGGATGACATTGAGGTGAAGACAGTTATCTGAGCCACCAGATAGTGGACCTGAGGGATATCCGTACTGGTAGCATTTGGACTGGTAGTCTGTTGCATTTCGTACCTCGGTCCAGGTTTCGTTCAAGGGCTGAGGATGTCTGAACCGAAGGTTATCCAGAGGAGGTTGGGCATAAGGCATACCGAGAAACAAGTCCTGGTTATATGCCGAGTTGTGAGTGCCATAATATGACCCATTGCGAAGCTGAACGACTGGGCTATTCGCTGGTGCTTGAGAAGCCACGCCCACGGCCGCCAACGCAAGAAGAGCAGTACCCAGCATTGCGAAATGATACTATAAAAGACTCCAACAATCTCTCAACAAAGCAATGGATTTAACCTAGGCATATATACTCTTCCTCGAGAACACTTACAC
Organism: Fusarium venenatum; assembly: GCF_020744135.1. Classification (NCBI taxonomy): domain Eukaryota; kingdom Fungi; phylum Ascomycota; class Sordariomycetes; order Hypocreales; family Nectriaceae; genus Fusarium; species Fusarium venenatum. The sequence continues at coordinate 7,389,422 of NW_027072131.1, forward strand.
GAACTACCGGCCCTCGGCGCCGATGATGGTCCCAGCGGTCTTCGGCGCCGCGTCCGAAAAACGTCACTTCCCCACAGTCATAATCCGGGGTAACGATCTTTGTGGGGATAATCCATGAAAGATTCTCCAGTTGACAGGCCAAGAGATGTTTTTCCATGGTTTGGGACGAACTACTCGGTCGTACTTCGGACACGCTATGTCAAGAAAGGGTAGATTGATGGCAAGCTGTATCATGTGAGGTCTCGGAACGTTGATTCCCCGTCCTATCTATGAGATCAAAAGCATATCCTGCAAGCACCTCGCTGAATGATGCAAAAGACTACCAAACCAACTTCTCATCTCGAAACATTCTCTCTCAGACCCTTAGTCCTCAATGTGAACTTTGTATCACCCTCTCCAAACGGTAATGAAAGCAAGTCATCTAGACTCTCCAAGTGCGCATCATTATCATGCCCAACAATCTTGTTATGCCCATTACTCTTGAGAAGCGCATCTCTTAGCACATCACCATGATGGTTCATCTCGCTGTCCGTACTATCCCTGCGACTCTCATTCAAGCTGCTGTTATCGCCGTCCAATTGCGCCGACATGGTTGACATTCTCCCTTTGAGTCTACCAGCCCATAATCCGCGAACGCCGCCTTTTTTGCGCTCTGGTACTTGATCGCTTCCAGCACTACAGACGTAGAGCAAATATTTGAGGTTTGGAAGGGAGTGCCTGATGTCTACCACGCGTAGACCTTGAGATGAGCAGAGAGCTTCGATGTCTTTGTTTAGTAGAAACCACGCATACTCAAAACGCCATTGTCCGGCGGTGGAGCCTCCGCGAGGTAAATAGAGAGGAAACTCCCTTCGTGAAACAGTCTTTTCTGATAGTTGGGAAATATCGTCGCGTGCGTATGATCGAGAGCCGAACCAGTCCAGCGGGTATGGTAAAGGATGCGCAAGGTAGAACTGTAAATGTTTCGTGACCAACGCAACGAGTCCCAGCCCAGCCGATAAAACATCCTCGGAGATGTGTTTTGCAGTCGAAGCATCATATGTCGAGTTCGGAAGTGGTATGTTGCATATTTGGAAAGAAAGTGGTGGCGCATTAGGGATTGGCGTAATGGGGAATATATCTGCAAGGTCAGAACAAATGCGCCTTCGCTGCCCTCGGATTTGTTGCTGCGTTTCTTCGAGAAGCTCTTCCGAAGCGGTCAACTTCTCTCGATTATTGGCCATATCCGTTTCCGCTTGAGCTTCAAGCTCTCTTCCTTTAGCGATAGCTTCGCGTCGGGCCCTTATCGATTCCCGTAGATCATCCCGTTTCTTTTGTGCCAAGTTGTTGGAGCGTTGTTGCGCGGCCACATACTTTTCTGCGACAGAAACAGCTTCTTGCGCCGTTTCTGACTTATCGACCGGTGAATCATCAAGCATATTATTTATCTCTTCCATAAGTCGATTTTGCGTCTCCATCGCATCTTCTATAGAGCTCTCCAAGTTGGCCAACTTCATAAGCGCGGTATATGACGACGTCGCTACTGTCGGTGCTTGTTTCGGTTCCGATATCTTATTGGGAAAGTCGAACGAGTAAACACCGTCTTCGAGGTGAAATATTAATGCGTTTGGAGGAAAGTTTCGATCCATAAGAGTGCCTATAAAGTTGAGTCGGCGCAGATCGATTGACTCGTCGAGGAGAAAGGTCCATGTCTCGGATTTCGGTCGTCTTGCCCAGACTCGAATTATCAAGGAATCGCATCTTAAAATGGCCGCTGCGCAGTCTTCCAAGCTGAAGAATTTAAAGTTGAAACTCTAGGAACCGTCAGATATCTTCGTTGTTTCTCAATTGGCACTCTTCTTACCGTCGCTCGTTCGTGCACCTCGCTGATATAAACAGGCTCAGCATCGCCATTCACATGCAACGAATAAAAAACATCCCCAACAGACCCTTCAAACAGCGACTCCAAATTCTTTTGTCTTGCAATAGGATTGACATGCGCCAAACTCAAGCTCGTCCTACGTTTCTGTTGAGGTCGCAAAGCATCATGTCGCACGCTATCCTTCCTCAAGCTCTCCGACGATCGCGACGGATGTAATTGACTCGTTTCCCTAAGAACGGGTAATTTCGTGGCTAGGTCAGCGTCGTCTGCAGTTCGAAGACTCGTGGGCGCAAAGGACAAATTGCGCAGCCATATTCCGCGAAGGTGACGAAGCTTGCGATTCTGGGCGAGAAGACGCGGGCGACGAGGTTCGGCGAGAGAAGACATTTTTTTTACATGCCGCGATTGCGCAGCTGATTATTCTGGCGACTATGACATTGGAGGGAGGAGAAGGTGAAGCTTTTGAGAAGCAGTTGGGGATGGATTTGGTGCGTGGGGAGGGGAGTCGTCATCGTAAATGAGAGCTCCGAGCTTAACTGGAATCGCGAATCGCGATAGTTGCATACCCGCTTTAATGACATTTGACAGAACTCACCTCGGCTCGACTTTTCGTACATTAGTATTCTGTTTAAATCTCCCACCTCGACAAATTGAACTTGATCGGAGAATCAATACTCTAATACTATTTATAGCGTTGTTTGTTCTATCTTGGTATGTATGAAAAGGCGACATCACAAGGGCTGAGTTGAGTGTAGTAACACAACCTGCCCTCAATCAACCTAGTGGGTGGGTATAAAAATTAAATAACCTAAGAAGTGTGGTCTAAATAGCATAAAGTGACCTACTAATTTCGTCTCTTATGCTTCTGCCGGCTAACTTTTTGGGTATCCTGATGACAACCTGATCTCCGTCAACCTACCCCGGATCAAAATGTCAAGTGAGACATTTACATCAACCTCGCATCTGTCATGACCTCCAAGGTATTAGAAACGTTGACTAATGGAGGCATAAGGATAAATTAGCGCATAAGTTTATGTTAATTAGAACAGACCTTTAGGTTATTTATTATTCTAGTCTTAAGCCTAAAGGTGGATTGTTCCATCGAAGAGCCCAGCTTCATGAATCAGAACCAAAGTCTATGATCTCAAACTCTCCAAATCATTTGTCTGCCCAAGTAGATTGACCAGAGGTAAAAACAACTTCTCCTCCTCACCACTAGCCAAAATCTCTTTCAAATCATCCCACGTCTTCCAATACCAGCCCGCACACTTCTTCGGCTCAAGAATCTTATCCCACATCAGCTTTGACCTTCCAATTGCTCTAGGGTAACATACCTGAGGCTCTGCATTCTCATCCACCATCTCACAGCGCACAAATATTGTAATATAGTGCTTTCTCTCGTCCTCAAAGACGTCATTCGTCACAGCTACGACTTTGATGGCGCGGACTTGAAGGCCTGTCTCTTCGAGGGTTTCTCTGGCTGCGCATTCGAGGAAGCTTTCGCCGTAGTCTAGATGACCGCCTGGAAGTTGAATGGTACCTATACCGTATTAGATATGTTTTATCAAGGGGGTTGGGTTGTCTACCTGCTCCATGACTACCCATTCTCTTGCCAGTGAGAAACTTGCCATCGCGGGCATAGATAAGCGCTGCGACGCCAACGCGTGGGTTAGGACCTTCAGTAGACATTATGAATGTAAATATCTTGTAATAAATTTAGAACAAGAGACAGAAGCTTGGTTTATAGAAAACACAATTCGAGCGCGATGTTATTTATTCGTTTTGTAAGTCTTAGTAGAAGGCGCAGCTCAATTGTTTGTCTGATGACTCATTTCATTGGCGCACTTGTCTATGTGCAACCCCATCTACCAGTGAGCACTAATGAACTAGAAAAATAAATAACTGGAGAGGAGAATCTGTGGACAGCAGGCGGTCAATATTGTGTTGCTCAAAGGTGCAAATCAGAGTGTTTGTATTGACCCTTAGCCTAGCGCCGAAGAACGACGCTAAGAACCAACGAACAAACAAATGGAATTGTTGGTTGAGAGCCACGAGATGAACGTCATGAGTGGTAAATTGCATTGGAAAGTGTATTGTGGAATAATCAATTGAGTAATTTTGAACGCCTCCGAGTTTATACGCTTAGAAAAGACACAGTAAATCCTGTTAGAAATAATAATCTTCATCAGTTCGTATCCATATCCATAACCAAGATTCTACGTATACATATATATATATGCAAAGGGGAGTTGGCTCGTCCCTGGTAAGTTGTCCCCAGGAAAGTAAGTAAGTTCTGGCAGATCGACATCAATCATCTGCTTGGAACTTCATATGCCTCGGCTGCATAAGGCTTGAAAAATTAATCACCGAGCCGGCGAACCGAGGCATCTGACACGCCTAGTAGGACCTGCCTACGCCGCTGAAGCAGGTCCTGCAAAAAAGGTCTCGCCCAGCTCGCCCGACAGTCACGGGAAAGGCTGCGACGGCGCGAACAGACCGTATAGTGCATCCTGCGATATATCCTTCTCCTGATCATTCAAAAAGTCAAGAAGGCCTGGCGAGTGACCAAACGCGGGATCAAAGTGGTCCATGTTCGGGATGTAATCTGATGCAGTGGCGGACATGTAAGCGCCCGTTGGCGTAGATGTGTTGGGCGCCATCGTATTTGTTGAAGGTGCCATGGCGAGTGGGAAGAAGAAACTCTCGTCAAGGCCAGCTGGATGAGGTTGTTCTGTACCAGAAGTGCCGCTTTCCTTGATACTAGTCTGGAACTCGCGAACCATGTCCTGCAGAACACTGAGGGGCTTCTTAAGACCAAAGTTGCAGCCGACTTGCAATTCGCTGAGACATGTCCAGAAGAAAGAAATGGGCTCTATAAATTGACCTCGTTCGTGTCGCTCCTGGCGAAGAATGACGATAACGGCAGAATAGACCGCATAGGAGAGCAAGAATGGTGCGCGACGGAGAGTGAAGGACTCGCGATATCGTCGGACGACTTTTTGGATCATCAATGCGCTTTGGATGCAAGCTTCTTCACCCTTTCGCTTCATGGCTTCGTCAGTGTGGCGTCTGAGATGACCTTCCTCGAGGAAAGCACGGTGTAGCAGAATGGTGAGAGCGTGGAATGTCGTACTACATATCCTTGTCAGTATTTCAATTTTTGGCATGGGACCAGTTGGGTAGACTCACTGTGGGGTGATTTGATGGGGAGGAGGTGTGACGGTGGTGGTGTCGTCGGGATCAAAGCGCAGGTGACTGGGGAGACTGCTCTGCCACTTCTCAAACTCCCTCTCGATGGATTCCTTCTTGTTCAAAAGATACTCGGTTGTGTACTTGACACACTGAATTCCATAGAGGTCGTTGATTCTCGTAGAAATCTGCAATAGGCGCACTAGACTGCTGAATGTTGACACCGCGTGAGCTGGTTGGCGACCATACGGCGGAGGAGCTGAACCTGGTGATTTAGGATCGATATAAGGTTCCCACTCTTCCAGCTCTTCAAAGGTATCAAGTAGTTGCAGGGGCACTCTGGCCTGAGCTGAAGCGAACATACAAGGCCGTCCAAGATACAAGGCCTGAGTAGCATCCGTTGTGAAGGCAGCCCAGTAGAGACGTTTGCGCATCTCCTGCTCCAAATCTGTCCTCAGCACGCGCTGCTCATTGACACCACCAGTACTCTCATAATCGGGACCGAGCATCAAATGGCATCCTAGATCAATAATCATACGATGCGCTGTTCCTGATAAACTCCATCCCGCACTTGGCTTGCCTTGTGATACCAAAGATACACTTGTGAGTAGTAGAGCAAGAGCAGAAGGAATGCTGGGCTTGTCGAGTTCATCTATCAAAAGCTCACGGAATCGATCGTAGAAGCGCCTGCCGACACTTTGAGGATCGTCAGGATCAGCGCGAAGACATGGGCGATCGCTGTAGAGGGACGTCGAGTAAAAAATGGCATTGAGAAGGAGTTTATTGGCGAAAGGACCGCCACCGCTGGCAAGACTGTCCATGATAGCAGGTCGGTATGAGATGAGGTAAGCGTAATGTTGTCGGTTGAAGTGCAAGTCAAGAAGATGCTTGGCAAGTTCGGGGTCTACTCCGTCCAGATCCATCAAGTCTCTTGGGTTTCGAAACATGCGCGCTTCTCGCTGCCGTTGAAGCGCAGCATTGCTGATAAGCCGAGCTTTGGAGGCTGATATAGCATCGTCGCCTTTTCGGGTCATCTTGTTGATATTTTCTCGATGTTGCGCGCGGGACGTAGGGTTCATGATACTGGCGAGACCGTGGACTGCCGACACATAGCCGTTCTCGTGGAAAACACCAGCGACTCGGGCTTCACTCGGCGACAATCCCGTACCGTCTCCATTGCCATCGTTACTTATAGGTCGAGGAACAGATTTCACGGGCGCAAGTTCGGCAGAATCAAGTTGTGTTGCGCTCGCTCTTGAGAGGATCGTATTGAAGCTATCAAGTCTCGGTTTCGTTTCTCCGTCCGTCGGACCAACGCTACTTCGCGGCGGCGAAGACAAGAAACTAACGCCAATTTCCTGCGCAACGGTAGACGCTGTAGGAGTCGGAAGAGGACTCGCAATCGCAGCAGTCGAAGCAAGGCGACTCAATCCATGTGTTGTATAATCCTGCGAGGCGCGAGACGGGTGGTCGGCATCCATGAGCTCAGCCGTCCAAGCCGACTGCATCTCGGACGAAAGGATACCGGCGGCTTTCATGTGGTCGAGCATGGCGGCGACTGTGGCCTCGAGGCTCTGGACGCGAGCGCGGGAGGGTCTGGGTTCTCGTCGGGCATCGTGAGGGTATACGCATGGTAGACTGTTGGTGCTGCATTCAACACATTGCGGGCGCGTGCCGTCGCAACGGACTTTCTTTTGTCGACATGGCGTGCAAGTCTTGCAGAGAGCGCCACCTGGACCTTTGGAGTCTCGTCCGCTTTGACGTTTGACAATTTTGTTTGGATTCGTCATTTTAAAATCTGGAGGACATGACATTGAGAGAAGAGGAATGGGAATGAAAAAGGAATTATTATCCCGACGTTGTTCGAATCGTCGGCTCAGGTGAGCGGCATCGGTGTTCCGGGTAGTATGCGCTGAAAGCTCACCTAGGTAGGTATGGACTGGTTCCCGTTCCCGCGGGGAGCATCGGGTCATATTTCAAGCCCAAACGGCCCACTGGGGAATTAGCGCCCGACCACTAGAAGCAGGTCCCTGGCTCCGCTAACCACAGTCTTCCCCAGATCCAGCCCGGGTCCACCCGATACACTCCTCGGATGCGGTTATTATCGTGACTGTGACTGGTTAATAAGAGCATGGGTGTTGATTAGGTAGGTCATGTTCGGAAATGCAAGGTTTAGCATGTTGTCATTATTAGAGCCCTAAAAGAAGATCTATTGATGTGAGGTTCTCAAAAGGCAAGAATAGCCAGTGTTGATAGTCATGACGGGCATATCTCGGAGCGGTTCGGTGTTGAAATAGAATAAAGTTACAGATGAACATCTGGGGTAGCTAAAACTCCCCGGGTTTCTACCGCTTGAGGTCGTGTTAATATGCATGATTAGGTGCGAACGGATAAGATGGTGGTGGGGATTCGATCCTTGCGATGTTACCAAGTCTTCCAGCCCAGATCCCAAGCATGATTGGTGGCTTTACCAGCCTCTTCCTCCCAGGCTTTCCTCGTCCTGATATCCTACCAACTACCCAGAGACTAATCACTGCCCTCATTCACGACTGGGATAGGTTCCGAGCATATAGGATAATCCATCGGATCCCATTTTTTAACCCCATCCTGTTCCTCATCCCATTCTAAAGGGATAGGATTAAATCGGACTAGAGAAACGGCGCGATTCTCTGCTTTCCCATGCGTGCAATCGGTATCTGCACCATGATACATAAAGAACCATCCGCGTTAGTATACAGATTGGCAATCTCGACCATCTCTTGGCCATACTAAACCAGGAAGTTGACAGTTTGCATAATCTTCATCAGAGGACGAATCATGGACCCAGTCATACTCTTTTTGTCCTATGAATACATTCACTTTGCATTTTCTATCCTCCTCTTCCTGTTGACCGCCTGTAGCTCTGTTAACCTTGCAGATTTGGCGCCAAATGGTACCTCGAGCCTTCATTTCGCCGAGAAAGTGTGCATGGCATTCTTCAGCTGTAGCGCCAGGCAGGAAGAAAAATTCATAGCGAAAGGAACCACCTCGATTGATACTCGATGGAACAGTTAAGCCATCGTGAAGTACACAGCCGTCAAAATCATTCAACTCATCTGGATGGACCATATAGTATACCCAGGAAGCGAGAGGGGGCAGCGGGCCATTAGATTCACTGGTAGTCCATGACATCAAGGCTGGTTTGCCGGTGTGATCATTAAATATGCGATTATGGTGTATGTATTTGCCTCTATCATGGTGAACACTGGTCGTCCCTTTCGGGTATACTGTAGGTCCCTTCTTTGTTCGAAACATAGTGTTGGAGTTTGATAGACGAGCTGATTGGGAATTTGAAAGTTTAATGTTGTAGACGTGTACGAATGTATAGATAAGACTAATGGTGGTTGTGAGATTGGGAAGTGCATGTGTGTTTTTATCCGCATGTGGCCATGAGCGGCAGTATATAGCATCAAGACTCAGGCATGTCCAAGACACGGGATATTCATATTCATCTTGCCATTCAACTATAGTATTATACACTCACTAGCTGCCTGATAATCTTGTTCAACCTCCTCTGTCATGATCTGCGTTTCTGCGCCAAGATCCGTACTCAGTTCCTGCTGAATCTCTTCCGTTGTCTCCTGCATCTCCATTGCAAAAAGCCGTTCCCTAACCGACAAAGCATGTCCCAAATAATCGGCTCCGATACAATCGCTCTCATAATCCAGTAGTATACTCATCATTTCGTCATTCCGGTATCCATCCGTTGCCGCCGCATAGACCATAGTAAGAAATTCCGGTACAAACATGGCCCCGTATGGACGAGCACTCTCGCATTGCTGCACGAGAGTAATAGACTCATCAACACAATCGTGTACATCTCCAACAAGACTTAGGTTCTTATCCCATATTTGAAGAGTGTGGTTGATTACTGCTGTCATGGCGAGGAGTATCGCGTATGCAAATCTGTATGAACTGCAAACTCTTTTTGACATAGCTTGTGCGTTGGGTGCTGCTGCTGCCGTCGTCGCCAGTGAAATGAGTCGTCGAACTTTTGGCATCTCGAATTGAATAACGTTGTAAATACATTGTAGTTGGTGGAGATGCTTCTTTGGTGAGCGCATAAAAATGGAAACCTCAGCTAGTGTGCCAGACTCTAGGCTGATGAAGCTTCCTTGGTGATACTTGACAGGTCGAGGAGTGCCTATTGTTTCACATGCTTCCCAGAACCACGGCCCTAGCTCGAACCGAGGATTCAAGAAGCTTGCCATGACCTAAAATCAGAGTCAACTTAAATTTCCATTGAATTTGCCAGGGTTCTTACTGCTAACTGTGTCAATCCAACCATGTATGGCTCAAGATCGTCTAGTTGCTTTTTCAAAACAGCTTCCCGGAATAAAATTGATATTATCTCACGATGTTTTTCGACTGATTTACGATCAATCCAATACTAGTGATAGGTCAGCTAAACTCCGTGATCGACAGTAGAAAGGGGGGCTCACATGACACACAAACATGACCGAAACCACTTGCATCTTCATCATGATGGGTTCCTTCGGATCAACAATCGCTTTACTCGTAGCTGTCAGAGCTTCTCCGTAGTGTGTCAACCCTTCAACTCTCAAACTTGGACACTGTTGAGATCTATAAAGCGTGACCATAGCGGCTACACATGAATCAAGTGCCGCATTGCACCCGATCTGAGCCACCAGTTCTGGAATGAGTTTTCCGCCGAATGCACGAATGTCAAAGCGGCAGTCTTCGGTCTGGAGGATATGGACTAGCGAGGATGATATCCTGGTTTGGGCATTGCTTGGGCTTCTTCTTGGAGATGATATGAGGCTTTGTTCGTTGCTGTTTTCACTTTGAAAAGAAGAATGAAATTTCCATCTCTTGACACCATTTCCAACACATGATATTCCAACGCGTCTACATCTTCCACATGTAGGTTTCGCTTGGTCGCACTTTTTATGTCAGTCATTGCATTTCTAATCAGGGGATAATATCTCACTCTTTTCTTTTGTCTGCGACACCCGTCGCATCCGAGACTAGACGGTGTTCCTGGCATAGTGAATTGTAGAAATAAACATTGCTCTTGATGAAGCTTAATTCCTTTGGATAATTCAGTCAGTCGTTTATATGCCGTTGATGTCTTGAGACAAAGGTTCCACTCTCCGACGATCCTCGGTGATGAGCGAAGTGACCTGACGTCGAATTTGACTGCGCCTTAAACTCGGGAGGCGGAGCAACAATATGGCAGTGACAGGGGATCGGCAGGCTTACTTAGGGTTCCACAAGTCGAATTGTTTCAACCTGTAGGGCTGCTAATTGAATTAATTGTCCGATGATGAGCGGACGCATGTCTAAGAACCGTCCATAACTTTCTTTTTTCTAAGGCATATTAAGGCATTTCCGTATTGTCATGTCGTCCGATCTGACTAAGTCCACGTGCCTCTTACTAACTAGACTGCGAATAACTGTAGGGTTGGGCATTTGCTGAGATGAGATATGAATGCAGGTTGATTAATCCAGATTACCTACCAAGGTACTAATTTATACCTCTTTATGAGTCCATCCATTTCTGGTACTGTTGCACCCTTAGTCCGAAACCCCGACAAAGACCACCAATACCGCCGCATACGTTGCAACCATTGTCTCAGTATAACTTGCCTTGGAGAAAATAGACAAGGCACCCGCAATTGCAAAAACCGAAATACTCACCGTCACTAAGCTCTTTACAACCGTAACCTCTGGCAGCCGCATAACCAGCATCGGCACGACCAGCATTGATCCCCCCAAGAATACTACCAAAAACCTGGCTAGATCCACCATCGGAGATACCTGTTCAGGAGGCTCGTTATTGAAATATTTCTTTGTACGGTTCTGGTAGTCGTGGTTTACGTTGGTCATTGAGAAAGGGAGATGGCGCTTTAGAACTTCGCAAAGGTTATCGGTGGGAGGGGTCGGCGAAATGACGATAGCCGGAGCCTTTGTCGACGAATTGTTAAGACTTGTCGCTAAAAACGCGTTCTAGGTCGAGACGACCACGTCGGGCTTGAGGGCCGGTGATGGGGGTCAGGCGGGTCAAGTATTCATAATCGCGGATTGCATTTGCAATGGGGCGGTGTGTTAGTGGACAATGAGTATCACGATGATATGGCCCGAGAGTACTGTAATTGTGTAAGACTCTGGCGAAGGATTCACTCTGCTGGGGTTCTGCGGTCTTTGTTGTCATAGTCGTGTTTTATTAGCCTGGCCAAGTCATTCTGCATGTTGAAGATATTCATTAGTTGGAGGCCTCGGAATATGAGAAAACGGGGTTCTTGTTGCCCTTGGTCGAATACGTATCTGAAAAGGCGATCTCCATAGAACTCCTCATTGTCGCTATGGTCCTTCATTTGATTGCTTTGATCCTCGCTTTGATCTTCACGTTGAGGCTCGGTTGGAAAATGGTGTGGGGCTGTGACAGGTGTCTATTTGTTGGCTACCCCCGTTATTTCTGGAGTTATCTTTGGAGGATTATTGGATAGTACTGTTGAACCAGTTCTCACTAACAGAGATGTGTTGTAGACTGCATGCCTTGCACTTTAATACTCAACTCAGCCTGCTGAGTTACCCCCTCCTCACAGCGAGCCAACAAGTAACCCTCTTCGAACATCACCACTCTGCCAGTACGCAGGAATAGCTTCACCCTAGTCAGCAAAGTATCTACCCACGACTTCATATACATCAATGAGAATGTTTCTCAACTGCTTCAGATGCGAGCAGCGGAACCGCAAGCAGGCCGTTCTCGAAGCTAGCACAGACATTGGCGCCGACGTCGAAGGCCCCGACATGGACGACACCGCCATAGTCCCTGCTAAAGGTTTCCTTGGTAGTTCTACCACTCGGCTACCAACATACGAATCCAAGGACAGTCCTCGTCAACATCGCTCCCGTGCAGATTATGTCCGGTTAAGTATCAAGGATGTCTTGTCGACCATGCGTAAAGAATCACATCTTGCACGCTGCATCCTTTTTGAAACTGCCCGTCTCCAGAAAACCTCACCTTCTGTGAAGTCATTAAAGCTTCCCCAAGACGCCCGCATCCTCGATATACAATTTCTTGAATTGGAAAAGGTCTTACTAAACGGTAACGAACTGATACGCGGCCCTCGGAGCGATAAACATCGGGAGAAGCAAAATCTCATAATCAAAGGAAAACCGTTTAAGAAAGCCCTTCGTATGAAATTTTCTTTCCTACCAATCTTATCTTGATATTTCGTCGCAGCTGTGATGAACTATACTAATAATGACGGGGGAATAACAGGGACAGCAAAGAGGTCACTTCTGGAGTTGGAAAGATCTTTCAATGATCAAATTCTGTGCGAGCTAGAGAATGGCATGCAGCGCGAAGAAAGCGTTGACTACCAACAGATCGATGAGAAAATGAGAATTTTGAGGATGGAGCTTCAGAAGGTTTACAAGGAAGTGAAGAGTGCATACGATTCCGAGAAGAAAAGACAAGGGCGAGATCGGCGTGCCCAAACTGAAAGCTCGGGAGCAAAACAAGATTCATAGGTAGTAGGTAGTTTGGGATTCATAGCTATACCAAGTTACCTAGTAACAACGCAAGCAGTCAAGGGGGATGGGCACGCCAATTAGACAGTGTTAAGATAGCAACTTATTGACCTATACTTAGCTGCCTGCAGCTACTAGCACTCATCCTACTTAAACATTTAGCCATGCCCCCCCCCCGTACATTCTTGCCTCCTCGATCATCCACTACTTGCATGCTGCCACACAGCTATCCCACTCATGAGAGCCATAAGAGTCCAGTGGTACCCCATATAAGATGTAGTCGGCCTCCCTAAAAATCGAAAGCCTCCTGACCGCTCTATAGACGACCCGTAGTTTTCATACACCATGGCCACTACACCAGAGCTCCTTGGACGATGGGAACTGGATTTGCTGCTGCGTCCCAGAGATACGAGTTCCCATACTGTGCTGTATAGACCACTCTGTGCTTCTGAAGAATTACGCCACTCAAAACTTTCAGTCCTGCGACTCCCTTCATGTTCAACCCTCATGGAGAAATTGTACCGAGGGTTTGATCTTGATCGGTGAAAGGACATGGTGACTTGGTTGGAGGAAATGTGGTAACTGGGTACTCCTGGGAGTTGAAAAGTGAAACGTTCGCCAGATTTGTTGCTAGATGCCATTGCGTCTCCAACAAACTCTGAACCCGGATAAAGATAGACTGGTCCTTGTAGTCCACGAGGCATGAGAGCTGCGTAGAGAACACTCGAGCCTGGTTCAGAGATGAACAAAGCCATGGTGGAGGTCGAGTTTGTCCATGTAAGTTGCATGGCTTGAGGGAAACCGATACTGAGGACTTGGTCTGAAATTTCAGAGGGGGTCCCAGGCGTTGAGGGACTACTTGAAGCTTCCAAATTGTAATTATCTTCAAGAGATGGAACGAATGGAGGGAATATCATTGTGTTTGCGTGTAAGTGGTGTTGTAAACGAACTGGATATGATATTTAGCGGTTGACCTGGATTTTTAAGAGATTAAAACTCACTGACTGATGTTGAATTGGTATCTGATTTGAATTATTTTTTTTATCTTTTACTCTATTACTGATAGTTTATATATTGTTTATTTCGTCGTACAATAATTTGTCTGAAGCTTTGATATCTTGACCTGGAGCGCTGGATTCATCCCTTTACGGCTAGATCGTTTTAGTAGTGGACCCTGGCATGTGCCCAGCTGAAGTGTTCACGCCTGTCTGACATGCAACGGTTGTGGCTCAAGCGAGTTGGATCGGATCGTCCCAGCCCCCAGAAGGCATCTTTTCCATTGAGAGAAGACATATGAAACATGATTGGTTTATCATCGAAAACTAACTAATTATCTGTCCCAAAACGATACAAACCATGCGTTGCCCCTGCTTTTCATCTGACACTCAGCCTTGCCAAGATACACAACATCAATTGGGGGTTCTTAGAGGTTGAACCAATCGTCTAACTAAAAATCTTAAACGACCCCAAAAGCTTGATCTTGATGTCCCTGTTCTGAAATATTAATGGTTGAAGAATAGCTACTAATTTACTAGGGTTAATTGTCTGGACCGAGTCGATATACAGAGGTTTGTGGGACTTGAATCCTTTCTGTGTTAATGTCACTATGAGTCGAATACGGAGGACACTTAAAAAGGTCGGATGTGCCGCTCGACTGACTTTCGCTCAGGAGACCAGATTTGTAGAGATAAACGGTATCAGTATGCCTTAGATGTTAGTAAATATGGAAGAAATCCTATTCGTCAAACCGGTATCTTTTTTGGTGCACATGATTATTTGTGCTGAGCCTCAATTTCACCACTGATTTACTATCGCCACTGAGGCCGACTCTAGGCTACAGAATAAATTAGCCCACTGATCACGTTCATCGTCCCCCTCTCAAACTTTGTACCTGCAGCAGACCTATTGGCCAGGAAAGAAGCGAAAGGGATCATTCATCTTATCTTCCAAATTTAGTATAGAGGACGTGTGTTAGTAACCGTGTTGAAGCTGATCAGGTTCAATCCATGGTAAACACCGCTTAGAAGACCTAACGGGGAATTGGGAGATGGCGATAACGTCATTGGTTAAACGGAAAGAAACGCTACGGCAATCTTAACGGCTCCCTCCACCAAATCTGTTTTAGTCTTTACATCTCCAACCGCTTCGCATTGCCTATCGTGATCATAAAAATAGGTGATGCCCAAGATGGAAGTTCCAGGCACCCGCAACCCCCCAAACGGCCTGCAAGAACCTAGTACTCTCCACAATTGAACACCCGCACCATACTACTGATGCAGATCATCAGGTTTCCCCATGTTTTGGACCAAACTTCAAGGATGGAAACCGGGAATAACGCATCTCGGTTAGAAGTCCATGATGATGGTTTCTCGTATATAAACCGGCAATCTCACAATGCCCCTCGTCTGCGGTGATTAAATATCCTGTGCTTCTCTCGACACATTGCCCTTTGCTAAGTTACAATGAGAACCTGGTTCGGGCGCGGCAAAAAGCTGCAGCGCGCAGTCACATCATGTTGTCTCTGCGCCTTTGTCCTTTACGGCTACGACCAAGGCGTCTTTGGAGGTATTCTCGAGAACGAGGACTGGCTACAACAATTTGGTCATCCCGGTGATACTCTAACTGGCTTCATTGTTTCAAGCTACAACCTGGGATGTCTTGTCGGCTGCTTCATGAATTTTATGCTTGGTGAGAAGCTCGGTCGCAGATGGACCATCTGGGTCGCCATGGGATGGATTCTCGTGGGAGCTGCATTACAAGCGACTGCGTTTACGCGCAGCCACCTTATCGTCGGGCGAATTGTTACTGGTGTTGGCACTGGCCTGAAGACGTCTACGGTGCCTATGTAAGTCTACAATACAGCGAATATGTCATCAGTTACTGACACCCATCAGGTACCAATCTGAGCTCTGTGAAGGCACCAAGCGAGGTCGCCTCGTATCAGCTGAAGTCATGTTCGTCGGTATAGGTATTGCATTTGCCTACTGGTGGGACTTTGCCTTTAGTTTTGTCGGAGGAGCGTTTGCGTGGCGCTGGCCCATCGCGTTTCAAGCAGTGTTTGCCTTTTGGGTTATCTTTGTCGTATTCGGCGTACCCGAATCTCCACGTTGGCTTCTTAATCATGGGAAGCGACAAGAAGCGACCGAAGTACTTTCCTCTATCTACGACAAGCCCATCGATCATCCCGACATCATTCGAGAGGTCAATTCCATCGAGGCCGCTTTGTCGACTGAGGCTGAAGTTGAAGGAAGCACGACTTGGGCTTCGACGTTTCGGAAGGATAAAGTCAGTACGAGATATCGGGTTTTTCTGGCCTGGTTTGTTCAGTTCATGAATCAAGCGGGTGGTATTAATCTGGTGGTTTACTACATCCTAAGTAAGCATTAATCCTTCGACACAACACACGGCCAAGACACTGACATACCACAGCTGTTCTTACCAGCAACGTTGGACTAGAACACAAACTCGCACAAATCATCGCAGGATGTATCCAACTCATGTTCCCCATCGGTTCGCTTCTTCCCACTCTAGCTTTAGACAAGATGGGTCGACGATCAACAATGATGTGGGGATCAGCTGGACTTTCCTTCTCCATGATGATGGTAGCTGCACTTTTATCCCAAGCCGACGATACATCTAGAGGAAGAGCATTTGCTGCTGGATCGGTTGCCTTCTTCTTTACGTATATGCTCATCTTTGGTGCGAGCATGAACTGTGTTCCTTGGGTCTACGTCCCCGAGATTCTTCCTCTCCATGCCCGAACTAAAGGCACTGCTATTGGAGTTAGTTCAAACTGGCTTTGGAATTTTACAGTGGTATGTGTCTATACTCAATCTAATCGAACGCCACAGCTAACAAGTACAGGTCATGATTACACCCATCCTCATTAATCGCCTCCAATGGAAAGCCTACCTCATCTTCATGGCAACCAATTTAGTTTTTGTTCCAATCATTTTATTTTTATATCCAGAGACTTCCAATCTAGCCCTTGAAGAGGTCGATTACATCTTTGCTCGGGGTGGGAATGCTGTCCATGTGGCTAGTGAGATGCAGAAGGAACTTGCTCTCCACGGACACTTGTCTGATGATAGACATCTCAGAAGGGCTAGCAATACGACCGAAAAGCCCAAGGAGAGGCAAGATGAGTTCGTTGATCATGCGCATCCTTGATCTATTTCTGCTACATAGTCTTCAGATACAGGATGGTATTCTCAGTCTCATCACCCACCATGTTCGAAGGCTTGGAGTTCTGCCTCATGGTAATCACAGGACAGCTATGAGTAATACCATAAGACGTATTCCGACATTGTCGGTGTCAAGTCATGAATACGATACAGGAATCAATATCAACATTTTCAAGTTATGCGAACATCAGCGAGATCATCAAGAAAGCTCCTTTGTCTTTGTATCCTTTATACTTGCATGCGACCGTGTCACGTAGAATACATGTAGAGCCGACCCCGTTTCCACCAAGCTCTCTTAATCAACCTCCCGCTGCTGGATTCCTTCCAGTTTTCATGAGCTCAGGTTCCTGACGGCATTCCGGCTTGCCAACAGCGCGCCTCCCGGTCATCAATCTTCAGGAGCGAATCCGATCGAGAAGGTCTGCGAAGTCTTGGAGGCTGTCGCAGACAGCGTCTTTGCCTCAAACTATACACTTCCACCCAGCGCCAACAAAGCTCACAGTGATCTTTACAACAAGCTCACGAAGCTTTTGGAGGTTTATGAGCGTGATGGCCAAGCCACAAAGGACACTGATGAAATGGAATCCCTTCTCGAGACGTTTCTTCGCGATATTGGTTACGTTGATGAGCCGAAGCAGGGAGCATCCAAAGGTATAACACTTTTTTTGTTAAAGAAAAAACTAAACTTCTATTTGGAATCTTGCTAACGATTCACAAGGCACACCGGCAGAGAAGTGAAGGGCGACAGCCGACAGCTCTCTTAAGAAAGCCGATGGACCCCAGCACTCTCACAGCCAAGACTACACAGAACCATGGAGAATATTGAGTTTTGTCGGGAAAGGCAGAGAGGGAGGGCCGACGATGTCGGCATGCCGTGGGGAGGAAGCTCTTGTTTTTGTCCCTGAGCAGTTTACAGGGAAATGATGATGCATGTTTACAGAACAGCAGTGGTTTAGGTAGATAATCCTGAGCTTTGTTTACTTCTAATTAATGAATGTGATGTGATTTTATGCTGCACCATATTTTGCCAGCTACCGAGGTCGTCAAGTTCATCATGTAAGCTAAAAGCTTCCGGTCTTCCCTCCGAGATCTGCCTCCCCACAACCCCTCTTCGGATAAAGACAACAATTACGGATAACGAACAGTCCTTTGATCAAGCAGTACCCTTCTTACTACATTTCTTTCTATGCTACTTGTTGATACTATCGCATAATAAAATCAATTTCTTGCAAAATTACAGCCATGGCTACATATCAGATCCGTCAAGTCGATAATGAGGTGAAAGGGCGCCTCGCACTTGTCACTGGAGCCAGGTAACTTCTCTCAAACACGTACTAACTGGTCCACCTCTAACTATTTACAGTGGCGGTATCGGCTCTGCTATTGCCAGAGCTCTAGCAGCCGAAGGATGTGATGTTGTACTACATTGTAACTCGAGTCTGGTGAGACCTCTCAGCCTATCACAAACAACCTTTTACTGATAATCCGTTACAGCATAAAGTCGAGTCTCTATCCAAAGAGCTCTCGTCTTCGTACCCCGAACAGTTGTTCTCTTGCGTTTCAGCCGACTTGAGCTCACGCGATCAAACTCGCGGTCTCGTCGATAAAGTCCTCCAAGATTCAACCATTTCATCCAAGCACAAAGCAGTATCCATTCTAGTTGCTAACGCCGGCCTTGGAAGACGTATCCGTGATATTAAGGATATTGAAGAAGATGACTGGGATACTGTCATGGAAGTCAACTCGCGAAGTCAGTTTGTTGTGACAAAGGCTTGTTTGCCAGGTATGCGAGCACAGAGTTGGGGACGTGTAATTCTTATTGGAAGTATTTCCAGTCATGGTGGTGGAATCAACGGATGCCACTACGCAGCTACCAAGGGAGCTCTAAGGTATGTATTCTCGTGTCTGGTTCCACAAAACAAACATGTTAACTTCATAAAGCTCGATGGGCAAGAATCTAGCAACGGTACTGGCCGGAGAAGGAGTTACTGTCAATGCCGTAAGTCACATGGAGAAACTCTAAACAGGTACTAAGATTCTTTTCAGATCCTTCCAGCAATGATTGGATTTACAGATATGATTCCCACTCCGAAATCAACGTGAGTCTCGAGATGGGTTTAGCCAGATTCTCAGCATGCTTATTAGATCTTACAGAACGTGGACAAACAAGACAGACTTGGAGGAGCTCAAAGAGACAGATCCAGGCCTCGCCATCGCCGCCAGTGTCCCAGTACGACGTCTAGGTCACCCTCAAGAAGTTGCCAACGTAGCAGTCATGTAAGTCTACCCTTGTATCAAATCGATGGCAGAGAGCTAACGGCTTCAGGATGGCAAAGACGGGATATCTCACAGGACAGGATATCCTCCTGTCAGGAGGTCTCAAGTAGTCAAAGAATTATGTCATGATGTAGTAGATAACTGGCAAAAAAAATGCAAAAACATGCAACATCGGGGATTCGCTGGTTGTTGTTGAATCGAAGCTACCTTGTACAAAAGAACTCAAAGTTTGATAAACATTCCATACCATTTCTATTTGTCAGTTCTTTTCATTTGCATCGACACCGGCTTGGGTATAGGTCACTCAATAGTATCGGCTTACCATAAATATCTGGCAGAGAAGTGCAGATCCTCGGATTTTTTTAAACTCGACTTCTAACTATGGTAGTCAATCTAAAATAATTTTAAGATTATTTAAGGACAGAAGTGCCTCGTACGCATACATGCTATCTCAATAACTCACTAATCCTTTGGCATAAGACCTATACATAATTCAAGCGATAATTCCCTATTCCCTGCCCGCTCCACTAAGCCACTTCTCTTCCGATCCCATCCTACCACCAATATGCTGTCGTTCATTGAAAAGAGTATGTGCAATTTTAGTCAAACTCTCACTTGATTGCAATCTTTAGTTCTTAGCTCTCAGCTCTACCTCCATTCCAACCGGTACGCGCCCTACATTACCCGCAGTGTACACATACTTCTCTTCATCGGAAAGTCTTCGTTCTGGCTTAAAGTTATAAGTCTCAAGAACAGAATTAGTCATAACCATTATCGTGGCTTGACCAAACCATCTGCCGGGACACATATGTGGTCCTTCGAGTCCCCAAGTGATGAATTCAGGCTGTCCAACTGGAGGAGCTTTTTGTATGAATCGGGCTGGACGATACGTCGCTGCGTCTTCGCCCCAGGCTGCCGTATCACGATGTGTGCTGTATGCACTGAGGGTGGCAACTGAGCGAGAAGGAAGCTTAATCGATGGTTGGCTTGCCAAAGGGACCTTTTCAAGGACAATACGCGCCGGGCCAGTGATAGGTCCAGATAGTCGAATAGACTCAAACATGGCACTTCGAAGTGAATTCCAAGGTGACTCGATTTCCCATGAGCGAAAAGTGTCAAGTTCTGCGACGTTGGCGCACTGTAGCGTTGGAAGAAGCTTCGACTGACCGTCAGGCTCATTGATAATGTCAAGAAGCGTTGACGAAAACGTAGCTTGGAGATTGACTAATCCTCCCCAAACGATAATGGCGATTAAATCTAATAAGCATTGGTTAGAGTTCATATGCAAGATAAAAACCTGAGAAGAACTTACCAGCGACACGGTTGTCATCATCAACCTCTTCAAGTATGAAGTCCATGAATACAGGCTCTTCTGTTTTGCCGTGCATCTCTCTCCTTTTTTTGATAATGGGCAATGTAACGCGGCGAATGGCATCAAAGTCTTTGTTAATAGTACGAGAGGCGAGGAACTGTAGGAAGCCTGGCAGCATAGAGGATAAACCCATGGTAGCGATAGCATCATTGTTAAACTTGAGAAAGGTCGTGATCAACTCAGGGTTGTCATATCCTTCAGGTCCAACGATACAGCGAGATACCACAAAGGTGATATACTCATCGATCCAGTTGTTGATGTTGGCGTTTCTGGTCGGCTCTCCCATCGTCAGAGGCTTTCTTTTGAGGAAGTCCTTGCTTGCGGTTTCAATTACTGGATGGAACCGTGCCAAGGTTGATGGATTGCCGAAGTGTGACCGAATTAATTGGGTGTGCAAGTCCGACTTGAAATTCACCTTTTTGGTTATGAGTTCAAAGTTTATGGCTCTTAAGAACTCGTGGAGGCTAAACTTTCTCTCACTGGTGTTATCATCCATCATAAGCTGTAGGTCCCTGGGGTTTGTAATCACGTAGTGCGTGAGAGACGCGAGTTTGATGCCGAAGCAGCGAGATACAGAGTGGCTATACTTCTTGAAACCACGTCGGAGAACCTTGAGTGGATTGCGTTGAAAGGAGAGAGCTTGGCCTATGATCGGCCAACCGATGAGCGACGGCGGTGCATCACCCCATGGCCATGACTGCAGAAAGTGGATGATTGCCATGATGCCACTGAGGACAGTAATAATAATTGTCGCGACAAATTTGAAAGGTCCTTGCTTTAGTAAGGATAAGATTATTTGAAGAAACTGGAAGATCGTTTCTAGCCAACCAACCTGCTCAGTTGGTTTCATACACATGAGGGGGTTGGTGATATTGTCGTGTGGGAACAGTGGTGATCTTTGCACGCAGTTGATCTCCGAGTTTTCAGTGATCAATCTCCAAAGCAGATTAGTTCCATGAGCCGGTAAGTCGAGTTCCTTCAACCAAAATTCATTGTAAAACCTAAAGTTGGGGAATCCGGGTACCTTTTTGTGCTCCCAGAGCAAGTCTTCCAGAGCATTGCTAGGATGACAGTCCCAAGGGCGGTCAACAAGGAGACAACGCATCATCGAGAAGCCAATAGAAAAGCGATCGGAATTTCCCATGCCGAACAAACTAAAAAGGCTGATGATAAGAGCTGATTTTGGGACTGTGGTTCCAGGGAACCATTCTTCGTCTAGCTGACAGCCAACCACGAGGTCAACATCATCGGGATGATCGTAAAGCCTTTCCAAGTCTCGAACAACTTCAGGATCGGAAGAGAACTTGCTCCATGTGTCTCGGATGGGAACCACGACTTTTGGATTCTGTTTGTTATACTCGCGGAAGTATTGGTTGAAAGTCGGTAGGCCCTGCTCTCTCTCGTGTACAATACTTGAGACAACGATATCGAACTGATGACCGCGGTACTTTCCAGCACTACGAAAGTGCTCATCAACTCCAGATTTGAAGTTCGGAATGTGGGAGGCCACGGTGCCGGCAAGGACCCTTTCCAGACCGACATTGAGAAAGCCGGTGGCGTTAAAGCCGGTATCGAAAAGGTTCTGCTCCCATAGAGTCTCGTTGTTCTGATTCTTGATGGGGAAGCTTGGAATGATAAACTCATGAAAGCGGTAGACCACAGCCATCTCTGCCGAGACTGTCATAGGTTTCCCATTCTTGGTGACTAGGGGCCAGGGGTAGGTATTGGCAGGATTGATTTCCAAAGCGTTCTCGCCGAACATCTGACGGTAAAGAGGGAACCCATCGTCCCGGGGCCAGGGCATCTTGTCGGTCCAGTAGGCCATTTGGTATGAGTTGGCTATCAACGCATACTTTGCAGACATGAGCAACCGCACAGTCTGATATAGCTGTTCGTCGTCCCAGTCAGGCTTCTGCTTCTTCAAGATGTCACAGAGGCGGTTATGCTCGCGAAGTAGAAGTGTGTGAACGCCAAGCAGCAACCAGTCCTCATTG
Organism: Fusarium venenatum; assembly: GCF_020744135.1. NCBI lineage: Eukaryota > Fungi > Ascomycota > Sordariomycetes > Hypocreales > Nectriaceae > Fusarium > Fusarium venenatum. The sequence goes on from NW_027072131.1 coordinate 7,411,838, forward strand.
GTACGTGGGTCACCGCCTGCAAATAGATCTTCCACTTTGACACCAGGACGTGTGTTGGTGGACACATTCATAGTGTTGAATGGAAGGTAGGAGGCGCTCGCTTTGGTACCAGGAGTCTGAACTTCTTGCGTAAGTAGCTTGCCATCGACCTTTGAGCGGAGGCGGAGAGCCACGTCAGATGTGCTGCCATATAAAGAAGATATGTCGAGCCATGTGGAGGCCATATTGATATTTTCTCGAGGGTTGGACTCTGATGTACCTGTTCCTGGCACTGCTGCAGTTCTCTGCACCTTCAGTGTAGTGTTGAGGGGGAAGACCTCTTCGTCTTTAGGCATCGTAACTTGGATGGATTCCTCCGTGGAATCTTGGCTATAGGTAACGTCATGCATAATGAACTAAGGGAGACAGTGAGTATGATATGATACACAAAAGTTTGATACATGATGGAACTGTCTTACCTCTATTAGTCCCAAAAGCAAAGGGGTATGCTCATAATAGATCTTCTTCTTTCTCTTGAAGAAGGCATTGCTAACCGCTCTAGCATTCGGACCCTCTCTGGGCTTCGAAATACCATCAGCATATGTGTGCTGCTGATAATCGCGTTGTCTAGCTGTGCCAACAGAGCCTTCACTTGTTTCACTCTGCTTCAGCCAGTTGCAGTTCCCTTCGTAGGTGCGATACTACCAGGAAGATTTGTTAATGAGGCAGCGGGGGTCTAAGGGATAGTTCAAGTGTCGGAATAACCTTGCAGCCTCAGTTTGAGGATCGTAAGCTGGGGCTTTGATAGGTATAGGTGGGCCAAGAACTGGGGTAGTAGGTTCTTTTGGCGTTTTAACATGAAGAATCAGATCATCAATAGAGTTGACATGATCTGGAATAGTGCCATTCTTGAAGACATTCTGCAGTTCAAGGCTGTCGTTTCTGTTGACGACACTTCTTAGCCAGTCAACAAAAAGGTCAGGTGGCTCCGAGTGAAACTCTGGGGGTGGATCGTTAGGCAAGTTGCCGACAAAACCAGCATCTTTACGAGCCGGGTAGCGATCATACGGCCAGGTGTCGCTTTTAGCAAGACCAATAAGACCAGTGAAGGCTGCCAGAAAGAAGAACTGGCGCATATTGAGAGTAAAGTAGCAATAGAGAGGTGATAGATGGGCAAAGTGTAACTGAGAAGTTGTGATTAAGAAGCTAGAGCAACACGAAGGTCAGTTCTGCTAGATATATAGAAGTCTGTACCAGAGCTCCTGTCCAGAACGCTGCTCTTTCAGTTACTTGTTATACTTGGGGGCCTCAATTACGCCCACCGAGCAGGCTTGAATCAGGATCGACATTGATTCGAATGCATAATGGCGATCTTTCCTTGTGTGCTTATGCAGCACGCTACTTGGATAAACCTACGTATGTCACATCATACGATGTCTTACACAAAGAAGGAACAGTGGCCATTTTCTCTCGTTTCCTGTTCCCAAATCAGTCTTTTGCCCGCTGTTTCTTAACATGGTTCGGCTTGGAATGTTGATAGAATGGTATATCATATCTCACTAGTCTGTGCGCGAATCACCTCCATCAGGATCCGGATATTGTATAATTCTCCTGTCATGACTGGCTAGAGAACAGCTTGTCAAACTTTCGGCAAGTGGGCCCGGTGTCTAATATCATGCAAGGCGGGAGCTGAGCTGTGCTGTTTGATATGCGTAAATGGGTTAGTGGCTTGAAAGAACCGGCATTCACAAAGCTGAATCTGTACGTTGACAGATTAAGAATTAACAAGTCGTAAACCCCGCTTCTTACTTTTAACCCGTTCCCATGTGGTTAAACGGGACGGAATAAGACATAGACTTTCGCCATACATCATCGGTTCCTCACACTACGAACCTCAACCTTGAAGGCGATCTCGCAACAATGTATTCTCCAAGAACTCGGAGACGCCCTCCCGTTGTGCTCACAACCCCCGTACCATACCTTTTCATTCCACCCATTTTTTCCATCGCTGTCAGCATCCCATTATTCAGTCGAGTCCTTCCCTCTGTGGTGGAGTCCTGCCAGGACAAATGTACAGATGCCGTCACACCACTTTCCCCACTAGGCCAGGCTGCCTGCTTCTTCTCCGTCTTCTTCAAAGAATGCTTGAGCACCGAGTCTAGTAGGGCTTTTCTACTCTGCACTTTTGCTCTTGTAACGGCCCTTCTGACCATCTCACATGTCGACGCTTCACGTCTGATCAACCAACATACCCTCGTTCTGAGCCGGCCTACCTGGATATGGGCCGCGGTTAATGTTGTTACCGGTGCAGTTGTCAGTCCTTTTGTGCTCTGCACAAGCATTGTTCAGCTGAGACATACTGCTGGCATATCGTGGAGAGGGGATATTAGTAGCCAACCATTGCCTGAAGATGATCGTCACGACAACACTGGTGATGAAAGCAGACCTCTCGTCAATTCCCCAGTCAGGCCAACTGCTGCTAGCCCCAATCTCCTGTCACTATCTCAGAATCGCTATCTGACTTCCCGTCATAGAACTTACGCTATTCCCATTTCTGTGATTATCGGCTTTGTGGTTCCCAGTATAGTCTTATTGATTTACCCGAGCCCTTTTGTTGCTATATCATGGAATTTATTCCCCTTCAGTATTTATATAGTCGACAGACTAGTGGACTGGCTCTTGAGTAAAAACCAACATCGGCAGAATGATGATATAGGAAGTAATAAGGCATCGGCTATCCGAATTTACATCTTTCCCATGGTTTTGTCGATATTTGCTCATATCTATTTCTTAGTTTGTTGGGCTCGAGAAACTAATATTCAATGGAGCCCTGCTGCCAGGCTGATGTTAATTAACTTTTGGTCTATAATTCTCACGTATTGGTACTGGCTGTTTATCGAAAGTTCACTGGGAACAGTTTTAGCTAGCATATTGTTGAGCTGTGTGCTGGGACCTGGGGCTGGAATCAGTGCTGGGTGGATCTTAAAGGAACAGATTTTATACTTTCAAAATTAATATAAACAGCCTTTTTCTTTCTCTATAAATAGCTTATAAATCTCATCCCTATATTAAATCTCAGTTGCTGCCTAGCGGAAATTATATATTAGCTACCATGAAGCAGTATTTCAGGGGCTCTAATTAGCAGGTCTAAAAGTAATCAATGTCACCTTGTTCAAGTCAATGTGCTTGACGATTCCATGTACATAGTACCTGATCATAAGGACCAACTAGATCTTTGAATGGGTCAGAATTAGGAGTGGCTCAGAGTACATAAGATCAAAAACGTACTCGGCCGTCTTGTTGATCATATCTACTCACTATTAGTTTCATTCCGGGAGCACTTGATCACTTGGTTCCGGAGGATCCTTAACTGGCAGATCTTTGTTGCCACAATCAAATGTAGGGTCTGTTGATTTAGTTGTGTCATCATCTTTAGGAGCCTTTATTAGAAGTTGTTCGTTTACTGTCAACGACAGACTTTGAAAAACCTGACTCCTACATCTTACCAAGATAAGATGAAGTTTGCTGCTACACTGCCAGAATTACCAACACATGTTGAACAAGCGCCGGAACAAAGAATACCTGGTTGTCAGAAAACGATGAGATCCAGACGAACATAACATAGAGCTGGATTTAATGGCTCCACTAAAGCAGGGTTTGCGTGATGATTAGGAGTCTACTGTTCTTGTCACTATTAAACACCAACGAACGGAAGCAACTAGCATCGGTACGAAATTGTCACAGATGAAATTTGCTTGTTCTTTCGTCTTAAAATCATACCTTAAGTCCAGTTTCCGTGACCTCAAAAGCGGCGGTCATCGATGTCCCAAGAATCACATAAGATAAAGGAGAGAAGCAGGCAGATATTCCCACTACGTCATGACCCATCAGTGCCGGTAAGCTATACAGTCAAGTTGATAAGCAAGAGTGAGGATATGAACGGGGAACGGGCTGTAGGTGATGATGACTTTGGCAAAAAGTGCAAAAACATACAACACCGGGGATTCGCTGGTCGTCACCGACCCAACTACTAATCCAGCGCTTCGCAGCTTATCTATGGGAGAGCGGACGGGATCCCGAGTTCTCTGCGAGCTGTGATCGTATGTGAAAGAAAAGGCTACAATCTGGGTTCTTATAGTCGTAGCTGAGGGAGATATGACTGTTCGCCGCAGTATGGCAGTTATGTCTTGACGGCCTGTAGTACTGCTGTAATCTACAGCAATGGATTCAATGAATCGTATATTTTTCACTAAATAAATTATCTCATATAGCCTGGAAAATACAGATTGCGGTAGTTGGTTCTTTCACTTTGGCTATTCCAATTTTCCAGCTGCGTGTTCGTCCAGTCTATCAATATCAACTTTTCCACCAAGAAGTCGGATAGGGCTAGTAGTCTCGCCAGAAATAATTGGATCGAAGGATTCAATCGCTAAAGCGGAGCAGCTCAAGTCAGTACACCGTTGACGTGTTGATCGCTTCGCAAGTCTCTGACCACAATCCATAGTGCATCTTATGAAGGTTCTCAGTCATCTGAAAGGCATATAGTTTTGTGGCAAAGGACCACTAGGCCAAATACCCAAAAGAGAATGTCCCGTCCATATCTACTTCGCAATAACTTCCTTCTGCAGAGACAAAAAGAGAAACGACGCAGGCCTGATTCGAACAGACGCCTCCGAAGAGAATAGATTTCTAGTCTATCGCGTTAGACCACTCCGCCACTGCGCCTTGTTGTTTCCTGATTGGATAGAAGATCGATGCTTTTTATGTGTAGATATTGGTAAGACACTTCTCGATAGAGATGGCATTTTGAGTCTTGTTAGTTGATATGACTATATATGATTTCCCTGTATTGGAATAGCTTTCACTTATCATCTGTAGGCAATTTAGTAGGTAGTCTGCCTCATGCAGCAGTTGAATTAGGACTTGGCAATATGCACGTTGGTCGGGAAATTGTAATTCCCCCGCCATGAAACATTCCCCCTTCATTCATTCTATTCGTGGTATGCTGTGCGGCTGACTTAGTCTCTCCTCTCAACTCACCAACATGTGACTAGATCTCTTGTTTACTCAACCTTTGGGCTGTGCCTGGTACTACAATCAAAATGGATCGCCTGGCCCCCGAGATTATATGCAACATCATCTCTCGTCTCTATGATGAAGGAGAACCTCTTAGTCCAGATAATCGTATCGCACCTCTAGCAGTCTTGTGCAGACAGTGGCAGCCTCTCGTTGAAGCACAAACATTCCGACGCCTCCGACTTGATGAGACCTTTCGCTTTCCAATTATAGGCAGTCCTCTGACACCGTTGAGACTTTCCTACATCCGCAAACTGGTGTACATATTTCCACCCGGAAATTTTGATATGCCAATTCCAACTCCTTTCGACAAACGGCCCAAAACCGATTTTACCAGCATGATTCTCCAAATTCTGTTTTACCAGCTTGCAAAAATACCGCTTATCCAGGAACCACTGCTCAATCTTGAGTTAGTCACCCCTGTCTTTGGCGATTTCCTTCGCGGTTGCCCGCGTGACCTTGATGTTGGGTTCACATTGCCAGATCTTCCGGAGTTGCCCATGGTTAGTTCTCTTGTGATTAGTAACGGCTCTTGTGGCATCGACCCTTCTCCGCAGGCTATGTTCTATATAGCTAGCAAAATGCCACGGCTGAGAGAATTCAGTGGTGTCTTGACTACCACAACCTCCTCGATATACCAGAGAATCGGTAAGTAATCATTAGTGTAAATTACAAATAATATTCTCATACCCATTTTGCCCTTTAGAACTTGCTGAATCACTCTCCATGTTGCCCACATCTATACATAACATCTGGTTGAAATATCACCAGCGGCATCTTCCAGACGGTCTTCTGACCATGCAAGATGGAGAAGACATTCTCACACGCGAGCTCCGTCGTTTCAGTCAAAGAGAAGGCCTAAAAGACTTTGCCTTTCATGGCTGCGTAGAACCCTCAATCTTTTGGCCACCAGCGTCGGATGCATCTGACCCACGACATTGGCCAACTCTCAAGAGCTTTCTTTTGGGAATGTACGACGTGCAAGGACTTACCTGTCTCCGCGCCAATGAACCGCTCAGCAATGCAGAGGATAAAGAGCATCGGGACCGAGTCTACGCTCACGGAGGGTTAATGAATGAGTTTTACCAAGCCGCTGCAAAATGCTCAGCTTGCATGCCCAAGGCAGAATACAACTCCATCGACTTCAACGACGACTGGGGTACGTCTCTTGCCTTTTGCACGGTTGACCCTGAGGATCCGTGTCTCACACTAATTGGGAAGACGGGCATTGAAATTGAGGATGAAACTGTTCGCGAATGGCGCAAGGCAGCCGAGGCTCGTAATTTAGTGTTCAAGGTGCGTCTTGGAAATGATGACGATGAGCAATATCAGGCCATTGATGCCTTTAAACCTGGGGAAGTAGTTGAAAAGGAAGAAATGCGGGAAGATGAAGTGGAGGAGTCGGACGGTGATGAAAGTTCAGACGGTGGGCCAGAACAAGAAGCCATTCGTCAGCGAATCCTAGAACAAACAGAAGCCAGGGCCATCGTAGCAGCAAACTTCTACCCTTTCCTCCCATCCAACCCATTAGGCGGATAAAAATAATAGTATCCTATCTGAGACTATGGAGACTTGACCTGTGTTATAACTCATAAAACACATATTTTTTCCTAACGCTATGGGAACTTGTCAAGTGGGTAGCATAAAAAATGGCCTCCCAGGTCTGAGGAGATAAAAATAAGTAGTTTAAGAACTATAGCCTAAGAAGTATCAAGTGACCTACGCATTTCATCTCTATGCTTCCAGTAGTCAATCTTGGTAACACCCTGAGAAGAATTCATGTTGAATTAAATCGAGGTGAGTCTAGGGTGAGATATTTGGCGAAATCAGCCGAAGATCAACCACATCGAGCAACCCCACAGTACCCGCAAGCCGCAAAGCCTTTAAAATCTGCGCGGGTCGCGTTCCTTCTCTTTTTCTTTTCTTTTCTCCTTATGACCCTTCCATTCAAATAAATGTGAGTCTTTACCACCAACGCAAACACGCCTTCCAAGACAATTGCTAACCTTTATCTCCCAGATGATGAGAACCGCGTGCTTAATATGATGTAGTGCCTCCTCTCCGGACCTCGAAACCCTCTACCTTTCGGGGCAGCTTAAGTGGTTTCGGGGCGAGGAGAGGTTGGTACCATGAAATAAGCGTTCGACACACCGACCTTGTTTATCATCGGACGCGTTGAAAAAAAGCTCTGACTTATGAAGAATGGAAAGGGATTCTTGTTCGTGCAGTTGGGGAAACCTGACAGCAGAAATTGAACTCTACAAGGTAAGAAAGTTTGATGGGAACTGGGGGAGCGAGTTTCAAGTGAGATCGCTATAGTTATTTATCCAAAGATTTAATTTAAAGAAGATTACTTCTGTAATTTTGTTGAAACTATGCACATATTGAGCCAAGTGATTGTGATTGCCTTTTGCCTAAAGTTCTGTTCGTATATCCCGAGATGAAAGGACTTTTCGTGATACGTGAAGAAGACCAGTGCGCCGCAAGCAAACGTGTGTGCAAACAGCATGTAGGCTATGCTTGTGTCTGTACGAGCTTGTATTCATTATCTGACCACCCCAAAAAAGAGGAAAAAGAAACCTTCAGTCCCCAGATTTTTTATCTATCATGGACATCACCATCTCCTTCAGTGGAGACTTCTGGCGCATCAAGTCCCTTGGAAATGAAGAATCCGTGGTGACGACATCCGTAGTGTCCCCTGGAATTTAGCGATAGCGTCCGCCAATATCGGAGTCAAGCACGCTTCCGGAGGCCAAGAGTTTGGGGGATACAGTGAGTTGCCTCTTTATTGCTTATCCGTCACAAGTACCTCCTTATCAACCACCTCCACTTGTCCTACAACCACCAAACCAAAGCCCAACCTCAAGAGTCCAACCTGCCCGACTACTAACACACGCCCCCTCCCCTTGTCCTCCCACGCCCCAGAATCGTCCACGTCCCCCGGGCGCGGATACGGACACACACTCGTTGTCTCTCGGTCAATCTCTCTTTCTTCAAGTCCCTCTCTTGCGCTGGTGACTTGAGCCTCTTGATATTACTCGACAAGACACGATACGACGATATCTTCAGCACTGCAATCATTATCGCGGCATCCATTGTCCCGGAGCATCGGCATCACTCCACAGCATCATTATCTGTTACAGTCCCCCGTCACTCGCTGCAACCTCCGTCGTCCCAACTTTTTGTTCCTCTGCCCCGACGACAGTAAGCTCGGTATAGTTCTATTGAGCTTATAGCAGACAACATGTCGAGCTCCTTCGAAAAGTCCGTAAAGGGCGCAACAAAGATCAAGGTACGTGTACCTCTTGGCGGCGCGCCCAAGTTACCAAGCGCTTAGCAGCGATATATGAGCCCAATCATTGAGGATCCCCATACCTTTGCTGACTCTTGACCGCTATAGAATGCTCCTCCAAAGACGAAATACATCGAGCATATTCTTGTTGCCACTCATTCCGGCGAAGCTGGCGTCGCTGAGGTCTTTCGCGCACTCACATACCGACTTCGCGATTCAACATGGACTATCGTCTTCAAAAGTCTCATCACGGTGCACTTAATGATAAGAGAGGGATCCCCTGATGTGACACTCGCTTTTCTCTCCACACACCGCAATGTATTGGCAATAAGCAGCTTTACGGATGGTACGTTCCGGACTAAACGAGACGTCGGCTAGCAATTGACACATCGGCAGCACAAATCCAAGGACGAAATATTCGACATTATGCTCACTACCTAGCCGAGCGAGCCCGCGCATACGAAAAGACAAAGACTGACTGGGTTCGCGCTTCCGAGACAAGACTTGAGAAGCTTTCGGTCGAGAAGGGCTTATTACGAGAGACGGAGATTGTGCAACACCAGCTCGAAGCCTTGTTAAAATGCGACGTAAGCAAACCTGTTGCATGCGCCTGATTTCTACTCGAATTCGGCACTAACAAATCGCAGGTCATGGAGAACGAGCCCGAGAACGAAATCACTATAACCGTTTTCAGACTCCTTGTCTTGGATCTTTTGGCGCTATTCCAAGTTCTTAACCAAGGACTGATTAGTATTCTTGGTTGGTTTCCTTGCCCCTCCCCCTCTTGTCTCACCCTGCCTTTTTGGCTAACGTTTCAATTTTATAGGTGGTTTCTTCGAAATGTCAAAGGTGGATGCCGAGCGTGCTATGGCCATTTATCGAAAGTTCACCAAGCAGACTGATTACGTCGTTCAATACCTCGGCGTAGCGCGACAGCACGAACACCACACCAGAGTCGAGGTTCCCAAGCTCAAGCACGCTCCTGTTAATCTCGGCCGCCAGCTGGAGGAATATCTCCATGATCCCGATTTTGAAGTACACCGTAGACAGTACCTGGCCGAGCAGGACGTCAAGAAGATCGGTGGTGGTTCAAGTTCGAAGCAAGGAGGCCTTAGCAAAAAGAAGAGCAGCGATTTCCCAGCGCCAGCATCCAATAACCCCTTTCCCAAGGTTGGGAGCTCCTCGACTGGCAACAATGCGCCCGAATCCAAGCCTCAAGCCAACAAGGGTCCTGATCCAGATCTGATTGACTTTTTCGACTCGATCGAACAGAACCAGACGACCATGAACGTCAACCCTCAACAACCTCAACCGCAAGCTTTCCAGCAGCAGCCGACTGGCATGCCATTTCAACAAAACGGCTTTGCCGCGCAACCTACTGGTTTTGCGTCCAACAGTCCATTCCAACAGCCGCAGCAAACCGGCGCATTTATGCAACCGCAGCCCCAAATTCAACTTCAACCAGATTTTACCGGAGCTGGCTTCGGAGGGTTTACTCCTCAGCCACAGGGATTCCAGCCAAACTCACTATCTCCAATTCCCCAAGACACAATGGCCAACTTCCCCAACGCTGCTCCTCAACCACAACAGCCTGCTCAAACTGGACCACCCCAGGGACTTCAACCTATGCAGACAGGAAGCACCAATCCTTTCCGTCAATCTATGCTCATGGCTCAACAGTCAGGCCTGCAATCATCTGCTACAACACCAAATGTTAACCGTCAGTCTACAAACCCATTCGCCCGATCATCACCACAGCAGAATACTTCTCCTTTCTCTCAAAATTCGAACTCCGCTTTCCAAGCACCACCACAACCTCAACAACAAGCAGCTCCTCTGCAGGCCGCACCAACCGGCACCAACCCTTTCGCTCGCAACTCCATGCTACCACCAGCAAACCAGGAGCAACGACCACAGACGGCTGGTGCTGCCCTCGCTCCTCAGGCTACTGGCACCACCAACCCCTTCCGACAAGGCGCCTTTGTCAACCACGCTACCGGCCAGGGATGGCAAGCTAACCAGCAACCGATCGGAGGTGGTCTCGATCAAATCCCAACAGTGCCTGTGTTCCCGCGTCCAGCGAACCAAGTCCCGTGGCAACAATAGACCAGTACAGGTTTCAAACACTCTTCTAGCTTTTATCCAAATATCCACATTGCGTCTCTCAGCGCACTCTTGTTTCCATTTCTTGGCTGTACATCCTCCCTTTCACACATAGTAAGCGAGGCGTTTTCGGGGGATGAGATCGAACAGACTATTACAAAGCAAAAGGATGATTTAAATAATAGGCATACTCAAAAGGAACAAAGTATCCTCGTGAACATGGCCATTCGATCCTCTCCTGGTAATTTTCTCTTTTGGATTAGTATAGTAGCAGTCATAAATATTATTCCATGATGTTTATTTGTGATATCCATATGTCTGGCCAGTGTGTAACGGAAAAGTTGCCTTTAGGCTGAAGATATAAGAATAAATAGCCTGAGAGGTCTGGTCTAAATCACATAGACTGTCGGCTCTTATGTTTTCAGCGGCCAATGCTTCCGACACCCTGGTGTTTGGGCATTTATATTGTGTATAGACCGATATCTATTACCCTTCGAAACCATCTCTATCGAGATCCATTATATTCTTTTCATTTTCCCAAACTCCTTATAAACGCCATAGCTATGCCCTCGTAAATAACAATAAAGAAAAACATTTAAAAAGGGCCATCAACATCCATTTTCCCACCCGTTTCACCTGTCGCCGCAGCCTCTTTTGCTACCACCGTAGCAACACTCTTCTCAACCTTTTCCTCATCCACAAACACTCCCAGTCCCGAAAAGGCTTCAAATAAAGCCCTTGTAAGAAACTCATCAGGACTATATCCACCAGCTTTGAAAGATTCCTTGGTCCTTGTAATCTCGACCCACTCGTTGGAATACGCCGCCAGTTTCTCAGGTGCAAGGTCGACACGATCTGGCATCACGCGCACGCCACCGTAGGGATCGTATGGTTTGTTGTCCACCACAGGACCCTTCTTCTCACGTAGTCCACGGATCGAGAGACCGCTTCCGACGCCAGCTGCTCCGAACGCGGCGTCGCGCTTGTTCTGGCCTCTCTTCTTGAGCATGATCTTGTCCATTGCTTCCGTCGCGCGTCCCGTCTCGGCACTCTGTAGCGAATCGAGCATTTCCTCGCGGAACCGCTTCGCGTTGACCTTTTCTTCTAGTTCCTCTTGTCGTTCCATCAGGCGGCGTTGGCGCGCTTCTGCTTCCTCTGCTGCGATGCGTTGTTGACGAGCAGTATCTGATTCACGCGCCAATCGTCTGTTTCGTTCGATGTCGGCTTTGTGCTTTGCTTCCCATTCCGAGAGTTGCGCTTCGGCTTTTCGCTTTTGTTCATCGTTGCCGTAGACGAGATCGCTAGTCAAACACTCGACCATCTCAAGGTATTCATTAAAATCATCCAACGTCTCGAATTCCTCCTCTGTCCTATTAAACACGGCGGCGACTCGTCTCCGAATGTCGACTTCTCGCTCGACGGTCAAATCCGCAAAAAAGGCCGTCTTGAAGCCGCGTAGACGCAGCGTCTTGTGGCAGCCCGCGTAGGGACATTGGTTGGGACCGTCTTTGAAGATGCGCTCGACGCAGGTTTTGCACATGCGGTGGTAACATTCCGGGTTGATGCGAAACTCCATGTCGCGGTTAAAATAGCGGGTTGTCTTGCACACGGGACATGTCTCGTCCTGGTCGGGCGGTGCAGGCGCGTTGAGGTCTGTGGCATGTCGTATTGAGACGCCTGCGCGAGACATTTTGGTTGTTTATGTGAGAAGGAGGATTGAGAGGCGCGTAATAACGAGAGAAAAAGAAAAGGGCTTTGTTGTCGAAAGATGTAGGTTGATAATCAGCAAAGTGGTTATGTCAAATGTTGGTTCTGCACGGCTGAAGCTACAGGGATAAGAGGCTTGACGGGGACTACCCCATTGGTCAAAGCTTTTGGAGAGATCGCCCCACTCTTAGTCTGCCCCTCCATGATTATCAGCCTTCTCATGGTTACCCAACAGCTTCCATCGACTTCTCTCATAACATATCACCAAAACTGAACAAACCATCACAATGGCTGATAAAGGTACATTAAAATTCCCTTCAGAGATTAAGTCTATCATATGTGATGTATTCATCATATACTAACTCATGACAGAACCTACACCTGCCGAGACCGCTGCCGCTACGGCCAAGGAGGCCGAGGAGCAGGCTGCTCTTCCCTACAAGTGGACTCAGACCATCGCTGAGCTCAACGTCACCTTTGACGTGCCCGGAAACCTCAAGTCGAGGGATTTCGTCATTACCATCAAGAAGATGAGCCTACAGGCGGGTATCAAGGGTCAGGATCCAATCATCCAGGTATGTACACAACTCTCAACTCCTGTAAACCCGGCTAACCACCCCAGGGCGATCTCCCTCAAGCCGTCCACGTTGACGATTCCACCTGGACTCTTAGCACCAACTCAGATGGCACCAAGACTGTCGAGATCCATCTCGACAAGGTCAACAAGATGGAATGGTGGCCTCACGTTGTCACTTCTGCTCCCAAGATCGACGTGACCAAGATCCAGCCCGACAACTCTAAGCTGTCCGATCTCGACGGCGAGACCCGCGGCATGGTTGAGAAGATGATGTTCGACCAGCAGCAGAAGGAGAAGGGTCTACCCAGCTCTGACGAGCAAAACAAGGCGGACATCCTCAAGAAGTTCCAGGCGCAGCACCCCGAGATGGACTTTAGCAAGGCCAAGATCCAGTGAACAAAAAAAGTATTTTATGCCTAGAATTATATAAAAAAGAAGACGTTTCGTTTCGTTGCTGTCGTGGTACTTTTGTCATCCGCCTTTTGTTTCTAGCGCAATCGCTGCGCGTTCAAGAAAAGCATTGAAGTTTTTTACTTGTTGAAGCATTCCGCCTGCGGAGCTCGCTGAGCTGGCTTCATCGGTTATGCGTGCCACAAGAAGTTCGAGATTAGCCAGATCGGCCTTTTTCTCTTGGGCACGCGAAAGTTCAGGGGCGTCTCGTCCCCTTTCAACCGCCATGTCTATATCGTGCATCATAGCTGAGGTATCGAGTCGATACTGAATATGTTAGAAAGGCTCGATAGAACAGTTTCAATAGCAACTTACTTTTGACTCTTTGGTATCCTCTTCGTGCTTGATACGTACTGCATCCATTTTCAGAGCAACTTGTTCTCTCTCTGCTTTCAAGCGCAAGATCTCTTCTCGTAAAGAGAGCTTCTCGCGCTGCACCATTCGGACTCGTTTTCTAAGTGTGTGCAAGTCGTTCAGATGGATTGCCTGGTTTGTTAGTTTGTACTACAAAGATAGCTACCGAATTTCTTACCTGTTGTAGTAATCGAGACGTGAGCTCTTCTTTATACGCTTCAAGGGCCAATATCTTTATCCTGCATTCCTTCTTTTTCTCTTTTTCCTCCGTGATGCTAAGCGTATCGTAGAGCTTTGCAACTACTCCATCAATGACTTCGAAGCAGACCTGCGAAAAGACATCTACCACTGTTTCTCCATTCATTATGAACGGTACGTCCCCTGCAAGTTGGTCCTCCTCGCCATCATCTTCGCCATACTTCTTCACATTGACAAAGCGCTGTACCGTAATCTCGATAGCTGAGCCATCACTGACTCGTCGGGCTTTCTCGGCTTCCTTCGTCTTGCGCACTTGTTTCGGAAGTGGTTTTGGTCCTGTTCTCGATTTTGTACTGGCTTTGGGCTTGACTGCTGGTTGCTTCTGTGTCGCTGGACTTTTCGACGATTGCCCGCGCCGTCGTTTTGGTGCTGGCTCCTCCTCAGCCGGTTCTTCAGGCTCTGCTTCAGGCGATTGAGATGGTAGACTCCTTCGGGGACGTTTTCTGCCAATTGCTTTGGCTGCCTCGACTGCATTGATGGCCTCTGCGACAGCAGCGTCTTCTTCCTGCGTATTCCTTTCCCCCTCCTCGGGTTCCTCCTCAGGTTCTTCTTCAGGCTCTTCAGGTTCCTCGGGTTCCTCGGGTTCCTCCTCTGCTGGCTCCATTGTAACATCCGCTGGCACATCCTCAACTTGGCTGTCTTCCGAAAGCTCATCGTCTACGGGAGCTTGATCTGGTCGCTCTGGCGAAAGCTCCTCAGCATCCAGGCTTATTTCCGTAGCTCTCGAAGCTCGTCCTTGAGAGATTCTTGATCTAGACATCGAATGACCCCCGCTTCGACGCAATTTGCTGACCAGTGGTGATGAGGAGGCTGGTACATAGTCCTCTTCCGCAAGCGCAGCACGTAATTGCGTTGTCGATGATACGGCGTCGATCTGTATAGGCTGCGGCGCATCGGGACTTTGGTCATTTTCTTGAGTCCTCTGACTTGATGGTTGGGCATCTGGTGATGTAGAGACATTCTCGTTCGGTAAGATTGGCAATTCGATTTCGGCTTCGTCCTCTTCTGGCGCTTCGATGGATTGTTCTGGACTAGGCAATTCCGGCTCTGCCTCTGGTTCTGGTTCCGTTTCGGACTCTGGTTGAACTCCTGTTTCCTCGTCTGCATCGTTAACCGGCTCTTCGACTTCCGCAGCATCTACTGAAATATCCTGCGCGTCCGATTCCTTAGATGTGTCGGGCAGTTGGTAGGGATCATCAGATCTTATTCTCGGCGATCGTCTTCGCACGCTTCTCTGCGCCGACGGAGGTGGTAGCGGCTCATTATCCAATCTTCTTCTCTTAGCAGAAGTATTCGCAGATGAGGGTAACAGCGCTGGTTTGGGAGCGGCGGGTGTCGAGCTGGCTATGTTAAGGCCTGCAAGATCGAGGTTGAAGTCGAGATTGAAGGATTCGTCTTGGATATTCGTGCGTCTGCAGTCGCATTAGAGAAGTTTCTCGGAATTCGAAAAGATAATTCGTACTGAGCACCTCGAAGACGTTGTTGTAGCCGCTCATCGCGGCCCTGCTGGCCTATTGTTTGTATTAGCAAGTCTGTCGCATGTTTGTTTGTGGCTATTTGAGACATACCTGTGGCCATGGCGGAAAAGGGTTGTAGTCAGTATTTATAAGCGCATTAATTCTGCCTGAGTCGGTGGTGTCCAGTTCCAATAAGAGGTTGTACTGTTGCGATTGAACTTTTTGGGGGTGATGTTGATGAAGTAATGTTTAAGATGCTGATAGCGCGTGGGGGAGACGCGTTCCAGAAGTCGCGGGGCACTCGCATTAAATTAAAGATGTCCATCATGCAGCAGCCAAGCTAGTGGATCCTGTGAGGAGCATAAAGCGACCTGCTAACTTCGTCTCTTATGCTTCCAACTGTTAATTTTTTCAACACTCCAAGGCCAAACTATTAAATAAGTTGTCTTTTGCTACGACAGCTTTACAGAAGAAGAATGCAAGTGGCCTTAGAGACCTTCTCAACTTGTCGATAATTCCACAAGCGAGTATTGTTTTTCCTTTTCCAGGACGGTCGCTAATCCACAAGACAGCGATACCCAGGCATGCTTAAATACATCTTTAGGTTCATATGAAGTAGCCTCCCCGCCCAGAACTTCGTCGTCCACGGTTTCTGACATACTAAGAGGTCGCCGTTTGTCCAGCACCAGATTGTAGATAACGGCTTTGGGACTGCACTCGCTTTACCAGGTCGGGCTTGGTCAGGATGCCGGAGTGTCTCGCCTGTTAGCCCATGTTTTCAATGTAAGGGAGTATCTAAGCCAGAATTAGGTAGACTGGAGGATCGCATGCTACATTTGGTGATGCCTATGATTTGGGAGGCCGCCTTCAGGACACACCAAAGTGGAAAATATCCAAGACCTGCTTGCTAGCTAGTGGGTAGCAGAAAAGTTGACCTCCTAAGCCTTGAGGTACAGAAATAAGTAGTCTGCGAACTATAGTGTTAGTATCAAAAACTGGTCTATTAATTTCGTCTCTTATACTTCCAGCGGCCATCGTTTCTGCTACCCACTAGGCTAGGCAGATATCGCAAGGTGCTTGAGGCTCGCGATAACAGCCATCGACAGTCGGATTGGACACCTCAAGCCACCCAGTTTTAGAACATGTACAGCCTCATTGCGCTACCTCTCGTCACTCTCACATCGAGGATGGCACTCTTCTATATGAATGAGTCTTAATCCCACTTCTTCTTTTTCCGAACTAACTTATGAATGGGTGTTTTGCACTTGTCGGTGAACATTTTTTTAATCTTTGTGTCTTTATCATGGCCTGCCAAAACGTGGGCTCTACGAATCCTGATATTGCGGGTTTGGGGGTAAGTCCCTGATAAACGCGTCTTTGCCCGGACACATAATGACTTGGCTCAGATTGTCATTGCGTTTGCTTCCCAAGCAGGGCTCTCCCTTGTTCTCTCTTTTTGGTCCCTATCATTATGGGGATCCGCGCGCTCATCTTGGATGACTGACATTGGACCTTTACTCCTCAAAGGTCATTCCTCTCCCTTTGAACTAATAGAGCAACTACAACAGGCCGTTTCAAGAAGGTCGCCAGAAAGCAAAACAAGGCGCCTTCTTGAGATTCTTGTGCCCGAACTAAAAGGACAACCTTTAGAAAACCACCCCTTGTTATTTGACCTGAAAGACCTAGTACAACAGGCCGTTTTAAGAAGGTTGCCAGAAAGCAAAGCAAGGCGTCTTCTTGAGATTCTTATGCCCTTGCTAAAAGGAAACCAAGACGACGATGCGATAAGCCCATCTTTCTGGGTAGAAGGCGTACGTTGGGCATCCAAGAAGAGAGCCATAGACAAGGTGCTCGCAACCATCAGCGATGTGCAGATAATGAATGGTCAGTATCTTGTTCTCGTCGCACAGCTTTAATCGAGTTGGTCTTTAACTTGCTGTAGCCTTGGCGATCCTGCTAGCAGCTCTTGTCCAATACGAATCCATAAGCCTCTACCACTTGCGCATAGTATATGAGACAGTCAGCTTCACAAGGTAAGTTAATGCCCCCAATCACATCCAGAGTTTACAACGAGAGACTAGTATATCAGTCTGTGCAAGCCTCATAAACGTCTCCAGCTCAAAAGACGAAACGAAGCGTACTCGGGCGATTTCATTAGCCATGTTTGTTGTTGCTTACATATCCTTTTTTGTGATTTTCTTTCTTCAACTTGACAAGTGGGATGATGACGTCCCCGGTCGTTGCTACAACACCAAGTTTGTAGCGTCTCCATCAAGTGCGCACCCCTTAAGTGATTACATTTATTTTGGCATTACTTTTGTATATTCCCTGAGCGCTCTTCTGAGTTGTTACAGAAGCGGTACTACTTTTCATTTCCTCGCTCAACATTTCTCCCGATCTTCTACAACAGGCCTACTCCCAATAACTAGCGATACGAGTTTGAGACCATCTTCATCCTCCGCCTCCCCGATATCTAATAACAGATTCTGGGCCATATTATCTCTGGTGATATGTGCCATGAAGTGGTTGCAAGTTCCTGCCATATACCTTGGTCTGAAAGTTTTCAGCTTGCTTGCTATCTACTTCACTGTCTTGGGTCATGAGAAACCAGAGTACCGGGTGTGGGCTATCGTCCCTCTGGCTATGGCACAATACCCTCTTCACTTGTACATGACCATCGCCCTCAGAGCTGGAAACGAGAGTCTTCTCAGCGGGGACTCTGAGAACGCGTGGGGCTTTGGACAGATTGTGGCACTTATACTCTATGCCGCGACGTTGCTGGAATGTATTAAAGGATTTTCCGGTAAGATTCGCCCATTCCCAGCGAGGATGCTTGCTAAAACGCACCTTTTCCAGAGTATCGAAAGATTGTCCAGTTGCAAAGCGACCTTGAAGAGAGCGAAGTTCTTCAGAGTGAGCAGGTCCAAGCAAGGCGAAGGAATAGCTTCTAGACTAGATAGTCGATCAACAGTGTTGCGACCCAGCAGTAGACACAAGACCGTTTTCTCAGGAGTACGCACTGGGGTTTCATTGTTTAAGGGATGAAATTATTAGATCAGTTTATGGTAATTATACCATGTTTCTTAGATTGCTGATTTTTGTACCCTAAGACTTGAGAGGCTAACTTTTCTGCTAAATGCCCACCAGTCACTGGTAGTAAATGAACCAGTATCACGAAAACAATCCACTATTATTTTCCCATGTCGCTGAATCTATCTCTATATCGCTGTAATGCTCTGCGAATCATCATTCGCGAGGTAAACTCCTCTCAGTTGATGGGAACCCACTGCATTCTCTGCGTGTCGAATCGGTGTCTGGTTCCTAGTCAGCCAAAAACGTCGTACAAATTGATCTTCGCTATACATACCCGTAATATTCAGTCTTTGACACGGCCGCAAGGCCATATTCCGAAGTAAGCATCTCCTCATACCGGTAAGGGATCTTGGCGGGAATACCCTCAAAGGTAGTATCGAGAAGAGGGAAAATGTACTTGTCCTATTTCGCAGATGGTCAACATAAAGATTGTCAAAACTACAAGAGGGACATACCTTGAACTCGTGATCATGCTTGTCGTACATGACGCCCTCGCCCATTTTGTGTCCAGGATCATATCTCGCAGCTGTAATATCGATGAACAGTCCAGTCTGCATATCAACCCAACGAGCATCAATAACATTCATCCAATCATCTTTCTCACGATGCTTGAAGTAAGGATTTATGTCAAGCTGGAAGAAACAACCATCCGGACACCCGTCGTACTGGTAGTAGTAGATGGTCATGTTGTAGTAGGCGGAAAGAAAGTACATGTCAGCTTCAGTCACTGATACGTCGGCATCCAAATCCCACGGCATGATCTAGTGATTTGGTTAGAGTATTTTGGGATGTCGGCCATTGAGTTCCTCACCTTCTTTCCCCACCACCAACCAAGTAGGGAGCCATGCATTAGCCATGTCTGAACACCTAGATCTCGAAGCGTAGCTAGATATGTCTGCATGAGGACCTTGATGCGTGCATTTTGTGCAGCTGGCTCCAGAGCTTCTTGGAAATACTTCAAGTCATAGTGTTGGTGTTCTCTTGGCAGTCTCGTAAGTAAAGTGACATCAACAAAGACCAATATTACTCACTGAGGTTCCTCTAGAATCTGTTAGCAAGATCTATTTCTTCCAATTATATCTCCTCATGTCTAGTAAAAACTTACGAAAGTATTTCGGTATTTCCGGCGAATTATCCTCAAACTTTTCAAGGATCTCGGGGATGGTTAAAGCAGTGGCAGAGACAAGCCAGAGTGCGGCGCAAAAGGCCGGTAGCCTCATGGTGAATATGAATTGACTGACGCCTGACCTCGTTAATGCGCGCCGTCAGGAATATAAATCGTGAGGTGACGTGGACTGGCTTGTGAGGATGTTTCGGCTGGATCTGCAGGGGCTGGCTGGGCAAGGGGTTTGAGTTAAAACGGCAGTGACAGTGATATCCAACAGTTATACGTTTATTGATCAAGCCGTTGATAATCCTGAAGTTCAAAGTTCAAAGCGATATAGAAGAGGAGATGGATTAGAGAGTGGATTGAGTCCGTCGTTGGACAGGAGAAAAGTTGAGTTTCGATGGCAGTTTCAGCGATTCATTCACAAAACATTGATTCAATTGGTGGTCCATGCTAGAGTACCTGGCGGCAGTACAGTACGACCCCTGACCTCGCCATACTCTGTTAGGCCTTATCACCAATGGAATCATCGAGTTGCACACATATGAAATAGGTAGAATTATTGACCCGATCTTACAAACTTCTATATAACAATATACATCCATACTGCGAGGCACGCATTCAATTGTCTGAGGCGCAGCTGACCGGAATGGGAAACCGCCGTGGCTGAAATGTCAACAGGTTCAGGTTCAAGTGCCCGCTTAACAAGGGACCAGGCTTCAAGGGAACCTACTGACGCAAGCTCCAGGCCCCCAGACATAAAGTTCCCCAGTCAGAGAAGCCAATACTCCTCCACCTTTTTCCTCCACCTCCGTATCGTATCGCATCACCAGGTAAGCTAGAGCTGAGTTGAGCTGCCTAAGCTAGTACCTACCCCTACTTACGACTCTCGACAACTTGTCTTTATCAACTTTCCTTCCTCTTCTAATTATTCCATCAACTCAACTGCTTTCCAGATCCAAACTTGCCACGGGCAGGTCAACAATCATACGAATTCCTTCTATAGCTCACACTTGAGCAACCCGCCCTGACAATGGGCGCGTGGAACGTACGTATGCTTCAACACACTTCATGATGGGATCTCCAAACTGACATTTGGTAGCTCTTCCGTGTTCTGGGCGACTTGTCCCACGCCCTCTCGAAATGCATCCTCATCTTCGCCATCCACCGCAACCGCAGCGCAGAGGGTGTCTCCCTCATCACGCAGGTCCTCTACGCTCTAGTCTTCTGCACCCGCTATCTCGACTTGTTTAGAGAGAGTGTGCCGTGGAACATTGTGTTCAAGATCTTCTACATCCTCTCGTCGATTTATATTCTGGCTATTATGCAATGGATTTACCCTCGTTCTCGCGAGCGTGAGGTCTCTTGGAAGATTGGCGCTGTCATTCTTGGCGGCTCCTTCGTCCTGTCGCCAATCGTCATGCTCATCTTTGAACGAGGTGAACACCGAGGTTTCCAAACCGTACGTTAAACCGTTTCCCCAAGTAATTACAGCATCACTAACGTCTTTCCAGTGGATGTGGGTGTTTTCCCAAATTCTCGAATCCGTCTGTGTCCTCCCTCAACTCCTCCTCCTGAGACAGACGACCGTCCCCACCGTTATCGACTCCTTCTACCTTGTCGCCCTCGGCTCCTACCGCGCGCTCTACTGCCTCAACTGGTTCATCCGCGAATTCGAAATGCACGGCCGAGGACCCAACATTATTTCCGTCATCTTTGGCGTCATCCAAACTGCTCTCTACATTGACTTTGCATGGGTTTACTACACTCGCCAGCGCGTCAAGCTCCGCGGTGGCGGTATCGTTGATGCCGATGATATGAGCCGCAGCTGGCTTCTCCGTCGCATCTTTGGCAAGCGCTTCGCTCACGACGAGGAGGATGACGAGGAGAACGGTCCTGGTGGCTTTGACGATGACCAGGGTGGTAACAGGCGCGGGGCTCGACCCAAGTGGGGAGCTCGTGGTATTTCAGTCAGCGCAGACGATGGCGTCCTCGAGCAAGAACGAAACAATCGGGACCAGGACGAGTTTGGTGGCCCAGTTGATCCCGACGCCAAGATGCAAGATCCCGATGAGCTTGCGCGAGCGCTTGACGACGATGACGATGAGAACACACCTCTACGACCTGGTCAAACAGAAGGCCAACCCAGCGGTCTCCAAGGCGGCGAGGGCTGGCGCGACTAAGCTGGCGGCGTCATTTCCGCGGATGATTTTACAGGATGAACTCGAAACGGAGTATCACGGATTGTTTACTTGGGCTGTCTTGGAAGGTATAACCCGATTTGTCATTTTTGGTGAAACGTTGAGTGCGATGGATGCACAGAATTGTTAGAAGAGATGGAGGAAATAGGCACAGCGGGCCATGATTTTATGTTAAATTATCACCAAGGTATCAGAAACATTAGCCGCTAAGAGCATAAAGGACGAAATTAGTAGGTCAATTTATGTTATTTAGGCCAGACTTATTACATTCCTGATTTCTGCACCCTAAGACTTAGATAAACTTTGCTGCGACCCCTAGATTATGTATCATAGCGAAGCTTTAACGGATCTCGACGAAGAAGTGAGTCACTCAATGTCACAGTGTTTAGATCAAAGAAGGGGTTGATGTGGATATCATTCAGGCAAACCTTGCCCATGAGCTTTTCCGTGCGTTCAAACAGACATTCCCATACAATAGTCACCATGTCCCTAGAGGACGATCAACTCCTCCCAACATTTGGCGCCATCTGACTAGGACATCATTTGCCTCGCCAGTCCCGTCTTTTGCAACTCCCATCAGCAGCATCCTCGCCGCGATAAACTCCTAAAGCAAACAAATAAAGCTAGACAAAAACGAACAAAGTACAAAATCATATATACTAAAACATAATGTGTTGAAACCTTAGGGTATTTCCTTTTCTTTAGACGAAGCGTCTTTCAAACTCGGCAAATAGCTTTGGGCTAATCTCGTCGCTACTCATGCCCTCAATCTCGACCAGTACGCCCTTTTGAGCATAGTGGTTCAGGACAGGCTCGCTGGTCTCTTGGAACTTCTTGTATCGGGCGCGGTAAACTTCCTCGGAATCGTCAGGGCGTTGAATCAAGGGCTCGCCGGTGATGTCATCCTTTCCGTGGACCTTGGGCGCGTTGAAACTGGTGTTGTAGACACGGCCGGAAGGTTCATGGACCCAACGTCCGAGAATGCGCTCCAGGATAACGGACACGGGTGTCTTGAGTGAGACGACCAGGTTGATGGGGATAAGTTTGTCAAGGGGACCGGCCTGGGATGCTGTTCGAGGGAAACCGTCAAGGATAAACGAAGCTGAGGGGTCGTTGGAGGCAGCAGATGGTCTATGCCCGTCGAGGAAAGGCGCAGCGTTGATGAAAGATTCGACACCAGCGTTGTTGTTGAAAGAATGTTCGAGTGCTGTGGCTTCGGATGAAAGGGTCATAACATTAGAGCCATTCTTGGCAAGCCAGCCGCGAGTATAAAATTCGTTGGAAATAAGTCGTAGGATTAAATCGTCAGCCACAAGGCCACCAGCCTTCATGGTGTTCTCGACCTTGATGCCTATGGAAATAGTTAGCATCATGACAAATGGAGGGGCATAGGGCCTAAACTAACCGAGTGGTGTTCTATCCTTGACATTTCGACGAAGAAGATCTCCGGTACTGATTTGATTGAGTTGAGGGAAGCGCGAGAGCAAGCGCTCGCTCTGTGTTCCTTTGCCAACACCAGGGGCACCAAAGAGGATGACTCGAGCGGCCTTGTTCAGGTTCATTCTAGGCGACCTGTAACGATTAGGCCGTCGCGAGTAAAAGGCAATTGAGAAGCTAGCTTGTCGTAGAAGCTATACTTTGAGGGGGTTGATGCGCAATGAGTACAGTTGCGTTTGAGCGGTGATGTATCCAAAAAATGTCGCTGCACGATTTAACGTTTCTTGTTGAGGTCAATGGTACGATAGTTCGGCGCTGGCGCGGGGAGTTGTTGAGCCACAAAAAGGCGAGATCGGAGAGACCAGAATGATTATGCAGGTGGTGGTTTTTTTATGAGGGGGAGAAGGAGTTTATAATAGATAAAAGACGCAGTCGATAGGTTGGAACAAAGATTACAAGATAGAGAAACAAAGATGAAGAGTAAGAAGAGGAGAGTCGAGGATGTGTTGGAAGGTTGGAAGTGGGGGGCCTTAAGATAGGGCGGCAGAAAGCGCAAAAAGATGGTGTTGGTGTTGAGAGTGAAGGCGCAAGGGTGGTACTTGTTGTGTCACCACATATTGGTGAGATGACAGGTACCGATCGATGGAAGGCGGCGTTGAGATGGGCTGTGGGACCGTGCGAGGCAGGAACGGTCGTCAGGGTGGGTACGGTAGTTTCTACCGTGGCTTGCCGCTTACCTTGGCTTCTACGTATTCCATTCAGTCTGGATAAGTCTAGATTTCATTTGATCACAGTCATACAACTTTATACAACAAATGACAGTCTTTGGTTAACAACATATGCCTTGATTCTGCTTCTTCACCGGGACATTTCGGAGGCCGGGAAATGTGTCGGAGGATTGGTGGTGACAACAACTCGAATCGGTATTTTGCCTTAAGTCCGGATTATCACATCCCAAGGGACCGGAAGAAATGGATGAATATCCCGTTTCATTTCAGGGTGTCATCTTGTCGATCTGGGGAAACGGTGCAGCTTTCTCTTGGCGCCATGCTTTCTGCATCATAGTGTGTCATTTACTACCACCAATCTCTATGCTTTATTAGTCACGGTTGTTTTATTAATCGATTGCGTTGGAATCTAGATAGATTGCGATGGACTATCGCTTACTGTCTTGATTGGAAGAGGGTGTGGTATAAAACAAGTTGGTCTTCTTGGACAAGACATTATCTAGCACGTGTAGTGATTACCAACCAATCAACAGATAGTGTGTCATGTTCGATTTCCAAGCACCCCGGATTTCCCAAACCCATGGGCTGGCCTGACAGTTTAAGCGGTCCATACCTCGCTTGCCTCGGTACAAATAAGGACCAAGCTGTGCGCATACCCGTGCAAGCATCATCGCATTCAGCATAGGGTAGGACGGTGGGCACGGTTAATGAAGCCGTATTTGTCACGACGTGATGTTTCTCAATTAATTTGTTCCTTTCTTATTCGTTTGAAGTATTTCAGAGATTTGCGAAGGGATACTGCAGCGATATCGTCACGATTGCCGTGGTTGCTGTCGCTTGTGTACTGTCACACTTCTAATTTTTGTGAGCAACACCACTTGGTGTTTTGTCGTCGGATCATACACTCCGGCCAAAAGATCGCATCAGAGTCAACCTTTGGGATTTTGAGCATCCGTGGCGGCTTGCTGTCAATTCAAAAAAAGATGCAAGCTTAACAGTAATTCCCCAATAGTGGAAGAAGTGGGAGGACAAGTCAAAGCCGATAAGACCTTTCGGCTCAACATCAGACCAAACCTCATGGCGAATCATACAGAATTTAGAGCATAGAAATAAATAACACAAAGGTCAAGTCTAAATGGCATAACATGGCCTAAATATTTCGTCTCTTTTACTTCTAGCGGCTACCTTTTCCAAGATCCTGAGGCCCGGTCCAAGAGGTGGGATTGGTGGCAGTCCAGTCTGGGCATAATCGTGCATTCAGTCAGTCAGTCAGTTTCAACTGGGCCAAACCAAAGCAAGAAATTTACACTGAACAAAAATGCATAAGACATCCATTCAAGTTTGAGAGCCAGATATATTGCTGTACAAATTGATCTCGTATTCGTCTGGCACTGCTTGACACTGCTTGGCTAGACTTCCAGGCAGTCAAGGCAAGTCTCGGCCAACTGCATAGTATCTATTTGCGTGAAACGAAAACTTGCCATCACGCATTCCTCTGGATTTATCTTCTTGCTTAACAAACGAGAATAAATTATCTATTTAATCCCACCTCAGATCCGGTCTTAAACCTTTCATCTTCATCCTCAGCTTCGTCTTCAGTCTTCTGTCATCCTTTATGCACTCTTTTTCAGTTCCCATTTCTATATATCTATACGATTGTACAAATGAGTCCTTCTTCAGACCGCCCCAACCGCAGCCAGTCGTGAAACTCATGCTGAAGCCCGAGATCAACACTGTCGAGGCCCGTTTCCCCGACCTAGAATGGCTCGTATTGGCAGAGGCAAAGGACAATGACATTGCGTCCACGATCCTAGACCCGAATGGAGAAGGTATCTTGGTCACAGAAAACCTTGTGAGTACAATAGCTCCGCCAGCCATGTAGCCTTGCTAATCTGTGAACAGGTGAAAGCATTCAAGGTCTTTCTGCTGTCTCTCTCGGAAAGCTTCTCGGAAACCTTCCTCGCCTTGAACGACTAGCAGTGGGAATGTCACGATATGAGCTCAGAGCCCATCTGTCAGAACTGAAACTGGCACTCAGTGTCGCTCTGCGGACACAGGCAACGATTCACCTTCTCTCTCTGATGGTGAGGGGATGTCTGTACATGCAGATGACACCACATCATGTGCTACCATCGAGAACCCGGAAGTTCCACCCGTCCGAGAAAAGAGGAAGACGGCATCTTCCAACCTGATGACTCACATCATGGGCTTTCACCGCTCTGTAATTGAGCTTTCTCCTCTTGGGGCCTACCCGTCCTGGAGGCGTCATCGATGTCAACATGGCTGAATAAAGTAAGTAGTCTTATTCATATACTATCAATCCACTCCCTGACCCTTTCCTGTATTCTGCATCTTCCATCTTGCTTTTGTCAAGGCCTCCGATGATGACAACAACGACGACATTAACGCCTTGGAACCCCCATCCAAGTACACTGTTGCTACTATTGTAAGTAGAACTTCTATCTGATCAATGACTTGGTGATGCATTGTTCTAACTTTGAACAGGTCCAGGAGGACATGGCTTGATGACGTGGATCCTCTGCCTACCGTCGAGGAGCGCCGACCTGGCCGAATTAGATCATGAAGGTGGCACAACAACAAGCAACTGACGAGCATTACCTGCTTGTGTGGCGCCCCGCGTAGATGGGATCGAAGCAGCATAGACTAGCTCGACCAGCTTGTCGACAGGGAACCTCGATGCGTTAAAGACTTATGCCACGAAGGGTAACCAAAGCCCCTCGAGATCTGTTGGCAAAGCTCTACGGGAGGAGGAACAACCTGAAGGTATGATGGCTTAAGAACGCGAGTAGAAATATCGCTAACAATTCACACAGATTGAGTGAGGGAAATGCTTGTTCCCAGACTGCATCTACAAAGATGTGAGATGTACATATTTAATACGTTCGCTCCATTGAACAGAGAACCGACTGTCATCTCAATCGATGATGCAAAGTTACAAGCAACGACCCAGGATTGTCCCCTTGCAAACTCGACGTCACTTGAGTCACTACCGTCGCTGGTGTTGCAAATACAATATGACAAACGTGCCGCCAGGTCTGAGTCACCAAAATCTTTGGGGTGTGGTGGCGAGAGAGGTGTCAAAGAAGATCGACAAGACGGCGACCCAGGCTTCGGAAGCAAGGCGAGGAAACGCTACCTGATCAACGTTGATGGACTGATCCCAGAAAAGAGGGGGCCAAGGACGGGCGATGGACCGAACAGTCCACCCCCAGACGAGGTTAGACTTATCCTATCCTATTTTAAAGTCCCCAAGTCTCCAAGCTAATATGGACTAAATTTAGGCTCTTTGTAAGAAGGGATTTGCTTGGCGAATACAATATATTATTCAACAATGTCATAATGCAGCATTCAAGATGATCCATGATTGGCTTGGACTTCAATTGGAGCAAAAGCGCACAGAAGGACTCTGGCAGCGTCGCTCTACAGACACAGACAAGTTCGGACACTACAGTACTCAAGTTGGAATTCTGAAGCAGAATATGGTGACGTTGAAAGGTTTTTGCAATGCCTGCGCAACGTAAGTCTATCATTTGTTTATCTTCATTCTGATGAGTATCCTGGCTTATGTTCTTATTCTCTTCACAGGCACTGGGAATGTTCATATACATGAACAACCCCGCTGTTCATATCCTCTATCATCAAAGAGCAGAGAAGCAAAGGCATGACCACTCAGAGGGAAGTCGCCGTGCAAGTCAGCCTGTCTTCTGTGGTATTACCCTGAATTACGAACAGGACCCAGCCGCCTTTCCTGGAAACAGTCACAGGGTCAGGGTAACAGTCAAACCTCGTCGATCAATGGTTTAACCTTGATGAACTAGACGTGCGAGGACTATGTGCGCCCTGCGTGATGGTTATCAGTGCATTCCCACGCACACAGCGATAGGCGAGACAGGTACTAGTGCATATTTATGCACACATCGAAGGGGGAAGTATCACACATCCTACCTTTCGCATGGAACAAGAATGAGGTGAATCGAGGGTACACCTTTCGGACCCTCCCCGTCGGAACCAAACTTTTCTTCAACCTGGCAGACCAAGTCAGACTGTCACAGATGGCTCACCTATCGCTGGGATGCTCAGACATGGTATGGAACATGGTCTATCTGAACAGACAACTCCATTACTGGTGGACGAAGTGAATGAGTTCTTGTACCCAAACGTCGAGGTGGCCGTACGAGAAGCGATTCGTGGATGTAAACGGAAGCGAAGCAGCAACTCGCACGCAGTGCTTGAAGTATTTCTCTGGGTGGCAGCGACTTTTAAAAGGATCAATGCTCCTCTATCGCACGCAACGGAGGAAGATCTGGCCACCGGAACCTCAACCTGTCTCTGAGCCTGTCGACCTTCCGTATCCGGGAGGGTACAGGCCCAAGTACGTCTCGTGCCTTGACGTACACCTGTTTCCTCACTTGGCGTACGGAAGAAGGATGAACTCAAGGTTACCAACGATTGCTGACTGGTTGAAAACGAGTTTCACATGCGATATCTAAAGAGACTTCGCGAGTCGACCAGCTTCGAGGTAGCCGGCAACCAAATTATGCTTTCGAAGACGGTCCACGATTGCTTGGATCGAGCATATTGGACTTTCAAGCCTCTACCAAGAAAGAACACGGACCTCATGTCGACTCATGCAGAGCCGAACACCCCATCCCTTCTGCCTACCCAGCATGCCACTGGTTGAGATGGTAGCATCCTCAGCCTATCTGCCAGGTATGATTATCTAGCCAGGCTGTGGAAGGAATGGGGCCATGAATTCATTTTCATCTAAAGTTCTCCGTGCTTTAATCGCATGCTTCACTGACGTGGCTCATGGCCATGGCCTGTGGACAAAGCTCGTGGAGATTCGAGAAGACGACTGTCCAGGCTGCACCGAATCACGGCAGACTAAGACGCTATCAAAAATGACTTTCATCAACTACAACGAGGATAAAATTCTCGATGTATGAAGGGACAGGGCCCAGCCTCAGGTGACAAGTCCAAGCCACGGAGAAAGACAACACCTCCTCCAGTCTATCACTTTAGCAAGTATCAAGCATGGCTCCCAAGCTTTACTAGCACTACCATTAGGTGGTGACCAGCGAGTCAGCCTACAATAAAGCCTTTGCCGATGAAAGGATAATCGCACTGGATGGCTTGAATTGAGTGGACTCAGGCTTTCTGATACAGTACATTGAGGCCCCTTACCGCCTGGCAGTCCGTTGGCTGCAACAGGAGCGCGGAAATCTGTATAGACTAGCTGATACATCAACTGTCGTTGTATATCTGACTGGCAACGCATTCAAAATAGGTCCTATTTTCACAGATCTATCTGCATACCATGATGGACAACCTCGTCCCATCCTTGATAGGATCACATGCATCTCAAATCCTCCACAAGAAAGGTTTCCTCGCTAGCTTTTACCCACTCGAGATCACCCACGTCCACCGAGAATTCGAACGAACGGCAGAGTTCCTGGCGCTAACGCTTTCCCAAGTGTCACTACTTTATTACGACATCTGCATCTTGCCTGGACTCATTGAACTCTTTGACGACGCACTGGCTAGACTTTACCAGAATATTCTCCGGCAAAACACAAATGCGTACCAGGAATGCGTCTTCGTGCGGTAAGTTCCTTCCCAATCATAGTATACCTTGATTATATGCTAACTATGATGTTACATAGATCAATGAGCCCTACGTGGACGCCCAGTATCAGCTGCGAAACGGGACCGAGTTCGAGCTGGGAGGGATTGACGAGGATGTTGACTTCAATTACCAGGATATATCTGCGTATCATGTCTTCTTCTTCATCAAGCAGCTCGAGCGGTATCAGCTTCCTGAACCTTTGGGTCAGCGAGGAGGGTTTCACTCAATTCCACGCCCGTCTTGATCTCTTTGCACCACTGTATGCGCATGGCAGAGGTTTCCTCTATTCCTAGCGACATCGAGGTTAAAGGACAAGAGAAAGCCATTCTGCGAGGCGCTAATGTTTCCCCATCAACTGGTGAAGAAGACGAACTGAGCATGATATCAATTGATGACAACACCATTTCCTGGTTCTCCAGCATGTGAGTCACTTTCACCTCGTGGACACGTACAGAGTGATGGAGGTGAAAAGCACAGAAGGGTAGGCAGCAATGTTGGCGTATCTAAAGAACGTTCTTCAACAGAAGCAAGGCGAATTCGTCCAGCCCTTACTGATCAAGCGCCGTTCCGATACCATATAGGCGGTACAATCTGGCATCCTAGTCCGCAGGTTCAAGGCGGCGCAACATTTTTTAAAAATCCTCAAAGGTCGATATTCACTTATAACGAATCTTTCTTTACACGAGGACAAGTATGACAAGGAAAATAGAGGGTAAACCGCTTGAATGAGCGTTAGCTTCAACAATGATGGCAACTATCCAGACGAACAACGTATCATGGTTATAAAATGTCGCGACGAAGGCATGAATATACACCGATGATCTTGCTACGAAGCGTTGTTGTGAGCTTAAGAAGATAATACAGGTGAGAAACATGAATCTCAACTGCGGTGCGGTTTACGAAACCGTCCGCCGCATCAGCGAAGAAGGTGGAAGCAACAGCATTACTCCTATTGATAGATATCGAACTCGCAACGAGATCATTGAAGACGATCGGGGTGCCCAGCATATCTTGAGCGTACGTGATCTGACATCAGACCCGTCCGGTGAGCTTTGAACACTGAAGCTATTTTGAGAAAAGACGTTATTATCTGCTTGCGTCGCATGAACTCTGATTTCTTGAGAGAGGTGCCTTCTACAGAACCCCTTTGTAGGGAGTCTGAACTACGAAGCAATACCTAACGAGCTTGCAATGAAGCGTGTCTATTCAACTTGCTGGAGCAGTCTATCAACAGACGGTCAAACCAGGTGATGGTTTCGGTGCAGGACTTTACATTGGATGCAGAGATAAGGATCCGAGACCTTCTAGAATCGGGACCCTAGGCTACTTAGGCAGAAAACAACAAGCCACCCAACTAGACCATGGATTCCCTCTAGGCTGTGGAAGCCGTTAGGCTACTGATCCCCCCTTTTTTTTTATCTGGGACAATGGGAAACTTTAAAGACACCCTCGAGCGTTTCTCCAAGAATCCAGACTTCACCGGTCGAGGCTTGACACCTACCATGCAACTGGCTCACGTCATCGACACGTTACCCCGAGCACTTTCAGCTCTCGGAAAGGTCAGATGATGAGAGGATATCTACATGAACGACCTTATGGTGCCGTTGACAGGGTCATGCCATACCTGGAATGCTTCGGTATTAAGCCACTTTGGTTATAGGATGTGCATTCCGAGACTCAAGTGGATAAAGAGATGAAAACCCCATTGCCTTCAAAGATGGAGACGAATCATCCATACACCTCACCTGTTGCCCTTTTTGTCTTCTCGACGCCAGATAAACATGGCAAACGAAAGAGAAGACAGAGAAGATCAAGGCGAACGATAAACGAATGGAGCACATGGTCAACGCCTCAATGGTACAAGGAAAGGTTGTTCCGTCGCCTCTATCAATGATGCATTGTTTCCCAGCACAGTGATGTTGTTAAACGCATTATACGAAGGGCAGATACATTCTGCAACAGGAGTCAACGATCCAGAACCCCTTCCAGGAAAGTAAACTGTTCAATCAGTCTTTGGCCATCGACTCTGCAAAGACTGCCAGTATCAAGAGAAACGCAGTCCTGTTCAAAACAACAGCCTTTTTTGTACGTAGGGATGAGACTCACATGGTCAGATAAGAACTGTCAGACATTCTCAAGGGCCATGGGTCAGTTTACAGAAGCGGAATGACTGCATCCACTTGTGGTCGCTCAGCCAGAACACCCATCCCAATATTTCCTCACGTCGCATATATACATGATGTTGGGATTCCGAGTTCCATTCCAACTGTCCGACTCAATGGGATCATGACTGGCATGAGTTTTTGGAAGAGCTTACTAAATACATTAAATCCTTCCAAAATATCGCAATCCGAAGCTTTATCTAGGGCTTACCTAGTTTCCTACTTGAGTAGCCTAGGAGATTTGACGTCCACCTTAGATTTTTCGAGGGGCTGAATCGGGCAGTACTCAATCGAGGTTTAGTAGCCTTGATGTTGTCATGGAGATTGAGATGATCTGAAACATACAGTCAACGGCATGACTGCCGACGAAGTCGACGAGCTTCTGTACCCGAACGTCAAGGCGGCTGTTCAAGAAGAGATCCAGGGCTATCAGCGGAAGAGGGGCAGCATGGATACAATGGACGACTTGGGATTTGCAACAAATGTGATAATGGACGCATTCAACCCTGACGGATACACAGATTTTGACGGTATTCGCTACATCACGTCTCAAAGCCTGCGAAAAGCCCTCTTAAACGATATACACATGAGCTCGGAAGAAGCATGATCATCATCCACTACTGGAAAGTCTTTCCGGGTGAAGTGAACAGACCTCAACACTAGGTCGTCAAGATCAAGAGGACATTTTCCAATATCAGCTAAACTCAACACGACACTCAGCAAACTTCCACGGAGTGAACAGGAACTCCACGGCGGTGCAATCCAGAAGGAGCTAACCATCTTGATTGCGGCCGCCCAGCTCCTACTCTTCGCCCCTGTCGACAGAATCAACGAAGAATCTTCCTACTCGGCCGACGAGGGGGCGGTCGGTTCCCCTTGGAGGATCTCAACAGGGCAATAACTCCACGGTGGGACTGGGCTGCGCCTGCGAATCACAATCACCACGATTTCTGGCCTGTATGGCGGATACAAGCGCCTTGAAATGCTACGAAGCCAACGGGGATGCTAAACTGTCGGTCTAAAGCATGAAACATGGCTCCGAAATTGTCCATGCGAAAACTTCAAGACCACACACAGTACACCTACTTGGAGGCAAGGGAAGTGTTTTTTGACTTGCACCTGATCATGCATTATAGCACACTTTCAACCTTTATCGACGAGGTAGCACCCATGCAGAGTGTGTGGTGTTCCAGCCACCTACTGGCGGCGATGACGGAGTCTGTAGCAATTGTATCCCCAAAAATCCGGACCAAAAGTGCGAGCGGGCGTATTTCCCACAAGGTCGCAAGTCACCTGAGGTTCTAAACACAACCGGTCGCATGTAATATTTGAGCAGCTTGAACCCTAAGAACCCAAAGGTATATGTCCTAGCTCATTTTGCAATCACCACTCTCCACGACGCTCTAATCGGAATGCCAATGCCTCAAGGCCGGACTACAATATTAACAGGGCTTTCTCTGACATGGATCTGGAAGAAGGCGATTCTTCTTCTGAAAGCCAATCCGCTGGAGGGTCCTCCTATACGCCAGGAACATCGTCCAACAGTGTCGCTAAGAAGAAAACCCAACTTGGGCCGGCCTTACATCGGGAGTGTCTGTTGAAACTTTAGAAGGGCAGTGTTTACCTCCAGGCGGCGCCTCTTGGCCTCTTTTGAGGCAATCTAGAACCTCGTTACGACTGCAAAGAGGCCATGTTGCTGCCCGTCTTGCCCCTCTCAATCATGCCAAACCGGGAGGATTGGTTCATCGGTACACATCTCTTTCCGACGAACTGCGCCGGGCCCATGATCCCTTCATTGATACTTCAGGAGGCAGAGGAGAGGTTCACCCAATGCCATGCACTACGTTGGAGCTATCAAGCTTTCCCGAAGTGAAGCCAGCCTCCCTAACGGGATACTCAGTCTTTTGACCGCGGAACGACCCAGTTGTGATTCACAATCTATCCGGCTGTGATTCACGAAGATGTTACCTCTGAATCACTGACAATGACCTCATCAGACGAGACTTAAAAGCTGTTCTCGGAGTTCATTCACTCACACTTCAATCCCAAGCACGAGTCTGACGATGATGACTCGTCCGATCTTGGGGATGTCGGAATGGAAGCGAAACCTTGGTAGCCACTTCGTCTTTATATAAAAACCAGCATCCAAGGCGCTCACCCACACGTCAGGACATGGTTGTCCCAGATGGAATCTCTGTATTATCGGTTGGTCAAAATCATGAGGAATATCCGCGATGAGTTGGACAATGCAGAGAGATTGCACATGTCAATCTACGGTCCAGCAGCATAAGTTTACGCTTGCGAACGATTCGACGAATTGGTGGAAACCCCTCTTTTACCTTGAAAGGTCAATAACTCTTCGAGGACAAACTAGAGAGCTTCTCCT
Source organism: Fusarium venenatum (assembly GCF_020744135.1). Classification (NCBI taxonomy): domain Eukaryota; kingdom Fungi; phylum Ascomycota; class Sordariomycetes; order Hypocreales; family Nectriaceae; genus Fusarium; species Fusarium venenatum. Next base: position 7,445,853 of record NW_027072131.1, read on the forward strand.
AGCCTGGTACAGAACAACCTCTTATACCGCTGAGCACCCAATCGAGCCACCCCATTTGGGAACCCTAACCTCTGCTTCCAAGAGGCAACAAACTGTCGAAAAGAATGGTTATTCGCTCTGATCGATCTTCGCTTACAAAACGAGATACACAAGACACCTTTCGAGAAGCAAGCTGATGCATTTAGAGTCCCCCGAGTGTCGTTGGCTCTGACTGGAGATGTGTTATATGTACATGAGAAACTATCAATGGCGCAAGATCAAAACCGGTATTTTGCTGCTACATTCCGACTTCCAATTGATATTGAAAAGGGCGGCTCTGAAAAAACTGCGTTCTTGGCTCTTTGGCAGAACTTATCAACATAATCCGGCTGGAAGTAGTTGGCTTCTTCGTCACGTCGGTTTGTCAACACCAACGCCGACGGATGGCGTACTGTTGCTTTTATTTATTCGTTTGCGTGGATGACTACTCCCATCATCTATCCACGAGGGTAGACATTCAGCTTCTATGGCTTCCCTGAGTAACCCGCACCAAGCCGTCCGAGCGGAACACCTCTGGTGGTGACAGAATGATGGCCCAAGACGCGACACTGGAACCGGAACTGCTACTCAAGCTAAAACTTCGACTGCGGACCAGGTTCTATTTACTTCGGGTCCCCTACAGGTTGTCATGAATGGACATTTCGTTCCTACGATCTAGGCAGCAAGGGACATGGGCGCCAGACATATTTCCAAAAGAAGACGACTGGATCCGGATTCAAATCTGACAAAAAGAATTAAAACCTCGATATGGTTATCGAGGCCGCATTTCGAGAGTTTGAAATGATTGGCGCACCAATCAATTTGCATGATCTCGGCAAACCTAATACTCGTATTACTTGGGTCACCATCGCGGCGGTCATGGCCAATCTCCCAAGGTGAAGAAGCAGTGTGTCGGACAGCCACAAGACAGTATCTTGGGAAGACTAAGGCCTGCACAAAACGAATAGTTACGCGCCAGGGATTGCCGCACTGAGGGTTATAGTCTGACCAGACGTGATGGATGTTTCAGTGATTTGCGAAAACCCAAACATTAATGCTCCTCGAGACACCAATGGGGCGGAACTGAAGAGGCCGATCGACAAGTTCTCGGAAGGACAAAATCGTCACGATGAAAGCACTGAATATATCTTTCCTCTTGGTCTCCTGTACAGCTTGGTACAGTTTTTCAAGACTTCTGGAAGAGAAGTTATGGCTACAAAGTCTAGCTACTCCTCCATCCGAATGAGAACCCTTCTTTTTATTCTTCGTTCACTACTAGTCAAGTTCAGCCGCAACAATGGAGCCACCAGGCGAGCTTGCTAGCTATCTCAAACATCTAGACACGACAGGAAGTGACTATTTCGAAGAACTTCTTCGCAAATATGAGGAGTCTGGCGCTCGGCGATATCATGGTTGTTCCTTTCATCTTACTTTTCATCTGGTCATGAGCCCAGGCACTTTCACTGCATCGGATCCTATTTTACCTCTTTTTTATTCCGTATCTACCAATACGAGAGAACAACACAAAATGAAACAATCAGCATCTTGAGTAAACCTTGCCAGAGTATGTCTAATCCAGACTTCTGAAGGCATAGCTCGCACACATCATAGAGCGGCTCAATACGCTCGCTACAGGTGAAGCTGGCGGTAGGCGCTGAGAGTGTTCGTCGTGACTGGGAAATCCCCGCGCATCAACAGGTGATTGATCTTACCGAAGATCGCTCCAGATCCCCTACCCGCCCCCAGGGCAATGACCCCAATTCGCACGAGCCTTTTACTACTATACTGGCCGTCACACTCATACTACCTACCAATCCACATGCATTGCAATCGATGTACAGGAACCATTCAAACTGGGGTATCTACACCAGATGTCCTTCCAAAGGTCATCGCGAATAACAACGGTTGTGCCAAAGAAATTTGCGATGCCCGCAATAACACAGCTGTTGGTACACCAAACCGTCTGCTATGTGCGCGAAGACATCAACCATGATATCAGTGCTTTCTTTCAACTTGAATTCCTCAAAACATTTGACCCAACACATCTCCCAAACTGAGGATTTCCATCAACCAACGAAGATGACTACGAAACACGAGGTGAACTAGAATGACGCTCAATGAAACGTTTCGAAGACTAAGCAACGATTAGCCTTGATGGTCAGGATACCTACCATTGGAATAACGCAGTGGAGGAGATGCATCAACAGACTATGGCATGACTTGAATGCCTTGTACGACGAGACGATTCCTCATCGCAGGCCCGCTATTGGAACGGGAGTTGTCGAGGCACGTTTAAACTATTCTTCTTTATGGCGATGGAACATTATCAAGGATCCACGAACATCTATGATGTGAGCTCTGTATCAAAGTATGGGTCCTGTTCCATTTTGTAACCATCGAATGGCCTTAATGAACAACAAACAAACAAGATCAGCTACAGAAGAATTGGGGACCGCGATATCCTGCCACAGGACCCCAAGCTCGCGTCCCTCTATTTGGTTCAGACGGAGTATCTGGGTAGCACCTATCCTACCTCCACCTCGGAGTTGAGACATGCGCAGGATAGTCAGTTCTCTGACAACAGGTCCGTGACTCCCAACTCTCCAGTGGTAAATGAGCTCGTACGGCGAGGACTACTCAACGCCTGGGCTTTGTTAACCACCTTGGATGGACGCAGCATAGGCAGGCAAGAGAAAGACACCATGGAACTGGTGAAGAAGAGGTGAAGAAGACTGAGCGAAACCGAAAGATATGATGGTGCGTTCTATCATGGAAAGGACCGAGATAGATTTATTGCGAAACGCAGAAAACATCACCTTTTTCGACCTTGGTATCAAGGGGAACAGTTGGGCACAGGTACCCATGAAAGATCGTAACTGGCCTTGCTCAGGTTTGCCATTACTGGAGAAAGGATGGCAAACCCGCACGAAGGATACTGAGCTTGGAAGCGCAGACGTCGAAACAGACATTTCACAGACGAATCAAGTAGTCAGCACCCCAGCGCACCATGAGCGAGCTGGCGATGAACTTTTCGATGCTCTCACCAAAGCGGCTACCCTGGTGGCACACTGTAAGTTATACTCATCCCATATCTAAATGTCTACGCCGACACAATCAAGTCCTTCGTCAGTCGAACGTAGACCGCCGCAAGTCTAAGTGTAACCAACGATCCAAGCGAAAACCGGGAACGGTGCAAGGGCAGCGCAAGTCAAAGAGACCTCGTAATGAGGTTAACTACGATGAGTCCATGGCTTGCCACGATGGCAGTGAGCCTGTCTCTGACGATGGGGATGACTATGTCAAGTTCGATCCAGGCCATCAACTGTTGCGTCGCTGAAGCATCGCCCTTCCCCAGACTGTCTACGTCAATGGCAGCCAGGACCCAGAGCTTGGAGGTCACAACACCTCCGCAAACTTCGATCCTCATACAGCATGATGCTATACCTGACACGTTTTCCCACTTTCTTACGAAGCACCGTGGCCATATGCGCCGCCTCAGACTCACTCTACATGACCCAATGGGATTGTACAAAAGGGACCTTCTTCAGCCGCCGTCCAAGCTGACAAACTTCCTCAATGTCCTTTTGCCCGCCTAATCCACCACCTGGTGTGGCGATAATTGATGCCATCTCGCGAGATCAATACAAATAATTGGCATACTGGTGCGTTATCGAGAGAAGTTGCATCAGTGCCGTTGCACTGTCCCAAAGAGAAATATAGGCTTTCAGAGTCCTTTCGCCAACCTAACACACAACCACTTGAAGTTGCAGACCGTGTCTACTCGCCGTGGTAGCTGGCTACTCAGTTTCGCACTCCCGCGATCGGATTGGTATGTCCTCCCTGACTTGTGGTGTCTCCAAATCTGACCATTCTTTAGGCTGACAAGGATTGAATCCATTGGCGTAATTCTCAGTTTCTCAGTTTGCGCGATCTGGACACCAGTTGCTTCGCATAGCGTGCAGCACGTGCAGTTTTCGCCATTCCAGAGGTTGTCGCTTTCGATCGTGCTGTCAACTTCGACTATCTCCAGCTGGCGTTGTCCGTCGTCGAGTACTCATCAGAAGTAGCCAGCGGGTCATATTCTGATCTTCCAGGCCGCAAAGCACCAGATTGAAAGCTCTGCTATGAAGCCAACACTATTGCACATGCGTCCCTTCTCAAAGATTGAACCATGGCCAGCCTCATGAAGCGGATTCCATGCCGAAGCGCTGGACACAACTACAGGATGAGAGGACAGCAGATCCATGTCCTGAACCAGAAGACGAAAGATGCTTTTAAGGAGGACCTAGCAAGGGAGACAGACACAACGATGAAGACAATCCGGGCAGTGGCAACAGTGACACAATTCCTCTCCGGTCATCCATCTGATGACCTGGTGGGTCCTTCATCAGTGAGATTCGTATGACGCTTTTGTGGACGCTTGCAGCCTTGAGAAAATTGCAACAAATATGTCTGCTGAGGGTAACATCGATGACTCTATCACGGACCAGTACCGCGTTATATGCGCCTATGAGATCCTGCGATGTTATCTCGGGCAGGAGAGCAACAGGTACCCTCGACTTCGTGTTGCTTGTCACAAGATGGATACTCAAAAGGTCCGTCCGGGGTTTTTTTTCTCACTCTACCAACAATTCCACCTCTTCCAAGTACGCACCATGGAATCACGCATTTGATACAGCCTACATACCTTTGGTATTTCAACACGACTGAAGACGTACGCCGCTCTTGACTACCTGTGTACGAAACTGATGCCGAAGGATGACTCATTGTTATTGCCGGTGAGAGGTACTGTCGGGTGAACAATGATGATGACGATTTGTTCGGGAGGGGATCTGAATCTGGAGAGCGCAGAAGTCGAGGCGAACAACATGTCGCAGGTGATGGTTAACAGACTCGAAACCGGTGTTTTTGGGGATAATGACAAGATGTTGGGCGATCGCAGAGCAGCATGAATACTTCACCTTCTGGGTAACAGGGAGACAAGCTTTAGGGTACAAAAATAAAGATCTGGTCTAAATTGCATAAGTTGATCTAATGATTTCGTCCCTTCTACCTCTAGTAGTGACTTGACCTTTTAGTATCCTGATCGGTATGTGGAGAGACCAGTGTTGTAAATATCTGCAGTTCCCCGAGGTTCTTGACGCTACAACCACTGTCGGAGCTAACTTGTCGGGGAAGAACGTCCACAATTAAGCTTAGTCGTTGGTGCGTCGGGAAGAGGAACCCACGGGTAATCTTAAATTCAAGCTTCTTTTCTCTACAGTCCCAAATAACTACCACTTCATTCTGCCGTGCTTGTAAGTCGCTTACTTCCTGATTTGATGCTGACAATGTCGAAACATCCAATTGGAGGACGACCTGCACGTAATTAACAACAATTCTCTGCTATTTAACGGCAAACTCATGATGAATTGGTAGACACAACATGTGCGTCATGATCATTTCTCAATTGCCGTAAACATATCCCGAGCACTTGAATCGTGGGGTGTTGTATTGCATCCATGATCAGCAAAAACTGTACGGATACGTACAAACCAATCTGGGGTGACCTTCCATCGGGATGTGGAGGGTGGATCATCTCCAAGCTACCAAGTAACTTGAACCTTTTCTCCAACCTCAAGTTTGCGCTTCTCAAGATATTTCCCAGCAATGGGGTCACTCATGACTGATCAAGTCTCCAGTCTTGGCCATCCGATATATCCACAGCCAGTGGTACCCGTTACGTATATAATACCATGATATAACTTTTCCAGACAGGCGGTCGGTCCATGGGTATTTTCCGTGGATACTCTCCGAGCAACTGGTTCCTAAAAGTCATGGGATTTAACAAAAGGGCCGAAAACTTATATGGGCTCCCCGCATGTTTAAACGGTTTGGAGCATGCATCCGGTTCCTGTCCCCAGATTATTCCCCGCGTTTATGTTATAGCACCACCCAAGTCACGCGAAGCCTCACCAGTTTAGTCACCTACTTCCACCGAACCACCGGTCTACATTCTTGGCATTGCGGGAAATGTCCTTCTTTTTACGTAGTCTATCCTTTGTCTACCGATGTTTAGCCATCCTTCCGGCGTAGGGACCGTCGGCAAGCTTCGTGATTGGGTCGGTGTCTACAAGAAGAACTCGGATATTGTGGTATTCATGGGAAACAAGAGTACGACACTAGATCTCATGTTCAAGTGTTAGGCTAGAGTAGGCAAGGATCTAGATGGTCGGTCCGAATAAAGAGGCTGATGATGGGATGGATTGACCAACCTACCGGAAGTTAGCAGAAGAGTTGATCTCCCAAGTCTTAGAGTACAAAAATAACTAGTCTAAGGAATATTGCCTAAGTATCATAAACTGACCTACTAATTTCGTCTCTTATGCTCCTAGACTAGCACGATGATGAAAAACTTGGACATGGGAAAGCTTGGCGACATGAAGAAGAATTTGACAGGAATCAAGTATATAAGGTAAATGTCCTTGTCTAGAACTACTCGATCCAAGGACTCGCTCTCCCATCCACTACTTCCCTCTTCATTCTTCACCATGTGGTCCAGTCTCCTCCTCTTAGGAGGTGTCTCTATGAGCATTGCCAACCCAATCATTCGACAAGATGCCCATCCTGCCTACCGTAACAAGACTCTCTGCATCGACAAGCGTGTCGATGACTTGATGTCTCGTATGTCATTGGAAGACAAAGCAGGACAGATGTTCCACGCTCGCACCAATGTTGTCAACAACACCTTTGACGAGACCGTCCAAGGATACATCACTGACAAGCGCATCACTGCCTATGTCTTGAGTGGTGGTGTCAATGATGTCCGTGGTGTTGCAAACTGGTACAACGAACTTCAAAAAGTTGCCCTCAGCACACCTCTCGGCATCCCCATCACTATCTCTTCCGATCCCCAGCACGGTTGGACAGATGAGAATGCTGTTAGTGTCGTCGCTAAAGGCTTCTCTCGTTGGACGGAACCTCTTGGTCTCGCTGCTCTGCGATCACCCGAGCTAGTCCGTACTTTCCACGAGATTGCCAGAGAAGAATACACTGCTGTCGGTATTCGACAGGCTCTTCATCCTCAGGTTGATTTGGCTACTGAGCCGAGGTGGGGCCGTATCACTGGTACCATGGGTGAGGATGCCAACTTGACCAGCGCTTTGGTGGTTGCAGCTATCAAGGGTCTGCAAGGTGACAAGATTGGTCCTCATTCAGTTATTGCCACAACGAAACACTTTCCAGGAGGCGGTGCAATGGAGAACGGAGAGGATTCTCACTTTCCTTGGGTAAGTAGAGCTTCGAACGGTTCCGATATCATCTAACAATGTTGTAGGGCAAAAACGCGACTTACCCTGGAGACAACCGGGAGTACCACTTGCAGCCCTTCAGGGCTGCCATTGCTGCTGGCACACGACAAATGATGCCTTATTACTCTCGTCCCATCAATACTTCATGGGAGGAGGTTGCTTTCGGTTTCAACAAGGGTGTTGTCACTGACCTTCTCAAGAAGGAACTTGGCTACGAGGGCATCGTCGTTACCGATTGGGGTATCGTTACTACCCGATTCTGGGGACTTGAGGACGAGACTGAGCTTGAACGTGCTCGTCGTGTCATCGAGGCTGGTTGTGATATCTTTGGTGGTGAGACCAAGCCTGAGCTGATCATCGAGCTGGTCAAGAAGGGTCTGGTGCCAGAGTCTCGCATCGACGAGTCTGTCCGCAAACTGATGAAAGAGAAATTTGAGCTTGGTCTCTTTGACAACCCTTTCGTCGATGTTGAGAGGTCCGTCCGCATTACTGGAAACGACTACTTCAGCCGTCTCGGAAACGAAACACAACGTCGCGCGTTCACTATGCTTACCAACAAGGACGATATCCTCCCTCTCCCTCTTGCTGCTCTTGACGCCAAGTTCTACATTGAGGGTATGGAAGCTGAGGCTCTTGAGCAGCGCAACCTCACCGTGGTTGATAAGCCCGAAGACGCTGACTACGCCCTCCTCCGTCTCGCCTCACCTTTCAAGCCTACCACTGCCCCCGGTCTTCCCGCCATGATCAACAACGGCAGTATCGAGTTCAACACCACAGAAAAGGCCCGCCAGGCCAAGATTTACGCGACTCTACCCACCATTGTTGATATCAGATTGAACCGCCCTGCCGCCGTTCCCGAAGTCGCCGAGAACGCTGCTGCTCTGTTTGGTAGCTACGGCAGCAGCCACGATGCTTTCCTTGATGTTGTTTTCGGCACTGATGGTTGGGGTCCTGAGGGTCAATTGCCTTTCGGTATGCCTATTTCGCAAGCTGCTGCTGATGCGCAATTGGAGGATGTGGCGTTTGATGGAGAGGTTTTGTTCAAGTATGGACATGGATTGAGGTATAAGGATATTTGTGAAAGCTCCTAGATTGGGACAGTTATGAGATGATGAGATGATAATGATAGCTTGACCGATAAGAGCCGTAATAGATATGAGCTGTTTACCGATTACTACATACTGGGAAGTGAGGTCTATTGAGTTGTTTCTGTTTTGCGTTTATGCATTCAACACTGTTTCACTAATTGATTCTGATAGTTTTAGCCAGGAGACTGGTAACGTATAATTTGCTAGATGAGACAACCTAGACTCATGGTTGCGGACGGTCTGGTAGGAAAAGCTGACATGAGGCTTAGGATACAAAAATAAATGGCCTAAAGGCTTGGTCTAAGCAGTATAAACTGACTTAATAATTTCGTCTCTTATGCGCGCAGCATTTCTGTTACCCTACAGCCTAATTATCCAATTTCGAAACCAATCAAATAATAGGAGAAACTGTCCAAAGCGTCTGTTTCATAATCTCCGAGACGACTGGCCAATGCAGCCATGACAACTCAGCTACTACCTGCAAGGCAACCTTGACAACCCATTGTGGAATGAGGCCAGAGAATGATTGTCTTCAGAGGCTTGCATTGAAGAAACTCGGCAGAATGGTCCGATACTACTACAGCGGAGATAATAGCGGGCTTTAGCCATTGTTGGCCACAGTCACATGCAGGGGACAAGAGGGGAACTGAGAAATTCTTCCTTCTCAAGTCCCAACAAAAGGATACAGTCGGCACTGCCGGGCATCACGTGACCATGAATCTTCTAGATTCTTTTGACGCAAGCCCCTGTCAATCGCAAGCAGAGCACAGGGATTGGATGCATTCATTGTAAGCCCTGCCGTAACAATAGATATTCCGTCCGGATGCGGCGAACCCCGGTCGACGGGAGACGGAGCTGGGATGGATAAGACGGTCCATCCATATACTTGACATCCATCCAATCCCATCACCATAAACCATTTACTTTGTACAACTACCACCCAAACACCACACCCATTCGCCATTAGCGGGCGACGCCTCTTCTCTTGGAGAATCTCAACTTTACATCAATTTTGTCACTCTCTTGTCTTCTTCATCTTACTCTTCCTTCTGTCTCCAACATCGATCGATACCAATACATGCGCCGATAAGAAATTATACACTACAACGTATCCGCCACTTGCGAAACTCTCCCTACTCTCAACCACAGCTCGCCATGAGCGCTTCCTCCATCGTCGCTCGCAGAGCGTTCGCCCGGAACCCCTTGATGGGAAATGGTGAGCACCGCCTTTTTCACCGATTCGTTGTCCTCTTGCTAATCCACCAAAAGCCCGGGCCCTCTCGCAAGGTGTTACTCCTGCCATTCTTGGTCGCCACGTCAGTCGGCATGCCCAAATCCCCGCCATCGCTCTATTGATCCCGCGGTCAATGAGTACCGATCATCACCGACCCGATCCCTCCAGCTCTGGCCCACCCCCGGGCTTCAATGCCGAGCAGGCTAAGAAACCGCTCCCCAAGTCCATGGTCGCCAAAAAGGAGGACAAGAAGCTTGAAAAGAAAGTTAACGGTTCCGAAATTCTAAAACCTGCCGATGCTGCCGCCAGCCCCGATGCCATCGCCCAAGAAGTCGTTGGCACCAATGAGGGTGTCATGGAGAAGTCTGATGCCGCTCAAAAGGCAAAGGAGGAAAAGAAGCTTACCCTTTGGGAGAAGGTCAAGAAGGAGGCTCACCACTACTGGGATGGATCCAAGCTCCTTGTTGCTGAGGTCAAGATCAGTTGGCGACTAGCTCTCAAGATGGCCGCCGGATACGAGCTCACCCGTCGTGAGAACAAGCAGCTACAGCGAACCGTCCAGGATCTCGGCCGATTAGTGCCTTTCTCCGTCTTCATTATCGTGCCCCTGGGTGAGGCACTTCTGCCCCTTGCCCTCAAGCTCTTCCCCAACATGCTTCCCAGCACATTCGAGGGACAAAAGTCAAAGGAGGCCAAGGCTACTATCCTCCGATCAACACGCAAGGAAGTCAGCGAATTCTTGAGACAAACACTCGGCGAGGGTCTACCACTCAGCCAAGCCACAGCACAAAGGGAGGAGTTCTCCAACTTCTTCCGCAAGGTGCGCGCAACAGGCGAGACACCTACTGCTCAGGACGTTATCAAGATTTGCAAGGCCTTCCGTGATGATCTGACCCTCGATAACCTGTCACGACCCCAGCTTGTGTCCATGTGCAAATACATGAACCTCAGCACATTCGGAACCGACATGATGCTCCGATACCAGATCCGTCACCGCATGCGCCAAATCAAGCGTGACGACAAGGCCATCAGCTATGAAGGCGTTGATAGCTTGACCGTTTCCGAACTTCAGGCCGCTTGTGCTGCCCGTGGTATCCGAACACACAGTGTTTCTCCTGCCCGCATGCGAAATGATCTCCAGGCTTGGCTCGATCTCCGCCTTAAGGAGGGCGTTCCTTCAACACTTCTTGTCCTGAGCAACGCCTATATGTACGGTCAAGGCTCAGGTGAGGGTTCTGGTCAAGTTGAGGCTCTTATCGGTGTCATGTCTGCTATTCCCGAGGAACTGTACCACGAGATCGAACTCGAGGTTCACAGTGCTGAAGGCGCTGCCACCAACAAGCAGCGACTAGAGGTTATCCGTGAGCAGCAAGAACTCATCGAGGATGAGGCAGAGCAGGACCAAGCTAGTCAAAGCTCCGGTTTCGCCACTCCTCGCGACACAGATGATATCGATGAGAAGGAGGAGAGACTCGCTCAGGCTCAAGCTGAGGGTCTTGGTCGAAAGCAAGTTAGCGAGATGGTTGAGGCCGAGACTGAGTTGGCCAAGGCCGCCGAGTCTGCCAGATCATTAGAGCAGGAGATCCAGGCCAGCTCTGGTTCGTCCAAGGAGCAGAAGTAGAGAAAGAACTAGCCTTTTGGGGCTTCATGTACCATGACTTGGGGGTGTTTCATATGTATGACTGTATGGGATGGTATGGCATCAAGGCGGGATGGGAAAGGCGCTGTGTCAATAACTGGGCCCAGCATTGAGAGGACCAGTATTACTTGTTTGGGATAGACTACTCTCGAGGCTGGGAAGCAATAGATTCCACTGAATGATTTTTTATCTGTATATATAATTTTCTGCAATACATGAGCGTGACATTCGTCAATCTATTGTGTTGTTGAATTGGTTTACTTGATGCCTGCTAGACCCTTGGCCAAGCTGCGTCATCGTCATTGACGTAGATCCTGATAGAGGGGTACTTGAGTAAAAGATAGAATTCACCACTACAACAACTAACAATAGGATTAAAAAGTCAGAAAAAAATAAAGAGGGTAATTGAAATAAAAGGCAATCTTAAAAATATTTTTCTATATTTTTCCTAATCATAAACCTTGATCAATTCTCTAAAGTCTGTCAGCCTACAAGCCCCTCGTTATCTAATGGTCCCTGCGCCACATCCGTCCTCAGCTCCCCACGTCCAACTTACCACTTCCCAACTCTCTCTCTCAACTTAGCATGCCGAGCTTCAACTCCCGCCAACTCCGCCCACTTTGATACCTAACCTTGACCTTTAATCTCACGACTCTTTTCTCTCCAACCTTTCACTTCCTCACACCTCACACCTGCAACGCCATCACACTGCGCTGCCCGCAATGACGGCAACGGAACAGCAACAAGATGACTTCTCAAACGTTTCGTGGAGCGAGCACGTCCACGAACAACAAACTCGCAGTGTTCCTGATGCTGAAGAACCAGGTCATGACATGAATGCGACAACAGGTCTCGAAAGAGATGCTCCGTCGCTGGGAAATGAAAAGCTTGAGTGTACTGTTGATACACCTATCAAGGAAAATGACGGCACCAAGGATGCTTTTGTCTCGTATCTCATCACCACACACGTACGCAACTAAACCACTCCTCTTCCCGTTATAATACTTACAGATAATAGTCTACATTCTCCTCCTTCCAGCGCTCTACCACGACTGTCCGCCGTCGCTTCACAGACTTTGTCTTTCTCTACAAACAACTCACCCGCGAATATCCCGCCGCAGCCGTCCCTCCTCTGCCCGACAAGCAGCGCATGGAGTACGTCCGCGGCGATCGCTTCGGCTCAGACTTTACCGCCCGCCGCGCCAATTCTCTCCAACGATTCCTCAACCGTTTGTCCCTCCATCCTACACTGCGCCGCGCCCCGATCCTGCACACTTTCCTCGAGAGTCCCGACTGGAACGCTACCATGCGCACCCGCGGCTCGCGCGTGAGCTCTGCTAGCGATCCCGGATCTGCCGGTGTGTTTGATAACTTTGCCGATACTTTTATCAACGCTTTCACAAAGCTGCATCGTCCGGATCGTCGCTTTCTGGAAGTCAAGGAGAAGAGCGATAAGCTCGATGATGATCTTGGACATATTGAAAAGGTCATTGCGAGAGTTGCTCGGCGCGAGACGGATTTGGAAGTGGACCTGCGTGATCTCGCAGAGCAGTTCCAAAAGCTTATTCCTCTCGAACCCCACGTTGAACCTGCGGTTCATGGCTTTTCTGCTTCCATTGAAGACACGGCGACTCATCTGCGCAAACTCAAGGACATGACCGATCAAGATTACCTTGGATCTCTACGAGATATGCAAGCTTACTCCATCGCCCTCAAGAACCTCCTCAAAGCCCGAGAGCAGAAACAGCTCGACTACGAACAACTAACCGAATACCTCAACAAATCCACAACAGAGCGTGACACCCTTCAGTCTGGCCACGGCGGCGGTTCCGGCGCAGGAAGTTTCCTCCGTGCCAAGATCGAAGACGTCCGCGGGGTAGACCACGAACAAGCCCGTCGCGAACGCACTCGCAAGCTAGAACTCCGGGTCGAAGAGCTCACGCACGAGGTCGAAAGCGCGCGTAAGACAAGCGACATGTTTGACGACGAAGTAGTCAAAGAAGTAGCCGATTTCGAGCGTATCAAGAGGATCGAGATGAAGGCGCAGCTGGGTAGTCTAGCAGATTCGCATATTGAGTTTTACGGAGAAGTGGAGAGTATTTGGGCGAAGTATGTCGAGGAGATGGAGAAGCAGGGAATTACAAGCGCTTGAGGGATTATGGTAATGGCGTTATAGGATATGGCGTTTGGGATGGGAAAGATGAGAGATGAGGGATGACTGATTAAGTAGCTGTCTAAATAAAGATTTCAATATGTGACTGAGCTGTGAGTGAAGATGATTTAAGAAGCAAGAGACGAAGCTAGTAGGACGACATATGCCACTTAGATCAGACGTCTTAGGATGTTTAATTTTGTATCCTCAAGCTTAGAGGCCAATTTCACTAACCGGGATAGAAATACGGTAGATACAAATCACAATCTCTTGACATTGAACCAAACGCCCATCCAAGATCTATTGACAAAAGACTATACCAACATAGATAAAGTCATGAAACTCCGCTTATCCATGCAAAAAAGCACCCGAAGCAGCTCTCCGAGCCTTTTTCAACCTTATTCTCAACGTCTACCACCCAAAGGCCTTGTTTCAGCCCTGGCTCCATCACTGCTCTCATCATCACTTTCATCGCTGTCGTCGCTATCGTCACCGACGGCATAATGCTGCGTATCATCACCCGCAAGTCTATCACGAGAAGGTTCACGGTTATCGCGATAATCCTCAAAAGGCTCTTCATCGCTACCCTCGGCAAAAGCATCATACAGCTCTCCGCCACGGGTTCTGCGAGGTTTGTTACCAGGGGCCTTTTCGCCTGCGTTGAGAGGAGCTTCTTCTTCGTCGATGAGTTCGAATTCGTAGTTGTTGTGGGAGTTATTGCGGAGACGGCGACGACGGGCGACCCAAAAGTAAACGCCTAGACCGATGCAGAAGGCTCCGATGAAACCGACTGCTCCGTAGATCCAAATCTGGGCTTTCTTGGAGGCGCCAAAGGTAGGGAGCCAGGAAACCCATGAAGATGAAGCTGTTGAGGATTCTTCGGCGGAGCTTTGGGTGCTTGATGGTTCTTCCTCCTCGGTGCCGCTGGGTCGGGCAGGCCTGGTGGGTTTTTCAGGGTGGTCGGAAGGGTGGTCAATCAAGGTAGGTTTGGTAGCGGGAGGTGCTGTTGTTGTAGAGGCGGCGATTGAAGTAGACGCTACGATTTTGTCATGGTCGTCATCATCGCCTGGGTTAGGCATAGGAAGTAGAGTGGCCTTGTCTGCGTCGATGGCTTCACCCCAGAGCTTCAAGCGCCAGTCGGTGAATTTGCCCTTGTAGGAGTTCTTCTCTGTGTCTCGAACAATGATGGTCCACTTGCCGATACCGGTCTCTCCCCTATAATTTGTTAGAACAGACAGAGCAGATGGTGGGGATATACATACCAGTGAGCAACACTCATAAACGTCCAGTCGACGTATCCCGCCTCCTTGGCATCGCTTCTTCGGGCAACAGCAAGATGACTGACAACGTTGTCAGGGCTGATTAGATCAACACTAATATCACCACGTCGGCTGTGTTCGACGTTCATGGTGACAGTAACATGCTCCACACGAGCCAAGTTGGAACCCTTAAGCATATCCTCAGTAACATCAAGAGTCACAGTCAAGCCATCTCGACCCTCGGGAATCGACTTCTTGACGTGGATCCAGGGAGAAAAGTACCACGATTGAGGCTTGACCAACTCCCAGTCCTTGGCCTTCTCAACCAGAGCCCAAGAGTCGATCTTGCCGTATCCAAAGGTATGACTGAACTTCTTGCCAATTGTTGTGTTTTGTTGGTTGGCTTCGTCGCCCTCAATGGGCAGTGCGGTATCCATAGCAAGGTGCTGAAGATCTCTCCAAGTAAGATCAGGACGAACCTGAAGAACCAGAGCAAAGATACCCGCAGCAAGAGGCGCAGCAGCAGATGTACCACCGTGAGCCTTGTAACAGCTGTTCTTTCCAACATCGGTTGTGTGCTAAATTGGTTAGCCAGATTGATTTCGAAGGAGAAAAGAATACCTACAATAGCATCGCCACTTCCACTGCTGTAGGTAACGACCAGCTGAGCAGAGCACTCTTCAGAATAGTAAGGATGAAGCCCAGTTCGATCAACAGCTCCAACCGTGATACTGTAGATAGAATTGGTGTATCCATCAAAGTTGCAGTTATCTCCTTGGCCTGCACCGTTTCCACTGGCAAAGACGTAGACAGAGCCAAGACCATTACGTCCCTCCTGAATCGCCTTAAGCATTGCTCGTCGAATGACAACATCGGGTGCCTCCATAGTCTGGCCATCATCGGAAGGACCCCATGAGCAAGAGTAAATATGGTTGTCATGGTACTTGTACATAAGCGCTTCTGCTTCGTCGGCGTCGCTGATCAGTTTGCTGAGAATACGGATTCCGGCGACTTTGGAGTCGTAAGCAACACCAACACCGCAAACATCGTTTCGAGCAGCTGCAACTTCTCCAGCACATCGGGTGCCGTGTCGGTCGTCGTCCAGTACAGGGGCAGGCTCGGGGTCGTTATCGTTGAAATCCCAAGAACCCGCGGCGAAATAGTTGGGCTTGAGATCGTCGCTGTTCATATCGAGGCCGTCGTCTACCACTGCCACAGTGACATTCTTTCCTGTGATACCTTCCAACCAAAGGCCAGTAACGTTGACGTCGTGACCTGGCTGTAGGGGGTTTAAAAGATGCCACTGCTCCTTGAAAATGGGATCCTGAATATCAAGCTGCTTCATAATTGTTTCTTGGTACTCCGCTAGTTCTGCAACTTTGGTATCGGCCCTACCACCATAGAGAGACCAGCCTCTTGGGGTCGAAGGAACATCTCGCTTGAAGAGGTGTTGTCGTGCTTGTTGCTTCTTTGACAGGAGGATTCCATCGACCGGGTCAGAACCGCCTAAATCTCGTTTCCTCCGCTTGCGATCTGAAATCTCTCGCTTAACAATATCGTGGTCGGCCTTGGAGGCACGGAAAACGTGGTGGTCGTCGAGCGCACCGAGCTGTCCCTCGTGAGCGAGTCCTAGTCGGCTGGCGACTTGGTCGGGGGTCGTTGCGCTATCGAGATGGAGGACATAATAATCGTTGGCATCGTAGTCTCGTGTCGGTCTGGAGCCATGAGCCAGGGCTGTGAGCCCGGCCAGGCTCAACAGTGAAGCAATCTTCATGTTGATGGGAAGGAAAGGGACCCTTGCAGCGCAAAGGGAGAGCCGAGGAAGCGATCTAGTTTAACACATCCAGGATAATTGTAACGGTCGATAAGGAGCGGATACTGAAGTAGGGAGTAAAGTCAGTGACAGAGCGGGAATTGAGTCCAAAGTTAAATGGACGGGGTTGCCACGCGAGTTCGAGGTGGGAAGGAGATCAAGAATGCTGGAGGGCTTGGTACAACCAACTTAATTGTCGGCGCAAGTCGCACAGCATATGCCAGGCGAAAACCGTTGTAAACGTACCTATTAGCAGGAAGAGAATGAGGTGCTTCGGGTGCGCGTGTTTGGTCTGAAACCTTGAGGAACACGATAGTGTAGGTAAAAGAGACAAAGAGTTGTATGATTTCCGTTGGTGATGTCGTGGCCTCGAAGCAAAGGTTACAAGGCAGATACCGCCAAAGTTCCTGACAGAATAGGGGACCTGTACTGGAAGTGCACGGTCTGAAAAGGCAGGTTCTACGCCACAAGGCGGGCGAGGCCAGATGGTCAATGCAACCTTAACTAAAATCTCTATTTTTCTCTGGTATGAAGGGATCGGCAGACGTGAAAATGCTCAGATATTGAATTCATGTAGAATGCCAGTCCTTCTGTCCTTTATTATCAGTAACTTTACAATGTCATCAGTAAAAAATGTCATCAGTAAAAAAATGTCATCTCTATTATTGTCATCAAATCCTATTCAGCCACAGCTCCGCCACTCAAGACAGATCTCAAACACTAAAGCCGAGAATAGACCAGATCTAGGCCTAAGCTACTACCCAGACGGGATATCAATAGCAGCTCAATAGCGGCACGGGCCTGAAACAAGAAGCTCCTTCGGAATGTGGGTGCCAAGACGGGATATGTAGCAAAATATGAAGTTTCAATTAATCTAATACCGGAACTCGCTTTAAAGATCTTATATCCTCCTGTCTATCACCTCAACGCCGTTTCCAAATCGATATTTACTTTTTAGTCGTTACATGACATCTCACAGTGACTCTTCTTTGTGAATCTCAATACCAGGTGGAGCTCCTGTCAACGCCTTGCATTGCGCGTACACGACGAATTGAGCCCCCACAAGACCGCACGTCATGACGAGACGAGGACCCAATCCAGTGAGCAGTAATCGCTTAGGTCCGAATTCGCGCGCGAGTTGGAACATGCGACTTGTTGCGCCCTGGCTCTTATCGCCAGCGCCCTTGTTGATGGCTGACAAGAGGGTATCGGCGGGGTGAGAAAGCACTGCTGCTGCAGCACCGGCAGTAACACCAGAAGTGAGCTCTACTCCTGTCGATTCGAGTTGCGTGAGCTTTTCCTTGCGCTCAGGACCCATAGCGCGGAAGATGACTTCGTTGACTGCTTCGTGAACGGAGAATTGACCAACAGCAAAGGGAACCTGCTTGAACAAGAGGGGAACGAAGCCAGAGTAGAAACCCTTGAAGCCCTCCTCGCGCGCCATCCTCGTAAAGGCCGATAACAAGCCATCGGCGTACCCTCTTTGCGAAACGAGTCGAATACGTGTAGCTTCGAGCGGACAGAGAAGAATATCGGCGAAGAACTCGGCCGATGCACTGGCAGTGAGATAGACGCCAGTTCGATGCTCGACAGCCTTTTCGGGACCTCCAAGCATGGAGATGTACTTCTTCTTGAAGTATTCATAGCCAGCGAACTTGGCACCACCTTGGACAAGGTATCCAACAGCTGTAGGGCCAAAACCAGTCAACAGAGCTGAAGCACCCTCCTTGGCGACGATGCTGCGACCAGCTGAAAGCATGTTGTAGCCCTTGAGGGCATCGTCAACCTGGATTCGGGTCTTGACGACATCAATTGGGGTCACAGCCTAGGCTCGTTAGTTTTCGGTTGCGAAGCACGCGACTCGCTTGACTTACACCATGAGTAGACGTCGCAGCGAGAGCTCCAGCGCCAAAGAATTTGGCATAATCGCTGATGGTGAAATTGGGCACGTCTGACTGTTTCGCCGCCATTTTGAATGAGTCGCTCTGTAAAATTACTATTACTTGATGTCTGGTTGTTCAAGATGCGCGTTTGGGTGTTTTATGTTTTTGCTTGCAGTTGATGACGTCGTTCCTGTTCCTGTTCCGTTGGTACCGAGACCTTGATCTTGTAGCTTGGATTGTGCCGTCATCGGTCCGCTTTGATGCTTGTTGGCGTTTATAGCTCTATCTTATCTATCAAAGATGGCAATATCTATTATTTATCTTTACTTTCTTTGGCAAGTGTTTTTCGGACTGGCCGGGCTCTTTCGTGTTGAATCCGTCTTTGCTTGGCTCCCGTACCCTCCATCGGCGGCCCGGAAAGTGGTGGGGCTGCGATTCGGCACCGAAATAGTATCGGCTTCAATAACGGAAACGCGAAGTGACATCAAGGCTTGACTTAGATAAGGGGAGATGCAACGATATTTGGTATGCGCGTTTATACAAGTGATTTTCCCCGACAAAGCCGAACCGCGGCACAAGACTCCAAATGCCCACATCTCGGTATAATCTCTAGGGTAGCCTTTGGGGCACAGATATTGCACTGATCAGCCAAGAAGTAAGTGACCAGGTGATTTATGACCATACAGACACTTCAAACCTGGAATTTCTCTCTCAAATCCAGGCCCGGTACGCCGTGATAGATCTCGAGCTGGGTCATCACGGCGACATCGAAACGACTCGTCAATTGGCATCCGGCTGTTATACAATTTTGGTAAAGTTTATGTACAAGGCAAGATGGCCGAGCGGTCTAAGGCGCTGTGTTCAGGTTCTATTCGAACTAGTAACGATTCGCAGTCTCGAAAGGGGCCTGGGTTCGAATCCCAGTCTTGTCATTTTTGCTACTCCGTGAAGCAGCTATGTTTTTGCCTATCTTGCAAGACGCATTCATCTTGAAGATGATATGCTAGCTACACAAATATCGCTTCAACAAGACTTTCATTCTATCTCATTGGAAACCCTCCATGCCTCATATCTACTAAGTGATACACGCTTATCTTAGAAGTCTATCCATTTGTTTATGCAACGTGAAACCATTCGGCATGTATCTGAGCTAACACAGATAGAACTATGCCCATTTTATGGCCGGATACATGGTGCCATGAACTAAATGGAACATCAAAACCGATCGACTCTGTCTCGGTTTGATTCAAAACCGCACCAAAGCGTCCCCAGATGATACGACTGCCGTGTTTCGGAACAAGATACCCAGATCTCGTTTAGAATAAGACCGAAAACTACTCAAAACAACAGTTTCGACACGGACATGTGAAGATAGACACGAAAGCGTCGAAACGGGACTTGGAACTTTTAAAGAACCAGATTTGGAAACTGGTAGTTCGGCATTGTTCTACGGCACAAAAATAGACCAATGATAAGGCCCAAGTAACATACAGTACCGAAGATATCAGTCGATAATAGATGCAGAACGCGGGGAAGTTGTAAGAAGTAGTGTAGCAGTGAAGACATAGTCGTAAGTTGGTTTGGCTTCTGGACATGTATGACCGGTCTGGGGAAGAGACAGGCGAGAATATTCCGGGTTCCGGAGATGCAAATATCTGTTATACCATGTATGAGTCGGTTCTGGAGCTTGGGTATTATGATGCAGTAACAAGTGAATGTGAGTCTGACGTAGGTGTGGTTGTCACAAGACTGGCGTCTTCGGTGGGCGCCGTGGCTGATTATCACGTTGTTCTCATTCTTGGCGATCAACTTGTAGATATTGTTATCAACCACTTCAAAGACAACATTCTCTTATCAAGCAAGCTAATAATATCTCTGGCAACTAGTTTAGATAACATTTTGAAGATATAAATACTTCTATTCAATGACTGTTTTAAGCTAATTCTCCAGCGTCTCAGAACCCTAGTAGTCTCCATGGGGTGCCGAAACTGCTCGGTATGGGTACCCTAGCCACTATCACGGCATACCTAATGGTGATCATCGAACCACCGGTACTCAAAACGTGTGATATCAATAACCAAAGAGGAAAACCACAACAGATTACGTTTCGATGACTATTATATAATGCTCGAACATTTCCCAGTATTTTATTCAATATAATTCACAATCAACTCTATCAATTACACCATACAAATACTCTCATCAAACTACCAACACTACCAACACAATCACTTCACAATAAACAAAATGGTTCCTGCTGCTGCTTCCTCTCATCTCGGCCCTAAGTAAGCATTCCCTATTAATTAGACATATATATGTATATACTGACAATATCTAGGGTCCTCCCTATCATCTTGACTGTCGGAGGCGCTACCGTTGCAAGCCGTTCTATCGTCAACGCAAACAAATATCGAGAGCCGGTTCGAGCAAAGCCATTCCAAAGTGTTCCTGCTCAACCCCGATCACAATACTTTGAAAAGGTCTTAGAATCAATCTTTGCATAGAATGTTGAAGGTCAAAGGATAATGAATTATGATGGGCGGCGTATTTATGTTTTGGCGTTCTTGTAGCCACTCTCGAATTTGCTTTTATCAATAAATTCATAAAAAAATCACGATATCAGTTCTCATTTTCATTGTGCTCAAGCTGCCGCCATGATGACTTCTTGGGTTCAAGCACTTCTGGGACCCTCCCTAAGGAGAAGGCTACTCATTCGGTCGAGCCCTTCCTCTTATAGGAATTTGCTTAGCTGGGATAACATGCTAAGAGATCCTGTATAAAAGTCGGGTTTGAGAAAGCACTTCCGTCTTTAAGTATATCCTGTTCATTGCGCAGGAATCTTCAGTCTCATCTTCGCACCTTTCTGGTAGACTCAGCTCATTGGCAAGGCCTGTTTAGTCGCAGTCCGGCCTCAGGGTATCAGAACAAATAGCTGCTGGAAGCATAAGAGACGAAATTAGTAGGCAGTAGGGAACCTCAACCAGTAAAACAGCACCGAAAAACAGCTAATGAAAACGTCACTATCTCGCACTGCTGCCGCTCGTACTGGACGAAATTCTGGTGGGAGCCAAAGCATGGGTTTTCCTTGTCCCAAAATCCATGCACCATCTGAACTAATCCTGAATCCCGCCGATACTACCTCTGTCGCTGATTGGCCAGATTGTTCGGTTGGGAAACGAGGGATATCAAAGTCTCCAAAGTCGGTCTGTAGACGAGAGTCGTTATTAAGGTCCCACGAGAGTCGAGTAAAAAAAGGTTGGTTTATCCTACACAGACAGGTCTCTGCGGATATGTCCCAGACTCTCACTTCATCTGATTCTGAAGCAAGCATTGTGTTGTCTGGTGAGAACGCTAATGCTGTAAGAGGATACACCAATCCATGAATTGTATCATTGTTAAGTGTTTGTCGGCCTGAGCCGTCTTGTCCATTGATGATGTAGATGGACCCATGCTTTGACCCCAATGCTAACCGTTTCGAATCACAAGAGCACGCCAGCAAAACGATGTCCTTGTACAGATCATCTTGAGTGGTGCACTGACAACGGCCGCTGGCAACATTCCATATACCAATGGAATTATTATCAAACACAGAGACTACCCGCATATTGTCGGGCGCAATTGCAAGGAGCTTGACACTGGAATTGCGGCGATCACCAAATGTCTGAATACAGGTACCCGTGACTGGGTTCCATATTTGGATAACTCCGTCGGTCGATCCAGAGGCTAGAAATGCATCGTCTGAAGAGAAAACCGCGCGAGTGATGTCGCGATATTCTCCCTTGAATTTCTGCGTTTGCGAACCTGTAGACACATCCCAAATGCTGAAACAACCATCGTCTGATGCCAGTGCTACCCTTTTGCCATCCGAAGATAAAGGCAAGGTCGGCATCGCATCTGTTTCTTCCGTTTCGTGGCTTTGAAATACTCTTAGGCATGCACCTGTGTTTCTGTCCCACACCTTCAAAACCGAGATACTGATATCGGCGGAGAGACAAACACTATCAGACAATACCTGGATATGACCAATAGCATTTGACGGACTCTCTTGCCTACTTTGTATCGGTAGGTTTGGGCTGTTAACGAGATTCCAGATCCTAACCGACCCATCTGTGGACCCTGATGCAAGTTGCATTCCATTCAACGCAAAGGCCAATGACACAATTAAGTGGGAGTGTCCTTCTAGAGTTTGCAGACGTTGGCCGGTGTGTGTATCCCAGATTTCAATCTTGCTGTTCCTTAATGCTGACGCTAGTCGTGTGCCATCCGATGACAATGCTACTAAAACAACCGGGTAACTGTGAATTGTCTGCAAACATTCGATTGGAAATGAACCCCAAATCTGGAGAATATTGTTGTGCGGTACGGTTACTAATTGTAAGCAATTTGCTGCAAAATCCGGGTCGACAACGGAATCATCTTCGTACTCAACTATGTTTTCTAGCCTTCCAGTAGATAAATCCCAGAAATTAACCCTAATTCCTCTCGTAACTGAAACCAATCGCTCGTTTCCAGACAGAAAAGCGATTGAAGTAATAGCCTGGTGACTGTCATTAATTGTCCTGAAGCAGGTACCTGTGGCGGCATGCCATACGTTGACAGTGCCATCATATGAGCCTGATGCCACTTTCGAGGAATCTGGAGAGAATGATAGTGACGTGACGCCATATTCGTGGCCATGGAGCATATTTGTGCATTCGCCTGTTATCGGATTCCATATCCTGACAGTGCTGTCGCTTGAGCCCGACGCCAACAGGAGACTGTTTGGCGAGCATGCTACAGCATTAATACAATCCTTGTGACCCGCAAGCACTTGTAAGCATTGACCCGTAGACGTACTCCAGACTTTGACGTAAGTCGTACTCGCATTCATATCCATATCCCAATTGATACCTGAACCTGAAGCTAGCCACTGGCCGCCAGCAGAGAAGCATACCGACCTAACTTCCCCCCACAATCCATGTTTATTTTGATCCATTGTCTGGAGACACGCACTCCAATCTAATCCCACAGATGTGGGAGGAATGATGCGGATAGACAATTCGTTCTCGTACAGTTGCTTGATCAAGCTTCTGGTGGGGCTAAAAACAAGTGCTGAAGCGTATACCTGCAACGGAGCGACCTCTATGGCGAGTTTATGAAAGAGAAAAAATCGACGAGCATCTTGGAGCAATTCAACTAGTCGCATAGATTCCATGTGCTCCTGGAAACATGTCAGAAAAGGTTTAAAGATTGACAAAGTCAGCAACTTACTGCTAGGGCTTCAAGATTCTGGACAGCTAGGACCCCCTCTGGAACTCTGCATAAGAGACTAAGCGCCTCCAGCCAATTCAAATACTTCGTCTGAAAGAACTCACGGACAATACCGTTGTCGTGTAGCTCATGTCTACCTAGTCCACCCTGAGGCTTTGAGTTCTTCAGATGATCAACCCAATGAACGCAAGAATATCGAATTGGGGCTAAAGGGTCAGGGATGGGGGTCAACATTTGATCACCGGCAAGTCCTGCTAGTTCTTCAGTATCTAATGCATAGATGTCTCGTTTAAGAATAGCTGAAAGAGCTGCCAGAGACATCATAAATATGGCATAATGCTGTAGCTCGATACCATGAGGAAGGATTTTCTCAGGCACCTTGTTGAGTAAGACGTCCCTAGCCGATTGATGGATGAGAAATATCTCGCCATTCTGAGAGGCTCGTGGAAGTAGCTTGGTCACTGTAAGCTTCTTCGA
Organism: Fusarium venenatum; assembly: GCF_020744135.1. NCBI lineage: Eukaryota > Fungi > Ascomycota > Sordariomycetes > Hypocreales > Nectriaceae > Fusarium > Fusarium venenatum. Next base: position 7,469,955 of record NW_027072131.1, read on the forward strand.
GTGATACAGTAGATAGTTCTTGGGTTGGCGGAGCAGTAGGGGTAGACTCCACCAGGGCATTTCCAAAATTGCCCGACTGATCAATATGTGAATCTGGTAGCTGGACAGGGGCATTTGTCACCTGTGTTGTCAAGGCTGTCGGCTCTGAAGATGGGGATTGGTTGGCTGGTTCAGCGTTGTCATCGTGGGAGCGAGACTTCTGCTTCAATCTGCGACGTAGGTTTTTCATTTTGGCAAGAGAACGGGTGAATAACCTTTGTGATCAGGAGAGAAGTGGTGTAGCGATGATTGACGAAGGCAGAGAAACAGAGCGGGGAAACGGGTTCAAGTATGATCTGACAGCAGGCACACAACAGGTTGTTTGAGCTTGGTAGCTGAATGCTACATGTAGCTTGCATATGCCACGTATAGGTGGCCAAAACGTGCAAGGTGACCGGAAGATTGTAATGCTGCCTGAAGAGCACTGCTTCAAAATAGTTCAGCTGCGGCTGATATCCCTGCAACAAACCCCGCGGTAAGGTGGTGTCATGATTGGATAAAGCACCTGGTGCTGTCTCAGACTCAACCTGCAAATTGCCTCTCCAAGCAGAGAAGCAAAATGGCCCATGAATTGTCAGATCCTGGCCGGGCAAAAGACAACATTAGCGAAACCGAATCCCTATCCGAAACTCCTGCACACAAAGTTCTGGCAAAAGAGAGGAGTAACACAGCCAATATAAACGATCACAAGGATGGCATGCCCTGCTCTCAAGAGCAAAGCAATGCTGACCAGTCGCCTGATGAGCAGTCTGATCGGAATGAAAGCTCATCATCGTTGGAACAGCCATCTCAACAACTAGGTGATAGGAGCAGCCACGTTTCAGAGACAGAAGATCAAAGTGTACGATCTGCGACCGGTTCAGGGATCTCTTCAAATGGGTCTGATATCGACTTTGAACCCGACATCCACTGGAGCGAAGTTGTTGGATCTGAACGTCTTTCACCCAGAATAGAAGCCAAATTCCTTGATCTGATCAAGAAGAAGATGCTGTTTATGTGGGGTGTTGGTACAGAAGATGTTCCAAATATATCTATTGACAGCTGCGGCATAACGACCCTGCGCTTCAAGACGGACGATGCAACCATGAATCTGGCGTGGGATGAACAGTCGCGAACCAAAAAAGACGCCAAAGAAGTTGCCAAGGCGCAATCAAGTATCTGCCAGGTTTGGCCTCGACATCGCGATGTCGAGGCAGTGAAACAACTTATAGTTAAGAGCGACGGAAGAGATCCTCCAACATGGATATCTTCATCTTGGGCGGAGGTCGACCAGACGTACAAGGACGACTTTGCTACGTCCCGTCTTGATAGCATTAGGTATTCCGGATATGAGGACACTTGGCATCGCTGGTGTTTTGAAGCTGAGGTAGGTTACGATACTCGGAACCCAACAAGCCCTATTCGGGGAAAAATAGTGTAAGTACATAAGAGAGACCATCCCTCTAATCATCTCCCGTGTTCTAGCATAAGAATACATCACTGACTCATCCTGTAGTTATTGTAACCCTAGTGGTAATTCCAAGGGTTTCAAACACTTCACGCTGGCTTGTTTCGCTATTTCAACAAGCGACAGTGAACCTTTCAGTACAGCAGACGTGGAAAAAAACGACTTTCATCTGAGTTTATCCTATTTGTCCCCCAACTTCCGCGGCGGATACGTTGTACTCCCTTGGTACTTGTCTGGTATACATTGGAAGATTCGCTACTTTGAACCAGGCAGTGACCAATCTCAGCACGAAGCCGGAATTAGTAGTTTTCTATTGAGCGAGAGGCAAACTGCGACTATTCGACAAGGCCCATCAGAGATTAACGTGCAAGAAAAACGAGTGCAGATCAACTTTCGATTCTTGACCAAAAACCCAAATATTTTTCATATATTGGTTATGAGTGATAATACTCTATATTCGAGCTATCCATACTCGCCAGGGATGACACAAATGTATCTGAGTCGCTATGGGCTGAAACTAGAGAAAAAGACCATTCACATCACCCAATATCTGATCGAGATTTGCAGAGTGTTTGAGCTTTCTATGGAAGCTTGGAGGAAGACACTCGATAGCATAGATGAGCTTGTCCATGTCAATGTAAGTAAGGGATATAATGTGATGCTCTGTCTTCATATAAAGAACTATACTGATAGTTGAGAAAAGTTGAGTGACTTTGATGACCGAGAACGTATCGAGGATCTCATGTTTGACAAGTCTTTCGATCGGTCTAGAGACTATTTTGTTGCTCTCCAACTTCTGCGGATCATGAATGAGTGGATAAACGAAGTCGTTGGCAGCATGCTAGAGCTAAAAGACGACTCGTCTCTTAAACATCCTATTTTTTATCTGTTTCACTCAACGGAGAATCTTAGTGCTGTTGACAGATATATGAAGGAAAGAGCTGGCCCAGTACAGAAGCGTATTCAAAAGAAGACCGAAGAGATTAACAGTCTCCGCGATGGTGTAGGTATCTTTCCTTCTATGAAACATGATAATATTGCTAATACTGGGTCCTGTAGCTATTCAACGCAACATCTCTTCGCGAGTCCACTAAAGCCATGGCATTGAATCAAGCCATTTATGTATTTACCGTCGTCACGGTTCTCTTTACGCCAATCAGCTTCTTAGCGGTATGTGCAATCAAACAATATAGTTCTAAATCAATACTGACAGAACAGACATTTTGGGCATTGCCGTTTTTAAATAATCCAAGAGAAGGAAGTGACATTGTGCCAGAGCCATCGGCTTTCCGCAATAGTTTTATTGTGATGCCGCTACTTACATATGTCTTGGTACTCGGTATTGCCTGGCATGTAGGACAAGAAAATTCTAACGCGACGTTGACGAGACTGGTCAAGAGCATATGGATGGAGTTGCGACAATGGCCAAGATCTATATGGGAACTTCGCCCAAGGCCCCCACAAAGGAAAACGACAACACCTTCCAATGCATGATCTTGATTATTATCCAATAAGGCCTTTCGAGGGAAATGGAAAGATGAAATAGTTTGTGTTTGGTATTTTGTTCGTTAAGGACGCTTGTGAGACTCCATTATAGCGCTTCTTACATTAGAATAGATTGAAAGACGTAGTATGATATGTTGCATATGCCCTGCAAGGCATGTCCTGATTGATTTTAGCACTTTTCATACATGCAAATCTCGGCCTTTAGGTTAGAGGCTCCCATGGTTCTATACTGCTTATGTATCTATTTATTACCTATCAACGTTTGGTATTTTTACTCGATTTCCAAGTCTAATACTGGCTTAGTCCCTCACTCTGTACCTATGAAATCAGTATAGGTAGATGTTACCTTTCTTCTGACCATAGTGTCTTGTAATACCTCCGATGTCAGGGAAGCGACCCGAACTGCGAGTCAGGTCGAGCCTTGTATACTGCTTAACTATCCGGTCCAATGGAAGGCTACTGGTATTAGCGCTGAATTCAACATGGTCGCCCCTTGCACCGGGGTTTGGGAATGAGAGTTTCATCGGTTATGATTTCAAATACTTTCTTGAACCGGTATTGCGTGCGAAGTATGTCTAGATTTGTTTATCGTGGTATATTACTTCATTTTCCTGTGTCCCCTAGATGCCGTGTATAACATAACATAATATAACTTGAGCACTCTCACGATATTCGACAACTATAAAAGAAATTTAATAATCAATAACAAAGTAAAATTAAACCAGTTCATCCAAAGGTATAGATAGCCCTTGCTCAGGACGTGTGAGATGATGCATTTGATAGGAGTCTACTCAGTGGTTGCGGTGGAAGTACGTTACCAAGACCCGTTTGTACGCTGTCGCTCCAGAAAGCTTGCAATATCTCTGCTTCGACGGCTGTAAGGTTGCCAATTTCTGAATCTCCATTTTCTGAAATTCCAACGTGGCAATACGAGTCCACTGGTAAGGCGGCTACAAGAACTTTTTGGAAAAGCTCTCGAACAACGTTGAAAGCCGAGTTGGCAAGTTTGCTGGTAGATCGCAAATGGTTCAACCTTTCTAAGCCCCATTCCAGATTTTTTCTCGTTGCAGGAAACTCTCCCAGGAATTCACGTTTGAATTGAATATGCACAGCTGCAAGAAGAACCATAGCATCGAATGTCGCGAACACAAATGTGAAAGACTTGTACTGTGAAGGTGGCGCTTGGTCGAAGAGGCGGGCCTGTGATTCCAGAATTTGCAATGCCGCGTCAAAGGCTCTACGCCGACTGCTGGGTTCTGCAAAGATAAAAGGCCGGTGCAAGGCAAATATCACAAAGTAAACTTCGGTTTGCATTGTTTCCAATGCGGCAGAAAGCCACGGAGGTTCACCCTGGCGTGGTCTTTCGGTGACAGCCCATGCAGGAAGGTTTTTGATGTTTAATAGCAGTAATTGGTGAATATCCTCGACAAGCGGACGAGAATCCTCTATGTCCCTCAGGACATAGATATCCTGTAGGAATTGATAGGCAGTGTGGTAGCCACACAAAATGACATCACGAGGTTGTGGCTCTTGGAGCGCGCTCAAGCCGGAACCCCATGATACCGGTAAAGGCACGGCATTAGGACTTAGCCTTGTCGACATGGGCCTTCCAAGAACAATAGCCATATGGGCATCCCACAAATGCAGAATGAGCCATACTTTGTGGCCCAAGTCATGATCTGCTGGGCTTCCAGTTGGCTCTGTTCGATGTAGACCTAGCTCTTGAGCGCTGCGGATGGCAATACCGAGCGTGTGCCATGCCTCTATTACTTCACCAATAGTTTTTTTTTCAAAACAGGCTCGTAGTAATTCAGCCTGTAAAATCGTGATGCTGAGATCACTCTTCCCAAATAAGGCCGCAAGGCGACAACCCGCATCGCTATACTCAGCTGCCCGATCAGATAATTCCATGTCGGCAGCGTATTTCAAGTCGTCGAGACACTCGTCGTAATCTGTTGGTTGGAATAGTAAAGATTGTGCTAATACCTGAAAAAGTAGTGCTGGGAAAGGTCGAAGGTTGTCTGGTAAGCTGGCTGGTGCTTGCTTTAGTTGAACATGTGTAAGACGACGCCATTGGAGAAGTTGATCGGTGAATGTAGGTTTGTCCACGATATCGTAATGCCACGCTACATTCTCGAAGAAGGCTTGCACTAAAATGTCTATATGCCTTCGAGATGGAAGTTCTCGAATGATGCTTGTGTACTGCCTTAAGGTGTGCTCACTCTGACATGAGGTTTTTGTTCCGTATAATTCGCCCTGAGAGATTTGGCTATCCACGAGATGGATGATGTCTTGGGTTCCCATGGCGTGATTAGCATAACCAAGTGTTTTAATCTCATCTCCAGAAGAGCTCGGAGTAGTAAAGATGGTCTCGGAAGTCGGTTCAGACACGCTCAGCGCCTGATGTTCAAATTCGGCAGGGGTTAATGAGGCCCCCGTTTGGTCGCCTTCAAGTTCATAGAGACAAGCGTCTGTTTTACCTCATTTAATACAATGAGCGCATGGTTGGCGACGGTTGCACTGTGACGTCAGCCGGAATAGCTTGTGAAGTGCAAGTGCATACCTTTTGTTTTCGTCTGTGGCATTCTCGGCAAGATATCGTGGGCCGCTTGCGTCGTGCAGGCGTTTGGAAGCTCCCGTTCCCCGTCAACATAGCTATTGATCTTTCAACGCTGGTGCTGAACGGAAGGCATACGAAATGTTAAAGAAAGACTTGGGCTACAGTGCACTAGAGACCTATTTAAGTTTCCTGGGGAGCTTGTCGAACCCTGTTAACCCCGCTTTGGTCAGTTATGCTCTGTGATGCAATATAGTGAACTTGCATGTAAGAGGTCTGTGTTCGGCTACGACAATTGCCACAAAAGACGTGTTGTTAACCTTTATTAATGTTTTCTAGACGTGATTCTTAAATTTGTTTGTTGCATTTTCAACGATATATATTAATCAATTTATGTTTTAAACCTCCTCCAGTATGACATAACCGATTGTTCCCTTCTTCTCAAATCTTCTCAAACCAGCTCGCAATCTCACCCACATTACGGTCAACGCACTCCGGTTGATCATAGTGCTGGAAGTGGGAGACTCCATTATCCCAAATAAGCTTCTTGTTCTTGTTCGGGATGGAGTCGAAATGTCGCTTTGCTGCGGCACCATTCATACAGTTATCACCATGAATGACAAGGGCGGGCTTGTTCAACTTTGCAACTCCCTCGACAGTACTATAGGAAAAGTGGTCCAAATCACTCATCACGGCGTACCGGTTCTCGAAACCCTTAAGTGTCCATGGTCCATACCAAGACCAGACAACAGGACCTGGCAGGCCAGCGGTAGATCCCGTGTCAGGGTCAGCGACCTTAGCATCAACCAACGGCTGGTATGTAACCTCCCCAGTCTTCTCGTAAAGGTCTCGGGCTTTCTTCGCTCGTTCAAGGCGGGCTTTGAGAAGAGCTTCGCCTTGCTCCGGTGTAGGCATCTTCATGGTTGCAATATCAGCTCCTGGCTGCCAATCGACACAGCCAGCGCAGATCATGTAGATGTCGGTTTCGTGGTCACGAAAGTAGCCAGTGACCGAGGCCACTCCCTTGACTCGATCATCATAAGATGCAATGTCCAGGCACTCAGGTCCGCCTTGGCATATACCGACGAGGAAGAGCTTTGATTTATCCACATCGCCTCGCCCCGCGAGATAGTCGAGTCCTGCAACGGCATCCTCGTTCTTCATCTTGGGGTTCTCAAGTCGGCGCGGCATTCCGGAACTCTCACCGACAGTGCGAGGGTCAAAGATCAGAGCTGCGTAGCCCTCATCAGCCAGCCGAGTCGCATACTGTAGTGGCGCTTGCTCCTTGATGAAGGAGTAGGGCCCGATAATGACGATTCCGGGAGGGTTGGAAATGTTTGTGGGGCGGTAGAGCACACCGGCGATATCTTCACCATGGGACCGATAAGTCACCTTCTCGGTAGTGTATTTGCCGTGTGCGACCATCTTTGCTTATGAGAGATGATATGAAAGATGAAGGTAGAATAAAGATCAGATATGCTTTGTTTAAGGTCGAATGACTTGTATTGAAGACTGAGAAATGACAGGCAATGAGTAAACACTCTTAAATACTGAATTCTTGGTATTTATTATTTAGTAGCCAAAACAAGAAGCTCAAAATAAAGCTATCTTTTCGGATTTAAAAGCGCCTCTTAACCTAATTAACCTCTCCCTTATGGGCTTGAGGTTGGATGTGATGTCACTTTCGGCGATGAAGCCCACATAAATGCCGGGGACGACGATCCTGCGGGGACCCCGTTAAATGAAATTTGAGCTTTATTACAGACATGATAATCCAGCATTATGAAAGTTTTTGAGTGCTGGGGGCAATAGAGTGGAGTATGTGGTTCATATATCAATGGAACCAGTCAAGTAGTTGCATCTATGCAAAGCAGCTCATTACGTATTATTGCGGCGATAAGTTTCGGCTATGAATTTCGGAGATGGCTTTCGGCGATAGCGTTTGATAATATGCCATGATCTCTTTAGACCGAACTATAGACTTTTTAGTCTGCCTTGGCATAGGTAATGATAAGAACCTATTACAGAAACTTGTTAGGGTGGTAAGAAAAGGTACTCTAATATATATATAATTTTAATGATAAAGAAAGTCTTACTACTTCTGCTATATTGTTACCGGAACCACTAAAGCGCTTCCCCTTTTCTATGTCCAGCCTCCATTGACTAATGCCGATCTGTGTGGCCGACCTCTTGCTTCGATGGCCAGCACCCGGTTTGTGTAATCCGCTTAAAGTCGACCCCGTTAAACTGTTTGACTATCTTGTCAAATTAGTGGCTCTGTGTGGAAGATTGTGGCAGAAGAGTGATTTCATGTCTTTGTATCTCCCAAGTGTCTTCCTCAGGCGCTGGACGATTTCTGCGGCATCGCATCGCTGATCTTGGTTAATCGCCAGTACCTTCTTTCCAGCCATTTCAGTATGAACGACAGGAGACCACCTTTCATGGCGCTTCTCTCTTTGGCTGGTTCTATCAGTTTGCCATGTTGCTTTGTTACACCTCTATTAATAGAATGAGTAGGAATTCTCTTGTTGCGTTGGTAAAATACATCGATCAAGATGTTGGAGTGCTTCTCTCGAGACTCACTGAAGGGTTAGATCCCTCGAAGTCACTTTGCCATAAAAGTGAAAAGAAGACTGATGATGCAGCCAAGAGACTATATATCGCTCTTCTCATCCATTGTTTTGCCTTTGTCCTCAGCTTCTTTTGGTAGATATGAGTTGCGGGCGCGAAAATTGGCGGTTTCTGTAGCCTTACTTTATTGATCGCTTCCACGCTTTTTCAATATTCTGCTAAGGTCGGAAATATCGGGCTTGGCTTTACGCTTCACTCTTGACAGGCCAAAATAACTAAGCTTCCAAGCTATAACCGAGGCCACATTAAAGACCAGAATGTTGCCAGGCTTGGGATCCATAAGATAGCAGATCAGGTTTTCTTCACCATCCTGCATTTTTAATACACTGTGAAGAAAGTCGAGACGATCTGTCAAGCCCATCGCAGCCTTAATGATCCTTTGCCGAGCGATTGTGTCGTTTACTATTGCTTCCGGATATCTCTCTATGTACTTCGCAAGGTCCATATCTGCTAGTGGCATGAGTAGACTGAATGTCGATAGCTGTCCCTCGCTCTTGATTGCTTGCCACTCTTTCTGGAAGCTCGCCTCAGCAGTCTCTGGTATGAAGTCTTTTCGAGCAATGACTTCAGGCTTTCCAATAGTCTGATTAAAGTCGCGAACCTTAGTCAAACGACCCTCGGTAACTTCGACCTTGGATACAACGCCGTATGTGCCCTGTCCAATTTTCTTCACTGGCAACCAAGGCAGTGTTCGTTGGTCGTCGTTACGGATTTCCGCCCTGTCAGGGTCACCGACCACGATAGTGTAAAAAGGGCGTTGATGTTTCAAGAAACGATGCATATCCTTGGAATCACTAAAAAATCATTCAGGTCTTCGTCTTCCGCTGGTAAAAGGTAGGGGTTTTCTTGAGGCCACTTCCGCGCTTCTTCGGCTAGGACACCTTTGACTGTTGCTATCGTTGCGAACTCGTCTTTGCTTCTTGCATTCTTGAATCCGTTTATGAGTTCCATCCCTGTCTCGCAACACAAGTGGCTGTAATTAGGAAAGGAAATGGCATATGTGAAATACCACTAAAGCCAGTATTTCCAAGACGGTAGATGTGTGGACAAAGATGAAGATGGGATGAATCTAGGCTGCCTGGACTGAGGCGCTCTCTCTGTAAAAGTGCATATCGGGGCTGGAATGAGCCATGGCAGGCGTGACATCTGACTGAGACACAAAGCGAGGGGTTTAGTTGGCTGGAATTAGCGACAGCCTGATGCTACCTGTAAGTATATAAATAGATATAAAAGGCTTTGAAGATGATTATACTGTACAAGAGGAGTAGGTTCATGTTTAGATGATAAGTAACAGACAGATACTTTGTATGAATAATTCTATGAGGTCCTATGGTGAAAATGGAGAGACCATGCAACTTTTGAAAACATTGGTTAGGTTACAATTCTCATGATAGAGAAGAAGTAGTATGAACTGCGTTTCTCGTCTACCTATCTATCATAGTTACAGGGTAGACATTGATATTATAAGGTGAACGTATATTCGCCTAATTATTCTCGGACCCAGATTTAGGTACGACAAACCACTCAGAAGGTTCGCCGATATTTTATCCTAGGTGCCTAGGGTAAGTTTTTTCCAGGCAAATGCCTCATTCAAGATAAGAGACCAGGTAATTTCGCCAATCCCACTGCTCAAAGTTCTTTTTTTAACGTGAGCCCATTACTAGCATGAACCTGGTATATTTTCCCTGTCATGGTTCTTCGTGCTGCTATACTCTTTGAGAGTAATTGAGCGACGATCACGTGCGGGGGTCTTGAAGCTATAAACTTGTAAGCCCCGATGCTTGCGCTTTTCATCTGGACCTTCTTTCGTCTATTCTCAATTGGCTCTTTTTTCGTGACAATTCGCTAATTATCGAGAATGATCGGCTACGCTGCTTTGGCCTTTACTTGGCTAGCTTGTCCAGCCACAGCCAGCTATGCCTTCTACGTCGGCAAGAACCTCACCCAAGACGGCAGCGTCATAGTCGGTGGCACTGGTGAAGAGGTTTCCAGCCATTGGCTTCAACTCTTCCCGGCTCGTGATCACCCAACAAATTCGACTATCACTGTCGGCGTCACCAAAGATGCTACCTTCCCTGGAGAGCTCATTCAGATACCTCAGGTGAACCACACATTCCGATATATGAGCATGGAGTACTCCGACTTTGAGGGCTTCCCTGCACCATTGACGAATGGTGGTCTGAATGAGAAGGGTGTTACTGTACGCGATGTTTGGGCCGACAATCGTGATGAGCTTCTTGAGATGACCCCTAATCCTCAACGCGGTGTCCAGTACAGTGATTTCGCACGAATAGTCATGGAGAGAGCCAGCAATGCTCGCGAGGGCGTTGAGATCATCGGTGATTTGATGGCTAAATACGGCGAAGCTACGTATGGTGGAAACTCTCATCTCATTGCCGACAAGGATGAGGGATGGGTTGTTTGGGAAATGGCTGGAGGTCAAAAACTCTGGGCTGCTCAGCGTCTTGGACCAAACGATGTTAAAGTCCTTTACCCCGGTTACATCGAAGACTTTCCTATCGACTTTAAAGACAGCCCCGACTATGCTGGATCTGATAACGTTGTGTCATTCGCCGTTGAGCAAGGCTGGTGGAATAAGACCTCGGGCAAGCCTTTCAACATCTTTGATGTCTATGGTCCCCAGGATCCTCGCTACAAGGCCCGCGATGGAGGATACAAGTTCATGTCTCAGGCGGCCTTGGAGAACGCTGCTCTTGATATGGTTCCCTTGACAGAGGCCAAGATGATGCAGAGAGTGCGCGACCCTCGAATTGCTGATGACGAGGCTGGATACGGTCAAGTCGTCAGCCTCCATGATGGGATTGACCGAGACATGTTGCGAATCTGGAATGCCCCGGCCACTTCCGTTGCAGCACCCTTCCTCCCATGGTGGCTCGGCGTCCAATCTGTTCCTCCCGAGTTCGGTGAACACCGTTACCTGACGACTGGAGCATCCAGTAGCTTCCTCAACCCTGATTATCAACTCCAAGAAGCCTCCGAGTTTGCCGGTCGAATCTTTAAGCGCGTGCTATACTACATGTGTTCAGAGCCCAACAAGTACCACCCCATTGTAACAGAAATGTTTGAACAATTTGAGAGTGCGTCTCGCGCCCAAGTTGAGGGCTGGGTTGAAAAGACGGCATTGACTATGATTAAGCAGGGTGAGAGAAATGCAGCCCAGAGTCTGTTGACCTACTACTCTCATACACGCGCTGCTGAGGCACTTGAGGTTGGACATACTTTAAACAATGCTATGGATGGGTACATCAAGTTGACCGGTAAATGGCGTTGGCCCAAGGGAGATCAAATCAATGACAGTGGTGAGGGTAACGAGACTGTTAATTGTCTTGTTGGATTTGATCCTGATAAGCCTAGATACTTGCAGGAAAATTGAATGTCAAGGCAAATGTATATAAGATAGTTCGTTACAAACAAAAACAGGGCAATGGAGTTATTGTGAAAGGCAATCCGACAACCAGATACATTTTGTAATGCACCAGCTCTGACTTAAGCCATTGTAGCTAGGGAAGTGGACCTAGCTTGACTGCTGAATATTCCCACTAACCATCAGAAGACCCGCAAGCAACCTGCATGAACCAGTGGAGAGAAATTGGAGACACCCAAATGACGGAGAAGAGAACGGAGAATGTGTTTGTTCGGCTATGGGGAGACCGGGAATAGTATCATCAAGTCAAGTATCGGAACGCACCCCGGATTATCTAAACCCCGCATGTTTACTAATAACTGCGGTAACGATTTCCGAAACCCGGCTTCTCAACTCCGACAAACCAGACGACAGCAATATGTAAACATTGGTTCTCAACTCATGTACATCGACCCGCTCACATCACCATGTCGAAACGAAGCTGGTCAGAAGCTGAGAATGGAGAACAGCAGTTTCCTCCAATGATCTCGAGAAAAGTCAAGGCTTGTACAGCGTGTCGGAGACAAAAAGTGAGTTTAAAAAGGGCGAAATAATGCTGTGATGCTGAATATTAGACAGATCAAATGTTTAATTGATGATAACGGTCCGCCTTGTAAACGATGCGCGGAAAAAGGCTTGTGTTGTGTCTTGGGCAAGAGTCTACAGACCATCTTGGATGAAAAGTCACAGTATGTCTTTCACCGCCTAGCAAAAACACCACTTACATATCCTCAGACTATCACAAGACGTGGCGCAAGATCTCGAGCAGATGCATGATTTCTTAAAACAGGTTGCTGGAAAACTCGACTTGGAACTTCCCCCTCTAAGATCCTCCATTGCAACGGCAGAAGGACAAAAAGAAGAATCACCAGCTCAATCAAACAAAGGCCATCATATTCCATCACGCGACAATTCACCAAAACCCATGCCAGAGGACGACGATTTGCCTTATGCTCCTATCCACTCACTCTACACCCTAACAAAATTACGTGCTCTCCGATCGCCGGACGACATCGACTCGCAGCAAAATCAAGGCAACGACGATATAATAACGAGACGTCTCGTGTCATTACCGGACGCAGAGAGACTTTTCGATTTCTATAAGAAACGTCTGGATCCTTATATTTACCTTATCGGCTGTCCATATGAGTCGATGCAAGTGTTGCGACAAAAAAGTCAGTTTCTCCTCGTGGCGGTTCTCACAGTCGCCGCGCTTCATGATCAAACTGCCGATCATCTGTATCCAATTTGCAGCTCCGAGTTCAGAAGATTATTCCAAACGTCGATATTTGAAAGACGACTCAGCAGAGACTATCTAAGGGCGTTATGTATCGGCTGTTATTGGCTAAGCGATCTATCATGGATGTTATCAGGTCACGCGATACGAAGAGCAGCAGAATTCGACCTTCATAACAGTTACGACAGAGCCATCGAAAAATCCAGTACAGAGGATGCAGAATGTGCGAGAATTTGGTATATCCTTTGTGTTTGTGATCAACAGCTTGCAACACAATATGGACGACCGTCTATAGTGCAAGAAGATGCTTCCACACAAGGAGCCATAGACTTTCTCCGATCTACTGTTTCAAATGAGGAAGACAGACGGTTGCTAAGTCAAGCTACTGTGGTTAGTATCTTAAGGAGTATAAGAGAGCTTTTCAGCTCAAATAAGGGCAAACCAATTCCGAGGTTGCATTTGAATCATATTTCACACTTTAGGCTACAACTTGATCAGTGGTTTGCCTTTTGGACAGATCAAGTGCAAGGTATGCCACAAAATGTACCCCCTCAAAGCATATTATCTAACAGCATGCAGAACAGTGGCCTGGTATTGGTGGTTTCCCACGCAAGGGAGTTGTTCTCCACTACAACTTTGCCCAACTATATCTATACTCACACGTATTCCGCGGTATATCCAAAGACGACCATATTCCACATTATTTCCTCGACTGTGCTCTCAACGGCATAACGGCAGCCACAACAATCATCGACAAGTTCCTACATGACCCAGACATTACACTTGGCATAGTCGGCATGCCGTCATACGTCCATTCCATGACAGCGTTCGCATCCATGTTCCTAACAAAAGTGGCCATCAAATACCAAGATCTTATAGCAAAAGAGAAAGTATATGATTTGATCACTGGTTTGGTACAGCAGTTTCGATCACAACCTGCTGGAAAGTGGCATTTGGCAGGTCTTATGGCTAGCGGGTTGGAAAGAATGGCGCAGACGTTGAAACCAGATGTCCCGGTGGATATGGGACTGCCTTTGGGTGTGGGGATGGACCAGAGTGTTGATGCTGGGATATCGGGGGTTGATAATTTCTTTCCTGATTTGCCGGGTGATTTTTTCTTTAACTACGACATGAGTTTTGAGATGCCAGCGACATAGCCTGATCATTTTAATAAACAAATCTGAGATTTGGGATGTGGCAAAAGATTCTCTAAAAAAAACACAGTACCGCGTTTCTAATGCTCCCTCAAGTTAATTCACCAATACCCCGATACGGAAGAAATCATGATGCAAATTGAACGTGTTTTTAAGACTATATACTATGATCATATGTATTAGTAGACCAGCTCTACAGCTCCTCATGCCCCTTGACCTCCCAAGCACGCTGAGCTCTAAACTGTTCTGGAAACCACTTGGGCGTCTTTCCAGTAGTCATCATATCAACCAGCGCCTCAGCACTTCGATACGCCCAAGCCATACCATGACCATTCATGCAAACAATAGCCCAAAGTCCATCCTCGGCAGGAACCTCACCTACAAGGGGAAACTCATCTGGTGTCTCGCAAACAATGCCCACCCAGTCCTGAATAACTGTCGTAGACTCGCCCCAGTTCTTGTAACCATATACTGTACGCGCTGCGCCATGAAGAACAAGGGCGATTTGGTCGTTGATGGAGGTATCATCGGAAATCCACCGCTCTCGTGTGGGAGACATTTGAGTCGATCCGCCGATTACAACACTTCCTGCGTCTTTGGAACCTGGTGGACGAGCGGCGATGTAGACGTTACCGCTGTGAAGGTCACCAAGGCTGTTGCTTCGTTCAAAGACTTTGTTGCCTGAGGTATCGCCTTCGGGTGTCACGGCAGCGACTTGGTTTCGGACAGGCATGGTGAAGTTTGTGCTTGCGATGCCTGGGTGAAGAGCGTTTGTGAAGCCGTTTGTTGCTAGCACCACATTCTTGCTCTTGACTGTGCCTCGGTTTGTCTTGACTTCCCATTTGGCTCCATCCTTACCCTTGCCAAGTTGGTTGAGGTTAAGAGCCATGGTGTTGGTTTGCAGGTTGAGACCCTTGTTGAGACTGTACTCTAGCATAGCACAGACGGTGAGATATGGGTTTTGGGTGTGTGCCTTGAATGTCACAGCGCCAACGATTTCAGGCCATTTCCAGTAATCGCGAGCGTCTTGGCCTTTCATGATAGTTCTTTTGTTCTTGGGAACATCATTTGGTCGCTTCTCTTCCAACTTGTGCTGAAACTCAATGTTCTTGACCGCCGTTTCGAAGGAGTCCTTTGTCCAGTAAAGACTGGCGGTCTCAACATCTGTAAAGTCGCTTGAGACATTATGCGCTTTCACAAACTCGCGGACGTCGTTGACGCAGTCTTGCTCCATGTTGCTAAGTCGCAGAGCATCATCCTCGCCGTATTCTTCCACCCAGCTCTTGACACCGTTGTAGTTGCCAGCCTTACAATGACCACCATTGCGGCCAGATGCACCTGATGCTGCGGTACGGGCCTCAAGCATGAGAATAGACAGATCAGGATCGCGATCTAGCAGCTTGTGGGCTGTAGCAGCACCTGAGATGCCCGAGCCGACGATGACATAGTCAAAGACCTCAGATGTCGGTAGGTCCTTTGTTGTGCGGTGGTTGGCGATGCGGTGAGGAGGATCTTGCCAGTAAGACTTTGTAGCATTTGGAAGAGGAAGACCAGGAATTTTGAGCTGAGGTTCATCTGAGTCTTCGCCTCTTGCGATGTGCGGCCTAGGTGCGACAGCCAGAGGATGAACTCCGGACACCAGAGTGAGACTGAGTGCTAACGACAAGGACCTCATGATGAACCTAGTAGTACAGAGTAAGCTGAGAGAGAATAAGCTGAGCAAGAAATGAGAAGATAGAGGAAACTGTCGATCTTTATAGCACCGACGTCGGAATGATTTGCCGGCCGCAGTTTTGGGGCCGTAGTGTAGATGGAGATGATTTATCGGCCAACATTGAGTTCGTCTGATGGGCTCCGCTGGAGTAGACTCGAACAGGAAGGAGTTTATGCGATCAGCACAGAAGAGAGGCCACTATTATCGTGCGGGGTTGACGCTATCTTCCAAGGCTGTGTGGTGTAGTACTGCGGAGGCGACTGGGGTTGGAGATAGCAAGGTGGGACAATATCAGGGTACAACAATAAATTGACTAAAAGCCTGGCCTAATGATATAATAAATTGACTAACTTATTTCGTCTCTTATGCCTTCAAAACAACCATACCCCCAATTTGTTGATTGATCTTGTTCGTCAGTGTCCGAAACTGGCTCCACGGATTGAGGTCCCTGTTCTAAGGGTATAGGTTGATGTAGATACCGTTCGTCTGCTTGCAGTCCATCCATACATAGTCGTACTTGATCATCTGCCCAGCAGTCGAATGCGACCCTCTGTTGGATCGGGAACCAAGCGTCATAGTCCGGAAGGGGTTTTGGTCACTCGGCTGCACCACTGATGCCGGCGACGACACTGAGAGCCCATGCAACAGCTAGCATAACCCAGCACTTTCGGGCATCCTTTTTTGACATCTTGATACGGGCAAGTTGGCCAGATATCAATGGGTTAGCCGTTGCGGATATCTTCTGCTCGATCTGGTGTTGATCTTCAAAATCCCGAATCTCATTGACTAATTTATCAAAATCATTTCCATCTCCTTCAAGAGTCACCTCTTTAGACTTGTTCTTGTTGCGGTACAACCAATTAAGTTGGATTATGATGATACAGTTTATCTCATCTTCGACACAAGAGTCAATACTAAAGCATTTCAGCCCTAAGTATTGATGATCTAGACACCAGTGGAGCTGTCTGTCAAGACTGATCATATTCCAACATTTATCCGTGGCCCCCAGGTTGTGGAGGTCAGCGAAAACGGTGTCGTCGGATATATAACAATCGATTGCATTAAAAGATATTTCGACAGCATGAATAACCTTTCTCGTTAACTGCATAATCTCCTTGGTATCATTCCAGGCCTGCGGAATAATATGTGTTACAACCACATCCTTTGCGCTCTGCGTGAACACGCATCTGTTGTGGTCACGTTGTCGGCAAAGTTCCTTTTGCAGTTCACCGTCTCTCGCCCGGCCACTCTGGGCGGTCAGAAACCGAGAAGCATCTGGATCCCGAATGTGTTTTGGATTGCAAGACTGGGTCATCCGAGGTGTTGCCTTGTCGGCACCTCTCTCTTGCTTGTTAGATGCATGAGACTCGGTTCCAGGACTTTCCCCTTTACCCATGGCCCCTGGTGGTGAGGTTCTCGGATTACCTACCGTCGAAGCTGGTCCAGTCCACAGAGCAATTCTAGATTCCGACCAAGTCCATAAGGACTCCTTGTCCGCATCAGAGCTCGATACCGTTGTTTTGATGGGTTGGGATGCGATTCTTGCGACGTTCCATCTTGTTCCGAGTCTTCTTTTCGCTGTTCTAACATAAGACTTGGGAATGCTGTGCTTCTGGAGAAGGTCTTGAGACTCGTCAGTACAAAAGATCCGATATATGGAATTATTAACTAACATCGTTTTACCAAACACACTAGTGGCTTCATCAGATCTGTTAAAGTCTGCCATGGCTTACGGTATGACTCGTACTCATAGTCCTTAAAGTTGTCCATGGGCATTATCATTATAGCAGCCGAATGAACTGAAGTCAGCTTGTAACCTGGCCAGTCTTCGACAAGTCGTTTCCCAATCGCGATGGCATATTCGCGACGGTCTTCCACATCCTCGGGAGGTATGATTGGTGTGGGCTTGATATAGTCGGGTGCAGATTTGACTGAAACCTCAGCGGCATCTCCACGAGGAGAGTCCTCGGGGAGATTGGGCGAACTAGGACGCGACGCACTCATCTTGAACGTTGGGTAGGCTAAGGGGGACCGTGTATGATACGATGAGCGCAAAGGGCGCAAGAGAAAAGGTTCAAGAAGATAATTGGGCCGTAGATTAATATCTCACGACGTCTGTCAGCTTCGTCGTCGGGGTTTCCTGTCGTCGGCTCGGAGTAATAACGTGGAATTTCCAGTGAGGCCTCAGGTTGGGCTCTCTCGTAAGCGCCGTGTAAAAAGGTATACAGACCTACGTCCATCTTGTATGTTGGTAGATTGGAGGGACGAAACTTGGGAGATCAAGTTGTGTTGCCTAGGCAGGACTCTTGGTTTATTTATACTTGTGCCCTGATCTTTTAACCTTTGTGGCATCGTGAACTGGCCGCACGACTGGGCAACTAACATAATTTAATTTTGACTTTTCTCTTTAGGCAAAAAAAAAAAAGCATGAAGCTAATCTGAGTGATAATCTATTGCAATAAGATAGTTATGTTTTCTACGATCACTGAAGTTTTCGCCCACGCCTTCTCAATTTCCTCTAGGTTTTCCACAAAGGGTAATCTGTCCGCGCAGACCAAATTTTCAACAAATCTTCAAATTAAAGGTTTTCGCGAGACTAGGTTTCTAAACAAGACGTGATTCATTATACCCACTTCCGAAAGAAAAACCTCCTGGTAAAGCTTTGCGAATGAATTCACAAATTATTGGAATGTATTCGTTATCCTTAGAGAACCCCTCTTACAGATCTAGCTTAAGATAGGGATTAACCGGGGAATCCTTAGCCTATCGCGCTTTATAGAAACTGAAGATACACCTAACATTCACAAGTCTAAGTAGGCAAATAGGGGTAGTACTCAGTGCATCCATTGGCAATACATGCCGGACAAGTTCATCGCTTTCAACCAGAACAAGGGCATTGGACGGGGTATGATAAAGTTAGAACGCAACCTCACGCTTCAGCATAGGGACAAGAATAGAATAGTATTCCTTGATAGTAAGGATCTCTTACTGGGTGCTAGAACCAGGATAGGGCTACTCTAGAACGGCATGCTTGTGGGTTTTGATATAGCTACCCGGATCCTATATACCAGAAAAGAGGCCATCATTGGCACACAGGTCACCGTCCTCGCGGTTGGGTTAGGAGGGAATACAGTAAAATCACTCGCCTAGAGGAACCACATATGTCCCCTTGGCATTCTTGTCGAATGCTTCCAGGTTGTCCCAGCGCTTGGGAATGGTGTACAAATAAGTTAGGCGCCGAGAAGCCTCCTCTGACAGGGTGAGTGAGAGATGGATCCAAGAATTCGAAGGTATGATGACCTTTATCGTTTCCGCACTTGCTAGTTTTGGTTTCATCAAGCCTTGTCAATTCCTTGTTCGCCATGGCAGTTCAGAATATGACTTCTCTCCATGCCCATGCATCAATTTAATCCGAATCCCATTCTAGACGCAGCATGTAGAGTCTTGTTCTATCCAGATGTAACCGGTAGGTGAAGTTTAGACGTGTCTGGTAGTGTCTCAGTAGCGAAGCTTCGATGTAGACGAGCTTAGTAAAGTCGATGAGTCTTGCATTCCTGAGGGTACACAATCCGGGACAGGACCGGAGGCAGCTTCTGTAGAGTCTTGTTCTTTTCGTCATTATAACGAGCCAAGAACGAATCGAGTTCCATATCTTCGTCAGAAGCCGCATTAGCATCAGCATTGTCGGCAATAGCCGCTGCTTTTCCTTTGCCTTCAGGTTTAGCTATAGGTTTAGCTTTGGCCGTGGGCTTGCCTTTTGGCTTACCCCTTGGAGCCATGGCGAAATAATAGAATCTAAGGATTAACTGATTCTTGTTGTTGGATTGCTTGGTTGTAGGTTTAGTCGCAGGATTGGTCGCAGGGTCGGTCGGTCGATTGCAGTCGGTTGTGTGTGTGAGTGAAATAACAGAATGAGAATCTCGGGAAATTCTCAGAAGTGAATGGTCTTCTTCCTTTCCAGTAGGTTTGCAATGAGGTCATCCACATCAGAATTTATATGTAAATAATACACATGAACGTTCTTTTTCTGAGGTATACGGGCGGCGCGCCCAATTACCTGTTTCTCGAGGCCCGTCGTCCTGACATGAGAATGGATGGACCACAAATGTCTCGATAAGCAAATACTAGGCCATGTCGGTTCTGCTTCCTCAGATTTTGGGTGAGATGCAATGATGTCAGACAGAGGTCGATCAGCCCGGCCTTGTTCGTGCCTTCGATCCTATCATACGCTGAAGGACGGTCGCCTCGATCTACCAAGATGCCAACGGCAAGCCATCGAAAGCGAGAAAGATTTCCGAGAGACAGTTCTGAGCTTGATAGAAGTTTGATGATGGTAATTCCAGTCAATATTTCATGAAAATGAGTAGGCGTCACCTTAACTTCTATAGGAAAGTCCTCAAATGCCTCCACCTATTCACAGATTAGCAAGGTCGGATCTTTGATGGAGCTATTGTACTTACTGTGTGGTGACCAAGAATATCCTCTGCTTGCCCAGTGCTTACATACTGGCGTCCGCGGTCGTGGTCGTCTTCTTCTCTATCAAGAGGCATGGACCAAGGCGGCCGTCTCGTTACCATCGGAGTCAATGTCCAAGATGGCAGAGTCGTCACGGTCGGCTTCAAGGGCCAATGTCGTGGTTGCATAACATCTGATCCTCGTTGATCAGATTTCCATAGCCGGTGGCTAGCCTAGGGTCGGAGGTGGGCGGTCAGGTGTGCGAAGGCGTCACGCCCTAGCCTGCAAGGGCCTGGAGGAGCAGCGGCGACAAGCTCGATGGGATGGCTTCGATCCTGTAGGGGGTAGAGCGTCGCCCTGGGATTAAGGGCAGTCCAGAGTGAGGAGAGTAATGCCAGGAGCATAGAGATGGAAGTCAGAGGAATTTGAAGGACCGTTAGGAGGAGGGGGGCGCGGAAGGGAGGTGGAGGTCATGAGGTTGAAGACGATATGCTTGATCATCCACCCATCGATCCACAGCAGCCCAGTGCTTGATCTCATCCCAATACTCGTGATCAGGTAGGAGATTCGGCCATTGAGCCGCACCACTACTAGCTGCAACAACACCCAAAACCCAGGCAAGGTCCAACATGGCCCTGCACTTTTCAGCATCCTCAGTTGACATTTCAACACGGGCGGGCTTCTTTTCTAGTTTTCTGATCTGTCGTATTCCATTGATTATGTCGTCGAAATCGTTCCCATCTCCCTCAAGAGTCACTTTCTGTTTGGGTTTCTGGTAGTTGCGGTACAACCAATACGGTTGGATGATAACAGCTCTGGTATCATCCTCGGCGAAAGGGTGGTCAATACCAACACACTTAAGCCCGATTCGCATTTTCTCTAAATGCTTGCAAATCAACTGGATGATGTAAAGCATATTCCAACATTTATCCATAGTACCGAGATTATTCCCATCAGCGAATAGGCTAACGCACTTGGACAGGATATCGTCATCCATAAATGCTTGGGCGGCAGAGATGACGGTACGGGTTAACAGCATGTTCTCTTCGGTATCGTTCCAGCTTCGTGGAATGATATGGGTGACATCGTTAACGATTGTCGGAAGGAAAATGCATTTGTATCCGTCACGTTGTCGGCAAAGGTCCATTTGTTCCTGACAACGGCAGCCAGGGGTAAAACGAGAGGTGTCCGGATCTGAGTCTTGTTCGTGAGGTTGGGATTTCTGCAGAACATCTTGTGACTATTAGTAAGGACAACTCAATAATGGCCTCAAGGAATAAGCATCATAAAGGTCGTGAATTAGTATATCAATTTATGATCCTTAGACCATAATCTTTAGACAACTTATGTCTGGACCAGAGGATTCGAGATGCCAATAGAAAAGGAAAGCTAACTTAAATCTCTTCACCAAAGAGGTTATTAAGTTTAACCTTTCACGTAGGTCCTGTGCGACGGGCTGTCGGTGTGAAAGATACCCATGACGCTCAAGGTTGTATAAAGGCGTTGTTATTATCGCAACCAAGTGAACGGATGTCAGCTTGAAATTCGAGAAAACGCTGACAAGTCGTTTCTTAATTTTTGTAGCATAATCGCGACGCAGGTCCATCTCGGACTCAGTGGGCTGCGGTACACTCATCTTGAGGCTGGATGGCCAGGGTGTTGTTTCAGTCGGTGATTGAGAGCAATAAGAAAGATAGAAATAGTGAATCAGATAAATAAGGAAGAGAAGAGGTGTGATTCATTGGATGGAGAAAGATAAAGTCTGTGACTCAGAAGAATGGTAGAAGATGAAAGGTAAGGAAGATGGAAAGAAGAGGAAAGAAAAATCGAAGGAAGAAATAATAAATCGGTGAAACTCAGTTTGATGCTGTCTAAGTCTTGGGATACAGAAGTAAATACCGTGTTGACTTTGATCTAAACAGAATGAAAAACAATTTAGTTTGTTAGGTTGCCAAACAAGCTTCCAGGTTGCAGTAAACATCACTCCAAAGCAAGCATATCCGCAACCCACAATCCTCATAAAGCATTTGTCAAATCTTATCCATTTGCGCAATTACGCAATCCGTAGGTTTTTTGCATACAATACTTCACAGCAGCAGATAGAACCATTAGATCACATTTCATAAGCATTTACCTAAGAGTGTACTAACATTTTAGTCTGATGTCCTCCAAATCCCATTTCTTCAGACTGCCTAAATGATAACTTAGTTTTCCCTCTTGAGGTCAACTCTATATCCCACAAGCTCAAGCTTATCAGCCCGCCTTTCACTTCCCTCCCCAGTCTCTCTGAACACAAAATGCTCATGTGACAAAAGCTGGTACACAATCCGATCCAATGAAGCCCACGTGTTACAACTACCCTGGGGCCAGACAAACAAAGCATCTGAGGCGGCTACTTGCTCTTCTGTGCCTTGCGTAAACATCATCCGCCATGAAGTCTCAGTGTCACTCTTGAGACTTGTGGGATACAAACGGAATCGGACAAGGCCTTCAGGTGTGGGGAATTCTGGCGGGATAGCAAAACTGCCATATGTGCCCGCGATATCAACACCTCGTACCGTCCAATTTATAATACTAAATCCAGGCTCATCATCAACGGAGAGAGTTAGGGATGAGTTTGTCTTGGCGTCGGAGTATGTACCACCGTACTTTTCCTCTGCCTCATCTTTACCAGCTTGTTCAATCGCAGGGAGAAGTTCCTTGACAATGTTTGAGAACCAAATTTGGAGCTCTGCACCGCCAACTTCCCCTGGGCCTGCGTCGAGGAGGCCAATGGTCAAGTTGTAATCAGGAATCAGTACCATGAGGGAGTGATAGGTAGTGATATCGCCGGCTTTGGTGTAAAACTCAATAAGGCGGCCATCTTTGGTAACGTTGTTGGAGCGGAATATTTCCCATGGCTCACCGAGGAGTATACCTGTTGATGAAGTACTGGTAGCTGGTTTCATCCATTTTCTAGTTTGTGCAGGACTAAGTAGCGCGTAGCGCAAGATTGCATCACCAAAGGCCATGATGTCGTTCAAAGAAGAGTAGTAGACCCCGGCACTAGCAATATTTAGCAATCGATACAAAGTTTATCGTTTGTATGCAAAGACTCACGGGTTGCCATAACCAAGAGTTGCGTTCCACCATTCATCACCGGGCGGAATGAAGCCCAACGAACCATCAGGTGTTTCCTCATATGTGTGCTCCATACCAACAGGATCCCAGATATGTTTCTTGATGTACTCTCCCGAGGGCATGCCGCTAACCTTTTCGATAATCCACCCCATTAGAGAAAACCCAATGTTTGAGTAGACCGGGTTTGCTTCGAATGGGGCGTAAACAGGAGGCCTCTCGCCAAAGCGGTCAAAGAAGTCTACAAACATTAGTTAATTATCAGTGACAAATATCGCTGACATACCTTTCTTGGTGCATGGGGGAAGACCAAGAAGTCCTGAACAGTTGAGATTCCTGGAGACATCAGGAGGAGGGAAGCCGAGCTGTGTCCAGTCTCCGTAAGG
The DNA here is from genome assembly GCF_020744135.1 of Fusarium venenatum. Classification (NCBI taxonomy): domain Eukaryota; kingdom Fungi; phylum Ascomycota; class Sordariomycetes; order Hypocreales; family Nectriaceae; genus Fusarium; species Fusarium venenatum. The sequence goes on from NW_027072131.1 coordinate 7,493,622, forward strand.
TTGGACGTCAGCAAGCACTAGCAATGTCAGTATAACTCGATGTTTCATGAAACAAATCAACTTACAATCAGCGGGTATTCCGGCAAGATGCGAAGCCAAAGATCCAACAGTGATGTCATCCCAATCCACAGCCCAAACCGCGTCAGTCTTCCTCGCATCTTTGTTCAAAGCTCTAAGCTCAGGGAGATACTTGGTGACACGATCATCAAAGTTGACCTTGTGCAGTTTCAACAGCGCAAGGACAGGGAAAACCTTGGATAAACTCGCCATGCGGAATACGGTATCAGAGTCTACCTCGTCAACTCCACGAGGGTCGACGTTAGGAGGTGTACTGGCGAACTCAAACATGTAGTCATCTTCGTTGGCGGATTTGATAGCAACTACCACTGAAGAGTTTACGAGATTAGATGTTGCAGAGTCAAAGAGGTCTTGGATGTTTTGTATGGCAGATTTGACGGAGGGGTGAGTACTGGGATGAAGGGGAGGTGGGAGTACGGGACCGAGAGGTGGACAGTGACCTCCTCTGGCAGCGAGGGATGTTCCCACGAACAATGAAAAATAGAGATAATTCCGAATAGTCTTCATCTTGATTTGGCAACTTGACTGGCTACTCAGCTAACATTCTAATCAAACCGAGGAATATTCCAAACTCTTATAGTCTTCAACACCGGCCCCTCGGAACTCAATAACCCCGTAAAAACCGAATATCAAATCGATGATTCAATCTCCTGCTTACTTCCACACACTTCAAGTCATGAGGATCACACTCGTAAGCTTATGGCTTGCGATGAAATCACAACTTCAGAGCCAAAGCACCGGATTGAGACAGATTTCGTAAGATTCGTGACTGTTTGTCTTGGACTAATGCAAGCCCATAAGTGAATCACTCTTTTTCGAGTTAGATATTCCTTGGAAGGGGCTAAGTATTTGAGACATTTTGTCCGTGGAATTTTTGTTATTTCCGTTGGGGGATGTAAGCTTAAATTGAGAGTCGTGAGGCTTAGAACTGTACGCAAGACTGCCACGCAATAACTGAAAGCCTCTTCGAAGCGAACTGTTGGGTAGCTGACCATTGCAGTAGTTCCCTGCTTGTTCCCGTGCCGTTCGACGACTCAGAGAGCTACTCATACTACAATCATCATCTACCATCTTGGCGATACTGTCAGCTACGTTGGTTGGTGATGACTTTGCTGACCACCTCTTCTTCCAAACGGAAATCCCAGGAACCCGTCCCGGTGTGTCTCGCGATTGGACATGAAGGGATTTGACATAGTGCTTTGTAATAGTATCTCGGTTAGATGTGGGATGCCAGTTGGAGTATCGTCATCTAGGTAGACCGATGCTCGGTACAATCTTGATGATGCTATCCGGGAATGACGATGACGCAATACATTAAGAGAGTAGAAACTGACAATACTGATTGACATTGACAACTGAAGAAGCATCTTAAGCAAATGGTATCATTAAATCATAACGCTAAAACACAAACGCATATCTATCACGGCCAGTAAACATCAACAGTTTCAACCGGCGAGCCACCCTCAGTTATGCCTCCACCAGGAAGATAAATACCTCCCTTGACAGCAACAGCCTGTCCACCATGTCTAGGCACAGCCATCTTTCCAAGCTCCTCCCACGCCTCAGTCTCTGTATCAAAAACCTCAATCTGATCAAAAATGCCGTTTGAGTCGGGTTCAGTGTTCCCCTCTCCGCCAAGAACGTAGACCTTTTTGCCGACGGTACCAGATACGACACCGCCGCGAGGTGTGGGCATCTTTGCGTCGCTGGTTGTCCAGCCTTGCTCGAGATTATCGAGGTCGAGGATAAAAACTGTATCTTTTACGTTTCGTTGACCGCGGAGACGACCACCAAGGACGTAGAATTTATTGCCGACGACTGAAGAGGTTGCGTGGTCGCGGCCTTCGGGGAGGGTTCGTGCAGCTTCTGGAAGATCAATCCACTTTGAAGTCTTGGTATCGAAAGCTGAGACAAAGTCGACAGTGTCTTGCTCTCCACCTGGACCAGTCGGTTCCAGTGTTCGCATTCCGCCAGCTAGATAAATAATGTTTCCGTAAACACCCATAGCAGCGCTACCTCTTTTGTGCTCGTCTGGAATGGACGCTAATTCAGACCATTCATCGAGATCGGGATTGTAAACCCATGACTCTGGGAATGCTCGCCATGCGCCGTCATCGATATCTGATAGACCGCCTAGCAAGTAAATTTTACCGTTGACGGCAGCGACGTTGGGGTGGTTGACTTTGACAGGTGCTTCTGTAACGTATCGTCGCCATGAATTGGAGCGCGTGTTGTAGAATTGCATAAGCGCTGTAGTTTGGAAGCCATCGGCTTCGCGATTGGGGACGATTCCACCAATGATGGCTACTGTCTTGTCTGAGAGGGCGACGACGCCATGTTCCTGTCGTGGGGCAATTGGTATCGACTCGAGAGTTTTCCAGGTATTTGCGCCTTGGGGGACGACGCCGGCCAGAGCGGAGGTCGCTAAAGAGAGGAGCGTAATAGGGAAGATCATAATGAATGGAGTGTGAGAGTGGGTGGGAGTGAAAGGGAAACAAAAAGAAGGTAACCCAAGAAGCTTAAGTAGGAAACAGTTTCAATGGGAGCTTGGCACTGAGTTTATGTTTTCGTCATGGAATGGTGGCTTCTGGTGAATATACCTTGCAACAGCTCTTGGCAAACATCATTCTCACACACTTTTGAAGCACGGAGTGTCTCCAGGTCCAGGAACAGAATTATTAAGCTCCAAGCCTTCCCCTGTTTGTCTCCGGGTCTTCCATTTTAGCGCTGTGATCCGGGGTACAGTGACGCGTTAACAATAAGCAAGGGTGGCTTGCTGGAATGAAATTAATAGCCTAATTCCAGGGCGATAGATAACCCTTTGGTTGACCCACGTGTTGATTTGCGCTATATTTTAAAAGTTTATCTCTATCTTTCAGCATTACACGTGCCGTAATTATTCGATATCTCAACTACAACAATTCAACCTAATTAAATATCTCATTTAATCGTAGCTACTCTCTTATCAATACTGACTCGTATCGTCACTTGCAGTTCAATATGCTGCCAAGAAGCTTGGATCTTACTGTACACGCAACTCAGAATGATCATCTTTACGAACAGATAAACCTGACCATCTAACGCGCAATACATCAACCATCAATCGGAAACTTGATGTTGTCATTGGTAGTCAATTGAGGCTGTAATACACAAGCAGTAGCGCATAAGCCAAGAACGACAACATATCTGCTTGCGTCAATAGCCAAGCCACGATGGCAAGGGCCAAAAATTTAAAATGCAAAAAGATAGTTGACAAGACTGGGATTCGAACCCAGGCCCCTTTCGAGACTGCGAATCGTTACTAGTTCGAATCGAACCTGAACACAGCGCCTTAGACCGCTCGGCCATCTTGCCTTTGATTGGATGTTAGATTGGGGGCCCAAGGACACTCTAGGTTCCTGAACTGTCTGCGAGGCAAAGAGAAGCAGGCAGTTTACCACATTCCAGGCTGAACCTGTATAATGTTTCATTTTATCCCAAGTCAGAAGTTTATGTCAATTATACTCCTTGTTATCTGGGGTCATGTTCTTGGCGGAAACGACGAGCTGCTACCCTGAATCTGAAACATGGAGAGATCCTTGACAAAAGACAGGATGAAACGGTCTAGGGTATGAAGCCTTGTTTATGTTCTCAGCACAAATGTTTAATTCTTAATTGAGCATATACTATGTTCATTACGGATACTATCAAGTTGAGAAACCTCCAGAATTCACTTGTCGAGGTTCTCCAGCAGCCTCAAACGTTCCATTAGACAGCCTTCTCAAAGCCTGGGCCGTACTCTGCGTCGCCACCCAAGTGACATTATTCCCAACCTCCTTCAAATACGCAACCGTAGAATTATCAAAAGCGTACTCAAAAGTTACTTGTCGTGGGACAAGTTGGTCGTGTAATCTGGGTGCAGCGAGTGCTTCGCGGACAGTCATGTTTTTGTCAATAGCGTTGAGAACAACCTGTGCTGTCGCAGTGATGATTCGACTACCTCCAGCAGATCCTGTAACAAGTGACACTTGTCCATCTGCGTCTTCAACGATGGTGGTACTAATACTGGAAAGAGGACGTTTTCCGGGTCGGATAAAGTTTGCTTCGCTGGGGATGAAGCCGAATTGGTTGGATTCTCCTGGGATGCTGAAATCGTTCATCTCATTATTCATGATTATGCCTGTTTCGGGAACGATGACCTTGGAACCAAAATTGAGGTTGATGGTAGTAGTAAGGGATATAGCCAGGCCAGATGAGTCCATGGCAACGAGGTGAGATGTTCCAGGCGTTTCTAAGCTCTCAAGGCCTTTGGGGTCGTACTCTTTCAAATCAAGAGCTCGGCCTTCCAGCTTCGCTCTGACTTCCTGGGCTGTCTTGTTGGAGTACATTTGTTTTTGGTAATCTGTCAGACCATCAACAAAACTTGGATCACCCAGGTTAGTACGCATGCCGTAGCTGAACTTGAACGCTTCATCAGTGTAGTAAGCCGTATCATTGACTCGACTTGGATCCCCGAAGAAGTCATATCCGTCCAGAATATTCAATGCAGCCGCGACTACCGCACCACTTGAAGGAGCCGAGCCACTGGTGACTTTTCCGCCTCGGTAATTAATCTGTGAAGGCTGACGGATAGCGACAGAATAATTCTTGAGATCGTCCATCGTCATGATACCCTTCTCGCGTTTTAAAGTCCGAATCGTCGCATCGGCGATTGCACCTTGATAGAAAACATCTGGTCCTCCAGAGGCAATTGATTCCAAGGTATCCGCAAATCTCTTTCGCGTTAGCTTCTCGCCAAACTTGAGAAGTCTACCAGAAGGCGCGAAATCAATCGCCCACGCTGGATCGTTGAGAAGAAAACTCTCATTCTCGGATTTGGTGTATGTCATTCCCATGAATTTGAGGGTGTCGTTGTTGACAGGGAAGCCGTAGCGTGCGACTTTGATAGCTGGCTGTACGAGCTGAGACCAGGGTAGGCTGCCGTATTTCTCGTGGAGATGTTGAAGGCCTCTCAATTCTCCTGGGACGCCGCTGAGATTTTTTAGATGCTGTAACATTGATAAATAGGGTTGACATACCTTGCTTTGCCGCCGGATATACTCTCGTTCACATTATTCTTAAACATGTTCTCCGAAGCTGCCGCAGGTGCCGTCTCACGAAAATCCACGAATTCGTAGGCCTTTGAACCATCCGTCTCATTTGGTTTATGGATGAGCATAAAGCCACCACCGCCAATACCAGAATGATACATTCCTTTAAGAGTCAGTACAAATAATCGCGATTTTTATGGACTCGCTTACCAATTGTTCCGACGCAAAGAACAGTCGCTACCATAGCATCTGCCGCGTTACCGCCGTCCCGCAAGACATTGACACCAATGGTACTGCATATCTCACTCTCGCTAGCAACAGCACCCAGATTATTAGAAAATTGTCTGGACTGCAAAGGTTGCATAAGAGGAGGATATGGAGTTTCGCATGGTTGTGAACGAGCGATTTGTGGAAGAAGACTCAGTAAAGCAGCCAAGACCTTTACTTGACCCATTTTGGCTCAGACGTCAATTGGAAATGCTAGTGAAGGAAGAAGCTAGATAAGAAGGCGGTCGTGTGCCTTTTAACACCACGGATCAACGTCGTCTCAACTCCACCAACTACTACAAACAGCATGTCGATACGATCCTAGCCTCATTATAAATATTTAATACCTTTCGACCAATTATCGACTAGGTTTAAGCTGAGAAATAGTAACAAGAAGCATCATCGTCAGCGATAAAGGCGCGGGGTAACATTATACTCTGGTAGCTGCAGTACAAGCTAAACCCATCAAGCAGTGATCAGCAATCTCCAACCTTGGTTCATTAACCAACTTCCTAATACAGAAGAACCACGATAATGAATGTCAAGCGGTGATCACGGCATCTCCAAACCGCATCCTTCGTACTCCCAAAATGTCTCAAAGCCAAGCTTTTCGTAAAATCCTTGAATCTCCACTGCATCGATGAGAATTCCCTCCGTTCCCCTCTCTTTCAATATCTCCATCGCTTTGATCACGAGGGCTAGGCCAACACCTTTTCCTCTGGCTTTTTCGTCTACGCCCACGGCAGCGATAAGACCTGTTTTCTCACCAGAAGGGAGTAATGGTAAAAAGGCAAAAATGTCGCTGACTACAGAGTCGTAGGAACACATTAGAGTCCATCCGATTTGCTCGTTTGTTTCTGGATCGAAAGCGACAAGGACTTGATCGTGTTGATTTTGTGAGGCGAGGGCTTCATAGACGTCTGACCAGCTCTACTATGTGTTAGATTATACTTACAAAAGATAAATGGAAATACTCACGAATTGGGCCCTTTGTTTGGTCATGCATTCTTCGTATAGATCTGTTGACCAAGGAGCGAATGTTGCTTTTGTTTTTGACACACGATCCATTATTTCCGGTGGTGCAATGGTTTCGGTCACGTCCTTATAAAGATCCCTAATAGGACGAGAAGTGTCATAGATGCCTGTATCTTGAGTATAAGTTCAATCGGATGTGGGTAGAGAAATACCTCGATGTGAGAAGAACTCCTTCACCTCCTTGGGGACTGTGTTCGGAATCTGCCACCAAAGTCGAGGGAAGATAGATCCAATCTCTAAAGACTGCAACCCCGTACCATCAGCACGAGCCGCATCTCTCAAGCCAATCTTGGCTTTCTCTAAAAGAGCGCCTCCAATACCTTGACGCCTATGCTCTGGTAACACCCCAACGGTAGCGATTCGTCCGCAGACACCGTCGATGATGTAGGATAGACAAAGTCCATTTTCATGAATCCAATGATATCCGGGAATTCCGAAGAGGATTTTTGGAAATCTTTGCTGGGAAATAGGCCAGTCAGGGAAAATGGTCTGCCACATTTGCCATGCTTTCTCTATGTCGTCGTCCGAGCTGGTCAATTGTCGGATCTCATCCTGGCGAGATGGCGCGCTTGCACCATTGCTAGTTTGGTCTGCCATTTCGATTGGAGACATTGATGAGATGAATGAACACGGCACGTTGGGGATCTTGAGGTTGGATATGATAAACAGGCCACGACACGTGAGCTGACGATGCGGAGTAATGCAGGGAATACCATCGACTGTGCCATGGACAATCATGCACCTCTCCCCTTTCGGACATGACTTACACGGAAATTAGGCTGAAGAAACAAAACATCTAGAAATCATCTCACTCTGGATATATCCACCCACTTTAATCAATCTATACCCGACATTCTCTATCTGTTCTTCTACGTACGTCTACTCTCCCAAGCTTTCTCTCTAGCTCTCGAAATCATATCCTCCCAAACAGGCGGCTTGCATCGGATATTCTGTCCAGCAGCCTCGGCATCGAAACCGAATTGCAACAGCGCGTCTTCACTACACCACTCGCCAGTAGCCATGAGTCCAACGGGGATTTTACCATCAACTTCTTTCTCGGCAACTTCGCCAGCGTCTTTAGTACCTTCAGGAATGACATAACCGGCTGGAACTGTGATAGCGGGAAGACCGCAGAAATTGGCGAGCCAGACGTATTCCATGCTTTGAAGGGTGTAGTTTCCGTCGTTGACTCCGTAAGACAATTCAGATTTTCCACCGCGAATGGGAGCGCCGGCACAAGCTGTTGTGGGTGTGATGATCATCATACCGGGGTATGTCTTCCAGAGATGGGCCAGATGTTTCATCAACATGCCTCGTAGCTTCTGAGCTAGTAGATAATCGGTGGAAGGGGTGGTACGACCAAGCGCCAGAAGGATTCTGTTAGCTGCTGTGATACCACTTGTATCAGGAAGCAAAGTTGAAGCATCAGTCAGAACAGTAAGCGCGTGTGCCATTTGACCTTCAGCAGGAAAAGGAATGTCAATCGGAACGAGAGTGTATCCGTGTTTGGCCGCAAGAGACTCTACAAGACCACGAACCAGAGATTGAACACCAGGTTGGGCACGAGAAATCCATGCGTCAAAAATACCGAGGACTTTTGTGATTGGAGGCGATGGTTGAAGGCGCAAAGGCGGAAATTGCGTTGACGGATGCGGCTCGGCGATGGCTTCATATGCAGCAACCAGAGAATGCATATCAACAGCAAGAGGACCTTGGACGGCACATGTCGGCGAGTGATTGGCGCCAGGCCAGGATGTGAGTCGCTCGTGGGTCGGCTTCAAACCAAATACCGAGCAGAATGATCCAGGGATTCGAATACTTCCGCCACCATCGCTACCCAAAGCAAGAGGCACAAGTCCAGCGCTGACAGCGTAGGCGGGACCCGAAGAACTACCGCCAGTGTAATATTTCGGGTTAAAAGGGTTTCGTGGCGTTCCTTGGTTGGGGTTGTTTCCAGTGGTATCTGAGTATGGATGTCAGTAATTGTTGAGTTGAACCTTGTTTTGGTCTCGTGAGAGACACGTCAAGTGGCAAGATTTGATAAGAACACGTACCCAGACCAAATTCGTGCATAGCAAGTTTTCCAAGGATCACAACACCTGCTTCCTCAAGCTTTCGAACGATCCAACTTGTTGATGATTCTCCTTCAGCGGGAATCTCGGCATAATCCTTTAAAGATCCAAGAGTTGTAGAATACCCATCCAAATCGTAGTCGTCCTTGATAGCTGAAGGAACACCGTCAAGGGGGCCAATGGGTTGTTTGTTCTTGTAGCGCTCCGTTGAAGCTTCAGCAGCTCTCATGATCTGATCAACCTTGAGTTCCCTCCACGCGCTTGCATGTCTACCGGGCTGGGGTCCCTCAAGCTGGATCAAAGGGAGGATCGCATTGACCACCTCGACGGGCGTTACTTCTCCAGAGAGGTACAGAGACCGATAATCGGCTACCGAGTAGAATCGTGCTGGGTTAAACACATGGGAATTGTCTTGTTGTAGTGCAGCTAGTTGAACTCTTTCGCCGCGTTCTTTAGCGGCTTCTTCTGATAGGGCGATTGGGTAGACTGTCGGGTCGTATCTTGGTTCCACGTTTTCGATGTACGTCCGGATCTTCCGGAGGGAAGCAAAACCAGCATTTTTCCAAGCCGTTTCACGAATAAATCGAATCCATTCCATCCTGAACCATATTAGCATTTGATTATCAGTTTTTGACAATGGGACTTACAAAAATGCTGCAGCAACGAGTAGAGGTCCTCTGATGACGGGATTCGGATTCCTTTCAATAGCATAAGGAACACGAGGTCTAGAGTAATCAAGCACGTCAGCATCTGGGCCACTTATAATGAATCTGTAGCATTACCCCTCCTGAGGCTCAGGATAGTTGAAGAACCTCCTCTTATCGGTATTCTCACTCATCTTCACGATTTTGAATGTGCAAGAATTGAGTCTGGAATTTGTTGTGTAAGTTTTCGCCAAGAACTAGATAACACTGACCGACCCAAGAATTTAAACTCTCGGAATGGACGGCAACCGCGGAGACCGGCCCATTGAGACTTGTTTAGTAATAACTACGTATTCGTCACGCGTGATCTGCATGAATGATAAAATTGAATTTGATTCGTAGAATTGAGGTCGTGACCGACTCGCTACCTGGTCTGTTTCGTATATGCAATAACGTACCTATAAACGAGCAGAAATCTCAAAACCCAAGCTTACTTTATAGAAAACAAATGCCCACCGAGCAGGTCCGAGGTGGCATGAAATGACAACATTATTTTGTCTCTCAGATAAATAGTAGCAAGTTATCTACCCCCACAAAGCTACCTGGAGGTTCATAATCAACTCCTTGCTGATGTTCGGCCTTGATAATGAATATTGTCAGATGACGTGTGTAGACCTCTCAAACAACATTAGAACGCTTCCTCTTATTGAACATGTCCAACTTACGTGCAAAAGGCCATCTTTCAGCAAACTTATCCATCACCGGTTGAAATTCCACGGCCTTTCTGAGAGCAACTTCCGACTCTGGATCTTTTTTGAGCATGATAGCCAAATTGTGCATGATACAAAACGTGCTAACTATGGAATGTTGCTTTATGTCAACTTCCTTCTTTGTGGACATGGCGATGACCGCTGTACAAGCCTCCAGGGCAACATCTTCGCATTTCCCGAGCCAGTCTGGATGCTGCGAAATGAGGCGCCCGTATTTGGGTCTTCTGTAGTACTCCCTAACAAGCATAGCACTAGAAAATAAATGTTAGCTTAGTGAAAGGTCGAGGACACAGAATTTGACCTCAGACCTCAGAGACAAGACTTGAGATCATGTCCTGACCAGCTTTTGGGTTACCATTGTCATCCATCATAGCCCTCCTTTCTTTCTCCAATACACCCGTTCTATAGCTATCGGATGTGTCGTTCGGTATGTCCAAGTCAAAGTCGGAGTCGTGATCATGGATTGAGTTCTCTTGGATCTCATTGTCGCGCTGCAGAAGTCGACCGGCTCTGGCTACGCCCTCGTTCAATACAAGTAGCCTCTGGATAGCCTCCTCCGAATTGCGCTGATATTGGTGGTAGTTGTAATTTTCCAACAAATTCACGGCTTCTCTAGTTACAGGATGGTTTCTGTCACAAATAAGCGGTAGTCGATTAGGGTCCTCAGTAGGGAGACCGTTGCAAATTCTGCTATGTGTAGACAAGGCAATCATTATAAAATAGGTCAGCCAAGCAAGTTCAAATTTGCGTATTTTCCCCAGCTATCGAGAGTCATTAGACACAATTGCCACGTGAGCAGTGCTTCCTTATTCAATGCATAATCTATGGCCATAGTTGCCATGGCCAAGGCTGAATTGAGGGTGGTGTGAGCCTATTCGAAAACGCCGTTTCCGAATTCATACAGGGCAATCAAGCCTAGTGCCTGAACGAGATGAGCATGTGCCTTAGTCTGTCCCGAGACAACAGCGAATAACGCCTTAATGGCCTTGTATAAATCCGTGTGCACCACAATGCCTTCCATCGATAGTGCGGCCGCAATCAGATATAAAGGTCTCGACAAACATTTTCATGTCAGATGGCACCCCACCCTGTTCAAAGGCTCTACATCGGAGAATGACAACTTCCCCAGCTGTTCGTGGCCCAGATCGGTCATTCTCCAAACTTCGTCTGGGACCTTTAACAAGAGCCCTCGCAGCTGAGGAACTTGAGCAGCAGAGCACGTCGCGGTTGGGACGAATTGACAATGAATCTGCCTAGTCGGATCACTGGCCAAAATCAGTGTATTATGGCATTTAATGTGAGTAATCCAATCCTTACTAGGCCAGGCACCGTGTACAATGTGGGAGTTTCCTGTCACATGTTTGCTTCCGAAGGAGACAGCGCGTGCAGTCGCGCTCGGTTCTGTCAGGTCCCCGAGGACCAGAGGCCACACTGGGACGTGAGTCGACGAGTGACGGCATGTTGAAAGATTGCGCTGTCGATAGGTTTGAGGTATCGGAAACCCAGGGGTTTTGGCTGTTGTGTTCAATTAAAGAGTTGCTTTTTGGTTGGCACAGTTGCGGTCGGTTGGGGTGCTACTTACTCAGAACTATACTGCTAAATTAATGCCGGCACAGGGGTTGACCAGATGGCTGGGAGGCAGGTGGGACCCGGGAAATATGTCGGCCGTAACTTGGGGAAAGGGCTGAACAGACGAGCATGTGGTCTAAACTTGACATCATAAATGACTGAATAACTTCATTTCTCAAATTATTCAATTGTTGTTGTCTTCCCACTGTATAATGCCAATTGAGAAATTGTTACAGGGACCAAAAAAGCAAACGGTGTCAAGGCAAAAGAAAGATGACAAGATGCCTGTGATCAAGAGTAGTAATAAAAACACAATGCCCTTGACAAGAAAAAGAAAAGATCTGATGAGACTGGGACTCGAACCCAGGAGGATTGCTCCACCAGGAAAATGGTGTTAAGGTTAACCTTAACCTGGCGCCATAACCAACTCGGCCATCTCACCGATGTCATTGGATGTTAGAGAAGTGCGCTATTTTGTATCAATTAGCTATATACCACAATACTCGGAGATGAAACTCAAGGACACCAAAATCCATTTCCGTCTCTAGAGCTGATATCCTGCCTGTCTAAGCTGAGTTGGTGCTGAGCTTTGGGTGAGGCAGGCTGAGTTTGGGCCGACGTGCCTCAGCAGGCCCATTTTTGGGATCCTATCCGGTCAGGGTCTGCAGGGGAAGACGAGATCTGGGGCCATGTCCTTTTCAACTAGACGCTCCTCCGTCAAGAAATCTAAGCCTCTGGTCGGTCATACCGTGGTCTAAATTATTCTTCAGGGGTCATCGTCTTCGATAAGGTTAAGGCCAAAAACCCGAAACCGCCCTAACTACCATCCCCGTGCCTTGTCTATTTTTTATTTAATTAGTTATAAATATTACAGTCTTAGAAATATTATTATTACTTAGATATAAAGCAATTGTCCTTTTATCAGGAGACATTGTGGCGGTAACGCAACGAGGTAACGGAAGTCATTTGTACAACACCTGAAACGTCTGTGTTAGGGCTGCTGCTTCTTTTTCTTTCTAGTCCAGTAGGACTTAGTCTTATGAGGGCATTATCAAGTCAGCACTCAAAAATGCTGTAAAGCACATAAAACCAATATATAGATCTAACCTAAACTTTAAAACGCTTATGACCAAAGGTTATACTGAATATAGTTATTGAAATCATTAGTAAATCAAAAATAAGCCAGTTCTAAGCTGTATATCTCCTATAAAGGCATCAAAGTTATGCAAAACTTCTAATATCCCAACTCGAGAGAACCCATCCTTATAAGGCTTAACTATAAGAAAGCAAAGAGTTCCGTCGCCTCCTCTAGGATAGAAGGGAGGCAAATGACCTATTAGAAGAGCCTTGAACTGATTTGCTGAAAAGAATTCAGCAAATCGATTTAACGACTTTGGCTTCTCGTACACGTAGAGTCGAGACACAAAGCCATCATAGGATATGGTAGGTACAGGTTTCCTTCCCTTCCGACTTGGCTGTACTTGTTTCGGTTTTTGTGACAGATTTGACTTGGGCCGCCGTATAGGTGTTTTCAACTTGCTCACCACTCGAGCTGCTGGCGCATATCCGGCGATACGGATGAAAAAGGATTCTTCTGCAAGGAATTGAGCCTCTAATCGAATAGCAGAAGCTTGTAAGTTGGCGATGTCCATAGCATTACGAGGTATGGCATCAAGGTTGAGCGTAGTCCCATTTCGCAGTTCAAGGCCTGTCAGAGTCGCTTTAGGAATAAAATGTGTGTATACCTCCCGTGTATTTGTGAAAAACCTGATTTTCCCCTCCCATCCAGCCCATGACCATGATGGTAAGCTATCTCGTCTGGGCGGAGAAGCTTCACGAGGGCTTTTTGTATGTTTCCAGAGTAATCCAGCGATAAGAGATTTGTATGTTCCATCCATGCAGTCTTCCGAAAGGAATGGTATTCCCTGTAGATGAAAGACTGGGATCTTGCACTTTTCGAGGCGTTTTATAATGCCTATAAATGCCTTTAAGGAATCCGTCTTATAGGTCATATTCCTGTTCGTGTATTCCACGATACATTCATAAGATCTTATGAGACTAGGAACAGAAGCCCTGATGTACGAGTCGAAGGTTGAGATGCCCTTCAAGAAGAGTGGAGAGTTGAAATATGCGTACAGCTTTCCCTGTTTGCAATGAAGCGTCTCGAAGTCATACCTCATGCACTCTCGGCTCTGCATAGAATGACACTCGAAATAAGTTTCGGACTCCGTGAAGAACAGAAGCCGCCTTGAGAGAAGGGCTTCTTGGTACGTCCAAGCTCTTGAGGCCCACGTAGAGTTTCTAATGAAGTGATGTGGGTGTCTAGGGGTAAAAACAATTTGACACTCCTCCAACTCCGATTTTTGAGTGGTACGACGCAAGGTCGAAGAAACGCCTGGCAGTCCGTGTTCACTATCTGAGCCAGCGGCTGCAACGATAGTAATTTCTGCACCACCATAAATCTGATCCATAAGGCTCACCTGCGCATGCTTTTCGATGGCGCAATCTTGGTCAATGCAGAGTTTATCGACCCAAAGATACCGATAGCCTAGATTCCGTACCACTATCACAGCATCTGAGATGGTTCTTGGAAGTACCGATAGGGGGATACCTGAGATACCCATTTTCTCCGACTCAGAAACGTCCCTCGTTGTCTTCCGATTGCTACTATATCCCCAGACATAGCTCAAAGCTAGATAGGGTGTGCTGGGCTGCGCTGGAACAATAAAAATCGAATCCACGGATGACTGACAGTCAATCAATCTTGAAAGGCCAACCAGGTCTGATCCTTTGTTGCACAAAAACCTGTGTTTTGACTTGCAGAAGTTTAGGCTTGCAGCCACGGATGCATAATCAATTTGTTGAGCTAATGCTTGAGGTTGGAATATAGGCCGGTTTTGCTCATGCTCTTTTATGCAGAAGAAGAATTCGGCGTTTGATAGTACATCTGGATTGAAAGTAGGATTGGAAGTGGGGTTGGAAGCGTATCCTACTGAGACGAGCCCCAGATACGGCAGATCCCGAGCATACAGGACTTCGGAAAGTCATTTCCATTCAACGGTCTTGTTTCCCCCACGGACGAGACCAAAAGTCGAGAATACCTGAAGTTGAAGGTCTTGTGATGACGAGTCGAAAGAGATATTCACCCTGTCTATATAAACACATATGGCGCATTCCGGAGGATGGTTGCGATCGACTGTAGTGCGGATTCTTTCTAGCAATATCCCATTTTGTCCATTGGCTTGGAGATTCTTGAGGTCCAAATGGAACACTTTGTTGAAGTCAATACGACAGCAGCGAGGACATAAGTTCCGCCTTGCAGTTTGTTGTTGTGTAGCTCTCATAGTCACTAACGCAGCGTTAATATTTCTTTCCTGAGATGTTTCTGTGCTTGAAGGTTTCTGTAAAGAATTTGTATGCAATCAATAGGAATAAAAGTATATGGTACAAGTTCGATTTGGAATAATAAACAAGCAACTATTTAAGAAGTTGAAATCTTTATTTACTAGTCAGCCTTAATGAAATTACAATTGGCGGGTGTCAGATCATATATGCCTCATGCAAGCCTGTTTCAGACGACGTGGCAACATTAAGCCCAACTAGGCTGCGATGGGCATGCCTGCATACGAAGCTGAGCACCTCTAAGAAAGCAGAAAAACCATTCTCTCCCCCCTGTGAAGACTTTGATCGATCGCTAGCTGGCCGCTTGGCTGGCCGAACCCGTCAAGACTAGGTATTAGCTGGGGTCTAGGTGATCACCTTAGTATTTCAGGCCAGGCTTATTTCGCCGTAATACCTAAGATGTGCATGGCAGGATCACGCCTTCACGCCAGGTTCTCTGCAGGGCTGATTCAGGCTTAGCTTGACGCATATGCTGACTTCCTTATAAACTGCACGCCGTTTCACTTCGTCGTCCATATATGCATCACCATAGGGGTTAGCTTCAACGTCGACTTCCTCTTCACCCACACTCATATCTCGGTGGAGATCGGTACCGACCTTACCCTCTGGGGCCTGCCACTTGCTGGAACAGTCCATATAGACCTTTGGGTTGTATCGTTTGGCATTGACTTTGGCGCTGCGTAAGCAACCCCTAAAGTCCTCGGCCTATATGCATTCTACTTATATATATTGCCTGCAAGCCTGTGTTTAGCAGCTAATTACTCGCCCGGGGAGGGGAAAGAGTAAGTCCCGCGCCCAGAAAATCGGGCCAGGACCCGCGTGGGGATCCCAGCGCGCCATGGCTCGTCAAGGGTCAAGGGTGGCCTCTTCTGCTTTGTCTCCAAGTGCAAGATGCTTATTGGTAATGTGGAGCTCGTTGTAGGCAAAGAAGATAACAGAAAACGGAGAACAAAGGCTTCCCAGTTTAAGAAGCCTGATGATGGGATGGTCGTCTTGCCACCAAAAGTCTTTTGCAAAACTATGTAACTGAAAGACCCCATGACATCTACCTTTACCATTGAGTATACCCAGGATGACGTCGACGGTGACGAAAAAAATCGGCAGATGGAGATAGTAATCTAATGTATGCCTACAGGACTCTAGACAGAGTGTAAGTAACAGCCTTTATCTTCCAAACCTTAAACTTCAGGGTGGGATGGTACTTCACTATGAGAATAAGCAGCACTGACATGTCGTCTTTGTACTCTTTTACAGATGACTCAAGTCTAGACCCGTCCGTATCTAATACGGGCACAAAGCTTCTTAACCAGAAGGACGCTTTACTGCCCCTAATGATGGGTCCGCGCATCATAGCCCCCAAACCCATTCTATCCTGCGACCCCTACCTAGTGTTTGATATTGCAGATGCGACTCTCATTAAGCCTACCGCTGATCACTCGTTTGAGAAACAGAAGAAAACTAATAACAAGCTCTCTGCACCGCGGCCGTCACTCGAGGACAAGCTGCCGGAAGGAAGCCCCAAGGATGAGAGACGCGAGGCGATCAAGGAATAATACACAGCCGTCATCGGCGCCTGGAAGAAACCGCTGTGGGATGACACTGAGGCAAAGTCGTTTGTTGATCTGTGACAGAGTTCTCTTGGGTGGGGTACCGAAAGTGCGAGCCCTAGCCTAGATGATATCGCGAATGTTCCCAAGAAGATGGTCAAGGATTTCGGACAGCTATACGTAGCCTGAATTCAGTCTTGTTCTTCTTAAAGCGCTATAGTGTTAATCTGTGAAAGGCTGTATAAGGACTGTATAAGGATATAGTGGCTATATGTACACAGCCTAGGCTCTTTATATACTGATATGGAAGGCAATCTGATCACTTAGTGATCCAACTGGTTGACTTTTGATCTATTAGATTAGCTTTTTACCTTCCGGAGCCCTTGCAGAGGTACCATACGTCAGAGCCTGCTACTCTGGGGCACGGAAGGATTAGCCAAGTTTCGGGAATTTCATTAAATGATCAAAATTTGGTATCCTAATCCTAAAGGTAATCCAAGGCTGGCCCTGGTTAGGGATGCCATGATGTTAGTAGGTGGTGAGACTCAGAGATTGAGGGCCCGGAAATGAGACCAGGAGGGACAGTGTGCTGCCTCTCACCGAAAGGGGTAGGTAGAGTTGACAGGGGCGGATACAGGCTGATTCAGGCTGCTGAACAGCTGAGCGGAAGTTGAGCCAGTGAGCGAAGAGACTATAAAAGCGGCGGTCTGTGGCAGGTCACGTGTCGCTTGACTTTCGTCTCATAATACCAAAACGACGATCGACCAGCAGCACCTTGACCAACAAATCAAGTTGACAAGAATAGAAAAAGCACAACGTGACACATAGTATAGCATATAGACCATTCAAGGCTTAATAAACATCCAACCATCTTTCTTTGTTATCTACTACTTCTATTGCCCCTTGGCTAAAAACGTCAGAGCACCAAGTGCATATCCATCCAGACCCGTCTTGAGCGTGGGATGAATCACTGGAGCAAACTTGGAAGAATGATTCGCAGCAATACTCTGAGCAACAGTTCCCTCTTTCTCAGCCTTATCCCACGCCTCCTCGCCTACGCATCCGTACGTAAAGAAACAATAAGGCTTGTCGACAGCAGTTGCTAAAATTGAAAAGTCTTCACTGAAAGCCAGCTTTGGCATATCCCTATCATATTGCCCTGATCCCTCACCGAAATGTGCCGCAAATGACTCTTCAACCCTTTGGGTAACAGCAACATCATTAATAGTCAGAGGGAAAGCACGAGTTTGTTCGAATTCGGGACTTTTCAGGACGTTGGCGCATGAACATTCTGCTTCGATGACTGTTCTGATGCGCTTCAAAAGTCGCTCACGTGTTGCTGTTGTGGTAGATCTTGTGTCGACGCCGAGAACTGCTGAGTCGGCGATAACATTCTCAGCGTCTCCTGCGTGAACGCTCGTGACGGTGACGACGCTTGACTCTGCTGGATCAACTTCTCGACTCACAAGAGTCTGTAACTTGAGAATTGCGTTGGCTGAAATGGCGATTGGGTCCACGGCTGTGTGAGGCATACTCGCGTGCGAGCCCTTGCCATGGATGGTGACTTTGAAGTTGTCTGCGCTTGTCGCGACGAGACCTCTGCGAGTACCAATTGTGCCTGTACGGAGCGGTCTCACATGTGCCCCGAGAACAAAATCAGGAATAGGAACTTCATGTTTCGTGTATAAGCCATCGTCCACCATGGCTTGAGCGCCGGTGCCTCGCTCTTCTGCTGGCTGGAATGCAAGCACCAAGGTTCCAGACCAAGAGTTTCTCGAAGAGAACAGTGTCGCTGCGGCACCGAGTAAAGTCACAATATGCATGTCATGCCCGCAAGCGTGCATAACAGGTTTCTCTGTCCCGCTAGCAGCGTGAAGCATCCGCTTGGTACTCGCATACTCTAAACCAGTCGTCTCTTCAACTGGTAAAGCATCGATATCTGCTCTCAGAAGAACGGTAGGACCATCACCATTGCGGAGAATAGCTGCTAGACCATGGCCACCAATATGAGGTTTTATGACAAGATCTTCGGGTCCAATTGCTTTGAGTCTTTCGGCGATAGTCGCTGCTGTTTCAACTTCTTGGTTTGATAGCTCGGGGTTTCTGTGAAGATGCTTATACAGCTCTTCTAGAGGCTGTAAATCAGGCCGATGCTGATTTACAATTTGGGACAAGTTTGATGTTGGCATTTTCTGGAAGAATCAGATAAAATCTTTGTGAAGAGAGAATAGAGTCATGGAGTTGTCGGCTCATTTATACCGAACACTTGGGAGGATCTTGTTGCTTACACCATTTCGGGGTAAGGAATGGTTGCCTCAGGCCAATACCAACTACAACATGTTTCCCACAATTAATCATTTGCAAGTTACTTTTCAAAGATTCAATGTTGCCGCAATTGTATATTTATAGTATTTCCAAGACTTCATATTCTTTTGCGGTGCCACCAAGTCAATAATACCGTCTGGAATCCTGATGACCCTCGGCGCGTGTTGCCGAAATATTCGGAGCCAACTTCCGTTAGACTTAAACCTCCCGTTGTCACAGACAAGAACATGTCGAGGGTAAAAGAAAATATGAGAAAATGCATGAATTGAACCCGAGTTAAATGTACCAGCAAGTTCGTAAAAAATAATCAATAACTCCAAACCATCATAACAAATCTCCTCAATATACCTGAGCAGTGAGCCATCTACTCATCATTCTTCTTTTTTTTTTTTCGCTTCAGCCTTCGTCTTAGTCTGTGCATTGTTGGCCCATTCGAAAGCAGTCATGTCAGTACTGCAGGTAGTGTTGACTTCAGGCATCTTTCCGTCGACAAAGTAGTTTCGGATAGCATGTATGGTGCAGCTCGAAGGGTGTGCAAGGGATGAGTGCCCGGCCCCTTCATGAACAACAAGTCGGCTTCCTGGGAATTTGGCTGCGACCTTCAGTGCGCTTTGTAGCGAGGTAACTGGGTCATATCTGCCATTGACCACGAGGATAGGGTTGCTAGTGTCAACATTGCGAAGCTTGTTGAAATCAATAGGCTCAACGGCTGAGAATTTCCATTGGGAGCACGTAACAGCGTCGGAAATAATGAGATCGGAAAAGGATGATTGTTCATAAAGTGCTTTGTAAATGGGAAAGAGATCATCAGGCTCGTTAGCGCGGTAGCTGGAGTCACCACACGCAATGGCAGGTAGGGCATATTCGGTTTGGGGGCTCCATTTTGAGGTCGGAATCAAGGGTGTAGGAGTGTCCGAGGGCTTAGGAGTGTTCGAACGCTTAGTAGTGTCTGAGGATTTGGGAGTGTCATTCGATTTGTGTCTCTTCAAGAATGCTTCGATCTGGGTTGAGAGTTCAGGGAACGAGGAAGGTGCGTACAACCCGGCAAGGATATTCTGCTTCATCGCGTAGGCTTCATCCCCCTCTTCTTCACTAGCAGCGTCGGCGGAAGCTACCTCAAGCTTTTCTTTGAAGGTCTCCAACAAGCTCTCCCCCGTGGTATTCTTGCCGTGAAAATCTGCTAAAGAGCACGCGTCCTTTCTAGACTTGACACAATCGTCAAAGACGTTGGCAAGAGACCTTTCAGTGTCTATCAAACTATCCAGCCAAGCGTTCGCAGCATAGTCGTCAGCGTTGAGGTTGCTATCAAGGACAATTCGTCCGACTCGCTTCGGGAACATGGAGGCTACGACTTGTCCAAGGACAGTGCCATAAGAGATACCCCAGTAATTGAGCTTGTCGCCTTGACTGAGAGCGTCGACAATGGACATCATGTCCCTAGCGACGGCTGTAGTTCCGTAAAACTGTCCCATGTCTCGGTTGGCTTCCCAGCACGATTCTGCAAAATCCGCACTCTCCTCCCACCACTTCGTCTTGACCAATTCCCAAGTATTCAGCCGTGGAAGGTTGTTGAAATCTCTTCGCTTAAGCCCTGTGGCATCTTCTCCAGCAGGTGGCTCAGGGCAAGTGAAAGGAATCGTACGGCCTGTGCCTCGCGTATCAAACCCAATGATGTCGTACTGATTACCGATATAACTGGACAATATAGGCCCAGAAACCAGCATGCTCTCAACACCAGAGCCACCTGGGCCACCAGGATTGAACAAAACACTACCCCTGTGGGGGGTTTTGGTAGCTTTAAAGCGGATCAGGTCGAGCGTGATGGTTTTGGTGTTGCTTGAGTTCGTATAGTCGAGAGGAACTTCAAGCCTGGCACAGTCGAAATCCTTTTGCGTCTCGTTTTGGGCTTTGTTTCCGAAATCCAAGCCGCACTGAGACCACTCGAGAGAAGATTCCTTCGAGTTGGCTCTGGCTGTCAAAGACGAGTAAATATTTTGAGGCAAATAAAGGGCCTGAGCCAAGTGCAGAAGCACATGGCCGAAAAGAACGTTTGAGAACCTCATGATGAGAAAGAATGGTTGTGGTGTTGAGTGTCTTTAGAATAATTATCAGTGGATGAGAGGAATGAGTTGAGTCTTCAGAATAATCGTCAATGAGTGAGAGATCTCCCTATTATATAGGCAAATATTTGAATAGCCTTACGGCCTTAATAACCTTATGATTGTTTACTTTTTATTGTTGTACTATTAGGTTTATACTGGAAAGGTTACTACGCTTTTGAGTAATGTTAAATTTTGAAGACTGGAAAAGCACACATTATAATAGACAGATATGTTTTCCTCCCAATGCCAGCCTTCCCCCATTGACGGCAACTTTGAGTAAAGATGCTGTCCTGGCCATCTTCAACGAAGTCTCCACTAAACCCCGGTAGTGTAGCAAGAGGAGATTGTCCATATTAGGTAGTTGACCTTTCTAGCGCACTGTAATATCTGAAACATCATAAAGTCGTGGAATTGAATAGATCTATCATCTTACTCACTTACATAATCCTTGCCTGAGAAACAATGGCTGCATCTGTCATGTCTGAGATCATTTTGGCATTGAGTTCTATCGGGCATCCTCTGCCGCCAGATCGGCTGATCTCTCCCACCATTTCGTACCATCGCTTGCTGTAGCTCATCTTTCACGGCTTAGCCTGGCTTTTTCCAAGTCCTCATTCGTTCGTCATGACTTTTGCCCTTCGTATTCCCGGAGCCTGAATATGCAAAAGGGTTGATGCGGGGAAGTGATGTCAGCCACGGATGTAGCGGACGTCGTCACGTTAAATACCTTGGCACATCAGATAATTCACTTCTCTCTTGGCATCTTTCTGCATTTTGTTATTAAGGAGGACCGTGGATCCAGTTTATACGCCTTGTTTCGACCCAGCAACCTGTCATCGTGAAAGCCTGGTAGTTAAGTGAATGTTGGAAGCGATTTGACTTGAGTAGAACCAGTAAAATGCTGTCATTGGTACGTGAGAGAATGCCAACTACATCATTTCTCTCTCTTTTTCGTTCGCGTGGCCTTTCTATGTATATGGCCTCAATGGGAGGAACCCACGTTAATCGCCTTTAAGCAGCATGCAAAATGCATCATCTTCGCCCTTCTTTCATATTTCGCCATTTTTACGGTTGACGCCAAGAGCTCGGATCGCATTGAGCAAGCCTTCGACCGGCACAGCGGTTCTAGTCATGCAGCCAAGACCAGCAACAACACATACAAAACGTCTTTCACTGGCGTCACCTGGGATGAGGACAATTGGATTCTTAGTACGACAGAACTTTATCAGGGTCACTATCAGACTCGCGGTTCAGTTGCAAACGGCTACTTGGGAATCAACGTTGCTGCGGTTGGACCATTTTTTGAGATAGATGTTGACGAAAACGGCGGCGTCATCAGTGGCTGGCCTCTGTTCTCAAGACGTCAAACCTTTGCGACTATTGCTGGTTTCTGGGACGTCCAGCCAAAAGCTAACGGAACAAACTTCCCTTGGCTCGATCAATATGGCTACGACAGTTTCATCAGCGGTGTTCCGCATTGGAGCGGACTCATTCTAGACCTAGGCAACGACACATATCTGGATGCGACAGTTGACAACAAAACTATTGCCGGGTTCAGATCTACGTATGACTTCAAGGCTGGGGTTCTTGAGTGGTCGTACAAGTGGACACCTAAGGGCAAGCATGGATCATTCGATGTCAACTACCGATTATTTGCAAACAAACTACATGTCAACGAGGCTGTCGTGGATCTGACAATTATTCCATCGGCCAACTCGGAAGCGACGATAGTCAATGTCCTCGACGGATACTCGGCAGTACGTACAGACTTTGTCAAATCCGGTCAAGAAAGTGATGGCGCCATATTCTCGGCCGTCCGACCAGTCGGCATCGCCAACGTTACTACCTATATCTACGCTCAAGTAACAGGGTCCAAATCGTTGGATCTGTCACGGCGTAAACTAGTGCATGACAAGCCATATGTGCATACAAATCACTCTTCCGTCGCGCAAACGATACCTGTCAAGTTCTCGGCTGGGAAAGCTATTCAAATCACCAAATTTGTCGGAGCTGCTTCTTCTGATGCATTTGATGACCCCCAAAAGACGGCAAAAGAGGCTTCACAAAAGGCCCTGAAAGATGGATACGATAAGTCTCTCGAGGCACACGTCACTGAGTGGGCAAGTGTCATGCCGGATGACTCCGTCGATAGTTATGCTTCCCCACAGACTGGCGAGCTTCCCGACGATGAGTACATTATTGACTCGGCTATCATTGCTGTCGCAAACCCGTACTATCTTCTACAGAACACAGTGGGCAAGAATGCGATCAAGGAAGTCTCAAACGCAAGTGTCAACGTTGATAGTATCTCAGTTGGTGGCCTTACTTCTGACTCATACGCTGGGCTCGTCTTCTGGGACGCTGATCTCTTCATGCAACCTGGTCTGACAACATCCCACCCTGAGGCAGCTCAGCGTGTAACAAACTATCGCGTAGCGAAATATGAGCAGGCAAAGAAGAACATTAAGACTTCTTTTGCTGGCTCCCAGAACAAGACCAAGTTTTCTTCTGATGCTGCAGTGTATCCGTGGACCAGTGGACGATTTGGAAATTGCACCGCTACTGGTCCTTGTTGGGATTATGAGTACCATTTGAATGGAGATATCGGAATAGCCATGATCAATCAATGGGTGACGAGTGGCGACACAGAACACTTCAAGAAAACATTGTTTCCGGTTTATAATTCGATGGCGAGCCTTTTCGATAACTTGCTTAAACCGAATGGCTCATCTTGGACCATCACCAACATGACTGATCCTGTACGTACTGATCTGCTTTACTTGACAAATACTAATGTCAATAAATTAGGACGAGTATGCCAACCACATTGACGCTGGTGGATTTACAATGGCCCTTGCTTCGGAAACCCTCATGCAAGCCAGCGAAATTCGTCGACAGTTCGGCCTGACCGAAAACAAGACATGGGACAAGAAGGCCTCTGATATACTCCTCATCCGAGAAAACGATGTCACTCTAGAATTTACAACTATGAATGGTAGCGCCATTGTTAAGCAAGCGGACGTTGTCCTCCTATCCTTTCCTCTAGGCTACAAGGATAACTACACGGATCAGAATGGGTTGGATGATCTGGACTATGTAAGCTCTATGTAAGGCTCGTACTAACGAACTGACGCTGACACGGTTGTATCTTAACAGTATGCGAACAAGCAGTCTCCCGATGGGCCTGCAATGACCTGGGCCATCTACTCCATCGTCGCTGACGAGCTCTCACCTTCCGGCTGCTCAGCATACACCTATTCTCAGTACTCTTACAAACCCTACGCACGCCCGCCATTCTATCAGCTTTCTGAACAATTAATCGACAACGCGGAAGCAAACGGCGGCACTCATCCGGCATTTCCGTTCCTCACTGGCCACGGCGGTGCAAACCAAGTTACGATATTTGGCCATCTCGGATTACGACTTATGCCTGATGACAGTCTGCATGTTAACCCTAACTTGCCACCCCAGATTCCGTATCTGAGGTATCGTACCTTTTATTGGCGTGGATGGCCTATTCAGGCCTGGTCGAACTACACTCATACCACTATCCAGCGACATCCAGAGGCTGAACCTCTCAGTGTCGCGGATCGTCGATACACGAACAAGAGTATCAAAGTCTATGTCGGACCGCAGGGAGATCCTGATCTTCATCAGCTCTCTTTCGACAAACCTGTTACTATCCGCAACCGGCAGATAGGCACCAAGAAGACTGTCAAAGGCAACTTGGCTCAGTGTCGGCCTGTCAAGTCCTCCAACGCATACGAACCTGGCCAGTTTCCAATCGGGGCTACAGATGGCGCTACTTCGACTAAGTGGCAACCTTCGAAGGCCGACCAAGTTAGTTATCTGACAGTGTCTTTCGCCGAGAAGGATCTTGGGACTTCCGTCAGGGAGTTTTACTTCGACTGGGCTCAGGCTCCTCCCGTAAACGTAACAGTGCTCTTCCACAACAAAACCCTCGATAACCCAGCCGAGATCCATGCACTATATGGTAAAGACAAGGACTCAGGTTACCAAGTTGTTGCTTCAATAAAGAAGCTGAGACAGTCGGATCCCTACGACGTAAAGACCACTAACCTGGACGCCGTCGTGTTACCTACGGGAAACACCACCAATGCCACTCTTTTGAAACCTGTTCCATTATCTCGATATGCCACATTGCTGATCTATGGAAACCAAGCTCTGAGCGATGTCGATAAGAAAGCTAAGAATGGTACTGGAGCGACGGTTGCTGAGTGGGCAATCCTACACTAAAGAATATTAATCGAGCCCTTGTGTCAAGAGTGAATAGTGGGCGCAAGTCAATTGTTCGGCATTGTATTCATGCACTCTAGTAAAGAGGGACGTGTCTGGGCTTTGTTTCGGAATTCCTGTGAGAGAAGTATGTCTTTGGGCCCAATAGCATAGCAATTCATACCCCGTACTTATCTCTTTATACTAGTTTAACTTCAGTCTCCTCCACGTTGTCGAACCAATCCATCTGATATAGCTGAAATAGTCCTAAACGCTTGAACGTCCCATAGTCCCTTTGGCAAAGCATCAACCCCTCTTCAAGTGTAAGCTGCAAACACCAGACCTTTTCAGTACTCTCATTATCAAAATCGAACATCCCCAGCGCTACAAAAAGCGACATATCTTTACTCGGGATTCCTTGATTGGACTCCTTGCGTCCGAGAAGAACTGGTCGTCGCATATTGCTCGTTGGCCTCTTAGACTGTTTGAGTAGGGAAGCGATGAAATCGCTGGACGGCGTTTTCGAGAGGACGATAGCTTCTTGGATCTGTCCCAAAAGCTGCAACTCGCAAGATGGCATGTGTAGTTTATCAGCTCCACAGTGGGTATCTACTGTCCAGAAGACGGGCTTTTGTTGTTTTGGCCTTACAAATGACTCTCCACTCTGACGTCTCGTTTCCTTCCTCCGGAATTGCCGCAGTTGCAGAGGCATAATGCCGCCTTGGATGGAAGCCCAAGACCAAGAAGGAGCCCTGATGACCGGAGAGGGAGCAAACCTGGTGGGTAAAGGTCTAGTTGCTGGCCCGAAGGCGTTGGTGACCCTATAACCAGGCCTCCACAATAAACAACGAACGAGGTCGCACTCCCAGAGACCTGCAAGGTATCTTGACTCTAGAGCTTCGGAGATGGGCGCAGCAATGGAGGCAAGGGCAGCGAAAATATCATGAGGGTTCGATAACTGACGTTTAGAAAAGTCCACCAAGACTGTATCCCAGAACGTAAGCAACCTGTCTTTTTTCAGCTGTGAATTAGCATGAGCCCCGTTTAAAATGCCGTGGAGAGACATGATCTTGTCTTGTTGGTAGTTGTAATCCTCTGAGTAGCCAGAACTTCGACACATGAAGATAAGTTGCTCCTTGCCGAAAAAGACAATCCTACGGCTTAGCCTCTTCTCCTGACAACACCATCCACGAGTTTCAGTGATTCCATTATGCCCAGACCTGAGCGAGCCAACAAGAACAGTTCCAAGTTCGCCATCCCCCTGGGGAAACTCGCAACAGGGTGCATGCTGTTTGTATCGATTAGCGATGAAGGAATTGCGAGCGTCGTCTGACCTCCCTGCCGTGAGGGTAAGGGTCGCGTTGCCATAGACCCTAGCCATGAGCATTGATTCATACTCCCAATCATCCTTGTCGCCCTGAATGATACACAAAGCATCAATCCAGATATATTGGATGCCGAGTTGTCGAGATAAGGCTATAGTATCGCGATGTGCGGCCACGAGCCGAGATTCATCGACACCCTTCAACATTCCATCCATCGTGTCGCGGTTGAGAGTAAAGGTGTCTGTAGCAGGTCCCCAACAGTAAGACAAGGCAAGGTAGTTCTGCTTCATGCTGGGGCTGGTGATGACGAGTCGCGGACGCTGTCCTTGGTTACCCACATCGATGACCCTTGTTGGCATCTCGTACGTCCCTTCAAAACGGCAGGCTCGATGAGACTTCGTACATCTCCCGAGAAAACCCCGGATCAAGGTTATATAGGAGTCGGGCTCGTTTTCGCTTGTGCAGATTCGTCCAGGTGTTCGCAAACATGCTGAAGTTCCTTCCTTCCTACACAGCCATTCAGCAAACCTCCCAACAGAACTCCTTAGTATGGGACAGATCCTACCCATAGACGGCTAGGTTGATGTAGTCGAGGCCATGACTACTTTCCCTCACAGAAGTGATGGGGTTATATCTCCCGCATGACACAATGATTCGCGGCTGTCTTGAAGTAGGACCGTTGTCCGTGAAATGGATGTAAATCCAGATACCTGGTTCAAATTCGGTCACGCCTTCTGGAACTTCACCTCCAAGGACAGATTCGATCTGAGAATCGGTCCACTCTCGTCGGAAGTCTGTCCAGCAAAGATGACAGAAATCGCAGCCATCGTCGGCGCTCCTTTTGAGCGACGCGAGGTTTGGGTGGAATTCCAGGTAGTAATGATCCTGGCTGATAGTAAAAGCGCGGCAAAACGTGCAGCGAGGCATGGCAGGTGGGATTTTCTGCGTGTAAGGGCTGTTCAATTCGTCAGAAGACTCCTGCGATTTGGTATTCATATGTCCATGTCAGATTGTCGCTCAAAGAGGCAACGAGATGTTTACATTCTCCAGTGGCTCATCATTACATAACCGCTATGACTAAGTTTCTGTCAACCTATCTGAGTCGAACAAAGTGCCTTACGTTTTTTATTGTCCGGGAATTGGTTTAGAATCAAGCCACAGTTTATTAATAGACTTGCCACTTGAAGAGTATGGTGAACTCAGTAACACAACTCCTCTCAAGGTAAGGATGACGAGTCTGACAACTAGATAAATTTCTAGGGAACTTGCAAATTGTATCGATAGTATTAAATATCTAATATAATAACTATTTTTTATAGATAGAGATAAAATTCTATTAGTAATTAAAGATATATGCATTTTAGTTATAGTTATTAATAATATAAACCGAGATATTAAAAACCTTACAGATCTGCCATTCTTTCTCTGCTTGGCTCTGGGTGAGGCTCGTATCGCTGGCACTACAGATATTTAAGCTATAATCTCCAAGTACCTTAGCACGTAGGGAGGTCCTAACATCCTTGCAGCATGCCCCTGCATGACGGTTTAAGTTTTCAACAGCCGATCGAAGAACACCGTAGGATAACTCCTTTGAGGAGTAAACAAATTTGATGGTTTTCGGCAAGGCCATTTCTTGAATAATCCAAATTCGTCTCCACTATGGAAGGCTAAGCAACTCGGCCAATGCCTGGAAGTGTGGTTTGCATGAATCTGGAATGTCCGCTCTGAGACCTTCGATAACTGAGAAGCATGGCATCTCGTGTAGGTGAATACCCTCAGCTAACATTTGCAACATCTCAATCTGCAGCTTGTCATGAGAGTTGAGGTCGAGTTTCAATGGCCCTCTGATAAAGCCAGAAAACATAAGTAGTAGGTTCCGAAGACTCTTTAAAGGATAATAGTCTTCTTGGGTGGCCGATCGGTATGTCAGACGTTCTTTGTTGTCAGAGCGAAGCGAAGAGGAGTACTTGCCAATACAAAGCCCATTTTACAAGAACAATTACGATCCAATACGTTACGATGTCGTAGAAAGAGAGAACATACCAAGCTTCGGCCGCCCAAGATCTACACTGGTGCGGGTTGCGGAAACCGGTTATGTATCCCAGCTTTTCAGCTCTCCTGTTCGACTCTAGGCGTGGGGGTCTTTCGAACCAAGTGAATACTAATATTCTACAGGCTATGAAGCACACCATAGCCTCAAATTACGAAATAAAGCTCGGATAGTTGCGGTTCATCTCCTTTCCTTGGCACTGCCAGACAATATGCGGCCATTCCCATCCCGATGCCTACGTAATTCAGAAGGCAACAACTGCATTATAGTAGTCATGACCATACATCCTGAGATTGGATTCATCAAAAGCTATGTTGTGTGACAGCATTTATCAGAAAGACATCGCACATGACCTGTTTCTGTCCTCCCACATTTAACATCGTGGTCCCGAAAGTGCACTCTTGTGACCAATCCGACCAATACCCAACCTTGAATTAGTTATGCATATATGACTGTGTTGTTGTAAACTTCCTTCTATGGTGGGGGCCTCAATATTGGAATGGCTGGGCTTGGCAAAGTTGTAGGGACTTATTGAAAAGCCTCTTAACGGATTTGTACTTTTTGCGTAGTTTATAAGCTGGAAATCAGATGGGAACGGCAGATCTTGGCCGGGTGCCAGATACCATAGCAAGCCGGAGGACCCCTAGGACAGTATCGCACCCTTGTTGTCGCAACGATATCGAATTACTTGGCCTTACAATACCAGAAATTCTATTAATTAATATGTAATGACCGTTTGGAAACCTACTCAAGGACAAGAATAGGCTTTCCCATATATGTGTGTGGCATAGGACGTTTGCAGTCAACCCCCTATAGTCTTTTGAGGTAAATCCCCAGTCATTCAGTAATAAGGTGGGAATGTTTTAAGTTAAGCTTACCTACACAAGCCTTGGCTAAGTACATATATTACAGGCTTCCAAAAGGTCTGCACGCAAAGTCACACAGAGCTTCGTAATTGTAGATCACGGCCAGCCACCGCAGCCTTGTTGTCTCTTCTCCCACCAAGTTCAGCTCGTTTCAGCTCAGCCAGTATACACACTAAGGCAAGTCTGACTGCATAATTACGAGCGCGACCAGAAAGCAACACCCACACACTGATATACGAGAAGGACAATGCAGCCTATTTTGAGGTTTTCCGCCGCGTCCAAGAGGTAGTTTGGAACCGAAGGCTGATATGAACCTCCGACATCAATCGCAAAAAGGGCCACGGGAACTTGCTCGGGCTGGCCCCTCAAGATGCTTGAAATGGCGATGTTATGTTGATGGTATGATGGATGGGCAGGCGGTGAAGACGAAGAATGAATGAAAAAGGTTTACAGTGATGGAGGATTGCGTGTCTCATTCCATATACAAGGAGGATTTATATACTTTTTTGAGAGCTATCTATCTTGACTAATGCATTATGGATTTCATTTAATTATTAGAGCACTTCATCCCAAGTGACAAACCCCTGATTACTCCCTCGCTAACATTGAACCTCATGATTGTACCTTTAGTCGTCCAGCTCCGCGTATGCAAGGCTGTTGTCCTTGAAACCCCAGTTACCACCCCTATCAATAAGTCAGTATAACATCATAAGCGAACATGAAAGAAAAACGTACTCGGATTTTGACCCGTTCTTAAGCCAACAGTTTCCATTTTGTGTGCCCTCTGCCGCAGATTGCATGAGTCGTGAGAAGATAATACTCCTACATCTCAATCCGGTGTCGTTTTCGTCGTCCTTTTGGTTCATGTTGCCGCAAGCTTCCATGCAGTCGTCGATAGTATAAGCAAAGAGAGCAAGGTAATCAAAGACAACACCTCCTTCTTTCGCTCTTTCACCCTGTGGCACGTTCACACCGCACCACCATTTGAACTCGTAACCATTGTTGGCCTTGTATATTGTCTCATCGTTCATCTTTTCAGGACATTCCAACTCCAGGCTCACCACTTTAGAGGGCGACTTAGGGACATAGGGGGCTGTGTCGTTATCGGATGTGCTGTTGTCGAATGTCGGGCAAGAGGTGGGTTCTGCCGTTGCGGAGGGAGCAGATGCAGATTCGGAATCTGCTAAAGTATCCGCTGAACAATCACTACTGTATCTTTGGGTTAATAATTGTCGTTGATGGTCTGGTGCACGACATACGATTTGTTCGCCAAAGCTGCGCCCAGTCCTCCGCCTACACCAGCACCGACGATGATGGCAGTCAAAAGAGCGACCAATCCAGCAAATGCCCACAGTCCTAGACCAAAGGGTGGTCTCTGTCCCTGCGGAGCTGGAGCTTCATATCCGGCGGGGACGTAATATTGACCATTTTGGTTATATCCTGCTACCTCAGGAGCTTTGGCAGCTTGCTCAGCATGTGTGTCCACCTGGAGACCATCACTATCCGGAAGATGTTGATGTTGACTCATCGTAGCCTGATCCGCGACTCGAAACTCGATTAAAGATCGTCAAAAAAACAAACGCGAGATTGAAAGGATGCTGAGAAATGAAGAAAGAGGGCGGACAGGGACCACCAGCCAGAGCCAGGTAGCCATTGGGGGCACAGCTCTGCGCTTTTATAACGACGATCGCTGCAACATTAGGTTCACTAAGAGTAATGAGCCTGGTTTCAAAAAAGGCATTGCAGGCTCTGATCTGTAAGCTGACCATTCGAAATCCGCAAATCAAGGTGCATTTTGGACCTCATGCTGCCAGGCACCCCTGCGAAATTAAGAGCGGGTAATCGCGCAGTCGTTAATGTGACACCTCGAGTAAAGCTTGGTGTTCTGGGCAGGGGGTGATTCGAAGAATTATCACAGAATTGATCTTTCGTCTTTGGGAAATAGCTTTGACTCGTCGACATATCGTTTTCGTTGACTGTCGTTCATTGTCCCGAGTGTTCAGCCTTGTTACCCATTGCACATGCTCAACAGCCAAATTGTGGCTCTAGCTCTAGCGTAGTATCAATGCGACATTTAAGGCTAGCCCTGTCTGCCTTGCCCTGTAACAGAAATGTCGGTAGTTATTCGGTGACAACACGAATTTGTATAGGGTAAGTGCTGAATATTGGCAATTAAGTCACCCAACTGCTAAATCTTGGGTGCCACAAAGCTAAAAAAGAAGTGAAAGGAAATGTGAATTGAGAAAGGCAGCTTGAGGCTATGCTCGTCATTTGGATCAGGTTTCAATTCCGATCACTGTTGCGTGGCATCGTATGTTGGCATAAAACAGGAACAACCCTGGTTTCTTTCGAATCCTTCGTGCGGAAACTTGGTGTAGCGCAAGACTATCCGAATAGGTCGAACCGTCGTTGAAGGAATACGGTGGGTATGTCAGGGGTCGTTAACGGACGCCAAGGTATGCTAAGCAAGTGACAGACCGACTTGTCATATGGTGTTGAGGTTGGGACAAATATGCAACCAAGTAACTGGACAAGGAATGTTGACGTCCCTTGTCCAGGCTTGCTGGGAGGTAGCCAGCCGATGGCGTTCGGAGATGTAGTGGCTTCGGGATCCGAGTTTCTTGAGTCATGCAGATTCAGGTGGAGACGACAGCTGCCTGTCTGCCTGTGTAGGGTAGTGATGATAGAGGGACGGTTGGTTGCCAAGGTGGCCACGTGATTATCCTGGCATTGGACCCACATGAGCTCAACTCGGACTCGGCTTCCCAAACACCAAATCATATCGATATCAGGGCGACCGACATCGCATGCACGACAACCCATTGAATATGCCATTGACGGTCCATTGAGCCACTCCCAATGGCGTCTCGAGCGCCTCTAGACACCCGCAATCATGTATAACCGCGAATCTAGGATAATGCGCAAGCTCCTGGGCAAAGCTTCAACCGAGACCCCCGCAGGCGATACCACCAATCTCTCTATCACGAGCGCACCCGCCTCTACCATTGCCGCCTCGTTCCGACCGCCGAAATCCCAAGACGCCGTATACAAAGCAGGAGTCCCGATACTAGCCCTCGATGTATCCCTCGATCGAAGAGCTGCTGTCCTCGGTAGCGGTCACATCCTCAAAACAGTGATACTCGACGATCCTACAAACTTCAACTTCAACTTTCGCGAAGGGGTGGATCTGAGGGCTGTCATAACTGCTCAACCTACTGGTATTAAGGGAAACCAAGCCGCTGATCAGCTTAGTATACGTGATGTCAAGTGGCATGGTACCTCGACAATATTCACAGCTTGCGCAAACGGGAAGATCTTCTCATACGATGTCGCTCGAGTCGGAACAGGTGCGGGGGAGCCATTGGAATATATACAAATGCAGGAGGATTCGCGGCAGGTCAACACACTGGATGTCAATCCGCATCTCAAGAGTTGGTTGCTTTCAGGAAGTCAGGATGGCATGGCACGCGTCTTCGATACCT
Organism: Fusarium venenatum; assembly: GCF_020744135.1. Lineage (NCBI taxonomy): Eukaryota > Fungi > Ascomycota > Sordariomycetes > Hypocreales > Nectriaceae > Fusarium > Fusarium venenatum. The sequence goes on from NW_027072131.1 coordinate 7,526,461, forward strand.
CCTCGCCCATTCAAGGCCGTGGTGGCATCACGTTTCGTCAGCGCTTCGCACCGCTGAAATGCATTGATTCAGTTCGACAAGTCAAATGGTCTCCCAAGGTTGGGCATGAAATGGCCTGCTGCACTGAGGGCGGAGTAGTGCTCAAGTGGGATGTGCGGCAACCAGCCAGGCCACTGCTGAGGATAAACGCGCATGAAAAGGCTTGCGCATCTATCGCATGGCACCCTGATGGTAATCATCTTATCAGTGCTGGTCGAGATACAAAGCTTCATGTCTGGGACCTTAGTAGTACAGCTGACAAACGGCAAAAGCCAAGGTGGTCTGTCACAACGCCTGCACCGATCTGGACTATCGCGTGGAGGCCAGGATTATGGTCAGCGACAGCGCAGAACAAACGAGTCGCACAAATAGCAGTTTCATATGATGACAGCAGCTCGCGCCGTTATGGAACTTCAGCAGTACATGTTTGGGATCTAGCTCGACCAACCATGCCGTATAAAGAGATCGAGCGATTCGACATGTCACCAGCAGCCCTATTATGGCAAGATCAGGACATGCTTTGGACCGTTGGACAAGACGGGCTATTTACGCAAAGCGACGTCGCATACGCGCCCAAAGTCATCGATCGCCAATCCACTTCATCTGTAGCATTCTCACCCAAAGGTGATGTGATGATGTTTCTTGACGAACGATCTCACTCAAGTCATCGACCTCGACCCACAATCACACACCATGCCGAAATAGTACCGCGTGGGCCTTATGGCTCAAGCCCAAACGCCCCGATGTTGAGCATTAGTCGTAGCGATTCTGAGGAGGATGTTGTGGGCAGCTTTCTCGGCCCGAGACGACGACTTAGTCGGAGGAAAGCAGGAAGATCAAACTTCAGCACGACACCACCTTCTAGTTCCAGTCTTGCTGATGATAACAAGCCGTTCCTTGCGCTCGACCAAGCCATCAATGTTACAGGGCTCTTCAAGAGTCAGCAAACGATGGCGTTCGGTCGTTTACCTGCTGTGACAACAACGCAGATGTACCAGTACCTCTCAGGATTGTACCTTGAGACGCTTCAGCATGAGCTGCCATTTCAAGATGGGAAACCGCTAAACAAGAGAGTTGGAATTATAATGGAACACTATGCCCGTGCAGCCGAGAGCGTTTCCCTGTTTCGATTGGCACAGACATGGCGTATCCTGGCTTACACGATTGGAATACTACTCGATCGTCGTGCTCAATACCATCTTGACACACGCCTTGGACGCTTCCACAGGGTTAGAGTAGAAGAGAAAAAAGGAAGTGGATTGTTAAAGCCCGTTGACTTTTACAATGGCAGTCGAACACCCGGCGACGAGACGCCCCGACGGGCTCCCCCAAAGGCAGGCCTCGGTGGCCGAAATCTTAGCACTCGATCTCTCCTAGCGTTGGGCTTTGAGAGTACATCCAACGTAGCGACTCCACTTGCGCGACCGGCTGATGCCGCAGATAACCAAGTTGGAAAAAAGCTGGCAGCTGTCTCGGAACCTGATGAACTGAGTCTTGGGCCTGGCATAAACGACAGGTTCGAAGACACCCCCCGACGGCATCCGGACCCCGTCTCCGATGTCAGCCCTGAACCCCAAAGCTCACAAGAATCTAGCACTGAAGGATACGACTTTTATGGTGCTGAAGAAGTCTTACTCAAGGCTGTCGACGTTCCACCTAAGAAGAAAGAGCCTCTATCGTTGGGGTCCGCGAGCCCCCAAGCCCCGAAAGTCACACGTCATGATTCGGACGAAAGTTTTGCTCAGATGTTTTCTACTTCTGATGCGACCAAGCAACCGCCATCAGCTTCTAAGAGCAGTGGTCAATGGAAGTCTAGTCTTGCGAGACATGCTTCAGATATGGATAAGGAATATCCAAGTCACATACGGGGCGAAGAGGTTCATCCTTCACAAGACACACCTACATATTCGCCTAAAACGCGCAGCAAGGAGCTAACGACTGATTCCCCGGATGAGGTCTTTCTAATATCGCAGACCACCATGGGCACCGACGACTCATATCCTTCGCAGACCTCGGAGCCTATAGAGTCTGAAGACATCTCCCCCAAAAAGCCTGAGCTTCAATCACTTCCTACCAAGGTGGAATCCCCACAACCACAAGTGCTGGTTACAGCAAGTCATCCTGGCCGATCTGCTAGCCCTCTCAAGGACCTATTACCTGTTCGCAAGGACGTTCGACCTCACATCGTAGAAACAGACTTCTTCCCCTGGGAAGATGATCCTCTATGGCCATTCCCGACCGTCACTTCAGGCGACTCACCTATAGTATCGCCTCTCGATCCTTACAACTCTATTGTAGAAGCCTTACATTACGAATCTTGTACTTCTGCCCTCAATGCGTCAGCAATCATCCTTCTACTCAAGCCTCTAGTGCCGGAATATGTCATCGACTATCACCAGGCGAGCGGTGTGTTGCGACAGCACCATTCACGTTTGATGTCAATGGGTCTCTTTATCGAGGCGTCACTTTTACGCAACCTCTGTGTCCAAGGATGGCCGGAAGGTCTTGAGCAATGGGGCGAGAACTACACTGCCATTTTTACGCCAGCACAGCAGAATGGAAAGGTCAGTTTCTTCTGCTCTACGTGTAGAAAGCCCAGGGAGCTTGACCCGAAGAATGGACCAGAAGGGATTTGGACATGCGAGCGCTGTCGCTCTATAATGGCACCTTGTGCTGTTTGTGGTCACCGAGATCCAACGCAAGCAGACTTCACTCCTATTGAAGTTTCCACGGCAATGGCATCGTCGGGCTGTTTCCTTTCTGAGTGGTGGTACTGTCCCACTTGTGCTCACGGCGGCCACGCTTCTTGTCTCCAAGCATGGCACGCATCAATCGATGCACCCGACTCCAGCAATTCAGCCACCTTCAGCGATGGATGCTGTCCTATGGATGGATGCGGTCACGCCTGTCTACCAGGTCGCTACCGTAGCGAAACAACAACCGCTCGTGCTGATGAAATTGGTCGCGCGACGGTGGAAAAGACTCGTGCTAGGGATGATCGGGCACCTAGTAGCAGTCGCCGCTCAAGCCCTCGTCCAGGAACAGATCGTTCTGTCAAGAGTGATGGAAATGATATACCCCAGAGTAGAGCAGTCGGTATGGCGAGAGATGCATTGAACAACAAGACCAGTGGCGGAATTTTGAGTTCGAGTCCTGGTAGAGTTGTCGCTACGGGGGAGAGGGAGAGAAGAAAGAGTGTGAAATTTGCAGGTACAGATCGTTAGTGATGATTGTTGCATATTCGCGGACTGCTTTTCCTGTTTCATTTACAAGATACCAATTCAATCGTCTATTATCCCTTGTTCATATTCGCGATATTATGTGGCACAAGTGATTATCCAAGGGCCATAGCCTCGATTACTTCCCAACCGTCAACCCTGAGCTTCTGGCAGCTGTGAAAGTGATTCAAGACTATAGAAAACACATCTGTGACTTGACGGGCCCTCGACTTAGCATCGGCCTTGAGGTACAGAGCCTCTGTAGTTAAGATATCAGCTTTAAACATACAACCGAACGTGTGCTATAGGTGAAACTTACTCGATGTACCAGCCCTCAAACCAAGATTCACACCCTTTAGGGCAGCTCTGAAGAAGATAATGCAACATTCCCTCGCATGTAGACGGCTCAAGCGAAGTACCGCTGCCAAATTCGTTGCGGCCCATCCAGCGGATTGTGTGAGAACCAATCGGGGTATTAAAGCAGCCATACTTTACCTAACCAGGCCGATAGCCGTAGCTACCATCACTATTATCCTTCCCATCACACCACTGCTTTAAGGAATCCCAAGCAGCCTGATAATTGTCACCCCATGCCCAACCGTCGTTGAAACACTGAAGCTGCGTTGAGGGTTTATACCCTTGAGGACGGACACAGACATCGGCGTTTGCCCAGAGTCCGTCACAGCCGTTGGTGATTGATGTGTGCCACTCTCCTAATCTGGTAGGCGCGATACCGTACTTGGCAGCGATCCAGGCGCAAGTCTGACCCTTTTCGACAAAATGGAACTTTTCACAGTTATCGATCATTCCGGGCTGAGTAGGCGAGCGAGTTACAACGCCTGTTTCAGGGCTCGTGGGCGATGTATTCTTTGTGGTGGTTGGCTTTGGGCGGACGTAACCGATCGTCTGCCAGCAAAGCCATGTGCCGGCCCATATGTCTGTACAGTCTGACCCAACAGCTGGATTCCACTTTAAGATATCTTCGAGGGGTATGGAATGGTATTATGTAATGTACTTGCATGTATTTCCCTTCTACACTTTGTAGAAGTGACTACAGTTGTTGACCATTCCGGTCTGAGTAGGCAAAGGGGTTGAGACTCCATTTCCAGTAGTTGTAGTTGTTGATGAGGGAGTGGGAGCGCTCTCACCAATAACGCCAATGCATACATAGATATGAGCCCAAATGCCTGTGCAGTCGGATCTAACTTCGGGGTTCCATTTCTTGATATCATCTTCCGAGATACCAAGCTTGTTGGCGATGTTGTCACATGTCTGGCCCTTCTCAGCCTTGTGGAACTTGTTGCAGTTTTTAACTATTCTAGACTGGACGGGAGAAGGTATTACGACGCCGGTTGGGTTGGTGGTAGTTAGAGGTGGCGGAGTGGTGGTTGTTGGTTGAGGACCTTCTGGACCTTCGATACAATAGGATCGGCCAGTGATATAGTTACCACAATCTTTGGTCCAAGATGGGTTCTGCATAGAAAATTGACAACGGAGTTACGAGAAATATTTCATGGAATAATACTTACCCATCGAAGCCAGTCTTCCAGACTGATTTTGAAAGCTTTGGGCATTTCCTTGCATGACACCGAGCCATCGTTGTCCCACCAGAACTGGCATTGGAGATCTGGATCATGGGGCATGTTAGGCTCAATGTCCATTAACTCGATGACTGTGTGGGTATCTGTTGGGCCTGGATGTGAAGTAGTTGTGCTGCTGTTGGTGTAATGCATGATGCCAGTGGTCGTGACATATGGCACGCACAGCATGAACATTGCGTATATTCAGGAGCATCAAAGCTCCCATCACAAAGCCTGGGTGGAAGTTGTAAGACCACATATCTTAAAAGTATTCGGCGTGGTAGTTAATGGATTGTGGGTATGATTGTTCTGTGTGTTGGGTCGCTGTACGGCATGGATATGCTTGAGCTTTATAGATCTACTAATGCTGGAGCTTTTGTGAGCAGAGGACTGGGGTGGTTGCTTGAAGTTGAAGGATTTCCAGGAACTATCTCCAACACCAGAGTGGAAGAATACCAAAGCGTCGCTCGCCATCAGACCCCGTTGTCTATCGTAAATTAGATCATACGACTTGAGGATCGTTCCGAGGTCATTTGTAAGCTCCCAATTTACTGTCTGTCAGTCACGGCCAGAGAGCCTTGTGCCTATCCGGATGTGCAACTAGACCACTGACAAGGCTCAGTATATCCTGCGCCAAGCCTTATACCAGGGCAGCTGGACTCGATGACTTTGTCTTTGCACATTAGGATGGAGGTGGCTGTGAGGCTTTTGACAGCAAGAAAGAGTTTAGCTCTTTCTTAGTTACCAATGGCGTTATGTGTTCTTCATGATAGTTAGATGTAGTCTGAAACTCGACACAACGTAGTATTTAGTAAATTGACTGATCACAATCCCTTGTTTGTACCTCTATTGCGTGATGAGACAGTTACATATGGAGTTATTATGTATTTCACAAATGTGCGTCATTCAATAGAGTTAAGTCTACGGACTATGGAAGTCGCAATGAAAAATGAACTTGCGCATGCTGATCTAATGAAATCTTTCGCTCGGATGTGTCTAACTGTCCGTTTGCACAGTCAAGTCGCAACAGCCCAATACTTCGAAATCCATATCTAACACTAGCCTCCTTCCCAATAGATATCTTAAATATCTTGCCTGACTGCGATGTCATAAGGAGTGTCGTACGCGAAGTCGCTAGTGGTAAACTCCCACAGAATACATATTCTACTTTCTTTTCCATATACAACCCCGCTACAGGTCCCATCTTGACCGCAAGCCTGTATACAGCCAAGGAAGCTGGCTATTTCGAATTGTTCGATCGAGGCAGAGCTAACATAGGCACCACAAAAGATCTGGAAAATGTCACCGCCGTCTGTCAAAGGGTTGTCAAGATCTTTGCAGGTTGAAGCACTAGAGGTCTCTGTAGGTGCAGCTGAGGTGGTAGTATCTGCAACAAGAGCATCTGTGGTAGTGGTTTCGAGAATAGGGACATCTGCGGTGGTGGCATCTGCGGTGGTGGCATCTGCAGTCATTGTACTTGCAGTCGTGGTAGTAGTGTCGCCGACGATAGGATCCTTGAGTGCAACGTCGGAAGATCCGACAGCCTGAGACGTTCCACCAATAATTTGGGAAACTGTTACACAAGCGGAGTTGAGTCTATTGAATTCAACCCCCACACATGTTTCAATCTCAGAGCATGCCTGCATGCATAAAATGAAGTTCTCGGCGGTAAAGAATCGAACAGGCGCAAAGCCGTTCGTCGTGGTATCACAATAGAGAGTGAAAGTAACACCATTGGAAACTGTATACGGGTTGTCGGTACTGGTGCATTCAGGTTTGGGGGCGTTTGAGTTAGTGGCGGAAGCATCTGTGGTTGCGGTAGTCGTGTCAGCGATGACAGGATTCTTGAATGCAACATCGCGAGTGTCGTTATCCTCTGCCGATCCTTCATAGACATATGAGAACAATAAACACGTGGAAGTCGGTCTGAAGAGTTCTGCCGCCACGCATGCTTCATTTTCCGAGCAAGCCTGCACGCACGAAATGAAGTTGGTCGACTCAAGTTGTTCAAGTAGAATAGAGCTGACGATGGTATTGCAAGCGAGTGTGAAGGTTACACCGTTAGAAGCTGTGTATGGGTTGTTGGTATTGGCACAGCCAGGATTGGGGGCGCCTGAGCTCATTGTAGTAGTATCTGTAGTCGCGGTACCAGCAGTCATGGTATCAAAATCTGTGGTATCTAAGGCTACAGAGGTTGTATCATCCGGCCAATCTGTGGTGCTTGAAGAAGAAGTGGGACCTAATTCGCTTGACGGATCGACAGTATCGGTAGCTGAGATTTCTGACTGCGAGATAGACATGGTAGCTGAGATCGACGATCCAGATGGCCCAGTAGTCTCCGACAAGACTATATCAGATGCATCAATATCAGACGTTTGGGAGGATGAACCAATCGATCCAGGTTGGGATGTAGAATCTTTAGAGTTGGATGAGGTGATCTCGACTGTAGTAGCATCCTCTATGCCAGAAGTGACCTCAGAATCAGGCTGTCCAGGCGTGGTTGTGTCTTGAGAGATAGTCTCAGAGGCTGTCGCAGTCACATCATCTTCGCCAACGAGTTGGCCATCTTGACATCGTGTAACTGTAATCCAATTAGCATGTGTAAGTAATGTGGAAATAAAGATATTACCGTCGTATACAACCAGTTCGACAGGTATACACCCGACAGGTCCATTGGTAAAGGTCACATAGACTATACCATCAGGGGTCTGACAGAAACCGGCCTGACCGTTTGGCAAACCTGAGTTCCTGAACACAAGCCGACCAGAATCTTCAAATGTCTTTGTGATAGATCCACTAGTAGGGAGATCTTGGCCAGACAACTCCTTGTAACTCTCGCCTGAGAAGTGGATAGGTAGGTAGCTGTAGGCATTAAGGGCAATATAATCGACGGCGCAATCTCAATCACCGGAACCGATCGCAGGGGTCCTACCTACCTCGCTCGGTTCTCTGGATCCTGTATGAAGACTGTTACCAATCTCCCAATCAGGAGCTGAGGGATATTGAACGGGAGGGCTTCTACCATGGACAGGTAGTGGTCGACTTAGAGGCCAAACAGGCATTTTCTTGAGGTATTGATGAAATGTCTATTGGCATTATGTAGATAATAAAGTTAGACTTCATGCAAGGACACCATTGCGAAACGCAAAACTGCGCGCCCTCTTTCCAAAGATATACATGGGAACTGTAGCCATACTGACTGCAATTGTAATACCACCGACGACAAAAAATGCATCCCTCACACCTTGAAGTGCGATCCAATCGTTCATATAGAAGGTCATTCCGAAGCCGAAGATATTCTTGGCAAAGCTCATCATGGCGAATGATTCTACAGCCTCGTGGCGATGGGAGTCAACCACATAAGACACAACACCCACAACTCCTAATTGGATGCCAAGGTTGATTAATCCCAAGCAGAGAATGACAGGGATGGGCCATGGTTCAGCATTGGCAAGACTTTGACCCCAGCCGAAGAAACCACTGGCACTGAGTGTTGCCAGGAGGGCAAGAATTGGAAGACGAAACTCCGGTTCTGCAATACAGAAATCAGTCTATAACCTCTACTACAAGCAGATAACATGTACTTACCATAAACTCCCTGATTTCTGCCCGCCATGAACTTAGCTAGCCCATCTACCATCACACCAGCCAGCGCCGTTGCAATAAAAGTTCCAACAAAGGATGAAAGATTTGTTAACCCCACCTGGGCAACCGAAAAATTGTATGGAGGTGCACTGAATATTTGAGATTGAGTATTGGCCAACAGAACTAACCAGTTAATGCAGATGGTGAACTGGAAGCATCCCCAAACGACCACAGGAGACCCGAGCATCTTAAATGGTGCGTAGATACTATAAGTAAATCCGGAAGAATCCCAGTATCCGCTCCAGGGTCGTAGTGTGTATATATATGCATGCTTTCCCGGAATAGTCATACTATCACGGGCTGAAACAGTGTTTTCAACCTCTGATACAAATTCCTTTTTATCATCAGCTGCCGAGTGTTTCTTCGTGAGAGTGTCGCCTAGGGTAGCTGAGTCATTATCGCGTTTATAGGTTGTCTCGGGCATGAAGAAAAAAGTGAGTAAGAGCTGAACGCCAAAAGCACCAGCCATGGACCAGAGGCAGGTCTTGTAGCCGTATGCGTTGATGATGGTACCAGCTGACAGCAGAGAATTAGAAATGACACCGTACCAGTGAGGACAATCTAGACATACAAATTGGCGAGGCAAGGTTTATACCGCCGAGAACACCAAGATTGAAGATAGCGTTCTGAAGACCCCTTTGATGAACAAACCAGACATCAGAAATTGACGCAGGAACCAAGGCCTCCATAGGAGACATGCAGAGTCCTTGGATACTACGGGAGACGGCGAGGGAGATGAAGTCTTTGGCCACTGCGCTCCAGATAGTTGTGACCAGCAAGCCCACTGTGGTGAAGAGGTAGACTGGCCTCTTGCCGACCACCATGGCCAACGAGTTACAAAAGAGGTTTCCAAACGCCAAGGATATGAGAAGGGAGCCGGTGAAGCCCAAAGTGAATCTCTGGAGAGGTACATCGAATTCTCCAGCAAGAGGCACCATTGCTGGACATAGAAGGGGTCCCACAGCTCCTACAGAACCGCAACCGATGATTATGGAAACAGTAAACATGTGTTTCCTCCATGCTGGCCAGTTGAGGGGGTCATTGGGATCATCGGACGGTTGAGGAACGAGAACAATCTTGCCAGTAGGGTCATGCTTGAGATTAGCATGATTGCCTGTGGTGGTAGTGGCCTCTTCAAAGCTGCCAGGTAAACCCTTTTCACTGAGAAAGGATGTCCCAGGGACATCTGCGAGGCGACGATCGGGAAGAACCCCCAAACCCATGATGAGACTAATCGATTTCACTAGCAGTACAGTACTAAGTTGGGAGGTATGGCACGGTATCGTGTTATCTCGTAGATGATATAGAGGATGGAGATTGTCAAGAATCTGGGGCATTTGTACATATTTATGACTACTTAATCTTGACAGTTTGGATCTCGTTAAGGTAACACGCAGGATATAGAGACAGCACTGCAGTCAACTTAAACTTGACTAAGAGCTGAGTGATAGATTGGGAGTGCGGGGAAGTCCATTGTTTGTGGAAATGTGAATTGAAAGCAACCAATGGTAGAGTTCATCCCCAGTGCCGACAGAAATCTGGGGTATACTAGGTACGTTGCCGACACTAATATCTCGCCAACCTAGAGATCTGCCCCTAATCCATAATGTTCAAGCGGAAAGCTTTGACAACAAGGTGAGGATATACAGGTGATGACAGTCTTTAGAAATGCGCCTAAACCTAGGTGGTGTTGCAACGCGGGGAAGAATTGACACGGGTTTGATCCCGTTGCCGCATTTTGTGTTCATTGATGTGGTGTTGATGATCGAGCAGGGTACGCTGGGTACCTTGCCGATATTAGAGATCTGCTTGGGGTCATTACATGTTAATATAACCACTAATTTGTCTATGACATAGGTATCACAATGATTGATTCAAAGACGTACCTAAATCGTTACATCTTACTCGTAACGTTACAATTCTTTTCGCACAACCTGGTTGGATTGACAATGATGGATGTATCCCAATGTCACATTGAATTTGTTATCAACGTAAACGAGTTCCCAGCACTTTGGCATTCGTCTCGACATCTCTTACTCCTTGACTAAGCTTTAAGATTCTGACTCAGACTGGGAATCATTGTCTGACACAACCTCAGATCCATCACTTTGTTCCTCATTACTTGACCCCCTATCGCTTTGCTCATCTCCTGTACTATTTGAAACCGACGAAGATGCATCTGATGACGAGTCATCTACATACTCACAACGGCCTCTGGGATTAGTAAAGCTATGCTTCGGGTGTATAATATTTTGTGAGCGATAGCATTTGAAACAGAGAACAAAATTCTCGCACACGTCGCACCGATATCTTAACCCATAGTTATCCTGCATAGAGAATTAGTAATTTGTGTATATTTGAATTATGGTCCTTACCATCAAGCATGCATCGCAGTAGCTTCCTTCGAGTTGTTTTGCTGTTTTGGGGTTGTCAAGTTGTTTGTCGTCGCTGGATTCCAAAAGGTTGATCATGTCTTGACCGTGACCGTAATAGTGAGCAAGCTGGTATGCCGTCCACTTTCGATCAAGCCCTTCCCCAGAGATTTGCGTGTTGGCACCAAGTCTGATTAGCTCTGCAACAATTTTCGCACGTTCGTCCTCTTGCGTATCCCATCTCCCGTAGATCCTTACAGCCCACATCAGAGGTGACCAACCATCGATATCTGTCTTGTGAATGAAGTCGCGGTTTTCATCCAGAACAAAAGTCACAACGTCGAGCCGTCCACTGGCCACTGCAAAATGAAGTGCGTTTCGTTTCATGTGATCAACAACATCGAGACTGGCTCCCGCCTCAAGGAGAACCTTGATATAAGCAGTGGTCCGGTATAGAGCGAAGTGTATTGGTGCCCTCCCAATTTTGTCTCTCGCATCCACAGTCGCCTTTGCTTTTAAAAGAGCTTCAACCACGTTGATATTGTTGTTAAGACAGGCTATGTTTAAACAGCCCCCCCAAACATCGCTATTATGGTTGACGTCCAACCCCTTCATGTTTAATAGGTAGTCGATAATATCCTCTTTGTCGTCGTGGGAACTAAGTAGGGCTTCGTGTAGTGGACTGCTGTTTGCATGATTGACGACAGAAAGGCTCGCTTTGTTCTGGCATAACAGCTCCACCATCTCAAGACTTCCCTCGAAACATGCCATATGAAGAACGGATCCTTGTATACCGATATTGATATTGACGTCCGCACCTTCCTCGAGAAGCCACTGGAAAACAGGTTGATTCGACCAGCTGATTGCTTTGGAGAGAGGTACTTGCCCTTCCTCATTTGCTATATTAATTGATCCACCGCGGTTTTTCAAAATTTTCAACACCGTTACATCGGTCGCATTTGTAATGCTATTGAAAGCCGTGTTTCCGTCCTTATCTTTCTCGTCGACGGAAAAGTTGTAAAGAAGAAGCATCTTGAGAGGACGGAGGAGATTGTTTCCTACACAAGCATGAAGCAATGGCCTGTCAAGCTCTTTTGCGGAGTACTCCAGGGGATTGGCACCATATTCAAGCAACATGCATGCAATATCCTCGTTTCTCCAAGCTACCGCAGTGGATAGCTCCGTCATATTGTCGACATAAGCACAAGCCTTTGCCCCATGCTCCAAAAGCAGTTTGGCCGACGGTAGGTAGTACTTGCAGGTCAAAAGCAATGCAGTGCTTCCATCCTTGGCTTTGACATCGCTATCTGCACCTGCCTTGAGAAGAGACTCCAGTATGTCCGGATAATCGTATGCAGCATGGACAGGAGACCAGCCATCTATGTCATAGACGTTCAAATTTGCTTTTGACTCAAGCAACAAGTCAACCATATCCTTATACCCATTGAACGCGGCATGAAATACTATGGCATTCCCTGATGGTCTCTCGGTGTCGACGATTGTTGCTTTTGTGAGCAAGATCCGAGCGACTTCTGTGTTATTAGAATTGACTGCGTCATTAAGATGATGTTTCAAAACTTGAAGATAAGTTTCTTCATTGCATCGAGTAGAGCCCTCGTCAAGGAGAAAGTTTAAAATATCAACTGCATCCTTTCCAGCGCGGATGACGGGCTCAAGCAAGCTTGAAAGTTCTGAAGACTTGAGACCACCCCAGAGAGCCAACAAATCTGGAAAAACGGCTAATGAGCCATGGACGAAAGCATCATGTAGTAAAGAGCCTGCAAAAGCCTTCAGACTCTCAGAATCACCGGATAATATGATTGCATATGAGCTAAGTGTCTTGCAGCATCGCCACACTTTCATAGGCCGCGCGAACTCGATCAAGCGACCGAGCCACGGGATATCAAGCCAATTCATTTCAAGGCCAAATTCAAGTAAAGACTTCAGTGTTTTATCATGTGTTGCTTGAATAGCATGCTCAACGGCCAAGGTAAAAATTGGAGGTCGCTCTGCCTGGCCTTGGCTCGCATCGGGCTTGTCAGGGAAGATAGATCTGGAGAGAAATGCTGCGATCCTTGGAAGGCCAATTTTGCAGGCCTCGTAGAGGGCGAAGAAGCCCAACGTTCGACTCAATGACCCTATTCGAGGATATTTCGCGTCAACAAGGAGCGATATGATCTCCAATCCAGTATCTTCATCCATTCTGGAACCTTGCAATGCCGAATTGACAATCATGAAGCCCGAGGCTGCAACTTGTCTTCTTGGTATGAGAGGGATCATCATCTGGGCAACATCTCTGAAACCGTAGTAGGCTGCCCAGGTAAGAATTGCCGAAGGATTCCGGAATCTGCTGGCTTGATTCGTAGCCATTTCCATAACTTCCTGTACCACAAGATGGTTTCGTGAAGGAAAACACCAAAGTAATAAGTCATCTAGCTCGATATCTTTTGGTAAACCAGAAGATATTAGCTTTCGAACAAATTTGAGGTTACCTTTCCTAGCGCATATTTCTAGCGCCCTTAACTTCATGTGTTCAAAGCGAGGGTCTTCCTCATAGCTAGTCATTGTAGCTTCGAATAGCGACTCGGCTTCATGCTCCGCAAAAATTGCGAGCGGCGTAATAGCAGATTGGTTGCCTCGTGTTGCTGGATTTAATAAACTCCAGTACGCCCTCGTCCATTCATACAGTAGATCTTTGTCATCAAGGATCGAGTGTATCAAGGAATCAACCTCCACGTTCTCGTGTGCCATCTGGGCATGTCTTATCCAGTACCTCACCGCGTAGGACAGAAAGCTCCTGTGAGAAACGAGATCTATAGAGTCTCCTTCGACTGCTCGAAATTTCGACCATTCTTGAGTAGTGCTGAGGCCAATACGCTGCAAACACCATTTGGCCAATTGAGAATGAGTCTGTTTTGACCACTGATCGGCAGATATGATAGAGTCTTCATTATTTGCCACTATTTCAGAAACAAAATAGTCTCGAAAACGTATATCCCGAAAATGTACCTCGTTGTTGCAAACATCGAGCACTCCAGTAAGGAGAAGTAGCGTCCTCGGAGAGACGACACCTCTATCCTCTTTTTTGTAGCCAATCTTCATCCCGTAATCTGTATTCTGCTCTAATTCCATAAGTTGTTGGACAGTAAGCGGATGTAACGCATGGCAAAGTAGGCTGGCAGCCAAAAATGTCTGTTCTCGCAGGACTTTCATAGTTCTTGACGGCAACCAAATGCGTCGAAAAAGATGGGCTTCTGTCACATGAGAATAATTTAGAAGTTGCCCCACATCGAGCGGCGAGATTTGGTTCTTTCGAAGTCTAAACCATTCGAAAAAGTGTTTCCGAGTTCTTGATGTCTCGTTCCAGCTCTGTACCAAATGCGGCAAGTACTCTTGAACGGGATACAGACCCGGAGCCTCACTTATGAGTTCCAAGGTCTCAAGTATTGCATTGTCAGATTGCTGGACTGAACTTTCTCCCTCGGATAGCCCGTTGGTTATATCCGGATCTAAGGCGATGATCTCAAAGCAATCGTCGAATGGCATTGTATCGGGTGGGTTGCTGTTAATAATGATGAGAGTAAATGGAAGCTCGGAATTTCTGAGGAGCTCGCACAAGTTGGATAAAAGCCAGTGATATGAAGTGATTCGAGTGTCGAAGTTTGCCAAGATCCATGTGATACTCAAGTTAGGTTGTTCGCGTAAAGCTTCTGAGAAATAATCATAGAAGGTGGAGAGTAAAAGTTGGCAAGACCATGAATGAGATTCAATGACATTCGCATGAAAGTCGTCGAGAATACCTTGCCAATGTCCACATCGAGGGAGGCTAGCAAGGAAGGTACAGAGCATGGATTCCACCGAGCTACAACGAATATCCCAGTCCCTGAACTCAAATGTTTGATGTATTTGGTTATCAAAGGATTCATGAATCAAGTGTTGTCGAATGGATGAAAGGAGTCCTGCGACATCATTCGGTTCATGGAAAGCGAAATAAAGCGATTTTTTACTCAGCGTCCTCGGAAGGATAGCAGTCGAGATTGAGGAGGGAAGCGGGTGGCGAGAGACAGGACTAACATCAGATGTTTTTGAAAACCCTTCGGACATCAGCAGCTTCAAGGCAGGGTGACGGTGATATCCTCTATCAACGGTAGAGGGTAGGAACGATGTCACCAGTGAAGGTACGTCTTTTCCAAGAGTGGAGTGGGGGGACGGCAATCCAACTTGGAGACGTCTGAAGTCATCTCCATTAGACCTAATAGACATGCTAGTTTCGTAAGGGTCGAATACCTGCGACAGTCAGTGGCCATTATAATTGGGGGTACTTGGAGTCAATGCTTGAGCTTGCACTACATACTCTGAGCTTCTCGTCATCATTTAAGGACGTAATATTGATGATTGAGATATCGAACAGTAGATTAGTACTGAGAAACTCCTGGTTTATAGTGACAGTTACATTGGCTAGGCTTGTGGTGAGGGTGGCTGGAATGTTGTTGACGTGCGCCCTTTCCTCTATAAGTCTTCTAAGGCTTTTCTGTAAAGCCGATAGAGATCGGTATCGATGTGGACAGCCCATGAACACCTAGGAAGTATTAGAATGACACTCAAGGGAGCTCGCGGTCAACTTACAACACAGCATGTTGAAGAAGTAATGGTTGAGAATTCAGACTCAATCGAGTTGGACATGACAAGGGCCTGAAAAAGATGTCAGAACACCGGAACAAACCCAAGACTTTCCAAAACCTACTTGTTTGACAATTGTGCCGCCTATATCATGACAAACAAAAATAATGCTTCGTCTCTGACTGTATTAGCTTTTGGATTGGCGAAGACTGGAACATGTCTAACCGGAATTATTTCTGCTTCAAGCCTCGAGACACTGGCTAGTAGTTGGGCGGCAACGACCTGAACTCCTTGTTGAATGAACATATTATCGAGATCGTAGGTGAACAACGAAATCCTTGCGTTGGGACAGCCTTGTAGCCATGCTGGGATGCCCTGGTGAACATATCCCAGCCAGTCTGTCTCATTGACATTTCCAAGCCCTGGCACTGCGATGACACTGTTCTCGTCAGAGACATTTCACAATGTCGTTATACATATATTTATGCTTACTCAACCATTTCCTCAATATCCCCCATAATTGGGCTTACGAGACACTGAAGCTGAGAAGTAGCCATTGTGAGCGGCTAGACCCATTGACTGGGATAGTGGATACTGTAACAGCTTTCCAACCCTATGAGCCTATGGTGGTAGAGATGCAGACTGGTACCTCAAGGTTTTGAACTCGGATACTGGAAACGCAAGAGTCCGAGAGGAATGATAGATGGGCTTGGACGACAATACTAACGTTGACGAAGGAAAAATGAGTGAGCGGGTATAGAAACATGCACCAATTTCGAATTCTGCATGAATAGCCCGTAAGCTGCCTGCATGATCTTGGTCATCGCATGTACTCGGGACTGTTTCACCGGGTCAGGTGGGCAAAGCGACATGTGTTGACGGCTCGGCTTCCATTCCATTTTGAGACGCCCCAGATTAAATTTGTGCTAATCAGTAGGGGTCCGTAGCTCGGGCCTCTACTGCATAGATGACAAGACGATGCTACGTCATTTGATGGTCGGATATGTCTCTTTATTGCGTGTTGCAATAACTTTCACGTACATAAATGAGGACTATCTGCTCTGATACTTCTCATCCGTAAGTATTCGATGAGAGTCTGATTCATTGTTGCTACCATGTCAGATAATAGCGCAACGGGTCAACATCCTCAGAGCGAGGAGTTTATGCCTCGTATTATATCTACATATCTCGAAGGCGATGAAACCGACTTCCACACCCAGAATGACCCTGATCAACTTTTCGAGCGCGAAAATATCATTGAAAGAAGGCACAAAGTCGACGTTCGCTGCCAGCACAAGGACATCGTTCACGGATTCTATTCGGACGATGACGACTTCGCAGATCCATGCAGTCTTCTTGTGTTTGAATTCGAATTCAGCCCTAATGCCACCACACGACGAATAAAATCGGCTACTGTGACCATCACTTTCTCGGCAAAAGAAAAGGGAAACCCTGACCCAGTGGTCAAAGCCATCTTTCCAAGAGGGACATTTTGCGTGGAACCAACACCACAAACAGAAACCCTGACTCGATCAGCAGGAATGAATCTGGGCGGTGGTATCATGGGCGCCCAGGTTAGTGGAGAGCTGAAAGCCGAAACCACTGTCCAGCGGGAAACCTATTCCGCTGCGAAAGTCAAGGGCTCCATTAATCTGCAGGGCCGTAGTTGGGGAGACAAGAACAGCGTATCATGGATGCTGTGGGAGGACCCTGTGGCCAAAGCAGGGGTCGTCACTCGCATGCAAGCGCCTGTCTTGCTCAAGCGGCAGGATATGTCTCACTTCAAAGCAGTCATCACCATCGAGATCAAAGCCGACACTTTGACCCAACTTGGTTCGGTCTTCAAGACGAACCCAAAAGATGACCCTGTCTATTACAACCCTGATAGGAAGGTGCCTATGAAAGATCACCTGCTGGAGTATGATATTGATAATCTAGGACGACAGGATTTGCAGCCGCTGTCTGATGTCACGTTGATTACGGTGCTCAAGGGTGCGGTAAAGGAAATGTGATAAGGCTGTGAAAGTTTGAATAATATCGGTCATTTGTCCGAATTCAGGGCTGACCGCATGGAACTGAGGGGTTTCCAAGCTTTGGCCCGCATTGCTAAGGGTGTCTCGGTTCATTACAAGGATGCTGTGATCATATTACTGTATCTTATCTCCCCAATCATTATTATTACATAATAAAAATGCAATGAACGTAAAGACTGCTTCTAATCATCCAAGTTAATTCACACCAGCGATTCTTTCTTCAGATATTATTGCATCTAAGGCGACCCAGTAATCAACAAGTCCATTATGGAAGGAAGATCATATTCCCTCCAAGACCTCGAAGGCCAACCTAGCCAACCAAGATCAAGCAAATATCAAGAAGCTAGTGGCCATTATAACGGACACAACGAAGCAGGATACAGTACAGGATCAAGCGAGACCGACGATGAGGATGAAGAAGACGAGGGGTATGGCCCTTCGAATGAAGGCCACTTGGAAGAAAATCAACAAAAAGCCAAAGACTTCAGAGATCGGGCGACACTTATAAAAGCCCGGCTTGACGAACAAATGGAAACCTTTGGGATAAAGGACCCAGATGATGGCTGGGACACCGCAGAAGATCGATTTTTTGAGGAATTCCGCCATGAAATGGCGCCTCCGAAAAGGGAAGTTCTTGAACATCTCTCCATTTGGCAGTGGAATATACTCTACTACATAGCCGACGAGAAGAAGTTGGAAAGACGGTGCGATTGGCTCGTCCAGCGTCTAGCCAACGAATTTCCTTCACTTCTCAGTGAATGCATGCCCAATGGCGGGTTAACTGTTCTGTTGAAAACTGTGAAAGATCATAACTTTGGATTCATCAAAGCTGTTCTAGACAGTGGGATAAGCACAACCGACCTAGCCGAGATCATTAAGATCACAGATATCGACGGAAAGAATTGTATTCATTATGCGGTGTCAGATGGGTTTGACCCCGAAATTACAATAAGGTTGCTCCAGCATACTACGGACACAACACTCGGTGAACAAGATAATAAAGGCCTCACTCCCTTGCATTCTGCTGTGGAATACGAGACATGTTTTCCAGAAAGAGAAGAGATGGTGAAGGCCTTGATCAAGCGCAGTGATGCAGCCTTCGACCGACGATCAGCAAAACCTGAGGAGCTTTCAGTTTATCAGCATCATATGAGGTCTCGAGAGAAATACGAAATCAAGCAAAAGATCAAAAAACGGGAAAGGGACGAAAAGAAGCTGAAGATGGCAAACAAGGACTTGAAAGAGAAGTCTGGGGATGTACCTGCAGTCAAGCATGAAACTGGGGCCATTTCTCGGAAGGAAGAGGCAAAGAACATTAAGAGATCTGGGGAACAGCGAACTCACACCAGTTTAAAGAAGCGAGAAGGAGCGGATTTGCAAGACCCTGTTGTCTCAGAGTCTAGTAAGATGGAGACCTCGCCCTTGGCTGGCTCTGAGAAAGATGCAAAAGATCAGAATCAATTCGGCCGCCCTCTCAAAAGAGCCCCGACTGCCTCACAGAAGCCTCGGAGTTCAAAAAAGGTTTCTTCTCGAAAACCAAAGCCCTCACAGACAGTTGCCGATAACATCCTTAAGGAGCTGAAATTGCATTATCTCCGAACTGCCCTGTGTCAGGAAAGCCCCTGGCAATATGAGAAACGGGGATATCGTCGCAATCCCAACACTGCTGTTCAATTTTTATACGGGGACAATGAACAAGGTGAGATTCGAATGTTTTAATGAGGATCGACCTGAATAGACACCTGACATGAATGTTTAGAGACTCAGATAGGCTTTGAATTCCCGCCAAAGATACCAAAAACACCCTACGAGATCAATTTTAGGGACTTTACAAAAAGTTACGAGAGTTTGAAATTCGACTCAGTCCTCCAGCATGTAGAGTTTCGTCAGATGAAGGTCAAAAGCCCGCCTGGAAAAAGGCCAGATTGGACCGACTCCGAAGGTAGGGCAAGCACTGGACGAAAAGATGTCTATTACTTCTTCCGTTGGTTGTCAAAAAAGAAGCTGGTAGAAAACATCATCCATGTCATTGTGGAGGATGGGAATGGCATCCCACATAGCGATGAGGCTATGGAGGAATCCCTTAAAGATTTCAATATCGAGATACTGGACTGGCGCAAACCGGATTTGGATCCGATGACTTTGCGAAGCGCTTGTATGAACTCCGATCTTCGAGAGATTCACTTATGGTGGGATGGAAACAATGCAGTTTTACGAGCTTGGAGTGAGCCGGATGGCCTTGTCAAGATAAATACTCTACAGGTCATTCATCTGCATGAAACAAAGGTGAGTCATCGCGGTGTTTCGCTTATACTCTATACGAAAGAATAACGCCCTGAACAGAAAAATATCGAATCATCGTATCGTACAAAGGCAATGGTAGAAAGTTTCAAGTCTCGCATCAGAGAACACCGGGCCAAGGTATCGCAGCCTATTGAATGCTACCATTACGAAGCATATGAGCAGGGTATCTCTAGGGCTCCAGGACAGATGGCAACTGAAAAGACCGAGCAACGACCAAAGATAGACACATACCAGTGGCTCAGTGTTATGGACAAGTTCGCCGATGGCATTGCTAGTTTGGAACGCCTTGACGGTTTTCCAGGGGGGGACGGGTACTTGAAACATTCAAGTTTGCCAATGGAGCTACAGAAGGACGTAAAAGTAGCTCTCATCGACGACGGTGTCAATTTTATGCACACATGTCTTGCCGAGAATATGGATGGCGGGAAGAGCTTTGACAGAGAGTATGATGATGGATACAGGCCTGGTCCACGAGAGCCATTTCACGGATCTGCCACTGGGCATGGCACGTGCATGGCGTATATGATACGCAGGGTTTGCCCCAAGGCTAAGATCTTTGGGTGCAGGCTGAACGTACTTCGAGGAAATGTCGAAGGCAAAGCGAGTTTTACAGCCAAAAGCGCCGCTGATGTGAGTAACCACCACCAGTCACTTTTTGACATACATGATAGCTAATATCACTTTACAGGCCGTAGAATATGCTGTCAGTCGCGACTTTGACATCATTTCGATCTCATGGACAGTGCAGTTGCAGAAGGACAAAGCGCATGACAACTCAGATGATATCAAGCGCCTCGAGGACGCCATTGAGCGTGCCACGAAAGCTAACATTCTTATCTTTTGCTCTGCTCCAGATATTGGAAGAGCTAGCAAAGAGACATTGGAAACGTACTACCCTTTTGGATGTAAAAGGAGCTCGACCAATTTGTTCAAGATTGGTGCGGCAAAAGCCGATGGGGTTTCCTTCGCCTGGATGGGACACGAGGACACTGTGAACTATATCCTTCCTGGCCACAAGGTGGCTCCTCGAGGAACCGACAATCTCCCCGAGGAGGATGATACACCCAAGACAGGGTCATCTGTGGCGACTGCGCTTGCTTCAGGGCTTGCTGCTCTGATCATCCACTGCGTCAGACTTGCGGCTATTTACAACATATACACCAACAAAAGAGATGATTTGTCGGTGAATGAGACCACAGTCAAAGCAATCAAACGCTTTCCAGCAATGAAGGAAGCGTTGGCGATTCTCTGTTCCAATAACGACGTAAAGCAGACCGGGGATAGGAATCTGAGGGTGGAAAACTTTTTCAAAAGGCCGGGCGATACTATGAACAACCAGGAGGCTTCTGAGGAAGAGAAATGGAAGCAGGTGGTCAACATTGCTCGTGATCTTGTCTCATACAAGACAGTCGCGCAAACTACTATGTAATGTGGGAGGGGGCATCTATGGGCTGCACAGACTTCTCAACAGCAAATCAATAATAAAGCGTTATTAAAAACAAACTAGCCCAGTCAGAAACATCCCGAGGATTCTACGATCGGGGACAGTCGGGTGCTAATACGAGACTGGTCTCGGCAGTTGATGCTACGATCTTAAGAACCCGAATACTCGGAAACATTAGTGGAGTAGTATGACTCACTATAAATAGGGATCTCATCCACTATAAATAGAGATCTCATCCACTATTAGATACCAGAGACATCAACAGTCAACAATTCAACACGCCACGTTCTTCTCCATCATGAATATCGACTATTATGGGCGCATTGCGGAGAGGCTCCAATTCGACGACACTCCAGTAATGGTTGGGTCCGCGGCATGTTTCGTCATCGGCTTCCTCCAATACATCTATGCCATCAGACTTCTTATCCGAGAGGGCCAAGGGCCTATCCCCTTTTGGATGCAAACATTCTACGTAGCTCACGAGTTGACATTCGTTTACCTCTTTGCTAAAGCTGCGCCACGATACGACTACCACTGGTTCTTTACCTCAACCTCATTCTCGCTAGCAGTATGGGCAGTCCTTGAGATCTTCTGTATGTGGTATACCATACAAAGCCCAAAAGACCGTATCGCAACATTCTCCCATCTTTTCGGACGACACCCTGCCACTTCATCAATCTTGACCTACACTGCCTTTCTGCAACTCGCTATGTTTGCATTAGTCTGGGTTCTGATCGAATTCCTTGGTCCTGGTAGTTTCATGCTCACAGGTGCGCTTACCAATGTTCTCTTAATCATTGGGCCGACGCATGAGTATCTGTCTCGTGGCTCACGTAATGGTCTGTCCATTGGATTCTGTCTGACTAATGTTGCTTGTGTTGTATGGACATTTGCACCTTTTAGTCTGGGAGCCACGGTGTTACCTGAGATATTTGACAAGACAATCATGTATGTTGCAGGAACCATCTTGCTAGGATATTCTGTGTGGTTAACGACCGTTGTTGCGTCGTACCCTGCTAAGACAGCTATGAAGGGGCAGCCGGTGCCGATTTGGTAAAAGTTGTATAGATCTGGGATATTAGTACTGCATAATCTCAACAAACGACCTAGACATGACCTGTATAGAATAGCGGCGAAGCTTTCCATATACGGAAGTTGTACTATAAATTGAATCAATTCCACTCTATATCAAGCATAACCAAGTTTCCAAAACATCCTGTTATTGTGCTCTGCCCCAGCATTAGCATACTCCACAGGAGGTCTCATTGTTATAGTATCCTCGTTCAATTCAGCCACCTGACCGGTCCTTGACGGCTCCGTCACAAATTGTTGAACAGCTTTGATCAAAGTAGACATTGGAGTAATCACCATATGCTTGAAGAGATCCTTGTCAGGAACGATGTTTGTTTCTTTGTTATGTGTAAGCGAGAGACAATGTTAACAAATGTTAGTGGACTCACCCAAAGCACCAGGTGCAAGAGCGTTGATTTGGATCTTGGGCTCTTCAAGTCTGACCGCCATGGACCGAACGAGGCCCACAATGCCGGCCTTGGATGTCGAATAGAGTGGAGAGACTGGGAATGGATAGAGGGCTGCTGATGATGATGTGCAGACAATGGAGCCTCTGGAATTTGGTAGACGGCTGCCTACCTCGTTTTTCAGCATATAGTGAACAGCAAGACTAACACCTGTATT
Organism: Fusarium venenatum; assembly: GCF_020744135.1. Taxonomy (NCBI): domain Eukaryota; kingdom Fungi; phylum Ascomycota; class Sordariomycetes; order Hypocreales; family Nectriaceae; genus Fusarium; species Fusarium venenatum. The sequence goes on from NW_027072131.1 coordinate 7,549,411, forward strand.
CATACGTTCCGATTAGTCCACGATGGATACAAGGCGTGCCATGAGTCAAGACTGACTGTATATGACTCCATTCAGATTGATATCCTGCATTCTCAGTTGTGGTTTTCGCGGAAACTCTGTTGGAGTGCAATCAAGAGCTCCAACTACAGGATCCGAGATTCCTGCGTTGGCAATAACAATGTCGATTCGATTGCCATGTTCACGATAGACTTGATCAAAGGCCGTGTACTGTCCTTCCCACGAAGAAACATCGCACCATTTAAAGGTGACTGTGGATTCGGGGTAATCCTTTGCCACTTGCGCAACCTCATCGGGACCTGTCTTTGAGTTCACGTCAAGAACAGCTACGATGTGACCTTGGGAGGCGAAGTAACAAGTGATGGCTAAGCCGATACCACTTGCACCCCCGGTCACGATGACGGACAGGCGGGGAGGATGAGACAGGGCATTTGTGGGAGAGTCCAATGATGGAGACATTTTTGTTTTAATTAGGTATGATGTCGTGTGTGAAGGTAAGTGATGGAAAAACACTTTGGTCATGTCAAAGCGTTCTATATGCGATATCAATTGCGAGCTAGCCAGACGAGAGTGGGGTGTTAGAAAGGGTCCTTGACGATCACTTGGATACAAGCCGCTACTACTGGATGGGGTATTTGCCGCTCCGGCAATCAATAACATGCCAAGTGCCTACTGCCCTACGATGTTCAAATCATCGGCAACGACACCTGGGGGGCTAACCCTACAGTTATCAACTAACAGGTATTATCCATAACATTGCTAGATATCATTTAATTTCGTCTTTGTTATTTGCAACAGATTCAACGTAGTTTTTCAGCCTACATACCCCTCCCACTTGTATTCGCAATGGCTGAGATATTATTTTCACCTGACATTGCTGACAATGTCAAGGGAAAGGTAGTCGTCATGACAGGTATACCGCCCAACTCTAATTTTGTATTTTACACTTACACATGACGCTCGCAGGTGGCGCGCAAGGAATTGGCGCAGCAACCGTGTCAATGCTATACGAAAGAGGTGCTCATGTGTATTTTGGTGATTGGAATGATGTAAAAGGTGATCAAGTTATACAACACCTCCAGTCAAGCCCATCGAAGCAGAGTGGCGGATCTGTTCATTTTCAGAAGCTCGATGTACGAGACTATAACGGACAAGTACAACTTTTCAAGACACCATATGACGAAAAAGGTCACATCGACATTGCCATCGCATGTGCTGGTGTCACGGAGCCTGAAGGTGGTTGGTTTTCGCCAGATCAACTGAACCTCGAAACCGTCATGACAGAGCCTGAAATACTCAAGACTAATGTCGACATCAACTTGACGAGCGTGATCTACTTTTCTAGAATAGCTCTTGCTTTCTTGAACGAAGATAAAACTCCTACTACATCAAGTGGCTTCTCCAAGTCTATCGTCCTGGTATCTTCCGTTGCTGGAATAACAGAAGGTGCTGGCCTTTATGCTTACAGTGCAGGCAAGCATGGAGTTATAGGGCTTATGAGATCCCTACGAGGACCTGTGGAAACTAATTTCGGCGTCCGCGTTAATACGGTGTGTCCTTGGGGAACAGATACGCAAATGATTGATAAAGTACGTTCGTGGTGGACACAGAACAAACTACCTCTGAACCAGCCCAGTGATGTGGGAAATTTCATTGTTCAGCTGGCGGCTGACAAGACCTTGAACGGGAAATCAGTTCTGGTTGCTGGTGGTAGAGGGTTTGATACCGAGGAGGGTATTGACAAGCATATGCCAGAGTGGTTTGGGGAGTTTACGGAAGAATTTCTGCGTGGGCAAAAAGCTCTCAGCACGGTGAGTCCTTTCATCTCTGATATGATTCATTATTCAGGAAGCATTAACTGACTATTCATGCAATTAGGGCGGTTCATGGTATGGAAAATGAAGATGTTGACAAATTTGGTATCTATCTCAAGTCACGCCTGTCCACAACGTACATTATGTTATGACGTTACGTTGTAGAAATGACTCAACATGTCTTCAAACGGCTCCATCTCAAACAAGAAATTGTCTGTTCCCTGTACCGATATCTCATTCCAGTTTATATCCGGTCCTCCCAATGCAAAGGGCAGGACCTCGTTCCCACCTGGCTGTCCATTTAATGAGACATGATCGAATGTGTGACTTTCATCTGGCACACGCCACATATTCCCCATACTTTGCGTCGCTTGCGCTGCTTGTTGCGACATCCACAATCCGCTGCATGTCTCATCGCCTGACAAGGGCGGTGCAGTTGTTGTAGAGGCAAACGGCGTAGTCCCTGAGTCTAAAGGCTCTACAGGCGGACTTTTCTCTTGACTAACAACAAAGATCTGACTCAAGAATTGCCCACTGCCTTCTCTTCGGGGTGGAACCAATCGCTCGCGGTAGGTCTGTAGTGCATTGCGAAGCTCCGTAAGGACCTCTAGATAACGATGTGCTTGAGGACTTGTTCGATCTAGATCCCGAATGATGCCAATTCCGTTCTGTAACGATAATCCTGTCTCGCAAGTTGAATACGTTTCTGTAAACGTCAACTCTACGAAGATGGAGAGGCCCATGACTAGGCAGGCGCTGAATATCCAGGCTCTGATGATCGACGTTAGTATATGTCCTTGAACGATGAACTGTAGTAAATAAAAGCTTACTTGAGCAGCTGCATGTTTTGGATTAGCAAACCAACAGACTGTGTCCTTCTCGTCGTCTCTACCAGGAGTATAGCCGCATCTATGCAAACCTGCGCCAACTCTCTTGTCTCACGTTCGTTGGTATGGCATGGTGGACAAGAGGAGACATTATCCACTGGACCCAAACGCTTCAGTTTCATGAGCATATATGAGACAAGCAGTGGTCTGGTTGCCAACATAACACTGTAATAATAAAACCCCGAGACGGCAAAATTGCCTAGTACTTGGCGTCTCTGCACGAGGGAAATCGGAGAACTGACAGTGCATTTTCTCATGCTTGATGGCAATGCTGAACTCCAATCCCGAAGTCGACTTAGGAGATCTCGTATTGATTCCACACCATTGTCCTGTTTGCTGTCGAGACGGTGTATAATCTGCTCCAGAATGATGCAGACTCCATAGGTCGACGACATGGATGTAAATTCTGGTGACCATGGTTCTGAGCCATCCGGAATTGAAAACGAGGGCGTTACTGATGCTTGTCCTGGAGACGAGCTCGGGAGTTGACCAAGGACTGACCCAATGGCTATTTCTAATATCCGCAGACTCTTCCATACCTGGAGCCTGATTGTCCAAGTCTGTCAGATTACGTGATCGCCAGTTAAAGGCGTAAAATATAGTCACTCACCTAAATCTATGTATTTTCGGTGCCAGGTTATTGTAGGACTCCGGTAAATGTAGTCCAATGGCATATGCCAGACGAGTCGCGACGCCAAGGTATATAAATGCTCCCTTCCTTTTGCATGCATTCATCAAATAAACAGTCATCATCATGAAAGTCGCTACTAGATCGCTTGTAGGATCTAGTAGCATCTCTTCAAAAGCCAACTTTTGACCACGATCGAAATGTTTTTGCGCATGGTACAGACTCTTCGGAGTAGTCCTACAGCCCTGTCCTCCGATGGCAATAGCCAAATCTATAACTGCACTCTTTTGATAAGATGAGGATGACTCAGAGGCATCGGGGTTTTGTCGCCTGCTTTCTTCTGTTTCCTCGAGCATCTCTAACATTTGCTCGGGCGAGTAGATGTATATGATTCCTGTCGTCTGGGATATCTTATTAGTTGTGTATATATCGTATTGGATTGTGGTTCGTACCGCGATCAAAAATCTCTGGATATAGTCTTGTTTCTCTTCCAGAGTAAGCTCACTGTTGGGAGTGATGCCGCCGGGAGGTCGAGGATGTAATGGCTCAAGCATGGCTTCGGCTCGTTCTTTGTCGGTGAATGGGGTCGGACCCATGTAGTGGTGGAACGTATGCCGCAGGAAGTCAAGGAAGGAGAGAGACGGGGAATCGCCCATCGACACTATGATACAAGTCAGCTAGCCGTTAAAACCTCGAGAGCGAAATTGATATTCACCACTGGTGGTAGTCTCATCTTTTTTGCCTTCTGAACGTTGCTCTTGACTGCTGATGTTTGACATGCATGACGAGGTGTCAGGTGTTGTATGGGACTGCGGTTCCTGGGTAGACTCTGGAGTCTGTGGAACATGAGCTTGCCCTCGTAAATGATTCCCATCTATTGGCGATGGTAGGTCATGGCTAATCATGGGATCATCGTTATAGTGTCCGCCATCGCTGCCGCCTGAGGAGAATGTATCTCTTGTCGGGTGTGTTTCTCGACGGTGTGCTTTGATACCCTGGCGACGGCGACGAGCAACCTCGGGATCGTAAATACAATATGCGATGCAGTTTCTCCGACGGCAATTAGCGCATGGCGATTGGGCGTCACATTTTTTCTTGCTATTTTGGCAGGGTACGCAGGCCTTAGTTGCGCGTCTACGATCTTCATCGCGTACCTTGGGACGAGGCATTATTATGAGAATGACGTTGTTGTTTGACTTTTGATAGAACTAAATGTCAGAGCGGTTAGGTACCCAGGCATTGAGTTCAAGATCTGCTATAACTACTGTCTGCAGAGCCGAGATTACATCGCTTAGAGATAACTTGTGCGGGGAATGATTCAATCTCAATGGACAAGTGATGTACGAATAATGGGGCCGGAAGACGGATCGGGCTACCGGGTCGGGATTGGGGTTAACGAGAGATGGCGCACTTATTTACCACTGATAGTGTCGGCAAGCGCACTTTTAGTATGGCCTAGGTATAACACTATAGTAGGTTGCCGCACCTGAATAGAAGTCCAGGGTAATGACTAGGGTAAAACATGTTTCCCTAGACACGAATCATTTTATCAACAAATAAATGAACAAACTTGTCGTTTACGTCTCATTACTATTGTTACCACAACTCCAAGTATAACGAATTTATTTTTAACATCATGGCTTCACTAAACCATCCCCAATTGGGGCACATCAAAGGTCTCATCCTTCACGACCAAGGAGTAGTTCAATATCTTGGTATCCAGTACGCTACCCTGGCTCATCGGTTTGCTCCTCCGGTTTTACGAACTAACTATGGAGGCACAATTGACGCGACAAGTCGAGGGCAAGTTCATAGTATATCAAGCCATCAATGCTAAACTAACGATGTAATACACAGCCCTCCAGTCGTTAGACCCCCGATAGCTTGCGACATTGAATTCGGTCTCATCCAAAAAACCCTCAATAAGCCCGAATACCCTCCCATGTCTGATCTAGATGGTCTGAATCTCGATATTACGATTCCGAAGGAAGCCGCCCGGAACCAAGATGAAAGACTCCCTGTTCTTGTTTTCATCCATGGAGGGGCTTTCATTATTGGTGATAGTGGAGCGCCGCATCAGGACATGGCGGCCATCGTCGCCTATTCTCAATCCATCGGAAAGCCAATTATTGGTGTGTCGATCAAGTGGGTCGTCGTCTTAATCACCGGAAATAACAGATCCATTGTACTAAGCCTTGAATAGTTACCGACTCGGAATAGCAGGCTTCCTTGACAGCCATGAGCTGAGAGCATCAGGTGCCCCAGCAAACAGAGGTCTGCTTGATCAAAAGACTGCATTCGAATGGATTCGTCGGAAAATTGGCGGGTTCTCAGGCGACCCAACCCGTATCACTGCTATTGGCCAGAGCGCAGGAGCCAGTAAGTATTCATGATGATTAGCACAAGGCAAGTCAACTGACGGTTATCGCAAGGCTCCGTCATGCATCTCATTGACATGGAGTCAACACTTTTTGATCGAGCCATTTGTCTGAGCGGGAACAACCTGGCAGTTCCCATGTCTACAAGATCTGCCGCTCAAGATGCGTATAAGTCTGTACTTGGCTGTCTTAAGATAGACTCAACTCTGTCCAGTGAAGACCAGCTTGCAGCATTGATCGCCATTTCGCCAGAAGATATCCTTTCTAAGGTTTCGCCCTCGATTTCCCTCCACCCAGTGATAGATACAGATGAAGAGCCCTCGTCCAAACAAATTGAAACCCATCTGGCCTCGCGTTCTTACAAAACGCCCCTGATGATTGGATCCACTGACTTTGATGCAGTCATATTTCAGGTCCTAGGTCTTTTCGAAGGTAGAGAGCAGGGATCCTTGGCTCGGGATTTCATCAAATATTTAACTGATAACGTTCCTGCGACGCGTCGCGCAAAGATTGAGAACCTTGTCGCCTTATACAACATCTCAGCAGCAGATAACGACGATGAGGCCCGTGTCAAGATAATCCAGTTTGCCACAGATCTTAAGTATTACGCCACGTCAAAGCACTACGCTTCATCTTGGCCTACCCAATCGTGGCTGTACTACTTTAATGAGTCTAACCCGTGGGAAGGGCCTCACCAAGGTCGCTCAGCTCACTGTCTTGACACAGCGTATCTATTCTTGAACTACAACAGCGTCATGAACGACTCGCAGAAGGAAACAGCAACAGGGTTTGCCCGCGATGTCATCGAGTTCACCAATGGAGGGTCACCTTGGGGTGAGTTTAATTCCTCTAGGGAGATAAAAGTGTATGGTACTCCTGGCAAGAGTCAGGCGCCGTCCGAGGAAGTGCAAGCTCTCTGGAGAGATATAGGGCTGGACAATCTAACTCAGGGCTGGAATGCGTTTTCGGCAAGACTGTAGTTGATGGTGTCGGGTAATCATGTGGCAGATTTCTCAGCCTGTCGCCGCAAATCATTAAAATATGATGGCGAAAATGGAATGAATTGGTTTATCGAAGATCGAGGTTGAAGGACAACAGACAGGAGAGACATGGATACGATCACGTGACTAAGTGCGTGACACTCTTCGCCTTCAACACAAAACACCTTGTAACAAGCATGCCACTGTTCACATGAGCTCTGACTGACAGTTAATCTCATTGAACAGGAAACCGTTATTTAATATTTCTATAGAGTATCTCCCAGGCTTTATTAATCGAATGATGGCGAGTTTTCGTCAGAAAATAAGAGTCAAGCCTGTTGTAGGCATCGAGGATCAAATATAGCTACTAAAGCCTTACTCCCTACGTGTTGATCGATTGATATACATAGTTGGACGTTTTATTAATGTATCTATTGAGTTCTTGATCTATACAATTGGATCAGCCTTGATGTTAAAGTCATTAGTATAATGAGGAGGTTCAAACTTCAACTCAGAAAAAGTATATATAGAAAAAATAACGTCTAGCATTGGACTCGCAAACTAATCAGCATTGAACCCATCAGTGAGAGAAGGGTCTCGCCATGTATTTGGCATCCGTCTCAGGTTTCCCCTCAGGTGGTACATCCACTACATCCTTGTTGACATACCAACTAGGATCACCCTGTTCCTCCTCCGGCATGACGCATAAACTCCATCCATTGCCTAACCACCCAAGTTTATTCTCATAAATTGAATCAAATTCAAAATCTTCCCATCTTGGTGCCCTCAACGTCTCGAGCGCGTGCATGACACTTCCAGGCCAAAGAGCCGAAACCCTGTCACCAAGCCCGTCCCCAGTCTTATACCACGACTTGCAGCTATCCATGTAGACGGTCTTCTTGAAGTACTCTTCGATGTATTCTGAAAAGTCCTTGACGCGAGCTCGTTTCGGCGCCATGGTAACGTAGTCTTCCTTTTGGAGCTTACGGATGCACTTGATGATGTAGTCACCTTGAGCTTCGATGAGAGCCGTCAGAGACCCAGATCCGAGCGCCGAATTAGGGCCGAGCATGGCGAAGTAGTTTGGGAAGTCATCCACTGTCATTGTGAGATACGTCTCAGGAATTGGATTGAATTTCTCCTGGATCGAGATTCCGTGTTTGCCAACGACAGGAAATGAGGGTTGGTGGGTGGTGTTGAAACCTGTTGCACAAACCAGGACGTCGATGTCGACTTGTTGATCCTCGTGGCCAGTCAGTTTCACTCCCGTCTCGTTAATGCTATCGATACGCTGTGTGATGAATTCCACGTTTGGCTGCATCAGGGCCTCGAGATAGCCTGGTCCAGGTGTGAGGCGACGACATCCCACACCAAACTCTGGCGAGAAGGATTCGAGAATATCGGGTCGTGAACCGAGGACTTGCTTGGTACTTTCTTTGAACGTGGCGACAAAATGCTGTTGCATTTCCGAATCTTTCAGAGTTGAAGCATGAACCATGTTGCCGTCGGCCTCGACGCGCTTGCGGAAGCGGAGATACGTGTCGTCGCTCTTGGCGAATTCTTCCAAGCGCTCAGGTGTCACTATTTATGTATTAGCATAGAGACATACCGGTCGAATTAGTCTTGGTTTTCGTTTACTCACTGTTGATCTCAGAAGGGTCCCAGCCCAGCCCCTTCATAGTCTCTTCGCCGAAGCGGTTCGAGATCCATACTTTGCTGCGGACGAAGACGCTCAGTTGGGCCCCCTCAACCTTTTGCAGTTTAGGTACGATTTGGATGGAACTGGATCCACCACCAATAATGCCGACCTTCTTGTTCTTAAAGTCGTATTCCTGGTCCCATGCCGCTGAGTGCATCTTCTTTCCTTTGAACTTGTCGAAGCCAGGAATGTCGGGCCACTTGTAATCATTGAGACCGCCCCGTGCAGAAATGAAGATGTCAACCTCTTCGGTAAACGCGTCTCCTACACTGGGTCGGACATTGACAATCCTGGTTGAAGTGTAAGCTTAACGGGTACAAAAGGATGATGCGGTTCGAGTGTTTGTACCATTTCTTCTTCGTGTCATCCCAAATGGCACTCGTTACTTTATGCTCCAGATGAATGAAGCGCTTGGCACCGTACTTCTCTGCGACGCCGTTGATATAATCACAGATTTCGTGCGAAGGGGCGTAAAAGCCTGACCACGCTCTGTTCGAAGCAAAGGCATACTGATAAGAGTGAGCTATATATCGGTAGTCATGTCAGCCAATGGTTACTAGTCCCTGTAAAATGGCCTCACTTACACGGAATATCGCAGGCACAACCTGGATACCGGTTCTCCCACCAAGTTCCTCCAATACCATCATTCTTATCGTAAATCTTGAGGTCAATGTTGCGCAGGCGCTGGGGAATTCTGATACCTAAGTAGACACCAGAATAACCAGCACCGATGACACGAATCTTGAGTGGTCTTTGGTTTTCGATTGGTGCATCTTTGCACGTAAATGGTTGATGATGACCATTGGTTGAGGTTGTTGGATTTCCGTTTCCGTCGGTGTTCATGGCGTGGGTCGTCACGACAGCAGTTTTGAGAGCTTTGTTCGAAGAAACGAGCGTCATGACGAAAGGATTGTTTGATGAGAGTTACAAGTCGTATAGAGGAGTGAGTTGATAATTGAGAAATACCAATTGAACCTTTGCCGAGGATTCTAGACAAGTATATGATTCGACGATAACGAGATGTTTCTCAATCGCTATCATGAACGCATTAATATACATTCATCCGGCTTCATCGGAAAGATCTTTCAGGTGTTCGGTGCTCGCCTCTTGACACCGATGGATATCAATAGTCATGGTGTCGTTGCCGTCGGTATGAGTTGGTCTCATGCGGGCCGTGTGTACAACCCAAATTCTCGCCTATACTTCCTCGCGTGACTAATCATGGTGATAATCCCCGAGGCGGCAAGTGCACTACCCATGATGCTGTGTTGTGGGGGGAACGCTGCCGCCAATGTGGGACGGTGTCTGCACAATACAAGGGTATACTATTCATGACAATCTTATTCATCAAAGAGATGCCTTGTCATTTGTGTATCCATCCACGAGAGAGGCTGCCGATTGTGATTTGTCAATTAACCCCACGATGTCAGGAGACTATCAGATCATGATTGAGGCCAATTTGGGCAAACAAACAACCATGAAAACTCAAAAGCTGCACAAAGCCTAAATACGACAATTCAGAAATTATGCCGCCTAAGAAGTATGCTTACCATCTTCACCCATTTGGGTGGGAAAACGATCCACCGGAAGAGAGATTCAAGGTCACCACCCTTGACTACCTCACTGTCTGTACTTACAACAACTACGCTCTCTTCTTTAAGCTCGAAGATTCAGAGAAGAAAAGGGCTCTTGAAATTTTGAAAACTGGACTAGAGAGAACTCTGGCTCAGGCGAGGCATTATTGCTGTACTATTGAGAAAGACCCAGGTGGCGGTCACTCTTTTGTCAAGAAAAAAGACAGCACGGTTCTCTTTTCCGTCCACTGGCTCGACGCTGCCAGGGATATCGAGAAGTATCCTTCGTTCGAGGACCTCGAAAGAACCCATTTTAGTGCTGTGACACTTGGCGATCTCGAACAATGGAGTGTATACCCAATGACATATGGCGAGAAGCCAGAGGCTCATCCGGACAATAGTCCCATTGTATCAGCTTTCCGAGCCAATTTTATCCGGGGAGGACTGGTTTTTAACATTCACCATCACCATTACGCAAACGATGTCATGGGTTGGGCAGGCTTCGTTCATCAGCTGGCTGAAAATTGCTATGCTGCTGTCAACAACACTGAATATCCTACCTGGGATCCTCTCAATCTCGACCTCTCGCGTCTCATCAAACAAGAGCCGCCAGAAGAGGGAAAAGTCGATGGGCCGCCACCTTCAGAACGTCACCCTGGGCACCAAGGTGGCGTATCACTGTTGTTCCACCTTCCAAAAAGCAAAGCCGTCGAGCTTAAGGCCAAGGCTATGCCCACTGGTGGAAATTGGATCTCGACATATGACGCCTTTTCAGCTTTCATCTGGCGCAACTTGACAAGGATTCGAGCTCCCATCTTCAATCCTGACCCGTCATCGATTCTGTACTGGTGCGAGGCCATCGATATGAGACGCCGTATGCATAGTCCCAAGGTCCCTCCACGAATTCAGCATAATGTCATGTTTGCAGCGACATCTCTCACAGCGCCTATTACACAGCCAACAGTGGCGCAGATTATCTCTGAGTGGTCTCTTTCTCAGTTGGCCTCATACATACGTCAATTGACCAACAGTGTCACGCAGGAGAATCTCGACGAGACACTGGAGATAGTTGCGACAATTCGTGACAAGACATCTCTAAATGCTCGTGTGGATGCGCAGCCTCCGTTATCAATCTTGCAAACTGACCATAGAGATGCCAACATCACGTCTGCTGACTTTGGTTTCGCGAAACCTACCACGTATCGTCATCTGCTGGATCGTATTACCGAGGGAGTTATCATTATTTACCCACCCCGAGATACTTCGATGGAGTCTGACGAAGGTTGCGAATTTGCGATATTCTACGAGAAGAGGTTGGCCCAGGATCTTATAAATGATCGCGAGTGGAATGAATACTTTGAGTACAGAGGTGTTGATGCCGAGGATAGAAGTATGAATTGAGATAGTAATAGTCTGCCTGCGTTTCGTATACTCAATTTCACAGATGGCAGGATCTTTTTATGTAGTCTTGGCTCGCGTCTCACATGAGCAAAGGGCTCTCGATGCTCTGTTTAACTTCGGGCTCTATGGCAAGCCAAAAAGGAAAGTGTGCAGATTGTGTAACATTTGCACAAGTTATGCATCGAGTGTCTTATCATCTATGAAGATCAATTTGCTTGATAGGAAAACCCCGACCACTCCCTCATTTCTCACCTCACAGCAATTCCAATCCCGCAGTTGTAGTGTCACATTTTCTTACTTGGCTCACGTAATTTGATTCAGGACTTTTAATGCATTTATATGCATCAACAGAACCTACGTTCAGAAACTCTGGTCTCCTGTCTCGACCATGCTGTTCCTCGAAATGGACTTATTATGCAAACGGGGATACCATTGGACAGGCAAACATTGCGATGTTAGTTATGCAAATTGAAAACCCCGTAAAAGGGAAGGATTTAATGCAAGTTATTCCTATATAAGGTTCCATGACTTTCGAGTATGAAACTACTCAGTCTACCAAATGCGTCTCCAGTTGGTCTTCTCTATCATTTTTTATCATCAGCAGGTCCAAATCGACCCTGCAACTCTCGCGTAACCTGATCAACCAACGATTCTTCAATGACACCCTCCGCCCACGTAACGCTCATAACAAACGATCCACCTTTCTTGCTGACACAGTTGAACCCTATCGTTGGGGTGACACTACTCGCACATTGTGAAAAGACAACCTTTTCCAGCTTTAGACCGCCACTTTTTGGTGGAGTGACATCGGATACCAAGCCAAGATTGGATAATTCATATGAGATTCTCCTATCCGCAGGACCTTGGTTCTGATACTGCGATAGTAAATCCGGAATGCGGTTCAGGTTTGTAGCCATACTTCCGTGAGGAAACTCTCCAACCTTGGTGGCTACATCATTACTAAATGACTTTGCCAGTTCCATTATATACCCCGCCTCTTCTTCAGATCCAAGCTCAAACTCCTGCAGCATTTCTAGCTCTTCACGAGATGTGTAGCTTGTCAAGTACGAGATGTGATTGACAATGTCCCTTGCTGAGGTCTTTGTGTGATTTCGTGCTGAGAAAGGCGTTATAGAACGAATTCCAGGGATATCGTCTGGAATACAATGCCAGAGAGAAGTGCATATCACCGCATGCAGGTATCCAGTAAGCGTAACTCCTGCTTTCTTGCATTTTTGAAGTGTAGCAACGAGATGTTCAGCTGGGATATTCACTATTCGAACCATGGATCTGAATGTGGCATCGGTCGTTTGTTGTGCTCCTACCCAAGCTTTGCGATCATCAGCGCCAGAAGTGCAAATAGTGCAGCTGCATGAAAAGCAGTCGATGCATTCCTCAAGAGTGACCGGAGCGGCTACAGGTTCATTGAAAGTCATTGGCCATGTAGGCTTGGTGAGTGATGCTGAAAGCCTCTCGAAGTTTTCTCCTAGAGACGTATGGAATGCAATTCCACTTAGCCCATCAGCAATACTGTGGTGTGCAAAGAATGCAATATCAATCCTCCTAGGGGAAGTACTGAGGACGTCCCAGTTTCCTGGGAAGTGGTCCAACACAATGACCTGCCATGCTGGTTTGTTGACGAGCCAGTCCTCCTCGTGGATGTCCTCAAGTAGCCGAGATAGTAGCGTATCTGATTCTGCCTCGTCATCGATTGAGATACAGTTACTGCTGTGAAAAGTTCTCAAGATGTCCTGTCGATCGATCTAATCAAGTTGTTTAAATAACGCAATACTAGCTTCTGTCTTCTCCGATATGCCGTATAGTAAGGCAGAGTGTTGTCGAATCGTGGCTTGAAGACTGAGTTCTAGAGCGAAGTAGAATTTCTCTAGCGGTATGCTAGCTTTATCTTCTAACGCTATATAATATGTTGCAGTCACGCATGCAGAGCGATATTGTCCCAAGGCATGTCGGACTGTATAATATCTTCCCAGAATACCTGTTATATTTGCTTAGCATTTTGTATATTTTGTAGTCAAGGCTACAGGAAAAGTAGTCTACAGGAATAGTAGTCTTCGTTTTGTAATCTGTACAAGCCAAGTTTAACTGCAACCAAGAGAGTTTATACTTACCCAAAGAAGTATACTTGTTGTTAATCATTGTGGACTTTTAATGTGCCAGTGGGAAAGATTGAGACAATTATTGTGGGATAAATATAACCGAGTTGTTATCTACTGCTATCGGCCATTGCCCCACAGCTCTGTGTTATCTGCATCTCTACAGTTTCTGTTGATGTGCTGTGAAGTACATGTACCGTACAGAATCTTTAATAAAGCTATGTGAATGTGTAAAACCCTTGTATACTCTTGAGTTAATCCTTGTCGCTCCCTCGAAAGGCAATTGAATCGCTTGAATTGCTTCTTTATATCGTGTGGAGAATGTCGAGGGTATAGGCAACATGGAGAGCAGTGCCTAAATACACTTTTCCCCTTCAAGAACTTCTCCGAAGTAATAGTACATGGAGACTCCGTGTATTTCCCGGAAACATTAATCCCGATCGCAAGGACCAGACAACGAACAACCTGTGCGACAAACTCTCATCTTTCATCTTGAATATCAAGACCTTATAGGTGGGCTGCTTCGTCCATCTTGCCAAACTTAGCATTGGTAATATGAATATCACCATTCAATAGGCCCATCCCTTGATGGCTCGAACTACATTGAATCTCCCATTGATGTCTCGCACTCGGCAAGTTTCTCCTGCGGACATGTGGATGATATCTTTATCCTAGCTATGTAAGGGCGAGGTATTTCATCCATCTTGAACCCAAGGTAGATATTTTGGGAAGCTTCGACGCGGAGACGAGAGTCGAGATAGTCGAACGAACCGAACTTGACCGAGACATGATTTTGTTCCATCAGAGTACTGTAGCAAAAGACCTATGTACTCCGACAAGCTGTCGTTCTTTCGGCAACACGGAGTCACTGCAATGACGTTTTCAAGAGATGCTTGGGACCAGTGAAAGTCCTCACTGGAGTTCGAACCCGGTTGTGGAGATGCAGGCACCGGGAGATTAAGAGCTCCGGATTGTATTGACGCTTCAGAATCGAATATAAAGTTTCTTATAACAGCTGATCCCAACGTCGACGCCTGTTACTTCTTTGAAAGGTGTCCTGAAAATGAGGGGTGTGTTGACTTTGCTGAGTTTCTCTCTGACTGGAAGACAGTAGTGTCCTCCTGTAGGCAACCTTCTCAATCCTGGTTACAAGTCTCGTTCTGATGGAAAATGGACAGTCAAAACATTACAACTACCGGTGCCTAACAATGACACTGTCTCCAAGGTCAGAGCAAGGGATGGTGATAAATGCATCATCACTGGCCTACAAAGTTCGTTGTTCCATCCGTTGATCGTCACGCCTATTCCTCGCATTTGTATTTCACTCGGCAAGGTAAGAAACAACACTCTATGCTTGTATGGCTACGTCGACGATTGTTAACGGTTGTCATAATGGCCTCAATTGGAGACACTCAAAGTTCTTCTAGGACCAGATTTCCATGACTTGCTAAGTAATACCGGCAAGGTTGATGGTCCTCAGAACTACCTACTCGTCCGCCGCTTTGCTGCACTTGCATTTTCGCAAGGCTATTTCAGATTCAAATTTTCCTGGGATCCAAATGTAAGTCCCTATTTCCATCCATAGGTATTAACCTCTTCAAAACGGTTTCTGAATTTTGTTAAGTATAGCATTTGGCAAGTCCTTGTTGGTGGCTCCGATAAGCCATCAATCATAGACAAGCTACCGATGACCAGAAGGGGCTGTTTCAAGGACTATTCAGAGTCCGGAAATCCCTTTCCTAATAAATCCCTACTAGAGGTGTTCCCTCGATTTGTGAAAGCTAATAGTTGGTATCGAGTCTCTACAGTTATTGTTTTGAAACAACAAAAGCCCCCACCGGTCAGCACCAAGCCTCCCCAGTCATTCAGCTATCATCTATCGGAATATGGTGCGGGAATATATTCTGCATTTTGTCTTTTGATGCCGTCCAGAGTCAGAGCACAGATTTATCGTGGCATGTGGCATCTCGGGGCATATCTATACGGATTGTCATCCAGCTCCAATGTGTAGCGACTCCCTTTTGGCATGTATCTCAAGAAGGCTGGGCAAAGAAACGATCAAAGTCTAGCAAGCGAGTACGGTGCCTTGCAGTCTCTGCAGAGACTTACGCATGTACCCGTCCCACGCCCATTGGATCTCGTTTCTGGTCCAGACACATCTTGCTTGCTGACAACTCGACTTCCGGGGTATCCTGTTGACAGTTGTCTGGACGCCATGAGCGACAACGAAGTAGATGCCTTTATCAATGAACTGCAGAGATATTTGAGCGAGCTTCGAGCGATTCCTAAACAAGTTGGCATGGATTATGCCATCAACAACGCGGTTGGGGGGCCTGTTATGACTATCGCATGATTGCTGGTCAAGACTATGACGAAGCAAAAGGCGACCTCATTGAACCATTCGAGACAGTAGACAACTTCAACAAAAAGCTCCAGACCCCAGCACTTCCTGGTGTCGCCCACAAATCGGGACACAAGATTGTCTTTACACATGGGGATCTAAATATGAGAAACATCCCAATGCACAACGGTAGAGTCTCTGGCATAGTGGATCGGGAAAGCGCTGGCTGGTTCCCTGATTATTGGGAGTAAACAAAGGCTCTTTTTGTAACCAGAGTCCACAAGCGGTGGCTGAGGATTATAGATCGGGTATTTCCATTTTTGGGGGACTTTGAGGATGAATCTGTTACGGAGCGCCAGCTATGGAAATATTGTATGTAAAATCTCTTTCGTCTTTAGCAGCAAGGCTACCGTGATAATCTAAACAGTACCATAAAATATTCACCAAGCACGCGGCTTTCGTAATTCCAGCCACTGAATATCATCTTCTTCCCTCAGCTTCTTCTGTTCCAGAAGTAGCTGTTGCGCCGTCTTTCCATCGCCATTCTGTAGTATTTTCACCCCCGCATTCCCGGCAACCTTCGACACCATTCCGATAATATCGTCTTGTTTTTTCCTCGACTCTTGACCATGGTAGGGGTATGAAATAGCGAGATGAAGCGGTGTGTTATGCTTCATATTCATCAAATTGGGGTCGGCGCCTTGCTCCAGCAAAAAAGAAACAACGTCGGCAGGACTCATTTCCGCCAATGCCAGATGTAACGGCGAGTTTCCGTTCTCGTCAGTGTCCATGACACTGGCTCCGTGGTCACACAGAATACCCATAGCTTGAATGTCGGCCTTGTCGGCTGTGAAGGCGTGGCCTAGTATGGTGTGCAACGGCGTCTCCTTCCTGTTGTTCCGTATGCTTGCGTCGGCACCTTTACTGCAAAGCAATTCCAGAATTGCATTATATTGCTTGTAGTCTCGAGCAGGATGTTGCGTAGCATAGTGTAGTGCTGTGTTTCCGAGGCTATCTTGCATGTTGATTGCCGAAGGGTCGATATCAAGCAGGATATTCATAATCTTGATGATATCCTCAATCATTTGTGTTTGTTCAGCCTCCAACATGTAAGGTTTCTGCGCAAAGGACATGTAGCTGCGATTCACCCAATGAAGTGGATGGCTACCACTACTGTCGCGAGATGACACCATATCTCGAATATCAACTCCAGAACCTCGACAGTCGAAAAGAGTCTGGATGACATTGACGTTGGCATGAAACATTGCAAAAGAGATTGCAGTCATGTCGGAAACAGGTTCATAGTCGAGTCCAAGACGGCGTCCTGTTACCTTGGCATGAACATCAGCGCCGCCATCGATAAGCCTTTTGACCAGCTCTGGACTTGCCCATCGTACAGCTGATGTCAGAACTGTGTGGGTTGTACGCTCAGGGTGCACAGCAACATCAGAAGCAGAAGCACCCCGGTCCAACAGCAAGTTCATTACAGCTTCGCTTTTTTCGACTGATGGCTCCCGGGTGTCCACCTCGCCGTAACCGCCTGGCCAGATACTAGCAGCCTCCAGAATGGGGGTGCAGCCAAACGTATCGCGTCCATGGATATCAGCATAAGGTGGCTGGTTATCGAGTAAAAATCGTACAAAGTCCACATCAGCTTTGTGTGCAGCCTCATTGAGGAGGGACCACATTTCTTTCCTGTAGCTCACACATTCGGGTACGGTTTCCTGGTGAGACAGAAGGAATCGAAGTACCCCATGACTACCTCTTTCGTGTGCGAAGTGGAAGACAGAGTAATAGTCGGGGCCATCGTAGTCCTCGCCTCCAATCATCCAAGGGTCAATGGCAAGATATTGCTTGAGAGAATCGACATCGTCACGGCACATTATCTCACGAAATAGTCCACGGGCTCCGTTTTCGTATAGGATAGTACCATCTGGCCCTGTCATTGTCACAGGCACATTAGGAATGTGACCTTCGTAGTACTTGATCGGGGCGTGGCTGAATTTCTCATACGCTGGTTCTGTTGGTTGGCGAGCAGAAGACATGATTGAAAATACGAAAGTTGGAAGGAATGAGAAAACATATCCAGAAGTGGAAGATGATTTCGAGCATTTAATGAAATTATCTTCGTCGGTACTATTCTGGGGCGTTTACCTAGCCGAGTGACTCGTCGCCGGACTTTTAATTTCTTAATTCGTTCTCGATCCCACTTTGCAACTCCGCTTCATGAGACAATCAGCCCCGTATCGTCTATAAAAGTGGAAACTTCGAGTGCTGCCCTGACATGGCAATAGTTCTGTGTGCTGTTCTGGGGATCACTTTTGAATGGCTGAGCGGACCTATCCAGGTAAGCAGAGATAAACAGAGCAACGTGTTCCTTATTCTTTCACCTGTTGTGCCATCTTTTGAGATGATGCCTGTCAGACGACAATTCAGTTCTGTACCCATCGTCATCTTCCTCGGCCTTGTTGAATGAATTGTTGCTGTCAGCAAACTCCAGTTGTCGAATGAGTAAATCGGTCCTTAATACCATTGAAGGCTAACCTCTAGCGAAGTGGAACGTCCGATAAACAAATCTCTCGGAAACAGAGTACTCGATTTTGACCTTTCCGTTCTTTCCATCCATGGTAAAGACAGGCCATCGATCATTGATGAACATCGCGGGCGTGCTATCGATGTCGTCACCCAACCATTCTAGATCAGGGTAGAACCCAACGTTGTGGTCTGGGTCATTAGCTGTGGAAAGAAATGTAGTGATCCGATTGACAACATCGTATGGTTCGGGAATGAACGAGTGATGCACGCAGTAGCCAACCTTCTCACCAGGGAAATGCTGGCTTATTCGCAAAAGACGCCTCGAGGGGCTCACAGTGGCGGTGATTCCATTATTTCCGAAGGAATAGGAACAGGTTCTATTTGGTGTTTCCATATTTGAGAACAAAATTATGTGATTACAATGTTGTGATAAAATTCGAAGTCAAGATGCGAAGGTGGAAGAAAACGTACTAGCTGACTGAGTTAATTGATCCGGTTGAAGTAATGATCTGACAGTGTTTTCAGCTGCGTAGAGGGGAATGAGTATGCAGTAATCGACGCTCAAAGTGCAAATATTGGTGCCAAGCCATGCGAATTTCAGCTATGGATGCATGTTGGCCCAACTCATCACAAGACGGAAACCGTCACGGCCCTTGAGAATGGCCTCTTTCCACGAGATCTGCAGTCGGTGGCTGAAAATATTGCGATATTTTTTAGAATTCCCTCAGCACGATATTTTTTGTGTTCAGACATACAAAAACTCCTAGTGAGAATATTGGCTACACCTATATTGAAGCAAATAGATCTCTCTCCTTTTACCTGTGAAAATAATTTGTAACTGGCATCTTGTTATCTTTCGATCAAACTTCCGTATCTCAGGTATCAGCTACCATTGATAGTACGTTGCGAAAAAGGCTAGCCCAGGTACATATGTGACTGCAGAAGCCTGCCTAGTGATCTCAGTTCAGATCCCTGCAAAGTACTGTCGGGAAATCTGTCATACCTGCTCAAGCAAGAGCCATGTAATTTACTCCATAACCAACAGTCAGAGCCCCTGCTTAGCCACGGTCAGGAATGGCGGCTGATCTACGGATACAAAGTAATTATTATTCCCCGACGCGAGAATTTTCGCCGACCGCGTCAGATCTTACCCTGTAGACGGCCCAACAGTTGATCTTCTGCCATCATCTGAGCTCATAAATCGCTACAGAACACCAAGACGGCTATCTGATAGCAAGTAATCTTTTTCTACTGTTAGAAATTCTAACCAAAGTCTTTTTCTGACGTCTATTCATAGTCAATTAAACATATTGGTTCTTCGGTGTTTAATCAGAGTTCACCTACAGCCTAAATTCCAATACAAGGATGGTAAACTGCAAAGAGGCCGAACCATTTTGTGTGGCCACTACTTTCAGGTCTATTTTTAGCAAGCTTTTAACGAAGCTCCATTGGCCTACCCAGACAAATTAGGCCCACATTTTGAAATGTACAGAAGCCTCTTATTAAACGACCTTGTTTTTGCCAATGAATGCAGATGGAGTTTTTAAACAAGTATTGTTGAGGAAGTTGGACTCAAAGAGACTGTATAGATAGTTTATTTAGGTGCATAGGTAGATACCTATATTAAGGTTGAAGTTATAAACTTCTACTTTTCTTATGCCAGTATTAATAACTTGCAACAGTCGTCTTAGCGTCTTTCGACTGGGCTTCCACACTTCCACTGTCCGCAGACTCAATACCGTTCCCGGAGCTAGCATCTTCATTTGCCGCAAGACGCATTTCCAAATCGGGATGCTTTGTCTTCCACCTCTTCATGTACCAAACACCACCCATCAAGATTGCCCACATAGTAAACTCGAATACCGTCGCCGCGGGATATCCATGAGGAAACTTCGGTGCCTCGACCGTGGGGAATGTAAAGAGAGGTATCCAGATTTGGTTACAGAATCCCAGAGTCATCATGGAAGAGATGATCAGTCCTCTTTCTCCATAATTCCCCTTTAGTGTCGAGTTGACCCATGAGTAGAGAATGGGCGACGCCATGCCTGAGAATCCACCGAAGTAAAATGCCACGAATTTTAGGCCATCGGGTACTGACCAGATAGACAAGACAATACAGGCGAAGAAGACGAAAGAGGCTTGGAAGGTCCAAAGACCACGTAGACTGAGACAGCCAGCGAGAGTTGTGCCGAGCCAGGACGAAATGGCACGTAGGAGATCGATAAACGTGGGAAGAATGTTGACCAGCTCAATCGAGTAACCAGTACTGCGAAGCCAAAGAGCCATGTAACCGGTCTATTGGTAAACAATTAGTTTCCAGTGTGACATTAGACAGTCGGAAAAACACTTACCCAGTAATGCGCCTGGCACAAGAAGATATAGCACGACACACAGATCCACCACATAGGTCGGCTCAAGGTGTACTTGAATGTCTTCCAAGTAATACCCTCCTTCTCTACAGTGGGGATACGTTTGAGTGCAAGGGCGTGCTCTTCCTCTGTCATGTACCATCTCCTCGGCGAAGTAGGCAGACCAGGCCAGACGACAAATCCAACGAAAGCAATAGGCAGAGTAATGATACCCTGAACAATGAAGAGCCATCGCCAACCTGCACGTCCAAAGACGCCGTCGAGATTTCGGTATGCTGCAGCCTGGAGGTATCCCGAGAACATGGAACCTAGTGAGTTGCCCATGAACCAGACACCTGCTCTCTTGAAAAGTTCTTCATTCTTGAACCAAGAGCCAACTATCATGATTACTGTTAGTTGACGGCGTCAATAGTCAAGGATTATGTGAGACGTACGGATGAGATGAGTGCCGCCGAATGAGCTAGCCTCGAGAAACCCTGTGATGGCTCTTAGGATATATAGGTGCCAGCTATGCTTGATTTCAGATTGACAAAAAGCAATAACTGCCCAAATGATTTGAAGCGTGGGGAGCAAGAATGGTGCCCTAACATGGTCAGTTTCCTGTCATCTCACACAATATTGTGGATGCTATTCTACTCACAGCTTTCCTTTGGTTTGTAACGTCATCAGAGGGATTTGGCCCAACACGTATGCTGTATTGTCTGTATTTGCGTAAGTTTGGGGACTGTCGCATCGAATGAAAACTTTGGAAAAAATGTGATAAGGACTTACAGGCCACGACATAGTAGTTGAGCTCATTTCCATAGGCATGGAGATCCTCTTTCATGCCAGAGACGTAGGCATTGGTAATGTTTTGTTGGCCGAGGAACTCAACAACATAGTTAGCAGAAAGTTATGGCAGATACTGGGCTGATAAGGTGAACAAACGCGACAGAAGACTGGTTTATGTTAGTAACGCGTGACAACCGGCGAGAAGTAGTCGGACTCACAACTTAAACATCCAAATATCAGAATAGCAAGATCAAGCTTTCGGAGTAGCTTTCTTTCTTCCTTTGGGTAGTGAGATGCTGTTGTGCTGTTAGTCAACCCAAGGAAGTGAGACAAGCGATTGGGGTTTCTATAGACGTACGATACCAGTCGAAGACAGATACGACAACTGCTCCGACCTTGTTCTTCTTGACAGTTGTGATCACGCCCATCTTGAAACAACCAACACCTCTGCAGGGTGTATTATGGTACGATGATCTGGCGATGTTTTGCTGCGTTGGAAGAGAAGTGATCAGCCAATTGGTAGAGTTTTATACAACACAGGTATACGGTTCGCCAATGCGACTACGGAGCTCATTCCAAGCTACAGGTATGGCGAGCTATACCCCTAGACTATGTATCCACAGATAGTTCTTTACCATAATAAATCATCTCGATGCCACGGTCTCTAATCTGGGACCCGGGTGGCCAGAACTAACCACACCAAGATAGCAATGCATCGTCGTCAAGACAATCCCGCGGGTAAGATTCTGTATAGAGTCACTTGCTACAACGCTAGATAATTTACTAGGCACGTTTCCATATGCGTGGTTTCATTTATAGAAAACGCCATCGATTATCATATGGCGACATCTGCCCCACTTGTGATATTCGATGAGACAAGCCACTGAGAGAACACATCAAGACGGAAATTGCGGGGAATACCATCTTCAGTAATCTATTGCGACATTCCGATATAGAGTCGCGTAAACATGGTAATCCTTTTCCGGATTACTAAGTAACGAGGGAGACGGATGAGTGCAACCGCTCTGCGGGGTCGGAGCCAGAGTGATTATCGACGTCTAAATCGAGAAGTGAAATACTGTATATAAATGCATTGGATATCGGCAGTTCAAGCAATAATTAAAACACCTCAAGTTACTTGAATTGTAATATTTACCACTGTACGATATGCCATCAGCAACTCAACTCTACCAGTACAACCACGTCCCTGAGACGAAGGAGAACCTCGATTGGGCAGACTGTAAGCTAGCGAAAATCCCTGTATCTATCTACTTGGCATAACCAAGTGTCTAACAATGTCATAATGAAAGTGCCAACAATCGATCTTTCTCTATATGGAACGGAGAGTGGCAACGCAGAGCTTGCCCAGACCCTCATCGAGGCCATCCGCACTAAGGGTTTCTTCTATGTTACCAACTATGGCATCTCACAAGAGGAGGTCGATACACAGTTTTCCCTAGGCCAGCAATTCTACGAGCTTCCTTTGGAGGAAAAGGCCAAGTACCAGCCTAACCTAGAAGCTGGTGACTATAATGGATACAGACCTGCTGGTAGACGTGTTCTTAGCGGAGGTATTAAGGATAAGACTGAGGTTTGGAACATGGCCAGTAAGTGTAGAACAAACGGTTATCTGCAAGAGTGATGGTCTAATGTGATACAGCGAACGACGGTCGCATTACTCAGCCTCTTCCTGAGCTCCTCCAAAAGAACAAGACTTTGATCGAGAACTTCTCCAAAGATCTACATGACAAGGTCCTTGACCCACTTCTGCATCTCATCGCTATTGCTCTTGAACTCCCAGAAGACTTCTTTACTAAGCTTCATCAATGGAATATTCACGATGAGTCTCACCTTCGATACATGAAGTACTCCAAGTTTAGCCCCGAAGAGCGAGAGAAGCTAAGTGATGGTCTTTGGTCACTGGGTCATACTGATCTCGGAACCATCACTCTCCTCTTCCGTCAACCAGTAGCCGCACTCCAGATC
Organism: Fusarium venenatum; assembly: GCF_020744135.1. NCBI lineage: Eukaryota > Fungi > Ascomycota > Sordariomycetes > Hypocreales > Nectriaceae > Fusarium > Fusarium venenatum. The sequence goes on from NW_027072131.1 coordinate 7,572,906, forward strand.
AAGGACCACAAGTCTGGTGAATGGAAGTGGGCCAAGCCTCTTGATGGTAGCTTGACTGTCAACACTTGTGATGCGTTGAGCTTCTTGACAGGAGGCTACATCAAGTCGACTGTCCACCGAGTAAGAAGCCTATCCAAAGACAATTGAATCCGATTGCTTTGCTAACCAAAATGACTCAACAGGTTTCCGCGCCACCCAAGGACCAAGAGCATGTCGACCGTCTTGGACTTTTGTACTTTGCTCGCCCCCAGAATGATCTCGTCCTTAGCACTATCGATTCGCCAGTACTCAAGCGTGCTGGATTTACACAGAACGAGTTCGAGGCAGGAAATCACAAAGTTCCAACCATGGGAGAGTTCACAACCTTGAAGCAAACTTGGCAACAGAAGAAGGGCAAGGTTTACAAGGAGGAAGATGGAGCAGAGATCCTGCCAGGCTTCCAGGGTAAATACCATGCATAAACACATTAATAGTATTTGAATAATGTTATTTGTGGAGATAAATCTTTGTTCTTACACTGCGCTTCGAAATGCTACTCGTCATAGTCAAGCTCGTCACCTCCAATGAAGCCTTTTCGAACTTCCCTATCCAGCAGTCCTTCATCATCGTTATAGTCTCCATTTTCAAAGTCGTTGATGCTAGCTGTGTTTCGAGATATCTTGTCAGACACCCTAAACTCTCTTTCACCCATGTATTCATCTTCCTCCCCATATTCGTCACCAGGATCATACCTCGACCTTTGTTCATGACGCTTGGATCCAGCAGGTGTTCTACCAGACATTGATGGTCCACCCTGGATTCCTGCTTGTGTATAAGCTCTTGGGTTTCTGGCCGGCGCTTCTAGTCGACCAGCCAAGCTGCCATCCCTCTGTCGTGTAGGCCTTGATGATGGCATCTGATATTTTGCTCTTCGCCGTCCATCTCCCGCCATCGGTTCACGCGGTGGCCCATCTCCGTATGTTGATGGGCTGCGATACTGATATGGCGCTTGCTCCCGCCTCCGGTCCTGCTCACTTCTTCGTGGCGCAAGATAATCATTTCGCATATGGTCGGCCAGAACCATCTCAAGTCTCGCTTGATCCGCATCAATCACGGCTCTTGTATAGTCCATGTAATTCCTGAATTTTTCAATCGCTACTGCAACTTTTTCAAACTGACGTTCGTCAAGCACGGGCGACGCTAGTTGACCAGATTCAATGTTTGCCGTGCCAAGAGAAGCCCTCTCGTCAGGAAAATATCTGCCTCATCAAGAAGTAGCACACAGTCCCAAAAGTGAGCCAGTCGGAACAACTCGTTCAACTTTGAATCGACCGCCTCGGGTGTTAACCCCAAGTCTCCACAGGTGATGCTGAATAACGGCTTCTTATTAGCCTGGGCAACGGCTTCAGCCGTAGCAGTCTTGCCCACACAAGGAACGCCATGAAGGAGTATGAAAAGTCCGGAGCCTTTACCACGAACTAGATACTGATCAATAGGTCGAAGAATCGGTTGTTGGCGATAAATCCTCTGTTTCTCAAAGTGAGCTGCTACCAAAGATTGAATGATGAGCTTGTGGTTCATGTCAATTTGTAAGTCGTCAAAGATTGTAGATTGAGGAGGAATAGCTTCCAAGGAGTAGATATCCACCATGACAAAATGCCTCTACCGAAGAACATAAACGAAAACCCGGCGTGGTAGTAGCAGGTTGTTGATATCTTCATCAAGGCCATCCAGAGTAGTAACTTAGCCTTCGTTGTACGCTTGTAGAAACGTATCTTTAGCGACGCCACCCATCTTCATTTATGTCTTCGATATCATCGTTTCGCTGAGTTAGCTCCTCGATTCTGTACAACGGCTCATTGGGTTTATCTAGATCTGGGAAATCTGGCCAATGATGTATCTCCGTTATGTCAATCCCATTCTTCCACTCCGCATATGTCTCTTCATTTGGAGCCTCAAAGTCGGGCTTCCAAGAGGGTTAACGCTTCAGGGCTTCTTGAAAATCGATGATAACGTCTTCTTTCACGTGCTCCGGAGTTCTATTATCCTCCTCGTCTACGACACCCAGAGGGGGGCCTATGATTGTCCAGCCCTCACATGAGACGTGCCGTTCAATGGTGAGACTCCTGAAACGCTGTCCTTGTAGTGTCAAATTCTTCTCGACCTTGGCTGCAAAAACGATGGGGTACGCAAGAAGATCTCGTATATCTTTCTTTTCACCGAAATATAGCGCACTCTACTTTGAACCATGACCGCTTCTTTGAGTGGTTACGTACCGAGCACCCCGACTCTCTTTTCATCGATGGCAACTGCCAAGGCAATCCCACAGACAGCGTATCGCCTATGTCCCTTTTATGCACCAGGATCGGTCTAACGATAGCAGAGATGGAACCCGAAATTGTCTTTGTCCACTCCCATTGCGGATTGCATGTTGATCCAGGCCGCAATAATTGGTATTGACCAGACGGCATGATTCGCTCCTTTCTGTCACAGATTCTCACTGCCTTAGTCGACAAGGACATTCTTGCCATGAACTTTTCGAACCGGAGAAGCCTTGTGAAGGACCTCGAATACCACGACATTCACGCGTTGTGCGACCTGATTCACGACCTTGTTCAGCAATTCGATGCTGATACGACTATCTATTGCTTTGTTGATGATGGCTCAAAGTTTGACGTCGACTCTAGAGGCGCTTTTGCATCACTTAAATTGATATTTGGACGCATCCAAGGCATAATTGGGGATGATAATCTGAAACTAAAACTGAAGGTTCTCATGACAGTACCATTTAGATCTTCACAACGGTTGAGGAGAACAATTGAAGAATGATAAGCCGGCTGAAATCATATCATCCAGTAAGAGAGGGCCTGAAATGAGATTCAGTTCGTGACTCCACTGACTCTGAATAACTGTCTATGATTGATGTTACCAAGTAAACCTTGTCGTATTGTTACATTGGACACGCAGCGACAAGCCTTGTTTTAACCGCCTGGTCGTTCCACTTTCGAGTTTTGCCAATGAGCGGACTTATTCCGGAGGGTATATCAAATTATTCGTGCAATTCATAAACCTAGCATTAGGCTGGGCGGATTGTATCGTATTGGCAATAGCTCCTCTTGGAATTATAACTATTATTATCAGTGTTATTCAAGTAGGCAGATTGATATAGCTAAAGGCTATTGTAGGCCGGGCGAAAGAGAATATATCGGTCGCAGAGATGGAGCTAATGTTATCGACATCTCGCGAGATTTATGAGGTCTATAACGTCAAGAGCACGAATAGACGTATGCAAATTAAAAATGTTATTGCTCCTTGAGGATATAATTACTTAAGAATCTCTACATGTGAGTACTCAGTTATTATATCTAATTAGCAGTATGAATCTAATATTATTGTGATAGCCCCCTTGAAAGGGAGATTTTTTCCCGTCTATTAAGGCCACAGAAGCTTCCTTTTCAGTCTAGCACTAACATACACTAACATACAATTATCACAAGCGATCCGCTTGCTCCATCTCCAGGGTCTGTTTCTTTTCACCATCACCGAAAAGGCCAAGGTCTCCAACCGTTCCGCTTCATATCCTTGACGATGACAGGCGCATCTGGCAGTGGTGATCGGTGCCCTTTCTCCTTCTGCTGCTGTCTTTCAAATTCCGCTGGCTTTTCGTCAGGTTCATACTTCCAATTCAGGACATTGACGACACCAGTGGGACCTCGCCCAAAATGTACGTTTCCTACGAAGTAATGTTCCCAATCCATCATACCCTTGTATAGCCACTCATCCCTTGTCCGAGGCGTGAAGCTATATACATCCTTTGCATAGAACTCTAGATTGCACCTTGAGTCCTGGTGGCCGTTAATAGTGAGGGCTAGGTGATCCGTTTCTTCACATTTGAAGATGTTGACTGTGACATTGCTCCAAAGATAATTACCAACGTACTCATGTAGCTCAGCCTCTTTTTGCATGACGTCCGAATGAGCTAGCCAGTCAACCAAGAGTTGCTTGTGCCATTGCCTATGAAGATTCGCCTCCTCTTGGGCAAGCTGAAGATAGTCAATGGAAGGTTTAGCATCAAAGAGGGCTTGAATCATAATCTTGGCAGCAAAGTCAGCAGCATCACCCAAGTTTCCCCCGTTGGTGAGAGCAACAACCGCGCTTTGCGTCCCTGGAAAGAGATACATTGCCGAAGAGTATCCATTAGCATTGCCCTGGTGCCCTATAAAGAACTGTCGAGGAGATTCGCGTCCTAGGATGTATTGCCTGTTGAAAGCCTTTTGGTCTTTCTTTTTGACTTCGTGGTTCGTCCCCATATAACCAAGACCAGCCGTTGGCATGTATCCAGAATACCACCCCATGCAATATGCCAGTTCGTTGTCAAACCCATCTTCCGTTGGTCGGGTCCATTGTGGGCCCCAGACCTCTAGCATCTGTCTTAGGGGATTGGTAGAATCTTCCAGAGACGTTGATCCATCCTTCTCGGAAATGTACGCCTCCATCATCGCAGCTGAGAAATTGAGTAAATCAACTATGGAACTCTGCACACCAATGGCGCCTAGAAGAGGGGAATGATCATCACGAGTATATGTATCCCCGGATCGCAGCTTTTTATACTCCCCACTATCAAGCTTAGCATAGCCGTGAGCTCTGTTGGAGGAAGAGTCAAATTCGGCTGAAGAAACAACAGTATTTGTTAGGTTCAAAGGTTCAATTATGCGTTTCCTGAGAAATTCCGAGTACCGTTGGCCAGTGACCTTCTGTACGATCAGGGTGATTAACCCATAAGGAAGGTTATTGTATTCCCACCAAGTGTCGAAACGTTGACCGGTCTTGTCGTTTTCCGTAGATATATGGTTTAGAAACTCGACATATTCATCCTCCTTTGAGACTATTGAGCAATTGGGACCGAGGAAAAAGATTTGTGGTCTACTCAGGCCAACAGTGTGCGAAAGTGCCGATCGTATGGTCGCCTCAGATCCAATACGAGGGTCTCCAACAGGCTTGAAATTCCGTATGTGTTTGCTGATTAAGTCATCGAATGATAATTTGCCCTCATCTACAAGGATACCTATTGCTGTAGATAAGAACCCCTTGGAGCACGATGCGAGAAGATAGCTTGTTTTTGAATCAGCTAGCAGCCCTTCGTCAACGTCGCGTAAGCCGGTGCTATACTCGTGGACTTGCTTTCCATGATGCAGAACTCCAACAGAGATGGACGCGACTCCACAGATGCCGGAGAGGGCATCAATCACTTTGGCCTGATCAAGCCTATCGACCAGTCTTTGTTCAAACTTGTCAAAATCTGCGGACTCGACGGTTGGTTTGATACTTACGCTGACATCTGTGATGAAGCCGAGACGATGTAACTAGCCACTGCTGGCCTTTGAATAGTGAAGACAATAGCAGTATGTGTTTCATAATTTGGAAACGATTTTGCTCCCTGTGATCAGGCTCCCGGGTCGGATGACAATATGTTGATCGCCTCAAAGCCTGTTGAGGAGAGAAAAGATGGAGGTGAGATTGAGGACAGATCATTCGGTCAATATGCATTCCGGTGTCCTGGAATAACCAATCATGATGAGTTTGGGTATCACACCGGTATTTTGTGTATCTGTCTTATTGGCCAGAGACTGTTGGGGTGCTACGATGATACATCACTGAGAGAATAGCCAATGTAACAAAATCAACCCCACTGGCCCTGGTTGAACTGTGCCTCAATCACACAACCTTCATATTCAGGTCTTAAACCTATCATTTGACGAAGCCGCCCTTCTGAGCTCAATAGAGGGGGCAATTGGGCATAGATGTTGCTTAGCGACTGCTCCATGATGATGCTAACTACTTCCAGACCATCAGCTGAGGCCATTAAATCACATGCAGTAATGTATTTCGTCTTAAATGCCTGTTATCCTTTATTACCCAGAAAACCTCTTGCGGCTCAAATCGTCAATCATTTACAATTCTCACCTCATCATCATCAACGGACATATAGAAGCCATCGTATCTGCGCTTACCCGAATTTAACAATTCTGACACAAAGCTACAATCTTTTATCGCTGTCGCTTCAATAGTCGTCGCCATGCCTTGGTCAGATAATTCAAGTGCGATAACATCAACGGACACTGTTGGAGATGATCCAAATGAGAGCCAAGGTGGCGGTGGTACCAGTGGAGGAGGAGGAGGAAGGCCGCCACCAAAGCCAAACCCTACTCCCGGCCGATAGGTCAAAGATACCTATCTTGAGTTCAAACATTTTTAAAGCAGTTATTGATTTCCTTGAAGAAAGTTGTAAGAGAACTTTCAAACACCCTCTTACCATGCTTGCTGACGCGGTAGAATATGATACAGTTAAAGCAAGCGCGACAGTGGACAAGGAAGAATGAGGTTGAAAATGAAGGAATTGAAATGCAAAGTGTTCTGTCTGTGTTTTGGGGTGGGTGAAGTGCATAAGATATTTTTGACAACACAGGTTGGAGGGTTGGCTTAGGCAGCTACAGCCTCATTCAGGATGTGACAAGACTTTGAGGGTCAACCTTATAAGATGTTCTCGCTTTACTTTGCCGTTATTTGGTAGAATCATGTCGTACAAAACAAACCTATGAAACATTGCAATTAGATCAATACCCCTTTGTCCGTTATCATTTCCTGCTTTGTGTATCACCAAATCTTTGGTAGCGTGGCGTGTGCTCATGGATCAGCTCACTAAAATATGGTTGGAGGCTCAAGTTTTACAGCGTCAGCACCTAACCGTGGAAGAGCAGGAAACAGTGGAAAAGGTTGACTCTTACGAGCACCTCTGCGAAAAGCTCGGAAAGATTCAGGCGCAGTACAAGCTTGAAAGATGGGTGCGGCTCCTAGCTAGGATGGACCCTTTTGTATCAAGACTGCGCTCATTTGCGACCGTACTCTCTGTTTTTGCCCAAGCCAAACCTGAGGTATTGTCCTTTGTCTGGGGCTCTGTTGCCCTGGTTCTGGAGGTGCGTATGTGCTGTATCTGCAATGCAGCTCACTGTTTATTCAGCTTTTCTGACAGGGCCATCCCTCTGTAGCTTGCCGCAGGGCATTCAGCAGTTCTAGAAAGCATCGTCGATACCTTCGAACAAATGAAAAGGGTTTTGCCTCGTTTCCAGTGCTACGTGAAGGAATACGTGTCACCTTCGTCAACAATTACTCACCTCAGAGACGCCATTCGACGGTACTACCAGGAGTTGATTGACCAGTGCCAGGATTATATCAGGTTCTTGAAAGCCTCGCCGCTTAGTACGTACACTATTGTTTTCATATAGCAGGGTTCTCCTTTTCTTCGGTCAACCAGATGATGCAATGTCCCGGGCAATTTATATGAGGCAGATAATCTGGGCCAATCAGCGCGATTAGACTCACAGACCCCGTTTGATCGTCGCCCCAAACAGCCGTGTTGTGTTCACCGGTTTCGAGTCAGCCGCACTGACATTTTCATAGAAAACTTCTTATTGCTAGGCAGGACATCTAGAAAGCTGCGCACAGGTTCAACCAGGCGTCTGAAGCGACTAAGACATCTATCAATAGATGTAGAGCAAGAGGCAAGGATTGAAGAGCACAGGATAACCTATCGTACTTTGAATTCCCTGCGAGTAGAGCCTACAATGGCCACAATTCTACCATACCATGGTGTCACTTACCGCCAAAACCCAGCTTTCTACTCAAGGCCCCAGTACCTGGAACAGATAAGCGCAGTGCTTGACCCTGATACTCCACGAGGGCTGACGAGCTTTGCTCTGGTTGGCTTTGGGGGCTGCGGCAAGACACAGCTGGCGATTGAGTACACTCACCGAACCAATCATTATGATGCGATTCTTTGGTGCGCGGCGGAAAACAGCCTTCAGCTCTCTGAATCATTTGCAATGCATGCTAGGCGATTAGATCTCATCAAAGGCGACGACGTGCCACAAAAGGACCGTATTATAAGCCTAGTTAAGCAACGACTTCTTTCCTTAAGCATTAAAGGTGTTACATACCGATTAGTTCTGAAATATTCTTGAATCGCTAACAGTCTGCATAGGAAAGCCGAGCAGGTGGTTGATGATCTTTGACAACATGGAACCTTTCGATGGCCTATCGTCGTTCTGGCCTAGTGGCCTATCGGGATCAATTCTTGTAACCACACGAAACAAGACCCTTGCCAAAGAATTCACCGAATCTCAAGTTTCCATCCCACCATTCGAGCCACTTGATGCACGACGATTCCTACTGCAATATAGGACAAGTGGCACGGAACACACCTGTCAAGAAGATAATGCTGCCGAAATCATCAGTCAAAGACTTGGAAATCTTCCTCTAGCACTGGACCTTGTAAGGCATCATGTTTCGGCAAGTGGGAGCTCATATAATGAGTTTCTCAAATGTTATGGAGAACCCAGTGAACCATTTCTATATGATAGGATAAGTTCGACATGGAGGAATGAGTGGTACCATCAGAACGTTTTTGCAACTTACACACTTGGAATGCAAATAATGACCAACAAAGCTGTCGACATGATTCATGTGCTGGCCATCCTGGACGTCTCGTGCATTCCACTATCCATATTCGGAGCAAATAAAGAGGACATGTCAGACTAAGACACATCTAAAGTCAGATTACCCTCGCTAACCTTTACTGCAGGCTGTACAATGGCCCCGATGTTGAAGATGAGCTACCTCAACTCCAAGATTTACTCGAAAGCCCAGTCGCGAATACATATGAGTGAGAACGACGCCTTGAAGAAAATAAAATAACAACTGACAACTATCCAGACTTGATACAGTGGTGTCTGAATTGATGGATGGCTCTCTGATCGATCGCAACGTCGGCTCGGGCAGTCTGAGCTTGCATCGCATCTTGCAAGACTCTGTAGCACATTCTTTCGATGCAGCGACGAGATCTAGGTCTTTCGGCAAAGTCTTGTTCTACCTCAATGGTTGCTTTCCCGCTCAACGCGACGGTGGGTTACTATTTGAACAATGGTATCTGTGCGAACAATACATTCCTCATATCGTTTCCGTTGTCCAGTTTTATAAAAAACATGTTCAACACTTGGATCCACCAATCATGCTTGCCGAAATCATTCGTCGATGTGCATGGTACCTCTTTCATAATCATGGCAGATAGATCCCTCGCTGATTAGAGTTCAGGTACTTGTTGGAGAAACATCAATTTAAAGAGGGCAAAATGCTTGTGCGGGATGCGGTGGAGATCTGCAAAAGAGCTCGCATATCCAGGACCTTATTGGGGTTTACTCAACATAGATACATTCCCCGATTGCTCTCGGATTTGTATAATGTCATAGGCGCGTTGGAGTACGACTCTCACACTGAAGGCCATGGATTAAGGTGGGCTTTGAAAGCACGAAGTATTCGGCAAGAGCTATGTTTGACACTCGACCTTGAAAGTGACAAATGTATGCTCCAGGTCTTTCAGCATAACATTGCACTTGATATGCTAGCAAATGGTCAGCTACGGGAAGCACTGCCGTTACTAGAAGCCGTCCACGAATATGACGCTTCAACGAGTGGCGTCAATGCGGACAATTTTTACCGAACTCTTAGCTTATCGATTTGCTATCGACTATTGGGGAAGTATATCCATGCAATGGATTGCTCAAACATAGTGATGAAGGTGATACAAGAGCATATTGGCGAGGATAGTGTACCAATGGCAACGTGAGTCCCACCACCTCCGACAACTGATTTTAACAATAACACCATGTTCAGCGCACGCTTCTGTTGGGGAAATTTACTACTCTGCATGGAAGACCGAGTTGGTGCATACAACGCGTTCTCTATGTGCTTTCTCACTCGTCAAAAACTTATGCCAGCTCATTTTGACACTGCTTTCGCGGCACATAAACTTGGAGCCATGGCTGTTCAGAACGGAGATTTAGGTGCATCCATGTACGATTTTTATTTTGAAACCCTTAGTCAAAGTGATTTTTACAGACTTGCTAACCAATGGTGATGGATGTAGCCAGTTACTAACCCAAGCGTTACAAATCTTGGGCGATACAGATCCCATGAGCCTCGCTGCGATACGAACCGCGTATCTTCTGAGTACAGCCCTTCTCCAGTCGAATCAGAGTGATGCGGCCAAACTCATGCGTGATAGAGTCAACCAGGCTCTTGAAGCTGAAGGGAAACGTGTAGATGCCGAAGAGGCTGGTTATTCGCAGAGCTTTTTCGATTCATTAGTTTTATTCCGACATTTATAGAATTGCAAGATGGTGGGCTTAGGGATTGTTGGCGAACAGTGAGAGTCTCAAAAGTGACAAAAGTGATGGAGATTGTTGACCTGTTGAACAGCCTACCCTGGACTCATTTATTCTGAGATAGAAATAGAAATGAGAGAAAAGAGAACCGGCATAGAGAGATAGTGAGCTATACAGAGTGGCAGGAAGAGAGATGTTAAATAAATTACCCATTAGGGTTAGAAGATTCAGGTGCAATTTGAAAATTGTCAAATAAACTCAATTGATCAACGAGGATAACGAGGAAGATTGGTGGTAATTTCCAAATCATGGGGATAGCAGCCTTTGTTGAAGATATTTAGTTATTGTTCATGATTTTCAGTTTCTAATACGGACTCAGTCTCTCACTGAGTGATACTTCGAGAATAGGTAGTTACACTCCATGTGTATCTATGACTCCATGGCCCATCTCACCACACAGAGAAACAAGACCCTTGAATTCAACCCCTGTCAAGACAACTCTTGTTTTATTGCTATTGGCTGGGACTTGAATAAGGGGCTTCCAAATGCCGATTGGTCATCGGAATATCGTCCGGCGCGTTTCGACTAGATAAGACCACGAAGCTAAACTCACACGAACCAAAAATAGTGCCACTTTGTTATCATTTCATCAACCAGATCATTCATGTCGCAGCAACTTCGTCCGCTGGTCCCGCGGACAGCCCCGGATCAGCAGAATCCTAATACTCCAGATAGTGGAAGTAATGGTTCCAAAAGACAACTCGTATCTCGTCGAAAGCATACCCCTACAGCTTGCGGTCTCTGCCGTAGAAGAAAGACAAGGGTAAGATAATCATGAGCGAAGCCAAATCTTGGCATAATTACTATAAACTATGCCATCACTGAAGCACCCACTGACCATGCGATCCTATGTCTAGTGTGGTGGAGAGCGCCCCATCTGCTTTGTGTGTATTCGCCACGGCAGTTCAGCAGAATGCACATATGAGACGAAGCCCGCAGAGACACAAAGTCAAGCTTTGAAGCGCAAGTATAGTGCCGCAGAAGGCGAAAACACTGTCCATCGTAGATTCGTCGACATCCTTCGGTCCCACCCAGCTCAAGATGTCAACAACATTCTCGGCCGTCTTCGTGGCGGCGCTAGCGTCGATGAACTAGTTAGACATATCGAATCAGGAGATATGCTCCTGGAGCTCTCGGTGGCACCAGAGGTACAATGGCGGCACAACCCTGGTGGACTACTAAATATACCCGATCTACTGAAGACAGCCAATAACCCTTATGTCAAATCTATCATCTATCAGATAAAATTTAATTCATCATCTACAGCAATACCACAGTCATCACCAGGAACCGGATCCCTCGCTTTGTACAATGCTCCATATCACACAGCTACTATGGTCAGCACCCTACTTGACACTTGCGAACCATCAAAGTGGACGACAGTATCGACAGATGACGAGCTGCTCAGAGAAATCCTTCGTCGTTATTTTACTTCTGTCTACATGTTTCTTCCCTTCTTTGATAAAGACTCTTTCTTATATGATATGGCGCGCGGAAGAAATCGCTTCTGTTCTTCTTTACTCGTCAATGCAGTCCTGGCGTCTGGTTATGTATGTGTCACTAATATCAGCAAAGTCCTATAACGAAATAGCAGCTGACCCATGTGAATGTTATTAGAGAGCATGTCCGACGCTGCCGGATCGTCACGAGTTTTCTAACCCTTCATTACTACAATACAAGTTCTTATCAGAAGCGCGTCGTCTACGAGAACTTGAAGCCGGTGAAAGCAGCATCACTGGGATTCAGACCGATATGATTTTACATCTTGAACACGGTATGAATGGTCAAGATAAGCTGGGATGGTCTCTCTGCATTGCGGCTGTAGCTTCGGCACAAGAATTGGGACTCTTTGATGGTTATACTCCGACTATGAGTAAGGCTCAAAGAACAGTACGGACAATGACAGCCTGGGCTCTATTTGCCTGGCAAGGGTATTATAACCGATTTCCGTTGAACAAAGTCCAGAAGCTAAATCGGTGCACAGACTGCAAAGCTATCATCAGGAGAAACCTCCTCTTCTCACATCACCTCCCAGTATATCGTTGCCTACTGGCGAGGATGCCTTTGGGGAGATTTGGATAAAGTACGCCGCATCTCAATCTCCCCTGCCAGTTCATTTCAGCAACATCTTTATTGCCCTGGCTAGGTTTCGAACAATTTTAAACCGAATTTCAGACCGTCTCAATTCACCTGTCACTTCACAACAGGGCATGGATATCAATGAGACCACGATGATTTATCGTCAGCTTCAAGATTGGTATACCTGGTTGCCGAGCTACCTGAACGCTCATAATTTGGTGTTTCCTACTCACTTCAATCTACAGTAAGTTATCCTGCGACACTGTACTTTATTCCCGTTGCTGGTTCTATATACTAACAAAGATAGTATGCACTACTGGCTTGTTGTTGAACGCCTGTTTGCACCATATACTGAAAACAATTGTTTTAACATCCTCGCCACGTCAGAAGTTAACCCTAGGAAGATCATTGATGAAGCCAGAATATGCATGCGAACACTCATTCGGTTGTATTATAGCAGTCATGGTGACGACGGGTATGACTTGTTTGGAGTTCTCATCGCTCAACACGTGGCATTCTCGGCTCTTGCAACAATACAGCAAGTTGCAGACAGAACTTTGAAAGAAATCAATGACTCAGACGCCCTGATATCCGCTTGCATTCTTCGGGGGCAAGGCCGAATGTCCACCTTAAGCGATATTGTACTCAAGGTCTTGTACAAAAGTGCACCTCTAGACCTGGCTAGCAAGATATATAGATTCACAAACTTCAGCGAGGACGATAACTCATCGACACCTTTCATGCCCTTGCAGGCCGAGTGGCCGATTTATGTCGGTCAAGTCTCTCGGAAAGATGAGCGCAGGCTTGGGAATTTGTTCCGCGCGATTAGTGAACTGTCTGCAGATAACAGAGATAGCGATGAGGAGGAAATTGTGGACTTTGTTTGAAAATACAAACTTGACAACTCTATGAATAGTTTTGATTCCTTTCTCAAAGGAAAAAAAGAATACGATATTTGCAATATGTTTACAGTAGACCCAAAGCTTTTCAACAAGTATCCTTGAGTTGTGTGAATGTAAGATTATCCAATCCAATGCAAAACTGATAATAATGAGACTTTATGCTTTGACTATTAGCCTATTTGAGATCTCATGATCGGAATTCCAACGATAGTTACAGTATTACTTCCTTCAAGAGTAGGTAGTAATCGGTGACTGTTGACCTTGGGTATCACGTTTCTGGTCACGTGATGAAGTCATATCTTTCCTTTGGTTGTAGTCCTTCGACTTCGCTTTTAATCAATTAATCTAGGTAAGACTTTCTCATTTCATTATCAATAACGAAGAAGTGTTGTCCATTCTGCTGAAACGGTATCTGATAGCTACAAGATATCCTCCTCCACAACCTTGACGTTCACTTTCATCCCCCAACCATCCGGTCCTCCGACCCAATTCTTCTTCTTACCAATTTTTTCCACGATGTTCACGTGATCACTCAATGCCTCTTTCAATTTCGCAGGATCGTCCTTCATCTTCTGAATAGAAATTGTTAGCTGCAACCCCTCTCCATGCTTTTTATGTCCCAAGTCCCATGCCCATTGTGACGAGAAAATAACACGTGGCTTTCTCTCATCTACCTTTCCCGCTGGATAGAGGCGGCCGAGCAAATATCCGACTCTCCCAAGATACGAAGCCCACCAAACCTCCTCAGGAGTAATTATGGATTGGAGCGCCTTCTTGAATTGTGACTCTCGTGGGGGCAGTTCTCCCATGTAACGTGACTCCAACATCAGGGCAAGTCTTGCCCGATCTTGATGAGACACCCCACGGGTATAGGCGAGAAGGCCGGTGCTTGTGCTGTACATTGCGGTTGTGGAGGCTAACTCCTTGTCCATGATGGTGTGAACATACATAGTGTTTGCAAATGCGCGTAGAATATGCTTGTTGATGGACTCTGGGAATCGGCGAGTTCCTCCCTTTGAAGGCTCCGGGATAGAAAGCACGAGAAGTCTGTACAGTAGCTCTGCCGACTCCGGGGCGACTCGCTGTGTAGTAACCTCCAGGGGGTCTTGAGCTCTGATACTAGGCCCAAGCTCTTTGAACAAAAGGCCTTCTCGCACGCCACCTTGACAAAAGTGCGCAAGACGAATACCATGGGGAATCGCATTAGACAAAACGTTGATCAGAAAGGCCACAGCAGGAACTTGCTTTCTTCTCCGGTCGGAAACCCTAAAGATAGAATGTGCAGTACGAGCAACTTCTTCCAGGGCTTTTGTGTTCTCAAATCTTTCTTTACCTACCGTATAACCATTGATGATTGATATGGGGTAAGGGACACTGCTGGTCTGACTGATAGACAGCAGCAAGTAACCCCAGCCTCTGAACCCGCCGCCGGACAGGTATAGTGGAAATCCACCGTTTGCCTTCGCTTCAGCTACTAAGCTCTCCGGCACCTTCAACTTCTGATATGCATCTTGGAAATTGCTCTTCATCTCATCATGTAGTCTCTCCCGGGCTCTTTCTGCTTCTTCTTTTGACTTTCCCCTTTTCAAGTCCTCCAGAGTCTTAGTTAATGCTGCTGCCCCATATGGAAAGCTGATGGACCCTCGATCGCTGATTCTGACATTCCCATCCTGTGAAATGATCCAAGTAATTTGTGTGCTTCCACCTCCGAGGTCCATCATTAGTCCCTTGATGTCAGAGAAGCCACTTGCAACACCCAAAGAGCCGATGCGACCTTCGTCTTCTTTGGGGAGCAAGTCGACAGAAAGCCCAGTATCTTGATAGATCTTTGTGATAAATTCAGAAGAATTGAGAGCAGCACGAGTTGCTTCCGTGGCAACCACATGAATCTGACGTTCTGGAACATCAAGGTCGGCGCAGACAATCTTGAAGCGATTCAATGCAGCGATAACCTCACCAATGATACTGGAAGGAATTGGCACCTTTTTGCCCGTGTCTGGGTCAAATTGGGCATCATAGAGTGAGATATCAACACGGTAAACATGGATTGTTGGGAGGATACGAGAAAACGGCGGGGATAGATCTGTGACTGAAAACCGGATTCCATTGCTGGCAAAGCGGTTAGAGTATGGGTAAGGCTTTATTCAGCAAGCTACTCACCTCCCCATGTCTACTATACCTCTCAGGTGAGAGACATCCTTTGTTGGTCGTTCATCTCTGGCTGCGGAAAAGGACGTTGGACGTGTTTCCTGAATGATCTCAAAATCGAGATCGGAAGATTCCATGATGAATCGGAAGCTTGTACAAGATATCAATTGCGATTGAATGACTATAGAGTATCCTGGAACAGTTTCTTAGTTGTGTAAGAGGAAAACAATGAGTGAGGACTAATTTATAATCGCCTGACAGTGAACATGGAGGAGATAGATTTTGCAGCGGCATTCTATATGTGCCATGGATATTTGACACTCAGTACACGATATTGAAGTCAAACTCACAATGCTTCATAATCAACACTTAGGTAACGTTACTATGTCTGTGCATCATCTGCGTGGATATGATTACGGAAAGATCCACAGTTTGACGGTGTGGTGTTCGAGATATTGGGGCTCCTTCAACAAGTCACGTCTAGGCCCACGCTATAAAAAATGATGGATGGGGGGTCACAGTAGCCGTTAAAATCATTCGAATAAAACGGGTCACTTACTGCAAACCCCTCCTCCACTGCAGATGTGACATGAATACTGGTTTAAAGTTTAAGTTGAGGCGCATTTTCACAGCCTGAGTTAGAACCACCCACCCTACACCAACCGAAGTAAGATGAAATGGTGTGGTCGCAAATGTATGCATATATCAGCCAAAAACATGTGCAATCATGTAATATGAGTCTTTTGAGTTTTCGCGAATCAGAATGAGACATTCAACAACATGGATTCGACCAAGTTCTTGCTCGAAGACAAAGTCTAATTGCGTTGACACACTCTGTCGTCACTCCGATGGAAAATCAGCAGCCACACTTTGGGCCAAGTTGCAATCTGTGGTGTGATACCAAAATCATGGCATCAACATAATGGTGCTCATGCGATGGCTATCTCAATGACTTGCATCAACTTCTCCCGTATGTGGAGACTGTGGTGTCCTCTCGACTCTGAGGGGAAAACAGATGCCCTAATTTTCTATTGTAGATTTCCCTTGCCAATGACAACCGTGCTTCACACCTTCGTACTTCAAGTGTGTTCAAACCGTTATCTCGCACACCCATAACAGGCATATGTCCACCAATCCTCCAGCTCCATCGTCTCCCAGCCCACAGCACTGTACTTACATCGCAAAAATTGTCATAAATCAATCTTTGAAACATAGCAAGTATGGATGACTTCGGCAAAAAGTCAGCAAATGCAACACACGACGAGGTCGCAGGTACGGATGATACCAACTCCGCACCTGTACATCTATTGCGACTTCTTAAAGATGAGAACCTTCACAGGAAACCTGGGAGTCGGGAACAAGTGAATGGTCGTAATGGATCAACGGACTCTGTTCTACAGAAACTGGGGCTTCATGACCAGACGCTCAATCCATCTAGTCCGACTTTCGACTTTCAGGAGTGGTCTCGTTTGTTAGTTAGATTGAGAAACCATTTGAACGTACCAACCCCGCCGCGTTCCGGATTTACCTTCAAGAGCTTGACTGTCCACGGTAGTAGTTCCGGTAGCAAGCACCAAGACACTGTCTGGACACTGCTCACCTTTCCTCTCAACTTCAGGACTTGGTTTCGTCGAAAGGAGACCAAAACCATCTTACAAGGACTAGACGGAGTGGTTCACAAAGGAGAGCTTTTGCTTGTTCTTGGACGTCCTGGTAGCGGTTGCTCAACGTTCCTCAAGACCATCACAGGTCAAATGGGAGGCCTTGAAATTGGCCCAGGATCCAGTATACAATACACAGGTATGGCAGCTGCCAAGGTGACAGTGAACACAAAATTGACTGAAATATCTAGGCGTGCCGCACCAGATAATGACCCGTGAGTTTCAAGGAGAGCTCATCTACAACGGAGAGGTAGATGAGCATCTCCCGTATTTGACGGTTGGACAGACTTTAGAGTTTGCCGCCGCTATGCGTACACCAAGGGCTCGTCTTCCTGGGATCACTCGGAAAGACAGAGTTAAGCATGTGGTACAGGTTGTGTTGACTATCTTTGGCCTCTCGCATACGAAGAACACTATTGTTGGAAATGATTATGTACGAGGAGTCTCTGGTGGTGAAAGAAAGAGGGTCTCGATTGCAGAGACTGCGCTCTCCGAAGCCGCTATATCTGCATGGGATAACTCTACTAAAGGTCTGGACGCCGAGTCTGCCCTACATTTCGTGAGTCGATTACGTACTCTCTCTGACTGTAAGTCATATAATCCTTGTTTTTACCTTGGGGATATATCAGCTGATAATGATAGTGACCCAAACTTCCAGCGCAGCGGCGATATATCAGTCTTCGCAAGCCATCTTTGACCTATTCGACAAGATCCTCGTCCTATATAAGGGGAAAGAAATATTTTTCGGTCATGCTTCTTCTGCCTCAGCTTACTTCGAACGCATGGGCTGGCACCGCCACCCAAGACAGACATCGGGAGACTACTTAACCACAATCACTGATCCTGAGCAACGAGTAGCAAAGGAGGGCCAGGAGGATTCTATGCCTAGAACACCTGAAGAATTCAGCAATTATTGGATCAATTCCCCGGAATATGCTTCTCTTATGAGAGAAATCAAACAGTGTCATAAGGACTCCGATCTCGAACAAGAGACGACACGAAAGCAGTTCCAGGAGATCCGCCATAAGCTCAAGGCAAAGGGAATGCTGAGACGCGCTACACAAACCGTCTCGTTTCCCATGCAGACTGCTCTATGCGTCAAACGATCAGTGCAACAGCTCTGGAATGATAAAGGCTCAACCTTGACAACACTGGTTGGAGAGATTATTATTGCACTTGTCGTGGGGTCTATCTTTTATGGTACTCCTGACACTACCGATGCCTTTTTCGCCTATGGGTCAGTCCTTTTCTTCTCGGTACTTCTCAATGTCTTGATGTCTGTAACAGATATCCACAACTTATACCGAGGCCGCTCAGTCATCACAAAACAAGTGTCTTACGCATTTTATCGGCCATCAGCCGATGCCCTGGCCAGCGTTCTGGTTGACATTCCTGTGAAGTTTGTGATTGGCGTTTTCTTCAATGTTATTCTTTATTTCTTAGCTGGTCTTGCGTTGACAGCATCTCAATTCTTCATCTTCTTCCTTTTTGTATTTACGACGACATTGGCAATGTCTATGGTCTTTCGCACTATTGCTGCTGCAACTGTTACTCTACCACAAGCTATGGCGCTGTCTGGCTTTCTGGTACTTGCCTTGGTCACGTACACTGGCTTTGTTCTGCCTAGTCCTTATATGCACCCTTGGTTCAAATGGATCTCGTACATCAATCCACTTTCCTATGCCTTTGAGGCATTGCTGGTCAATCAAGCCCATGGCACCAATTATCCCTGTTCCCATATAGTGCCGTCTTACCAAGATCTTGTCGGAGACACCTTCATTTGTCCAGTTCCTGGATCAGCGGCTGGGCAGACGTACGTTAACGGGGACGCCTGGTTCGAGACAAGCTATGATTATAACTATTCGCACTTGTGGCGCAACCTTGGCATTATCTTTGGGTTTTTATTCTTCTTCCTATTCTTATATCTGCTTATATCTGACCTCAACGTCAACACTTCCGTTGGTGCCGACATTCTTGTGTTCCTTGGCAATAATCCGGCCACAAGAAAAGCCGATACAAAGCTTAAAGGCAGAGTGGATGTTGAACAACCGTTAGTGGTCAACAACACATCCATCGAAGTTGCAACGGTTGAAGAAACAGTACCCCAAGTAAACCAGGCTGTGTTTGCGTGGAGGAAGTTGAACTTTGATGTTGTGATTAAAGGCGAACCAAGGCGTCTACTCGACGAGGCATGCGGCTGGGTGAAACCCGGCTCGATGGTCGCTTTGATGGGTGTATCGGGTGCGGGCAAGACGACACTCTTAAATGCATTAGCCCAACGAATGCCTACGGGTCAAATCCAAGGCGAATTCTTTGTGAATGGCGGGCCTTTGCCACCGTCTTTCAAAAGCGATGTGGGCTATGTACAGCAGCAAGATGTCCATCTTGAGACATCCACTGTACGCGAGGCTTTACAGTTCTCGGCCATGCTGAGACAATCTCGTGATGTGCCCATACGGCAAAAGCTCCAATTTGCTGAGGAAACAATCCATCTTCTTGGCATGGACGACTTTGCCGATGCTATTATTGGTTTGCCGGGCAAGGGACTTAATGCTGAGCAGAGAAAACGTCTCAGTATTGGAGTTGAACTAGCCGGGAAACCATCCCTCCTACTGTTTCTGGATGAACCGACTTCTGGACTTGATAGCCAATCCTCTGAAGCAATCTTGGCATTACTGAAAAGATTGGCAGGTGGTGGGTTAGGCATTCTGTGTACCATTCACCAACCAAGCGCGATGCTATTTCAACGATTCGACAGACTCTTGCTGATGGCACGTGGCGGCAAGGTCGCATATTTTGGAGATATAGGGAAGGACTCGGAGGATGTGCTTCGGTACTTTGGTGCTCGAGCACACAGAAAATGCAAGGGCGCTGAGAACCCCGCCGAGTACATACTTGGCTTGATCGGCAACACGGAAAATCAACAGATCGACTGGTCTACGTTGTGGAACCAATCTCCAGAAGCGAAGGTTGTTACAACTGAACTGGAAAGTGTCTCACTGCCTTCCTCAAAGACTTCTCTCCCAGGTGGATCAGCTCAAGTCCAAAGATCTGGATCTTATCCTCTTCCATTGATATCCCAACTGCCAATTGTTTGTCAGCGAGTCTTTCGACAATATTGGCGATCGACAACCTACATTGCAAGCAAATTCATGTTGGGTATCTGTGGTACGTTATTCATCGGATTCTCATTTTTCCAGCCTGGTCAATCAATCTTGGGCACTCAAAACGCCATCTTTTCTATTCTCATGGTCTGCGCAATGTTCAGTAGCTTGGTCCAACAGGTAAGAAACCAATCACGCCGTGGTGGTAATAATGGCATGAAGCTAACACACCACTATAGATCATGCCTAAGTTCATCATGCAGAGGACGATTTACGAAGTTCGTGAAAAGCACTCTAACATGTATTCCTGGGTTGTTCTCATCCTTTCCAATATTCTTGTGGAGATACCATATCATATCGTCCTCGGTGTCATGACATTTGCGACATTCAACTACACCGTATTTGGCATACGATCATCACAAGATCAAGTTCTAGTTTTATTGTTTTTTACCTACTTTTACATGCTTATTGGCACGTTTGCAGTCATGGTTACGGCTCCTTTGCCTGACGCGACCACAGCTGGCCGTATCACGACAGTCCTGTTTTCGATGATGCTCCTCTTTGCTGGTGTGTTTCAGGTCCCCAGCGCTCTTCCGGGATTCTGGATCTTTATGTATCGTGTTTCACCAATGACGTATCTTGTTGGTGGTATTGCTGTCTCGGGGCTTGCGGGAAATCAGGTCAGGTGTTCGCAGTCCGAACTTGCCATTTTTCAGCCACCGGCTGGACAGACCTGTGGGTCATATATGCAGGCGTATCTGGAGCAGGGTGCTTCCGGGACGCTTCTAAATCCTGGAGCCAGTTCTGATTGCTCTTATTGTCCGTTGACATTTGCTGATCAGATCCTGGCCCGTTCTGATATGCACTACAGCGATAGGTGGATGGACTGGGGTGTTGGATTTGCTTACATAGCTTTCAACGTTGGTGCAACGTTCCTGTTTTATTCATTGTCACGATTAGGGCTTCTCAGCTTGGGGATTCAAAAGGTTTCACAGCTATTTCGTCGGGAAAGGTCTGACTAGGAGTCTGTCAGATCTAATATTGAAATTGTGATGCAGACCTGCTGTTCAGACTGTCTATGGCTTCTATGAGATTGTTATGCAAAAGTCGATTCATTTCAAGACCTTATGATCCACGTTAAAGGGCCTTCTCCAGTTGCACCGATAGTATCAGACTGTAAGATACCACTATCTCTTATCCAATTAAATCAAATCGGGTACCAAGGAGAAGATATAGGAGCAGCATAATACTCTTTAGCATTAGAGTCTGTTGGACATTCGTCAATGATAGCGATTTCCGGTAGTGACTTGCGTATGTGCTCTAGTAGGTAACGTTAAGAAGGGTGGCGTCGATGAAATACAAGATAGTTGCCCATATCTTGTAGTATAATGATTGCGACTAGATGACATCCCATCCAGCTAACCCAACATCTTTGAGAGAGTTTGCCACAATTATACTTGAGTTGATGCAACAAATTGAAGAGGCATACATATTAGTATCATATTAGCAAGGAACTGGATATTAAGTTGCTTTCGGTTGCCATTTAAGTATTGTGATAGCTAGAGCGAAGTTGAATCGAACCCTTTTTGTCATACTGAGAAGAAGCAATAGGTTGGAGATAAGATTGACAATGTGCTGAATATTCTCAACGCTCAAAAACCTATGTGGAGACTAATAGTTAGTATTCGTTGCTATAGGCAATGAGAATACCACTAAACGTACCAAGAGGTATCAGGAATAGAAATGGCGTTTTGGAGATCTACCTTAGGACTGCGCTATTGTCGCCATAGTTCCGACATTGAACATGTACTGAAAGCTGATGCGAAACGACCCAAAGTTCCGGCAATCATAGGGACCACTGTTGAAAGAAACCACCAGTAACTAAATAAATTATGTGTCAGATAACAGCCACAACTTTATCATGGTACTGCAACCCCGATATTCTTGGGGGTTGGTTACATACCCCTTTTGAACCGGATCCCTACCGAATTTGGAAGTTTAGGATACGCGGCATCGCTTCGGTTTGCAGAGGAATAGCCATATACAAATTGCCCCAGATGCGCCTCGTCGTTAGTGGCCATGGAATTATACTGTGATTAAAGTAGGATAGTACTTCGTAGCCAAAATTGCATACCTGCAGATGCGCAAAGACTGAGTTCGAGAAAATATCGAGAGTTACAAATACTATAGGATGCTAAAAAATCGTTTGTCATGCAATATGATATCATCAGTATAAGGTTGATGGTTACAACAGCTAAATACCGTATATCAAACCACGGTATAAAAGGGACAGCAAGTTTCATGTCATTTTCTCATAATGAATCTCTATCACTAAATCTAAATAGGACATATCAATAGGTCTTTCAGTGTTGGAACACGAGGAGCAATATTGTGTACCTAGTTGAGTAAGCAGTAACATTTATTGATCGACACTGTTTCCAGACTCACAATCTCATTCGTAATAGCAACTGCAAGAGGTTGTCATATCAGATCATATGAGCTTGGATACGTATTACAGCCATATCAAAAGCATGTTGTGATCCAGACCTCGCTCTATCATGTTATGTTTCATAACGAGCGGTCTAGATCTAATAACTACTTCCACCCATGAACGGACCCCTTGTTCTTCGCAGAATATTCGAGCTGGATCTATCAGGCCACTAAGGCGACCTCGCCAATCGATTCTTGGTATTACTACAACAGCAGTACTGTGAAAGGCCTAGAAGTGCAACACCATGTTCAAGCGTTTTGAAAACTAGATGATGCATTACTTAGTCGAAAGTCCAAATTCCATGGTTCAATGGTACCTGCTAGGTGCAATAACGTTGATTCACAGATGGCGATAGTCTCAAGATGCTGGGGCTTCATCTCAAACTTTCATCAAGGTTCCCATACAGTTCAAGGTTCAATTACTCGCATAACTAAATAAATTAGAACTAGTCAATCACTACGTTCCTCCATCAATTTGTCCCCATTCCCACTGTTGAGCCGCTTCTCAGTACAAGCATTATTTATTTCGGAAACAGTGTGTACTATTTCCATCCGTGACTGCTTTCGACAAAGTAGATATTGTCCCTTCACAGTCTCTGGTGGACAGTATCGTAAACTAGACACTGACGGTCTCGCTAGTCTGCTGTTGTTCCCTACTTCGCTCGTAGCCACGTGCTCGAGGGTCAGGCCTTGGTAGCAAGGAACATTAGCTTGTAAATTCCATGACATGGTTGTATGTACGTTGTAAAGGAGTAGAACTTACTTTGTGAGCTTTTCTGCATGCTGCTGGATATCGCGCTTTGTCTCATCGAGCTGAACGTATGTGACGAATACATAGACACCCTTGGATACACTGTGTTAACTCTTCCCTTCTCCCTGACATGATGGTAGAATTGAAGATATAGCTCACCAGGATTCCGCTCAAAAGATGGAGAAACCAGCCGATGAACGAAAATGATAGGACCGCTCTCCACGAGGCACAACCCGCGCTATTGACGGCGACAGTTCCAGCGGGTCCAGATGTCCAGTAACGACCCCAATAGTAACCCCAATAGTTATAATACCAACGAGCAGTGCAAGTATGTGTACCCGTTCTCTGTGAATTATGAAATCATATATTATTAGTAAATACTCTTGCCTCAAGCTTATTTGAAGGTGAAAGGGTGTATAATACCGTTTGAAGCAAGCAATATGCCACAAGCCACATCACGAATAGCACAAAGTCAAAGGGGAAGCCAAGGAACATGCTCTTGAATGGCGGGCAAAATAAGACGGAGTACATGATGCCCAGACACGCGACGACGATAGTATAGATGATTCTTCCATCTACGTTATCTCCCGCGATACCAACGAGATAACAAATGCGTGAGAGGATGCCCAGGACGATTATAGCACAGGCAAGCTCCGAAAGGCGGAGAATAACGGAAATGACTTTGTGAGCGACTCCAGATTCAGATTCAGCCATGTTGATGTAGATTAGATGAAACAGATTGATGAATCGTGGTAGTTTTGCCAGAATCTGTGGTTGTTATATAATCTACAGACGAAAGTGTTTACCGTGGGAATGAGAGTTATTGAACGTGAGAATTGAGCTTAATCATTTAGGCGGTTTAATACATGTCATAATGATGCAATACTGTAGAACTGTTTCAGCTTTGGGGAGGTTGTAAGTCACGATTATGTTGTAGCACACCGTGAGCGTTGTCAGTCCACAACCAGGTTTTCCGCGAGAGTTATGTTGCGATAATCCTGCCACTAATTATGACTGGCTCTAGAAAGGAATCCAGATCGGTCTTTCTGTACTTTAAAAGCCACTGAGAACATGCGAGGTCGCGACCGTGCAATGAACAGGCTTGAATTGGAGTGAAGTACATTATCCTGCAAGGCAGGGAAGGACATGGGACGTTGTTGAAAACCTAGGGGAAACTGAGAAGGGCTGGGCGAAAGCTTAATTCATCGTAAAATACAAGACATGCGAAGCCAGATCAATTTACGATTCAGCCAATCGCCAAGTTACCCTGACTTTCGCTACCATTTCAGGTATTCCTACGTACATTTTGCGCTAGATGAGGTTGACGAATTCATGGTTGTTTAATTGAAGACGTTCAAATGTGGCACGCCGTCAGCTTTTAGATCTAGACGTTTGGTCCACTAACTGTGCCTGCTGCATGTCATTTTAGTGTGCAACTTGCCATGCATTATCTAACTAGTTAGTCCAGACTAGACGACTCCACGTAACCCATCCACATGTGCCTGTCAACAAGACATTGGCACGAACCCCTCAAACTTTCATCATGCTTCCGGATCTTCCATTAGTAGCGCAATGGCGTGACAGGTCATGGTTAAATTTTATTTTCATCTAGTGACAGTGAATAAACCTAATCACATGGATGTCCCATTGGCTATCAGGTTTTATGATGTTTTACTACTTCCTGCCCTTGCAACAAAACTTGACTTACACAAAGGACAAGTGAAATGATGCCCTTGAAACCAACGATCGATACATTCTTGGTGATAGACATGTTCGCATTTCAATCGCCGAACAGATTCCGAAGTCTCAAAAACTTCAAGGCAGATTGCACTAGATGTTTAGAAACAGAACATCTATATAGATGATCACCGATAACTCACCAGAGTTCTAAGGAGTCCAATGCAAGCGATTCTAAGTCCTGATGCGACTTGGGCTTGGGCGATTGCGGAAATTTGTATTTCTCGGCTGGGCTTGTACCATCGAGTGTTTGCAAAGTCACTATTCCGCCTGGAGCGACCTGCCACCTCTCAACACCCCCTTCCGTAAGGATCTGTTGTCTCTTGTAGTTTACAAACCTTATGGAGTATGAGCATAAAGAAAAAGGCGGTTTGAAAAAGACTAGATACTCACGACGCGACAACCATAATGATAAGTAAGACCAAACAAGCTGCTCCGAGACTCGCTATAACGTATGAAACCTTGGTTCCGACATGTGGCTCTTCTGTAGTCGGCATATTTGAGTCATATGCCTTGTTCATTGTGTACACAAAAGAATAGATACAGAGTATTCACGGCGAAGGATTTGAGTAGTGATGGGCATAAACCAACATTTAAAGAATGTCTACATAACGACAAGTTGTGTTATCACGAGGCCTCAGGAAAGATTCTCTCACACGGACAAGTTAAAAACTCTGTTCACATTGCCATTTTCAGGAACTACCAAAGGCTAGCCAGGGCTGATAACTAGTCTTGGTGAAAGCCTGTAATGATGCTACGCTACTAAAATGAGGATTGCAATTGAGGTGTGGTGTTGTGGATGAGTGAAGCGATTCCCGGGGCTGTCAGCATCAGACATCCACTACGTCGTTGTAACGAGGGGGTTCTTCATCATTGATAAGGGCAGGGGTAAGTGGCGTTGCAGTGTTACCGATTTTCAATGTAAGAGGTGTTTTAGACCTGTCATTAAAAAGGTGGCGCGCAACCATCACCCTGACAAAACGGCGAGGTGGCTTTTCGTTAGTCAAGGGGAGAGCATCCGGACACCCACACATTGTGGGGCAGCTGACAGGATGAAGTGCATCGTGGGAGTAGGTGGGGAGGGTCATATTGGCCTGATTCGATCGACAATTTAGGATGGTGATAGGTACGCTGATGGCAGTATCCCGATAAATACGTCTCTTTCCAGATGGGTCGCTGAGATCAGGCTGGGTGACATGTAGTACGACCTATCGATCATCATTAGTAAGACTTCTTAGCGGAGGGGTGTGTGCTCATTTTCACCCTAAGACTGTGTTTTACCACAACATTCTTCCATGTACATTTCGGATGCAGCCTCAAATCGTCTCTCCTCAACATGACTTTACACGTGGGGATTTGTACAACTGCTTCGATGTCGACCTCATTAACCGATGTCGCTAAATTCGCATCAATATTCTCCAAATCATTTTCCCTTGTCTCGGTAATGCTACTGGTTGTCTCGACTTCCCCTGTTGTTTTAATACTTTCGTGTTGTAGGGCCGAGTCTTGGTTCTGGTGTATTAGTTCGTGTTCGGATTCACTGTTATGGACAGATACCTGACCTGCGATCGTCCACGTTGGTATAATAACTCTTTCAGCCGTTGTTTTGACAAGGAGAATAGAACGAGTAGGACCTTTTCTGTTGACCTTCTTATCGTTGAACCAGTATTCTATCGACTCGTTTATCAACAGCTCGAAGCCTTGCACCATGTTCCCTTCCGTTGGTCTCACTTTCATAGCAATCTGAATCGGGCTTCCAATAGGGAAGCTCCTTCCAGAAACAACTATATCGTACTGCAACCAGTTGTCGCCGTGGCAACGCAAAGGGATGGGTTGTATCATTTCAAGAGATAATGGATCAGGTGTCCTGACGAATGTGACCTCCTTCTGGCCGCGAAGAGTGTGATGGAATAACCCAGAGCGAGCTATTTTAGTAAACAGCGTCCAATTTACTGTCGCATGAGGAACCTGGGTTGTCTCCAGTTGGTGATGTGTAATTGGAAAAACGAAGTCATATTCGTAGATTCCCGGATAGAAAATCTTGTCATGTTCTGTTTCATTCGTGAAAGATATCGTGTTATCCGCACTAGGGCGTTGTATCTCGGAGCAGTTAACAGCCAAGGGTAATTTGTTGTCTATAAAGTGATGATAAATCGGCCCTGATGATGTCAAGATTGCTGTTTGTCTTGTAGCAGCAGACCTTATAACATCAGTATGCGGTGGATCTAGGACCCAGTATCTACACTGAAGTCCAAAATCGTCTTTGTCCCGATGTTTTACAGCGTCGAAAATTGTTGAAGTTTGCTTTTGTACGTCCTTCTCTTCGCGGAAATCCGGTCCAGCTTGGCCCTCCCATTTGATACATGTGTGCCCGACGAGCTTGATGTGTATTGATTTAATCTTAATCTCTTTGATCAAGATCAGACGAAGTGTTCCTCGTAACAAGGTGATGCCATCCTGACTCTCAGGGTGATCATGGCATGAGCAGTCAAATCCTGGAAGAAAGAGACTGGGTTCCGCGAGATAAATAGAGCAGCTTGCACCGCTGCCAAGAAGGGTAGACATAATTGGTGATAGATATGTTGGCAAAACAATTTTGGAAATATTGTAAGTAACTATTTGAGTAATCGATCAATACATAAAGATATCGAGAGATTATGTAGACATTTATTTTGGGTTCACCCAACTCAATTCCTCTGCTTGTCACCTCTTTCTAACATTGACCATCTTATTTGTTCAGCCAGGCGATCCAATGCCTCATCTTGTGAGTACAATGTATATACATTGGTCGCTTGAGACGAGTGCGAGAAAAACATTCGATACAGAGTCTAGACCAGTCCTTATCCGTATTTCGTTGAACAATTCGTTAACATTTGTTGTGTGTCTTGCGCCGCGTCATGTTCTCAATCAGGCCTATGACTAGATGTCTTTAAATACAGGTTTATGAAGATTGAAGTAAAATCTTATGAACCCCAGGGACCTCAGTAAGAGGTGCTGTGTTGCGGCGTATCCAGTTGCTCCATCAAGTACGTTCCCTTGATTAATCGAATAAACAAAGTTTCTTCACCGCATGCATGTAACGGCTGCTCCGATCAGATGGCGTCTCCGGATCCGTTAATGGTTACCGGTACAACAGTTACTTGCACTGGCATCTTAGTCCTGTTTTGCAAGCCCAGGAATCTCTAATGTTCATCACGCTA
Source organism: Fusarium venenatum (assembly GCF_020744135.1). Classification (NCBI taxonomy): domain Eukaryota; kingdom Fungi; phylum Ascomycota; class Sordariomycetes; order Hypocreales; family Nectriaceae; genus Fusarium; species Fusarium venenatum. The sequence continues at coordinate 7,601,234 of NW_027072131.1, forward strand.
GATGTCACTTCCGCTGACATACGCACACCCTCACTCAACTCGTGTTGGGCCTTGTTGTTTGTCGTGAAATTCCCTGTGTCTCTATTGCTACTTCATTGTGTAACACATCCATGGTGACAAATCAGGTAAGCTTATGTTGTTGGTGTGCAACCAAATCTAAGAGCAACTCGAGTTCCCGCAATTACCAATGTACTTGTCAGATTACCCGCACTTTTAATTAACCGTACCTGTTTATGGCGACAAGCTGCCCATGTCTGGCAGTGATTATACTTACATTAATCTCACTAAGCGTAATCGACATTTTGGCATTTTTCAGCCGACGACCAGGAAACAACAATTGAAACGTCGGTCACCGAAATCAGAGTATACAGATCCTTTCTAGACAAAATATTAACATATGTATTTACTAGTCTGTTTCCGAAGTACATGTATGTGTAGTGATACATTGTGAATTCATTGATTAGTATCGTACGTTTTTGGATAATGGTGAGACTGCAACAATTTTATGGAGACGACATAAATGTGCACTAGCTTAGACTCATTGACAAACTCGATTTCCTTCACTGCGAACCTGGATGTCTACATAAGGCCGCGATACCATCTCGTGATGTCGTTGGCTCTGCTACAATCTTGATTTTGTTGTCATATCATTTGCTACCAAACTGTCAAAAAAAAAAGTCCATCTACCAATCCATCGATACAAACTGACAACATGGCCGCACGAGAACTGCTAGTTGTCATTCTGAATCACACCAACGAAGAACTCAATATCGAGCCTGAATCCCCGAGTCTAGACCACGGTAACTGGATGGAAACTTCAGAATCTCGGCCGCCGCAACAGATACTAGCAGGAGAAAGTGGCATGATGCGATGCAAGTCGAGCCACGTGTATGGTACAATCGATGGGTCTGTTTCTTACCGAGTGGTGGGTGTGGAGATGAACAACAAAGTGGCCATTTCATGGAGTATACCTCTTGTCGGCCCAAACAAATACGATTGGTCTTGCCCACGAGATCTTTTTAATATTAAAGTTTTGGGTGGACGGGGAAATCAGGCTGTTACTGTGTTTGTAATTGGTGAGTTGGATACTATCTTTAGTAACTTCCCCTCATTCTAATGGTCACTCTAGAACCCGTCCGAGACACTGACGCGAGGTTGGACGATGGTTTGTTCGGTGTAGTTTGAGCATTGACGTTAAGGCTCAGAACGCAGGTCCATTGGCTGTTCAACTGTCAGATGGTCCAGTTAGGTTTTGCTTTCATCCAAACATACTAATAACCCAGCTGAGGTACCTGCCGTGCAAAGGGCTTAACATTCTTCCGTCGTATCTGCTCTTGGGGTGAGCAGATTTATGAGTCAGACTCATTTACTCAGACAATAGTAAGCTGAAAGATTCAAAAGGATGACATGTGGTTAGTCTATTCGATCAAGAGAATTATCGGCATTATCCACGAACATATCTATCCTCGTCTAGGTTCAATGTGAACAAATCCCGTAAATAATTACAGCGCAGATAATTTACCATCTTTCAGTCTGTGCTAGGTCTCAACAACATGGCTGCTGTGGATGTTTTGGTAGTTTCACGCGACTAAACCACTTGTTTCGATGCTCTACGGCGATAAATTCACAATTTGGACGTAGGTCAGGCAAGACTAAACTCCCGTTCCATTACTATCAAGAAGATCCCTCAAGCTTCGTGCAAACTGCGATCAACTTCGACCATAAAGATGAGTAAACACACTGAAATGAAACCCGTCTACCCCACCACGTCTTCCTGACATGGTTGCTTTATACCGCATTGGCGACAAAATCTGTCTGTATACTGGCAAGTTTGGCCGCACTGAGTACAGTATCGAATTCTAGAATCTGGATTTTGGCGCGGAATTGGAGATTTTCGAGGTCTCTCTTCTGCGAATTGAGGCGCAAGCTGGTATTCAGGCACCGGTCGATAGTCTTGTGCTGACTGAGCGGTAGACTCGTAAAATCCCATTTCTCGAGGCTGAGATTGTATCACTGGGAAGGCAGCATTGTACTGCTGCTGCGGTGGAATTGGCAGTGGAGCGGTGTTCTGTAGGGCAGCTTGCTCCTGTAGTCCAGACTTTTTTATCGCTTCGTCGACGGCACGCTGTGCACGTATTTCTTGTTGTTCATCTTGGTACTTTCGGAGCTCGACCTCTCTCTCTATTTCTTGATCACGCTCAGTGGCCAAGATTCCTTGTTTTCGAACTTCGCGCTTGGCAGCTGCTCGAGACGCACCTACAACAACGGCAGCGCCGAGAATAGGTCTTCGTCGACGTCCGAACATTTCACGAAGACGACAGTTGGTTTTTGTATCTGAACAAATAGGAAGGAATCAATATTGAATTGTTTAGAAGACTGCCTATATGTGGGATTTAGTAACTAAGGTAATTTATGCCAGCGGAGTGCCGTGAGCCATCTGTATGTCGGGGAATCGGCCGCCCCCACATCATACAATTCTTAAGGTTTTTCTCCAAAAACGGCCACCGGTGGTTGTTGAGTAGAACCGCTCCCTCGGTTATGGAATTTGACACTAGCATCGATCGTAAACCGCCGTGTGAAAACGGGCACTGTCAGTAGTTCCTTTTTTACACCTTGAGTTCGAGGAGACCAATTTTGAGCTGGGTCTGGAACGCGTCAAAGTGGTAGCATGGCTTTTGCCTTTTGAGCCACGTTCGCTCTATCGTAAGCATGCAGATTGTGTGGGCCAAACTCTAATTGAACATGACATTATCCAGATTTATGTCCGTTTATTTACGGATGTCCTAACGTTGAAATCTAATTCGTTTTGAGCCTCCTCTCAGCACTAAACTTAGAGTGACAGGACGCGCTAGTATAACTGTGGCAGAATGATTCGATGCTCTCTCTTTAAGACCGAAAGTCGCTACTTTTAGCGCGTTTGAATATTGAACCAATCAATGATAAGGTACATAGAGAGACTTGTGGCGCGACTGACAGTGTTATAAAGTGATGTATCCCTGTACTTTCGAGGTACGCATCCTGTCGTAAGGATTATTATTAAATTTCCGCCAAGAGTATATCCCGCCATTGTAGCCTTTTTGTATATAGCTGATCAGCTCTCTCTGATTGGATATCTCAGCTACACGCAAAAATTAACAGCTTTTGGTCTTAAAGAGATAACGATAGCATGTGGCTAATCCTAATCGACTGTATCATGCTCATATGAATGTGTCGTCAGCTCTGGTCACGATATCACTCTTATCCTTTTGGCCTTTACACTGCTACTGTATCTTGAATACAGCCTACAGTACCACATCAAAAGTTTGGACACCGAGACCGGCCATTTAGGACTTCATAGGACTTTGAAAATTCATTGATTGTTTCTCGTCTTATGACTCAATTCAAATTGAAAAGTATGTTCCCTGGTTGCGATGGTGTCAGATTCCTTTTACCGATTTCGCCTTCTCTTCCTTGGCGTAGACTCTGATCCATTTGAAATGTACGTTTTGTAAGGATTTTGTTTAACAATTTAAAAATTATACCTTCCTGATGGAAACTGTAACAACACGTGCTAAACCTAGTGAAAAGGAAATAGTCCAAAAAATAGTTTAATACCTGGCCGTAGAGTGCTTTACCCCTACGAAGGTGAAGATAAATGTTTGAGTTCCCCTTCCATCACTCACTTCATCTTACATGTTCTATTTCGATCCACTCAAGGTCTTAGCAGGTTGAAGATATTGTTTGTAACAAGGCTGAGCCCAAGGAGTCTCAATCTTATGGTATGTTCGTTGCATGTAAGAGGTTTACGGATCCGTTAACGAATTACGTGCATCGATGCATCCTGAGATAAATGTATCCACATGTTATTGATTCTCTCACATCATATGTCGCTCCCCGCGGCTGATGTTGCATGCTGTATGCACCGGAAGATCTGCCCCTAGTCGGATAATCCCCCACTACCACACGTCATTGGATATGATGATCTCGCGAGTCAGTTCACATCAGATGATTCGTCCTTACACGAAGAGATCGACAGGGATCACCTATATCAGTGGGTTTTACAATCAGGGTACTCAGTCCAGCGGGGGAGTTATTTACGACTTGCCTATACAATCACATTCCGCTATTTGGGAATATATAATTTGGGTCTGCATCTCACATTCTGCTATTGCCATATTCTCTCTTCTACTCATTCATCACTCCGTAACATATCATACAAGCCCCTCTTAATCTCTTCTTGCCTCGTTTCAACATGCCACCTCGCACTGGACAAGATGAGGAGCCAATTCCATCTACAGCAGTTCCAATTGTCCTACCTCCGAAAACAACAAGAGAGACATTCCAAAGTTTCATCACGGAAGCCCAGGGCATCAGTGGCCCAGACGATGTCACAATTGTTAGTAGCAGTGATCAATGCAGGAAATCCGACTACCTTGATCAGAGCAAAGTCCATGACATGTTTCATATCGCGGGTAAAGAACACTTTATATCCTCAGCCGTCATCACGCCTCGTGATGTCTCAGAAGTCCAAGCCATCGTGAAGCTGGCGAATAAATACAGTATTCCACTGTGGCCATTATCCATCGGCCGAAACGTCGGATACGGCGGAGCTGCTCCCCGAGTCCCTGGGTCTATCGCACTTGACCTTGGAAAGCATATGAACAAAATCCTCAAGGTCGACGTCGATGGGGCTTACGCTCTTGTTGAGCCGGGTGTAACATATGCAGATCTTCATCAGTACTTGGTTGATAACAATCTTCGTGACAAACTTTGGGTTGACGTTCCTGACTTGGGAGGAGGTTCTGTTCTTGGAAACACCACTGAGAGAGGAGTCGGCTATACACCCTACGGTACGTTACCTCGCAATGAAACCGGTCAATGGATAACAGGCGGTTGACATTCTCATAGGTGATCATTTTATGATGCACTGTGGCATGGAAGGTAAGAATCCCCAGTCGCAGCCGGGCAACAACAACATATCTGACTTTTCCTATAGTTGTCTTACCAGACGGTACCCTCGTGCGTACAGGAATGGGCGCACTTCCCAATCCTAATGCAGACCCCAATGCACCACCACATGATCAAGAACCTAACTCTGCCTGGCAACTCTTCAACTATGGGTTTGGCCCATACAATGACGGAATCTTCACCCAGTCCTCCCTTGGCATCGTTGTCAAGATGGGAGTCTGGCTTATGGTAAACCCAGGTGGCTACCAGTCCTACATGATCACTATTCCTAGAGACGAAGATCTACACCAGGCTATCGAGATCATTAGACCACTCCGGACGTCCATGGTTTTACAAAATGTACCGACTGTAAGGCATATACTTCTAGACGCAGCAGTCATGGTATGTATCCTTTCATTCAAGACAAAGTTATCTGGCTAAGTCCATTCAGGGTAATCGTGCTTCATACACCACATCCAAGAAGCCTCTCAATGATCAAGAGCTTGACGAAATAGCCAGGAAATTGAATCTAGGCCGGTGGAATTTTTACGGAGCACTCTATGGGCCGGAACCTATCAGAAAGGTTATGTGGGAAGTTGTCAAGCAGTCGTTTTCTGCTATCCCTGGCGCCAAGTTCTATTTCCCTGAAGATATGCCAGACAATGTTGTGTTGCAGACGAGAAATCTAACCCTCCAAGGCATTCCCACCTATACGGAACTAGAGTGGGTGTAAGTTGTCTCTGTGATCCCATTGCCAGACTGAACTATTAGCTAATAACATATAGAAACTGGCTCCCTAACGGCGCACACGTGTTCTTCTCACCAATCGCTAAAGTTACTGGCGACGATGCCATTGCTCAATATCAGCTCACTCGGACCCGATGCGAGGAAGCTGGGTTCGACTTCATCGGAACCTTTGTCGTGGGCATGCGTGAGATGCATCACATCGTCTGTCTAGTGTTCAACCGAGAGGATGAGGACTCATGCCGTCGCGCCCACGAACTCATCTGCACGCTGATAGATGAAGCCGCCCAAAGAGGCTGGGGCGAATATCGCACGCATCTGGCTCTGATGGATCAGATCGCGCAAACGTATAGTTTTAACAACAATGCTCAGATGCATCTCAATACCCTCATCAAGAACGCTCTTTACCCTAATGGGATTCTGGCCCCTGGTAAAAATGGTATTTGGCCCCGGAACTATAAGGCGGAGGATTTTGCGGTCGCCCCAGCACCTGCTGCACCAGGGCCTGATTCAGCATAACGGACGATGAGTGGCCGGCCACTAACAAGGAACGGCTTTGAGACTTGGCTATACGAGACAGACTTTGAAGCCCAGTGACATCACAAGTGAGGGCTCAGTGAATGTATGGAGGGTTAGCAGATAATGTCATATTTTTCCCTAGTCATCATGGTATGTAAAAATCTATTCTGACGAAACACTTCTTCTGGACGAGAGTAAGATAAACAAGGTTACTAGAATCACACCCAGAAGAACGGTGCACGTTATTTAGATTTCGGAAATTGGGATGTAGTTGTTGTATAGCCAGTTATGGTTTATTAAATAGATTGGAATTATTCCATTTTATCTTTGCAATTTCTGGAATGCTTATTGTTCTATTTGAGTAGATAAGTTCTTGCAAGGAGAGTACAAGATCTCAGCAGTGATAAAAGATCGAAAGATAGTTAAATTATGAGCAGAGTCCTAAATATTCCCAAATAGCCATCAAAGTCACCAGCTGCCATTCTAACCCTACTGGTATACAATCATACGGGTCAACCAGACACTAGTCTACGGTGCTGTACTCCGATCATTCCACTCAAATATTCGAATAGCCCAGTCCATAACTGACCACCAGTTTCTCGGCAAGTATCTCATAATATTATCGAACTCCCGTTCTGGTGCACCATCAATCCACCAGAGCTGCCGTCCTAGCTTTACTACCATGAAGAAGTATCCACAGATAGCCAAGGCCCGAGGAACCTTTGCTGTGACAAGGGCGACAAAGGAATCTGAAACACAGATTGAAAAGCGGAGAGGCTTTTCAGTAATTAACCCGACATAAATATAGGAGAGATGAGCCACTGCCGTAGTACAAACGCTGATTTCCTCCTGGTTGCATGACTTTGATGGAGGGTTATAGTAGAGTAGAAAGCTAAAAGGGTTTGGATGAATATCCTGACGAATAATTGGGTGAAGAGTTCTCAACTCCTGACCGACGACAGTGTCCTGAATCAACGGTGACGCTTTGTTGAGTATGCCCATAGCCCTACGGAACGAAATGAACCAGTCATGAGGTTGACGTTGGTCGCTATCGCCACTAAAGGGGTATGCGTTGGAGTTGGCATGCGTAATGATGAGTGCGCAAGTTGCAACCACTTTGGAGGTATTTAATTCATCCAAACCTCCACTCAGATCTTTCTTATGGCCCTCTATTGCACGGGCCATGTATTCATGTGCTGCCATTAGAAGCCTTGTGTCGAACTTGCTGAAGCGATGCAGGTGGAACGCAGACGTCCCAAGAAGCGCGTCCATAACACCAGACGATTGAGCGGCTTGCTCTAGAACCCAGTATGACCAGGCAGCTTGAGTCTCGGTTGCTATCTGCGTCATCTGTAGGAAGTGATGGCAAAGCTGAAGTTCAAGTAAGCGTCCTGGGGGCAATGAGATCCGCTGAGCAAATAGATCACTCAATTGCAAAATACTGCATAGCTCGTTCGCGGGTGACATAGTTACAACAGGCTCAGGCTCAACAGATAGTCCACGCCGTTTTGGCACAATTTTGACGTTTTTAGCTGGGCAGCCCCTTGTACGCGACGTGTCAAGATAGTCGCAAACCGCGTCCCGTCTGTGGCAGTTCTTACAGACCGGACGAACCTCGTCGCACTTGAACATGTCAGCTAGCCGGATGGTCAGTCGCCAGAAGAATTGCTACCTTGATCCGACTTTTTTTGCATGTTATGCAGCCCATCCTTGACTTGCGATGCGCCCGACGCCTCGCAGGAGCTGACCTCTCGGACGCGTCAGATATTGGGAGGAAGTCAGTCATTATTGGTTCAGATAGCCAAACCTCATAAACGCAAAGGTTCAAGAGAATAGTTTCATATCGGAAATGATGGCTTCTAATAGTAGTAAAATACTGCTATGTTGACCGCATTTTAATCGGCATCGTCACCCAGAGTGGCGGAGCGTCCAAGCTTGTGTCAGGTTGCAAACTCTATTTAGACGTCGTCCACAAGATTCAATCTCCACAAGGCCAGGGCTGTGCATTCTAATTTCAACGAGAATGATGTTTCCCAACGTTTTAACTCTTTGGCAATGGTAGTTAAATAGGCCAATGGAACTAATAGTCTTAATTGTATTCTGCTAGTTTGTGGGTAGAAGCCGTGTGACTGTAAGGCAAATATGTAAAAGAATGTCAAGAAAACTTATGTCCTCGACTAGATAATTGAGAGGAGATATACCACTCGGTCGGATTGCGCTCTTGTTTCTAAGCGGCCCGGCGCAATTCCAAAATAGGTGCCCGTCCAAACTCTCACACCACGACACTTCATTACACATCTCATAACCAGTAACGTGTCATCAAAGGGTGTGCTGAAACTGGAAGTACATGCATTTAATGCTGTCGCCTCCGCAGAACAAAAAGCCACCTCGCAGCTTGGCTGATTCCTTGTAAAATTTCTCCAAACCAGAGTGCTTGCAAGACCGCACCCGTGGCAGATGTCTGCGCCTTGTCGGACCGCTTGGTGCCTTCAGACCAAATCGAGTCGTAGTGAGAGTCTGCAGTACTTAAACCTCCGTATCCACCTTCCAATTGATATCTTTGTCCAAGCACTTCTGAGCCCTCACTGTTACAAGGCTGGTCGTTCTCATATGGACGATACGGGAAAGCGTAAAGATGGAGAATGGACGCAAATACCATCTCGATACACAGAAGCGTGTTGGGGATACCAACCGCCCAAGATGGATATGAGATATATCTGGTAGGCTTCACAGGCCCACCGGGCTTGGTGATAAAGCCAAATACGAACTGCAAAGTTTATATAATTAATAATGCCCAACTATCATGATAGGTGCTCTTGATTCATAAAAATTGTCAAACATACTGATTGGATATAGAAAACCATGATGACTAATTTAATAGCCAAAAATTTCAGCATGGGTTGATGTTCAGCAATTCGGTAATGAACTTCCTTGTAGAATTGTAGTAGGCACATCATGGCTGAGACTAATGATATTAACTCAATTATCATCACCTACAGGTGTCATTGTCAGTACGATAAGTGAAAGCCAAGAGTACGTTCTTACCCAAATCTTAGCATGGGAGACACTGTTAGAGTCTTTGCAATACACGCCAGCAGCCTCAGTAATGCATTTAACCAATGCTCCAAAGAATTTGACAACACAAAATTGCAACACACCAACACAAATGGTCTACACATAGAAAGATTAGTATGGATTGAAGGCGCAGTCTAAATGGTACGCTGCAAAACTCACGTTGAACCATCTGTGACCGTTGAGGGCCTTCCCTGTCCTATTACCAAAACAGTAGGCCACTAAACGAATGGGAGGTATCCAGGGCTTAGGCTGAAGCTCAGCAAGGTCAGCCTGCAAAGTAGCCGTGTTGACGTGCAAAAGTTGACAGAGAAGTAGGAAAAATGCAGCAATAACAAGAGACTCATAGAACTCGTAGGTAGCGGCGATGTAAATGTGTTGGCGGTAGAAGATGATACTGCATACGCATGCAATAGAATATACAGGTACCATTAAGAGTATTCGAATCACTCTGAAAGATGGAAGGGTTAGTAATTATGCGTGGCAAACTGATTATGGGTGTCTCAAGACTCACTGTCTCTGCTGCGACGGCCTGGTAAAGGTTTGTGCATGCTTGACTATCAAGTAAGTCGAGACCAGACATGCCACGAGACACGATAAAGCAGCGATAAGAACCAGAAGACCATGGGTGGTAAGGCCAATGCTTAAGTCTTTTTCATTGACTGAAGGAGATTAGTGGATTGACGACGCGCTATAGTGAATCAGGACCTACTTTCAACATCCAGAGGATGTTCTTTGCATTTCGCCATGGTCGAGAGTCGGTTGAATAGAGACAGTCAAGGTATGAAGCATGCTCAGTTGCTATATGTCCAGAATATTAGCTGCAGTATCCTTATATATCAATATTGGGGAGCCTTGTACGATTGGAAATAAAATAAACAATTGAAATGCCGACTGGCCTCAGACTTGCACTACCACACGGTAGTCTCGTCATGCAACAAGTCAGCTCGCATCATGTTTTGTTTGGGCAAGATCTGCGACTTGGTCGCTACATGATCTGTGAGGCGGGCCAAGCAGCCCGAGCGTTGTCTCTGAGGAAGGATGATTGGCTCTAAATACGATACCCTTGTCGATTAAACGCAAGTCGGGGTCTGATTAAAAGTCCGACAGCCCGTTCAATAAGGCAAAATAGAGTTTATAATCCTGGCAAGGTGGAGTAGTAACGTAACTGCTTCATATTCACTGTAGCATGGCCCATCAAAGTTTATAGTATTGGAAAAAATAAAGGTCTCGTATTTTTAGCCAACTGAAACGGACTCATGCAGAACTTGGCCGTATTCACGGGGTCTCAGGGCCAAGAGGGGCTGCGTATAATTCTTGTGGAACCGATGGAAGGATATAGCAACGGCGCCGTCGTGTAGAATGATTCAGATCAGCCACAATCAACTATCGAGAGACCTAACCGCTAGCAAGGCGCTCTTGAGCCTCAGAGCCTTACGTTAGGACGACCAATTGGGGAACAGTAAATACGGACAACGCCCACCATCGGTGTACACAAACAGCCGACCCGACTCTCACTCTGCATTTCGACCATGAAGAAACTCGATGGACTAAGTAAGTCTCACCCGTTGGTTCATTGACGTCCGGGAATCTTGTTGACCTCAGGGTGCCTGAAAATTCCTACTTATAGTCAGCGACATGTCGAAACCGACGTAACCAAGAAATCCTTAGACCACGAGCATTTGTATCCCTCAACACATATTACCGAAGCAATAGTAAAAATTCCTCTTTTGTTTTATTATCTTCTATAACTTTCTCACAATGGTGAACTACTATCGCTACGAACCATCTCTTCCCGTATCCATCATTTTCGTCGTCGTCTTTTCACTCTCATCAGCCCTTCACCTTATTCAAATCATCAAGACAAGGACATGGTTCTTCTTGCCATTTTTAGTTGGATCCGTCTGTACGTCTGCTCCTAAGTGCTTCCCCCTTGCCAATAACTAACTGAAACTGCGTAAAGTTGAAGCCGTTGGCTTCATTGGCCGCGCCATAGGGGCTGGAGAAGCGCCTGATTACACATTTGGCCCTTACGTCTTGCAGAATCTGCTCCTGCTCCTGGGGCCGACATGCTACGCTGCGTCAATCTATATGATCCTGGGGCGCTATATTCGACAGCTTGGAGGACAGCAGTTCTCACCAATTCGGCCGGGTTGGTTGACCAAGATCTTTCTCCTCGGAGACGTACTCTCTATTCTCTTGCAAGGAATCGGTATGTTTACGGTTTTATCCACGGCATTACTGTTTAATAGATGTTTTGTACTAATAATTTATAGGTGGAGGAAAGCTCGTGAATGCTGATACCCAGGACGACAGAACGACAGGAGAAAATATCATTATCGCCGGATTGACCGTCCAGATCTTATTTTTTGGTCTGTTCATATCCGTGACAGGACTATTTCACTTCCAATTTGTCAGGCATTCTAAAGCGCGACCTATCAGGTGGCAGAGGCTTCTCGTGGTAATTTACGTGGTAAGCGTGCTAATTCTTATAAGATCGCTCTTTCGTATGGTTGAATACATTGAGGGACATGATGGAGAGCTCCAGTCCAAAGAGGTCTACATTCTTATCCTCGACGCCGTTCCAATGGCAATTGTCAGCGTTGGCCTCAATATCTTCCATCCTTCGGAGTATATGAATAGCAGGAGCAAGGTGTCGAAGGATTCGGATAGTGAGGTTACTTTCGACAACCATTACGGTCTCTCGTTAGGAACTGTAGTAGGCAGAAGAGAAGAGGTCTAGAATATTTGGTGGACTCCATCCAAATTATGCTGTCACTACTTGGATCATAGATGGTTAATGTGAACCATTTCATTTGTACTTCCATTGACACGATCTTGTCGTCTTTCCTTCTTTTTCCTTTACTCTTTGTCTCATAACTAGCAGGGGTATGGAAACTATTGGGTTTACACATTTTACACTGCGTGGTAACGAGGAGTATGAATCAGCTTGGATCGTTTGAGCATCCACGGTTTTGATCCATTATAACAGTCTATCTATACTTGTACCTACCCGAGATGTCTATTAGCGTAAGATAAATTACGTATGTGATATTGTCTTCAGCAACTAGAGTAGACCATCACTCTCAAAGCTAAGACGACAGCCGAAGTACCGTAAATCCTATAACCAATCAACCATACTCAAGTTATTCTCCTCTGTGCTCCTAGCTGCACATCACTCGATTAAAACATGTCATATTAGGCGCTTGATAACTTGAATCAGATCGGAGGTGGGGTCACCGGAGATTATGATGGATTCATCCACTGTCGAGGTATTCTTTTCTATTCCACGGTTTTAGTCAAGCTTAGGAATTGCTTATCCCGGCTGTTGGAGGATTAGCTACGTCAAGGTAGATTTGGCGCGATACTTGGAAGTCTATCGGATCTCCGGTGTTTTATTTTTTGCACCGTCGTGATTCCAGAACCCTGTCAAATGTCAGGTAGTGATTGAAGACTTACTAATATAGGTAGTGTCAGGTATTTGACTTATTTATGTCGACAGTTAATTGGCTTCAAATACGGTCGGTCACGGTAAGCCCCGTAGTTCCGAGTCTCGTACTCGGTTCTAAGTTCGGCTACTGATACATATAAGCCTTGAAACATGGTGGCGTAGTAACATATTATGAACATTGTTGTATTCACTGCCGCAAAACTAAAGACGTAGACTTTCTCAAATACCGATTGACAGGGGTATCGTATTCACAGTCAATCATTGAAAGCCTAATACGCAAAGCTATCTCAGTTAGATTGCTCAGCCGTTTTCTCAATGAAATACCAATATTCTTTTATGTGCTTACATATATATACGTGAAGCAAGTTTCTTAAATCGATATACTTCTCTCTTAACTTTCTTTTTTTATTCATTTATTGAGCGACCAATACGGGCCCTGAATCTAGCCAATACAACTGCAGTATGTTGCCCAGCTCGAGTCAGCATCATGACTGGAAAGTTGGCGCACAACTCCAATGCCACAGACATGATCCTACCCTATGGTGAGTACTCCACTAAATTCGCTTCATATATGTGTATTTCGATTATTCTCCCCAACTGAGAAATGAACAATTCTGCTCTACTATTAGTACGTTTAAAACTAATTTGAAGCAAAGGCGGCTGCTCTAAATTCATTAGTCAGGGGCTGAACGATGATTACCTACCCTTCTGGCTACAGGATAACGGCTACAACACTTACTACACCGGAAAGTTGTTCAATACACACACTACAGAGAACCATGACAAACCTCTTGCAGCCGGATGGACTTAATCAGATTTCTTGCTTGATCCGTTTCCGTATAGCTACTGGAATGCTACATGGCAGAAAGACTTCGAGAAACCTGTGAGCCGCGGAGGGCACTACAACACTGATAATCTAGCCGATAAGACTATCAACTACACTCGGGAGGCCCATGCCGCTGGAAAGCCTTTCTTTTTGGGAAGCGCTCCAATTGCCCCCCATGATGAAGCCCATATCGATCAATGAGCACTGAAAGGAGCTATCTCGCCAGATTCACCTGAGGCTAGGCCGCAAATCCTGCCTCTTTTTCCTGCCCTGTGACACGAGAACATGCGCGCTGGTCTTAAGGTGCCAAGGACTCCAAACTTCAATCCGGATAGAATGAGTTTCCACGTTGAATAGTACAGTACTGGCATGTCTCATGAAGCTATAGCCTAGTGGTGTCAACTGGGTGGCTCGGTTCCCGAAATTGAACCAAACAGCATTGACTATAACGATAACTACTTCCGCCGGCGATTACAAGCCCTTCAGGCAGTAGACGAAATGGGGGAAAGAATCGCTCATGAGTTAGAGAAACCCGTTATCGCAGATAACACTTATGTTGTCTAAACGACTGATAACGGTTACCACCTGAGTCAACATCGACTACAGCCGGGAAAGACATGTGGATTCGAGACAGATATTCACATCCCTCTCTTAATCCGTGGTCCAGGTATACCAAAGGGTGCCATTGCCAACGTCGTTACAAGCCATACAGATCTTGTCCCAACCATCGTCCGTATGGCTGGTATCCCGGCAAACCCTGAATTTGACGGTATCGCAGTCCCACTCACGAATAACGAAATTCTCAAGGGTCTCTCTGCGCGTGCCGAGCATCTTGCTGTTGAATACTGAGGTTTATCGATTGATGAAATCTAGAATAGTGAGAATACCTCGACAGACAGAAAGATTTCGACTCGCGTATAATTAACCTAAATATAGGTTTGATCTCACTTGAAAACATCTATAAGGGCATCCGCCTACAAAGCAAGGATTACAGCTTCTACTATGCTGTGCACTTTACTAATGAGCACGAATTATACGATATGAGTGTGAGATGCTATATACATCCGCCTTGTGATCATCTCACGGACAAATGAACAGGCCGATCCTTACCAAATCAACAACCTTTTGCCATCAGGCCCCAATGGCACTGGGATCGCCATTACTGACTACAATTCCACTGCTAGGGTTTATAATCGCCCTCTTGTCAACTTCGTTAGTCGGCTGGATTCACTGATGATGGTTATGAAGAGCTGTAAGGGGAAAACATGCCAGAACCCTTGGAGCATTTTGCATCCCGGAGGTGATGTTAGATCTTTGGAAGATGCTCTGGATAAGAAGTACGATGACTTTTACCTTGACTCAGCGAGGTCAAACTTTGTCAGGTCCTCTATGTGTGCCAACGGATATATCGTTGCAATCGAAGGGCCTCAGAATCCTCTGGTTTATCAGGCTGTCGATCGGGATGCAATGACTTGGTCAAAAGGTAAGACTGGATGATAGCGGATCACTAAGGCGGTTGATTAAATAGCTATCGACTAGAACTAGATGTTGGACTGCTATCAGATTTGTCTTAGTCAAGTTGTTCATGAGTGTCCTCCAAGTCGTAAATATTTCAGATGACATATACAGTTATGCGAGTCTCATCCCAAGACACTGGTCCAATTCGGGTTTACAGTACCAGAACCATTAAAATACACCAGGTAATAAATCACTGTAGTGATCAAGTTAAAGATAGTCAGGAAAATGCCCACACTAGCCCTTGAGTGTATGGTAAGGGCTCGTACAAGCCAGCGGTCAATAATAGCGCCAAGTCTTCCAAACCAAGTCGCAGATAATCCGACAGACAGCGGCTCCTTCAAATCCACATTATTATCGACAGTGCCTTCTTGTTCAGGTAAAGGTCCCTCGGTCGGTATATCAGATGGGGCATTGGTCGTTGACACCGTGTCATCTCCAAGAGAGACCAATTTTCCGAGAGCATCCAGTATTTTAGTCACAGCTATGCTGACGAGGGCGACGCAAAGCATTAGACTTATTGTGTAACTCAGACGATCCGTCGACGACGGTGGCGGTCCTGTATCCGATTCCGATTCTGAATCTCTGTGCACGCCAGGCTTCTTGAATACTCCTAGAATGACAAGTAGCATGTAAAACCCGCGCATAGGAACCATGAAGGGAGAAGCCGAGACATCCAATCTTCGCCGGGCAACAAGGTACAATATCCATATAAGAGGTTGCATGAACAATACTGCGATACAGATAATCGTTAACCAGGAACAGACATTCTCCATATTGGTCGACAGGTTCAAGGTGGCGGAAAAGCTAATATTATACCAGATCCACACTTCGAACGGCAATTGGAGAAATAATGCTACCAGTGCTGGTATGCTCAGTGAGAGAGCTTTGTCTCGAGCATTTGTATAGTTTGAGTCAGCCTCCAGACCACAAACGTCTACCACGAGTCTGGTCGTAGTGGCGATGAAGAATAGAAACGCACAAGCCTGTGTTGCCGGGACACCTTGCAAACTGGCCACTTTGATGGTCTGAGGTAGCACCGTGACCGTAGACAGAGCCAATTTGACAATGAATGTACTCATTTTAGGGAAGACCCTTCGACGAGCATTTTGTGTTGGCTTTGGCGTAGAAAATGCCCGATAGATGGCGTTTCCTAGTGAAACAAGGTCGGCAATAGAGTCAAGGAAACAAACAGCCGGGATACATCGTAGAAGATCTATGTTACTATCAAACACATCGCGGCCTTTTCGTCTGCTTCTTGCTGATGGCTGAATGATAGCAGCGGTAGCTAGCGTTACGAGAATCCAGAAGGCAGCTTGACCGCTGACCTCGTCAGGAGCTTGCGAAGCTAATGTCTCGTCTGACATAAAAAAAAAGTGGGATGCTGTTGATTCTAGAAAGTATAGATTAAAAGTAATTGTGTTTTATTCTTTGAGGAGTTAGAATGTACCTCATTTCATTATTAATAAGCATAGGTTATACCACCTTGACTCAGCCTAGAACTCCGCCTGGTCAGGCCTAGAATAGGCGCAGCAAGTAACTCCACAACTAATAGGCAGCCTAGGATAAAAAGGCATCACCGGGTAAAGGTTTTTCAGTCTTGAATTTCATCTTATTAAGCAATAATTTGTCAAGTTACTATTTACAAAAAACAACAGAATGTAGTTTCTTGCAATCTCTGGGGTTATAGCTGTATTACATGATGCCACCATGAAGCCGTCTCATGTGCGCGTAGCAATCGGAGTCTTGTGCGAACGTCGCCATGCACACCCAGCAGATATGCGTTCGACAAGCTTGACAAGTCATATGATTGCAACCCTCAGATTTCTGGATAGCTGTAGTGCATTTGGGGCAATCTTTCACGCCCATATCCTTCTTAGCTTTGATGAGCTTTTCGATATCATCTGAACCGTTGCCTTTATTCTCTGAACATGATATTCCCGGGTGTGAAGCGTGACAGGCTGTACAAGTAGGAGTAAAGCATCGCGCACATGTAAACATGAACGGAACCTTTTCGGGGGAAGAAACTCGGTAGACTTGATCGCAGTCAGGCGTCGGGCAATACCGGAATTCAGTTGGGTGACTTCGTATGAATGAGGCGAAAGACGCATCAAGGATATTCTCCAATGTTTCAGAGAGAAGAAGTGTCTGTATCTCTGAAATTGGAAGTATCTTTTTGCAAGTATCACTGTCCCCCACACATCTGATTGAGAAATCACCCGACCTTAATTCTCCTGATTGACACATGTTGACAAAGCAAATGTTACAGTAGATGTGGCCACAGGACGTCTCCAGTGATTCTTCGGCTTCACCAAAGCAGACGGAGCAATCTGTCCCAAGATTCTTTGTTTTGACTGGCACAGCTGCTTTCTTCATGGCGTGGTCGCCTGCTTTCAATTCGTTAACAAGTTGCTGTAAGGCGTCAGCAGCTTGTGTCAAACGATCCTCAGGGCCAAAGGCCCGGAAGTTTGAGGCTCGTATATCGCGAATGATAACAACTTCGAGGTCTTGCTCGATCTTCTGAAGCTTCCTGTAGGCATTCTTACTGATCTTGAGGTTGGAATACCAAATGTTCTTCCCATCAATCGTCATCACAGTGCCAGTAATAATAGTCTCCAAAGTTCTCTTGGCCTGGGCGACTAGCTGACGATCCTCACCCTCGATCTTGAGGATTCGATTAAATCCGCGCTCAGGTAGGGCGGAATAATGTATGAACTGGCGATTCCACTGTGATTTGTGCTCATCAATTGTCTTTTTCACGCTATTGTAAACGCGGACTGAAACTTTAAATTTGACGGAAGTAATGAGTTGGACAAAAAGCTTTCCCGTGCTGTTGAATGGTAACTCTGTTTCATTCAGTGAGGAGGCGGCAACTTGTGCATGGGATTTGTCAACAAACGTGGCATGGGCTTTGATCCGTTTGGCGGTAGAATTGTCGGAAACGCTCCATCTTTCTAACTCGCCCTTCTCGTACAGCATTGACTTGACTAAAATCGTGTCCAGTTCTATATCCATGTCGTAATTTGGATCTCCCATAGCAATAAGACAAGGTTTTTCAGATGAAGGAAAGACGGAAGCGATATCGTGCGCCGTAGTGATAGCACGCAGTCCGATCAAATCGAACTTCCATCTCCCATTTTGCTGAGTGGGATCCTCTGCAACAAGTAACTGTGCCGTGACATTCATGCCGTTAACTTGATACTTTTGGCTTTTGAACTTGTAGAATGATCTGCTTGCAACTTTCTTGTTTGGAAAGTGTAAAGAGGATGTTCTAGTGGGCCGATGCCATGAACAACGAACTTGCCTATTGTCAACCTGGCCAAATTGGAATCCTGCAGGGACTGGAACGCGTATCGAGTTGACTACCAAGTCTGGGGGTTCAATACACGTCTGTAGTCGCGAACACGCGGTCGTTGCAAAGGCCGGGTCTTTAACTTTGACAATTGCAACCCCATTTGACATGACTTGAGTTTTTATATATCGTATATCGCTCATTGATACCGTGATACCAACGTCAGAAAGCAAGTTTCCGACTGAGTTTGCTGAGGCACTGATTGGAAGATTGCGTATTTCAATGGCGGAAAAGTCTGAAGGGAGTGAGACGTCCACAATTGCTGCTCCGTCTCCGAACTTGGCCCAGGCGCCTCCAAACTCACGAGCCCAACCTTCGATACATTCATCATCCTATTTCATATCAGCCAATTTGCCATAGATTTCCACTTCACTAACGACCAAATACATACCTTTGGTGTATCTGTCGAGTCCTGCACCGAGGATCGGTCATGGGAGAAATTACAGGCTTCTCCACGCCTGCAATGACCACGCGTGAAAAATCGGCAAGGTTTTCGAATGTTCCCTGTCGTCGTATTCGTGATCCCTGCGTGTGAGAATCGACAGGCCGTTCCCCGGAAACATTCTCCACGAGCATAAGCAAAGCAAGGGCGGGTGTGCTGAATCCGTGGAACCTCCCGATTTTGGAACGTGTCGTCGCGAGCAAAAGTTCCTCCATAGTGTAAAGGATGTCTTGTTACTGCTACTCCAGGACATTGTTCAGGAGGCGCCGGGCTTGCCTCTGCCTCACGTCCAAAGATATTTCCCATCCTGGAAGCTAAAGGATCAGGTTTCTGCGGAACGTCTAACTTGACGGATGCGGGTGCCTTCTGTTATTACGTCTCTTGCCATCAGGCTATGAACGACTTGAAAATCGTCACAGCATACTGACGCCTTATCAGAGTGAGCTAGCCATGCAGGAGGCCGACCGGCGCTGCTTGTTGGACCTATTTGCCTAATCAGAGAAAGTTGTTGGTTTGAGTCTCCGCGTTTTCCCAACCGTGTATGGACCAATACACGTATGTAGCGGCCGCTTTATCGGCTATGATAGTATGATTGGTGGGGGTAAACACCATTCAAAGTCCAAAGTAGTGAAGCATATGCGGGAGGCCGACCAAGTATCAAATACGCCAATCACTCCAGGATGCTCTGACCCTCTAATCAATTTCTTATGTACTTGCCTCAAAAGGGCCGATATTATAGCAAGACAGCAAAAACCGCTCACCGACCACCGATACTGCGCACAGGAGCTTAGGCTGCGAGCCGACGCAAACAAAGTATATTAGGATAGATGAGCGTTGATAAGCCAGAACTTGGCGAAGTGCTGTTGAGGTGTTGTTATGTTTTAGTACGCAACCAAGCGCCAATCAGAAATTCAATTTTACCGCTGTCAAAAATAAAGTATATCCGTGTTATGTGGCATAGGAAGAACCGCGCGAAGTCATCATTACAGTGCGGGGTAGGGCAGTAAAGTCAAATTGGGCATAAATGCATAGTTTGATGGACTCGCTTTGCTTAGTTCATCCATGATATTATCAATTGCTTCTCTTTCTTAGGTTGAGAGCTATGGCTTTACATTTATTGTTATTAACCACCCTAGATACTTAAAAGTGCGGGCAGCTTTACCAATAAAATATCACTTTCGCCGTGGCATGCACATGACTAAAATACTCCTTTTTTAGTTGGCCTTGTCCTTTTTTGCCAACCAACAGATAATATACAACCAACAGAATTGACTAGGATAAGCAAGATGCCATTGGCTTACATCATAAGAGGAGAGACACGGCGGTTGAAAAAGGCTGGTCGGCCTCCTGCAGTGAACCTGGTGTCGTCTGACATGAACAAAAACCGGTGGCTACTCAAACTACATAGATATAACAACTCAATCCGCATTCTATTTGCTAATTTCCATCCAAAATATTGCTAGACCATAGTGATCTGAACTCAACTTGATACATGTGAGTATTTCTTCTGCCCTTTCTATAATCAGAAGCTAAAGAGTAAAGCCAGAGAGGATGGCTCATGGCAATTCAAGTTCTGAGCATGTTTTTATTCAAGGAGGCTTGCAGAACAAAGTCGCCAGCAAAAAGCCATCAACCTACATATTCGATTCGAACGGGGATACGCAACTCGTTCTCAATACAAACATCGATCAAGCCTTTGTATGGGAGGCTGAGAGAATGTGGATAAGAGAAGAGAAATTAATAAAGAAACACCTCGAAACTAAAGAGAAAAAGAAGAAGAAAGGGAAAAAATTCAGTCTTCCCCCACCACCTCCAGCGCCACCACCTCCAGCGCCACCAGAATCTCCTATTTCGATCCCTACGTCGTTCGGTGATACTGCAGACCCATTCTCTTTATTCCCTGGCATGACATATTCTCGTCCAGAACTCTCGGATGCGGAAGCAACAGACCCAAGACCTGCTGGCGCTGGAAAGAATATCGACAGCTTAAGCCTACAAGATTCGAATTATGGGGAAAGATCTGCAAACCTGCCCGGTCAGGTAGAAATTCGAATGCTAGTTTCAGGAAAGCATCTAGTGCTAGCTTCCTCTTACTTTGAGAAGATGTTTTCTGGTCCTTTTATAGAGGGAAAAGCTGATCACCACTCGGGGCTCCGCCAAGTAATAGCAAGCGATTGGGATCCTAAGGCTTTCAACATCGTACTAACAGCTATACACGGTTACCATCGAGAAATACCAAGGTCTCTTGACCTTGAGATGCTTGCAAAGCTGGCTATGATCGTGGACTACTATGAATGCCATGAAATCATTGAGCTAAACGCCGAGATTTGGATAGGAAACTTAAAGTCAAAAGTGCCAACAGTTTACGGAAGAGACTGTATTCTCTGTCTGTTCGTTTCTTGGGTTTTCTCACAACCAGAGATGTTCCAGACAATGGCCCAGCTAGCATTAAGGCACAGCGGGAAAGAAATCGAAGCTGGAGACATCCCTATCCCCTCAAGCATTCTTGGTATGCTTGACCGAGAGACATTGTAATAGAGGCTTACTGACCCAGGATGCAGGCCAGATCAATATAGCACGGCTGAACTATCTCGACAAAATATCCACAGCAACCTATGACCTTCTTGACCGTTTACAAGGAGAAGAACTGGAGTGTTCTTATGAGTGCTCAGCTATGCTCTTGGGTGTTTTAACAAAGGAGCTGAAGAGATACGGGGTTCTGAGCAGGCGTTACCCACAATCGTTTTATCGGTTTAGCATTGAAGGTTTGAAAAACATGATCAAAAGCTACAAGATACCAGAATGGCATGATACTGGTTATGGCGCAAGGTACGGCTCTGGACACTCCTGTACTATCCAGCAGAAGTTGTCCTTAGCTTTGGAAAAAGCGGAAGACGAGCTATGTATATTCAGTCTCCAGGACTTTCAGTTCGCCAAGCATCACACGCAACCCCTTCAGAATGTATGGGCTTTCAAATTTGAGTGCAAGACCTGATATGGCTTTATCGATTTTATAACAGAAGGGTTTTACGAGAGAATGATCAGAGATTAGTAAATTGTTATAGGTCAATGAGATTTAAATTGATTCTATTTGATAAAAATATACTAAATATAATACTTAGATTTTTCAGCACATATTACAATTATAGAGCAAATATGTCAAATTGTTTTGAAGTAGAACGAGTGTCCATTTAACTTGTACTGTCTGAGTATCCTCCTATTGATGTGATATTTGCAACCCCTTCCCATAAGGCTCTGACAGATCTGATGTTCAGAGATCGTCATCACCAGTCTTCTTGCAGCAGGTCCAGCAAGGGTAGTCACCGTCTCCCTAAAGTCTGTCAGTAACAATTGAGTCCCATTTTCTACAATGTACCATACAAATTTCTTGGAGTTCTGATCGAGTTGTCAGCAAAGCCTTGAAGAACATAGATTTCGGCGTTACTTACCCAGCCCTCAGGGCATGTAGGCTCCTCAGGCCAGCAGACCTTGAGGCAGACATCGTAGTTGTGGACGTTGACGGCTCCGCGGTGCTTAGGGGAGAATTCTTGGTTGGAAGAGGGCTGGGAGACTTGAATGTGAAGACTGTAAATGAAGGAAGAGTTAGTATGGATTTGTATACTGAGAAACATGGAACGGACGTGATCTCCTCTCCATTGGACTGCTTAGCGTTGAGGGAAGACCAAGGCATGGCAGCGATGCCGTTGGCAAGGAGGAGAGTGGAGGCGATGGAGAACTTCATTTTGATAAATCTGGATCGGAGTGTTGTAGTGTAACGTGAAAGTGAAGGAATCTGTTGATGATGAGAAGATGAGAGAACTTGTGGACAGGTCCTCGGTCTTTATAGACTTTTCACTCGTGGCAATTTCGCTCATCATCTTTCCAATGAGTCAGCCACCTTCTCGGTGTTACGTGCTCTCCTCATGATTGATCAAGCATCGTAGTCTTTGACGTCACGTTTCACAGTTGTAATGACCGATGGTCCGTATTTCTTACATGTCTGGCTTGCAAAATGCTCCCTTCTGTCGGTCAATTATGCAAGGGTACCAAGGCGGCTCGGGTGGAACGCGGCTCGATGCTTCTAGTGAGACACAAATACGAGCGATCGCTGATCTTGTCTCAGTCATCTCTTGCCGTGTTCAAGTATGCATCTGCTTCGGTTCATTGACTGGATGTCTGAACTCCAAGGCTCCTATTGCAAGGTACCGTGGATGCACTAGTGTTTCGTAAAGGCGGGGATGCGGACGCAGTGCAATAACAAGATGACTCGATCGAACTCCCTGCATCGGGCCATCGGAATCGAGGTGTCTATCCGGACTACTATGGTGTAACCAAGTGTAATTCTCGCTCCTTGCGGGGGGCGAGGGAGATTCTAAGCCCATACACCATGCGTCTTTTGGTACGCAAGTGGAGGACGGAGACTTTCCAAAAAGATTGATATTATTCTCCTTAAGCTTTATGAAACTTTGGCTTCAGTGCCTGAGATACTGTTTTGATTGTTAGGTGGCTTGCTGTCTCCGAGAATGGTACTTGAATTCATTTATACACAGTAATTGAACAACTAACCCAAAACCTCGAACTTTCAATGAAGTGAACCTGTAGATCTTGCGTATTGTGGCCGGTTCCGCCCAAAGTCCAGACCCCAAGCTCTGTGCTCAAGTGGCAGACCTATCAATCATAGATGAGTTTCCTTGCGCCACAAAAGAATGCCCCATGAAAAACTCTAATCGGGTTCCTGAACAATGAGTCTCTCAAGTATGGATTCCTCGATCTATGTTTCGAGTTACCAGTAGATAAACAGCACTTGTCAGGTAAGACCATTGTCTATTGGGAACTGGATACCTATTGCGAGCGATAGTGTAAAACGGCTTGATCCGTAGGTTGAGTATCAAACCATGATATATAGGCGAAACCCTAAGCGAAGGCTAGATTGTAAGAATGATAGACGTGAGCGTGGGTAGGTTTTTAGCTGGAGGGCTTTTCAAGATGACAATTTCCTGCGTTTCAATTTCTTGAGAATCTGACAATGGATGTTTAGCAAAAATGTCTATAACAGTGGCGTGCGGCTAGTCCCTATCAACTTAATCATGCCCAAAGCACTATTGTGTCAGCTCTGGTAACAACATCTCTTTAACCTTCTAGTGATTACATTGTGACTGTATCACTTGAATGCAGCCTACACCTCGGCACTGAAAGTCTGGACAATAAACCCAGTCATTTGGGACTCCGCAAGGCTTTGGATGTCTATGGTTTCTCGGCTTGAAACTCAATTCAAAGAATAATATCTCTCCTACTTAAGATAGTATCAGAATATTTTTCTACGTACTTATTTCGACTTGTCTTGGCGTAAGACTGATTGAAGATGCGGTAATGTAAAGATATGTACCTAAAGTAGTTAGCACTGCATTCATAATTGATTGGAACGAAGACAGGGATGATGCACAGCCTTATTCGATGTCAGATGTCGTCGGCTTCCTCCATTTTCTTTTCAAACAACTAAACATTTTCTCTTGTTGACTTTTACCAACTCTCTTGTCGAAACATCAGATCCTAGCGGCGGCTTCTCGCCACGTATCTTTTGCTACTTCGAATATCGTTTTCTATAAAATGCGTCATTTCCAATACATGACTCTTCTACCCCGAGGGATTCGTGTTCTCGAACTTCAGCCCGGGACTATTGAAGGTAGCCTTATAGGCAACATCCGGCAGAGATTTCTCTCGCCACACGATGATGAGATACCCAAGTTTGAGGCCTTGTCTTACACCTGGGGTCACCCGTCTCGACCACAATCAAACAGCCTCAGAAATGATCCGACGTCAGACAATCTCGTCTCGGCAAGCGAAAGGATTACTCTGAATATTGCAAATAACCTGGCAGTTTCTCTCCGTGCTCTTCGATTGCCAACTGAAGAACGGGTCGTGCTGTGTGACCAGATCTGTATCAACCAAGCAGACCTTGGAGAGCGCAGTTATCAAGTCCAACGCATTGGCTGATATATATCGCTTTGCCGACAGGGTCGTAGTATGGTTTGGACCTGAGACTTCCTGCAGTACTATGGCCATGGAAACCATGCGCTGGGCAAGCGAGCAGTTTAAGTACTTAGCTTTCGAGCCCAACTACCACGGTTATAACATGGTGTTCAAAAAATCATCTGACAAACGTGTGTCTGAGACCGTTGACCCTATACCACTAACTGCTGCTCAATGACGAGCATTCGAACAACTACTAGCGCTTGACTGGCATAAGCGTCTATGGATGTATCAAGAAATCGTCTTGGCTGATGAAAACACATGCATTATTAAGCTTGGTAATGAAGAGATGTCAAAGCATGGATTTGCGAAAGGGCTCTATCTCGCTGCAGTTGCCAGGTGCCCACCGCCAGGCGTTCTGGACGTCTCAATATTCATTTCTAATGTCAATTTGATCCTCCCTAAGTTCATGTCCTCCTTTTTTGATTACCGAGCAAATTCGGATGACAGTTATATTGATTTTATGTCATTCACCAAACATTATGAATGTTCCGATGTCCGCGACAAGGTGTTTGCAATTCAAGGCTTTGTGGAGCCTGATGTTGCTCAGTCTCTCAAACCAGATTATACAAAGTCCGCAAAGGAGATTTTCACTTCTATTTGTCTCGACCATATCAAAAGGATCAAAGATATTGAGTTTTTGAACCAATACAATGCAGCCGGGAGTCCAAGTTGGGTAGCCGATCTGGAGAGACCTACAAGCTGGGCAACCAGCGACGACCATGTCACTGCACACTCGCTCCCTTCAGCCTATCTAGTCGAGCCTAGTATATTGGAGGTGGCAGGCATTGAAGGATCTGAACTATTCAATGACCCTGTACCATTAGCTGGTAAGCCACATGAAGAAACTGAAACCGAGTACTGACAGAAAGTTACCACTTTCCTTAGAGACTTCGTCAGTAGTGAAGAATATCAGAACGACAGTTGTCTGGATAAATTCATCATGATGTTAACTTGTGGATTCCTACGAGACTTCAATATACAGAGATGTCAGCCTATCACAGCAGGGTCATTGCACTATCTGCAAGAGTGGAGATGGAAGATCCGCCGATAGTTGAATGAAACTGGGGATAAGGTAGACGGACTAACAGGCTACTGGGTGACAGACAGGCAGTTCAGATCGACAATGCCAACTGATAACACAGCCATTGGTTGCGCAAATACTTGCGACGGAGACTTTGTTCGTGTCCCAACGGAGAGTCGCAGCGGTGATATGATTACCGTGTTGCTTGGTTCCCGCAATCCAATGTCTTATGTCTTATGTCCTCAATCCCCAAGTACATATACTGTCACAGGACCCTGCTATCATCCTAGGCTCTCTCATGCAAAGGCTCTACTTGGCGATGATTTGAAGGGCTAGGAGCCGTTATGGGACAGGGAATGGGCTAACAGAGCATTTTTCAAAGAAGGATATAGTTTGCGTAGAACTGATCCCCGGTCGGATGACGTGCCTCTTGACGATGGGTATGAGGAAATCTTGATCCAGGATGCAGTACTAGTTTGGGTACCACCAGGGGGTTCTTTCTCAAAATTTGACCCGCGCATGTCAGAAGAAGCACTGAAGAAGAGAGGAGTTCCGATTCGAAAGTTCAGATTGTTATGGAATTTGACTTCGTTACTGATCCTAGGATCAAGCGAGATTGTCTCAAGTACTTTGCGTGGCTGTTTGTGGCTGGGCACCTGATACCACCTTCTTATTGGTTCAAAGAAGCTCGCTTTCCGTATTTGGCTATCACCGCCACATAAGCGATGTTGTCTTATTGGATCAAATACCGATAAGCTTATCAGATCACTGACAAGACACAACTGCAAACATGAGTATAGGGTAATATTGGTAGCGGTATAACTACTGTTGCCAACTCCCTGAGTGTCATGAGCTTATGTGTTGATCCGCAGAGCGAAATTTCTTTCTTGTAACAAATGATACGATCATCAGTTGTATGGTGATCTGTCACCGCAAAATTTTCACATCAGGTGTGATTGTAAAGGTAGGGAGACCGAGTTCCCATCTTCAACTGTGAAACAAGCAGACATTGAAGATTTCAGCACACCACACGAATAATGTTCGTTGATATGGCCATCAATCCGGTAATCTTTTTGTTCTACTTGATGGGCTTCCGCGGCGAATACCGTCTGCAGTCTCACCTTGTCTTGGTTGACATATCTTGGTTAAAAGCCAAGGAGTGGTCCATCGTGTTCCGAGTGAGGTTGAATTGAGTTTTGTATGGAGGCGGGGTACTAGTACTGACGTCATTGCGTATGTTAACAATATCATATTAGCACGCCACGATGATAAGTCGAGTTCCAACCTCTTCACACGACGCAGCTTTGTTACGACCCAACACTTCGCTACGCACAGTATTCTATCCTACGACTGTGCCAACATAAACTCAGAATGGACTAGTTTATCTCTTGGAAAACTCAGCCGTCACAAGCTTGCTGTATCACTCATTCTCCGCTGGACAGATTAACAGAGCGACAGTGTTTGATTTATGTAAAAAGCTCTCAAATCCGGCCGGCATGAAATGACTGCACCTATAAAAAAGATGATGGAATGGTTTTGTTGAGAAGTTAAGATGTTCTTATCAGGTTAGCACCCGACCTCAACTCTCGAATAGTATGCGATCAGCACTAAACTTGAGCTGAAACTGAGCCACACAGTAACTAGTTCTTTCACTGTACCAATCCTGTAGTCTTTGTAGAAGTAGATCGCGGAGAAATATCGCTCTGCACCCAAAGAAAGTTACCTAGATAAATGTCTTGTGTCGCTCACCAGCCATCTTCACATGTGTACACGTCAGCGTGCAGAGCGCTAGAAACACATGTTGCCTATAAGATCGTACAAGGGACTCCCTTTAGTATCAAATATACCATGCTCTTTATCATTATACCATGTCATTGGTAGAAATTACCTAGTTATTACCCTGACGCATTCTACAGTGGCCGAACAAGCTCGCATCCAGGATTTCAAGGAGAAATTCCAAGCCGCGTATGACTAAGTTATCAGTAAAAGGAGAAGGCTGAGAAAAACTGCGACGATATTTGAGAAATGGGTTTAACTGAGGATAACTTTAATCAATGGGTTATTCAAAATGTAAGTAGATCAGCTTGATTCTTTCCAAGGCTATCGCTCTAATCACTTATCAGTATCCTCCCTACTCTGTGGCGGAAAACCAATATCGGGCCGCCAGGTCGTACTACGAGGCGGCATTTCAGCAGAGCGATATGGCAGGTTCTCAAGCTTGGCAGGAAAAGGTCAAACAAGCGGCGTACAATAATATCGGCCCACATGGACCTGATTACAACACCTTGGTCGGACCTGATGAATACGTTTTCTTAAATATCCAAATAACATTGGAAATTACACGAGTTGTGCTTTGAAAACGCCAGAGGATTGAGTAATGATCCGTAAAACAATCATCGTGTAGTCATGGCATGAACGATTCGGCTATAAGAACTCACAGGTCTCCTCACCATTTTTGTCGTGTTTTTTCTATCTCAAGCTCCTCCGGATAGACGTCGAGAAACCTAGTTAGAAGATCTTGCCATGCTTGTCGAGTTTCATTCCCATACCATGCCGCCGTGTATTCCCAGTAGTAATGATACCAGCCTGCAAACTCCCAATCAATGATGCCAGCGACACGGCCATCGCGAACCATAATGTTGAACGGGTTCAAATCACCATGAGCAAACACTGGCGGTTGCCTTAGGCCGTCCTGTATAATTACCATGTCTTTGATCCTCTTCCAATCATCGTCATCAACGTGATTTGGATGTTCTTCTGGGTGGAGACCGTCAAGCAGCCAAAAGTGGAAGTCACGAATAGATTTGAACGGCCCGATTCTCGGTCTTGACCGGGGTATACGCGAATCACGTAAAGAACCGCCCAGAAAGTTGTGTACTCCAGTTCCGGGAGGTGGCGGGAGGGCCTTCAGCTCTTGAAACATTTGTCGAAGTTGCTTGAAAATATTTTCAAGTTCTGCATGGGATGATATTGACAAGCCTTTGACAAAAGAATGTCCTTGTACGCGTTCCATAATAATGAAGGCCTGATTTTTGTGGATGAATGAGCAGTGGACAGTTGGTACAGGAATGGAGGTATTAGCAGCCACGAAACGCATTGTTGCTGCTTCACTGAGATGAACGAATAGTCCTGTCTTGACTATAAAGTGTTTAGAAATGGGAACACAAGGGTCATCATATTCATAGATTCGGGCGACTGTTTTCAGAATGACGCAAGTCAACAAGCGATGGGGGAGATCAACGTTGATTGCTAACGAGTCTGAGCCATCATGTTGGGTTGTAAAATTCTCCTCTAGGGGAACGTAAGTTGTCATTCTAGGGCAAATTATCTATGGTTCTATGCTGTATTGATGAGAATCTATTTTAATTGGGACATCATTGTCGTGTAGTCATTTGGATTGATACGCGACGTAACTAAAGGGTGAAATACGCGGACGTCTAGGGTAGCACTTGTATCAAGGATTAAAATTAATACGCGTCGGTTGCTTACTAATGGGACGCGTCTCTCTCAGCTTCCTCGACAATCTCCTGCAATATGAACTTCGTCTCCTTCACCGGCCACTCAACCCTCTTCTCAAACCGTGCCTTGAAAGACCACTTACCAGAGCCAACACTCTCCGTCCTGGTGTGCTCTCCATCAGGCAGCACGACATCCATTGTTGTACCAGTTGGTACCTCAACATCCACAAACAGCATATCCTTGCCATCTTCATTCTCCAACTTCCAAGAACTCGACACCTTTCCATAAGGGGTTAGATGCGATGCAGACGAGCACGTGAAATCTCCAATAATTTCTGGCTGCATCCTAGACTTTTTCCATCCAGCCTCAACTTGTTGAAGTCCAGCCAATCTTTCCACCATGAACTTGGCTACTGCTCCGTAGGCGTAATGGTTGAAACTGGTCATCTCGCCCGGGTTGATTGACCCATCTGGTAGCATGCTATCCCATCGTTCCCAAGTTGTTGTTCCACCCATGGAAATAGCGTACAGCCAAGAAGGACACTTCTCGTTGAGGAGCATCGTGTAAGCTACATTGCTGTGGCCTGTTCGTGTGAGAGCTTCGCAGACATACGGCGTTCCAGCAAAACCTGTGCCTATTTTAAAGCTGTTTCGTCTGACAATGTCTGAGAGCCGTGAGCCAGCGCGTGATAGCTGTTGCTCCTTCAGTAGATTGAAGCAGATGGCGAGAGCATAGGCGGTTTGAGTATCTGATACCAGACGGCCATTTGGTGAAGCATATTCTTGAGAAAATTCAACACGAGCCTTTTCGGCCCATGTCGTGTAGTGTGAGCTACTTTCTGACTTTCCAAGCACACTACAGACCTGCCCCATAATGTCGAGACAATGTATCAGGAATGCATTGGCGACTAATGGGGGATCAGTCGTAGCTTTGGCTGCATCGTCTGGTGGTGCACTCGGGTCAAGCCAGTCCTTTTGAAGTCAGCGAGGTCGTTATTTCTCATTTAATGATGTACATACCGCAAGCTGATCCGCATCAAACGACCAAAGATGCGTAGAACCGTTTTTGTTCCTGGGGATGATTCTCAACCAAGCCTCCATAGACTCGAACTGGTCGGACAAAATAGATGGATCTGCTGTCTCTTGATACAAAGCCCATGGTGCCAAAACGACAACATCGTGCCAAATCGCACAGGGCCAAATAGGGCCCCATATCCTGCACTTGTCAAGGACATTTGGCGAGACCATTGGAGGGATTCCTCCTCGCTGTTTCTGATCAAACCAGACGCCCTTGAGCCAGTCTTTCAGAATCGGAAAGCAACCATAGATGAAAGTAGCTGTTGGGGCGAATAATGCCAGGTCTCCTGTCCATCCGAGACGTTCATCTCGTTGGGGGCAGTCTGTAGGTATCGAAAGAAAGTTGTCTCTCATGCTCCAGCGGACATTGCTAAAAAGCTTGTTGAGTTTGTCATCGGAGCATGAGAATTGTCCCTGTTCTTCCATATCCGTGTGACACACCACGGCCTCAACTGCGTCTGTAACATCTTTTTCAGGCCAAGGCCAGTCTTCGATCTGTAGATAGCGAAAGCCATGATAGGTAAATCTTGGCTCATAGCTCTCTGGTTCTGCATCACCTCTAAGTGTGTAGATATCAGTGGCATCGCATTTTCTTAGAGGTCTTGTGCCCAATTCTCCATTCTCAAGAACTTCGGCATGTCTTAAGGTGACTTTGTGTCCGCGAGGGCCTTTGACCTGTTTGATGCGGACATAGCCCACCAAGTTCTGACCAAAGTCGATAATGGTCTTTCCTGTTGGCGTGACAATTTTCCCCACAGGCGCCACAGATTCGATACGACGAACTGGCTCGGTAATAGCAGCGGCAAGTTCAATTTTCTCAGATACGAACGGCACCTCTTCTGCTTTCTCCCAAGGGCCATTCATATCACCAGGAGAAGACCATCCTGGGGTCTCGAGAGTGGAGTCGTACTTTTCTCCGTCATACAGCTCTGCCTGACGGATTGGACCCTGGGATACTGTCCACTCGTCATTTGTCGAGACAATTTGAGTAGTTCCATCGTCAAAACGTAACTCAAGCTGAGCTAGTAAACTTGTTCGAGGACCGTAGATATTTCTTCGGCCGCCGTCAAAGCTTAGGCGACCGGTGAACCATCCTTCGGCCAAACGAATACCCAAGCAATTGTCTTGGTCATTGAGTGATTCGGTGACATTGTAAGTCTGGTATGTCAACCGATCATCGTAGCAAGTCCAGCCAGGTGCCAAGAAGTGATCACCGACGCGTTGACCATTGATCTCGGCTTCGTATACACCTCGAGCTGTAATGTACAGTCTGGCTGATTGTACTGTCCCTCTCAACCGGAAGTTCTTGCGAAAGAGATCTTCTGGCTGGGGCTTATCGTTGTGTTTTTCAGACCATGGAGCGGAAATGAAGTTGCCCTTCCAGCAACTTCGCTCAAAGATGCCGGTTTCTAACCATGCATCATCGCTCCACTCGGTGAAGGCGGTTTGGCCTTTGCCCTTTACTCTGACAGAGACGGTGTATCTCTGACGGGACACAAGTGCCTC
Source organism: Fusarium venenatum (assembly GCF_020744135.1). NCBI lineage: Eukaryota > Fungi > Ascomycota > Sordariomycetes > Hypocreales > Nectriaceae > Fusarium > Fusarium venenatum. The sequence continues at coordinate 7,633,176 of NW_027072131.1, forward strand.
TGCAGGCCAAGGAACCAAGTAAGACTGCGATGATTCAATCTCAACAGTACAAACATGATCCTTTTGTTGCCCGAAACTCTTGTTAACCCGTATCTCATAGGCCTCTTGTTCAAAGCCAGGCGGTGCGCCTTGAAAGCGCCACGAGATGCGTGGTTTCTTTTCGTGAACGCCTAGGGTATTAGGGTGGCGATAGTGCTCGAAGCGAACGTCAATTACTTTGAGAGACATAATGGCGGTAAATAACCCGAATGAATGTAACGAAGTGTCATTCAAGGAGAGAAATTACTTAGACCTATTCTTTATACTGAGCAGAAATCAGGTTAGCCCTGAGGTGAGGAGTAGTCCCCAGTTTTGTTTAGCGTACTAGGGAACGACTCGCTAGTTCATGCAGACATGCGTAACCGATGAAATAGTTGGAGGTAGTGTTCCGTACTGGGAAAATGTTTTCCAAGACCAGCATTCGACTCGGTGTAATAATTTACGAACCGTTGGCCTGCTGATCGATTCCTGTCTCCAACATCATACGGTCTTGAACCCGGTTATTTGGTAACGATTGGATCATGACTTCAATTCGGTGAATCGAGACCCGAGCAGCTGATATTTCCAAGTCTTCTGAAAGGAGGTTACCATGAATATGGGGACTAGATCCGGAGAACTCACCAGTCAAACGAGTTAAAAGCCGGCGCCAGTGAGAATAGCGCCGGCTTTGAGGTTTTCCTATTGGTTATCTAGTCTTTTTGCCTCACCAGTCTAGTTCTTCTCCGTCCGGGGTCCCCGCGCTATGAGCCTGGAGACGACAGGGGACATTTATGCGGGGAAATTGAGGTTGTTACTCTATTGTTTGTATGATGCTGCACATAAATATAAACCGAGGGATCTGCTATCTCTTCCCCTCTACCAATTGACTCCTCCATACAAAGTCCTTGAGTGGAACTTCTTATCAATTGTTATCATTAATATATCCAACCAATTCTGGAAACATGGAGAAACCAGAATCCACCGCCCACATCGAGCGATCCAATACCTCCAAATCCCTCCACATCTCCCCCAGCCATACCCGCGGTCATGCTATCCAACAACAAGAACACAACAGAACCTATTTGCAGACATTCCGCAAAGATCCATGGCTTCTGCTATGGATCGGGGTCATGCTCTGGACTTTGATTGTCCGTGGTTTCGAGAATCAGTCTTCAGGTTCAGTCATTAGTATTCCTGTCTTCAAGGAACGCTTCGGCAAGCCTGATGAGAAGGGAGATTACTTCATCGAGACCAGCTGGCAGTCGGCCCTCAGTGGAGGTTCGAATGCCGCTGCTATCTTTGGTGCTTGGGCTTCATCATACTTTGCCGACATTATCGGCTTCAAACCAGTCGTTCTTGCTGCCGCTGCCATCAACATTGGTTCTGTTGGCGTCGAGTTTGCCTCTACCTCTATCGAGATGTTCTTCGCTGGAAAGATGATCAACTTTATCGCTATCGGAGCTTTCCAGAACCTCTGCACAGCCTACGTTGCTGACGTATCACCATTGGCTATTCGCTCTACTACCATTGGTTTCTGCAACCTTGCTCAATGCATCGGTCCCTTCATCTCTGCCATCTTGTCCAATTTCAGCTCTCAGTGGGATACCAACTGGTCCTGGCAATCGTTGATTGTTGCCCAGTGGGGTTTCGCAGCAGTCGCTCTAGTCGGTCAAATTTTCATGCCTGAATCTCCAGTCTTTTTGGTCCGCAAAGGCAAGATTGAGAAGGCCCGCAAAGCCCTTGGCCGAATGTACTCCGACCCAGAAGACGCTTCTGGACATTTGGAACGAATCAAGTTGACTCTGGAAGAAGCAGAGTCTTCAAACCTTGGTTCTTACCTCGACTGTTTCAAGGGTACCAACCTTCGAAGATCCCTTATTGCCATCATGGTGTTTCTGTCAGAGCCAATGTCTGGCTTGGGATTTGTTTCCAATTACGGTGCTTTGATGTATCAGTACCTCGGAATTAGCGACTCGAAGTCCTTCCAGATTCAGATTGGCGCTCAGATCCTTTCCATGTCTGGCGCAACTATCGCTTTCCTTGTAGGCGACTTTTACGGTCGTCGACCTATGTACGTCACTGGATGCATCGCCCTTGCTTGCCTTCTTATGTGCATGGGTATCTCTGGCTCAGTCGATAACACAGCTGCTGTTACCGCATCAGTTGGCTTTTACACCATGTACAACTTCTTCTACAATGTTGGTGTTGGTTCAACTGTATACACAATCGCTGGAGAGATTCCTACTTCAGTCCTGCGAACCAAGACGATTGCGATTGCTATTTGCATTTCTTCAGCTATCAACACAATGTGGTCTTTTGTCGCGCCGTACATCTTTAATCCTGAGTATGCCAACCTCAAAGCCAAGATTGGTTTCATTTTCGGCGGCTTTATGATCGTCTTTGCTGTTCTGGCGTTCCTATTTGTTCCTGAGACCCGCATGAGAAGTTATGAGGAGTTGGATGAGCTCTTTATGGATAAGATCCCTGCTCGAAAGTTCCGCAAGCACGTTACCCTTGCTGAGCGTCGTGCTGAGGAGGCATATGCGATTGAGAATGGTGCAGAGGGGAAGCCTCGAGATGCCTAAGTTAATGGGAACCTTTCGTTAGTAATGGCCATTAGGTCAGGTGAAGTTTTTCATAGGTACTCTTTAGTTTGAATAATGTTTCTGTTACAATTCTACGATTTAATCCGTTGACTGCAATCCGGCTCCATTTAATGGTACGAAGGCGATGAAAAGAGATAGCGTAATATACTTACAGTTTCCTTGCTTTACCACATGATCTAGGCCAATAGATAGGAACGTATTACTCGACCCTTAGACCGCTCACGATGTTCTACGAAGGTGAGGATTGCAAAAAGTAAGTATATGCAGACTGCAAGGCATGAATGTTCAGCTACAGGTAGACACGTGATCATTTAATTCCACTATAGAAGCTTAGTGCATTACATCCCCCACTCACTGGAGTTCCTACTGTACCTGCCAAAATTCTCTTCTCCGAATACATCATCACTTACAGATGCATCACACCTCTCAGTAATGAGACCACCAACAGCATGTCTGAACTGCAGGACAGGCAAACGAAAATGCGACCGCACGGCCAATCTACCATGTTCTCCATGCCTACAGCGAAATTTACCATGCCCTGGAAATGCAGAAACTACACGACTATCTGAATCGCCAACAGCCAAGAGGCCCCTGGCACCTCAACCTCAGCTCAACATACGAGAAGAAGAGATACATCTGGTCGATCTCTACTTTCGCTTCATCCATAATTCACCTCATAGCCTATTCCATGAGCCAACGTTCAAAGACACTGTTGTTCAAGGCACAGTCTCGAAGCCTGTTCTCCTTGCTATGATGGGCATGTCTGCAAGGTACCGCAACATCCAAGTTGATCGAAGGTAGTCAGAGATCTGATATAAAGCTAGGTTTGCCGCACAGCCAGAAATAGTTGCCCGCGGACCAATGTATCGCGCTGAGGCAACTAAATCACTGAAAGATGATCTCGAACACATTTGCATCGAGAACATCCAGGCTTGCATCTTGGTGGGAAACAACTTCTTTGGCGAAGGAGATGCTGACGCGGAGTCATTGTATTTTGGTATGTTGCAACAATATACTACCATACTATGTATCTAATGACTTGTGTAGGACTGGCTAGTCGAATGTCTCAAATTCTCAAGCTTGGTGTTTGTAACGACGCCGATGACGGAGTCACCCGTGAAGTCAAGCGACGAATATACTGGACATGTTTCATCATTGACACTTGGGCTAGTGGGGGCTCCAATTTGTCAAGACAGTTCAAATGGCAAAATACTCATCCCCGACCGCCAATGGATGAGTACGTCTTGAACCAGATGAAAGCAGGAGACCCTGATATCCCTGATTCGCAATGGAAGCCTGGCTTATGGGGTTACATGGTCAACCTGGTCGAGATATATACGGAGATACAGAACTTTCACCAAGACCTTGCTGATACAACGGAATGGGACGAATCGTTCATAGACGACACGGTTCGACACCTCGAAAACAAGCTTGTGGCGTTTGAGGAAGCCATTGGTCCCACACTTTCCTTTTCAAGGGAGAATTTGACAACATTTGTGGACCGTGGCTTAGGTCGTGTCTTTGTTGCCTTTCACCTGGGCTATCATCATTATTACACCCTACTGTTCTACCACTACCTGGATCGACGTCGACCTCAGACACGAAACAGCAACAAATACTCTGCAACTTGCAAAGCCCATGCTATAGTCGTCTGCGAGGTACTAAAAGCGTCTAGAGAAGTCCCTGGAGCTGAAGCTTTGTACAATATCGTTGGTCACGTCACTATCGTGTCCTCTTCTGTTCTACTGCATACGTTCATGTTTGGAGAAGCCCATGAGCTTGAAGACTCACGGGCTCGTCTCGGGTCGAACTTAGAGTCTTTGGTACAGCTAAGAAGATATTGGCCAAGTGTTGAGAGAATGGTATGGGTATGTCCGGATCCGTTTACCCGCATACTAACACATGTTAGATCAATCGATTGGTAGTATTCCAACGGGGCTGTATCAACTCAATGAATGTTGAGTCATACAGATTTGATAAGTGGATGGTTAAGTTTCTGATTGCTCATGCGCTGGCCCTTGAGGACAAGGTAGACGATAGTTGGCCTAGTCCTTATCCAGAGCCTTCATATCGTGACGTTCAGATTGAGCGCGGCTTGATTACGCAAGCCATGATTACAGATATTCAGAACTACAGCGGAGGTGAAAGTTTTATTTAAAGCTCCAATACATGCTCTTTCAACTGGAACTACATAATTCCTCACTAGAAAGGCATTTGATCACTTTATTGAGTAGTTTCAAACTAAGTAGGGGGCAATAATCGAGCAGCGATCCAACAACCGCAAGCCATGACAGGAATAAAAGACGCAATAAAGATTAGAACAACATTTGTTTAGACAGTAAAAATAAAAATATTATTTTAGAGTAAGCCATCGACTTAGATGGATATCAGGAGACTGCTGACTAAACGCATGCAGTATTCAAAATGAGATTGGGCCACCACCTAATAAGCTTATCCGTTGGGTTCAGCCGCATTTTACATTGCATTTTCATTCCAAACACATTTTTATCACTAGCGTACAGAACGAGAGGAATCTGTCTATAAATCAAGATGGCTAACCGTGAATTCTATTATTTCTACGCACCTACATGGGACAATCCTCCCAATGGTCCAATTAAGCTGGGCAATGTCATCACCTCAGTGAAAGAGCCTCATCGACCCCGCTTCTATCATCCGCCTTCTGATGACTCCGATATCACCAAGTTGGAAAAAAAGAGTGTCCAATACACAAAGGAGAAATTGAAGAGCGGGAGATTCTCCATTTTGACTAAGTTCCTTAGTGTTTTCGGCTTTGGTGTCGACGTCGGTGCTGAAATTGAAAGAAGGTCAGTATATCTAGAGCATTAATCACGCAACACCTGTTCTTACAATAATAGCGATCAAGAAACATTCTTCTTTAAAACTCTTGAGACCACTCAGTTTACACCGACCCCGACGTATCTTCAGAAGTGCGTCGAGGCCGAAACTGTGCGTCGCTACTTGGAAATTACTCGGTACCGAAAACCTATCTACATTATTACGGGACTCAAAATTGTCACTGGCGCCGAGGCAAAAACGCTCAAGTCCCGGACAGTGGGTAGTAACCTTGCCGTAGAGGTTGATGGGACAGTATGGAGTGGTGGTGCCGTCCCTGTCGGCGGCGGTCCTGGCATTGAAGGCAAAACTACTACGAGTGAAGGAACAAAATGGGAGGCTAGCGGTGACTTCGTATTCGCATTCCGTGTGAGCAAGGTTATCGTGAAAAAGACTGGGGACTTAAATGAGGAGGAATTTCGCAAGGGGGCTATGATGGATAGCGAGAGCAAAGTGAAACATTCTGACCTCTCTATCGTCAGCGTCGAAGAGCCAGATGCAAAGTCTCAAGGTTTTGGTGAAGAAGAGGCGATGGAAGATGATGAAGTCGTGTTGTGTGGTATACCGATGCCAGAGCCACATGATCACTGATACTGGGCAAGTGTCATATTGGGTATATAATCTCTGAGCGGGGGATATAGTCTCACATGCTGGTTTTCAATCCTATGCTTTCAATACCTTCCCAATCTCATAGCTCACCCATTCGAGCGTCTCTCCAAACAGATTCTGCTTTTCCAAACTGAGATCAACCGAGAAATATCCACCCCTAGGCTGATAATTTGGGCCTCGCTCTGCGCATCGTCTCAGTACCGCCTCCATCCTATCTCGTCTCTTCATTGCAATTGCCTCACCACCCGTTAAATGCAGGCGACCATACTGTAGCAAAAAGCCAGCAACACCTGCAACAATAGGCGCAGCATACGATGTGCCGCTTCGAGATTTGACACAGTCATAATTCGAGCTATCGCATAGAAACGAGGGCCATGCCGACTCTACACACTCACCGACTGTGGCGATATTTATTGAGTTTGGATCAGCCGTTGGACTGAAATCAGAGGCGTTTCCTAACGCGTCCGTGGAATGCACACAAATAACATGCGGACTGCTTGCTGGGTATGCGCGAGAAAGGCGACCACCGCTATTAGCAGCGGCGGCAAACATGAGGACTTTCTTAGAGTACGCTTTATCAATAGCTGCTTCGAGAGCTTCGTAGCCGTCAAAATCGGAGGAAGGCCATCCGAAGGACATGGAAATGATGTCAACTTGCCACTCACCAATAGCATGTAGAATTGCCTAGCTAAGTGAGTAAGAATACGGGAAAGAATGATTAGAGCTTACATTTGCAACAATACTAGCATCAGGTCTTGTATTTTCCTTGTCTGCAATTTTTGCTATGTACAATTCTGCATCTGGAGCATAGTCCATAATGAGACTTGCAGTAAACGTGCCATGTCCGTGTGTATCTGCGACGTTCGTCTGTAAGGGATTGTAGAAGTTCTTCTTTCCTTTGAGACTATCTTCGCGAGGTTCCACAAGTGCATGGCCTCTTTCAATGCCCGTGTCTAGGATGGCGATCTTGACTGGCGTGGAAGTAGACTTCGCAAAAGGCCTACCCACAAATTTGTCGTAAACATTCAGGTAATCCTGTTTCCGGATTTTATATCTTTCTCTCCTGTTATGGACTGTAAGTTTGCGTCGTCTGTACGAAGCTAGGAAACTCACTCATTTGCAAACATAGGCCCGTCGTTAGTTTGGTCATCAAAGAATTGGAAAGCTCTTTGTGGGCCGTCGCAATTAGTAGTAAGATCCAAGTCTGATGCTGAATATGGTAGCATGGAGCGCATTTGTGAATACTGCTGCATCGATCTGTCTATCTGCGTGCTGATAGAAAACTTGTTTCGCAGTGGAAGGCTTGCCGGGGATGGGCTTCGACAAGGCGTGCCTGTCTTTGGTGAAAGAAAGACGGACTGGCTATATGAATCTTGTGTGACGATGCCTTGGCTCCATTTTGAAAAGTCTAAGTTCTTGGCGTACTGGTCGAGGGATTCCACTTCGATACCAAAGCCGGTAGTAAGGTGATCTTGTAGAGGCCTTACAACTTTGTCATATATTCGTGACCTGAGTGTCTCATCATCCAAGGGTTGTCCCTCGTCTTCCCATAGCTCTGGGTCAAGGCAGTTATCAATAGCTTCCAGCAGGAGAGACTCCTCCGGGATCTGATATCGCCATCCTTCTTCGCCGCCCTCTTCTCCCTCGAGAACTTGATCAACGTCCATGAGAGTGATACGTCCGCTCCGAGTCTCTATTAGTTGGATGTCGTGCATGGCTGCTAGCTGGCTGAAAGGTTTGACAAAGTTGATCTCCAACAGAACAACAGCCAGTGCTACCAGCTCTGGACAGCAATGTCCAGCATCCATGTCGTTGATCTCATCATCCTCAGAACCATCAGCCAAATCAGTAGCACCGTCTTTGGGCAGTTGTGTCTCGATGAAAGGCCGGAGAGGGATCGTATTTGACGTTGTTTGGAAGAACTTGATGCTCGAAGACCCCCATCCCGACTGAAGCCATGAAGTCCCGTACAGATGAAGGACCGTGTAGCCGATGATTAAGGACAAGATACGCTTAGTCTTGTCCATGAAAAAGTCCCTTCTCTCTTCGAAACATTGAGTAAGGGAGATTGGTTCTGTAGTTTTGTCGATATTGCTCTTTTCAAATCCTAGCTGATAGAGTTCCCCACTAGTTAAGCGTAGAACGAGTCGTTGTAGAGCTTTAGCCCGGGTCTCGAAGATTGGTGTGCACAGTTTCTCAACCTTGGTGTGTTTTCCCCTACTGGCACTACCCCTAAGTGTTGATTTGTTGGAGGGAGATGCAAAGTGAACAGTCTTCTCTCTTACGTCCTGCACTCGAAATTCGTGCCAATCTTGTTCCATAGTCAAGAACATGTTCAGCTCAAGACAGCCAGACACATCATCATCTGGGACATGCCTGCGAACACGTCTCCTTGCAGGCTTGACAGCCACATTCTTTTCCGTTGTGCGGTATGTTCCTAACTCGAGCTTGGCCCTATACTCATGCTGTGAAGGACAGGTACATCCTCTACAGTCAACCAAGGCATCAAAGATGGACTTGGCAGCTTTCCAAACAGCAAAGGTTGGCTGTCCAATATCGAGAGACGCGGCTTTGTGGATGGTTCTTTGAATGGTCTGTTTCGGTTGTTGCTTATCGAGCGTATCCGCTAAGCTCTCAAGTACTGTATCCACCTCTTGTCTCTCCTCCGTGGAGATATCAGGTCGTAGCCATCTATTGATGAAGTCGAGCTTTGCTTCGTGTGACTGCCTTTTGGTCTCCCTCCACCAAAGGCTTAGCATCCTGAGTCGCGTCTCAAGGGCGACAGAATAACCACCAAATTCTGATAGACCGCTTTCTGGGATTAATAACCCGAGGTGAGACACAGCTTCTTTTAGTAGGTTTCCACCCAAGACTGAAGTGATATCCTGTGCCTGTGACAACTGTCCCAGTAGCCTGTAGCAGTGGCAGCTGAGATGACTGTAGAATCGTTTGACATTTGGGCTGATTTCATTTTGCTGCGCGATATTGGCCACTTCCAAGAATGTTTCAACTGCTTCTCGTAAGAGCTCTTTGCTACCTCTGTCGGATTTTGGGTCAGATATGATCGCCATTGATCAAATTCAATCCTAGGAGCTGAATTCATGAGGTTGATGTGAGGGAACAACTCTTTATCCTGAGGTGATATGTCAGCGACGAAAGATATCACATTGCGGCTGAGTAAAGCGGGGTATGCTGACAAGTTAACATCAGGATCTTATCTAGTAACGTCTATGAAGAGCAGGATACTACAGAGAGTCTTAGTTTACTAGAGGAGTCTTATTGAGATTGTCTATTATATATTTAATAGATAGTAATGTCTTGTCGAGTTAGGACCAGCCGTTAAACTTTCCGGAGGTTGGGTTAAAGGCTTTAGCTTTGCATGGAGTTGTTAGTCATCTAAGCTTATCTGTTAGTGCTGCGCTATAAAGCTACCAATCACGCGACGTCAGATCAGCTTGACAATAATATTGTTATCTGACTATAACTTATTGTGCCTTGACAACGATTGCTCCATGCGTTGACCCAAGCCTAGGGCTACAGACTGGCCATAATGGCTGAAGTAGACGGTGACCCGGAACGAAAGGGTCCAACAATTGCGACTTCAGCCAACCAGTGCCTTCAATCTTTTCAAAAATGTCTCATATCTGCGTCTTCAATCAACCCTAGAGAACTGTCAATGATAGAGGATCAGGTAGCCAGATTCTCCAGCTGGGCTGCTAGTATTGGAGTATTTGCCCCAGGTTCAGCATCCATGGATCATCGATTGCGATATGCGCCCGAGGTTCATAGTGTTGTGACCGGGTTACTTGAGTCTTTAAACTATCAATGTCAAGAATGTGAGTCTAATCTTTCAACCGACGTTTTTATACGAACCGAACCTTCTAACCTACGTTAGGCTTAAGTATACTCACCACTCTTGTAAAATCATTAGAGGCAGGCGAGCGATATGTTCCCTCCGAGAACTTTCCAAAATCGCTTAACGAGATCGCGGCTGAGATAAGTCGCCTCAATAAGATCTCGAACACTATTCGTCGTGCCAGCAAAGATACACAGGCTCTAACAGCCAGCAAGTTCCATGTCAAGGATGATGAAGGAAACAATGTCGAGGAGACTCTTCTGGACAATTTCAAGCGTCACATCAATGATCGATTTCCCAATCTAGGCGAGACTCTCCAAGAAAGGCTGGCTCGAACGATGCTTCTTCGGAGAAAACAGATCCTTTACAGAAGATTCCGCCACGGCAATGTATACACCAAAACCCAGGATACTATCCCTGCCGTTTCAATCAAGTTTCCATCCGCGAAGCCTGTCGGTTCTCTCGCGGAGTCCAGGCCAAAACAGCCAAAGACTAGTAGCACTGTCTCAAAACCAGCCACCGCCACCCCGTCACAAATCAAGAGTGCGACAACACTAGCTCCGGAAAAGTTCAGAATTGCCGCCTCAACCCCTTCAGTCATCTCTGTAAGTAAGACAATTGCTTTCGACAGTCACGAGAGCCTTGCCTTTCCTCCGGCGCCTGGTCACGCTGTAAAGAAGCGGTATGAACAGCTGAAGAATCAAAGACTGGCTGAGTACGAGCAAAGCTTGAATTCTAAAAAAGGCGCTGCCAGCAACAAGCCGACGGTACAGGAATTACTGGTAAATGATCTGCAAAGCCTCGGGGAGATTACATGCCCATACTGTCTTTGCGCACTACCAGCTGAGGAAGCTTTTGATGAGACTAAGTGGCAGTAAGTATTTCCGAACTTTCTAGTCTCAATAGACCTGCTGACTGTTACCTTAGAAATCACATTAAGAATGATCTGGATCCATATGTCTGTCTTTTTGAAGACTGTGACCAACAAGAAGCATTGTACAACCATAGCGATCAATGGTTGAGCCACTTGCAACAGCATCGCAGATTTTGGCGTTGCCCGTCTCACCATGACTCGGAGCCATTCCCTTCTGCCAATGACTACATAGCCCATATGCGGGAGGTTCATACGAGCAAATTAAGCGACAAACAACTTCGGGCCATGGCGAATAAAAATAGCCGTAAAATGAAACAGCTATTTTCTTCATGTCCCCTTTGCGGGAAAGAAGAATCTGACATAAACAGTCGTCTGGAAGATCATCTTGCTGGACATTTGCGCTCGCTTGCCCTCAAGTCTCTACCAAGCTACCACGAAAACGCACCTGAGGATAATGAGGATGGCAACAACAGCATAGACGTATCCAGACCCAAAAGCAGAAGCACGGTGAAGGATCTGAGGGAAGACGAAGACTATGTGCCATCGCACCTGTTTACTTCTGAAGACTTTTGGGACCAATGGAGACCACCTTTGATTCAAGCTCCATGGTGGAACTTTTTGGATCAGGCCTATGAGGATCTTGATCTGACAGTCGATAATGACAGTCTATTCTTCGACACCTACTCCTTCCGAGATCTGCCCAGTACTTTTCACAATGACAGTATCATACAGCACATCATGCAAAATCAAGAAAATCAACGCAAAGTTGGCCAAACCGAACACACCAAGGATCGGAACGTTGAAGAGGCCGAGAGAACATCATCGCTCATTGAAACTTTCCTCAGACAGCCCCCAGATACTATCGATATCTCGGGATCAGCTAGAGCCAAAGCCACTAAAGAGATGCCATCACCAACACTTTCACTGTCATCATTGAACTCAAATGCGCAAGAGACCAGTGGAGCAGAAACAATCCCGATCATGACAAGAGCTTCATCATTCCATGCTTCGCCACATAGTGTTGTCGTAGAATCTTCAGAACCGTATCAGATAAAGTTATCTGAGGAACGCACGGCGATGCCCTCTATACCAGAGTCATCAGGCGTACGAGGAAGGAGGGTTACTTACGAGGCAGATGATGAAGGTTCAAAGCGAATCCAAGACCGGAACAGGCGAGGTGGCAGATCAACAGATGAACGTCAATCCGGAGTTTATATCAATGGTAAAAGGGTTTTGAACCTCAACCGCCACGATAGATCGAGGCGTCTTCCAACTATAGACCACGACAACATATTTTCCGCACACTCACCACCAGTACCAGGCCCCCCTAACAATACTCCAAGTTTGTATCATAATGTTGGTATCACTGCAAGTCGTGAGAGAATTATTCTTGCTGAGGAACCACCTTCTTCAAACCGTCGTCAGAGACCAATCATCATTGATGAGCGGCCTCGTTACAGGGTTGAAGGCATTGATGATCCTGATATGGACGATACTCGCACTACCAAAAGTGCGCCAGCACGGACCTCGGGCTATAAAAAAGAAAAACAACAACGGCGTCGAGAGAGAGAAGCGCTGGAGGCGGAAGAGCGTCTACGCCAGCGATTTGGTAAAGCAAATGCCACTATTTCCACACGACCAGCCGCTCCAGCTCCTCCAAATCCAGATAAGAGTTCTAAGACAATCTATCAAAGATACTACAGTGAAGCTTCAGACGAAGAAGAGAGTCGTAACAGCACTGCTCATCGGATAGGCATGTTAGAGGAAACAAAGGAACTGGAAGCCCAAAGAGAAAGGCTCATGGAACGAATTGCCGAGGCGAATACAATGATAGCTTCACGACCAGCCGCTCCAGCTCCTTCAAACCTAGGCACAAGTACTCATGAATTCTATGGAAGTAACTCTAGTCGAGATTCAGTTGAAGAACTCTTAAGGTCAAATCTCGATGAAAGGCGCCGTATTGCTAGGCAGGAGGAAGAAAATGAAACAGTAGCCCAAAGACAGCGGCTTAGGGAGCGGTTTATGTACGGGCGTCGGTCAACAATTTCTGGTGGTAGTCGGAGACCACTAACGTATGATGAGGGTGTCTACCGCTACGACGACAACAAACCAGATGACGACGTTGAATCTTCTAAGCAGAAGAAGAAGGACGGATAGGGGTAAAAGTGAAACTCAATATAGCGTTTAGGGATATGAGATAGATTTAGGCATCTGGCCAAGTGACTGACAGTTGCTTGTAAGCTAATTGGCATGTAGTACTCTTTACATTGATAAATACTAGCAAATAAATATTTCTAGAGCTTCACATTCATACATGCCAACAGACTGGTAGATGCATAAGTTCATGCACGATCTCTATTTCCATTTAGCATTTTTACTCTCCACCTGCAACAATTGCTCATGTATCTTTTGATAGACTCGTCACGTTGAACAGCAGACTTCAAAGCTGATAAAACATTGCTATAGCTTGATATTGCACTCTTGCTGTATGCAATAATTAGTAAGTATTGCTCCTTCCTCTTATAGACAAATTGAGCTTCCGTAGGATTTCAGCTTAAATAGGTAATGCGTGAATTTGCGGCTGATATAACTGTTCACATGAGGTTAGGCGTGACGAGTGTGTACAGATCTGGATCGGAACTTCGGCCCGTAGATCGACTGCATTTGGCCAATTTAGGATAGTTTCAAATCCTTCTATGTCATGACTCTGTAAGAGACTATATCGAGGCTCTCTACTGCTTTGCAGCTTGCTTTCATACCGCCTCAGTAAATATTGTGCCTCAAAGAAACATGATCCTTCCTCCTCAACAAGCTGGGGGATGGCCGAACTTCGAATAACCGCTCGGCTCGTTATACCTAAACTCCGTGATGGAAGTATCGTTAGCCTGGAGACCTAGAATGTAGGACGGTGGAAGAATAGATTCTTGGAAGTATAAATATCACCTTTAGTTCCTCACAATTCAGTACTTCTGCATCACTCTACAATCCAAACAACCTACGACAAGAATTTCCAGCAACTTCCCAGCAACAATTATCACCATGAAGGCCGCTATCTTTATCACTGCCCTTTTCGGCGCTGCCATCGCTGCTCCCGCTCCCAATGCTGTCCCTCAAGACCTTGATACTCGCGCCAGTTGCCCTGGTGGCCAAAGCTGTGTTGGCGGTTACTGCACCGTCTACACATGCGTGCCCGCCGGTACCAGCACTCAGTGCTTCACCTACAAGTACAACAGGTGTTAGAAGACACCCGGAACGCATGTAAGATAGATTGTATGGCTTATTAGAAATGTACCATAACTAACACATATAGCCTATACTTCACGACTGGACTGGAGTGGGTGGCGATCTCGTGATGGCACCAATCGGCTCCAAATGCTCAGACAGCGGACAGTGATCTGATACATGCTGGTTAGACTATAGCAAGTTAGTTCTTAATAATCGAGTCGTTACTGAAATATCTTTGATTGGTCATCTGTGTCATAATCACCTCCTATCCATATTTACGAGAGTCCCGTGCGGTGCCGAGTTATACTAGAAATAAATAAACTCGATACTCTTGTATTAGAATCAATGCTGCTGTTGCCGGCCGAAAGGGGATACGGCGCCGAGACAAATTTTAAAGGGGAAATCAAACTAGAAATGCAGGTGCAGAAGCACTAAGGCCACCAATTTCCCAATATGGTTACTTCAGGGAAATGTCAACACTGTTAACGAATCCCAGTTCTAGACTTAATCGAATCGGTGTTAGCTGCGGAACCACTACTACGAAACTATTGATCCTGCAAAAGTAACTAAATGCATTTCAGCTGATAAAGAAATCGATAGTTTCTGATCCCCTAGATTATACCCATGTTACCTCTCCAATTTCCTCATTAAAGATGACGGGACTTCCACCTGTGAGGACTTGCAACGCTCTCCATTGTTCAGTTCACCAAGCCGTGAAACAGTCATTTGCTTACAATGGTATCAATCAAAGCAGTTGCAGTCGCTTATGTGGCGGCCAACCTCTTGGGAGTTGACGCAGGTCTATGCCGACCGTCAACTAGAACTTCTTTAACCTCATCTGAGTTGGAAACCCAGACGGTGATCCCTATCGTTTCGACATCCACCTTGGATACTAGCATCATTCCATCTGACACAACAAGATCAAAAGATCGCACATCGTCAGTTTTCGGAACACCTAGCAATTCTGAGACTGCTGAAAACCCGACTTCCTCTACAAGCGGAACTCTCAGCTATCTTACGTCGTCAGGAATTCCAACAACATCAGATGATGCAATTGCAACATCATCAGTAACAGCAACCTCTGTCAATCCTACGGCATCTGATGATTCCACTACTTCTGGTGATCCTACTACATCTAGCGAGGAGACGTCTACCGATGTTACATCTAATGAGGCGACGTCTACTGATGTCACGACTTCTGATACTTTCACGCTATCAGTCCACCCCACTACATCAAAAATTCCTGCAGCATCTTCTGAAACCATGACTTCCATTGACACCAGCTCGCCTATGGAATCCTCAACAACTATCGATACCACCGCGACTACGGATGCTACAACAACCGCTGAAACAACGACAACTGCCGATGTCACAACTTCAACTGACCCTACAACTACAACTTCAACCTGCGTTGAGCCTACTAATTTGCTTAGACAACCCGGATTTGAGCCTTCAAATGATGGGGGTGTTTGGGGCTTCTATTGGGGCGGCGGCCGCATCACTGTTGACTCTGAAATAGCTCGCACAGGTGATGGTCTAGCGTATGTTGAAGTGTTCAACTTCCTAATGACTTGGGCTAATCAATACTAGTGATCTCCCTGTTCCCGGTGGACAAGAACGACGCATGGAGCAGCGAATACATATAGTGCCAGGCACAGAATATGCTATCCGCTTCTACTATGCTCTCGCATCTGCACCACCTGCCAATACACAGTGTTTCGTGTTTGCTACATTCGATTATTATACGACTTTGACCCAAGTACCACTTCCATCTGATACGGAATATCACTTGTACTCGGCGAGCTTCATTTCGGCAGACAACCTGGACCCGGCTATTGAAATCGGTGTCTCCTGTACCCAGCAAAACAACGGCTATACAGCTGAAGTCTTTATTGATGATGCATCGGTTCTGGATATCACCAATGCATGTGATGCTACTCCTGTCGACCCCAACGCCCCCGCCAAGCCCACGCTTCTCATCCCTGCCCAACCAGAGCAACCTCATTGCCCTGTAAATGCCGCCCAAGTCCCAGGTTTTGAGCCCGTAAACGGTAACCAAGGATGGGAGTTCTATAACAGAGGAGAATTCGTCAATGATCCATCCAATGCCCGAACCGGCGAGTGGGAGGCGTAAGTCATCTTGTCCACTTCCCGACTGAAGGAGGCTAACCATCACCAGATTGCTCCCTAGCGGAACTATGACTTCTCAATTGAACGATGGCACCTACCTCGAACAATATTTCAGTGCAGGAGATCTTACACCAGGTGAAACCTACGATTATCATTTCTTCTGGAAGCCAAATACCCTCCCAGATAACGGAAAGTGTTATATCTACGGCGGTTACAGTGATGCCATCAGGTATCCAAATGCCGAAGTCAAAGCTGGAGCAACTTCTTCGACAGGTTATACCATCTACTCAGTTCGCTTCGAGATGCCAGCAAGCGACAATTTCTTTCTCCAAATCGTTTTCTACTGCGATTACAACAACGGTAATCAACAACTGGGATCTGTTTACGTCGATGATACTGCACTGATTCAAGTTGGGGGCTGTGAGGCATTCCCTGTGACGGGTGCACGTATCGAGAACCCTAGCTTCGAGGTCAGATCGACTGAAGACAGTACTTATGCTTGGTTTGGCAACAACGGCATGGTTATCCAAGCTGGAAGTACAGTTGATGGCCCCTCTCCAAACTCAGGCAACAATTATTTGTGAGTTCTTTCTGCGATTGGTGATTTGCAAGCAATCTAACATAGCCTAGATATGTTCAGCTTGGATCTACTAAGAAATCAGCTACACTCACCAAGCCACTAGCCGTTTCTCTAGATGCAGGCCAGTATTACACCCTCCGGTTCAGTTGGTCGGCTGGGGCGGCATATGTACCCGCGGATTGCTCGTTCACGATCGCATTTGGTTCCTCTACCGAAACCCGCCCACTCAACGACCAGATTACTTCGTACAACTACGAACTGTTCGATTACACGTTCATGCCAGCTGAAGAGGTTACGTCCATGTCGGTCACTGTCTCTTGCTTGACGGCTTCTCCTGACTTTGTTTTTGATGACTTTTCTCTTCAGTAAAGGGAGGATAAAGGCTATAGCTAGGACAACATTATAATTATTTTCACATGTCCCCTATTATATACAATTATTAGTACAATAGCTATATAAAGTCCAACCTGATCAGCGGTCTGTTAGAAATGCCTATTCTAGACTTCAACTTGCTCTCACAAACCTCCTCCAAACTGGACTCGCCCAGCTGGGTATGCATGTGATACTGAGTGTCGAGCATCAGCATCTCCATCATGCTTTACGAGTTTGAGCACGGTAGCCAAAACATACTGTTATGATTGACAACATAATGCCGTAGTCAGTATTAACACTTACTACTATCTAATATGTATTACTTTAAAGCTTAACTATACTATTTCGGTTGTAAACTTACAGTCACTAAATACTAAACTTGACTTCATAAGTCTTTGTGATCTTTCTATAAAGCTCTTCTCAGATGAATAATCAACAGTCTCCCAGTCTTCCCCCCAGAAATAGGAAGAGAAACTTGGATTATACTGTCTGAATAATCCAACCCGACGAAATCTCCCGGTTCCGTCCTCCAGCGGAATAACAACCAAGCCAATACTTTCTATTGTCCCCTTACACATTGTCATACCCTCAGAAACCGTTTCACGGTAGTCCCAAGACATGGCTATCTCCAGCAACTGGACAGAAATCGCAGTTGCGTGATCTGATATTGCATCGTCCAAAGTATCTGGGAAAATCATTACCTCCCGATCTTGAACGAACGCTTGGTTGAGAACCGCGTCCGAGAACAGATCGTCTCCCTGGTCAGGTTTCTTTCGACAGCTCATAGTAGCATTCCTCATAGCACAGTTGATTTGTAATAAAGCCGATTCCTCTTTAATGCTTCCAAAGGGTGCATCAAGGTATGCTGGTTCTGTTTGGCACTTTGTAATTTCTGTCATTCGACGGAGCACATTGTGTCGATTGAGAAGTGGGGGCGAGTATGGTGTTGCGTTAAATTCTTGAAATGAAAAATATGTAGTGTCGTCCGTTACGTCGTCCTCGGCTGTCGATGAAAGTTCCATATATGTAATTGGAGAGTTTACCGAAACCCATGACCAGCTCGGGCCCTGGTAAGTACAGGGTCTTGGAAGAAGTCTATGCATCTCATCCTGATCCTTAACGGGATCTATCATCCAAAGCAACTCTGCCACGAGCGATGGTTCCCACAAACCAGCCCGATATGTCCCCAAGAGAGGACTAAGCTTGTCAACAATACCAGAGATGGCAAGTATTCTATCAGTGGTATTCGTAAGATTACGTGCCGAGTAAGTCTCTACCATCCCTTTCCAGATTTGTAGGGCCTTGACCTTTGTTTCATTTGTGTCAATTGAGGGATCTGAGTAAGGGCCAATCTGCCAGAACTTTCGATATTTGTCGTGCCAGTGTGATGCATCATCGAGATCTTTGGAACTGTCTTTCCAACCATCGACGAAGCCGCCTACACCATGAGACTCCAGACAATGCCATGAAGTTCTAAGAGATCCAAACTCAATAGTCCTCGTGGCCAGTAATTGCTCCTGAAATGTCCAACCTCGTGTAAGCAGTGGCTCCAACTCCTGGTCAGGGGCGCAGAGAATGATTGACCCGACGCGTCTTGCTAGCAGAGGATTGTTATTTGCGCAAAGGAAAGGAATCTGGTAAGCCTCCTGAAGAACTTCTGGATACCCGCCAGGGGAGAGTGGCATAACGCCAACCCCTTCAGCCTCTTGTTCAAGACTTCGTCTACCTAGGAATCCGTGTTTCGCCGAAGGAGACCGTGTGGCCGAAATCGTAATCACAGCGTGGCCATAGACCTTTGGCATGGTAGAGATCTCCCTTGCCTTGTCGCTATCGTCGTCTTGATTGATGCAAAGTGCATCAATCCACAAGTACCGAAGTCCTAATCTTACGCATACGAATGCCGCATCTCGTAGTGTTTGTGGTAGATCCTCGAGAGAAATACCCTGTTTGAGTGCCAACTCAGTCTTCTTCTCGAGCCGCAAGGGTTGGTCGCCTCCCCAAGTATAACTCAGAGCTGCAAATGGAAATAGCTGACCAGGTCTTTGGGTAATCGCTGGTTCCACCAGTCGAGCCATCCCTGTGGCCCTGCTGTCTGAGTCTCCCCATACATCTAGCAGCCTCGTTGGAGTCCACTTACTCCCATCAGCCCTTACTCTATGGCAGTTGGCATGTTGAATCTGGCATGTCCGGAGCCAACTGCCCAATTTAGCGAGAGCCTCTCCGGAAGCAGGTTCAGCCTCGATGGGACGAGCAGATATATGTCCAGCGGCAGGGTCTCCGGGGTAAGCAAAAACATCAAATTCCGCTCCAACATGCTTGTACATGACCTCTTGCTCACCGGGGTCAGATGAGTGACTGGGTTTTAAGCTGGCGAAGGCGAACTCTATACTCGAGATATCTGGCACCACTCGCGCAATGTTATCAGATGAGAACCAGCTTGATGTTTTGAAGCGTTCACGATGTGCGTTCAAAATTGCAACAAGCTCCCATGAGTCCATCGGATGTTGCATGAATCCGCTAGATCCAAATAGCGATGGGTCATAGCGTGATAAGTTGCTTCCAAGCAATAAGCGCCTCGCAAAATCACAGCCATAGTTGGCAGCATATCTTGTTTGCCTAAACGTGAACTGGAAAGGATACGTTCCCTGGTGCAGTGGCCCCAGTCTATCACCGAAACCCAGCGATGCAAGCTTGTTCCGCAGTGGGTACACGGTGTTACGATTGTATGACCACATGGTATCAATCGCAATATTCCGACAGTACATGCAAGAGTGAGGCATTAGGTTTAGTGGAGGCATATTGAGTTGAAGGGTTTGCTTTTTAGTTGTTGGTTTCAGTGTAACATGAAGTAAGTAATAGATATGCCTAAGTATATATACTGTAATGAAAGATATATAGTTAAATATTATATACTTGAATAAAATCTTTATGAGTTTCTGCTGCAGGAAGTCAGTTCTGGTTATTGAAGTGGCTAGGTAGGAATGAAAATGCCTTGTCTGAGAACAGTAAGACACTTAGATCATTACTGAACTATTTCTTAAATGTGGCGTTTGACGGGCTTCAACCATAAAGGCTAAAACTTCAAGGATACATTTAGCCTTAGCTTGGCATAATCCGCCACCGACTTGAAAGGTTGATATAAGGGATGTGAAGTAAAAACCAATTATGCCTAGCAATGCAGCTAGCCGTCTTTAGCAAAGCCCAAACAGTGGCGGTGGCTATGCAGGTGACACAAGGCTTCTCATCGTAGAGTGCTACCAAGAAGCAAGGCATATTTAGGTAAACAAGTCCTATAATACATTGTCCCACGCTTCACGACACCCTTGCCAGACCCCGATCTTTTCTCATCCCACCAGCCAATCGTGCTTCAGAAGTAGGAACCTCCAACTTCACTTCCGTCAAGCTTCTCAGCAACCTCTTCCACATGTCTGAAGCATCTTTATCCTCTGTGCCTTCCGTCAACGTCACTCGGTTACCAACCACAATGACTTCCGATCTTGCACGAGTTAATGCAACATTCATACGGCGCATATCCTTTAGGAATCCAATACTACGATGCTCGTTACAACGAACGGTCACAAAGACAATAATATCCGCCTCGCGTCCCTGAAACCCATCGATGCTCGAAACCTCGATGGTCTGGTGTAGCCCAGATAACATACGCTTCAAGGATTCTGCTTGTCGGGTATAAGGCGTTAGAACGACGATGGATTGAGCGTTGCTTTGGGAGGTCAAGAGTCTGCAGATGTTCAGGCAAAGCTCTGCTTGTCCCTTGTTCTCCTTTGACTTGCCGGGCATTTCTTTTATGTCGCAGTTGACAAAGATAGCTCGCTCATAATCTGGCTTAGCTGAATTGCTCGTCTGCGCAGGTGGAAATGGAAAATCGGAATTCATGAGCGGCCTGTCAGACATGCCTATCCCAGACTTTAACTTGCCGTCGTAAAACGCCTCCGAACTGAACTCGCATAGTTTGGGATGCATCCGATACTGAGTATCCAGCATCAGTGTGTTCAAACCACTTTCAGTTGAACCCCGAGCCTCAGTATAGAGTCTCTCAAAAAGAGATACGTCAAAGTCCAGTGCAAGTGAGGTCTGCTGTACCGTCGGCCTGAGCTGCACATGATCACCAACTAAAATAGCCTTTGAGCAGCCCTTGACAAGGGGCACCAGCGAGCTTGGCTCTGTTTGTTGAGATGCTTCATCAACGATGACTATGTCGAAGATCTCCAATCGAAGTAAACCGATACCAGCACCAATACATGTCGTGAATACCATATCGCTTTGCTTGATCATTTGGGAAGCCTTTTTCATGGCCTTGTAGTCACTGTGGATCTCTTGACCTGCCATAGCATCGCAGGTATACTTTCGTAAATCGTCGGCAACTTTGCGTACTTCTGTAGACACTCTCAGTATATTGGGCTGAGCCTTCTTGGCCAAAGGCTGTTCCTCGATCCGTTTGATGTAGCGTCGCATTACATTATCCACGGCGTTATGTGTCGGTGCAGTGACAAGAACCCGCGCCTTTTGTTGACTATCTGTAGAGCACATATCATTTCAACAATTGTTTCAGTCTTTCCAGTACCTGGAGGACCCCAAAGACAGAGAAGAGAGCTGTTGATAGCCAATTGTATGGCTTTGTTCTGGCTCTTGTTCAATTTGGCAACATTGCTGTACGTTTCTTCTGACTGGAGCAATGAGGTAGCTGACTGAAGCCCAAAGATTATATCCGCGACGCCGCAACAGTCCTCCCTGTAGATGCAAAGGTCCTTCGCAGCGTCGATCATGGATTTGGCAGTAACGAACGATCCACAGTTTTCTAGAACCCATGAACATTGTTCAAAGTAGGGTGGGAGAGGATGAAGACACTTGAAGTGCGCGCGCCCAGTCTCTGCAAAGACGACCAGAGCGTCAATCGAATAATCGGCGCCAACTAGCACGTTTGAAGGAAGCGATGCAGTCGTAAAACGTACGTGTGATTCTTGTTTCGGAGTGCCAGTGAGGTCAATCCTAAAGTCAATATCCACAAGACTGCCGTCTTTGTCTTTCGGCGATAGCTTCAATTCCAACAGTCCAGGTAAACGTTTTGCTTCAGCATTGGCCTCCTCGATATGTTCCACGGCTATCGCCATCAAGTTATGCAGTAGGTACTTGGCCACTTCAGCGTCTGTCGTTATGAAACGAGGTGCGTCTGGCTGCAGGATATCCAGAAACAAGTCCAAGGCAAGGTCCGTTGATCGTATTGTCAATGTAGCAAGCTCGACAACATCTGCCATGTCACTCAAGGATAGGCTTCCGGGTGAGATGTTGGAAATAATGACTTTCAGCGGCTCCAAGATTAGGTTACCCATGGTGTTGGATGAGAGAATAAAAGCTCGAATGATCGGCAATATCGAAGCTTCCAATAACTCAACTAGTTCTGGATCTTTGTCCGTGCGGGTGTTGGAAAGAAATGGCGTGAAAGATATCGCCAAGGCAGGCTCAGTGACCACGGTTTCGAGCATTGCGTTCAATAGTCTTTTTGGGTCCACGGTAGAATCCTTGATGTTGATGAGAATGTGTTCAAAACACTGTAGCAAAAAACCCTTATCGTTGGCTTTTCGAACGATGTTGAAAACTTGTTGGTATTGATCCACAGATTCCAAGCTGTTCAGCAAAGTAAGATTATTGTGCTTCACAATGCTGATAAGCCAAGATGGATCCGACGGTGATAAGATATTGCTACGAGACGGGATAGAGTAATTCTTCGGTTCGTCTGAGAAGAGAGGAAGAATCTCGGTAGTATCGATTTGTTCAAGCCAGAGATCCAAATTTCGCATGGACGAGACATCTCTATTGCTGATGACATTGATTTCCTGCCTTGAATTAGCTCTACCTAATCCTTAGAAGTAAAACAGGAACTCACTGCAGCTGTAACTGGGGATCGATTCACACGTCCGATATGTGTTTGAAGTTGTCTGCTGAACCTGTTGAGATCAATACTTGCAATCACCTCTGCTTGGTCTCCTCGGTCGACCACTTCCTGTCGCTTCCTCCTTCTGTCGCCCTTGTTCTTTTCTTCGCGATAGTCCTCGTCATTTTGGCCTGGTCGTGCAATGAAGACCCATGTGTTTCCTCTGCTTTTCTGAAAGAGCTGAAAAAGATTACCATCGCAGTATACTTGATACTCCATCTTGGTGGGTAGAGATAGCCGAGTCTGCCTTTGTGGCCCTTGGGAATGTGGAAACGAGAACAGCCTGGCAGTATCATCGATGACACAGTCTTGGGAACGTTCTATCTGTTTGGGTATGTATATAGCCAGAGATAGTCGCTCGTCAGGCTGAAAGACGATGAGGGTGCGATGAAACAATTCCAGGTTTGTAGTAGTGGCGTCATGAAAGGTGGCCAGGCGATCTATTGAAGAGTCATAGGTTCTTTTCCATTTAATACCAGGATAATCTAAGCGAAATTGTTCCAGCTCATTGCGCTCAAGTATTCCAGATGAGCACAGAGCATTGAGAACCAGACCAGGAGTACTAGGTGATGGCGGGACGTGAGCTAGGATCCAAGCTTTCTGTTCTGGGGCGAGAACGTTGAAGTCAAAAAGATGTAGAAGGCTCTCGAAGGATGTCTTGTTCTTCAAACACCAGGTATACGCTAACTTGACACATTCAAACTCACCGATGGCAACATCTTCGCGACTCAACAAGAGCTTCATTGCATCAATGTCGTATCCATCCAAATCGCCGCTCTGGGAAAGACTGAGGCGATTGACTTGATCTCGAGATTCGTTATGAAGAACATCGAGTATGAAGGGAGGGGCACCATCAAGCAATTTTGGAGGAGATTGTAGCTTTTCAGGAATCTTGATGCGGTTCCCATCTACACATTGGGAGAATAGACGGTTCAGTTCCTGGCACTGAGCGCTCATAGGTCCTGTCACTCGAGCCCAGTCGAGATACAGGTTCTTTACTCGGCCGAGTGACGCGTTATTGTACTTGGCAAAGTATACCAGGCGATCGTCGTCAGTGATAGGGCGGAATGTGATGGGGTCTCGACCCCCGGGGTATAAAGCTGGTGTTGAAATAGTCGAAGGTATTAGGTCTGGGTCCCAGCAGACAAAGACTATAACGTGTCAGCACTAGTAAATCCGAAGCAGACACAAAAAGGTAGTCTTACACGTATCACCATCAAGATCACCACCAGACATCATATCCGCAGCTGGTCTTTTTCCTCTTGTCGAAAACACGATACAATCCGTCAAATGAGCAAGTTCAGGTCGTTCAACAACCTTAAACTTTTGCCAATCACCAGGATGAAGACACGGATTTCTGATGACGGTAACCTCGGTGTTCTTCAAAGCACGAGGCATTCCGTTTTCTTCCATGGTGACTTTGACTGCGACTTCACCTTCGCGTAGGACATCCCACGCATCACAAACGCCAAACAGTAAACGCGATTTTTGGACAAAGATACGGCATCTCTGTCCGTCCTTCTTGTTTAGCATTTTCTTCAATTCGGCGTTGACTAGGCTGTTGATCTGAGGCTTGATGCTCTCGCTTCCTTCGAGGAGGACGCGTTCTGCAAGGTCGGGTCGGTTGACGTAGCTCAAGAAACGGAACG
Organism: Fusarium venenatum; assembly: GCF_020744135.1. Classification (NCBI taxonomy): domain Eukaryota; kingdom Fungi; phylum Ascomycota; class Sordariomycetes; order Hypocreales; family Nectriaceae; genus Fusarium; species Fusarium venenatum. Next base: position 7,657,898 of record NW_027072131.1, read on the forward strand.
CGTCGCGGAAATCGGTCTTTGCGTTTCTGAGGAGATCAAAGTGCTGGCGCTGTTTGGAGAGGAGGGTTTCTTGCGAGATACCTAGGGCATGTAGAAGAATGATGGTCTCGTCGTTGAGGAAGCCGTAAGAGAAGGGCTAGAACATGACATAATTAGCAACCATCTACGTGAGGGGATTCATGACACACCTTGGAATACTCGACAACTGCAAAAGAATGATCATCGCCGCCACTGAACTTCTTCATTGACTTTCGAAACTTGAGCTGGGTTTTCTGCTTCTTCATACGCCAGTCGACCGTGACGACACCTTTGTATCCACGATAGCGGATCTGAAATACCGAAGGCGTATATCGAGTATCACGAAAGATTATTCGAGTTCGTCGCGAGAGATCCTGTGCAAGGCTTGGGGCGATCAGGCCACATCCATCGGTGAAAACGTAGTCGGTTGTCTCAATATCTGGAATATCCTCGCATCGGTCGGGGCTGATATCCATGGCAGTTTTAGCAGATGAAAAAAGTAAACCGATGCGTTTGGCTTTCTTTCCGACGGTCTTCATCTTGGTAAAATCCCCCAGCGACTCAATCTGGCAGGAAATTTCCTCTTTCATGGCTGCCAGAAGAAAGCATGATCGCGATTTGAGGCTGATGATGAATCATCTTCGTTGGATATTCGTGAATGTTTGTTACATAGCAGGTTACTTACCCCGCGGAGGCCTACCATAGACCCTGTTGTCAGATCGGCCTAACTTTGACATCCCTCTCTCATCTACTATCTAGTCAACGACTGATTGAAGAGATAGAGCATAGGTCAATCAATCATGCTTACAAAAATTAATATCCCCAACATCTACATCATCGGCCCTCAATCGACAGGCAAAACTACCCTGGTCCACAAGCTACAGGATGACCTGCAGCACTGGGCCGAGCCCAAAAAACCACACATCATCTCCGAAGTAGCCAGAACCGTTCTTACAAAGCACAACTACTCAGCTCACGACATCCAAACATCACCAACAAGATGTCTTGAACTACAGCAACTCATCCTAGAAGCCCAAGCAATCGCTGAGAAAGACGCTCTGGAAACCTCTAGATGGTTCATCTCTGATCGATCTGGTATTGATCCATTAGTTTATGCAAAACGATACGCCTCACTCCAAGGGATTCAAGACTTGCAGAAATTACCTGTGTGGGCTGAAATCAAAGAAAGAATGGAACACTCTTTGATTGTGGTTTGTGAGGCGGGGACGCCTTGGTTGACGAACGATGGGGTACGATTGATGCCTGATAGCAACGACGAGTGGATGGGTGTGTTTCACGACTTTTGCACATTGTTGGATCAGCTGGGTCTCAATTATTCCGCCCTTCCTCGAACCATGCTTTACTTGTCAAAGCGGGCAGACTTTATTTGGGGGTTGTGGGAAGTTGCCCATTTGCCTGAAGAAATGAAAGTCATCACGGGGGGTCGGATTGAAATTGAGAACAGTGTAAATTGAGTGTCGCTGACTTGAAATCATTCTATAATACATGATATTGATACATAAACATCTTATGAAGAATTGTCTCCGCAGGAAAAAACACCACGGACACCTGAAGAAGAGTTGAAAATGTCAAGAAGCTCAGTGATGGATGCCCACAGACCAGCTGCGTTCATAAAGAGCGACATGATAATGAGAAGAGCGTTGACAATGGTCAAGCAGATCTTCTTCCAGTCACGGAAGTACTGACCCTTGTTCATGTGGAACCAAAAGACAGCACTGAAACCGTATGTGAACCATGAAATGGTAGTGGCAGATGTGATAGAGAGAATTGAATCGAAAACTGGGATAGCGTTGGACAGGATGAAAACGACGATCCAAAAGCCAGTGACAGATGCGATCCAAGTTCCCCAGGACTTGACTGAGCTAGCAGTCACTTCATGAAGGTTGCCAGTCCATCGCATAACGTTAACAAAGATGTACTTGGATCCGATGTGACCGTAAGCGAGACCAGTAGCAAAGATAGCAGGGAGGGCGACACCATATGCGGCCTTGGAGAAAATGGGTGCTGTGGATCCCAAGATTGGCGAGGTGGTGTATTCGGCTCCGAGGCAGTAGAAGATGACTGCAAAGATGACATACATAGTCATGGATCCACACTCAAGAACAGTAAGACAGAACTTGAAGTCCTCAAGAGGCGAGGTCATCTCAGCAAGGTACCCCTGGAAATTGTTAGCTATGTTTGGCTATTAGGAGACAATTTAACTTACGACAAAGCTGAGGTTGGCAGCGTAGGCAAAGACAATCTTCAAGCAAGCGTTGAGACCGTCGCGGAAACTGGGGTTACCAACAATGACAATCTCTCTGCGCCACTCAGACATGTTATCAACACCTCGAGGACCATCAACGCCAAGAACAACCATGACGATGATACAAGCGACCAGAACACTAAGAGCGTTGGGAATGCCAAGGTGAGACACAAACTTGGTGGTGCGGGGAAGACAGAAGAGGAAGCATGCAGCGCAAGAGATGAAGATGAAGACAACGGTGCAAGCGGCGTGATCGCTAATGGTGTTGAGGGCAATAGAGAGGGTAACCATAGCTGAAGCAGCGACAAAGATGACCTGAATCATCATCATGACACCAGCGATACTTTCAAGGGTTCTACCACCGACAAAACGAGTCATGTCGACAATGTTAAGCACCTGGGGATGAAGGCGGTAGTATTGAAGAAGCTCATAGGCAGTATACCAAGAAATGCCACCGATACCGATCAGCGCAATGATACCAGGGACAAGGCCAAGGGTCTTGAGAGTCGAGGGAAGCGATAGGATACCGAGACCGATCTGATTGGCGAAGAGGATAAAGATAGTATCCCATCTCTTGAGGGTTCGAAAGTTCTTGCCGCCTTGGGAGTAGATGTTTGAGTTGTCGGCAGATTCATTGACGGTCTGAAAGTCGTGACCGTCGTGGGAGCTGCTGGCTTCGTGTTTGTTGTAGCCATCGCTATCAGAGGTGACTCCATCGTGGAGTTGACCTTGGGTCTTGTGATCGCCGAGTTTCTCCATGTTTTCTGTTTAGAGTGTTTGTTGGGAATGTGTATACAGAAAGCTTGTTCAACAAAAGAAGAAAAGAGACAAATGTCACCAGGACAGTTGACACTGTAGATGTATGTATGGATGGATGATGGAAGGAGAGGCGATGACGGTTGAAAGCTGGAGATAGACGAGAAAGATAGAGTGGAATTGACTCAAACTTTATAACCGTCAGCCTTGCCTTGAAAGATTGTGTATAAATGGCGCAGTTTATTAGACAATGCTTCATGGTCTGACGGGATAGGGGGGGCAAAGGACACTGAGACGTCATTGCGAGAATGTCTATTGGGGAAATTGAGGTGATGGGATCCGCAGAATCTCGTTCGCCTCAAATCAGGTTGGAACCGGGGTAGGCAGTTGGAGTACGAGGGCGGTGCTCTTTTCGCCTCTTGGCATATTAATGGCCAGCCCCATGGGGGTTTGATGAAACGGAATACTAACAAGTTTCCTATTCAGGGTATTATTCATCGTTCGGTCAAATTCGGTATGTCTGTGGATTAGAGGAAGTTGCCCGGACCAGTCGGATACAAAGGTTCAAGAGTGCACTGCTCAGAAGGTTTCCTTGGCTTCTTGGATGCTTTGCTTCAGATGGATGGAAATTTGACCGAAAGCAGTTTATGTCTGTGCTTTTTTACGGGCTCGCCGGGATGTTTTGACGTCAGGGATGGGAGATGTTTTTAACGCGATAGAGGTTGAGCCTCATTCAGCCGCCAATGTTTAAGACGACGTCTATTGAGCACACAAGGGATGTCTTGGATAGTAATTACTATCAAGAGTTTTGTTATCTGTTCGAGTATCTAAGATATCACATTTCATATCGTGGAATATATCTCATCTCCAAAATGTCCTTGCTTTCTTGGTTTATTATGGGCTCAACATTACTATGACTAACAAAACTCCATTACGGCCTTGGCAAACTCCATATCTCATGGTCAATCCCCATAATAGGCCCACGCTTTGGTCCCTGATTCCCCAATAATCACGAGACAAACCGTCAGAAGAATGCAAACCAAAACCATCTCCTCGTCAGGTAATTTACAAAAGTCTGGAGACTGTAGTTTTCATTAGTGATGAGAACCAGAATTCCTGCGAGCCCCCATGGGGAAGATGGATATTCCCCAGAATGATGAAAAGACACCGTTTTCTGGGGGAAACTTGGCAGTTGGTTAGTGTTTGTCAATAAGTGGTTTCTCAACGTGGAATTTCTCAACAATTACCATCAAGTTTCTTGTTCTTGTTCCTGTTCTTGAATGATCTACAGTAGTATGCATAACTATGTCATGACTTGTACTTTAAATCGTTCTAGAAAAACAATTTATGAACAGAAAGCCATGCGATTTACTTAATTAGGTTAGTCTAGCCGCCCTTCCTGGTTTAATGCTTGCGTGGCACTTCAGCTTGTATTGCCCACGGCAAAGATCTACACTCTCCGAGCACAACAGAGAAAGACACGAGTAAGTTTGTCCGAGACATTGACATCAATCAGCACATCATTGGTCACTGCCTTGTTCATTAAACCAAAAAATAGGGAGATCATCAACGGACATTTCCTTGCATCCTCCTTGTAACACCAGTTGTATCAACCCGCACACTATCACAACGTTATCATCCCCACTGTTGTTGGCTTGCATCAATATCTACAGAGTGAAGAGCCAACGGTTTCCACTTATTTCAAGGGGTAAAATTGGATTCCCTACAAGAGCCGAAGCTTAGCTGACAGGCAGCATGACAAGGGGATTTTATGCACGTCCCGATTTGGGGTCCCGGCGACATTTATGCGCGATTTTTTATTCTAGAAATATTCTTCTGCACCAACGCTCTGTTTCACAATTGGTCCCTTATCAACAGACCACTCGGTTCTTCTACGGGATCGCCGGTGATGTCCTCTTATCTTGTACTGAAAAAGAACAATAGCGCCGGTACTGAGCCGGGTGATCCTTGGATGGATCAGACGTAAAGCGGTTTGGCCCGAGTCTTAGTTGGTGTCTTATTGCATTCACGGATATTAGCAACGGTGGAAGTCGGACTTGGGGGACGTGTCTCGGGTGTCGGGTAGGATGATCTTGGTGATCCCACGCGATGAGGACAGTATCTTGAGGGATATCGAGCCATAGTCAAACGGTTAAAGTCGGACCATCAGAGACATCAGGCTTGAGGAGTATTGCTGCCCAGTCTTGGCAATATGTAGAGGAGTGGATGCTGGGGTAATCTCGTGGTTATTCTCGGGGTAAGTGCTCTTTTGCATGTCCATGCTTTGAAAATCCAGACCTTTTTAGTGAGGTACAGCATAATGTAGGAGTAAGCTGATACATGAGATGACGGCGTGTCGAGGTAACTTCCTAAACAGGCACCGCGTCAAGCTCGTGCTCAATACCATAGTTAGGCAGAGATGTAGTATTTAATAACTATTAGTCAATGAAGACTTTGATCATGCAATACAGTAATACTCATGTCTGATATTGATCAGGTTTAATCGAAGAGTTACAATAAGTGGCTTGACATAAAAACATGTGATGAGTAGTGGTTGGTAACTGGTAGGTAGCAATAGCCTGGAATTTGTGGAATAACTGTTTATCGCAGCACAAATCTATCTATAATAAGAAATAAAATAAAATTGATGCTAAACATTAAATTCAAGTCGATAGAGGCAGTATTCGAGTTGGTAGAAAATAAGTTGCCTAATTATACATACTATAGGGTACGCTTAACGCCGCAAAATCCCCATTCCTCTCTCTCGAATCTTTGCAAGAGGACTTGAATGTTTAAGGCTGGATAAAAAAGTTACCGAGTATTAACAATATGTTTTGTACATGCATCCGTGATCTAACTTATCCAGACAACCACCCGTCAGCATTATACGTAGCCAAACTATGAAACCCCGAGGCATCCTGCAATCCACTCAACTTCTCCTTCAGATACTCCCTCTGATTCTGATGAATCCTATCAAAACTCAACAAAAACGTAACAAGAAACAAAAAATCCTCCACCCTCGCCTCGACATCCTGCTGTTCCCCAGCGCCGGTAGGCAAAGCCAATACATCCGCCACAGTGGTCGTGATCTCAAACAGCTTGGCCAGAATACCCGGTCCATGCAGCGCAACACTGTCAAAGCTTTTTAGTCGATCAACTAGGTTTCGAAGTTGAGTTGAGAGACGATGTGCGGGGAAGTGCATTGAGAAGCCCTCATGCGTGTTTTGTGGTGGTGTAGATTGTAAAAGACCTTGTGATAATGCGAGTTGCCATACCAGGATTCTCATCCAGAGTCGTGTGATTAACAAGTCTGCGTGTTGAAGCTCGGTTAAGCCCTCGCAGCCATTCGATATTAACTTGTTATCAGTCTCAGCTACGCGTATCTCATCTTGATCAAGCTGAGCCTGTTTATACTCGATCCATTCAGCTGTCATCTCAGGTGCTGAACTTGATGGATTCTGTTGAGCTCTCCAGTGAGCCAAGAACTCATCGTCGAGCACATTAAACAGCTCGATCAACCGGTTGAAGCCTTCATTTATTCCCGGCGACAACTCATAGTCCGGAATCGGGAGACCTGTCTTGAGAGGAGGCAATAGAGCTGGGTAGCCTGCAATGACTGTGAGGTAACGTTCGTGGATTGATATCTCCCAATACATCCGTTGTCGCGTGGCGATTTCGTGATGAGTTAGTGAACCATCTGTCAGGTCCATCATCTGTATCATTGTTCCAGCTTCTCGTAGCATCATCAGACCTCGCTCCAATCTCTCAAACGTCATGAGAGAATTCTCCAAAAAGATACACGTCATGACGCGTTTCGCGCTCACTGGCAATTTACTTAGGAACCCAGTTCCTAATTCGGCTTGTCTGTGCGCTTTGAAACCAAGAGCCAGAAGATCCATCATCCTTGCAAGGATATCATTGTCAGGGTTCCACGTTGTTTGCGATAAGTTGATTGTAGCCCCGGCAAACGCGTACACAAACGCAGCATCTTCAAAGCTATTTTCCATCCCTTCAATCGCAGTCACGACTTCGGATGGTAAAATAATTGGATTGACTGGAAAAACAGCGCGTTCATATTCCTTGACGAGATTGAGAAAGAAGTCTTGGGTATATGGCGTGCCATTGCTCGTGGGTATGTAAGATGGTGAAGGATCGTCAGTTTGCGGGGAACCCGAGTTGGACCTTGCATCATCAGGTCGCACGCAAACACCCTCGCGTATCTGAGCTACCAATCGTCCTCGTACCGTGGGTTTTCTCTTTGTCGGGGGCGCCGAGTAGACGCAGACAAGGTTGAGATGGCCGCATTGAGAACATGGGACTGAACCGTTGCATTTGACTTTTCTAAGACGACAGGGATCGCATGCTCTTGTTGTTCGATTGCTCATTGTCAAAGAAAATGGGGTTCAAGAGGTTGAGAGCTGAAGATGAAGATGCGGAGTTGCCAGACACGAGATATGTCACGCTAAGAATGGTTATGGCTAGACAACCCCACCTTATCAACTTGCCACTTTTATTTCTTCATTGGGGTTTGAACACGAGGACATTGACCGAGGTTGGCTTGGGCCTGTCACATTTCAGAATGGGCTGATTTCATGATATCAGATCATTGCCTTCAAGGACTGAGTTTGCCGAATTTGATACTTGATTGTACTCATAAACGTAATGACATTGCTAACAATTGCTAAACTGCTCAAAACACTAAATCGATCATAACTTATTCTGTAAACCGCTCAAGACTTGTTGCTGTTGACCTGCTCAACATAGATAGCAGAAGCCTTTTCCTTTGAAACATCCACAAATTCAGCATCCATTCTCTCAACCACTGTAGACTTGAACTTGCGAGCACTGACACCACGCTCAAAGAGAACATCGAGTTCACCATAAGTGCGACCCTTGGGCTCAGGCAGGCGGAAGTAAGTCCAGACAGCGCACAGAGCACAAGTTCCAGCCCAGAAGAAACCAGCCTTGGCACCCCAGTTCCAAGCAGAAGGGTTCAACATGCGAGGAGTGATGATGTTGGTCATGATACCGACGATATTGTATGTGTTTCGGGCGAGGACAACGGTCTTGGTTCGGAGACGGGTCGAGGATAGTTCAGCGACGAGGGAGTAGCAGACGGGTCCGACGGTCGAATCGTAGGTGAAGGTATAGATGAGGAGAAGAGATCCAATGACCCATTGAGCAGCGACATTCTCCTTTCCGGCGAAAGCGACACAGCCGATGGTGAGAAGGAGGATGCACATGGCGAGCTGACCATAGAGATAGAGTGTGCGTCGGCCAAACCATCCCATGAGGAACCAAGAGAAGACAGTACCAACAGCACCAATGGCATACTGACCAAGAGACATGGAGAAACTGTTCTCAACAGCCATACCAGCCATCTGGTAGAAGTAGGTAGAGTATCCCATAAAGGTAGCACCGCAGAGAGTCTGAACCATCCAGGTACAGCAAACAATCTCTGTTCGTCGCAGACTGGTACCCTTGAAGAGATCAAAGTATGATGTACCGGACTGAGCTTCCTTCTCCATCTCGTTGGTGTGAATCATCATGGAAATCGTCTCGTCGGGCTTGAACTCGGACTCGCTGTTGCGGGCGGTAAGTCGCTGCAGGGAAACCTTGGCTTCTTCGATGCGGCCCTTTCGGACGAGCCACCAGGGAGACTCGGGGGCGAGGTAGATGCCGATGATGAGAGGAACGGGCCACATCCACTGAAGGGCAAAGGGGATCTTGTAACCCCACTGATCGTCGCGGGTGACCATGGCGCGGAGGACACCAGAGGCGATGAACTGACCGAGAACCCAGCAGAGGTTGACGTAGGTGGTAAGATAGGCGCGGAGGTGGGTAGGGCAGACCTCAGAGGCGTAGGTGGTGGTAAGAGTCTGGAAAACACCCCAGGGAATACCGATGAAGATCTCTCCAATGAGAAGCTGAACAAGAGTCTCGGAAAAGAAGATGATAAAGATGAAACCAATGCATCCAATGAGGGCACCGATGAGAGTCTTGCGGTATCCAAAGCGATCGGCAATGATACCGTTGATGAAGAGACCAAGAATCTGACCACAAAGAGTACCATTGGAAAGACCAGACTGCCAAGCAGCTGTCAACTGATAAGTACCATCGGGTTGCTCAACGCCAAACTTGCGCTGGAAGGGAGGATAGGCAAAGAGATTGTTGAGAAGAACAACATCGAAGCCTTCCATAATAATGCAGAGTGACAAGAAAACAGACCAAAGACATGCTTTCTTGTAGAGCTTGAGAGACTGGATAAGTCCCATGTTGCGCTCTGCCTCTGTTGCGGCGGCGGCTTCATGGGCGACGTTTGCGTCCACGACGGCTGGGACGTGTGGCGCGATGCCATTGTCAACCTTTGAGTCGGGAGACATTTTGAGAAATGAAGTATAGAATGTTCAGATCAAAAGAGTTGTAGACTCAATGTGAAGAGATGAGAGAAGTGATGCTGATGATGTTCTGAGATTTGGTATTTCAGCGAGACATGCTTGACATCTTATACTCGAAGCGAGATGAAGAGAATGAGGTTGTCAAGTTAATTGAGACAACACAAAAAGGCAAGTAACAAGTTCTACGAAATAATTCTCGGCCAGATTTCTTAGCGTGCATGGTAAATCATGGGGATGGCCGTGTCTAGGCCTGTCTGAGAGAGGTTACACTAAAAGGTCATTGGTCAATTAAGACATGTTCTGTCGGTCCGGGTCTCGTTCGAGTTAGTTACAGTTCGAAATACCGAGCTATCGTAAATTAGCTTCCTTCAACCAACGCTCAACGTCAACGTTAACAAGGCCAATGATCTACCCAGCTCCCCCATGGGGACAGACCAAAAGTCTGGGGTCGGACCGAGACTCTGCAGATCATGGGGGAATGTGGGAATGCATCAAAACTTGGCTTTCAGCTTTTGTGGCTGAAATCAGTGGATCATTGTGCAACCATTGAGAGATACAGTTGAGGCATTTGACTTTGAACCATCTCGTCGGACCGGTCAGTAACCAATCATGTTAAAGACGAGTCGTCGGTCCGAGGTTGCACCAATCAAGTTGTGATACCACCCTTCGAGAACCTCTGAGACAATTAGTTCATGAATTCATTGGTTCGGTTGAATCACGATCTCATCGGTCCGACCAACGCGGGGGAATTAGACGAGGATGCATCAATCATGGGGAAACACATGATTGTGGGTTACAGTATGCCCATCTTATAACCAGATGGTATTTATTCTCCGTACCTCACAATCATTTTCACACAGCAACATCTCTTCATCATCTTCTTCTTATTACTCTTTACAATGACTGTCAACAAACGCACAAAGCAGTGGTGGAAGCAGGCCACTATCTACCAAATCTACCCTGCATCCTTCTGCGACTCCAATGGCGATGGCATGGGAGATCTTCAAGGCATCATATCCAAGTTGGACTATATTTCCAGCTTAGGTGTTGATGTTATTTGGGTCTGTCCTATGTATGACTCACCACAAGTTGACATGGGCTATGACATCTCTAACTATGAAGATGTCTATGGTCCCTACGGTACTCTCCAAGATATGGAAGAGTTAATCCGCAAGACTCATGAAAAGGGCATGAAGATCATGCTTGATCTTGTTATCAACCATACTTCTGACAAGCATGCCTGGTTTGAGGAGTCAAGACTTAGCAAGGATAGCCCCAAGCGTGATTGGTACATCTGGCGACCTGCCAAGTACTCAGATGATGGTCAACGTCTCCCTCCAAACAACTGGCGCTCCAACTTTGGAAAGGGCAGTGTCTGGGAATGGGATGAGGCAACAAGGGAGTTTTATCTTCATCTCTTTGCTAAGGAGCAACCCGATCTCAACTGGGAGAACCCAGAGACCAGAAGGGCCATCTATGCTTCCTCTATGGAATTTTGGCTTGACAGAGGTGTCGATGGCTTCCGTGTTGATACTGTCAACATGTATTCCAAGATCCAGGACTTCCCGGATGCGCCTATCGTCGACCCCAAAGCTGAGTACCAACCTGCTGGACTCCTCTACTGTAACGGCCCTCGGATGCACGAGTTTCTCAGCGAGATGAGCGAGGTTCTTGAACGATACGATGCTATCACTGTTGGTGAACTGCCCCATACACCAGACTTAGAGCGCGTCTTGCGATACGTTAGCGCCAAGGAGAAGCAGCTCAACATGGTGTTCCAATTCGATGTCGTCGATGTCGGTTTCGGAAAGACTCATAAATATGAGACTACACCCAAAAACTACACTCTTCCTCAACTTAAGGACGCTTTCGGTCGAACACAGAGCTTGATTCATGGAACAGATGCTTGGACAACTGTATTTATGGAGAATCATGATCAAGCTCGTTCTGTGTCACGCTTTACAAACGATAGCCCTCAGTACAGAGTTGCAGGAGCCAAGCTCTTGGCTTTGCTACAGTCTTGCTTGAGTGGTACACAGTATGTCTACCAAGGTCAAGAAATCGGATCAGTCAACGCACCAAAGGAGAGCTACCCTCTGGAGAACTACGTCGATATTGAGAGCTATCAGTTCCTCGACATTGTCAAGGAGCGATCCAACAACGATGAGCAAGAAATCGACAAGGCCTTCAACGCTCTACAGCACTTGGCTCGGGATCATGCGCGTATCCCCATTTGTTGGAGCGATGGAAAGCACGGAGGATTCTCAGAAGCAGCTGAAAAGGCTGGACTACCTATCAAAGCTCCTTGGATGCAAGCTCACCCTCTATCCCGAGAAGTCAATGTCGCGTCTCAACTAGACGATCCACAGAGTGTCCTATCTTTCTGGAAGAAAGCCATTGCCTTCCGAAAGGAGTTTCCCGATCTTACTGTGTACGGAGATTACAAGGTCATTCGTCAGGATGATTCTGATATTTATGCTTTTGTGAAGGAGTCTCCTGCAGATGGATCCAAGGTTGCTGTCGTTCTTAACTTTACTACCGAAGACAAGACCTGGAGTGCTCCAACTTCTGAAGAGTTGGGAGTTACTAGTGGAAAGGATGTAAAGCTTGTTCCGATAATGTCTACTCACACTGGAAAGGAAAAGACAGCTGTTCTGTCGCCATTTGAGGGACGAGTCTATTTGGTCACATAGAGAACATACATCGAAAAGTAGCCCAGTCAAAAATGTAAAGATTAGAAGTGTCTCATACTATAAAGTTAGCGCCTTGTTTCTATGATCCTATCCATAACAGTTGCATCGGCAAACGATGGTGGTGCATCATTTTCTGGTGGTGGTCTTATCCACGACTCATCTTCCTCAACTTCAGATGATCCAACCCCCATGTCCAAACTCCTGCCTATCTCATAGGCATCTTGGCCCTGTGTACTATGCTCCCGTTCGTCACTAGACCTCAGCACAAGCACATTTGCCTGTCCCTCAATGGTGACTGTTTGGCCTGCGACTTTGGCCTCTATTTTCCACTGTAGCCTGTGAGTTACAGTCATGTTGTACGTCCGAAACGACGGCGTACACTTCTCACCAGTCGACATAGTGTGGAACCCAAATTGTCTTAATCCAACACGAAGATTTGTCATTTCTCCGATATCAATTGGATCCCAGTCACTGTCACAGGGGATCAGTACTTCTTTCTGTAACCGGTCTAAAGCTTTTGAAATACAAAGGTCGACGGGTCTTGTATAGCACTTCTCTCTGCCCGATTTGGTCATGACCTTGGTGCATGTGACCAGTAGAACTTTCATAGAGAGTAATTTGAATTGCTGCGGCACATTCTGTATGATCTCACTGGTCGTTTCCCAATTGGGAATAACAACAAGCTGCAATGGTATTGGTGTCGGGTTATCCATCTGAATCTTGGTAGGAAACCCAAATATCAGTTCATACGTGAATGTTGGATCATCGAGTCGACTCAATGACCTTTTCGTCCAGCCAAGCAACGATGATCTTCCTTCTTGCATTCCGGGGATCAAACGGGTGCTGGTCATGCTTTTTGGATATCGGCATACCCTGATTCCAAAGTCTGCAATGGGCGGATTTGGAGAGTATTGTACCAGTTTGAAGGGGTGCAAAGATTTTATCATCTGAGTCCCAAATCCTTCAAACATGAAGTTCACGACCACAAAGTACTCAACAAATATGTTAACGACGTTATCCAAAGAAAGTTGATATGTGGGCGGTAGCTGATGATCTGTTGCTCCCACGGGCGTGCAAGCGGTAGATGTATTTCCTGTGTTTAATGTCGAGTCTGCATAAGTAGGGACATTTAGGCTAAAAGGCCACTGCTGACTGGTTCTCTTGCGAATATGAAGTGGCCCGCGGTGAATTATATCAGGCTCTCCACGACATGCGAGTAAGCTGAATTGTGAAACATCTCTTGCATCGCGATCGAAAATAACTTTGGCGCCTCCGTGTAGACAGCATGATATAATGGCGTCTGGGGTCGAAATAGATCTTTCTCGGTAGACATAACCGGTGATGGTGTCGCCTGGTGCATAAGTATCACTGTCAAGGTGGATACCTAGCCATTGATCGGATTTTAACTCTAACGGTTCCATTTTGTGTTGACATTGATGCGATGTGTTGGTATCGTCAAAGAAGTTAAGATCATCAGACTTTTTATAGATGTTCTAGATTGACCCGGCTCTTAGCCTCGTACGGCGTAGCAATTGCTGCGCCTTAATATCGCTGTGCCGCTGCCACATTCAATATGCCAAGTTCCAGGGGTATGGTTTGACCAATTGAGAGTGTCACGGTTGTGGGTTTTCCTTGTGAAGATTCGCGAGGGTTACCATTTTTGACTGATACAAACCAATTGAATGATACTTGGGCTTCTGCCAAGGGTTCTAGCGGGCTGAGAACTCACCGGTCGATTCCGGTTTCGGCTGAAATAAGTCATGTGAGAACATTAGACATCAGCCTTGGGCAGCAACAGCTGATTTCTTATTCCACAAGTCTCATTATTGAGAAAGCGCCAAGAAAACTACAGTATACAGTTATCGGTTCTTTATATTATTTATAACCTAGCTTTTAGCTGAAGCCTAGTGCGTATGTATATGAACCAGATTCACAACTGAAGTATAAAATTGATCTGTGTGCGTAGGCAAAGACTGAATAATCCAAGTACATAAACCACCATGAAATCAACTCAAGGAAAACTCGGCCAACTGATGAGAACTGCTAATCTACAGTGCCATTCGATCCAAGTACAGCTCAGACCTGAGCATTCTTCCAAACAAGATAGAGGTACGCGCCACTTCTGCCATGGTTAATGTCTGTACTGATTCCGTCCCACCCAACTGCATCAGCGAGGGTAACAGGGTCATCGGGCGACCTCCACAGCTGGACGTCACTGATCCTAATAGGCAAGGTCAAATTCTGCGAAGTGATAACATAACGGAAGTCGCCTCCAGTTCCGTTAGCCATGTCTCCAAGCGCCGGGTTGCTATCACCAGTGATGTCGATGCTTAATCCAGTGATGGCTTGAGATGGGTCCGTAGTAAAAGACTTTACGACGTAAGTGTACTCTCCACTGAAGCCATTGTTGCAGTCCGGGCTGCCCTGATCCGGGCTCACGTCCACGCAAGTGCCAGTGGGGAAAAAGTTTGAGGCGTTGGAAGCCTGAACAGTGAGAGCCGAGATGTACTGCTGCGTTGGAGAGGGGGTATTCGCAGAGGCAGCATTCCCGTAGACCTTGTTGTTGATAGTCATAGCCAACGCGGCCGTGTTGGTGTTCTCGATCCAATCCACCAGAATGATGTTGGGAAAAGCAGACTGCGTACAAGCTCCAAGGAGGTCTTTGAACAAGTTCAAATTGGCTGTGGTAGCAAGGCTCTGTATGCTGGGGTCGGTGAGACTTTGTGGCGTCAAGGTCCATGATACAAGATGAAGCTGATCAATGATTTGGCCGCTTGAGTTTTTGGGATAATTCTCAAGTTTGGAAATCTGATCTTTATCCATAGAATCCGCATCCATAGTGTTGGAATACGAGTTGTAGGTGAGTAGATTTGCTTGGGAAAAGATGCCCTTGCCCTGGAATGATGCATCGGGTACGATGCCGTCCACATCAAGGCAGACTATCACAGAGGCCGTCCCATTTCCAATGAATGAGTTAAGAGTGTTGTTGAACACCAGTCCTGTTGTATAGTCTGCATTGATCAACGCGAGATTGGACAAATCCTGGGTCAGCTGAGTGAACAGGGTGGACCACTGGCTGACGGATAGGTCGTTATAATCGTTTGTTGAATCATAACCATGGGAAAGGTCCAGGATAATCAGCTCAGCATACTGTTGAGTGAATTTGTTGATGTCAGAAACAATGTCGCTCATGCTTTGACCATAGCATCCAATCTCGCCAAGAGTTGAGTTTGAAGAGAAATGGCCGGCCCTGAAGTCACCTTCTCCAGCCATAACCGGCCTGACGTCAAGGTATCTGGACCCGTTCACGAGCTGCTGGTAGATAGTAGTTGGCTGTGTCTGGATCATACCACCACCAAGAGCAGCGCTGGCATCTTGAGCTGCGCCATCCGGGTTAAGAACACCCATACCAGCATCATGGCTTCCTGGCATACAGATTTGCTTCAAAGGCAAACCACCCAAAGTGGCCAAGTTTTGGTGCATCCAGTCAGTCGGTGCAAATCCAGACAACATGTTGTTGACAGTGCCGGTGAGCACAAAAGGGTTACTACCGTTGTGCACAAAGCCGAGTGCGAGCCATTCGCCTTCCGGCATTTTGGAAGTCGAAAAACCATCGACCCTGGCAAACAGCCTCGGGGGCGCATCTACCGCTCGAATGCTAAAAGAGTATCCCGTATCACCGACTGTATAAGTGCTGGTGACTTGGGTATCGCTTTCGGTAACGGTTGCACCGTCGTTGAACTCAAAGTACGAAAAGTCCGAAGTACCTGCCATTCATGAGACTTGATATTCGCAACATATTTGGAATTGAGATAACAGAGAAGCCATGTTACGTACCTGGGGCGATTGAAGCACTTGGATCCCATGAGTGCATCTGGTACCCGGTGTTGCTCGGATCGGTATTGGTAAAAGTGTATGGTGTACCATTGAGGATCTGGAGATATGCGCCGACACCCATGATGAATGATTTGAAGTTGACGTTGAAGTATTGTTATCTTGGTATTGTGAATGATGAGGAGTGTTGTTTGAATATCAATTATCGCAGAGAGCAAACAAGTCTTTTATAATTATTTGCATTTACAACTAGACATGACTTTTGAAGTAACTTGACCGCTTAGTAATATTGCATTGTTGCGAGGATGAATAAGGCGGAAGATCTAGATCTAGCTAATGTCTCAGAACATCCTGTGGTGAGCTGAAAGAACCCTGTCGCAGCCGCATCAACGTCGTTCGTCACAAAACTAGAACAGATAGTGAGTGGTGTGCACGGATGCTAGTAGCGCCAAGCGAACAAGCCACTTCGAAATAAACAGACTATTTGATTGCGAAAGACATAGAGATGCCATTTTTCACAAAGGTCTGGACGATTCTCTTAGGGCGGTGAGTACAAGAACGCAAATTACTCGCTCAATCAAGAGGTCCGGAATGTGATATTGATTCACGGCTGAGACTTGGGCGTGATGTGGCTACATGAGAACAGCATGCTATAAAATTTGCCTCATGATAGTTACCTTTTTCGCGGCAAGGAATGTATCCTCATGGCGTGGAAGCCGTCAGATAATTGGATGAGACCCAGCTGAAAGAAGTCATATGAGGAGATGAAAGATCATCCTTGGGTGCCGGTAGCCGATTCCTTTCTGCGGGTCTCATTGAGAAATTGTAGAGCTTGTCACGGGACGCAGTTATGGTAATATGGTTGTTCTTGTGATGTACGTCTTAGCTGCATTACTGACTCCTATCTGAGGATTTCCTACCTTTGCTGAAGAATCAATCGCGGCGATAAGCTGATAAACATTGTGCAGGGTCAGCAGTCGAAGTTCGAGCAGGCACATTCCATCTTTTGACATTGTGAAAATTATCTACATGGACATGTAAATGATAGTGCCGAAGTGTTTCAGAGAGTTTTGGGTTTTGCAGGAGCAAATAACCTCGCCACAGTCCCAAAAACTATAATGAACTATAAAGACCTCTTGGTAAGAGCAGGCTTTTCATCCATAGTGGTACTTACTAATTCATCGAGAAATTTGCTACCAAGCGGCAGATGGGCATATAGATCACCGTCAATGGCCGACCTCACCGCCAACCAAAAGTTGGGAGGCGTCCCCATTTGGAACACATCATTGAAGAACCTAGTAATTACTCAGTAACAGTTTCAGTTGCGAGTAGCGAGGTTAATGATAAAGTTGGCAATGCCAGGGTAAGGAAAGGGAAACTGACAGTGCCTTGTAAATACCAGAA
The DNA here is from genome assembly GCF_020744135.1 of Fusarium venenatum. Classification (NCBI taxonomy): domain Eukaryota; kingdom Fungi; phylum Ascomycota; class Sordariomycetes; order Hypocreales; family Nectriaceae; genus Fusarium; species Fusarium venenatum. The sequence continues at coordinate 7,675,267 of NW_027072131.1, forward strand.
GGTTGATTCCTTTCTTCGAAAACAACCTTCTCGCCATGGAATCCGCGGAAGCTGTGAACAGCCCGGCGAGGAATGAACATAGATCCCGCCTCTGGAGTTAAGATTGTCTCATTCCCATCAAGTATCATGGTCATGCGCCCTTCCAGAACAGTGATGTATTCATCGTGATACTGTATGCAGGATTAGTATAGGGGCTTGTCACAGTTCATTCGTGGGACAAGTAACCTTATGCCAGTGTGGGGGAACTAAGAATGGCGCTGTTCCTGGCTTTCCGTCAAAAGTAGTAACTGCCGAGTATTTCTCTGAGTCTTGTTCGACAAGAAGGTCCATCTGAAGGCCCTGTTGAAGTCAGACATTGTCCTGGCATCCTTGCAATCAAGTAATGAGAGAAACGAACCTTATCAGCCTGGAGAGTCTTCAAAAGTTGAGTTGCTGCCATTTTCGCCAATAGTTTCCACAAATGACAGTAAACTTTATTCCATGGCTAGGCTAGATAGTGATCTTAGGAGAATTGCCTCAAAGTGAGAGAAGTGGAACAGTCGTGTCAGCATAACCCAGAAACAATTTCCCCGCCCTGGTCGCACGTTTCCAATAAGCCGATAATACGAGTCCAGGCTTCTCATAAAAAGGTTGCTTAACTCCGATACTCCGAAAACAAAGATGCAAGTTAATGATAACTCTTGTACTCATTTCGTCAGGTTGTTTTCTGCCGCCCAGATTTCGTACTACCTAGACAAGACTAAAAGCCTTACTGTACCTGGTTCAGCCTTGAGCGACAGAAAGTAGTGGAAGTGTTTGTCATAAACCAAAATAATGCCAATGTAAACATAGCCTGGAGGGACAAGGATGGTAACAGGATCGGTTCCAAAACCATCCTCGAGAGTTGTAAAACAGTCATGGCACGAGTTCGCGGAGCGTTCAGCACGCTTGAGTACATGAATCTGGATGAAACCTATACCAGGTTGAACAAGATCGTTAGAGACGTCTACGTACAATTTAAATTTGCCGAGAATGTCTACAGCGACGCTAATCCCCCTCACGATCGTGCCGACAAGATTTAGCTCGCCAACTACTGGCTTGAGTGGATCACGGATTACTATGCGCATATGATTAGCAAGTTCAACGAAAGCATCGGCGGCATAATTCGCGAGATAAGCAACATGGTGGAAAAGGTCGAAAAGGAGCCCAACTACGAGAATGTAGCCGATTACCTGTTACCACCCGTTACCGTGTCGATGAGGAAAGTATTTCCGCCTCTTCCACCAATGCATCCAAGACACCCGGCAGTTGATCCCCGTACATATGTTCCTTCTGGGTACTATAGTGCCGCCAATGACGAATCTCCGAACATTCTCCCGTGCCATCAACTTGCGTATCCAACCAGATATGGTTCTCGAGATCTTCTTCAGATCCACGGAAGCGAAGACAGTACTCCGTTCGGTCATCATGCCACATGAGGAACATCCACAGGTCTAACAGGTAGCCTGTCGGGATTCTCATCCATCCCCATCCCGAGTCGTTATCCCATAGCAACGAGACAGCCTTGACAACAAATTCGCCTCTTTCTATATCCTTCAAGACCGCTTCATCAGCAAGCAAAACGAAGTTAAAGAGGAAGTCTGCCATGGCTCGACCCTCATTAGGTCTTGTGCTCATGCGGCGCTTCATATTGCCTCTCTGTATGACTTCAGTCTCCTTGAGCTTTTCGGCGTTGCAGAATTCCCGGAGGCCACGGACATCGAGTCCATCTAGTACTGAGGGATCTTCTCGGGTATCAAGATGGAATAACTCCTGGAGCTTTCGTCTATCATCTTGGTCTGTTTCCTCGTCGTCTTCGTAGGTACCAAATGCAAGTTTAGTCTGATGCCGCAAAGAGTATAGAAGTGATTGCCAATGCTCATCGTATTCCTTACCATAGTAGGTGCGGTAGATAGTAAAGCCCCATTTGCGGTAGTACTGGCGATTGTCGGGGTTCTTTCTCGCTCCAGGTCCCAGCTTGGTCCCTCGCGGGGTACTCCAAACGTAGCCTATCATCTGATTGATAACGTCAGACATATTGGTAAGATTGGTAATGACGGTATGGTTAACGAGGGATGTGTTTTTAAGAGGCTTAGAATTAGAAATAATTGGAAAGGGTGGAGTTGAAAGAATAAGATGGAATGAAGAAAGGTAGCACGCGATATAGATATATATATTCGCACGATCTTCGCTTAAGAACTATTACGCTTATAAAAGTCTTTTACTCATATTAGCATATTAATCCCACTTCATTGTTATCCAATTTTCAGCGCAGCCTTGGCCGGGCCGATATACACTACCAGGTCTACGCCAGTTGTCAGGGGACAATGTTTAAAAACCTAGGTTACTTTTAGCAAATTGGTGGTTTTCAATTGTCAAGTTAACCCCAGTATTTTAAGTGTATTATTTCATAGTCTTGATAACCAATTAATAAGTTAATAAGGTCTCCCTCCAAGTCCTGTTTGTGAGGCTCTCATAGCCCTAGGCGGACTAGATATTGAATTACCATGCGCCCTCTCCAAATGCTCCACTGTCACAACCGCTGAACTTTCCACTGGACAGATGACAGCAAAATCGGCAAAACTTGATCTCGGCTGTTCAATATTCGTTTGACTTCCAGGTCTGCTAAAAGGTAGCGGATGATTCTGTTCCATTTTGTACCGGCTTAGCTTATCCAGCGCTGTCTTGAAGTCGTCGAGGACTATCGTATCCGTGAAACATTTGAAGATAAAAGCGAATTTCCAGAACGGGTTGATGTATCCAATGTGGAGTACAGACGTGACGGCGAATAGATCGATGATGATGAAGATGATGCTGAGAGACATGCTCAGTAGTAAGACGGCGAATCGAGGTGAGATGCGAATGAGTTCCAGATATTTAAACTCGTAGCGGTACTTGATATTCCAGAATAGATTTAGGGCTGTGAATATCCACCACGGGTCACTGTCTCGATCATCAGCACACTGGTCGTCGATGCGGTCAAACAGGCCACAAACCGACACAGAGCCTCAAGCGGTCTTGATGAGGAAAAGAACCGAGTGTAAGGAGGATTGAAGTAGGTAAAATTGGCATAAATCTCGAGTACCCAATAAGGCTGGACGAGCACAATGGTGCCGATATAAATGGCGTTGTATCGTTTCGAGAGAAAGGGCTTGTTCTTTAGCCAAGAGATGACATTGTGTAGATTCCACGATATAATGAGGAGGATGACTGTCGACGAGAGATACCAACCCCAGACCGGGGGCTCGAAGAACATGAAGAAGCCGTTTGGCATGGCCAGCAGTAACTAATCAATCAGTAAGACAAAGGTATGTTGACAGCGGATGGCGAAACTCACCTCAATTAAAATAAGTTTGTGGAGTACAACGCCACGCCTCATATTAATAACGGTGATACCAATCATGATGATCAAAGCACCAATCATACAACCCTGCGACCAAGCCTCGAGGGCGATTTTGGCTGGACTTGAAGGCCACGCGCCATGTTCAGACATTGTACGTTTTTGCCCGCCAAATCATGTCGAGATGTGTAACAAAGCTCTTGACAGGAAATGGAAAGTAGAGAAAGGGTCATTAAATAAATGAATAACGATTGACACTACCCCGCCTCTAATAAAGCCACCAGAACTAGTTTCTGGAGATTGGTTCGTCGTAAAGGTTTAGTGTGTCTGCTAATATGGGCTCTTTGCAGGTTTCCTCTGGGGTTAGTTCGAACTAAAAACGTTGGACTGTCATCTTTTGGAGATGAGGGTTGCACGTTTTAGCCACCTCGAGATTTGCGTCTCGGGCTACCGGCTGTTGGGGAGAGGCTAACCATGAAAAGGAGGGCAAGTTATCAACAGCGAAATTAATCCAAATCTGTCTTGAAATGAATTGTTATGTCGAAGGTCAAACCCAACGGTCCCATAGATGCAATAATGTATTGTAGGTATGTGTGGAGGTGGTCTATCTTATGACATCTACTCTAGGGATAACAGACCCATTATATCGACCTCGGCAACAGGCAACAAAATGACGTATCCCGTCCCCATTTGACTTTCTATCCTTCCCAGTATCGTTAGATTGTCAGAATACGCGACAGCCTCGCTGCGCTAAACGATAAGTTTACTGATACTTCGTCTTCAGTTCCTCAACCGCCTTGATAAGCTTATTCGCCTCCTCAGTATACTTCTTCTCCCGTTCCTGCTGCAACTTGAATGTCTTTTGGAACTTTTCAACCATGAACGGTTTGAGAACAGACTTCTTTGCGATCCTGTAGTCGTAGATAGCGGTGTCCTCGATGCATTTCGCTGCCAGACGTCGGTGGGTCTCTGACAGGATCCAAGCTTCCTTCTTGAGTGACGTTGACTCATATGTCGGTGCCTCTAGCAATTTATAGAAAACACTGATGCGATCCGGGAATTCCAATGGCTAAAGTGAAAGTTAGTCTAGTCATGTGAGACGGTCGTGTAAACATACAAATTTGTATTCGGTTGTGATACTTCTAAGGATGAGGCCAAGGCCTCTCGGGGTGGGAAGGTCGAGCCATTGTGACTTTTCTTCCTCTGTCGCGTCTTCGCTCTGGTTATGGATGAATTTGACTCGACCCGTTTCGGCGTATTTGTTGTACATGATGTTATTCACGTGTCCTAGTAATTGTGAGACAAAGTTGACTCAGAGGGAGAAATATACATACCCTGAACTGTTTAGCTGAGTCACAGAGGAATTTCTAGAGGATTGCTCACCATACTGTCCTATTTAATTCTTGTGGTCAGAATAAGTCTCTGTACAGTAAGGTGCATAACTTACCATGTCACCCCAAAGCAACTGGTGATTATCGATACCTCGCCATTTCTCATCAGTAAGAAACCCTTGTTGTCCTGCTAGTAACTCAAGCCAGTTTTCATTAGCAAAAGCGTACAACTTTTGCGCTTGCTCAGTGCATTCTTTGGGATATTGGTTGGTTGTCAGCTCCTTCAGTTGAGCCTGCAGATCAGCAAACCATCGAGAAGGAAGCGCCTGACTTGTCGAGTACTGTCTAGAGTAGAGTCTTGTGGCAAGACCAATTGGTCTCTGGGCAAATCGCATCTTGGATAGAGACATGGCCGCGATGTTGATGAAAGGTTGATAGTGAGATCAAATTGGGTTTGTAATGGAAAACTCCGAGGATCGGCCTCGGTAGTCGGGGTGATTCTCCACGGCTATGAGCGGTTAAGTGTTCCGTCAAATCGGAGCTAGTCTAGTTATGGAAAGGACTGTACTGACATCATCGAAATGTAGGCAAACGCGTTTCCTTCTCGTTGAGAGGCTGTATTATCGTCAATGCAAGTACGTAAGAGATGTCAGAGCAGAGTTAATGCCGGACCTGGTCTTCGAGGGTAGGATATGAAGATCAGATCGTTGTGAAACCGGTACGGCAAATTCCGCTCCGTGAGGTGTCGGGACTGAACTTTATTTCAGAGGTTGTCAAGCAAAACCTAATGTTTATCTTGTCACAATGTTCCAACGTTGTCGATACCTTATACAGGACTTGCGTAATGAGCAAACTGCAAAATTCAGGTTACTTCTAATAATTAATTGAAATTATTTGAATAATCAATTGAGTCTATCTCACGCAGACTATTCGCTGGAGTTGTCCCATTCTAACCATCCCGGTTACCCTACACACAACCATCAACGCATAAGCGCTGCATCCTATAATATCCCTAACCGGTGCTGTGGCAGTCCGTGCAGTAATCCATAACGACACTGCACGAGTTCGACAGACGGATATGTCCACAGATCCAAATACCATCATCCTTCTTAGCTCTTTCCCGAGCTGCAATGATGTCACTTCCCTTCATACCGATACCATAGTCGTCACACTCAAACTTGGCAACACAAGCAGCTTGGCCTACTGAGGCAACCATAAGGATACCCTTTGTTAGTCGACTGTACCGGGAAGTGTAGCTTGTGTACACAGTATCGTCATCGAAGCCATTAATGGCTCTGTCACAAGCGTCACCGAAGCCGTGCTTGGATAAACTGTCGCTCGTTCCGCACTGGCCGCCGCCGTCGTTATCAACAGCAGTTTGACTAGGCAGAGGGGTGGAAACAGTCGAGGGTTCACCGTAGCCGGCGGTCGCTGTTACGTGAAAACTGTTCAGGTTGAAGTACTTGAGCGTGTAGGCTGAGTAGACCAAGACAGTGCTATCGTCGGTGGTAGTGAAAGGGGTTTGGATGGGAGCTTGGGTAAATGGGGCATCGGTGACGGGGACAACTGGGGAGGGAAAAGAGGTGTAGTCTGCGCAACTGTTGTCGATCATAGAAGCTGTAGTGACATACTGCTTGCCGGAGACGGTGGTGCTGCACTGGCAGTATGGCTTGCTGACGCGAGGGCCGCCGTAGATGATACAAGGGTAGTAGGTCCGTGCTTCCTCGCTAGTTGTCGATGCGTCACTTGTGACACCTGATGTAACGGCATTGGACGAGGCTCTAGTAGTGGTGATAAGAGTGCTGAGCATAGAGGTTGGCAGCAAAGTGTCAGATCCGGTGGTTGTAGCCTCAACTGTCTTGTCCTCAGTAGTAGTTGTTCCGACAGTCTCAGTTGTCTCTCCATCAGTAGTGGAGTCTGCTGAACCCTCGGTAACGGAAGTGACATCAGACGTAGTAGTGGCCTTCTCTGTGGAAGACGCATCTGAAGTGGTAGTCTTGTCCGTGGAAGAAAGCGCAGCTGATGTAGTTGCGGTAGAGTCGCCGCGGACCAAGCACTTGTGGACAGCGTCATCTTCAGCACGCTTCTGATTTCCGTTAGACGGCATGCCTGCTTCAGCACCCGCATAGTCAAAGAAATCATCGTAAACGTTGAAGCTGTGTGTAGTCCAAAGATTATCCTCGACCCAGAATCTCCATCGTCCAACGGCCTGGAGTTTAGTAGGGTCCTGTTCACTAGTGATGAAACCATCAAGCATGTCAAACTCGACGATAGTGCGACCAAAGTACCCTCTACCCGTTGATTCGACTTGGCCTATGGGAACATATCCATAAACCCCTCCAGAAATGGCCCCGGGAATGATACCGGTGACTTGGCTGGCCAATTGGTTCGCTCGAGCTTCATAGCGATACAATGAAGGGTTCTCAGGACTCTGATAGGTGTTAAAAGGGGTGACAACAAAGACATGGGGTTCGAATTGGGAATGAAGGGGGCCCGGGGCACTTTCTGTGCCAATAAGAGTACCAATGCCAGTTGCAGTAGTGGCGTCTAGGGTGCCATCGCGAAGGACTTTGAAAACATTGGTCTCAAAAAAGTCGTCAGATGTGGGCTTTGTATCGACTGCATCGAGAAAACCAGGGACCTCCCAGATATGTGACGTATAGACGCCGAGGTTTGACACGATCAATACAGCTGTGCAGCCATAAATGCCATTTACTCCTGCCGCTGACCAGCCGTAATCAAGAGGTGCGCCAACAAAGTGTCCTGTGGTCAGTCCACTCTGATCATCCCAGATGGTCTCGGGGTTCATGCTAAGACTGTCAATGTAGTCGGGGTTGGGGGTCATGTCGCCATCAAAGAACATTCGAGCCTCTAGGCCCTTGTCACGCTTAGGATCACCCAAGGTGATGGGGCCAGTAGGGAGAGGTCCGTCGATGGTTGTGGTGGGGATGTCCTGACATTCGATATCGCGAGGTATGCTGTTCATCCGTTTTGGCATCGATCCACCGCTGCCTAGTCCTACAGGGCAACTGCCACCACCGCAGGATCCAGAAGCACAAACTGTCATATCACTAGTAGTTGTGGTAGTAGCTTCGGTCGTAGTAGACTCCTCTGTCGAAGTAGGGTTTTCGGTAGTAGACTCCTTGGTAGTTTCTCGCTTGGTAGACTCCTTACTCTCTTTACTCTTGTTTTCCTCTTCCTCAGTCAAGTCATCATTTTGGCTCTTGACTTCAGGAATAACGCTAGTGACGGCCGGTACGTTGCCAGCGATGATGTTACTGGAAATCTTGGTAAGGTCCTGAGCCATACAAGCGAGCTTGTTGATGACATCGCCAATAGGTCCCAGAAGACCTCGCTTTTTGAGCCTTCTCATTCCGAGACCTCGCTTTTTGTTACAAGCAACATCAGGCTTGCCGCCCAGGCCAACTATCACAGCGATAATATCGTCATGTGTGTCCTCAACCTTCTTGTTAGTCTCATCAGTAAGAGACTCAGGATCTTCGGCCCACTTATTTATAATGGGGATCAAAGCGGCCACTTGAGAGGAAACGGAGGAAACGCTAGCTGTGGCAGCCGCAACAGCGGTTGTGGTTGGGGGTTGTGTGATGGTAGGTTCCTCGTCCTTGGTGCTTGGCTTGGACTCCTCGGTGGTCTCGACAGGTTGCCCAGCAGCTGTTGTTGTGGTGTCTTGAACAGACGCCTGCTGGGTGGTAGTCTCTGCAGGTGGGCCAGTACTGGTCTCAGCAGATGAGATCCCAGTGGTAGTCTCAACAGGTGGAACACCAGTAGTAGTGCTGTCAACGGGAGGCTGTTGCTCCCTGGTCGTGTCTTGGTCAACAGGGCCTCTAGAGGAAGTCTGAGAACCAGGGGTCTGGCTGATGGGTTGGTTGCTAGTGTCCCCTATAGGAAGCCATGTGGTAGTATCGGCATTTGGAGGCTTCAGCTCCGAGGTCGTGGGCCGGACAGGAGGTTGTTGTTCTGAGGTTGTGTCAGCAACGATAGGCTGGCCAGTAGTTGTGCCTTGAACAATGGGCTGAGTGGTGTCGATAGCAGGGGCCCAGCCAGTACTAATGTCAATGACAGGAGACTGGCCAGTAGTAGTATCAACGACAGGCACAGGACGGGTGCTACTGTCTACAACAATTGGAAGTCCTGTCGTAGTGTCTTGAACAGGGGGTACTTGAGCAGTAGTGTCCTGGCCAATAGCTTGCTGGGCAGTTGTCTCAGGGTTCACATGAACGGCTTCCGTGGTTGACTCAGGAACAACAATAGTATCGCTACTGGTAGGGTGCAGATCAACAGGCACCTCTTTGGATGTGTCAATCACTGGTGGAACGAAAGCCTGAGAGGTAGAAATAGACTCAGAGACAGCAGGCGCGTCATCAGAAACAGAATACTGAGCAAACACGTAGAATGGCAGCGCCGACAAGGCAACGAAAGTGGCACGCATTGTAGCGTGCAAACGAGTGACTGGGAACGAATGAAAGGCGTAGCAATTTTCCGAACAGAAAAGGCTATACCGAGTAGAGCGTAGAGGGTCTACGGATGGTGAAAGCTGAATTGAGCCGCCAGCGCATGCTATATATCTACTTTTATGAGTTTATGTTGGTAAATGCTGTGCATTAGGACGCTGGTCTGATCTTTCTATTGCCTGTTAGTCAATGGCGCAGAGATGATGGGATTAGAGTTTCATTGCCCTAGTTGATAAGAACTACATAAATTGTACCTGAATTTAGGAATATCTTCAGGTATTCCTTAGCTGATGTCAGCTTTGGTGTAACTATGATCTCCTGAACAGGTAGAGCCCGAATCACACTGTAAGGCAGACAAGACGGGTTGGTTGCTATCCGTGCTGAGTCCTTGTGTTTCACAATCATTAACTTTTGTTGGTTGTACCTTGTAATTTCTTACTGTTGGTAGCACTGCAGCAGCCAACTGTAATTAAGCCTGATCCTTCTGTGTTTCAGAACAAGGTTTACACGCAGCCTTAAACTAGGGCCGCTGAGCAAACAAAACAATTAAAGAAAGTTATGATTTCGCCTACCATGGAGATTATAGCGATCGTCTTCTACTTGAACAAGATTAAGTATAGTAATTAGGATGTAAAAATTAAGCCATTTATTACATCTTCAATTACACTTGGTCAAGTATGTACCGGCATTGCACCTTTCTCAATCAACTGCCAACGCACCTAATTTTAGTCTTCAGCCCCCAACATCATCAGCAGCCAGCGTGTCACCGGGCGGCTACATCTGCACCATCCTGGTAGCCTGGCTAAGTTCTTCAACAGATCATGGCTGAATCTGGGGCCTACGCAATATCGCAAGATTACAATCAGCGAGTCCTACATATCCCGTCAGCGAATTCATGCATGTACGAGCAATTCTTTTTATGAATTGTCCTGGAATAGATCCACTTTGTAATTCATTCTTCATCTATGTAACACTGCATCTGCATTACTGCTAGACTCCCAACACCTGTTTCATTTCATCGCTCGAATCACGTCTGGCATAGTCCCTGGCACTGCCCCGCGGCCCCTTCAGGTCAGGATCTGCCCCCTTGCTCAGTAGCCACTTGACTCTCTCAACAGCACCCGCCTTAACCGCATTTACAATCGGGTACAGCTCTTCCATATGGCGCGTTTCCAGTCTATGGTTGACGTCACCCCCATTCTCCAGTAACAGCTCCATGACAGGTATTCTTGACTTGTCAAAGTCCGCGCTCGGTTCAACACGTCTGACCATGGGAACTGAGCCTTGAGGATAGGCGCCTGCAGCCCAATACAGCCCCGAACTGGTCATCTGAGCTCCAGCATTTAGAAGCTTCTGTACTGCTTGGACAGTGCCCTGAGTGGCTGCCAGCCTGAGAGTTTGTCCTTGATCATTTTGGGGCCCAGCAACGTTGGGATCTGCGCCTTGTTCCAGAAACCAATCGAACAGTGGCTCATTGTTACTTTTAAAGATTTCCGGGAGGAGGCTCTCGGGAGTATTGACTGTCCAGCCGTGCTCCATAAGAACGTGGAATAAGGCAACCTGTTTGTCTGCTGGGGCTCTGAGGATGGCTGCTGGTGTTACTCGTGTCATGGGTGCTCCAGACTGTAGAAGAAAACGTGAAACGTCAACTTTGCCATTTTTGATAGCGTCATCTAATCCTTTCTGAAGATAGAGTGGTGAGCGAGATTGAGAGGAAACTATTGACTCGACAGTAGATAAGTCACCCTCCCGGCAGGCAGATCGAAAGTTGACAAAATCTGGTACATCAGCCTCTAGTCCCGCGCGAATCTCTACGTCGCTGGGACACTTGTTGAGAATTCCGTCGCCCATCTGCTGGTATCCCATCCCCGCTATCTGCCGTCCGCGTTGTGCTGCCAGTTGCCGCATCTTGGCTTGTTGCAGTTGCTCTGGCGACATGGACTCAGGACGTATTGCATGCAGTAGCAGCCGCCTTTTTTGTTGTTCTTCCGCCGAAAGCGCATTGCTCTTATTTCCTTGTGGTGACATCCCTCCCTGTTGCTGGGGATTCACCTGGTTGGGAAGAGGAGGGTAAGCTAACAAGCCGGTGGTACTGGGAATGCCATAACTGCGTTGTGCGGCCTGTTCGGCTTGTTGTTGTAACTTGGCTAGTTGCGCGTCCCGAACCGCCACCTGCTTGGCATAATGCTCTGCCTGCAATCGCTTTTGTCGTTCTTCCGGCGAAAGCTGTTCCTCTTGTGATGACATTTTTCTTTGTTGGTTGATGTTTAGTTTGGAACAAGGTAGGCTCAGGATTACGGCCTATAAATGGAGGTGCTGCCTATGCTGACGTAACAGACGTAGGGTAGCCAGCAGGGATGATTGGCCTGACTGTTGGCTCTTTTGAAACAGTACTATGATTTAGTCCTACAGACCAAAATCAATCTAGCCAGGAAGATCACACAATGAGATATCTGATCGGATGCAACTATTAATCAACGTCTTGCCTAGGTATGGGAACGGTTGTCTGACACGTTCTTGTATTAATCGAGTCGGCCCTTGCGCATTGGCATCCATTTGAGCAATTGCTTTCCTAACTTTGTCTATTGTTATCTGTTGAACCGAAGCTACCCTGTAACAGTCGGTTAGCAGTTCATATCATTGAGAGGAACCTCAAAAGGGTAAAGACAGATTCATCTAATTAAGAGAAGCTGCAAAAGGCATAGCATAAGGCATTCGCCTAAAAGAGGGGAAATTGTTAGGCCAGATAGCAAATTCAGACAGAACACAGTCACAATACAGATCTATTTCACACACAGGTTTAACAAAATCTCCCGTAACTTGAAAAGAAAAGGGGACCAGAGTGTGTCATCAGCCCCACCAGATTCCTTTCCAACCCCTGCAATAACATAACGGGGATTCTCGTCCGGTACGATTTTGACTTTCAACCACGCATTTTCCCGACGGTCTTTGACGGGAAATAACAATTCCAGATCCAGAAGCTGAGAAAAGTGGATGTTTTAGCGCTCAGGTGAGGCAAGAACCATAAAATCTGAGCTATCAAAAATGGGAATAATGTTTATAAACTGCATGGAACAGACTAGTCTTACGCGCCGTTGTAATGCATTGCCAAGTAGTCAAATGCATGACGAGTACAGTTACCGTTGTATTGGACCTGACTAGATGTCTTGGTATTTCTATATGGAACTGGTCATATAAAGTCTAAAGACTGGATATCGTAGCTCATGCAATAGCAGATGAACTTCAGGGACCGTGCTTTTAACTAGACGACGATAACCAAGTCATAGCGCCAGACCCATTTTCCTGTCAACCATGTGTTCCCTTTTCACGAGTAACCTCAACGGGAACTATCACGTATCTTATAGCTTGGCTATATGTGATACGTTAGTAATAACAAACTCTTCCTTATGCGCCGATAATTAAGAAACTCAGCCGTCTGAGTGGTATTCCAGCTCGTCCTCCCCCTGTCAATCTGTCTTGGCGTGGATACCGGGAGTGCCTGGTTTGGTTTAATCGGGTTAGCGAGTGTCAGGTACTGCAAAGTTCCACCAGAACGGGACAGGGGAAGACGGTGCACGATACTGGAAGTGATATTCCATCCATACAGCGAGAGGCCTGTGTGTCTAAACTTAGGTATTCCAGATCGAGACCCTTGAAAAGTTTACAGAGGGAGCCGCTATTTCTCAAAACATAAAACCCTCCCGCCGGCTATCTTTTTGGTGACAGACAGGAAATCCTCTCCCTCTCTATACTCGGTTTCTTTACGAGTAGTTCATTCGTTTTTTCTTATTGTTTTTTGTTTCAATTCTAATACCATCGTTCGTATTTTATTCAACTAATTTAAACTAATGGACACGGAATCTCTCATTTAACCAACCACAACAAACAACAACACACTCGTTCTCAAAACAATCAACTATATACCTAATCATGGTTTACCTCAACTCTATGGCTCTCGGAGCCCTCTTACTTTCTCCCTTCGCTTCCGCTGCTTTGACCAAGTGTCCTACAAAGGAAGCTACCTGGACCGCTCAGTCTGGCGCTGGCTACTCTATCTGCAAAAACACCGACTACAGGAATGGTGGAGCTAGTCTCAAGGTTACCAAGGATGTCCGAAACACCAACGCTTGCGCCCAGATTTGCAACCAGGACCCTCGATGTGTCAAGGCCGTCTACGACAAGAAGGGTCGCATCTGCCATATCAAGGACGAGAACAACGCTGATCGCATGAACTGGGAGAAGGACAATAACTTTGACGCTATTACTCTTACTAACGTCGACGAGGGACGTTTCATTTCAACTTGTCCTACTGGAGGTCACCAGTACCGCGCTCTTAAGGGCAAGGGCAAGACTTTCAACGTCTGCTACAGCACTGACTTTGTCGGCGCTTCTGCTCGACAGATCAAGAATGTTGCTTCTCTTGCTGCTTGTGCTGATCAATGCTCCAAGATCAACACCTGTAAGAAGGCTGTCTATGATAACGAGGGCAAGGTCTGCCACATCAAGGCTGCTGAGCCCAACGCCTCTCTCTTCTGGGTTCAAAGCAAGCGATTCAGCGTCGTTCAGCTTCCTTCTGCTGTCAAGCCCGCTACCCAGGGTCGCTGGTCTGACATCATTCGTCTTCCCGTTATTCCCGTCGCTGCCTACGTCGTTCCCCAATTCCCTCAGTCTCAGCAGCTTCTCTTTTTCTCTTCTTGGGGCGCCGATGCTTTCGGTGGTGCCTCTGGCCGTACTCAATTCGGTGCTCTCGATCTCCCCACCGGAGTTGTTGCTCAGCGCGAGGTCGCTGACACTCATCACGACATGTTCTGTCCTGGTATGAGCCAGCTTGGCGATGGTCGTATTATTATTCAGGGTGGCTCTGATGCTGAGGCTGTCACCTTCTACAACCCCAAGGACAACTCTTTCACCCGAGGACCTGACATGAAGATGCCCCGTGGCTACCAGACCTCCACTATTCTGTCCGACGGCCGTGTCTTCACCATTGGCGGAGCCTACTCTGGTCCCCGCCAGGGCAAGAACGGTGAGGTCTACGACCCCAAGACCAACAAGTGGACCATGCTCACCGGAGCTGATGTCAAACCCATGCTTACCACCGACCACGAGGGTATCTGGCGTGAGGATAACCATGCTTGGCTCTTCGGATGGAAGAAGGGCAGTGTCTTCCAGGCCGGACCCAGCACTACTCAGCACTGGTACAGCACCAAGCAGAAGGGATCCGTCCGTCTTTCCGGCAAGCGAGATGATGTCAACGCCATGTGTGGTGTCTTTGCCATGTACGATGCTCTCAATGGTAAGATCCTGACTGCTGGTGGTGCCGCCGACTACACCAACTCAAACGCCAACAAGCACGCCCACATCACCACCATCGGAGAGGCTTACAAGCCTGCTTCCGTCAAGCGTATCGCCGACATGGCTTTCCCCCGTGGCTTTGGTAACGCTGCCGTCCTTCCTGACGGAACTGTCCTTGTCACTGGTGGTCAGCGCAGGGCCATGGTCTTCACCAACACTGACGGTATCCTTGTTCCTGAGCTGTACAACCCAGCTACCAACAAATGGACTCAGCTTGCTCCTCACGCTGTTCCTCGCAACTACCACTCTGTTTCCATTCTTCTCCCTGATGCCACTGTTTTCATCGGCGGTGGTGGTCTTTGCTACGTCAACAAGATTGGTGGTTCTTCTGCCGGTTGCGACAAGACTGCCGATCACGCCGATGGAGAGATCTTCCAGCCTCCTTACCTTTTCAACAAGGACGGTTCTCTCGCTGCCCGACCCCTCATCTCTGGTCTTGTCCAGAAGGGTGTCAAGGCTGGCAGCACCCTCAAGTTCAAGGTTACCAACAGTTCTGGTAAGGTCACCATGTCTCTTGTTCGCATGGGCAGTGTTACACACTCTGTCAACAGTGACCAGCGACGTGTTCCCCTGACCAACTTCTCTGTCAAGGGCAACGATTACTCCGTCAAGCTGCCTAGCGACAACGGTATCTTGTTGCCTGGATACTACTATCTCTTTGTCATGAATGCCCAGGGCGTTCCCAGCATGTCCAAGACTGTCCAGATCGTGCTATAGTCTGGCGGTTTAAGAATCTTGTACATAGAAAGACATTAGGCACCTTGCCGTAATAAACATTGTTTTTAATTCATTGACTTTCACTGTGAACTGTTAAGCGTTGGTAAGACTTCGGTTAAACGCTTTGGTTTTTCCGTTATTGCCGCAAAGCAAATGACCTGTTTATTTTCCCAACCTTACCAGGTTGATTGATACCAGCACCGTCAATCGTCCTTTATATGACACCACCAGCCACCACTCCCGCCATCACTGCC
This sequence comes from Fusarium venenatum, assembly GCF_020744135.1. Taxonomy (NCBI): domain Eukaryota; kingdom Fungi; phylum Ascomycota; class Sordariomycetes; order Hypocreales; family Nectriaceae; genus Fusarium; species Fusarium venenatum. The sequence goes on from NW_027072131.1 coordinate 7,690,751, forward strand.
ATAGCAACAGTAGTGTAGAACCCAGGTTGGGCTCCCTTTCCACCACTGTTTCTGATAAAATCGTAACCCTCCAAGGCATACTTTTCGGTCTCGACGGTTGCCAGCATATTCCCAGTACTACCTATCAGCTTAGCCTCAAAGTAATGCTCCGCGTTTGGCGAGACCGTGTAGTGGTCCTTCATAATTTGGACAAGGCTGTTAGGGTCCCATTTATAAGAGCCTGATGACAGACTCAGGTTCGAGGCAATTTCCCAACCGCCTCGAGTCGTGTTGACAAGCGCAGAAAACCAGAGATTTAGGGCGCGGGCTTCTGGTTCGTTCAGGTCTCCACCTTTGGCGTCCCATGAGATGGTGATAGGTTGAGTGATGTTAAGTTTCTCGTCCGAGTCGGGACCAGTGAACTTGAAAGCGTCAATGGCGCTGAAGAAGGCGCAGCCAAGGGTGGATAGTAGTAGAACTGAGCGCATTTTGTCTTTTGCTGGCGAAGATCTGAACAGTAGAGGGAGGGAGAACAGACTGCAGGTAAACTGGTCGTAGTTGGTCAAGTTCGTCTGACCTATATACCCAATAAAGTTTGTCTTGTTAGTAGACCCTTGATCAGCCTCGGAGAGTGCCTATTTTAGCCAAGTCGCTGGTCATGATGCCCCCCGGTCGCTTGGCACAGAGTCGAGAACGGGTCGATTGTCACATGAGTCAGGCGAGCCAAGCTTAGGTCTGGTGATGGGAATCATTGCCATGCTGTTGGCAAAGAGGTTGAAATAAGGTTAAGTGGCCGATAATCTGAGATTACGATAAAGGTCAGATTTTCAGATAAGGTCAAGTGACGGCAAGAAAAGTAAACGTTATTTGAGAGAAGTTCGTTTGACAGCAAGGGCATTATAGTGTCAGAAGTATTGTGCAAACATCAGGCTAAAGTCTTGATTACCCTGCGGCACAGCAATCATTATAGTAATGGAGCTGAACCAACAACATTCTTACATGGCCTAGACTACTTGCTTCGCCTCTTGGCACAGCCACAAATCTTGTGTCAAAGTGATGATTTTCCTTGGCCAACTTACCAGAAAGGAAAGTGACATGTGCAACGGTATTAATGTAGCTAAAGGTCTTGTTATAGCATTGTGTATTAGAAGGGATAGAAGGTAAATAAAGTCTTTAACTTTTGGTAAAGATGGAATTCTATACTTTCGACATAACTTAGAACTTGTTTCAACTGTCTATTGTATTAAATAGAGTAATATATATATGCAATAAGTTACAACGGTCTACCTCGCTTGCCTCCGAAGGTAGTCAAAGTGCAGTTGTATTTTATATAACTAAAATGACGTTGAACTTAGCACCTCCACGCCTCTGAAAGCACTTGACACTCCCGTGTTTGACAAGATACTGTGATTTCCGGTAGAACGCGAAGTTACCTTGACAATAGTGCTCCGGAAATACAATAATGACTCGAAAATTCTAGACATAATGCGAGAAAGGGGCACTCGATGAGGTATCAGTTTCTACTGGCTATCTGCGCAGCAGTAAAGCGTGTGCGGCATTTGAACTTGCGGTGACCAACAACCTTATCGTTCTCGCTGACGACAGTGAAGTCATTACCAGTGGTAATCTCACATTCACCGTATTTAACACCGTCGCCTGGATAAGCAGATTAGTCAAGATGTAACCTCTTGGGAATCTTAATTGAGAATAACTTACGTCCATACATGCCCCAATTACGGTCCTTGTAGATAGCTTAAATGTTTTGTTAGGAAACCGTGTGTTGGTGAGGTAGATATAAACTTACTCCAATGGTAGAGGGGGTTATTGGTGAAGTGCATCTCCAGTTGCTCAATGTCGCGAACTGGACCCATGTATCCGCAACCGCTTCCCTTGCAGCGAACACCGACCTTACTGCCGCTGACGTCTGATTTTTCGGCCCAACGCTTCATCTTTTTCATCTCGTCCCATGTCCTGGGAGTTGCATCGTGAATTTGGTAGTTCTTGAAGTCGGTTGCTGGAGACGTGTGATGTGTCATGAAGACGGTAAAGTCGGCAAGGGTACCGGAAACCCCGATAGCAGAGAGGAAGAGCGAGAGCTTCATATTGAAAGAGTGGAATGAAAGAATTGGATAAGTTGAGTTTTGATTGTGTTGTAGATGATTGGCTGGTGATCTGTTCAAACTCCCACAGCAGGGACGAGGCCTCACTTTATACAAGATACTTTGCACACAACGTACTGCCTTCCAAATCTTCAGCAGACCCCATTCGAAGAGAATACAAGATAATACCGTGGGGATCTCCGCGGACTGATCCATGGGCCAAGATACCTTCTCTAGACGCTGAGCATTATGTGAGAATGGTATCCCAGCTTGGTGCGTTCGCCGAGATCCACCTGACGATGGACCACTCTACACGGTCAGCCTGCATCAAAAAGGTCCACTATATATGTGACAAGGATGCTTTTTATGATGCACCGTTCTTCCTTCTTTCTCTAGTGGGTAGCAGAAAAAATAGCCTTCTAAGTCTTAGGGTATAAAAATAAGTGGTTGAAGAACCATAGTCTAACGTGAATAAAATGACTTACTATTTTCGTCTCTTTTGCTTCTAACGGCCAATGTTTCTGATACCCTGAGGTCTCTCTCGGAATGATCGTGAAATGTTGAATTATTTGTTGATTAGATTGCAAGTAAAAGTTAACCACCCTAGCACTTCTCCAAACAGGCGTAAAAGCCGTGACCGTAGATGGCTAAAGATTCTACATGGATCAAAAATCTAATCGAAAAAACTCCGTTCAAATGGGTAATGAGTGAGCAGCTCATATCCTGTTTCAGTCACTAGCAGCTGGTTCTCCAATTTGATACCGTCCTTGCCGCTAACTTCACCAACATAGGCCTCGACACAGAGAACCATGCCTGCTTCCAGCTCTCCTTCGTAACCATAGGAATCAAGATCTTCGGGATAACGAATACTCGGGTACTCATCACAGAGACCTACACCATGAAACATGACACCGTAGCGTTGAGCACGGCATGCTTCAGGCAAGCGGTGGCCGTTACGAGTCAGATCGGTAAAGCGTACCCCAGGTTTTACCATTTCGATGTTGGTAGTGATGTGTTCATAGGCGATGCGGTACAACCGTTTTTGTTCTGCAGTAGGTTCGAGGTCGCCGCAAATCCAGGTCCGTGATACGTCGACGCAGATACCGTATACACCGATAAGGTCGGTATCAAAGACCACCAAGTCTCCGTCGCGAAGGACTCGTGGACCACATTCCTGATACCATGGGTTGGTGCGCGGCCCAGAGCTAAGAAGACGCGTTTCAATCCATTCACCGCCACGACGGATATTCCCAGCATGCAGAGCAGCCCAGACATCATTCTCTGTGGCGCCAGCGCGCATGGCTTGACGCATCTCACCAATGGCAGCTTCGCAAGAGGCAACAGCACATCGAATCGCTAGAATTTCATCTGGGCCTTTGATCATTCGCGCGTGCTCAGTTACAACTTGTCCGTTACAAACATCCAGGCCTAATGCATCGAGAGCTCGTAGACCGGCGACTTCAATGCGATCCACGGCAAGGCGACGATTATTACCAGTATGCTGTCGCATCAATTCGTCAACCTGTGCGGCGAATCGAGAAGCTTGTTCCTCGGTACGGTTTCCAGTCTCGAAGTAAAAGAATGACGCGCCGGAACGTCGTTCATTGATCAGAGGCAGATGTGCGGAAAGATGGTTACAGCCATGGAAGTCCCAGAGCACCACGTAACCACTTGCCGAAACAAAGCAGGCGCGTGCTGGATTGTGTGTGGTCCATAGCTGCATGTTTGTTGTGTCAGTGGCATAGCGAATGTTGAGTGGATCGAATAGCAAGATGCCGCCGAGATCGCGACTGGATAATTCAGCGCAGATGCGTTGCATACGATATGCACGCATTGTTGGTAGATGGGGTGGCTGTAGACCAAGAGCTCGCCACTCATTGAAGGCCAGCGGCGTTGGTCCGATTTCTACACGGTCATTGTCGTTGTCTGAGCCATCGGGCTTGGATGTTGCAATTCGTGGTTTGGTAGGGTCGATGCGGCGAGTGATGGGAGGGATGGAGAATGGTGACATCACTTTCAATGGTTCTTCCTTCATTATGCACGGGACTTGCTGATAATGGCTGATACAATATGTTGACAAGGCTGTGCAAGAGCCAAGAGGCGGTCAGGCTTGGCTTTGTTACAAAGCCTGGAAGACAATTGAGATAGCTGTTATTTCAGGAGATATTCTAATCGTTTTTGTTGGGATGACAAGAAATGGTGTGACTTTAGGAAAGGTCCTCACATCCCTGGGTATATAAGCAACGTGGAGAAAGGAAGGAAACAAGAACAATGAGTAATGGAGGGACCGGAATGTGATATAAACATCGCGGCTAAGTCACGCGCGCCTACGGAAGCCAGTACGATGCAGGAACTCGTAAGCGGTGACTTGGACGGGTGTTTATACCGATGGCAACAATGAATAGAGATCGGGAGAGCTTCCGGGAGTCCGGTAGTCATCATCATAGATACGTAGTCTCTCCGTGTTGATTAGTTCTCACACGTTCAAGTTGATGTCTTGCCCGAGAGCTCATGGACATCCTCCAACCAACAAAGGATGGCAATTCTCATAGCAATTTTCAAGCACTTAATTCCCTAAATTTATGAATTCTTTCCAGTTTAGTCCTTCTTCATACTTCTCACAGACTACATCAAAGCCACCGACGAGACCAGCAGAGCTGGTGAGCCACTACCAAAACTACTGTCAGCGTTACACAAAGACCGCTAGGATTGTCGTTGAATGGATTATCCTCCGCTCCGACAATACCAGACCACATCGGAATTCTCGTATCTTTGTCCCACAGTCGAATCTAATCTCGCCCTGCATGAGGTTGAACTCGAGTCACGTTGCAGAATGCACTTTGTGGCTGACTTCGCGTGCGGGGAAGTCAGAATCTCAAGCTGGACAGATGAAAATGCATGGCCGTGAGTTTGTTAGAGACGGTTTCTTCGTCAGGTGATCGGAGGTTCGGTAACAGAAATTGAATTTTCCTAATTGTGGCTGATGTGTCTTGCCGTAACTTGGTGATGCCTCAAAGCCTTCTTGAGGAGTAGGCACCTTATGATCAGATGACAACACTTTGACTGGACAGGCTGATAGTAACGGGAAATTCTCCGTCGGAGACACGTTACCGTGAAGCGAAGAGACAAAGAACCCGCAAGGACCTGAACACATTTCCGCACTGTAGTTGGTTCCGGCGTTGGGCGGTAAGTGGCTGGAGTTAACAAAGCCTTGCAGAAGTCACAAGACCAACAGACACAGGATTAGAACTTGCGGGGTAGGTATTTCTACCACCTGCACCTAAAGACAGTGCACCGTTTCAGTACCGGTAATTTGGCTGATTGTAGACTTGACTTCAAGAGCTGAAATATTGTAGCATCAAAAGACTGGTAAAAAGGAAGCCATCATGATTTTATACCTGGAGCTGAAGATAATAAATATGCCCTGCTTAATTTGAGCAAATTAAATTGGCACAAGTTGAAGTTAACATGCCTTGTGGCTTTAGCTCCTTTTCAGCTCTGGTATAGCAGTCTGCCTTGATTGGAGGTGGCTGAAATATACTTTCTTATTTTCCGACTCACTACATGTTTGAGAATAGTTACCGAGATGGTCCAAAAACCAGGGACATTAAGAAAGATAAACTATGGACACTTGGAGACATAGAAAGATAACATTTCATGGCTACATAACCCCAGTAAATGCAGAACCCTCTCTTCGATATATCTAATAGATCAACTATAGAACTAGGAGATTTACTGCCTTGAAGATTTTCATAACCTAAAAGTATCACTATTTCCACTATAAAAAGCCTCTTCTACTAATACAATTTTCTCTTATAAAAGAAGGAGCAGAATATGTATCAAGCTAGTAGAACGTGGTATGCAACTTAGTGCAAGACCCACAGGCATTATGTAGGCTTAGGAGATAGACCATGGGCCAGAGCTGGGCTGAGTGAGGCAAAGCTGACAGGGCTGATATTAGTTGCATATTCTTATTTACCGCATACCTCCCTCGAACCATTGATAGCGACACTTGCAAATCAACTCGTCTATAAATACAGGCGAGTGGGTCGCGTCCAGAGACTCCAAGAAACTTCAAAAGTACGCAGCACTTTCTCACTTACTATTACTTTCCCACACTCCACTTTAATCATCATTCATCATGTCTGTTATTCAGACGAGTTTTGTCACTCAACCAACAGCATCTTCTCTTAATGTCCCCTACACGCAGGTCATTGATCCTGTTACCACTATATCAACAATCACACACACGGCTATCGATCCCGATGACATAGGCCTCAATCAGGTCAACCCTCTCATACCTATCAGGCCCATCGAAGTTCATGTGCCACCACCGGTTGAAATCCCACCACGAATTCCAAATAACCCCCCTTCCCACAAAAAATCTAAAGAGGAGCCCGAGATCGATATAGAGATCCCCGAAAATGACAATGGTTCTGCAGCTAACATGTCTTTCCCGATCTTTGGAATCATCTTTCTTGCTTTTGCATCGGTATTCAACAGTGTTTAACATGTTTACGAGTTCGAGTATTGGTGTACATTTTGTATATGACAATCACAATGAGACAAGATATTCGTCACTCGTTTATCTATCTTTATTTTCAATTACTTGAGTTATTTTTATCAATTCCCGTATTTCTGTCGACAATATCAGCCAGATTGTTCTATGTGTTTCGAACAGAATGACCACCTAATCTCAAATTAATCCGCTAAAGCCCTGTTTAAACACTTCTTACGTTTCATACACATACTGGATCTCTAAGCCTAACTCACTTAGATGTGAGCGATGACCTATCTCACAAGACACTTTGTTACACAAGTCTATTCCAATAAGTAACCCTTTACCTGTTTAGGTTACGTCCCTTTTTCGTGGAGGTGCAAATCTATCCACAATACTGGATAGAAGCTGCAAAAGGGCGAGGATGGCAGGAACACGAAGAATTCTCCGTATAGCTTCGAGATCTGCTTCTGGCATTGAAGGCGTAACTTCTCATTTCCTAATCTTCACCGTCGAAATATCGTCCGAGCTTTCCTCGTTTGCTACCACGGTGTTGGATGAACTATGACAAGAATCTCTTTAAATTATTATTAAGTTACTTAATTAACTATTAATAAATTAACTTTTAATATATAATTAATAGGTATTAGTCATTATGCCTTTATTATATAAAGTTTAAAGAAATCGTAAAACAATGTGAACTTATATTTGCCCTCAGTTGAATAATATCACCTAAGCTTGAAATGTTTACAAAGAATTCTATTATTGCCACCGCATTATAATTGTGCTTGACATTCTAAAGCCATAATATCAAACTGCTATCTTCCTGAAAGTATCATCTCTTCCTCCTCTCAATCGTATTATTCACTATCAGCATTCCGATCCGCGTCCTTCCCACACTCAGTGTTATCAAAAGTTTGGATCACATGGCTTCCGGACTGAGTGTCCAGAATTATGGCAATACCATCCGCGATACTGTTTGGCGCGTTGTATCCAATTTTAATGACCTTGCCACTGTCTCGATCCTGTGTGCCGACTGTTGCGCTTGACCCCTTGTCTGGCGTTGTATAGTACCGGAATCTGACCGCATTGGGATGGTCCTGTAAAAAGCTGATGTCGAAATGAAATATGGTGTTTGTACCCTTGCCAACAACCCACTCAATAGTAGCTTGGGTACCAAATTTGCCTTCAAACACTTCATAGACGATTGTGTTTTTATACGTTCTCGACATATACATATCGTCCCAGTACGGTAGATACGCTATGGCAGGGATGGATCCAGATGGGAGGTCTTCATTGATGAAATAATCGGCCCCACTGCCAAGTGATACTATTCCGTTGGAGCTGATATAGATAGTAGTTGAACCACTTGACCCAATACCGAATGGAAGGACAATAGGGACAGAGTCATCGTCATGGTCAATATTATCAAAAACAGGGGTCGGGTTGGCCAAGGCAACTGTCGTCAGTGGATCCACGCTATTGCATTGGGAGATGGTCGTGGTGGCTTTAGTTGAAGTGGTCATATCGGTATTAGTAGTTGTAGGCTGTTCAGTGGTTGCTGTAGGCTTCGCAGATGATGTCGCTTGCAATGTAGACGTAGGCTGTGACGAGAAAGTGTCCGTGGATAGGAAGGATGACGAGTCAATTGAGACAGAGTCCGACGAGGCAGTTGTTGTATAAGAAGACAAAAAGGAACTACGAGACTCGGACGTGATCGAAGTCTCAACTGAAGTAGTGGTGAAAAGAGAAGAAAATGAGTGAATGTCAATGGACGATGAGCCTGAAGCAGCAGTGGCAGTTTCGGTAGAAGAGGTTGTAACGACTGTCACGGACGATGGCTTACACGGGCTTGCATAAACTACCGAGGCCAGTGCTGCAAAACCAGCAATCATCAACCTTGGCAAAGCCATAATGGATGATTTTCAGAACGAGTAAGGGAGAAAAGAAACAAGGAAAGTGGAAAAGGTGAAGACCATGGGAAGAAAAGCATTCGCCCTTTTATCCTATCCCGTAACCCTTACCTGATTCTTCGAAAATTAATGTCGACGCCTTGGGATCAATAGTTTAAGATCGTCGCCATGCTAAGAGACCTTAGCTACTCGCACTTAAGCATATTTCAGAGTATCTCCCCTGAACTAGCTGGTGAGGCTTACAGTAGCGGCCCAATAGCTTCGAAAATTTACTACTCTGTGATAAAAGGTAGTCTCTCTGTTATAACGCTAGGGCTAGCCTCTAAAGCGCCATCAGGGGGACTAAATAATATGAATTGGCGTTGTCGTCTTTACCCATAGCCTACTCAAAGGCGGCTTGCATGTTATGCTGGTCGTTAAAGACTTCGTGCGCGATATCGGCCTGGCGGCTTCAGTTAAGAGATAAATCGGGTCATATAAGTATAAGATACAATATTCAATTTAATAAACTCTTGTTTACTTATCTCCGTTCAATCTATAATAAGACAAGCCATGGTAATACATATAAACCTGAATTCCTCTTAACCCGGATTGTCGTCGACTCCCTTTCTACACTCAGTATTATCAAAAGCACCTCGGCCCACTGTTCTGGCATCAAGGTTGATAGTGACAAGTGTCCCATCGACAACACTATCTGCCTCGTCAAATGTAGCTCTAACAGTGATATCGTTGTAACACTCTGCTCCTTTTGAGGCGGTGTGTAGTAATAGAAGGTGGCCTCTGTCGAAGCGTCTTCGTAGACCATGATACTGAAATGATACACCTCGTTGCCACCCTTTCCTACAATCCACTCAAAGACGGCTACCTGGCCGTCGGCGTCTGTATACACCTCGTACACAATAGTGTTACCGGCAGCTAGTGAAACATATAAGTCATCCCAGTATACACAGTAAGAGATAGCTGCAATGCTGTTGGTGGAAAGTTGCTCTTTGCTGACTGAATCATATTCGGTTGATACTGATAATATACCATTCGAACTGATATATACCGTGTTTTGGCCATTGAACGAAAATGGCAAGGTAATAGTGGCAGAATCATCATCATGGTCAAGGTCGTCGTCGAAGACCGGGGTCGGGTAAGTCAAGGCTACCTTCCGCAATGGATCCACGCTATTACAGCCGGTCGTGGTTGTGACTTCAGTTGTGGTAGTCATGTCGGCAGTAGTAGTAGTTGGCTCTTCAGTGATCGTTGTGGACTTTACAGATGTGCATGACGATTACGAGGATAAAAACAAGTATCTCCTATTCATTTAGAATGTCCTTCGGTTACATCAACCCGTATAACGACATTGTTTCCGTAAGTGTTGGGGCCTCTGATTGGCGTCTCTGGTACCGACCTCCACATTGTTATTCTGTTTGGCACTACTCTGTACCTTTACCTCAGTGTGTCAAAAAAATTGACCGCTAGAAACATAAGAGACGAAATCATCGGGTCACTTTGTGCACCTTGGGCTATAGTTCTTAGTCTACTTGTTTTTATACCCTCAGACTTAGGAGGCCCTTTTTTCTGCTACCCAGTAGCTTCATCACCTTAGTACACGAAGCAAATAGTTACTAACTTCCTGCCTCTAGAAGTTTAGAAAGAGGATCAACGTTCTCGCAGATACTCATGAGTAAAGATCCCTTGTGGAATAAATCCAGTCGTATAAGCAGTTTGTTCATATTGATCAGCTCCAGGATGCATACCAATATCTTGCACGACTCTTCGCTTTCAGGCAATAGATGCTATGTGTGAGGCCGACCAAGCGGCAAACGAAGCAAAATTTTGGGTTGTGACATAACGGGTGCGTTGTCCGCTTCCGTGATTAATGGGACGTTGTGGCCCTCAATCCAACTCGCCATTTCTTACATAAACCAACCAACCACCTATCGAGACACCGTATTTTAAACCTACAGTGCCACACGGGCTTCATAGCTTACTGACACGTGCCCGTTTTACCCGATAACAGAAAACAAAACATAGTGTGCGAATACGACCGATTGCGGGAGGAAAGCAGAATTCTCAATTTTTAATTCGCTCGTTGTTAGACGACAATCCAAAAGACATGAGAAAATCTTACCAAACATGACCAAATATGGTCTTGAATTTTGGCAAGACCTACTTTTTGTTTGTTCCAACAATTCAAGTAAATGGGACTAAGGAAAAGTGAGGGGTTGAAGTAAAGTGCATATGCAGGAGGCCGTCCAACCCCCAAAACTGTACCTTCTGGATAGAGTAGTATGAGAAGTTTGTAGTTGATTCATTGGGCGTCAAAGAAAGCGATGCCCAATCGCATTTCTCCGTCTGTCACAGTTTTTATGGTGCATGTACTCGTGTGAGCAAGCCCTGGCTGTGACTACATCCAAAGTGTCGAAAAGCCCACAACCTTGAATGGGCGTGCTTTTCGTTTCCTCCACCCAATAACGTCAAACACAACTCATGATGGGCATCGACGCTGGATTTGACATGGTACCCCAACTGTCTCGGACAGAGGCTGACCGAAAGGCCTGGGATGTCTTCATCAACAAGGTCAAAGAAGAATACGGCACTGATGAACGACTGCAAATCAAACCAAACTACTTATTGTTTAATGCTGGCGAAGGACCGATCCTCCCTTTGGATGGGTTCAAGTTCAAGCGCTTCAGCTCCAAAGTCTCTGGTGGTATCGTGGCCACTTCAGGAGTATGGGACATCATCGATAATGTCAGTCGGATCGCAAAGTCAATCTTTGGTTCACGCGTCCGTTATTGGTCCGAAGCATCCGATGAATCTGGGTATTACGACTGGGAACAAGTGTATGCTTCGATCGACTCCTATGAACAGGTATGATCCCTACTATCTTGTTCAAGAACGAGACAAAATTAACTTCTGATTTCTCAGGTAGACGAATCGAATATGACCTCAACTACTGCGAGTTCTTCTACCATCGCGACCAAGTCTCAAGATACTCCGATGCCGTTATGTGAGGTTCAGTCGATTCCAGGCAAAGGAAAGGGTCTTGTAGCTCTTCGACAAATTACCATGGGCACGCGCATTCTAATCGAGAGACCTATCCTCCAAACAAACAATACACCACCAGCCTTACTCGAGCCTATTATAGCAAGAAAGTTGAAGGCCCTCACGAAGGAAAAACAACGTCAATTTTTGTCATTGCATAACAACATTCCTGGAAAGTATCCTTTCAGTGGCATCATGATAACTAACGCGTTGCCTTGTGGAAGTGGGGTGAATGGTGGTGGTGCCGTATACCCTACTATCAGCTTCATCAATCACGGTTGTCTAGCAAACACTCACCATAGTTGGAACGAAACTCTTGGGCAAGAAACGGTCCACGCCACCCGAGACATCGCGTTAGGCGAAGAAATCACGATATTCTATGACGATGTAGGCCCGTCTGCGATTCGCAAACCTTGGCTGAAAGAGAATTTCGGCTTCGACTGTAACTGCTCGGTCTGCCTTCTTCCACCTGCCGAACTTGAGAAGAGCGACAAACGACGAGAGCGGATCCAACAACTCGACAACAGAATTGGTGATCCGGTCTGCATGATGAGTCGACCCAATGTCAGTCTTGACAATTGCCGCTCACTACTTCAAATCTTGGAGGAGGAATTTGTAAACGGCACCACTGCCTTGGTAGCCAAAGCCTATTATGACGCATTCAAGATCGCCATTGTCCATGGAGATGTAGCGCGTGGAGCAGTATTTGCAGAGCGAGCATACCAGGTCAGACTTCTGTGCGAGGGAGGAGACAGTCCAGAGACCCAAAGATTGCAGAGTTTGGCTGAGAATCCGAAGGTTTGCCGAATATTTGGGGTTTATTCCATGCGCTGGAAGACGGAGAAGGGAAAGGTTCCCTCGGAGTTGAAGGGGGACGAGTTTGAGAATTGGCTGTGGCGACAAGAGTAGATCTACAAATTAAAGTGGGGAGATTTCAGTGGATTATGTTTATACAGTCAACATACTATCTAAACAATACACCAAACATGATCGCAGTAGGAGGGTGACCAGCCCCATGGCCCGCCTTGAGTGACCCAGTATTTATATCGTGTGTAGCAGTTTCGCAGTAGTTACTACTAAGCAATGGCAAGAGCTGAAACTGAAAATAACAATGATAACAAGCTTATTGTTAATAACTATGGTCCAGAGAATGAACTATTCTATGAACGGGAATTTCAATACAAGGTTCAAGAACATATTCCGATTTGTACTTCAAGGCCCGACATATACCGTCCTCTCATCACCACCAAGAGTGAGAAACAGAACAGTACTTCAATCTGGAACTGTATTCTACTGATTGAAAGAATACTGTAGGAACTTGTTGAAGTTGCCATCCTGTACACCTATAGTTGCCGAACGCCCTCCATTGGATGTGAAGTAACGCATAAATATACCAACCGGGTTAGAAAGAGTGTATTCTTAGAATCGAACCACAAAGCAAGCAAGGACATCATTGGAGTCCAAACCACACCATTCTACCGAAACGGCACGGAGATCAGGACTGTCGATAATCTGGTACGTGGTATCATGTCCGGCGTTTGGTTTAATTCGCAAGTCATCCCAGTACGGACAGACTGCCACAGATGAGATGGAGTCGGATGGTAACTCTTCGTTTTCATCCGCTGTGGCAGAGTCATCAAAGAGGGTTGTTGGTTCGAGGATGAAATAATCCGAACATGCACGAGTGGGAGCAGATGTTGTGATGGTGGTTTCAACAGTTGAAGATTCCGCAGATGCACCAAACGACGTGGACTCGACGTTAAAGCTGCTGGTAGAGTCTGGGACTGTGGTACTAGAGACCTCCGACCCAATAATAGTAGTAGATTCCGAAATAATGATACTCGTTTCAAGGCTAGTCTCAAGTGACGTTCTAACTTCAGACACACTGGATCCGGACGACGTTTCTTCAGACGTCACTTGTGACAGAGAAGACTGGCTGACAATAGGAAAAGAAATCCATTGTCGTGGATGGGTTGATAGACTGTTGGGCTGTTTCGGAAGTAACTGGCAAAGAAGGAAAGAAATCGGTAGAGGACAGTTCGACAGGGAGGGAGGGGACAACGGGGGGCTCTAATTGCGCAGTAGAAAGTTCGATTGACACTGAAGTGTTGGGAAAATTAAATGACTTTGTTCTTTTGTTGATAAACCCATCGGAAGAAGGGTTCAGAGTTGGGAAGTTTATTCTCGATGTGACCTTTGGATGCTGAGTCACGCCGGTAGGTAGTTGTTGAGTGAAGTCTGAAGACGAGTTGGATCGGGTTTGCGCAAAGTCTACCGATGATGTCGCTACATCCGGTAGTGATTGGGAGGCATCGTTGGTCGAGTTGTGCTCGCAGATGACACCTCGTCACAGTCCTCGGCTAGAGAATAATTAGCATCAGCCAATTAGGAGACACCCTAACATAACTCTAACGATGGACCATCTGACCGCTATACAACCTGGAGACGATGATGTAAACGTAATGTATGTTTGGTCATTCTTAGGCGTCTGACAAAAGTTTGCCTCGCCGTTGGGTAAAGCGCTGTTGCGAAATCGAAGAGAACCGCCGACTTCAGCAAATGTGGTAGTAATGGCATTTTGCGGGAGTGACTCAGCTTGGCCACGTAGCTCTTTGAAGCTTTCGCCAGCATAAAACACGGGTGCTGTGCCTTGCAAAAGGCGTCCATTTGAGGGATTGAAAACTGACGCCCCAGCGCAGACTTCCTGAGTAGAACCAACAAATCCACCCAGGTCTCGCCTTGTTAGTCCTCGTCTGGTGTTCTGTGTATCATTGACAATGCGAAAGATAACCGGGCGACTGTTGACCCCAGGATGGGCTGGGTTTATAGTAACACTCGACGTTGGTAAGTTTGATGTACCTGGATTGTCATTCTTTGTGGCGGTCGAAAAGTCATGGATCAGGTAGGAAGCAGAGCCTGTCGATGTATACTCAGCCAAGGCAGTATCAGAGATCTCAGAGGCACTATTTCCAACTTCTGCAGGCGCTAAAACGGTGTTGGTTGCTGAGACAGCCACAAGATACATAGATAGATACGCTGTGCAGAATATATCTGGGCGTTCGACATTTTGAGCAGCACCAGCACTAGTGACCAGCCCTGAGAGAAAAGCAAAAGCCAGTCGGCGGCTAATTATGATAATCAGGATAATGAAAGCTGGCTTGAATAACCACAGTTGACAAAGAGATCGAGTCTTATCTGGGATCGAGCTGTGTCAGAAGAAAAACTGTTTTCCATTTTCTAAGCATCTTCTGACGGAAAACGGGGACTTGGGGTTAGAATTGAATGTTGGAATGCAAAGCTGCAGGGTCGAAACAACCGTCAATGCGTTGGTTGAACTCTTTGACATCGATCAACCCATATTCCAGACTTTTATTGAGACAAATCATGTTTTGTTATTACAGCTGTGCACCCTGCATCGTAGTTGACTAATCAAAGGATTATCTTCAAGACATTTGTTCCTCAAAGAATGAAGGACTTCACTAGCACGCTACGCTACTGGTCTCACCTTAAATTACACTGCTACCAACAAGAGGCATCGGACCAAACTCACCGGTCCCCCC
Source organism: Fusarium venenatum (assembly GCF_020744135.1). Taxonomy (NCBI): domain Eukaryota; kingdom Fungi; phylum Ascomycota; class Sordariomycetes; order Hypocreales; family Nectriaceae; genus Fusarium; species Fusarium venenatum. The sequence goes on from NW_027072131.1 coordinate 7,705,836, forward strand.
TGATTTAATGCACTTATGCAAAGGCCCATTTATTTCAGCTTCAAACCATTATGCAGAGTTAACAGTAGTAATTGTTCTGGAACCACTCACTATCTAGACTCTCGTGAACACCGCAGTGAAACCAGAGACCAGGGTAGTATAATCAAGTTAAAGTACTTATTTAATGAGATGGTCTTGTGACTATATTTCTATGGTTACTACTTGTCCAAGATACGCTACGTTGTCAGATACTTCCAACGGATGGTGGTCTCGATAAATATACCTAGACCTTTTAGAATCTAGGTTTGTATCAAGGTACGTATTTGTTGTCCTTGACAGTTGTGACAAGCCTTGCATGGTAGAAATTACTTTTGAGCTAGGTAGGCATCGCGAAAATACGGTGAGAATTCGACTACCTTTGCAAGGGAGAATGTCACGCCTATGAATGGAATCTAGGCTCGGGTTCTGAGACATGCGCTATCTGATTTCAAATTTACCACTCAATTGCCATAAACTTACTTAACCATTACTCTGTTATTAAATGAGATGGCTGTCGGTGGCTAGCTCGACAATATTGTGACATGGAATCTACTGTTAAAAAATATCTAGAACCAACAAGCCTAGAACAAAACACAGCTGAGTTGCCCTTATGGGAATCAACTTGAGTTTTACGGTTATAAATTGTACTCCAGGACACATTATTTATGTTTCCACACTGCATATGGATCTCAAATGACATGAGTTGAGAAGCACCTCCTTACTTCCTAATATTTGTCCCTTTCTCAAGAACTCCTGAGCCATTTTCCCTTGTCGTCAACATCCTCAACTCATGTAATGGGTGCATTCATTTCAGTTACCAGCACATATGATCCTGCCGTGGTTGCAGGTGCCATATTCAATGGAGCCGGTGTTACTGTGCAACAGGCATTCTGGATACGTATCGCCGAGGCTGATTCCTCACCAGCGGGAACATTTTCAGATGGGCCGTACGGTATTGGAAGCGGTGGTATATTGACAAATGGCCTTGCATCGAACGCAGCAGGTGCTCAAAGCCCAAATACATACAATACCTTTCCAGGCTCTGGCCAATACTGCGGAGCAGAAGGATTTGATGCCACTGTTCTTCAAGTTGATATCGACATCGCTGAAGGGTATGATGGTGTCGAGGTCGAATTCATCCTATCCTCCATGGAGTATACCCAGTATTTACACCCTACTTAATGCGCTTCCAACCTCTTTAGCTAACTGTACACTCAGAGGTCGACCAGATCCTATCGCAATCTTCCTGGACGATGTGTTATGGAGCATAGACGACAGCAACGATCGGATAACGGCAACTTCAAAGTACCTCAATGAAGAGATAGGTATCAACGAAAAGGACAAGGAGGACTGGCCGTTTTCTCCTGATTTCAATCGCGCTACTCGTTATGACGGTTCTTCACCTCCCTTGCTCGTTGGCATCCCCGCAATACCTGGCGTGCACACAATGGTGTTTGCCGTATGCGATGCGTTCGATGGACAATGGGACTCTGCGCTCATGGTCAAAGCTAAGGGTTGTAAAGACTGCAACCCTCAAGTACAAATCAATTACGTCTCAACTACCACTACTACTGGATCGACATCTTTTACAAGTACTACCAAAGCTATCGGGACCGAGTCAGGGACCGTGTTGTTCGGTGTACCGGAAGAGACTACGACTACAATAGAGGATGTCACTACCACAACCACCGATGCTTCCACAACAGGAGAACCTACCACTCCGGCCACCGAAATTTCGACAACGGATGTGTTCTCCACTACAACAATAACAGAAATTCAAGAGACCAGTACTGCGACATCGGACACAGATCCTACGGATACCACTACCATGACATCTGATCAAAGCTCAACGGTAACATCTACAGTGGATTCCACATCTACATCAAACACCGAAACATCTGCCACGACAGATATTGGAGGTACCACTACGTCGTCTGGAACAACGGACATAGCTTCGTCTTCAATACAGAGCTTTGATGAATCATCTACACTGGACACCTCCACTTGGACAACTAGCTCATTCATAGAGCCAGGCTCAACCAGTTCAGAGGGCTCTACAAGTATACTAGAGTCAAGCACCATGACCGAACAACGAACTGTATCAAGAAGCATTGCTAGCCTAGAGACCCCCTCAGCCAGCTCTGAAGTTTCCACAGGTGTTTTGCCAATCACAACAACCAAGGGAGGTAGTGATGCCCAAACCACATCAGGTGAGACTTCTCAATCCAATCTACCAGACACGACCTCTGTGGAAGATGTTCAATTAGGCCAATCGACAGAGAAACCTGATTCACTCACCCCATCAATTCCAGATTCAACATCTTCAAATTTACTACCGACAGACACTGTCAATCCTACCAATCTGGAAGTCATTGGAAGCTTCACATTTCTCGGGTGTTTTGGCTCACCTGATGGTTACCCTTCTTTCGACTTGATAGCCACCTCGGACGATATGACGCCCTCCAAGTGTGTCTCATTGGCGACAGGTCGATTATATGCCGGCGTTTATGATAAGTTAGTGCCAATGAGTATCTCTTTTCACACATAGCTAACACATCTCCCAGTTCATGCTACGCTTCGGATTCATTAGAATCTACGAATCTGGTTGGCGAGGGCCAATGTGATACTCCCTGCCCCAATGCCCCTCTACTATTCTGTGGCGGACTGATCGGAGCTGGCGGAACATCAATCAGACACAGAAGGAGTTATCGTCGTGATGCACCTAGCAATGTGCTGCTCACGTTATATGGAGCTACAGATACCGGAGACACATCAAGCAATGCTTTGATCACCGGAACTTCTACCGCGCCATCAATTTCTGAGACAATTGGAGAGGCATCTGTATCAACAGAAGATGCAACAGTGATAGGTTCAATCACATCCGACTCCGCCCCTGGTGTTGTTACCCAACCAACTGCATCCTCTTTCGAGCTACCTATCACTTCTAGTCATGCAATCCCTTTTCCACCAAACAGACCCGTGCCAACCAGTGGCTGGCTAGGCAAGAACAATATGACCCAGGTCGTTGATCCTGTTATCACTGTGTCAACAATCACATACACCGTTGTTGATCCCAACAATCCATCAACATTCAAGGTCGAGGAGTATTGCTCAACTATTCAGTATTATCCCTGCCGCCGCTGCGAGAAGCAGGATATACCTGAAGTGCATATGACCACCATCCAAAGACAATGCAATGCATGTGGTTTGAACGGCGAGAACTCTGTATACCTTACGGTTCCAGCCGCGGTTGCAGCCCCATCCGCTACTGACAGGTTTAAGCACCCTGGTTACCCACCTCAGCATGGTTCAGAACCTTTTGTAGCCAGCCCAATCGAGACAGGCATCCGTCACCCCAAACCCGTTATCCAAGCCAAACCCACCAAAGCGCACCATAACCCCATCCCACCAATATCGGAGGAGGAGGATTCCCCTGATGTACCTGTCCGTCTCAATGACAACGAACCACAAGGTCACCCACAAGACGATTTTCCCAAGAAACCCCAAGTCGAAGCACCAAAAGCCCCCGTCAACGAGCCTAAGCCCGTTGACCAAGCCCACCCAACATCGCAGTTCGTCGGAGGATATGAGATCAAGACAACAACATTGCCAACGTGGCATGTTCCCTCTGAAGTTCCCGTCATAGTTTCGACAGCCACATCGTCTTTACCAATCTTTGGAATGATTTTCTTTGTCTTTGCTTTAGCATCGATGCTTAACAGTGTTTAATCTTCGTACAACTTCGATTGTTCGCATATTTCCTGTATCTACTGTAATCACTGTGTGGCATAGCTCTGTCACCTCTTTATTGTTCTTTATTTTTTATCCTTTCGTTTTTTTACAACCTTATTTTCTGTCTTCTTTTTGGAAAACAAAACAAAACAAACGACCATTATTTTATAAATATTACTATTCTCTGTATAAAACAATTCTTATTCTGTCTTGACAGTTTAACTTTGATATATAATAAGTACATGTTGTGTCGTTTACTATAACTGATGTATATCCACAGGTTCTGTAATAAATCAAGTCTTCGGGTCAGGGAAGTTGTTTCTTATGAAGTATAACAATTCCCATCTTGCAGCATACTCTGAGTTGAAAAGGACAGAACCGAACTATGACAAGACGAGAGGGTAAAATTCGCGCTACAATCAGTGAGAAGGGGGGTAAAATGCAGGTTATTGCGAACATCAGACAGTAAATCATCTATCTGATGTTTTTGGTTGCAGAACCAGGTCGAAGAAACCTCAGATCATATATTTGGGTGACAATTGCCTCCCATCCGTTCTCTGAATGGATGTTCCCTGCAAACTAAATGGATCTCTTTCCAGCTTAATGGCCTATGAGCCCGCTTTTAAAAAAAATTGCATTTTGTTCAAACAGCTACGTCCCTTGAGAAACGAGAACCTTTCCATGATTGCGCCCTGAGGGTGTGGGCCAGTCTTGTGTAGATGCAGTAGTGAATGGGTATGATCAGAAGTATCAGCTGGAGTCTTTTGCAAGACCCTTGAGACTTGCTGGTGCATTTCATCTGAGAATTTGGCGTTGACACTAAAAGTGCTTGTGGGCCAGGTTCACGAACGTCCGAGCCCCTCTAGTTACAGCTGAGTAATTCCCTTGATTCTGATTGCTCAGAACTACCCCGATATTTGTTAGCAATCGATGTCGGTGTCCGACCGAGTCCGACTATAAGCCATCTGCTAGTCGCCGTCAGACGCCCCATACCTTAGATCACCGATTATTGATTGATTTGTGTTACAATCAATGACGTGTCATAAAATTCAAAGGAGGGGTGGCGAGCCGACGCCACGTTTGTTAAAATCGGACCTTCATTATGACAAGCTTCGAGCCAAGGGAAGCAGAGACCGGTATAGGACTGTTGGATCTGGAGGTAACTTTGTTGCATATCCAATGCATTGTGGGTAGAGCAACTTGAGCCCCTCTGTGAATTTGATGAACTCCCGAACCGATGTATGTACACCGAAAGATTACAAAGCATTCCTCCCTTACCTACACCGACCTCTGAAAAGGACAGCGGTTTGACCACCTCGATTGGGGAACCACGAGTATATTTAGGAAGCAAAACTTCTAGTATTGTGATCAAACTACTTTGTCTCCAACCTGATCTCTCTTGTAACAACTCCCCTATATCTACACGCACACACCACAATAGATTTCACTTTTCCGAACCATCTATTAGCCATGTCGAAGGTCTTGACTGTTTTCGGTGCCACGGGCAACCAAGGCGGCTCCGTCATCCGAGCTGTCCTCGCTGATGCGGTGCTGTCCAAGGATTTCAAGATCCGCGGCATCACTCGCGATGCAACCAAGCCCGCTGCAAAGGCACTGGCAAAGAAAGGTGTTGATGTGATCTCTGTATGTTGTTTCCCTATATCTGGTATACCGCGTCAGATTTAATACCGTTGACCAGGCCGATATGAACTCGAAGGCTTCGCTCACCGATGCCCTGAAAGGCTCCCACACTGTCTTTCTCGTCACGACTCCCGATTTCATGTCTGGTGGCGGAACTCAGGAGCAGACTCATGGCATGAATGTTACAGATGTCTCGTCTGAAGTTGGAGTAAAACATCTCATCTACTCTTCTCTGCTTCACGTTACCGAGACAACTAACAGACGCCTCAAGCATGTCGTCCACTTTGATGACAAGGCTGAGGTGGAACGTTATATTCGCTCAAATGGCATCCCGAGTACTTTTGTGCTACCTGGGTATTTCATGAGCAACTTTACTGCATTGCAGATGATTAAAAAGGGTGACGACGGTGTTTACTCACTCGCCTATCCTGTGGGCGACAAGGCCAAATTCCCACTCGTCGATGCTGAGTCTGATATTGGTAAGTCACAGGCCCACCTTTATCCCCCGAGCGCATTGAAACTCTCATGAAAGCCTGTCCTTAATCGAACAAGACTAATTGTATGGATTCAAGGAAAATTCGTTGCCGCGGCCATTCACCATCAGCCCAAGGTATTGGGCAGCCAGATTCTAGCTGCAGCCGACTACTATACTCCTACACGCATTGTATCCGAATTTGAAGAAGTGACAGGAAAGAAGGCCCGTTTCGTCCCCATCGATGCGGCGACATACAAGAGCTTCCTGCCGGGGCCATTGGCCGATGAGATGCTCGAGAACCACTTGTTCATCGAAGAACCAGGATATTACAACGGTCGAGATTTGAAGGAAAGCTTGGACTTGCTTGGGAGTGTCGGACTGAAGCCTACGAGCTGGAAGGAATTTGTGACCGCCAACAAGGCCGCTTTTCAGTGAACAGGCACAGTTTATCGAGCAAACTACGCCTTATTCTGTCACAAGCTGCGGCAAAGGGCAAAGGGATATTCAATGGTGTTTAGTTAAAATATCCCGATTCAGTTTTGTACCTGCCAATAACCTTGCGCGTCGTCGTGGAAATATCGACATTTTCGTTGTGGTTATCTTCAAACACTTTTTATATATCGTTGAACTACCGAAAGTATTCCGTGAAATCTACATAGTTGTGAACTTTTAAAAAAAAGTGGTTGAGGATCAAACTATTTCGGTCTAGATGGATTACTAAGTAATCTCTGCTATACATACATACCCTTTGCTAGCAGCGGTTGGACCAGGCGCCCTGTTATGGAGATATCTAGGGCTGATCTAACCAGTATGTGTGGAGTTGGAGACTTGGCCTTCCCCGTGGTCGTTAGGCGAGGAGGACTATTCTTTGTCAGCGTCGGTGTCCGATATATGCCGATGAATGTGAGGGTGTATGATGCATGCTCTGATGCGATGATTCGTTTCATTTGTCATACACCGATCTTTCGTTGGCTTATGATTTGGCGTTAGGACCATGGTTACTAAAGGAAATTGATACCAGATAAACTATGAATTCAAATTGCTAGCAGGGGAAGGAATAGACATGGTCAGGAATATTTCCGATAGTTCATGAGTAGCCTTCATATCTAAGAGCTATGTGCCACTATAGTTCCATTTGTTCATTGTACATGGGTAATCTATCGTATTACAAGCGGTAGACTGTCAAGTCTTGTAGGTGTGAGTAAAGTAACCTATCCTACACAGCGATAATCATTAGTAATGTACACAGTTGTTGTAATGGATTTACTGTAGCCTTACCGGCTCTCCCCGCAAGCTTTTCTTTTAACTGTTGACCCAAAGAATACGCGATAGGTTGAGTTACACCAGCTTGCTGTAAATGTTGCTGCAGATAAATAGCATCGGAGACCTTTGACGCCTCATCTTTACCAATTCCTACGCCAGAGAGTAACAGCAAGGCGGCTGTATATGCAGCATAGTTAAGTATGGGATTATTTAGGGCCACATCGGCATCATTCCTCATCGACTTGAAGACCTCGACAATGTTCGATACTGCATCCCCGATGTACTCGCAGCTTTCAGTAGCCAAATCAGATTGGCTGCGTTCGTTACCGCCATGAACGATCTGCATTGTTGAATTGTAGAGAGAAAGTATAGTCATCTGTATTAGGACATATACAAAAACAGATTGTTGGCATTTGAGGCCATCCGGTAGCCGAAAGCTTCTAGAAAAAGCTGTTTGTAAGGTGATAAGATCGTTCTTGATAACCCCATGGCATTCCCAGTAGGCTTTATCATTCGCGTTGCTGTACTCTTCATCCGTTCTTTTCGAGTCGGAAAGGCGGACAGCACGATAAAAAAGGGATGCTGCTATTACTCTCAAGGCCAAGACTGAACATGCCCTATCTTGATGGTGCAACGCGCCTTGCAATGTCGCTGTTTCCTCAGGACATCCACTCTCAAAGGCCTGTTCAGAAGCTGGGAGAGATACCTGTACCTGTTTGGATGGCCTTAGAGCTAAAGACTGATTTGACGGAATGCGAAAGCTTACCTGTGTACTATCAATGACTGAAGGCAGGCCTGAGGTAACGAAGAGAAGTCGGTCGGAAACGTACAAACACCACCAAGTCCTGCGACACTCTTCCAGTATGATCCAGTCTTGACGAGACCCGAAACCACGGGGAGGGAGGTTTTCCGTGTCGTTTCTTTCGTCCCGATTAAGATTCAGCATCTGGGCCATACGGATACTCCGGGCCAAGCTGATAGCTGCTCGGGAGAAAAGACCTTTGCGCGCCTCAAAGTTTGCTACTAGCAGCCAGGTCTGGAGATGAGCCAGGTCAAAAGAGCTCTTGCCTTCATCCTATATTCATCATCAGTACAGCTCTGATGGACTTGAACGTGAGTAGAGGGATTCAACTATACATCCATCTCGTCAGCTTCCGCAAATACCCTGGCCTGTCGATACAGCGGTGTAGATAAAGATTGGTAAGTTGGTATGCAGTCTGCTCCTAATGCGCAAATGATGTAGTGTAAGCACTTGGGCGGATGGTCTGCCCCAGAGGACCCGACACACTCTTCGTAGCGCGAGCGATGAATCATAGGTGTTGCGTGATGTAGTTTTTCAAAATACAGATTCAACCTGACCGCTAGTGATTAGATATACATAAATAAAAAGTACCGAAATAACCCACATTTCGGGAGTCGGGATAGGGTTGCCAATGATGGAGTCAACTGTTGTGGGCTTGTTCAACTGTAGATGTAGAGCACCGTCGGTGGTAGAACTGTCTTGTTGATCGTTATGATGCAATGGGCTTTCATCATCTACTACGAGGTAAGTGCCGGGAGATTGCGACAGCAATCCTTCTCCGGCGCCGGGTTTCATTTCCGAGCCTGATGCATGGCCATCCTGTGGGTAACATTTGTCGATTCGAGCCTCCAACAGCACTATTTGTACACGTTTAGTCAGTTATTCAAGGGTAACTTGATGCAATTTTCGGAATCAATTGGCTGCTAACTTAACTTGGTCTCGAGATCACGAGCCTGCTTGCGTCTGCCTGTTGTCGGCTTTCTCTTATCGGGGTAGCTGCAGTCGTAGCCCTGCCTTGAACATCGGCTACATTTTGGGAGTGCGCGGTCACAACTTTGCTTCTTTCCCTTGCATAGAAGGCAAGATAAGCGGGGTGGTAGATAGTTGGACATTTTAGCGGTTTAACTGAATCCTGCTCAATTGGAAGGGTTGATGTCAAGAACAAACTGGGGTGCAGCTAGGTCTCGATGGCTTTCGATCAGACGGTTCGTACCAATATATATTACTAAGCCTTGACCCCACGTCAAACCAAGCTAGACATTTTAAGTTTTCACGCTGCAAAACTTGATTCGTTATCGACATCAACACCAAAATCTACAGACATGTCTTCTGTGCTATGGCCCCTGACTCGAGGAATTGCGCGCGTATTGAAGGGTGGCCGACGCCTGCCAGGTGGCAAATCTAATTAGTGGTCCCAGCAAGAGTCTAGTTACTACTCGATTCTTCACTTTTATAAAGACGATACAGTTCTTAGTCCGACATGTTTTTTCTGATTGAACCAGGTGCAAAGAAACATTCGCATGCCATGCATGACAATTAGAAGAGACCATTGTTATTATGTTGATACTATACTTATACAGTAAGTCTACCAAATAATGTTACAGGTATTGTACATGAAAAGCAAGCACATGCCGGAATTAGTAGTCGAAATGAAGTGAGGCCGCGTCGTGATCGGTATAACACCAGGTGAGCCAAGGCAGCACCAGGGCTACTGGCGCTTCGCATACACGCTTCCTTCAAGCCAAGTGCCAAGTGTTTTGAGCTCAGGGTGCATACGCCGCAATTCTTCGGGGTTCGCACCATAACCCTCATTTTCAAAAAAGGCAAACATGGTGCCCATTTCCTTTGACAACCATAGCGTGATCCTTACGAGAATGCCTGCGGCTAAGGGTACATCTGATCCAGTCTTCTCTTTGAAGACTGTGGCCATCTGATCATATGTCAACTCATCCCCTGCAAGAGAGATAGTTTTGCCTTTATATGCAGACATGTTGATGAAGGCCTTGGCTGCGAAAACCCCGATGTCGGCTGTTGCAATGAGCTGGAGGGGTCGAGACTTTACAACCGCTTTCCAGCAGGAGGCAAAGATCTTGCCAACCATACCGCCATCAAAGTTCTCCATAAATGCGACTGGACGGAGGATGGTCCAGTCCATATCTGTTCCAGTAGATCGACGCAGTAGATGGTGCTCGATATTGTGCTTGCTTATGAAGTGGGGGATATTAGTTGGGTTCTCGATCGATTTGGCCCCGTGGCGGTCGACAGATGAGTAGACAAAGTGTTTGACGTTGTTTTTTAGAGAGATATCTATAAGGTCTTTGCCTTGCTTTTCTTCGATGATCGGTCCTGTTTTATTCATTGCAGGTGTCTGTAATATCAACCAGTTATTAATATTGCCTGTCTTCATGCCATCGAAATGTACTTGCCTGAACACTGAAGACGCCCCATACAGGCGAAGTTGTTACCTTACTGACGTTCGTGAAAATGGCATCAGCATCGTCCAAGTTGCCTTCCACGAGTGTGATCTTGGGGGACTTGGCCGCCAATTTCTTCGCCGAAGGGGATGAGGCATCTCGAGTGAGGGCTAGGATGTTAAAGTCAGCCTGGGCAGCAAGTAAAGCAGCTACCACAGAGCCGCCTTGCTTCCCGGTAGCGCCAGTTATGAGAAGCGTGCGCGACATGTTGAGGGAAAATGTAAACTTGAGAGTAGGAATAGGAGTAGCAGGAGGCAGCGATGAGGGAGACGATCGTAGCGTTCACTAGCATTTAGGTGGCCAGGTGCGCCTGTCTTTATACCGGTCAACCACTAGAGGCTCGTTTCATTTACATCACGGTCAGGCCGAGTATTGCTTGTCCGATGAATACTTCTTGCTCGGTCAGCCCCCCTCGGCCTATGCTTGGCTGATAAATACATCACAAGGCAGGCACTGGCATTCAGTAGAAATTACGATACAGTTTTTCCTGATCAACTTTGTCACAGGGCGGACTACCTTATGTCAATGACATAGACTATCTCTTAGTTAGTTGGCGTTGAGGACGGCTCTTTGTCAGCGTCGGTGGTGTCGGTGTCCGACATTTGCCGATGGTGTTGGTGCCCACATGTGGCGTGGGGCATAGCTAGCACTAAAACTGATTCACTTGACTAAATGACCGGATATTGTAGTGGTCTATACCCAGTCGACCAGTTAACTGGGATGACTGCGACTGAATCTACCCTTAATCAGGTTTGCGTTCAGCAAGCCGGTACGTATACCTATTCACATAAATAATTTAAGACGAGTAAAAAAGTCTAGTTGTTTAAGCAAGACATTTATTGCCTCCCCCATCAAATTTCAATTGCAAACATTGTTATGTAGGGATCGCCATGCAAATGGAAATGTCTAGAAAAAGAAAATAGTAGATTATTGATAATTTTAATAAAGTAAAATTACAAATACAAAGGGGAAAAGTGCAATATCTTCCTTATCTGCAATATCTTATACTTAGTCCCGTAAATAATCCACTAATGCAACGTTTAAAACACTTCTTACTTCATCACACATTTTTCCGCGCTGGAATTCCCAACCCCCTTCTTTAAATAGCTCCGTTCCAAAGCCGACCGCGAACTGATCGCTACCCTTGACCAAATCTTCATACATCTTATCGATAAATTCATCCACTGGCATGCCTATTTCGTTCCCGTTGATCATGTCTGGCTGATTTTCTTCGTTGTGCATTTCTGTTTGCACCGCAGGAGGGAATACCTCCACAATATGCAGAGGGCATCCGGCATCACGTAGCTGGTATCGTAGACCTATAACAAACGCGTGAAGGGCGGCTTTCGACGCGTTGTAATTTGGTGTTCGGCTCATGGCTGGAATCAATCCCGACCCCGCATTGATATACACGAGGTTTCCGTGGGGTTCTTTCTTAAGATGGGGCAAGAATGCTGCCGTAAGGTGAACGACCGAAGTATAGTTTGTTGTGAGCTCTACGCCGAGCATTGAAAGGTCTACTGTCTCGGGTTGAGTGAAGTCGAAGCCGTGTTGTACACCAGAGCTTATTATCACACAGTCAAGATCTGGATTTGACTTGATAACGGTGTTAGCAAAGGCCTTGATACCCGATAGGTTTGTTATGTCGAAGATGATAGAACTTGAGACATCCGAGCCGTGTGTCTTCACGAACGCCTGCAGACGCTTCCGTCGACGACCCACAACAACAACCTTGGTACTATTTTCAACGAGCTTTGATGCTAGAGCCGCTCTAATACCCGAGGTAGCCCCAATAACGAGCGCTTTCTTGTAGAGCGGCCCCATTTCAGCGATAAAAACAGATGTAGAGTGTCCTCCAAAGTTACTGAGTGGGTGTTAACACTTGAGACAGAAAACAAATGTGTCAACAATTGTTGTAGTAATACTGAGATTTGGAAAAAAAAAATTGTCCTAGTAGCTGGTGATCTGACGAAATGATATTGAGTTCTGGATCTTCTCCAGCTTCCTTCTTATAGCTGGAAAAGATGGCTCGGCTTCATCGGTGCTTGGCTTAAAGCCACCAAACCTTAACTATGAGCCCACTCACAGTTTTGATCATATGGTGATGTCTCACAACTTATGGCGTGTTTTGAGCGATGTATCACCAGACAATTGATAACTGTAATCCTGAGAAAAGAAAACCTGGCTCGTGGATGAACACATGAGCTTGTGACAGTCAATTACTTGGCACCATTCATCGCATGGATAAATAACAAACCTCTTCCGCCAGATGTGTAGATGCGGCTGTGCTAGGTAGATAAACTTGGATTCATGCCACCCGCATTACCCTAAACTCCTGTTTGCAATTTTATCCTGTCACTTGCAAGTTAGTGCCATGAGAAGTGCTGAAAACAAATAAAGTTCAGATAAGCTTATCCATATATGACCCAATCAGAGTAGTTAGTCACTAGGTTCCCCGCAAGACGGAGGACTTTGCACGTCATTGGAAAGTAAAGCTGCTCACCCTACAGCGTCTTTTGTATACTTACGATGTACAAAGGTTATACAAGGCTTTTAAGCGAGGTCTTTCCTCTTTTCAACAGTCGCGCAAGAATAATTTGAGCGGATTACCAAACACATATGGCTCCGATTGAGCAGCGTCACTGTAGCCAGGCGCAATCTTATACTGCATTTAATTTTCCGAAATTGTTAGAAATCTGAATTGAATATTATAATACTCTAACCTACTTGTCTGCACAGTGAGGCTCTAACCTCGATCCACATCAGACATATGTTATGCTTTTGACATGTTGTACTAATAGTTTCTATTGTAGCTAGAATCCATCATCCATTATAATAATCATCCACCACACATTCTGTTTGCATCCTCAGTTTAAGCACATTGACCAGCATTGGGATCAGAACTAAAATACGATTAGACAATGCCAGTCCATAGCGAAAACAAACTTACGAGATATCATATTGAGGCGAAGCCTCTTGAGGTGTAGTACCATCGTTCTCCCACTGTGGACTTCTGCCACCGTGCTCACAGCCATTAATCTCCTTATGGAGCATTGCGGTGCATATATTGGAAGAGAGATGAGTAGGGTTAATAATGTTTGAGCCCTTGATGATGGTGAAATCGACCTTCTTCTTGCTGCTTAGATTGACACAGGCAGTCCTGAAAGCGTCACGACTGTAGGGGATGTTGCCTAGGGTTCCGTCTTCGCAGAGTCGTTGGGCTGCTTCCAGAGCGGCAAACTTATCTCCGCCCCATGTCTCTCCAGAACGGTGGCATTCGCCGTTCACAGTAGAGAAGGTGGCCAAAAAGGCAGTAAGAAGGAGATAGGAGAAATACATTTTAGAAAGTGTGAATAGGTTGTTGGCTTGTAAGGTGATGTTAAATTACAATCAAGAGGAGAATCGATGAGACTTTATATATCTGAAGCCTGCAGCAAATGGCTAGATATAGACTGCGAGTCAATTTGGAAGTTATTGTAAGATACACTGAGTCACGTTAATCCTATGTAGTGGGGACTCATCCTGAAAGGATGAAGGATTTCAAGGCAGGGATAATACTAAAGTCCAATCTCTACATAAGAATCGTTTGTGTGGGACCATGCTGGCTATCCTCCTACTGGAGAAATAGGTTCTATACAAAGTCTATGATATCACGATGAGGTAGGACAAGTAATCTTTCTAAACAAAATTGGCTCAGCTTCCTAGCTTGGCAGGCGACATTGTCTTGGCTGTCAATTTATCCTTGCAACGCCGTATCGCCAGAATCCTTCCGTGACGCAGCTTAGCCTCAAAAATTTAGCAGCTAAGCCTCAAAAGTTCAGGGAAATCCCTGACTAGTCCACAACTCTAAAAGCCTTGACCACATACATGGAGGCTAGGTGGACCTACAGACAAAAAAGAACAACAATTTCTATAGGTGGGTCGCTCAAGTTTTTTTTCCACACTCTGAGCGACTCACTGCTACATTCTGGAGCGTTCAGACCTCGGGAGGATCAGCGATGACGGACCTCATTCCGACGTGGCGAAGTGTCGGTCAATATGAAAGTTCGTACCAAAGTCCCAAACTACTGTGAAGCCATCTCGTGTTAACTATCAGGATCATATTCCTTGTATTTTGAAGGAGCGGTGGCAAAGGCTGTCGACGCCAAAAAAAGAAAATAGGAAGTACTATAGGCTTGGTGAGTGGTTCAAAGCACGGACTATAAAAAGTTATGATAGAACCATTACAAATAATCTTTCACCAACACATAACTCATTTTTAAACAAGATCTAAACCACCAAGTCTTTACAACACCCACCATGAAGTACGCTTCCTTCCTCGCAGCCCTGGCGGCCACCTCTGCTGCCGCCATGCCAAACTCTCTCCACAAGCGTGAATGCCATGGCTCTGGCGAAACATGGGGCGCAGAAAAGTTCAAAGCTATTCAGACAGTCCAGGAGCTTTGCGACGGCCAAATTAACGGCCCTTTCAACACTAATGGGCAGTACATCCGAAGATGCGTCAATCTTAGCAGCAATAAGAAGATGGACTTGTTTGTCCGCTACGATGAAGGCCAATTTGACGGGGTAACTCGTTACATAGACAAAGAAGACTGTGTTGGCTATCTCCAGCGGGAGATTAATGGTTGTGAACACGGGGGTCGGACTACCTATGAGCGTACAGTAACGCCAGGTAAGGTTACTGTCTCGTAAGTATTAATATTCCAAACCCCATAATCTAGAAGTGCTGACAGCGTCAGGGCCGATCCAAACAGTGGAAACTGCGCATAGGGAACTGAAGAGGTGAACGCTGGGAGATGGGCGTGGAAGTTGTTACGATGAATAGTAAAACAGTATGAATATACAATGTTCGGCATCCATCCTTATCAAGGTTCAATTCGAGAAGTACATTGAATATCTCTTATCTCTCTGGTGTGATCTTGGAGCTAGGCAATATGTAGCCCCCTTCATTGACCTTTATGAAAGTCCTTGTACGGTAAGGCGTGCCTTCATTAATATCTGCCTGGCTTGATCGAGAAACAGTTTTCATCTTTATTTCATGCCTCGTAAAGTTAAACGTAGAAATGGGAAAGGAGTAGTATCATTTACATTATAGTAAAACCAATTACCTAGTCGCTATCAAACTTCCGGGCGAGTTCGATATAACCTTTTGGTTAGTACTTACTAACTTGAATTGCTAGCGCGTCATACTTGTTAGTCTTTTTGAATCCGGATCTAATCGTTTTGAGACGTTTTGTAACTTATGATGGTGACAGCCGGTCGCAAGGGTTGCCATGGAACATCTCTCGTAGCAATGTGATAACGCTTGCGATGTAGTTGCGCTGTTCTTCCTTGGTTGAGAAATGACGCTGAATCTCAGTCATTGTGTCCCCGACACAGTCTTTGATTGATAAATTGTCGTCATAAAAGAGACGCGTCTGGGGATTTGTTCGTATCGCTTCCTCAAACTGCACTATCGACTATGGGCCTTAGATATGGCAGACATAAACTAGAACTTCTGTATGCTAGCAAAGCTGTCATCTGCTGTCCCGATAGTGCTCACATTGAAAAACAGAAGCCGTGTCTCATCAGGGACCGTTTCGCATTCTAGGAATGCTGGCAAATTGCCTGGGTGAGACTCCTCACTTCGTGTCTTCCCGCATTTCGAACAAATGCATTCAAGATGCGATTTGATCTTCTGACGGTTTTTGAAGTGATCCTTCAATTTCTCCCGCGAGAAGAACATAAATTTCTGGTTGACTCGTTATATCTTGGCGGTGTCCGTTGATTCCGTGGTGATAGGATAGTGGATGCGCTCAACTAATGTTTCCCGGTCGTCTTCAGTGATGCATCCTCCTGGGTTTAGCATCCGGTAATGATCCATAGGTACACCAAATGTTGGTTGGCCAAACCAGTATGGATACTGGGGTCCACTAACAAGCTAGAACACGGCTCGACGAAACGGAGGACAAAATAGGCATAGGTGAAGCAGTGAGACGAAAGCAAAAGGAGGGGAAATGGAATCCCTGCTACACATGTAATCGCACATCTTAACAAGGGAGAGCCAGGGGTTAAAAAGAGTGAGGTGTAACGTATCAGTACTTGTAGCCCACTGTTATTTACTCCTGGCAAGGCGTCAAGATACCCGAACTAGCTGGCTTTTATGTTCAGCCGCATCACTTTATCCACGCTTATCGGCGTGCATCTGATTCAGAGTGCAGTGTGAGTCCTGAGCAGTAAGAGTTGTACCGGGATTTATAGGGCTACATGACTGGCTAAACTACAGCACTTAATTAGAATGAAAGGGTATCTCAGCAATTCCCTGGATCCCCGTATGAACGAGGAAGTAATGTTTTGAGAGAGACAAGATCGCGATATATAGTCGGTTCTGTTTACTTCAGCTTATGACAGCCCAATGTTGATTGCCAGCTATGCACCGAATGAAAGGTAATCTATTGCCATTAGTCTGTAAATATCCTGGTGAATCAGGTGATGAAGAGACCAACACCAAAACGAGTACCTTGTTTGTATAGCGAAACAGATATTGAAAGATCTTTCATATGACCTGGGAAAGCTTCTCCATCACCGTTGGCCCAGTTGATTTTCAGTTTCGTTCCGTCCCCATGTAAGAATTGTCTGCAGAGTAAGTAATTTTCGTTTGCACGCGATGCCTGTCTCATAGCGCCCCACCAATTAACCCTGCACCAACCGCCGATTCAGACAAGGAACCACGGCAGATCATGAAACGTCATCAAAAGAAATGACAGATCTTTCAACCGTGGATATACAGAATAAACATCTTGACAGAAATCGCGATGCCTCGCCCGACACAACTAAACACAGCTCGCGATGCCGGCATCGTCAGACGCCGGTGGATATTGTTCTAGCCGACAATTGATTCTACTGTATCGATGAATTTGGCAAGGTGGACGAAGCTGACCGTATCGTTATCCCTCATACCAGGACCTATTCACACCGTCGATGCAGTGACTACAAGAATTTAGAACCGAACAGATGTATCGAATGCCTGAAGACGGACCGATATGTAAGTTTCCATCCCAGCACGTCCCGGCAGTATGAATTTCCCTCCAGCTCCCGCGGGAAGCAAAACGGGCGCCTAGCCTTCGTGTCTTTTCACAATTCTAACAGCTATCCTACGCTTGTCGATCAGGCCCTACGGGCCTGATCGGCGTGTGCCTAGGATAGCATTTGGAATGTGTTTTTATCCGAGCTGGCTAATTGATATCTCCTGGGTATAGAGTTGTAATTTTATAGCTGACCCGGATATACGGAGAATTGAATATATCGTTTTTCGTATTCCTATTTGCTATATCGTATTTCCAAGTGCTATCCTAGGCATGCCGATTAGGCCCTATTGCGTGTAAGAAACTTTGTATCCCACTGTGGAACTGAAGTGGTCTGATAGCAAGTTTATATACTATGATTCTCTCTATCCTTTAGGCCTACCAGTCCTCACAATAGAGTTCAACAAAATTTATCAATTAGGCCAATGTTTCCGCTTCCGATTTCCCACTACCTTGTAATCCCCTGCCTGTTGTCTGGATGAAACGCATCTCGCTTAGCTCCAGAGTCTATCTAGACCGTCTTTATCGTCATCACGGCATCAGGTTGAAATATAAACAATTTGATTATCCTCACAAGTTTCTTTTGACAGACAAATTATTCTCACCAAGTCACAGACAATAAGCTATACAATCCTCTTTCGCCATGTTAGTTGCACCGATCGCTGCGCCGAGTTTGATCAAAAGCGATCAACCTTCTCCTCCAGTGTCTGTTGAAGATGATGCCCCCGCCCTTGCAGCTCGCTTGCAACCACTGTATACGCAATTTCTCAAGGATCTTGATCTAAAGCCAGCATTCAAGAATCACGAAAGTGAGAAGCTTTTGGAGGAGGTACTGAGACAGGCCGAGACCACTGGTGTACCTTTTCCTCCCAACTCTCATTCCTACCAAAGTCTTATGGTTGGATATGCATACGCCGATGTAAGTTTTCTATATTTCTGCGATTGACGTTTTAGCTTCCCATTGTTTCAAAAGCTCACACCTAGATTCAGAACTGCCTCCCATATCATGACTTGGAAGTCAAGGTCTTTGTTGCCATATACACATGGCTCGCAACTATCTGCGATGACGCGGAGCGACTAGACATCATTGAAGATGTTGAAATGTTTCAGCAACGTTATACTAGCGGAATTGAGCAGCCCACGGTATGTTCACTTTATACGATCTCTCATTCCAACACCAGGCCCCACAGGCTTTGCCCTATTTACTTCACCGTTCCTTTCAATCCTACATGTCAACAAAAAGCTAATCAAGATGCTCGCTTTCGTTTCGCTAGACTCTCCTACGTGCTTTTGCCAAACAACTCCAGCTCGCTTATGTCTTATATCACCCACTTGTTGCGAATCTCATCCTTAACTCCTCTCTCAATCTACTCACTTCTACAGCGCTTGTGGCTCGCGAGGGTATCAAGGAGAAGGGTTATCGTCCATCAAAGGGTGGCAACTACTTCCCCTGGTACATCCGAGAACGTGATGGCGTCGGTGAAGCCTATGCTTGGTTTACTTTCCCCAAAGCGCAATTCCCCAATCTGGACATTCCTATCGAAGCTATTGAAGACATGACACGATTTATTGCCTATGTCAATGATGTTTTATCGTAAGTCACCTATCCTACTTCGAGAGCTTTCTATTGACACATTCGTTAGCTTTTACAAGGAGACCTTGGGAGGCGAGACAAGCAATTACATCAACAGTACGGCCGCGTATGAAGGGATTGATTCGAATGCTGCCCTTCACAAAACTGCTCAAGACTCTGTTGACTGTGCCCGCCGAATTGAAAGTGTTCTCGCGGGCAAGGGCAAGTATGAAGAGGCTTGGCGGCTTCATGCATCCGGATACCTCCAAATGCACCTCCAGAGAGGGCGCTACAAGCTTTGGGAGGTGGGCGTTGGGAGCAGAGCAGATGTAAAGGAGATTCTCCCGAGAAACTGAAAGCTACCACAGCACTAGATCTGAATAATATACACTTGTCTGGTCAAATATGTAGTCATTGGCATGGCTTTGATTGTTTGGTGTTGCAGTGAAAAGAAGATATAGTTAGATTGAATACATACTTACACACTATTCATCAGTCTTGGTGACATGTCGGCAATCTCAGGTTCTCGTTTGATGTGATTAGCAAGAACTCACATCTTTCTAATTCAAATGACTATCCTTTCTCATCAATCTATGACTAATTTCTCCTATATTTTCCAAAAGGAGTGGTCAAGTCAAATCTTGGTCGTAATTGCAAACCACTCACCAATGAGAAAGGCTCTTGCAGCAACTAAACACCCTAATCCCAATGCAAGAATACCTGTTAGAAGTCCACTCAGTGCCTGAGTACCCATTCTCTCAACCATAGTACCACTTGCAGGAATAGAGACCAGCAACGAGAAGCTGATGAAGAAGTTGAGGGTACCTGGTAGTTATTTAGTAACACTATCTCGAAAGGGACTACGGTCGTACCATAGTATCGGCCGTATTCTTTTGGATCGCATGTCTTTCCGACACATACTGCAAACGATTAGTTGGCTAACATTGATAGAGACAAGCACCGCCATCAGCACTTACCTGGTGTTATGGACAAGAACCCTCCGGAGCAAAATCCCCACAGCCCAGTGAAAACATAGAGCACGACGCTTCTGTTACCAAACGGTACAAACAAAGCACCCATGAAGATAAGGGTCATTATCATCATGAATATCAAGACATTACAATGACCAAACTTGTCGCCAGCTATTCCAGGGATAACACGGCCAAATGCTGAAGCTCCGCCAACGATAGAGAGCAAGGTATAGCCAGCCTCAGCCTTCATACCAGCTTCGATTGCAAAAGTAGGTAGGAGACCTCCGATGCCGTAGAGAACGAACTGAATGGCAAAATACATGACTGATAGCAATGAGAATGGAACAGACCGAAAAGCTGAAAAGTTGAGAACGGCTATGCCGCGTTTCTTGGCGACAGGTAGAGCAACGCGATTGGCTAGTCGCTTGTAAGGAATGAGGCATAGAGTACCAACAATGAAGATACCGAGAATGACAAAGGCCACAATACGCATCGACCAGCTCCATCCAAGCTTGGGGAGTAAGGATCGAAGCATGATGGGGAAGATGACTGTTCCAATCGACGATCCAGTCAGAGCCAGCCCAATAGCCAAACCTCGCCTTCTTGAGAAGAGTTTAGCGACGACAGTGACGCCTATAGTGCCTGCAATAGCTGTCGCAAGCCCACCGAGAATTCCAAAGCATAGCATAAACTGCCAATACTGTTTGCACTCGGCGAGTAGGATGAACATCACAACAACGCCACCACCGCCAATGATGCTCACTGCAAACGGCCCATGCTGATCAAGAACAGGCCCAACTTGAATAGCTACAAGCATGGAGAGGAACATGTACATCCCGGGTATCCAACCAATATCACCGGCTGTGTAGTTGCTGAGTTGGTTCAATTCGAGGTAAGATTGATATGTTCCCACGGATTGCATCATTCCTAAATGATTCATTAGTGACATTGACTGGGGAGTAAAGTAAAGGACGTACCAAATGTAGGCATGAGGAAAAGGAAGCTCCCCAAAACGCAAACCCATGCTGAAAGGCTTGACTCTATGTCCACAGGTGTTGTGTCATGATTGTTTTGGATCGACTGTGTTTCCATCGGCGCAGATTGATCTTGGCCAGATACATCCCTGGTAGGCTCGGGTGACTTTTCCGATGACATCTTATCTGCTTCTTCTCCCTCTTAACATTGACAACATCTACGAATGTTTGAACAAAGACAAGTATATCAATCCTCACCGCTGATCAGACATAATGGGCTCGAGATGATGACAAATTGAGAAATGGAAAACCTGGTGTATTCGGATATCTTATCCGACTCCGGCTATTGCACCTCGACATTAATTAACCCGAAAGATCGCAAGTCTCCGCGATCCTTCTCCACTTATGCAAGCTCATCACTGTAAATTGGGGGTAACGCTCTGAGATAGTCTAACTGTTTTGGTAGTAAGATCATCTTGATGCTGCGGTATCGCTTGAAATAAGGCTTATCGTGGAGATTCCATTATCGATTAGACGGAAATAGCTCGGAAACTATCATCTTATCTTATCTTATCTAGACGGACGCTTCAGGGTATTCAAGGTACAAACAGTTCTATTCAGTGAAGACAGTCCACAGTATATGCTTCATTCGCTTGTTAGCTGTATATAATAGAGGTGCGTACTACGCAAAATCCTGCTGCTTTTCTTACGCGTTTCTGTGGCGTATATCCATATTGCAGCCCCCAAATGAGACGTAATCATCGCAACATGGGAATTAGGCTTCACATTGAGAATAGCTACGCCACAATTGTTGCGTATTTGTCGTCACATTATCTTCACAGACTGAAGTCAGCTTCAGTCACGGACTGGATACTTAGACTTTCCATTGGATAATATTGAAAAAAAAGGAAAAACATTTCTCTGACGATTGAGAGCCTGGTAGAATTTGCCACTGTGGCAGTGGATCGAGCGCCTGTAGGCACAGCCCGGAAAGATAAGCAGCTGCTGAAACTGGGTGAGCGATAGGATGAAAACACTGCCCTCATTGGACGTCATCTGAGATAAAATGAGACCAACACATATAACTTCACGTAGCTGCAGCAGATTTGCAATTTGTCAGCCTATAGATATGAATAACTAACTATTTCACAAATCGTAAAACGCCCCATTTCTACTGCTGCTTCGACGCTATTCACCTAATGTTATGCCCCTTATTCGGCTACTAGCCTTGTCTTTCACTTTCCGAAAGCTTTCATTTTTACTTGTATTCGACTAGCTTGCTTAAAGCAGAGCCAAATCGAAATCATGGGGGGCTCTTGTGATGCAAGCATATCCTGCGAGTTTAATTTCACCAGAGGTGCAGAAGTGGCATTTGACGCAGACCCAGATATTGTAAGCGATTTTACTAAAAATTGAAAAGCTACATACTAATACACTATTCAGGCCGGAATTGGGGTTGGTTGTTCGACTGATTTCTTTGTTAACACGATCGACTAACTTTGAGTTTATTTCTGATAGGTGATCGTCTCCTTCTTCATCACAGCTTGGTTAGCTTACGCCATCGCCATATTTACCTACGTCTTGTTAGAAGGAGTGCTAGACGAAAATTATCTCTTCACAACGAGATTCGATGTCGAAATGCATACTATGTTCAAGTCACTCTTCCAGAATACGTCTTTTTCCAATACTCTGTTGAAGATAAGGAAGCAAGTGTCCAGAGATTTAATGAAAAAGGTCTGCCTGATGTTCTGTGACCAGCAGCTCATTACGGGTGCCTCAGTCCTGATTGTAGGCTATTCTAAACACTGCGACATTACGCAGTATCATTTCTATATCGCCGCGAATCTGGGTATGGCCTGCTTTGCAACGTTCCAAGCTTTGCTGCCTATTTGCGGCAGCGAGCTCCACGACGAACTGAGGAAAGGATGGAGGATGGCATGGATATCTGCCATTTTTGCCTGCGTCTTAGCCCTCAACTTCGTCATCTACAACGACTATTTCCTTGCAACGAAACATTTTGGCCTTTCTATGAATTGCGTCTGGAAAGAGCTTCCGGGATACTTTACACCCCAACTTATGCCATACGTTGTGATCGGCACGCTATTCGATGTTTGGTCTTATTTCAGCATTACAATGTATCTATACCCAGCAATTATGGAGACGCGGCCTGTGGCATATTTATATGGGAAATGGCTTTCCTTTATGATGGTGCCGACATGGTTCTATCTCCAGGTAAAAGAGTATAGTACATCGAGGAAACCTAAATTTCTCTGGTTGCTGGTGGAAGCCTTAGCGGGTCTTGTATTTGTTATTATTTTCACGGTTCGCGAGCTGTTGGGTTCTCTGTCTGTAGACCTTGTACGAGTGTTTTTCTATCTCATTCAAAGTACAAACTCAGTTGCTTGGGCACGACAGAAGGCTGAGAGCAACGGTAGAAAAGGATCAGAAGATACCTGGGGTTTCGGCCAAATTTTACCGATGTTGCTACTAGCGCTACCGACACTTGCCTTTATCGAGGCTCTCGCTCGTAAGTATTTGAATCTCCTATTAATGCAGTCTGTTTATCTGGAAATAGTGCTAATTAGCTTTTAGACCGCGAATTGAAAAGCATAAATGAATTGACAGGTAGCACTACTCCAGCCTTTCCCATTTTCACGACGCTATGGGATCAACCCTGCCAAGACAAGATAGACGAGTATGAAGACTCGATGTACAGCAAAGTCCTATTTAAAGTCTGGCTGTGCTTGGTGATGCTCTCTCTACATGTAGCTATAGTGTTCCTTGCCTTTAGGCTACCTGAAGGTGTTCCTATCTAGAATTGAAGGAGGATGGAGATGTGAGAGGCAGAGGGTTGAACAGGCATGTTGATGGTACCCTTGATTATATAGCAACTAAAAACTAAAACTCAAGCCTCAAATCCTCCCTGAGAAGTAGATTATACTCCAACATGAACATATGGAATCCAATCTGGCCACTCTACGTTATCCTCACAGGCTATGACATCTCTTGTACCAGCATTCCTTGTAACCTCCTGGCCACCTCCACTCCCAACACCCTCAGTAATCGCCATATTCCTGACTCTCTTTGACAAAGTTCTTTGATTCTTTTCTTTCTCAAACCACGCATCTCGTGCTTTCTTCGCCGCATGATGCAGTCCTTCAGCTACGGCTCTGTCGGATGTTCCATGATATCTCAGATACTCGTAAACAAGTCTCGCGTATTCTACACACAACGAATCCATAACAGCCCAAAGAGTTCCTATAACATGTCGAAATCCCAATAGTTGAAAGGCAGTAATCAGATGGATACCTTCATCGGCTAAATCGTGATATTGAATCTCTCCTGTTCCGCATGCAGAGAGGTAGGCAAGAAACGGGGACTGCCTCTGTAAATTGATATCCAGGAGGTTTGAAACAGTAAGGCAGTCAGCCTTATTAGCCCCTAAGCATAAGTAGCTCTCTGCTGGATCGTGTCCGTCTGTATAGGCATGACCAGCATAGTGAAAGATTTCCGACTGCAGCAGTTGGGAAGTGATTGCTGCTTTAACTGGCCCTGGTTCGACTGTTTTGATCGACATTGACTCACAAACTTTTCGCACAGTAGTTACTTCGTTCCTTGCGTTAGGTAAATATGAACTACCGGGAGTCTTCTCCATACCCACTAGAAGTGCTTGTTGTAGGGGCTTCACCTTGAAAGGCTGTTTACGACCACGAATAATTGACTGCACTGAGTTCTGGTACGATGAGATAACTCTATCCAGTACCGTGTCTGATCTGCCATTCGAGTGCTCCCCTGCTGCATGTATGGGAAACTTTGACAGAAGTCCGGTCATAACCCACCATACATGAGGCCAAACACTGTCTGGAGTTTTGACGAAACCCAGTGCATTGAGTACAGGACTAGCAATACAGGTCCACAACCACTCAAGAGCAAGAGAGCTTCGCAGGGTGCCCTCTCTGACGAATCTCATCATGTCTTGACGATCAAATTTTGGTAAAGGCACTGATAGGATCTGGTCCGTCTCAATTATGATAGCGTCGCATCGTAAGAAACTCGTATTGACCACAATTATTGGGCCACATTCAGCAGTTTCTTTGATCTTGCACTCAGTTGGGGGCAGTAGAAAGTCTTCAAAACCAGGTTGGCCACGGATTTCAGCAATGAGTTTGTCAAACTTCTCTCCAGCTTTGTGTCGCTTGTCCGAGGCCTGGTTCCATGCAGAGCTACTTTCTCGTTGGGGTAGGTCGTCCCGCCCCAGTTGGTCTCGTAGGGATACAAATTTTGTTGCCAGTTCCGGGAACTCTTCTCTCAAGGCGTTGACGTTGGTATGCAATTCGTCGATAGATGCCGCGAGTAGTCCACGACCTCTTTCCAACATGTCCAGAGCTATCGCAGGTCCTTTGCCAAGTTGAAGCGCCAGACCAGCGGCATCCGAAGACAAGCCACTAACCTTTTTCAGAAGCTCTTGTTTATCTGCGTTTCCAAGGGATCGAAGTATCAACTGTGGTATCATGTCGATCGCCGCCGCTGCAGCCTCGTACGCCAACTGCCACTCCTCTTGTTCTCTATAGATGTACATAACATTCCTAGCGGCTTCCATTCGATCTTGGACTGATGACTGTGTCTGCAATATTGCCTTTTCGTAGAGTCGCGCTGCTTCCCGTCCATCATCCTTGTTTCCAGTGATTTCACTCCGTAACAAGAGATATATTCCCATGCTGGAAAGTGATTCAGCCCGGTGGTAATGACCCTCATCCATAGCATCAAGCGCTCTTTTTTCGAAATTAATGGCTTCCTCCAGATCCCTTACATCATTTTTCTGTTTATATCGTAACGATACGCTAATTCCTACCGCATGTAATTTTGATGCGTGGTCGATATGATCGGTCGGAGTTATCTCCAGTGTTTCCTTCTCCAGATCTATAGCAGTATCGAGGTCTTCCATCGACAGATTGTAACGGAACCGAGTCTTCAGTGAAATTGCGAGACCGCTAAGATAGAGGTGTCGGTTCACGTCGTCTCTTCTACATCTATCAACTGTTGTCTGACCGAGTTCAATAGACCTCTCCAAGTCGGAAATCTTGCGACACCTTTGAAATCTATTTCTGTATGATCCTGCCATATTATGAAGTAGCGGTATCCACGACAGTCTTGTCTCTGACGTTTCTTCCAATGCTCTTTCACACAGTCGAATGGCTTCGTCAAGATCTGCCAATCTTGCAATTCGGCCAAATCTATCGGAAAGTCCTGAGGCTAGGCTCATGATAAAGACTGAAAATTCTGGGTGTGTTTCTGGTGTGGCTTGGACTGCGTTTTGAGCATGCTTGATAGATTCATCAAGATCATCCATTGATCCTGTGATGTTAAATCTTTCCCCCACGGCATTACCAAGGATGTGAAACGCCCTTCCTCTCTCCGGATGATCTTCTGGGGCTACAGCCAGGTTGATTTCTACAACTCGTATTGCCTCGTCGAAATCTGATTGCGCTTTGGTCTGTATATAACGCTCCTTCAATAGACTTGCAAGATGGAGCGATATCTTCAAGTGTCGCTCATGATCCTTTGGTAACAATTCTATAATCTCTCTAATGATGGAAATGGATTCATCAAGGTCTTCTGGTGATCCTGTAGCAATTGAGCGATGTGCAAGAGAAGATCCTAGGGCATACCATCGAGAAGGCCATTCAGTGTCACCATCATAATACTCGGCTGTGGCCTGTCTGAGCAGCTTGACCGATTCTTCAATGTCACTTCCGGCTCTGGTGAAATAGAATATCTCAGATAGCAATAGTCCAAGTCGATATAAATAAGTTGCTCTCTCCAGGCTATCTTCTGGTTCTGCGGCGATGGCGTCTCTCGCGATTTGCACGGCTTCAGCGGGGTCAATGTTGCCACTTCGGACTCCATATTGTTCATGTAGCAATCCAGACAGTGTTGACAGGCATTGAGCTCTGTATGATTTGTCGGCTGGTATGCTATTGACAGACTGTCGTACAGTATCCAAACCATGCTCGAGTTCGTGGATTGATCCGGTATCGAGAGTCAGATCATAGAGAACACGCCCGAACCAATCAACGCATGCGTACCTCTCTTCATGATTCTCTGGACAATCTTGCACCACTTCTTTGGCAGCCTCGAATGATTCTTTCAAGCTTCCACGATCGTATAGCATATAGGACATTCTATCGAGATATAGCACTCTGTTCATATCGGTCTTCGAGGTCAGGTCTATTGCTTTTTTGACCGCAGTGATTGCCTGCTCAAGAGTATCAAAACACTCATTGTGATAATACAGATCCCATAGTATAAGGCCGAGATCGTTATAGTAACGTGGTAGGTTAGGGTCTTGATTCGAAGTGGCAAATGTGGCTCTCTCAGCCATATCTGCAGCTTCTTCCAGGGTTTGTTCTTCTCCCGATGTGTCATGATAGTGATCTCGTAGCTCAAGCCCGAGGCTGTTCATGTACATTGCCAGAGCCAGTTCCTGGTCATCATATGCGCTACTCATATCCGGCTCTGGCTGCTCCCGTCTCTTTGCAGCTTCTAGCGTGGAGTCGGGCATCTCAGACTCTGATAGTGAAGAGATTCAGACGATTGATCAAAATAAACAACAATGACGTGGACTAAAATGTCGTTAAAGTCGTTGTTTTAATAAAGATTAGCAAACCAAGTGCGAGATTCAGGCAATGTACTGCAGCCTGACAGTAGCGTCACGTGTCCATGTCTCAAAGCCACATCTTTCACTGCAAATATCACAGCTTGTTTTCATCCATTTGCTACAATACATTTCCTTATCGATAAGAAAGAATCAGTAACCGCTAGCTTTTACAGATTGCGACAAAAGCATACCTGCTAAAAACAGAATTTAATAATTTTCTTTTACTTGCCGTAACATATACTGACAACATACCATCTTTCTCTTCTCATATCGTTGTTCTCATATCGTTGTTCT
Source organism: Fusarium venenatum (assembly GCF_020744135.1). Taxonomy (NCBI): domain Eukaryota; kingdom Fungi; phylum Ascomycota; class Sordariomycetes; order Hypocreales; family Nectriaceae; genus Fusarium; species Fusarium venenatum. Next base: position 7,733,775 of record NW_027072131.1, read on the forward strand.
CGAGCTGTGAAGTATAGAAGTCTTTTGATGTTTTATTTAGCAGTCCATTGAGTTAAGGCACTAATCTCTGTAGCTAAACCTAAAGCCGCCTAGTAAATACCTAGTCGTTCGCTATTCTTCGCTTCGGCCTTCTAGATCATTCTCTCGACTGAAATTATGTCCACTGACAAGCAAGTATTGTTGGTGTGTTTCACGACTGAGGGACTTGGCAGTTCAAATTAGCGTTTCGTTACAGTGCGCCCTTAGTTGACAACTGGCATTGACAGGACGCCCTGCTATTGACATTCGTGATACCCGCTTTTGCTTCAGTATAAAATCAAATCTATAAAGTCAAGAACATTACCATAGAATAGGCAATCACCAGTAAACACCAATTGAACGCAAAATGACATACGACAAACCTTCAAAACAATTCACCCTACGTACTCACCAACCTGGTGACATGGGCTATATCACACATCGCCACGCCATCATCTACGAAGAACAATACAACTTCAACACCAAATTCGAATCTTTGATATCAAGAATCACAGCAGACTTTCTCGACAACTTCAACCCAGACCTTGAGCGCTGCTGGATTGCCGAGAACAATGGCGAATTTCTCGGCTGCATCATGCTAGTCTCCGATAAAAAACCAAATACAGCAAAACTTCGACTTCTCATGGTAGAAGAGAGCGCACGTGGTCTTGGTGTTGGAACAGCTTTGATCCAAGCTTGCATTGACTTTGCGAAAGAGGCTGGGTACGAGCACATTGATCTCTGGACGCAGAGTGTGCTGGAGGGAGCGAGGCGTTTATACGCGAGGGCTGGGTTCAAAATGATTGAGACCCAACCTCATAGTGATTGGGGAGTTGATCTGGTGGGCGAGTTCTGGAGTTTGAAGTTGTGAAGAAAGGAGATACTCCAAAAAGCAAGAGGTGGCAGGGTTTTTGTTTGTCTCAGTTGTTACACATGGATACTGAAAACGGGGCTAAATAAGGTTTCGCTGTGCCGCTAAAGAAAAGAAACAAAAGTCGCGTTTCTCTCCAATCGCATCAAAATCATCGTGACTTGTTCGTCTAATTACTAACTTGATGAGACTATCACACGTCCTCATGTCATTAACCTGGTTATCACAGCCGAATCTTAGCCTTGCTGTCAGGCCTAGAACCATCCCGCGAGTGCACGAGTCAGGCTGAGCAAGGAATCGTAACTCCGTAGGGCTATGGGGAGTTCAGCTGATGAAGACAACAAATAGGGGAATAGGAAGGTGCGGAAGCGGAAGCGGGCCGGTAATGAATTTGGAAAGGCTCTATTGCAAGGGTCGACAGTCCCGTACAGTCATATCATCTGATCTTGGTGTCCGTCCACTTCGGATCCGCAGTGGGATGTGGAGTGTCACAATGAGAGCAATAGGGTAGCTCATGGTTATTTCTTCACATGGTATTAAATTGTTTTCCAGATGAGACTATTACCAAGATAGTGGTACCTAGTATTCAGGAAAATATCTATCTGAAATATTGAACACATGTAAATTTTTGATTGAATTCTATTTCTCTTTGTATCAAGACGGTCGTGTATTCAGTGTAGTTAACTCAAGAAGCTATCCAGCGACGACCCGGACCGGTCAGCTGACCAGTCATTTTCACACATTATAGTCCCCTGCACATCTGTTCCTCTTCAAGACTCGATTTGCCTTGGCTCAAAACTTGGAATTTTCAGCTGGCGTAAATTGCTTCTTTTTTGTTGGCACGAGACCTTCCTCATTACAACATTTTGCATAATCATGATTCGTGTCAAGTTACCAACGATCACAACTAATCAGGGTTAATCAGAGAAAACCAAGATTATCATCAGCGAGGAAATTGAAAGTCGTATTCCTAACAAGCCTCCATTCAGTAAATCTGTTGTATGACCAGCTCATGACACCGGCCTATATCCTCTGTCTCGAGGTCGCATAAGTCCAAGCCACTTCTCTTCACCGTTCAAGATCATCGTCGGTGGCTTAATCTCCTATCATGCCAACTCAGAGAATTCCAACGCCTCATAACAGATACCAGCCGTGATACACCAGGAACGCCGATCATATTATAGGTTCTATAACCAAATCCGATATCTGTCTAGTAACTACACTATTTCTTATTATTCCGGTAAAGATCTTCGGGGAATTTCAATAGTTTAAAACAAAAGTGGCTTGCATTTGATTCACTATTGGACGCCTTTGTTCTTAGTGCATTAGAGGCTGGGGAAACACTGGCGGAGCTCTTGGTGAAGGACGTGGCCCAATGATTTACTGCAGAAGAATACTCGTTATTAATTACAAGTGGAATCTCCGTAGAGAGACGGAGGCTGTTTTTCAACAAAGAAGTTATGTTGCAGATCTTTTGGCCAGAGACTCGGCGAGGATTATCTTGACAGGGCTCTGAGACATTGTTTTCTTTTGTTCAGTTCAGCGAAGGAATAGCCGGGGATGGTAAAGATTGACTAGGATATGCGCTACTGTTGGATAATTTTGTCTCTCATGTATGTCTTGACCGTTGGGCTTCTATGCTAGATTGAGCACTGCTGGCGGCAAAAACATTCAACTCTATCCACTTTTGCCTAGAACTGTTTTTTTTTATTTTTTTATTAATTTACAAGGTATTTATGCGCCAGGGACGGACACGCATGCTCGCCTAGCTAGACACGAAAAGGTAAAGCCAGGATTAAGCGCAACGGCAATTGCAACGCCCTTTCTTTTTGTCAAAGTCTTGCTTGCAATGCACTTCAACTTGGCATGGTTTTCGTAAATATGCAGTCAGCAATCAATCATACATGTGAGTTACAACGGTCATCGTCCCAAAAACAAGGATACAAGATTCCGGTAACTCCTGTGGGAACCAATGATTTCCCGACTCGCGCCCAAGTTCGGACCATCGGCATTGCAACATGCCGCCATCCTCTGCCGATCCTTATACAAATAACGTCCCACAACGGCAACTAATCAAACCGGGATGTCGCAAGCCAGGAACTAGAGTTGACAAAGAAGTAAACAAGTGGATCTTCGTATTGGGCAACAACTGTCCGGGTTCATTTACATTGTCCCTGCAGCTCCACGATAATGTAGACAAAGCTCCATAAGAGAAACAATCATCAAATGAGAACGGCCTGCAGGTCATGGGCGACATGTCGTTGACGACGTGGCTAGACAAGGGTGATCCCTGTGTTGTACAGGAGTCAGTCCACTACACGAAAGGGCAGTCAACGGTTCTACTGTACGATAACTGCTGCAGTGTAATTTGCAGCTGCTGTACAAGCCTGTCGTTGTCACATATCAAGTTATTTCTGAGGCCTGACAGGTGTTTCTCAAGAGCCTCACGTATTGAATGCAGTTAGCCGCGTAAATAATCAAGGAAAAAATGAGGCTCTATGACGATGTCCCCGAAGTGAATCACTCGATGAAAGAACGTTTTCTTGAGCACTTGTTTTTGAGGCTCAACCCCACATTACGGGCGTTTATTCAAGTAATTACTCTAGCGGGCGGGCGTTTATCGTGCCCGCATCGTGAACAAAAGCCGTGGAGTTATCCGTGTATGATTTAAGATTTGACTAACTATTTTAGTCACTGTTTGTTTATAGTACAGCGTAGCATACTCCAGTTACACCAAAGCATAATAACCCTTGTTAGTAAATTAATGGAGATGCAATATGATCTGAGTTTAATGTCATGGGGTTTCCCGTGCCCGAATCTGCCGTGTGGTAGATCATGAACAGGGGGGAAGAGGTACAAGGCGAGGCGGGCATTGAAGTTGGTCTCCACCATGTGCACTGATCCCAGGCTCAGCTGAATGTTGTTGAGGATCGTGAGAGTGACTATCATGCCTGAGGAAACATGAAAGAGATAACATGGCTGGGGGTCAAAGTGTATTTTGGTGAGAGTCTCTCAAGTATAAAGACCCAACTATCCTCCCTCTCAATCTCAATTCCTCACCACCAACAATCAACATCATCTTCCAACAACATCCTCCAACACTTCAAACACTTTTCCCTCTCAAAAACCAACTCTTTCAATTCCATTCAAAATGCAGTTCTCTACCTTCACCGCTGTCTTCGCCATGGCCGCTGCTGCCATCGCTGCTCCCGCCGACATTGAGGCCCGCACTGGCCACGACAACGGCAACAACAAGCCCGTCTGCTCTGCCCAGAGCAAGCAGGTCTGCTGTAACGGCCTCCTTAGCTGTGCCGTCCAGGTCCTCGGCAGCAACTGCAATGCCAACTCTTACTGCTGTGACACCCAGGCTCCTGTTGTAAGTTTCACACTCACACTATTCAAAAGACTACTTTCTAACCTTTTCCAGGGCGCTCTCATCAACGTTGCTCTCCTCAACTGTGTCGACATTCTCTAGAGGACCAGTTGCAGTAGCAGCTCACAGCTTTCTCCATAATTGCTAGGATGTGAAGGATGGATTAATTGGTTGGACAATGGGAACATGGTGTGGAGGATACTGACGGGGAAGGCCATTGCTAGCTACTCCGTGTCAATAGGTTGACTGTTGTCTCGTATTCGCTTCTACTATAACTTGGTTCAATTTACATATAATTATTTTGGAACTTTATCTCGTGAAACACTATTACTACACTTGCAACATTTGGCGAATGCCTACGTTGGACCATATGTCCCTGCACATATTTAGCCGGGATATGCTTGTTTCATCTCTCATCTTGACACGGATGCAGCCATCAATAGTTCATCCCATTCTAGCTAAGACATGTACCTGCCTGTATTGTTCGGGACGCCCAATGCCGGATGTCTCGGCCCCAAACATATGCCATCCCTGCTCATGCATCCCCTAAGAATTTTCAGGGTATCGGAAAAGACAGCCGCTTAGGTTGTAAAAGATGACATTATTATGTGACTTTATGCTATATAGACTAATATTTGGTCACGTATCCCTAACGCTTAAGTAACTACAAGAGCATATGGCCATTTTGAAAGCTAGTCAAGTCATACCCATGCTCAAACAAATCATTCCACGCAGTATCAATCGTCGGCGTTGGATACTCCAGTCTTACCGGGTTTTGGCTCTTGACACCAAACCACGACATAAACTCTGTATCAATATCAGCCTCGGCATATGAACTATTGTCAAAAACAGCCAGGGTCGCATTCCCCAGCCTTCGAATAATCTGTATGCTTCGCTCTCCGACTGTCTTGCCGTGTGATATCTTGGACAAGAGTCTCACACATGTCTCAATATTAGACTCAACCACCTCCCGAGTCAATTCGTGTCGGACAATAGAGCTTGCACGGATAGAATACAGCATCGTGACAGCCGCCAAAAACAAAGAATCCAACGCCACAAAAGTGTAAATAATCTTGTTCTTGGCGTACAGCGCGTTGTAGCAACTGATTAAACTGATTGATGAATCAGCGCAAAGCCGAATCGCATCGGCGCTGCTCACGGGAGAAGCGTGTGACGGGCGGTGAAGATTGATAACAGCTTGGTGGTACGCAATTTGAAACCACTCAGGTGTCTGATACATTGACAGCGGAGCGAGATATCTCGGAGCGGACAGCAGCCACGCGTTGAGTCGAGTGTAGTGCTGTTGGCGGATGGCGTCGAGGTTGGTACTCTCCAAATTCGCACCTCCAGCTGAATGAAGAGCCGAGTAAATTCCTCCGTTGATCTGACGAAGTTCCACGATGTGGCGAAAGGCTGACATGTCTCGGACATCGGGGAGAATATTGGGAATAGCGCGGTCTGGTGAACCGGCGATTTGTTCATCTGAGAGAACGAGAGGAAAAGGAACTGTTATGTCTGCGTCTTGAATTCCGAGTGGTCGACCGAGAGATATGGACACGCTTCGATCCATCGTGTACAGACTCCAGAATAGTCTCTTTCGCATTTCCGCGTCTAAAAGAGATCTCTGCGCTAGACTCTCTTCTCTGTGCATCTCGATGCCAACTGCAAGCCTCAAAGCCATGCCAACGGTGTACCACAAATTGACAGACTGCGGTTCATTACTTCCGAACAGACAAAGCAGAGAAAGACAGCGCACGCAATCAATATCATCAGCTGCAAGAACAGCATCAAGATCCCTCACCGCGGCTTCGAAGAAGTATTCGTGAGAAACGGGTGCATCAGAACTGATACGCGCTTTTTCCGAAGCTCCTATCGCGAGAACCATGTGTACTTCAAACGCAGATAGTCTGTTTCGTGTATGTCCGTTACAGTAGGGGATGTAGTGCTGTTCCATAAAGGATGGCCGATGAATAACGGGATACTGTGGACATCTGCGATCGAAAAACACGTCTATCAATCCAATTCCATCGCGATGGAGGTTGAATGTGTTTGACGTGGCAGTCGGAGGTGTATCGCTAGCAGAAAGTCCATTCCACAGCTGCCAAGGGCCACTTCTGAAACCAGTCTCGGAAGATCCATTGGCATTCACACCTCGGAAGGTGGGAAGAAGCATTCGTCCGACATAGCCTCTTTCAAGACTTGCCACTGATCCATCGGGCTCTGGTCGCTCGATAGGGCGCAACTGCATGTTGTCTTGGGACAGTGCTTCCGAGGGAAGTCTCGATTGCATCGTTAACCGTGTTTGTAGTTCATTGACGCGATCTTTTAGACGCTCTACTTGACCTCTGAGATGGTCACACTCACACTCCCTGTCTTGTCTGACAACGAGGCGATCTGAAGGTACACAAGGGACATTGGCAGCCGCACAAGCTCCACAGATAGGATGTATGCCGTCGCACTGTAAATGACATGTCAGCTGTTGTTCGACCTTCCACGGCGTCATCAGGGTATTAGAAAGATCGGCCGCTAGGAGCATAAGAGCGAAATTGGTAGGTCATCTTATGAAACTTGGATCGGATTTCTTAGGTTGTTTATTTCTGCATCCGAAGGCTAAGCAGGCCATCGTTTCCGGTACCCAATAGAGCGCGTTGATACATACCTTTTGTTTCCGGCGGCGACATCTTTGGCAGGCGGCGGATATCCTCTTTAGCCCATGACGCGGTGATTTAATTCTGTCGACGATGTTGGCGTCTCTTTCAGAATGTGTGTCGTATCCTGTTGACGTGGTCTCAAAGACTGAAGGGAGCTCCCCATCGTCTGTAGCGGACATTTTATCTTGTTACAAACCTTGAGAAAAATGGGTACGAAACGGGGTTGTGGATTGGTGGCCGTGAGTCAATTTTGTAAGTTGGTGATATGAGATGAATTGAAGAAGTTGATGAGAAACAAATCATGCCCCCGTATCCGGAATGAACTAATGATCCACTATCGATAAGACCACCAATCTCCGATCTAATGCCGGCATTGGTGGGTCTATTCGGTCCTTACCTTTGTAGGTACCTCGGTATTAGTACTTGTATGAGAAAAGTTAGTCGCTTGAGATATAAGGGACGAAATAAGCAGGCCACTTGATGCAATTTAGACTACAAACTTGGATCATTTATTGTTATACCCTAAGACTTCAGATGACAGCTTTTCTACTACCCACTAGCCAACCCAGTTGTTTAGATAAAGTCCTACTGGACGATGTAATTCAGTGCCTCCATTATTACGAATCTCATACTCGTCAACATCCCTGAGAATGTCATGTATATAATCCCCAGTTCCAGAGAGGTGTGAAATGTAAGTGATATCAAATTGAATCGCCAGCAGTCGTGACGATGGGAGATTGATGTCAATCTCCCCAATCCGAGTAACAGGAACATCATTAGTAAACCCCTCGGGAAGATGGGTTCCAATATGCTACTTGTGTGGAATCGTGCCCTCAGGTTTGGAAATGATATCGAAATTGATAAAGTTTGTGTGCAAATTGTAAGTCAGTGTTGAGGCGTTCCAAGAATTATTAATCTTGACATCTTCAATCAAATAATACAATATCGGGGATCATTTGCTGTAGAGCGTCACAGGAAAATGCTAAGTTAGGCAATAGCTGGAAAATTCCCCACTGTTTATTAGGCAAAATTTCTTTTTACGTAGAATATGAGGGTTTCTCTCTTAAACTTCTTCTGAGCTAATATGTTGTCGAAATGTTTCAACAAGCACCCATCCCTGATCTTTCAAGATTCCGGAACAGGGTAGGAAATAGCCCAAGATCCATGAACTCTGCTATCGCCGTTGGCGATCTCACGGCATTACGGCGCTTCCTCTCAGATGAGCTAGACGAACCTGCCAGGCCATACGGCGCGCCGCTGCACCTAGCAATATATCTTGAGAATGAAGAACCTGTCGATGTTTTACTGCAAGCTGGGGCGGACACGCTTAAAGAGCCGGAGATTTTCGACCTGTAGTACCTTACGACACCCTTCGGACTGGCTGCTGGTCTAAACAACCATGCCATTCTCAAAAAGATCTGACAACACATTAATCCTGATATCAACGGCTACGATTTCGAGGGCTTCGATAGCTGTTTGGTAGACGCAGCACAATATGGCGAAATCACTACATTAGGTGATGTATTGCGCTGGGGTCAGAATAATTGGTCGTCTGAGTCCAGAAGTAGGGCCTTAAGTGCGGCAGCGGATAATTGGCATGTTGAAAATCTCGAGTTTCTTCTCTCCGAAAAGATTCCCTTTGAGACAGAGGCACTGAACGTTGCATTGGCTCAGATAACCTTTATTAAGCCATGCTTTGAACGTCGAGATCAGACCCAGGCCGAAATCGCTGCACAGTCACAGTCAATTAAGGTTCTTATGGCTGCTGGGGCCGATCCCAGTAAGCCTGGGCCCAGTGGGATATGTATGGGTGAGCCTCTGCTTATATGGACCGCTGTGTGCAGACAATCGCATAATTGTCTGAAAGCGTTGCTTGACAATGGTGCGGACCCTAATATCACCAATAGTCAAGGACAGACTGCATTGTATTACTTAGGGGCCCTTGTCAAGAGGGATCCCACATTCCGGCGAAGGATGGAGGTCAATGAGCCGACCGAGGATGTATTTCACACTCTTCTTGCATTCAATGCCTCTCCGTCAGCAAGACCTACTTGGAAACAATCCTATGCACTTTGCCGCATAAGGATCACCAATTGAAGTCCTTCACCAACTTCTTTCAAGCATACCAGTTGAATCGCAGAAAAACGCTCTTACCATGCCTAATCAAAATGGCGAAACGGTGATGCATTTTGCATCTGCAGGAGGCCAAATTAACACCATCAAGTATCTCTTGTCTAATAATGTCGGCTTGAATATCAACGAAACTGCCTCCATGGGCTGGACACCGTTGCTGAGGGCACTAGTAGTTACAGTGCCCAGTCTTGCAGGACTATCACTATTAGGAAAGATCGAGGCAGCTCAGCTATTTCTAGCCCAGGGTGCCGATCCTTCTACAAGTGCGCACGATGGTTGGACACCGCTCCATTGCTTGCTATGAGTCCTAGCAATGGGAAACATGAAAGCAGTGACGAAATATCACAGCTGGTTGAGACACTACTGTTGGGTGGTAACTCTATTGACAGTCGCGCTTCCTTTGCGTTTGACAACCCTCTCAGTCGCCGAACAAGGAAACATGGAGTACAAGAGGACATATATTGCGGATGCCGAGAGTCACAGTATATCGAAGCACTTGCTGAGTGGGGAAAAGCTCGTCGCTTCGATCTTACACCATTGCAAATTGCTGCGGAGTTTGGAGCACTCGATGTTGTAGTAGCTTTACTCAGGCATGGGGCTGATCCTATAGCTAAAGACTCTGAAGGTAATTCCCCAGCTAGGTGAGCGGGTAATTCCAGAAGGTATCACTCCAGCAGTGAAGCTCGAGGTACAGTTATGACAATTCTGATAGACGCTGGAGGGTCATATTGAGTTGATAAATCATTCGTGTTTAATTCGGTCATGTCGTTCCGCCAGAGTAGGTCAAGGCCCTGTTGGATCTCCGTGAGGTTAGTATGACTATTAGCCCATGGTCCAGTCCATTCGTTATCGATGTCCCATGATCCATGGACGTCATATGTCATAAGACTGAACCAGTCGACCGTTGAAGCGAGCTGCTTTATGCCAAAGTTCTGAAGATACCAGTAGCTTGCCGGCAGAGCCATAGAGGCATCGAGTTCACTTAGTGGTTATTACTTACCCACAGAAGTCTGGACCATAGTCACAGTAGTCAACACTACTACAGCAGCCATCTTCACATAGCTTGATCATCTAATGAAAGAATGGTTGAGAGATAGTATACAAGTGACTGATCGATAATTGAACTTCCATAGCTAAATAGTGATATTAATACCCACTGTCTGACCTGCCCTCCATAGTGTAAAGGTTATTATCCCCATTAATTACAATAAGAACTTTTAGTTCTCTGCGTAAACGTTGGTTCGGTAAGGCATGCTACCTGGAGGTAGAGACCATGTTGTTTGACGAGTCATCTGATCGCCCAAACCCACGCACGGCTTTTCCACGGCCACCCAGCTCCTCCAGCGGTATCTCTACCCCGCAACATGAACCCCCTAAGAAGTTAGCGTCTCGGAAGCAATCTTATCAACTGCCATTCCCCATCGGAACTTCCATCGAAACCCACCTCATCTTCTTATCTATACTTTCTTCACACTTCTCAATCACATATCGACTCACCTTACAATGCCACGGCCAATTGTCCCAGCCCATCAACGACAGAGAGCAGCAGAAGCATGTAATCTCTGTCGCGAAACCAAGAAACGATGTAGTGGCTCCGCGCCTTGTACCCAATGCGTGAGGCGAGGGCTAGAATCGCAATGTTTTATCACGTATGCGCCAAGGGGATCAAGAACCAGAGCAAGGGCAGAGAGAGCTGCTGCTGCTGCTGCCGCCAATTCAGTTACGAGCACGGGTCGAACAAGCTCAGTATCAAATCAGAGCGTGCAGCAGAATTTAGAGACGGAAGAGAATTACAGACCGCTTTCACCATCTCATTCACAACAGGATGATGACAAGGATAGCCAGGCTGATGCATCATCTGCTACGAATCCACCACGGATGCTATTGAATTCACGCGGTGAGAGAGGTAAGACTCTCATGTCATTTGATTGACGATCGCTCATCAGACATCCAGTTTACGTCGGAGGCGCTGCATCGATATCGTTCTTACAAATTGTTCGCAATCTCGTTTCTCAACAAATCGGACCCTCGGCTTTCTCTCATAATGAGAAGAGTGATACCATGCTTGAGATTGAATCACCAACCGCCACGACACACGACCATGAAATTCCACAATTAAGTCTAAGTCAAAGGAATGGATACTCAAATATCTTTGATGATGTGGTATGTCAGCGAAAAAGATCTTCATAGCCTATACTTACACCCTCAGACCGAAGGATTAATTCACATTTTCGACGATGACATAATGGGAATGCAACTCAAAATGCTACCCGAAGACAACCCTTATCCAATTACACCTCAAAGACAAGTCACTTTGGATTTGGTATTCGCAATCGGTGCACAATGCGAATCTCTCCAGAGCTCCAAGACAATAGGACAAGCTTACTTCCGCAAAGCCCGTAGCCAAGCCTTTGTAGGATTTCTCGAAGATCCGGATCTCGAAATGGTCCGGATATTTCTGCTCATGGCGTTTTACATGCTTGGTGAATGTCGAAGAAACGCAGCATTTATGTACCTCGGCGTAGCAGCAAAAGCGGCTCTTGCGCTGGGGTTGCATAGCCGGGAATCATATGGAGAGAAGCCAGACGAGAAAGATCAAGTAAAGTAAGTTCATAAAAAACCAGAGATAGAAGTACTGCTAACGATCAGACTACGCGTTTGGTTGAGCGTATGTATCCTTGATAAACTCGTCAACTCCCTTCTTGGCCGCCCATCCGCTTCAGCCCAGATCCGATCGGATAGCAAACTTGACGACGTCGCCCAACCAGGAGACCGAATAACCGAACGTTTAATGGCTGCAAATAAAGTATCATCCATAATAAACGACATAACCGATACGCTATACGACCAGAAGAAAGTCACAATCCCGATAGTGGAACAGTTCCTCCAGGATATTGAGCGTTGGAAACGAGACCTTATTGTATTCGTGGATGTACCGACAATAGCAAGGATACCGGAAGGAACTATTGCTAAAGTACATGTCTCGTGTTTATACTATTTGGCCATCATGTTGGTTTCAAGGCCGTTCCTGGTATCGACTCTTACAACGAAGCCTGTTGCCAAAGGAGCACACTCACAGTTGGCAGCAGCTTGTCTTGACGCTGCAATGTATTTGTCACAAACATGCGTCGAGGCACTAGATGCAGGGCTGTTACAGGGAAACATGTGTATTATGAAGTAAGTCGCCCCCCCCTGGATTGATGGACTATTATTAATTTGCACAGGGCTCTCGTCTTTGCCTCTGGATTAATCCTCGGTCTCGAAATCTTCGCAAAGCATCCCGCCGAACCAGACACAATCAACGCATTTCAAGGAGCAAAACGAGTCCTGAAGCACTTGTCAACCCAAAGTCCCCAAGCAGCGCACTATCTCGACATTCTCGCAACACTTTCAGGTGCTATTGACAAGCGTCGCTCGTCGGAATCATCCACTGGTAGAAGCCGTTACGTGTCAAAACTTTTCAGTTTAAATTCACCTGGTTCACGGGAGGAACCTATGCTGAGTGATGGGTTTCGGTTTGCGGATGTTCAGAATGGAGCTCAAGCTGGGGTGGTTGATGATGCGATGCAGGATTGGGTCTTTCAAGAGCCAGAGGGTGGTGATTTTAGTTTGGATTGGGAGAGTTTGAACGTTTCTTTGTGGGATACCTACCCGTTTCTATCATGATAATGTAGCGATCTATGTACTCAAATTGTATCATCAATCCTGCCTTCTCATTTTCACCGAAAAGCTGTCGTAGTATTCACTGTCATGTTCTGAATGGAGATTCCTTCGCTTCCCTGTATCAGTCCCCCTCAACACCCTGTAATCTACACAACCCACTGTAATTACTATAGTAAGCGGCTATAGTGCTGTAAGCCACTGATACAGTTGGTGGTGCATTACCCGACGCTAGCGGATAGCATTCCGCATCCGCAAATGGAGTCCACATCCGTTATCTGACAACTTTACTTCCGAACTTCCGTCACTCAACAGCCGCAAGCGGTTGATGATGTCGATAGTGGTTGCAGGGCGGATATGCACTGGATAGCCAGTAATTATACTTTGATAACCGTTCAATCATGAGAAGCTAAATAGTGATGGTTGCTCAGCTCGAGATATCAATTCATATCTTCAATCAACTCATTAATACACACCATCTACATCTACATCTCAAGACTTAATCCCCAGTCTTCAAGTTCATTCCTCTTATACACAATTCATCATGATCAAGGATACTCCCACAATGCCCAACTGGAAGCGCCTCTCAGTAGCCGTCGTTGGAGGTGGTATTGGTGGCATGTCTGTCGCCATCGCCCTTCGCCGCGCCGGCCACTCAGTCACAATCTACGAACGCTCCGACTTTGCAGGTGAAGTCGGTGCCTCCGTATCCTGCGCTGCAAACGGAACTCGCTGGCTTCACGAGTGGGATGTCGACGTCGCAAAGGGTGACCCCGTCGTTCTCAAGAAGCTCATTAACCGCGACTGGAAGACTGGTGAACCCGTCAGTGTCTATGATTTGGACGACTATGAGAAGCGATGGGGTTTCGTGTACAACATGTTTCATCGACAGTACATGCACGCTATGCTCCAGGATACTGCTATAAGCGAGGAGGGTGAGGGTGAGCCTGTGAAGCTTTTGGTTAAGCACAAGTGCTCCTCTATCGATATTCCCAACGGTACTATTACCTTCGAGAATGGAGTTACTGCCAAGCATGACTTGATTGTTGGTGCTGATGGTATTGGTTCTGTTGTTCGAGGTATCTTGGGTATTCACCCTGAGAAGAAGCCCTCCGACCAGAGCTGTCTCCACTGCAACGTCACCACCGAAGAGGCCGTCAAGGCCGGTCTTGTCGATTACTCTCAGAACAGCGCTCTTGAGTACTGGGGCGGTCAAGAAGGCAAGTGGGATAAGATTGTCCTGTCTCCTTGCAACGGCGGCAAGCTTCTCTCATACTACTGCTTCTTCCCCCGCGAGCAAGGCGATTACACCACACAAGCATGGGGTTCCGACAGTCTTCCTGTTGAAGATCTTCTAAAACCCTACCCTCAACTCGATAGCCAAGTTCTCGGCCATCTCGCCATCGGAAAGGAGATTCAGCCCTGGAGACTCTGGGTTCACCAACCTTATCCTTATATCCACAAGGGCAATGTCTGTCTCTTGGGTGACGCAGGTCATCCTATGATGCCTCATCAGTCGCAAGGTGCATGCATGGCCATTGAAGATGCCGCAGCTATTGGTATTCTCTTCAGCAAGCGATACTTTAACGGCGACGTTGCTCAAGCTCTTTCAGTTTACGAGAAGGTCCGTCTACCACGTGCTACACGTGTTCAGGCTGCTGCTGCCAAGGCTGCATACAACATCAATGAGAGAATTGGATTCTCGGTGAACAAGGATGTTTCAACATACAAGGTTGAGAATGAGAAGGAGGTTTTGACTATTGAGGAGATGAACACGTAAGTTTCTGCCGTCCAATTATCAGAGAGGTCCATGCTAACTATTGCAGATATGATATGTATAAGGATATTGAGGAGAAGTTGGCCAAGGAGAAGGGTGATAAGTACGATGGGTTCATTAACGGTTTGCCTGTTGGGTTAGTCCTGCCTAATGGTGTCACTATCGGGGCATAAAATAGTTTATATGGTTTAGTTTGGCGTGATATCCGTTTGCTGCTTTTAATACAAGAATGTTCACAATTAAATTTTGGATGCTTAATCTTCTCTGGTCTCCCTTGAAAGTGCTTTGTCTAATTGTCCCAGTATCCTGTGTCTCTCATTTCTAGTCCATATCAACTATATGTCTGTTGATTGATAGTCATATCAGTAAAGATCTCCAATGAACCTTTCTGACATCACATAGTATCGCGTAATTATTAAGATTCGTAAGAGACTAGTAGTAAATACTTTCTGTGGAGCGCACATCAATGCGAATCTAGGAACTGACAATTACCTGATTTGGAGACTTGTAGTTTACTTGCATATGAAATCTAGTGTTCAATTAAATCAATGAGTTTCTATTCATACTGATGAACTATCTAATATCTATGTTTTTACTTTTTGTAAGCTGCAGCAGCACCAGTATCCTGTATAAATTAGCATTGTATCATCAGAATGTCTGTACTGTAAACTCACCAGATAAACCTGATAGAACTTGAGCCGATACTTTCCGTCATTAGCCTTTTCCAATTCCATCCTCCCCGCCCACTCAATCTCTGCCGAAGCACCACTCTTCAGCTGCAAAGCCACCGTACCATTCAGCATGACCTTGTCTGAACCTGAGCCGAAAGGAAACACTTTATCGAGGGTGTGTTTGCGCGATGAAACAGCATCCCACATTCCTTCTCTAAGAGTTGTGATTTCTCACAAGTATTAGTATTTGGCGGATGTACCGGAGAGAGGGGAATTACCTGCGTGACCTGAAGCTTTCTTTGATGCGACTACGAATGTTGCATCAGGCGTAAACATGTCGACATACTTTTCGGTCTCGCCGGGAGTGTCGGAAACACTGTAGAAAGATTGAATGAATTGGATAATGTGCGGTTGAACCGACTCATCCGAGGGTCTTTGAATTGAGTATTGCTGTTCCATATTGACGATATCTGAATGTGTTTGTTGATGCGAATTCTTCTGGATTGAGATCAACCATGTACTCAATTCTGTTGTTCTTGATATCCACATCCAACCCTGCTTCCGACATCCGATAGTGGCTTCGGATCGATTATCGGTGGTTGGGAGTTCCGAGATACTACGGTACATTCCTATTTACTGTATCCACTGACGCTACAGTGCTGTAATGCCGATCATACCCCAGATTAAGAGATCGGCCCGCGGGGAACTTGTCGAGGTTTCAGGGCGTTGGTGCTTTATCCGCCAGGTATCTTTGCGGGGGTGCATTACCCGTGGATAACTAAGTATTACAAACAGAGTAACTTGTGATGTATCAATGCATAGTTGAATGAGAATATATATGCCCTTATTCCTCTACAGAAATAACATCTCTCATCTAAACAACACACAACACATAACACTTACACTCAACTATCACACAAGATGCACGGAAAAGTTGCCCTTGAAGAAGCCTTTAACCTCCCTCGATTCGAGGAGAAGATTCGATGGTGGGCAGGTCTCTTCGCTGTCGACCCCGACAAGCACACCAAGGAGATGGTCGATATCACAAACCAGCGCATCAAGTACATGGATGAGCATGGTGTTGGCTACACACTTCTCTCATACACTGCTCCCGGTGTTCAAGATATCTGGGACCCCAAGGAGGCCCAGGCTCTAGCAGTCGAGGTCAACGATTATGTCGCAGCGGCTATCAAGCCTCACCCTGATCGCTTCGGTGCCATGGCGTAAGTTTATCTCTTACCAGTTTAATAAAGTGCGATGACTAACTGAAGCAGCACTCTGTCTATGCACGACCCTCAAGAGGCAGCTGATGAACTACGAAGAGTCATTACAAAGTACGGTTTCAAGGGTATCCTCGTCAATGACACCCAAAGAGCTGGTGAAGATGGCGATGATATGATCTTCTACGACGGCCCAGAGTGGGACGTTTTCTGGTCAACAGTTACAGAACTCGACGTCCCGTTTTATCTACACCCCCGAAACCCAACAGGTTCCATCCACGAGAAGCTCTGGGCCAAGCGAAGCTGGCTCATCGGACCTCCTTTGAGTTTCGCTCAGGGTGTAAGTCTTCACGCCCTGGGAATGGTCACAAACGGTGTTTTCGACAGACACCCCAAGCTACAAGTTATCCTGGGTCATTTGGGAGAGCACATTCCCTTTGATATGTGGCGTATCAACCATTGGTTCGAGGATGTCAAGAAGCCGCTCGGTCTATCTTGCAAATTGACCATCCGGGAGTACTTTGCGCGCAACCTGTGGATCACCACTAGTGGAAATTTTTCCACATCAACACTTCAGTTCTGTATGGGAGAGGTTGGGGCTGATCGAATCTTGTTCTCGATCGATTATCCCTTCGAGTCGTTCACGGATGCTTGTACATGGTACGATGCTTTGGCGATTAATGATATTGATAAGAGAAAGATTGGAAAGGATAATGCAAAGAAGCTGTTCAAGCTTCCTCAGTATTACCAGAGCGAGGATTAGGGATAATAGCATTTATAGATTATAAAATGGTTTAGTTTTGTGCAAGCGTATTTGCGAACAAGTCAATGGACAGGAGATCTTGAAGTGCAATTATTACTTTTGGTATGAATGAAATGTCTAATCGCTTCGTGTATTCTAAGAAACCAAACCAAACTCCGTCATGTATCAATAATAGTCAAAACACTTCTCACTTTGCTTTCAAGACCTCTCATCTCTAGTCTCCATCATATCACTCGGCAACAAAGCCGTAGTTATAACACAACCCAACATGACACCGCCAGCCAAGTAAAGCACGCTATTGATGTCACCTTGTCCATTTTCACCAGTTCGACCGTACAAATGCTGCGCGATCAACGGACTGACGATACCAAACAATCGTCCCCAGAATCCTGCAAGACCGCAGGCGGTGCCGCGGATAGGAGCAGGGAAAGCTTCAGGTGTCCATCCATATAGTACGGCGTTAAACATGGATTGGAAGAAATATTCCATAGTGAAGAGTCCTTCATTCTTGGCTCGTGTATCCACTGTTGAGAATAGGATGATGGAGATACCCATTAGAGCAGATGATAAAACCATTGTCCATTTGCGACCGACAGCAGGGACACGATATAAGGTCGCGCCAAGAAGAACTCCTACAATACCTGGAGCGTAGGTGTAGATGTAGGCGGCGTATGTTGACTTGAGACTGACAGACGCAGCACCGTTCTTGAGAGCGAGAATGCTTGGAAGGTAAAAGCCTGGGGAGTTAGTAAATGGTCTTGAGATGGTTGGATTAACTTACCAGCAACAGTGAAACCCCAGTAGTCCATGATGTACGTCAACCACACCAGAATGGTCAACCGAGTCATCTTGGCAGAAGAAAACAACATCTTGTAGCGGTACAACTCCAACTTGGCCTTCTTCGACCACTTCAAGTTAAGCTGTTTCTTGCCGGCCCCAAGAGCAGGAGTTGCGCTGTCACCACTTCCAAGAGAACTCTCATCACTCTGAAGCGACTCGAACATCTCAACAGTAAGACCACACTCCTTCTTGTTAATCTCAGCCATGTGCTGCAGGGTGTTGATAGCTTCTTCGTCGCGACCACGGTAGATGAGATACTTTGGTGTCTCGCGGAAGTTAAAGATAAAGAAGCGAAGGATAAAGATGAAGAGAGTGATTCCACCAATCGTGAACAAAAGGTATCTCCAGCCCATGTTATCACCCTTAGAACAACAGCTCTGGCCGGCTGATGCATTGTTGCATGATATGAGAGGGTCTGGTTCGGAGAAGTTAGGCGAGCAGGCGTAGACGGGGATGAAGCCAAAGGCGATGGCACTGCAGATGACAACTCCGATGGGTTGAAAGACGGAGAGACAAGCTAGAAGGAATCGTTTGTTCTACAATCGTCAGCAAAGAACTATAACTGAGGCGGTAACATACCTGGGGAATAAACTCAAGAGTAATTGTGGTGTCAATGGGAATATTTCCACCAACGCCAAACCCGACAAATGCAGTCAGTACCAAAAATGTGTTGTAGTTATTGGACGCGCCGAGACAGAGTCCAAAAATGGAAGAGAACAGACACGTCAAGTTAAATGCCCATCGGCGACCTGGGAGTATCAGCAGAGGTCCATGTACAAGGAATAGCAATCTTCAGGTAGAGGACCGTCAAGTTTTCGTACCAATGATATCCGCCAGAAATCCCCAAACAAAAGCACCAGCTGTGAGTCCAGCGTTAAAACTGGTAGAGATATTTCCGGACTCATTATCCCCGAATCCCATCTCTTGCTGCAGAGGACCTAACACAAGACCGAAGGCTTGTGCCCAGAGGAGATCCAAGAGGTATCCGAAACCGCACAGGGACCAGATGTACCATTGGTACTTGCCCATACCCTGACGATCGATCTCGCGGTTGATGAGGACGCATTTCTTCTCGTAGAGGGTGAGACCTTCGAGGCCATGGAGGAAGTTACTGCGGCCGCGTTCATTCTCGACTTGTTCGTTTGGTACGATGTCGTCTGGGAATTTAGTTGAATCCGACATTTTCACGGCTTGTGTGAAAGATGATTGTGTAACGGTAGCAATGGAATGTCAAGACGCGGGGAATCAGCTCAACTAGGGTCCTAATTAAACACCGATCTACAATCTTTTATCTCACTTGGTTACACACTCTAATCGAATCATTTAAGAGACAATGAAAATGGTTGATGTCATGGGTTACTGGTTCGGGGTGGACGAGACATGGTTTGGTTGGGGTGTGATTGGTTCGGAGCATGTTCCACGAGACATCCATGTCAGCAAACAAATGCACATTTATCTTTCTGGTCTGTTTGTCGCGTTAGGCCTGTTGTAGAGATCACGGGTAGACGGGAGGGTTGGATCTGGTTGTTTTCGGGCTAGTCCGAGACGAAGGCGTCATGAAGTTGGAATAAGAGACATGTACGGATCAGTAGTTATTGTGTTGTTAAACTTGACCTAAGCGCCCAAGGCGCTCCCGGTCATCTTTCCAGACTTGTTAATATTGAATAACCGCGAATTAAATACAGAGATATCACTTTATAGATCGTGAAGGATAGATCCGTCGGCATCTCCACCTATCGGAGGCTGAGAAATGCGCGGTAATCGCCACGCCTAAATATGGACAACCCGAAACTAGATCCAACATGAACCTAGAATTTACCAAATAGTCACGTCATTAACTCATGTCAGTTAATATCGTCATGGGTTTTTTTTTTATCAACTCTCTACGTTGACAGAAACTTGCTTTTCCATTCACGAAATGTTCACGACATTGTCAAGTTGTTACCTAATAAAATGTCAGAACGAAACTATATCCGCTGAGATGCTGATGGAGTTGAGAAGATTCTGCCCAATAAACAAGAAGAAGTTCCAGAGACAGTGAAGAAGATCAATGAGATCTAAAGACGCTTCTATAAAAAGAAGGACATTACTTCGGAGGTACTCATTCTCGGACGCAGGGAGTTGTCAAGGGCACACTCTATGTGTCTGATGATCTACTTTCCCACTTGAAGCAAACAGAACTCTTTCCTCAACCTAGAGAGTTTCCCGCTATCTACAGATAAAGCTCTAAACCAAGTGGGAAACTGTTGATAAGCAACCTGATGGTGGCTTACATGAATGGCTGCAGGACTTCTATCAGAACAACGAGGCAGAGTATCTCTTCCAAGCATAACTTCTGGAGAATCTCGAAGAACAACCTGTTGAATACGACGGTACAGAATAAGACTCTACCAAGTATCCATAGCAAACTGTCGGAGAGCTGCTTTTTCCAAAGCAAGAGAGTTGGAATGAGGAGAGAAATAGGCTCTGGGTCGATCCCTTACGGGTTGATCCATGGCACGGGCTTGTGAGCTTTCAGCCTCTGGGAAGCCCGAACAGACTACGACTTATCTGTAAGTTTTAATGAACCGAGAAGAAGGCAAGCTGACGATGATAGTGTATCCTGCTAGTAGTTCGTTCCGAAGGGAGATAAACAAGAAGGAGGAGATTAATACAAAGGACAATAGTGAGATTCCAGGGTATTAGTGCCGTGGGATATATATTTGGCTATCTGGTGATTGGATGCATATATGTGTCTTTTCTTATTGTTGGGTGAATATTCAGTAAACGAGATAATGTTTGCATGCGTTAACTTCGCTTATCGCTAGAATGAAAACATGGTTGAAGCTCGTCAATTATTTGTTAATATATTAATTTTATTCTCAGAGAGACTTTAGAGACACCTAACCCGCCTTATAAGTAATAACTGTTTCATTTATTGTACGTTACTGCGGTTATTTTACCGATAAGGTTGCTCTGCTGTACACTTTATGTTAAGACTAAAACATTTTGAATAAGGGCTGAATCCTGCTACCTTTTAATTTTCATAGCAACAGGAAAGGTAATAATAGTCATCCTAACCTAGACACAATATAGACGTTTTTCCCAAGAAGATAGTATGATTCCTACTCCTCAGCGGTGAAGTAAATCTGTACAAGCCACCCAGATACAAATCGATCATCCACCCTAGATCGATTGAAAATCTGGAAATAAGATTAGCTCACTACCAAGATCGGTGCTAAAACCAAGCTCTAATCTCAATTCGGAACATGCCACTAGTCTACAAGAGTCATTGACGTCAGTAGCTCAAGTCAAGCCCGTCATGACTTTTATTTTATAAAACCAGTCCAAAGCCAAGAGATATTATTTACTAGGCTCAATGACAAAATATTCTATGACTCTGTTCTTTGATTAAGCTATTCATGTCACAGACTTACAATACCGATATTGAGCACGATAGCGCTGCACTTATGGCTCAGAACGGAGAGACAAAAGCTAATAATGGCCGAAAGCGCGTCCTTGTTGTAGGGGCAGGTGCAGCTGGGTATGTTCTTTACTATCATCATGTCTTCTTGTACTAACAGGAACAGAATGTCTACAGCTCACCATCTATCAGAGCATCCGGATAAATTTGACGTGACTCTCATCGATGCAGTTGATTACTGTGGAGGTCAAGCATTCTCTATTCCCATTGACAAAGAACGGCATGGCGCGTCTTGGTGCAATCAGGGTGTTCAGGGAGGTTCTTATATCTTCCATCACACTGTCACCATGTTCAATCGTCAGGGCTACCAGGCGGATCCTTGTGAACTTCACGTGTCTTTCGGAAAAGACGAAACGTTTTGGAACAATGTGTTTCCTACCGAGCTGCTCGTTCGCCATCAAAAGGAAGTCCGTCGTTTGACAACTCTTCTGAAGGTCATGCGATGGTTCGAAATCTTCTTCGCTCTGCTTCCGCTGAGGCTAGTGTTTAAACTTTTCATGTTTTCTGAAGAGTTTACGAACACTATCGCCCTTCCTATGACGGCCTTGTTCCTTGGCACTGGAAACGAGACACCACGGGTCCCTGCTATCATGTTTGAGAGGCTTTGTACTTCGCCAACCTACGGAATGTGGTATCCTTCCGACAAGAACACTGTTGTCAGCAACAAACCCCCAATGATTGTGTTCCCCAAGTTCTCGGAATTCTATGAGACTTGGCGCAAGGATCTTGTCTCTCGTGGTGTCACTGTCCGATTATCAACCGAATTGACTGAGATTGTCCAACGAAACAAACACGGTGTTGTTGTCAAGCTCAAGCCTAGAACTCCGATGCCCGATCACCACAACCCAGCAGGAGGAGATCCTAATGCACCTGTCGGAGAAGAAAAGTACGATGAACTTGTTCTCTGCTGTCTTGCAGACACATCGAAGCGCGTCCTCGGCAAGACGGCAACCTGGAAGGAGAAAAAGGTCCTCGGTTCAGCCAAGTTTAGTGACGATATCACCATCACCCACAACGACGCTGATTACATGAAGAAGCATTACGAGAACTTTTACCGTGATGACCTTGCTGTCGCCAACGTCAACGGCACCGACCAGACAGCGCGCCTGAACTTTGCAAAGACTGAGTATCGACCCATGTACTACATCAAGATGTATCCCCAGGACAAGTCTAAGCTGGAGATGTGCTTTGACTGCACAAACTACCAAAGCCAGTTCCCAGAGAAGGTTCCCTTCGAACAGCATGTTTTCCAGACGATCTATCTCAACAAAGACCGTGATGGAAAGTTATGGTCAGACAGTGAGATTGCCGAGGATAAGATCATTCGAAAGGATTTGTGGCATCAGCTATGCCACAGCTACACACACTACCTCTTTGTCGTCCCTTGGATGATGTTTCTCAACGCCAAGAATCACACTCGTTTTGCAGCATCATGGACTCTCGTCAATGCTCATGAAGTTGCCGTCATGTCAGGTATCGCAGCTGCTGTTGACCTAGGAGCTATGTACCCCGAGGATCTAGAGAATGACAAGTTTGCTTTCCTTTGCTTCAGACTTTACTACCTCCTCACATACGGAAAGTGGTATAGACGAAACTTTACTTCCAAGAAGTATGTGAAGGAACATGGAGAGACGCAAGCTGCTAAGGACGGTAAGAGTTGGGCTACTGGGCTTTATGGAAGTGTTTACAAGGGACCTGGTGTTTCGGAGATTGAGAGGAGTGCTTGGAGGCAGGAGATTAAGCAGGGCTCTAGCACTGGTAATCTGGCTTAGGATGGCGAAATATGAGCGACAGAGGCTGCTTCATGTAACGTTTATCTGTAAGATACGGTAATTGCGGCTGATTGAGAAGTGTGTTTATTTTAGTCTAGATTTGCGCACTATTGGTTGCGAGTTGCCTTGTTTCCATACCAGTTGTAGACTACTCTAAACCTTGACAGGGGTTTAATGGTCGTTAGGTTTTGTGATATTTGAAGTAGGTCTATGTTTAATATTTATTTAATGGCTAGGCTTTCGATCGGGTGCTATTTAACTTGCATACTGAGAATCAATTATTGCAATTATTGCATGCCTATCCAATCCAATATTTGGCTCGATTTAATAATTATTTTTGCAGTTATCTTTCTCTAGCCGCCATAACTACAGGTGTGAGTGCCTTGGCGTAGTACTATCGTCTCAATAGCCTAAACCACTGCAAGCCACCAGACTCCTATTCGTCCCACGTCATTGAGGCTTGAACATGCGGCAGACTTTAGTGGTTGCCTCTTTTCGTGCCGAAAAGCCTTATCAATCTTGACAGGGGTCTTGGGCCGCCTTGCTCGCCCTGCATATATTTGGGATATCCAACGATTTCCTCTAACTCTTATTCCGCTTATTTCTCCCTAATTCTGTGTAATTAGTCAATATCGAAAGTATGAACTCGTCAATGTCGCCAACGTGGCGTTTCCTCTACGTCACCATCATCATATATACAACGTCCGCACTCGCTCGCTTCATCGACTATCCTCTTCCAACCAATATCCAGGGCGTTCACGAGTCGATACCCGCCCCAACCACACGAGGTTTCCATCTCGAAGCACGATCGGACGATGGCGCACCGGAATACACGATAACATACGCATCTGATTCAGTCTGTGGCTATCTCTCTGGTTCAGTACAGATACCCATCACTTGCGAGAATAAGAACAGATGTCTGTGGGAACTTGAATCGTTCAAGTTTATCGCCTGTGAGCTGGATGGGGAGACAACCGGTATTGCTCGGACTAAATGTCTGGCAAGAGATGAAGCTCTTGACCCAAATTTATGCGATGATGTATGCGTGAGTAACACGTATAATCTACAATGGTATGTTCTCCCTACTGCACAACTGTCTCGCTGTGTAGTTACTGACTTCCTCCCAGTACTAACGATACAGCACCCTACTGTCGTACTTATGCCTACCCCCGGGGAGTTCACGATTATCGTTGCGCGTCCACGCCTGCTACGAGAGTTTCTAGTGTGGATTTTACCTACGATGGACAGAAGTTCCCAGATCTGGATGTATCCACAGTCACGGGTGTTGATCGGCCTCGCACATCAGCCTCAAGTTCAACCGCCTCAACCACATCCGAAGCATAGTCAGCATCGACGACCACTACAAAGGCAGAGCCGGATGCAAATGAGAAGGGCCTGTCGGCCGGTGCCATAGGTGGTATCGTAGTTGGTGCAATATTTGGCATCATTTTTGCGGGCGCTGGTATCTGGTACTATCGGACACACCCCAGAAGGACCCAGGCTAATACCGGTCTTTCTGAATCGCATCCTCCGGGAGGCAAGACGGGTCAAACTGTTGTGAATCAGCGACCAGTTCCGGCAGAAGATGGGATAGAGGTTGTCGAAGAGATATCCACAAGTACATAAGATCTCAGTAGAACATCCCTGTTAATAGCACGTCGGTATTAAGGAAACTTGTCCTCTCAGTTATGTCTCAAGTATCAAGATGCCGATATTCATCACTATAGATTTGTATACTTTTCTTACACGATGATGGCTCCTACTGCTAGCTTTTCCCTGTTAGGGTTATTAGATAGTCAACTGGGGCTCTGTAGTGAACTAACATTCAAGACCTGTAATTACAGCATGATAGTGGAACCAACCCCACATTGAATTACATATAAACATAACGCATTATGTTGAAGCATCAAACATGTCGACTGTAGTACTATTTGCCAAGGATCCTGTCAACGGGCGAACACTTTATAAATATGTGTGAGTCCCACACACATCTCCATCATCAGTATCATCATCATATTTCATTATCTACTATATGACCCAACTCGACAATACAACGATAATGACGGCACCAGACAACGCTTCGCAACCTGTATTGGTTGATCCTGAATACAGAGTCTTCAAGGAGATGGTCGATCTCCAGATGCAGCAGCTCGGCCCACCCCCAATGGATACTGTCTCGGACATCCGCAACGCCACGGACGGTATGCTTGCAATGGTCGCCTCCACCGTTCAGTATCCAGATGGTATGCAAGAAAGCGTCCATTTTGCACCTTCTTCATTGCCATCTTCCAGCGCAGCGCATCGCATCCCAATTACACGTTACATCCCCAACGCCACGGCTTCTGCTGCTGGACCTCAGCGGGCCATCATCTACATACACGGGGGTGGTCTAATTGCTGGCAGTGTCAATGCTTTCAGACCATGGGCCGCCGAGTTGGCAGAGCGCTCAGGAACGCAAGTCTTCTCTGTGGAATACCGCCTGGCGCCCGAGTTTTCCATTGCTCCACCGTGTTCGAAGGGCGAGTCACCCGCACCCTTTGCAGTCCACGACGTTTTAGACGCTCTATCTTGGTTGCAGTCTTCCGATACATCGTCCGAGTTGGGCATCGACCCAGCTAGAATTCTCCTCTCTGGGAACAGTGCAGGTGGGGCAATTGCTGCCGGCGTAGCCCTCTTGGAACGAGACCGCAAACGAAGGGGAGAAAGAGGAGATCTTCCACCTATTACAGGTATCCTTTTGAACTATCCCATGCTGGATGATAGGACAACGGCAGCGGAAGGCGCTGCCGAAAATGAGTGGCATGTGTTCACGGACAAGGTGAACCAGATTGGATGGCAAGCGTATACCGGGTTTGAACTGCGTAAGTCATTGCCAGCGCTCTTTCTCTCTTGATCTTCAATGCTAATGACACGAACCAGATGAACGAGATGACCTCAAAGTATCGCGATATACCAGCCCTGCCCGATGTGACGACGTAAGTGGGATGCCACCTACACTGATCGATGTCCCAGCTCTGGACCTGCTGAAGAGTGAAGGAATTGCCTTTGCCACTCGTCTTGCTGGGGCCAATGTCGCCGTTCAACTGAACGTTTACCCCGGCATTGCTCACGGATTTGATGGACAGATACCGGAACACCGTCTATCAAAGTTAATGAAGTTTAACAACGAACAGTTCACTCAAAGAATGTAATGGATGATAATGAAACGTCAGTATAATAGCCTGTTCTATTCAGTATTATAGACCTGCTTTATAACCACTGATTTCATTTACTTTTCTTCCTTTATAGGTTTAACCTAAGTAATTAGGAGTATGATACCTATTGCAATTTAAATTCATTATCGTTTTTCTTACATATCTATTCAAATACAAGCTCAAATCTTTTCAACTTCCTTCCAAGATATAATAAGGTATTTAATAATTGGGTACTATGTACTCAAGCCTAAGAATATACGCAGTGACTGATAGGGCAATAACTGAACTCTATAGTAAGGGTAACAGAAGAATGTTCCGAACTGTATCCATAGTAGCTGTTTCTTCCTACTATGAACTATTGCAGTACTGTATTGATTTAAAAATCGTAGGGCCTTGACGCAGGTAGTCCTCCGCTTTCTGTTAGGATTGAGCATGTCATGACGAATGAATTTGAGAACATCCACCATTATTGTCGAACATTGTCTGTCCCGTGACATGGAAATCAGTTTCCTAATCCACTGCATTAAGTCAGTTACCTTTCGCTCCATTCAACTGTCAAAAGTGGTTATCGCTTGGGTATCTTACATTTTTGACGCTGACCTTGAGTTTTGGTACCTCTTGAAAGTGTTTCGGACTTTTTGAAATTGACTGTCGGCTTTCCACAACATGAGAAGCATCGCTTTTGATCTTAGGGTTACGCGGTCGAAGCCTTTTAGATCTAACTTTAGGCCTACGTCGACGACCTTTACGGCGTGGTGTTGTGGTCTTCTCAATATGTTTCAAAAAAAAGTTGTCCTCATTCCATTGTGCCGTATCCTCAGTGGCACCGGAAAATGATAGTTCTCTTTTACGTTCTTGTTGATACTCCTGGCGTGCATTCCCATCAAGAATGACCCAAGTCATCAACTCCGAGAATACGCAACCTAAAGCCCAGACATCAACCTTTTTAGACATGAAATAGCCGATGTCATGTTCTGGAGACCGGTACGTTTGAGAGGCCGCGTATGCAGAATTGCGATTCATCATGGTTCTGGAACCGCGTCTGTGGAATGTGATCAAGCCGAAATCAGCGATCTTGAGATTCCCAACACGACAATGGGCTGTCTCTTGGCTGAAGTGCAAGATATTGGCAGGCTTTATATCCCCATGTATCCCGAAGTCCTTACATTGGCTAATTTGGTTTCCATCTTGACTTGTGTTTGAGTGCTTGATACGCGTGTCGTGAATTGTGCCAAGTGCTTGAATCAAACCCCAACATTGTATGGCGATCCAACGCGCAAATTCATTGTCTGTCAAGTAGTAGGCTTTGAGAAAATACGTCTTGGGCTTACTCATCAAATCTTCTAGGCTTCCGCCTTCAGCCCACGGGAATAGTAACATGAAGTTGTCACTGGGTGCGATCT
The DNA here is from genome assembly GCF_020744135.1 of Fusarium venenatum. Lineage (NCBI taxonomy): Eukaryota > Fungi > Ascomycota > Sordariomycetes > Hypocreales > Nectriaceae > Fusarium > Fusarium venenatum. Next base: position 7,761,584 of record NW_027072131.1, read on the forward strand.
CTAGTGTCGCGCACAATTCAACCAGGTGAGGTCCGGGTCTCATTTTGTGGAAAGCCGAAATCTCCTGTTGGAAGAACTTGTAGTCATCATCATGACAGGTTCTTATCATAGACTTGAGGGCAAATGTCTCGTATTGTGTCTGCCGACCTAGTCAGAATTGTACTAGGAAAGAAATAACATTGAACCTATGAAGGAGTGATGATCTTGATGCATCTTGACTTTCTCGACAACTCCAAATCCACCACTGGTATCTTGCTGGCCGATATACGTCCAAGGAATGACTGTTCCCAAATTATATCGAAAGTTGAGGGCTTTGCGATTCTCCTTGTCCCAGTCCAGGAATGGAACATGCACCCACCACTGTTTGGTGTAAAATTCCCGCATCATCTCTGCATCTCGTGGATACTTCAAGAACTCTACAAGAATTAAGCGATCCGGTTGGCGATACCATAGCTGTGTGTGTCTTTTGTTGAAGGTGAATGGCAAGTTATCATCAGTGATTCCTGCATTTATGAAGTCTGGCAGAAACTTGACCTGGTTGATCAACACAAGTGCTGCGAAGATCTCTTGGGCGAGCTTCTCGCCCACATAGGTAGCATAAGATTCTGCATCGTACTCATTGTACTCAAAGGCAATGAGTTGATCGCGTACAGCAGATTCGTTGCAAATGGCCTTCAGATCCCCATTCGGTAGGAAATGTTTCTCATCGTTGCGCTTATCGAAATGTAATGCACGGTTAAGAAGTTCCTTGAAACGTGCTTTGGGGTTTTCCTGGAGGTCATTGATGGCATGCGGCCGCTTAGGGTGATCATCAACCCCTGAGTCTGGCAACTCTGCGAGCACTTTGACGTCTGTCTTTATTTCTCCGACGTACACTTCTTCCATAGTCATAGACTATGGAAATCTCACTGTTGACGTTAGTAACCACATATGGCCTTTGAGAATCGGTCGATGAGGCTGAGGTTAGAGGGTAGATGGGCAAGTTTCTTTCATAATTGTTACCGTCATCATTCGACTGTGTACCATATGTAAGTATGATGACTCACAAGAGCGGGCCATAGAATGAGATCGTTGGACTTGGAATAGCCTGCCTTACCGGTTGGGAGTCGAAGGTGTCTGGTGTCATGTTTGCAGCTTTCCGATTTGTTGGAAAAAATGCCTCTCATTGATGCTTTGCACAAAGAGCCCCGATACAGTATTTCACAGCTGGAAAAGGAGGTATTATACTTAGTGTTTCCCCCAACAACTACATCATGTGATGAAGCCCATCTGATATAGATGAGTTGTATTAAATTCCCATCAGAGGAAGGGAGCAAGTCGTCTAAGTCAGGTTGATGGCCTTATTGAGACAGTAATCTCTTTTGTCTTTTCTGAAATCAATGGCATACCGTACATTTCCAACATATACATTGGGCTTAGCTTGCTGTCAAAGAGAGGCATAGGTAAGGTAGGAAGCTTAACCGATATTTAACCTGCGACTAATCTAATTAAATAATCTACAGAATTATAGAAACACTGATAAATCAGCTCTAAGCTATAGAAGGAAGAGATTGCTACGACTGACAGCCAGATGATTGCATTAGCCGGAAACTAAGCCCGACGAATATGGTGCAAATTTACGGTGACTCTGTCTATCTTCCTTGCTCTATTTAATATTTAAAGAAAGGACAGATTACTTGGTCTTAAACCTATAATCTCTCTACATACCTATCAGGGCTGATCTCAGACTGTTCCTGGTGAGACATGCTGCCTATCAATATCGATATTCGATCTGGTCTAGCCTTGTTTTCATTAATTAATGGCGCCACCGTAGGTCAGCCCTTGTCCTGATTGGTATGAATTCCCGTTCCCTATTGCTCATAAACGACATGTTTTCGAGAGGAGGGTCTGAAAGATTGCCACAGGCCAAATTCAAATTCCAATTGGTGTCTTGGCATGCAATCATTATGTTCATGTCCTGGCTAACCGGCAGTACACATGATGCGTAATATTACGCATCAGGCCACATGATGAACCACAAATCGGATTCAGGCTGACGGTAAGTTTTTCGTATATAGTGGGTGCCCCCGCTATCTGTTACAATTCCTTTGACAAAAACATCACATCTTCTCAGGTATCGCCACCACCAAGACAACTGGCCATTGCTTTCAACATGAGAGCACTTTTTCGTCCAAGAGAGTCGTATAGCTGTCGAAGAGAATTAGACGGCACTAATTTGAGTGCTGTCAAGTTGCAAAAGATCTTGAGTCGCCGTTGGAGTAACAGATACACCGTTGAGGTAATATTGCCCAGTCAGTCTTGTATATATTATCTTATTGACTGGCATAGATGCAATCCAACAAACTTACAGTATACACACCCGGTGTGCTCTCTGAACGTGATATTGCCAGCTGTTATCGATGATTTACCTGCTGCGTTGGCAATTACTTTCTGTTGCTGTATAACTTGTACGATCACATGTATCATCAATATGGAATGGCGGATGGAGATGGATATTTTTTATGTCTTGTTACTTTCTTTACGCATTGGAGATCGGTAGAGAATTCTGGGTTAACTAATTTGAGGGCAGAATGCAGGATCAAGGATCGCTAAATTGAAAAGGATCACATTTTAATCATGCATCAACGGTGCTTGACATTCCCATGGTTCCCTACTGACTCAAATGTCGGTATTAAATAACCAACTAGTACAAAGCACCTTCCCAGCACGACTTCTCGGTTTTTCAGTTTAATCGGTTGGTGAATAATGTCTCTTCATATACAACCTGATGTCTCGGATTTGCACCTGAAATGCATGGTTAGTGGCTGCTTCCGTGAAATATTATGGTGGACCAACTTCACTCAACTTTTGAGAGACAAGAACTACCCAATGGTTGTTCGAACGCTACTAATTGTTAGATGGTGTATATGGATGATTTTCATGATGACGCACTTCGACAACCCGAAAGTTACCCGATCCCAAAATGTCACCTAACCGTTCCTCAAGCTTTGTCTTGTTGCCGTAGCCGAACGGAAGGACCTGTGACTCCATGATGCTCCTTTGTAATTTAAATGTTAAGGTCAAAATAAGCTGAAGGATGGTGGTATGTGATAGATCACAGTCGTTCTGCCTTGTCCAGCCCCTTGACATGCTTGCTTTATACCTCATGGTCAGGGATAAACTAGTAGAGCCTCATTTCACAATTGTACCTCAAAGCACCATCATGATAGCCTGCTTTTGTGAGCATTGACCGCTCAAAAGCTGAAGAGTGCTGTGCTTACTTCCACCGGCAATAGTATACGGTGATATAGTCACAAAAGACAACACATGATGCATTGTGTGGGGGCTTTCAGCCATCATTTGACACTGTTAGATCAGGCTACCAATAGATATTAGTTACCAAAGGAGGCTTTCGTGTCTAATGCAGCAATAAGACATGAAGGTGGCGGTGGGAAGTGATATAGCCATCTTTCAAGCCATGTTGTCTCAGATATCAGCGTTCTACTGGCGCATGGTGAAATGTAATTGTAATAAAACGCAACGCCATTCCAGACCGGTCTTGACTGCAGGTAATGAAGGAGTAGCGACTGTCATTGGCCAGGTCTTGGGGGCAAATAAGGCGTCGGACGCTGGTAGGGCGAATTTGGGTGTCTGACGTCCAAAGTTTGGTTTGGCCCTGTTTCACTACTACAAAGTACAATGTAAGGCTGTGATAAGGACGCCTCAGAGTCTCGGATTCACTCTTCATCACATGCCCCTTCCGCTATAAAGTTGGTAGTTAAGGATTGCCGAAGCGATAATTTGGTACCTTGAATTGTATCTAAACAAGATTCATAGCCCTTCATCATGTCCTGGCTCAACAGGCATCCGAATCTGCGCAGCGAAGATTGGCACCTTTTAGATTTCGAGCCACATCCAAATAAGGCATTTACTGTCTCAATAAATGATCAATTATCCCAATCAGAAGATACCAGCATTGGTGATGTTGGATCTACTATTCCCCCACAAACGGCTCGCAAGGTCATTGACAAGGAGTCCGACCTTGAGCAATGGTTAAAATAGGTAACTCACACAAAGTTGAACCATAATACTTTACTGACACATATAGATATCCGATAGTACCTTGACTGGTCAGATAAACAATAAGTCCTCAACTATCAATCTAATATTGGCATCACAAATGTCATCACTTGATCAACTTCCGTTTACGCAAAACTCGTACTCCGATATCATGAGCCAAATGAGGATGCACAGATCCATTGTCCGTGTTATCAATCGCAATGTGCAATGTACCTTTTCAGCCCTTCCTTTCGATTGGTCCTGCGCTGACTCAACTATCACATCAATCGGTATATACTATTCTTGCCATTATCTTCTATTTCGTACTAACCTTGTATAGTTTATAATTGCCGAACAGCAGGCTCTTGGGAAGGCGATATGGCACTTTCTGTTACGTTCTTCCCAGAAACTTTAACAACCAACGCCGTCTGGTACGGCTGTGATATGAAAGAGAATCCTTCATATGGTCACAATTTGACCGGTGCCGACATCATCACTGGCCGTTTAACAAATTTTGAAGGCAGCTGCTTTCACCCATTGACCCTCCCAACCATATTTGCGGAGTTTGAAAGGGAGAGGCATGTTGGCTTGGTCAAGAAATACATGACTCAGTCGGTTCAAAGAGTTCACGACCTCGCACGCCCGAATTTACATGTAAACAATAGGAGTGATACCGAATCACGTCAGCCGTTGGACAAGATGCAATTGATTGATTACGAATCTACTAAGCCAAAAACATTGCTATCTCGTTTTCGATTCTGGTCAAGAACAGAGGGATCTGCTCCTGCAGTAAATATCCGCCTTGGCCAAAACGTCGGCTGTGCGCGTCCATTGATGGCAGAAAGGGACGCTCCAAAGCCAGCTGCTCTTTTGTGGCACAACACTAGCTTTCTGAGTAACGGCCTACGTAATTGGCAAACACAATTACGGAAGATCCTTCAGCATGCCCAGGACCTCGACAATACAAGATTTGGGATTTCGACAGCTGAAAATAGCAGCGAGGTCGAATCCAAACTGTCCAGACTTGGCGGAGTTGGACTCCGGATCAAGACAAGAATACAGGATCTTATTGATGAGTACGACGAATATATACGACAGTGCAGTCACATAACCGAAGGTCTTAGGCTTGCAACACAGCTCGTAAGTGATCAATACTATAAAACACACAAGGCCTAACAGAGTACAGGAACTCAACAATATCGGGCAAAAGGATGCTAGAACAAACCAAGAGATAGCTCGTGAAAATCTCAAGGTGGCTCGAATGACACGCGTAGATAGTAGCTTGATGAGATATATCGCTACACTGGGAATGATATTTCTCCCGGCTACGTTTGTATCAGTGAGTAAAAACCAACACTTAACAGACACTACTGACACATTTTTAGACTTTCTTTTCCATGGACTTTTTCAAGCGGTCCGAAGAAGATAGCAACCAGGAGCAGAATTCTTCTTACTTGTGGGTTTATATCGTGGTTTCATTCGGGCTTACGGTTTTGACAATTTCTATTTTCTACACATGCGTCTTGCGGGCTCCTTCGGTCGAAGTTGATGAGGAATCCACGTGCAGCTTGGACAATATTCCAAATTGAATAACAACTAGTTAGCATTGTATCGGATAGTATCTGTCCTATGAATATAGCTATTCTTTATATTGTTCCTCGCATTAATAATAGCAAGTGCGTGATTTTGAACATGATATGAACTGTCCGTTGCATGTGAGCTAAAGATCATGATCTGAGGCTAATTAAGCTAATATCTCACACCGCTAGGGTTTAAAGTTTAAGATGAAACGTGCTTACATAGATGTAACCTGGACCCTAAGCTATAGTCCCTTTCTACTTAGTTGGGAATAGTGGCATTATCTTAGTTTTTTTTTTTCTTGTAGCGACTCGCGCTTAGTGGCGCGCTTCACAAAGAGCGGAGACTACTACTAACGAGCTGAATGAACATATTCAGGGGTCCTAGGTAATAACTATTTATATCCAGCATCCGACGTCCTCATAGTGAAATTCCTTCTACTTCAAGTATTACGACAATCCTCAATTAACACAACATGGCTCCATCCTGGCTTGAGAAATTCATCGTCCGTGAGGATGCAACACCAGATCAACGACGCAGCACGGAATCATCGGCTTTCCAAATCTACTACACCGCTCTTCCAGGACACCAGCGAATTCTAACCATGAAAGGCGAAACAACACCTAGTTACGAAGTGACAAGAAAAGCAGTCCTCGCCGTCTGGGGAGATAAATGCTATGTCAAATCCGTGAAGGATGACGTGGAGATAGCGATGATGGACTTTCACACCATGCCGCCCAAAACCGAGGTCAACTTTACACAACGCAAACACAAGATCAACATCAAGGGGAACACGGGACCATTTCAAGCCAGTGGAGGGATTGGGGAGGTGCATTGGAAGCCGACGGGTATGGTCGTGAATGGAAAGGCTTCGTGGGAGCTTAGAGATGAAGGGAATCTGGTCATGTCGGTTTCTATCGATGATCAGCAAGTGAATGGCGTTATCGATCTGTGGAAGAGTCATCTGGATTCAGATACTGTCGAGGAACTAATTGTACTGGGGGTTTCCAAAGTTGAAGAGTACAAGAAGACACTGAGGAACGCTAAGACGTCTCTTGTATCGGTTATCCATGGCTGAGCATAGTTAAATTGTTCTTGAATTATACAAATATGTTGAACATAGATGGCAAAGCTGTACTAATGTAAGCATGCAGCTCCCGTTCTACATTATCTCTGCTTGAGAATACATGCTAGCGCCAGTATGGCCTATATTACCAACTGATCCTGCCTCTTGTTCTTTCCATTACGGTGCCTCGTAGATTCTAGGAGGGCTTTTAGGTCGTTCCAAAGGTAACACCACAGGCTCAGCCGGTAGTTCACTCTTCGGTCTCTCAGAGTAAGGTTGGTCTTGATTGTAGTCCCCAGGAAGCTCTGCCGCTACCCCATCATTCTTCCTTCTCGCTCTTCTTCTCCAAAGCATCCATCCAATACCACCAAGACTCAATAGGCCCCCAATTGTGGCGCCGACTACTACACCTGCAATTTCACCTCGGGATAACCCAGGGTTCGAATTGGGCTCTGATGTAGAACTTGCTTCATTGCTCGGCGATGTATCCGTTGCGCTCATTGTATTCTCCATGGTGAGAGTTGTCGATGTCGTAGATGCAGTGGTAGTTTTCGTCTCGTCGGATCTCGGCGCGCTGACATTTACGTATTGAGACTCCGCCAGAGTCCCGTCACTTTCGCTATCTTTCACCTCGAACCAATAAATGCAATCCTCGTTATTCTCGGTCACGTTCGAGATATCGTACTGAGCCTTCCAGTTTTCGGGATTTGAGTTACCATTGCCTAGACAACTGAATTAGCATGACATTGAACTAAAGAGACTAGTTACCCCTACTTTTTAACAGAGCTTTCGTACTCTTCACAGAGTCTATGGTGCCTATAACTTGCCGAATATAGAGATCAACCTTTTTAATGTTCGTGTCAAAGATGATCAGGATGTTTTGTCCATCGGCATATTGGTTATTTTTGGTCATATCCTGGTCGGCTGCTTGATCTGCGTCCCGCTCTGGGGGACGTACGAACTTGGTAAAGCATGACGCCCAGCTCGCGAATAGAGAGAATATTAGGCCGAGTTTCACGAGAAACGACATCCTAGGAAGGAATAACTGCACGGTTTGGCCAAGCAAGATCGGTATCGGATAGCCTACTCTCCAAGCTTGGCTTCAGTTGCTAGTACAGACTCAGAACTGCGAGGTGGACATATCTGAGAGGCGAAATTGTTATTTCTGAACAGGGAGGGGATGCCAATGATATATGTATTCATCGTCCGGGTATCCGAGCCAACCTTGTCAAAGATAACCAAATGAATCAGGAATATATACCCAGTCATTATGCAGTAACAGTTCGTATGAAGACTAGTCGCAGCTGGGGTTGTCAACTTGTGATCCGGGTTTATTCCCCAAATGAGGGTCGACTAACCCATCTTTGAACTTTTCCTACGAACAGGAATGGCAACGAATAACGCTCAAATTGACAAGACAATGAAATATTAACGTTTTAAACTCAATATTTAACTTTGAATCATGAATAAAAATGATGAATCCCTGTGTCTGAACTCTCACATCGTTGCCTGATTTGCCTAGCTGCATATAGAAGTGGGACAAAACACAACCAACAGCACAACAACCAACAAAGCGTTACATCAATAGGATCATGAGGACAAGGTCCGACAACATGTGTTACCTGACCTGGGTGATGGTTAAATTAAAGCTGAAAAAGAAAGGGCAGGTGTCAGTAAACCCCTGCTATTAGACAGGTGCACTGGATGTGACTACAGGAAATGTTTAACCGACAGAATACACATGTCTTTGAGCTCCGTGTTCGAGAACGAATTAGGTCAGCCTCCCCACCGCAAATACAGTCATGTTATAAGAGAATAGAGATTTCTATTAAACCGATTAAATGATGTTTTACGTTGAGTATTGTAGATACTAGATTGCATTGGGGGTTTTCAGAGTGGTATATATAAGGCACTGATCTACTAAGATATACTATATCAACTCACAAAATTCGCTACTACCAGTAGATACCTACCTTGTAGAAACCTTCCACAGTTTTAACAGGTTAGAAAAAGCGGCCAGCCTGCTCTGTCAGGACGACAAAGCTCTATTACCACCCTATTACCGTTTTATGTCCGGTCAGCTAATAATCAGTCTGATATTTAATGTGGCTCGACTCCACAGGCGCTAGCGGATTTATCCGTCTTCAGGTTCAGGGTAACCGGTACGAAATATTGAAGGCAGCTACTAAACTGCAGGATATGTGTCCAAATAACCATCAAAGGGAATAACAAAGTAGCTAAAACCTGTAGCTGGCAGGAATGAGCGAATTAATAGAGTTAGGTCGAAACAGAGGAAGGAAACTCCTTTTCTAGGGATTAAATGTTCCTTGTTGAGCTGTCTTAATTACATTGCCTGAAACTTATCTCTATACTCGTCTAATATCCAGGTGAGCGAGTTAAGAAGAAGTAGCTTGTTAAATGATTTCGTCCCACTTTACAACTCACTTCATTGAACCTTGTCGCAAGAAATCACCTTTGGGAATGGGTATGTACTGCAGTACCTAATATTATAGACCGTTTTTAAGGAAAGGGAAAACATTTGAATCAACAGTGCCATGTTTAGCTTGAAGCTGGTACTTAGCTTTTGTGTCTCACGTGATGAACCAACCAACAGCTGAAGTCCAAGCGAAGAGGCTGGTATCACTTCTGAAACAGGATCCAGGGCTACTGAAGCACCCATTACCGGTGATCAATCACGCACAACAGAACTTAGTACAGGCAGCGACGGAACTGGCTCACCAGGCGTGACAACAAGCGTTGCTTCTGAAGGCATTGGCGCAACCACCGACGAACTTACCTCCGTCGGACCCGGTGCCATGAATACTGCTCCAGGTATCCAGACGACGGGCGGGACATCAGAGGGTCTTAATGAGAACAAGTCTTCTGTCCACAGTGAGGATATCGACAATGGATCGGCAACAACCACCGGCAACCAAGACTCGGATATTCCTACCGCACCGCTTCCAACAATAAGTGGTAGGTTCTCGACAGATCTTCCTAATGATGGCACAAGAACTTCATCTGGCTTACCAGATCCAAGCACTACACTTTCAGGTGTCACTCTGAACCCTCATGAGACTTCGACAGACAATGAAGTTTCCACGATTCAATCCCAACTTGAGACTGCCTCAGACGCCGATGTCTTCGTGACTTCGTTTGTTCTGATATCGCCTAAGGCCGACAGCACTCATGTTGGAGATGATGCCAGGACCATTACGCTTCCTAGCGATCAAACTTCTTCCTTCAGTGACGGTACTCGTCCTGGCACTGAACCGTCGACAGAGTCGTCTTCATGGTCTACTGAAGAGGTTCTTGGCAGTACTGATGCTATCTCTGACCTGCCTGTATCCACAAATCATGCGACAGAAAGCAATGGAGATGGTGAATCATCCACAGATGCAGGATTGGACCTGACGCTACCCAGTTTGCCAAGCATCGACTTAACTTCTCTGCCAGGCACGTTACTTCCCATTCAGACAGACGAGTCTACGGTGCTAGAGTCGATCACCAAGGAACCAATCATTGAATCTTCAACGACGGAGGGCGCAGTTGGTGCCATACCTGTCCCGACCTTTTCTGACGATCCTGCCGAGGAGATGAGCACTCCTGATGACTGTCTGGGCAGAACATGCACGGTGGACAAGGATTGTAACGATATTTCCTGCACAAGAGGGGGCGACTGCTTTGGACCAAACTGTACAAAGGCTGGTGTATGTACAGGGCCCAAGCGCACGCGTGGTGGCCAATGTCGAGGAGAAAAGTGCCAATTTGGTGGTGGATGTGAAGGTGTTGGATGCGTGGTGGGAGGAGGTTGCTTCGGTATCAACTGTATTTTTGGCGGAACTTGTGTCGGTCCTTCATGCCACCAAGGAGGGCCCTGTTCTCAAAAGGCCTTGGGCGATTGTCCTCCCGGGAAGTGTACTGGGAAACAATGTGACGATGAGGGAGATGAAGATTGCACTAGTAAAACAACCGCCGAGGTTTGCACTGAGACAGTCAGCAGCACTGTGATTACGACAATCCCAACAACAATTTCGTCGACGACAACCATGATCTCTTGTCGAACGCTAACGGAATGCGACATAACCGACTCAACGACAACGACTACGATGACAGGCACTGAGGAGCCAGACCCACAGGCGACACCGGAGGGCTTTTACGATTATGATGTGGAAGAAAAGACGCCTGATTCCTTCTGGGATGATCTTGAGGATGACTATGATGAATGGCTTAGTGAAGCTGACCGGATACCCACTACCACCACTACAACACAGCCGCCAACAACGTCTGCTACGTCGACGAAACCCCGTAGCACTGTGACAGTAACAGCACAGCCCGATCCAACGCCCGAGGCAAAATGTTATCAGATGGGCGCAGAGTTATCTTGGAAATTCGAGATAAGTGGTATCCTCAACTGGGCTGATGATGGAGGGGCGAAGCTCAAGAAAGAAGAAAGCGGTTGTGGCGGAATCACATATTGGGAATGGCAGAGTGGTGATAACAGCAACCTGGGTCATATGGCCTCTTTCCACCTTCCATTGTTTATGAAATCAGGTTGTGTGGAACGGGCTATCGTGTCGGCGGGAGGACCCAAGATTAAATGTAAGTGGTGGGCTGGCGGTGTTGGTCCGGATCTGGGCTTGTTTGCCGCGAATCAGACAAGATTCCTTTCTACGTTTGGAGACGTATTACCTACAGAGGCACAGGGTGGTAGTCCAAAAACACTACCCACACATAATACCAACTGAACAAAGCTACTATATATTATTTGTTTTAGCCTCATATCTAGGATCTAGCTTCAGCTTTCAATATTACAATCAGTTCCTTTAATCCACCAATTACTTTTTTATGCCAGGGTATTTCACTGCCTGTCATCAACAGTAGAATGAAGAAAAGAATCTAGACCAAGCTAATGACAGTAAACAGATCTCCTGATTCAGTTTTTATCTTGTCTCCATACAAAAGTCGAGCTGAAACTGTCAAGCCACCAACACTTCAAGACCATCGGACCATGGATTTTATGCATAGGTATGTTGATTCGACCTCTATATCCCTGACATGATCCACTTGGTCTAGCTTATTGAGCTAAGTCGGTTCAATAGCTCCCAAATACAAAATGAATCTATCGATTTCGTTAGCATCTAGATTCCCTTGGCGACAAGCCTCTTTTGTTTTCACCGACTTCAAAATAATTAAACCCATCTCTTTTATATATTTGAGTTCTCTAGAAACAAACCGCACTTCTTTTCTCAACTCTCAACGTCGTCATGGTAGCTCTCAAGTCGTGTCTTTTGTTCCTTGCGCTAGGCGCACAGACGCTCGCTGAGCCAAACAAGCTGGCATCAACATGTTCTACCATTCTTGGATCAAAGACAGTAAAGAATGTCCCAACTTCAACGGGCACACTGAAAAAGAATATCACTATTGTCAAGAAGGTTATTCGCAAGGTCAATGTCGTTGTTGTCCCACCCGCCAAGATTACAACCACCGTCGAGACTTCGACTGTCAAATCAACCACTACAAACCTGGGGCTCACATCCACTACAACCACAACAGGTAAGCCACATAATGTTGTGTCTCTGCTTTGACCCCAAGTTAACCTGCCATGCTTCAGTCGACTTATCCACTGCTACCGAATTTAGAACCTCCTGGAAAATTGAGACATCAACCACCAGTTCTGTCACAACTAAATTCATCACCACGACGATTGCTCGACCTCCTTCGTGGATACCTATTAAGGAAGATCCTGATTGGGTACCAAGAAAGCGTGCCGAAAAGAACGATGGGTTCGTTGATGTCGAGGCATTGACGAGTAACCAACTCCCACAGAGCGTTCGTTGCGTCAAAGAGATCCCCAACTACTCTACCAAGACAGTTACCTCGACAGTGAAAGGACCCAAGATCACACTCAAAGCTGCCACCAAGACCAAAGTTTCTACTGTTCCCACAACTATCACAATCACGGATTATCCCAATGCCAGAGTAGGTAAAACTGAGACTGTGTATCGCTCTGTGACAACAACTGTTCAAGACGTTACCTCAACTAGCACTATTCCCGAGACTGGTAAGCTTTGTTCTCAACTCGGTTTATCTGCGCCCAGTACTGACAATATCCTACCAAAGCCACTGTCGAGAGTCTCATTCCTACAGCTACAGCCTATGACATGTGCTCTGAGGATAACATCCTAACTACCGCGAACGGAGGAGTCAGACCTGGATACATTAGGCTGCCTCATCCAAGCCTTTTTAACCCTATCCAGATAGGGGTTGGCTATACCGGAAAACCATGCTGTATAGCATGTGCATCCAACCCTCTTTGTGTCGGCTCGTATATTGAGGACGGTGTTTGCAAGATTTATGTTCCCAAGGATGGTGATGTGTGCGCCAATGGTCGTCAAGACGAGGTTGGAGGCTATATGACATACCCGGAGCAGGACTCCGGATTTGATATCCTATTCAGCAATGGACCTTGTGGTCAATTTAAGAACTACGGTATAAGTGACATTTCAGATTAGCCTAAACTTAGGGGGCCTCTTGTTTAATGTCTGAAATTGGGAAAAGTCGGAGATAGAAATAGAAAGCAGATCCTACATAGTATGGACGTTATCTTATAGTGAAAATATGATACCTGTTCTTGGGCAATTACTTCATCGTACAATTATAGAAGATTGATAATTAAATAGATGAATTAAAGATCTAAGTGAAAGGACTACAAATAAAAAGGACAAATAAATATTGGAAGAAATGCCAAGCACTTGACAATGCATGGGAAACGGTCAAACCGCAACCTCGGGGAATACAAACCGACCCCGAATTCGGTGGATCGCCAGTAAATTGCGGTGCAAGCCAAACTCGTCAAGGGCCCCTTTTAGCCCTGAATTGTCTTAACACCAGCGCTGACTGAATCTATCGAAATGTGTGCCTGCTGGAACATAATCTAGACTCAAAAATACAGCCTCTCTCACCTGTTGACAGGGAGGAATGTAATGGAAAACTTGATTGATGCAAGGTCTAGACTAACAAATAAGCATAAATGTCTTATGTTTCAGACAGTGGCGCAGAGGAGTGCTTTTTGTTCCTTCAGCTGCCCTTGTCATTGCCAATGAGAGCCTTGAGCGAAAACGGTCTGTCACATTCCTTCCAACAGTATAGCGAGAGTTCCGTCATGATACGGAGCTGAGAGGCGGGATGATCTCATAAAGACAAAAGTCAAGGAAAAGACTTGTTGGTCGTTATTGCATGATAAACCAAACCAACAGGCACTACCCTTCACTCTGCGATCATCTACCTGTCAAGTCTGCCAGGCTCATTATCATGAATAACAGTCTTGTGTACAAGCTTTTGCAGTCACTAACAGCTCAGTGCCATCACTCTTCTTCTGCATAATGATGCCGTGAAAAAGGCGGTAACTGGCATAAGGCACACATAGATATCCTCAGCTATCACATTTTCAGCAGCAGGGAGGTTTGTGGCTGGCCGGCTGACTGAGTACATGCAGGGCAAAGTTCAGCTTTTGGTGCCACCATGTTGCCCAAGGCATATTTGCACATTTGAAATAATTGCACCTCTTTTCTACTATATTATCCCTGTAATATTCCCAGGTAAATAACAAATTGTCCTCACAGAAATCTCTCTCACAATATTCAACTTTTCTTGCTTCCCATTTCTTCTAATCTTCCTTCACAATGGTCAAAGACTACGGCGTCTGGCGCGCGAAGCCTGTCCGCTACACCTTTGAAGATCGGTTCAAGGATCCACATTCACCTCACCTCTCGCTTTACTTTGATGATGATCAAGGTGGAGAAGGCCGAGCTGCCGTCAACATCAAGTCAGGAAACAAGGAAGAGTCCCGCCTTGCCTACTGGACAGTTCCAAATTTTACTCACAATGTCACCACCAAGCTAGCTCAACTGACCAACGGCTTCCACCCTCTTGGTCCATTGGAGCAGAGACTTGATGGCCTTGCGCTGGACTATATTCGAAGTAACCTCTTCAGCCGCGGCAGTGGCCGCATTCTCCCTCATGATGTTGATGGAGCAGACAATGATATCCTCGATCAGTTGAAGCCTATCATCGATAGGGCCATCTCAACTGAAGCTACAGTTTATATCTACGGCTCGGAATTCAATGACGGCAAGGGTATACACAACGTTCACATGAACCAGGGAAATTCTGGTCGCTGGCTCAAAGACAATGGAGTCTTCCAGGACGGTGCTCTCATCTTCCAATTTGAAGATCATTGGGAGGCTGTTTTCATTGGGTTTGCCTCTCAGGCTGTGCATACAGAAGACGGGGGTAAACGCGCTGGCTACCCACTGCCCGACCAGGATTTCATGACCTGGGCAAACTTTCTTGCTCCCGAGCGGTCTACAGACGACAAGAGGAAGGATGACGTTGCAGATTCGTCTGTGTTCATTGCAAAGGCTCTTGTCAACCCACCTGGTCCGGATCAGCAGCCCGGCACTGCCCCAGAAACGATCACTCTCAAGAACAGAACCGGGGATGAGATTGATCTCAGTGGATGGAAGATTCGTATCAAGACTGGAGATACTCAAATTCTACCCTCCGGTACGCGCATTGGCCCTGCTAATAATAAAACTATTGAGACCAGTGTTCCACTCTCTAACAATGGTGGTATTATCACTCTTCTCAACGCGGAGGGATTCAAGGTACATGGTGTTAGCTACACTAGGGCTGAAGCAAACGGAGCTGTGGTTGTCTTTTAATAGTCCCTGGATTTGAGTTTGTTAAATGGTCTTGGATACAGCTAGAGGCACAAGGTAGTTTCTTCAAACAATAACGAGGTGTGACTTTGTTCTCTTATAAAGTCCAAGTGAAAGATTTAGATATTCGCAATTATGAAATTGGACAAACTTCATACCGAGAGCAAGTGGCTAGTTAAACATCTTACTAGCCTAGCACACGGTACTTGACGCTGAAGCATGAAATATAACGACCATGACATTAACACATATATTGAAAGATAGTTATGTAGAAATCAAGCTATTACATACTGTCATATAACCCACGAAGCATATCCTCCGACTTATCCAATCAAATATGTACCATGATTGTGTGTACTGCTCTCCTTTCCCGATGTAGGTAATGGAACGTTAATCAAAGCCTGAAAGTCATTGACACCAAGGCGTCGACTTAGATAGCTGTAGCAAAGCCAATACGGGAGTTGGTGGTATCGTATACAGAGTAATAGTTCTCGAGGAACTTCTGTCCGATGATAGTGTTGACACCAGAGGAGCCTCCATCGGTGATCCAGGCGTAGTACTTGCTAGAGCTCAAACCAAAGTTAGAGTACTGGGCAGTAGGAACCAAGTACTGTGCGGGCGTGAGAGTATAAGTTGTTGACCCAAACTTGATACCAAAGTTGGCGGTAGGCTTCTTGGTGAAGGCAACAAGGCCGGATGAGCTATCAGACGAACCACCAGTGGCAGAGAGGAACTTGTTAAAGGCACTGGTAGGAATGTAGATAAGAGTAGTGCCAGTGTCGACAATACCGCTGCCAGAAGTACCAAGAGTTGTAGATCCGTAGGTAAAGCCACCAATCGAGATACCCCAGTACTGAGAAGCTGTGCCACTAGAAAGGGCAGGGAAGTAGGTGATGGAACCGGAGTACTTGGAGCTGTCGACACCACCAAGGGTCAACTCTCCATTGGTGTCACTGTCATCACTGCCAGACTCTGGTCTGAATGAGACACCGAGAACCTCGGATGAGATTGAGCCTTGGCTGTAGAGGTTGTCCATAAAGGTTGGGACGGTGTTGACGTTGGAGACAGTGCCCGAAGTGAGACCAACGGGACCAAAGCCGATGATGCCATCTACACCTGAGAAGCCGGTAGCGCTACTGGCAGCACCAATCGACTGTGCTGAAACAGTGAGGCCGCCAAAGCTGACCTTGTCGGTGTACTCTTTGCCAGAGAATGACCCAGAGCCGTAAGAAACGCTGACAGAGCCGCCTGTAGACTTGCCGGTGGATGTTGGCTCGCACGAGGCTTGAGCACCACACCAAGTGTTGGAAGCTAATTCAATTTAATGAGTGATTCGATTCATGTTTGGGAGTATGTAACGTACATCCAGTATCGACAATGAGGTTCCAGGTCTTGCCTCCAATCACGACAGGAGCGACGTAGGAGACATCCTCGTTAGTGACAGAGCCAGAGCTAGAGCTGACAGCATCGAGGTGGAAGCTGGCCTCTCCGTTGACCTTTTGAATGCGGGCTTGACCTTTCTGGACGATGGCCTTGATGGAACTAGCCTTGACGACGTGCTTCAAGGGGAGAACGGCAGTCTTGGCCCTAGGCTCAAGTGGCGATGCCGAAACGGCAGCCGCAGCGGCAAGAGTAAGAGTGACAGCGAAGAGCATATTTCTTGATAATATGAGAATCCGGAGGAGATGGCTAGAATGTTGAGATGTTGATGAGATGAGTTGATATTGAAATTGATAGATGGACTGCCAGCTTATTTATATCTGTTGGAGTTTATGATATGTCTTGATCTGTCTATGACTTCTCGGAAAACCGGCATCTTGGACTATCTGTGAACTTCACAAGTAAACTAGGATGTGAACATCTCGCAATACTCTAGATGTTCATGAACTGATAGAACGATCGTCTCGTGGATAGCCGCGTTGGATGCTAGATGCCACTAGCTTAACGTGATAACTAACACCTACCGCATTGGGGATGTTCCGTGTTGGACTCGTCAATGTGAGTGGGTGCATGGTCGGTGCAGCGCTCAGACTAATCTCCCAGTGCCGAACTGTTCGTCCAATTAGCTTCCGTCTATACAACAGTGTGCCATTAGTACCCCAGAGTCACGCCTTTGATCTACGGAAATCGCTTGGCATCGAATCTGGATCTTCTGATATAAAAAGGTGGTCCCTTGTTGCCGTAATTGCCGAAGATCTTTTGAACGAGCAAATAGACCGAAACATAGAGCTTGGTCACAGGGCCAGTCGCAACCATGTCGAATCAGCTTGTAGATCGGGTGACTCTATTTCCATTAAACACATGCTTAAATTACTACTTTGTCCATAGCATACAAGAAGATACGAAATCTGTGTTATGGAAAATATTATTAAGTAAGTACATTCTAAATTATCATAATCCAAGATCCTTTATTTTCTATAATGAATGTTTTTTCTTAACTAAATCCCTCAACTTCTTGCAAAACCATCAATGTCGTCAGACTTCACAGCTTCCCTTTATGTCATTGAAAGCTGGTATTATTCAAAGAAATCTCCGATTGAATGCTACTCTACATCGGCTAGATGTGCCGTCCCTTATCGTTGACATGCGATAAAACATCATTTACCTATTCCGCCCCGGGCATGTTGAGAAAAGTCCCTTATCTGCACTCAAGTGTGCCCTATCAGCAACCGATATTTTGGATGCCGAGTTCTGAATCCGGTAAGGCCTTGCTTGAGTGCTAACAGAAGTTCCCAGTGTTCCTGATTCGGTTTGCTAGCCGAACAAGACAGGGGTATATGTCGTGATGGATATCACGTGTTTTATCACGTGACCATATCATACACACATGGCATCTCTTTCTTGTCTGTAGTCCTTCAACTTAGGTCTTCAGTCAATTCATTTAATCATCACTATCGCATGTCAATAGCACAATCCCACTAAGATTTACACTTCCAATGCCCAATTAGCAGAATACCTTAAAATAATACAGGCAGTCCTAGGGTAAGTAAAGATTTTTCACTGTCGTTTGTGCTTATGCTAGGATTTGATGCATTTTTACTAGATATACTATACTGTAGGCTAACGGAGTATACACGATATAACTCATGACCGCATGAAACGCTTTTATAGGTCTCACTATGATGTATTTCCCTGAAAAATGTCATAGCGGATGAAAAATCCATGTCAACTTTGCGAGCTATTTTAGAATTTCGTGGAATAAACCATCGTATGAACGCACGGCCCGCTCCTTGCGTCATTTAACAATAACCTTACATTGCAATTAACATATATTTTCATTGTAAGTTAGCGTGAGACTTGAGTCTATGCGAGGAATATTTCCTTCCACGATGGACCAGGATCTATACTAAACTCTACGGCACCTTGGTGAAGCAACCCAAAGCCTCTTCGTTCAGCACTGCCTTCCTGCCACTCCAAAAGCATGACATTATAAAACTCCCATTGATCCGCAGCCAGAGGGTACGGGGCTTCCCATTTTGTAACGTGATCCTCTATCTGCTCTGAACGTGCCTCAGACAGAAGAATTATCTCAAAAGGGCCTGGAGTTTCGAAGAAGGTTGTCTCCTCAAAGCCGTCTAGGGAAACGAACCCGCATGTTGCCTTGTTGGAATCTTCAGGATGGGCAACGGCAGTGAAAACACCAATATCAACGATTTTGTAATAAAGCGAAAGTGTCCAGAACTGTAAGAGAGGGTACGAAGGTACTTTCCGAGGGAACCACACCTGCTCGGTAGACATGGTTTGACTTGCGTCTAGCTTCCTGGGAACGTATCGGCCGTCGGAGAAGGGTCGACGGTGACGATATCCCACGTATTCCGTATTTGACAACGGAAATAACGGGTTCACAGCTGGGTCCCATACAGGATTTGTGATTCCAGACGGGCTTCGCTTATACCAAAAAATCCATGTCCTATCCTTCAACCATTCGTTGTGTTTCATTCCCAAATCTAGGTAGGCATTGATACGACCGCGCCGCCCTGTCCACCAGTAGCTTCGAAATACAGAACGCCGCTGCAGGATGGAACAATGCGCGCGGATTATAATGAACCGGTCAAACATAACCGTTGGGAGATCTTGGAAAAAATTGCATTTCATCGTTTCGGCGAATTTCCGCATGATGCCGGCCATAGCACGCGATGCGTCGTTCTGATCTGTCGTTGCCCTTTGAGTGTAGTAGAACAAAATCACAGTTAGATCGAATACCGGATCGGTCATAGATAAGGCTTGGGGCAGAAGAGATCCTAGAGATGGGCCGACGTAGCTTTGCGGCAGTATGTCTACAAAGTGCTCTGCGTGTTCTGCGGCACGGCAGCGGTAAAAAAAACCTTGTTATTAATGAAGTAGATAACTCGTCGGGAAAGAACCTGTTCTTGGAAACTATAGTATGTTAGCATTTGATGTCTGATGTAACGGAAGACGCCTCATACGTCCATGTCCTCGATTCATAAACTGATTGTTTGAGCAGTCCGTCGAGTCCTTCAACTATTCCCATTTCAACACCGGGGGCCACCTCGAGCGTATTAAAAGAACCAATTCTAGTCCCTTCTTGAACGCCAGGGAGACGCGCACTAGAATCATGGTCACATGCCGCAGCAACTGTCTAGCTCCAGGTCCTTAGCACCCAATAACACTAAATTTAATAATAGCTACAGATTAAAGATATCTTATATAGGGAATTATATTGATATAAATCAAAGTTTAAAAAAAAGTTTAAATGTAAAAATGAATAAAGGAAGTTATGATATAGAGGAGAATATAAAAGAAATAACTACGTAATAGTTCTACTCTAAGATACTATGTGTAATACTGCACTGCAAATAGTTATAAATAAAAACAATATATTTAGACCAGACGTCATTCCTTCTGCTACATGAACTGGCGTATTTGGAGTATTAAAAGAAATTCCAGTGGCTGAAGTCGTATGAGTACCAGATAATTTAGTATCTCCAGCTTTCTCTGTAGTAGTAAACGACGCTGGTCTTGGAGGCTCTACTGATACCACTCTGTCTATACTACTTGGCATATCTTGAGGCCTGAAAAGAGTGTCTGGATGCATGGTTGGGCGATGAGGGTGTACCTCTGATGATTTGACCTGCTCCTTGTAGGGATGAGTAGACTGTTGAGGATCCTGTCGATGAGCCCAATAGTCGTCGGCATCTTGGTAGTCATCCGGCGACTTATTGTTATTGTTTGACTCGGCACTTGGCTGCTGTTTCAGAGCTGGGTTGGCATGTGTCATGTACTTAGGGCCCATGCCATGTGGGTCAACTTTGATATCGGGACGGCGACTTGGTCCATCACTCTGACAGGCAGCAGCTGGAACTGTAAGCCAAATGTTGCTTTCGCCTCGTGGACCGCACGAGTTGCATGGCACCATAACGGTAGTCATATCGATAGCCGGCAGAATTTGATCAGCGCAGTTGCATGGCGTATATCCCATCGTCACAGCAATCTCTGCAGTAATGAGTTGATTCGGATCGTCCCGGTCGACCGTGGTGTACATAACTGTAGTAACAGCAGTGGCAGACGCAGGTGCAGCGGCTGTCTTGGTAATGTTAAAGCCCTTAGTCCAGCGCATCGTAGGCATGAAGCTAGGACCAGCAGTAGGAAAACTAATAGGGAGTCGAGCTTTGGTTGTCTCGGTATCGGAGGCTGTGGGTCGAAGTAGGTCTACCGGTGAAGAAATGGGTTCGGCGGCCGAGCTAGTACCCGAATCTTCTGTTGTTACGCCGGTAGCAAGCTCACCAGCCGCTGCAGTGGTAGAAGCACCAGCGGCTAGACTGGAGCTGTCATCCTCCGCGGCATATAGCGTCAAGAGTAAGTTGGAGCTTATATCGCGGCGACGCCGTGTTCCACTGGTCGTTCCTCCGCAGAACAGCCCCGAGCCTCCAGGACAGCGGAGATTGCAACTTGCATCAAGAACAAGCATAGACCCAGCGAGGGAATCAGCGGCGAAACAGGATCTGAATCAGATATTAGCTACTTCCTTCAATGACTGGAAGCTTCAAGTAAGGACTTACCCCCGATATAACCCGATGTATTTACTTCCGGCTGCTAGAGACACGCATTTCTCTGTTGTCATGTCTCCGTCGTCGTTTGACACGTCTGTGAAGGTCGGGTATTCAGCCGTGGATCCGAGACAGCCAAAATAAGCGTATTCGCCAATGAAAGGTAGGTTGAAGGCGGCATTCGATGGAGTTGAGGAGGGTGAGTCTACATTGGATGAAGAAGGCCGTAGTGTGATACCCGTTGAAGGCTGGTTCGCAGTATCTTTTAATGTACTTGTTGAATCAACTGCAGGTGTAGCTTCCGAAGTTATAGCAGAAGTTCGCTCAATGCTAGACACACACAACTCTTAGTGCCAATAAACGCAACACACATGGAGATTGGCCAACTTACCTTGTCGGTCCCTCTGCGTCTGTAGCTGCAGTTGTTTCAGATATGAATGAGGGCTCTATGGTGATGCTGGAGCGAGTTTGCTGACTGTCTGATATACTTGTTGTATCCTTGTCGGTTGATACTACGTCAGTAGACCCATTTGTCGAAATGGTTTCATCAGATTCAGCGACCGTACTGGTCTCGGTGACATCAGAAGGGGTAGCATTAAAGGTAGAACTACTTATAGTTATAGGATCAGTGGTAACCTCTGTCGTAATGTCGCTGGTAGTGCTCGCAATAGTTCCGGCATCAGTGCTTGTTTGTGAATCGGCACTACTAGCTGCTTTGGTGGTATCCTCGGTAGTTGTACCGATACTGGTATCATACGTGGCCGCTGGCTCCTCACTAGTGTGCATGGTGGTCTCTGTGGTATCGGCAGTGGTGGTATAAGAGGTAGCGCCACTAGTAGTCGTACCGTCTGCCGCAACATCAGTAGTACTACTGCTTTCAACAAATGTAGTATCAGTACTTATTTGTGACCCAGAAGTCACTTCAGTGGTGTCTTCGGTGCTGGTGTCGGCAGTGGTATCAGATGTAGGTGTCGACTCTGCAGTAGTGGTCGCGGTATCAATTGTCGGCTCTCCAGTAGCTGTTGTGGTGTCAGCCTCCGTAGTCGAAGTATCCGGAGCTTCTTGGACGGTGACTAAAAAGGTGCCTGAGAAGGTACTATACGCCTTGATGGTCTCTGTAGTGCTCGTTGCCACCCCCGCTGCCACGGTAACTGTGCTCGTAACACAGTTGATTTTGAGTTCTTCATCGCATTCTTTACAACCTTGGATCTTAAACAACAATCCCGTATCCAAGTAAGGGTCATTTGCATCGCAGGCGGCAAATACAAGGTTATGTGGGCCCGTGGCAGCAGGAATACCAAGAAGCAGGGGCGGTGAAGCTTCGTTGAATTGAAGATCATTGTTGGGCTGGGAGATAACAACAGGACCCTGGAAGTAACTCGATCTTGCATCGATTTGCTGTCCAGAGCTACCCAGGGCATATTGGACGCCATCCAGCCAGATGGCGATAGTATCGGGTTCCCTAACATGCTTATCAGTATGATGGTCAGAAAATGCCTCGGGGCTCTTCTTCATACCTATCATTCTCCGCAGAGGCCGCGATAAACTCGACCAGAACTCCATTGTAGCCATCCTGAACGTCGACTTGAACTGTCCAAACTGCAGCGTCAAAGGAAGTGACATCCCCGCAGAAGGCCGAGCCTCCAGTACCCACGTCGTTGTTGGCGAATCCGCCCGGTACAGCGTCTTCCGCATAACCTGACGAGATAATTACGCCGATGCCAATCCCGAATGGCCCTTCCCTGAAAGACCTAATTGAGCCTAGATTCCCGACGAAGCTACTGCTGGCAACAGTCACGCCCGGGCCGGAGACCAAAGAAGATTCTAGGACTCCGTTCTCAACAATAATGCTCAAGCATTTTGTGATGAGCAGGGCCAAGGAACCAAGAAAGTACCGAGGGACTTCATTTCGGAGATTTGAGTGTCTGGTAATGAAAGCAAATCTGTTGCAACTGATAATGCAGTTGCCAAGCCCTTATACATATACGTATCAAAGGAATTGATATGTTGGTTGGTCCTGATCTCATTCCTTCAGTAAGACAGCATTTTCTCTGGAGCCCTACGGCTGAAGGTCTCGAATCGGCCACGAAGGGAGCACAGTAATATTAGGGGAAATGCAGGCCTAAGCTAATATATGGAGACAGCATGATTGCTTCTTTGTTCCAAAGGAGAAAACTGTTTTAATTTAAAGTGGTGATGTTAACTGAGTAGCGACCCAAGACGCTGGCTGAATGCATGGCTGTCAGGTGCAAGGCTATAGCGGAGTGAAACATCTCATAACAAGCAGCTATTATCTCCCTGGCATTAAACCCTTGTTCCTCGGAACTCCAAGTTCTCTGAGGGAATTTGTCAGCCCAAGCTTTAACCAATTCTCAATCTCTTTCTCTGTAGCTACGGCAATCACCCCCAACATTCCCAAAGAATTCACACCGGCCTCTTTGTTGACAGCCGCACTGCGACGAGGGATGACCACTATCCAGCGGGATGTGAAAGCCACATTATGCGGGCACGCTTGTCCCTCTGGCACATTCTTTCCTGTACTAGCCTTCCAAGCTTCCGTCGCCTGCTGTAGAAGCTGTAAATAAATCCCGGTCCCATCTGAACGTGCTGTGGTATTGTCTTTGAACCTGTGGTAGAACCATTCGAAAGGTAGTTTCGGTTTCTCGGTGCTGTTTGAATCGAGAAAGTCGACGGCAAAACCGCTGGCGGGAAGAGGCATCAGCTGTAAATGCTTGTGCAATCTACTGCATCCACCAGCTTTTCCGCAGTTGAAGAAGACAACATAGTCCGTTGTTACATCATTCAAGGACTCCAGACTGCTCCACGCAGCATCAAAGTCCTTCTGGCCCAGAGGCTCGTATTGTCTGCGATACCCATCGCGAGTGAGCATCATGAGGTGGGGTCGCGAGAAACAAAACTTGTTGGCAATAAGAAAGTGAGTGCTGTCTACGCTTCCGCCCATCTCGAAGCCGGTTGTATTGATGTCGCTACCCGGTAGTAGCTGTCTGTCGTGTGGCAAGCCACTTGTGGGTACAGATTGCGGTTCTGGTGTAGATAAGGTCGGCTTCTTGACAAGAGCGTTGGTGAGAACAAAATGGAACTAAATGTCAACCAGGCCGATGTTAGCTATTTCAATATTTAGAATTGGCTTTAATGCACGAACGAACCTTCAAGTCTCCATCAGTGTGCTCAACAATTTTCTGGTTTTCATCGTACAGAACAAGGCCTGATTTAGTCAGGGCATCAAATCTGGATAACATAGCTGACTCATCTCTGATAAACTCAGGGCGATCGTAAGTCATGTTGTCTGTAATGTGGTAGGTTGAATAAGAATGTTGGAGTGAGTTTTTTTGTGTAAGACGAGAGCGAAGAATTTTGGGGGGCACGAGGTTATCTATATGGTGAATGAATGACTAATCTGCCTAAATCATTGATGTGCTCGTGCCAGAGGTATGTAGAAGTTCCCTATGGTACAGTCGTACAACGTAATGAATTATGTAATACTGAGATTTGCCATTCTATACTACAAGAGGCTGATTTGATATTTAGCCAGATCCCTTGACGCCGTCGCCCTTTTCACCTATCTCGGCCGCATTAGATGGCCCGGAAACCATTGGCTCTGCTACCTGATTACTCCCATCATCGCTCGAGTGTGCTTCCTCAAATACTCTATCATCATAAGCACGGAACACCAACCAGAAGGTAGGCGCCGTGGTAATCATTGTTAAAGATAAACCTGTGTAAAGATAGAGAATCTGCGGGTCTTTTGACAATGGTGAGAATGCCATTCCAAGCGCCGAGCCAGCGCCTGAACTCAGTTGAGCCATGGCCTGTACCAAACTCCGCATGTTTCTTGGTGCCTCAGAATAGCTGTACTCTGCCAGAGTTGTGAAACCAAGAATCTCACCAACACCAAGTAGAATGTAGACAGGCGATTGAATCCAGACACTCAAGTCGTTGGGCGACTTTTCACACTGCAAGGGTTTGTCATAACACGGTCCCTTGGTGTATATGAGTTTTTGAACTCCAGCAGCATATGCCATTGCCGTACTCATCATGATGAAAGCCCATGTGATGCGGGCAATAGGACCAAAAGCGAACCCACGACCGCGGACAATCGGATAAACGAATCTCTGCATGATAGGACCAAGTAACACGCAAGCGATCGAGTTTAGAGCTTGGATGGTGTCGTTAGGAATACCACCGAGCCTCATTTGTCCAGCTTGTGATACAAGATTGTTTGTGATCTGATTCATACAAAGATGAAATGGTACAAAGCAAGCCCTGACGTCGGTGAGTTAGCATACAATTGCATAAAAAAAGACATGGGCAAGAACTCACATAACCTTACATGCTTGAAGACCCCGCCTAATCTCAAAGACTAATTTGTCATCCCATTCGACCTTTCGGCCGTACTTCTCCGACTGGTAAACTGGTGTAGCAGCTTCCCAGTTGAACTTGTTTCTTCCTGCACACGCGATGACACGGGAAGCGCGGGGAAGAATGTTTGCTTGAGGCTTCTGTTTGACTGTATAATTTAGTAATCATAACGAAACTGAAGAAAAGATGGGCTTACCAAGCAGCTTGTGAAAGAAAAGAAGTAAAGGTACCAATGTCCAAGTCGAACAAAGTGGGAGGAGATAAGCAGCCCAAAACCCAACCAGCTTTTCTAAGTATGTAGATGCTACAAGTGACAAGCTTGCTATGTTCGTAAACCTACAATCAAAGTGTCAGTTCAGTGTCTTCTAATCGTTGTAGAAGTCCTTACCAGTATGACACATTGTAAATATATTGCAGTGTAAGCGCCCGGTCTGCAATGACGCGCTCGCCTTTCTTGGTGGTAAATACTTGAGGGGCAGCTTCCGCGTATTGGTCACCTATGAATGGAGAGGCAGTAGCCTTTACACCAGCCGTGCCAATTCCAAGTATGATCATTGCAAACGCCAATCCCACCACCTTGGTGACCTGGGAATGGCTAAAAGCTGGTAGCGAGGTAACAAAGATAATCAAACATCCACAAAAGTTCAAGCTGCAGTCGTTTCTCAGTACCTGATCAGTTTGAGTTTTTGGAAGATGCGAACTTACAAGTAGCTCAGACACAGCGTTTTATATCGCCCCAGCCAAGTGTCAGAAATGACAGCCCAAACAGTTGGCAGAACAAAACTTAAGAAGAGAAAAGCACTTGTGATATTGGTAGCTGTTGCTTGTCCGAGACCCAAAGCACCAGGGACGGCAACACTATCAGCTGGATTCTGGATGTAATTCTCTGTGTGAAAAATGAGTTAAGGAAGATAAGGTTGGATTACTCTGGGTGCATACGCCAAGGTGTTGTTACAGCATAGAATGTAAATCTCTCGGTGGCATTGGTGATGAGTGCGACCCAAACAGCTACTGACACTGAATCAACAACGTGCGGCAGCTCTTCGATCTCCTTTTCTGTAGCGTCTCGCCTTTCATCTTCAGTGTGCTGAGTCACCATGATGAGTCCTTCAATGTTAAAATAAAAGAATTGTTAATTCAAGATACTTAACAATCGAGCGAATACTTGGGGGATGGTCCTATATTGAGCTACGAGTCACGCTTAAAATTTACGAGAAAATTAAAAAAGACTTGAATGCAATACCCATGAGATTCGCAAAGTGCGGGGGATGAAAAAGTCCAGTTAGTATTACGTACTCTCTCTGTAGACTCTGTGCTTGTTGGTTCGGATCATGATACAACTCTGGCCAGTGCAGGTACTTTTGAATGTCGGTAGCCTCGACCAACAACATATGTTACGTAGGCCCACACTTGTAGGGTGTGCACACACACACACACATGAAACGGCACATTCAGTATCCGATCGGAGCTCCGTCGGGTCTGACCTCCCTCTATATTTGTCATGAATATATATCAATGATAGGATCAAATCATGAAAAGAGATCCTGTAACTAGGCCACCACAGAAAAAGCGCCGTATTGTGGTCAAATTAACCTTGTCCTACGATGGTCTGGGGTCTTTATTAGCCGACAGGCTAGTTTGCTCCCGTCGAACTTACGATTGATCGTCATCACGTCAGATATTTTGATAGCAAGACCACTTGCCCTTTTGGGAAGACGGTATTACGAGAGTTGTGCTCTCTTACCTACCTCAAACGTAGTCATTGGTTTTCGTAAGCCAACAAATCGTGCATCAGACTTGCAAAGAGGCTCGACAAAAATCATGCAGTGATTCATAGCAAGGAATCGGATGATTATGAGATGAAGAAGTGAATCAGCGGTTGATAGCGTATGTGTTTCTCCCATAAATTGACCAACGGCTTGGACAGTTCATGTGTGTCCAGATACTAATTGTATGTAACGAGCGGTGAACAAGCCAACAGAAAGACGCTTGAACTGGATAACCACGTTCAATAGCTCAACATGGCAACCAATGTACCTGTGAAGTATGATATGATGAGGTACTCTATGCACTGCGCACCCTTCCCTCCCGGATTCCAATTAACATGCAATACAGGCGGCTCCGAGTAGCTGACTATATCACGCTTTCCAATGGTAGGAATATTGAAAACCTTATGAGATTA
Source organism: Fusarium venenatum (assembly GCF_020744135.1). Taxonomy (NCBI): domain Eukaryota; kingdom Fungi; phylum Ascomycota; class Sordariomycetes; order Hypocreales; family Nectriaceae; genus Fusarium; species Fusarium venenatum. The sequence goes on from NW_027072131.1 coordinate 7,789,559, forward strand.
CTGGTGATGATCAAGCTTACCAGGTTTGTTCAATGATGTAGGCTTCTGTGGAGGTAGAGTATTTCCAAAAGCCAAACAATAAGTTGAATTGGTAATTAATTTGTGTTAGTTCTCGCCATTTTCTGTGCGATAAACAAATCTTTCCTGTTAGCCCACTTCCTCATATTCCTTGGCTATGAGTTTGACCGTTTTGACGGTATAGTGGCAAGGGCCAGGAATGAATGTTCCGAGATGGGGAAACAGCTGGATAGCTTTTGCGATTTGGTGAGTCATCTTCCATTTGACTTGTTCCAACGAGCCATTCTCACCTTTGTCACCAATCTCAGGTCTCCTTTTGCGTGGCGCCAGCAGTTATTATCTATTGCGCCGGTTTTGATACCATAGTCGATCAGCTGGCTTTGACTATTTATGTCTGTTCAGGCGTTGCGCGTCTCTCAAGATTCAACATCGCCGCGCACTTGGTGCCCAAGAGTGATCAGGGGAAGGCTATGTACCATGAGGGTCTTCCCACACCATATGCGGGTCTTTTATTTTCTACAGCCGCTGCTGCTGCGGAGTGGACAGGGTTTTTGGTTAACCTAGCTTCTCGCTCTCATTATCCAGTCATTATTTTTGTGCTCATTGTCAGTACCGCCATGCTTAGCAAGCGGCTGCACTTATACATTGATGGAGCCTACAGCGTACCAGTTATCAGCATGTTGGTTTTCGCAGGATGCTGGACGCAGTCGCCAATGTCAATCAGGGCTGTGCTAGGATGAGAGAATATCTCAGTGATAAATGCAAGAGAAGTGGATAGAGGATTCTAATTGGGGCAAATTGTATACCGCCAATGCCAAGTATTGGAGATTCAATGGGCAGCTGAATCAGGGGTCAGGGTAAACAGATGTGTGCTTATTATGTATGTACAAGGCGAAACATTAGGGTTGTTAAGGGGTTGACAGACAGAGTAAACCAATAGAAAACGTGCGACGTATTCTCGTGAAGCATAAAAATCTTCAAAACCCTAAGTAGTATTTATTCTCTTGCTGACTTTTGTCATTGCTCATGTCCCTACCCGCTCTTCATTCTTACTTATCCACTATCATGTCTCTTCGGCCGTACTTTGAAGCTGCCTTCCGAGAGGTTCGTTTGTCTACCGAAACTGCACTCAATCCATTACAGAAGCTAGATTGTCACTTGAAAAAAGGTCAAGACAACCTCATCCTAGTTTACGGTGGCTCTTTCAACCCCCCGCACCGCGGGCATCTGGACGTCCTACTGTCGGCATTGCACCCTTTGGTCAACGCCGTGGCTGTGGTGGTTCTCCCCAGCGAGGATTTCCACCTACGGCACAAATTGGCAAATAGCCACCCAGAGTTCTTCATGAGTCGGAAAACGAGGGCTGCACTTTGGGCCGAGATGCCCCAAGTCCCTAAAGATAATGTCTGGATATGGTCGGAGACATGGTATCCATTTCTCACATTCATGGAGGCGGCACACCGGCTTTGCGAAACAGATGGCTACAAGATTGTGTTTTCGCACCTCATCGGGCCGGACAATCTCAACAGAGCCGATGCTCTTAACAATTTGCCATACAGGTTACCGCGAATACTTGTTACCAATAAAGCACGGCATGAACCCTCCCAGTTCTTGCCCAGCGGACAGCCGACTACATGGAAGGGCTTTGGAGAATGGATTCCACAAAAAATGACATTTGATGGCAAAAGTAAGTACATTGAGTAATCTTCATCTCATATGTCTCCGGCCTTCTAACAACTCCAGATGGGCAACCTGAAGAAGAAGCTGAGGAGGCTAACCTATGGACTTGTCGAGGTATCGATAGCCTCGGCCAGCAGACAATGGGTTACTATCTGGATATCGCAAAGAAACCCACTGGGTCTGATATCAACTCGACCTCCATGAGGCGTGACCTCCTTGAGAGACATTCATTGAACGAAGACATTCTCAGCCAACTCAGCACCACTGACATTCTAAGCATCCTAGAGCCAATATTACGTAAGGATTAGACTCATTGATAGGACACGTTACTCATTATGTCAGACTTCTCAGCTAGTAACCAGCTGTAGTCACAGATTTTCAATAAAAGCATTACCTAAATTACTTGATCAAATACTTATTTGTCATATGACAGCATATACCCCTTAACGTAATATTGATTTGGCTACATGAGCGGCATATCCACCTGCCACAAGCGGAAATGACATTAGAACTGGGGGAGAACCTGACAGACCCCAGATGAAAGAGTCGAAAGCTTAGTTGGGAAAGACATGATTGTAGTCTCGTATCGATACTGACTCAAACAACAGGTACCATCAGAGCTTATCACACAACCTAGAAGAGTCATGGCAGCTGTTGGTTCACACAAGGAGCTGCCTCACAAGCGGCTTACTAGTTGTCATAATGAGGGAGGCGAGGCGAAAGTGTTTTCTTGGGGAGATTGGTCGCGTGCAAGTATATATTGGCATCTCTTTACTGCATTGAAACTCAAATTTTGCCATCTAAATAAACGCATTATCGAATACTTCATATCTTCATTTTACAACAGAAAACATGGCAGTTTTGAATGGGTACTTTAGACCAAAAGTGGCCTTTGTCACTGGTCAGTAATATACACCTTCTGAGGAATGTTCCGGCCATCTAACAATCGAGACAGGAATCACTGGTCAAGATGGCTCCTATCTGTCTGAGCTCCTCTTGGAAAAGGGATACGAAGTTCATGGCCTGGTACGATCGACTGCGTCCAGGCGTGAAGCTCTAAGCAAGCCACTCCGGCCTGGCTTGACTATGCACCTTGGCGATATGTCTGACCTGGGCCGCCTGGTCCAGATTCTGGGCAGAATCAAGCCTGATGAGATTTATCATCTTGCTGCTCAGTCCCACGTGGCCGTCTCATTTGACACTCCACTGCAGACCAGTGACACCAATGCTATGGGAACACTTCGACTGCTTGAAGCAATGCGGATGCTAGGCTTGGAAAAATCGACAAAGTTTTATAACGTGAAGTTCCTTCATCTCACATTGGCCCATCGGAAAATGCTAACATAGTAATGCAGGCCTGTTCATCAGAAGTGTTTGGGTCGGACATGCCCGCTCCACAGACAGAGGAGACCACATTCCACCCTGTATCACCATATGCCGTAACCAAATTGTTCCAATACTGGACGACTGTCAATTTTAGAGAGGCATACGGCTTCCATGCTTCGAATGGTATTCTCTTTAACCATGAGTCACCAAGACGAGGTACTACTTTTGTCACCCGAAAGATCACAACACAAGTGGCTTTAATTGCCTGCGGAAGGTTGAATTTCTTCTCCCTCGGAAACCTGGATGCTGTCCGAGATTGGGGTCATGCAAAAGATTACATGCAAGGCGTGTATCTGATGCTACAACAACCAGTCGGAGGCGATTATGTTCTTTCAAGTGGAAAGTCTTACAGTGTTCGCGACTTTGTCGAGGCAGCCTTCAAGGTCATCGGAGTCACTATCGAGTAAGTTCATATTCACGATCATATAATCGCAGTAGCTAACACGTTTACTAGATGGTCTGGAACTGGTCTAGACGAGGTCGGCATTGACTCAGCTAGCGGAAAGACTCGCGTCAAAGTGAACCCAGAGTTCTACCGACCACTCGATAACCAGAACTTGCTAGGCTCCGCAGCCAAGGCGAAGAAAGTTCTCGGATGGAAGCCGACATATAGCTTCGAAGCATTAGTCGAAGAAATGGTACTTTGCGATGTGGACGCTGTTAACACAGGTCGTATCTTCTCAAACAGCTATCTGGACTGGGTAGTCGGTAAGGCCGAAAGCGAAAATGGCGTCGTTAAGCACAGTCCTCCCAAGTCGGTTGGTGAGACTCACAGCGTCACTACAAATTCGGATGGGTCTGAGAAGATCAGCCTGGGTGAAGTTGAGGGGTTGGATGCATAGGTCACGAACCAGAGTTAGTCATGTTGTCAAAGCTTTAAGGCACTAGTCATTCATTCTACATTTCTTTCGAATATATCGATAGTCGGATTCGTCACATATTACCATATTCCATTCCGTTGTATGTACTTGGTGTTCGGTTATTCTAAGCGAGAGCGGAGTGGTAGAGGGACCTAAATGTAGCGTCAAGTTGTTCAACCAGCACTAATTATAGATCATCCTGAAGTTACTACCCCCTATACACGCGGCTTGGGATCTAGCATTGACGCTTCACAGCCTCAACATGCTGAAAAAGCCTCGCTGACTGTCTCTTACCCCTCGGTGTTGGTTGGGTCTAATTGTGTATTTGTGATTACGCGCTATAGTTCTCTCTTTCCTCTATAGCACTATAAACGTTAATTTTACTATCTAGATACTAGTCTTCTCTGTTTTGATCAACATGTACAACCAAGTTGACGTTTGAGCTGCGCCGCACTCCTTATGGGGAAGGTACCATTTGCCTGATCGTCCATGAAGATGAGGTGGTGTGGGGGTTTGACATTGAGACACGTAAGCCAACCCAACGCCGTAACTTCGGGTAGGGGTTTTTGAGTTAATTAGTCATATCTTGCTCTATATTTTGTTGATTGTGAAATGAGCAGTAATAATCCGCTTGACCAACAAGTTTCACCGCCACTCAAATTTAACCATAATGTAGATCGTAGCTGAAAATTCGACCTTTCTTACGGCAGGTGTCATGGGAAACTGAACTACGTTATTACGAAAGAAATGGTTTGACAAATCTCTTAAACCTGTGCTGTAATCAATGCGTGATGTCTAATGCAACCGCTTTGTGAAATGACGGACAAATTCCATCTTAATAAAGGATAACAAACCTGAAACCGTGCTATTTCACAATCCTTGCCCCATTACCCAATTGCCTTCATAGCTCAAGTATTCAGTACCGACAGCCAATATGGGAAGTCGATTAACTCCAGAGATGGATGGATTCTTGTTCTCCGAGACCTTCTCGTTCAAGACTCTCGGTAGTGAAGGTAAGCCTCTTTGCGACTTTCCACCAGTAATGATTGTTTGATGCTGACGCTTTGCCCTCCCTATTTCATAGCTACCTTGAAAGCCGAATGCCGTTGGAGATTTTCACCCGCTTTCTCTCCCAAGAATATAAACTGGAGCGATACTCTACACTACAAGTCTATCGATCTCGTTTTCAATCTTATATCCTCGGAATATAACGACACAGATTTTCTTGTCGACTGTACCGAAACGCCATTGGGTGCTATTATCAAGGAGTTTCTGGCATCAAAGTCGTTTTGCTCCGAGGGCAGCGGACTAAACCACGCCGCTGAGGTTTTGATCAAAGTGTTGATGATTCCACATGATGGCTATCTCTGTCGACATGACATTCTACAGTTGAGAATGGTGCATTCTGATTTTATTGAAATCGTCGTTCCCTTGTCTGTAGATGGAAAACAGTATCCCGAGGCAACTCAATCTTCAGCCAGTCTGCTTTCTCTCTTGCAATACTCCCCCGGAGCTTTGATCTGTAAACGATCCGTCCAATTGGCTCAAGGACTTGGGGCATTTGATCTCCTCGCCAAGGAAGTCGATGAGAGGCTTTCGTTTGATTGGGTGCTCCCGAACAAACCCTTGGCATCAACTGTGGCAGTCGTTGGCGGTCGCCCTCTGTTCGATAGCACAACCGGGGGTTATGGTTCAGAGGGACCATTTGACGCGGCGAGAGCGCTGGGAATAGCAGTCATTGTCCTTGATCGCCCTGGCCATTTCATGGAGGACAAGAAATACAACCACCTACGAGATGACTTTATTGCTGTCGATATGACAATCAACGACAGTCTACCTCAAAGGCTCGCAGTAGCCGTGAAAAGCCGCAAAATAGACGGCATCATCACCTTCTCGGACGAGTACGTCATTGCAACTGCAAAGGCAGCCGACATGCTGAATCTTGAAACGGAGCCTGTCGAGTCTATCATTACTGCCCACTACAAGGACGCGACCCGCAAGGTCCTTAATACTCCCAATATGCAGTCCTTACGGTTAAAGAACGCCGCTGACTTGGACATCGAGGACATTTCTAAGACGTTGGATGCCTTGAAGTATCCTTTGGTGATAAAGCCGTGTCGTGGTGCCGCCTCTCGAGGTGTCAAAAAGGTTCAGAATCACCACGACCTCCGAGAAGCAATCAACCAGCTGGAGAGCGACGGCCTCACAAAGTACGGGATTCTTCTCGAAACTTACATAAGCGGGCCAGAAGTAGATGCCAACATTGCTCTCTGGGATGGTGAGCTCATGTTCATGGAAATCACGGATGACTTTCCTTGCACGGCTGATGCCAACGACGCCACAATTGCGGACAGCTTTGGGGAGACTGTCATGATATCACCAACTTTGTTGTGCCAGAAGGAACAGGAACTGTTGAAGTCATCTCTGCACCAAACCCTAGTCAAACTTGGTTTCCGAAATGGGGTTTTTCACGTCGAAGCTCGAGTCCAGAACTCGAGGATGCAATACAAGGATATCGACGGCCTTGTTGACTTGGCCAACACAGACATTCCACCACCAAGCGAGCCCGAGGTGTATCTCATTGAGGTCAACGCGCGTCCACCTGGCCTGGACTGTGCGTTCTCGACCCTCCATGCTTACGGGGTAGATCTATGCGCACTACAGCTACTACAATGCCTCAATGATGGCGATCGCTTTAAAGCGATGTGTAAGCCTTTCCTCTCCGAAACACAGTACTGGAGCGCGAACTGCCTGATTCCAATTCACCGCCACAACATTCTGGTACCAGAAGGGTTCTGCGACAAGGTCTTGCAGAATATTCCAGACGCTGCTCCTTTGGTTTATAGGTCTGAGCTTTTTAGACAGCCTGGAACTCTGGTATCACCGCCGCTGGGTGTTGAGTTTCTAGCTTATTTCTTAGTACAGTCTAGGACTGATCGGCGAAAGGTGCTGGAGACTTACCATCGCCTCATACAAACTTGTAGAGACGTTTTAGATAAAGTTTGAGAACAAGCGTTAGAGATAGGCATTAAATCAACATGCAGTTACAACCTCACTGTCTTCGCTTCCGATTTGCAAGTAGCATTTGGTGACAACTAGTTATATACATCTCCTCCCTCATCTTTGCATGACTCGATATCCGATCATGCCAGGCGGACTTGAAGCATAATTCCAAGCATAATTTATGGCACCAGCCATGAACAACACTTAAGGTCGGCAATTATCTCATTGGATGGAATATCCTCGTGGAGTTAGGCTGCTCGGAACTTTTGTGCTAACAGCTGCTCCAAACCGGGTCGGGCCGCATATAGTTCTTTCTAGTATCCAAACAGGTTAAGGTTTATATAGCAACAGTCTGAAAATCACACAAAGGTCCAGGTCATGTTAGCTTTTATACACCAAAATGCACACCCGGCATGCTCACTCAACCGATGTGACAGCTCCTGGCAGTTATCAGTCAAATTGTTCAAGCTCTACCAACATAACAAAGAATACGACCAACAGAGGTATTCGCGACTGATATGCAACCGAGTCCGACCCAGTCAATCTTATGGCGGATACTATGAGGGCTAAACGAGAATTACTTTGAGAACCTTGCAAAATTGAACGCGGGGGGCGTTCTCGACCTGCCAGAGTTGCCTTCTTGGTGGAGAGTAAGTGGAGATTTGTTGGCAGTAGAATCAGGCGATTGGTACGTAATTTAGGCCGGAACTTTTGAAAATGTCACACAGCTACCAACAACATAACCAACATCATGAGCATACCTGCTTACAACGTAAAGCTCCTTAACGTTACATCTCTAATCATTTAAGTAAGTAAACGATGGTCGCGTGCTTTGTTACTATTTCGACGCACAGCATAATGCACAAATGCGTCCAAAAGTCAGTACTATTACACCAGAGGTCTTTTGTCTTGCAGCTGCAGTCGATCCAAGAGTCTGTGGAATTTTGGGTGCACTATGTCGGTCACATCTCAATCAGATGCAACTATGAATGTTGTATTCGTTGGCAACCCGCCTTCAACTCATGCATCTCTGGGCGCCAATGTCAACGCTACCGATCCGGAGTCTCAAGGGATCACTGACCCTAGGGCTAAGAAACGCATGCAGAATAGAGTAGCCCAGCGAAGTTACCGTAAGACTGACCTCGCCTCGATAGTCTTGGCTTGCAATGGTCACTAACGAGCTAGAGCATAGGGCGTCGCGTCAAGTCCCGCATTGCCGATTTCCAAAAGAAGGTGGCTCAGTATGAAGATGCAAATTCATCGAAACAAGGTCCAGAGACGGGAGATCAACCTCGTGTTCATGAAGAGTCTGTGCAACAACGGATATCATATACATCACCCGAAAGAGCCAGTCAGGGACCAGTTGGCTCTCGACCAACCCGCGAAAACCTCCAAGAGAGTTCTACTCACGGAAATTCACATTGCACTTTTTACCCAGCAGTGTCCCTCGCTCCTGGGAATCAGATATCAGGCCCCCCAGCGATAAAATCAGGAAGATCTAGTCAGCAGGTTGGATCAGGCTGCGAGGCGCAGCAGAATCGCCGTTTAAGCTTGGTAACCGAACCTCATGAGGCCAATGGAGACCTCCGCCAAGCCCATTTTGACGATATTGTCGTGAACCAGCACACCACCCCAGCCATATTGCAGTCTTTTCCTACATCAACCTTTGATACGGCTGCTTCTCATGCCCCATTTATAACTGATGGCCTTGAAGGAGAATTAGATATTGAATGGATGATAGCAAACACAGAGATAGAGGCACGAAAGTCATGCTCATGCGACAAATCACCAGACCAAAACACGAAAGTCTCTTCCACCAAAGCCATTTCACTAATGAACCAATCATCCACCACAAGACGACCGAGCTACGTCTCATCTTCAAGGTCACCAGCAACCGCGCCCGGGGAATCACTAAACGCCAGATTTCAGAACATCATGGAATGCGTCGGCGCAATGGGTTTCGAAAGCTTTGATGATCTAGTGACTTCATACTACACCGACGAGTTTGAAGAAGCATCCAAGCTCTCCCATGAGCAGCGATTCAGCAGGATCAGAAGACTCCCTGGAGTATTCGCCGAGATTCTGGAAGGTGCAAGAAGATGGGAGCCTTTGGAGTGCCGTGGTATCGGTGAAGAAGTTCTCAAAGAGTCTGAAGCGGTTCTTATGCTTGAGAGTAGCGACGCTTGGCAATCGTTACAGTCAATCACGGATGCAGCTATAGCACAAGATGATATCTCTACGGAGCGGTTATATCAGAATTTCAGCACACTCCTACCCATTGAAGTAGGTCTCATACAAATGATAGCAGAGTGGAAAATCACGCTTCTAAACAGACTCGACTCGTTCAAAACTGACAGAAATATAGATGCCGAAACTATGGACCTTATTGATGGCGCTTGTCGCATCTGATTGTCCCGCATGGCAACGAGATTGTTCGGGTACTGCACTCGCTATAATTACGTTGTTGCATTTCACAGGCCGAATACCGAAGTGCAAAATGCTCAAATTGATATCTCTTTGTCTTTCTCAGTAGTTAAACAGCTACCATTATACAGAACTCTGCCGTAAAATAGCCCAGATTAAATATTACTTGTTCTATTGTAGTAATGAACTCGTAACTTTATAGTATACAGTATTAACCTGTGGAATTCGGCAGCGCCTATGGAGTCAAGTCACCTGGCAAGTGAGCTAGTAATAAGCTCATCCGGATACGATGCGGCAATAGAAAGGTTCTCCTGCTGACCACGCATAGAACCCGCACAACGCCCGCTTTTTCCAGCTTATAGTATCCACAGACACTACCGAATTCTGCAAGTTGGTAAGGTACTCGTATTATCGGTCCGCGAAAAAAATCAAGTACAGGGTATGACATCCGTCTCTACAGCCTGTACCAGAACCAAGATTATAGCGCCGCAATATATTCTTGGTACTGTTATTGAGTACGAGGTGCTCTGCGGCTTCGAGATTGAGAACGTCTGCTCTAGGAATCCAAATAGATTTAGGTGTTTTTGAGTTTTGTTTCCCAGTTGAGTGATGTATTCCCGTGATTGGCGATAAAGTCCTTTTGAACAGTGTCGAGACGGTTTCGATTGGGGCTGGAGATTATGTCTGCCAATGTCGGAATCATAACGAATTCAGTATAAGATATCATTTTCTCTGATTGGATTCAATTATCTAGTTACAGTGATATGAAAAGGAGCTCGAGTCTAGCAAAATTATGTCGCCAGCCCGTACATATGAAAGATTTCACTTAAGCTATCTCAGACTAACAATCTAGAACAGCCTTATCTTATCGCTCGTCTGGTCTAACTACAACAGCAACAGGTAGTGCGGGGTAGCGCGATCAGACCTTCAGATCCTCACGATTTTCTTGATTCAGGCCGCAATCTTTCCCAGCAGTAGCTCCAGGGTAAACATGGCTAGGACCCCATTCGGGCAACTCAGTAGCTGAGTCTGGCATTGAAACAGTCTGAGCTGAAACTCCCACAGTCAGGCCAAGGTCATCAGTTAGCTCAACATTCTTAGTATCCTAACAAAGGTTAGTGAATTCATTCAGGGCTTGTTTCTCGATGACTCACCTTGACAGCTCTCCAGGATAATTCTTTCTTCAAATAGGCAACCACAGCATTGACATCGTCAACATCTACACCTCTTTCTTCCAACGCTTCATTTAGTGGGACAGTTCCGGTAACGAGGATATCATTTTCAGCTTGCGAAACACAGTTCGCACACTGGCGTATCGACCGATTGGACAACATGGTAACTGATCCAACACGGTTCTCCGAGAGGAACCAGTCTGCAGTCGACTCAGGTAATTCCCCAAGGAAGACATGAACAGCCCAGGTGCCGGTAACAGCAAAGTTCTTGACACGGAGAAAGACTTGCCAATGGTGAGTCTTTGGTCCAGGGTTGGCCTCAACCGGAGGTTTGACGTCCTGGAAACCACCCTTGGGCGGAGGTGGAACGGCTCGCTTCGGCTTTGGGGCATAAAGGTCATTGATTTGTTGAGTTGTGTACGATTTCATGGCTTCCTGGTCTTTGATGTACTCTAGCGGAGTCTCCGGGTAGTAGTAACCGCCTTCGAAAGTGCTCGTGAGTTCCTTGGTGTCATTGGCGATATAGTAGTCGGACATAGAGTGCTGATCAGTCTTGTGCCAGGGCTCAAGGTTTGACTTTCCACCCTCCATTGTGCCTTCCTTAGCTACAAAGCGAGGCATTCGGGACGACCATTCAGCAATGGTGCAGTCGGGATTGAGAGCTTGCCAAAGCGCGGTGAGCCTGTCGCAGTTGACGTGGTGAAGCCAAAACACTGGATCAAACGAGCTAGCTTGAACATCCGTCATGTTGCCCAAGAGTCTAGTGACCTCGACCTCCTCCTCGTCGTTGAGAATGGTGTCGTTGGTGCCGGTGTAGTTATGGATGTTGTTATGCATGTCTTCAACGGAAGTGTATGCGTGGGGAGATTCTGTAGGTCGCCACGCCGTACAGGTGAACTGATCAAAATCTTTGATAGCGGTGAGGGCTTGGTAAGTTTGCGTCTTGAACTGCTTGAATGTTCCAACTTGAACGTTGGAAATCTCTTGATCACTCTTGCCATCGGCATCAGGGCAGCGCTTCGACTCGGTCCAAACCTTAGAGTTCTCCCAGTTCATCTCCTGCTGCATGAGTTGGATAGCAGTTGGAGAGGTGAACTTGTAGGAGTACAGCGGGTTGTGTTCAAGATACTTTGTATCGTTGATCCCCTTTGACTCTCCGGGTACAGTTAAAGTGATATCTGGGGACATAACAACGGCCGGTAGGTTGGGCTTCTTAGCCCAGTCCCAGTAGCTATTGTTTCAATCAGTAAAACAACCAATGTTTATAGTTACGTACTTACGGTAACCGAACTTGTAGAAGAGCCTCTTTGTAGGCCTCAGCCGCATATCCAGTAGCCTTATTAGCGATCTCTTCAGCGTAGGAATGGATTATTTGCTGGGCTTGTCAATAAGATAAAACAAAATGCATTTGTTATTTACCTCGTAGAGCATCAGGTATGGTCGATGCCATGGAATGAACAGAGTGCTTCGATGCGTACAGTATCCGATGTTCTCGACAGTGCCAGCGGTGGGATCGTTCTGCCAAGGTACATACGGCACACCGTGAACACCTAAGTCTCTTAACATGTATTCTTCAAGTTTTATAGCTTTGTAAACTTACCCACGATCTGAAAGTAGCTTGTTCCATTGACATTGTCCTTGTCAAATTCCTCGTTGCCGTTTTCTTGCCAGGCTAAAAGGGCCTGGATGTACAAGGCGAAGGCAAAAGGATGGTTCTTTTGGAAGACATCGACAGGGAGGCGCGGGCTGGGCTTTCCACCTGGATTCTGAATACCAGTGATGGGTGTTGGGGAAGGGATAGTTGGGGCCATGATGAATGTCGCGTGTCTGCGTTAGATGAATGAGAAAGGTGAAGGATGAGTTTTTGATCCGAGTGAGAAAACAGGTAGATAGAAGCTTCATATTTATAGTTGTTCTTCTTTTTCAATTGCTACAATGGCCAAGGCCTAACTCTCCACCCTGTTCACGTAGAAGAAGGTCCTATATGCGAGCCAACTCGAATGGAAATAGATTACCCCTCTTCAGCTGAGCCAAGGTCAGCCATGTCTCAGATGATCAGAAATCCCGTCGCCTCATATATACTGCTATGCCTCAAAAATAAAAGGGTGCCCATTCGGGAGTATTGCCACAGCCACTCACTTCTTGGCTATCCTCTCCGCACTACTGGTGAGCTCGACAACACTGAGTATTTGGGAAATGAAACCCACGTTCTCCACAAGTTGGTACCCTTAAAGTGATTCTATCGAGGCTACTGCGATATGATAGATGTGCGATTGCCAGGCATTCACAATTGGTGGATCGCTCAAGAAAATGTTAAGAATAGTAGTAGTTCAAGTCATCGGACAACAACCCTCCTACCCCGAGAGGAAGAAAAACAAAGTGTCAGTGAGACTATTGATAACTGCAGTAAACTATTGAGTGACTGGCCACTCGGCTTGCTCGATTCTTTGCTGGTGGCCGATTTAGGTCAAGCTCTCACCATGTCGTATGTATAGTAGACTTTTAGCGTAGAGTTGTTGAGAACGGTCTTTGCATAGAGATAAGACATAGGTGTTATTCCCATTGGGTAGCAATAATTGAGAGACTCTGAAATCTTGTATAGGTATATATCGATGGAAAGTCATAGAAGAGAAGCAGGCGGGGGAGGAAAGAGGGATTTTATTAGATTTCGAGTTAAGAAAGGCTGCTAGATGATTTTTCTGAATTGGAACCAGGTGATTGCAGGTCTAACAACGCAGTTTACTACTAAGGCTTGCATGAATAAACTAGCAACTTCAATGCCTCACATATTGTCCTAGATGTAGTTAGTTATGCAATTAGTAGTAACATTCCTATAGATTGATGCATTGTATGGCTCCAAGTTTCATTGCCACTCCAATTCAACTAATAATGTAGATTCTCTACATCTGTCATGAAAACGATTCAGCTTCTACGTAGTACCAGTAGGTAGAATAGACTGTCTTCTCTAGAACATTTCGATATCCATATCAGCGTCAGTTTCTACTGGATACTCTTTCATAATTTGTTTCAAAATATCGATCCACCATTGTCGATACCGAGAGCCAAACAAGGCCTTTCTATATTCCCACCACTCAGGCCAGAAACCTGCCATTTATCAATCCACAATACCCGTCACAGAGCCTGTTACAGGATCAAGAAGAATATTCTCCCACGAGATATCTGCATGCGCAAAGATGATACGATAGTCATCAGGGAGCATGTTGCGCTACGTAGCAATCTATTCAGGCCGTGGATAGTTCTTGATGAGTTTAACAAGGAAGTCGTGAAACTTGGCAACAGACGCAAATAGGCAACATTTAGACATATTATCCAGCCGATGGTCATAAGCGGGACCTCCAGAACAAGAGCCAATCCAGCCAGATCCAGACGGGCGAAGGTGATGCAATTGGCATAAGTATGATTGAAGCTCAGAGATCGTCTGTGCCATTGCTGTTTCTGTCATTATTAGCCATGCTTCGTCTAGCTATCGTCCTGGGACTCGTTCCATCGAAGTCCAGCCCGGCTTATCGTCGCTCACGCCGAAATGCATGTCAATAATTGACGGTTCAGGGATTGAGGTGTGACTTCGTACCTAGTTCATGGCTTCGGCCTCTCTGCGAAGCCAAAAGGAATCGGCCTCCTTCTGGAATAATATTGAAGGATGAATAGAAAGTTCAGTTTCATCATGAGGCATCGCATTTGCGGTGGTAGATGTATTAGCCATTTTTAATTTTTAATATAAAAAATGGAGAGGAACAGGTTTTGATCAGCGAGAAACGCGCCACTGAGCACTCTTATCTCTCGTCCAATCTAACTATAATGAGTAATGTAGGGTAATATAATCAGGCCTTCAAATAGTTATTTGTAGCACTATATTGTACCTGCCAGCGTAGACCGTTTTATATAGTTTAATGCACTTCCAGCCCTCAACCATTTGATTTGGTGAGCGTGGTAAGAGTGATTAAGCGGTGCAGTCCATAGACTACCATCCTTTGTTTTAACTTCCATTGTTACCTGCTTACCAGGTTGAAGATCACTTCCATCCACGCCCAACAGACTGATGACATCGCCTTCCGTGATTCTGTCATAATCTTGAGAGTCCGCAAATGTCAAAGGAAACATGCCTTGCTTCTTAAGATTTGTTTCGTGAATTCGAGCAAAGCTCTTAGCAATGACAGCCACACCTCCGAGGAAACGTGGCTCCAGCGCAGCATGTTCTCGCGAACTACCTTCCCCGTAGTTGTTATCACCGATAATGCACCACCTGATACCGGTCTGCCGCATGTCTTTGGCGACTTGAGGCACAGTCTTAATCTCCCTATTCATCGTGCTTCTGGCCTTGCCAATCATATTGAGAGACGTGGCGTCGGGGAGAAAACTGTTGGTGGCACCCAGAAGCATATTGTTACTAATGTTTTCGAGATGCCCACGATATTTGTACCAGGGTCCTGCGGGTGAAATATGATCTGTTGTGCATTTGCCTGCAACCTTGATGAGGATTTGCATGTCCTTCGCGTTTCCATCTTGCCAAGGTGTGAAAGGCTTAAGAAGTTGCAGCCTGTCACTATCCTTATCGATAACAACTTCGTGTTCCGAAGTATTTGTGAGGACAGGAGCTTGATACAAGTCATCTCCATCAGAGAAATCCTGAGGCAGCTCGCTGGCTGTTGGAGGTGTGAAGCGGAACTCGGAGGGTGCGCCGGATCCATTAATGAAAGGCACGGCATCGGTAATAGGGTTAAAAGTAAGATCTCCAGTGTAGGCAAAGGCTGTGGCAATTTCGGGAGAGGTGACGAAAGAATGGGTGGCTGGGTTGCCATCATGGCGACCAGTAAAGTTGCGATTAAAGCTCGAGATGACCGAGTTACTCTCTGCTCCAGCGACATCAACATCTTTTCGATCCCATTGCCCAACGCAAGGGCCGCAAGAGTTACTCAGAACAATGGCGCCAGCATCTCGAAGTATGTTGAGAATACCACTCTCCTCCGCTGTAGCACGGATCTGCTCGCTGCCTGGGCTGACCATGAAGGGTGTTTTTGTTCGGTGCATGCCCGCATCCTTGGCCTGCGTTACAAGGTTGGAGACTTTCTCAAGATCTTCGTACGAGCTGTTTGTGCAACTCCCCACCATGCTGTAGCTGATCTTTGAGGGCCACGAGCTTTCCTCGACGCGCTCCTTGAAGATAGAAAGTGGGTGCGATAGATCGGGTGTGAAAGGACCGTTGACGTGAGGCTCAAGTGTTGAAAGATCAATCTCTATAATCTCATCGTAGAAATCCTCGCTTCCAGGGTCTGCATTAAGTAGTGTTTCCTTGAAGTTGTCTGCATATTGAGCAATGTCCCCTCTTTTTGTCGCTGAAAGGTAACGCGCCATGGCTTGGGAGTAGGGAAAGATGCAGGAGGTTGATCCAACTTCGGCGGACATGTTACAAGGAGTCGCCATGGCTGTTGCACCCAAAGTCTGGGTTCCAGGCCCAAAGAACTCGATAACTTTTCCCTTTCCTCCAGAAACGGACAAAATACCAGCCAGCTTGCATATTATATCCTTGGAGGAACTCCAACCCGATAGGCTGCCTGTCAATCGCACGCCTACGACCTTGGGACAGACAAGCTCCCATGGCATACCAGCCATGGCGTCTACAGCATCTGAGCCACCGACTCCAATCCCAAGCATACCCATGCCGCCGGCATTTGGTGTGTGTGAGTCAGTTCCAATTATCAAGCCGCCAGGGATAGCATAGTTCTCGAATATGGTCGTGTGAATTATGCCAGCGCCAGCCTTCCAATAACCAATGCCGTACTTTTTCGCAGCGCTGCTCAAGAACTTATAGACTTCGCCATGGTCGTTTGCAGCTCGATTGAGATCTTCTTTTGCGCCGTATTCAGCCACTATGAGGTGGTCACTGTGTACAGATGTCGGAACTCGAACGCGCGGGAGGCCAGCGCTGATGAACTGGAGGAGTGCCATGGTTGCGGTCGCATCGTGGCAGGCGACGCGATCAGGTCGTAGTCGCAAAATCGTCTCGCCTCTTTGTATCCTATCGAGGGCCCAATCATCTTGGTCATGTATGAGATGGCTGTAAAGGATCTTCTCGGTCAATGTCAGGGGTCGTTTCTTGGTGCCTCGGACGCGGTGCAGGGATTCTAATTGGGAGCCGTAATCGAGATGGTTGTACTGGCTCGCAAGTTAGCAGGCGACCAGGGCTTGTGGATGGATCAGTATATACAGGTTCAAGAGGACTGATGGGGATATGCGACGAGTGCGTGGCCAAGCCACGGATATGAAGCCATCGTAGCTCTTTTTTAAAGGAGCGCCGGGTAAGGGTAGACCGAAGTGCCGTCAATGTCATGCTTACTGTCAAATGCTTGTTACAGCATCCCAATGCTAAAATAATTCTGGAGAATGACCTCTGGTCTTTATTCAACAGGATGACAATCTAAGAAAATCCCATTTGTCAATATTTCATGACCGAGCCGAGGCGATAAATGCGACTCGATGCTATTCCGAGGCCGTGCGGAGCAACCCGCTCATCGTTCAACTCCCCACACGGACTACTCCGCACCCTAGCAACTCCAACTCAGAAACGGTTGTTCGGATGCATTCCGAATTGATCAAGATCGCCGTTTCCATTCAGAGGGAAGCTCCAGGTAAATTCGGATCTGTCAAAGTCGGCCAGAAACATTTCAATTTCTGGCATGAAGTCGACTCTGGCAGTGTCAATGCCGTACCAGATGGCCTGGTCATCGTCGACATCTACTCCCATTCCTTGCCATGACTTATGCATCTCTTCAAGCGGCAGCTGGGTTATGCCGTCCATGTCTTGAGCATTGTCCACCACCGTGATGGAGTTGTCTTCCAGCGCCCCTCTTTCAGCCCGACGGCTGGATAGTCCGGCGGCGGTCGAGTGAATTGACAGACGCGGGGCCTTGAACGGGGGTTCATCCATGTACAGCTTTCGCATCGTCAAGCTAGCCACTGAGTCAAAGCTCTCTTGTCCATTCTTAGCAGATGGCCACCATTCGCCGCCAATAGTGAGAAGGCTGGAACAAGTTCGTACGTCCTTAGACATTCTAGGTATAGACACACTTTTACGGACTTCTTGTGAGGTCCAGAATGAATAGATCAACGTTGCTCCAGCAGCAAAAATATTTTGCACTGCCCTCCAACCATAATGAAGACTTTGGAGACTGTACAACCGCTGGTAGCCTTCAAGGATGCTTGAAGAACTGTTGAAGCAAATCTGTAGTGCATCTGCAGATGGGCTTCGTACCACTTGAGAGGGCTGGAACAGCAAAACGGTTATCGTGTAATACTTAATTCTGAGCTTGAGCTTCCAGACTTCTCGTTGACGAGCGTTGAGACTCGGAAAGTCGAATGTCTCTTGGGAAACTTCTTGCCACCAGCCATCCAAGGTCTCTTTAATTCTCTGCTGATGTTCGATGGGGTTTTCAGGCCAGGGAAACCAGCTAGAGTCTTCTGGGAGATGATAGAAATGAAGCTTGATGTCGGACACGATCCGGTCAAGCTTGTAAGTGAATGACGCGTATCGAGTGACGGCGGCCATGAAAGACTGTGGAATAGCTCCATCCACATCATCGTCTTCGGGTGGTGGTTGGGGAAGCTTGATATCGAATGTTTCATCTCTAAAGCCAAGAGGACGGCCTTGGACAGAAGAAATTGACCTAGGGAAACAATATGAGCAAATCACCAAGAGTTTACCCCAAGGGCAGCATACCTATCAAGAGAGTATATGGTGAAAAATGTAAATCGTCTGATCTGTTGCAGCGCAACGTCTTCCGGTTGTACATTCTGCAGTTCGCGATGGATGCCAAGCTCCACGCAATGAGCCAGGGCGATATGAACCAAGGTCCAGAGATTTATCTCAGCTGGCGTAAGCATGCTGTGATTAATAAGCATAACTAAGGCCTGGATTGTGGGAAGTGAAATCTGTGAAAAGGCCTCCTTGGAAAAAAGAACGGCTGCTCTATAAAATTTCTGCGGAGGAAATTCATAGACTCTAGTCCGGACTTTGACTATAGCTGCAATATTGAAGACCATGAAGAGAATGAATGCAATCACGGGCAGGGTGGTCCCATGATTTTCCGAAACTCCAGGTACGATTGTTCGTCCATTCCACCGGAATGGAGGCATAGTACTGGGCCAGCCATGAGGTGAACTACCCACCTCTCCAGGTTCAAGAACGCATAAATAGATCGCATCTATAGCACTTAACAAAGACGAAGGCTCTAGGACCGGAAAATCGGGGTGCACCCAGCGTATATATGTATGGGCAAGAATGAGAGCCTCTGGCTTTGTCGGTAGTTCCTTGTAGCACGGTTAGCGAAACAGGAAGTCTAATTGATTAAATGTGATCACCTTTTGTAGAGAAGCATATAGTGCTTGATAGTAAGTCTTATAGTCTGAGCTCTTATCTGTGTCCTGCCACTCCGAGCCACCCGCATTGATACTATCATTAATACACTGTGGTGTAGACCCGACACTTGATGGTGAGGCTCCAATAAGATTCGTAAAGAGTAAACCCGAGCTCGAACCAAGGTAATGCCTCTCAGGAGAGTCTGAGTTGAGAGAAAGCATACCCAGGTTAACGGCAACTGAGTGAACCCGTTCCGGGAACGACCCATCATGATCAGGCTGTCCAGATACATCTGCTGATCTCTTCGACGGAATTCTCTGTAAGGCTGGACTTGTAACCGCAGGTGTTTGTGCTGTTGATGGCTCACCATCTTCATCTCCACCTACATTCGGAAACCTTGTCTCGTGCCCAAGAGCCGGCTCAACATGAGGCCCCGATCGCAGATCAACATCAGGAGCGCGTTCTTTAATGATGTTTTCAAGCCACTGTATCCTTGCACGAGCAGCTCCGGCAAAGCTTCCATATTATTAGTAATCGCTATGGGTCGAGTGTTGAATTTACTCACTTGCGAGGAATAACAACGTCGGAGTTTTGGCTGTCAACATCCAGACATACCTGCCCAGCCTTTGCGCAGTTCGTGCACGCAGGAACTTGACCGTCGCACTATCCAGTATTCAGAAAAGATTTCTTGAGGTACAGTCAGTCGCAGTTCTCACCTTGATGCGCCGCGATCGACAACGACGGCAAGCCAGTCGGACCTTTTTAGGCGTGTTGGTCCGTGCCGCCATCTAGATTTGCCCACAAAGAGCGTTTGACTTGACAAGAAAGAAACAACACGGGGTTAATTGGCTTTACGTCAATTCTTCGTGGATTGATATTTAGGCAAGATGCTGCGTGTCGTGATGATGAGTCCAGCTACTCGGGTAAGCTAAAGTGAAAGTCAGGAATGCAATAATGATAGTGCGGGGCAAGGAGTTAATTTAATCCATAAAATACTGTACTAACTCATCGCCGCACTAGTTACCTGCTCTCTCAGTATACCTACTTTAAAGACTACTATGTATCAAAATTCTCACTTTTTGTAAAATTCCTTACTATCTTTAATTTAATCAACTTTCTTCTATACCTTATTTACTTTTAGAAAGATTCTTTCATCAAGTCCAGTACATTCTGATAGATCGAAAAGCTGAGTGCTCCAGAAACCTAAGAAAAATGGTTTTAGTCAGTGCTGTTCTCTATCACAGTAACGTGTTTACTCACAGTCAATCTCACAAGTCGAGGTGTTGTACCCTTCCACAGGCCGGGAACACCAGATTCCCTGATTATAGCAGTTAAAATATTAAAGGTTCCCTGTTTGTCTCCTCCTACCCTAACACTCTGCATTGTTGTCTTGATAGTATCAAAAGGCATTGTTGCATATACCGTGACAACGCCTGCCGACCCTCCAGCAATCGGAGCTGCGAAACTCCCTTTGCTGACTTCTTTCAATCGTGGTTCTATCAAGTCAAATAGTGTATGATAAGTGGAAAACCGAACTAGGGCATTGCTCGCTTGCTTCATCGTCACAGGTACCACTCCACGGTAGAAACCTCGTATCCCTTGATGAGTCGCTGTCCAACGAATGACGTCACTGGTTGACTTGAACTTGCGAGGACCTGCCCTGTCTTCAACGATCTTGGTCTTGAGGCTTTCACCTGGCGTTACCACGCTGATACTCTCTGTCACTCCAGCAACAACCCCAGCAAGCATGTTTGATATAGGTGTAGGTTTGCGCGTTTTGCCATCTCGAGGGAGTCTGCTACGAACTGCATCAAATGTCAGGAACCTGATGCCTGATTTCGAGGCGTTGGAGACGCAGAAAGCCCCTGCGCCTGTATAGAGAACGCCGATGCCATGGTCTTTGACGGCCGAAATCATAATGCGCAGAGGCGACGGTGAGGATGCGCCCAGGAGTTGTTTTCTTGTCTTGACATATTCGGTTGGGTACTAGTCAAACCACCATGAGTTGGGTCCGTTGCAAGGGAAGTGAGTTCAAAATAGGTTCGGGTGAGACTTACAGTCGCGAGAGATTCAACACCACCAGCAGCAGCTCCAGCTAGAATCGACTGTAGTGGAGTCGGTGCATTTGACGATCTATCTGCCATGATGCCTTGTCATTGAATTATCTTAGTCGACAAAGGATTTATTAATTTCAGCCTAAGCCTCCTCAGTTTTCTCCTTGTGTAAATGACAGAGGATGGCACTTATGTTTGTATTCGCCCTTATCTTTGAAACCCTCGTCAACCCTCCAATCTCTCCGGTTACTTCAATCCGTTATCGGAATGTCCCCGCGCTCCGAATGTGGCCTGTCAATCATCCGGGCCACCAACGAGGCTACTGGCTGGGCTACTCCGCCTCAGTCTCGTCTACGGAATAGTCCAGAAATATCCACTTAACGAAAGTAAGGGGCCCCAGGAATGCGACAACTTTACCTAGCGTCAATTGTTATAGAAAAGACAGCCTGTGGAGATATAATTTAATCAACTTTGATTCGCAATCGAGTATCTTCACTAAGTAAACGCATTCAACGACTATCAAAGTGTAAATCATGGCACCCGAAAGCCTCGTTCAGACCAGTAACGCAGACCTCTTTCCTAGAGGAGGATGGGACACTCACCACCATATATTTGATCGTATGTGATGCCAATATACTGGTATTTCGATATGCAGTTCTAATTTATACCAGCCCAGTTGTTTCCTTACAGCCCCACGCGACACCTCACACCTCCTGCAGCGACCATCGAGGCTTTCGAGAACTTCCGGAAGAGCTTGGGTATTACAAACTCAGTTCTTACTCACGGGTTATCCTATGGCGATGACTGCACGTCTCTCAAAGCCTTCGTTGCCCAATTGGGACGACAGTCGACTTCGGGAGTAGGAGTCATCGATCCCTTCACAACTACTGACGATGAAATCCGAGATATGCAAAAGGCTGGGATCCGGGGCCTTCGTGTCAATCTCTATCCTCACGGGGCCATGGAAGATGTAGAGCTTCAAAAGAAGACCTTACGTGCATACCTTGAAAGAGTTGTGAAGCTTTCCCTCTCCTGGAGTCTGACGATGACGACGATTCGGACTGAATTCTGGAATGAACTAGAGCCATTTGTTCGAGCGGAAGTTGCACCGACAGGTAGAGCGCTCATCACTGATCATTTTGGTCTTCTCAAGGCGCCGAGCTTGCTTTCATCAGAGTGTCGCAACGATCCTACGAAACAACCTGGTTTCGCGGCCATCATGAGACTTGTCTCGGATGGGCTTCTCTTCGTCAAACTGAGTGCACCATACCGCGTGAGCGAGCAGAGTCCACACTATGAAGATCTTGAGTTCCTCGTACGAGCGTTTGTGGATGCCAACAAATACCAGATTCTTTGGGGAAGTGATTGGCCGCATACGCCGAGGATGAAGGTGCGCAGTCACGAAGAAGCGATGAAGGAAACTCCGTTCTTGAAAGTGGATGATGACACGTGGCTCCGGAGCTTGAGAAGCTGGCTATCATATGAGGAGTGGGACTTGTTGATGGTACAGAATCCGAAGAGACTCTTTGCATCATAGATCATGTATGTAAATAGTGATTGTCTAATGGTAGTCAAGACCAAATGCTCAGTTCTGTCTGTCTTCGACACGTGCTATCTCACTCATGCGATCTAATGAACAATCGTGTATTTCCATACAGCTGTGTTGATAGCTTAGATAAAATTGAGAAGGCCTGGACAAAAGCTTAGGCGTCTAAATAAACAAACAGTATCTCCATACAGCTTTGAATGACGACACTAGATGCCTCTATTACTTGTTCTTACGGATCGTCTTAATAAGCTCTCCCATAGCAGCCCCCTTCCTGAGCTCCGCAATCATTTTTTCATCTACCTCAGCCCTTTCTTGACATAATTCAGCAACGCGCTCGATCAATGATGGAGGCACAACGACGACGCCATCAGCATCTCCCACAAGCACGTCGCCTGGGTTGACCCATAAATCGCGCTTGAATTGAAGAGGAACGTTAACCAGGGACGCCCTAGTAAATGTATTTGAGCCTAAGATCGATTGACCACGAGCAAATACCTTAAGGCTATTAGAATTGTTTATAAAATGAGACTGAATTTTCAAACATACGGGGAACTTCATTTCCTTGTGCTCATTGATGTCCCTCATGCGGCCATCAATAACAACAGCTTTAGCCCCCAGGTACTGTGCTCTGGTTGACATTAATCCACCCCAGCAAGCTGATGGTAGCCCTTTGGGTTGTTGGATATACATGATGCCCCCGTCTTGGTTGTGATCGACAAATTGTTTGTCTAATACCGGGGCGGATGCATCGCTGGACTCGACCATCTTAATAGTCACAGCTGGGCCAATGACGCGAGCTTCAGAGTCCGGAGAAAAGATGCGAATGCCATCTAGAAACCCACCGTAGGGATATCTCAATTTGACCAAGGCATCGCCAATCTACCAATTGTGAGCTTTTTTCTTGTCGTGTAGAGAGCCAAGATGGCTGCCGTAATGCCTTACATCACAACTTGTGAACCTACGCAAGAGGTTGAGTCCTTTGGGGTAGGCCATCGGGAATGTATGTGTAACAGAGCGATAGTCGGAAAATGGAGTGCTAACGGGCTATAAACAGTGATCGATCACTTTGTTTCTTCTAGGTTGGCGGAATTGGTAGCCAGTGTCTCTATTCAACATCTTCTCCTTCTGAAGGGCTACTCCGTCTCGCCTTTGCCCCACGCTTGGACAGCTCCGAAGCCACCGGGGAGACGCTAAAGCATGTGATTGGCCAATCTTTAGCACTCCGCATTTTGCCACAACGCCATAATTCCCCATGGGGATCTGAAGCTAGTTCGAATAGTATGTACAGTCAGGCGTCAAATAAGTCCCTTCCGATTGGTTCTACCTACGGAGCAGTCCGTAGACCTTACTTGCCGGCTTGAACTTTGTACCCCATCGAATTTTATTCTCGTCTACTAACATAGAATCGTTCGTTTATGGCCCTGAACAATATGCGGGGGATGGACTGGTGAGATCTCTGGGGAACTGGATGGATAACACGGCGCGTTCAGTTAAGAAAGCAACATATTAAAGGGCCATCTCCTACGCTCTTCTGCTCCATTCCGCAACCATCCCAAACAACAACTCATCCTTCATACTTGAACTTGGAACCACATTACTCCTGCAAGGCCAATCACTTCTCTTGCAATGGCAAACACTAAGAGCGGTGTCAAACTTGACCATCTCCGAGGTTCATCGGATCACATCGATGAGGCCTTGCCACACAATGATAAAGATACCATCGTTAAATGCAAGAGCAACGAGCTTGGCATGACCGAAGAGGAATATGACGCAGCTGAGACGAGCCTGGTCCGCAAGCTGGATTATACCCTTGTGCCCATGGTCTGGCTACTTTATCTGTTCAACTATCTTGACCGAAACAACATTGCGTATGTCATCTGCAAGATACCTCGCGTGTTCTTGGAATATCGTTAACGTTCTAAATAGACAGGCACGACTGAGTACATTCGAACAAGATCTTGGCCTCAAAGGAAACCAGTTTAACGTAGCAGTCTCAATTCTAAACGTAGGCTACATGCTTATGCAGTTACCTAGGTACGTTTTACAGGAAAGAACCGAGATCATGTAGATTGACCCTTTGGCTAGCAACATGCTGCTTACACGAACCCGACCGTCGATTTACATTCCATTTTGGACAGCTCTGTGGTCTATCATCTCTGCTGCTACCGCAGGTGCTGGCAACTACTCTCATCTACTTGTTATTCGGTTCTTCTTGGGTATCGCCGAAGCCCCATTCTTCCCCGGTGCAATGTATCTCCTGAGCTGCTGGTACCCTCGAAAGGAACTGGCTCTCCGCACAGCGATTTTGTATTCTGGTGTCCTCCTTGCCACAGCTTTCTCAGGTCTCATCGCCGCTGGTGTGCTATCCAATCTTGAAGGTGCACGGGGAATTGCTGGTTGGCAGTGGCTATTCATTATTGAAGGCGCAGGGAGTTTTGTGGCAGCTCTCCTAGGCTTCGTCCTCTTGCCTGATTTCCCTGGTCAAAAGTCCGGAGTGATGAAATGGCTCCTAACGGATGATGAGCAAAAGGTCGCAGTTGAACGCATTCAGAGGGATCGTGTATCCCTGCCTCAGGCTGATAGCAGTGTCTGGAGTGGCCTGGTAATGGCTGCAAAGGACATCCGAACTTGGGTTTTTGTAAGATCCTCTTCGTCTGCTTTTTATAACCACAGAAGCTAACCGTTTATAACAGGTAATTATGCTCACGGCCAACCATAGCGCATACGGCTTCAACAGCTTCTTCCCAACCATCGTCAAGGGCTTCAAACTCGGAGACAACACTCTAACGCTCGTTCTGACAGCCCCGCCGTACCTTGTAGCTACTGTCACCGCCTTTGCTACAGCTTGGTCCAGCGACCGTCGCAAAGATCGTGGCTACCATATCGCGGTGCCTCAGTTCGTTGCTTGTATCGGATTCATCATCTCGGTCTCGACCCTCAATAACGCAGCTCGATATGCAGCCGCTTTCTTATACATCTGCGGATGCTTCTCTTCCAACGCTATGGTATTCAGTTGGGCAAGTTCAACCTTAAACCAGACACCTGAGAAGCGAGCTTGTGCTACAGCCATCATCAACCTTCTCAGTCAGCTGGGAAACATCTGGAGTCCTTATTTCTTCCCATCTAGCGATGGTCCACGATATGTCAAGGCTAATCTCTTGATGATGGCTTTCTCACTACTTTCTGTGCTGACTTGTGTGGTGATGAAGATGATGCTGAGGAAAGCGAACAGAAAACTCAAGGAGAGCGGTCAGGATGTTAATTTGTTTACGTTGTAGATATGAGGACCACTCACTCCCGACTTTGTGTCCAAATTTATGACTAAGCGGGTCATTCGGCATGGCAATTATCCGTAGATTTACCAAGTCAGCTTGGTCTTGTAAGACTTGATCGTCCTTGGCATAATAAGAAGTCTCTGAGACACTTTTTACACGTGTGTTTTACGGGGTCGTGGCGCGAAATGAGTACCCGTTCGAGTGTCTCGAGGACCGACGCGGCGCGTCTGATGGAGGATTGATCCTCCTTATAGACATGAACATGGTCCATTTCTGCCTCAAGACAGAACATCCTCATCTCTCACAATCGTTTGCGATTTGTACGGAAGGATCCATCTAGTTTCAATAATTATTTTTTATTATAAATCCCAGCACTGCTTTAATGACACGAGGCCTCGCTGGGTGTTATTGTGTGTATTCAAGAGTGACCAAGCTTGGTAGAAAACACGTCTTCTCGCTAAACTAACCGGGGTAGATAATAAACCTTAGTATGGAGTAAAATGTGTTGGTCTGTTGCTGGATCTTTGCTTTTGGCTTAGGCCATATTTAAATTTTACCAGTTAACCTAAACTTTTCCGTAGCAGTTTATAGGGACCATTTAGCATTCTTGATGATTGTCCAATTTAGCCATAACCAGTAGTAATGTAGGGTAACGCGATTAAACCTTCAATTTCTCACGATTTTCTTGACACAGGCTAGAGTTAGCCGTAACTCCAGGGTAAACATGGCTATGGAAATATTTTATTGCAAGTCCAACTATGCAGTTTACTACTCAGGCTTAAGCCAATCAAGGCGTTTGTTCTACAAACTCTTATCAGACTTATTTTCCTCATCGATGATCTTCTGTGCAGCTGTCTCGGCGATTCCATACACGGCTGTCTGAATGTGTCCTGATAGCTGGACCGGAATGATGCTAGCGTCCACGATACGCAAGTTCTTCGTACCATAAACCTTCAAATTCGAACCAACAACACCACCGTCCTTTTTAGGAAGCATCGCGCAGGTACCGATGGGGTGATAGAAGCTGTTGACTGTCTTGACGACCCAGTCACGTAACTGTTTATCGGTCCTCGTACCCAGACCTGGTTCAAATTCAGTAGCCCATACAGATCGCAGAGGCTCTGTGAAGGCAACTTTGCGGGCATACTTGGCACCTTCAATGAGTGCTTGTATATCGTGCTCATTATTGAGATAGTTGAGGTCGATAATTGGCTTGCCGTTTGGATCTTTGCCGTTGATGTGAACACTACCGCGGCTCATGGGATGCATCACAGTAGAGAAGATGGTGATGAAGTTGCCTCCAGCACCAGGGTAGCCTTGAGCGCCCACGTAGTTGGCTTCAAGAAGAAGCTCCAGTTGGGGAATAGAGGGGTCGCGAAGGTACTCAAGTTTCTTCTTATCCACGACAGTGCCATTCTTAAAAAACCCGTCTTTTGCAAGTTTAGTGATGTCCTTCTGCACCTTATCGCTAACTTGGGCCCAGTTGAGAAAAGCGTAGGCGCTGCTGGTGTAGTCATACCACGATTTCTTGTTCTCAAGCCAAAGGTTGAACTGCTCCGTGGCTGCGGTGCCTTGCGCATCGAAAATGAACTGATCAAAGGACTCATAGCCCTCCTTGAGTATATATGTGTTCGAGGTCCGAAGATGGTCCTGGTAGTTTTCGCCGACGCCGGGGAGATCGAGAATCTTGTTTATTCCAGCTTTGGCGAGCACAGAAGTTTGACCAATGCCAGACATCTCAAGCAGGCCTGGACTCTGGATAGAGCCTGCCGAGAGGATAACCTCTTTTCGGGCCTTGATCGTAGAACCATCTTGAAGAGCGACGCCAGTCGCAACTAAGCCCTTGCTCTTCTCAGAAGAAAAGAGAACTTTAGCAACGTGGGTGCTGGTCTTGACGTTCAGGTTAGACCTAGCCTTTGGTAGGTAGCTATTGGCGCTGTATGACCGGGTGTAGTTGGTCACGTCAATATTGGTGGGTTGAAACATAACACCCACAGGCTTTCCTCCCAGTGAGCCTCCATCGTTGATCGGGACGCCCAATTTATTGACAGTAGACTGCCAAGGCTTCAAAACATCAGGGACGATACGATTGTAGGTAGAGCTGATTGGACCAGAGTGTCCATGGATATCACCGTCATTACCCGTAAAGTTCTCAGACTTTTTCATTCCATGGATCATAGTGTCCCAATTCCAACCTGGACTTCCTAGTTCGCTCCATGCATCATACTCTGCAGATGCAGCACGGTCATAGCACAAGAAGTTCATCGCGGATGATCCACCGAGAACTTTACCGCGATTGACACTGATTGATCGCCCATCGAGACCAGGTTGGGCGATAGAACTGAAGTTCCAATCAAGTGATGATCCTAAGATTGAACCGCGCATTCCAGGTACGTTGATTCGTACATCTTTGAGAGCCGAGGGGCCTGCTTCTAGAAGAAGGATCTTGGACTTGGGAAGACCGAGACTCAGGCGGGTGGCGAGGGCTCCTCCTGCGGTTCCACCTCCGACGATGATCTACATCAACATTAGCAGTCTTAAAGTAAGTGACTTGAAAAGAGACTTACATAGTCGTAGGTCTCGGTAGCAGCAGCAGCTGTCACCAAGCCTGATATAATCCAGGCGCAGATTTGCATGATGGATATAGAAGGTCTCAGCAGTATAGTTCAACTGATCATTGAATGCGAGAGAATAGAGATACACGCCTTTCGCACGCCATTTTGTACCCGTAGACCCTTGCTGCACAATTGTAGTCCCTGCATTACCCATGTTGTCCAACCCCGCCGGATATTCAAGTTGCATGAATTGCCGATGCAGTCATACCTCAGGGACCATGTAAATGTCTTCTAGACCGAAGGCACAGAACTCAAACCCAGATTAGGTAAGGTCTAGTAAGGCGGTCAATAGCAGTAATACAACTTCAGAGAGGTAATAATAGGTGGAAAACTAAGTTTTAGAGGTACTGCATCATGCAGATTATATTTACTAAAATCTTACTGTATAATTGTTATTCATATACAGCCTACAGCTAGGATGACTGACTTGCCAAGTCGCATCATGAGCGGATCTGCTGCACGAGAACGAGACGAGGGAAAATCAGAAGCTTCAAATGGCGCTAAGCAGGGATTATGATCCCATTATCGTCTGCCTACTCTACCTCGCCAGGCTTCCATATTGCTGCCACGTATATCACGCTGCGAAAAATGGCAAAAGAACTGTGAGCTTCAACTTTAAATCAAAGACCACCATGTCCACGACCTTGAGAAAAGAGACAAATATTTCAAATGACGTGCATCTGCCACCTGAAGTATGGTATCGTGTATGCTCATTTCTCCCCAAATCAGATCTCGTCAGCTTGAGACTTGTCTGCTCCATGCTGGGCAGCATTGCACTAGCAGAATGCTACAAGACCATATACATGGAGATACATCGAGAATCCTCGCCTCGAAGACTTTGCGAAATCGCTAAATCATGCAAACTTCGCCATCAAGTTCGAGAATTAGTATTGTACGACAACGCAGATTACTACTGGGGGTTCAGGAGCGATTATAGCCGTCAAAGTTTTCTCAACACACTCCCATTTGTCCGTTTCTTCAGCAGATTAACCTCCCTTCGTGTCCGGTTTCGTACATACCCCCCGGACTTCCACAATCGAGATAACGATCTCGCCATTCAGCATCGGCACGCTATGCTGGATACAATATTTTTTTGGATTGCGGGGATGGGGAATACAGATACTCGAGAGATGATCGACTTCGATGCTGGTTCTCACGGAGACAAGATCCAAGAGGATCCAGACGGAAGAATGTCCATTTCTGATTTTGCGGACTTTTCCCAGCCAGCTATACCACTCCAACAACTCATCGTTACCAATTTACCAAGCCACCATGGTGTCCGATTTAAAATTTCAGAAGCTTTCTTAAAGATCATATCAATGGCTAGTCTTAGGGATCTCAGGCTCCATGCTGAGGCACGGAGAGACTCAATTCACCCCCTCGATGCACCGGAAGTTTCTTCACCATACAGCCCAGGGACGTACAAGTTTTTCGATAGCTTGCATGTCTCATGGCTCGCTCCAGAAATCGCCAATAATCTGCGGATTCTGACTCTCCATTGCCAAGACTTCTGGGGATGGTGTCCCAGGATGGATCTTCGTCGCTTTGAGTTTCCCCAGTTAAAGGCTCTTTCTCTTGGACGATATGTCTTCAGCCATCAGTGGCAGACTGACTGGTTCGCATCTATTGGGAAACGGAATGGCAGTGAAGGGTTAGAGGAGCTTTATCTTCATGATTGTCCCATCCTTTATGAAGCTACCCAGATAGGCCCCTTTGACACATTTGATCCCGGATATCCTCTTACAGAGTCAGTGCTAGGCGATATGCAAGACCATGAAACCCACAAATATCCAATTCGATGGCACAATATCCTCTCACAGTGGATGAGACTGTTAAATAAGCTCAAGGTCTTTCATATGGCACAAAGGACCTACCAGAAAAGTCCGCAAGATATGTTCACGAAGCATAAATATGTCGAAGAAATTTCGCTGCGTCATCGAATCTGGTATGATCTTCTAGAAGAGCTAGGAAGCCCTTATCCTTCAGGACCTGTGACTCACTCAAGTCTGGAACACGCATCGAGTTTAAAAAGGCAACTGACCGGTATCAAATTTGATCAACATCGAGATGTCCGGATGAAGTATATCAAATACGACATTCAGAGAGAGCCTGATAATGCTCATTGGCCATGGGATCATCCAGAGGATTCCTATGAGGGTTTGGCACCGGAAGAAGGTACTGTTATGAGAGACAATGCCGCTTATGGGATGCTCATGGATGCGGTTAATTCAAGGGCTGTGTTAGGAGGCTCCGTCTAAATCGAGATATGAAAGAATGATAAGTAAATAGGTTATAGGTTTTAAAACTCCCCAGTTAATAACGTCACGAATCTCTCACGACGGGAGCAGAGTTTGAAGGTTATATGACTTGAGATAACTCCTGTCGCACGATATTAAGTAACTGACGTCTGTTTATGTAGAACAAAGTTAACATTCATTCGAATCTTAATAGATATATATAATAGTTATAGATGAGCTTAGCGCATTTCATAGAATATATAGTAGATTGCCTTATTATTTGATTGTATATCCAGATTAACTTACGCCTCCGCCGATCTACATCATTAGAACGAGAGAACCTTGCATAAGTTAAAAAGGCACAGAACCAGTTGCTCCTCCCAGGTGTATCAGCTAAGCCCCAAAGACAACACTAGTCAATAGCTTATGCCCCAAGTATCCAGTACGCCAAGAAAAAAGTGAGAATGAAGCCCATGGCGTGCATGGAATACGTCATTGAGATTTTGTCACTCGGTGCAGCGGCAGTCTGATCAGCAGTCTGAGTTGGCATGGCAGTTGTGGCAGTAGGTTCGGTGGTAGTTCCTGGTTTTGTAGAGGCTGCCCGATTGTTTGATTCGGACGTGATTATGGCAGCTGAGGTTTCTGAAGTTATTATGTCGGACGTAGTAGCTGTTGCCTCTGCAGCACCCCCGGGGCATATATCCCCTGCAGCGTTGCAAGCTGAGGCAACGTCAAAAAGCTCTGGTCGTTGTAAGTATAAACCTCGTTTAAAAAGAAAGGGAACGAACGCGTAAAAGTGACTAAAGATCTGGCACACTCTGCGTATGCAGTGTCTATGTTTCTTGTTGAGTCACAGCAAAGGCATGAGGCAGCGGCTTCTACTGGAGCGTTGGCAGGGACCTCTGTGCTGCAATGCATCAAGACAGACGAGACTGTAGCACAAGCAGCCCCTGCTAGTACTTTCGGGTCATCGGCGACTGCAAAATTTGGAAAGTCAGGATACGAGAGTGCGTAGTACGACAGAGACAAAAAAATAAGGAATTGTTGCATCATGGCTAATCAGATATGTGATAATTGACCTTGGTTATATAATATAGATGAAGAAGGAGTTAGGAAGTGAGAGAAGTGAGAGATAAAGAGTAAAGATAGTTAAAAACGGAGCTTTGAATACTTATAGGATATACTGAAGTCTATAATGAAGTTGCGGTATGGATGTAACCCTATATCAAGCTCTGAATCCCGGAGTAAGCCCTCTGTTTAATAAAATGACATATAGATAGTGTCAACATGTGAATCTTAAGAAAAGGCATTGTCTCTCTTTGCATGATAAGCTATACTGTAGACCTGAAGCCAGGCTTGGCTATTACGAATTAATAACATGTTTTCAAATACAGCCTGGCTCAGACATAAACTCAAAAGCCGCCGCCTAGATTGTTTCCTTTAAAGTTAAAATTTGGGTTATATTTAAGCTTTAGTGTCAAGGTGGGAAGCATAGTTTGTTAGTATCCCGCTACCTGACGGAGGCTCTGCGGCAACCCTAGTGTATACAGTGCAGAGAATCTACGTTACGAGGCTATACCGTGTTATATTGAGAGAGGTATTGTGTTGGGGACATCAATCATTATGGCTCAAAGTGTATTCATAGTAGTGTTTTTTCAACATGTAACCTTGATCCATCGATAAGGGGATATGCAATAAGGTTAAATACAAAAACAAAACAAAATACGTTACGAGGGAGGAATGATGGTACAGCCTACAGTGCCTCTCCAAATTTAGTTGGGTTCTGGAAGTGGCTTCTTGGCCTTCCGCGTTTCTGCGGACCACATGCAAGACCCTCACATCAACATCCACCTTCGGCCCATCGCCGGTTAGCGCAGGCGATGGGCCCGATGTTTAGATACTCCCATTCTTTATCGAATAGCCATGAGCTCAGAGTAAGAATTGCTCTAGTTGTGGACTAGAACTCGTGTTCAAGAGGCGATAGAGGTATTCAAGTTGGACAACTACTGGACAGAAGTGATTGGGGTAGTCAAGGAGTTAGGCACTTTTCAGAAATATCGAGTCCACTGCAATGTATAGTATGTCCACTGAGTAATCAGTTATCATAAACGGCACCACGTGGAATCTTCCCGCTTAGGTGCGGAGGCAGGGAATTGATGCAACCCCCAGTCTGTTCAAGGTTTTAAAAACGCCTTGCCAGCCAGCCACTTTCATCGATCAAGCTACTTTGAAAATCTAGAACAACACCCCCGATGCCACCACCTACTCCCCATCGTGTCTGATTACTTGTAGTTAACTGTCTCAGTATAAGACTGTGTCGTGCAAGGTACCTGTCTCCTCTATTCTCGCTTCAGACTCGGAATATCAATGCGTCTTTTACTTTGTCAGACTGATGGGCCTTTTCGCGCATGAAAGAAAGTTCCCTTATGTATTGCCCTTATATACAAGGGCTTGAGAGACGACTGTTGGGCGAAGTTTACATAGGTAATGCATCTGCAATTCATCCGGTCAATATCGGACGTGGAACTTCATCTAATGTATTTGAAGTGCAAATACTCGACCTTTCGGTACTGTGGATGAGTCAAATCAGATTAGCTTCAAAAAACTGCTAATTATAAACTCAATTTGAGAATTTTGAAAGAATTGAAACAGTACTGCAATAGTAGGGCTTGAGTGTCACGGTGATCTTTTGAGGCGCTAAGCCTATTAGAGGGTGAGGGTCACATACTTTCGACCTAATCATTCAGCTCACAAAAGCCACAAGTGCAATAATATCGTTGATTACAGCAAGCCAAGGCCTCGAACACCCATCCCATGATTACTTTGAGGATTGCCCTGTGAAAGTGAACAAGAGAGAAGAGAAAGAAATTACCAACACCTGGGCGTTACATGAGAGGCTTCTTATTGGAGAGGGCAGCTATGTGACAGCCCTTCTGTCTCGCAATGCCGCCATCTCCGCCCGTTTCCAAGCGGAGGATGGTCCACGACAGCACTTGCAAATGATCAAATGCGTCGTACAAAACACCTCTCCGGACATCTAGATAAGTTAGATATTTATTAAATTGTCCTGTTTTCTTTCTTGTCCTACTAGTATCAAGAACATATCATCACATTTCAATACGGTCAGAGTACGTAATGATGACTTCTCAAATATATTTGCTTCCTCTTCTTCTTCTTGTGAGCTGTGTTTTAGCCGCTGGGGGAAGGGCGGAGCCTGCTTGGTCGTCCCCCAGGATGACGGACCCAGCCGAACAGCTTGAGAAATTCGAGAGGGAAGTATCGCCAGCCCCAACATCTCCACCCACGACTCTAGAAATGAGATTGTTTCCACGGGATTACTCCCTGCCGTCGGACTATTGTGGTTGGAATGTTGAACTCAAATGTGAGTACTTTCCACTGTCTTCGCTAATCCGGAGAACAATGTGCTAACAAATTGAAAGCGGACGTTTCGACATGTGAAGAAATAGGAGCGTCATGTATTAACTATGGCAGTATACGTGGCTGTTGCAAAGGGGCTGTCAAAGATTGTGCTTCTTCGACATTCTTCTCTGTTTGCATTCCTTTGTCGTCTATAGATAAAGGAAATGCCACTCAATGTGGAAAGGCAGGAACCGTATGCTGGTTTGTACCCGTGTATGTCTTGAGTATCTGCAACCTGCATGCTGACTTTGTCCATCTAGCAGCTACACAGGGTGGCCAGAATGTGCTACCATCTACATGTCGTCGAGAGCAAACCGAGATACTACATACACTGCCGTCAACTGCTTCGTGAAGGACTCTCAAGAGTCATACTTTCTACAGGATTACCAGCCTGTATCCACCACGATCGAAACGGAATCTATCTCAACCGACACGGATACTTCAACCACTACTACGACTATTCCACCAACATCTCCGACATCGCATTCAACGCCCGTCGGCGCTATTGTCGGTGGTGTCGTCGGTGGCCTCGCAATAATTGCCCTCCTAATCCTAGGGATCTTCTTCTACCGCCGGAAAAAGCCCACCCCCAATGTGCCCCCGGTTGAACAAATTATCAGCCCAACTACACAGCCGCCATACTCGCCAAGCTTTGCTTCACCACCCGTATATAATGCTCAAACAAGCAACCCCGCTTGGCTGTCTACTAGTCCTAGTCCTAGCTCGCCAACATATAACCCTGCCGGTGTACACTATCAAAACATGCCCTCGACTTCTCCCCAACCTGAGCAGTTCACTAACGCACACATAAACTATGAGCCAAAGGAGGTGCCAGCTACTAATCCAGTGGGAACGGGTAACAACCGCGCTGAATTAAACTGAGGCGAGAGGTTCAAGAGATTGTGTGGCGTTATGATATAACTTCAAAGTAATGAGAAAGGCATTTAGTAATTGTAGTTAAAGTGAGCCCGTTATATAACTAGTTTTCGATATAAATTGACATGTCATTTATCTCAATGAATCAAGCTCTAGGTAACTCAGCGTTGCAGTGCTTCTTGCCATTCTTCCAAGTCTCAACCCTTCCGGTGTTTTATTGTCACTGACATTTAATAGCGGTCGGTTTAATAAACTTAACGCTGAAACTTGGCACTGCTATTATGTAGACTAATTAGAAATATAAACCTATACTAAGAGGTAAAAATATTTAAATATTTAAGACTTTTAATTATTTTATAAAGGAATAAAATATTTTAAAATAATATACTTTTAATAATTTAATAATATGACAAGGCTGTAAGCATTAATTCATAATACAGTTTAAAAATTTAATATCTTAGTGTAAGTTTAATAATGGAATTTTAAGATAGTATAACGTATTTGATAAGCGAGCGACGCAGATAAGCTAGCGACGCACTTTTCCCTCTTACATCTAACTTTTTATCTGATCAATTAGTTTTTAACAACCAGTAATGTCACAACCTTCAATTGAAGCAAGAACAGTACTAGCCCTTCAGGCCATTCAAAATAACCCAACATTAAGTACCCGACGCGCTGCAAAAATGTATCAGATCTCTGAGCCTAGGCTACGTCGCCGTCAAAATGGCATTCAATCGCGACGCGATTCTATCCCAAATTCGCGGAAACTATCTGATCAGGAAGAGGATATAATAGTCCAATTCATTCTTGACCTAGATTCGCGAGGATTTCCCTCTCGATTGCGTTTTGTGGAAGAAATGGCTAATTCCCTTCTTGCTGACCGCGATGCGCCACCTGTTGGCACGCGCTGGGCTCATAACTTCATTAAGCGACAACCAGAGCTAAAGACGCGTTTATTTCGGAGATATGACTATCAGAGAGCTAAATGCGAAGATCCTATGATTATTCGTGGCTGGTTTCGGCTTGTAGAGAACACAATCGCAAAGTACGGTATCCGATCAGATGATATCTGGAACTTTGATGAGACCGGCTTTATGATGGGCATCATGCAGTCCGGAATGGTCGTCACAGGTGCAGAAAGGCAAGGAAGGCCAAAATCAGTGCAGCCAGGAAACCGTGAA
This sequence comes from Fusarium venenatum, assembly GCF_020744135.1. Lineage (NCBI taxonomy): Eukaryota > Fungi > Ascomycota > Sordariomycetes > Hypocreales > Nectriaceae > Fusarium > Fusarium venenatum. The sequence goes on from NW_027072131.1 coordinate 7,825,683, forward strand.
TGGATTACTGTGATCCAGGCGATCAGTGCCGAAGGTCAATCGATCCCACCGTTTATCATTAGTGCAGGCCAATATCATCTTGCGAATTGGTACCGAGAATGCAACCTCCCCGGCGATTGGGTTATTGCATTGAGCCAAAATGGATGGACAAATAACCAGCTAGGTCTTGACTGGCTGAAGCACTTTAATAAGTCTACAGCTAAGCGAACGAACAGTCGCTATCGCCTCTTGATCCTCGATGGTCATGAAAGTCATCACTCTGTCGAATTCGAGAGATATTGCAAGGACAACAAGATCATTACCCTCTGTATGCCTGCTCATGCATCTCATCTACTGCAGCCTCTTGATGTTGGGTGCTTTGCAGTGCTTAAGAAGGCATATGGGCAAGAGATAGAGCATCTGATCAGATGCTCTATAACCCACATTTCCAAGACCGAGTTCTTTGATGCCTTTCACGCCGCTTTTAAAGCTACTTTTATTGAAAGAAATATACGAGGAGGCTTCAGAGGGGCCGGGCTTGCTCCCTTTGACCCTGAGCATGTCATCTCGAAGCTTGATGTGCAGCTATAGACCCTATCGCCTCCAAAAGAGGCAGCTAAACCTTCCACTCCTTGGACTTCAAAGACCCCAACGACAGCAAATGAGGCTCAATCTCAGACTGAATACCTAGAGAGTCGAATCAGAAGGCATCATAGTAGCTCTCCAGAGTCAATTATTGAGGCTATCCAGTCTCTTACTAAGGCAGTAAAGAGAACTATGTATAAGACTACCCTTATGAGAAATGAGATCCGAAACCTTCGCGAGGGAAATGAGAAGCTAAGCCGGCGCCGAAGGTCAAAAAGAACTAGGTTACAGAAAGGAGACCCTATAACTGTAGAGGAAGCATCACAAGTAATTGATCAGATAGATGTTGATATGCAGGTAGTGGGCGAGTCATCGAGAAGTGGTGGTCGAGGAAGGTCGGTCGGACCGGGTATTCGGCGATGTGGTGTATGCGGCAAGACCGGGCATAATGCAAGGACCTGTCAGGTAGTTCCGGAGGCATCCGGAGAAGAGTATAGTGAGTGATTTTAATTGATCAGATAGGTTATTGTAGTTTTGTTATGTAAATAATGAAAGGGGTAGGGAAAAGTGCGTCGCTCGCTTATCTGCGTCGCTCGCTTATCAAATACGTTATTATATAACTAGATTAACTTAATAGAATTATTAAAAACCTTATTAGCCTAGGCTATTTATAACTTAAGGGATTAATACTAAGCCTTGTACTTATAATTTAACTTAATTTCCTTAAGAAAAAAAGTAATTTTATTATAATAGATATTACAATTATGTGTCACATCTGCTGAACGTTGACGAGACCCAGACGATAACAGTAACTGGTGAGCACTTCTCGCGCTTCTTTGTGCATTCCGTGACGCTCTCATCCTGTCAACAGAGAAAGGAGTTTGATGCAGCTCAAATGGCAAGTGGACGGCCCCCAAGCTTCCCTCCCTATCCTCCCATCTTCCAGCATTGGCTTGATACCGCTGCCTTGGCTGTGTCCGTTTTTAGTCGTCATCTGAACTATTTCTTCGTATTATCAGCCCTTTGCGCGACAGAAGGTTTGTTCACTTCGGTCTGCCTTCTAACGTTGTGGTCGCGGGCCGGATCTATCATCGCTTGTTGAATCTGTCGAGTGGCTATCAAAGCATACGCTGGTTCCTCTACGATGAGGCGGCTCGGTCGGATAAAAGGCGCTGACTACGAAGGTGCCCTTGACGGCTATTCACCATGTTGAGCGACTGATCCGTTTTGTCAATCCATATCTCTCGAGCATTTACCACGCCCTGCAGCAGGTGCCCTCCGAAGCCAACCATTAGCCGTTGAGTTGAGAGAATGTTCGGCCAGTGGAGAAATTGAGGCGATCATCAACACGTAGAATCTCAATACCGTGGAATGCCGCAAGGTGGTGTTCTTTGGTCACGGCGGCCGGATGCAATTTGTACACGTCCTCTCGCGGCACTACGAGCCCTTTCAATCTGCATTGTTGTTTCCTCACGGAACACCTGTCTGGAGTGTTCCTGATCTCGGCGATGCCTTATTAGGAGAGGCAGGCGCGACGGCCGCGGGAACTGACGCACATATGCGTATACCTGATACTTGTGGACTATCCTATCTCAGCTACAGTGCTGTTCATCGAAGCTTTTGGCGGAGCCCTGATTCTTGACTTTCGGTCGTCTCACGTATAATTACCTATTTGATATGTACTTGAGAATCAAAGAGGTGAAACTCGGCTATTTCAGATGGGCGAGGTCGGTAAAATCGTCCGGTTTTGACCCTGCTACCGATTCACTTGCGTATGACTACCTCTGCAACATATTACCAGCCAACTTTATCGGCTCGGGCGCGTGGACGTCAGATCATGTTGCGGACGCTTTGGCCCTGGCTCGAAACGCGGAGGCCGTGTCTTGGCAAATGCTGACATTCAGATCCCAAAATCTCACCACGTCTGCGAATAGTAAGCAGATGCTTCCCAAAGGGGTATTCTCGGAAAACAATCTTACTTTAATTCTCGCTCTTTTATTTACCGCACGCTTATCGATCTAATCATTGACTTTTGCTTCTAGTCGCGCTTCTCTGATCTTTTATTTTACAAGTACTGAGCGATTTAAGTATCCGCCGGTAAGAACCTTGTTACGATGGAACAGTTTGATCTTGTTGTAGTCGGAGCCGGTAAGCAGCTACCCTTGTGCCCGAGTGAGAACTTTCTGATGATTTGTGTATTTACTAAATGACAACAATCAAGGCTACTACGGTCTCGGCGCCGCGAAGCAATATCACGTCACGCATCCAAACGACTCTTTAGCTGTATTCGACGTCAACGCCTCGGTGGGCGGTGTCTGGTCAAATGAGCGCGTCTACCCTTGCCTGAGATCTAACAACCTGTTGGGAACCTACGAATACCCAGACTTTCCAATGACCACTAAACGATTTGGTGTAGAGCTAGGAAACTATATTCCTGGAGAGGTAATGCATGAGTATCTTGAAACTTACGCACGTGAGTTCGGCATTGATAAGCATCTGAGGTTGAGCACAAAGGTTGTTTCGGCTGAGCACAAAGTCGAAGGTGGATGGCTTCTTGAAACTCAAAGCGCCAAGGACGAGCGAAAGACACCAACGAAAGTCTTTGCCAGGAGGTTGATCATTGCGACGGGAATGCTATCTGAACCGTTTATGCCTCATATCCTTGGCCAGGAGGAATATGACAGGCCACTCTTTCACAGCAAAGACTTTCAGAAATACAGAGACACCATCAGCACTGCTAAGCGTGTCACTGTCTTTGGAGGAACCAAGTCTGGCTGGGACGCCGTCTATGCGTATGCCATTAATGGTGTCAAGGTTGATTGGATAATACGACGTAGGGATTTCCCATTGTCAAAAAACTTGTACTGATCGTGCTGTCTTTTAGCAACCGGACACGGTCCAGTTTGGATGTCACCATCTTTTGTGACGCCTTTCAAAGTGTGGATCGAGAAGCTCGTTAGTAAGTTCTCAAAATGCTTGTATTAATGGCAGATTCCTTGTCTTTATATCTGACTTCTTTTTGAGACATCCGTTGGCTTCACTGGTTCGCTCCATGCATCTGGGGCCAAGACAGCGGCTACCACGGTATCAAATCATTCTGGCACGGCACTGCCATCGGTAGATTAATCACCAATGCTTTCTGGGGTATTCTGGCCCAAGATGTGATCAACATCATGCACTTCGACACGCATCCTGAGCTCAAAAAGCTTAAGCCAACGGCATCCGCCATGCATACCGGCACAGCTTTTGGTATCTTTAATTATGCGACCGACTTTTACGAGCCTATACGCAATGGTACTGTGAAGATCCACGAGAAGGATCTGTCGCATCTTAGTGAGGGCAAAGTCTACCTTGATGACGAGGATGGAACAATTCTTGAATCAGACGCTTTCGTCGCGGTTACTGGTTGGAAGTCATTCTCTCCTCTCAAGTTCCTGCCCGAGGGAATCGATAGAAAGATTGGCCTTCCGCATGTCCTAAATGCCAGCGATGAGGGTTGTCTGCCTGACGAAGATCTTGCTGCTCAGAATGCGCTTGTTGACCGGGCTGATAAAGAGATTCAGGAACGATTCCCAAGTCTCAAGACGCCAATGAAGTTTAACCCAAATTACAAGCGTCTCACCGAAACAAAAGCCTTCAGTATGAATTCTTCTGATGTCTCACCGCGCACACCTCTGATGCTCTACCATTTCATGGTCCCCGGCACCGCCGAGTTTCTGCGCACCAAAGACCTTGCTTTTACGGGATACTCGACCAACTTCAGTAATGGTACCTGTGCGCATATTCAAGGCCTATGGATTAGCGCGTTCTTTGACGGCAAACTGGCGCGAGACCCCAGCTCAGCTGTCGCTTCAGAATCCGAAAGCAAGAGTGGAAGTGGCAAGGCCATGTCGTTAAGTGAAGTTCATTGGCAGACAATTCTGCATAATCGGTTTGGCAAGTGGCGATATCCAAAGGACACGGGATCCAAATCGCCCGATTTTATTTTCGAAGCTGTGCCGTTTATGGATATGATGATGGCGGATTTGGGGTTGTTAGTGCATCGGAAGAAGGGATGGTTCAAGGAGATGACTGAGCCTTATGGACCTGAAGACTATGCAACAATTAACGAAGAGTTTGCTACTAGATTTGTTTAATTAGCAGACAGCACAAAGAATGTACCCGACTTTGATATGGTTAATGGAGGATTCAATACAAGGTTCCTACAGGGTATTAGTGACTAGCCGAGTTTGACAGAATTAGAGTTGGCCATATCACTACAGGAAGTGACCACATGCGAGTCTGTATTGCAATTGTCCTAGAATTTACAAATAAGTAAGACATAAATTCAGGATTATAATCCAAATCGTAATCAATCATTCCAAGTCCCTGTTACTCCCCTTATCATACCTATCCGTTAGCCCCGGATGCCCGGCACCAGCTTATCTGCGAGCAACCATTTACCTTCCTAATCAGGTAGGTCATATTTCCCAACGGTGACATTGAAACTACCAACGATATGCAGACAAGCTATCATTCGCCATCTATCTGTCGCAATAGTCCCAAAGAACTGTTCTAGAACTCCACAGTCGTTCCATCAGCAAGATACGTAGATGATCCTTCAGAAACTGATCTAACTATTCAGGGTTACCTCCCCTCTTACAAAGACATTACCTTGTTGGTAGTCTGGGGTAAAACAGGAGCTGACGGAACCCCTGTGGTTGACATTTGGCCATTTCTGGTTTCGCCAATTAAACAGCCCCCGAAACGCCTTCCTATCTGCACCACTCAACTGTGGCGTTGGTAGGAACAAAAGGCCGCGACAAATGTCCTTGATAAGAAGGTCGATCGTCGCAATTTGTCGTTTTGGTGTGGTATGGGTGGTCAGATTGTAAAATAAGCATCCTCTACCAACACGAGCCATAACTTCCAACAGCCAATACTTTTTCAGAGATTAACAAACGTAACATGAGTCCTAATTATCTGCACGCCGAGAAAAGATCTTGATACGCCAAGAGGCCAAGCCGATCTTCCTTCTTGGCTGTCTTTCAGTCGCCTTCAACAGTCTATGTAACGTATGCGCCATAAACAAGGGTCCCGTGCTGTAATCACACAATGGTTCTAGACCACCCTACCTCGGACGACAAGATAGTATCGAGAAGGTCCCCCGTGCATTAGCGTTAGCAAAGCTTATCTTAAGCTTGATTGTTTTGTGCTTAGCGTAGAGCTGGGCTTGGCACATAAAGTCTGGGAAGGCCAGCAAGCAGTCTCAGAGTTGTATTCCCGAGCTTCTTTTGTATCTATTGACATTTTATACTGTTGAATATAGACTGGGAAATTCACCATGTCTTCAACACCACCCCACAAAGATGAAGTCAAGGACGAAACCACCGTCGCGTCCCCTCACGACGAGGAGCTCGGCTCAAGCAATGGTGAAGGCCAGCTGAAGCGCCATCTGCAGAACAGACACATGCAGATGATTGCTATCGGAGGAGCCATTGGAGCTGGTCTTTTCGTCGGATCTGGAAGTGCCCTTCACAAGGGAGGTCCAGCAGCGCTTGTCATCGGTAACTACTCTGTTTATCGCATCATCAAGACACTATGCTAACAGGTTACAGGATGTAAGATATTCCCATCGATCGATCGCTTCACCACTAACATAGACAGACCTCATTATCGGAATCATGCTTCTCTGCACCAACCTCGCCCTCGCTGAAATGGCTGTTCTTTACCCCGTCAACGGTGCCTTTTACACGTACATTGTTCGCTTCGTCGATCCATCATGGGGTTTCGCCTGTGGTTGGGAATACGCCTTGTCATGGCTCACAGTTCTTCCTTTTGAGTTGATCGCTGCTTCCAAGACTATTGACTTTTGGCGTACCGATATTCACATGGTAAGTACTCAATTACAGATCAAGTAAAGTCGACGTTAAAGATCTGTCTTGGCATCTCTTGGCGCATCTTGGCATATTCAGCCCTAAAATATTTTCCGGAAATAAACTAACAATGACTAGGCTGTTTGGGTTTCTGTATTCCTCGTCGCTCTCACAATCGTTCAAATCTTTGGTGTTCGTGGATACGGAGAGGGTAAGACAATCTCAAATCCTTTATATCGCAATACTGACTCCTGTAGTCGAATTTGTTCTGTCAGCCATCAAGATTGCTGCTTGTTTGGGCTTCATCATCCTCGGCATCATCATCAACTGCGGTGGTGTAGGTGATCAAGGTTACCTCGGTACCAAATACTGGCATGACCCCGGTGCTTTCACCGATTTCAAGGGTTTCTGTGCTGTATTTGTCGTCGCTGGTGAGTATCTCCCGTCTATACATGCCACCCTTACTAACACCCCCAGCCTTTGCCTTCGGTGGTACTGAAATGGTCGGTCTCGCTGCCGCTGAAACAGCTGACCCTCGCAAGTCCGTCCCTACAGCCTCCAAGCAAGTCTTTTGGCGTATTGCTCTCTTTTACGTCATCAACCTGTTCATCGTAGGAACCATTCTTCGTTCAGACGATACCCGACTCCAAGGTGCTTCTGGTGCCAACACCAAGTCGTCACCTTTCGTCCTTGCCATTCAAGATGCAGGTATCAAGGTTCTGCCATCCATCTTCAACGCTGTGATTACAATCTCCGTTTTGTCCGTGGCGAACACATGTACCTTTGGTTCAACACGTACCCTGCAGGCTATGGCTATGAGAGGTCATGCTCCCAAGTTCCTCAACTACATTGATGGCAAGGGACGTCCTATCTACTGTGTCATCATTCAACTTGCCTTTGGTCTGTTGGCCTACATTGGAGAGTCCCCTAATGGCGGTACCATTTTCGATTGGCTGCTTGCCTTGTCAGGTCTCGCATTCCTCTTCGTTTGGGGAACCATCTGTCTCGCACACGCCCGAATGAGATCCGGCATGAAGGCTCAAGGAGTTAACATGAACTTGATCCCGTACAAAACTCCTTTCGGTGTCTGGGGTAGCTATCTCGGCGTTTTCCTCAATGTCATTGCTCTGATTGCCACTTTTTACTCGGCCCTTTATGTAAGTCACATGGTCCAAACCCAAAGCTTGGGTTACATCGTGCTAACTGTGTCTCAGGCTGCTGATGGCTCGCCGCCCAACGCTGAATCCTTCTTCATGTCCTTCTTGGCTGGTCCCATCATTCTTGTCCTGTACCTTGGTTACAAGGTGTACTCTCGGGATTGGAAGTTGTACGTCAAGGCCATTGATATGGATCTTCAGACTGGTATGGTCTTGTTGGATGAGGAGATTCCTGAGGTGCCAAAGACTTGGGCTACCTTGCCTAGACGTATTCTCTCGGCTGTTATCTAGTCGCCTAGGGTGTTTGGATAAGCAGTTTAGGTTTACATTGTAACCTTTTATCGACCTGTCATAGTTGCATATACATATTTGTACATTTATCAGCTGTTTGACTTTTTAAATAATATCGGTTCTTCAAACGACCTCTTACTCTTCCCCAGCTTTCCCCGCAGATCGACGTGAATTTATCCCTTTTCGTAGAGTAATCTTACATCCCCAGATTTTCACTGGAGCGCGTATTTCCACCCTGCAGTCAAATCTTACGTCCGAGTCAACCCATGTCTCGTTTAGCCTGAGTTGCTCAGAAGGTCAGAACCAACCACTTAAACCTCTTTCAGGCTGAATTCAAGATTTAACCACCTGCGGGGGAAAGCCTCCTACTAAGTTTCACTACCAAATTGTCCGTAGTTTGTTTCGCCTGTTATTTAACGGCTCTTCATTTAGCCGAGATTCATTTGCCCGACGTGGTAATACAATGTTACAATACGACGTTTCATGTCTTGGCTGGTTGACATATATAACAAATGCACCGCTCTTTTCTTGCCAAGATGTTTTTGTGTATGATACCTGAACTTGTTTGTCAATATCTTTATTGACTCCTACAAAGACGCCAAGATGGGTGGAGCACCGACTACTGTTGGCACTTATGATGCTGCCCTTCAACGACGACAGGCCCTTATGGGCGCCAGTGGTGCCAGAGCCCTGGTAAAGAACTGGAAGGTTTTCCGAATTGCTGCGTTTGCCTGTATTGGAGGTATTCTTTATGGTTACAACCAGGGAATGTTCTCGGGTATTCTCGTCATGAAATCTTTCGAGAGACGTACGGTTACCATTCTCATAGGAATTTCATCAGCTGACTTGTGCAGATATGGGCGATTATGTCAAGAATCAGACCAAAAAGGGTTGGCTTACATCTATTCTTGAGCTTGGTGCTTGGCTTGGTACTTTGATGTCTGGTGCTATCGCCGAGTTGTGTTCCAGAAAATACGGTATCCTCATCGCCACAAGTGTTTTCATTATTGGTGTGATCATCCAGGTTACTGCTATTGAAGTTGGACACAATGCTATTCTGGCCGGTCGTTTTATCACGTAAGATATTCGAGCTTACCTGATTCATTAGCTAACTTCTACAGGGGTATGGGAGTCGGTAGTTTGTCAACTATCGTTCCTCTGTACAACTCGGAATGCGCTCCTCCGTAAGTCTGTCACCGATGCTCTTGACTTAGACTAATATTCAAAAGTGAGGTTCGTGGTGCTCTTGTAGCTCTTCAGCAACTCGCCATTACCTTTGGTATCATGGTTAGTTTCTGGATCGACTAGTGAGTTTCCCTGCCCACCCTCTGGCCATGCTAACATCAACAGTGGAACTCACTTCATCGGAGGTACCGGCGAGGGTCAATCCGACGCCGCTTGGCTCATTCCTATTTGCCTCCAACTCGGGCCAGCTATCATTCTCTTCGCCGGAATAATGTGGATGCCCTTCTCTCCTCGATGGCTTACACACCATAACAGAGAAGAAGAAGCTCGTCAAGTCTTGGCCAACCTTCGTGACCTTCCTACCGACCATGAACTTATTGAGCTAGAATTCCTTGAAATCAAGGCTCAGTCCCTATTTGAGAAGAGGAGTTTGGCAGAGAAGTTCCCCCATCTTCAGGAACAAACTGCCATGAACACCATTAAGCTTCAATTTGTCGCTATTGCTGCTCTCTTCAAGACAAAGGCCATGTTTAAGCGTGTCATTGTCGCAACAGTTACTATGTTCTTCCAGCAATGGACTGGTATCAATGCTGTATGTCATCGTATTACTCACTGTATGATTCAAAGCTAACAATAAAAGATCCTTTACTACGCCCCACAGATCTTTGGGCAGCTCGGTCTAAGCAGCAACACTACCAGTCTTCTAGCAACTGGAGTCGTCGGTATTGTCATGTTTTTCGCTACTATACCAGCTGTCTTGTGGATCGATCGTCTCGGTCGTAAACCTGTATTGGCTGTCGGTGCCATCGGTATGGGTCTTTGTCATCTCATCATTGCTGTTATCCTCGCCAAGAATATTGACCAATTCGATACTCACCCTGCTGCTGGTTGGGGCGCCATCTGTATGGTTTGGTTATTCGTGGTTCACTTTGGATGTAAGTCGAGATTGTTATTCTGATCGTACATCACTGACTCTTCTAGACTCTTGGGGTCCTTGTGCTTGGATCATCATCGCCGAGATTTGGCCTCTCAGTACTCGACCTTATGGTGTGGCACTTGGTGCTTCAAGTAACTGGATGTAAGTATCTCGAACTCCACAGACCACTGGCATATCTAACGTTTGTAGGAACAACTTTATCGTCGGTCAAGTCACGCCTGATATGTTGGAAGGTATCACATACGGAACCTACATCTTATTCGGCCTCTTGACTATGATTGGTGCCGCATTCATCTGGTTCTTTGTCCCAGAGACTAAGCGTCTATCACTCGAGGAGATGGTATGTACTTCTACTCCTTTAACAACCAACGCTAACTGTTTAGGACATCATCTTTGGATCCGAGGGAGCTGCTCAAGCTGACAACGAGAGAATGGCCGAGATCAACAGAGAGATTGGTCTCGATGATCTCATTTACCGCTCGGGACCAGTTCATTCTCATGAGGATGTCAACGATGTTAAGGAGGGTTGAAGATTATTAGAGATCAATAAGCTCCGAGGATGTTAATTATACTGCCAATGCTTCATCATAGTCACAGGCTGTTCCAGACTACTATTCATAGGAAATATTGAAGCAGTATGTTTCCTTTCAAGACCAGCTTAGTATTGAGAGCCAATATTAGCCTGAGTTCTTTCCATCCTTCGTTGCTATCCTGAGTGGTTACTGCTTTAACCTGAGCCAATCCTGGGCTGTGGGTGAGTTTGTATAAGAAGTAGGGTTCTTATTTCCAACCGCAGCTTTTGAATGTGTGGGAGCACAAGGTATTTAATTGAATAAATCTAAATAATACGTGAATTACAGTCATCTATTTAGATAAAGCTTAGAGAGGAATAATACGGATTATCAAGACAGAAGAGATGTTAGAAGAGGCCAGAATTAATTAATTTAATCAATTAACAAGATCAGTTCATGTGCAGTGAATTACATGCATCTTCGCAGCCGAGTTACCCTATACCTAATACCAAGGCTATCGTCATCCCGCTGTGCGCAGATGCCAGCCCCACGTAGATCTAGCAACCATTCCCGTTCAAGGCAAAGAAACAATATGTGGAGCTATAGCATTCCATTTCATCGTTTACAGACCAATAGCCTTCTCTCTCAATGGGCCTTAATTTATATCAAGGATCCCAGGAATGTATCTTAATTTATATCAAGGATCCCAGGAATGTATCTTAATTGATCAAGGACATAATGTAAAACAATCTGAAGAAGACTGTGAGTAAGACAAACCCGATTAAAACATTTAGCCACGAAGGTTAACCAACCTAATTTCTTAATAATCCTTCTTAGTTACATCACATTCCTATTCATGGTGGCAACATTGTTAAGGGAGGTTCTCGATCTATTGTTTGTCTCAAGCTGAAACTCGAAGGAGGCAGGCTACGGTAGAAACAATTTCTGCTCTCCCTCTTGTGAGACAGGCCCCAATAGAGTCGGCAGACCTTTCTGCAAGATACAAGTTTTCACCCTTCCTCGATTTCGTAAAGAACACGGCTCGGAATTATTAGAAATTTACTATTAAGGCTTTCACTACATCCCCGGAGATCAGTCACCTTTTATTGGTAACGGAGCATCACCATGCTTTTTTCTAACAACCGCGACGATAAATACTACATACATCCTGCTGTAACCTTCGATTTAACCACTTCCCGTCGTCCTGCCCCGATGGCCCGCCCCGAGGGCGCTACTGAAGCGCCGTCTGCATCCATCCCTAGTCACGCACAAGGCTCTTCCATGGCAGGCCATGCCCTTACAAGCTGGTCGGACGACGTATTACCGCGACCCATTCCTGTCCATACATCAACGCAGATCCAGGGTCTTCCACTTGTCTTCGCTTTGGAAGTCTCTAGTACCTGTGAGAGGGTCTTCCAGGAACAAAAGAACACAGTATCATATATGGCCTCGAAGCTTGAACCCAAGGAACTTGCACACCAGTCTTACATCTTACCTTGGGATCGTCAAGCTCATGACCCAGTACCCGTACATCTGATTGAGAACCTTCAACATAGCGTTGGATCGAATCCATCCACCATTTTCGAACATTGTCTTAGTCGAAGATACCTTGAACAGGCCAAAATCTGGTTCCTCATGACGGATGGTGTAATTGAAGAGGAGCGTGCTAACACCTTTACGAATAACATCACGGGAGCGGGATTGCATGGTACACCATCCGTCATCATCGTCTTTGGAAACAGGTCTCGTCCTCCTTCTCGAAACAAATTCTCAATTGGCATGTCTCTCAGTGCACCATCGCCGCACTGTGCTGTTCTTTTTCACGACATATGGAGTGGTGAGCTGTTCGTCGTTCAAGCCAAAGGATGCTTCGCCAGTGTGCTTCCTAAAGGTTCCTACTTCAAGTGGTTTAGTGGAACCAGATGGGCAGACTTTCCACAGATCTCCTACGATAAGCTGCTGAATGTCCGAGTTCCCGAGCCAGTTCGACTCTCCAAAGATGAAGTGTCCCTGCCTTACGCCAAGGTATTCGATATGAAGTTCATCTACAACGACTCCATGAGCGACCAGGATAAACTTCAACTGGTGTCAAACAGCTCAGCCCTGGATTCGATAATGGTCGTTGCCAAAACGAGAGGAGAAGGATTCCTGGTGAAGCTGTGGATTGAGAGCCTTCGCAGAACGACAAGAAAATGCCTGACCATAGAGAGAGATGATGTCGACTCCCGAGGGAAGATTGTCATGACATTTCTACTGATGGCAGCTGAGCAAGAGCTGAAAATACAAGATACTCGCCACAAAGACATTTGGTCTTGTTTGAAATCTGTCTCGTCTCCTCGTTGGTCCAGATGTATGCAAATGCATGTACCAAACCTCGTAGACTTTAATCGCTCGAGAGTCCGACTTCAGAACAGCAAAAATTGGGCCAACTTCGAAGCCAAGGTGGAGATGGAACGAGCGGCATTCAGACGTCTCACCAAAGGTCTACAAGAGGTCCAGTCAACGATGGGGATACTTGGTAACCCTTTGCCAAATGGTCCAAGCCTCGTCCCGGCTGACACCTTTTGGTACTCCGCTAGTGGAATAAGGACTGGGATAGGGAATAAGAAGCTTTCGGCATCTGTTCAACCAGACAAGTTCGACATCAACAAGGAAACATTTCTCTCTGGCTTCAAGGGCACCCGAAAGCTTGAAAAAGCTGCACGGTCAAGGGCATACGCCACCTGTCCGGTATGCCGAGAACCCAATTCGATCCAAACATTGCTACTACGAACAAGTCCAGAGGACAACAAAACTCCACACCTTCCGTTGCCGAACGAAAGGCTCGAACTGAAATATCCCTTGGCGTTGGGAGATTACCCAGAGCTTGATATCATTCTTCCAATTACATGCTGCGATGGATGCGCATTCCTCTTCTCGAAGGTTGACAGGCGACTCAATCCTCTTCCAATTAGCGATCAGATCGCTGCGGCACTTCCACTTGTATCGCTCCAGGACAAACATAATCGAAGGCTGTGGAGGCAGAAACTCGCAGAGGTATACAGATGCCGCTTCCACGATAGAAATGTTCTGTCTGTCTTCCTTGCCACCATCTGCACCAGAATTGAGAATGTCCCCAGCTTGGCACATTCAAAGTGTCTCAAATGGTGCAGAGACGAACTCTCCCAGCTTCCAGGGATCCAAATACCCAAAAGCGCCAGTCCAAAACTCGTCACTAGTCTTCCATCAACAGTCGATAATGTGGTTCCGCCGCAACAGGTGGCCTTCTTTGCATGCCTAGGAAACAAATTCTATCTCAAGGCAGTTTTGTCGCAGCCGGTTGAGGGGTTCGTCGTTCTCGTTCAGCTAGCGGTATCGATGAATGTTGTTAAACCAGAGTCTATTCGGAACTTGGTTTGGAAACGGCTTTTATGTCATTTCATAGAACAGGATTTGCGCTTGCGAACTAATTTTGGGGTTGAATACGCCCATGTGTTGTTGCGGGAGATTACACAAGAATCTCGGTCTTCTAGCCAAGGGTGTCATGGCAAATTCGCTGTAGCTCTTTCAAAGCCACGAACATCTGTCTCACTGACTTCACTTGTCAATACCTACCTTGTCCTGCCAGGATCGACCGCCATATCGCACTTCTTTCGTATAGCCTGCTTCGGGGAAGTATATAGTATGACCGAGTACAACGCAGCACTAGCAATGTTCTTACATATGCTGGCCAGCATTAGATATCAGGGCCAGGAGGCAACAGATGTTTTGGAAGAGATGCAGGGCGTGGCAAATAAACTTCGCCACGTTGGAGAGGACATGAGAAGTGTTTTTGAGGATCCAACGTCTGTTAACGAGCCTGGAGCCGCTTATGTCATTGTCCATTTAGAGTCTTGGCTAAAGTACATTGTGTCAAGAAACTAACCTATTTTTGGGCCTGTCATTTACAGAGGTGTTTGTTTGATTATCATTACCTATTTAATACCACATATAATCACTTACTTATTTTCAGCCGAGCCATTCTGTCCTCGTTGTCTGTTTACTGCCTGGAGCATTGAAAGTAATTTGCAGGCATGGTTGTTGGTTAGGCTAAGTTCTCTGCGGCAGGGCTTAGCGCCAAATGCACCCTGAACAGCCCACTATAATGGTGACTAGGCAGCTGGGCAGTCAGCGATAACCCCTGTAGCAGCTTATTACCACTGACAGCTAGCTAGTGAAACAACCGCTGTCAGATGAGAATACGGTGTCATCAGCCAACACGTCATCAGCGACATTATAAATCCTTCAAAAATCCACAATCTCACTCCTCCAACAAGATCAAATCTGATGAGAAATGTCACACCTCGCAGCCAGATCATATTCCACTATTTTTCTACCCCTCGTGTTGGCCTCTCTTTTCGCATTCGGGAGCGCATGGCCCGAGGCGGCACCACCATGGACAGATAAAGATCCTTGCCCTTCGATTATTCGCGCAAGAGTACCATCCCAAAGGCCATTCGGTACATGGAAAGCTGTACACGATGCTATGAAATCATGCAGCAATATAACTGAGCTCGATCTGAGAATGATAGGGGCAAGTTGCACAGAGTTTCCAGATGGTTATAATCTACCTTTCAGGTCGGACGGGAGCGATCGATATCTCTCAGCGCCAGAAATACTATCCATATATAACTACGAATTTCATACAACTGAGTGGGAAGACATACGGTCAGGAATACCCCATTGGGCCAATGACGATGGCTCATGGCCTGTGTCAAATTCCACAAACTCTGTTATGAGGTGGGCAACAGACATGTTTTATCACAGCCGATGGAAGTGGGATCAGCTGTCCAGCGAATATAAACATGCCGTTGGTTTGGCACATTATCCTCCATGGCAAGGTCTCAGAATGGCACGACGATGGTATGATCAACGACATACAACGATTGAGAGGTTATCAATGGAAAACATGCAGCTCTGGCTGGAAGCTATGGACTTCTCTAAAGTGCACACTTTATCAATCGAGTATGGAGGTATTAAGCCGGAAGGAAACGGTTTACTCGTTGACCTTCCCCCAGCATTGACAAGTCTCGAAAATCTCTCTATCCAGGGCCGGTGGTTAAATTGGCGAACATATCTTGCCGAGTGGGAAGCTGCTCCTGAACCATTACCCAAGAACAAATGGTCTTCTTCGCCGCCCCCTCCAGCACGCAATTTCATCTTGGCACTACCTCAAACATTGAAGAAGTTCACCTGGAAAGAAAGTGAAACAGTCCAAGAGGATATATTTGACTCTGTTTTGAAGCATCATGGAGCCTCGCTACAACATCTAGAGTGGACAAACCATGAGAGAGGATTCAAACCCAGACCAATATTGTCTGAGGATCAGCTCCGCAGTCTGGGAAAATGGGCACCTGGTTTGACCAGTGCCACCATTGATCTTGAACGAAGAAATGGGACCTTGCCGCAAGATGAGTTGAACATTCTTGCTGAGACTTTACCCAAATTGACAAGGCTGGTTGTTAACTTAAACTTGCTGGAGGAAGGGCTACTAATGAACAATACTGGCTATGGAGATAAGATGAAACATGCATCAGATTCAGTTTTAGACGTAGAAGAAGGTCTTGGCTTATTTCAAGGTCTAAGAAAGGCCAAGGTTGGCGAAAGGTTGGTTAATGTCGAGTTCCGTCAGGGTGAATGGACTGATGATTGGCCTTTTGGAGAAGGTCTTTGGGAGGATAGATATTGGGTCAGGTGTTGGTTGGCTGAAAAGGATGGGGGACTAGAGGCGAGGTGTAAATCGGGACGTGAGAACGCCTTTGACGCTGACTTCTGATTAAATATAGAATGTGTGCCTGAGGCAAGCCTGAGCTCCTACCTATAAAGTGGCGATGATATATCATTGATGTTTGTTCAGCATGCCAAGCAAGGCCAAGTCTTTTGCATTAAGACAAAGGAGAGGGAGGCCATATTGATTTGTTCGCCTACAGGCCTTGCTAGTTTCCTCAATACACACTACAGCACACCCACTTCCATCATTACTACCTCGACCAATTTTATGGAAGTGTATGGTGATACTGTTGGTTCCTGCTATCATATCTGGTCTTCATCGCTCCCTTTATTATACTAGGTTGGCCTTCGACGCGTCTCGTTGAGCTCTTTCATCAATTCTTATTCACGTTGATCCCCTCATCTGTAACATCCAACTTCACACTTTGCCATGCGCTCAGCGCGGCCCCATCAACAGCTTCCTCAAGAGACTTACTGTTGTTTCTGGTAATTTCTTTATAACTTAACTGTGATCTTGATCTTGATTTGTGACAGCTCGGGGCCATTGCAAAATGCGCTTGATAACTGGGACTGCAACTCCATCGCGGATCCAACAATCGACGAGTCGGTTCCCGCAGAGGTTACCATTTCGGAACGAGATGGTGCTGTTTGGGAACAATGCGTCTGTATAACACCTGAGGCTCCTGAGACGTTTGTGTCTCCTCCTTGGTAACGTTACCCGTGTTCACATGTAAGCCGTATGCTAATATACGCCGCCGTCCGCGATGTCGATGACTTTCGTAATGCTTATGTCGATGGGTGGGATGAAGAATTAATCGCTGGAGAGGATAATCTCTTAATCCATCCAGTTTGTCTGGCATTCATATGTCGGCATAACGACATAACCGCAAAACAACTATGGGGGGCCATTTTCGACCACGACAATGCCAAATGGTCACGTACGGGCCAAATAGACGGTGTCTGTTACTACGAGATTGAAAAGAGATGTCAAACCCTCTTCAATTATGATGCATATGCAGAAACATCGCACGATTTAGGATGGTTACTAACGAGGCCGACGTGTCTGCCTGCACCAAAAGAGCTCCAGCTTGTGGTCACCATGGGCCCGGCTTTGGGATCTGGGCATAAGGTATTTGATATCCCCGAGTTATTCGGTTATATCCTTCAATATGTTATCGATGTGCCGCTCGCCGATATCGAATCTGAGCTCAAAGCTAACCTACCCGAAATCCACCAGCCCAAAGCCAGCCGTAGGATATTCGAAGCTCCATCGGCTATTACCGCAGCCAAAATCCTGCTTTCCCTAGTCCAAGTCAATCGATCATTCTATCACGCGATAGTGAGCATCCGACAAGATCTCTTTTTGCAAGCAATGCAGAACTTTGGATGGATGCTTCCCTTCACACCAGCCGATTGGATTGATAGCGAGTGGCCGGATACGGTTCTAAGAGGCAAAGCTGTTCCGATGGGTCCCACCATTGACTGGCGTGCTTATATGCTGGATTGCCTCTGCAAGAGGACTCCGGGCATTCGTAACCGATGGAGGTTACATAAGGTGGCAGTACAGTTTGCTCACTATCGGGAAGCAGGAAGCTTAGCGTTCAAACCTGATTTGAAAAGGGCGGAAGCAAAAGGTTGGGAGGTTGGTGTACGCTGGTGGTAATGAAGGAAGGGAAGCTAAGACCTCAAGTCACATCCTAATGTACGATACTTAACTAGCCAGTTCTAATACGACGCTCACGGTGCTTTCATTCTTGTAATGAATACTTGGTACAGCCTGTATAAAATTGTATTCAGTATACTAGCATTTCGAGTTATCTAACTTCCAATCTTTGCTCACTCGTATGTAGAAACTCCATGTCCTCTACTTATACTCCTGAGCCTTCTTTCGCTTTTCCTCACAATCCTTGCACTCCTCAATGAAGCTAATGGCTTCAATCGTGTCAATGTTACCACAGTCTCCGAGGACTCCATCATCCTTCAGAGCCTTGTCGCAGGGTCGTTCGATATGTGTGACTGGTCCAATTGTCTTCTCGCAAACCCGGCACTGCTTCTTGTCCTCGACCTTGACGCACATTTTGATGGCTGTTTGATAGATAGTAGTTTATAATTTGTGGTTATTTAGTGGAATGTTTTGATCGTTGTATGCTTTAGTTAATGTATGTGTTTGATGTATGAGTTTGGGTTTGAGTTTGGAGTAGATTAATGGTTAATTTATAGTCGATTTCAACAGACAGTTATTCAGCTCCTAGACTTCATGAAGCATTGAATGTTTGAAGATATTTGAGTGATACAGTTTGTTAGTTGTTGGTGTTCAAGTATATAAACTTCAAATTGCCACGAGGATGATAATCCTATTTGCTTTCAACAGTGGGTGAATCAGATACCACGGGGTACATGTTGCCGTGACAGACGCCCCTGCACTTCACAGACATTAGATGACATCCCCTAGATGAGACAGCGAGGTCGTAACGCTGCTGTTCACAGCGCATTTCCACATTGCTCAGCATTATGATACATCTTGAGAGCTAAAGTAGGGTGTATTTGCCTTACTGGTTTCTAACTTGGTTGGCGACCTGGAGTACGATCTCACCTGCGACATTGCTAGCCTTGGAATTATGAATCTAACAATCTATATGGTCAGATTTCCACTGGCTAAAGATCGGCTAATTCAATGGGTACCTGAACTCCATGTGATGATATTGATTAATCACGCAAACCAGCGGAGACGCAGAAAGATCAACAGCTTCTTCAACCCCTTTGAGATTTATAGTGCGACTCTTAACAAAAGTCAGGGGCATCACTTCTGTCTTGCGTATTTAGTTCCACCTCATGATAAAATATAAGAGTCTTTCCAAGAGATGTTGCAATTATGAAGCGAATTTGTTTTGTTGGGATACAATATCCGTCTACCCTACTGTGCTTGGCATGTACGTTTTAATGGGTCTGATGCTCTTACTTGCCATTATGTACTCGTATAATGACTATGCTGGATACAAGAATATCTACCGAGGCTAACTGCCTGTCATGCCAATTACCTAGCTACTTTCCCCCCACGGTCTCCATTCAAGCTTGACAGAATCCTCCACTGCGATACGAACAATGCCACCAAGCAATGGCAAATCCTACAGACGGGCTCATGTAGCCTGTATGGCATGTAAAGCTCGCAAAGTCAGGTGTACCGTGACTTTGTCTGGACCACCTTGCGCTAATTGCATCGTTGACAACGTCCCTTGCGAAATCCAGACCCGTAAGCGGCGACGGTAAGTCCACATCTTCCCGAGGGTTCTAAATTGCTAACGAGGATAGAAACGGGGATATTCTGTCCCGCTCATCTGATGTGGGAACACCAGACAGCCCATTACCATTAGAACAGAGCCCCTCGTCGCCCACACCCCTCGTTTCACATAGCGGGAACCTTAGCCAGGTCAACCACGCTGCAGCAGGAGACCACGAGCCTCGTCAGTGGGCCTCGCTATCTGACAGTGACAGACACACTCCTCTAGGACAACCCCAATCGGCTCAGAATTCTTCCTCTGCTGCAGTTTCCCGAGAAGTCATTTTCGTTGGCAACAGCACAAATGATCACGAAAATGATGTAGTTCCAGACACAGATCTTGATGAATGTAGACAGACCGAAATCGTTAGTTCAAGGGCTTCAACACCTGTTGCTAATGCCACATCAGCATGGGCTGAAACACTTGAACAGCGTGAAAGTAGCGACAGTCGGGTGCCGTTTTACCCAGGTACGCAACCTATCCATAAGTCACTACAACCATCAAGTCTAACAGGAAACAGGTGATAAAAGAGGTCCGGCCTTCGTTATAGACATCTGCAGACCCCAGAGACAAATTAACAGCAATCATACTTTTGTTACATTGCCTCCATTAGACTATCTTCTACCGGAAGAAGTAGAATACCTTCGTTTCAAAGGTTGCTTTTCTTTACCACCTCAATCGCTAAGAGAAGCTCTTCTTCGAGCCTATTTCCATCATTCGCATCCTTTTGAACCAGTCTTGGATTCTCAAGACTTTTTCAACAATTACAGTAAAGGCAATGTCAGCTTGTTGCTCCTATGGAACATATTTATGTGCGCCGCAAGCGTAGGTCTTTGCATCATAGTGATGTGTACACATGGTAACAGGCATAGTTTGTTGACAACGATCTATTTTCGGCAAACTTTTACGACTCCCAACTAGCTTTCAAGCGAACCGCTTTCCAACGAGCAAAGGTGCACAAAAGATCAATATGCCTCTTAGTTTCGCTGCGACAGACTTCTCTAACAGACTGCACAGGCTTTGTACGACGCGGATTATGAGAAGAACAAAATTACACTCATTCAATCCGTGTTTCTTATGGGACACTTCTACGCTAATGCTGAAGATCGCATGGGTCCTTGGCACTGGAATGGAATCGCCATTAGCCTGTCTCATACCATCGGCCTCCATATGTTAACATCCCCAGCGCGAGACGGCATTCCACCTTTGTGGCGCCGTGTATGGTGGTGCATCTACTACCGTGAGGTTTGGCTATCGATGGGTCAAGGTCGGCCAATGCGAATATCGCTTGATCATTGCTCCACTCCCATGCTTGGATCATATGATACAAGTCCTGGCTCTTCCCCGGAGTTCGAACACTACTTACCTGAACAGCTTGGCACATTGCTAGGGATGTGGTTGAAACTAATTGGCGTAACGAGGGTCATGGGAGAGATATTGTCAAACAACTATGCCATAAGGGGAACAAGACCCTCTAGAGCCGTCATTGAGAGATATGAGAACGAGATTCATGCTAATTGGTATCCAGATGGAAACAGAGACCAGAGTCCAGTTTTGTTATCCCATTTGTATCAATTACGGCTCCAGACTCAGTAAGATTCTAATCATCACAACAAGTCACAGACTAACAAGTCGAAGAGCGGCCATCATAGCTCTTTACCGTCCATTTCTCCATGAGTCACCCGATGGAGTTCCAGTAGAGGAACATGATGCTTGGAAGACGCTTGTGAACAACAAGCTTCGGACGGCAGCTTCTCACGCGACCCATGCCGTCAATTGTATGATGGCGGAGGGTCTAATCAAGTTTTCTCAAAGCATCAGGTACGTACTTCCACGTTCTTAGAGAGTATCCCACTGACGGTCTATCAGTGTCCTTGCCATTATTCCTCCAGTCCAAGTACATCTGCTTGAAATGGCAACGTCAAAGTCATCATCATCTACCCAACTGGCAAAGCACAACTTGGCACTATGCCTATTAGCTCTAGATGAGATGCGAAAGACTTATGTCTCTGCTGACGCAGCATACAAGCTATTCGATCGCGCCAGAGCCATGATCGAGAAAACACGGCAAGAAGCTGAGGTTGGTCTACGAGATTCGACTATTTCGCCGGAAAGACAAGGAATTGAGACTGCACAATGGCTTGATGATTCCGCGGGCTATGATTTGACATCGGCAGGGGTCTTATCATCTCTGTGGGCGCCGTTCGCCAATATCATTCCCGATGATTTCTCAGGATATTCCTCCTAGATACATGACAGTAGAATCCAGGATGAAGATAGACGCATATAATAAAAATTTATCTATCCCAGTCCAATGAGGTAACACTTCCAGCTCAATACTCTAAGCCTCGGTGGTCTGAGACCAAGCAAACCTTTCGGCGATACCGGCCCCGGGACTTGCGCCAAATTCAGGACCGTCGCCCGAAATCCTTATCTGGTCCTGGTCTGCTGTGACGACATGGCAATTTATACTCCCGAAGTCCGACGCTCAACAAAACTAGAGACTCCGCAACGTTGAAAATGCACTGGTCAATGCGTTTATGGTGAGCCGAGCTCGGTACTTTGTGGGGCACGAACGATTGCTTGCGTAAACCCATTTTCATAGAAATATGCTTTGACGCAGTGAATCTCGCAGTAGGTGAGTCTACTGCTACTAAGAATTGCGACAATATGGCGGAATCAACCGAGATTCCTACCCCTTCCGGCTTACCCTTGCTGGGTAACATTACATCTATCAATCCTGAATTCCCACTAGGGTCTATGGTGTCGCTCGCTGAACAGCATGGTTAGCATTACCTCTTGATTGAAAGACTACCATTATCAACTGACAACTCATCACAAGGCGAAATCTATCGATTGAGATTTCCAGGCCGAACTGTCGTGATCGTCTCTACACAAGAATTGGTCAACGAGACTTGCAATGAGAAGCGGTTCAAGAAGTGTGTCAATTCAGCTTTAACTGTAAGATATGCCGTACTCGCAAAGCTGCATTCGCTAATGATGGGAAAGGAAATCCGAGAAGGAGTTCATGATGGGCTTTTTACTGTAGGTATCCTCAGTGACAGTAGCTAAACATACGCTAAATCGAAATTCAGGCCAAGCTCGGGGAGGAGAATTGGGGCATCGCCCACAGAGTGTTGATGCCCGCCTTCGGACCATTATCGATCCAGCGCATGTTTGACGAGATGCACGATATTGCCTCTCAACTTGCTCTCAAGTGGGCGCGATACGGGCCTGACTCGCCCATCATGGTAACTGATGACTTTACTCGTCTGACATTGGATACACTGGCTTTATGTTCCATGGGCTATAGGTTTAACAGCTACTATTCTCCAGTCCTCCATCCATTTATCGAAGCAATGGGTGACTTTCTGACCGAAGCTGGAGAGAAACCTAGACGATTGCCTTTACCTGGAATTGTCTACCGCGATCGTAATCGTAAATATCAAAACGATATTGAGACTATGAGAAGTACTGCCAAAGAGGTTCTTGAAGCTCGAAAGGCAGATGGAGGCACGCGGAAAGATCTCTTGACGGCTATGCTTGAGGGTGTCGACACAAAAACCGGCAAGAAGATGACTGACGAGAGTATTATGGATAATCTGATCACCTTTCTTATTGCAGGGCACGAAACTACGTCAGGGCTCTTGTCTTTCGCCTTCTATCAGCTCCTTAAACATCCAAATGCCTACCAGCTTGCCCAGAACGAGGTTGACCAAGTTGTCGGTAAAGGACCTATACAGGTTGAGTCTCTTTCTAAACTGCCATATCTGAATGGTGTTTTGAGAGAAACCCTTCGTCTCAATGCAACCATCCCTCTCTTCACCGTCGAAGCTTTCGAAGATACCCTCCTTGCAAACAAGTATCCGGTCAAGGCTGGCGAAACTATTGTCAACCTTCTCGCAAAGTCACAACTTGATCCCGCGGTCTTTGGTGACGATGCGGACGAGTTCAAGCCAGAACGCATGTTCGATGAGAACTTTACCAGATTGAACAAGGGATTTCCTAACTGCTGGAAACCTTTTGGGAATGGTATGCGAGCCTGCATCGGAAGACCTTTCGCGTGGCAGGAAGCTTTACTGGTAATGGTGATGCTTCTGCAGAACTTTAACTTTGTTCTTGATCCCAAGTACAATCTTGATTTCAAGCAGACGTTGACTATCAAGCCCAAAGAAATGTACATGAGGGCGATCTTGAGGGACAACCTTACGCCGACCACCCTTGAGCACCGGTTGGCTGGTCTTTCTGTTTCAGAAAAGATAGACGGGAACGGGACCAGTAGAGAGACTGCCGAATCTGAAGACGGCGTCCCTATAACGGTCTTGTACGGATCTAATAGTGGTACATGCGAGTCTCTGGCCCAGAGGGTTGCGACCGATGCCGCCGAACATGGATTCCACGTCACCAAGATTGACTGTCTCGACACTGCAAAGGAGAATCTACCTACCGACCAGGCTGTTATTATCATCACCGCATCATACGAAGGTGAACCTCCCGACAATGCGGGTCATTTTCTTTCTTGGCTTGAGAACACCAAGCAAGAGGGCAAGCCACTGAACGATGTTTCGTATGCTGTTTTTGGATGTGGCCACAAGGATTGGGTGCAGACTTTCCACCGCATTCCCAAGCTTGTGAACGATACTCTTGAGAAGCTTGGTGCTACCCGACTGGTCGACATGGGTGTTAGCGACGTCTCCCAGAATGCGTTCTCTAGTGATTTTGAGATATGGGAGGATAACATGCTATGGCCTGCTCTCGAAAGTCATTACAAGCCTGAAAGTAAAGCCAAGTCAGCACACAAAGGGCTGAGAGTTAAAAGCAGTAACTTTAGGAGCCTTACCCTCCGTCAAGATGTCCAAGAGGCTACAGTGATCTCAACTAGGACCTTAACCAGCGAAGCCGAAGTACGATCCAGGAAGAAACACATGGAGGTACAATTATGCGAAGGCACTCGATACGCAGTAGGGGATTACCTTGCTGTTCTACCCGTCAATCCCCAAGAAGTTGTTCGTCGGGCACTGAGGAGGTTCAGGCTCCCAATAGATGCTCATTTGGAGATTTCAAGCAGTACGCCGACTACACTCCCGACTGATACATCTGTATCAGCGCTGGATGTTTTGAGTTCCTACGTTGAGCTTTCGCATCCAGCCACAAAGAGGGTAAGACATCAAAGGGATTGCATAAACATGATCTAGAACTAACTCGATTTTGCAGAACCTTCTTGTTATTGCTGAAGCCACATCAGATGCAAAGTCTAAAGCTGCCCTCACGTCCCTTTCTGGAGATCTTTATGTAGAGGAAGTCAGCAATAAGCGCGTATCAGTCCTAGATATACTAGAGCGGTATCCCTCTGCCGAATTGTCTATCAAGGACTTCTTACAAATGCTGCCATCTATGCGCATTCGCCAATAGTGAGACTTCTACTGCCACGCTGCTTCACAGTTTACTGACCTCTCGTTCTTAGCTCCATCTCATCGTCTCCTTTATGCAATCAATCTCGTGCCACAATTACATTTTCAGTCCTCAAGGGGCCCGCCTTTTCAGGCCAAGGCGCATATAACGGCGTCGCAACCTCTTACCTTGACTCTCTAGTTGAAGGTGACACGCTCCAGGTGGCCATCCGCCCATCGCCTGCTGCTTTCAGCTTTCCCTCAAGCCCCGAAAGTACACCCATGATTTGCATTGCCGCTGGATCAGGACTTGCGCCGTTCAGGGGCTTCATACAGCACCGAGCCATGATGTACGAATCAGGTCGCAGTCTCGCGCCAGCTCTGCTTTTCTTCGGTTGTCGTTCTCCTGACCAAGACGACCTTTACCACGATGAGTTCGACAACTGGCAGAAGTGTGGTGTGGTAGACATCCGACGAGCGTACAGTCGTCATGAAGAGGGGTGCAGATATGTCCAAGATCGGATCTGGCTAGACAAGGAAGCCTTTATTGATCTTTGGGAGAAAGGTGCCAAGGTCTACGTGTGTGGCTCAAGGGCAATGGCTGATTCGGTAAGAGAAGTTATGATCAAAGTCAAGATTGAGATGGAAACGAGACGTGGGGGTAAGATGACACTAGATGAGGCAGAGAAGTGGTTCGATGATCAAAGGAACGTGAGGTATGCAATGGATGTGTTTGACTAGAGGTGTACAAGCATTATAGATCGTGCATAACAGAGTCTTTCTACATTATATTATCAGTATAACATGTCATTCTTTTCGTCAATGTGTAGGTTGATAGGCTCGTGCAAGTTGTCTAAGATACAAGTGATGTCGGCGCAACATATGCGACCTTTGTTTGCCCTCTTACAAGGGCCTGTTTGCGTACAGTAGAATTTGCAACAGACTGGAGACACCCCGATACCGACGCATAAGCTCGGTGCATCAACAACAACGGGATCTTTCTTGACTACAGCATGCAAATAAATGATAACACCCTCCACAGCAGACAGCCTCGGTCGGTTTCGTACTAAACAAGGGATTGATGGCCCGCCTCGGCATCGGCAACAAGTGGGGCTCATTGCCAATATGGAGTTCATTCGCCAGTGTTAACTGAGGAATGATCTTATGCTCACCCATTGTGTATGTTTATATCAGTAACAATTCCCCCAGATTCTATATCAAGAAACAATCCAACTTTCAATTTCACTAAGACCGCATTAGACGCAACACTGGAAACTTAACTTTGACAATGTCTTCAACTTTTGCTGCACCAGCTTCGTATTCCGCACTGCCATTCAAGGACATCTCCGTGTCCCATGTACCAGCCACTTGTCCTACAGCTACAAAAGTCCTTATTGTAGCTTTCAATCGTCCAGAGAAGCACAATGCTGTCACTGCGAACCTCCTTGAAGAACTCGAATCAATTTATCGAATTATTGATCAAGATGATCGAGTTCGTGCGATTGTTCTGACAGGCATAGGCAACGCATTCTGTGCTGGCGCCGATCTACAGGTGGGATTTGCTCCGCTGATGGCTCATAAGGAGAGCGAAGGGTCTATCTCCAGATACAGGGACCAGTATGTACTAAATTGACGAACTGTGCCATATGAATAAACATATACTGACACGATCTCAGGGGTGGTCGGGTCGCCCTCGCCATGACCAACTGCACTAAACCCACCATTGTCGCCGTCAACGGACCTGCAGCAGGTTTTGGAATGACTATTACCCTCCCCGCCGCTATCCGCGTAGCATGGTCTGGAGCAAAACTCGCCTTACCTTTTGCCCGCCTGGGTCTTACCCTTGAGTCTTGCAGTGCCTTCTTTCTTCCTCGACTGATCGGTCTGGCGAATGCGACTCATATATCTACTACTGGGGCAACATACTTGGCTTCTGACCCTCTGGTCAAGTCCATGTTCTCAAAGCTTCTCCCAACTCCACAAGAGACAGTGGCATACGCCTTGGAGCTAGCGACAGAGATTGCGGACAACACTTCGCTAACGAGCACCAAACTGATGAGGGATATGCTGTTATATGGCCCTAACACTCCAGAAGAAATGCACGTGTTGGATTCAAAAGCCTTTATATCTGTTGTCGGGTCGAAAGACAATGTAGCTGGCATTAAGAGCGTCATAAAAAAGACGAAGCCAGAGTTTAGTGGGGCATTTGATCAAGCATCTGTACCGTTCTGGCCATGGTGGAAGTTCGGAAACGATACTCATCCAGATGCAAAACTCTGAGGTTGTTAATAACCAAGAGAGGGTAACTCATAGTTTGGTAGTAACAGCACATGTCTACTCGGTTAATTGCTTCTGTATCAATGGCCAAGAGACTCCAAGTATCATATCGTGTATGTAGTGGGTTACTCGGACGAGAACAGTTGTAGCAGGGTTCGTAGCTTAATGAAATACGATGCAATATTAAAGCCGAAAGAGGTAGAAAGAGCGACGGCTCACACGCAGGAGAATAGGATCAGGATGTCTGTATCAATCGGCTTTGTGAGGCATGTGATAAATCCTGGCCGCCTCGGTAATATGTGGATCTCGAAAGTGTTCCAGTTCTCTCGTAACAGACAGTAAACCAGGTGTCACAAATCTCAACAAAATTCTCAACAACTATTGAGACGTTTTATTCATCAGATAGAGCGGCGTATGTGGTGATTATATATAGTTCGGTGGTGTCAAAAGTTGACTTTCCTCATCACGAGACTCTCATCACAACCACGACTAAAACTTCGTTGATTGCCTGTACTGTCCGGGAAAATATGGAGTCGACTTCAGAAAGTCCAACAAGTATAATGGGGTTGTTTCTGAACTGGAAGACGCTGGCAGCATTACTTGCCTTGACGAACTTTAAGAGTCTTCATTTAATGTGGTTTGTAAGTTGATGGGCAATTTGTGAACCTCCACCTTGATAGAACTTTCAATAACTAACATTACCATTAGATACGTTTCCTCCGTGCCTTTGCTCGTAGGCTCACGGACTCTGCCCCAGATAAACATCTTTCCCCTCGATGCTTGTTCCTCCCAGCTATCAGCGCAACGAGGTCCCCAGCCCTCGAATGCGATTACAATCTTCACAAATCGAACTCGACGTACTTTACCGACATGGACATGTCTCGTGGGAACTTCAGTCTCGTTCTCTTCAGCAAAGCCTTCAATCCATTTCCTGGCCCAACTCACTTCACCATGATTCTTGGGGGAACAACATGTACGTGGCGCAAAGAGATCAAGCCATATGCAAAATACGAGCTCTGGACACGGGTTCTCACCTGGGATGAGAAGTGGTTATATGTGGTCACGCATTTCGTCAAGCCGGGGGTCTTTCGTCCAGATGAATACGTCATGCAGCCTACGAAGAAGGTTACAGTCGGAAAGCGGTGTAAGGAAGACCCAGAGCCTTTGAAATGCATTTATGCCTCTTCAGTGGCCCGGTATGTGTTTAAGAACAATCGACGCACAATAGCACCAGAGACAGCGCTTCGAGAGTGTGGTCTGCTGCCAGATGATGATGCAAGTATGTTAAAGGTGGAAGAGACAAGAGTTAGTAACCTTGAGATTGGACGCCTTGAGGCTGGTTGGGACTCGGTTCACAATTGTTTTCAGTATAAGGGTGCTGCTCTAGGATGGTATCATAGCGTGTATTGAGTATAGCTAATAACTGGTAAAAGAAAAGTTGCTAAGCTTAGGTACTTACAGATAACTAAAACCTTTTGAAATATCTAGAGCTATACTATTACTGTTAATGACGTTAAGTTGCATAGCTTTACTAACTACAATTACACTTCCAAAATACTACCGTAGACTCACATCATTTTAAAGGTCGCGAGTCAGGACAAACATGAGATAACTTCAGTTGATGTCGTTTATTTGACAACTTATGTTAATTATGCTAATCCTCTAACCTCAAGATACATCCCATAGCAGGCATCCTAACTATGTCTTGTTAAGTAACCCATCTCCAATTCTACCTCCTTTGTCTTCTCCTTCTTCTTCTCTCACGACACAAGCCGCAGAGAGTATATATTTTCTTACTATAGTCTTTCGTATCTTTGCATGAGACCCCTCCTTGAGATTTCTTGCAGTATTCGTATTCGAACTTTTGATCAAGAAGGTTGCCGCAGTCTGAGCACCATATCCTATCAATATACCTTCTGCACATCTTGTTTTTAGTACAGATCGCAGTTTTTAGTTAGTGTGTTTTGGATCCTCTTTTGTTAGTTGGTCTGTTGTTTAGCTGATGTTTTCTAATTTTGAAATGGGAAGGACAGTCTATTTATACATGCAAGATGCACTCAAACACGTGCTGGGCTTAAGTAACGTTGATGGTTTTTTCAACATTAAGGACTTGATTGTCGTTCAATTTATAGCAGTTATTCAGTAGCTTTGATTGTTAGCTTACTTATCTTCCGAGATCGTGAGTCAGTAACCAAAGATGGGATGACCTCTGTTAATATTGTTTATTGAATGACTTGCTCTATTTATACTGCTCTAGGCTCAAGATAGCCATTCACAGCAGGTATTACCCCTATCTCCTCAAGTACCCCATCGTTCATTTCTACCTCCTGTGTCTTCTTCTTCTTCTTCTTCTTCTTCTTCTCCTCCTCCTGTCCTCACAGCTTGGGCAGATAGTTTCTGTTTGTGTGTCTATTGTCTCCAGAGCTCTGCAGGCTCCAAGAACCCCTTGAGCCGCTGCGCAGATTTGCGGGGTGATGGTTTGACTAACAAGTCTGCCACAGTCTCGGCACAACACGTTCCTGTAGAACTCAATGCACATATTTGACGGTGGGAATAGTAGGCTATAGTAGGAAGTTGTGTATAAGATGTGTCTTTGCTTTGTCGCTCTGTTGTTTAGTTTGTGTTTTTCTGGATTTGACGTGGGAGGGACGATCTAGGTATTTATACAAGGAAGCATTTGCACAAACAGCAGTTTTTACACTGATGCTGAAGTACTCAGGCGATAAATGATATATATTCTATGCTGTTAAGTGACATGAGTAACAGTTTCGACGTCAAAGACTCAATGTCTTTTTCACAACAAGCATTCCACCTTTGTCTTCTCCTTCTCAATCTCCTGTTATATCTTACTCCGCAGGTAGTTCTTTGCACTCTCAATTGCTCTCGCATATTTCTGCAACCTTCAAACACCCCGCTGGCATTTTCACAGGTTTCTTCACAGAAATGTTGATCGAGAAGGTTGTCGCGATATCGATGTATTACCTGTTTGTGGACCATTTTGCACATTTTTGCTGGCGGAGATTGTGATTTATAGTAGGTGTGTATAAGATGTCTCTTTGCGTTTTCGTCTTGTTATATAGCTAATGTCTCTCCGCTTGTGGCACGGGAAGCACAATCTCCTTATACGCGCAAGTATGTACTTAAACAGCAATTTTTACGCTGATGCTGAAGCACTCATACAATAAATAAAAACATCCTATGCTGATTCCACATAGATATATTTTTTTTAACGTTGGCAGATTCAGCGGTTTCCTGTTAATCAATTATGTTCAACATGTTTGATTGTCGGATGAAACCTGTACATAAATACGCTGTACATCCTCTCTACGAGATAAATACTCAGCTAAAGAGCACAAAGTGTCACTGTTTATTACCTAATCACTTCAGAGGAAGTAGAAAGTACTGAATATCTGTAAAATAGGTGGTAAAAGTAGAATTGAATACACAACTATTTAACGACGTGCATGGAAATAAAGATAGTTAATTACCCTGCATTGGGTTCTGTGTAGATAATAAAGATAAGATAAGAGATGCCTGGATTGTATGGAGTCAAATCCCAGTAAATTAGGCAGAATATCCACAACTGTCTAAGCGAAAGGATCCACGTGACGTGATATCCCAGATCCATGGGATGTTGCCTGAAACTAGTTCGATCTGACAGTGATATCGTCGCGTTTAAAATGGCAGCAAATAACCCATCTTGAATATCTTGTCTTGTCTTATTCGCTATCAACCTGTATCATCATTCACAACTGTCGCGTGTCTTGCTTGTTGCCGCCAAGCTCATCCATCTCGCTTACCATTTCTGTCTCACCCCCCACCATGTCATCAACACAATCTACCCCCTTCACATACTTTCGCAATTTCCCTCCAGAGATCCAATTAGAGATCTTGAATCACTGTACCCGAAACGACCTTGTTTGCTTGTCTTTAACAAACCACGACTTCCGGGCCTTCATTACACCGCTGATCAAATCCAAACCGCATCTAGAATGGGTTGATCAGCTTGGTACTACACCTGATGTACCTCAGAGCTGTCCTCTGGAAAAATCAGATATCTACCACCGCTCTTATTGTAAGGGCGTACGTGGCAATGATGTACACTACAACAGACATGCGCACCGTGTCAAACGACACGCTACCCCAGCCCGCGCCTGCTTCAAATGCGAGTTCTATCCTCCAGACCATCCTACATGCCAAGTACCTTTTTGCAAAAAGCACTGCATGTGTATTTCGTGTCCTCTCTTCATCAGATTACGCGGCTGGATGGGCGAGAGGCGATACTGCAGCCAATGTAAACAATTCACAACCAGAAATAAAAAGAACAAGGGACGATGTATGTACACAGCCTCATCTGCGCCTCATATTTGTGTGGCTATACTGACAAATCATAGGTACACACGGAAGAGTAAGGGAACGCAAGAGACCAAACAATCACTGGACATACACAAAGGGGGCATCGTATGGGTATCGTTGGTGGAGGAGATGGGGAACATGCAGTGTCGACAACGAAGCATATACGCCAGACGCAAAACGAAGGCCCAATGCAAGAGTTGTATGAGTATGAGGTTGACTGTGCACCCAGCGAGAGATATAGTTACAATAGTAAGACTGTACCCCACCCGGCGACTGTCACTACATGGTTAAATTCCCCAAGACTCGTCACCTACTGGAAACATTACAACCACACTAAATATAGGCCGGTTCACTCGGCAGCCAAGACGGATTATGGCACAGACTCTTTTCTATTGGGTCGGACTCTCGGGAGGGTGTACCATATAATCTCCTGACTATTTCCTTGGCTCTGCTCTACTCGAGTAATGATCTACAGCTGCCAAGACTAGACCGTTGATATTGCAGACGCTGAGTAGTTACAGCAGTGACAATGATGCGTATGCCAAGTGGCCGGGCTGAGCCAAGTCAGGTCCTAACGGTGGTCACTGGTAGAGGCCAAGTCAAAAGGTCAAGCGAAGGATTACGGCCAAGAAGAAGCAATTTAGGAGGAGAAAATCAGGAGCAGAGGGTCTGGAGTAATGGGTGTATAAAGATGCTCTACCGCATCAACAGAAGTTGAGACATCATTCTGTATTACTCGTCGTCATCATGGACACTCTACGCAACATGATGCCTCAATGGCATAGTTACAGCAGACTAGAGACTCGCAGTCCTGACTCGGACCCTGAGACTTTAAAGCCCGCCGGATCCGGTTCTGTACCCTGTTGGGGGTCTTTTGCCAAGAGACTCCTTCGGCTGCCTCTCCGCACAGTAATAATTCTCACTGCTGCATTTTTAATCCTTCCTGGGTTTTTGGCGTTGACTTCAACAAAGGTGAGAACATCTGTATTCCTTTCAAATTGCACATACTGACATCTCAGGGCCGGGCATATCTCAAGGACTCATCAGCGGAAACTGAATCAGTCGATCACCTCGTTACCCAAGACCGTCGAATAGCCATCGTTCTTCCCGCAAACAATCCAGACCATGAACTTTGCAAAGTCATTACCAGTTCCGTAGCCCTTGGCTACCCATGTCCCGTTATTGTCAACTGGAGTAAAACCTACGACCCTTCGAAAGGATGGAAAGGCGGTTCCCATCTGGCCAAGATCACGGGCATGCTGGAGTATCTAGACGACGTCGTCGATCCCAAGACCCCCGACGAGAACAGATTGGAAGAGAACGATCTTGTCATTTTGTCTGATTCATATGATGTCTGGTTCCAACTTCCCCCAGACGTTCTGATCAAACGTTACCACGAAGCAAACGCCCAAGCCAATCGTCGACTCGCCGCTCAATACAAAGGACGTGGCAAAGTCACCATGAAGCAAACCATCATCGTGTCAGCACAAAAGAAGTGTTTCCCTCCCCCATCATCAGGGTCCGTTCTCCACTGCGATCAACTCCCAGACAGTCCCGTTCGCAAAGATCTCTATGGTCCCAACACAGACCGAAACCCAAACGACTTTCACGACAACAGACCCAAGTACCTCAACAGTGGTAGCATGATAGGCCCAGTTGGTGATATGAGGAAATATTTCCGTCGGGTTTACGAACGAATGCAGAGAGGACTTGTCAATGGCAAGGATCTTTACAGCGACCAGGGTGTTTTTGCAGAGATCTTTGCTGAGCAGGAACTTTGGAGAAGATCATTGCGTTCACACAAGTCTATCACTAAAGACAAGGACATTGAGTATCTGCACGAAGAATTTGAGTATCACGTTGGCCTCGACTACACTCAGCAACTATTTATTCCTACCGTCTTTGAAGAGCAAGACGGTGAAATCATCGCTCTCAACGACGCAGCTGGAATCGCCGAAAAGTCCAAGACCCTTAATATTCTACCCAGACTCGACAGTGTCCCAGAAGATATCAAAGAGTCCGGCAACCCTCTAAGTAAAATCTCTGTCCGCGAGCTGGACATTGTTGAAGACTGGGGAGAAATGCCTCTCTACGCCGACTTTTTCTCCGAGGCTATTCCTGTGGTAGTACACCACAACGCCCACAAGGATGGAGCCAAGAAGCGGAGATACACCTGGTGGGACCGAATTTGGTACTTTCCGTATCTACGAGAACTTGTAGAGACGCAACTCAAAGAGACGAAGGCGAGGTCCTTGCTTGATATTGTGGTTGATGGAGAGAGTTTAGTTTACTGGGATTCAAGAGCGAGCAAGCCTCAGAAGAAGCCTCAGACGTTTGTTGTCGGGAGCAATGGGAACACTACGTTTACGAAGCATGAGTTTACGGACGTTTGCAAGTCTAAGTGGGATCATGAGGAAGTAAAGAAGCCTTGGTGGGACGAAGTGTTCAGAGATGGAAAGGGCGACTTGAAGGGATAAGGGTTGTGTGCGGTTGACCTAGTATTTATATAACACATTAAAACAATAGTATTGTAAATAACAAACGAGTTTTGAATAGATCTAGATTATAGCATGTATTCAGTCAAGGGGTAACTCAAGGTATAATTGATTTGCATATTTTGTCCGGTGAGGCACTTTCTTATAGATGGCCGGCTGCTACTATGACTAGACTGCCGGTATCAATGATTCTATATAATTACTTTGATGAAGTCTATAGTAATGCAAAAGATAAATGAGTCTAGCTATTTACAAAATTGCCGAAGGCAGATATTATACCACTACCCTCTTTCGACGTCTATGTAGAAGATGGCATCGGGAGAATGTTAGTTTTCAATTGCATTCCCGTTAGTCATCTCCCAGAATCCTTCCAACATCTCCGAATGAGCGTACCATACTAGTAAATCACTACCAAGATCCTTTTTACATTGAGAGATTAGTCGGATAGTTGACCGTGCCTCATCTTCGTTTTCATGCAAGGTGGCATGTTCCATAGTACCTGCTGGCATCAGGCCAAAGGGTGCCTCCGGCCAGTAAGTAAAGATGTTGCAAGCGGCACAATCACCTCCAAGAAATAGCCATTTCCTGCTCCCATCTGTCGTGGCAACACGTGTAAGAAGTGCCAAATTGCCTTGCAGATGGCCAGGTGCGCTAATAAGGAAGACTGAACCATCGTTGAAGAAGTCTAGAGCATGAGGGAAAGGGCCGAGTTGGAACCACGCGGCATTAGTGGTTGGGGGAAGCTCTTCCAAAGGAAACGTTCGCAGGCTAGAGTCCCAGATACGACCATCGAATACTGACTCTGGCTCCGTTGGATATGCTGGGCCATACGTCTCAATAGTACCAGGACCGCATATCATGGTAGTCTGATTGAACTCAATTGGCATCGGGCGGACATGGTCCCAGTGAGCATGACTAGTGAAAAAGAAAAACAGTTAGACTGGTGATAAATATACTTGAAGCGCGAAAGTTCAAATACCTAGCAATCACGTATTTCACATCTGATGGTTTGAAGCCTGCATTTTCGGTATCCTGTGCAAGGGATCGGGTTGCGGGGTCCGGTTTGAAGTGTTCATGAACTGCTTGGACACTCTCAGGATAAGAGCTAAGATTCTAATATCAAGTTAGCGATAGACTCTCAACTAGGAGACCAATATTAATGTACCGAAGAGATTCCCATATCAAACCATAGCTTAGTGTCTGTCAGACTATGATGAATAAAGAAGCGCCAGGAAGTTCCCGCACTTGTCGACCTGGCATCAAGAACAAGTGCTGATGCCGGAGTAGTCATCACACCTGTTTCATACGGGGTGACCGAAACAACTTCATTTTGGTGAAGTAGGTCTTTGAGAGAACCAAGTTCAGTCATTAACTGCCGAGAAAATTGATAGTCTCCAGCGACCATCATTGCTTTTTGTGCAAGAAGTAGATATTGAAAGTATTTCATCATCGTTTTGCACGATTGTTGTTTGATGTGATCACTTGATTGAATGAGTTGAATGGATGAGGATACGGCCAAGTCTACCACTTCTTTATATGAGAGCTCCCGCCCTGCCTATGTGGCAGTACTTTTCTACTTTCAAAACACGACAAGGATAAATACGAATACAGATTTATAATGACTGGGATTTATGACTGAGCACCAAGATTCGGTGGTAGCTGGGGTTCGGGCCTAATATTACGGTTTTCATCTTCGGCCCGAGTGTGTTACTAGGCCTGTTTTCCTTGGGGTTTGTGTACACCAAGTGTCGGGCCGAGTCGTATCTTAGGGTAGGTAACGTCAAAACATGAAGAAGAATAATTAGGTACTTTCGGCATTTCTTACTATCATAGTTATATTGAGAGTATTATCAAAGCTTCTTTAATTACCTTGTAATTGAAACGCCTCATCGTTTTATAATCTTAAGATATTTCTGGCGCTTCACACTCGTCAAGGCAAATGCATCACTACACATTTTTGCATCAAATTCACGCAAACAAACATCATGGTATCCTGGCCAATTCCGATTCCCGACAATTGCCCTTTCACTTTTGCAAACCTCCCTTTTGGTGTTTTTAGCACAACTGCCAACGTGAGTCAGTATCAAATCAGCTTCGGATGTAGCTAAGTCACATTACAGAATGAGAAACACATCGGTGTTGCTATTGGGGATTTTATCATTGATTTATCTTCACTAGAGTATCACTTGGATGATCCAAGTTTCGAGTGTCTGGGTAGAGACCCGATGTTTCAAAATGGTGACCTTGAAAGGTTTGCGAGCTTACCTGCCGAGATACAGAAACAATGGCGAGAAATGATGATCAGTTGGCTGAATGACCCAGAATCGCTATTGTTCAAGAGCGAGACAGGAAACGTAACTAAATTCGTTGCCATGGAGGATGCCATTATGCATCTGCCTTTTGCAATTGGCGCTTTCACAGATTTCATGTGCTCAGATATCCATATTGAAAACGTAAGTGACCTGAAATCTCATCTTTTCGATCAAGGTTGTCTGACATATTTCGTCTAGTGCAGTAGACTCGCTGGGGGATCTATACCACCGGGTCATTACAACTTTCCTCTAGGCTACAATGGCAGAGCCTCCTCTGTGATTGTTTCAGGCCAGCAAGTTCATCGACCACAAGGTGTTGTGAGTAGCAAGCAAGATTCGTCATACAAATACCAACCGAGTAAGATGGTAGACTACGAGGTAGAGATAGGAATACTCATCGGGAAGCATCTACCGCTTGGTAAAGTTATTACTGCGGATGAGGCTGATGAGTATATTTTTGGATTTGTTTCTCTAAATGACTGGTCTGCCAGAGACATCCAATTTACAGAAATGATTCCTCTCGGTCCGCTCAATGGCAAAAGCTTTGCTACAAGCATATCACCTTGGGTGGTTACGTTTGAAGCGATGAAACCACACCGGTGCCCCTCTACTGTAGTAGATTTGCGAGATGGAGGATTGGCTGGCGTACCGCACATGTGCCACGAGAAGATCGATTCTACATGGGACCTCGAAGTCGAAGTGTCGGTATTGAGTCAGTATAATCTACGCAACTGTGTCCGCCCTGAGCCATCTAATAGTTTTCAGGAACGAGTCTGTATGGGCAGAAACCAATCTTGACAACTCGCTCTAAGCTATGTGATCTTCGCTGGTCTCCCGGTCAGATGTTAGCGCATCTCTCTTCTTCCGGTTGCGGTTTCAAAATCGGAGACCTTGTCGGCACAGGTACCATATCATCCCCAGTAAGTGGCTAATTTTCTATGTATCTCGCAGAAGCATCTTTTGTCTAATGTTACCACTACAGGGTGACTCTCCGTCCCTTCGGACCCTTGGATGCCTGTTTGAACTTACCGACGGTGGAAAGAAGCCAGCAGCTACTTCTCAGGAGGAGCCACTTTTTTATCTCAAGGATGGAGATGAGGTCCAACTGGACGTTTGGAATTCTGCAAGAACACTAGGGTTTGGAAACCTGTGTAGTCAGCTTTTAGGCCCTAGATCAAGCATTAGTTGATTAGAGTATCTGACCTGCCGAACTGCATTAGGCATCTGTCTTTTGCACATAGCTCTACATGCGTTAACTTATATGTTGTTTGTTAATAAGTGTCTCTGTTAATTGCAACACAGTTGCAAGTGCTTGTTAATTGGGGTTTAAAACAAAGATCGAGATGAACACATCCCTGAGATGAATATCTAGGTTAAACAGTACCTGCAGGACTAAAAAAAAGTTACCTGTAAATTATATCCTAATTTAAATATGCGTAATTACTCATATCATTCAACATCAGAAAATCACTTCCAAACAACTCTCCTAATACTCCAGGACTCTGATCCCACCACACTGTATTCATTCCCATTTCACAATCGGTGTCGGAAGGGTCTTCTGTTATAACATGTCCACCTGTTCGCCCAACCATTACAGCAGAAACGTCTCGTTGCTCTGCAGGTACAACACCTTCGCTTTGGTTTGTAACCGTACTTGGTCTAGAAAGGTGACTGCCGTCTCCCACTTCGTTACTTCTCTTGTCGTTGCAGACAACATAACTCCGGATATGGCTCGACAGGGCCGGAGAGTGACCAGAGTCTCGGTGTTCGGTGAGCGAGTCAGCATTAAGCTGTCGTTGTCCAGCGTCTTTTTCCGCTTCGCGTAACCCGGCGAGAGTTCTAGACTCGGCGAATTGACGTTCTAAATCCTCAGACTAAATAGCACAAATCAGAACGGATAAATATTCGTTCTATGTTCTTCACAACTTACCATTGGCCGTAAATGACTCCAGTATTTACAGAGCTCAGATGTGAGACGAAAGTTGGTTAGAGGTCCCTGGAGCTCCAGATGTGTGAGTGAACCTAAGGCGTGGTATCGACGTAATTGGACCGAAACACAAACGTAGGCGCCATACCCAACGATAGACCAAAGCTTAGATATAGGTGCCTTGGACGATATGTATTGTTCTGTCATTGAAGACATTGTCTTGGAATGTTCCCATGCTTGCTCAGCCGCCAATTGCAGCATGGAGCGGGAGAACGCGGGTTCTTGCCAGCGACAAGAGAGGACTGGAACTATTGAGGAATACAAGTAAAGCAAACAGAGCTCGTACATATATCTGAGAGAGAATGTCCGGCTGCGCTCTCTTGAAGGTGTTTCAATAATTGGTTGAAGCAAGATAGGTTGCCTGTGCTCTCCTAGCTGGCAGGGAAGGCTTTGAAGTCGTTGATCCAAAGAACAATAGGTTGCAGCCCATTGCGCGGGACTGCCTTTCTTGGCGTGTATTGATCGAACGAACTGTTGAGACTCCCACCTGATCACCGTTAGCCAGACTTCCTGTCATGCTGAATATGTCCTACCATAGCCCTTGAACCATTACCAAGACCGAGTTAAAACCCAACTGTTTTCCCGGGCCTGATAGTGCACGAAGCGACCCATCCTTATCAAGACAATAAGACACAGTTGCAAAGGGGTCATCCTCATCAGAGGGCAATGGGAGTCCTTCCACAGATGCCCAGCAATCGCCCTCGAATCGGGAATTCTCCAGACTGGCGCATTTGGTAAGCCAGCATGCCCAAAAGCACCTTGTCATAGAAACATGATCTGGTGTCTTGTTGGTCGTATTGCCCATGTAAACTTGATCAAAATGTAACAGGCACGAAGCCCGATGAGCGATGGCAATAGAGGAGATTAGCGATGCGACCATGATCTATTCAAGAATAAAACTTACCTGTATGCATATTTGTTCTTGAACTTTCTCCTTTAGCGAACCAAAAAAGGGCCAAGACCTGGCATGTCTGAACGAGTTCACGAGATGGTTTATCCGCAGTCATCAACGCCATCTGGCTAGCTTGCTCTCCCCAGAGCATGCCAACTACTTTCCAATCAATCATAGATACATCTGTAATGTCCAAGACACCTTGATATATCCCACCTGGAGCAGGATGTAGAAATCTTGGTAAACATCAGCAACGTGTTATGGGAGAAAAGCAGATTAGGGCACACGCAACAGAGAAGCAAAGGCGAAGATGGCAAGAACCACATTATTGCAAGCCTTTCCTGCAATGTAATCTTGGATAATTTGGCTTTTGTAAAATAGTAGGTTTGACTGATAGTTGCGCTCGAAGAAGATCTCAAATAGAAAGAGCGCTATTTCCTGAGAGACGTCAATAGCAGGGAAAGAATTCTGACCGTGGCACGAAATTGTCATCTGGTTAATTGGAGGGAACAATTCTCGAACACAGCCGGCCGAGCCCTGTTCGTCCCTGCCTGGCCATGCTTGTTC
Source organism: Fusarium venenatum (assembly GCF_020744135.1). Classification (NCBI taxonomy): domain Eukaryota; kingdom Fungi; phylum Ascomycota; class Sordariomycetes; order Hypocreales; family Nectriaceae; genus Fusarium; species Fusarium venenatum. The sequence goes on from NW_027072131.1 coordinate 7,865,486, forward strand.
ATCCTGTGCCGGTGGTAAAGGATCGTAAACTTGCAAATCTTGGTCCGTCGTCGGCTCAGAGTCCTCGAGCGAACGGTGGGTTGAGGGGGCCGTAGGCTGCGATAGCCTCTCTTGAGCACGCCTTACGGACAAGGCTTTACGATCAGGCGGTGCCGGGTAGCCGCATCTAGCACCAGCCCTTTGACAACGTTGACATTGAGGTCGGTCTCGACTGCATCTCAACTTAGAAATGTCAGCAGGGATCAGATCTTACTACTGCTATGTTGTGGGTTGAACCTTTTGCCTACGACAGCGCAAGCATGCTACTGTCGGCGGGGTTTGCTGCATCCTTACGGCGGGGAGTCAGTGGATTCAGACACGGCGTCGGTGCGAGTTTCGGTTGAGCTTTGTTTGGCGACGAGGAGGTAAACTGTACATGACCGAACAGTTCGGTCCGAATATGTGGACGGCAAGTGACTTAAGTACGGTTCAGTAATGATGATCTACTCCAGGATAAGCTAGTCCAACTTCGTTACTGGCCCGAGGGCCGAAAGTTCGGTGCGAATGCAGGGGAATGTAAGACGGTCATTTGAAACCAGGGGTAAATCCAGGGTAGAGTTGACGGCAGTTTGTATTAGAGTTCAACTTATTTTAAATAAGTGTCAGCATTTCCTGCGTCCAACTGATGCTTGTGTCGTAGAGGTAACTTGGCAATTTCTCGAGATACAAACGTATTACACCATATCCTGAACGTAATTGATTGCATTTCATCATGGAAAACAACAAAGCGCAAATGAAAACAGTCATGATTGAAGACGCTGAAGCTGGAAGAGGCGTACTACTCTATGGACAAGATGGCCAAGCACGAAAACTACCAATTCCCTCGACAGACCCCAACGACCCTCTCAACTTTGCACCCTGGCGCCAGCGACTCGTTATTGCAGGCGTCTGTATCTACGGCGTAGCGGGTTTTGGCGTCATACAGTCGACTCCCCTTTTCTTCGGCAAGCTCATACAAGAGTACAAGGGACTGACACATGGAGTGAGTTGTAACTTACCTACAAACAATGGGGCAGCTAATGTCTTGTTAACATAGGAGTTTGACCCAGAACGGATTGTTGATCTGGCCAGCTATCCCTCTTTGTGCATGGGCCTAGGAAACTTCCTTTTCGTCCCTTTGTCTATGGCACTAGGTCGAAGGTTCACCCTTATCCTGTGCAATATGCTGTTGCTTGCTTCCGTCATTTGGGCCGCCAAGTCGCAATCTTTCGAGTCTCATTTTGGAGCCCGCTGTCTGCAAGGGCTCACAGCCGGCATTTCTGACTGTTTGGTATGTGAAATGTTCATTATCTGTCGGCGCCAATCAGCTAACCATATAAGCTCCCCATTGTCGTGATGGACCTGTCATTTCTCAACCAGCGTGGCTCTCGACTTGTAGCCTACTGGACTTTCACAGCAGTTGGTTCGTCACTATTATTAGTCGCAACACCATTTGTTGTTGATTACGCTGATGGTGACTGGCGTACAAACTATTGGTTCTGGACCGCATGGGCAGCATTCTCCCTTGTGATCGTTCTACTAGTAGTACCTGAGACATACTTCATCCGGCCTGTCGCAGCACTGAGTGGAAAGTTCCACGCCACTGATGCATACGGCACACATCGAACATTTGACACCATTGAACTTGCCCGCGAAGCTGGTTTCGATGTGGATATGAGCTGCCCAAACACCACACCCAAGTCCCCATCGTATACCAGACAATTCGCACCTTTGAATATCCAGCCATTGCCCATCACCCGCTTCTTAGGTTCATTCCGGGATGTGTTTACATGCATACTTGTACCAGGCACTCTCTGGGCACTTATTCTCAACAGCGTGGTGTTTGGAGGTCTTGTCGTCCTGAGTCTCACCTATAGCCAACGGTTAGAGATGGAGCCTTGGCACTTCAGTCCCTCTACAGTCGGAACTGTTCAACTAGGAGCTGCCATCGGCGGACTTGTGGGACTTGCCTACGGAGAAATAACGGAGCTTGTCAGCCGTTATCTAACGCATCGTAACGGAGGCTTACGTGAACCTGAGCATGTCCTTCCCAACTTTATTCTTCCCTCCGTCGTGGCATTTCTCGGCATGATTGCCTATGGCGTTGTGGGTGCGGAACCTACCAAATACAGCTGGGTAGGGATACATGCTTCCTTTGCTCTATACTACTTTGGCTTCTGTTCACTCTCGGCTATCACTGGCGTCTGGCTTGGCGAGTTACTCCCTCATATGTCAGGCCCTGCGATTGTGCTGGTTTGTGGAGGTAGAAATGCTGTCTCGTTTGGTTACAGTAATTCTTTTGGTTCTTGGATCACGTTTCTCGGGTTTGCACAAACCTACATCTTGTTTGGCGGTATCCTTTGTGCCCTTGGATTTCTCTCCATTCCCATATATTTCGTCAACGGTCGTATTCGCATGGCAATGTCTCGTGTTGTCTTTCTGAGTGCGTATTAAGATGGTCAAGTTCGGAAGCTTTATGCGTCAGCAATGTTTTAGGTGGACTTGAACTATAAGTAAAGTAGCCATGGCGAATCTGATAGCCGTTGCGCCACCGGTAATTAAGATGATTTCATCTGCAGCAGAACTAGTTGGCTTCCTGGGTTTATCCGAAGTCCGGGGTGTCATGCGTATGCACGTCGACAATGCTTAATAAGGGTGGCGCTGATTGCTTATCTTCTAAATGTCGGACCGCTGAAGCTCGCATTTCAGCGAAATACAACCCCAGCAGCGGGCCATGGTCAACACTATGAGTAGCACGTATTCTCCTGGTGAACGCTTCTCCTTAGTCGCATCCTTTTACGGCCCAGGAAACATCGCCTCATGGCTTTGCATGGTGGCATCCGTCCTGAACACTTGGTGCCTGAACGCGCAGTCTCGTCGGACAGATAGCATTAGCGCGGATCTTGTTGTCGTTTTAGCGATTCCAGGTGTTGCAGCAGGACATGCTATCTATATCCTTTTCTTTGGCAATGCGAACCATGAGTCGATCCAGCATCTCTTTACCAGCGCAAATCCAGAAGTGGTAAAGCATGCGGCAGCTGCCGAGGCGGCGCTCAATGTATGCGAAACATTCTCTTTGATAGCTGTACTTCTGGTGTTCGTCTCCACGTTCTTCGGTCATCTGAGGCGTACACTGGCCGTCGTTACTGTTGGCCTACTGGCCTTCTCGACCGAGGCAGTTGTATTTATGCAAATGAGGGGAGTCAGCATATCGGACACCAATCTCACACGCCCATTCCTCTTCAACCTGTTTGAGGTTATGGTGTCGTTAGTGGTGTTTGTGGCAGTATGGCTTACTGTATTTAGTATTCTGATTATATGCCTACGGTTGGGCATAATCGAGGGACCCGAGGAACAAATAGAGGTGGAATCCGCTAATACCGAGCTCGAAACAGAAGTGAGGGCAGCCCTAAGGGAACAGGCTATTGATATAGACTCGGTAGTGCGGTGGGAAAGCCAACAACAATCCGCCATGGCACTCCATCTCATTGAGGCAGAAACCCGAGATGGAAACCCAATGCGGACCTTGACGCTTCTTTAAATTTTGTTCCTCCCCCTCTCCTTTTACGCTTCTCTAGCCTCTCTTAGCACGCCCTTGGGAGCGTTTAGAGAAACAAGCTTCATACCATCGCCGAATCTGGTTGCTGCCGTCTTGTTCTTCGTTCCAAGAACCACGACTGACATTACAGAGCTGGGTCAGATGGTGTCCCTCAGTGTCGGCATTATTACCCTTCTCTTCAGTTTTTGGGGCGCCTTCAAATCTCAAAAGAAGGAAGAGTCGAGGGCGCGACAAAAGAGCAGGAAGCAGGCAGCATTTCGTCGGAAAAGCTGGCACCAAAGACGGTTGAATGCAGGTCTTTATCTCCTCCACCAGGTAAATGATGAACTTGATGAAACCGAGGATGAAACAAGAAGACAAGAGCTCTTGGATAAGCGGAATTTAATAATGCTTGAATTGTTTAGGGCGGTAAGCTTATAAGTCTGCTCTATGTAAGGGACAAGGTCACAGTCTGTCAGCTGCAGTATAACAGGAGAGCGGCGCCTAGATGCTAGCACAGGCGAAAGTCTTTTTGTCCATACTATAGCGACTGTTCGGATAGGTCTATAGATTCGCCTTTTTCCCGCCAGAATTGTACCTTTTCTTTGCATCTAGAACGAGGACAATTTGTCTCGCCGAACAAATCAAGTCCATTCCCTCGTCGCATATCATGATATCCATATCCATCCTACCACCTTGGAGCTTCTTTGTTTCAACGCGACTGAAGATCCATCGAAGTCCCTCCTTCGGAAGTTGCCTTTTAAATTCGATATCTAAAGACAACGTGTTCTCACTGAACTTCGCATTTGCTGCCTCGGCCAGAGAAGTCTCCATCTCGCACACAACCCCGGGATTCTTGTCTGCCCAGTCTTCCATCTTGCGGAGGTTATTTCGCCCATCATACATTTCTCCGTTACGTAGTAATGTATCTGCCATAGAAGGCATGAAGTCGCACATGAAAGCTAAGTGCGATGCGTTCATGAATTCCCCGGTGAAGCTGTTCCACGCATCCATCAGACCGTCGACTTGCATTCCGCCTCGCTCATACAGAGATACGATACGGCGGCCCATAGGGAATACTTCGCCTTTCGTGAGTCCAGGAACCCATGTAAGGTCAGGCTCATTAGCTTCAACCTTACGAAAGTCGGGTCTAGAGGTAGAAGGAGGGTTCAGAGTCCACTGGGTATTGCACGTGGGACCAAGAGATTGGGCGAAGTTTGTGGACGTTGCAAGACCTACGACCCTCAGCTGTTCATTCTGTAACACCTGCAGCTGGATAGTGCAGTGAGAGCTGCCGCGCTTTAGCTCTAGGATGTTAATATCGAGTGTTTCCGTAGTGCAATATCGCAGGTATTCCAGATGAAGGGTCAGGACATCAGGTTGGTTGTACTTGGCGAGGGCTGTGGTGAAATGTTTTACAGCCGCAGAATGAATTACTGCAGCAATGCAGCCGCCGTTAAGAGCTAAGGTGATGTAAGCAGTGAACTGGCTGTTTCTCAATTGATACTAACCGGGGCCCATAGTCCAATCATACGGCGCGGATACAGAGTAGGACGATGGTCCAGTCTGCTGAGGTGTGACTTCCTGTTGAAATGTTCTAGCCATCCTATCTTTATGTTTGGACAATTGGCAACTGTCGATAGTTAATTGAAGGAGGGGAAGGGTAGGAAGTGCTCTGGGGTGTTTTTGTTCTTCTGTAACTGTAAGCATGCTTATTACTGTTAAAGGCTAGCGCTGACAACAACGCAAACCTCTAACCGAGGTAGCCAACAATACCAGTACCGATTTTCTATATCACCTTTATTCAGCAACATCAAAGTATCTTGTAAATACAATGGTATATAACTTCCCAGGGATGGTTGATGTGATATTTGTTGACCTCTTTGTAAGGTGACCACCTTGGACTTCTTGTGCTGATATAGATTAAAGGCCAAGATGCAATCGATAAACAGCGGGGCGAGGTTTTTTATCCTGCTGTAAAGCGGACAACCTTGTTCTCGATGGCTAGAAGAAGAAGCATGGCCTCGATGTAAGCTTAGTGACACGGTACAAAAACGCGGCGGGGCAAGACCTGAGAACAAGATTAAACCTGTCGTCTCTGGCTAGGGTGCCAAACTCTACTCTTTCACTGGAATATGTCAATGGTCTCTCTTATTTAATTGCCTCGAAACTTGGGTACTTTGTCTTTTCAAAGGGGATGGATGTTATCGATATAGAACGTTAGTTGTCAAGGTGGTTTAATAACTTTCTAGAATAGTTCGTCAATTTAAGTCTACTGAATTCTTTCTCAGTACATTCATGCTTTAGAGTTACACCTTATAAAACGGGAGAATTATTTATTGTCTTATGGGGCATGCATATGCCCGAGAGGCATGTAAAGCCTTCCATATGACCCAAGAAGCTACTAAAAAGGCAAAGAAAAAGAACAGATTCACATTCATTCTACAATATATATCTAACAAATCTTGGAGCTTAATTACAATAACGTCGAAGCTGTAGCTGTTTCTGAGAAAAGAATATAAAAAGAAAAATGTTTATCTTTATATTACATTGTAGGAATATATCTTTATTGAAACTTGAAAACTTCCATTATTAATTCAAACATAATTGCAAATGAACTATGGGAAACTTTGTTAAGTGTAGCTATTTGATGGTTCTATACAATTTCTAAAGTCTGATACTGACTTTTTCCCTCGCTCTAAAGCTTTAAGTTCTAAAATGTAGAAGTAAGCTTATTCTCAAATAGTCTATATTACTGGCTACCACAGAGACAGATTAGAACTATACACAAAACGTTCTCCAAGGCTATGAATGAAACTTTACCATATGAGTATTTTTACTTGTAACTTTAAAAGACTAAAACGAAGAAGTGTCAGCTTCGCCTTTAAGGTACCAATGCACAAGTCGGTAACGGTCGGTGAGCATGCGCCCTATGACAAGCAGAGAGGAGGATGACCTCACCACCCCCCCTGTCAGGCTTATGCAGGATCCAGCTTCTATTGTAACATTACCACTACTGGTGATAATGCAGCTCTGATCTGACCTATCAACCTATGATCTCGACGTATAGTGGGTTTCTAGAAATGAAGGGGGCCTCGCGATTGATTCCGGGATGTGGAAGTTATGTAGTTTCAATGTTACAACTGATGCTGGTTTGTCCGATTTGTCCGTTCCTCATACACTGAAAATACTCTCGCACGTAACATGGTGACTACTGTAAAAAAATAAACAGCTTCCCTTTGTCTGCTGTTTTGACTCGTGCCATTATCATTTATCACCCTAAACATTTTTCTTCGGTATCAATCACGTACCGGCATCATAAAATACTCGTTTCAATCAACCAATCAACCAATAAGAGAGTAAGTTCAGGTTTACAAAGCTACTTTCGACCATGGATCAGAGTCGAGCCAACAACATTACCGCCTGTTCTTCACGGGAAGGATCTGGAGGACGACTGTCTCAGGTAAGATCCCCCACAATTTGACAAGAATGAGCACCTAGGCTAATACGGAATATAGGCGACGACTCCATCAACCCCACTACAGCAGTTTGACGCTGCTCATCGCCAGGGATTAATGATGGACCGATGGATGAAAGAAACCCCAAAGAATGAACCATATCACGGTCTGGTGGTGACCGAAGTCGACAACGCAGCTTCACGCCCATGAGGTATTGATCAGCTACAACCTGACAAATATAAGTTACCACACATGGGAAAGAACATCGGGAAATATAGCTGGCTTTCACTCTTTCCTAATGATGTAGCCGTTTCCTGCAAGTCTGTATTTAACACTGGTAACTTGCAATCAGCAGTATAGAGACTTGAACTAAATTGAACACGCGTGCTACTCAGCAACAATTAGTACTATATTGACAACTGAGACTGTCACATACTGAGAGAATGTCGTTTCCTATAAAAATTATCAAAGACGTATCCAATCTGTCTGTCGAAGCCCTGGCCGCTTGTTGTTGCGGCTATTCCACTTTCGACATCAATCATAATACAAGATTGCAGTGATAGAGTTACCCAGTATTGAGAAAGAACTAATAATAAAATTCTCTTTCCAGAAAATTATAGACTACAATGATTGCACTGCTGACATTCGTTTATGCCCCTGCAGAAGATGACACTGGAGGTTTATTATAGTGGAGTTGATTACTGCAGTCAAGTCATCAGAGCCTGGAACATTTAATTTGAGTTCCCTTCGTATTATTCATGTTTCTCCATATATACCATCTACACCTATTGTGTTATCTATAGTCTCGCAATAGCCCGTTCTTGAAGTTCTACCCACTCTCTAATAGTTCGAAGTAACCCTTCAACTTCTGTTACAATATTCCCAGCATGCAAACAAATCCTCACCCTCTCGCTCCCTCTTGGCACAGTTGGTGCAACAATAGGCCTTATCGTGAATCCCTTCTCCTGACAAAACTGCGCCAAGCTTCGCGGCTCGGATGTAAACAAGGGAATGATGGGTGACTTTGGTTCTCCGTTAATACGAACTATCGAAGTTGTCGAGGTCAAAGAGAGAAGAAGTCTGTGTGCATGAGCCACAAGACTCCACAGATGCGTGAGTCGTGCATCGATAAAATCGCCCTGCAAGTATTGATACGACACACTGATACTTGCAAGACACGAAAATGGCAGTGCAGTGGTGTATATCAATGTTCTCGCGTAGTTGATCAGATACTCTCTTGTGATGGGCGAGCATAAAACGATGGCTGTATACGTTAGTAACTGTTTTTTTTTTCTTTTTTTCTTTTTCCAGGAAGTCCTCTTACCTCCAAAAGAGCTCATTGCCTTCCCAAAGGTATGTAGCCTTGCGAAGATATCCTTTTCCAAGCCTAATTCACAAACTAAACCTCGTCCTTGTTGACCGTATATGCCCGTGGAATGAGCTTCATCGACAATGATGTAGCCGTTTCCTGCAAGTCTAGATTTGACACAGGACACAATATCTCTCAAAGGAGCAACATCTCCATCCATACTGTAGACTCCTTCAACGAGAATAAACACGGACGTTTCTTCTTCAATGCCCGCAAGAACATGATCAAGACCACCCTCCCCATTAACACAATTGTGTTTAAACGAGATCTTTCTTGCAGCTCGACTCAATCTCATGCCATCATGAGCACTAGCATGAACAAGCTCATCGTAGACAATTACATCTCCAACCTGAGGCAAACAGCTCACAATACCCACGTTAGCGTCAAAGCCAGAATTGAAGAGTAATCCAGAAGGAGCATCGTGAAAAGCCGCAATATCTCTCTCTAAATCTTGTGCAAAGCTAGAATTTCCATCTAGCAAGCGAGAACCACCAGATCCCAATGATGGGTGATTTTGAAGATGATTGTGATAAGCCGAGAGTAAAGACGGTACTGAAGATAGAGAAAGATATGCGTTTGAAGAAAAGTCGACGTTTGAAGAGGGAAATGTTGTGAGTTTTCGAAGTTGAGATCTTTCAGAGCGTTTTGATAAACAAGATGCCAACTGTTGTTCCAGTCTAGACATTTTTAAAATTACACAAATATTTCTGATTATGTAGTAGCTTGTTATATATATGCATATAAATACTCTAAAATTGTTGAGTGTTGAGCAGAGCCAAAATGAGCCTTTTTCCCCGCCGGACCACAATGCCGATCACGTTAATCCGATTATAAGCCGCATCATTCTCCCATTGAGCCGAAGAGACCACATTTCATCTTCACAATTCTTTTTTTCCTTGCAGTAATCGTTGTTGCGGTAGGGAAAATGGCTCCAGTGCCAGCTCTCTTATGGCGTTCTTTACGCACGCACCAAGTTTATGGTGCGAACACAGACGTTGGAAAGACTATCTTTAGCACTATTCTGTGCAATTCTGCATCCAAGAAAGGAGATAAGACGTGGTTTTTGAAACCTGTTTCTACGGGTGCTGCTGATGAAGCTGATGGATGGTGTAAGTTTGCAATTGTATGGAAAGGGTTGAGCTAACTTTGTAGATGTTTGATGATCTATGTAGAATTCTTCTAACAGGAGTAGTCATATCCAGAAATTTGCTCCATCGACAAACCACGAGACATTGTTCCAATATGACATTCCCTGCAGTCCTCACATCGCTGCCAAAGTGTCAGGCAAGGTAAGATGACCAATTGAGTACTGGACCAAGCTCACAAATTAGCCAATTCCGTCCGATGATGCCGTCCTGGCAAAGATTCACGACTCTGTCTCTCGGTACGCGTCCGAAGGTCCAGGGTGGTTGTTTTTAGAAACTGCTGGAGGTGTACACTCGCCAGGACCATCTGGAACACCACAAGCCGATCTCTACACTCCTCTTCGCGCACCTGTTATTCTTGTCGGTGATTCAAAGCTGGGTGGTATATCACAGACCATCTCTGCGTATGAATCACTGAGAATGAGGGGTCATGATGTTGAATCGATTCTCTTGTTTCAAGACATGAAATATGGGAATTATCAGTATCTCAAGGACTATTTCTCAAAACAAGGCGGTATTCCGGTCGATACAGTTCCTGAACCGCCTTCTCGATTACCGAATATCCAACAAGATACAGAGCAGATGAAAGAATATTACGCCTCTCAGACCAAAAACGTTGCACATGTCCTCGAACATCTCGACAAACGCGGTAAACAGCGCAGATCTCGGCTTGAATCGCTCAGTGAAAAAGCGAGTAAAAGTATCTGGTACCCGTTCACCCAGCAAAAGCTTGTGACAGCAGATACAATCTCTGCTATCGATTCAGCACATGGCGATTATTTCCAAGTTCTCAACAAAAAGTCAGAAAATCTTCTTCAACCTGCTTTCGACGGGTCAGCATCTTGGTGGTCTCAGGGTTTAGGACACGCAAACTCTCGGTTGACCCTTGCAGCAGCATATGCAGCTGGTAGATATGGGCACGTCATGTTTGCCGAGGCTATTCACGAGCCTGCACTTGCACTAGCCGAGATGATGCTACAGGGCTCTCAAAACTCACGCTTCACAAGGGTGTTCTATTCTGATAATGGAAGTACCGGCTGTGAAGTGGCTGTTAAGATGGCCCTTCGAGCAGCAAGACTTCGTTACGGCTGGGGTCCCAATGATAACCTTCAAATTCTAGGGCTCAAAGGGAGTTATCACGGTGACACCATTGGTGCAATGGACTGCGCTGAACCGTGTGTTTACAATGAAAAGATTGAATGGTACGAAGGGAAAGGATATTGGTTTGACTATCCCACAATTCAATGCGTTGAAGAAAACTGGGTTGTTAGTGCTCCGAAAGAAATCGGGCAAGACCAAAAATTGGAGTCCATCTCGGAGGTTTTTAACCTTGAATCCCGACTCAAATCCGAGCAGTACCGAAAGTATGAGGAATACATCGAAAAGACTCTCAAGAAACTCCAAGATCAAGGGAGAAAATTCGGAGCCTTGATGATGGAACCAATTATTCTTGGTGCTGGGGGTATGATATTCGTGTAAGTTGTTGTCTTGTTTCTGTCACAAGCTGATACTGACTTGTTCAGGGACCCCCTCTTTCAGAGAGCTTTAGTGGATGTTGTTAGGCGTTCCCCTCACTTATTCGGCACTGGAAACGACCCAGTCCAAGATCCACAGTGGTCTGGACTCCCTGTAATTTTCGATGAAGTCTTTACCGGCTTGTACCGATTGGGTCGGTTTACAGCGGCATCATTTCTCGGCGTTGAACCCGATATTTCGGTCAACGCCAAACTTCTCACTGGAGGTTTAGTTCCTCTCTGTACGACAATGGCATCGGAGTCTATCTTTGACGCATTCAAGAGCGACGACAAAAGTGATGCTTTGCTTCATGGGCACAGTTATACTGCCCACGCTGTTGGATGTCAAGTCGCTGTTGAGTCGGTATCTGAGATGCAGACAATGGAGAAGAATGGTGAGTGGAAGTGGGCAGAGAAAGATTGGGCTGAAGAAGAAACTCAAGCTTGGAGTGTCTGGTCTAAGGACTTTGTGACGGATATCTCACGTAACCCTCAAGTACTTGGTGTTTGGGCTTTGGGAAGTGTTCTTGCCATTAGTCTTCGCGATGACGATGGTGTAGGGTACAAGAGTCTTGCCGCCAAGAAGATTCAGAGCCATTTGAGACAAGGAACTGGAGCCTGGAATGCTCATAGTAGAGTTTTGGGCAATGTGTTTTATGTCATGGCGAGTCAAAAGACGAGTCGACAGAGTATTGCTGAGTTGCAGGGTTTATTATTGGATGCTTTGAGTAAATAGATAGACTGTATCCATCATTTTACCGCATTATATCTCTCTGTTTGCATTTTATGCAGTTATGTAGATGATCATCATCCAAGCGAAAAGTCTTGATCGCTATTGGTCAATCAAGAGGGGACAGTTACATCACACTGAAGAGCCTTCAACCTTGCATCCTCACTTACAAACCTTCAAGTCACATTAAATCTACAAAATGAACGCCCAAAAACCAGCAGAAAAGACACGAGAGCAGTCAATTGCCGAATTTGATGCTCGAACAAAAACAATTCAACAAGATCATCCAGATGTAGATTTCAAGTCTACTGTCATTGAACCCACGATGAATCTCATGTTTGACATCAAGGTTTGTCCCTACACGCTAAATAATCATGATTAATACTAACTAATAACAGGAAAACCTCAAAGAAGACGACAGGGAAAAACATGAAAAACTCATCACTCTCATGCTTCAAAACACGACAGATCCTGAAAAGGCTGAAAAGTACCTTTGGGAAGCGAGAAACTATCTCAAACCTCACCCAGAGGTCCTCAAACAGTTTGATGACATTTACATAAACAAGAGACCCGTCTCTGTCATGATTTCTCAGTTACACGATGCCATCAACGCAAAGCCAAGTCCTCTCAAAGAGACATAAACTTGAAAACACCCCCTCTTGAATAGCTCACATGACGCCCCATCAATAGGGCGCGATGACGAGGTTTTTAGTCTAGTCTCAACCAATCATATCCCGTCGCTACTTGATGACTACTCCATCAAATCAACTTTCCATTTCTTTCCACCTGCATTAAACTTACATTACATTGCATATCTCTACTATCAACAACCCGTGATACCTCATCATGACTTATAACAACCAACCCGTCTTTACAGACTTGGATCTGCTCGATGGTTTCATCAGTGACGACTTGACTCCTTATGTCTCTGACTCTGCACCGCCATATCAAGATGTGACGCCCAGTTTCAATACACAACTCGATCCTACTCAACTATATCAACCACAACCCCAAACACAATCAACCCCAGCAAAAGTCGGAGGGCGTTTCACAAGAGAATCAGTTCGCATTTTAAAAAATTGGCTTGCTACACATCAAAGTCATCCATACCCAAGAGAACCAGATCGAAAGATGCTTCAAGAAGAAACAGGACTTACAAAGACTCAAATCTCCAATTGGTTAGCCAATGCACGTCGCAGAGGGAAGATTCCATCTAGTGCTTCATCTCCAGGACACAGCACAAAAGCAATGGATATACCGCCCAGACCCGGTACACCTGCTGTCAGAAACACGTCAGAAATGGATCCCCTCCAGAGATGGGTCGACTCACCGCCTGAAGACGAACCTGCGGCCGTGACAGCCATTGCTAGAGCTGTAGCTTCAGTAAAACCGTCATCAGGTATGTTCATCAACAAATACCGAATATTCACTAACATAATAGGTTCAACGAGTCCATATACGAGACTTTCCCGTACACCTTCAGTCAGAAGTGCTGGAACATCACGGTCCAGCTCTATAAGTTCTGTCCATTCTCATACTAGCCAAACCTCTTTTGGGCTCAATGGTCTATTCAGTCGCGGATCCTCTCGGCGCAGAAGACGAGCATACAAGGAAGAACGAAGATCTTTGGCAACAACACACAAAGCATTCCAATGTACATTTTGCACAGAGACATTTCGAGCAAAGCACGACTGGCAACGACACGAAAACTCACTACATTTACCACTCGAGCGATGGGTCTGCAGTCCCGAAGGACCACGTGGTCAAAAAGATGACAGCCCTGAAACACGTTGTGTTTTTTGTGGACACGTTGATCCAGACGATGCTCACATCGAAGGGCATAACTACTCAGCATGCAAAAACCGACCAGTTCAAGAACGCACGTTTAATCGAAAAGACCATTTGAACCAGCATTTGAAACTCGTTCATAATGCCAAATTCGCAGAGTGGCCCATGAGACAGTGGAAAGCACCTCCACCAGCAATTCAATCACGATGCGGCTTTTGTAACCTCGTCATGGAGAATTGGAGTGATAGAGTTCATCATCTAGCGGATCATTTCAAAGCTGGCAAGACTATGGCTGATTGGAAGGGTGATTGGGGATTTGAACCGCATATTCTTGAGCTTGTCGAGAACTCGATACCTCCTTGTGAGTAGGATCCACGGTTTGAAAGGCGTTTCTGACAAACTAGACTTTATCGAGACGGAAAGAAATAGCCCTTTTCCTTTTGAAGGTAGCAGGGCACTTGTCGAAACACCACGGACAGCGTATGAGTTGCTCAAATTAGAATTGGCATATTTCATGCAGAATCATTTCTATCAACACGCAAGGATGCCAACAACAGACGAAATGCAACTCGAGGCTTGTCGAATTCTTTTTGCATCAGAGCCTTCGTCTGGAGGTTTAGTATGTTGTTCCTGGTTACGAGATCTAGTTTTTTCCAACGCGGAAATATCTCAACAAGCACAATTCGGACCTATGAGAACCAACGCAGAAAGTCGACTCTCATCAATGGAAATCAGCGGCAAGAACAACATTTTCGAAGGATGTCCTTTTGAAACACAGCTTCAAGAATTTGTACATGCTAAACAGCTCTTGGGGTTAAGTATAAGGGATGATGAATTGAGAGAAGAGTGTTGTATGATTGTAGGGCGTCTTGAAGAAGTCTCTGCAACACCGTCCGACTTTATCGCCAACTGTTTTATAAGATTAATCCACTCACCAGGCGATTGGTTACTTCCGTTCCGTCAACGAACAGGTATTGAATTAATCGGTCTTTCAGAATGTCTCAACCTAAACGCTATGATACAAAATTACACGCGTTTAGAGCAAGAATTGGGTTCATATCTCAACATGCAACGCGTTATAGGGTTGGAACCAACCGACGAAGACCTTCGTCATCAAGCAAGGGTTATCGTCCATGGAACGGATTCACTCCTGAATCATACAGCTGCAGATGACGATTACTGGCTCGCAGCATTTAAACAACGACATTCCACCACCGGCGACACCGCTGAGACATGGAACACGCCTTTACGACCAGATCCTCATATACTAGCAGCTCGATCTCTAGTTCTCAAGACAAGTACTGCGTTTTTAAATGATCATAATTATTGGAGATGGTTTACGCAGGAGTTGAGGAGGTGGGTGGCTGCTATCATGTCGCCTCATAATCCAGCGAGCAGAGTACCTTCAGATGAAGAGATTCAACATTATGCAAGATGGATCAGTTATAACGAGTAAGTTTTGTCTCTCTTGATGGGTGATATAGCTAACGTTTAAGTGATGATCCCTTTAATCAGACTATTGCGGAGAATAAGGATTGGTTGGAGGCGTTTAAAAGGGATGTTGGTATTGATGGGGTTAAACCTACAGGATGATGGATAAAAGTCGACAAGACTGGATGAAAGCAATTTCTGTTATTTCACGGCGGTTATTAGAATACTCATTTAAAACATAGTTCCGATTATATTTCACGCGAGATGAAGTCTCCAGCATTGATCTAGGTACTACTTCTACCACACCACATTGTATGCCAACCTCAAACTATCAACGCCTTGAAAATAGCTGTGATCCAAGAACGAGATCTTGCGATGCCAAGAAATAAGAAAAACCTGCCTTCTTCGCCCTTCCAAACCATTCTAAGATGGGGATACTGGGGAGTTTGCTCAAGCTATCATCAGACTCGACCACTGTAGCGAACGATTCCACATAAGCTCGCTGATGTGCTTTGTGTTCCAAAATGCAAAGTCCTTCTCCAGCTTGAGAATTGAGAGCAGCCTCGTGAATAGCTTCAACGACCTCGCTGACGGGCATGACATCTACAAAGCCGCCCACTCCGTCGAAAGATGGTCGACATTCGAGCAATTTGACGATTTGCATAAGTTCGTTGACAATGGACATGTCTTCCTCTTCTGATTGATGCACTGATTCGCATTCCACAGGACGGTGGCTGAAAACAGGTAGACCGATTGAGTTAACAGCTTGTTTCAGGAAAGCCTCTGACGCCCATTTGGTAGCCACATAGCCGTCACCACCATCCGCCGGAGGTGTTAGTCCGTTGCTGTACTTGACGACAGCGCCGGATGACATGAAGTGTAAAGGAATGGCTCGGCCCGAAGAAACAACGAATTTGACGAGCTCCTTTGTTGAGTCCAGATTGTCGGCCTTCAAAGCTTCGTATCTGTCCCAGAAGGATCTGTTGGCAGCACAGTGAATGATAACATCTACTTCTGTCGCCAGCTGAGAAAATTTCGACTTAGGTATACCCAAGTTGTGCTCCGTAAGATCACTTTGGGTGATCTTGACTTTGCTATCAGGATCATCCACCATCTTGTCATTGTTCAAAGTGCGGCACAGGCAATGGACTCGCGCCACACGATGATCCTTGATCAAGCTGGAGAGAAGGTGGCGTCCAAGATAGCCCGACGCACCAGTTAGCAGAACATTGATATCAGTAGTTTTGCCAGCGACACGGAGTGGTGTTGCGAGCTGAAGATTATGGGGGAAATTCGTCTCTACGTCCCAGTTGATGATATTGACAGGGCCGCAGTCCTCAAGAACACTTGCCATGGCGCCAAGAGTGCTTGATCCCATCAGTGTCACGAGCTTGGGTGCTGTCCATGATAAATGTCTTAGCAAGGCTTGGAGCTTCACTAGAAGAATTGAATTGCCTCCGATGAGGAAAAAGTCCGATTCGTGAGTGAGAGAACCAGGGTCGAGGGGCAGGACGCGGCGCCAGAGCTCGCTCAACCTTTGTTCGGAGTCAGTTAGACTCTGAGAGATTTCTGACTGGGCTATCTGCACGGGAATATCTTGGATTGCCTTTCTGTCGATCTTGAGATGGGCAGTTCTTGGTATGTCTGGTAGTATCTGGAATAGAGATGGACGCATGTAAGGCGGAAGTGGGAGCGTTTGTCTGAGTGCTTTCATGACGCCTTCTCGATCCTGTTCTGGGAGCTCTGGGGCAAAAACGACATGAGCTGCCAGATAACGACCTTCCTCGCTTCATCTTACGGTAACAACGGCATGGGAGAGAGCGCCAGCAGAATGTCTAACGATAGTCTTCTCAACCTCATCCAGCTCAACACGGAAACCACGCAGTTTGATCATTGTGTTTCCTTCCAGACGGCCATCGCAGAATAGTAACCCGTCAGGGGATAGCCGGCCCCGATCGCCACTACGGTACACGGGCCACCAAGAACAATCTCGCCCTGGACACCAAGAGGTAGTGGCCGCATCTTGTCATCCACAATGCAGACGGAAAAGCCGGGCCATGGATATCCTGCAGGTAAAGGGTCGGGAAGATCAGGATCCGCATACTTGAGGTCGATTCTGTGAGAGAGAATCGTAGTCTCGGCTGGTCCATATCCGTTGAAGACGTGAAGATTAGTCAACTTCAGACTGCCAAACTCGCGGGCGAGTTTGTAGCTCATCGCCTCACCGCCAGAGAATGCGTATTTCCATGAGGTGCATTGACGTATGGTTTCGGTGCTGTATCGAAGTCAGAGACCGTATTCTGAAGGAGTGGCAGTTGTATAGCTCACAGACTCCTCAACCATGATTTTACTGATTTCGTCTGGATCGCCTCTCTTGCTGGTAGGTACAACGTACAGGCATCCACCGTTGGTCAGAGCGGCCATGGTTTGATCGAGCGAGAAGTCGAAACTGAATGGACTCTGCTGAAGCACCACAAGGTCTTCATCTGCCCTTGCAAAAGTCTTGCTTGACACTTCGGCGTACGACGCGAGATTTGTGTGCGTCATCATGAGACCTTTGGGTTCGCCGGTAGAGCCGCTAGTGAAGAGGATGACAGCGAGAGATCCGACCTTGGCATGGTTGATACTAGTAGAGTCTCGACGGGTCGACTCATCAAGACTAGCGAGCTGGAGTTTGGTGACGAACTTGGCACCGATGAGTTCTACCTTGTCATCCGTAGTACCATCCGTGATAATGACGGAAGGACGAGACGCCTTGACAATACTGACCAAGCGAGGAATGGAATTGCGTAGATCGAGAGGAACATAGACGGCTCCAGCTTTGAAGATTGCAAGCAAAGAGCAGATCCAGTCAGCAGAAGGCTCCTGGAATACACCAACAACCGTGCCCTGAACTGTTCCAGCGTCTATCAGTGCCTTGGAGATAGTGTTGATTCGGGTGCCCATTTGTTCGTAAGTCAGCACATTCCCGTTACCATCTTTCAGAGCAGACTTTTCAGTGTTGTTCTGGATCACCTGGTCGATCTGATGGCTGATGGTTGACTGCCACTTAGGCTCAAATTCCGGCGCTGAGAATAGAAGTTAGATGATTGTGATGCAGCGTGATTCCCGTCCGATTACTTACCCTTGCCAGCATCAATAGAAGCCTGAAGATCATAGCTGGACCAAGTAGGAGCTACATCAACAGCCTTGTCGCTTCCCCGAACCATATACTCAAGCACGCCCAGGTAAGAACGAAGTAGAACATGGGTATGATCTTCAGAATAAAGCTGCCTTTGCAGTCTCAAGCTTAGAAGCGTATCGGTGTTAATATTCTCCGTTACCTCCAAGGCAACGTCATACCCAGTGCCAGCATTACACCACTTCTCACCCCCAAGCTTACAGCCACCCCAGGAGGACCTCTCTTGGACGACTTGTCTGTAGTCCATGAAGACATGGAAGATTGGAGTGTACTTGTCGGATCTTGGAACATTCAACTCTCGCAGAAGCACGTCGAAGGGAAGTTGGGAATGCTGTAACGCGCCATATACTGCATCCCGGGTAGTTTGGATGGTCGAGCTTACTCGTGAGCCTGGCTTGCCCCGTCGGAAGCGAAGTGGAAGAAGATTCAAGAAGAAGCCAAGACTGCCCATGAAATTCTTGTCGCCGCGATTCGCATCAGCAATTCCGATAAATACCTCGTCGGTATCGGGAAGCAGGGAGAATAGAAGAATCTTCAAAGCAGCCAAGTAAACATGGAACGAAGTAGACCGATTTGCGCGGGCAACCCGTCGGACCTTGGCTGAAATGTCAGGTGGAATGTTCAGCTTGGCTTCATGCTGCGAGTATTCGTTGGCAACTTGTCGTGAAGCTGTAGTTGCGAAGGGTAGAAGTTCAATCGGTGTAAACTCCTTAGGAAAGGTTCGACGGTAGTACTCAATGGACTTGAGAACATCACCATCCTCATACATCTTTCGCTGTTGGAGTGCAAAAGAGCGATATTGTGATTCCACTGGAAGGGGTGGAAGTCGGTGGTCGATGTGGGCAGACTCGAGGTCTTTGAAGAACACACTGAAGCTGTATCCATCGAGGTAGATGTGATGCATACCGGCCAGGAGGAAGTGCACCTGATCAGAAAGTTGAAGCAGGATGATTTTAACTCCTTCTCCACTGCTCAATGTCTGGATAGCTTGGTGGAGAGCTACCAAAAACCAGCAGTAATGTTGGTAAGAATAGATGACCAGGATGCTTCGCTTTGGATAACGCAACATCATGCTATAGGCTATAGTTCTACACGAACAGGAGTCTGGTAGCAATTAGGTAAAATATGCCTGTCACTGACCTGCCTGCTATAACTCGTCTTGGAAATGCAACATATTATCAGACTCATAAGCCCTATCTTGAGTCTCTGTCAAATTATGACATTTTAGATGAACTTACGTGAGATTCTGATGACCAAAAATTACATGTTCCCGCCTCATTATGCGGCATCTTGGCAAGTTCAGGCAGTTTAAAGGCTTTGGCAAATGCCGTCCTCCGTCTCGGTTGCAGCACATTCATCATCGCTATTTCGGGACGGGCCGCTTGCTTACCTGGCCTTAGTGTCACGGATACGGCTCATGAACCTGTTAGCCTTGAATTTTCGCATCTAGCACCAGCCGCTACCATGAAACAATGTGCCTCATACGCCGCAGACTCGCAGGGGCGAACTACTTGGATTGCGGATAATGAATGCCAAGCGACTTGGCTGCAGCTAGCAAGTGCAATCAACTTGTATCATTGATTCGTTGTCTATTGTATCTTACTGTGAGTTCCAAGGCCAATTCAATGACCCCATCGCATCTACCGTCTCTAAACGTCATCTGTTAGTTAGCCTCTGAATAAATACAGGGACATGTCGGCCAATGTGACTAACCGTCCATCTCTTGCCACTCAGCTGTTGGTGTAATCATGGGCGCTGAAATAAGATCATCCGCAAATGTTTCCCAATTTGGCATCAGAGCGGAATTGAACATCGGGAATTGAGAGCCGAGTCCACCTGGAGTCTCTTATACCCCACATGTTAGCGCCTAGATAGTACTCAAGAAACAGGTAGAGGTAGTCTATAGTGTGGCCTACCTTGGCTATAATCATTGGTCGTGGAAGATGGGTATGTCGATGGCAAGCCAAAGACAAGGCTACTCTCGCCCCCTGAATCTGCGCTTGGCGTATTGACCCTGCCCAAGACAACTGCCAGGGCTCGCACAACTTTGCGGGCCTCTTTGGACGAGTTGCTTGACTGAAGCCAAATGTCATGTGATCGTTTGAGAGACACCATGATAGTTTCGTCAAAAGAGGTAGATTCTGAAAGCTGTGGAGTTACTCCCCGGGCATGCTGTAGATAGTAGCAGAGAATGCTCGTGGCCAGAAGAAAGTCGTGGTTCACTAAAGAAGACACCCTCCATCTTTCCTGGTATAGCTGACAGAAAGGCTGCGTCTCCTCTTGAAGCATGTGTTGGTAATCAAGAAGTTTAAGTGCTGATTCCAACACGATGCGTCTAGAGCTAGCAGACTGTGCAAGAGGCAAGAACATGTACTTTCTGTGAAGGACAATCTTTGCTCTGTAGAAGATAGTCTCCAAGATAACCTTTTGCATGATTTGCTGAGGAGAATCGGTGATATTTCGTGCCATAGAGTGCCACCTGAGACATTCTGGGATTGACTTACGTGCTTGATCAAGCTTGTCATCCATTTTCTGCACTTCTGTATAGGGATATGATCTGAGATCGGCGGAAAAGTCCCAGATGTATCCAATAGTTGTCATCAACCTTGCTTTGACGAGACGATACAGAATAGGCGTGAGATCTGTATTGAGCCTCGATGGTGGCATCTCGACTGTAGCACTGTCAAAGTCGCTATCTTGAAGGTTCGAAGGCTCTTGAGTATCAGTCTGCCAATGTTTGATCATACGTGGTAGACCCATCTGAGCCGATAATCCAAGATCCATCTCGACAATTGTAGCCCAAATCCTTCTGCGCATTTCCGCTGCAAAAGGCGACAAGCCCTTGAAGTGCTTGGGGTCTCGATGATAACCCATGTGCAAGGCAAGTTGGACTGTATTCCCCATCAGGATCCAGATTTCTATCTCTGCATCGCTGCTGAGGAAGATCTCTGCTGCAATATACAGCATAAGTGTCTCCAGAACGAAGGGCCCTCCCTTGGCGTAACTTCCAAGTACGAGGCATTGGGGAATTCTCAGTCTGAAGGTATCCACCATTTCTTGCAGCTCTCGCTCCATAGAGAGAACTGCTGGTGATTGGACGCCTGGGTCGAGACGAGACTTTTCAAATTGGGTGGCTAGACACATGATAGTGAATAACAAGCCCAACCAAATTGGTGAAGTTACTTGGGGATTTTCCCAAAACCCTTCATACTGATGGACGATATTAGCTATGGCTGGCCTCATTGGTGCATTACAAAATCGACATACCTCCTTCAGAAACTGGACGCTGTGTAATACAGCTGTTGTATGATGTAAGCCCGGTGTTGGTCGAAAATAAGGATTTCGGGTACACTAACCTGGAGACATCTCAAAAGAATTAAAGTAGCGGGACACCAACCGGTCGACTACCGAACGAGCAGGGATCGACGAGAAAATCTCATCTTTGTCAGCCGGCTTGGGGCATCCGTACAATAGCTGAGGGCCAGTGACCTGAGGACATGGAAGATCGGGGCCCTGGCTGTCAGAATGATGTGACTCTTCGTTGTCAAGGTGGTCTTTGAGCTCAGCAATGCCATCAAGGACGGCAGCCCAATGTGCACTACCTACGTAATTGGCGCCGCCTCCTGTTGACTGCATAGCTCCATAATCCGCCGGCGAAACAGCGGCGCTGATGGGCTCTTCATTTGTAGATAGAGCTGGAGCTGGATCTGGAGCTGGAACTGCAGCTGGAGTTAGGTAGCCAGGGGCGTGGGTTTGGTCAGGGGGGGACGGGGTTGCTTCGACTTGGTCTTGGACTTGAACATTGACATTGGTGGATGAATTCTGCATCAGATCATATACCAAGCTCTCGAGATGACGGATGCGATCTTGGGTGGTGGTACGCGTCTGGTGTGCCCCATGGTTACTCGAAACTCTATCTGACGCATAGGTACACGACAGACCAAGTTCCCGCTGTGCACAGCTACTACAGGGCCTTTGACGGTCGCATCGAAGTCTGTTGGGGTGTCATGTCAACACGTGGGGGTCTAATGGGTAGAAAGGCAAACAAGTGACACAGACTTTCTTCTTCTGCACAGGTTGCACGATAACTGTGGCTTCTCCCGTGGCCTGCTTGATGGTAGACGAGCTCTTCCCTGGGGTGTCTTGCCCGGACCCCACTCCGTGGGACGGACTTCCTGGGTCTGATCCGACATGGACGAAAGGAATGGTCCAGGCTCAAAGGGGAAGCCTATAGAGAAAACGTCTAGTAATCGGTATTAGGAAAAGTCAAAAGTTGGAGAATTTCTTTCTGCGTAAGAATGGAGAGACGAATTAAGATAATCACTCGTAAGTTTCAGTTATGGTATGGCTTTTGTTGAAGCTGAGTGCTTATGCTTATGCAGGTCCCATCCCTGCTTGTCATCTCGGGGCCGACCTTAGTTTCCGCTCCGATCCTCCGCTCCGATCCTCCGTCATGCATATCCGGGCCGATCCTCCACACTCGCTCCCAGATAAGAAGAAGACAAGACAATAACATTATTAAATGTTGTAAGCAGTATTTATCGGTTACAACACCAGATCTCCACTGAAAGTCGAGTCGCTGCATGCAGTCTGCAACCCCTGTCACTGCATTTACGTCCAAATAACCAACACCCTCCAAGACAACATCAGCTTCCATCAAACGACATCGGTAATAATGGCGACAACTGGTTCAGATGTTGCGACTCCGGATGATTCCCAGCTGGAGGCCGGAAGAGGAAACACTGGCATCAACATTAATAATACACTCGAGAAGCCTTCGTCTTCCACTGGCACAATGGTCGATGAGCCTACAGACCCAAACATTATTGATTGGGATGGCCCTGATGATCCTAAGCACCCACTCAATTGGCCCAAGACTCAGAAGAACCTTCACCTGGTGATTGTCAGTTTATTCACCCTTGCAGCGTAAGTAATCTATCTCCTTTCCACTGTTGTAGCAGTAAACTAATGATGGGCTCTAGTAATCTTGCTGCTACCATGTTTGCACCTGGAGCAGAAGAGCTGGCCACTGACTTTAATATCACCAACTCCACCGTCACAGCCATGACCGTCAGCCTGTACGTGCTGGGCTTCGCTCTTGGTCCACTTCTTCTCGCACCTCTGTCAGAACTTTATGGCCGTCTTATAATCTACTATGGCTGCAATTTTGCGTACATTGCATTCACCATCGGCTGTGCTTTCAGTACAAATGTCGCCATGTTTCTGGTCTTCCGAATCATATGCGGCTGCGCAGCCTCAGGTCCAATGAGTATCGGAGGTGGTACAGTAGCAGACTTGTTTCCGCAAGAGGAGCGTGGTAAAGCCATGGCACTATTCACCGTGGGACCTCTACTCGGCCCAGTAAGTCTTCTTTTTGGTTGCTATGATCGCTAGTCTAATATGTGTTGTAGGTGATTGGTCCTATCATAGGAGGCTTTGTGTCCGAGAATGTCGGCTGGCGATGGACATTCCGCATTATCCTAATATTTGTAAGCCGTATCCAGCTGGACAATTCTTCTGATGGCTGCTAACAGTGTGACATAGTCAGGATTGATTGGAGTTGTGACGGTGATCTTCATGCGCGAAACAAATTACACCATCCTTCTCCAAAGGAAAGCCAAAAAAGCTCGAATTGAGACAGGAAACGATAAACTTGTCCCAAAGTTAACCCGAAATGAGACACCAAAACAAATGCTTGCTCGAGCTATCGTCCGCCCACTCAAGCTTCTCATCTTTTCACCCATCGTTTTACTCATTTCCCTCTACACTGGTATCCTCTTCGGCCTTATCTTCTTACTCTTCACCACTTTCCCTTCCGTCTTCCAAGATGTATACGGTTTCAGTCCAGGCACTTCTGGACTGGCATATCTTGGCCTGGGTATCGGTATGATACTGGGTCTAGTTCTATTTTCTATTCTCAGCGATAAGATGCTCAAGCAGAAGAGTGGTGCGGCCAGACCCGAAGACCGCCTTATTCTGATGAAGTGGTTAGGTCCAATTACGCCATTGGGCCTTTTCATATATGGCTGGTCAGCCAAGTACGCCATGCACTGGATTGTACCAATCATCGGCACATTTGTCGTTGGATTCGGTTCTCTATTTGTGGTTATTCCTGGACAGATCTACCTTGTTGATGCTTTCGGAGCCGAGGCTGCTGCTTCTGCAATGGCTGCCAACCTGTTGGTTAGGTCTCCCTTTGGTGCCTTTCTGGATCTAACGGCATCGCCATTATACGAAAGTCTTGGACTCGGCTGGGGCAACAGCGTTCTTGGATTTATCTGTCTTCTGTTTACGCCAGTACCATGGCTCTTCTACACTTATGGAGAAAGAATGAGAACCCACTTTGTGGTGGACCTGTGATTGAAAGAAGTCCCAGATTGATGGCGACTGAGAAAGGCTGAATAAGCCGCACATTCATCCAGCACACACGCGGGAGATTGAAAGGCATTTCCGTATTACAACATTCACACATTAATTTAGATTCTCTAGACTATATATTAGAATAACCCTAGTAATAATAGATAAGTTTCATAATCATATATTTGCCCGCGAATGTAAACTACTTGCCTACGATAAAATTGACGTAATAGACGGATAACTGTATTACCCCGCATCGCGCTTATAAATGACAAACGCAAACAAAGTTACCAAAACTTCCTATTCTTCACATTCTATCGATCAAACCACAAGAATGGAAAACCAAGAGACTCCAACCTGCCGTTGGGGCATCCTTAGTAAGTGTTTGCTCTACAACTGATGCATCATCACGCTGACATTAAACCAAAGCCGCTGGCCTTATTTCATCCTGGTTTGTCTCAGACCTCGTCTCTCCCAGAGAAGATGCAAAAGCCAACCATGTCATTCATGCAATCGGTGCATCATCTGTCGAGAAAGGTCAAGTCTTTGTCGACAACTTCATGGCCGACGTCGAGATAAAGCCCATCTTGTACGGTACATACGAAGAGCTTTACAATGATCCCATGATCGATTGCATCTACATCGGTAGCCCTCATGGCTTCCACTACCGTGATTGCATGGCAGCTATCAATGCTGGAAAGAATGTTCTATGCGAGAAGGCTTTTACAATCAATGCTCGCGAGGCCCGTAGCGTCTTCGAGGCTGCAAAGGCCAAAGGAGTCTATGTTGCTGAAGCCATGTGGCTTCGTCACCGACCTATGATTGCCGAGATCAGAAAACAACTCTACGAGGACAAGGTGATAGGCGACGTTACACGAACCAACTGCGATTTTCATGCGCATTGGGACCTGGATGCTTTACCTGAGACTTCGCGACTCAAGAACCTGGAGCTAGGCGCTGGCACCTTGCTCGACATCGGCATCTACTCCCTCACTTGGGCCATAACGACACTTGATCCTTCAGCTCCTGCCGCCGGTGGCACAAAGGCTGCAGCAAAAAGTGATATTGGTAGCGAAAAACCAAAAGTCATGGCAACGCAGTCATTCAAAGGTGATGTCGAAGTGGGCACCAGCGCTATCTTACATTACCCCAGCAGTGGACGACAGGGAGTAATTACCTCAACAGGAAGCTCGCCACGTGGTGGCCCGCATTGCTTTGGGACTATCGAGGGCACTGATGGATTTATTGAACTAGAAGGGAATGCCCCCTCGCATCCCACTGCCTTCGTTGTGTACCCACGATGGTCTGAAGGCACTAAACCTGAGGGCAAACGATATGAATGGAGCTTGAAACCCCGGCAAGGCTTTCAATTCGAGGCAGACAACACGGCCTTGGATCTACAGGCTGGCCTAAAGGAGAGTCCCATCATGCCTTGGTCTGAAACTATCCACGTCATGGAGATTATGGATGAGATTCGACGGCAGGGTGGCACAAAGTACCCTCAAGACAATTAGAAGTATTTGGGCGGTCGGTGTATGAATGACAGTAGTGCCACTGACCTATTGAAAACCAAATCAATTCTATCCTAATAGCTAGACTATGGAAACTATGTCTGGCTTTCAATTGATTATTGTTACAGATTGGGGTACTACTCTGAGGAAACAAATTAGTAGTGCTTCTATCATCTTCTATTTATCGTCTTTACTCTGATCTTTTTATATCAGATATTAGACCCCGTTAAGACACAACTTGTACCAAAGATTTGCCAACTTTTTGCATTGAAAACTGCGCGTGATGAGTGGCTGGGAACGCTTCTTCTATTTCTGTTAAGTTTGTAACACTCTAACTGTGAGGAACTTTCTAGTGATGATCCGTTTAATCAGACTGTTCAGGGAACAAGGATTAGTTGGAGGCCTTGGTGAATTACAATCACCATACGCAAAGCCTGGGAAATCGAATACCAAGTGTCAGCTCAGCCTCAAAGGAATATCTCGGCATTTATTACCAACATCTAATTCGCTTACAAGTTCACGTGCCGCCCACTACGCCCCTTGGCCTACGCAACCACATCAGCACATCAGCATTGGCACAATCACGGTGATTTCTCGTTTAGGTAATACGAGGCGCAGAATACTATGTTATAAACTCATCTTCTTTGCTCCTCGGCCAAGGGAGAACCGAAGCTATCACGACATCAGCTTTCAAGATGAAGTCTGTTTTACCTCTTAGTCTTCTTTGTATCACAAGTGTAGTTGCTTCTGTTTCGAGACAGATTCAACTTGGTGATCTTGAATACTTTGTTCCACCTGAACCAGTATGGAAAATAAAGGATTGGAATTTCTCTGCTCCCGGTGAAGAGTTTACGCCTATCACTGTTGTAAACATCATCGAGGATCCAACGGGGCTGTTGAATATTTCTCATTCTTTGGAAGGGTTTGAGAAAGATGATGTGTGGACAGAACACTTCGCGAATGGTATGTGATATACACAACATGCAACTATAGCTAACAGTTCAGTCATGTACTATCAGACAGACTCCGATGACATTGGAGGGTACAGTACAAAATATAATGCCACATCGGTATACTATGCCAATGACTCAAACCCAGCTGGCCCATACTTTGTCCATCGTTATACAGGCAACGTTTATCAAGCTTACCGACTATACGCCGATACTTCCCAGGCTTTTATCCAAGTACGTTCTCTAATCAATACTGCCATTCAATCTTGAATACCTACGTCTAACACAGCTAGTCAACATATCAAGATCCCAATGGAACTCACCATCCACTCCGCGCAGGCATTCAATCCGCAGCAGGCCTAACCATCGCTGTCCCGTCGCGACTCTACTTCACACCCACTGCAGAAAAGCCGCTCGCAGGCCTCCGTATCGGTATAAAAGACCTCTTTGACATGAAAGGCGTCAAAACAAGTTTTGGCAGCAAAGCATGGTATGACATGAGCAAGGTCAAGAAAGAATCAGCCATTGTAGTCCAAAAGCTCATCGACGCTGGTGCTGTCATCGTCGGCAAGAACAAACTTTCAGAGTTTGCTTTTGCTGGTTTGTTCGTCACAGAGCATATCGACTATCTACTCCCGGTTAATCCCAGGGGTGATGCATACCAGTCTCCTAGTGACAGCTCAGGTGGTTCTGCTGCGGCCGTTGCATCATATGACTGGCTTGATGCGAGTCTAGGAAGTGATACCGGAGGCAGTATTCGTGGCCCCGCTGCTACCAATGGTGTTCATGGGGGTCGTCCAAGCCAAGATGCTGTTAATCTGACTGGTGCCTTACCTCTGTCTACCTCCATGGATACAGCCGGTATCATTGTCCGTGATCCTCGGATGTGGGCAAACATCAGCAGAGTTCTTTACGACGATGAGTTGGAAAATTACGACGAGTTTCCATCTGAGATCTTTCTTGACCCGGCGACAGAGTCTTACATTGAAGATTTTGAGCGAGACTCTCCTGAAGCAGCAGAAGCTGTGAAAGAATTCTTAGACGGGCTGTCAAAACTTCTCTCAACAAAACCTAAGACAATCGACGTTGACAAACTTTGGGGAAATTCAACACCAGAAGAATACAAAGGTAGATCTCTAGCGGATGATGTCTTGACGCTATACGGCAGACTCTGCTTTTACGAGCAATGGGCCGAAATCGGAAAAGACTTCATTGAAGAGTACCAGGGTTCCAACAATGGCGCTTTTCCCTATATGGTTGACGGTATTCGTGAAGGCTGGCTAGATGCCAACAAAACCTATACGAAAGACACTTACAAGGATGATTTGGATCTTAAGAATACTATCGAGGATTGGGTCGAAAAGGAGCTTCTAAGTCCAGACAAAAAGTCCTGCTCAGAAGCTATCTACGTCTACATTTCCGTCGCTAGTCAATTCTATAAACCAGATGTTTCACAAAAGTGAGTATTTATCCCCGCATAGAGATGTTACAAGCTAACGAAGTAGCTTCGGCAACCCCTTCATCCGGGAACTTCTTCTTGAGAATACTGATCAAAAGGCTACCATCGCCCAGCTCAACCAAACTGTCAACTGCAACTCAACTCTTGGGTCGGAGGAAGCTTGTAAAGAGTCAACTACCCCCGAGCCATCCTTGAACGATACCGCAACAGATTTTCCCACGTCTCCGAATCGATTAGCCTCGATTGCGGGGATTCCGGACTATGCCATCACGTTGGGTGCGTTTGATATGGGAAGTTTCTCTAATGTAACACTTCAGAATCAGACGACTCCTGTGTCTGTAAATATCATGGCCGGAAGAGGTTGTGACTTTGTTATTCTTGATATTTTAGAAGCTCTACATAAGGAAGGAGTGATCAGGAAAGTCAAAACTGGTGCTGAGCCTTGACAAGCCGATAGATAGTTGATGTCAATCGTCTACATAAACGGAATGCAGAGTGAGGTTCAATAGGATAACAAGCCAATCAGACTCTAACAGTTCCTGCCAATATATAAATTGTACCATCGAAATTCAGACAGCGATTAAAGAAGATATCTTGCAGTCTAAGATATAAATAACATATTGGGTTAATCCGTGCTATTCCCAATTTGCCAATATCATGAAGTTTTGTGTTTGTTAGTGGCTTCCTGACTCATCAGCCAACAAAGGCAAAAAACAGGTGGATCTCCGCCCTTTCTGGACATGTCCGAGTCTTCGCCGTAACCACACCTACCTTTTCCATCTTTTATTCTCTATCAAAATGGAAGAAACAAGCAGGGATAATCAATTGTTTTCCGACTTGGATTTCTCTATATTAGGTATTGAACCAGATACAATCTCCCCAGGAATTCTTCAAACATCTGCTGCCCCGCCAAAAATCGGAAATCGTTTCTCATCTGAAAGCGTCAAGATCTTGAGGAATTGGTTTGCGGCGCATGAACGGCACCCATATCCGAGTATTCAAGATGTACAGGACCTTCAAGAACAAACTGGGCTCAACAGGCAACAGGTCGTCAATTGGTTTGCCAACGCGAGACGACGAATGAAAGTTCATTTATCCAGGCCGACATCGCCCATGTTTCGAAACGACGACTCGGGAAACTCTTCCGGTCATCACACACCCATCGATACCCCTAGACGACGACCTACGCCTGCGCCGTTTGAAGCCATGAATCCTCTCCAACGATGGGCCAATTCCCCCCCGGAACATGAAGCTGCTACTGTCGACGACATTTCTCGGGCTGTTGCGGCTTTCGGAAGACAGGGTCGTACGAGAAGCAACGGGTCATCGATAAGTAGCAGAGGAACATCTGTATCCAGTCATGACTCCGGATCTTATAGTTCTGTTCATTCAAGGCAGTCATCGAATTCATTCGACATTTTCAAACGTCACAGTCGTAGACGACGTACAAAGATGAGACGACAAGAAGTCAGAACAAATCTCCTTCAAGCGCAAAACACATACCAATGCACATTCTGCACGGAGACGTTCAAGACGAAATACGATTGGCAAAGACACGAAAAGTCTCTTCATCTTTCTTTAGAGAACTGGGTATGTTCACCAAAAGGACCAACAGCAATTCATCCCGAAGAAGGACTCCTGTGTGTTTTTTGTGGTATGAAAAATCCTGACAAGACACATCTGGATGGGCACAACCAAAGCGCATGCATCCAAAGGCCCATCGATGAGCGGACATACCACCGAAAGGACCATCTTCAGCAACATCTGCGATTAGTCCACATGTCCAAGTTTTTGAAATGGCCTATGGATGAATGGAAAGTCATGACGGAAGAGATTCGATCGAGATGCGGTTTCTGCGGTGTTGATCTTACGACATGGGCGAGTCGCGTGGATCATTTGGCGGATCACTTTAAAGCAGGCAACACGATGGAGCATTGGAAGGGTGATTGGGGATTCGAGGCCAAGATCATCGATAGGATTGATAATGCTATGCCACCATGTGAGTTTACAGAGTTTCCATGGGTTTCAGCGTGCTGACTTTTAGATCTTATTCATCACGAACGAAACTCGCCTTTGCCGTTTGCCGCTACAAAAGGACCAGCAGACACACCAACGAGCGCATACGAGCTGATTAAATTGGAACTGGAATATTACATGAGTAACCGTCATCAACATGATATGACCGACTCTGAACTTCACTTTGAAGCATGTTCAGTTATTCTAGGTGCTGAAGTCATCTCCATCAACCCAGCATCTTCGTCTCCGTCCTGGTTATGGGACATATTCATGTCATCTACTGAAATTGCCAACCAAGCTCGTCTACGTCCAACAAAACAACTAGCCGAATCGCGACTCAGTCAATTGAAGATAAACGGAAAGGGAAATATCTTTGAGAACTGCGAGTTGGAAGCTACCTTGCAACAATACATGGCGGCACATACATCCATGGGTCATTTTCCATCGGATTCAGAACTACAACAAGAAGCGTGCGATGTTCTCAGTCGAACAGAGACTTCCTCGCCAAATCCATCGAGAAGATTCCTTGATTTTCTGATGAGATTGGCTTGGAGTTCGACTGGCTGGCTTGCCCCGCTGCGACAGCGTGCTTCAGCTTTAGTATCGATGGCGAATGATTCAATGAATGATTCTTATCTCCTATGGGGACAGACTGATACTTCTGTGCCGATGGATTCTTCAATGGAATTGGATATTTCATTATCACAACCATGGATGACAGAAAACAGATCATTGTCCCCAGAAGGTGTACCTGAAATACCTGCGATATCAGTACAAACAGAAACAAGAACTTTAGTCAGAGACAAAGTTCGAACAGCAACTCCATTCTTTATAAATGACAACAACAGCTACCGAAGATTAAAGAGAGAATTGTCAAGATTCGTCATGACTACAATGTCACCCAATAATCCAAATCGTCATATTCCAAGCGACGATGAACTCAAATACCAAGCAAGATGGATCCTATACGACGAGTAAGTTTCCTGTTCCTTTCAATTTCACCACTAACAGTTCAGTGATGATCCGTGGAACCAAACACCAGTCGACAATGCAGAATGGCTGCAAGAGTTCAAACGTGATGTCGGCCTCCAAACTTAGCGAGAAATTGGACAAGCTCCCAAATTCCTAGCAACAGGCTCACTTTCGATGGAAATGTCAAAGTCAAAGATATCCAACGGTATACCCAGCGTGGTACAGGCGTTGGGAATGTCGACTATGCCAGCAATGGCTCCTCTGATTGGTGCACAGGACAGGAGGAGATAGATTTGTTCGCCAGAATAGCCTAATAATTAGCAATTGTCACAAACGGTGACGAGAATCTTACCAAATTGTTTAAGATATTCTATCGCACGGAGACAAGATTGTCGATAGGCGACCGTGGCGTCCATGAAATGCTGCTTTCCTTGCTCATCGACGGAGAATCCTTCAAAGGTAAGGTATCGTGAAGGACTAAAGGTAGGGCCCATGTCTCCTGGTCGGTACACTGGACTCTTGAGACCTCTTGACTTGACTCCGCCTTTGATGAGGTCGAATTTGATAGTGATGATACCAGCCTACAATGTCAGCAGGGTCAAAAATGGGTTCAGAAGACTTACCATTTCGATGGCACCACAGAAACTAATCTCACCATCACCCTGGCTAAAGTGAAGGTCTCCAACAGAAAACTTGGCTCCTGCAACATGGACAGGAAGATACGTCTTTGATCCTCGAGAAATATTGTTAATATCACAATTTCCTCCATGTTCAGGTCTTCCAGGAATAGTTCTTGCTCCTTCTTTTGCAATTCTGGCCAAGACATCACCCTTGGCTAGTCCACCGTGAGCATTAGTCTCGAGAGGGGGTTGAGCAAACACTTTATCAGGATGAGAACCAGCCATAGAAGTAGCAAGTTCTCCTTCACGACGATTCCATTCCGCCAGGATCTCAGCAGATGGTGCACAACCGAGAATACCAGGGTGAATCAACCCCGGGAACCGAACACCTGGGATATGACGACTCGAGCAATAAACACCATCGAAATCCCAGATTGCTTTGGCTGCGTCAGGGTAATACTCACTGAGGAAACCACCACCATTGTTCTTTGCAAAGATTCCAGTGAAACCCCAAGGTGAATGATCAAATGGTTGGATATCTGTGATGTTGACGACGAGTAAATCACCAGGTTCACTTCCTTTTATGTCAAAGGGTCCAGTGAGATAGTGGATCTTTGTGAGATCCACGTTAAGGACATCATCGGCACTATCGTTGTTTCCGATTTGTCCACCTGTCCAATCAAGACATTCAATCTTGACTGTTTCTCCTGGTTCGACAGTTGCGATACTTGGGACTGATTTGTTAGAGTGGTTTTTTATGAAGAGAGACAGACATACCCTCTGGATGCCATCTGTTGTGCAGATGAGGTTGCTCAGAGGCAGGAATATCGAAAGAGACGGACTGAGCAGTTTTAATTATGCGAGACATTTCTGCAATGATGGTTACTGTAGAATTAATTTAATTGATGCTCTTATATATGCAGTGAGTAGTGAGTATGAGTACAATAATAAAGATAATGATTGAGATAGAGAGATAAGATGATGCTACTTACTTATCATGCCGCACCGCATCTCCGCACGAGATAAGAGATAAGCTTGAACCGCACGTCGTGTGATGCGAAATGATACTAATTCCAGATAAAGAAGGTGGTTGCATGTCAAGACAGGGCGGAACTAGTGTGATCTTACTTACATGAATGTGAGGGGAAGAGGTCTTGGAGCGGGGATATATGAGGATGTCATGACGCGTCAGTTGCGATTATCAATAACCATTCATTCAAACATGACGGATATCGAGAATTACACTCTAGGAGACTTTCATCTTCAGAATGGCAAAGTATTGCCAAATGCATGGATCTCTTACAAAACCTTTGGGAATCCATCATCACCCGCAATTCTCTACCCTTCATGGTTCTCGGGATCCATCTCCGACAATGAATGGCTCATCGGCAAAGACAAAACTCTTTCTCCGGAGAAATACTTTATTATTATAACAGCTCTTTTCGGAAATGGGCAATCTACAAGCCCTTCCAATTCGGATATTACTCCTTTTCCTGATGTATCTTTCTATGATAATGTTAAAGCTCAGCATCAACTCATGACCCATTTAGGAATCAAGCATCTCCGCGCTGTACTCGGTTGGTCAATGGGTGCAGCACAGAGTTTCCAGTGGGCAACCCAATATCCTGATTTCATGGATATTTGCGTTCCTTTCTGTGGTTCTGCAAAAACATCTCTTCACAACCAGGTTTTTCTCGAGGGTGTCAAGTCTGCACTCTTAGCAGCAAAGGGGCTCAGCTCAGCTGGAAGTATCCAAGGACGTGTCACATCTGGATCATCAAGTGATACAAAATGGACCGACAAGGAAAAAGAAGTCGGTTTGAAAGCCTTTGGTAGAGGATATGCAGGATGGGGTTTCTCCCAAGCATTCTACCGAGAAGAACTCTTCAAGGCATTCTACAACGCTCCTGATCTCGAAACATTCATGCAGGACTTCTGGGAGAAGTGGGCTCTTAGTAAAGACCCAGAGAATTTGCTTGTTATGCTTCAGACATGGCAGAGCGGGGATGTAAGCAAGCAGGAGCCATACAACGGAGATTTTGAAAAGGCCATGGCTTCTGTTAAAGCGAGGATACTTGTTCTTCCCAGCAAGACTGATCTCTACTTTCCGTAAGTGTTTATATTGCTTGTTTGGGATAATTTACTAATTGTTTAGGCCTGAGGATTCAGAGTACGAAGTCAAGTGTATGGGGAGTAATGCGCAACTTGATGTTTATCCTTCTATTTGGGGACATTGGGCTGGTGGACCACCGGGGAATATGGAGGATGTTAAGTGGTTGGATGAAAGACTGCGAAAGTTGTTTGAGGAGGCACCTCAGAGGGATAGATAGATGTTGTTTATGTTTTCCAGATTCTATAGCACACATGATTTAATTTGAACCGCAATCTATTACTGTACACATCATCTCTCTGTATCTACCACCACTATGCTGTAATCTTGTGGGATTCTAGAATGCTTCCTTAAGGACATTGAGTCAACGTTCGCCAGCAACAGCCCCTGTCCCATCGGTCAATCTCCTCACGGCAGTTCATGTCAAACTCCTATCACGTGTACCCCTCTCAGATAACACCCATCCAATTGTCCAATCCCATCTCTTCAAAATAAACTTACAATCGCATGTCCAAACAAGGCGCAGACTATCTTTTTCCATTATCAATTACCCCAGCTATCAATTACTCGGTTACCCCAGCTTGTCAAATTAAGGCGGGCCTTAGCTCGACTTGTAGCGCTAAGGCGTAGTCTATTGTCTTGTCATGACAAGGCGGTTTTTTCCCCACACCGCCACCCCATGCCCAGAACGACAATCTTGATCAGATGAGCACTGAGTTGGGAGAATTGTATTATGACTCGTGATCTAATGTGTATTTACTTGGCGAGTACGGGATATCGAATAGAATACGGATTCACTATGTGTGGTTGAGGCGGTGTAGAAGTTGACATGACTGTACTCAACAACATCCGTAGGTATCATGAACAAAGAATAACTACAATACATCTAGATATCAACCCCTCGATCGCGGGGTAGAAAACACGGCCCCAATACCGACCTCGCCGTTAGTTTAAACTAACCCCATCACGAGACTATTTCCATTATCAATCGTTCGTCCAGGGTATCATCGGCTATCTTTGTAAAGTTCTTTGTTCAACAAGGGCGTGATGGCCGGAACAGTTTCCGGCCACGATAGTTAGTTCCGGCCTCAATGTATATAGAACAAGCCAATTCATTCACTTCGTATCTTCAATCAACTCAAAAATTCTCCATCATCAACAAAAATGGCAGCTGCAAACACCCTCTTCCCCTATCTTCGCAAAGACCCTTCTGAACTCCCAGAGGGTGAAGATCCTTTTACTATTACCACTCGTACAGGATACCTGCCTTTTTCTCTTCCTCTCGCCAAACTTCCATCTCAATTCGATCCCGTGTCGAATCTTCTCAATGATATTCCTATCCAGAAAGAGGACGGTACACCAGGTCTACTCGCCACTTTTGGTCTTGGTCCTGTTATAGACAATGGAGGTCTTCCTGATTTGACCTCCGAGATTGATAATCTCGTCGTTCCTGGCACTGATAAGAAGGATATGGCTGCCATCACTGCTGCGTTCCGCGATTATAGTTTTATCGCTTCTTCTTATCTTCTTGAGCCATGCTGGGAACATTACAGTAAGAGTGATGATGGTGGGTACGGTCTTGGAAGACAGACTCTTCCCAAGTGTATCGCTGGACCTCTTGTCAAGTGTGCAGAGATGTATGTTCCCTTCCCTTTCTGAATGACTCTCACTAACTAACTTTACAGTCTCGATATTCCCGCTTTCATGTCCTACGCTGCCTCGTACGCACTATACAACTACTGGCTCGTCCATCCCGAGCAAGGTCACGATGACTACAATAACATCCGCCTCGTCCGCGCCTTCGAAAAAGGTCTCGACCCCAAATCTTCAGAAGCCGGTTTCATTCTCACACACATCCACATGGTCGCCCAAACAGGTGGTTTGATCGAAGGAGCCGTAGACCTTCTCACAGCCACCGAAAAGACCGACACGGCTACCAAGATCGCCGAAGCAAAGGCAAGCTTGGAGCTCATCCTCAACAGTATGCAAATCATCGAGACCAACATGGAGGGTATGTGGAGTCAATCCCTTCCCAAGGACTACATGACCTACCGAACATTTATCTACGGCATCACCAAGCAATCCATGTTTCCCGACGGTGTAGTGTACGAAGGACAATACGACGACAAGCCTCAGTTCTTTAGAGGAGAATCAGGAGCCAACGACGCCATCATTCCTCTTCTGGACCACATCTGCGAAGTCCCCATGCCCAAGAACCCATTGACAGACATTCTCATCGAATTCAGAGAATACCGACCCAAGCCTCACCGCGCATTCCTCAAGTATGTTCGCGAAACAGCAGTTGAAGTCGGTGTACGAGATTTCCTCACCAAATCCGGTGATCTCGGTCTTGCAGTATTGTATCTTCGTCTATTGGATCACATTCGCAGTTTCCGATGGCGACACTGGATGTTTACTCGCGAGTACATCATTAAGCACACTCTTCACCCCACAGCTACAGGAGGAAGTCCAATCATTACATGGCTACCTAACCAGCTTGGTGCGGTGATGGATCTGATGGAAGAAGTTGCCAAGGAATCTGGTCTTTGGGCAATTTTGGAGGAGGGGGTGTGGAATGGAGGTGGTTCTTTGACTCAAGAGGATTATATCTTGATCAAGAAGATTATGGATAATGTTGTTACTAAGAAGGCTCAGTTGACCAAGGAGGTGAACAAATATTGTCAAGATCGGGGAGTTTAGACAGATACATGAATTGATTTAACTTGTTATTCTTCATCTTCCATTTAAAATAATTCCATGCGATTTATACTTTATACAAGTTTCATCTTGTCCGTTATATCCGTTTAAAGATACTCCCCAACTCCATTCTGCTCCGTACGGCATGACCCGCATACCCTTGCATCAACTACCGTTATCTTATCGCGCTGTCGATCATGAAAAATTTGCGCGCCAATCAAAGCAGATCGCGAATAATCCAATTTTCTCCAAATAAAAGATCAAGTGACGTAAATTAATCGGAACAAAACATCTGCCGATCCATTCACGGTCCGATTCAAGAGATAAAGATGGGGTCATAAATGTTCAATTGGTAATGTACAACTAAAATCATCGCTAATAAAAAATGGTCATTGGTAGGTATCGTCGCTTAAGCAATGGGTTCGCAGGTAAAGACACCGCGGACCTCACCGTGGTGGAACTTGAGGATCTAAGGGTTTGTTAGCGAGTGTGGATCGTAAAGATAACAAGAGGCAAACTTACAATGTCGTCAATGGAAGCGTAGGTTCCACCAACAAGGACAATCATGCCAATGATAAAGATCAGACCATTGGCGATGGCGAGGGGAAGGTTTTCCTTGGAGTACCAGGGTCCCTTGCAGATGAGCATGAACCACATAATGGCAGGGAAGTAGAAAGTGAAACCCGAGATGAAGAGGGAGGAGGAGATGGACAGAAGATCGTTGAAGAAGGGGATAGCCTCGGCGATGACGAAAGCAACAATGGTGATGACAGTGACGAGACCCAACCAAGTGATCCAGCCCATCTTGGTGTTGATGTAGCGGATGATGGAGTCCTTGAAGACACGCCCGTGAATGTAGCGACCAACGACTGTGGTGTTGATGGATCCAGAAATGAAGATGACGGGAAGGGCAACACCAAAGGCGATCTTGGAGACGAGGTCACCGGCAGAGAGAAGAGCGGGAGACTTGACATCCTGGCCGACAAAGGCATAGATGAGAGCACCGGTAAGAGTGTAGATACCAATCTCAATCAGACCAAGAGACCAGATAGACTTGACATAGTCGCCAGGGGTGTGCATCTCATCCATGAAGCT
Organism: Fusarium venenatum; assembly: GCF_020744135.1. Taxonomy (NCBI): domain Eukaryota; kingdom Fungi; phylum Ascomycota; class Sordariomycetes; order Hypocreales; family Nectriaceae; genus Fusarium; species Fusarium venenatum. Next base: position 7,903,445 of record NW_027072131.1, read on the forward strand.
GAATTGGCAGACAGCAAAAGAGTAGGCAAAGACAATGTTGGTGATGGCGATAAAGGCGTCGGTGAAGCTGAGGTTGTCCTTGGGCCAGGCTGACCAGTTGACAGAGGACATACCACCGACGGAATCTCTGGCCTGAATACCGGTAGCGATAATGGTGATGGCGACAGCGAGGATGATGGAGACAAAGTCGATGTAACCAAGGATGGCAACCTCGGCGAATGAGGGAGGGATAGCGACAATGAGGAGGATAATCGCGGAGACGACACCAAAGACAACAGAGCATGTTCCATTATCGGTAAGGTTGAGGAAGGCGATTGTTCCTGTCAAGCAGTGGGATCCGACGAGGAAGATGAGTTGGAGAGAGAACATGACACCGACGAGCTAAGAATGTTAGAATTGAAGACATTAACGTATCGAGTAGCTTACCTCGTATCCGAACTTGCCAAACATGAGTTTTCCAGCATCGGCATAGTGAGAAACCTGGGGGTAGGCAAGCTTAACTTGACCGACGACGTGAGAAGTGTAGATGGCAACGAAGCCGAGACCGACAGTAAGAATAACACCAGCAACCATGCCAAGAGTAGCGAAAGCAGAGGGAAGCGACAAGCATCCAAGGGCAATAGCCTCGACGATCAAAACGACCGTCAATCTCTTCCATCCAAGACGGTGGAAATGGGCGTTACCCTCTGCAGCCTTTTGCTTCTCCATGTCGCAAACGGCGATCTCGCCTGCACTGTTGTCGAACATGTCTGGTACTGAGTGTCTCTTCTTGTCTGTGGGAGCCTGTTGCTCAGTCTGGTGAATTTGGTCCATGGTGATTGTAGTATGGGGGTTGAAGATGGAGAGAGAGATGATGAGAGACAAAAGGAGGAATGGACACAATATAAAGAAAAAGGCAAGATAAGAGGAAGAAACCGAGAATGAGGCCGATCTTTGTAGTCGCGGAGGAAGAGTCTGTGGGTCAGAGATATGGTCGTGTACGGTCCACCCGATGACTAGACAAGAGGCGATTCTTGCCTGGGCCCAGTTTCTGTGACATGTTGAATCTCCTCATCTTGGGAGAGACTACCCCAGACTCGAACGCTTCATCCCCAGGTCGTTGCATTTCTCTCTCGTAAAATGAAGCTCTATGCGGTGCCGAATCTCCGTCCTCATGAGGCTCGAGCTTGGATGCTGGTCTTTCGATTACATAAAGCGGGTCGGGAAAGAGCCTCATACGGGCATTTGCTTGGCTGCAGTCGGGTTTGCATTAGTCAAGAATACTCCCGATGGATTCTCCCCAGAGTTGGTCCCAGAAATGGTTCCAGTTGACATAGATTCTCCGCAAAGAGGCGAGAGATTAAGTTGAGGAGACTGCACGTTTTTACGTACACGTTACTGTTCCAAAATGCGGAGAGGAGGATTCATGTTGGGGGAGTTTTGAATCAAGTGCCGAGAGGCATCTTCAACACGCCAAGACGTTGAATCTTGGCCAGGTCGGCTCCGTGAGGATATCGCACGAGTCGGTACGTCAGTCGCATCCGAAGAGTTTTTTTCAGCGGCTTGGCCGAGTTCTGCTTGGCACAGAAACCACACGAGAACCCTTCTCGAAGGGTGCTAGCCAGGGGTGAAGGTGTTCAATTGGTTCGTGGGGAGATGATAAAGGTTTGCAGGGGCTTAATAGCGCCCCCAATGGTAAGCAAAAAGCATTGACCATGAGGGTTTTCCCTTTGATAGCGCGGCTGCGCGGGCGTTGGCGATGAATTCGGAGAATGTGTTATGCAGATGGTACGATGGATGGATGGACGGCTGAGGCGCGGCTAATCACTTGACTCGGGGGTGTGACTCTCTCTAACCTACAGAGGTTGGTCACTAGACGTCAGTGGACAGTTACTGGAATTTACTGAGCCATCACTGAACCGCCACTAAACCGCCACTAAACCACCACTAAATACCTGATCATCAACACCACTAAACAGGTGCTCAATCACTGACCCCAACTGTACTCCAAACTTCACCTCTCAAACCCTGGAGATGAATCTCGGTATTCGGCGTTTCCTTCCTATATAAACCATCAATGCACAAAAAGCATCGCCTATCTAAAAAGGCCTATCTTGATAATAATCCGTCATTGAAACACAACCGATTACTCACGTTGCTCTCACATTGGCTCGACAGATTTTTCTCTCGTAATATCTGTGGAACCGAGAAAAAACTTGCTGCTCACAGACCAGGTAGATCTAAATGGAACGAGTCAATGAAACTTTCCGTAAACGGCCGACCCCGGTATAAGCATTAGGAGAGTCAGTCTAGACTCTGGAATGTCAAGGAAAGTAAAGATCAGAAGAGGGTCAATGATGAATTTGGGGAAATTGTTCAGTTCTTTCGACGGCAGTTGATGGATCCTTGGCAGACAACGGTTGCACTATTTTATGCAGGCTGGCTCAGGGTGGCCCGGTGAGGTAAGATCCATGCCGATCAGCTGACGTAGGGTAGATGACGACGTGAAGCTCTCATTTTTGCTGTACAATGATCAATCTGTCTAATTTCTGAGACAATTTAGGTCTTACTATTAGTAGGTATTTTGTGTAATTGTGAAGATGTGTTTTATACTTTGGAAATCGGTAAAACCACCATTGAACGGATGCAAATACTCTGGATGACAACCGTTAAAGAACCCACAATAACGAGATTCAACGTTCATATGAGATATGCATAACCGTTCATCACTCCAGGATCAGGGTATGAGAAAACCAGTATTATTAACTCTAAACACTCGCTGGGATATCTTTTTACCACTAAACACTCAACTCCAGAAAGCAAATCAAACATCAGGTGACCCCATAACAACCTGAACAGGAACCATCAAGTCAATCTTGACATCTCCCTCCAGGACAACCTTGACAGTATACGCTCTTGAGACAATACAAGAGTGAAACGTCGGCACAAACATCTTATCAACAGTAGGTAACTCAAAAGGAAGTTGTACTGTAGCCGTGTGAAAGACAGGCGATGACTTTGTAGACTGCATATCCACATTCTGAGTCCACTCCATCTTGGTTTCAACCTTTGGCAGAGCAACTGAATAAGGATATCCAAAGTTGGCAACTTGTGATCCCATAGTAGGTAGATTTCGCATCGGTTGGTCTCGGAACCAAGTATGTGAATAAACCTTCATAGACGCCGATGTAATCTGAGGAGGAATCACATCCGCAGAAGAAGGCTCAAACGTGAAACTTATAGGAATACAAGATCCAGTCGCCTCATAACCCTCCTTGCTGAGATGTACAGCAGCAGGTTGAGCCGCCACAGCAGAAATCCGTCCTTGCGAGGTAGAAAAGATATTCTTTCGCACCTTTTTCGACTTTTCGATTTTGTAAAGATCGTCTCGTTCGGTGATGTTCAGGGGTGGTTCTTCGAAAGATGTAGGTATAACGTTGATGCGGTGATAGTTTCCAAGGATAGCTTGGAATCCGGTTTTGGTTCGTGCAAGAACAAATGCTTTGACGCTGTAGCTAACTCGTGCCATGTTTGGAGCCATGTCGTCTTTCTCCCAGCCTCCTAGTGTAGGAGGAAGAGCCATGTGTCGTTCCCATACATCTTCGGAGACGGTCGAGTGAGTGCAGGCTTTGGAGGTGAGATGAGCTGGGACGTTAAAAATAAAAGGAAAAGTATATGTTGTTCCAGCTGAAAGAATGTTGGATGAAGGATATTCGGATTCGTCGATGGGCATCTCAAGTCGAAGGAATCGATGGCTCGTCATGTGTGTCATATCAGGACCATCCCTTCTTGTTTCGCTTATTCCATCGAGAGAGATATCAACATGATCGAATCGAGTGTTTCTCGCAGGTGTAATAGAAACAACACCAGATACCTCCGAGTTGGTGGTGTACACCTTTGAGTTGAAGTGACGGTTGATGGAAATCTGTACTACAGGTTTCCTGGACATCTTGCCCTTTAGTGTAGCAGCCAAAGCATGAGCTGCTCCCCAAGGTTGGCAACTTCCATCTCGATGAATACCAAGATGTTCATACTCTGGAGGAGTTGTAGGTAGTTTTGCGACTTGAACGTCGACGTGAGACGAAAAGGGGTTTTCAGCGAGTGACATTTTGATGACAATATACTTGAAGCTAAACAAGTTGATGTGCTTAAAGATGTACTCCAAGATTTGATTGAATGTAACAAAGTTGACCACAGCCTTTATATATATATCAATCAATGTCTTCTCTGCGCCCTGCCGTGATTGACCCATTGTGACTGATCCATACCGTGTTAGCTTGACAAGTACAAGTTGTAGGGCGCATTTCGACATGCGCCGACTTCGGTTATCAATCAACGAATAGATCGATTACATCACCTTGAATAGTAGAATGTTGATAGTCTAAGCTTATTCAGATTTTAGTTCTCTTGTTGCTTTTTTGTACTATTTTATCTGATTGATAAAGTTCAAGTTGATGTCGTCGAAATCTCCAATTCTTCTACAGACCCACCGTAGATGTCTTGATCAGTGGAGCCTCTCATGTTTTGTACGTAAAAATCGAGCGATCAGTTTCTAGTCTGTCACTGGCATCAATATTGCTGAATATCTTTTGTTCTCACCATCATCAAATGGAAGCTATTCATCCGCGGCTGACATTTCATCCGACAACGGACATGATCAAAAGAGATTGTCTTAACCAAAATTATCACATTGACTCTGAAATTGAGTCACCAGACAATAAAAAAAGCCACAGCTGTTAAGCGAAGACTCGAAAGGTAAGTTTTGGCGCAATTCTCCATTATTAATCCACCAGCCCTCCATGTCTTGTCGACTACGCCCTGTGAAGTCAACGCCCTTTGTGTCAATGGCGCAATATGTACATGAATACAGTGTAAAGCAATGAGTAAGCGAAAAAAAAAAAAAAATCTACCAAGAGGACCATGATGGTCTATGTCCAATGCAGTTAATGCATCATACACTGTTTAAGTGTCATGTGAAAAATATTTATCTTATCTCTCTTATCTTATCGTAAAAGTCTGCCCCGCGGTCAACACCACAAATTATCACCAAACCCCACGCAAACAATCACTCCCAATCAATTAAATCACCATGGCTTCAGACGCACCCGCCTTCAAGCCTATTCACAGCCTTGTACTCGATACAGGCCCTCTTATCAAGAACGACCCTCCTGCGAATACCCTCCGCGCCAAAGCCGAGCAACTTTACACTCTCCCCGTCATTATTTCCGAAATCCGAGATGCCGCCACTCGATCGAGAGTAGAGACGACTCTTCTCCCTTTTGTTACTCTTCGATCGCCCAAACCAGAAAGTGTCAAGGTTATTCGTGATTTTGCGCGCAGAACTGGTGATCTGGCTGTTCTCAGCAAGCCCGATATTGAAGTTTTGGCTTTGGGTTATGAACTTGAGTGTGAGAGAAATGGAGGAGATTGGAGGTTGAGGAAAGTTCCTGGTCAAAAGAGTGTGAATGGAAAACCGCCCAAGGCTGCTGAGAAGGAGGAGTCTTTGGAGAATGCTGTTGATAAGTTGACTATCGAGCCCGTCGCAGAGCCTGCCCAGGAGCCTGTCGAGCCTCCTGTCGAGTCTGAGACTGTCGCAGAGTCCGAAACCGAAAAGACAGAGATCAAGGACACAGAGGCGACTACAGAGACTACAGAGACTACACAGACTGCAGAGGCCACAGTGACAGAGACAGAGGCACCCAAAGAGCCCGTCACAGAGACCGCAGAGACGGCCGAACCCGTCAAAGAGCCCACAGACACCGAGTCACCCCAAACTTCCGGCGAAAAAGTCGACGAGTCCATCGAAGCCGTCGAAGAAGCCTCTGAAGACGAAGCCTCCGACGACGAAGGTGGCTGGATCACACCCTCCAACCTCAAGAAACACCAAGCAGCATCCGCCGGCGCAGCTCTCCCTTCAACTCCTGTCCAAAAAACCCTCCAAGCCGCCGTTCTCACCTCTGATTACGCCATGCAAAACGTCGCTCTACGAATGAACCTCAACCTCGTCGCACCCTCCCTCGCACGAATCACACATCTCAAGAACTGGGTTCTACGCTGCCACGGCTGCTTCAAGATCACAAAAGAGATGGACAAGCAGTTCTGTCCTACCTGTGGACAACCCACACTCATGCGCACAAGTTGCTCAACCGACGAGCACGGAAACTTCAAGGTTCATCTCAAGAAGAACTTTCAGTGGAATAACCGAGGCAACGTCTACAGTGTTCCCAAACCAGTTCACGGGTCCGCTAATGGACGTCTTGCCAAGCATGCCGGAGGACAAAACAATTGGGGTACGAATCTCATTTTCGCAGAGGATCAGAAGGAATTCACAAGGGCGGGCGAAGAGCAAAAAAGGCAGAGAAAGAAGGACATCATGGATCAAGATTATCTTCCTGATATCTTAACGGGACATCGATCTAGTGGCGGTGGAAAGATTCGCGTAGGAGCGGGACGAAATGTCAACTCCAAAAAGAAGCACTAGAGAAAGTAGACGAGAAGAAAAAAAGACTTGATTTTGAAACACTACTGTGTCTTAAACGCCCATGACCTAATACCGTAACGCCATGCGACTGATCCTAGTGTAGACTGTGCGATCTGTCGCAATTTTCCAACGAGTCTGATCGAGCTATTGAGCCATGATTTACCTCCACCGATTCGAAAGCCGCGATTGTTTTATGCTCTGAAAGCCATGATTGATCCCAGCGATTCGAGTCTTGGGTGGGTCGTCTGCAGAATCTGTCGATCGTCGGGTTTGACCGTGTCTTCGAGTCTATAGCCTTGAGTCGATCATCGATGCATTCGAGTAATTTATTCCTCCTCTGCAAAAGCATTAGTAACTAAAACTTTCATGTCTATCAATTCACATACTCTGCTGAGTCAAGAGAAGCTCGAAACGGCGCTTAAGAGTAACGCGCTGGCGCGACCACTTGTCGTCGGGAGAGAAACGAGCAGGGTGAGCAGACTTGGTGACCTGTCCCTGAGCGACCTTCTTCAAGGTGTAAAGGCGGTTGCCTTGAGCGTCGAGAGTGTACATCAGATGCATTGTGGCGGTTTGAGGAGTGTTTGGAGACTGGTGGTGGTATTGTTGTTGCGATTGTCTTGGGGTGAAGCTTCAAATTGATGCAACAGAATTTTTTGACGGGGCTGAGGTCACGTGCAAGGCTTATCGTTATCGGGACGCAGTCAGTGGAGACCTCTAGAAGCGGTATCCACTCAAATTACAGTATGCATTCAGATTACAGCAATTAAACTTATTCGCAACAAATGTTTATTCAAAGTAATTAAGCTAAGGACAGACGCAGTTGGCTAATATCCATAGATTTAATTTCATCCTCCTCTCAAACCCTTCTCGAAACGATTGTGCATCACTTGAAAGTAGGACTGACAGGCTCTCCAACTCGAGCACTCTTGGATCCAGCCCATCCCTCACGCTCGTAGAAACGAAAGACAAGATCATAATCCTCGAAATCGTGAACGATACGATCGATTCTACGATATCCTCGGACGGGATCAACAAGGCGCTTGGCAGCCCAGTTGGAAGGCTCGTCATCACCCATGCAGTATGGGTTCTGCGCAGCCCCCTTGGCCTCGAAGAGAGTCACGCTGAAACGACCGGGCTTGAAGATGTCCACCACGTGCTCAATGATTTCAGTGGTGGTTCGTCCACTCTGTCCACCGGGAACGTTGGTCTCGAAAGAAGCAAACGAACACTGGGGCTCAGGAGTGACGTGGACGGTAAAGTAGTGCTCACCCTTGCCTCCCTCGGCCGAAGAAGGAGGAGGAACAACACCGTTGGCGGAAAAGCCGCAGGGGCTGAACAAGTACGCGTCCACTCGGGCGTCGGGATACTGGGATGTTGGGTAGACGCTGGAGAGGCCGCAACTCTCCGAAACGACAGTTCCCAATGCGTGACCCTCGGTGGTGAGAGCCTCGACAGAGTCAAGCATGTTGCTGTCGGCGTCATTGGCGAAAACGTCCACTTCGTCAACATCCTCGCCAAGTCCACCAAGACTATTGATGGCTTCCTTGCGAGCATTCTTTGCCTCGGCAGCCATCTTGTCGCTTGCGACCGCACTCGCGTGCGACAGATAGAACTGCTTGGCATTCTCCGGATCAAGATCGGTCATGAGGATTTCCAGAGTCTCGTCGTGGTAGGTACCAGGAATGGGCGCAAACTGGGTTCCCACGGGAATCTTGGTTCCTTCAATCTCGGACTGGGGAGTACGAGGAGGAGTAAGAGCCTGCTGATTGGGCGAGGTGAGGTACAAGTACCAATGATCACCGTTCATCTTGCCCACCATATAGGCACTGCCACCATCAAACATGTCGTCAAGATACTTGACCTCCTGCTTCCAGCTACGGTGAGGACCCTGCTGCCTATCAGGGAACAAAAAGTTCTTGCGACTGTAAAAAACGCGGTACGGGGTCGCGGCGGCCTTGATATCGTCGGCCGAATTGGCATTGTGGTATGGGAAACCGTACTTGGCAGCAATGTGAAGCATGCGCTGAAGACCAAGAAGAAGAGTGGTGGTTCCACAGGTCTTGAGAATGATCTTGTGAGGAAAGACAAACATGCTCGACTCGGAGAGAAGGTAAGCGTCCATGTTCTCAGACTCGAGAACAGACAAGACCTTGCAGTTAACCATGTCAAGCATGGGGACCCAAGTATCAGCAGGAACAGCCTTTAATCCATTGGCGGCGGCGGTAGGAGGCAGAGTCGAGGGGCTAGGAGCGAACCAAACCTCGAGAAGCTTCTCGGGACCTTCGAAGGCGTTTGTCGAGTCGAGGTCGGCGGCCACATCATGGTTGATTGTCAGATGGGGAGTGGCCGAGGCAGGCGAGAAGGTGCAGTTGTTGGGAACCGAAGCGGACAGCATTGTAGCGGCTAGGAGAGGTTTTCTTTGCCCAGATGGCAGAGTCCGCGGAGCACTAGCTGCCGCTCAAACAGACTATGCGGCGTCTGTTTGAGAGAGTAGGCCCACAGGTACGGGGGCTTGTTCAGATGCTGGCGGAGCCAGCAGCAATCGATTCGGGGGGTAGCTAACGTCTTCAAGGACGTTAAGGAGGACGGGAGCGGTTGAAGAATAACTTCTGTGGCGGAATTGTGCAGTTAAAGTTTAGTGATCTGGTACGTGGGAGTAACGGGTGCTATCGGGGCCTGTAGAACATTAGAACACATTGAATCAGTAAGAGATGACGGATTAAAACTCACTTGGATGGTCGAGAGAACAGGAAGCGCAAAAGATCCGTCGGCCGCATAGAAGCCCAGGAAATATACAGAAAAGTCAGTGACGATCAAGAACCGTCGATGTCTTTTGGACTGAAAAGGTTAGATGCGTTTCGACATTGATTTGTCGCGTGAGGTCTTTTTTCGCAATGACGATGCCCGCGAAGGAAGAAAAGTCTGGGGTAAGAAAACAAAACAAAATAGATCAGCGAGATTTATTTGTTTTCTCTGTCGGTGAGAGAATTTTTAACAAGAAGAGGGAGAGAGGGGGTCGGTTGGGTTTGTGGTGGGTTGGGTAGGTTTGTATTTTTTTTTTTTACCTACTCTCTGACTGTGATCCCGATCCAATGTGCTAAGGTCTCAATCAGACGGTGCGTAACGGTTAACGGAAGCACAGCCCGGTCAGAGCATAAGAATTAACAACTACGTAACTAGGTACCTGTTCTTTTTATGGTTACAGTTTAGTGGCAGGTATCTCCAAGTGTTCAATGCTTCTCGGGGATGTAAGGTTGTGCCCCGGGTTGTAACCTGATTTTGTGCTCTTGAGACCTAAACGAGGTGAATGCATGATAATTTCTGTCTGATCACGAAAAATCCCACCGACGCTGAACCTGATTCGGTTGAGACTATTAACGTTTTGACTGGTTTAGCAAAAGACTTTTTGGTGGGGGCAAAAGGGCTAGAGCTGGCATCCTTGCATGGCCATAATGTGGACGTCATTGTCTGGACGGGAATGGCTGTGCTTCAGGCACATGCTGAAGAAGTAATCGGTTCATCGGCCAGATGTCCGTTGTAATTTGATGTGGTTCATGTCCTAACTTTCCACATTAACCAACACCTTGTCCGTAATATCCTTAAACACATGGAATAGTGAACAATCCTGGTACTTGTCCACCAAATTCCCCCCTTCCTCTCGTACCTCTCTCGTAGAAATATCCTTCCCTCCAACAGTCGTACCAGACGGGTAGGTCGGCCTTTGTCCCTCCTCCAGCAACGCAATAAACTGTGCATCCATCGGCACAGACCCTAGAAATGGAACGTTGAACTCTTCGGCCATGGACTTTCCTCCCCCGGACCCAAAGATGTCGGTGCATTCGGAACAGTGCGGACAAACGTAACCGCTCATGTTTTCCACCACTCCGAGAACCCGAATGTTTGTCTTGGTACAAAAGTTGAGCTCCTTGCGTACGTCGGCTGTAGCAACTGCTTGTGGTGTTGTAACGACGACTGCGCCCGCGACTTGTCCCAGCGTAGCGTCTTTTTGAAGCGTCTCGGCGAGAGAAATGTGTTCGTCGCTTGTTCCTGGTGGTGTGTCGATGAGTAGATAATCTGTTTCATCCCAGAGTACGTCCTTGAGGAATTGTCGGATCATTGCCGTCTTTTTCGGTCCTCTCCAGACAACAGCGTCACCTCTTTTCGGAAGAAGAAAACCCAAACTCATCGCATGCAGACTCCCTAGCCCTTTTGACTCATCGCCTTCGTGAACCAGTACAGGCGCCCATCCTCCAGGAACTTGAGTGACCTTTGATGACTCAATTGAGAGCATGCGCGGAATTGAAGGACCTGTCAAATCGACATCGAGAATACCAACGGAATGACCAGCTGATGTGAGCGACAATGCTAATTGTGTTGTAACTGATGATTTGCCTACTCCTCCTTTGCCTGAAAGGACCTAAAGGCGTCAGTTAAGCATAGGGTAGGAGAACAGGGTAACATACCAGGATGATGTGTTTGACTTTTGCGAGGCCCATTCTGTATAGAATGTGTTATCGTGCCTAAGATATGTTGTTTGATGGATGATAGATAAATCAAGTCAATGAGGCGAATGTGAATATCGTCAATTGTTGATTAGAAAGCCATTTACTAAGCCGTTGAAGAGATTGGCGGGAGACACAACCCCGCTATCGATCTAAGCTCCGTAGTCGGCAACAGACGAAGTCTTTAGGTACAAGTCCACTAAATTTGAAGCCTAAATGGGAATAACAGCACCAGAAATAAATATTCAAAACCAACTGTATTTTCATCGCATCTACTATATAATAAATCATTTGAACTATTGAATCCGCATTAAATGGCATTTTATGCCCAAATCATAGCCATGACCAATTCATGGCTTGTTTCCCAGGGTATCTTTCAGTATCATGATCAAAGCCACTTTTCCGACCAAAACGCGCCGTCCAAGTAGCAGCCCATGCCACTGTTTTGTTCCTAGGCTTCCCGCCACCAGTCCCGTATACCAAACTCCTTTTTGACAAAAGCAAAAGTTAAAACCAAAAGAGAAAAAGTAAAAAAAGAAAGGAAAGAAACAAATGCCTGCAGAGTACACGTCAAAGCGCATACTCCCTGCTCTTGGCACCTTATAAACCCCTGCAAAAAGACATCTTATCTCATGCCGCACCCCCGTCAGCCAAGCCTTGTCTCAGCTAGTCCCAGCACACTGTTTCTTTGCTGTTATCAGTGCACACTTCCGTGCGGCTCAAGTCTGAGTTTCGTCCCTCATCGACTACCCTTGCGATAAGGAGATGCCGAAGGGGGAACTTGAGCTGGAGAATCCATGAGGAACTGGATGGCTTCTCGCTTGCACATGACAATAGGCTTGCTCTTAGGACAGTAGCCTAGTAGTTGAGCATGCTCGGGAAGAGTTTCGGGTACGGCGTCGATGAAGCGAATAATAGGACCGCCATCGAAAGTAAGTCCGATAACTTGAGCCTTGTACTCATCATCGTCTGTCTCTTCATCGGGATTGACCGAGATTGTGTTACTGCTTTGTGTTAGCTTGGCGTGTAACATAAAACGGGTAGAGATATCTTACGCTTGACTCATGGGAGGACCCATCATGTCGTCAAAGTCATTCTTGCGACGTTGGCGCCTATTCTTGATTCGCTTCTTGGTGCAGTCGTGGAAGAGGTGAAGGAAACCGGCAATGACAAGAACCGGTGTACCAAGAGCAAGGGCCCATGGTCTGGTTTTGTTAGCGAAGTGGATATATAGATCAGAAGACTAGAACTTACGGATGCTGTCGTCCTCGAAGAGTATGGGCCAGAGCAAGGATAATTCCAATCATGGCAATCAAGGATCCGACTTGGATCATAGTCCATGTAGACCAGTACAAAGAAATAAGATCCTCGCCATCGCAAAATTGTAGTGCTAGAATGCAGTACGCTTCCATGACAACGATGGCGGTTGACACAGTGACACATCCAAGACACATAAAAACAGATTGCCGTATACGTTTCGTTCGCGCCGAAAGGTTATGAGGAAGCTTCTCGGTAGCTGCTTGCGCTCTGTTATTGTTAGATGAGTTATAAATATCAAAGATTGATAACATACCGGATGTACGTCCAAGAAGCGATGAACAGAACTAATAGGTTGGACACAAACATGGTCCAGTAAATAATCTTGAACTGCCATCGTACCAGATGAGAAGCAAAGCTAGCATATTGGACACAGAGCTCAGGGTTTGGGTCTTGTCGAGTAAATAGGGAAGACATGATGTTTGAAGTGAAGTCTGGTGAAGAAAGGGAAACAGTCTGGACCAAATGGAAGAACCCAGGGGTCCTTATACCTGGGGAACCTCTGAACAGGCCTTGGCGAGAATCAGAATGTCTGTGATATGGAACACAAGAAAAGACCGACCCGCTTACTATTGAGTCTGAGCATGCCTTGGTTCATAGAGACGCGCAATTACACATCTTGGTGTTGCCTGCCAAGAACGCCTAAGAAGCGATCATCCTTGATAGTACTACTAGGTCCATGGCTTGTTTGCTTGTCACTGTAGACTCAACTATCCGTCTTGGCTTGGGTCAAAAGGGGTGTTTGGGTTTTTTTCTTGTCCAAACACGAGGGAGTGTGGATGATTTGATTGGGTTAGAGGGAGATCTGAGATTGTGTTACACCCAAGATCGGGCAGCTATCTCTCAAGGGTGTGCCGTACTCCTTGCTTGAGCTTAGTTTGCGACTCGAGTAGAGGTTCAAGTTGCCAAGGATTGAGGCAACTGAGGTCTGTGGGTACAAGGAGGTACGTATTGAGGCTGTGAAAGTTGTCATGCCAAGTCGGGGCACTTTAGACTCAAACTAGGCCTCTAATCTCTCTTCCGCGGGAACAGACCTTTTACCTATGTATGGTTTCCAGGGGACCCCAGACATTATGACTGCCCGATAAGAACCCAACGACTCGGTTAAGCCCAGTAATTAAACTATTCATTTAAAGGCTGAAACGTTTTTATCTCCCTGAATGAAAAATTGAAAAATTCTAGAAATGACGAAAGAGGGAGCCAAGTACAAGGTATGTATGACAAGTCGTGGCATTTCCATGGTCGTGTCACTCTCAACACTTTTTGTCCCTTTCTCCTCTTTTTCTTCTCCTCATTAACTAGACCTATTCCTTTCTTGATAAAACCCCAAACTCTAGCATTGCCGATCCGTCGCCAAGAACAGCCTTTCCCGCCCGCAATGGTGTGAATCAACGGCACTTGACCGCCACAAATGGACTCCAGAATCTAGACTTGCCTATCATGTTCTCAGCTATAGATCTATAGCCTGTAAATGTCATCCTCCGAGTGGTTGAATGAATACCCATGATCTACGATTTAATACGACTTTAGACAAATCCACTTATCCACCACCACCACCTTTTCCTACTCAACACTACTCTTCTACTTCATTCTATTCTATTATCGCCAAGCGTTGTGCAAACGTACAACGTCGCCGCGTAATCACGGAGTCCGAACACAACGACGGAATGCAAGCATCCAAAAAAGGTTCACTGCGGTTTTACCGTTAAAACTTATCCCTAGATTTAACTATTATTTAACCTTATCAATTGTGTCACCAACGGTTTCCAGGCCAGGCATGTGAATGTCGTCACTGTGTCCTTATCAGGATCGTCATTTCAATCCCACTTGGTGCTTAAATGACGAGTCAGCAATGTCGATCCTTGTGGCTATGTTTTCTCAATCTCTTGAGTCATTGACGCGTCTGAGACATTTGATAATCGCAATGATTAAGCTTAAGCTTATCTTGATTTAACTTATCCTTCAAAAGATCATCCCATCGCGTCATTTGATAAAGTTCCGATGTTTTTTTTCGATTCACTGTCAATTGGTTTGATTCAGAATCGTGACGTGTAAAAGAGGGCTATGTAGTCTTACTGTGATACAGAAGTCATGTCTGTGATACACTTATAGTGATACAAACATATGTTTGAGTAACAGTTTTGAAACTCACGGGTCCGCCGAGGTCACGACATATCAATATAAAGAAAACTACAAGCATTAGAAAACATAACATACTAAGTTTTAGGATACAAAAATGAGTAGTCTAACAAGCGTGGTCCAAGTAGCATAAAGTGATCTAGTTATTTCATCTCTTATGCCTCCAGACTCCAACTTTTCCGGTACCCTGATAACCGGAGAATTAACTGCGGAGGTCCTGGTCAACAGATGTAAGCTTATTCCTCCATGGGGACTCTCCGTGGGGATACAACACAGACCCACGGTCACCGCCTCAACTAGACAATGATCTACAGAACTTGGTAGACGAATAAATTGTACTCCATAGTTAGGACCCAGAAGTAATGCCGAGTCACCTGATGCTACGGAGTACTGCCAAGACGTTTGTTTTACCAAGAGGCATGGATTTATATCAAAGCGTGACTAGATACTCAATAAAGGATAATGATGCTGTTGATCAATGGTCCCGCGGGGAGGATCGGAATCCACAGTCCCTGTGTGACGATTATCCAAACTTTTGATCACTTCAGTGGGTAAGAGAAAAGCTGGCTCTGGACTTCAGAGTACTTGGTGGTTGTAGGTGGTTTTCAAAGTCTAATACTAACTTCGTCCCCTACTCTGTAGCAGAGACTATAGTGATTAACGAAGCAATCTTGTTCTCACGCACAAAGGTGAATAGCCTAAGAAGTTTAATTTGAGCATCATAAACTGACCTACTCATTTCGTCTCTTATCTTACTAGTAGCCAATGTTTCTTTTGATACCCTATCTAGCTACTCAAATCTTGCGAACAAATGTCAAGCGCTTTTTCTGATGCCAGTCGGCTTGGGTGATCCTCTGTCAATGTTATCCTTTGAACTGCAACTACATGCTTTAGTAGCTGTATTGCATCTTCGATCTGTCCGTTACCCCAATATGCCAATGCAAGATTGTGCTGTGATGCTAGCCGATCTGGATGATCCTCCGCTATTGTTGTCTTTTCAACAGAAGCTACATGCTCTAGTAGCTGTATTGCATCTTTGAACTGTCTGTTGGTCTGATATGCTGCTGCAAGATTGTACTGTGATGCTAGCCGATCTGGATGATCCTCTGCCAATGTTATCCCTTGAACTGCAACTACATGCTTTAGTAGCTGTATTGCATCTTCGATCTGTCCGTTACCCCAATATGCCAATGCAAGATTGTGCTGTGATGCTAGCCGATCTGGATGATCCTCCGCTACTGTTGTCTTTTCAACAGAAATTACATGCTCTAGTAGCTGTATTGCATCTTTGAACTGTTTGTTGGCCTGGTATGCTGCTGCAAGCCCGTGCTGTGATGCAAGTCGATACGGGTCATCCTTTGTTGATATTGCGTTTCTGACTGTAACCACATGTTTCAGCAGTTGTATTGCATCTTCGATCTGTCCATTGTCATAATATGCTAATGCAAGAGCATGCTGTGATGCCAGCCGATCTGTGTGGTCCTCCGGTAATGTCTTTTCGATTACAACAACACGCTCTAGCAGCTCTACAGCCTGTTGTTTCTTTCCATCAACACGCAGGCATAGGGCAACCGAGTATCCTAGGTAAAATGCTTCTTGACTTGTTTTGCTATCCCTATCCAAACTTCTGAGGAGCGGGAGCGCATGCGGCAGATACTGCCGCCATACCTCACGATTCTCCCAAGCCTTTATCGGGAATGCCCCAGCAACACATGCGAATGCCACTTGTTGTATGTTTAGCTCACGACCCTCGTTTCGAGTCCATGTCTGGGCGGCCAGGTATACGAGGCTATGCATGTCGAATACATCGCCATCCTCTCGTCGACTGAAAAAGCTATATCTGCAAAGTGTGTCGATGGCGTGTGTTATACTATGTTCGGATGTAGAGCCTGGTAATAATGCCCGAGGTATAGCCTTCGGTTCGAGACAAGCTGCGCATACAAGTAGTACTGCAGCATCCGTGTCTGAGGTACATATTTGTTCGAAGGACACGATCCAGGTCGTGACAACCGCGCCTTGACAAGTATCGTAGTTGCTGCTGCCATAAACTCCAAGACTGAGCAGTTCTATCATATCTCGGTTCGTGTTTTGGAGCAGCAGTAGATATTCCTTGATTGTGGTCTTGTTGACATTCATGTATGCTGAAGCCTGTGTAATTGCAAGCGGTAGATAAGCGAGCTCCTGTGACAGTTGGTCGGCCATTGCGGTATCCTGCATTTGATCTTTCTGGGTTGATAAATTGTGCAGGAGGGCTTTAGCATCCTTCGTATCCATTACAGGTAACTCAAGGACATTAGCGCGCGCAACCTTGGAGGCCATTACGCTGGATCGTGTTGTGAACAGAATACAACCTTGCTCGCAATCTGGAATGAACTCTGCAATTCCTCCGGTCCCTTGACTCTTTCCATATAAAGCGTCCATATCATCAGCATTGTCAATGATAAGAAACCACTTTCCTGCTTCTTCTGAGCTAAGGAAGTCCTTGAACGTTTTCTTCGGGTCCTTGTTTGTGGGGTGCTCGATTTTGAATACTTTAAACATTTCAGTACATGCATACTCAAAACTTGCCAAGCTCAATGCAGGCATCCAGATGACGGAGCACTGCTGGTGACTTTGGCTATTCTTCGAAAGATGTGCAAGCTCAAGGGCGATCTGTGTCTTGCCTATACCGCCCGAGCCAACGAGAACGATTCGTTGGCCATAGGAATCAGTAGATAGCAGCCGCTGAAGCTCATCGATTACTTTCTTGCGTCCTGTAAAGTTCTTGTTTCTCGACAATGGAAGATAATGTGGCCTGGATTCCCCTGCCGATGGTGCAATAATGGGAGCTGCAGATTCACTCTCTTGCTTGACAGGAGTCGGTGGCTGGGTTCTTGGCCAACCAGGCCGACTAGTCCAATCGAGTTTCCCCATATTATCATCCTTACTCTTCCGTCAACTTATGGTTCCATAGCTTTCTCAATTGATACTGACCTTTAGAGATAGCTTGCGAATCTCTTCGGTAACGACTGGTTGACGTTCTTGCACTTTGCCTCGCGTTGACTCCAATACTGTTGGAGATATCGTTTTATTGGCGGCCATGTTAGAGTAAGTTTTGATGTCGGACAGAAGGGCCTGGGCAGTGATCATCAGCGCATATGGCTCACCGTCATAAACCATAATGATCGACCCGCACAATGCTCCTGACACTCTATCAACGACCCAAGATCCAGATGTGCCAGGTGCTGAGTTATGTCTTAGCTCTGAACAGAACTTCGAATGTAGCCACTTACCTAATGGTCCTTGTAGACGGATTTTCCGAGTCCAAAGTGTTGTGCTGCCAATTATAAGAGGTATCCTGGCAGTTTGAAGGGATCCGACAAGGCTTTCAAACTCTTGATTAACCAATATGAGGACTTCTCTTGCCCCTAAAGATTCATCGTTATGGTAGCCAGACACACACTTCTTCTTCCCTCTGGCTGATGTATCGGATGATGCTCCCTGCGCTGGAGGGTCGACATAGTAGTTATCGGGTTTCCAGTTAGCAATACCAGATAGCAGAGCAAAATCGGTCGGGATCGGTCGTGATGTGTTGATTTTCCATACTGATGTTTGCGCTGTGTCTTTGGAGAGTTGAATAATAAAATTGATGTTATCCTCGGGCACAACAGAAAGCCAATCTGTTGATTCAGTGACATCAATGTAGCCCAGTGATTCTTCTGGATCGTGATCGCTTTCGTAGTTTTGAACCAGCTCGCATTCGCTTTCGTCAGAGTCTTCCATTTCGATTGCGCTGTCGTCTGTCAAGTCGTCCGAAGAAGTATCCCGAGCGCAAAACTTGAGAAAGTATTTCGTCATGACATGACCAGACGTTACGGCTTGTCTCGGGAACATGTAAGTAACGAGCCCCCCAATTCGAGAAATGTTCTGCTCCAAGACTGTCTCATCCTTCATAATCGTGACGAGGCAAGGCAGACCACAGGCAGAGCTCCTCTCCGGCGTCGCTGGAACATGACAGTACAAGGCCTCGCCACTGGGGAAAGGGATGCCTCTATCCAAAGTCAGATGCTCTTTAGCAACAGAGACGTTGCTATCACTCAATCTCCCACCACCTTCGACGAATATCTTGGCGTTCTGTGGAGAATTTAGTCTGAGCTTCTTGATAACAGCCGCAATCTCCTTCCAGGGAGATTTTGCTTTGACAACTTTGTCCGCAGTCTTAAGCCAGATAGTTGGGTAAAGGTCAATCATTTTACTGCCATTTTCATCTTTTGGCCATCCAGACATTCTCAATTCGACTGCAAGACTTGCGTCAGCCAAATTGATCTTACCAAGAACTCCTAAATCCCAGAAAGATGCAGTGGCCCATATGTGAAGCAGTTCGGGCATAAGAAGTCGTCTGGTTTCTTCTGCCATTGCAAAGAGATTGCTACACTGATTGTCTTCAGCGAAGTGATTCTTCGAATACCAGGCATTTGCAGCCGAGAAACAAAGACCCCTGCAAAGACGTGGCTGCGCAAAGTTGGCTCCATCGAAAGGGAGCTTCAGGGGCGTGTTAAGAGGAGTAACTTGGTATTGCTGTGGAACAGACATGGGCTGGAGTTGGGTAGCTGTCGTTGCAGCACTCATTCTGGATTACTCAGCTTCATGTATGGATGGGTAGAACAGAAGCGCATTAGTACCTACCTGGCTTTTATTTACCAGAGATCATGTACCAGTGATTGGTCGTAACAGAGCTAGAATGGCAATTGCTTGGCCTGTACAGGGAATGATCAATCAAAGCCGAATTCATGCAACAGAGTAAGTCAGAGATGGGCTTACCTTAGGTACAGCGGTATATTTGTACCCAACTCTTCTGCAAGAGATAAATCAGCCTGGTCTGACATTCTGAGACGCTTGGCAAGCCACTGCCATCAGATATTGACCAGCCATGCAGCCAAAGGCTCAATTTCACCGGTTTCTGATGCTTATTCAGACCTTTTCAAGTCTTTGTAGCGCCCCATTGGACCAAAATCACAACTACGGCTGTCAAGGTTCAACGGATTGTGGCAACCCCGCATCCAAGCCGCATCGAAGGAGGTCACAAGGGAATATGTACCAGGGAGAGGCTCTAGGCGAACAGGAAAAAAAAATATAAATAAATTGTCATCGTCACTGGCACCTACCTACAATACCATATCTACCTATTGGAAAACTCTCCGCGAGCTGACGGCGGCTATATCACTCCTTCTAGTTATCTTGGATTTGGCCCTTAACAGTCAGTCCTACAATACTTCCCTAAACCGAAGAATTATACCTACCTCTTTATCATCCCGAATTGTACAATACAATGACTATAGGGCAATTTCACAATGATCAGAAGTTTGCACTCTTGACTCAGATATGGCCAGGAATGCTGCGCGCGGATTTTGACACATACGGCCACCTTTACGAAAAATACTATCTGTATCTTGACGATCAGTTCTCATCGGTCCAACAGAAACCAACTTTATACACTGCACGTACTGTTGGAGATCTCGGCGATTTGATTCATCGTATTCAAGGGCCAAATAATATGGCAAAGGCCGATATTACAGCCCATCAATCCCAGGCATCATATAACACCATCGACATAGCCGTTCGCATGTGGTTGACGATTCATGTTCAACACTCAAACACCCATTCGCCTGAATGCTTTCACTGGCCTGAAAACGAGATTCTATCAGACGCCCTCGATGAATGGCTAAATCAGAATATTTTATCGAAGCGACATCTAGTTGACGGTAATTTCCGCCAGATTCCCCAGGACTTCTCGATTCCCAATCTGATTCGATATTATGAGATGAAGTTGATCTGGACTAGCGATTTACTACAGCATTTAAAGGTTGACTGGGAACACAACCAGATAAAGGTTTACGAGCATGGAATATGTTTACGAAACCATATGCAAAATCCTGGCTTGTGTCCTTTCCCGGAGGAATTTGTCAGAGAAGCAGTTGACACACTAGTACTGCTATTCCCCAGAGGCAAGGATACAGACGACCTCTTATCAAAAGAGAAAAGGTCGATCTTAGACGTTCCGTATGGTCGTTCAAGATCATTGGCCTTTTCGAATTACCACTACTGGAGGCTGAATCTTTCTGAACTGGTCACTTACTGGGAAAAGGGCCCCAAGGGGATATCCCAGGTAAGGCTCAAGCCAGACCATGGAAATTTGATGGAATACATTACCTTTTGGGTAGCTACACTTGTTCTCTTTCTGACGATTCTGAGTATTGCGTTTGGAGTGGCTAGTCTGGTGTTTGCAAAGAAAGCGTTGGATGTGAGCATTCGGTCGCTCGACGTGAGTGTTCAGTCGTACAATCTGGCGCTAGCTATAGCTTGTGCAGAAAAGAATGCGACAGAGACTCTGCCTGGTTTCTGTAAGTAGTGTACATGACATGTTGAAGTCTGGTAGACGGAAATAGAAATGCCTGACGTCTAAATTGTGTCTAGTCTTGATCTAGAAATACTTTTGTGTCTGAGCAAAATGCATACCTGCAGCAAAGTGGAAGAGTTTGGCTGCAACCACTGTACGCTCTCGCTTAGAGTACTCGACCAGACGCTCATACAGTTCCGCAAGAGGAATAATCTCTCTTTGAATGTGTTCTCCATCATCCAGTCTCTGCTCAGGCTCCTCCTCGTTCTCGCTCAATTGAACCTCGACCATGGCCAGTTGCATGTTGGCGTTTGTCATTCCGGGGTCGGCAGCTTGTGCAGGACTGACACTCAAAACCTTGCAGTCGTAACCAGTTTCCTCCTTGAACTCCCTGACAGCCGCTTCTTCGGCAGTCTCCTCCGCATCAATGAGTCCAGCGGGCCATTCAATTGTGTAGGCGTCCAGAGGTGGTCGGTACTGGATGACGAGCAGAGTTGACGCGGGTTTAGATGGGTGTAAAAGGATATTTCCCATTGCAACAGCGTCGACGCCAGATTTGCCTCTTGTCTTTCGTGTTGCGACTTCCCATGTTCGCTCTTTGCCGACTTGGTCGACGTATTCGATCTTCTTGAGCGTTATCCACTTGGCCTCCTCAACCGGTAGGTCCGAGAGTTTTGTGATGACTGGCTCTTGTGTTTTGTGAGACATTGT
This sequence comes from Fusarium venenatum, assembly GCF_020744135.1. NCBI lineage: Eukaryota > Fungi > Ascomycota > Sordariomycetes > Hypocreales > Nectriaceae > Fusarium > Fusarium venenatum. The sequence goes on from NW_027072131.1 coordinate 7,924,950, forward strand.
GAAGGGTCTGCTTATAAAGGGACGAAGGCGATGAGGTTTGAAGGTCCGAAGAAGAGACATGAGAGGAGTTGGTGATGTTGAGAGCGGGGCGATCAGTTGAGAAATAGCAGTGTGAATACAGTGCATACACTGTACTGCGTCATTGATGCCTCAGTCAATGATGTCGCAACTAGCAGCTCCCAAAATACCAATGTTGAGGGCATTCAAAATGTGAAACCGATGCCATATGGAGGAACTAAAACTTCTCTCTACACCAGAAAATACCGAATTGTTATCATAAGATGGCTTCTCAGCAGGGATGTACTTTGGAAGACACCCATTCAGGAAGCGGGGCATTCGTTGTAAGAAGGCGTTGATATGCCTACTCCAATAACTGACTCCCTCCAAGAACATCAAACAAATATTTAAGTACGCGAGATCAAGAATAGAAATACAAGACCCCAAGAACTTTCTTCATCAACATTTCACAAAATGGCTACTCGCACAGCACTTCGGCAAGTGGGTTGCGCTCCCAGACATCTCACCTTTCGAAGATACATCTCGACTCGAGATATGGCAGCCGCAGACTTCAAGAAGCTCAAAGTTGACCGACCACGATTGATGGAGGCATTACATGACACTTGTAAATGGGGAACTGGTCTCAAATGGGGAGAGTAAGTACGCTCTCGAATCCAAGACCACGCTAACAAGGACAGCAAACCGACTGATACAGGCATGTCACGTTTGGCTCTTTCGGATTCCGACAAACAGGTTCGGGACTGGTTTGTCGAAACTACAAAGGGTCTAGGTTGCAAGGTGACAATCGATTCCATCGGAAACATCTTTGCAGTACGTCCCGGTCGCAAAGAAGGACCACCGACCTTGGCAGGAAGCCATTTGGACACTCAACCTACGGGCGGAAGATATGACGGAATTCTAGGCATACAAGCCGGTATCGAAATGCTCAAGGTTCTTCAGGACCATGATGTAGAGACAGAGTATCCAGTTGGTGTGGTGAATTGGACTAAGTAAGTCTCCAGTCCAAGATTGGATAATTCTGACCACAAATAGCGAGGAGGGTGCTCGTTTTCCAATCAGTATGATGGCTTCTGGAGTATGGGCAGGCTGTATTCCCCAAGAAAGAGCTCACAATCTTAAGGAAGTTGCTGGAAACGCAACAGTCAAGTCAGAGCTGGAAAGAATAGGGTATCTTGGTGAAACACCAGCCAGCTATAAGTCCACTCCAATTGGAGCTCATTTCGAACTTCACATTGAACAAGGCCCAATTCTCGAACGAGCGCAGAAGAAGATTGGAGTCGTGCAGGGCGTACAAGCCTACAAGTGGTTCACCATTGACATCACTGGACGAGGTATGTGTTTCAGAAGAGGCATGACCTTTGCTAACTAGTTAGACGCACACACTGGTTCAACTCCATTCTCCGACCGAGCAGATGCTCTCCTCCTTGCCGCGAGACTTATAACTCACTCGCATCGATTGGCTACCAAGCACAAGGCGCTTGCATCGACCGGAATCCTCAACCTCACTCCTGGAAGCACCAACACTATCCCTGGCCACGTCAGCTTTACTCTCGACATACGATCACCCTCAGACGAGACTGTTGAAGCTCTCGAGAAGGATCTCCGTCGCGATTTTGATCTCTTAGCCAGCGGAACGGATGTTGACGGATTGCTCGCAGGCTCAACGCCCGCACTTCCTCTCTCCCTTAAATGGCGAACAGATACGATCTCGACAGCAACCAAGTTCCACCCCGATTGTATCCAAGCCGTAAGAGAATCTGCCGAGTCTATTCTTGGGAAAGACGCAGCGGTAGACATTTCTAGCGGTGCTGGCCATGATAGTGTGTACACCAGCAAACACTGTCCTACAACCATGATCTTTATCCCGTGCAAGGGAGGAGTAAGCCATAACCCGGAGGAGTACTCTACGCCTGAAGAGTGCGCCACTGGAGCAGAGGTTTTGTGTCAAGCGGTTGTACGATATGATCAGAAGAGGGTTCAATAGGTTCATAGTCATGAATACATAATATCTTCAACTCATGATCCAGATACATGACGTTGTCGCTGCCGCTATTGTATATACGGGATCAAGGGAGTTAGCCACTCGAAGCATAAGAGACGAAATCGGCTAGTTAAGTTATTCTGTTTAGACCATACCTTTAGGCTATTTATTTCTACACCCTAGGTATAGCTTGGATGTTATCCTGTCTGCTACCCACTACCAAGCGATTGAAGATACATCAACCAACAGAGTTGGTCGAACTTCTTAGGCTCAGGTAATGAAGACGGGATGTCTGCGAATATGCGCCAGTCAATGCTTAGAATTATCTCGGATTGCGTTGAGTTCGCCTGTGCGCGTCTTCCTTCTTGCTTGTATTGTAGAGGTGCATTAGGTACTTAGTAGGCAGGTGAGGCCACAACTGTAGGCAGTCGCGATAGCTTCATTTTTAAAACGGCAGGACCAAAGCGTATGATCTGACACTTCTGGCCAATGACCGAACCCGCCACGACTTTCAGCGCTGTCAATTGCCTTCATTGTAAAAAAGTAGAGCCGGAAGGAACTTCCGTAGCACTTCGTTTCTGTTACTTCCTTTGGGGCTGGCTTTCCGCAATAACTAGCCTTTCTACTGTTCAACTTGAACTTCTTTCTTCCCATACTCATTCCAGAGTCACCTCATTAAAGCCAAGCGAACATCGCAACATTCTGGAACCAAGCCATCATCACAAACACCATACAAATCTACTTCCTGGCCACCAACGAAACCCCATTGTCACTTGCATACCTGGGTACTCAGCAAGTCGGGCCAGCTTTTCTGGCTCAAGGCGACCTGGACAAAAGCCAGCATGCAGATACTTGTCCACCAGGTTACCTTGAGCCAGATCGGCCCCATACCCAGTAAGTAGAACCAACCGCAGGATATAAGATGGCTGGCTAATCTTGTTTAGTCGTCTGGGCCTGGGCCCCTTCGGGGGCACAGCAGCAACAACAACAACAACAACAACAGCATCAACAGCAACAGCAGCAGCAGCAAGAGGCCGCTCCGGCTGTAAAGGTTAGTGGACTTCCATCTGCAACTGGTACTCTATAGATTGCTAACAATAGAGCAGCCCGGAACGCTCCCGTACATTATCTTCAACAGCATACAAAGCCAGCAGGACGAATCGAGACGATCGAATATTGTGAAAGGAGCATGCGAAATTGGAGTTTAGTTATTCTATTTATTATACTTACTGTCAGTAGTAGCTAACTGGAAGCAACAGATTTCTCACTTGTGCCATCGCACTTAGTGTTTCAATCCAGAGCATTCAACTGTCAAAGGATTAAAGGCGGCCAATCATCCCCGTGTCAAATCAGCAGGCGCTGGCTGCTGTTGATCAAGGTGGCCCTAATGTTGCCATGGAAGGACAGGCGACGCCAACGAGCCAGACCCAGGACGGCGATAGGGATAAAGATGACCAAGAGCAAGGGGCACTGTTGGTAGAAGCTTAAACGACGTTAAAATGTTGAGCAAATGGGATACGATTATGGGGAGAAAAAGAGAACATAATTAATAAAAAGGTCGGCCTAAGAGTTTGCGAGTCAATGTCCAAATGACTGCCCCTGTTTAGTGGTCTGCCTAGGTACCTAGCTCCCAGCGATGGGGAGAGGACTAGAATGAGGCAGAGTATTGAGACCTTCTCATTCTGGTAGAGATTTTCATTCTCTATGAGCATAGTGCAATGCATAGATATTTTGCCCCATTGAGTATTCTGCCCAATCTGTCCCAAAACCTGGAAACCCATAGCCATCATACTCAAGATACTTGTTGACTTGGCCCTTGGTGCAATTGTACTTGTAAGCGGACTTACAGGTGGTGTCAATTTGAATCATTTAAAGAAAGACTGACATAGATATCCTCCTCTTCAACATACCATTATATCCAATACTTGATCTCTACCAAAATCTCATGGGATTGCTTCCTCTGACTCTGTCCCCTCCCTTCCCACCACCTCCTCCCTTTGCTGCGTGACCAGCTCTACAAGGACTCTTGCACCGACCTCTAAAGTCCGGTCCAACATTAAGACATGCATCACAACCGCATAAAAGTTCAATGTGGTCTCCAACCTTTTGATCAGGTTCGGCGCAGAGACAAATGAATAGAGCGTTGTCGACGTTGCTACCTGGGGACTGGTCTTTACAAACTGCATTGGGAGTCTCACAGTACGCAGTTGAAAGTTGACCATCACTCCATGGTTTTGCTAGGAGGTGTTAGTCTTGTCTTTGTTAGTGAAGTACACGTACCCATTGCTTTGAGAACGGCAGCACAGTAGGTATATCCACACTCGCAGATTGGTCCGTCTGGGATAGGTGCACCAGTTGGGTCCGCAGGTGGAGGGGCCGGAGCTGGATCAGCTGGAGGAGCAGGGACCGTAGATGTGGGAGGAGAGGGAATTGGGACAGGAACCGGAGCTGGTGGTTCGGTTGGTGGTTCGGCGGGAGGCTCAGTTGGTGTAGATGATACTGGAGGATCCTGTGGCTTTGCAAAGGCCAGGACGACCAGCCCAAGAAGAGAAAGTTGAAGCTTCATTGTAACGAGTTTATTTGATTGATGGCTACTGACTGTTCAATTGAGATGACGCTTGGCCTTATATAGCTGTTTCTAAGCTGTTCGTCTCTTCAACGTTACAACTTGTTGCAGTACTGCCACCCGGCAGTCCTCTCGAGGCCTTGCCAAGCTCAAGACGTCCATGTTCAAAAGACTGTAGTGTATGTGATCTGTGATGCTGTACCTCCTCGTGATTCTTACATGTCCTATATCGTGTACAGGTAATTCGACATCATGATGTTCTCCCGAGTGTCGGTTATACCGTGTCAACTAAAAACACGCACCTCCACACTGTACCCCACCATGTTCCGAAAAGCTCAACTTGCCCCTCCAAGCTATCATCCATTTACATCGTCAATTCAATCCACAACTTCACCATGGCCGAATCTCAATCCCCCAAAGGCGTTGTAAACGTCGGTACTCGCAAGTCTCCTCTTGCTCTCGCCCAAACCCAAATCGTCGTCGACGCTTTGAAGCAACGATTTCCCGATCATGAATTCCCCATCCACAGCATGACAACCACCGGCGATCGCGACCAGAACACAGCCCTCTACAACTTTGGCGGCAAGGGCTTGTGGACATCTCAGCTCGAAGAGAGACTCGTCAACAGGGAACTCGACATCGTCGTCCATTCGCTCAAGGATATGCCGACTGTTCTCCCCGAAGGTTGCGTCCTCGGATGTGTTACGTCCCGCGAGGACCCTAGAGATACACTGGTGATCAAGAAGGAATTGCAGGACAAGCACGGTTGGAAGACCCTTGCTGATCTGCCGGCTGGAAGCGTCATCGGTACAAGCAGTGTACGCCGCATTGCGCAGCTGGTTAGACGATACCCGACACTCAAATTCAAGGACCACCGAGGCAACATTCAGACCCGACTACGAAAGCTCGAGGAGGACCCCGACCTGACCGGTATCATCTTGGCAGCGGCAGGTCTTCAGCGAATGGACCTCGGCCACCATATTACACAATTCCTTGAGTCCGAAAACGGAGGTATCTTACACGCTGTTGGTCAAGGCGCACTGGGAGTTGAATGCCGAGCCGATGACAAAAAGGTTCTCGAGTTCCTCAAGACGATCCAGAACGAGCAAACAGCACTGGCGTGCGAGGCAGAGCGAGCTCTCATGAGAGCGCTTGAGGGTGGTTGCAGTGTTCCCATTGGTGTCGAGACAAAGTGGGTTGACGACAAGTTACGAATGAAGGCTACGGTTGTTTCCCTCCGAGGTGACCAGGGTGTCGATTGCGAGATTGCAGAAGCTATCAAGACACACGATGAGGCGGACAAGTTTGGAAGAAAGGTTGCAGAGTCATTGGTGGAACAAGGAGCGCAAAAGATTCTGGACGCCATCAATGAAACCCGACAAGTACCAGAGACAGTCAAATGAGTGATGATAGATCAGTAGTTGGTCATGAATTAAACCCAAATATACCCCGGGATGATAAGTCTATGCTGCGTTGTACTGTGCTATGCCGCTCTCTTTTTTATTTCGTGATGATTTGTTCTTAATCGGCTCCAGCAAAAGTCTTGTAAGCCTCGGCATCCAATAACTTCTCAAACTGCTTGGCACCCTCCTCATCAACCTCGACTTTGGCAATCCAACCACCACCGGCGCTATCGTCCTCGGGAACCTTGTTAATCGTGGAGGGCTTCTCTTCGAGATTGTCGTTGACTTGAAGAACGCGCAGACGAACAGGAGCGTTGATGTCGCTAGCAGACTTGACTGACTCGACGGCGCCGACAGCGTCGCCTTGCTCAACCCACGTACCGGCTTCGGGGAGCTCGACGTAGACTACGTCACCGAGCTGCTCGGCAGCGTACTCTGAGATTCCAACGAAACCGTGCTTTTTATCGGCCGAGAGATCGATCCATTCGTGGTCTTTTGTGTATCTGCGAGCGAGGCCTGGGTTTTGTTAGTTGGAGTTGAAGACGGGAGATTGGAGTGCAGATCTGCGTACTCAATTTGGTGGTGGAGAAAGCTCGGATGGGAACGCGAGGAGCGATAGCCCTTGTTAGGGGGGCGGCGATGCGCAGAGACCGAGCAATTGAGGCCATTGTGGTGGTGGATTGTGAGGTAACTTGTATGATGTAGTGATAGTGATATCAGAGATTCAAGCTTTGTCCCGGTCGGCATGCGGAGATGAGCCGATGTGGGTTACGGGGTTAGTCAGCATGTCATGCATATGTTAATTGGGGGCCTACATTGTTGAACTTAAGGCTTCGGAGCGAGGGAAAAAGTCGTTATTAGGCTTTAGAAATCGTGTAAAACCATTAAACTAAAGGAACCTTGAAAGGGTAGAAAGATAAAAAAAAATAAAAAAAAATAAAATAAAAAAAAGGACCTATTCTGACTGACCCTTGAGAAAATAAGCTAAGATTCATTCTTCGTTAATATCCTCTTCCTGTTCCTCTAACCCCAGAAACGTGTCCGTATAACCTCCTTTGACAAACGTTTCTAGGTAGGGTTTCGCCTTTTCTTTCTGCGCTGTAACTTCCAAATATCGCCTTGGGGTCTGTGTGATGTCCTCATCTGACTTGCCATCCCAAAGAATATCCACCAGGGTGTTCGCCCTGCAAACTGCAGAGTATACTGAACGGAAAGCGTACTCATCTACTTCCTGGGCACTAGAGAGATTGGTATAGACAACCCTGAATGCTAGACGGTTGGCAGGATCTTCATATCTGGCACTTGTTGCATAGAAGCTTGGGTGTCGTTTACCCAGAGGACAAATTTCAATCCAGATAGACACAGTATTCTCCTTTACTTCGAGGTCTGGACGAAAGTGTACAGGACAACGACCAGCACTAATACGGCGTTCGTACAGACCTGCGTTTGCAGGCAGCAGGTACGTATAGGGCTTTGTTTGATAATTATCCTTCTCTAGTCGCCAGTCCGACACACCACTGATTCGCCCGCTTTTCCGTGGAGTATAGGCAATGCTCCCGATGCCTCTCTTCTCTTTCCCAGCTTTAAACACGCCAGCCAATGAATGCGCATCACCATTCGTGATGCTATTAACCAGATCTGGATCAACTGTCATTGCCATTTCCTCAAGGCTCGCCTCGTCAAGTATTGTATCGTCAGCTTCTGACGAGTAGTGGGGATATGTTACCGGGGCTTGTGGAAGGGATGGTGATGCTACCTCGGACGAGTCTACAGCAACAGCGACTTCGACCAATGCGGTGATATCGCATAAACCTGATGGAGCCGAGCCAGGTGCTGCTTGTGTTTCGGGTACCGTGGCTATTGTTGGGTTTTCCAGGACGGTTGTTGCATTATCAGGATCCCCCAAAACCCGCAGATCTTGATCTGCGCATTGTTTCAAAACCTCTTTGTCGCTGAGCTCTGCGAGACCAGCAACAAAGCCCCTGGCTTTTGAGTATGGGTGAGGGTCAAAGCGCTCATGTGCACGAATTTCTTGCTTTCCTAGGCCTTCGCGGTGTCGACGCCAGATACTATTTGGTTGAATTTTACCTTCTCTTGCCAGCTTTGCACGAGCATGGAGCACTACTAACAAGCCTCGACAGAGAGTTCCAGATAGCCCCTCAAGCTTTGAGATGTCATCGTCATTTCTGAATCGTCTTTGGTGGAGCCAAAATTTGACTCCTTCATCAAGAGTTTCGACTTTCAGCGGCGGTACTCTTCGGAGTCTTTCGGCTTTGAGTCGTGATAAAATGAATTGCATGACTCCGCTGGTTTCCAGAAATGCAGATCTAATTCTGTCTACGTTTGACATCTTTGCGGCAAACCGCAAGGCCTCCCCGATCATGGAATTATGATAGAAGGGGACAGATGAGGGTAAAGACGGTAGCTCGGGACAGCGTATAAACAGCCTTGGGAAATCCCCTCTACTATCAAGGTAGATGGTGTACGTATACCGGAGCTTGAGTTCGTACTTTTCCAAATTCTCGAAGTCTTGGCAAATCACCCCCGACCGAGCGAGGACCGCAAAGTAGGACAATCTTGACGTTTGATGCTTGTACCAGCATACGATGAGATCCATCGTCCGGCTTATGGGACGAGGTCTCGCTAGAACTGCTTTACTCAAGAGTTGAAAATGGCATGAAATCGTGCGTCCAAATAAGACAATTGGTTAGATTAAATCCAGAGCCCCTTAGCTGCCATGGGATATCATTTTTGGCGTCTTCTATCTCAAAGGTGGATGTCGGTGAGTCCTCGGCAGCTGATACTATTGAATAGTCTAGAAGTATGCCGATTTTTGCTGCGAGGCTACCAGTGAATCGCAGAGTCGAAGACGCAGTCTCAAAGGCAGACTCAGAGGGTTTATCCAGTTCGCAGAAAGATGATACAGACTCGAAATGGGTATCTCCAACTGCACTTCGGAGGCAAGTCTGATAGGTTGGTAAGCTCCTTCCCTTGCTCTGATCTGGTGTAATCTGACTCGACTTCTTCGCTTTCTGTCTTGACAGAAATGATTGCTAATATCGAATTTGCGGGTCATCGGATTCGCGGATTTGGTATTTAGAAGCTGCGATATCAAGATCTGTTACTGCATTCGACTGCACTGGTGGTGTCATGATGTTGAATCCATAACCAGACGGCAGACCATCTGTCTTATCCCACATTGTAAGACTTCCGTGGTGGGTTGAAAAGGCTCGACAAAACACGGCTTCAAGAATAGTTCACATACTAATATCTTGCGTCGTGTTGGAATATCCTGTACCCGCGGGAAAAGACCGTAGTTTGATGAAGTTGGCAGAACGAGATCCATTACCTAGCCATATTATGAAATAATGGAGGGTTGAGGTTTCTCCGCGGAGCATAGATTGGTTGTGTTGACTGATAATCCGTCGTCGGGGTGAAAGGCTTTGCCCAACATACCATCGAACTTAGCAGGCATCTCGACTATCTACCACGTAGTCCAGGTATCCCATGGATGTCTCGACCACGCCGTCATCTTCGCTCTTCTGCTGGGCCATGATTTCATCAAAGTGCTTGCGTGTGACTCGCTTGCCTTGAAGATTTTTGATCTCGGGCCTGACAAAGGACACAAGATGTCTTGCAAAGTCTGCGTCGCCAGGGTACCTTTCCAAAGTATAGGTGTAGGAACTTACCGAACCAAGCAGGCGCTTTTAGACATTGTTGAACCTTATGACCTCGTTAGCGACAATACTAGCAATGGTCACACTTTGTTCGGCCACAGTCATCTATCTTGCAGCAGGGATCTAAAGTGATATACATGGTCGTGGTCAAAAGAGACAATACGCAAGTAGGTGTTGTAGCAAAATAGAATCTGGGGAAGAAGTAGTTTGTATCGGGGATCGTGGAACCCGGTTTAACCATAACTGAGGTGACTACGGTTAAATTTAGAGTGTATAAGTTTTACTTTGACCATTTAAAAAAGAGGCATTGGGTCTTCCCGATCCCGCGATCTACCATGTGATTTCTGGCGATATCCCGCGCAACCTCAAGCACACCCTCCAACCTCCAATGAAAAAGAAAAGTTAAAATAAGCAATTAAGCCCGAGCAGGGATTTGAACCCTGGATCCTCAGATTAGAAGTCTGATGCCTTAGCCACTAGGCCACAAGGGCGTATTATGTCACTTATTGATAAAATTGCGGATAAAATGAGCCACTATACAGGCTTCTCCATTAAATAAAAGCTAAATTATAAAAATAATCAAAGAAAGTTTTATTCAGTCAATAAATATTAATTAATTATTATAGATATAAGTTTTGAAGTTAATTAACATATTCTATATGTATTAATTATCTTATAATCTACTGTATAGTTTCTCGCAATATCCCGCGCAGCCTTACTCTTAAACCTCCAAGGAAAAAGAAAAGTAAAATATAAGTATTTTAAAACGAGCCCGAGCAGGGATTCGAACCCTGAATCCTCAGATTAGAAGTCTGATGCCTTAGCCATTAGGCCACAAGGGCTTGTTAGTGTTGTTACAAGAAGGCACTTATTAACATTTATGAGACGATTAAATGTGAGAGTCCTACACATGGCTCCAAGTCCATATCTATCATTTGGGTGTTAGATAGGATACAGATACTGTCGAATTCCAACTACTTCCAAACATGTGTAAGTTCAGTGGTGTGTATTTTAATCCCAACCACACATAGGCCGATGACGGACTCATCTCATGATAACATGGCATGTATAAGTTGTTGTCCTCTACATGGCAACCAAAGCAACCTACACATCCCCTTTGTTGAGGACTTCTTGTCTTATCAGACTTTTTCACTTGGACGCGCATGGCAATGACAAAGTCTACTCGTGCATACGTGTATAACTCTATGAGAGTGTTGCTGCATCACGTATCAAGCCTAACAAACCTTTTGAACTCGAAACTATAACTTGGACGAATATAAGAATGAGTCTTTCCCTTGCCCCATTGTCTTTTTTCTCTGTCCCCTTCCATTGCCAATCCCAAACTAACAACCACATCTCGACCTTCAACATGCCAGCTCTCGCATGCCTCGTCGACGAGGCCCACGGGTCAATTTCCGACACTCAACCATTGCTCGAGAAGCATCTCCGCTGCCGAGCCTGTTGTTCAGGCTCGAACCGAGGCGGCCCCAGTCCCAAATTAGACGCCATATACATTGGCTCCATCATCGCCGCCGTTCTTCTTCTTGTCCTTATGTGTTGGATGGCTAACCGCTGGTGTGGCAAGAAGAAGGAATGAGAGAAGAACGACTACAAAGAGCTAACTATTGTTTACGATTCTGATATGGCTCCAACCTACGCTGTATCAGGATAAAGATGTCTGCGTTTGGGTTTAAGTAAGAGAAAGCATTTCCTTAATGATCTCGTATCGTACTTACTGGCTTTAGCTTACGTGGTGTTGGGGGAAAGATGACTCGACACGAAGAGGGTATCGTACATGTCACATCACTTGAACTACTTTTCCCTTCCTGTATCTTCCCGGAGTTAAACCTCTTTTTGGAATGGATGAATCTTGAGGAGAAATCGTGCGCGCACAAGTCAACATTACACAGTCCGGTTCTCGGTAGGACATCAACATCAATAAATTCTGGGTTCTTCACAACAGCGAATATATTCCAATTACATTGTATCCCTAGTCCGAGTCGAATTAGGCCGGTGATGAACCCATGAGAGTGAAACTATCGTTACCTACATGATGGTCACACAAGGGTAGTTCTTAAACTACCCATTCTGGGAACGGAGGTCTTGAACTCCAACAGAAAGCTGAACAGACAATTAATTGTATGTCATCTACTACATCCAAAGTTGCGCCAATGATGAATCCATGAGGATGAAGTTGCCATTGTCTTCGGGGCAGGGCACTCTAGGGTACTTCTGTACTATCCCGTCATAATGGGGACTGAGGCACGGCAACATGTAGTCTTTTTCTTGTTTATTATTTCCCTATCCATGCAAATGATTGTGTCGTCGAGACACGATATAGCATAAACGCCAATCGTCTTCCTTGTGAAACTGCTGGGCTATCTAGTAAGTAGGGGAAAAGTTGACCTCCTCAGCCTTGGGGGATAAAAATACGTAGTCTAAGGACCATAAACTGGTCCACTAATTTTGTCTCTTGTGCTTCCAGCGGCCAACTTTTCTGATACCCTGAGGACTACCTTGCTTGCCCTCCAGAATGAGCGGTACACATGTAGGCGACCTTGATGGAATGCAATCATTCGGCACTCATTCTATTTACCGGGAATTTGTCAAGACATGAGGCTTGTATGAAACAGCGAACCAATGAAACGAACCGATACCCCGGCGCTTAGAAGCGTGGGGTTACTGACAGTTGGAACAAGACGGTGGGTGTGTTTGGAATGGGGTATTGAGGTAATGGATGGTATCTAATCAATAAAAGTGAGCTTAATAGAAGCTCAGTGATAGCTGGTTGCATGGTCATTTGATGTTTGTAGAGTAGCAGAGCATTGAGATGCCCAGCCTTACTCACTACTGCAATCACTGTCTGTGCATAACAAACAATACGGTTGCTATTTACTCCATTGCAAATAGTTACCGGATTCTGCATGATGTGTTGGGCTTGATGTTGGTTACACCATTCTTTGTCAATAAATCGGAATTCCAGGGACAAACAATCAAGATCTACTGCGTAAATTACCTTGTTTTTATCAAGCCATATCTATTGTTTCAACCAACCATTTCTTCTAAACGCGCCCTCCCAACGCGTCCCGAAAGCTAAAATATCACTCCACCATGTCAACAAACCCAAACATTTCACGCATAAGAAGAGACTACTGTAGACAGCTAGTCAAAGTTTATATCTCAGGAGAAAAGAAGCACCAACACGTTTTTGTCTTTATTGTTGGTGCTGTATTCTCTCATTTCAGTTAGTTGTACTATAGCCGGTGCCTTGAAATTCCGTCCCGCTTTGTTTCGCTTGCGCGCACCTTTCTAGCCGCAGGGCCTCATCTCACCAAAACGTCAGCGACGAAATAGTGACCCCCTCCCCTGCTACAACCCTTCCAACTAACCCACCTTTGACTTTGACTTTGACCTTTACATTCATCTCGACTCGACTGCGACTTTTACCAGAGATCTCACTCTTTTCTACTATCCAACACGCGCTGAATCTCTGTCTCATACCCTGCGCTGCGCCTTGTCTCACTTCCACTACTCCCTCGAGCTCTCTCCAGGTGGCTTCTGCTTCATTCGACTCCGCCACCTACAACATCCAACTCGACTACCTATACTATCGTCGCGACCTTGTTCATTCTATGCTTTCGACTAGCTTGATGCCGTTGATGAGCTGTTGACCGTCTTCTTTTTCTTCTTTTCTTCTGGCGATTCTCCCATCACGTTCTCTACCGACCTTGTCTCCACACTCATTCGATAATCTCGTACCCGATCTCTAATAATCTCCTCGACCACCTTCAAACTGGACGACTCAACCTTCTCCGAGGCTACGGCCACCGTATCCAACCCTCTCTTTCCCCCGACTGCCATCATGGAGACGGAAATTCCCCCACACGAGGTCCCCCTACCTGTTCAGGCTCCCGATGACCCCATGGGAGGCATCGAAGAATCTCCCCACCCCGGTTCAAGCAACGGCTTCCATCATCAACAGAGCACATCCCTTGATCAGGGCCTCGCCAGTCCTCAACGAGACGACCCTTCATCCAGATACACACCTCCCGTGCAGCCTGCGCCTTCAATCTCACGTCCAGCCAGCGGTTTGTCCAACCCCGCACATCAGGCATACAACGATTACCGGCAAGGCGCGGGCGAGCCTTCTTCCAACGGTCGTAACCATGTCGTGATCAAGGTCGGCATGGTCGGCGATGCTCAAATCGGAAAGACCTCTTTGATGGTTAAATACGTTGAGGGAAGCTGGGACGAGGACTACATCCAAACCCTAGGTGTCAACTTTATGGAAAAGACAATCTCTATCCGCAACACGGAAATCACCTTTTCGATTTGGGATCTTGGTGGTCAAAGAGAGTTTGTCAACATGTTGCCGCTCGTGTGTAACGATGCTGTCGCCATTCTATTCATGTTTGATCTTACGCGCAAGAGCACGTTGAATAGCATCAAGGAATGGTACCGACAAGGACGAGGTTTCAACAAAACGGCTATCCCTATTCTTGTGGGTACCAAGTACGACCACTTTGTCAACTTTCCCCCTCAAGACCAAGAAGAGATCTCAAATCAGGTATGTCAGTCCTTTCTGGCTATAACTCGACTAACAACCACAGGCGAGACGATTTGCCAAAGCCATGAGGGCTGCATTAATCTTTTCAAGTACAAGTCATAGCATCAATGTGCAAAAGGTGTGTCCAGTCCAAAAAATTTACTCTACAACACCTAACAGCTCTTAGATCTTCAAGATTGTTCTATCAAAGGCATTCGACCTAAAGTGTACCATTCCCGAAATCGAAAATGTTGGCGAGCCTCTCCTGTTATATCAGTCTGTATAATTGAAACAACGGCCGTTTACGAGCCTTTAACATGTTGAAACCTGACAACATGAACGACGACTTCTACCTACATATGCGATTTCAGCATCGCACAACAGTCCCAGCAAAAATGTTGCTACCCCCTTTTCAAAGCACTTTCTTTTGTTCATTACATAACATACAAACTGGATCGTCTCCTGTTTCTTTTTCACTCACACACACAACAAACTTGACACTTTATTACGGATTTCATGGGAAAGAGGTCAGGATCACCTCTGGGAAATAGATAAACATGGGGGTTATTGGCGCAGGACCGCATGTGATTGACGTGGTCACTTGAGAGGTTATTTGAGACAAAGATACAAATCGACTTGTTAATTGTGTGTATTGGGTTTGTGTGGGGGAGATGTATGCTACCTAGACGTAGATGACGGTTGTAAGATTTCTCTCATTTCGAGTTACCAACCCTGGCGTCTTTGAACTTCGTTGGTTCCTTTAACCAGTTGTGCTCGTAGATATCTCATGTCCTTTGTTGGTGTTGTCGGCTTGCCGACATTTCGTCTTGAGACAGGTGGTAATTCGTCTGCGAACGAAGGATGCTGGTACATCTTTCGTGGTGCAGTGTCCCTGTTGTAGACTTCCTTTCCGTCTCTGTGAACACTCACCACTTCAGTAAGCCTGCCTCGTTGGAGACGTGATCTGTTGGACTCGTCCAACGCTTTGTGTTTGCTATCGCCACAGCCCATTTTGTTGTTATTGTTGTTGGTGGTGGTGGTGGATGATGTTGAAGCTTTGTCGTTTGTGTTGTTGAGAGCGATAGTATTGTGTTCTTTGTTGTTGAAAGATTTCCATTCTCAATGTGAGGATATCTAGGATATTTATATACCAAAGAGATTCAGATATAGAACTTTGCTCAATTGACTCTGTTCTTTGCGGGAATTGCTGGCATAGAGTTCTTTTTCTGAAAGGCTTGTGTTTGTAAAGTGAAGTATCACAGCTCTGTAAGTTTTGGTAAACCGTCATTTTTCTGGACGTAAATGGTGGATTGGATGTCATTCTTTTTTTTGTAAGAATTTTCTTTATAAATTCTAACGTTTAAATTATACTCCTATGCTGTAAACCTTTCCATGATTGCGTTTAAATGGATGCAGAGCTTTCATGCCGAGCTTTGTCTGGAGATAGGCGGGGCTTCAAATGACTGAGTTTGTGCTGCTTCACTTGAGAGTTCATAAAGGCACATATTTAGTTCGGGCGAAGTTGAATTTATTCAATATAGGTACTTGAACGACCAGCGTTCAATAATCTATCAAATCTAATAAACGCCATGCACCTGCTCGACATCTGCAGCTGTCTCTTTAGCAGCCCTTTCCCTACGAACCGTGACGATTCTCGCAGTAACGTACCACACAAGCGGAACGAGGAAAAGCGCAGAGATGCCACAGACAATGGCCATAGTCACAGCCTTGTCGGTCTTGGATTGTTCTGGTGGTCCATCGCGACGAACGATGAGCCATGAGAAGGGTGAGAAGGGAAGATAAGTACGGCTACTCATTTTGGCGGTGGTGAAGAAGAAATCTGTAGAGTTTGGGTTCTGAAGTCAGTCTGTGAGTTAACTTGTTCTGAGGTCTGTAATTTGGATGAGATCAATATTGCTAGCATGTGTTTATATAGCAAAGACAGGCAGGCATCTTGAGTGTCTGCTGGTTCTAAAAGACTGCTTTGTTAGATGATTGTTGTCCCATCTTTGATAGAAATCCGAACATCAGTAAAGAAAGCCGAACAATGGCTTTGACAAACTGAACAAATGACTCTGTTCAATTTGCCAAACAAACAGCCTTTGACCTCTGCCGCAATACCTTATTAGACACAGACATACCTTAGAAAGCTGCTGTCAAGTGCTTATATCCCCAACCTCCCACGGGAGGCTCGGATACCTGTGGATCCCCTCCATCAGCAACTCTATTCGGGAGTGGTCGTTCCCTTGCCACCATTTCCAAATCTAGAGTATTGTTTCTTTAGGAATATGTATCTTTCCGTCCATCCCCACAGACTTATTTTCTACGGGCCGCCGCATCTTGGATCTGGTTCCTGACGATCTGGTGGAGTTACAGGGGGGGCACGATAACCTCGCTTTGTGTTTATGATAACTTCACTTTACCGATGTCGCAGGTAGCAGAAGGATTGACCTTAGACTTTAGGCTACAACAACAAGTAGTATAAAAACCATAGTCTTAAGTAGCATAAACTGGTCTACAGCTTTCGTCTCTTAGGCTCCCAGCGGCTAACTTTTCATGTACAATGCCTGTGATAGCATCATCTTGGTACAGCAAACATATGCGACGCGACAATCATCAAGAAAGATAATGTTTGTGCGAAAAAGGGAACGTTCCCTGTCCCTTTCGGAGGAGACTCTTTATTCCTCTAGACTCTAGTCTACTAACCATATACCATATAGTAAATAGCGAAACTGTAAAAACAGAAGACCCAATGTTCTGTAATCCATCACTCCTCGCCGTCACAATTGAAATGAGATGTGACGCCATAACGCCCGTTCATGATGTGAGAAAGAAAAGAAAACCAGCGCGCTAGGCAATTGCACCGAAAACAAAAAAAGTCTTTCCGCGATAAGAGAAGTCCATGACGGGTATCTCGTCTGCTTGGACTGAAGAAACGAATTTACTTGTTATCTTTGTCGTCGCCCCATATGGGCGCGTTGAGTGGCTTGCTGACACCGAAACCAACACCAACAGCAATTCCGACGACAAGAAGGATGATGAGTCCCTTGACAATCCAGCGATTGCGCTTGCTGAGGTGGGCCATACAGGTGCAGCGGTTCTTTGCCTTTGCAGCCTTGGCCTGCTTCTTCCAGTGATCCTTTCCTGGCCAAACTTGGCAGTCTGTCTTGCTGGCAAGAGGGCTGCAGGATGATTTGTGCATGTTTGACTCTGTTCGGGTGTTTGTGACCATGGCTTCGATATCGGTGTCGAAGGGGTTGAGTTTGTCTGTTTGAGGCGTCGATGTTGTACTGACGCGAGGAGTTTCGTTGACTGTGAGCGTTGTGGAAGCAGCCTTTTCGGGGACAGCCAAAGTTGTATCGCCGCTAGGGCGGGAGAGCTTTTCGTAGTTTGAAGGCATTTTGATGATTTTTTGGGGTTGGAATTGAACGGTCGAGAGTGTTGGTCGAAAGACACAACCAAGGGGATGATGGAGATTAAAATGATCAGGAGAGCTATCGCGATGGTTAGTCTCAGGTGACTTGTGGCTATGATGCGATGGCTGGTGCAATGCACATGTGAAAGGCAATGTGCGACAGTGACACCAGTTGGCAACGGCTGGTACATACCTTTTATTTTCAATGCTCAAAACAAGACAAAATATGAGTGAAACTCAAAATTCGTTGGGAAATGGTTGATTGATGCAAAGCCGCCCGCAAATGGGTGTGTGTCGACGTAATTAGGGGCCCGGCAAAAATTGCCGATACGAAGCAGTATCTGAAGAATAAACTCGCAAAAGAGCGAATTTCACGCGACAATAGATGAAGAACAAACAAAGACAAAGGTTATAGACAAAAATGAAGAATAAACCAAATAATCAAGTTGATCAAAGAGGGAGAGAGTCGAAGAACTGCAGGTGATGGAATAGCCTGTTGGTCTCAGTTCTCTGCAGCTGCATGGGTGAATGGATGGATCGTCGCTTCGTTCAGGTCCAGTGGGTAAGTGCAACGTTGGGATTGGTTGCGAGAGGGTCAAGTAATAAGAGCCAAGAAAAGTAGAGAGAGAAACCGAAAATTGTCCTAATGGATGGGAAAACAGACGAGATTGCGGTTGGAATATCAAGAGTTTCAAGGGACAGAGACACAATGCAATGCAAGCAAGATCCTGGGACCATCAAAGTAATAAAGGGAAGAAACCTTGACTTGCCTCTTTCCAAGCCACTGTGACGCGAAAAAGCTAGACCTAGACCTGAAGAACGAGGAGAAGAGGAAGGAGAGGGGGGGCCGACCTTAGACCTTCCCCTAACTAAACAAACCTAGCCAAGCCCCTGGACTTGCAGCGCTTGGTCCTAAAGCGGGTGCGCTAAGAATGAGCTTGCCTCCTTTGGGTCTGGCGAAAGCTACAGTAGGAGCCAGCGGGGGTCCCCGGCTCTGGAGTTAATACTCTAGCTTCTGAAGGTCCTTTCTCCAGTCCTGGACCACTCATGGTATCACCGCGACATCTTTTAGACACAAGGTTTATTCCGTCGGTTTGACGATATACGCTACAATCGATACTCGTACAGCTACAATACGCGTGTTTTCGCATACCAATCCATCGACAGTTTCTGTTATCCGTCGGTTGCCCCTACAGATCTGCATCTAGAAGCCCAAGCCTGCATCAATAGATAATGTCAGATACCATGTGGCACAACTGCATACATCTAGACCTAATCCAATCCCACGAATGGTAAATGGCTCAATATTGACTATCTTGACGATTTACCCGCATCCTCTCCTCTGCTAAGCACCTAGCTAAGCTAATTCTCGACAGTCTGAACCAACGCCACCGGCGTGGCATGGCTCCACGAACCGACTCTTGGCTTTTCCAGGGGCCCTGACTCGCCCCCGATCCCATGTCCCAAGCTTCTATTCCTCAAGGCTCCGTATTTTTGACTGTTGAGCCAAGCATTCACTAGATTTCTTGGTAGCCGAGATGCCGTAATCGTGTGCTTCTACGGATACGATCACGTTTCTCATCATCTCATGGTATATAGTATGATAAATTGAGACTCGTGCGAATGACGACTGACAATGGGTTAGAAATTTAGAATTCATCTCAAAATCAGAGCCGAGCCGATTCGAACCAGGAACAAGGCACAGAACACAGCAAGGTTTGAGGGCGGGAGTTGGAAGCCACAGAATTCCAGTTCACGATTCAAACATAATTCACATTTGAACCGCCACATATCGCAGCAGAATTGACAGGAATAGCTCTACTGCTCGGGCCTTTTGATGCGCTTATTCTCTGTGTTTCAACCCGCGGCACAGCATCCACTTGAGTGTTTGAATCCTCTTATCACTCGGTGACATGTCCGTGTTTAGCGCAAGGATGTTCCGCGTATAGTGTCTTGAACCTGCTTTATCTGCTTGATGAGTTTATTGCAATGCAGATGCACACAATCTCCGATGGGCTATAGCAAATCCAATATCTATGATATGAGATGCACCACAAGGTTTGCACAAATCCTAACCGTTCCCCTACCCCGTTCAAGGTATCATTGAGAGGAGAAGTTCCTCGGAACGTGATTCGCGATATCATTCGGTCGACAGCCAGAGTCGAGAACCTGGTCTCTGCGAGTGCTGGGGTCCCTGCATTAGCTCCCTTTTGCCAAGGAATGGGGACAGCATCAGTTCTAGACTTGTCTGGTCACCAACACCAGTGGCGTCGTCTGTCACTCAAATGCTTGATGCTGTACAGCTATCATCATTGTTTGTTCTATTCATGCCAAACAGGTCTGGTTTTGGAATTGATGATGTTGGATCAATTGCCACTTGTGGGGTTCCAAGGTACACATGACGGTGATACCAACACAGACACAACTGTCACATTCATTAACGGCAGTTGATCAACCTCGATACCATGCTTTACGATTCAAACAACCGCAGCTAGGGAAATGGCGTGGTCACGATGGACCCTTGATTGCACGGACGGGAGACAAGGGATTAAAGATCTATCCTGAAGAAGTAAGACTTGCAGCACGAATTAGGCTGTACGATTGAGTGATTGCCCGAGGTACAACCCAGACACGCAATCGAATCAGTACAGAGCAGGTGACGACAATTGCACGTTGTGTAATAGCGTTGAAAGCGCAGTCTACCGTTTGATACTGACTGGAAAGATCTTACACACAGCGAACCATTCTATAGCTAACCATTTATGACAGAGACAACTTCCATCCAAATTTTTTAATCACCTCTCTCCAATCCTGGCTGGTAGATTGTAAGTCGCGGGTGTGCCATATAAGTTTAAGAGCATTCCAAACTGCTGAAATGTTGCTCACAGGCCATTTACTATCCAACAGAGTAAAATGGTCCAACACAACCTTGCGTTGTTGGTCAGAAGAACATGCGCAACCAGCCAAAAAGAGAGGCCACATTGGGAACGATCGTCTCTTTTGTCCTTTGACAATGATGTCAGAAAGACACAAGAGGAGTTGTTCGTGGAGCTCGAGAATTGATGGATGCGTAATGGAGGTGTCGTAACAAACAAAACGAAGGTAGATCTGAGCCGCAATCCTGAACGACTCTGCACTCCTCGAAAGGTAGTAGTCGGTACTGCCTTGCAAAGCTTCTTCAATTCTCTGTTCGATTTCTTGGCCTTTGGTGTATAGCTGATCTTTGGGAATATAGGCGAGCGACGAAATCTCGTTAATAATATCGACTAGTTGCATCGAACAACCTATCTGCTCATCAACGAGATTACGGTCGTTTGACAGACTTGCTTCAATCCTGGTCAAGCTCGCCATCGCTTGATTCACTGTGTCATCATGTGTCGGCTGAGTCGTCTCCATCAAAATGTAGCGAAAACGAAAATACTGCAATACGAACTCGGCTACATCTGAGTCGATGATCGTTCCGAAACTTTCGAGAAGAGCGAGAGCACCTTGCAGATGATGAAGCCATGTTGAAGAACCATGAGCTATCTCGAGAGATGACAGAAGAACACAGGTAAGTAGATTGCCTTCACTGTCCTGGGAGTCGAGTAAAGCTTGTTGGAGTTGGTGGAGTGCCCGAACCTTGTACTGCATCGAAAGACCGCTGTAATCGGTGTTGCCGTTTTGTGACCATTCTGCTGCGCTCATGG
Source organism: Fusarium venenatum (assembly GCF_020744135.1). Taxonomy (NCBI): domain Eukaryota; kingdom Fungi; phylum Ascomycota; class Sordariomycetes; order Hypocreales; family Nectriaceae; genus Fusarium; species Fusarium venenatum. The sequence goes on from NW_027072131.1 coordinate 7,946,245, forward strand.
ATAGGACTGCGTAGAGGAGAGAATTTTGGTAAAACATTCGAGGTATGACTGATGTACGGAAGCCATTCCGAGTCGTGTCCACGTAAACTCTACTGGTAGATATGACTTCAACGTCTAAAAACGGTCAGCCAAGAAGCTAATCGACAGAGTAAACATACAATACTGTACAAGAGCATTTTCTATTCCTGTTATCTCAAAAGGAAACGGTGAAAGGACGCGAGGAAGTGATGACTTCTGCACAACACCGCCTTTCGAATTAGAAATAGCGACAAGTTCTTGAGTCGAAAGGTTTAAGAAACTAATGTTTTGGGTAATCGGTATCATATGATGATCATCAGATGCTACCACGACAAACTTGAAGGTGTTTAGCGAAGACGGAAAGACGCAATCATCTCCAATCTTGCGACATCTTTGACAAATTGGCTTTTGTTCGTCACATCTTCGTTTGCGCTTTCGACAATTAAAGCAGCCTTCTCGGCTTCGGGAGCCACCCGACATGATGCATTGTTGAAGAAGAGTGAAGTGTATCAACGTTGATGAAGGTGGGGAACGGATATGCTTCCGATGACACGTGACGGTGATAACATCATGATCGGATATCGTTTTGACAAAGATATTATACTAAACTACATGTTTATAAGATAAATGTAGGACATTTGGTGGAAGGATCAAATCAAGGCGCCGTATGTCGAGCTAAAGAAATCCCAGGTATGGCTGGAGAGATATTCGGAAGAGTGCGACTTGGTATACAGGTAGGATTCAGACGCCTCGATCTCGCTTTGGGCGGTCTCGAACGAACCCCGCCTTACCAGAATTATATACATATCAGTGGCAGCGGCTTGATTATGAATCAGAGACCAAGAAGTCTCATCTATCGATATCGAAGCGCAATGGTATTGTGCTCCTTGTGTATTGGGAGCCGCCGGTCAACAGCAGGAGCCTTGATGAACTAGGTGCCTAGACGAGACAGCATGGATTCCATGTATTGCCAGAACTTTTCCTTTGCTTTCAGTAATGGGCGCTGTTTTTTTTGTTTGCTTTGATCATTGTGTCGTTAGGCATGCCGGTGTCTATAATCTCCGAACGTCTTTCATCATTAAAAGATCAAGCTGGATTAATACAGGAGCAGTACCGCCGACAAACCATTTCTATTTCATCGCCAAGAAGAGATCATACCGTCAATACAAGCGATTGAATAAGCGACAGCAAAATCTCGAGGATGGGGTATGGGAGTTTGGCAGCCAGTATACGCGTATGTATGATCTGTCTCACAGAGATACTTATACGCGCATAGCCAACCACGTCCAAGCCAGACTTTCTACCTGACAGTGTCGTCAACAAAAAGTTGGATTGAGAATCACTGTCTTACTCAAGACACACCGCTCCAGGGGTTGAGAACCAAAGCTTTGGATAAACCCCCCATCACATCATCTGGGTAGCGAAACGGCTGCCCACGAGAGCAAACGGCCAATGCAACTGGATGTTAGATACATACCGATCAAACAAGCGGCCCTCAGCGCCCCTCTCCTTCTGGCCCTCGTTCCCCCTCCCCTTCCCCTTCTCGGCGGTCATTGAACTTCTCATTTTGCTCTTCAATGCACGGCACAGAATGATGGCAGCCGAACTGCCGCTTGCAAGGCTATATGAGCCCATAGCCTTTGTGTCGCTGGTTCTCCATGGCGCTCTCCATGCATGTGCGATCCTTGTTCAGACACGACGGCTCGTCCTTCACGGGTTGGAAGTTAAAAGTGGCCTTCAGTTTAGAAAGGCACTCCTCCCCCCGCCCTTCAGAACGAGACTGACCAGCTTTTGTCAGCCCGGTCCGCCGGCTGTCTGAACTCCTTAAAGATCGCCAAATCTTCAGAGCACTGAGGCTAGGCCGTTAACTTGGTCCCTCTTGCGACCTCGACGAGCGGAACGAATTGATGGTTCTGTGTGGTTGAGCCTGTGCTGACTGCAGCACAGTGACCCGAAGACCCTCTAAAGCCAGGACTGCTGGTAGCGGATCCAGATCGAGAAGAACGCTAGAGAAAAACATTGTCACCGGCAGATACTTCCCCGGCGCACAGCGCCTCTGCAGGCATTCCGAGCCCAGTTTGCTGCCTTCACTTCGATATATAAGTGGCGACTCCAAGTACTGCTGGACAGTACTCGGAGGTCAACGGAAACGGAAACGGAATTCCCCAGGTTAGAACTGGATGATCAAAGCCCTAAGAAAGGCCTATATAATTATGAAAATTTATTCGGAATGGGAAAAGGGTATAAGGAATATACTATTGGGTAGCAGAAAAGATGGCCTCTTCGTTAGGGTATAAAAATAAATGACCTAAATTCATAACCTAAATTGCATAAGGTGGCCTGTTGATTTCGTCCCTTATGTCTAAGTGGCCAACTTTTCTGGTACCCTGAGGCATACCGGAGCAAGCAATAGATTCAAGACTCACAAGCCGTTGTTCTTCGCGCTGGATTAACCAATTCGAATCATCTTCTATAACTTGAAAGAAATCAGATGGATAACAGAAGATTGATCTGTTACCTTTAGGCTACAAAAATAAATAACCTAAAACGTATGGCCTAAGTAGCATAACCTGGTCTAGTAATTTCGTCTGATGTAAACTAAAACCAACATTCTGATGACGTGACAAGGCTGCAGCCACTGCGGAGACTGGATTTAAACGCATATGCATCATGACGATCTTTTCCAATAATCAACCTGACAATCGCTTTGCGCCATCTAATAAGTCTACTCCAGCTACTTTAAGTCGACTACCTCACAGCATACTACAGTGTGTACACCTACACGCAAGACCCTGCATCCACATCCCGCTCTCCGATAGTGGAGGGTTAGCCCGCAGTGGGGTGGACTCGGAGTCATACTCGGTCGTGATACGGAGACTGGAGTCGCCGATCAATTCTTTTCCAAACCTCACTTCTTCACGACCAATTCATACCAATTCAACACACCAAGAGCCCTTCAACATGGCCAACGATCACATCCTCACCCTGTCATGCCCCGACAAGTCCGGCATTGTTTATGCCGTGACTGGCATCTTTGCCGACAACAAGCACAACATTCTCGACCTCCAGCAATTCTCCGATCCCGTCTCTGAGCGTTTCTTTATGCGAGTTCACTTTGGTCCTACCGAGACCGAGTCCACCGAGCACCTTACTGAGGCTTTTGAGAAGCTCGCCGCCGATTACAAGATGGATTACGAGATTCGTCCCGTCGCCCGCAAGACCCGAGTCCTCATCATGGTCTCCAAGATTGGCCACTGTCTTAATGATCTTCTCTTCCGCATGAAGACTGGTCAACTTCGAATGGAGGTTCCCGTTATTGTGTCCAACCACCCCGAATACGCCGCCCTCGCCGCAAGCTACGGAATTGAGTTCCACCATCTCCCCGTGACAAAGGATACCAAGGCCCAGCAGGAGGGACAAGTTCTCGAGCTCTGCAAGAAGCACGGCATTGAGCTTATTGTTCTGGCTCGTTACATGCAGGTTCTCTCTCCTACATTGTGCGAGGCCATGTCTGGACGCATCATCAACATCCACCACAGTTTCTTGCCCTCTTTCAAGGGAGCCAAGCCTTACCATCAGGCTTACGAGCGTGGTGTCAAGATTATCGGTGCTACTGCTCACTTTGTCACTGCTGATTTGGATGAGGGTCCTATTATTGAGCAGCGCATTGCCCGTGTTGATCACGCCATGAGCCCCAAGGATTTGTCCGAGGAGGGATCTAATGTTGAGAGTCAAGTGCTTGCTGCTGCTGTGCGGTGGTATGCTGAAAAGAGACTCTTCCTCAACGGTCACAAGACTGTTGTGTTTAACTAGATGTACAAATAGGTGTTAATAAAAGTTGTCTTTTAGTTATGATCTTGCAGTACTGGTTTTCGAACTTGCAAAATGCAAAAACGAAGAGTGGCCGAGGGAGAGAGTTTTTTTAGGTTTTTTAGGAGCGGATTTTAGAGAGGTTTGTAGGTTTGTAGGTAGGTGCCGCTCGGCCACTCTTCGTTAAAGGGTATGGCAGCAATTCTGATGTGTATAGTTTCCTGGAGGGTGATCTGATGCTTCCACAGATCGATGTAAGGTTTTGTTATTCTGAGCAAACTTGACTATATATACAGCTATACAAAGTGACGAGGCATAGCTGTTCCTCTGTTCCAGAGATCTCCCCGAATAGCTCAGCTGGAAGAGCGTTCGACTGTAATTGCTACCGTCATCGAAAGGTCACTTGTTCGATCCAGGTTTCGGGGATTCACTTTTTGCATCACACCGAAATGGAATATCGTCTCGAGTTAACAGCATCAATTCTTTTTTTTTTTTTCCACATTATCCCCACAACATGAAAGTCGCCCTGGGTAAAATAAAAAATTAGCAAACCGGCTATAAGAGGCAGAGGTAACACTCGAGGCATCACAGTAGAGAATAGGCACTAAAAAATGAAACCATAATATCTGCCTGGAATAGGTTCTGAGGCTCTGAGGGCTATGAAACATCGAGGTCGAGTACAAGAGCAAAAAGATATCATCCCCGAAACCTGGATCGAACAAGTGACCTTTCGATGACGGTAGCAATTACAGTCGAACGCTCTTCCAGCTGAGCTATTCGGGGAAGTCTCCGAAATCGGAGGAATAGCCATTGGACGTTGTGGGAGAGAGGCTAATGGTTGTATATATAGATAGACCTGAAGCGACAGAGAAGCAACGACCTGGAGCTGAGAATCGCATTGTCTACATTATTTATCTAGGCAAACTATTGCTTTCTTTCATGTCCTCTCTTCATCAATTCCGATCTTGATTACGACATATGCTGCCAACTATACTGTGTGGTGTCGCGAGTGTCGTGTTCCCACTGGACCTACCCTAGGGCAATAACACAATCCGTCGAACAGCGGGCATCCATCGCAGAAATATTACAGACACGATGTAGAATATTGAATTTATATGGCTGTATTTAATTTGTTCGATCTGTATAGTTTCAACCTCAGCGGAAGCGCACGGTAGTTGTACCTCTCATCCGATAACAAAACACCACAGCCTCGTCGCGAAGATACCGAGAGAGGGCACACATGCAAACAGCGTTCTACCACAACCACACCACTGTGTACGTGAACTACCTGGATAACAGCTCTATATACTTGTACACTAACTGATAACGATATTTACTTCCTCACTGACCCGAACGGCGTCAAACTCCTTGCCCATTGCCATGATATACACAATTTTCATGCCCGGCAGACCAATAGTTACTCCTCTGATTCGTTAGAGACATCCCCGAGTAGCTCAGCTGGAAGAGCGTTCGACTGTAATTGCTACCGTCATCGAAAGGTCACTTGTTCGATCCAGGTCTCGGGGATTCATTTTTGTTTTGCCGTCTTTAACACAAGCCCTGCTAGATCAGCCTTGCTATAGACAGCATCTACCTCACAACCCTCACACTCCTTCCAACCTCCCCCCTCTCAACCTGCTCAACCCTCCCTCTAACTTTCTTCCAAACCTCCTCATTAACCTCCTCCACACTCCCCCCCGCATCAACAACAACAAGATCCTCTTCCTCCTGCGTCCACCCTTCTCCCTCATCAAGTCCCAATCCTTGCGCCGCAACATCCTTCCCACCCATACTTAGGCCCCAGAATAATTCCCGTACGCGTTTCTGCATATCAGACCTTTCGTAGACCTCTCCACCCCATCCACCTCGTGCCTGAGCTTGCTCTTCGGTTAAATCGAGGAAGAGTACAAGGTCAGGACGAGGAAGACCGCGTTCGGGGGCTCGTGCCCAAGGGAGAGAAAGAGAGGGGTTTTGCTTGGCGGCTGAGTAGACTATTCCCGAGTGATAGTACCTATCGCAGAGGATAGTTGTTCCTGAAGCCAAAAGGGATTGGATTTGCTTGCTAGAAGGGTTTAGTTAGCTTGAATGATCTTTTGGTAGAGTGGTGAGCACTCACACAGCTTCCCATCGATTTGCGCTAAAGAGCAAATGAATGACATGATCCTCCATTTCTACATTGCTCTTGAGGTAATTATCAATCATCTGTCCGATAGGCGTAGTTCTGTCTGTATGCAAATATCAGTGTAGCTCAATACTCATCGTAGAGGTCACATACCAGGGAATCTCATAACCTTGACCTTTTTACCCTCTTCGACAAATCTCTGCTCCAAAAGCTTGACCTGGGTTGTTTTCCCACTTCGGTCCAAGCCTTCCAAAACGATAAAGGCACCTCTGTTGCCAGACTCATTGCCCGCAACAGCGGCTGTCGCGAGGTCAGACATTGTTGTTGAGAGTGCGCTTATGTGTCCTTGTGGGGAAAAGTCAGTTATCGTGAGAATGAATGTATTGTGACACGTGCGGATAAACCAATCTTGAAGTTGAAAATCTTAGGTATTAATTGAAGAGTTGCGCTTCAGTTGAGAGGAAATTGTTATTGTGAGTGGCAAGGTGAAGGTGAAGTGGTAGGGTGGAAATCGCTGACAGGATATTTACACTGTCTTGGCTAAGTGGTGGTTCACGTGGGGTCAATCAGATCATGTTCATTCACAGGTTTGTTTAACAACGTCAGTTTTTAGACTTGATCAATTGAGATTCAAACACAAAAAGTAACCAAACAATTAAACAGAACTCCAGCGCTTGGTAGCCTGCCAGAAGAGAATCCAATCCAACGCCATGCTCGCATGTCCATCATTGTCCGTTACCGTTACCCATTATTCCATATACTCGTACCATATTCTCATGAAGTTGCGTCTTCGTCATGTGCACTACCGCTTTCCCACAACTCAAAACTTTCCCCTGTTCCTTCGATAGGTTCCAAAACAGCAGCTTTTGATGTTCCTTCTGTAGGCTTGGCCATGAGGTTATCAATATCTTGTTGTGTAGCGATTGTCTCCAACTCTGGCAGGTTGCTAGGCTCGAGAGACTCTAGACTTGACTCTGGAATGGTGCTTAATTCCGGAAGGCTGCTTTCTGGCTCATCTTCTGGAACAATGATGACTGATGTCTCATCGCATCCTTCAGCGTAAAAGTCGGCAGTGTTCATTTCTCCCAATGCCACGCGTTCCTTCTCCACCACCATGTCGTCAGCTCGGGGTGAGCGACGAGTTTGGGATACGTCATCAGGAGGAGGAACATTCTCCTTGTCGCGACCTTCAGCGCGATCTCTGTTGCGCTTGCGTTCGCTTTCCTCGTCGGATGAAATGTCGAGTGTACATGTGCTGTGTTGAAGAAGGTTGGTCATTTCTTGTTCGGGTGTATCTTCGTGAATCTCAAAGAACCAGCTAGCCTTCATGTCTGGCACTGGTAGGACAGGTTCCTTAGGAGGTGGTGCCGACTTGGCGCCATATCCAGGGATGGTACCCTTGAGAGCAGCATCGAGAGAAAAGGGAGCGGCAGCGCCGAGAAGAGTAGGAGGATCAATACGTCCAAGAGTGCGTCGTCGGCTTGGTCCAAGACCAGATGATCGTTTGGTTCGGGTAGGGGATCGACCAGCGGGAGTAGCATGAATGGGAGAGGACTTTGAGATGCCGTTTGTCTTTGCAGGAGACTTTGGTTGAAGAGTGCGACGGGAAGATTTGGTTGGACTGAGGCGACTGGGGATTGGAGAGGGAGCGGGTAGAGCAGGTAGAGATGGAGTCTTGAGGACAAAAGCCGATGGTTTGAGAATATCCTTGGTCAAGTCTTTTGATCCCTTGGATCGTTTGGCAAAAGCTGAAGGATCAACATTTTCGAAGTCGTCGGTATCAAGTAGTTCAGCCTTTCGTTTGCCAGCTGTAGAAGGAGCAGCTGATGATGGGAAGGTTAGTGATGACGATCAAACGGGCGTCCATCTCCACCTACCATTTTGCCTATTCTTAATACTTGTGAGGGATTGAAGTCTGGACCCATCAAGAGGAGCAAACGGTTGACGTGTAACGGTCGCCATGGTTTAGGAGTGGAGGGTTGTTTCTTGTTTATTGTTTATCGCGTGAACCCAAAGCAAAGCAAAGCAAAGCAACGTGTGAATGAGGAGGAGGATGATAGATGATGAAGGCAAAAGTGGGAGAGGAGCGGGTAGAAAAGAGGTGCCAAAGGTGGGTTTTTGGTGCGGGAGGGTCGCGCGTGGAGGGAGATGCCGGGTTTAAGGGAGGACCCCGGCCAGTGCAGTTGAGCGCGAAAGTGGGCGTATTCCGTGCCTTGGACCCGACGTGAACGTGAGATGGACGTGCCAGTGGGGGAAGACCACTGAAACTATAAACTTTTAGTGGATTTTACAGGGAATCAAGGGAGGAAGAATGCTGGTATCGCGATCTCTCGTGTTTAATGACGAGACGAAGAAATGAAATGATTTGCTTTTGCTGGAGAAAAGCATTGACTTCGATTGACCACCAGATTGATGCCTCAGGTTGATGGACTTGAGCTTCCCCTCACCTCAATTAATGGACGCGCCCATGTTCGTATCACTCGTCACCGCCCAAGTATCCTCTTGATGATTCGTTCACTTGCTTCAAAACCTTGGCCTTGTGGGACATGAGCTAAAACTCCACAAGCGTCAACCCAGTTTCTTACATCGTACCCAATCGTCGCGTCCATGCCTACCAAGTGTCTAGCGCCTGTATGCAAGGCAGATGCACTAGATGTACCAGATGTAGTCAGATGCAGCTAGATGCAAGGGAGGATATTCATCTCTTTCTCATCAAATAGTCTACCAGTCTACCGTGTCGTGTATCTACTATGTAGTAGACTTCTATCCGTCTCTGAGCATCTCTCCCGTCAACATCTCCTGAATAGCTGTAAATATCCGTCAAAGTCACATTGTCTGTTGTCCCATGGTCACTTGTATGCGGCCGTCTTATCACAACATGATTAGTTTCGACAGATAATTGGTCCTTTAGCTAATCCCTGACAATACTTGATCGCCAACCAGATCATCAAACTCCACTAACAAACCCCTGCAAAGTGTAACTATCGGATCGAGTGTTTCTATTAAAAAGGTCAGGCCATCCGCGAACTCGCGTCGTGTCCGTGTTGTAACCCCTCCCCATGATACTTGTAAGTGCAGTGCCGCTCTAACTAATGCAATAAACTGCGACCTGGAGGCTGGGAATGAGACAGGATCGACGGTGTTGCCATTATGACAGATTGCCTTGCTTGCTTATCCATACAGAGTAGAGTCTACCACATTAATTTGACGCTGGCTCTGACCAGCCCTCTTACAGGCGACAGGTTACACAGCACCATGCAGCATTGCCTCAGTGTGACCTGCCTCTCAATAAATATTGCCGACTCGCATTAGTTGCCATTAGCCAAGGCCGCATACGTTATCACAATTAAGGCCGCAGAAATATAACCAAATATCTCTATTAGCTGCTTCTAACAAGTACTAATAATACGGTCGTGTCTGAGGTGTTTCATAGTGATGCTTTATCCTTTACTGCCTTTCCTTGCTTTCGAACTTCTGGCCCAGTCATTTATCGTCGTAAAGATGGCGTGCTCCAAAGTTTGTTGGCCTACTTGCAACCTCATCTTCCTCCTCAAGTCCATGTGGTTGAGCTGATCTGGCCTGGTTCCTGGTTAGGTCTTCGACTAAATCGTGAGATGATGCAGGGAACGCGCCTGGGACGGTCTCATCATGGTAAATTTGATGTTCTGGACTGGCTCGATAGGTATTGACTTGGTCGAAGCCAAGGTTATGATTGCTGTGTTGAATAGCAGATGTCTTGACTAGGTCGAGGCCAAGGTCATGATTGCTTCGTTGAATGGCAGATGTCTGGACATCGTTGAAAAGATCGTGCCGGAGAACTGCAGGCGGACTGGCCGGTGCCTTAGTATCGGTTCGAAGTTGGTGAATCGAGGGTGGATAGGATAGAGTAGTCGAATCTTTGCTTAACCTGTGGTTCCCGTGAAGATGAAGGGCTGGCTCAATTGGGTCTGTCGTATCGTTGCTTAACCAGTGGTTACCGTGAACATGAAGGGCCGGCACAGTTTGGTCTTTGCCAAGGTCGTGAATATGAAGAAGTGTCGCATCGGTTGGTGCAACTGGGTCCAAGGCAATTGACTTCTCTCGTTTCTTGCTGCTACGGCGGCTGATTGGAGTCGAAGGACATTTCTCGGATTGATCTTCAGGGATGCACGGAAGGCATTCGTCGCGCTCTGTATCAGGAGATGGTGGCTTGCTACAGACGTTTGAAGACGAGCTTGAAGAACCCGCTGGTGACTTCATTGGAGGATGAGAAGTATACCCACTGGCGTCACTGGGCTTTCGACACTTTTCTCTTCCTATGATTTCGTTTTCCATCTGAATCAGAGTACTACAAGGCTTGCAGCATCCTGCAAAACAGTCTCGGTTCTCATTTCCATCGATGCCATAGAATTCTCGGATCTCGTATCGAAGGTCGGTGATCAAATAACCATAAACTGAGCTGTTAGATGGGTTCAATACACACACAGGAAACTTACGAGGAAAACAGCAGGAAGCAAAAAAACAACAATCCGTCGAAAAGACAGGGTAGATTGGAGACTCCTAGTGTTTCTCCCGAGTCTCGTAGATGCCGTTTCTTCTGTCAGTGGCTTCATCTAAGCGCATCATGGTGCGGCCGTAGGCGACACATGGGCAACAACAAGTCTCGGCTGAAAGGTTTTGGGATGAACCATCTTTCTCTAGAGACATCCATTTTCCAATCTTGTCAGAAGAGGAGCGATTATCAACTGGCCGTGTCGGGGATTCTTTCTCAACTAGCTCTGTCGAGGAGTGTACATTGACTGGCTGTGTTGGGGGGAAGGGAAAAGCCGGGGGATCATTAAATACAACGTTTGAATGATGAGAACCCATGATCGGCTCGAAGGATAAAGGAATGATAGTAGAAATGAAGATGGAGATGAAAGAATGTGTTGGGAGAAGTCGAAGAGTTGCAAGTAAAGAAGTTGGAGGAGGAAAAGTTGCGTTGGAGCGAGTCGAGGTAAAAGAGAGAGTGTGCATACAAACGGAAGGCACGAGTGGTGAAGGAGCCACCGCAGTTCACATCGTGCGAATGGGTATGGAAATAGGCAGGTGCCTCATAATGGCCAGTCGCCTGCCTAGAGGCCGATATTTTCAGAAGCATGAATGCCCACTCCTGGTTACAGTAGAGACAAGTACAGTCAAGGACTGCAAAGTTAAAGACCGATACACCGACCAAGTCAAACCTGGGGTCAACAAATAGGTACGTATACAAGTCTATTGGGTGTCTTCATGCAACTTTTAAACAAAACTCCGTCAATGCGTCCGTATGCTATACTTCCAACTCCCATGACTTGCCAAAGGATCTCTAGGTCCGTCCCAGACTGGACACCAAGATTCCTTCGCTCCTTCTTCCGCCCTAGCTCTCGAATCTTGCACCATCTTCATGATAAACTTACTATCCTGCAACTCGTCTTGGTCGTCCTGATCTTGGGATAACCATCCCTCCCGTCTTCCGTCTCCCGAATTAGGTCGATGGTCGAGTGGTCGAAGTCCTAGAGACTCGGTACTACTCAATCTCTCTGATCGTAATCGTACAGGTTGACCTGTTAACATGGCCATTTCCACATCCAGATCAATCATTCCATCTGAAGGTTGATTCGTAGGGCGAGATGGTTGTGGGGGTGTATGTGTGGTAGAACTCATCCATCTGAAATGTCTTTTAATCATGGAAGCTCGTGATCGATCACGGCCGTCGGTTTGGGTTTGTCGTTGTCGTCTTCGTTTTCGAATATGATGTTCAATTAACAAATTGAGTGAAGGTAAACAGGCGCAAACGAATCCAATGGTGATTTCAAGATTCCTGGATACGTTAGACAAGAGCCAGACATGTTAGATTGAAACATACGTTAGAATGGCAATTGGAGTATAATCCACAGTAATGTCGTCAGAGTTGAGAAAGTCAACCGCTTTCGCCACTCGGAAGACTGTCAGAGCTGTCGCAATCCCTCCAGCTCCCAGAAGCAACACAATCTTGATTCTCTTCCCGACAGACAAATTAAGTTGGCATGTCAACGGTATCGGTACGAGAAGAATTAAGAGATCGGTAACGATTGATAGCGATAAATCCGAAAAGAATATCTTTCGCTGGTTGAGGCAATGGGCGTTGTGGACTTTCGGATCCCAATATGTTCGGATAGGATAACAATTGACGATTCGCAAAATCTGGATCGGGATGTATGCGACTAGTAATGCCCAGATGAATATTCGGATTCCCTTGGAGACTCGTGGTTCGACGGCAAAGACTCGTGCCATGAGGAGGAGGATGGTCGCTTTGGTGAAGAAGGAGGCGGGGATATACACAACGGTACTGGCATAGAACCACTGGAAATGTTAGGTGAGCCTTAAAGTGTAAGGTGACTTGACTTGCCTTGAGCCAATTGTAGTATTCCGGTTTGCGTATCTCCCAAGCATGATAACCTGCTCCATATCGGGCCACTATCTTGTCAGCAGAGTAGACATTGAGAAAGATGTACATACTCATCAAAACTGTTGTACAGTACATAATTACACAGAACTAAGAAGTTAGCAAGAACCGACCGACAATAGAAGGCTGTCGTACAAACGCTACTAAACATGTCCCTACAATTGTCAGCTTGGTCATCATACAGACTTTGTACGTACAATCTTCAACCCCTATATTGCGATTAATCGTACGTTTGACATAAACTCGTACAAGAAAGAAAGCTGTAACAAAAAATACACAAATGACAGTCAAAACGATATTGAGCGTCCAGTATACATCCTCCGGGTGGTTGTAATCAGGGACAACCCCCGGAGGAGCATTTCGATTCGAGTCGGGACCTGTTGCATTCCACATGACATGGAAACAAGGTCAAGCATTGTGTAGGAATTGGAGAAATCAAGAAATAGCCAAAAGGCGACTGTTTAAAGGGAAAAAGGCTAAGCTTTTCGGCCGTGGACTTATTTGGATCTACCGTTGGAGATCAACGACGCTAAGCGATTCGCGCTGAACTTTATTCTAGTCTAGCAAGGGTTTCGATGGCTTCCATGTGGCGGCAATGACTCGGATTGATCAGAAGAGGTGGATTTGAGGGTCGTTGATCTTGTGGCGCTCGGACTGGCTAGTCACGATAGTTGGATGACATTCTCGAGATTAAAGACTTCCGAGTTTTGGGAAATGTGGCGAGTTGAGCGTTGAACCGTTCTTGGCATTTTGATGAAAAGGGTCCTGGATTGTAAGACCAGTATTGAACTAACGACGATTCCTCGCAATAATTGCAGGGGGCTAATCCGCTTTTGTGCTGCTTAGAATGGAGGAATGGAGGTGAAGGGAAGATGCAAAGGCGTCGAACTTTAACGGTGGTTTTGGATCGTCATAGAACGAACACACGGGATTGTGCATTATTTCTGCACATCTCGTTTGTTTACATTCGCATCTCAAAGCCACTGGGACCCCGTAAGAAAATGAATGGGATCAATTATCTATAATATATCCATTTCTACCAACTGTCAAGTTTATTAAATCGATGCGTATAATGACTTGCATCTAGGAACTGATTCTGCTCATGGTGAAAACCTGCTTGTATCCGTTTTACCAGTATATCGAGAAGTAGCTCTCGCAAATCATTTGCAGGAGAATCCTTATGAAACCAATTATGACGAACAAAAACCCCATTGCCTCCATTTCCGTCCATACGCGGAATCTTGCGCACTTCATCTGTTGAATTATAGTCGTAGCGGACATGGTTCGAAAACGCTGCCTGCTCGTGTGCCCAATCCTTCATCCACCTTTGACAACCTTTATATTTCGTGTCGGTCGGACACTGATTCCAATCATGAAATAAGTCTTGGGTCCGGTCGCTTTGTCGAGCGATGATAAAGCCCGTGTTCATCATCACTGTGCCTTGTGCATCACGATTTTTTGGTGTATCTGGATCGTTAGCCATGGCGACAAGGGTCTTGTCTGTTATGTTCCATAGACTCATTAACCATTCTAGGGGAAGTTCGGGATACACAAAGACAGCATCGGCATCGAGAAAGACTACGGTTTCATAACTCTCAAGTGCCTGTTTGATCATAGGCACCTTTACCCATGTTCCATGGCGGTTGTAATAGTCGGGAGCTCGGATGAATTGATAGTCATAACCGTGAATCATAGCTGTCGAGAAGAGATGTGTTAGAAGTCTGCTACCAGCGAAAATAAATAGAGAGATAATGTACCGTAGAGGTAGTGGTTCATCATGCCACCTGACCTCCCTGTTAATTCACTGGGAGATAAGGGTGATTTGTTCGTAACAGCGCCAGCGCCTCTGTCAAGCCGAGTGTCCACGTCTAGAATGAGCAACCTTTTCTTCAAAGGCGATTCCCAGCGATGGTTGCCTTCTGCAATCGTGTAGCGATAACCTTCTTTCGTGATGAAGTGTGTAGCATTGAGATCGTGAAGTAGAGGCTTCCATAGTTGTTGCATTATCTGTGGCGTATCTTCTGCTGCTAGTAGCTTTGCTGATAGAAGCAGGTCTCTACTAGGTGATGGAGAATAAAACAATGACCGATAGTGCACGATCAGCCCAAACGATACCAGGATACCGAGGGCGAGTAGAAGGCCTCTCTGCCTCTTACCCCGACGCAGATATAGGAAGCCCATAATGGCAGCCATCAAGTCATGAACGGCTTTAGCACTTCAAAAGACCAACGGCAGGTTGTTGGAAGTCGGCGATGGTTGGCGATAGGAAAAAGTCTGATTGTCCTGAAAGATGACAGGACGTTCAGGTTAGGAAGAATGAGTTCGAGGGGGTTAAGATATAGCTTATCCCTCCCTATTATACGCATCCCTTACCTACAACAATTTCCTTGCACTAACGGAAATCAAGGGAGTTTGAGACACTTCTAAATAGGCTGTTCTTTAATGCACCAACTCTAATATTTTTTCGTGTCTTCAACACTGCATGTCTTGAACCTTCCCTTGAGTGACATTCTTTGCTGCAGATCCTGCTGTGGCTTGTGGAAGACAGCTGAAAGGAAATAAGACGCACTGTTATTTCCCCTGAACTCCTTTGTAATTGTTATGCAGCTCAGCCAGCTGTCATTTTTCTCACATGAGACTTCTGTTCAATTGACATCCGAGTGTTGGTGACTGACAAGGGAGAGCACTTTAAGGTACCAACAAATCAGATGTGATGGAAGAAGCCTCTAGAGAAGAAGTTTATTCTTATCAATACGGATAAATGTCTCACTCGACCGAAGAAAACATAATACTAAACGAGCAGGCCGTGCAGACATGCTAATGTTAATGAGTTTACAGCTGAAGGGAAGTACGAATGCAAATGTATTTTTGTGAGCCACAACTGGAAGAAGAGTAAGAAGAGAAAATCAGAGTTTCTGAGTAGGAGCGTGATGACATCTCTAACCCGACGAATGCATGAGCAGTTCCAGGAGAATATCCATGACCTATATACAGATGTGCTGGACAAGACGTATCATTTAGAAGAGATTGATATCCAGGATGCCGTAGAATAATATGACAAGAATACACCTACAATGTACCGTTGAAGATCTACGAGTTACCTGCTGGTGATGGGCCAAAGAAACGGAGGAGATCGGTAGCTGGGCCACTCGCAGTGCCAGCAACTGTCAGTCTAAAAGTTTGAACTGCCTTTGCTTAATTTTTGCACCCCCTCATGATCACAGTTGCTTGTGAATCAGAGCTGCTGCCTGAATCAGAGAGGGGAAACCCACTCTATTTATTTCCTTCCCTTTCTCCCACCCTCATCTCCTTTCCCTCTTCTTTTCTTCACAACTCCCACCTCGCATCTGGGTTGCCCACCTTCCTCCTTCAACATCAGCATCTTTCACCATGGCCAAGCCTTCGAAGCAGGTCCGATGCACGTTGTTGATCCCCGATCCTTCGAAGGAAGGTGGTTGGGGGTGCATTCCCTCGCCTTCTATCACTGAAGAATCCATTTTTGTCAATCTTACCCTTGAGGGCATTCGCCTATCGTTTCCACGAGATGCTGACTGCAGTGTATGGGCTTGGTACAGTCGAGACCTCGGAATGAAACCTTCTACCCTTCATCATGTTTCGATCGATCTTCGTGGCTCCAGCGCTGACGTCCGCCAACTGAACGACGATGAGACAAACGCCTTTAAGGTTTTGGTGGATAGTGACGAGGCGGAAGATTTTCGCATAGTTACATTCACTTCCACGCCCGATGAGCCTTGCAGATCTCGAATTACCGGCTTCGGGACTCCTTTCCACGGCTTGGACGCGACGGTCGATGGATATGTCAACCAAGATACCCAGATTTGTGGAGTTGCAAGTCTCTCCGAAGTCCTCCAGCGGAGTGAATTCACCATTCTCATCAACGAGACACAAATCGGTCACATTATCTCAGGCCTGGAAGCCCCCCGAAAGCCAGAGAAGTTTGGCTACGGAGAAGTGTGAGTGCTCAAGCCATTGCTTCAATCCTCTCTGTTTGCCCCTTTCATTTTCACTGATGCTGGTTTTATTTCACAGGCACACCTGGGATATGGCCCGGTATGGAGAGCAAGTTCCCGAACTCATAGGTCATGCGTTCTACCCTCGAGTTCGCTTTGAGAACGCAAACGAGAGGGATACAGCGTTAACCCAAATGCATGTTCAGGACGTTTGGCACTTCAACGCTGCTCTAGAAGAGGTTGCAGAGATGGAGTTGCCATGCCTGATTTAGAGAATCGGCGAAGAATCCGTGGACAGGACAACCGAATTCGTTTGCTTGCTTGAACCCGACAACCTATTTGTGAGTAAATTATTTCTATAAACCGGTGGTATCTAACACTTCGGAACAGGAGCCTAAGCATTGGCGCGCAGCCCGTCGCGCGGTTTGGGGAGACGCCTGCAAGCTGGAGGTAACCTTCAAGCCATCAGCGACCTGGAGTGTAACTTGGGAAGCTTTCCATCTGACAATTGCTACATCGGACCATCTTCGCGGAGTGGATCTCAACCGTCGAATTGCGCTACTCCTGACGCGCCCAGAGGAGAACTCGCGCGGCCACAAGTTTTGTCCTTCTAGCTATCCGAAGTACCCACGCACGGGCAAGGACTTGAAAAAGAGCACCGTGACATTTCGCTGCCATTTGAATCTCCGTCACGAAGAACTACGAGTGTCCGCAATCAACAGACTGAGCAGCCAGGCGATCTCGCCCTCAGTGATGGAGGCAGATACCCGCAACCCCCGCAGACAGGCAATATTCAAAGAGTTGGTCACCGGCAATGGTTTCTGGTCGTTACAGAAGCAGGGCACCGATGTTCGACTTCCTTCGTTTGACATTTTCGGAGGCATCCCAACCGATGTCCGAGATGCCTGTCTGAATCATGTTTTCGAGGATGACAGGGAAAGGGTACAGCAATATTTTGGTAAGCTATATCTTGGTCTTGGGCTAGTATCTGGCCCCCCTGGGACTGGGAAATCCCATCTTGCCTCGATTGTTGTTATACTCATGTGTTTCAACAAATTCATCAATCATGTGTACGTTGCTGCAGCCTCCAATGGTGCCACGGACAACATCATCGAACGTATCGATAGCATGACTGAGGCGATCACCAGAACGCTGCCCAAAAACCATGTCAAGCGCCTCATGTTATTGAGGGGATACAGTCTCAGTATCGAGGTCGAGAACTGCACAATGGCTTTGTTTGGCAAACCCTTCAAGGACGATATCTAGAATCCGTCTCCTTGGAAATTCAGTCACTCCTTGTGCTGGTGGACAATGCGCGTATTGGGATCAGAAAGAGTACCACAATTAGATGCGGACAACAACATCGAGCTTCGGGATCTTCACCAGAGATTGAGTGCACTTGTTGCGCCGTCTTCAAATGACTCTGAACTTTTACCTTTCCAACAACTGGTAAGACTTGCCAAAGGAATTAAGTCTCCTTCCGACTACGAACGCATTATCACACAGGATTCGCACAAAAAAACCCTGATCCAGTTAATGAAACTCGTCGTTGGGTGTGCGAATGTTGTCGCAACCACCCCCGCAACTTCTGCTTCCTCGATCTATCGGTGCTTCAACGACACAAAAGCTCGAGCGGTTGTTTTTGACGAGGCGGCGACGATGTTTTGTTCTGATGGATTATTAGTATATGGCAACACACCTCGACCCATGATTGCCATCGGGGATCCGAAACAGCTTGCCCCAAACCTAACAACTGCCTTTGAGTTGCTTCAAGGAAACCAGAGCAAACACGACAGACGCCAAGACAGAACTTTGTTTCTTTCAGACCGTGTTCCTACCAATCGATTTGCCAAATTTGCAATAGTTTCTTGGCTGTCGTGGTTTATCCATCTCGGATGGCCAGTGTTCCATTTGTATACGCAGCATCGGATGGCGGAGGGATTGTTTGATCTCTCATTGCACGCAGTTTACGAGAGTCTGATGTCCCATTTCACCTACAGTCCCTCATGCCACCCGACCAACTTTAGTCTTGGACTTAAAGTTGAGGAGTATCTCAAAGCTGAGCATCGCATCCCGTCCTCCCCCGAAAATACACTACAGCCAGTTTTCTTCCACTGTGTCAATTGTCCATGCAGGGAATACGAAGACAGCCTTTCCCGACTCAACCCACGACAAGCTGACGTTATTGCGGAGTTTCTCGTCAAGATGATCTGTGAGCTAGAGCTGCCTCCTGAAGACATCGTCGTTCTGACTCCGTACCGAGCAAGCCGTGGGGCAATTGCTAAAAGGTTTAGAGAGGAACCAGTGCTTGAGGGTGTGGAGTTGACTACGTTTAACAAGTTCCAGGGCCGCGAAGCCCAAATCGTTGTGCTAGCTCTGTGTGTTGACGCAAAAACAGGTCCGCTGTTTGTCGCAGAAGAGCGTAGCCTTAACGTCGCATTGACGCGCCAACGATCAAGCCTTTTGATCTTTGGGGACATCAACACGAGGCCCAACCCGCCCCCTGATGAGGAGGAGGCGCAGGAGAAAGAGGCACGAATAAACCCAGCAGTGTTCGAGCATGTATTCCGCATGATTCGAGCCAGTGGACGGATTGTACAAATGAGAGGCGATGAGAATTACGGCCCCGACAGTCGTTGGAAGCCTCGGGATCAAAACCGCTCTCGTCATCAAAACCGTTCTGGTCGAGGTCGACGCGGGAGAAAGGTCTGATAGATGCCGAGGCATCGGCGGCGCTACATGTTCAAGATGATTGAGGATTATAAGTGTATTTTGGAGGGGTTCACTATAATGTAACTAGCCAACTGGTTCAGAATATTGAACTCAAAATAGTATCGGGATGAAGGGTTTACTGATCGTTGTCATGATATCTACCTAAGATGCCCGTCTCTCACCCTCTGCCGCCCTCAAAGATCTTTGCTTTCGTTCATCGTTTGTATCCGTCACGAAATTGCCAACATGATCAGGAACTTGGGCTGTGTTGTACGGTCCTGGGATGGGATCCCCAATTGTTTGATACACCGGCAACACTCCTGTCCATGTCGAGTTAACCAGTTCATTGTTTTCCATGTCACTTTTGTCATCTGTGGTCGAACCCGCGCTGATCTTGGCACTTGCCGAGACAATTTTGACCTTCAAGATGTTGGTGCTTTGCATTTCCGATGCCAAAGGTGGCTGACGGGTATGTCTCCATCGATCAGTCACCACACTGTTGGATATCAGTTCCATAGCATACAGCTTCTCTTCGTCTGACTTCACGGTGGTTGCGTATCCGAAGAGCATTGCGGAGCGATAGTTGTAGTTGTGCGAAAAAGTTGCCAGAGTCAAGACAAGTCCGTCGACATGAGATGCTGCGACACAGACTGGCATTCCTTGGACCTCTTCTCCGTCGACTGTTGAGGACTGGGCGAGGTTCATTATTCTCGAAGATACGTAGCCATGTAGATAAAGCTCCAAGGGGTCGCCCAGATCAGCACTGGGTCGGTCGAATGATCCCAGCTGCCCTATCATTGGCAGAACGACTGGGAATGGTTGGGAAGGTGAATTGAATGAGACATGAAGGATTGGACATGTGTTGACGATACTATGGACAGTTTCGAGATCATACACTCCGTGGACTTTGTACCGTTTGATGGTATTGACGGAGTCTTTGGGATACTGTAAGTTATGACGACCCATGATTGCATTAATTGATCTGAAATGATACTACGGCATTGAACTTGTTGTTCTCTTATCCTCTTATATGTACATGTTCCAGGCTGTAATTACCCTGCAAGGCAATTACTACCGGCGTCTTGCCGGATAAACTTTATCCGACTGAACCCCACCTCCACATCTTGATCGTGGCCACACTCATCTTCCATCATCAGATACCCCGCGACATTCAAGTCGCAAATAATTAAACGCCATGGTTCTTCAAGATCTCGGCCGTCGCATTAACGCGGCGGTCACAAACCTCACACGAGAGCAAAACCTCGATGAAAAGGTACGACCTCCCCTCTCAATTCGCCACCCTGTTTGCTAACTAGCTGTCTGTTCAGGCCTTCGATGGCATGCTCAAGGAGATTTGCGCCGCTCTACTCGAAGCAGACGTCAACGTGAAACTCGTCGGTCAACTACGAAAGTCCATCAAAACAACAGTCAACTTTAAAGAACTCCCCCCCGCCGTTAACAAGAAGCGCCTCATCCAAAAAGCCGTCTTCGATGAACTCGTCAAACTCGTCGATCCCCACGCCGAACCGTTTAGACCAAAGAAGGGCAAGAGCAATGTCATTATGTTTGTCGGTCTTCAGGGTGCCGGAAAGACAACGACTTGTACAAAACTCGCGCGACACTACCAGTCGAGAGGTTTCAAGGCTTGTTTGGTCTGTGCGGATACCTTCCGAGCTGGTGCTTTTGATCAGTTGAAGCAGAACGCTACAAAGGCCAAGATTCCGTACTATGGTTCCCTCACCGAGACCGATCCCGCCGAGGTCGCCCGCGCTGGTGTCGAACAATTCAGGAAGGAGAAATTCGAAGTTATCATTGTCGATACATCAGGTCGCCACCGACAAGAGTCTGCTCTGTTCCAAGAGATGGTGGACATTCAAGAAGCCATCAAGCCCGACGAAACAATCATGGTTCTCGACGCATCAATCGGTCAACAAGCCGAGTCGCAAGCAAAGGCGTTCAAGGAAGCTGCTGATTTCGGTGCCATCATTATCACCAAGACAGACGGTCATGCCCACGGAGGTGGTGCTATTTCCGCCGTCGCAGCCACACACACTCCCATTGTCTTTATCGGTACTGGTGAACATATGCTGGATTTCGAAAAGTTCGCTCCTCAACAATTCGTGCAAAAGTTGCTTGGCATGGGCGACATGGCTGGATTGATGGAGCACGTTCAAAGTCTTAACCTCAACCAAAAAGACACCATCAAGCATATCCAGGAGGGTATCTTTACAGTCCGCGATTTGAGGGATCAGCTTTCCAATATTATGAAGATGGGTCCTCTATCAAAGATGGCTGGTATGATTCCTGGTATGGGCAACATGATGCAGGGTATGGACGATGAAGAGGGTGGTGCCAAACTCAAGCGAATGATCTACATTTGCGATTCCATGACCGACAAGGAACTCGACTCGGACGGCAAGATTCTCATCGATCAACCAACTAGAATGACACGAATTGCCCGTGGTTCGGGAACATCAGTACGAGAAGTTGAAGATCTCCTTACCCAGCAGCGAATGATGGCTGGTATGGCCAAGAAGATGGGTGGTAACATGAAGAACATGCAGAGAGCACAACAAGCCATGGGTGGTGGTAACAAGGCCCAACAATTAGCAGCCATGCAAAAGAGACTACAGAGTATGGGAGGTGCAGGCGGCGCTGGAGGTATGCCTGATATGGGAAGCTTGATGAAGATGCTTGGCGGAGGAGGAGGAGGAGGAGGTGGTGGTGGTATGCCCGGTATGCCTGCCGGTATGGATATGCAAGCTATGATGCGACAGATGGGTATGGGCGGTGGTGGTGGTATGCCTGGTATGCCTGGTATGCCAGGAGGTGGTGGTAGAGGAAAAAGATGATTGTGTCAGTCTCTGGCGTTGCATGGTTTGGCGTTGTGGCCGTGGCTTAGAACAGACATGAATGAACTTGTCACTGTTTGCTGTAACTGAAACTGAACTACCTACCTATGAAGCCGTTGATTATATGTTAATCGTGATCACGATCACGAACAACTCCCTATTCAACATTCTGCCCGACTTGTATCAATACTTGTAATCCTATAACTGTCAAACCCAGTCTACTATTTTGCCTCCTCCTTTGCAATACAATCGTGGCTAGTTTGTAACCCTTTTCTGTAGTTAAAATACCCGTTTCATGCTTTAAGGAGGATCCACTAGAAACATTTATGTCAGTCTTTCTTTACATGATTCAAGCTGACACCTTAAGTCCGCTTACCGCTTGCATGCATATCTACACGTGTTAGATAGTCCCGCTTGATGCTTTAAGTTGAGGACTGGATCCACCAGAAGCTATTAATTCATGCTTATCAATGCATTCAATGTGGACCCTTCAATCTTCTACAAGATTCTCATTCTTGTTTAAGATCTTCATAGTAAAAAAAAAAAAAAACTGTCCTCAAACGTCAGCTCATCGGTAGCACCGAGGTACTGAACCCCGGCGAGCCCCACACAATAGTCCGGTACTACACGGGCGTAAGTGCCGAGAATAGACAGATAGACCCCCCGTTAGTCTGACGTCAGAAGTTTCAACGGAAGAGTTTGTCATTGTTTGGAACGCGTGAAGCATAAACGGTTTCGAATTGGTCCGACTTTGCTGCAAGGGTTCAGTGGAGGCGGGGAAGAGAAGTTTATATAAAGGTCTTGAACTGCGTCATGATTTTTTATTCATATACTCTCTCATCTCAATAACACTCACACTTACTTACCAAATACCCAAACCAAATATATCAATATGGCTCCCAAGGTTCTCGTCGTTCTGACTAGCCAGTCAAAGATGAACAATGGCAACCCTACCGGCTGGTACTTGGTACGTCTCACCTCTATCACATTCAATTCTTCATACTAACAACAACAACAGCCTGAGCTCGCTCACCCTTACTACGACCTCGTAAACGCCGGCGTCGAGATCGTCACTGCCTCTCCCGCAGGCGGTGAAGCTCCCCTCGACCAAGGCTCCGTCGAGATGTTCAAGGCCGATGAGGAATCAGTAAAGTTCCTCAACGAGAAGAAGCAAGTCTGGGAGCAAACCGCCCCCCTCAAGGAATTCCTCGACAAGTCCTCCGAGTACGACGCCATTTTCTACCCCGGTGGTCACGGCCCCATGTTCGATCTCGTCAACGATGAGACTTCCATCAAGCTTATCGAGGAGTTTTACAAGGCTGGCAAGCCTGTTGCTTCCGTGTGCCACGGACCTATTGTCTTTACTCAGGTCAAGATTGATGGAAAGCCTCTTCTTGAGGGACGTGAGGCTACTGGTTTCAGCAACTCTGAGGAGGAAGCTGTTGGCTTGACTAGCTCTATGCCTGTTCTTCTTGAGGATGAGATTAAGCGTGTTGGTGGAAAGTATGTCAAGGCTGATGACTGGGCTGAGAAGTTGGTTGTTGATGGACAGGTCATTACTGGTCAGAACCCTGCTTCTGCTCACGCTGTTGGCAAGGCCATTCTCAAGGCCATCGGTGCTTAAATAATGAATAGTCATGAATAATAATAAGTAATCTGCCACTTGCCTTCTATAAGTTTAAGCAATTGTGATCAATTATTCTCTTCGCATTGAATCACACATGCACTGTTCAAACAAACATCACTCAGATAACAAGGTAAATAATATTCAAGTCATGTATTATTATAAATTATAATTAATCCCTCTTAAACACCTTTTCAAATCCAGTCAAGGTAAATCGGTAGCGCACCTTATTCTCCTTCACACGCTCAACCGCCTCAGCACATCCCTTCTCAGAAATGTCAATTGTCTCAACCCAAGAAACAATGTTCTTCTCAGCAGCAAGCTTAAGCATAGCATTCATCTCCTGGTTGTTACCGAGATGGCTGCCGGTAATCTTACCAGCATTGCCAGCAAAGGTACCAGCAGTGAACTGGGGAAGAGGTTCGTCGGGAAGACCAACGTTGTGGAACTCGCCGCCAATGTTGAGTGTACCCATGTAAGCGTTCATGTCGAATTGGTGTGTCATATCGGCACAGTTGAGGATAAAGTCAAAGGTGAATTTGTACTTGTCGGCCCATCCTTCTTCAGAGGTGACAATAACCTCCTTTGCGCCTAACTTCTTTGCGTCGTCGACCTTGGAGGGGGAGTGTGTCATGGCGTAGACCTCAGCACCCAAAGCCTTGGCCCATTGGATGCCCATGTGGCCGAGACCTCCAATACCAAGAACGGCAACGACCTTGCCTGGACCGACGTTGGCTCTCACAAGAGGAGAGTAAGTGGTGATACCGGCGCAGAGAAGAGGAGCGACCTCCTCACTCTTGAGAGCATCAGGAATCTTAAAGGTAAAGTACTCATGAGCACGGATATGAGAAGCGAAACCGCCATGAGCAACACTACCATCGGGGTATTTGCAGTTATAAGTGTCGACCATATCAGGGCAGTAGTTTTCGTTCTTGTTATTGCAGAGCTTGCACTTGAGGCAAGAAGAAACCTGAGCACCAACACCAACACGGTCGCCAACCTTGATCTCGCTAACCTTGTCGCCGACTCGGACAGCCTTGCCAACGACTTCGTGACCAACGCAGAGAGGACCCTCAAAGTCTCCCCAGCCGCCAGTGACGGTGTGAACATCAGAACCGCAGACACCGCAGCATTCGATCTCGACGTCAATATCGCGGTCTCCCCAGGTCTTGGGTGTAAGGGTTTGCTTCTCGAACTTGTTCCATGATTTGGGGCTGTCGACGCAGAAGCCTTCGAAAGTATCAGGGTAACCCATTTTGGCAAAGTAGGATGAATTAGACGGAATAAAAGTGAATAGTGATGTAGATCGTCTATCAAGGTTCTTTCATCCAGCAGTATTTATACCACTTCTTCCCTCTTGTTAACGTCTCTTTGACCTCTTGTTAATGACGTCTTGTAAGTGAAGACAAGTCAAATGTCTATGACGCTCGGCGGTTCAAATGCTCCGACACTCGGGAAGCATCATAATTACACCGAACGCATCAACGGTTTCGCCCATCATTCTGAGGCTTAATTGGGTATCCCGTCGTCACTAAATCCTCAGAGAGAGTTGCAATCACGATCTCGAAGCTTAGAATGGAAGCTGGCTAGATATGGAGATAGCAGGGTTTGTTGACCTGGCTAGAGATTTAGCGTGGAGACTCCCGACAGGCCGATGCTGATCGGATGACGTAGACGACCGTTATGCCGGAATCGATTGGCGAAACATTGAAGATGAAGTTGACGGGGTATATGAATCAGGT
Source organism: Fusarium venenatum (assembly GCF_020744135.1). NCBI lineage: Eukaryota > Fungi > Ascomycota > Sordariomycetes > Hypocreales > Nectriaceae > Fusarium > Fusarium venenatum. The sequence continues at coordinate 7,971,538 of NW_027072131.1, forward strand.
ACGTAGTAATAGGAATCCCATTTGACTCAGATAATCGTCCACAACTGCCTCGTAGACACCACGTGCTCCAAAAGATGCAAGTATCACGAAACTCAGACTTCTCCATAAGTTTGTTGAAAGTCGTAATTCTTATGTCACTCTCGCGTCCAATTTTAGGGTAGTCGGTATCGCAAACTAACAAATCGTCATCCTGGTCCTGCTTATGGGTGTTTTGACGATCCACAACTCGTACATAAGTCGCAAGAGTGTCGTTGCTGTTGTGGAGGGTCTTAAAGGACATTCTGTTCACCACGTCAGAGCGATGGAGCTTGTCATGCAGTCAGACTTGTCAATGGTCAACTGAACAAAGGCAACCTCGGCTGGGTGCACAAGCATTTACCTGACTGCGATAGCGAGCTCGCCATAAAGACCGAGGTTGGTGTCTAGTGTGTGCGTGTCAGATGAATTCGATTCTAAATTGTATAGTTAGTTGGATCTGGCTCTGAGACTCACCATTGGGATTGTATTCGAGAAGATGTCTTTGCATGTGACGAGGCCAGCATTACTTGCCATTTTGAACTGGTCTGTAATAACCCTTGTCTCATTGTCAATCTTGGCGGTTGTTATTCCTGGCCTGCTTCAAAGGCCAGTTTAATGTCAATTGTTTTGAGGTAGTGCCTATAGCAATAGTCGTCGTGAGGCCCTTGTAGGCCCAGCCGTCTGACTATTGTGTTGTTGTGGCTAATATTAGTTAGCAATAGGGATGGGCGTATGATAAATTGGGCAAGTTAACTGACATGGAGGCTTGGTATTTCGGTATTTCTTTGTTTGTGTTGAAGGAAGAAGAAGTGGGCTGTAGAGCATGCTCTTGTATTGTGTGAGAATAAGGTTACTTTATGAGCCCAACTTTCCTGACAAGGCTGCATGCTTTCAAGTCATTATACTTTGAGGACAACCCCATCGGATTACTCGTGCTTGGTTTGAGTCTAACTGCTCGCTTTTCGGTATGCAATGCTGAGAAACATGCCGATATGTATCACTGGAAGGCTTGAGCTAGGTATGGCACAAGAATAGCCAACCCCAGCATACAATCAAATCAATGGGATATTGGCGGTTTAATGAAGGCACGGATATATTAGTACCATACATTGCTGGCGAGTAGTCGCTCGAGGCCGTAAAAGGTCGCTGATTAAATGTTCAAATCAGATCGCGAGTCGTGTTACTTGTATTCAAGATCGTCGTCAAATACGAGTTCAAGATGCAACACTCGTTGTGACTTGTTGTTATTCATGTGTTGTTGCGGCCATTGCGAAGTAATAGACAGTGGGTTGAACGAGGACCGTAATCAGTAATGTCAAGAACGCCTTCGCAACCAGCTCATATTTGTGCTATGAAGCCACCATTACGCCATCCAAAAGGCAAAGGTGAATAAAATAACAAAAGAAAAAAGAACAAGAAAGAATAGAAGCGGCAAATATGGCAACTCGGTTATATAGATCCAGCTCAACGCTCCTCGTCAATATCGTCAAAGAAATGCAAAAATGCGACGCTCCTCGTGGTATTGGAACTCGCCAGATTTGTTCAGCCGTCCATCCTTTTGTTGGTAGGGACTACCTTTTGTTTTCGGTTTGTACTAGACTTCATATACTCCGATCAACCCATCTTGACATCGCCGCTGGACTCTGTTTGAGGCAACATTGGCTTTTCGTCTTGAGCCCGTCGCTTACCCATACGGTCAAGCCATGATTCAGCACTAACGATTGTTCCGTCAACAACACCACTGACTTGGACAACCATGTCCAAGCCCTCCTTGGCCAAAACCAAGACCTTTTGTGCACCTTCGGTCAGAGCAGAGTCACTGTCTTGTTGACCGTTGGGATTTCTGTCCGACATGGTAGCAATGCGGAATCGTTGGGGCAAACTGGTGAGATGACGTCGCACAAGAACTCTTGCGTTTTCAGGCAATGCGCCTCCTGCGTATTTTGATACAGTGTTGATAGCATCACGAAGAGTCTTGAGAACGTCACTCTTAAGACTCGAAATACGAGCTGCAAGTACAGTTCGAGATTCTGTCTCAGACCCTTGACCAATTTGTTTCTCGGATCCTTCTTGTGGCTGAACCTTTTCATACTGTTCCAGAGTTGTCTTCAATGCCATGATGACGCGAGAAATGTGGTCATTGGCCCATCGAAGCCATTGGAGACAATATTTGAGACTTCGCAAACTTTCCTCACTCATGGCTACACTCAAGCCAGAAGTTGACATAATAAGACGTGACTGCCATGCACTATTGGGTCGGGAAGTTGGGCGAGGGGAATTTTGACCATCTGTCTCGGTATATGCAGGGGATCGCATTTCATCGTATGCAGGAAGAGTATCAACAGTGCTTGTGGTTGACATGCGACGAGAAAGTGTCCTTGAAGACGGCGAAAAGGCGTCATCAAGCTCATCAGACATCTGCTGCATCCCTTCACTTTCAAATCGTTTGTTGCTGACTGCCTCATCCTCGCTGTCCACCTTACGACGTTTCTTGCTGTTGCCAGTTTCGAGATCAGATGTTGAGCTATTTTGTCGTCGTCCAGCACCCAAAAACCATCGAACACCACCCTCAACACCAGTGACTCGACCAACAGAGCCAACGGTGTTTGCGATTGGTGTCAAATATCCTTCAACATATTCGGCGCCTGATCGAAAACGTGGTGAAAAATTCTTGGCGCCCCCATACGCAGAGGTAGCACCCTCGATGGTGCTGGCCAGTAAAGGATGAGTTGTCGTCAGAAGAGACAGAAGCGGTTCCGGTTGTTGAGGTTGCGATCCGTTCTGAAGTCCGTGGGGTGGTGGGCTGATTGGAAGCGACGAATTCGTGTGAGGTGGCGATGATATAAAATCTACAACGGTTAGTAATAGTCGATGGAGGTATAAAATAAACACACCTGCTCTCAAATCTCCAAGCGCTTCAGCTGCCAGTCGTACATCGGGATCGTCAAGACTGACGCTTCCAGCTCTCGCATCCAAAAGTCGATCGGGTGATGCAGCACTAATAGCACTGTTGCTGCTCGTATCAAGATCCATTCGAGTGGGGCTATCGATAGATTGAAGTCCCATGGGTATCGCATGATTCGGGGGCATCGGTGGTAAAGGACCCCATGCTCGCGGCGGCTCGAGGGCCATTTCACTTCGGAGAGAGCTGATTGAGGGCAGTTTTATATCGTTGTCGGCTCCAACACGAGCTAGAGGTGGTAAAAATGTCGATGGGTCCGCTGTAGGGACATCTGGGAACTCCCTTGAGTTGGGTATCGCGAGATTTGAATAAGCCGGAGGGGATAATGCCATTAGAGAAGGTGATGGTCGAGCAGGTGGTGGTCCGAGGGGATGGCGAGACTCGGTCTCACCATCGCTCGGAAGCATGTGATTACGCTCCATGGCGCTGGTCGGTGATAAGACGGATATGTCAAAGAAGCATCGAGTGAAGTAAACGGCCAAGGGCCGCAGAAACAACAATTATTCAAACTCAGGGAAAGAAACAAAAGAAAGAGACAATAACGATGACGGTGACGATTTAGTGTTGAAGCGGAGTGAAAAGGTTGGGTTGGGGTGGGTGAGATGGGAATGAGAATGAGCGATCGTGGGGGGGAATGAGAAACGAAACCTGGAAGGAAACGAACGTCAGGCGCTCGCGACTTCCTCGTTGCGCTGCAGGGACCGGCTGAGGAGAGCCAAAGCGAGCCAGAGAAAGACCTAGGAAACCCACTAAAAATCGGGTCGGTTACAGTGGCTTCAGGTGACTTGTTATAGACGTGGTGGGGAAGAAACCCGCTAGAAGCCTGCTATATTGGGTCAGACAGGGCTTTAATCTTGTCGGGGTCACAAGATATAGACATGAAATTGGACAACGCAATAGACAAAAATTGTTGGGGAAGCTCGGTTGTTTGGTTAATGTTCCTGAACATCACAAGATCAAAAACGTCGCCAACTCTAATTGAATTGCACCTACGTAAAGAGGTCAGAAACTGTACCTGAAGGCTGGTCTAGCACGTGTCAAAACTGGGGAATGATGATGCACCGACATCACATGCAAGACCAGATCTTTGGTGGTCAATATTGTTAAGCGGGTCGCCCGAGTCATGGCCAGATGCACTAACAAGATCAACTCTAACACATGCCTCAAAGGGTCGTATTTTTTCCTGATGCGTTTGAAGGTTGTTTTTCCATCCAATAGAAAGATACCGTCCAAGATAACGTCAGATATGGCTTGCTCATTGCTTGCTGGAAGGATATCATAAAATTAGCCGCTAGACAAAATCAGTAGATTAGTTATGCTCTATTTTCTCACTGTTTATTCTTGTACTCTGAGACTTGGGGGCTGATTCTCTGTTACATATCCGTATACCCACTAGCTTTTATCTTCAGTACCTCTCTACCTCTTAAAGTAAAACACCACTTTACTTTATCCAGACCAGTCGGCTTTCGGCTCTTTTGCCGTCGGACCTCTATCTGATCCCGTGGATTCGTGGTTGGCTGATGTTGAGACTCAGCATGTGAAGTTTATACATTCATAGTAAGGTGATGTAGTACCAGGAAGAGGAGCCCTGTTTATCCATGCTGGTCAAGGATCTAGTCCCTGAAATGCACGGCAGCTTTTTATTGCTGCACAAATGAAGCAGGTGCAAAAATAACCTCAGGCGTTTAAACTTGCAGGATGAAATGATGGGTTTAAACATGCGTTACCCAGGCCCGCAGAGTCGTTTATTTGGGCTTGAGCGTTTCTGGAGCGCGCTTCGAGATCAAGCATGTGCAACACACAAAAAGAGCAGGAATTGCCACTTTCAAGAACCAGGATCTTTCACTGTCGCCAAGATCCTCGGTTCATCGCCCCAACAAAAGTTCATGGGCAAAAGTGAGTGTCACCTGGACAAAGCCACCCACCTGGAAGCAATTCTACTCCAGAACAAGACTGAGATCGTCGGGCGGCAATGTTTCATCCCTACGAATCACTTTACGATGCAAACTTATTTTCAGTTTGTAAGATATGTTTGGCTCCTCTGACACCGCCCAAGCAACGTAAGAAATATACACGGGCAGTTCTTATGGATCCAAGTTTTCCCTCTCCGCACCACGAAATCGCAGCTCACATCAACGGCTCCGCGGCTGAAATGACAGAATGTCACTCGGTAGCAGGCTAGATAATGGTCTGCACTGTCTAGAGGGTGCGTTGAAGAGAAGAAGAAATAAAAAAAGCACGGCGAAAAACAAATCATTTTATCAACCTTCTGGGGCTCCACTGTCCACGTGACCTAGAGCTTGGAAAGCTTTAGCTCTAGCTTAGTACCCCACCAATATCCGATATTCTACCGCGTCGTCACCAGCATTTGGAATGACCAGGCTGCACTCAAAGATGCCAGCGAAACAGCTTAAACCAAAACCCATTTTCAATTATTGCGCCACGGACCATCATGATTGACTGCGCTTCTCTATAGTCTCTAATTACTCTTCAGTCTCTCCTTTCGCCATTCAAAACTTGGCTGCACATGATCTTTGCGTCTTAGACTTGAACCGTCGCATCTTATCGACACCCACGACCTCCTTTCCCCTGGTATCTCGAACTTGACCATCGCCAAGACCGCATCATGGCTTCCGCACTATTCTTCCTAGACCTCAAGGGCAAGGTTTGTCAATCACTGTCTACCATTGATCATTGTCGCTTATTTTAACGCTTGTAGACCCTTCTTGCTCGAAACTATCGTGGTGATATTCCCATGTCAGCCGTCGAAAAGTTCCCTGTACTCCTTTCAGAAGCTGAGGAAGACTCCTCTGCTGTCCCACCATGCTTCTCCCATGAAGGCATCAACGTATGTCTTTTCTCTAGTGTACCTTCACCGCTGACAGAATAGTACCTCTATATCCGCCACAACAACCTCTACCTTCTCGCCCTTACGAAACGAAATACCAATGCCGCCGAAATCCTATTGTTCCTCCACAAAGTCGTCGAGGTCTTTACCGAATACTTCAAGGCGTTAGAAGAAGAGTCCATTCGCGACAACTTTGTCATCATCTACGAACTTCTCGACGAGATGATGGACTTTGGTTACCCTCAAACAACAGAATCCAAGATCCTCCAAGAGTACATTACCCAGGAATCCCACAAGCTCGAGATCCAGGCCCGACCACCCATTGCTGTCACAAACGCCGTTTCGTGGCGATCCGAGGGTATTCGCTACCGCAAGAACGAGGTCTTTCTTGATGTCGTCGAGTCCCTTAACCTACTGGTCTCCGCAAACGGCAATGTCCTCCGTTCTGAGATTCTCGGCGCTATTAAGATGAAGTGCTACCTCAGTGGTATGCCCGAGTTGCGCCTGGGCCTTAATGATAAGGTCATGTTTGAGACGACAGGTCGAGCTACCCGAGGCAAGTCTATTGAGATGGAGGATGTCAAATTTCACCAATGTGTACGACTATCACGTTTCGAAAACGACCGCACCATCTCCTTCATCCCCCCTGATGGCGAATTCGAGCTCATGTCCTACCGTCTCAACACTCAAGTCAAGCCATTGATTTGGGTAGAGTGTGTCGTCGAGTCTCATTCAGGATCCCGTATCGAATACATGCTGAAGGCCCGTGCTCAGTTCAAGCGTCGCAGTACCGCCAACAACGTCGAAATCGTGGTTCCTGTTCCCGACGATGCTGATAGCCCTCGTTTCCGCACAAACATTGGATCCGTTCACTACGCACCCGAGCAAAGCGCCATTGTCTGGAAGATTAAGCAATTTGGTGGTGGCAAAGAGTTCCTCATGCGCGCTGAGCTGGGCCTGCCAAGCGTGAGGGGTGATGATGAACAAGGTGGTGGTATGATGGGTGGTTTTGGTGGTAGCATGGGAGGTGTTGGAGGAGTAGGCAAGGGTGCTAAGCGACCTATCCAGGTCAAGTTTGAAATCCCTTACTTTACTACAAGTGGTATTCAGGTTCGGTATCTGAAGATTACCGAGCCAAAGGTACGAACCCTGCGTATTCTTGATGATCAAGCTAACAAATATAGTTGCAATACCCTTCACTCCCATGGGTGCGATACATCACTCAGTCTGGAGATATCGCCGTACGACTTCCTGATGCAGTCTGAGGTCAGACAACAATACTTACATAACCATAATCGAGCCGTGGATGATTCACAGTGCTCAATCCAGTCAAGCATACAATGTTTGGCCAGCTGATGAGATGGATATGGGGCAGAGCTGCAGAGCAGGAAGGGCTTCATACATCAAGGAACGAATAATAGACTAAAGATCAATCTATGCATCCATGTTGACCATATCTGGAGTGTCTCACTCTCGAACAATAGCGCTCTGCCACTCTAAATTGAGGAGTCGCTCTGGTGTTGAATATTGGTCATCCGGGTCAAGAAACACCTTGACGATGAAACCTGTGGGATCATCTGAAGCCGTTGAGGGATCTGTCATGATTAGCAACTGTTGGGAGTCGAATACCGAGTACTTACGTCCACGAGGCGCATCAGTGCTCACCCATTGCCCATGCCTCCATATCCGATTGTGGCCCAAAAACACACTATGTACAGAAGTATTGCTTGGATCACGTGTTGCATTCAACGCCATGAGTCCTAGAATGATGGGCAGTTCTCCTCCAAGACCTGCTGAGCGTGGTACACTGGACCGCGGGGATCTGTATGTCCTGGGTACTAAGCCAGGCATCCAGCTGGGACCACTGCCTGCAACGTAAAGTACAGGGCCACCTCCAATGCCCATAGGACTATTGATAGTAGCAACTTGAGACATACCAGGACGACATATCGGATGGAATATACGCAAAAGATCCCAGTGCCCAGTAGAAACGAGAGGATCATGCTCTACCACCATTACAGGAAGCAATGGGTTGCAAGCAGCCACTCCAAACGTTTTGTATTCCTCGGCTGTGTAAATCATATGTGTATGATCCAAGACGTAACCTCCTTGACCATCAAATCGCAACAGTTGCCCGTGTGGTGCAGAGTTTGGGTCTCGATGCCAGTAAAAGTCTGGGGCTTCTGCGACATCCCCATTACGGTAGCGCATAACTTTGCTCGGGACTTCACCTCCATATTGATTTGGCGAAGGAGGTGGGATATGGTGCATATACAAATCCCGATCTGGGTTGTTGATGATGAGTTGGTTCGTGATAAACAGAAAACCCGGAACAACAGGTTGACTGGAGGAGCTCCCCTTTCGTGCTGAGGAGTGTTTCGTTGGTTTACTCTGAGATTAGTTAGTAGGAAAACTCACAACAAAGCTCACGTACCGATTTAGACATGGCTGATTGTTGAAGCGTTTGCCCACTTCATAACACTCGAGCAACTGCCATCTTTATGGCCCGACGAGTCGCAGAGCCGCATTCATGTCTCGGTCAATACTACACCCTCAATAATGATATATCGATGTGGAGAGACCTTTAGACAGACTGCACACCCTTGTATGGTCTGGTATGACGACATAAAATCGGCTGTCAGCTCCAGCTATAGCCTGCCGGACATAGTCTTCCGCTCAGCACCATTGGCGAGGCTATACTGCTCAAAGATTGGTGGCACTTGTTGTTATATGCAAGGAATACCCCAGTCCATGTGTGCACACACTTGCGGCCCGGCCCCCTCTCATCAACACCTATCCCGGTGGGTCGCATAGAACCGGTACTGATTGATAATGTTGGACCTGAGTATGTAGCCTAAGATCGTGCTAATACTTTCGTCTGGTCCGCTTCAAGTCCTGTTTTTTGCGACCCGTCTGGCGACCGTATAGCAGGTCGCCGAGTTTGACTTTACCCGCCAATGGAGACATGCTTAAGTTGAATGTTGATCTGTTGGTCTGGCCATGCCGTTATTGCGACTTGGCAGCGTTCTATCTGCCTAGTGGGTAACAGAAAAGTCGACCTCCCAAGCCTTAGGGTACAAAAATAAGTAGCCTAAGAACTCTGGTCTAAGGAGCATAAAGTGGCCTAATAATTTCGTCTCTTATGCTTCAAGTGGTCAATTTTTCTGATACCCTGAGGTCTGCATATGAGGCCAGAACACAAGGGCTTCGGCGTTTCCGTCAAGATGTAGTTTGGTGTGTCTCGTGGTAAGAAGGTGGAAACATGTGACTCTGGAAAGCGCTGATGGTGGTGATGTCGGTGCAGCTATGATGTTGTTGTTTATGAGCTCGCTTAGGCGTTGAGGGTGGCGGGTTGTTGGTAAGATGCTCTCAATGTAACCGACATCGTCGATCAAAGTAAACGTAGCAAGCTTGTGGCACCTGGGAGCTCAAGTTTCAGGTTCTCCAACAGCCAACACATTGTCCCACAATGAGATAATGGCACGCGAGTGAGTATTGATGGTTGAAGTAGCTGTCAACAAGACAACTCAATTAGATTTCACGTAAATCCGAGAATTGTTCGGTGTCCCTAGTCCTAGTCATGCATGTAAGTAATAACAGCACCTTAGAGATTGCGGGTATGTTAGCAAGGATTAACAAGTCCAACTTCTCACGGTCGGATGTGTTTGGGAGTAAGTCTAAAAAGTAATTTCTTCAGGCATGTATCATTTATATATAAATGGTCGATTGTAATTGTAATTAGGGCCTCACTTGCCTCGGCGGATGGCTCGCAACTCAATGCCTTCTGCACCTCTTGCATGAGAAGAGAGAAAACACGATCTGTCACATAATAACCCCGCGTGCAATCAGCCTGATCGCTTTGTACGCTTTGCTGGGCCAGACTCATCATCCATTGTCATCTCGACATCCTCAGAGAACGTGGCGATGGCTTCTTGAAGCAGCTTCTTCTCCCCAAGTCTGACTACAGTGGCCATGCGAGCTCGTTGGTCAAGGTTCTGGCTGTTCAGTAGAATCTGATCCTCTGAAATGCTTGTTGGGTATCTCGCTGCGAGGGCCTCCAGCGTCTTGACCAGTACAGCTTGGTGAATCTCGTCCCTTTTTCTCTTGTCGGCTATAGCATCTGGCTGTGCTTTCTTGATACCCTTGAGGAATGACTTGAGTTGTTCTTGGAGGTCTTCGGGCATGCCTTCGAATTTGGCAGGTTCAGCAAAGGTACCATCCGAGTTGACCTCGCCTGTTTCGCGTTCCAAGACAAATGTATCCTCAAATTCTTCTTCCTCTTCAAACACACCACGCTACACAAGTTAGATGGGTCAATTTTATGTGGGTAAGACTTACAATTTGCTCCAAGATTTGGCTTGAAATGCCAAAATTGGTCAAGACCGACTCGACGACGTCCCAAGGGATCTCGACCACGTCATAACGAGAATGCTTTTCGGTGACGTATCCATATCTTCTCAACAGCTCCGAGTTGGGATGAGGTCCATAGTAGTTGAGGATTTCTTCTCCCGCCTTGATAGGTCTCAAGCTGGTAACAGTAAGACTCTCTTCCTCATGGTTGACGTGCGCCTAGATCTGTTAGTTTTGTCGATAACCCACAAGATTTACTCACATTAAACTCAGCATCAGCGTTCAGAATATCCGCCATAGGTACCATGCCCATCATCGACTTTCCATCACGATCCTCAACCCATTCCTCAGTCTCCTCCTCTTCCTCCTCGTCACTTTCAAGGTCAAACGCATACGACATGATGGTGCTGCCCATTCGGTGAGCAATCTCAACAAGCTCTTCATCGCTTTTGCTCTCGGCATTGAAGATGGTTGGGTTGCTTCGAATGATGGGAACAAGAGTCTTTTTGAACATATTCTCCGCATCCGCCTTGCCAATCTTGTGTCGCATGTGACTGGCTTGTAATTGATCAAGCTCACTCTCCGACCAAAACATGGGTGTGTCGAAAGATGAAGGAAGCACGTCAAAGTAAGGCTTCCATTGTGAGTTGTCTCCTTGGAGATATTCGTAAATCATGATGAGAATCAGAGAGCTCCAAGAGTCCAACCCAGGAACATCATCCTCGTCAGGTTTGTCAAGGTCGAACACATCTGGGATTTTCTTAGAAAGTTCCGACGTCTCTGTGTTGATAATTCCATTTCTGGGGATAGTAAACAAAGTTGTTCCAGCGGGTATGTCCTTGAGAGCAACTACTTTTGTAAGCTTGATACAGCGGCCGAGTGAAAGACTTACTTATTCCGCGACCAGCGTTGCGATCACGCAGGTCGACAATTTTGATGTCATCAGAAAATGTTGAACCAGGCAGGGAATTGAACCACTGCAGGAACTTTTCGCTTGCACCTTCAAAGATTGTGGAATTCATTTTGTAATATTGTTGAATGATGAAAGAATTGTCGAGGAGGTTGATGATAAAACTTTTTTTTTGTCAAGGCACTACCCTGTACAACGTAGCCACCATTTTTCACTCGATCCATCAATTACAACACAGTAAAATAAGTAAATATCTTTGCAATTCCATTAAATTAGATTAAATGACCAATCGCTCATAACGCCAAAATCGACATCTTGTTCTTAATGCTCATCGCCGTCCTCTTTCATCTTGGGACTTCCATCTTTTCCTTCCTTTGCTTTCTTTATCTCTCTCTTCTTGGGTCGTAACCATTCTTCCATACCCTCTGGCCAATAAACCCTATCTTGGGGACCTCCCATACCAAAATCCTCTGCGCTTACAATTCTTTCTGGCACCTCAATATCATCCTCGGCGTCACCGTTGACTTGTTCTGTCTTTTTCTTTCCTTTTTTGGGTTTCTTCTTGATCGCCTTTCGTGACTCATCTGGACGTTCGTGAGGTACAATGTCATTGAAGGTGTCCCATCCAGGTAACTTGAAAGTGCGCATCAATTCAAAAACAGCTTGTTCCTTATCCTTGGCTTCAATCATGAGGTCCATGTCGGGTGCGCAAGGGGGAAGAGTTTTGACTCGAGCGGAATGCTTGCGACGATCTCGTGGAGTGACAGCAGGAGACGTTTGCTCACTGTAATGCATTTTCTGAGTAATTCCTTTCTTGGTCCAGGTGGCGCGGATGCGATCATACAAATCTATGATGTCTTTGGAGCCTTCTCTAATGGAAGAGTCAAAGATGATGTTGTGGTGGTGAAAGTCGAGTACGAGGGGAATGTTGAGCTCTTCGCAAATAGGCAACAAGTCATGGACACTCCAAGCAACGTCGTCATTCTCCAGCACCAAACGTCGCTTGATACTGTCTGAAAGTTTTGCATAGTTCTCTCGGAATCGGTCAAGAGTGGCGGCCTTGTCACCGTAGGTGCCTCCCATGTGAAGGATCATGACTGCATCGCGGTTGAGTTGCTCGGGTAGTTTGAGAAGGGAGAGCATTTCGTCGTGATATTCCAAATCGCGAATAGCGGCAGTGACAACCTCTTTACGCGGACTGCCAATCTGTGTAAACTGTCCTGGATGGGTCGTCAGGCGGTGGTTCAGCTCTCCTGCCACCTTCCCAGCTTCTGCCAACACCTCAGATGCAAACGGGGCCAATTTATAACCGTATTCCTTGTGACTGGCAAATGGAAACATCTCGCTGCTGAGTCGCATGAATTTGATGCCGTATTTGACGTTCCATCGAATCATCTTGACAATGTCTCGGGCATTCGCTAACCCTAACTCCTGCACGTACTTGAGACCTCGCTCATTGTCTGCAGGCTGAGATTTATCTGGGCGGTTCTTGGTCGCATGTTCAGGTTCGTCTGGATTCGCTAAAGGATGCCGGTGCTCAAGAATCGAGGCTATGCGACAGGTTCTGGAAGAAAATACAGGAGGTGTCGCGTTGCGTAGATATGTATTTAAACAAGCCTATATGGGTCAGCGATGTATAAGGGTTTACCATCTTGTACTCACATATCCTAGCCGCCCTTTCCATGGCAAGGGAAGCGTTTCGCTGTTCACTGGAGGGGGTCGATCGGCACCTCTACCAACACTGTCTTCTTCTTTGGCTTCTTCTTTGGCTTCGTCCACATCGCCGGCAGCCACTTTGGCGTCTTGCTCATCCAGCGGCCCTGTGTCAACAACCTTTGACTTTCCGTTGAGGTTCCCACGAGCAGCGACTGTATCGTTTGTCGGCTCGTACACTTTTGGTCGGACGCTGGGCTCCTGGGCGAGTTCTTTCTTCACATGAAGATCCGACGATTCAACTGCTAGTCGTTGTGTTCGAACAGCATCCTGTAACTTGTGCTCCATCTCACTTAATTCTCGTATGGCTTCCTCAACACCTTCTCCTGTGTCCCATACGGCCATTGATTTCTTAGGGTTGTTCAATTTCAGCGGATCAGAGGCCATCTTTGTGACATCAATCTTTGGCTTTCGTTCATCGGTAGCTTCCTTTATTCTTCGACTGCTCCGCCTGGGATTCGCATCAGGCATTTCGGGTATCGGGGGTGGTGGATGGGCGCCAGTTCTTTTTCGCTTCGGTGTCATTGTCGATGCAGCTCTGCGATATGAAGGATGTGGCAGGAGGGCAAGAAGTCTTGCAGGAGGAACTGGGAGGCGGGATGGCATGTATATCCAGCAATAAGAAGAAGCGAGTAACTGTTTGAGCCGCAAGATTGCAGTAAGTCGACTGATCAAGTACTACCTGAGGATTTGCTCCGTAACCAACGTCGCATCCCATAAGTTAAGGGTTTCTAGTCGGAGAGAATGGCCCGAAGGGCCAATGGCCAATGACGCATGGCGCGTCATGCATGGTCTGGGTAGGATGTGATGTTGTAGGGCGAATAAGTAGGGCTATCGCTGTCATTATTTCCGGGAATGTATGGTAGCGCAACGGAACAAGTGATGCCCCCTGCATCACCTGGTAATTCGCATTGGCTTTTTCGTGGAGCTCTTCTGGAAAACAAGACGATCGTTGGTCGGATTCCTCGATCCAAGCCCTTGACTGTTGGTATGAAGTCATCTCGACATTAGTGGGCGGGACATCGATCGCCGATCTGTCATCGCGCCCGAAGTACGTACCCCAGTTTCTGCTCCGCTGTGACGCCTTTCACCAATCCAGAGTACAAACCTGCAGAAGGGTCGCTGAGAAAGCTCCGGAAAGAGTCAAGTTTAGCCAATAAAATGCCTCGGACCCTGCCGAACGAAGGGTCCTGGAAATAAAATGGCTGTGACTTTGATGTTTGGCATCGAGATGAATTAAACATTCATAATGTGGCTGCAGCAATCATGCATATTCTCAACCGCTCTGTATTTGGTCATGGATTGTGGCGGATTGTGATTAGCGATCCAACTAAAGCGGGTATTTACCAGAAAGGTGATACATTCAATGCTTGCTGGTGTCGAGGAATTCCTTTATAGTATGGTACCCTGCACACGGGACAGTCATATCGATCGATCAAAAACCATGACGAGAGACATTTCGAGTGAAACGAATGCCCGCATGCATTTATCGTCAGAACGTCGTCGTTTGTATCGGTGACCTCTTCGGTCTGTCCGACTGTCTCTTGGCTTTTCGCTTGACTCGTTGTCTTGTGAGACGTCACCGTTGAAACATGTTCAAGCACCGGACGTGGGTCTTGAGTAACAGTATACGTTGGCTCCGGAACCAAAGGGCCGATGCATATAGGACTGTAGCAAAGTCATTATCTGTCGACCCCGAAGAGCGGCCCGGTCTAGAAGTGAGAGTGGAGGCCGGGATTCATCTTCAAGAGTGGATTTCGCTTACCATTCACCGAACTCGGTCGGCGGAGTCGAAGCTTCAATATCGGTGGCCGGAACATTCGCTAGGGGCAGAATTGTGGAAGTGGTCACGGTACTGAGCTTGCGACGTGCAGTATCCATCTGATGGGGTTGGGGATTGTGAACCTTTTCTGCTGCATTCCGTCTTGCATTCATTCTGACGCAAGCTCTGGTTCAGGTTTAGCAAATGTCCTTCAGGGATTGAGTAGACATACATAGGACCCATGACTATGATGACGAGAAAGAGGACGAGAAGTATGATGCCCACCGGCTCCATGATAATGATCGGTACGTAGTATGGCGTTACCACGTCGAAATGCGGGGGTTTGGTGGCAGCGTTGAAAATAATTCAGCTCTGTCGGTGCAGAGAACGCTGACAAGAATTATATGATGCGGCACGTTGTTCTTGAAAACACAAACTGGAGAGCGATCTGACAGTGTCGCAATGTTGGACAAAATGAAACGGTAAAGTTGAGCTTTGGCAGACGTTGTGTTGTTTGTTTGAGTAAGGTTTCTTGGTGGCAGTTTCTTGGTGACATGGCGGGCTGTACCCATCTTGGTTAAATCAGACACCAAGGCTGCGAATGACCTCTTGTTCGGGACCTGAGAGCAATCACCAAGCTTTGCTGAAGATGATGAGATGGCACGAGTCGACTTGGCATTCTTGGCTGCATGATGGTATTGAAGGTTGTTGTTTTAACGAAGGAGGTTCAGAGCCTAAAGATTTTTATTTCGGTTCTGTAGGTGCAAGCGCGGCCCAATGATCGGGCTGTGGTTTCGCTAGATAGTAGATAGGGAGAGTGGGAAACTTGCTGATCCATTCATGCGCGTCACTAATTAGATGACTTAGCATTTGGCTACCTTAAGAGCAATAACCCTCCTGCTTTCACAGAAGGCCAGATTATATCTTAAGCCCGGGCAGAGTACGCAAACCGCGTTTCTACCGGAACCCACCACTATTTATTTAGTCGTTGAACTACACCCATATCTGACTCTTCAAGGCAGACTTAGAGCTTGGCTGCGGATTATCCATTGTTACATCTTGCACGTTTTTACTGTACCCTAGGTCATTACCCCGGCCACGACCCTATTTCAAGGACCGCTTAGTAGTGCAAGCTTTAGGAACTCCCCGCAATTTGACGGTGTCGCAGTCTGAACCATTGAAAGAATAACAGTTCATCCTACTAGCGGTCGTCTTTTACGCCGCTTTACCCTCTTAAGAGACGTTGCTCTCTCAAAGTCAATGTATTGACTGACTCTGTAAGAAACGTTTGTCTTTATACCATTTGAGTCATAGTTACTCCCGCCGTTTACCCGTCCTTGGTTGAATTACTTCACTTTGACATTCAGAACTCAACACCACTTTCTGGCCATATTTACCTTAGATTCTAGACAGAGGAGCATGGAGGGGCGGGGCGGGGAGGCGTGGAGAGTTGAGATAACGGATGTTCAACGGCAATAACATGTTTACAGTAACAGAAAAGTTGGCCTCCAAGCTTTTGGTACAAAAATTGATAGTCTAAGAAGTCTGAGAATAACAAACTGACCTACAACTTTATCTCTTATACTTCAAGCGACCAATTCTTCTGATAGTAACAGACGGTACGAGAAGATGGTTGCTGAATCATTCTTTAGAAGCATGGCATGGCAGTCAGTAGTTGGAGAGGCGTAGGTGCGTTGAACAAAATCCGTGTGTTATAGCATCATTCCATGATATTTCTCGCCACTCACCAACTGTGAGAAAGATTTTACTGCCAAGACCTGATGGTTTAATCGAGGTGTCCACGTGCCTGATTAAACCACGAACAATGGAGGCTGAAGCAAAAATTGACATTAAAATTAGGTATCGCAAGAATTTGTACGGATAGCACTAAGTGTATTGATAGCGGGATCACTGGCGGACATGGCGGGACATACAGGCATGTTCTACAGGGATATGTCTTGGCAATAAACGTAAGCTGTCATTGGCCAAATCGTAACTTTGAAGTTGCCCTGTGCGTTCTGAACGTTGCTAGTTTATTGGGAAATATGGGTCTACGAAGTATAAGGCTTTACTCCAATAACCAGGAATGCTCGATCTTATACAGGGTCTTTGACGACCAAGTATTTGATAGAGGCTACGATAAATACTACATCTTATAAATGATAGTCATACTTGAGATTGAGTCCATCATGTTGGATATAATGAGATGCTGATAGAGATAAAAATGTAGAGCTACGTCAAGAGCTGAAATAACCAACTCAACTTCCCGCTTCTCATTTACAGCTGATCCCTTGTAGTGATCCCTCCACTAAAAAAAGTTGTCATCCAAATAGAATGTTTGCTTCAAAAACTTGGCTCCTCTATGGGTCGCACCTTCTGTTATGGTTATTTCTTGGCGCATCCACCTTCATCAAAGCGCCTCTTGCCTTCCTTCCTATTACCAAGTTCTGTCTGACTGTCGATCAAGCAATGTCACAACTTATAAGAGCCATGTCTCGCCGTCTCCCTCGACCTTTTCTTTCACTCTCAACTCAACAGTTTCCGACTGAATCTTGACAAGAATGAGTCAGAAACCTGTGCAAGAGGCGCCTCATGTGTCGGGCCAGTCCAACACTCCCATGTCAGCACCTGCTCATGCTCTCACTTACGAGCAGGTTGCTAAAGAGTTGAACGCCAATCTTGAAGATGGACTTACGGATCAAGAAGCTAAGAGTCGTCTCGAGAGTGCTGGACGCAACGAATTCGGAGAGCAAGAGGGTGTTCAACCTCTCAAGATCTTTATCGGCCAAATTGCCAATGCTCTCACTCTAGTAAGTTATACAACCCATCCGCTTCTCTTGCTGTAGAGATGCTTTAGATAAAACGGTAGAGTCGCTCATTTGTCGACCAATAGGTACTCATCCTCGCCATGGCTGCTTCTTTCGGCATTCAGTCATGGATCGAGGGTGGTGTCATCGCTGCTGTCATCGTTCTCAATATCGTCGTCGGTTTCCTACAGGAGTTTCAGGCTGCCAAGACCATGGACTCTCTTCGTGGTCTCAGCTCCCCGACTGCCTCAGCTGTTAGAAACGGCAGCAATCAAGTTATTCCCACGGCCGAGATCGTCCCTGGTGACATGGTCGAGCTCAAGACTGGTGACACTATCCCTGCCGATCTCCGCCTTGTCGAGGCCGTCAACTTTGAAACCAACGAGGCCTTACTCACTGGAGAGTCCCTCCCCGTCCGAAAGGAGATCAACAGGATCTTCGACAACGACACTGGCCCTGGCGACCGTCTCAACGTTGCCTACAGCTCTTCGACTGTAACAAAGGGTAGAGCTCGCGGTATTGTCTTTGCCACTGGTATCTATACAGAAATAGGTCAAATCGCTGTAGCTCTTCGCGGCAAGTCTTCCAAGCGCCGACAGCCAAAGAGAAATGCCCAAGGCAAGGCCAACGCTGCTCGTCACGTTGAGGCTTGGACGCTGACCAGTTCCGATGCTGTCGGTCGCTTTCTTGGTGTCAATGTTGGCACTCCCCTTCAGCGTAAGCTTTCCAAGCTTGCTCTCGTTCTTCTCGGAACAGCGATTGTATGTGCCATTATCGTCATGGCTGCCAACGAATTCAAGTCGCAACAAGAGGTCATTATTTATGCTGTGGCCACTGGTCTTTCTATGATTCCCGCCTCACTGATCGTTGTTCTTACCATAACAATGGCAGCTGGCACTAAGCGAATGGTCCAGCGAAATGTCATTGTCCGCAACCTCAAAAGTTTAGAAGCTCTTGGTGCTGTTACTAGTAAGTTGTTTTCTTACCTTGCCAACAATAGCTAACCATGCAGACATTTGCTCCGATAAGACCGGCACTCTTACCCAAGGTACCATGATTGTCAAGAAGGCTTGGATTCCTGGCCGAGGTACATACTCTGTCGGACAAACCAGCGAACCGTCCAATCCCACTGTTGGAGACATCAGTCTTACCGAGGAGCAGCCCAAGAACATCAACTTTCGCAATGAAAAGGCTGAGGGTACCCCCATTGACGCTGCGCAGGCTTCACAAGACCCTGGTTTGATGGAGTATCTCAACGTTGCTTCCCTTGCCAACCTTGCCACTGTTCACCAAGTCGAGGATGAGTGGCATGCTCGTGGTGACCCCACTGAGATTGCTATGCAGGTTTTTGTTTCTCGTTTCAACTGGAATCGTATGCGCCTGTCTGGCGGTGAGAACCCTCGTTGGCACGAAGTCGCGGAGTTTCCTTTCGACTCAGATGTTAAGAAGATGTCTGTTATCTTTATGGATAGCGAATCTCAGAAGCAATGGGTTTTTACAAAGGGTGCAGTCGAGCGTGTTTTGACGTCTTGTCCAACCTATGCTGCTGGTAACGAGATCCTCGAGTTCACAGATGCCGTCAAGGAGGATGTGATTGCCAACATGGAATCCCTCGCCCGCCTTGGTCTTCGCGTCCTTGCCCTTGCTAGCCGAACAGACATCCCCCACGTCGAAGACAACGAGGCTGAACTTGACCGAGGACTCTTCGAGAAGGATCTTGTATTCCGTGGACTTATCGGTTTGTACGACCCTCCTCGTCCCGAGTCTGCTCCTTCGGTCAAAAAGTGCCAAGAAGCCGGCATCAACGTTCACATGCTTACTGGCGATCATCCCGAGACTGCTCGCGCTATCGCTTTGGAGGTCGGTATTCTGCCTAGCCGAATGAACGAGATCCCAAAGGATGTCGCCAAGGTTATGGTTATGGCTGCTTCCGAATTTGACAAGCTATCTGATGAGGAGATTGATGCCCTACCTCTCCTGCCTCTTGTTGTTGCTCGTTGTGCCCCTCAAACCAAGGTCCGTATGATTGAAGCGCTCCACCGTCGCAAGGCTTTCGTCGCCATGACTGGCGATGGTGTCAATGACTCGCCCAGTTTGAAGCGTTCGGACGTAGGGATTGCTATGGGTCTGGCTGGATCTGATGTTGCCAAGGAAGCTTCCGACATTGTCCTAACTGACGACAACTTTGCCTCTATCCTCAACGCCGTCGAGGAAGGCCGACGAATGTTTGATAACATCCAGAAGTTCATTCTCCACGTTTTGGCTGAAAACATTGCCCAAGCCTGTACTCTTCTTATTGGCCTTGCTTTCAAGGACCGTAACAACCTGTCCGTGTTCCCCTTGGCACCTGTTGAGATCCTCTGGATCATCATGATTACCTCCGGTATGCCTGATATGGGACTCGGCTTTGAAATTGCTGCGCCAGACATTATGCAGCGTCCTCCTCAAAACGTATGTACGCCGTCAAGTTTGATTGAAACCTACTAACATGCAATAGTTAAAACAAGGTGTCTTTACTCCCGAGTTGATGATTGATATGGTTGTCTATGGTCTTTGGATGTCTGCCCTCTGTCTTAGCTCTTTCGTCCTTGTCCTCTACGGCTTCGGTAATGGCGCTGCCGACATTGGAGACGATTGCAACCGCACTTATAGCGATGACTGCGAGGTTATTTTCCGTGCTCGTTCCACTACCTTTGCTTGCTTAACATGGTTCGCCTTGTTTCTTGCTTGGGAAATGGTCAATATGCGACGTTCATTCTTTCGAATGCAACCAAAGAGCAAGAAATATTTCACTCAGTGGATGATCGATGTCTGGAGGAACCCCTTCCTTTTCTGGGCTATTATTGCCGGTTTCGTTACCATGTTTCCCATTATCTACATTCCCGGACTCAACACCGTCGTCTTTAAGCATGCTCCTATCTCATGGGAATGGGGTATTGTGTTTGTTGAGGCTGTTTTGTTCTTTATGGGTATTGAATCTTGGAAATGGGCCAAGCGTATCTACTTCCGCCGTCAAGCCCGCAAGTCAACAGGTGGTGTCAGCGATTTGGAGACCCGTGTATTTGGCAAGTACTATAACATGGCTGGCGATAGTCGCGATGAGGAGAGTGGTGGAGAGAAGTCACCTGAGTAAAGGTTTCGTAAGTGAATGCTCACAAAGCAGGTGCCATGTTAATTATAGCAAATTCGAAACATCTAGTCCATGTGTTGGATATTTTAATTTATATTTAGTTAAAAGAAACTTTGCGCTTCTCGTGATGGATCTGGTGATTTGTACATGCTAGCCAAGGCTTTCTGTTAGCGTCTAAACAACAGGTGACGAAGCAATGTACACGACACGCAGGACATATGTGACCTTGACCATATCTAGCATACGCAAGACAGCCTGTTCTTTCTAGAGATAAGCGGCCTCTATTCTTCGTGTCTATAGGTAGGAAGAGACTCGTTTATCGACAACGCATCACGGAAAATATCAACGTGTTGTTCTGGGAATCGCCAATTTACGTTTTACTGGTTCTTTGAGTTTTCTGTATAAACTATATCGGGAATAGCGGACAGGAGATGAAAACTGGCAAAACGTGGTTGGATCGGTCTAGAATCTGCATTATCTGCAAAAGAGTTTTGATGATTTGCTGTATGCATATGTCTGGTGATGAAAAGGTAACGTTGGCATGAGTGATATATGTAGTTTCTGGTTCTAGACGGGCTGTTTCTTATCTTGGCCTTGGAGTCTGAGCACGTCAGGTAACTGTCCATTGCTGTCTCTAATGACTGTGTGACCTTGCCTTCTACAATGACGTAGGTTGAGGCCATCTACTGGATGGGATGATGACTATGAATTTGTCCCATCTCACATACCTTTAGTGTTACCACCATGAATACCAAAAAGGTTAGAGAATACAACGGTCCATGTTTGTACTCGTTTTTAGTGTTAAATCCATCCTCATCGCAACCCAGTCTAAAAAGTCAGGTCCTGATTCTTAGTACGTACCCAGCCCCTTCAAATCCTGGGGTCTCAGACCACTGCGTCATTGGATCTTATAGGCCCCCTCCCCCCGCCTCTTTATGATCTGCTCACGAGGGTTCTGCAAGTTTCCATCTGATCTTGATTCTCATCACAAGCGCAAACATTACAGTCTCAAAACATCTGCTTATTCAAGACACGAC
This sequence comes from Fusarium venenatum, assembly GCF_020744135.1. NCBI lineage: Eukaryota > Fungi > Ascomycota > Sordariomycetes > Hypocreales > Nectriaceae > Fusarium > Fusarium venenatum. The sequence goes on from NW_027072131.1 coordinate 7,993,075, forward strand.
CAACATCTCGAGCTTGAGCTCTGACTTGCCGTTAAACCCTTTCAACTCAAGCTCTGTCTAGCATATCCAAAATGGCTTCCGCTGTTGAATCTCCCCCGGCGCACTCGCCTCCAACTAATCCTCCTCAGCGACCTCGAGGTATGTTTGACTCTAGCTTTTGCATGATTCCGTATCTAACAAAACCTAGGTATCCTCAAGAACTCGTACAGGAATTCTCCTCCTGCCTCGCCTGAACAAGAGCACGCAGCCAACGAAAAGGAGCTCACCATCGCCAATACGCACATCAACGCAGGCCACCGACGTTCGTCCTCTGGCGCTCGCCCTACAGGATCCAGAAGACAATCCGGCGTCAACAGCTCTGACGGCCTCGAACAGTCTCAACGCCTCAAGTGGGACGAGGCTAATCTATATCTCACGGAGCAAGAGCGCTCCTCTACTATGAAAATCACCGAACCAAAGACTCCCTATGCCAAACACTACGACCCGGCCGAAGACCCATCCGACGACGAGGGTCCTCTGGCGGACGCTGGTTCTCGCCTTCAGGATTCACGTCCAAGCCGTGAAGATGACATTCCGGGCCTTTCGCTGGGCGAACCGGAAGAGGAGATCCCGGAAGCGGGCGCGCCGTCACCCCGCGGCGAAAAGAGCGTCCACGTCGACGACGAGAGCAGCATCGGCCACGACGCCGAGGAAGACTTGGCAGGCATGTCTCCCGAGGAGCGTGAAAAGCACCGAAAGTTTGAACAGCTCCGCAAGAGGCATTACGAAATGAAGAATGTGGCCCAGCTTCTGGGCCACCCCGAAGAAGAGGACGAGGACGACAATGTGCCGCCCATGCCACAGGTACCGCAAGTACCCAACGGCTCTGCGTAGAAGGATATTGCGACACAAGAAACACGACAAGGACTGTGAACTGGCTAGGAAGACATCATCAGGCTGGAGTTTTGAGGATATCATTACCGGGCGTTGGTAGAGGTTGAGGGATGCACATTACTCGCTCGCTTTGAGGATTCTGATTGAGAATCGGAGACAGAGACAGAAGGGCACATTATGGAATCGGTTTCGCATTCACGGTAGATAAGCATTACATTTCCTAGAATTTCATAATTTCTGGACCATGATCGTGTCGGCGTTGTTGTTTTCGTGCTTCACAGTTGACTGTTTCGTGCCTCACAGTAGACCCTTTCGTGCAAGCTCAATCTTTCGCGCCGTTTCACCAGGTCGGAATCCACCACGAGATACACAGATACGTTGTCCTTCAGCAAGTTCGACCTTTTCTTGCTGGGCTTCCCAAGCGCAGGGACAGTGGTGAGGGAAGTGAACGCAAGCGAGGGTATCAGGGCAGAGGTATTTATCGCAAACAGCTAAAAAGATTAGTAGTGTCTCCGACCGAACAAAGACAAACGTACAGCTCTCGTAGTTTTGCTTGTAGTGATTCGCATCGCTGGGGTTATTCTGTGGTTGATGTTGGTGACGATCGTGGCCATGTCCGCCTTGTTGATTAAACATCTGGTCGAAAAAGTCACCAAACTGGGCATTGACCAGAGTCAAAAGAGAAAGAAAGGCGATGATATAACGCATTTTTATATAGTTGAAACGAATTGCACTTTAATCTGTAAATGTTGAAGCTCAAGTTTGGTTGTCATTCATTATGCGATGCTGTCCACATTGAATGGGTTCTTATCGATAAGATCGATGACTAAGCTCAAAAACTCCATCTCCAGAATTGCTCGCTGGACAGGCATTACTACATTGCAGCTCCAGCTAAACCTCAGCCCATATCTACCAGATTCGCCGGCCATGAGGTTCCTCACGATACAGCGGCCGATATTGGCTGCTGTGGCTGGTCTTGTCCGGCCGGCCTTTACGCCTGCTGCTCCTCTGGGTGTGCAATTGGCCAATTCCCTCGTCCAAGGTCAAAGATTTGCCTCGGTCAAGTCACAGGGAGCGTACAAGAAGAAGCCCAAAAGGGGTATTCCCAAGAAGTTGGGTGCCAAGCGAACAGGAGGTATGTTTTGAGAGTCTGGGTAATGGGGGTTTGAACTGACTGTATAGATCAATTCGTCATTCCTGGCAACATCCTGTACAAGCAGCGAGGCACGCATTGGTGGCCCGGCGAGAACTGCATCATGGGTCGAGATCACACAATTCACTCCATGGCAACCGGCTACGTCAAGTACTACCGCGATCCCGCACGACACCCCGACCGCAAGTACATCGGAGTAGTTTTCGACAAGAACGACACTCTACCATACCCCCAGCACGCGGAGCGAAAGCGAAAGCTCGGAATGACCGTCTTCACCATCAAAGAAGCCGCCGCCAAGCCCGAAATCTCACCGTCAGGAATTCCTTTCCAGGTCACCCGTGTCGAAGCCGGCGAGCCAGATAGGTTACTCAAGCTGCGCAAGGATTACAGTTATCGTGAGGACAACTGGGCGATTGGAAAGCTTGCCAAGACGACTGGACTCAAGACGAAGCGATTCAGGACGCGAAAGCAATGGTTCAGACATAGACGGTGGAGACGTGAGAGGGAGTTGGAGGGACAAAGGAAGGCTGAGGCGAAGAGGGCTGAGAGTGGTGGTGAGATGAAGGCCGTTAAGATGATTAGCAAGAAGCAGGCCAAGAAGGCAGCAAAGAAGGCTGGAAAGAAGAAATAGGCTTGTAAAGAAATAAGCTGGTATCAAAGTAAAGGGGGCAAGCATGTAGGATTTGTGTAGCAATTGTACATTATGAACAAGGCATTGACTGGAAATGTTGAATAAAGTTGACGCCGTCAGACGTTTATGTACTTGTCCTTCAGAATCAACGTTCTTTGAGTTGCAGTATAACCAGATGGAGTTGGAATGTGAGGAGCAGGAGTTGACAAAGCGGTGGTGGTTTTGCTGGCATTTCGTACCTTGCATTTACAGCGTGTTGCAGTGCCTAGTACCAACTTTAGGCCTTTGGGCTACGCATGAGACGAAATTAGTAGGCCGATTTATGCAGCTTAGCCCACACTCCTAGGTTGTTTATTTTGTCCCCTAATAATTTAGGAGATATTTACTGCTGCCCTGTAGGTAGCCGCGCTGCACAACTTCATGCGCGTCGCGTTTTAGGCAATTAACAATTCATCTTCACATTCACCTTCCAACTTCACTATAACCACACCGAACAAGCCTTTACTTTCTTGGTTCCTCGCACTTCTACTGCCTATTCACTTACTATCTGGACTACCTTCGTATGTGGACAGTAGAAGCAACCTGGATGGTCGTGCTTCCTTATACTCATCCTCACTAATACCCTTTCATCTCATTCTCACTACCAGCCCCTGATGCTTGACGAATACGGCCTCCCCATATTTAGCCCCGAAGACGTTGAACATCTCAAGCGTCTTGAGCAAAATGCAAGACGGATAGCTCTCGACAGACTCAGAGATCCCAGTCCAGAGCCTGCGCGTGTTGTCAGCGACATCAGTGATGGGGCTCTCACGACTTCGGCAACTAGGCTCTCGTCGTTGTTATCTAGTAACCCAAAGATCAAAGCCGCTCAGTCTGAATGGGAGAAGAATCAATGTGAGTTGAGCTTGAAACTTGGGCATATGTGTCTAACGTTACTCAGCACAATCACAATCACGACCTACTTCTACAGGTCCGTCTAGAATGCCTTCACTAAAGCCCCCTCAACCTAGGTATCGGAAGAGGGAATCGCCAGCATCAGACGAATCCGCTGGTCCAGCTGCGAAAAGACAGAACAGTGACTTTGATATTGCACAGGCTCGTCAAAATGCAATTCGTTCTACGGAAGTGGAAGTAGCACGACGAACGGCTGCGTCGAACAACACGTCAAGCACACAAATGGTTCCTCAAACTCAGACTCATTCTCGATCAACGCATTTGACTGGGAGTGAACTACTCAAACTGTACGCTGACCAAGGATCGCCAGCGCCTGTCCTGATACCAGTGCATGCAACGCCAACACAAACGGCGCAAAATTCACCAGGTGTTGATGATGTGGTTGTTGCAATCATTTTTGCTGAGGGTACTCGCCCGTACACCTCATATAACCGTACGTACCTATACTTTCCTCATTACAAGTCCTCGGTATCAGAAAAATCGGTGCTAGAAGCATAAGGGACGAAAGTAGTTTATCAGTTTATGCTACTTAGACCAGACGTTTCAGGTTATCTGTTTTTATATCCTAAGACTTTAGCTAATGTTCCTACAGATCCTGAACAGGGAGTTATCTCTGCCCGCGGCGCACTCATTCCGCCAAAGTATAAACTGCACGATGATCCCGAACGTCCTTTTGTCTGCCCTGTACGAGATTGCCGTCGTTTGTTCAAAGGACTGCCAGGTCTTGGTGGACACTTTGGGGGTGGTCACCCTGCGACTACGTTCAACGACAACGGAGATGGCACGTTATCAAAGGTCGGAAAATATGCGAAAAGTTTTTTCAAAAGCGCCTCTGACTCAACGCCTGCCATCGTTATCTCTCGTAACCCTCTGCCTCCTAACGCACCACCGCCGGTCGACCCTGGACTGCCGGTAGCTGCGACTTTGCATCAGGGCCGAACTTCTCGCGCAGAGCAATTGAACAAGAAAACGACTCGGGCGCAGGAAACTCCAGTCTTCCCCCCTGTCCCCCTTTTACGCGCCTCGAGCACTTCGGATACTGATGTCAAACCCTACCTTCACAGGCATCTCAGTCCTTATCAAATAAAGCATCATCGGGAGGACATTCTTTTCATGCTTGTGTTGCCTCGAATACGAGATCTTCCTGAGGAATGGAAGCAAAGTCACGGCGGAAAGACTTTGGATATCAACCATTATGCTTGCGCGTTGGCTTATCTCACTGGAAGGGCAGTGACTGGCATCGGGAAGTGCATGGCTAGTGTAGGACGGCGAACTGCCCGGCTATCAACACCTTGTATCGCCCTCCCGGCTGGAATGCCCCCGTCAGCAAAGCAAGCGTTCTCTTCTCTGGAGACTTGTGTTGGCTGTCGGTATTGGTGTATTCTACAACGACGCTCTAACGCATGCGATTGGTGCCCATCTGATCAACGTCGACATAGAGGCTCTGGCGGTTCAGCAGGATCATCTTCGTCCGAAGATGTCACCCCTGCGATGAATACTCCTGCAATGGATGTTGACGCGGAAGAACAGCCCGAGGAACCGACCGTTGGGACCGTGACAGAGTCTATTCGTGAAACAAAGCGGCCCGAGAGAAGTCCGTCTACCCAAACCTCTATGGATACAATGGGGGAACAGCCTGCAGCTGGAAACCAGAGTCGATCACTTGAGATGGAAGACTGGGAGGTTGCTCCAGGTAGGATGCAGGACAATTCTTCCTCAGACAGTAAGTTTACACATTCTCCATCCAAGGTAGCAGAAACGTTGGCCTCCTAAGTCTTAGGATATAAAGATAAATAGTCTAAGGACTATAGTCTAAGGAGCATAAGTTGGCCTACTAATTTCGTCTCTTATGTTTCCAGCGGCCAACTTTTCTGATACCCCGAGGTCTATTGGAACACATGCTAACAATTTATCTTAGATGTTGCCTTTTCCAACTCATACCTCACCAGCGGCCAACCCGTTACGGTTTCCCAGGACGTTAGCTTCAACGTCATTATCCTCAAGCCCGGCAATTCGAGTCATTGGAAGATTGAAGACGACAAATTGCGCACTTGCTCAGTCGCAGCAGGCAAGCTGGCTGTCACCATAGGCGAACAAGAACAAGCCTTTAACTTGGGGCCCAACGGCATGTTTGTTGTTCGACCTGGACAAGCATGCAGGGTCACAAATCGACTTTATGTGGATGCCGTGGTGCACTGCACTACTATTAATGACTTTGCGTTGCAGTAGGCATGATTGATGGGCGCATTCAGCAGAAACGGCGGGCTAGGCATAGACTTATTGGTATTAATCGGAGTTTTGGGCGTTTAGCGCATCTACAGGCATAGAAGATGACTGCTTCTATAGCATTTCGGGATCACTCGGCAGGCAGCAACAGGGATTAGAAATAGACCAGACGAAAGTATTAGTGCTCTCTTAGGCTATATTCGCACTAAAGTTGATCTAATATTTCCTTCAGACACTAAATCAGTGCCGGTTTCTATGATGCACCTCCTCGGCAGGAATACGGGATTTTAGAGGCTGGTCTTAGGGTATCAGCAAAATTGGCTGCTGTCGTCGTAAGAGACGAAATTAGTAGGTCAATCTATGCTATCTAGATCATACTTCTTGGGCTGTTTTTTCTTGTACCCCAAGACTTGGTAGGCCAATACTACGGTAGGGTTCAACTTCAGTCATCGGGATTGTTCATGTGGCACAATCATCTGATTAGCCTTGTCTCAGAAACTACCCCACGGTTAGAGAGCAACATAGTCAGCCTACAGCTACAATCATAGCGCATCAGCAATACATACGGCAATCGGCAAATGCTATTTTCGAGTATGGAGCTTTTGTCACGAGCAAGTGCTGATCCAAGGCAGAAATGGGTGCTCGTGTGGCTATACACAGAATGTGACTGTTCGGTCTGATGGACCAGTATATTAACTTAACTACCGCAAAACAAAACAAATAGCATCTGATGTAGATAAAATATTCCCGATAACTTGTGTTCTAATGTCTCAAACCTCTCGTCCAGTTTTGTCCAGGCAAAGACGTCGGGAAAGTTATAGGGCATCTTACACTGAAGCGAGTATGGCTGAGGTTGGAGGCCTTGACTCACCTGGGTCGGAACTTGTTAACGACAAAGATTCCATTAACGTCAATCCAGGAAGTCCACCAAGTCAACTACCGCCACTGAATGATTACACTATCAAGAAGAATCAAGTCGAGGAGAATATTATTAACGAAACACCTACCGATGATGAAATAACGGAAGAGGAATCCAACAAGGGAAGCTTCACCATTGATCCAGAAGGTGAACTTACTCATGATCAAACAACCGTCGATATTGTTACTGTCCCATGTCCTGGAGCGAATTCTCTTCGAACATGGAGTCGCGATGGACGAATGAGTCGTTTCTTTGGTGCACTCTCCATGAGAGATGCCGAAGGCCAAACAGCGCCAGATCAAGATCGACCTGCACCTTCATGGGTCAGACAAGGCATTCGACGTGAAGCTGATAGAGCACGAATTCTCCTATACGAGCACCCATCAGCAACCGAGGGTATGAGATTGAGCAACTTAGCAGATGCGCTGCTGGAGGAACTAGAAGAATTGAGGAAGCGAGAGAAACAAGCTAGGCCGCTTGTCTTTGTGGGACACAGTATTGGTGGAATTATTGCCAAGATGGTTCTAACAAAGGCGAGTCGTGATACTCGATATGAGGATATCTACAGACAATGCTACGGTATTGCCTTTTTTGGTACGTTTTGTCTCCTAAAGTGCATTCCATACTAACAGCACAGGCACTCCTCATCAAGGATCCAGTTACTTTGCCATGCCAAATTTAGCAACCGGAATCCAGAGTATACTTCAACTCTCGGCCCCCTTGCCATGCTCAATCACCGATGATCTGCGCGTGGGAAATTCTCTTCTTCTCCAACTAGACGACGACTTCAAGTCCATAGCACACGACTTCCGTATATGGACATTGTACGAAACTATCGACTCTCGGCTCTCAGGATCTACTGGAGATGTTTACTTTACTGCACCACTGGCGTCGATAAAATCGGCCATCCTCGGTATGCGACAGGAGACGATTCTTCCACTTCAAAGCGATCATGCGAATATAGCCTCGTTTGGGAGGCATAATGTTCACACGATGCGATTGTTCCTGAAACAGTTAACTGCACTCATCGACCGCGCAGACGAGTATGCCTGTCATGATAGAAACTGGTCTTTAGATCTCGAACAAAAGGTCAACGTCGAAGTCCATGGCTTTTTCGAGGATTCTCCTGGACCATTAGACTCAGCGACTATCAGAGCTTGGTCTACAAGGTTACCTTTACGGGAGTTTCTGAGAAAGGGACCTCAGGAGTGTTTGGCTGACAGACTCAATGAAGTTGAGACGGTTGATGAAGGGCGATTTTTGAGAGCGAGAGGGAAAACAGCTAGGTTACCGACACAGAGAGGTGATATGGATGAAGCAGGCAACAACGCTCTCGGTATCTCGCAGGATGGATCATTCCATGTATCGCCCCCTGCTTCACCGATTATTCGACCTCTTGATGCCAAAAATACAAGATCCGAATCAGCACCTCAAGTGATCTCAAGATCCCCCATTACACCACTGTCGCCAGTAGCAATTTCGCCACCAACACACTACTCAACACCAATGCGACGCCCATCACCTCTCATACGCGCCAATTTTGATCAAGATCTCGCCGTGGATCGTCTATCACCACCTGCCAGTGGTCGTATTGGCCGAACTCTTAGCAGATCTACAAGTCTGGGTACACAGGCTTCTCAATACGAGTATCGAGATTTTCCCCCATTTTCGCAACGCAGTCGAAGCACCATCGAGGGCTTCAGCGACGAGGATGACATTGACGCATCTCCCAAACTACCAGAAGCTATAGTTGCAATCCGAAAAATCGTTGAAGATGGAGAGAAAAGAGCGAGTGAGACTGTCATTGTTGATGAGGTGCCTGTTGCGTTTTCGAAACCTCAGGTGGAAGCTAGAAAGTTTATATGGGTGCATTTACCGTACAATAATCCAACTTGGGTGACGGTAAGTAATTTCGTTCAGTAAGGTGCTTTACTAACTTGAGCAGAAAATATTCGAGACGTTACAAATATCGGATCATCGCAACTATACGCCCCTATTCAACAATGACTTTTGGGCAACGAGACATTCTCGTGGACGGCACTCTCAGCATTATGCATACTTTGCCAAGCCAGGATGCTACTTCTCAGCTCCTCGACACAGTACGTCCTCTTATTGCTTATGGACTCAGATTCTAACAGTGTAGTGTCTCCTCGAGGTCGATCTTCCAAACAGTCTTCAATATCGAGGGTTGATGGCGGGATTTATACGTGTCTATTTCTACCATATCTTCACTTCGACTCTTACAAACGACTCATTCGTCGACGGGAACTAATTCTCCAGCGCTTAAATCATGGAAGATCAAGGCCTGTGCCTGAATCTGTTGCCAAATCTGACTCTCTTGAAGCACAGGTCATTTGGGAGTTTCTAGGTCATGACCCGCCACTCAACTGCCGAAGAACGTTGGATCAATACGGATACCCTTCTCTGAGGGACACAAGATCGCGAGATGATGATCAGATGCTTTACAAACTGACAAAGGAACGAAGCTTTGCTCCTGGACTAGGTCCCGGATTTCATGGACAGATGTCGAATAGTAGCGATGGTAGCAGTGGGAGTGGAAGTCAGAGATCCAAGACAAGCAGTCATGATAGAGACAACGAGGACAATCTAGAGGATTCCATACTTAATGGTAATGTCCTCATGGTCGATCAGCTGTGGTTATGGGCCATTGATTCTCGTAAGTCGACCCTCTCTGCCAGAAGCTTAGACTAACCCTATAGATACTTTGCTATCCTTCTTTCCCAAGCGCGAGGGCGATGCTATCGAAGGACCTCTATATCAACAAGCAGACCTTCGCGACAGCATATTCAACGAAGTCAATGTCGATCTTACTCGCCAGTGCGAAAACGCTCTGGATTTGGCAGCGTTGGCTGTACTTCACGCAGTAACTGTGCTACTCGACCGAGCATCACATCCTGATCTCGAAGTGTTTCGAATCTTTGAAGAAGCTATCAGTGTTCTCGTAGGTAGCTCCCCTTGTTATACGACCATCACTAACTAAACAGACCGAAAAACTCACATTCTCCCTTAAAAGCTTCCGTGCTGAAGGATTCCGCGACAAAGCTTCTGCCTATGAACCAGTCGAGAACAAAGCTCGATCCATCAGAGCACGACACAAAGCTGAAGGTCGTCGCTCAGAAGAGGATAACCGCGATAATACATCCGCGCTCCTTGAACTTCGGGATATTGAGGATGAACTTTTGATTCTCGTTCACCTTTTTGAACGACAGTCCAAAGTCGTCAGCTCCATGCTTTCTACCTATGCCCGTCCCGAACTTCGTGATCGCACAGCAAATGGAAGGATTTTTCTGAGTGAAGCCCTCAAGAAACTCGCCGAATATGCTCAACAGGGTCAAGAGATGATTGAGAGGGTGAGGAATACAAGAGATGACTACGACAAGCTACTTCAGATGGTTCAAAGACAAGCTCAGGTTGATGAGGTACGGCTGAGTAGACTTCACGCCGACCTTGCCAGTTCACAAAGTCGAAGTGTCATGATCTTTACCACATTCACTGTCATCTTCCTACCACTTAGTTTTTTCACTGGTCTATTCGGTATGAATACGCATGAATGGGGTGGTGAGAATAATCTCAGCCTCAAGACCATTGGCGCGATAGCTCTTCCCTCTAGTTTTGTTCTTGTCGTCCTTTCCCTCGTGGCGGCCTGGAGCACAAGGGTTAGACGGTTCTTCAAATGGCTTACTCGTCTCTATCGCATCACCATGTCGTGGTTTTGGAGGACACTCTGTATGCCTGTTGTTTCGGGTGTGGCGGGTATGGTACCTCAACGGGATGAGCGGCAGAGAGATGAGAGGGATTTGAGAGGGAAGAAGGGGATTTTGAGGGAGGAGATGAGTGATTTTTGGGAAAGACATCGGTTGGAGAGGGATAGGGGATATACGGTTCCTGAGAAGAATAAGAAGACGACTATTGGGGGTAAGGGGAGTTGGAGATCAAAGATGAAGTAGAACTGGGGGGTGTTTGTTGTATTTTTATATACCCGGCTAGTAATACATGGATTGATGTGTATCAAGGGACTTTGGTTGGTGTTGGTTATCACAGGATATGTACTTGAGTGCCTTGTTAGAAAAGACTGATATTCAGTATACAGAGTCTTTCCTGTATTCGACTACTTCTTATATTTTCTTTTTACAATTTTAGCTTCCAGGGTACCTTTATATACAAGTTCAACTCTATATACCTTTGACGAGGAGTGGTCGAGTGGAATCCGCTCCTAAAACCTATAAACTCTCAAAAAACCGAACCTAAAACTACCTTCACCCATTCGACTGCTCCTTGTTTTTTGTAATTTCAGGTTCCATTTTTTGAATGAACGCTGGACGAAGCATGTTCTATCTTCCACCTAGGTATGCCACAGTCAACGTAGGTAGGCCCTGTACACTTGTCACCCCCGAGTGCACTTCTACCCGCCCGACATATGGCATATGGTATTGACAGCCCCATTGCCACTTTGAACAGTCAGTGACATGAGTCCGTAACCTTTTCTTCCGTTACTCTTACAATTTGATCTGAAACATACTAACTAGTGATTGAACATGCTGGATTGCCGTCCTTCAGCGAAATTTGCTGGTCGCCTTTATTGTAGAGGCTTTTAGAAGAACGTAGAAGTTTAGTAAATCACCTCTAGGAACTTCTCCCCTACCTCTAAAAGGGGATATCTCTGCCTTTGACGGCTTCCTTAACTCTCGTGTTAGCTTCCCCTTTAGACTCTTTAGCCTGTTTAGTCCTAAGCTAAGATACTTAGAATTCTCTTGTATCCTAATTAACTATCATTCGAGTAGAGAACTTGCCAAGTGGAGGTACCTTTCACATCGTGTTTTGTCAACTACCGCGGAATGCTCATTTACTACAGTAGATTCTGCAGGCCCTGAGAGTGATTCCAGTGGTTGTGATACTCTAGTAGACACCCGAGCACGCACGCAATGATTCTTGGGCAGCCGGATGGGAATAACTTCTGGCGCATGCCATCCAATCGAGACGATGGAACCATAACAAGGTCCGCAGCTAGGGTGCTTGAGGAGGACAACCAATAATCTCTTTCATATTAGGGCTCCCAGGAAGAAAGTAATTCTGCTTACATGTTTAATGGCTATGCCATTCCTGGGAATAACACAATGGTTTCTTGTTTTTCGTTTGGTGTTACTAAGATTGTTGACAACTGATTCGACAGTCTAATTGCATAATAGGAATGGGTGCTCAAGCTGACACTATTTACCAGTCTCGTCATTTCAATGGCGCAAAGCAATTTTTAAATAAGAACCAATTCTATTCTCCTATGATACACAGAAAACTCCCTCGCATTTGCGTGACGACATTGGAAAAACCCTGTGGGAAAACCAATGCCAGGGATCAAGATACTTCTATTTCAATTTAAGGAATCAGATCACCGTTTCACGTCTGTCAAATCCCTATCCAATTTCGAAAAACTGCAGATGTGCCATATCAACAATGGTAATTTGAAGCAATATAGAATGCAGCGATATTCAGCAATCATATCCCTTCTCTACCCAGGTCGCCGGACCTACTGCAATGGTATCACAGCCTGATGATTTTAACAATGGCACAAGCGGGAATGCGATGCAGAAAGACATATTCGAACTCGGAGTTGTTCCAGGCTTTTCGTGGAATCCAACACCCCAAAGACTCTGCGAGCCTACGGGCGTTACGATATTCTAGTCTATGATCTGCTCTGCTAAGATCGATGAAAACAATGATGACATTCTTCTTGCCCCGGCTTTCTCTTCGCAATGCCTCTTCGTATGCAGCTTCGTACTTGACATATGTCGAGATGAAAGGAGTTTTATGTCGGTTAGACCAATTAATATGATAACAGAAATATCTTCTCAATAGCACGCGCATGTTGTTTCGGCTCAACCAAAAGTCCACCCTGGACTTCACATCGCCTGCGAGCACACCTTTGCCTGTCCTGAATCGAGCCTGAGAATCCTCGTCCTCAACACGGTAGAAGCATTCAAGCGACATACTTATGAGCAGACTGAGCTTGAGCAAGAGGTGAATAATAATAGAAGTAGAGAGGGTGAGCTGTTCTTGCATGAGGAGAGATTTCGTAAGACGCGACGCTACGCTACACGACTTTATATGTAGGCCTTATAGAGTACTGACATAATTCGTCGACATGACTCACAACTTCGAATGCTGATGGTACAACTGTGATTAGGCATAGCATAAGGCATCTACCCAAAAGAGGGAAAATTGTCAGGCCAGATAGGGAATTCAGACAGAACACAAGCATAATACAGATCTATTCCACATACTGGTTCAATAGAATCTACCTTGGACGAGCTAAATATGCGAACTCCCCTTAGTCTAATAGGATGTTGAACGCACAGCTTCCAGCCGAAAATGGCAGAATCTCATTCCTAGCACCATGAATTCAACGACGACCCTCAATACTAGGTCGCTCGACTACGCCTTTTTATCGTGTTTTTTTTTTAAAAAAAAAAAAAAAAAAAAAAAAAAGAGCAGGGACTCAAGAGGGTTTAAGCATCCAACACTTTTCCCCTTCTCATTCGAGTACTTCTGTCAAAGGCGTTCGTCGACAAAATATGATACCAGAATAGCACAAACCAGACAAGCCACATTATCCCAATCCCTAACAAGGCAGCAGAAATGGCCAATAATGCCCCTCCGTAGCTCAAGTTCTTAAACGACTGGCTGCCATTCAGCTGTTCCGTAGCTAGCCCGACCTGCATTGCTGAAAGAATCACACTAATATATACGAACGCAGCTAATAGCCAAGCAAAGTTCCGCTCGAAAAAGGCCTGATACCATGTGCTTGTTGAGATATGCCCATAAACCAAGTTCTCATACGACCACATACATGGTAGAAAGCGTGTCATCGAGTTGAGCCGCGACAGCCGTAGCTCGCCGTACTGGTACCGTCTGTCCACTTGCGCGAGGCTGTCTATATCGATATTGCGCAGGAAATCCTTCATGAAGGCACTCCATATGGGCCACTCCATATCATCAGGGATCAACCTCACCGTCTGGGCCATGTCAAAGTCGCTCCTATGTCCAATAAGCCAGCAGTAGCTGAGCAGCAGCCCAGTTGCACTCCGATGGAGTGCAGGGTCTGAACACAGGTGTTGGGTCCAGAATGCGTGGCAGAGGAGGAAGCCGGGCAGCGGCTTAATCAGTAGCTTGGTTTGGTGCCATACCATATGTTCGTCGGGCTGTTCTGTGAGATAAATATCACGATTCATTATCTTCTGGCGCTGGAGTGGCCTCGCTGGCAGAGGAAGCCCGGCCAGCCAGAGGTAGTCATGGAGCTTGTCTAGCTTTGGGGTACGCAGCTCAGTAGTCAGGAAAAGCTCCATGTTCTGTGTAGGCATGATTGTAGGCGTTCTGCGATCGCCTCGAATCGCGGCGGGGAGGACGAGCTGCGTCAGGTCGACAATGCTCGATGCCACTGAAAATGGCGTGGTGAGAGCCGGGACTTTTACGGCCGAGTCGTTCATCTAGGATGGTCAGTTTGGCTTTAAAAGTAGAAACCTCGATGCTTCACATGAGGTGAACAGCTTACGGTGTTCATTTGTGTCCTTCTCAGCATAATTTCGCAGTGAGGCTACTCTATAAGATTTGTTCTAATCGAAGTACAAGCACCGCACCCGACCGAGATATAGGATAGCTAGCTAGCAGGGTGCCTTTAAGTTAAGCGGACCTGCATAGCATCCTCAGACCATCGCCCATATAAGCTAGGCCAGCAGGCACGGCCCGTGCCTAGAGACCGGTAGTGGGTTTTGTCGCGGTATGATGCTAAAAACTGCAATGGGCATCATCTAACGCTAGGCTACAAGGCTCATTACAAGACTTCGCGACCAACACGAAGACGCCAGGCTTCTGGGGCAACATCTATTCATTTGATATTGAATAACAAAGAGCGACTTGATAAGAAGAGTCCTACACAAGGCAGACGACAAGAAGAGGTCAGACTAGCCACCCCTGCTCATCGAGTATTTCGCCCTGCCCTTCCCCGTTCACAAACCCTGCCTTTCGTGACCAAGCTGCACGCCTAAACAATATCACACTTTTAGGACAACCCAATCAAATAAGCCTTGCCACAGCCCAAGAAACCCTTGAGCTAGAACGGCTCCTAGATAGCGTTGCTAGCTTCCACTGTTCAAGACTGCCATAAAAAATAACGAGACGTTGCCTCCGGAGAAGGGAAAGACTGATACGAAATTTCATGATGATCAGGCACACTTTTAGGCCAGCAATTTTCAAGAGAATAATAAGCCGCGTCGATTGGGAGCTTGCCTTGTTGTTGGTCCCTATGTCGTATGCTATGATAGGTGCTTGGCGATGTCTCACTTACGACAGAGAAGACATGAAGAGCTGAAAGCAGGGATCAGGAATTACCTGGTAACAAAAAGACGGCAGGCACTCCCCGTGACTGGGTAAGCATGAACGTGCGAGAAGGCCCTCAATACCTATTGTTTCTTTCTTCTTCTTATTTTTATATCGTGCTATCCTTCTCTGCCTCTTTTCGTCCCAAACTCGTATCGAGGATTAACCATGTCTTCCGTTGCTTGGGACGTGATCATCACCTCGTTGCTGGGGGTTATGGTGGTAGTGATCGCTGTCTACCAATGCCTTTCTCCCTCAACCCCGCCTCAGGCTGATGCACCTACAAGTAACAATGGAGGAAGGAATCTTAGCCCTCCGGCGACTTTCAGGCTTGAAATTCTACCCAAATACGGAAAATGGGATGCATCTATGGTCGATAAGCAGGAAGTGAAACGACTTGTCAGGGAAGCCTTTGAAGTCGGTCGTGATGTTACGATATCCATTGAATCGCTTGCTAGCCACCCTTTTCGAGAACAACTAGTTGCAACACTAACCTTCTCGAAAATACCGGACAGGATGGTACAGATGGGAGCGCCAGATCAACACTTCTCAGACAATAGAGATCTACCAGACAAGTCGTTGTATCTCGACACTCATTTCCATGGATTTACTCCTTTACATTCTGAGTTCTCAGAGTTCTCAGAAAACTCTGAGAACTCTGAGAAAAGCCTGGAGTAAGTGATCTAGTCAAGTGTGGAGGTTCGGTATGCTGATCTTTCTATAAGTATTATCGCGTTGTCAGGTCTGAATGGCCACGCGTTTGGATCCTTTAAGCGCAAGGGAGGTAGGTACATGTGGCTTCGTGACGACCTCCCTATCTCTATGCCAAATTGTCGAGTCTTCATCTACGGATACAACACTCAATTACAAGAGAGCTCATCATTCCAGAGCTTAGAAGATCTTGGGATAGCTTTCAAGGATGCTTTGAGATACCTAGTCAAAGCTAATCGAAAGGTTAGTGAACATACTCTAACATATACTGCGTCTCGAAGCCTTCTATCTCTATTTCTCTATTTCTATAACTAACACAGCACAGAGGGGTCATCCCAAATCTCTTGTCCTTCTTGGACATAGCCTCGGCGGCTTGGTTATTAAAGAGGTGTGTGAAACTAACAATTGTCCGTTTTCATTACACAGCTTACATAACCACAGGCCTTATGCAAATTGTCCGAAGCCCGAACCACTGATGGTGAGATCGTTTTGAAGTCACTCCGGAGCATCATGTTTTTCGGAACGCCAAACCAAGGAATGGATATCAAATCACTAATTCCAATGGTTGAAGGACAAGCCAACGAATCATTTCTCCGATCACTCGGGAGAGACTCCCCAGATTTGCGTCGACAAGCGCAGCAATGGACGAAGGCATTTGATAACGACCACAATTCCGTCGTGGCCAAAAACCTGGAGATAATGTCGTACTACGAGACCTGTATTTCCCCCACGGCAATACAGGAAAATGGAAAATGGAAGATGTGTGGACAGCCAGTCGAGCTGGTGGACAGGTTTTCAGCAACTCATGGGCGTTCTTGGGAAATGAAGGAACGTTATGTCCAACCGATTGATCGGAATCACTCGGAGCTTGTTAAGTTTTATGGACGTACTGATCCGGCATACGTCAATCATGTGCTGCCTCGACTGCAAGAATTTTTAGATAATTTGGATCAAGGTTAGTAAAAGAATCCCACATCTATATATCTCAATACAGCTGACCAAAGTGACTTAAATGAAAGACTCGACTGCTTTGCAGTACACGAAAGAACTGTGCCGTTTGCTTGAAGTGATGTGCGCGAAATCGGAGCCACCGGCCTTAGTGGAGCAGCTCTGCGAATCACCCGATATTGAACAAAGCATGGCATGGTTCATCGAGAGCCCAGAGTATCGGGTTTGGACCGGATTAAGGTCCGCAAGGCTCTGGCTTCAAGGAACATCGGGAGACGGGAAAACCGTTATCATGTCCTACATTTTGGGAAGTCTACACCAGCCTTCTCTACAGACAGACAAGCCTGACATTGCGTCAGCCTTCTGCTCAAGTGAAGACTCCGAGGCCGGAATAGTGGCATCGCTTGCAACTCAGCTCCTCAAACAAAATAAAGGTCGAGCTAAGGCTGTGCAAACAGGCTTTCCAATCAAAAAGTTCGAGCAATGCAGAGAACCGTGGGAATTAACGCGACTCTTATGGGAGTTGCTAGTAGCGTCCGTCAAGGCGACGACCCAGCTTGAAACTGTCTTTTTCGTCGATGGTATCGATGCATTGTATGACTCTGTGCGATCTTCGTTTCTCCGAAACTTCAATATGCTTCAGGAACAGGTTGCGCCCTCTCCAATGCGAGTGTTAGTGTCTTCGACAGTTGACGAAAATACGAAGCATACACTTGCCCATTATTCGAGCATAGATAGAGAAAAGGAGAGAAGAGGTAAAGACCCAGCCAACACCAGCAACTATGAACGCCCTAACTAGCTCCAGAGTGCCTGAAGACGCTTGCTTTTCAAGAATGGAACGCAAGAGAAAGTCGGGTGGAAGATAAAAATGAAGGAGGGGCATGGCTATCCTCCCACTCCGGTTATAAAGACTGGAGTAGTACATCTACCCCCTCGGTCTTGTGGTTAGAAGGGAAACCTGGAAGTGGTAAGTCAACAGTGACAAAGGTTATTGTACGCAAACTCGAGAGTAAGAAACACGATCTGGTTTGTGACCAGAGCAGTGTCCCAAACTACAGCCTCCAACAAGAAAAACGAACTTGGACCTCCAACAACCCCGAAGACAAGAGAACCATCGTTGCGAGATTCTACTACAGCTTCCGTGGTGGAAACACCGAGACAAGCCACGAGCTTATGCTCCGATCAATTGTTTACCAGATCTGGAAACAGAATAGCAAGCTTTTCCGACTCCTTCGCGACCGATACCGGGAGTTAAAGAAAAATATGGGCGATGTAAGAGAGCAGAAAGCTCTTTGGAGTTACGATGATCTCAAGCAGGCCTTAAACACCCTTCATCAAATTGACTTCGATCTGAAAGTTGTGATTGTGGTTGATGGAATGGATGAGTCAGACAACGACAGACGGACCGATGTACTCCAGTTTCTGCCTAGCCTCGCAGTTCATCATAACAGCAGTTGTATCGTCAAAGTCTTAATCGCCAGCAGGCCGGAGAACGATATCAACATCAGATTGAGAAACGCATGCTCGCATCATATCAAGCTTCAGCAAGTAAACGAGGTGGATATCAAATTCGTTGTGGATAGTTGGATCGAACAGGTGGTGTCTGGGTATAAATGTGGAAAGGACATTTTTCTGTTTATCAAGGACCATATTATGAAACACTCGTCAGGAGTTTTCTTGTGGGTGACACTAGTCCTGAGAGATGTGGAACAGTGTATTCTCAACGGCGGTTATAGCAAAGCCGACCTTGACAAGAGAGTCGCTGGCTTTCCCAAGGAGCTTGGTGGGAAGGATGGCTTCTACAGAGTGATGATTGATATATTGATCAAGAATTTCAAAGGAGACAGGGAGGAGCAAGAAGAGCGGGGGCGAAGAATGTTGGCCTGGGTAACCTTTCCGAAACGACCTCTATTAGTTGGTGAGCTTCAGGACGTTTTGGCAACCCCTCCTCTCTCAAGGTGTGTAGATTTGTCAAGCTACAACCTTGCGTATCATCGACCACTTGAATTGATTCAAGGGTTATTGTCGTCTTGTGGAGGCCTAGTCGAGGTTTGTATTGTCATTATCCCATCTGAAAATTCGATCTAATAAGTACACCTATAGGTACAAGATTCAGACTCCGAACAGGTCGTTCAACTCATACATCAGACTGCGAGAGAATTCCTCCTGGACAAGAGTCATGTCGCCGAGCCATACCATCTTGATGAAGTGCAAGGAGATATGGAGATAGCAATCACTTGTTGCCGATACATCCGTATACTGTTCACAGCGGCCCTTCTCCAAATGGAATACGATGCTGACTTTCCGCAAGCTGAAAAGCTGGCGGAGCATCTTTCAGGGCGCGAGTTACTCTTATATGCACTTAATAATTTCGCTGCACACCTTGATCACTTGAAAAGAAACGGCAAGGAAAAGGAGATACGTCTCGAATTCGAAAGTTTCGTTAACGACTTGTCGGAACGGTGCAATTCCTACGCTTGTCTTCTACTTTGGCAATGGATCAAGACTCTGAACTGGACGAATGAACTGTCTGTGAACGTGAACGAGGCTTCTTCGAGGTCATGTATTCGGGCAGTATTGTCCGGCGCTACAGATACCGGGAGACTTGACGTAGCTCAGGTGTTACTCGCTCTTCGAGTAGACATACTTCACTTGGAAGTCCAGGCAGGGAATGTGGATTCTACGCGGCTGCTGCTTGAGGCAGGTGCCAGCATTGATGCTATAGATTCAAGCGGACGGATACCGCTCTATTTGGCATATGAGAATGGACGGGAGGAAATAGCACAGATGCTTATTGAGCATGGTGTGAATATCGTATCAATCACGCGGAAGGTGTCAGTTAATAATCACAAAACATTTGAGTGAAGTGATGAGGCTTTCTGAAGAACGCAAAAGCGATAGCAACGTAAGGTAGGAGGAGTATTTACTTAGGAAGTGAGTTACTTGCGCTGTGGTGTTGTGATTGGTGTCGTCTCTTGAGGTACTCCAATTACGCAACTTCAGTATTGGTCTTGTCGTTCAAGTTCCACTAGAACTGGATCTTAGAGTTTCGGTTTGAATGTTTTTAGACGCAATGTGCCAGTCAAATCCAGTCTGGCATATATGTTTATTTCCGAATCTTGAGTTACCAGTAATATCTTTATAAACAGTTCAATCACTTCTTGACATTACAGTTCTTGCTATTTTGTCGAGAAAGGCATGTGTTTATACGTCAATGATGCTCAGATTTTGAGATACGTTTCTACTCCGCCTTCGTTTGAGGGTGTATAATTTGAACCAATTGACCCGATTGGATCGATGCGCTCGCTCAACCTGCTTGGCCACTGGTCATGTATTCGTTCGAGCGGGACCTGTCTGTCGACACATCACAACTGTAATAGAGCCCAGTGCCCGTCTTTGTTGTTCTATCACGGGAAAATGGTATCTTCAACCTCAGCTGTGTAGCGTCGACAGAAAGGGCTACTCGTCCACGGGTCAGTTCACGCCAGGTCGAAGCCCGTGATGCGATAAAGGCCATTGCCGCGACGACCCAACTCCAGATCGACAACCAGGTTAATAACATGAATCTTATAAATCACTTGATCATATTGCACCATTGGGAAGGACTTATCAATGGCAAAAACTACACGCAAACGGTAATACCCGGTCACATAATACACCATCTGTCTGTCCAGCGAAGTAGGGGTTCGGCAAAGTGGCGATGCAGCTCAGCTCACTTGCCTCTCCCAGGTCGCACAATTAGCTATAGAGCCAAAGCCAAATACAAATCTTCTTGTTGATACCAACCCATAGAATCAAACATCGTCAAATGAGCTTTTCTAACATTCTATCCCCTAGAGTAGGTACCCCTAAACCAACAAACCGATAGTCCATTTGTTCCACGATGCCTTCAATTCCTCCTTAGCCGCCTTAAGATCCTCAATATCCCACGCACACTCAACAAAACGACCACTCAAAAAGTTTGCTTCATCGCTAGCCAACCAAACTGAAAAGTCACTAGGGAGTTCAACATCGTCTCCCACGAGTCCCTTCTCCTTGAGCAGACCCTCGAACGAAGCTGTCATTCCAGTGCCGAAGATAACACCCGGGTCGAACTGATGGACAATCTTATCAGGGTTTTCATTCGCATACCAAGAAAACAGCTTGTAGGCGGCCAGCTTGGATGCTCGATATCCAGAGAAACCTTCCAGGTACTCCATGTACGTCGATCGACTTGAGATATGAATAACCCTTGCTCCAGGGGCAGCGAGAGGATCAAAAGCGCGCAAGAGATTGAAATTCCCCTTTGCGTTGATCTCAAAACCACGCCACCAGTCATCTGGATCCGCTACAGTGATACGTTCTGCCTTGGACATATATCCTGCGTTGGCGATGAGGATGTCGATCTTGCCGTTGACTGCTTTGGCGTACGCTTCAAGGGCATATCGAGTTGACTCGGGGTCAGATATGTCAACGGTATAGGTCCAGACTTTGGTTTGGGGATGTTTTTCTTCTATCTCGGCCTTGTTTGCGAGGAGTGTTTTGCCTGTGCGGCCGAGAAGAGCCAAGTTGGTTACGCCTGACTTTGCAAAGGACTTTGCGATGCTGGCGCCAATACCTGAGCCTCCACCTGTGATGAGAGCATTCTTTCCTTTGGTGGAAAGCTCAGGACGGAGAGGGGAGATGGCTGGGTATGTTGTCTTGTGGATGGGAGAAGGCATCTTGAGTTGAGTTGACTTGGTGTGAGAGTGAGTTGATAATGATGGGTTTTGATGTGTCGTTCTGCTTCTTCTATATAGTTTTCTATTCCGCAAGTTCCACCCAGTTCCGCCGACATTTTTATTGTTTGTTGGTTACATTACGGAAGTTATCGTGAATCTCAACGTTATCACACGTTAACTAACAAGGACCGTCGGATCAACAGATGCAAGTCTGGGGTTCAGTTTGACAGGGTTCATGTGTGCAACATACCATGTACGTGGTGTTCTCGACTTACAAAAACTAAATAGCTTACTCGCAATATCTTCAACATCAGTTTTGCTTCTTTATGTCTTTCTACTATTATCCATATATACACCATACTATGAAGGTATACTCTACTACACGCTTGGGTTGTATAAGACGAAAATAGCCTGATACGGACTAAGGCGACAAGGATCATATTGACCAATACCAACTCATTAATCCGTACGCCTCCTCCGTATGTGTATGGTATCATAGCGTGCCCCACTCAACGCTTCATAACGTTATCCAGATCTCCATACTTGTTCATCAACGTTATCACTTACACTGCAACTTTTGTCATTATCCCTGAGTACTCCAAATTCGACCTCGTAGCCCCTTGCTGTAGTCAGGTTATATCCTACTCTCAATGTCACCGCCAAGTATCGGAGATCGTCCTGACGTAGGTGGACCTTTTTCCCATTCAATCGAGGATTACAAAGCAGCCATACACACATAACACTACACATCTTGATCAACTGCAGAGGCATCAACTAATATGGAGAAACAGCCAAAGCGGGAGCGAAGCAGAGTTGCACAGCGAGAATATCGCAAGCGACATGCTTCCAAGTTTAATACTCTCAAAGACGAGAATCAGAGGTTGAGAAATGCTCTCAAGAGGGTAGAGAAACTTGCACAGAAACGAGGCAAAAAAGATCAAGAACTGGAGACTGCCCTTGCAGAAGCGAGAGAAACTGTTGGATCAGACGACAATAGCGACGAAAATGGCCAGCCAGCTAGTTCTATCTCATCAGGAGCCTCGGATCCTATAACCGAGGGAACCACTGACATCACCGGGCTGTTGTCTTCCGATATCCATTTACACACACAAGCACAAGACATCACACAAAGGTTGAGTCTCGCACAACAACTGTGGACAGACACCGATCACTTGGCTCGCATCTTTGAAGCCCCTTCAGACGCGCGCAGATATCTCGGAGATGGCCTCTACACCTTTGCAGGAACCCTATACTGGGCATGCACAAGAAACACTGTTTCACTATGGGAGACTTACAAGCTCAACATGCTGGGCAGACCCGGCCCACCAGACACAAACCCCATGGACAGACTCTTCAACCACACCAAACATCTCACCGACCGACGATTCATGCTTTCCCTCGCCCTAGCTCGTCTAGAGTACAAGCAAAAAGGATTCATCGAACAACCCCACGCAGGCACAGAAATGGTGTACAAATCAGTCCTACCTGAACTGCGCAAAAAGATGGAGCAGGAACTCGCAGACAAAGGCCAAGGGCTGGAATGGTGGAAAACGCCGCGAGAGGTCGAAAGTCATCTTATGAAGTACCTTGAACCTTCAGAGGTTGATGAGTTACAAGCTCTCATTGAGGGAAGAGGATCAGCGGCTGTTTTGACAAAGTATAAACCTTTGGTGGAGATGATGATTGATGAGTTTGTTTGCTTTCCTGATGGTCCGAGATGGAATCTTTTGTACGTTGCTATGGCTGTTGGGAGTTGGCGGAGTGATCATCCTAAACCTTCGGAGATGGGTATTGGAGTTTAGCGATTGACTGGAATTGGTATTAATCATTTGGGCTAAGAATTGTTTTGTTAATGATCAAGTCATGATAAGTCAAGATTCAACCCCTGCAAAGACCCCTGTGGATCTCCCCGCCGCTGCCCCAGCGACCACTAAAGCTTCCTTTGGAGCTACACCACCCAAACATACAAGCTCCAACAAATATCCATCATCTCGAACCTCACTCCCATCGCTTCAAGATGGCCAACACTAACGATCTAGGCGCCCGCCTAGCTTCGGTCCTTCCCAAAGACCACAAATTTACAACCTTACACATTTCAACACCTCCCACCAAAACAGACCCTCTCTACTCGCCGCCTCCAGACGAGCGTCCCGAACGAACATACTGCGAAAACCATTTCCTAGCTGTTTCCATCGATGCCCCCAACGAGCCTGGCAAACAAGTCCTAGTCCTTGGAATTGAGGTCTTTATATATACTACAGCTCGATCAACAACCTTGTTTGTTTCAAAAGCCGACTCGACTGGTTATCTCGCCCTTCTTAACCTTCCCAAGGGAACACCCAGTCCTATTCGCGAAATATGCGCTACGTTTGTTGGATTCCTGGTCGAGAAGCGGAGGAGGAAGGGTATACAATTCGTCGTTAATTTGTTCGCGCGTGCTCAAGATCAATACTTGTTCCCCGGTAGTGTCGACAACAAGGGCAAACATGTCCTCGACGATCGTGGCCTTATCAAATGGTGGTGTCGCGTGCTAGATCCCCTCCTCGGCCCAGCGCCAAAATCTGCAGAAGCACCATGGAAGAGCGCAAATGGATACATCGTTGTTCCCGGATTAGAAACATACGAGACCCGAGCTCTCACACCGCGAAAAGCCGATTCTGCGTGGGAGTTTACGCATCCCTTGGAACGCATATCACATTACTATCGCGAATTCGACTGGGTACCGCCACGATGTCTTATCCCCCATTTTCCCGACGATCCAAAGTCCAGATTCCGAGACGAATTAGACGAAGAAGCCGCTAGCTCGCAAGCGATGAAGAATCAGGGTAGTTGGAAGAGTGTCAAGACACTCGACATGTTCTGGGAAATGATGGCGTACAGGCAAGAGTGCTCGAGTGGCCGTATGACGGGCTTCATCTGGCTTGTCTTTGATGATCAAGAACCAGCCTCAAAACTCGAAGATTCCCAATCAACAGCTCCGCCAGAAACACCAAAGAAGCAGCGCATCGTGCAAATAACACCAACCACAACGCCTCGAAAACTCTTCCCTTCCAAAGAGAAGAAAGATTCCAAGATTAAGAAGAAAAAGACCAAAAAGACTCTCAAAGGTCCCATCATCGCTCGTGCCCCGCGCATCAAGCGAGCAAAGCACAATTATCTACTCGATCGTCCCGCCAACACAAAATACTACTCTTGGGCACCTCAAGGTCGTGGTGAAAAGATTTTTGATGAAGCATCCTACAAGCGCATTGTAGGTTTACTGCTACACCTCGATTTTGCAACACTCAATAAAGCAGTGGGTAGTACTCGTCGCTGGTTGAGTGAGGGCGGAGGAGGTGGTAAATGGGGTGTTGTCGTTGTTGGTACACGCGAGACACCTGTTCCTGTCTCTAATGACAATACCGGGGTGAACAACTTGACTGGTCTTGTCAAGAGAAAGCGTACTGATTCGACGGTTGACGATAACCAGAGTAAGGTTAATGTCCTTAGTGCTGGTCTCGTCAAGAAGAAGCCAAAGGAAGAAGTGAATGTTCTCCCTACGGGTCTTATTAGAAAGAAGCCCAAGGAGTGAAAGTTCTGTATAAGAAATACTGTTGGGTTTGGTTAATGATTGGGCACAGATGGTTTAAGCCGGAGTTTTGAGTATATATTTGGTTAACGACAGTTGCATTATGGTAGTCTATTCATTGCTCACCCTTTCTTGTAGCCTCATGTGACACGCCTCATTCTACTTTATAAACTGCAAATTCACAGGTGTGATAGCCTCTCCGCCACTGAGCACAGCCATAATGTTTCTCATGCTCAACTCTTCAAACCCCTTGTGTGTATCGACTGTTCCACCAGCATTATGGCACGTCAAAAGTATACGACCCTGCTTAGCAAGTTCCTGGAGCTCAGGGTGTATCTTTGGTTCATTCGCATGAACGTCGATTGCAGCGTTTGACAAAGTCCCATCTCGCAATGCAGCAACCAGTGCATCTTCATCCACAAGACTTCCGCGTGCAATATTGACGAACCGTGATCCGTGCTTGAAAAGTGGTAGTGTAGTTGCGTTGATAAGTGTACCGTCTCCAGCGGGTGTACATAGCACAACACAGTCACATGTAGCAAGAAGGCTTTTGAGGGTTTCGTGGTGTGTAGCTCGTAAGGGGGCAACGACGGAAGAAGGTTTGGGGAGGATATCGTAGTAATGGATATCCATACCGAAACCGTGACGGGCACGAGCAGCTATCTGCTGGCCGATGTTGCCGAATCCGATTAGTCCGAGAGCTTGGTTGCGAAGATTGCGGGATTGC
Organism: Fusarium venenatum; assembly: GCF_020744135.1. Taxonomy (NCBI): domain Eukaryota; kingdom Fungi; phylum Ascomycota; class Sordariomycetes; order Hypocreales; family Nectriaceae; genus Fusarium; species Fusarium venenatum. Next base: position 8,018,873 of record NW_027072131.1, read on the forward strand.
ATTGTTGCATCTCGATGGTTTGTACTAAAGGTTTCTTCGTCTCCAGACATGGCTGATAAGATACACCATGGGAGGACACGGAAAGTAGAAATGATAGCAGCCATTGCAAAATCAGCGACAGCTTCAGCAGCTGCGAGACCAGAATTGCAATAAATGATTCCTTTTTTCGTTAGTGTGATTCACTGATAGATGTAGTTCTACTCACCTCGTTCACCCAAGAGTTTCGTATCAGCCCAGTCAAACCCAGCGCCTGCACTTGCAAACACCTTGACACTCTCAGGTAGTAGATTAATCAACTCAACATCCCATTTCCCCATTTCTCCGCCCGTATTCCAGAACGGACGAAAGATCGCATCGAAATCACCCCATCGCTTATCTTTGAGAGCCTTGATAAACTCTGATCGCTGACGTTCTTCAGCCGAAGGTCTGAGAATCTCACACTGAATACTGAAGCGGAGAAAAGTTTCGGGATTGTATTTGACTGGATCTCCGATATGAAGAACCCTTGGTTTGGACGGTAACTTTGGTGAGAAGAAGGAACCTGATTGGGAGAAGAGGGACTGATGAGGTGCGGGAGATGTAGCTCGTGGAGTAGAAGCTGGGACTGGTGTATTGGCTGGTTCTGCCATTCTGATGAGAGGTTGGCAAGATGAGAAAGAAATTGCCTGAAGTGTGCAGTTTAAGTATGTGTGCTTGATGAGATCAAAGTGTAAGTGGAGCGATGAATAACAAGACTCAGCCGCACGTTTGAATCCGCTCGCCTTGTTTGGCTGAGGCCCCCAACTAGCATCCTGGTCTCTTGATAGTAGATCCCTGTCGACACATCACTCCCGGTTGCCACGTCTAGTGGGTAGTAAAAAAAATGGCCTCCTAAGTCTTAGGATACAAAAATAAATAGTCTAAGAGCCAGTCTAAAGAGCATAAAGTGACCTACTAATTTCGTCTTTTATGCTCCCAGCGGTCAATTTTTCTAATACCCTAAGCGCATATTATATCTAATTCGACGGCATAATTTAATGATGAATCAGTAACAATTTGTATTCGGGATTTTACCAACGTCTCAATAATACGGGTACAAGGTTAAGATAAACATGCGAGGCTGTGCATGCATACCAGGGTCCGCATATCACTATCGCTCCATCATCTGGGGAGTGATCCACCAAACAAGACCGCGGGGAAGGCATATCTGGGGGAATGAGACGACTGAATGTTGGTATCTTGGCATTTACTTGGCCAATACTGGTGTGGCTGGGTACAATGAAATATCGTCTCACAGCTCACCTTGAACCAACAAGGGAGCTTGGAAGTGCTTGACGAAATGGTCTGACTTTTTGACTGGAAACGTCATTCGTCCAACTTCCACCTGAGTCGGGACATGTCCTTTCCGTAAGGCTTTCTCGACCAGTTGAATAAGTGATGTTTGATCATCTTCAACACTCAAGACCGAGATGCAAACCGACTGATACTCAGTCGTGCCAGTAATGTCAGATTTGTAGGATACTTGTGTAACTAACAACGGTCAACTTTCCTCCTCGTCTTCATTCCAGGACAACTTACAGGGAAAAGACAAAATACTTGCACCCAATACGGGCGCTAATGTTGTGGAATCAACGCCTTTGTAAATGGTTGGTGGACTAATAAGAACGTCAGCCAACTGATGCAAGGTTAACAAGGTAATGCACATACGCCACAGGCTCGTTCCGATGTTTGACTTGAACGTCACCGCATGGAAGAACTAGAATGGGAGCCTTGGTATCGGGAGTAGTTGAGATGTTCATGACGTTATCGTAAAACCACTTTCGGTATATCTCGAGCCGTTCTGTGTCTTCGCGGTGTTCCTCTTCCGTTACGGACTTGCATCGTTCCCTGGACAAGTTAGTAATTGGCGATGATGTGATTTCAAGACAAACCAGAAGAATTGCGGCGTAGTCTCAACGAAGGGTTCTTTGTGGAACTTTTCCTGGTACTCGTCTCTGAATTCATCAAAGTTATGGTAGTAGTCGTAACACCATGATCGGAAAGGTGCCTTGTATGTTAGCAACATCTTTCTTACCCGATTGGCAACTTACCTGGCTCATGTATGACTGCATCCCATCCTTTGATGCTTCGACTGGGGAATTTTCCTCCCATGCCTTGCTGATATCGATATGTTCGGCTTTGGTATCCAAAAGACCTTGGAGGATTGACACAAATTTGTCGATGGCTGTCTTCTGCGTCTCTTCAGGTAAAGACAAGTCTATAGGAATAATGACCTTTGGGGCAAACCTGTCCCCCTTTGACTCGATTTTAGGACTTGGTGCGTGATCAAGCAGTCCCTTCAAACTCCGACTAAAGAACCTCATTCCATCGAATCTGAAGTCGTCAGTATGGTTCATTGAGAACCGACAATACTTACTTGGAGATTGTCTTGACGCCATCTGATGATCCGTTTGCTGGCCGGATCAATGAATAAACGCCGTTCTCGGTTACGACTCGACCATCTGCAATTGTTAGATCCTGTGCAATCTTGCCCTGCCATGACTTACCATCTACCCCAACGCTATGATCCAGCCATTCGTATCCGACCAACGCTGATGCAGCACCGACAGAGCTACCCTGCATCTTATGATAGCCATCTCCTCTTGCGTTCCATGGAGCCTGCTGGTCAACCCATTCTGCGCCTGTCCCAAATTGTGCTGTCTTAGTCTTTCCAACAATAACCGCCCCTTGTTCCAGAAGTTCTTGGGCGTAATTAGCTGTAAAACTTGATGGATCCTTGTAGAGAGACCTCCATGCGCGGCTGGAAAAAGTAGTGTGTGTGCCTTTTAGAGAAATCGTGTCACCTATAGAGACACGAACACCAGACAAGGGTTTTCGGAGAGAGGGTTGAGGATAGTAGAGTCTAGAAGGAACAGGGATTGTCACTGAATCTCCTTGCACAGAAGACGAAGTGAGAGGTTGGTATCTAAATTGGTTAGCAGGTAGTACAGTATGCGAAAAAAAATAACACACTCGTCTGGTTTATCAGAATCATCCGGAATAACACCAAAGGTAAAAGCTCCAAATTCATCATCATGCAACCTCCATGCTTGGTGAAGATTCGGACCATGAAGAAAGTAGGGACCTGATGGTAGTTCGGAGAAGCCCTCTAGGGTCTTGATCAAGTCCATGTGGTAGACTTGTCGCGCGTTTTGAACACGGCTACTATTGCTTCCAGTCTTTTCCACGAGAATGGATCCAAAATCTGGAACGAAGACATCATCAACATTATCGAATAGGTTCAAAACACCTTCGAGGTCACCAAAGATTTCGTCTGTGGTGAGCAGCGTAACCGGAATGAGAGCATCCGGGTTGATGGTTTCTTGGATGGTTCCCTAGACGCGTTAGAATGTGTGAGAGTTATAGATGTTTTGACCTTACCAATTTCGTAGGATGAAGAAGGTACTGTAATCCTGCAACGAAGCAGGTTGTGATGGGGAGCATTGCTAGTGTGTCACCTGGTGAGGGTCCCTGAACGTTGTAGACTGGTTGATGCTAGGTTGTGTTCTGCATATTCTTGGCCTCAGTTGGTCGTATCCTGTGAGTTTTTGTTGTATTTATTAACGGGTTTTATATTAGGTCGTAGAATGTTGATGATCAAGTAAAGTAGTTGTACGAGGGAAGTTGAGACATGGCTGGTTATATGGAAGCCGCTGGGCGGTATGATACCCTGTAGGCGTGTTTGGAGGTTAACTACAATTAACTGAGACACATAAGTAATGTCAACTAAATTTTCTGTGAGTTCAAAAGATAAATACATAAATATATGCTTATTGCAATAACATAAGCGAATAATTTTCTTATAACATTTTGTTCTACTTCAGCAGACCTTCCATGGAAATTATCATAGCTTATCGAAGTCTCAAGGCGTTATATGACAGAAGTAGCAATCACAATATTACAGGGGTCGTTTTGTATTTCAGCAGACACACAATGCAATAATACAAGAAATTGTAACTATTAAATACAGCAGTTTCATTTTGATAAAAATCCAGAGTCCAGGTATCATATTTCGAATGATAAGTGTTACTTATGCACCCAGTTATGCTTAAGCTCTTACGTCAATCTCGGTGAGTTCGGTGAAGCCTCGGTCAGCTTATCTTTGTGGGGTATCAAAAATTCCTATCCCCCACCAAGCCGAAAGTTGCAGATTCAACATCCCATTCTCAAACAATCCAAACACAACCGACAAAATGGCTAAAAAGAAGGGTACGTTCCCCATCATACCCCTTAAACTTCCAAATCTAACATGTACAGCACCTTCAATTCACTCCCGCGCCGCTCGTCGCGCAACAGACATTGACATCAACACCGACAAATCCCTAAAAGAAGTCCAACCTCCTCCTCGCGATGCCCCCCATCGTCCTTCTGTTTTAGCAGCGCAGCACTCAGCCGGCATTTCAAAAAAGGCCAAGCGCGGTCGCAAGGATAAAATGTCTGCCAAGGCGAGACAGAGACATGAAAAGGGTCTTGAGATGGCTGCTGCTGTTGCGGAGCGCACGCAGAATAAAATTGAAAAGAGTAAAGGTCGGGGAAGAACTGTTCAGTTTCGTGCTAAGAACTGGGAGGAGATTAACAAGGCTGCTGAAGAGGCTGAGAGGGCTGCTGAGGAAGCCGAAAAGGCTGCTGAGGAAGCCGAGGAGTCTGGTGATGAGGAGCAACCTAAGAAGAGTGGAATCGAGTTGGATGAGAAGATGGATGGCGCGCCTGTGACGGAGGACAGTGCTCCTGCTCCTGTTCAAGCAGATGAGGATGGTGATGAGATCTTGTAAGGGATCAGGATTGGGTTGGAGTTTTGGTGTCCAAAATTCGGGTTTATGTCCGGGATACGACAACCGGCTGATGATATTTTCTCTGTTTTACATTTCGGCTAGAACTTTGCCTTCTGGTAGATACCCAGATGCTATTGATACATGTTGAACATTTATGCTTCCTTCTGCACAGGACTATCCTTTTGCTGCTGCTGCTGCTGCTCCACTTCAGTTGCGGGTGGTTGTTTAGCAGCCTCTGCTTGTAGCTCGGTATTCAACTCCTTGTAAATACCTTCGAGGTAAAACCTCATAGTGCGGCCAACCTCTCCTTCACTCGGTTTGTGCTCTTTTGAACCAAGCTCCTTTACGAGCTGTTGCACTTTACCGTATGTTTCTTCGGCTGTATCCTCAGAAGTCCTCTTCTTCTGGCCCTTCTTCTTGAATCCCAAAATGAGTTCCACTTTCCAGCCCTTGCTGAGGAAACTGATGAGCTGCCTCGTCTTGATTTTGAGATCGTTATCGTCGATTGCCCAACTCATCTCAATTTCCTTGTTCTTTGTTGAAGTCTGCTTAGACACACGACGACGCTGTTGGAGCTCTCGCTGTCTTTCGTATTCTTCCCTCTTGTTGACGATCTTGCATAGCGCATATTGTGCTGGCTTGTTGTTTTTAGGATCGGCGGGGATGTAGGGAGTTGCCATTCGGAGGGAATCGGTAGAAGTGTCGATGCGGCTCATGACGTTGCGCGTAATCTTGGGTCCGTCGAGGACGCCATTGTCAAGAACCATGATTTTGGGATCCGTTATCTCGAAATCTATAGGGAGACGGTCGCGGCCGGATTTGATGAAATCTTCCTGGGTGGTGTAGCGTCGATCAAAGGCTCTGGCTTCATCCTCATCGGGTTCCGTCTCCAAATCATCCAGAACATCTTTTCCTCGGCGAGCCTTTCCCTTCAATTGTAGTGGTGACACAGAGAATCGACGATTCTGGTATAATGGTAGTATTCGTTGTGTTGGTTTGATGAATTGGAGTGTAAGAGCTTCGCGCTCGATAAAGACTCGATACAGAGCCCGACGGGAACTTTGGAGGCATGCGAAGCTGCTCATTTTTAGAATGGTGCCCAATAATATTAGGTTTTGTCTTTGCAGAGCTGCAAAAGAGTGACACTGCCGACAATGGCTTCAATGTTGAATTTGTTAACTAACTGATCTTGTCCCTCTCGATTGGAGGTGCCGGGCGGTTGGTTTTGGCAGAAACGTCACTACGGGGCACTACTGTAAGGGCGATATCCAATGACAACCGAATCTCACCAGACACTTGGAAGCACTCTCAATACCATCCATGCAGTCCGGCATATAAATGGATGGCTTCGTTGCAATACCTCCATTTTCTCATTCAAGCTGCCTAATGGGCACTTCATGATGGCCTCTTTCCATTTTGCCCGTCATCCAGTACGAACGACTGTATCTTTTGTCAAAGCTGCTTGTCTCGTCCATCTTGGCATCACCTACGGTTACACCATCAGTCCCGCTCAAGGGCCATCTATGCTACCAACCTTTACGGTTGACGGTGACTGGATATTGTGTGATCATACACGTCGGTATGGTCGCGGTGTTTCTGTGGGCGATTTGGTTGTCTACCGCATTCCCATTTTCAACAATCAATGGGGAGTGAAGCGCGTGATTGGCATGCCAGGAGACTATGTCTCTGTTGGAACTCCAGGCGAACAAGGAGAAGACTTGATGATTCAGGTATTTATCCCCATAAACAATCTCACAGCATACTGACATTTCAGATCCCCGAGGGCCATTGTTGGATTTCAGGAGATAACCTTCCAGCCTCAAGAGATTCGCGTCACTTTGGCCCTTTACCTTTGGCTCTCATCTCCGGCACCACTATCGCCAAAATTCTACCCTGGAATGAGCGCCAGTGGATGAAGACTGGGTTAGAAAAGGTTGATGAGCTGGATTAACATCCACAATCGTTCAGAAAGTCAAACTTGATATGCATGCAATCTCTTATCTGGGTATAGAAACTCACAACTGCTCGTCTAATTACATCTGCTCTCGCCAAATTTAATTCCCAGTAAGTGATCTAGCGGATATCCGCCGCATAAACTTCATCAAACAAAATGAAACAAATGCCGTCCTCTTGGACAACACGTCCCAGCGTCCATTCTCGTACACCATGCGTCAAACACCATAACCACAATGAAAAACAATGTTAAAACAAGCCCTCTGAAAGGGCAATGCAAGCCGTGTAAAGAAACAACCCGCCACCGGAGAACCAATCATTCTTAAATATGTAAAGACGCCCAACACCATGTCGTATCATCCAGCCCCATAACGCTTTCGCTTTTGAGTTGAAAAAGAGCACCCACCTCAAGAGACGTAGTTTATGAGTTTAGCCCTCGATATGAGCCTTGGACATGCTCTGTCCGAGAAGCTCCAGGCAACGTTGGGCCAAGTTGACAACTTCGCCCTCATCCTCGTCTTCAAATTCATTGTCGGGTTCGATCTGGCGGTTTGCGATGCTTCGAATGTGCTCGATGATATCCTCAGCCTTTCCGATGAGCCCGATCAGGGTCTTATCCTCGGACTCGAAGAGCTGCAGGAGTGTCCAGACTGCAATGTGCTGGAATGTCGCATCGCCAGACTGCAAGAAACGGCATAGATATCCGTGGATTCCACCCTGAGGTTCGAGCCAGTTCTGCACAAAGATGGAGTAGTCGCCGACTGTTTTTGTTAGCTTATATTTATAGATTGGCTGGCTTGACTTACCCTTGGAGGATAGGTTGCCTAAGGCAGCAGCACTGTTTCCTTGGACTTCGATGCTCGGAGAATGAGTAAGAGGAATTAGAACACCACAGACTCCCAGGTTCAACAGGTGTGACTTCAGATCGTCGCTAAGAGCCAGGACCGCAATAGCGGCTGTCATTTCGGATTGAACAGTGATGGGAACGTCAAGAACCAGCTGCTTGCACTTTTGCACAGCACCAGCGTCCAGAACAAGAGCCTTGTTGCGATCGGAGCTAGCAGCAAGATTTCGGAGTGTTGAAATGGCGTGACACTGAATCTCTTCGTTATCAGTGGATCCGAGGAGGTCGACAAGGGGCTTGAGGAAGTTGGTCTCGATGATAGGTGACTCGTTAAGAGGGTGGATAGAAATGTTTCGTATACAGGCAACAGCAGAAAGAATAAGCGGCAGATAAGAGGATTGAAGAAGTCGAAGAAGAGGGTGCAGTCCATTAGCACGGACGATGTCGAGCTGGTACTTCTCGTCTGAAGCGAGGTTGCGGAGGGCGAGGGCTGCTTGACATTGAACCTTTGGTGAGGTCGAGTCCATGAGGTTGACCAAAGATTGGACCAGTTTGGGTTCGCTTTGAGCCAGCTTTCGTCGGTTGCTTGCATCGACTGCAATGTTGCTGAGGGCTGTAGTGCAGTAGTACTGAACGTCGACATCGGGTGAAGAAAGGAGCTGGACAAGTACAGGAATAGCTCCTGCGTTGACGAGTTGCTGTCGATTCTCATCTACTCTTGTTAGCACTAGCATACATTCGGGATCATGCAACATACCGGAATGCGTCATGTTCAGCAAAGCGCCAGTAGCATTTCGCTGAACTCGCATATCTCGAGACTTGGCAAGTCTTGTCAGAGGACCCAGAGCTCCGGAGCGGGCAATCTTTGCCTTGTTCTCTTCATGTGTAGCCAGGTTGGTGATACATCCCACAGCATTGCACTGGACCTCGACATTGGGAGACATCATTTGGCGGATTAAAGGTGTTAATCCACCAAGTTGCACAATGAGGACTTTGTTCTCGGCTACAGACTGTTAGTTGCCGTGTTAGAAATATTGAGAGGCACGTACTGTCGACAGCCAGGTTGCCAAGCGCAGCGCTGGCCGCTCGCTGAACCTCGATATCGGGGCTCTGGAGGAGGAATAGAATAGGCTCGAGTGTGTCGCGGTCAACTTCTCGGACATCTTTAACCGTTAGTAGGCCAAGATTACATGCATACTCATGCCTGATACATACCTCGTTCAGTGATCTCAGCAAAAGTTAAACTAGCACTTCGTTGAAGATCGATGTTTTCCGAGAATACCAAGGTACTCAGAGCGCGCAACGGTTCGCCAGAGAAGAAGTCAGTTTCGCCGCGCTATCGAAATGTCAGCAACCATCTCAATAAGCATCGCAGGTTATGTACATTTTCGAGGTATTGCAAGAGGTCGGCTACAGCCTCTCGTTCGCTATCGGCGAGGACGGGTTCGTACAAGCCATCGCGGACTCGACCTAGACAACAGTCAGATCCATCGCAGGTTATCATAAATATAATGGAGCATGCGTACCTCCGCAGCACGTAGAGCTGCATATACCCATGGCCGGAACAAAGAGCAGTCTTTGGTGATGGAAGTTTGTCGTTGGCCGATAAAGGTGACGGCTTGGAAATAGTTGGAAACTCGAAGTTTGATGGAGAGTCGGTCAGGGCTCGGTTGTTGACGAAACTGTCGTTCTGTCGGTGCGTCACGATAACAGGGATTAAATCGATTATAATTGTCGCGGACTCGGTTGGCTGATTCAAACAAGCACAAAAACAATAAGAGTCGAGCTGTGCGACGGAGGAGATGACCGACGACAGAGACAACCAACGCCAATTATCGACACGACGATAGTGTCAAGAGCGCGGGACGGTGAAGGGAAATATAGATTGCGGATGAATTGGAGGTGAGAGATGAATCCGAGGGGGAGTTGATCCTTGGCCTCACAGTTGGTTGGCGAGGGAAAGAATGGGGATCAAGATGGACGCGCGCCAAAAAGAAGCAAAGCGCCGTAGCTCGGGTAGGACCTTCTACAGCTTAAAAGTCAAGCTGCCTGAGGTCAGGCCTGAGCTAAGGAAAGAACGGGATGATAAGATACTTGAAGATACTTTAGACTACACCTTGTGTCTATGGATTGAAAAGTCTTTTATGAGTTCTCGCATAAAGTGACTTCATTTAGTTCGAGGTCATCCGCCACAAGCAGGGTCCGCCAGGGATACCTTGGCGGATACGTGCGCTGTTGTTTTGATTCTTTAGTGAGTCGTCGCTAGCCCGACAGCTGTTATAGTGGTCCACCTCTAATGAACCCAGCTTCTGTGGAGTTTTAGAGGAGCTCGGGCCAAGTCTGAACTGTCATTGTCCATTCATTCAAGCGCCTCATCAAGAACGGTGAACCATGTTACAAAGTCTATGGAGATAAGTTGATGCAAGCCAGATGTTGTCGTATGAACATGCATTGAAAACAACCCTGATTACCTCGGTGAGTTCATTGAGCGCCCTTGGTCTTTACCTGATCCATGACTCTATTGGATTATCTTTGGACTCTGGTACTCACATGTGACAAACATATCAGATCACAGTTATCCATATCAACTCATTAGGATGTCAATCCGATAGTGAAGTTGTACACACGGCACACTTTCGATTTTATTCAACTCAACACCTGGGAATCAGAGAGCCGTCTCTTCTTTGTACCATCTGACAATGGCTGAATCCATACAATTCTCACATGTAAGTGATTATTTGCCGACCTATAGAAAGGGTCTAGTCGACATCATCGTTCTGTTTAGCACAAATTTACTTGAAGTCGTCACGGACAATCTACCCTGTACCGTCTCCAATCCTCTGATGCCATGAAAAAGTTGTGATGGAGCTAGCGTACTTTTTGACAAACTACTCATTACCAGAATATGTGATCTTTCCTTCGTTGGTGTCTACAAAGATCGAATGTTATCTGAGACATCGCTGGTTATGGTCGGAGTATCTTATCCTGGACCCTTGAAATCACTCCTCATAAGTGTGGTCACAGTAACACACACGACGTGATTATGAGGAATGAAGATCCAAGACATGCAGACTACTGATATGGACATTGTGCGGCTTAAAGATTGGATTGTGATCCATCCCTCCAAGCCCTGTCTCACCAAAAATCCCTGGTCATAAACACATAACGAGCCAAGAAGGGTTGCGGGATTTTGGATATCATGGTGAAGCAGTCAAATTGACACTCACATCATCACAAGACTGTTCATTGTCACAAACTACAACAAAAGACGATATGTTACTGAAAAGGTCAATGACGCGGACCAATCCTGAGGCTCGGAGATCATCAACAACTGTAAAACGGCTGAATCATGCCAAGACGCAAAGTTCATCGTCGATCTGCCCATGACGCTGTTGGTTGTACTCCGCCTGTGTAGTGTCAAGGGTCCGTTCAGATCCCATGTTGGCCAGCGGTATGGAGTACTGAACTGTAGCGTCTGCCCGCTGTACAGTAACAGTAATGCTGGACTTTTGTTGGGCAAACTGTATTGTAGGTGGTTCTCTTATCATTTATAACAGCCGAAGCAGGCTGTCTGTCAAATGCCCGACCGATTACCGGGCGATTGTCAGTGATGGTCAATTTGAGCACTATTTTCCCTCCTTGCACTCCGACTGTGTCTTCTCCCACGTTTTATCAAGCAAACTGCGTCTTTATTGATATGGAACAATCACCAAATTTATCAGTTTATTTTTACTGACCATTTTCAGAGCTTGTTGTCGCTCTATTCCTATTTTCTCTGCCTACCTTTTGTCATCATCGGCGTTTCTACCATCAGTAATGCGCCACAGCTCAGCTCACTGCTCTTTCTCTTCTAGCCATTGACAATTGTGCAGCATTTGATCATTTACGATTTCCCAACCTACGAATTATCCAAATACTCGAGGTGTGATTGATTTACTGTCGCGTTCTACTGTGCAACATCAAGCAAGATATAGGACTTGGTTGGAATGGAGGGAAATCCAGAACCCGAGCCCGTACGAGGGGATCAGCCTCTCGAAACCGAAGCAAATGCACCAGCACCAGCAGATATCATTCTACCAAGCGAACCTCTGGGAACCCAAGGCGAACTCAAGACAGAAGAACCTCAACCCGAAGATCCGGCACAAGAACAAGTCAAATCATGGATAGAATCCCAGACCGAAACCGAACCACAACAGCCTTCGACCGAATCTTCAACTGGTGATGCAGACGGTGACGATACTGTAGGCGAGCTGCCCCGCGTCGAAACTGATGCCCCCAGCACCAGCACAGTACCTGGCATGACTGGTACAGCAGCCGAAAGCGCTTCGACCACAACGTCAGCACCACCTCAAGGCACAGACGCCACAGCACCTCCAGCTGGAGTTGGAGTCGTGACAGGACCGGCTTTGATAACTCCACGCAGGCGGGCTGCATCAACCTCCACTGGCCCCTCGAACTCCACTTCAGCCGCCGGTCATGTCCATGTCCCTCATTTTGTCGCTCCGTCATCCTACCTTCGACGCAGGACTTCCATTCGGAGCCCAATGGCACCTACCGAGCCGAAACCTCTGAGTCCTCTGGACAGAGATCAGTTGCAGGGTCTGGTATGTACCGTCATTTGCCTGTCTTTTCGAGCACTTGTCTCGTCGCATCCCTCCGTCCGTACAGATCGACGTGGGGCACGCGCGCATCCGGTTGAAGATATCTTGAGCTGAGCTAATGTTGCTGTAGAATGCTATTCGCGATTTCCTCAAAGTGCGCACTAGCTACGATGTTCTGCCACTCTCGTTCCGACTCATCGTCCTCGATAACGAACTCCTCATAAAAAAAGCGATCAACATACTAACACAGAACTGTGCGTCACCCCACCTGCAGTTTTGACCGATGCTAAAACTTTCTACAGCGATAGTATCGGCTCCTCTATGGAACTCCAAAACCTCCAGATTCGCCGGCATTCTTACGAGCACCGATTTCATCAATGTTATCCAGTACTATTGCCAGTTTCCTGACGAGTTCCATAAACTCGATCAATTCCGGCTAAGTAGTTTAAGAAGTTGGTCATATTCTTCTCGACGCCTTCATCGCTAACAGTAGCCAGATATTGAAAAGTCGATTGGCGCGATACCCATCGAGACAGTTTCGGTTCATCCTTCGAAGCCGCTCTACGAGGCATGCCGACGCATGCTCAAGACCCGCGCGCGACGAATCCCGCTTGTAGATGTCGACAGCGAGACCAACAAGGAGATGGTTGTTTCGGTCATTACTCAATATCGTATCCTCAAGTTTATCGCGGTCAACAACGAACACAACACAGTACTGCTGAAAAAGACCGTCCGGGAGATTGGTCTCGGCACATACACAGGCATCGCTACAGCCAAAATGGGCAGCTCGGTCCTTGACGTCGTTCATCTCATGGTCAAATATAACATCAGCTGTGTCCCGATCATCGATTCACACGGCCGAGTGCTGAATGTGTTTGAAGCGGTGGATGTCATTCCTTGTATCAAAGGCGGCGCCTACGAAGATCTGGATGGCTCTGTCGGAGAGGCGCTGTGCAAGAGATCCGATGAGAGTCCAGGCATTTACACATGCAGTGAAGGCGATCGCCTGGATTCCATCTTTGACACTGTCCGCAAGAGCAGAGTTCACCGTCTGATAGTGGTCGACGACGACAACAAGCTCAAGGGCATCATCTCCCTTTCAGATATTCTCAAGTATGTTTTGTTGTACGGAGTGGAGGACACAAGCAACTGGGCTTGAGGGGACCAAATGATTCATAATGATTGCATGCCGTCTACGATCAGGGACAGGGAGGCAAGCATATAAACTGGCGCAAGGGGAGTTTCCGTGGAAAGAATATCACTATGTTGCATATGTCTTTCGCTATAGACCGTTGGTAAGGTATGCATGCATGATGCAGCTTGTCTCAGAGAAGATGACTTCTTTGGACGTCCAGTGTCACAGCGATGGACGCTTTTTCGGCTTCGGGAACTGGGTGGCTTTCAATATTTGAGTGGGATTGGTCAGGTCTCAGTTGGACGACATGATGGATGACAGACAAACTTGATACTACTGCTTGCTGCACTCTGACGACATTGGTTCTATCCACATTATCTTGATCTATTTCAGTATTCCATCCCCATATTTTACTTGGGTTTGTTTTGTAGGTCAGTTTCACAACCTATCATTCTGATAGACCAACCTTTACTGCTTTTTATTCATCGTCACTCGTCTGTCTGTAAGCTGCTGTGTGACTTGTATTTCATTGCTTTTGTCCTGTGGCTCCAAACTATTTTGTGCCATATTTGCTGCCACCTGCAATCACTGCCACAACCTCCGCTCTTGTCGTAACGCTTCAATCAACCAGCACCTTCCCAACTTCTCTGTTGCCGCCAAACCCTTCCGCAAAACGCAATGAATCATTTATCGTTTCAATACATACGACGCCTCTGCGATACGTAAAGAGTTACAACACATCAACTCCATCATCTCTTGCTTTTAGGCAGTTTTTTTTTTTTTTGAGACAGCCGCATTTCATTAACGGATGGATACTATCGGAATCTTCTATTAATTCGCATCAACTACACCAACTCCTTGTCGATGGATAACTATTATCACCCAGCATCTCTGGGTCATTACTCTGCGCCCAGGAATATTCCTCAGCATCGCCTCGCGCCGTCCCGGAGTAACTTGTCTTTACAAGCTACAATACGGCATACAGCTCACCAGGGGCCTGCATATACCAGCAAAACGTGGACGAACAGCAGCGGCGATCACAACATTCTTAATGATACTGATGAATTGGATGATAGGGCAGGTTTTGTCCAGGAATACAACCGTTTGGCAAAAAAGGTGAGGTTGCTTGTGAAAGAGCGAGCTTTCAGTCAAACTAACCATCCTAGAATGGAGTGAGAATATTGGTGATTGATGACTTTGACTTTCGAGTAAGTGTCTTTTGTTATCTCAACACAGCTCCTGACAAGATTAGGCCAAAGGACTTGACAGTCCTCGGAAGCAAGGATGGCTTTACCGCATACTACGATACTCCTCGAATCAAAACGGGCCGGACACATTACCGCCAACTCAAGGACCTCGTCACAAACGCAGCGTATCAGATCTTGCCCACAATTTAGTACATCGGCGCGAAACTCCAAAGATGATCGATCTTCAGTCCATGATACGGATAAGCGGCAAGAGTATGTTCTATCTCCCAGTTGAACACGCACCGTCTGCCCTCATACTTCCTACCTGTCTTCGAGCTACTGCACATCACATCGCTCAGCATGTCACTACTCGAGGGATATTTCGTATACCAGGGTCCATCCGAGTAGTCAACATGCTTTTCGACTATTACTGCTCCACGGAATACGGCCAAGTCGACATTACGAGTACCACTGTTCGATGCGCAAACTTGCCTATGCACATTCAGGCTTCTGTACATGATGTCGCATCAACCTTTAAGCGGCTTCTCTCGGTAATTCCTGGTGGGATACTCGGCTCCCTATCTCTTTTCGACGCTTTCGTTGCAATCCATTCCCAACTGCAAGGTGACCCTGAGTTCCCTCGTACCAAGCACACCAAAGTACGGGCCCGACTCATTGCCTTGGCTATCGCAACTGTAGAGTCGCAGTTCCGAAGGGAATTGATTTGCGCCGTTTTTGGACTTCTCAGCCTCATTGGGAGAGTAGCAGAGATCACCCCTCGGGAAGACGAAGAAGGAAGACCACTACCAACTGGAGATTTGATGGGTTACAATGCACTGGGTATAGTCTTTGGGCCTCTCCTCCTAGGCGACTTACTCGGGCTTTACTCCATGAAATTGGCCACACCCAAGGCAGGCTTACTGGTGCTCCCATTGAGATCTCCAAAGTCGCGACAAGATCGACGTGTACGGAAGACACTTGATGAACTACCAGGCCCTCCCACAATGGACAAGATTCTCGTCGCCAATGCCATCACAGAAATGCTCATAGTCAATTGGAGAGACATTGTGCGTCAGATGAAATCCCTGGGCATGAATCGACAACACGAGCCACGGACCATGAGCCCCATGATTAATTCCCAGGAGAACAAGTTCGTTATCAAAAAGCCACAAGGTTGGGATCGGGAATGGCGTGACCAGGCGGGAGATGAGATCACGAGAGAAAGCAGCCCGGAGCCACCTACACCTACCCTGGGGATGACGAAACACCGATCGAAGAACCGTGGGAGCTCGACATCCCGAAAGCTTGGGATAAGACCCAGTGTAGGGTGTCTGAGTCCAACAGTGGAGGAGAGCATTCACGATGAAGAGGGCCTGCAGGGTGCCCAAAACTACAAGAGATATAGCGTCGCCGGGGGGAGTTATGGCCTTCAGATGACTCCGAGGGATAGGCAAGATTTTCACAACGACTTGACATACTCCGGTCACAACCGCAGTGTTGAACCAGGGAAAGACAGTGAGTCCTACATCGCCTCGACACCTACCTCAGTCATGAGAAACAACAGAGCCATATACCACCATAGCCCAAGGGTTTCAGAGGAAGACGTTCCGCCTCGCACATCTTCCAAGCGATCAATCCCTTTGCATCGAGCCAGTGTCGACGCGCAAGACATGTTGGGGGTAACAACCACTGCAGACCCCGTATCCATTGAACGCAAGGGTGCGATTAGAAAGAAGCATCCAGGAAAAGGCAACCCCGAAAAGACACACCGTCATTCCATTACGGTTGATTGGCCAGAGTCTGTTGCGAGGTCTTCCGATACTTTGACAGACATACTTTCCCAAACGACCCAGCTTGAGTTTCCTTCCGAGAAGGAAGCGTTAGAAGCCGTCCTCAAAGCGCATTTCGATGAGCTCAGAGAATTGGACTCTTCGGAACAGAACAAGCATCCATCGATCAATACTGGCAGCAATCATAATACACCAGCATCAACCCTCGGCCTGGGACCTGATATACAACAAAATCCTCTGGACAAACCGGACGGGGAAAATGAGTATACTATCAGTTGGGGTGGTCAGAAAGGGACTCATAACAACTCCTCGGCAAATTCTGCTTCAACAACACCAAGACAATTTTACGCGCCTATGCGGGTGCCATCAACAATTGCAGGAGAGAATCTCCCGATGAAGCCACAATCCCCCGAGAGCCACGTAGCGACATAGCAAGTCCCTTCTGGCGCATCAGGAGGGTCACAGACGAAAAGCGGAATTCAACAAACCCCAGAGTCTAAAGAAAGCAACATACAGAACCACCAAACTCCTGAGACTTTTGCACGTCGGTCCGCTAGTCGGGTTGTGTCCATGCCGGCAGAAACGCCCAAAACTGAGTCTCTTTACGACGAATCAACCCCATGGTTTTCCATACCCAAGAGAAACCAAGGAGTGTTGAAGCGACCAAGCATATCACCAACTGAAAACCGCCGAGGGGTCAGGGCGTTGGCTGCCAAGTTCGAAGGTGGTAGATCGATTGAAAGGTCTCCGACACCGCCAAGTAGCGCCAGTAAAACTCAAGCTCTCATCTCTCAGTTCTCCCAAAAATCACCAACGAGGAGCGTACGGTCTCAATCAGTCTCGGTCTCGGGTCGACACAGCATGCCGCATGATCCAGTAAATCAGAAGGTGAACTCTCGCAACCCGTCAGCCACTACAAATACAGTTGACGATGTGATCAGTGGACAAGATTTGCGAGTCTCCATTGGGGAAGAAGCAGCGATAAAGGCAATTGAAATCCAGCAGGCAGACAAGGAGAGAAAGCTTTCGCAAAGCTTTCAGGGACAACCGGAAGTCTTGACTCTACGGCAAACAATGCCACGAAGAAAACCAGTCCCAGCAGAAAACGGTATAGAACCGTCACTCAAGAATCCTGGAAGCCTTGGTACAATGATGCCGTATCCCGAACAGCCCCCTATTGCCCAGCATCTCAATTTTGTGCGACCGCCTTCTGCAATCAATACCCAAGACACTGATGCACTGATGGTTCCTTACAACACTGCAAATCCTATTCAACGCCCTGGAAGTACCACCACTCTCCATACACAGATTCGAAGACTTCAGCGGCGATTAGACCTCAAGACGGAAGAAGCAAATCAATTAAGAAGGCAGCTTGATGTACAAGAAGACGCGGATATTGGTACATTGAGTCAACAACTACGAGAAGCCAAGAGAGAGGCACAGATGTGGAAGGAGAGAGCCGAAAGCGCAGAGCGGAGGATCAAAGTATTTGAACGATTCATAGCACGACTGAAAGGAATACAAGTGGCCGGAGGAGCTGCCGACGGACAGGTCGCCACAGGAAAAACGCTTGCTGGATCAAAGTATTTGGAGCATGCAGAAAAAGACAACGCTGCGTTCTTGGAGAATGCCGATCGATATGAGAGTGACAGTTCAGGATCGGAAGACTGTAGGATTGTTTCTACGCGGATACAGAGATGTCTCGACGGCTTGACCGATGGCCCGGAGAATACCTTGCAGGCTCACACGACAGAACGAGATATCAGCCCGGGCGATGCTGAAACTTGGATGGCGGCGCAGAAGTTACTGGACAACGAGGCTCAGGTGCAATTGGACGGTGGCTGAAGTGCGAGATAATCCAATAAGGGTTCAATGTTTGACAAGTTTGTGGCGAAGAGATTTTCTTATGGTTGGCAGAGATTACAAAGGGTCTAGATTTCTTCACAAGACCCTGGTGGCGGTGGTGCGGTACTTTTTTGTTTTTAATCATCAAGTCTAGGAATTATTTCAATACGTGGCAAGGGTGTGTCTGTATATCAAATATCAACGGAGGTTCTCCCATGAAGTTCATTGGGTAAAGCGATTTTTATTCTCGAATTCGCAAAGGCCGCGTTGCAGGATGTGACAAGTGTCTGATACTCAGATCCTATTTGAGAGGAGCTTATGTTCCGCGGAGATCAGTTGCCTGAAAAATGCAAGGTCTAGAACGATGTATCTCTGCAGATCAGTATTGAGTAATGTTTGAATCTCGATCCCGAATTCATATGCGATTTTGGAGAAACACTGTGTGATGAACATTGAATTTTTGAAAGTCCATTTGCCGAATTACGCTGGACCCTCAATTTTTATGCCGGCACACAAAACCATGATTGGATTTCGAGTGCCGATCTTCAACATCGCCCCAACTTTATATTTGTGTCCGTCCTGACATGCCCAGGGGCACGAATTGGTACCTGCACCATACCGAAAATTTAATAGGGATGTAGAGTTGAGAATATTCTATGGTCTCTCGTCAGTGGCCCGTTGTATTCGCCACCTGCCTGCATCATCCCGACCCATTGAAACATGAATGCGTCCAATCCCCTCGAGAACCGAGTCAAACAGCTCTGATTCCGGAAGGTCGTCTAATCTTGAGTCTGATATAGCCGAGTCATCGGGCAGACGGCGACCTGTCAGTGAGGAGTAGCGGCGGGAAGAGGCTGAGAATGTGGGGGACATAGGCGGCTGATATGAGCGGAATCCTTCCTCTGTGGATTGTGTCATTGGCGGGGACGGGAGTAAACTTGGAGAAGACATCGGGGGCGGAGAGTAGCCAAGGGGTGTGTATCCGTAGGGCTGAGCTGATGGTATGTGTGATAGCTGAGAATCTTGGTCGTAAGTTTGCTGTGAGCTTGAATATGTACCACTAGGCGTCTCGATGAAAGAAGGTCCTGTGGTTTCTGGGGAATAAGAACGGCAAATCGTTATTTCCTCTGGTGGCGATGGTAGAAGTGAGCCGATGGAAGGAGTTAGTAGTAGTGTTTGTGAAATGTGAGATGGATAGGGCGGACTGATAGATCGAGATTCGATTTCACGACCACGAATGTCGGAACTGTACGTTGTGAAAGACATGGAGATAGAAGGTCTACTCTGGCCATAGTTTGATCTTGTTCTGGACTGTAACCTCTGTGCAGCAGTGTGGGTGTTGTTGTGTAAGGGTCTCGAAGTGGTGGTGTCAGTTGAATCTGACTTAGGTGTCGTTACGTTTGATTTTCGATTTTTCTCGTCAAAATAAGCTTGTCTTTGATGTGTAGCGGATCTGTAAGCATCAGATCTCTTGGGTGATGTCCAGATCATGGCCACACGTGGGGCGTATGGTTGTGAGGACTGGAAAGGGCCATGATCTGGTTGCCCAAGTCAGTTGCCGGTAAAGATCGACTGATGCTTGTGTGTAGCTTGAACAACCGAGCTGTACAAAGCGAAATCTACAACAATCAGCATTGGAGATTTCCATAAACGCAATAGCAATTGACAGCAGTTTCAAGGAATAGCCATCCGCGCCGTTGTGATACAACGTGAGCGACGCAACTATGACGACAGAAATGCGAATTTCGATACTTACCCACAGTATTACCCAAGTCCCGGGATGTCAAAACTTTGATCGACAGGTCCGGGTTGACCTTTCCAATGACCTGCACGGTATTTCCGTTTGAGAGATGGGCATCCTGAAGTCTCTGATAAGCAAATGATGAAACCAATGTCGTGCGAATGACACAAAATGTTGTTGATAACTTACTCTGTTTAGCAAGACAGTGACAGTTCCGTCAGACTCCAAAGTTGCCTGATCACCTCGAAGTTGAGTCACTTCACCCACAAGCATGACGACTCGGCCGACAAAATTGTCGAGATATGCGGCGGTGATGCGCGGGGTTGAAAGTTGTTCGGCCATTGTCATGTTTGGTTTTTGTTTGCGATGAAAGGAGTATGATTGAAGCACGAACAGAGATGTGTCGTCAAGTTGCAATTACGATCGAATTGCCTGGCTACTGCTCCAGCAGGTGAGGTTGGTGAAAGAGGTCATGTAAAGCCTGTTGCCTGTTGGCGATAACGAGCAGGAGGGGCAAGCGCGTTGAGCTTCCCTTGACGCGCAATCACGTGAGATCATTATCTGTCACGTGATACTGAAGGAGAGCCTTACCGTGCTATACTCCGTACGTAGGTACCATTTTAATGAGAAAAAAACAATGGACAAATTCTTCGACAATAAGAGACTGCGAACAGGAATATGCACATTTTTGACAATATCTGATAGGGACAGTATTGTCACTCCTGAAATGAATGTCGAACTGGCCCCACCTGGTGGGAGAAGAATGGACTGTTAAGCTTTAGATGACAAAAATAAATAGACTAAAAAGTATGATCTAAGTGGAACAAAGTGGCCTAATAATTTAGTCTCTCATGCTCCTGTGGTTCCCTGATGGCCCCACTCTCAAAGATTCTCGTTCGGACCAATGGCCGACTCCTCCGATGAGCCAGCTTGAACCTGTCATCTCCATGATAAACCCGCTAGCCAAGCCGTGTCAGCGACTCAGCCCCCAACTACCCTCTATTTCCCTGTTTTACATTTCATTCGGACATTTTTAACCATCGCTTGGACTATCCGGCTATTGACCATGAGATAGGAACTTGTCGATACCCTGCGAACAAGTTGGCCTAGTCGGGTTCAACCCCGCACACAAGCTCAACGCTTCAGACAAGCACCGGGACAAAAGCTCCGGTTTGCAGCCTTGAGCGATGCTGAAGTTTCTTCTCAACGGATACCATTGCAGCAGTTCAACAAAGAGGGCGTGTGGACACTGTATATGCTACTGTACAGTGTACGCAAAAATATGGGCTGCTAGTCTCCCACGTTGATTAACGGTGGCTCGACAGCTATTCTTTACCGCACAGCACATACGACATCTGGGTCATAACTAACCTGCACAAAGATCAAAAGAAGGGATGATTTGGTGACACAGACAAATTTCTCTGAGGATATTCCGCAAGCAACTCATCTTGGGTCAGTCAAGAGTCATCAAGTTACTGAGAACGCGCAGCTAGGATGATCCTTACTTGTTGTGGCCCATGAAATCCGGATTGAAATCGTCGATCCTTTCAAGATATCTCTTCTCACAACGATTCAGCCATCTTCTTTCTCGACATGAAACCATTGCCGAGAATCGAGCGAGCTGAATTATCAATGAAAGGATCCTGTGTGCATGGGGAATGACGAGGCGACCATGTCATTTCTGCAACTCATATGCACAAATTTAATCAAATATTCAACTGCTCTTTCAACAGCATAGAAATACGCATCTCATGAATATAAAAATACTGAAGGATGTTCAATAAGTCCGGGGAATAGCACGGATGGATGCCGCTATTCCCCGTCGTTTCGCCTACTCGGGGTCATCCTAGGATCTGTACAGTCCGCATCACACTGTCCAGTCGAGAGCCATACAGTCGGCCCTTGTGGACAATCCGGCAATCCACATTTAAATGCTTCGATTGGTCATCTTTTGTAAACGGAGGGTAGGTCCGTCTTGGAACGATTGGTTGAAATGGTAATAAACGCCTCCTTCCACCTTGGGCAATACCACAGGGGTCACTCGAAAGTCCAGAAGCAAATCATACCGGTATGATTTGCTTATGGAGGTGACATTCAAAGTTAATTGATGGGGTTTTCCGTCATTCAGTACGGAGATGTTCATAGTTTCTACCCGTTTGGATGGTTGAATATGTCAAAACAGGATGACGTTTCTTGGTTGGAAAATCCACCACACAATTGTTGCGCATTTGTCTGCGCTCTGTTTGTGATTCGTTGACGGAAATAAAAGACGAAGGGTCCAATATCAAATCTGCAAGTGCCACTCAGAATCAACCTTCTCAGACTTGATTATTTGTTTGTTGCAGCTTTAGATACAACCCTGTACTCGTTTAGATTTGTACGAAATCTGACCAATTGTGAATTGAAGCCACCGGAGTAGGTCCGTCAATCCAGTGCAGTGTTCCCTTTTATTTTCACCCGCCACTCCCCTTACACACACTCCCCAAACCCCAGTAGCTGGATGTAGAAAGGACAAGCCATCTTGTATAATCAAAGGTTTATGTACATTGATCCACCGACTTTTAATACTGGAGAATGAGTGACGCAAGTAATTGATAGTGGTCGCATCAGTTGCTATAATACCTATTCGAGCCCTTCATGGAGGTGCTGGAAACGCCGAGTTTTAACGAAACCTAGCATTCTACAAATCAACCACCAATATACGTTCAGCTCACAAGTATCTTTCTTGACTCTTTTCGATTCCCATAAGGACCCTCATCAGTGATTTTGCCTTAACCCGAAAGGTCAGCTGTATCCAAGAGTTGAGGAGCCATAAGACACAAAAGGCGAACGAGACAAACTATTGGACTGGTCTGGACTGAATCACTCCGCGGAAACACCAACAGTCAAGCTCAGCAATTCGCCCCCCCTACATCTAGAATTCTAGGACCTACCTCCCCTGTTACTTCGAATATTAACTGACCGGAGGACCCGACTATACTCAATAACCCGCATCTGAGACTGCAATCGGGTTTTATATCATTGATCGACAAAAGCGCCATCTCATCCATTCTATTTTGCAGTAGCGGTGGTTCAGCTCGGTACTGTGAGGTGTTGCTTGTACTGCCTGCGCACATCCGGATTGGTTTCTCCGTCAAGCTGCCACCTGCCCTAGCAGTACCTACCTGGTTTTGGAAAGGCCTTTCTTCTACACCTTCCCAAGCTACCTACCTACATCTAACTTGGGTATAACACGGCCAACCTTTTACATCTTGATCATTTAACTCCAGATCGAATTCTCCGAATATCCCATCTCTCTCATCACCTTTGTATCCTCCACCACACTCGGCCTTTGATGGTCTAGACTCCTAGACCCTCAAACTTCATCCAATTCGGTTAAGCACCCCCTCCCTGTTCCCGCTTAACGTCCCTCGACCTCCCAGAGTAGCACGCTCAATCTTCCATCGAACCTTCGTTCGTCCGAACTGGCTCAATAGCCTCCTGCGCTTGCTGTACTACCACTAGTGGCAGAGCGCTATTCGTGCGGTACGCTGCAGCACAGCACTTGATCATAGGGTCAACATGGACAGACCAAACCAAAACTTTGGCCATCAAGCCCAGAAGTTCCAGGATAACTTTATCTCGAATGGTGGACAAGAAGATGCAAACATTGACCCGTTACTCAACGACGGTCCTTCCAATGCTGTTATGTTTCCAAGTGTTAGCAATCCCATGGACAACCAGCTATTCATGACTTCTGCCATGTGGAACCCTGCGCTTAACAACCCCGTTGATTTCTATCCTCCTGGCATGTCGGGCATGGGCCACACCACTTTGACCAACAACCCATTACAGCCCAACAGCCCAATACAACCCACCGACACGCAATCTTCACCCAGAACACCTCTAAGTGAGACTGTCTTTGCGGCATCTCGCACCTCGAGCAAATCTTCCATTCCATCCACCAATTCTGCCGATACCGATGCAAAACCCCGGCGTAGCAGTAAAGCCACCAAGACTCAACCTCGAAAATCGTCGACCGCGACAGCCACCAAGCCGTCACGTCAACGAAGAGCTTCCAAAGCTGTTTCCGTCAAGACGGATCCCGGAGATGAGGATGAAGAAGACGACGACGAAGATGATGGACTGGATGAGTCTGCCAAGCGTAGCAAGTTTCTGAAACGCAACAGGATTGCGGCATCAAAGTGTCGCCAGAAGAAGAAGGAATGGGTCAGCAACCTCGAAGACACTCGATACGGCTTGGAGCATGAGAACAACATTCTGCACAAGCAGTACAATGGTCTTGTGGACGAACTGAGCACCGTCAAGAATCAACTGATGATGCACGCTTCCTGCAATGACGCCAACATCAACCAGTGGCTGGACAATGAGGCGAAGAAGTTTGTCCAGCGTATCGCCTCGCAAAACAAGGCTCAGACTCCACCGCATAAGAACACTGGTGATTGCTGCGATAAACATCGTCGTAGCTCAAGTGGTATGTCACTGGACCCTACCATCAAGTACATGGCTAACAAACCACAGTTGCAACTTCCATCCCTCGATCGATAGAATCCGAGATCAACTTCGACCACATGCCGGATAGTATGATCAATTCGAGACCCTAAGAATGAAAGATGGTGGCGAGTGGGGAGGGTTGTCTTGACATACAGGCGGCTAGCCTAGGAAACGAAGCCACTTTCGACGCTTCTCCACAAGATCACAACAGTGTTGTGATCTGGACTTTGAAATTCTTTCCTATACAACGACGAAAAAAGCACCGAGAGCGATATCGAATTGAAACAGAATCGACGATTTGTTAAACGAAAATAAATGAGACGGAAGACTGTAAAGTAGCAGACGAAGAGGACCGGGAGAAGTCATACCATGACACGATATGGAACTTGACTGCGAGGCCCAAGAAGAGCATCAGGCCCGACTGAGCCTATGTCAGAACAGGTGTTTTTGACGTCTCCGATAATACTGGAATTCGATAGGGGTAGCGAAGGGATAAGAGGCCCATGATGAGATATCTATGACTTGACGCTTTCACGATTATGATTTGGTGTGCCATGTTAGGGACGTACGAGTTGCTAACTGAGTGGCAAATACCACATGGGAGTCTGGAGCTTGTCCAACATTTCTGAGGGAGTTGAAGTGCTAATCAGGCGACAGACCCAACAAAAGACAATTGCTTGACGAGGTTTGGCCATGGCAAGGATATTTATGGTTGGTTTTGCGTAGGGGTCAAAGCATAGTGAAGATGTATAGTACGGAAAAAGGAGTACGACAAAAGGAAATATTCAAACAAACCTAACGGGTAGCTGAGCGACCTACTTCAGATATCTGTTTGAGATATCAAATTTCCTGATGAAGCAAAACGTACGAGATACCGGCATTGGCAACGGAAAAGTGTACGAAGACCTGAATTGGGCAGATGGAGTTCGACAAAACCGATCAGAGCTTTACAAATTGGTAATTCGCCTACAAGAAGCAGGGGTTGGGCGAATTATTAAAGATGAGTGGCGATATCTATATTTGCCACTGTTCAGTGTTTTGCCCCCAGGGCACCAGAGATATTAGCTCCTGGAAGCACAACGTACGAAGTCAGCAGGTCAGTCCATGCTATTTGAGCAGGACTTCTTGGGCTGTTTATTTTTGTACTGTAATCTTTTAGGCAAATCTTTCTGTTGCCCACCATTCTCCAAGGGCGTATCAAGTTTATCAAACAGTACAGATCCAACTTTGCCACGGCTCGTACCAATAAGAATGTCACCTACTTGCTATCAGTCGTTGACGTCGTGGCGAACGCCTCTGTTCAGCTCCATGAAGAGAGAATATTGTGTGTGATTGGTGGTTACTTTGAGGTTGAAGCGAGATCTTGTATGGGAATAAATGCGGCTTAACTCTACTATCGAATTTATTCCCGGGTGAGGTGGAATCTTGAATCACAGGTTATACATGGAGTCGTAGATTTAATTCTCTTGATACTCTTACAAAGAGATTCCCATTTTTTAAATGTACAGTAATATGATACACGCTCATCCACCACCACTCCTCTACCTCCTCTTGATCCATCCCCTTGAGTTGGAGATGCCTTTGATGTTCTTGGTGTACTTCCAAAGGTGGCGGTACTTGGGTCCTTGTCGCTTGGCTTCCCATCCGCGAGGCTTGACTGGTGGCTTGAGACTGTGAACACGGGTACGACGGAACTCGATATCGGAACCGGGAATGTTGTGTCGGGCCATGACAGCTGCGGTGTTCTCATCCCAGACGCTTCGGAACATGTTGAAGCCAAAGGGTGTTGTGTTGAACTTGTCACGGAACGACTTGAGGGAGAAACCGTCTCGTTTGCTGTAGAGTTCCTTGAGCTTGGAGACGTCGATCTTTTGACCGGGCTCCTGCTCAAGGAGGTAGATGCCGAGACGGTGGTAAGGAGCACCCTTTTGGGAGAATGCGGGCATCCATGGTAGAGCGAGCTGATCCTCAGCCTTTATCCTGCTCAGGGGTAGAGAAGTGTCGTTGGGGCTGATGGGGATGTTGGCTGCGAGGAAGTGGCAGCGCTTGTTAAAAGTGTCGGAGTCAGGGTTGGGCACATCCGAGTCGAGAACGACGATAGAGACCAGACGCTCGCCCTTGTCAAAGACCTGCACACGTAGACGAGGGGGCTTTTCGCTGACGATACTGTCGACGATTTGACCGGGAGGAACCTTTAGTTGGCGGAAGTATAGCTGAACATCGGCAGTGGGCTCCAGCTTGGGGAGCACATCAGGAACGATGTTGAACTGCTTAATACGTTGGTTGATAAGTCGCTGGTCGTATGAGCGCCACTTGACTTCAGCGTAGTGACGGTAAATAGGCTTGTTCATATCGCCTGGATATGTTAGTTTAGCCCAGACCTGTGTTTTGACAACAAAACATACCCGTTCCATCCTCAAAACGCTTCTTAACGACAGGGTCATTAGCATCCGCGAGGATCTTCAGCTCTTCAACATATTTTCGTAGACCCCTCAGTCTCATATCCTTTATATGTTGACCACCCTTGATATCCTCCGGTTTCGTAGCTTCCAGTCGAGAAATCTTCTCAATTTCCTGCTGAATCTTCCCCAACTTCTCTTCTCGATCAACCGCCAGAATCTTGCGGGCTTCTTGGAAAGCCTGGTAGGGAAGGTGCTCGAATGGGAGGTCGCCAGTGCTGCGGATGGCTAAACGACGACGACGGGAACCAATTGGCATCTTTCCGGCCTTCATGAGCTGCTCCTCGAATTCGGGGAGCACCGTGTTCGGATCAAGGTCTGCTTCGGTAGGCGTAGTCTGAGTTTCGGCTGCTGGTGTTCGGCGGATGGCTGCAGAGGTGAAGGGGCGGACAATGCTGGGACATGTTGGCCGCAGCTGCCGAGAGATCGGCCTCATGGCGACCTGACAGCGCGACATGATAAGCGGTGCGGCGTGGGTGGACGTTGAATTGACGCTGAGTGATTCTTGAGATATCTTGAAAAATGCTCTGGGGATGGTTTGCAGGCGCTTTTGCCCCACTAAAAACTCGGGGCGGAGGACGGATGTTGCCGATCCACTTTTCTCTAAATCGCATCACGGTTTTCGAAACCTCAACACCAAAAGGCCGACCACTGCACCTGTATATCCACCACCAGTCTCTCCCTATCGATTGTACGAGTAGGGAAGTATCAAAAATGGCTGGCAAGGGAATTGGCTGCTTGGCTGAGGCCATGGGCGCTCTGCGGGTGTCTGCTAAGGTATGTTGAAGAAACTGCAGATGATGGTTTAATACTAACAATTACAGCCGGCGACAATCCCTAGGGCCTTAACACGATCAATGGCTACACAAGTCTCGTCAAACGATGTCTCGACAGAAACAACCAAAGATGTCAGCAACACACAGAGCATCCTACAGTCATGGAAGCCCAGTACGACTATCCTCGCTTCTATATAACAAACATCCACTAACCATAGCAGAGGAAACCGTTCCCGTCACAATTCACAACTTTCCCTCGTTGGAACCCACCGCACTCGAGCGATGGTCTGTCGACCACCTTTACCTCCCTCTCCGCCGCGATATCCTCCACCTTGCCGTTGTCTACGAAGGCGACAACACTCGTCAAGGTACCGCCTCAACCAAGACACGATACGACGTCCACGGTTCCCACCGAAAGATGCGACCTCAAAAAGGTACCGGTCGTGCCCGTCAAGGAACTAAGCAAAGTCCCATACTTCGTGGTGGTGGAAAAACGTTTGGTCCTCACCCTCGCGACTTTGGCACCCATCTGAACCGCAAGGTCTACGACAAGGCTTGGCGTACCGCTCTGAGCTACCGCTACCGACAGGGTGATTTGATCGTATGCGAAGATGGTATGGATCTTGTGCTGCCGACAGACTACGAGATGGTTGCTGGAAAGTACCTCAAGGATGGATTGAAGGAGGGGTATCTTAAGCGGTACATGACAGGAGTGCTGGGCAACCTTGGTTTGGGCCGTGCCACTGGTCGAACTCTGTTTGTCACAGGTAACCGACGTGAGGCTCTTTTCGACGCTATGGAGCAGGTTCCTTGGGAAGGCCGAGCACTTGGCATGGAGGATGTTGATGTTAAGGATCTATTGGAGACAGGCAAGGTTGTTCTGGAGCGAAGCGTGCTCAAGGAGCTGATCGAGAAACACCAAAGTGATTTGGTGAGCAGAGTCGTCATGCAAGGTCTTGTCAAGGGCGGACCTGAGACAGGGACGAGAGTGCTCGGTGCTTAAAATGCCCGTGTAGACTATATAAACTTGTATTATTTTGTACAATTGCATGTCATGACCGAATGGATGTTGATTAACTCTTGGGTATCATTGGACTCGGGGAGTCACTCTAGATG
Organism: Fusarium venenatum; assembly: GCF_020744135.1. Taxonomy (NCBI): domain Eukaryota; kingdom Fungi; phylum Ascomycota; class Sordariomycetes; order Hypocreales; family Nectriaceae; genus Fusarium; species Fusarium venenatum. The sequence continues at coordinate 8,047,604 of NW_027072131.1, forward strand.
ATTACACTGATTTACATATTTTTACAACGCTCCGCCCACTAGCGAAACAATCCACATGGCGACTCTGACTTTGAGACCGACTCTTCTTTCAGTTCGAGCAAAGTCGTCCCGAGTTGCCTTTGTAGCATGCTCCTGTAACCAAAGTTGCTCTTCTCCTAATCTTGTTTTGAGACCTTCGTCGCGAGTGACGATTAAGGCTCCAGCTTCAAGATCGTGAGAGTAGCTGCGCTTGGTGTAGTTGGAGCTTCCAATAATGCTCATAGCTGGGTTTTTATCTCCTGGCATCGTAACCCATAGACCCTTGGCGTGGTACGTCCATCCACCTGGTTGGCCAACAACACCATGGCGCCACTCCTTGAGGGTGATGTCGTTGTCGCGTCCTTCGTGGTGCACACGGTGGACGAAACGACGAGCGAGAAGGGTATAAGCATCTGGGAGAAGACCAGATACTCCTTTTGATTTGTAGAACCCGTTCGCTTCAGGGGAAGCTGTGATGACAGTGTTGGAGGAGGAAGCAGTACCGAGGAGGAGTTTTGTGAGTGAAGGCGCAGGGTTAAAATAACCAGCTGTAAAAGTCCAGGAAGACTCCCGATATGAAGGTAGAGCAAGAGTCTTGAGGATATGTGTAATGATAGGGAGCTCAGTTGAGGTGTCAGGCTTCATGACCTGGGACATCTGGCCAAGCATATACACTCTTGTGTCTGAGATGTCATTCTCAGGTTTGGACTTGGGGTGTAGAAGAGTTTGAAGAGTTGACGTAGTACTCTTGATGAAAGATTCAGGCTTCTCTAGTGGTGAAGGAGCAGAGTTGTTCTCTGGCCAGGAAAGAGTGAAACCTGCTGGCTCTTTTGAGGGTTGCACAAGAAAACTGAAAGATGTCGCTCCTGAGTGGATGTTCCAGAAGTGATCGGTGACTTCTTTTGAGGAAAAGAGATGGTACCGATCTTGGCGGTTGGTGAAGTAGTCGGTAGACAGATTTGCCCTGTCAAGTTAGTATTTCCCAAACTAAAGAATTGCATGACATACCCAGACATGATGATCTCATCATCAACGCCATACAGCTTCATATGTTGAAGTCCCCATCCCTCATTAATCCTTGTAGGGATATACTTTTTCCTCAACCCAGTCAAGTTTGGTGTATGATACATTCGAATCTCAACACGATCCGCTCCAAACTCTTCCACCAGAGGTGCCAGTAGTGATGCACTCGATGGGTTCGGCGCTTCACGAGTTCCTCGCAAAGCATCCGTAAGAATACTCAGTTTAACATCCGGGTTATTTCTCAAAGACTCTTGCAACGTTTCGATAAGTTCTTTTTCCGACTTTCCAATATACAATGTTGACAAAAAGATTCGTCGCTTGGCTTTCCGTATCCGATCCTAAACCCCATCAGTCCAATCCTGTCGTAATAAGTGATGATCGAACCTTTAATGTCTCGTAGAATTGGGCAGGTGTTTGAATGATTCGGATCTGCTCTCCTCGAATACCGAAACTCGGCGCAAGACGATCTAATTCCGTAACGAATGGCGCCAGAGCTCCAGCACCGTTCGAGTTGGACGCTTGAGCACCTCCAGCAGGCATGGCATATTGTCTTGTCTGAACCCTTGCACTTGTGATTCTGGGTCTGAAACTTGCGGTGCGAAGCCTCGTGGTGCAACGCGTACAGCTCCGAGCAAGCATATCGAGTCGGATGCAGCTTTAATTGAAGCTTGTAGTCTAATTAAAGATTGCTTGTTAATTGCTAGAATATTTCTGGTTGTGAAGCTTCGAGGTACGTACCTATTCCGTCACAGATGGCAATTTGCCGAGGTTGATCCGTTCCTGCTGGGCAATCTTCAAACCATCCCATCATTGACCGGATTAGCATCTCCATCCCGCTTTACGTCGAGGTCAATTGCTCGCTCAAACCGCCATCATGTCGACAATCGGAAGAACGCTGACCAACCTGCGAAAGGTTGGAATCAAGGTAAATATCTGTTCAATCGCTATCAGAGCCAAATGCTAACTTGTGTAGGACTTCTTTAAGCAGATGCTGGTATGTATCCGACTGAGCGACACCCGAATCCGAAACTCTGGCTAACGATGCCTGTTTGCGCAAATAGTACATCGGTACGCTCCTCACGATTATAGACTCTCGAATTACCTGCTGACATTCACAGGTGATACCAAGGCTGGTATTCTCATCGGTACCGATCGCGCCGGTAACAAGTTCTTTGAGAACAATGAGGAACTTCCCCTCCGAACACGCTGGGTCGAATACGCCAAGCACGATTACGATGCTGCCCATATCGAACCCGGATGGCACGCCTGGATGAGCTACTCCGTCGACAAGCCCCCTATCCAGGATCCCTTGTTAAATGCTGGTACACGAGCTTTTGAGCCTTCGCACGCCATTCCCAACTTCACCCAGACCAGGGGTGCCTTCAAGACCTACAACACGTATGTGCACCATTCACGAAGGGAAACAATACTGACTGTTTATAGCGCCAAGCCCAAGTTGGCGGCATGGCAGCCCGTTGCTGCGCCTCGGGAATAAGGATGAGACGGTCAAGTGTACATAAATTCGCGTAGGGAGCAGCTCGGCACAACCAAAAATGGTATTGAATTCAAACAAATTCTACAAATTGTATGGTTTGCTCATACAGTTAATGAAATAGATGCAGAGTCTAAGACGTGCACTCTATAGCCCATGATCCTCCTCTTATATGACTACATAGGAAATTCTACGACTTTGCTTCAATTGCAGATTTGATAGCTAGGAGAGTCAGTTGAGTTTCTAAAACAGATAAGGGGGAAGGAAAAGCATACCTTCGCACGATACTCTAGCATCTCCGAATAGCATCTTTGCGTTGGGCATGTAAAACATTGGGTTGGGAACATCAGCTGCATTTGTTAGCGGAATCAAGCATGAGGTCAAGACACTTACCATAGCCGCTGGCCATGCCTCTCTTCATAATTACCACCTGCTTGGCCTTCCAGGCGTGAAGCACGGGCATGCCCTCGATTGAGCTACCCTTTTCCATGGCAATGGGGTTGACAGTATCGTTAGCACCAATGACAACAGCAAGATCAGTGTCGGGGAAGTCGTCGTTGATCTCGTCCATTTCCAGAACGATATCGTACGGTACGCTGGCCTCAGCGAGGAGCACGTTGCACTGTCCAGGCATACGGCCTGCAACAGGATGGATGGCAAAACGGACAGTGATACCCTTGGCTCGTAGAGTCGAGACGATGCTCGAGATGGCGTACTGAGCTTTGGCAACAGCCATACCATAACCGACAATAAGAATGACCTTTTCAGAGTTGAGAAGTGCATCTGCGAGATCATCTACAGATGTTTGGGTGACTTCTCCTTGAGGTTTGAACTCTTGGACTTGTGTCGGCGTACCCAACCCTCCAAACAACACGTTTGTGAGCGATCGGTTCATCGCAACGCACATGATGTACGAAAGAATGGAACCAGATACACCAATCAATGCTCCGACTGTGGTCAAAAGGGTGTTTTCGAGCATGAACCCTTCAGCTACAAGAGCAAAACCACTGTATGCGTTCAAAACAGTGATGACAACGGGCATATCAGCACCTCCAATAGCAGAGGTTGTTGTGTAACCCTTGATGAAGCTCAATGCAGCACTTCCGGCAAGGGCTCCAGCTGCGATCAGGGGGCTTCCTGGTGCCATGGTGATGAAAGCGCCCATGGTAGCTGCGTTGGTAGCAAGTAAACCCGAGTTGATGATGTGTCGTCCAGGCAGCATCTTTGGCTTGGACGACATCCTACCAGCAAGTTTCATGAACGCAACAAGTGATCCGGTAAATGTAATGCCACCGATGAATACACCAAGGTAGGCTGTCACTAGGTGAAGAGTTGACGGGTCCATCACATCTGCCATAACACTGCCAATACTAGTCAGGACAGCTGCAAGACCGACGACGGAGTGAAGAGCTGCAACAGTCTGGGGCAGATCGGTAGGAGTGATTCGCTTGCCAATGAGCATACCAGCAATAGTGCCGAGGGCAGCGAGACCACCAAACTGAGTGAGAACCTCGGGTGTGAAACCAGCAGCAAGCAGACTGGCCAAAACACCTGTACCAACACCAAGAATACCAATGGCGTTGCCCATACGAGCAGTGGCCTGGGAAGCAAGACTAGAGATGGAGCCAATGCAAAGGACAGAGCTGACGAGGTAACCGGCTTGGACAAGACCAGCAGCACCGGTTGAGGCAGCGGCCAAAAAGCCACCGCCGCACACTACAGCAGGAACAGCATAGAGCCAGGGGTACTCAGGGGGGTCGGTAGGTCCTATATTCGTTAGCTGGATCTTACAATGGACCGAGTGACTCACGCTTAAACATATCCAACATACGCTTGGTGATAACGAAACCACCACCAACGTTGACAAACGCCAGCAAAACACTCAGGGCACCGAAAGCTTGAGGAATCGTCTCAGGGAGGAATCCACCTCCAAGAATGAACAAACCACCAATACCTACCATTCCAGAAATAGCATTGGTGACACTCATCAGAGGAGAGTGAAGGGCAGGAGCAACACCCCAAACAGCTCGATATCCAATAAGACTGGCCAGAGCAAAGGTAAAAGCATTCGACATGAGGAGAGGGCTGGTCCATTTTCCAAGAGCCAAAATGCTGCCCATGCCTGCAGTGACGCCGGCAACTTCACGAGTCTTCTTTTGCCATGGTGTGAGTGCTACAACTTCAGGAGTGGCATTTGTTGTCTCAGTCTTTACAGGAGGTGGTGGAGGTGCCGCACGAGGAGCAGGAGGAAGTATATCTCCCTCTTGTGTCACGATGGCACCTCGTACAACTTCATCTGTAAGATCTATACCGAAAGCCTTGGGTTCAGGGGTCATGGAAAGCAGAAACTTGGTAATGTTGTTGGAATAAAGAGTCGATGACTGAGTCGGCAAGCGAGAGGGTAGATCAGTGTATCCTAAAGATATTAGTCAAGCTGCTTCTTTTAGAAAAGGAGTACATACCAATGACTTTGACATCGTTGTAAATGGACAGCTCTCCCTTTTTAGTAGCTTCGCAGTTACCTCCGGCTTCGGCCGCCAAATCAACAATGACACTTCCAGGTTTCATAACGTCGAGAATATCGTTCTTGAGAAGTTTCGGTGCAGGCTTTCCAGGGATCAATGCTGTAGTGATGATAATGTCGACTTCCTTGGCTTGGTCTTTAAACAGCTTCATTTCAGCTTCGATAAATTCCTTGCTCATTTCTTTAGCATAACCGCCAGCGCCAGATCCATCTTCTTGGAGTTCCACTTCGATGAATTCGGCCCCAAGAGATTGAACCTGTTCGCGAGCAGCTGGTCGAGTATCGAAGCCACGGACAATGGCTCCCATACGGCGAGCAGTAGCAATAGCACTCAAACCAGCAACGCCGGCACCGATAACCAAGACCTTACAAGGGGGGATCTTGCCAGCAGCAGTAACCTGACCAGTCAAGAATCTACCAAAGACGTTTGAAGCTTCGAGAACAGCTTTGTAACCAGCAATATTAGCCATACTGCTGAGAGCATCAAAGACCTGAGCGCGAGAAATACGGGGAATCATGTCCATTGCGAAACTTGTAGCCTTCCTGGCGGCAATCTTTTCTACAAGTTCTTTGTTCTGAGAGGGCTGGAGGAAGGAAATGATAGTTTGGCCTTCTTTCATGGAACCGACTTCTTCGAGACCGGGACCACGAACTTTGAGAACAATGTCCGAGTTGGACCAGACTTCCCTAGGGCCGTCGACAAGAGTTGCGCCAGCTTTTTCGTAAGCAGCATCGAGAAAGTCAGCATGGATACCGGCGCCACGTTCGACAAGGACTTGTTTGAAGCCCTTTTTCTTGAGGATAGCTACATTGGCAGGCGTAAGGGCAACACGACGTTCGTTGGGAAAGATTTCTGTAGGAACACCGACAACTAGGTTCTCGTAGGGAGTTGTTTTTGGAAGTACCACTGTAGAATAGTTGCGAGGCGCATGCACAGGGATCTGATAGATCAGAGCGAGAGGTTTTGCGATGTCTGCGACAAGTGCACGCTGAGACGGAGCCTTGAGGGTACTGTGCCATTGTTTGCGACGCGAAAGAAGACCATCTAGAGCTCGAGTTAGCTTATGCGAGCTTCGCTAGTGTATCAGCTTACCTTGAACTTTGTAGCTCTTCAATTGCTTCTGGAAAAAGAAGCTTGAGGCGCACAGCTCAGTAGCTGAGGCCGGAACCGCGGACGAGGCCAACGGACGAAGCATATGAGACGCCATGATTAAATAGTCATGAGCGCGATAGCAAGGCCCAGAGATGGCTCGACGGGTGATATCCAAGAATTCGACAAGACAAAACAAACAAGAATAGGAATTGCTTAAGGAAGAGGGAATAAAAACAAGAGACAAAACAATCGAGGGGTAGCTGTGTCATGTGTTGTCGGGCCCCCTCCATTCATTCCTTCCTTCCTCGATGGAACTGATTGTTCTGGTAACACACCACTTCGGTCCAGTGTAGGTGAACCCTGGACCCTCTACCGGGATTGTTTTAGGCGGTTCGGGAAGAGGGGCCTCGAGTACTAATGCCGCTAAAACCTGGGGGAGGGGCCGCTGATGCGGAGAACTATTGCAGGGGACATGAAGTTTGTCGAATCATCATAGAGTTCTCGTCATGGATCATGACGAACATCAGTGGGTGCTTCGGTGGAATCAAGAGAGCGAGATGGTGATTCAACCAGTCAGATGAGATTACGGACCTACCTGATGAGTCCTGCCGAGACTGAAGAAGTGTCTTCCCCTCTTGAAATCCGGACATGACGGTTAGAGATGGGCCGACATCATGATACTCTAGACGTGGGGTAGTAGATAACCTTGTCGTCTTGAGTCTTTGATCAGCTTGTTTTTGGTGATACGTTTGTCAAGGTATCATTCGAGGTTACAGAGAGCAAGACTCGACCGTATACGAGACTTGTGATATGTTTGTGTACAGCGATCCGGGTTCGTCACTCTATACTGGCCTTGCACGAGCAAGAGAGGGGTTCCTTGGCTGTTGTAGAACATGATCCAGTCTAGCCAGTGAGTCTTGTCATGGAAGCCAACTAGACAGTTGTCAAAGAGAGTTGAGAGTAGGTGTAATTTAACAAGCCTCGGGATTTCTTAAAGAAACAATCGAAACCCAGCCAGATAACTAGCTATTTGTTTATCCCTCCATCATTGCCGTTGTGTTCTGCATGAACTTCCTGCGGTCAGTTCCCTTCCGAAAGAGGTGATGCAGTTATTATGCAGCTGATTCGGAGATCCCTGTTCTCCAGACTCGACCCAACATAAGCTCTTTAACATGCACCTCTAAAAACATACCGTGTAATCCCCTCAGGGTATCAGAAAAATTAACCGCTGAAAGCATAGAGACGAAATAGTTTATGGTTCTTAGATTATAGTTTTTAGACCACTTATTATTTTTAGACCCGAAGACTTAGGAGTAACGCCATAGGGGTCAACATCATTTAATATTAACTTCTCAGCGCGTTCTTCGTTGCTGGCTAGCGCAATGACGAATTTCTCCCTCGTCGTACAGGTTGTTATTATTCCTATAGCCCAGGGCCCCAGGGCTGCTGTCTATGGGTTGAATGGAAAGACTTGCGTGCTTCTCTGATTGTTAGTATTGATTATCTATTTCATGTTGATATTCAATGCTCAATGCTGGATCCCTGTCCTATTGGGCATTTTTATGGGCTTCTATTCTTCGCTGTCCCACGTGTTTCCATTATGAGCGCCGTATGGTAAGTCTACAGCCCAGATCTTATCAACAAAAAAGAAGCAAACTCATGTCTTTTACCAGCACCAAAACAACATCGCGCATTGATAATCTGGTCAAGGACATCAAAAAAGACGATAATTCCATTTCTGGCTTAACGCTGGTGTCACTGGTGTGGATCTCCCAACACCAAGATTGGGCCTGGATATAATCACGAGAGCCTCTTCGATTTTACCACATGACACCAAATGTTTCTCAAACAAGCCTACTCAGAATGAAGAAATAATTTCACCTTTTACTCTCTATCCTCCTCATCACTCTGACGAAGACTTTCAGCATAAAGAGAAAGCAAAATCTTCATCATGCCGCCGAAGGCCCCTATTCATCACTATTCATACCGCTCCCTCATCATACCACCAATCCTCCTCGCTGCTGCTACCATCGTCGCGCTCTTTATTCACTCCGACATCAACGCCGCACTTCTTTGGTCGCAATGTCATTCTCATGCGCGCATTCCAGGCGTCAGTCGGATCCCGGCCATCGGAACGCCTTTATGCTATCTCATTAGCTTTTTCCGCGCCGCGCTGGATTCCCTGAGAAGTACCGCTGTCATGGCTGTTGTCCTGTCATTTCTCGGCGGCCTTTTGACAGTGAGCACTGTTGAAGCGGCACGCATATGTAACGCGCCGAACGTGCTTATCGCGTATCCTACGGGACCATGGCTGGTGTTTGATCTTGTGGGCGGTGCTGTTGTTTGGGAGCTTGTTATTATTCCTGCTTTTTTGCACCGCGCGAGGAGTGTTTTGAGTGCTCGGCAACGAGATGATGGACATGGCGACGTTGATCAGATTTTTACAAGCCGTCATCTCCCTGATAGTGAACTTGTCGCTATTCCTATCAGTGTCGCTGTTGGCTACTTTGTACCATCCCTCTTGATGCTCTTCAAGACGACTCCAGCTACTGTCGGAGTATGGCTCTTCTTCCCGATCTATGTGACAGTCGTCCGCCAGATAATTCGCAACGTTATCGCCGTCATCAGAAGAGTCAGTCCTACCAACATTCACCTCGCATCGAACCGACGATCGTTCTTGTTTGTTTACTTGCTGCCCATTATCTGCTCGATCTTAGCTCATGTCTTTTTCATATGGAGTCTCACCCAGCCTGATGATCGCAAGGAAATGACCAGGTCAACCATAGTCTTTATTGAAGTTGACACCCAATTCATCTTCTGGACTGTCCTGTATTGGATGTTGGTCGAGGTTGGATGGAGAGTCCCGTTGACCACAATTGTCACTTCTCTTATAATTGGACCAGGCGCTGGAACCTGTGTTGGATGGATGTACCGAGAGAAGCTCATTCATCATGGTAATGAAGAGGCTGACGAGAACGTTCAGCCAGCTGATGAGGAAACGCCCCTGTTGCAATGAACATTAATACCCAACGTCAATACCCTTTTAGTTTTAATACAACCATAGATAGATCAAAGCAAATAGCTTGAGTGTTTTACAAGTTCATTCGGGGACAGCCTCACACTTTGTACAGGTCCAAGCCTCTTCGTAAATTGTACAGATATGATACAGATTAACCCACGCTATGATTTTATTCCTCCTGTAGTCTTGACAAGATTCGCTCCCTGATGACCTGTGATGCCACTACGGCTCCGTGTTGCAGGGTGACGGCTCCAATAATAGCCATAATCGCACCATTAAGCACGACATCAACACCGGATTGCTTGAGTTTTTGCACCTGTCGCATGTTAGATGAATACCACCACAGGAGTTTTGGCACATACGTTTTTAGGCTTCCACCGCACAACATCAATCAATCCCACATCAGCTGCTAGAGCAGACAGATTTGTCTTGCCAGCAATATCCTTCGCTCCTTGAATGGTCAGGTTGTCCACTGACTGCAACTTGGGATGTATGAATGGCTCGCGGTTGTATACGTCTTGTCTTGGTTCACTCATGGGTTCCTTGGCGACAATTGACTTGGTCGTCTCCATGATGAGGGTCATTCGTCCTGCAGGGGTCAGCATTACCCTTTCAAATGTACTTGTCCAGCCTACCGAGTAACGCCAATCGGTCGTTGAAACCTCTCCTTCCCTGATCGAAACTCTTATGCGTAACAGCCAACCACTTAACCTCGTCTGGCAGAAGCTTGCTGCCGCCCTGTCCCAGTAGTCGGTCATAAACCTCATCCAGCTTCTTGGGATCATTGTTGACACTCCAGACCTTATTTTTGGGATTCTTGGCAAAGTCGAGCTGTATAGGTGCCTTCATTGCGGGGGGTGTTTGACTCCATCGTGGGACGGGAGCGGAGGAAGATGGGTTTTCGGATTTGAAGGATTCGGGTGTCGAGTCGGTGGCGTATGTGCGCACACATGGCATGAGTGTGCGGGCGACTTGTCTGCTCCGTAAAAGGCCAGAGCGGCAAGATTGGAGAGCCATGGTGAGGAATGGGATTGAATTGGACCGGAGGGCGAGGGTCTTGACTGGCAACTCAATGCTCATTACCATGGTTGCCGAAGCTGGATCGCGAACATTTTCTGAAGGTCACGTGTGTCAATCGATAAGGCTGCCCCACCTTGATATGTCAACACCAAATCATGGAGAAAGTGGGCACATCACGAGCTTCATTTTGGAACTAGGGGTTTTATATAACTTAGAAACAATGGCTTTTGATGCTATCTTTTACCGAATATAATCTTCTTAGCCTGTCTGATCATCTTCCTCAATTTTGACATTTATATCGATATGCCTTGTGCTATTCTCAATTGGAACCTCTCTTATCACTCTTCATCCTTGAATATCTTCCAAAGCTCTTCCATGGAATTCTACACCTAGCATTGTTCCCGATACTAGAGTTACAGAGTCCCTCGTATCATGCATGTGTCCTTGACTTAGCCCTTTGCATCGGCAACCCACCGATCCAAGACCAATACAGCCCAATCGCACTAGCTGAAGATATCCTTAGATAGCACGGTCTTTATTAGTGGATACTTGCAGAAGCAAAGAACAAACTTTCAGTGATGGAGACAATTCAGTGTTGGATGTTTGCCATGCCAAATGCTTGCTTCGGGGTACCCAGACACTCCTTACTAGCTGCCCAAATAGAAAGGCTAGACTGTTGATTCACAAGCAGTCAGGGCTTCTTTGATGTTAGGTAGTCAGGAAAGATAGTCTAGTGATTGTAAGTCAAGTTGTCGTCTCAGTACAAACAAGAAAGCGGTCAAAAAGACATACCAGGCTCTCTGCATATGCTTTCCGCCCCGAGGCAAATGTTTCACAGCAGTTTGCAGTTCTTTGCTTCTCTCATTGTTCTGTCATTGGCCTTCTATATGGCTTGCGTCATGCCTTCCGTTACAAGATGCATACGAATGCTCTGTTGGCCCGCTCAACAAAGATATCAAACAAAGCTTCGATTCCGATGTCCAAATTGCTGAGTTAGACATCAAAGACCTGCAATGCTCTCAGTGCTTATAACGACGGTCTCCTGACTCAAGAGACCTATTCTCTCACCACCTCTGGTTCAGTATCTTGGAATTCGAACATCTCCAGTACCGTACCTTAACCATGGCCAGATTGCACGAGTGGAGGGAGGACCTTCACATGCAAGAGGCCCAAGCCCCTTCTGCTCCAGAGTTCCGTATCTCTGGCACTATCATTGTAGGCATTGACCTCAGTGCTAGGTAAGTCTCGAGACCCTATTCAACACACAGTTTTATAGGCTTTCCCTGCTTACTCGGTACTGCAGCTCCTCTGGGATTTCGTATACGCGATTCAATCCTGGAGATCCGACTACGCCTCGATGTTATGCCCATACTGCAAACGTTTGTGGCGTCTCTGGATCAAGAGTCGACAGACTATCTCAGTCTTCTCTGGTCCAACTTTCGTGAAAGCCTTCGATGCTCTATGTATGATTTCGAGTACAATATTGCCATAACAGTTCCAAGCGTTTGGCCCGTCTATGCGCGCAAAAAGATGTTTCAGGTCATCCGTAAAGCAAATATCCTCTCCGATAATGTTCATCTGATTTCCAAGTTCATTCCAGATATAGAGGCTGCTTCCATTGCCCTTGTATTAGACCTGATCAAGCCATTGGATCGCATGGTAAGTTGGGTCTTTCACAATCTGTATACCTTGGTCCAGTTCGGTTCTAACATTTCCAGCAACCAATCCTTCGGGGAGGAAATGTGGTTATGATTTGCGACTGCGGCGGCTTCACGACTGTAAGTAACTGTTCAAATCTTGGTGGTACTGATACTTATCACCTCGCAAGGAGGCTGCTGCCTACGAGATTCGCACAATTCGACCCCTTGGTATGAAACAGCTCACCCAAAGGGAGTGTATTCTTGTCGGCGGAGCTTTAATCGACAATAACTTCATGAACCTCCTCAAGACAAAGATAGAGAGCATCGGCCAGATACAAAACGTCTGCCCTGTTTCCGAAATCGACCTTGTTACAGGACAATGCCTTCGTGAATTCGCCTATCGGAAAAAGATATGAAATCCCACTTTTGCGGTGATCGTCATGAATGGACAATTCACGTCCCTCGTCAGTTTGGCGGTGGTAATGCCATTCGGCTCAGCGCGTGACTGAGTATCTTTTATTTCGTGAACACTTACTGATTCGGATATTTTAGGTTTGAACTTGCGTTGGTCTTTGACCCCGTCGTTGACAAGATAGTCAATCTTGTTAGATCGCAAGTCGTTAGTTTCAGAGGATGTATGAATGGGCTGGTGAGTTGTCCCTCTGTATTGAAGAAACACGTTTTGACGAGATATATTAGCATGTCATTATAGCCGGCGGTTTTGGTCGCAGCCCTTATGTTCAGACTCGAATCAAGCAGGCTGTGCTTGAGCTCGTTCAATCTCCCGCCATTCACTGCTCGACGGGCGACCAGGCGTAATATCATCCCCTTATTTCTGACAGAAACTCCGTCTGACTTTGATCTGTATAGATGTACTGCGGTAGCTCGAGGAGCTGTTCTCCGAGAGCTTCAGGAGTTCAGGCTGGCTTCGCCGGACCATCTTGGGAAGAACTCACCATACGTGATTTCTCGCGTCATTTATACCAGCTATGGCGTAGCTCCACATCCTGGAATCTATTGGCTTGTGAATGAGGTAAGCTAACACTTCTCACCCTTGCCGATTCCTGCTGACTTCGCTTCATCAGGGTGAAGAGTTGTCCGCAGTCGGTCCAAATCGAAGGCAGCTGCCGCCGAGAGTCATATCGACAACCACTTCAGACAGCTGCGTGAGCAATATCATCCATGCTTGCTATAATTCAAGAGACGATTTGCAGGAAAAGCCCCTCTGCACAATCACCTGGCCTTCTACAGGTCCCAAGGCAGAAATTGAACTCGATTGTAAATGGGATGATTCTGACATGGAGGTTTCGGTCCTTCATCGAGGTTGTGAACTTGACGGGGTTAGGATCGAGTACGATACATCTGTCTGAGCTACAGTGTTGAGCTTGGGTATGTAAGGGCAAGGTTGCGAGGGCAGTTGTGCTCATCGTTGTTGAGGGTGGATATGGGATCTGTGTTTGTAGTAGATTATTTGAGGTGTGTACTTGATAGCACACATGTGTCCTGATAACGCAAGAGAGAATGGCGTGGACATTATTGTAGTCATATTAACGTGTGTTCTATAGGTACTCAATTAATGAGTTGGCCAGAATCACGATCAATGGCAATAAAAGTTTATGTTTTGCACCGAACTCACAGTACCTGGAATGTTCGAAAAGAAAGAATATGGAACAAGAACAGAAAGAAAGCTACCCGTGATGGTGACAGTCAAGTTCGAACGGAAGAGGACTACATCAGGATGCGTAGGAGGACTGTTGGTGGATATCCCTGCATCACTCTCTTCGCGTGAGCATAGATCTTGCTGTCATAAAAAGTCCATGCTAATTGGATCTGTCTATAGTTATGCTCACAATGTCGACTTGTCACAGGAGGCTTTCAAGCATCCTTTAGTTCAGGAATGCATAGCGGTGGGCTGTGATCTTGCTTGGATGTAAGTCGTACTCTCTTCAGCTGACTGGTGCTCATGTTAACACACCTCAGCCACAACGATATTGTATCATACAAGAAAGATGTTAAGTCCGGAATCGAGCACAACTTTGTCACTGTTCTGAAAAAGAACGGATTCACTACCCAACAAGCAATGGACAGAGCGGGCGAGCTCCAGGATGAATGTTACCGTCGATGGTATCTCGCGCTGGTGAGCATGCCCGTCTGGGGAGAAGCTATTGACCGTGAAGTGTTGAGATACATCGAGGCATGCCACAGCTTCCCCCTTGGAGACTTGCTCTGGAGCTTCCAGACGGGTCGATACTTGGGGGCTACAGAGGGATACAAGTTGCATGAGACGAGACTTTTGGATCTATCAGACTTGGAACCTATTGCTTCTTAGGCGTCTGTTACAATAGGTTGCTGTCCTCTGATGCTATTAAATAGTGGCCTATCTTTGAGTAGCATGAATGGGAATGAGAATGGAATGCACACAACTGTTGTGACTGCGATATCGGTACATCGCCATATACTTCACAAATGACATTATCAGCTATGTCATGCAATATCTAACTCACATTGGTTGCTTCAATTGCTGCATCTCATGAATCAAGAATCAGTGGGGAATAAGATGGCGTGCTCGAATCATTATCGGGGTCCGTCCGATAAGTCGGTTACACTTGGGGGTAAGCCTTGAGATTGGGGACCTCAATTAGATGTGGTGATAAATTGATGACTCGCCGTTCAAGTTGTAGTCATATCCCTGATCAGTAAAATTGAAACTACAAGTTAATCATGGCAGCCCAAACAGACCCACCCAAGCTCGAAGTCGCAATCGCTGGTGGTGGCATCGCCGGCCTCATCACAGCAATCGCTCTCCTCAAACACCCCCACGTCAACGTTCAAGTCTATGAGCGAGCACCAGAGTTTAAAGAAATCGGCGCAAGTATAGCTCTCGGCCCCAATGGCCTCAGAACACTTGAGTGTCTTGGAGTCGAAAATGCTCTTGCTGAAGGCTTTGCACAGCGTCAAAGGTCAGGGTATCCCATGATATACCGACACTGGAAGACTGGAGAAGTCATCGATTACGATGTTCATAAGTCTGTAGTGGATAAAAGGCATGCTACTGCGAGATTTCATCGTGCGCATCTTCATCAGGCCTTGCTGGAGAATGTACCGGAGGGTGTTGTGCATTTGGGCAAGACGACTGTCGATGTCAAAGCGAATCCTGATGATGGAGCTATGCTTTATTTTGAGGATGAGACGACTGCGACTGCTGATATTGTTATTGGTGCTGATGGCCTTCGATCAGTAGGTTCGGGCACTTTTTTTTTTAAGGAACAGACCACTGATCTCTTTGGCAGAAAGTTCGCAAGACGTTTGTGCCAGAGCATGAGCTACATTGGACAGGCTGGGTTGCGTTCCGAGCTGTCCTTGATGCCGATCGACTAAGAGGTGTTGAATATCCCGAGGATGCGGCTCACTGGGTAAGACCTCGGAGTCTGTGAGTTGAACGGACGGCAAACTGATATAGATCATAGGCTGGGCATGAGACCACATTTTTCCACTCACATCTTGGTATGAGACCGATATTGCCCCCCAACACTTATCTAATACATGGCCGTAGGCAAAGGTCTCTTCACTATTGTTGGTGGCTACCACGCTGATCCTAAAGACTTCAACTCACCAGGCCAAGATGCAAGGTGGGATGAAGATGGCAGTGTCGAGGAGTTCAAAAAATTATACCAAGTGAATCCTCACCTTTGGTCCTTGGCCATGACTGACATTACCTAGCACTGGAATCCAACAATCAGAGCGTTCATAGAAGCGACTCCTTATGTCAAACTCTTCCCAAATTACGCTGGCGCAGCTCTCGATAAATGGTCCTTCGCTGGCTGTGTAACTCTCGTTGGCGACGCAGCTCACACTCACGGTGGCTCCTTCGCAGCCGGAGGCTCACTTGCAATTGACGACGCATACGCGCTGTATCGCGCTCTCGACCACGTTTGGCCAGCATCGGAAGCACCAACGAAGAAGCCTACCAAGGCTCAGCTGACACAAGTGTTCGACTTATACGAAGCCGCCCGTAAGCCACACCTGGATAAGCTCTTGGGTATCGTACACAACAATATTGCGGGACAGAAGTCGAATATTGAGAGGGAAACGGTAGAGACAAATGAGCAGTTGATAAATAGGGTAAAGAATAGGATGGATCCTTCGTGGATTAGTGAGCATGATGTTGTTGCTGCTTTTGAGAGAGCTGCTGAGAGGATAGAAGGTGGAGAGAAGACGGCAGAGGAACCTTGCGCAAGGCTTTGAGATGAAGATCAATGATGATTCGATTCGGTGTTTTAATCATAGCTGGTCTCATATGTGTTGGTTTATTCTTTAAGTAATTATGTCTTATTGCAAATAATACGTTCCATAAAAGTTAGTGCAAGTTACATTGGCGGTCTATTTTATATTACCAGCGTCTTTGTGTTATACTTATTATATTTACTATATTAATATCTTACAGATTTAAGTTATTATATAATAAGCTTAACATTCTTTATTAGTATTATTTAAGAAGAAAGTAAGTAAAGGCCATAAGAAAAAAAAATTCCCTGGTGTTTCTGTAGCTATAAATGTGGCGCTTACCCCAGACCAAGCCACACTTCAACCTCGAATCCATCTCAGCCTCGTCAAGCTTCACGCATTTAAACATTACCATCCCATTCTCTCCTTCCAAGCTCTGCCCGAATTCGATCCTCCTACTCTCACTGAACAAACACCAAACTTGAGCGCCTGACTGCGCAGCCCATAAGCGCCATGGCTGCCGAAACTCCCAAGCTTCTCTGGAATCCCGATAACGTCAAGGATGTTGCAGAGTCGGTCGGCATCAGCGCGCTCAACGAAGAGGCCCTCAAGTGTTTGACACAGGATGTTGAATACCGCGTCGGTCAGGTCATCGTTGAAGCTCTGCGATTCATGCGCGCTTCACGCCGAACAACTCTCACCGTCAACGACATCTCGCTCGCGCTCAAGGCGCTCGACGTCGAACCCCTCTACGGCTACGATTCTACGCGTCCGCTGCGATACGGCGAGGCCAGTCTTGGTCCCGGTCAACCGCTTTTCTATATCGAAGATGAGGAAGTCGATTTCGAGAAGCTCATCAATGCGCCTCTACCCAAAGTACCGCGCGACATGGGTTTCACAGGTAAACCCTTCGTCTCGACAAGTCGAATCTCACTAATTAATTCTCAGCGCACTGGCTCGCTATCGAAGGAGTTCAGCCCTCCATCCCGCAAAACCCTACGACATCCGAATCTCGATCGCAAGAACTTCTTCCCAAGGGACCTGGTGCCAACCCCGCACTGTCTGCTCTCGCAGGCAACGACAACGTCTCCATGAAGCCCTCTGTTAAGCACATTGTGAGCAAGGAGCTCATCCTCTACTTTGACAAAATCCAAGCCGCTGTTCTCGACGACAATCCCGACGAAGAGGTGGTGCGCCTTCGACAGGCTGCTCTGGGTTCCGTGAGAGACGACCCCGGTCTGCATCAGCTCATCCCGTACTTCATCACATTCATCATGGATCGAGTGACACACCATCTGGACGATACCTTCACTCTCAAACAAATGATGGAATTGACAAATGCTCTGATCGAGAACAAGAGCCTTTTCCTTGACCCCTACGCCAGTCCACTTTCGGCGCCCGCCCTTACTTGTCTCATGGCTAGAAAACTGGGCACTGAGGAGGGTACCGACGCTCTAAAGGAGCAATACGACCTCCGACAGCTGGCAGCGTCTCTGGTTGGACAAATCGCACGCAAATACTCGGCCTCGAACACACTTCTCCGACCCAAGCTCACGCGAACATGTCTCAAATACTTCCTCGATCCTACCAAACCACCCGCAGTCCTCTACGGTGCCATCTATGGTCTACTCCAAGCAGGTGGCCCAGAAGCTATTCGCGTTCTTGTCTTGCGCAACCTAAAGACTTTTGATTCGGGCATCCTTCAACCTCTCAAGGAAAAGGCAGAGGGTACAATGGATTACGAGATGCTGGTTCAAGGCATCATACAGGCTGTTGCCTCGCTGGCGGATCACATCAGCTCAGACACCAATGGCATCAACGGTACAACCAGCGTGGAGGGCGAAGTGTCTGAGCTCAAGGATTTCATTGGACCCATTATTGGGGAGAAGATTGCTTCCTCTGGTAATCGGAGGTTGATACGTACAATCCTGGATGCTCGAAATTTGGAGTAGGTACAAATGAAAATGATCATGGCAGGCGAATGGCGTTTAGGTCGCGAAATACCTCACGACGATATTTTAGAAACAAGCCCAGCATTTCAAGGCGCTTTTATACATATAATAAAATTGTTTGCTAAAAGTCAGATGCCTTTCGGCTAAATACTCGTACACGAGTTTTGTCTCATCCCTACTCCTTCCATATATCCCTTGCAACTTGATCATCCACTGCGCATGTTGCTTATTTCCTTCTATTCCGCTCTTCTATTTTCGATATTTGGTATCTTACAGGAAAGCAACCAGACCAATAGCGCCGAGAACGCTGGCAGCCCAGATGTACTTGTCAGCCTGAATAATGGTTGTCTTGGCGAAACCCTTTCCGGCGTCGTAGAGAAGGTGCTTGACACCGCTGATGGCGTGGTAGACAAAGGGGAAACCGAGAGTGAACTTGAGACCACCCTTGACGGCGAGGGGAAGACCGGCGACGAAGCTAGCGATGCTCAAACTCTCGAGGTGGAGACCGACGACGGGAGCGGCGAGGTAGGCGATGGAGAAGCCGTAGAGGGTGACGGAGAGAGTAGAGCCGGTGATACGGTTCCAGGCGGAGCTACCGAACCATGTCTGCTCGATCTTGTAGATGGCCAGATGGGGAGAGACGGGTCGGTTGAGGCGCTGGTTAACGAGGATCTGTTGACCTTCCTCTTGAGAGACCTTGACAGAACCAGTAGAGGCGCTATGCACGTTAGATTGTGAAAGCTCAATTGCGCTCGTGGAC
Source organism: Fusarium venenatum (assembly GCF_020744135.1). Taxonomy (NCBI): domain Eukaryota; kingdom Fungi; phylum Ascomycota; class Sordariomycetes; order Hypocreales; family Nectriaceae; genus Fusarium; species Fusarium venenatum. Next base: position 8,066,369 of record NW_027072131.1, read on the forward strand.
GTACCGGTTGGGAGAAGAGGTAGAGATGCCAGCAGCCAGAGCACTCTTGGAGATGTTCTGAGCAAAGAAAGGCTTGGCCGCGCCTAAATAGAGAGTTCCATTAGCGATCCGTTGTACTTGAGGCTATTCGCTTATGCGCTGTACCTGAGCGGAGGGCGTTGACGCCAACACGTTGAGCGAGCATCGTGGAGAGGATTATTTGTTCGGATTTGAGGGAGGGAGGTTCGTCCAAGGTTCGTCCAACGATATTGTCGGCGTCGTTACTCCAAAGAGGGCAGGTATAGAGGGATCGATGATGATGGCTTCCTATTCTCGAGTATCGGAACGGACTCTCTCGGCTTCTCGGTCCACACGACCAATAGGAAGCTATCAATTCCTCATCTCGGGACACACGTGATCCACTCATCACGTGCAGCCCAACATGACTAAGCATGTTTGAGCTTTATTGTCTTTTGAAATTTTCCGCCGCATGTGAATTCTCTTCTTTTTCCTTCCTTCTTCAGATAGCAGAGCGTTCGTCACACGCTGTCTAGTAGAGAGTGGGCAGCATTGTTGACAGGGTCTTTGGACCTTTGGACGTTCTAAGAAGAATATTGGGAAATTGGATCCGTCGTTAATCTCGACACCTAGTGATCCCGTCTAGGTGTCGTTTCATTTTTGAGATCTACATTCTTTCGCTTGAAGTACTGTTATGTTGTAACTGAGCGAAGACGCTCTGGATTGGTATCATGTTGCATGCGTGACTGCAAGCAAGCCTTGTGTTGCTACGCGCCAGTAACTGAGTGCTGTTGAACTACCTCTTGAGGCTCTTTCAGTTCAGTTGTGGTGCAAACGGTTAAACAGTGACTGGGCTGATCCTATAGGTTAAGCTGGTCGCCGATTGTACTCATCGTCATCACGGGTTTGATGTCAAACGAGCGACAAGTTGAGACTATTCACACTCTTCAAAAGGTGAGATACCTCACTCTGGCATTGAGAGTTTGTGTTCTCTAAATCACGGTCGCCACACTTGACTCAAAAAATTGTTTCGCTTGCTGTCGCAGCATTCTTAAGAAGAAACTTACAGACATGAAATGTTATGATGATTAAGCTAAGTAAGTGACTGCGACAATAAGCTTTCTGTAATCTCCTCCCGTTGCAAGCCCCACGGCCAGGGCAGTCTAACGATTGCAATCCCAAATGTGCCAGTTGCTGGCAGCTATTCAAGTCCAGCCCCAGATCATGCTCCATAGTAAAGGTCCGGCATCGGTCAGAGTCGGTATTATCTTATCTGATCTTTCAAGTACCTACATCGGAACTCAGCTGGGCTGGTAACCCCACTTAACTGCACGCAGTGCCGCTTCATGCAGTGGGCTAAATTTTCCCCAAGGTAACTCCAACGACTCATCATCGTAGAGGCATCCTTTTGCTCATCGTCATACACGTCGACCTCACTCAATTGGATCATAGCAATGCTCTCCACCACTGCCGCCCTCAGGGCCGGTGCCCGCCGAGCTGTCTCTCGATTGCCCGGCGCCGCGCCCAAGATCACGGCGGCCAGCCGGAGTCACGACCTCGCCCCCGCCCGCGCGTTTAGCCTGTCCTCGAAGGTCCTCTCCAAGCACCCAGATCGAACCCGCGAGATTATTGCCCAGACCATCAACAGCATTGGTAGTCGGCGCGAAGGCCAGCAGTACCTCAAGCTATTCTCGTCCGTTTCCTCACAGCAATTTGCTGTCGTCAAGGTGGGAGGCGCATTGCTTCAAGATAACCTCGATGAGATCTGCCAAAGTTTTGCTCTCCTGTTCGAGCTCGGCCTATACCCAGTGATTGTCCACGGCGCAGGACCCCAGCTTAACCAGCTGCTTCTAGTGAGTTCGGCTGAGCCTCTCAGGATGTAGAGCAGAGTTTTGGATAACATACTAAAAACCACTAGGACGCCGGCGTTGAACCACAGTTCGAGGAGGGTATCAGGGTTACCGATGCCAAGACATTGGGTATTGCCCGAAAGCTCTTCCTCGAGGAGAACCTCAAGCTAGTCAAACGCTTGGATGAGCTTGGCGTGGCCAGTCGATCCCTCCAAGGTGTTTTCCAAGCTGAGTTCCTTGATAAGGAAAAGTGGCAGTATGTTGGCAATGTCACCAAGGTCAACACCGAGGCTATTCAGCAATCCGTAAGTTTTGTTACACACGAATCTCTTGGGACTTAGGCTAACACTCTCTCAGATTGAGGCCGGGTACATACCTGTCCTCAACTCTATGGCTGAATCCGAGTCGGGAAATCTTCTTAATGTTAACGCTGATGTCGCTGCTGCTGAGCTGGCTCGTGCACTGAAACCACTAAAAATCATATATCTCAGTGAAAAGGGTGGTCTATTCAATGGCGAGGGGCAGAAGATCAGCCTCATCAACCTGGATCAGGAATACGACGATCTCATGAAGCAACCCTGGTGCAGATTTGGACTCGCACTCAAGATAAGGCAGTCGCGCGATTGTGGGTTCTAAAGTGTGTTTTGTTCGTGACGAATCGCTGACGGCCGTATAGTGTTACAGACACTCCCCCGCACGTCTAGCGTTGCCATCATTCACCCAGCCGATCTACAAAGGGAGCTATTCAGTAAGTGATGCCCTATCATTGACCATTAATCTGTCTGAAGTGGGATCGTATTAACAAATCCTTAGCCGACTCAGGCGCTGGCACGTTGATTCGCAGGGGCACCTCTATTAGAAGGGCCACCTCTATCTCCGATTTTGAGGATCTTGAGAAGTTGAAAGAGACTCTATTCCGTCACGATGATCCCAATTCCAAGATGTCCGTCCACCAGTATCTCGAATTCCTCAAGGAGAACCCCTTCACTGCATACTACGATGATAGTATGCAATGTCTCGCAATAGTGGTATCCCCTGGCCCTCACTCCTCTGTGGCCAATCTCTCCAAGCTGGCTATTGGTCAGGCTGGGTGGTTGACCAACATTCCTGAGGATATCTTCACTGCCATCAAGAAAGATTACGATAACCTTACATGGACTATCAGTGAAGATGATGAAAACCTGAGTTGGTTCTTCGAGAAGGCGGATGGTACTTATAACCACAACGGTAGAGTTTTGTTCTACCGTGGCGTTGACGGTCCCAACTCTGAAGCCCTTGTTCCTATCTTCAAGGAATTCATCTCTCAATGACGTGCCGATTCAGAAAGAAAGGTAGGATAGCTTGAGATAGAGATATAGTTGGTAGATGTACCTAATTTGAAGACGATACTTACTGGGCAAGGCTGATCAAAGCCTGAGCATCCTGCTGCAAATAGGTGTTCGCTGGTGAATAGTAATGTAGGGCCTGGTGGATAACAGGAGCTACTCTTTATTTTCATACCCCAGTATCTATACTCAAGGCTGCCTTCTGTTATCCACGAGGCCCTGGCAGAGTTGGTTGTTTCCGTCGTATAGGCTTAGCTTCTGTGCTGCAGTTGTATTCGCCTGTTCACCAGCTGCAAGCCGACTGCACAAACACTCCCCAAAACCACCACCATAACTCCCTCTTCACACTCTCTCTAATTCTTCCTCCTCAATCAAAACAATCACAGCTACATCCACAACATCTACGTTGAGCTTTGACAGAAAAAAAAGAAGATGTCTTCCCTTACTACACTTATCAGCTCTTCCGTTGCTGTCGCCTCAGCCAGCGCAACCTCTACTTCCACCTCTCAACACGGCTCACACTCTGACAAAATCGCCATGATTTGCATAACTCTTGGCGTCGTCTTTGCGTTCATCGCACTTATCCTTCCATGCATCTGTTTCCAGGGACTCGCACACTGGCAGCAAAAGAGAGAGGAGAAAAAGGAGGCTAGGGAACGGGAGAAGGCGAATGCGGCGGTTGGAAGGGTGGTTGATGATCAGAGAAGGCTGAATATTTGGGACGAGGTTTGAGAGGATGACTGCGCTGGTTTATTCACACCTGTATTGATAAACGCTGCCTGTGGGGTTCCGTTTGTTGATCCGTAGTACTCGAATGAATGCTTGCGTTTGTTGTGTTTTCCCCTCAAATTCAACTCCTCATCTTCAAACTACCCCGTATTGAGTGCTTCATTGTGTTCGTTTGCTCATTATTCACCACCACAATTGTGTTAACGATGTATCGAGTTCATCGCAGCGTTTGCCATCATGAGAAGGATATATAACCAGAAAATCGTTCTCTTCAGTCTTTTCCTCAACCACAACGAATCCTCATCTTGAGACACCGAACCAGTCCTCGAAGAGATCTCCCAGAACGACCCAGAACACTACACACTTGGTACATACTCCTCATCACCACCCCTGGTCATCACTAACACACTACAGCATTAACCGCCAACATGTCCGACTCCAAGGTCTTGCCCCGCATGACCACTGGCGACATGAACATCATGATCGTATGCTTCAGCGCTATGATCTTTGTCGTCTTCCTGGCTGGCGTGGTCTATTGTACCTGGAAGCCTAGCCGTAACGGCGATCCCGCTCCTGTCGACGCCGCCCCTGTCGCCAACCCTCATGGCAACCTCGCTCACGACAACCTTGCCCGTCCTTTCGATGGTAGCACTGCGACCCATCACGTTAGGATCTGGTCTGACGCCCCTCGTCGCGACAGCAACGCTGGGTGTCGTATCCCTATTTTCCAGCGACGTCGAGAGACCAGCCTTGAGCGGAACACTATTCCCCTCCAGTCTGTCCCTGGTCGTGACCACCCTCGCAACGACGCCGACTAGATGTTAGTCTAGAAGCCATCAAATTCCTGGCTGGATTGTGGCCGATACTGTAATCGGGAGTAATGAGAAACGATGGAACATGAAGAACAATGAGGGCGGAGGAATGACAGACATCCAACAATGAAGGGTGTCAAAGTGGTGAATGCACTCACCTGAATCAACTCAGTCTCAATAAAAGCACTTGCAAAAAATCGCACCAGATCACTCTCATCAGTGAATGCATATTTAAATAAAAAATTTATTGGTACACTGCAAAACAAACCCCTTGGTAGTCCAATCCGTAAATCAACCAGCGCCGTTCTATTGTGTCCAAAAATACATGCTACTCCTTGGAGATTCGTCCTTACCATGCTCCCGCCAATTTTCGCCTTGATTGTCGACTCTAACCCAAGTTACCCATAGGAAAATTGCCATATAATTGCATCGGTAGTTGAGTTTGCTGCTGTGGTGGTGGTGGTGGTGGTGGTGGTTGGGTCATGCTCCCCCATATATCCCAATTAAGAGTCGAGACGTCCAAGTAATTGCCAAGGAAAGGATCGAGGTCTGTCATCTGAGTAGTATTCGCAGGGGCATGTGTTACGGGCTGCTGCGGCGAAGATTCAGTAGTTCGGACGTCGCTCGCTATAACGTCTCGTATGCGATAGATAAAGTTTGGTGTTTCTAGGATCTGGCCGTCTTCTCTGTGTGCTTGTTCACGGTTGTGCCAAGCCTTCAATACTGCTTGAGCTTGTACATAGTTGGTTTTTTGGGTCATATCCAGGAGTTCAGGGTGATAATGGTAGATCTTCTCGACCATGTTCCAAGCACGGGCGGCAAGGGAGCCTCTCGGTCGTTGGCAAAGCTGCTTCGTCATGACGGTAAAGATGTCGACCTGGAAATGGAACTTCATGAACCAAAGGAATCCCGTCTCGTCCATGATACCATACGCATCGGTACTGTGTTCGTTGTTCATCAAGACGATCTTGAAGAGGTTGTCCTTTTTGTCGCGAATCTCCCCAGTTTGCCACTCGGGCTGTTCTCTCATAGGCACCAATATCTCCCTCATCTTGCTGCAAATCATTGGGCGAACACTGAGGGCAGCAATGTGTACGTTTCCAGCAGTTGGGTCGATATAGCGAGCCTCCACGTCCAATAGATTTTGCTCCAGAGTGTCTACCAGATCTCTGTACTCTTGGATGCTCGGAACATTCGAAGGGTCTTGACCTTCGAAATCACCTATGACGGCGGCTTCCAAACCGGGATGGCCGTGGAGAGATTCGGCATTCACTAAAAACTTTGCAATCTGATAGCCGATCAGACAAAATGCCATTTCTGTCGGGCCTTCGCGAGGTTGGATAGGCTCGACTGATCCAGGGAATAAATCGGCATCGTTTACGTTTTGCGGCATCTTGGTATCCCAGCTGCTTGGGAGAAGCGAATGACTCAATCCAGAGACCAGAGCATTCTTTGCGTCTTGAAGAATGATTTGCCACCACATGCGCCGGCGCATTTCCGTCTCGAAAGCGTTGAGTCCTAAATAGTCACCGTCACGATGGTAGCCCATCTTTTGAGCAATTCTTACAACCATGCCGCTCAGAATCCACGCAGCATGGCGGTCGTAGCGGTTTTGAAGAGACAGCTATCCACCAGTCAGCCAACATTGCGTATAGTACATCAACAAACCTTACCAAATACAGCAGCAGCGCCTGCAGCGCCACCATATCGTAGTTTTTCAAAAAGTTGAACTTTGTCAGTGCCAGCTTGGTCCCAATAGTATACTTTCGTAAAGCTTGGTCGCGGGTAGTCCCCAGCATCTGAAGACATTCGGTTTCGGTTAGAGATACTGTCGCCATGGTGAAGATGGCAAACATTAGGGCCTGGTAGTTGAGTGGAATCTTGTTCACATCGGTAGCCATCTCCAAAGCAAATGGCTGGACGGACGGGACATGGATGATCTTGGTCAGAGGATTGACGCGGTCAACGAATAACTGCCAGAGTCTAAAGATGTGAACTGGATCAGGTTGGTGATCCTCGATAGATCGGTTCGAAGCGTCTGATGGAATTAAAAGATCGATATTGTAATCCGGACTCAAGTCCTCAGAGCCCATAACGCTGGCTTCTTCCGGATCATCGGTATCAACAATCTCCCTCATGGCTTGAAGCTTGATTCATTGTTAGTTTCGTCAGTAGTCAGTAGCAGTCAGTCAGTCTCACCTCATCATGAATATTGGCCCAAAGATAACTGTCCATGAAACGTACACCACCCTCTTCTCTAACCATCTTTCCTGTCGGCTTCCATTTTGTTTGACCATCAATGTTGGTTGGCGTGGCAGGATAAGCATCGTGCACGGAACCATTGGTAGCAGGTGAATGTGTCATGGTAGCTGGTGATGGTACGGAACCATCGGCGTACTGTTTCAACAATTGCTCACATCTCGCCAGACGTTCTTGAAGATCCTGATTTGGTCTCCGGCGCTTCCTAGCAGGAGCCGGAGTACTGGGAGTGCATATGACATTGGCCTTGGCTAGTTAGTCGCGAATCCTATGTACTGACGAAGGATTCAAAGCGCCATAATACAAGCAAGGTATATGACGATATGGGTCAACGCACCTTGACGCAATTCGAACAGGGCGTGTTTCGATCGCATTTGATCTTTCGGTGTTGACACAAGACACAGGCCAAGACTCGGGGCGTCTTGTGGCTGTGAGCCATCGAGCCCGGACCGGACGCACTATGATTTGACATATCCGAAGAAAGAAAATTCTCACATAACAAGCAGCTCAGCTCAGTTCAGCTCGATTCCAGATGCCGAGATTTGGAGGTGAGTGAGTGTCGAGTAAATTATCCTATGACGCCAATGTGAGCTCCACTCAACGTTAGAGTGAAAAGTTACAGGCGCAATAACGGAAGCGGAAACTGGGGTCTTTTTGAAGCCCGCTCCTACCACGCTGGGGTCAGGTGAGGGGGAGGGGCACAAATATTGGGCAAATACAGCTCAAAGATAAGATTGAACAATACCGAAAATGAAACAAAAATGAAAGGAAAATGTAAATAGAATGGAGTACGTAAGGAAGTAGGCTATAAAACTGACAAAAGTGATAAGCAACGGCTGACTACACCGTAAGATCCCGAGTGTACCGGTACAACCAAGAGCCGACTGGGACTCTTTTTAGGGGCAGGGCCAAAGCCAGGAGGGAACCCAGGGGCTTTCTTTATGCTTCTTCACTGCAGTCAGTAGGTAGCAGTGGACGTCGTCAACTGAGCCGCGCTGCATAAAATGTCATGGGAATAGGAATAATTAATACACCCGCATATCGGAACCCGCGAATCCCGTATCAGCGGTGGTTCAGGGATATAAGAAGGATCAAGTTCCTACTGTTGATCATGAAGTGAGTGAATTGACTAGGGCTTTGTTAGGCAGATTTATTGTTGCCTTGATTCCTAGTTCCAACACCACCATTACATATATACCAGGCCTCAATGCATCAGGTTCAATGAAACAGATGGAATTATCTTGTTCAAAGTTTCACATGGATTAAAAATCAACTGGAGACACAGTACGAATGGACCAATTACGCGGGCTCGGTCCCGAGAGCGAACCGCCTATTTGAATAGCGGCGGACTTTGGCATCCAAGTCCGCCGCAACGGGCCAACGGTGATGACTCAAGATTACTTATAGAAATTATCAGATCCATCATGCGTGAACGATACCCGAGACGCTAATAGCAGCCTTGTCTAAACGAATACGCACACCAACGATAGTTGTTGATCTTCATCATGAAACTCAGTTCAGTCGGTTAAGGATAGCAGTTGACACTAAACTTTGGCATTTTTCGTAAAAGCTCGGAAGCTTCGGGAGGTTAAGCCGCTTAAACTACACACGTGTGACTTATGCAAGCCAAGTTTGCGCCAGATAATAAACGTTTGGTTCCAACTTTCAAGCTTGAATACTTCTCCGCAAGCTATTTATGACTTCATCGGGGATCCTGGAACTTTCCCTCGTCTAGCTGAGAAAATCGCCGAAGTCTAGACACCCCTGCATACCGAACACATAACATCATCAATATCCCGTAGGTGCTCTCGATAAAAGACCGGGATATGAGTCAACCCCGAAGAACAGATATGACCGACTCTGCCGACGACACATAGGTCTATCTATTTCTACTACGTGGCCTAGTTCTGCAGTAGTTGCTTTAATTGAAATGCCGAAGACCAATAGTCGGGACTCGGATCAACGGCCCATCTGCTGTCACTGTCACGCCTCAAATGGTCATGAGCACACTCGACATTATTGACAAAGCATTGCTCCACATAGTAAGGTACCGTACAATGAACTAGGAATTAAATTGATGGCCAAGTCCTTGGGTATCTCCATTCCCGAGGTGGATCAGACGGACCGTTATAGTTTAAAGTCCGTTTGTTTGACGCATTGGAAGTTAGTCAACAGTCCATTCGATACTTGAAGTATTTCATCATTCCGAGAACATGGACCCCAGCTCTGGACCAGAGTCTGCCTCATCCTCTTGAGTCTTCTCTGTCTTTTCCTTTTTCTGTTCCACTGGCACAAGAGCCGTCCTCGCCTTCCTGCGAACAACACGCCTATGAGTTGAACTTTTTAGATGTTGCTTCCAGGCCTCCTCTGTCAACAATGTCGTATGACAAATTTCGCAAACTCGTTTGCATGGTGTCGCTTTAGGAGGAGGGTTGCCAACTTGTGTAAGAACCTCTTGAGCAAGCGCAGATATCTCTGTCGGCCGTGGACGTTCCTCTCCTTGAAGGAACTGCTGCGCCAGTTGCACCGCAGGTTCAACCACATTTTTACCATACGCAGAAACATCGGTGCTGTCAAGGAGATATAGATTTCCCATGGCTTCTGGGCCAACCTCGTGTATCCGTGGGATCTGCTTGAGTCTGATCCAACGAGTTTGGTAGCTGGCGTACTGTCTTGTTGCCGCCTTCATCTTATCGAGTCCGGCACTCTTTAACTTCTCGAGCTCGGCAGCTCCTCGCCCTTCGTCGATGGCAGACAAGTACGGTTCAAATTGCTTGTAGCCGATTGACTGCCATATGCCCTTTGTCATGTCGAGCTTTTGACCCTCTGCTTCTTTCTTGTGCTTGAAGTCGTAAAGCTCTCGTACTTCATCCATAAGTCCACCCGTTTGCATCTTGTCCACTCGCTTATCTAGACGCTCCGTCAACACCTCTCGCTCAGAGTAGACCCAGAACAACAGGTTCTCCCAAGGTTCCTTGTTGGCGTCTTTCTGTGCAGCTTCTTTGCGAGCTTGTTGTTCGGCATAGTACTCAGATGCTCGCTTGCCGCTTCTTAGGTAAATCTCTAAAGAACGCTGGATTTTTCGACGATCCTTGGGGTGCCACCTTTCGGCCATGACGGGGTCAACCTTTCGGAGCTCATGAAGCATAACTTCGGCTGATTCTTGCAGGATGGGAAAAGACTTGGTGGTGTCCAGCTCTAGGTCGTCCAGAATAACCTCTTTGAAGAGAATCGGATCGACATAATACTGCGATCCGCCTACGAGAATAGGCAGGCGGCCTCGTTCGCGAATCTCTCTTATTGTGCGAGTAGCTTCTCGCTTAAAGTCGTCAACATCCCATGGTTGCTCATCCAGGGATATGTGACCAAGAAGATGGTGAGGAATACCACGTTGCTCCTCAGCTGTAATTTTGTTAGTGATGATTGGTAGGCCGTTGTATAATTGCATAGCATCGGCGTTGATGATTTCGCCATTCAATCTGGTTGCAAGTTCGACTGCCAACTATCTAATGTCAGAGAGTCCTATATATAGAGTACCCTGAGACTTACATCTGACTTGCCCGTGCCCGTAGATCCTAGCACAACCACAAGAGGTGAAGCTGGAGGTTTTCTTGCAGACATTGTAGTGACATTTCGCCTGAGTAGAGGACCCAGGCGGCGAAGCATCTAAGGTGAGAGTGCCATGAATAGCAAGGCCAATATCTGCCTCTATCCAAATGACAGTAATCACGGTTGAGTCAACGATCTCAAAATGTCTTCCAGAACAGGCAAAACCAAAGTCAATTTGGCGGAAGAACTTAGAGTGGGGCACAAAAAGTTAAGCTACTTGTAATTGGTCTCAGTAGCTGAAACCCCTCGTGCCCCTTTGTTCAATTTAGCAGGAGCAGCTAAAGAGCAATCCACTATTTAGAGGCTCCCTCCACTGGAAGCTCAGGGAAGCTCTCGCTGTTTCGCCCCTGGCTGGGGAAAGGTCACGTGTCACTCCACTCTCCAATATTGGACACATCTACATTTTGGGTCATTGAAGCCAGATCGCCTACCTCCGCCCCAGCTCTCCTTTAATTCTCCCATCGACCCTTCAAATCGCTTGGGCTCTTTAAGCTCAGCATCTTCCTTTTTCTTTCTTTCTCCAGCATTGGATGATAAGTCCAATTCTTGTTCATTCCCTTTAGTGTCGTCGCCCACCATGAGTTCCCGTAAGTCACACAATTCCCGTTCGTTTGTCTCGCGAAGCTCTACAGCTCAAGGTTTGAGCTCGCGCGACCTCAACAATACGCGCGCATTGGCAATGCAATTGGTGCCGAATCATCAAGCTCAAGCTAACCATGACCTTCCTCAGTCCGATTCCTCGACCTGGTCAAACCGTTCGTGCCGTTCCTCCCTGAGGTTCAGCAGCCGGAGACCAAGATTCCTTTCAACCAGAAGCTTATGTGGACGGCCCTCACCCTCCTCATCTTCCTGGTCATGAGCCAGATGCCTCTCTACGGTATCGTCTCTTCCGACAACTCGGATCCTCTATACTGGCTACGAATGGTTATCGCGAGTAACCGTGGTACTCTGATGGAGTTGGGTATCACCCCCATCATCTCCTCTGGCATGGTTTTCCAGCTTCTTGCTGGCACCCACATGATCGACGTCAACCTTGACCTCAAGTCCGACCGAGAGCTTTACCAGACCGCCCAGAAGCTTCTGGCTTTCATCCTCTCCGCCGGTACCGCTACTGTCTACGTCTTCTCCGGTCTCTACGGACCTCCTTCCGACCTTGGTGCCGGTATTGTCTTCCTTCTGATCCTCCAGCTGGTTGTTGCTGGTATGATTGTTATCCTCCTCGACGAGTTGCTCCAGAAGGGCTACGGTCTTGGCAGCGGTATCTCTCTGTTCATTGCCACCAACATCTGCGAGTCCATCATGTGGAAGGCTTTCTCTCCCACCACTATCAACACTGGCCGTGGTCCCGAGTTTGAGGGTGCTGTCATTGCCCTCTTCCACCTTCTCTTCACCTGGCCCAACAAGCAGCGAGCTCTCCAGGAGGCCTTCTACCGCCAGAACCTCCCCAACATCATGAACCTCCTGGCCACCATTGCCGTCTTCGCCGCTGTCATCTACCTCCAGGGTTTCCGTGTCGAGATCCCCGTCAAGTCTTCTCGCCAGCGTGGTGCTCGTGGTTCTTACCCCGTTCGCCTGTTCTACACCTCCAACATGCCCATCATGCTGCAGTCCGCTCTCTCCTCCAACGTTTTCCTTATCAGCCAGATGCTCTACTCTCGCTTCTCTGAGAACCTCCTCGTCCGTCTTTTCGGTGTCTGGGAGGCCAAGGATGGTTCTTCTCAGCTCCACGCTGCTTCCGGTCTCGTCTACTACATGTCTCCTCCCCAGAGCATGAAGGACGCTCTCCTCGACCCTATCCACATGAGCGCCTACATTATCTACATGCTCGGTGCTTGTGCTCTTTTCTCCAAGACTTGGATCGAGGTTTCCGGCTCCAGCCCTCGTGATGTTGCCAAGCAGCTCAAGGATCAGGGTCTCGTTATGGCCGGTCACCGTGATCAGTCCATGTACAAGGAGCTCAAGCGCATCATTCCTACTGCCGCCGCTTTCGGTGGTGCTTGCATTGGTGCCCTCTCCGTCACCAGCGACCTTCTCGGTGCTCTTGGCTCCGGTACCGGTACTCTCCTTGCTGTCACGTAAGTTAAACCACTCCAAATTTAAGAATCCACACTAACACGATGCAGAATTATCTACGGCTACTTTGAAATCGCCGCCAAGGAGGGTGATATGTCTGGTATGAAGGGCATGATCATGGGTTAAAAGCCATCGAAACGAACGAGTGCCACGATTTGATTCAGCCTCAACGTTGGGGCCCGTTGAAGACGGGTGTATTATGTATCAACAGATAAGAGGATGAGAAAGATAAAATAGTTACCATGTTTTCTGTTTCCTTGCTACAAGCCGGAGGAGTCGGGAAGTGATGTCAATTGGTTGGAAAGGGTATTGGGGCAGTGATTTATGTCTGCCGTGTCAACATTACAAAAATAGCTCAAGAGCTGTCATGATGGGTTAGTTGAGGAACGTCATGTCTCAAGGCTATATGGAAGGCCTGAGCATGAACTATGTAACTCGAGTATGATCATGAATGACATATTTAATGCCACGCTTTCCTATTGTTTAAAGTTCTTGTATAGATGAAGTGCAGGGTAGGGTCGTGAATATGCCTGCCACAGGATACAAAGATAAGTTCAAGTTGCAAATTATTAAAGCTTGCTTGGTTGTCTTTGTTCCCTGACATGTAACGGAAAAGTTGACATGTTAGGGTGCTAAGACAAATAGCCCGAATTCTGATCTAAGTAGCATAAACTGACCTCAATTCCGTCTCTTGTACTCTGATGCGTGGAGGATGTGTTACTGGTCTTGACTTGTTGTCTCACAATCAAAGCACTGCAAGTCTCACCGGTCCTGCAGTCATGAGGCCCTCGCATTATAACACAAAGGTCCAACAGGAATACACCCAGTATACCGCTAATAATCAAGCTTCAATTGGTTAAAGACGTTGAGTGTAACCACATATACGGCAGGGAAACGTGGGGGAGCTTCACAAGGGACCTGGAGTAGCAGTGGGTTGGTGTGATAGGCGAGTGAGAATCTGGAAGCTGTGATCCGGCGGTGAGGGTTCGTGAGATTTGTTCAGGAAGACCAATCGGATAAAGAGACGAAGTGATTGTTTTGATCCGTTGCATATGTTGAGGCTGAGAATGAACTACGGTCAAATAGTGCGATTAACCTATTGAGCGGCGGCGATGGAGTACTACGCAGGTGGTTCGATATACAATGCTTGTCGATTATACAGAGTATGTAGAGTCGAGCCATTGTAGCTTTCGAGATAGAGGTAGGCGATTGGATAGGCCGTACTTCTGCATATCATCTACAACAGTTTGTGACCCCCCAACCTTTAGTTTAGACTTAGGCTGTATAGTGGCTGGGATGTTTCCTCTTCTGCTGCAAGCTTCCGAAGACATGATCCCTGCTTGAAGAATACAATAGCCCAAGACTTCAGCTTGTGTGGATAGCATCCTTGTAGGGTAGCTTCGGTGTTGACATCTAACCTCCTTGACCGCATTGCGTCTGAGCGGTAGAGAAAGTCGGGTGATTGCTCTTTGCTGAGGTTTAGAAAAATAAATAAACCGACTGGATGCCTTGAGTTTTTGTTTGAGTTGAGGAAGATCACGATCACATATCGTCGCCCTGTCTACCAGACTTGAGGCGCGTGCTGTGAAATTAGACAAGTTTATACTGGCATTTGATTCATAAACAACAGAGCTAAGAATTGCTGTCCATAATTAGCTGCTAACAAAGCTTGCAATTTTTCTTGAGTCAGGCCGTCCAAGCCAAGACGACACGGTCAGATATTCGAGCCAAGCTGCCATAACGTCATGGCTGGCATTTGTAATATGGATGTTGTAATGAGTTACATGTCATAATGCCCATTTCTCTAAGCTGGATCAGGTATTTTTGAGTCATGGCACTAAATGGTCGAGGCCTGAGTATAATGGAGCTTTTTGAGACAATGGCTTAACGTTCATACATGAGCTTGTGACCAGTGACTCGGTAGGTGGCAAGGGTCGATATCAATCAGTAGGATTTGGTTTTGATTGAAGCTTCAGTAGCTAATTCACGGTGGTAAAATGATATGGAATCTCGACGAACTGACACCTGCTTGAAGCGGAGTAGTCAAGGTACATGGTCCCCGCAACCCCGTCATAGAACTGGGGTATCACTCTGGTATCGTTCATAGAGGTGTCTGTTACAGTACGTGTTTGTTATGATTAAGTCTTTTGACGCATGGATAGAGAGTAAAGTATTATGAGAGAATGTATACACAAGTGAGGCTGGCATGTATGGTACGCATTGCCGAGACTTGGACCCAATTGCTTAGGAATAGGAAATTGAACAAGACAATGTTCAAAGAATGACCCAGACAACCCAAGCTAGTACTAAGGTACTGTAGAATGCAGGTTCAGTTGCATCGCATCCATCGCTCGCATCGTCTACCTTGCCTGGACCTGCTCCACTAAAGCTTCACGAACTTGCACCTCCCTGACTTGACCGACACACCTTTGCGACCTCCACTTTCTCCATCCAACCAACCTGGTCTTGTTATCTCTAGGCTTGTGTTGTTTGGGACTGGCTTTGCGTCGGCTTCTTTTCTTCAACGGCTTCTCTCTCTCTCTCTCTTTCCCTCTCTTTTCAACTCTTCCCTCCTTCGTCCGTCCTACATGTAGAGTAGGTACAGTCAAAGACTTTTTGTTTTGGACTGTATTCTTCATCTATTCGCCTCCATTGGCATCAGTACAAACATCTTTTTTCCTTATTTTCCCTTTTTTTCTTGACGTATACTTCTAGTTGTTTACGGTCTCTACAAGACGTCATTCGCCGGACCAAGCTCAGAGTATACATTCAAACTCTGTTGGCTCGTTTTTCTAGATCAACAGGCGAATCACGACATCAGCATCTTCTGCGATTGTCGGAATATTACTTGCGACGCCTTGAGGAAAAGCAATTGCGATTCTACAACCACTGGGCTGTTAGTCACATTTGACCAGGATACTTGCGACAAGGAACCTACCTTACTCTTCGACGAGACCTCCGACGCCGCAGCCACCGCTACCGGTCCGACGCGTGCAACCCACCTTGGGATTGATCATCTGCCCCGAATTCATACCGTCTGGTTCTCTTCTATTCATTGTCACACCATCGCCGCGAATTTCTTTGCTTTCCGCCTCCGTGGCCGTCTCTCACCCCCAGTGAGTTCGACACTTCATTGCCAGCAATAATCCGAAACCATGGGGTTTGCGCGGTGTGAGGGGCCTGTATGGGGGATTGATGATTTCAGTGTCTGTTTCCGACAAGAGTTTGTGCTCCCTTGTTTCTCCAACATTGCAATTGACTGGCTGACAATTCTTGTGTTACTCTAGTTATCTGCAGATCCTCTTTCCTCTAATCGCCCTTTTTCTTTCCGTTGCGCTTATTGCCTGGACCACCATAGCTCGTGCTCTAAGCTCCTGGTCCAAATCAAAAGCTAGGTATCAACAGCTTGCAACCGAGGACCGTCGACATAGCCATACCGATCTCCCTCCCGAACAGATTAATGATTCCGATGACGATGACGCACTCGAGATTAACGGGGGTCGTTTGGCCCTTGTCAAGACCACAACTCGAGGTTCTATCGTTCAATCCGACACCCCGCCTGGACAAGTGATTTCGCAGGTCGTCGAAGAACTCGCCATTGCCGGCCTTGTTGCCGTCAATGTTATACAGCTCTCCTCTGGCAGCAAAGGACGACACAGCCATGCTGCAGCGATTACTGGACTTGTTATTTGGGTCTACGTTTTTGTCCTCTCAACCTTGCGCCTCATTCTGGGTGCCATGAAGTGGCGAGGCCCGCATCTCTGGAACCACACGGCTTTCCTCTACAGCTTCAACTGGGTCATCTCCATCTTCCTCCTCCGCTCTGCTTTCCTCCAAGATGATATCAGCCAAGTCGATCAAATTACAACCTTTGTCGAGTTTGGCCTCATTACGCTCCTCTTCGGAATGGCAATGACCACTAGAAAGGGCAACAAAACGGTTCTATTGGAATGGGAGGACGGTATTGAACCTTCGCGGGAGCCTTTGGCCAGTCTGTTTTCTCTCGCTGTGTTTGGCTGGGTTGATGCGATCGTCTGGAAAGGCTGGAAGGCTCCTATGGAAATGGAGCATGTCTGGAATCTGCTTCCCAAGGACAAGGCCGCTGCTGTTATTGCCGATTACCGTCAAATGAAGCGAACGGGATCTCTTGCCATGCACCTTCTTAAGTACTTCAAGAGGGATCTCCTTATTCAGTGCGCACTCGCCGTCCTTGCCGGTCTCTTTACCTTTGCGCCAACCCTTCTTCTCAAGGTGATTCTCGAATTTGTCGAAAACTATGGTACCGTGTCGGAAAATGATAGGCCGATTAACGTTCTCTGGCTTTACGTCATTGGCCTCCCCGTAGTCGACCTCATACGTTCATACGCTGATAACCAAGCCCTTTGGATTGGTCGCAAGATTTGTATCCGAGTCCGAGCTCTCATCATTGGCGACATATATGCCAAAGCCCTTCGTCGCAAGGCCGCTTCTGGAAAGGACAAGGTGTTGCTCGACGAAGACAAGCCTAAATCCACAAAAGGTGACGAAGCTCAGGATGGTTTCATGGGCAAGATCAAGCGAGCGTTGGGCATGAAGGACGATAAGAAAGCTACACCCAACGATGCCGAATCCGCCAATGACAGCATCAAGGACGACAAGAAGGACGATTCCAACGACGAGCAGGCCAACCTGGGAACCATTATCAACCTCATGTCCATTGACAGTTTCAAGATCTCCGAGGTCACAGCTTACCTCCACTTCTTGTGTGCCTCTGCACCTACTCAGCTGATTGTTGCCGTTGTTTTGCTCTGGCAGGTCATGGGTCTCAGTGCTATCCCTGGTATTGTCGTCATGATTTTCCTTTTGCCCGTCAACTACGGTCTTGCTCGTGGTTTCACAATTACGTCCAAGAGAATCCTTGCAGCCACCGACAAGCGTACTAATGTTACCAACGAGGTCTTGCAAAACATTCGCATCATCAAGTACTTTGCTTGGGAGCAGCGCTTTGGCCGCATCATTGATGAGAAGCGTCAAGCTGAGCTCAAGGCGCTGCGTTCGCGATTCATGGTTTGGGCACTGGCTGTTGCTATTTGGAACTCTGTGCCCGTTCTCATTACGTTCTTCTCGTTCCTTGTTTACACCTTTGTCGAGAAGAAGCCCCTGAAGCCGTCTATCGCCTTTACTGCTATTTCTCTCTTCATGCTTCTTCGTGTTCCTCTGGATCAATTTGGTGACATGTTCGCCCACGTTCAGGAAACCAAGGTTTCCATTGACCGTGTCGAGGAGTTCCTCATGGAAGAAGAGACTGACAAGTACATTCAGCTCGGCTTGGACAATGTGGACGAGGATGGCGTCAGACGAATTGGTTTTAAGAACGCCACCCTAACATGGGGTAGCAAAGAGATTGTTTCTGAGGACAACACTCGTGCATTCCGACTCATGGATGTGGACATTGACTTCAAGATTGGCAAGCTTAACATTATCGCAGGACCTACCGGCTCAGGAAAGACATCAATGCTGATGGGTCTCCTTGGCGAAATGACCTTGCTAGAGGGAGGCGTCTACTGCCCTGGTGGTCGCAGCCGAGAGGAAGTTCATCCTGACCCCGAGACCGGTCTGGCCAACACGATCGCATACGTGGCACAGTCTGCTTGGTTGGTCAACGCTAACGTTCGCGAAAACATTCTATTCTCTATGCCTTTTGAAGAACAACGATACCGCGATGTTATTGTGGCTTGTGCTTTGGAGCGCGATCTTCAAATTCTCGACAACGGCGACGAAACTCTGGTCGGAGAAAAGGGCATCACACTCTCTGGTGGACAAAAGCAACGTATCTCACTGGCTCGTGCTCTCTACTCCAACTCTGCTCATCTCCTGCTCGACGATTGTCTGAGCGCTGTCGACTCTCACACTGCGCAATGGATCTTTAGCAACTGCATCCGAGGACCGCTCATGAAGAACCGTACTTGCATTCTTGTGACACACAACACGACACTTTGTGTTCCCTCCTCTGACTACGTCGTGCTGCTCGAGAATGGCCGAGTTGAAATCCAGGGCCCCTCCGCAGAGGTAATTGCTTCTGGTAAGCTTGGTGAGGAGATCCAAAAGACTCACCCCGGCTCAGCCAACCCCTCGAGAATTCCTTCTCGTGTTCCCTCCAGCGTCGGTGACGATGAGACTACGGTAAACGGCCAGGGTGATGCCCTCGACGGTGTGGACAGCTCCAAGGATACCAAGAGCAAACCGAAGAAGGATGCCATGGAAGAGACCAAGGCCACCGGTTCAGTCAAGTGGCCAGTTCTCAAGATTTATCTTCGGGCTATGGGACCATGGTGGTTCTGGGTCGTTGCTCTGTTTGTCTTTGTTGCTCAGCAAATCTCTGGATTGGCTACCAACCTTTGGGTCAGAGAGTGGGCGAACCAATACGTGGAACAGGGTGGTCCTATGGGAATGGAGGTCAAGTCAAACGCTTACTCTACCTCGCAATTTTCCAAGGTCAGCTTTGCCAACGCAGTTCGACTGGGTTCTGCAGACGGCACCCCTGAACAACTCAATGGAGCAATCTTCATGCAAGCCGGACACGAGAACGTCAATGCTATGTACTACCTGACTGTTCTCGCTGCCATCGGAATTGCTGGTGCTCTTGCAGCATTGTTCAGAGACCTTTGGGTATTCTTGGGTTCGCTGACGGCATCGGAGCATCTCCACAACCGACTGATAGCATCTGTAACGCGGGCTAAGTTCAAGTTCTTTGATGTCACCCCGCTCGGTCAATTGATGAACCGCTTCAGCAAGGATCTCGAGGCTGTTGATCAAGAGATTGCACCCGTTGCCATTGGTGTGATCAGTTGTGGCATTTCTCTTTTGATGACAGTTGGCCTCATCACATACATCACGCCCAAGTTCCTCTATGCCGCCGCCGGTATTTCTGTGTTGTTCTACCTCATCGCTGCCTTTTACCTTCGTGCCTCGCGCGACCTCAAGCGACTCGAGGCAGTTCAGCGCAGTCCCCTGTTCCAGCAATTCGGCGAGACCCTGAGCGGCATGACAACTATCCGAGCTTATGGTGACGAGCGACGATTCATTCGAGACAATCTGGAGAAGGTTAACGTTCAGAGTCGACCCTTTATCTACCTGTGGGCCTGCAATAGATGGCTGGCCTTCCGGGCTGATCTTGTTGGAGACTTGGTTGCCTTTTTCGCTGGCATGTTCCTCATCCTTAACCTCGGTAAGACCGATGCTGGTGCAGCTGGTATTTCCCTGAGCTATGCTTTGAGTTTCACCGAGAGTGTCTTGTGGCTTGTGCGACTTTATGCCATCAACGAACAGAACATGAACTCCATGGAGCGTATCAAGGAGTATCTAGATGTTGAGCAGGAGGCCGATGCCATTATGGAGGACAGCCGACCTCCTGTCGACTGGCCGCAAAAGGGATCCGTCGAGTTTGTGGATTACACAACTAGCTACCGCAAGGAACTTAGCCCAGTCTTGCAGAACATCACTCTCAAGATTGAACCTCAAGAAAAGGTTGGTATTGTTGGAAGAACTGGCGCAGGCAAGAGTTCACTGGCTCTCGCTATTTTCCGAGCACTGGAGGCAGACGAAGGCAAGATTCTCATCGACGGACTTGATATTGGTAGCATTGGTCTTCAAGATTTGCGAGAGAACATCACCATCGTGCCTCAAGATCCTACATTATTCCACGGATCGATCCGAAGCAACCTGGATCCTTTTGATCAATACACAGATGATGAAATCTTTGCAGGTCTTCGAAGGGTACAGCTTATTGGACCTGACGAGCCTGCAACATCACCACCTACACCTACAGTTCCTGATTCGCCCACTGCCAAGACCAACAAGAACATCTTCCTGAACCTTGAATCACCTGTGGCTGCCTCAGGTACCAACTTGTCGCAAGGACAACGCCAGCTTTTGTGTCTGGCTCGAGCCATGCTGAAGGCGCCTACAGTGTTGGTCATGGACGAAGCAACAGCATCCATCGACTACGCTACCGACTCGAAGATCCAAGAGACGATCCGAGAGCTCACAGGTACAGTGATCACGATCGCTCACCGACTGGCTACCATTGTGGATTACGACAAGGTGCTGGTTCTCGACAAGGGTCAGGTGGTGGAATATGCTCACCCATGGGAGCTCATCAACAACAAAGAGGGTACATTCCGTAGCATGTGTGACATGAGCGGAGAGTTAGATGTGCTTCTCAAGGCGGCCAAGAAGAAGTGGGATTCTGGACGTCTAGTTGACGATTCATAGGAGAAAGAAAAGCTGTCACTACGGATGGAAGAGGAGGATTGACAAGTACAAAGTATTTCTTTGTATAATGGATAGGCGACATTTATATGTAAGCCTGACTTTGAATACAAAAGTATAGAAGGCATTTGCCTATTAATTAAGTTTTGACTATTATTTGTTGTGTCTAAAAGTGATGTTGTCAACGTTGCCTCCTCACCTTGGATACCTAGGTCATGATGTTGGATCGCTAGTGAGCAGCAGAAAAGTTGCACTCCTAGGTCTTAGGGTATTAAAAATAAGTAGTCTAAGGAGCATAAACTGACCTACTAATTTCATCTCTTATGCTTCCAGTGGCCAATTTTTCTGATACCCTGAGGACAGGTCATGATGTTGAATCATTAGTCACGTCTTCTGACAAAGTCACTTTAAGGCCGGTGTGGGTCTAGAATGCGGGTTAGAGAGCTTCTCCGCAATTTGGCGTTGAATTGGTAAAGTAAGGCCAACTATTTAGATTATTCGGTAGATGTAAACAGAATACGTGTTGATCATTCGTGTCTTTTAGAGCAAGCAGTTCCTTGTTTAGCCCTTGTAGAATTCGATACAGGGAGCCCCCTTGACACTACGCTCAGGCAACAAAACAAGACAAGACAGCGGGCTGAAGCGCTATAAATAAGGGTACGTATTCTCGTCTCGTCACCCACGAGACGACATGATCGACTTGGCAACGTATATATCTTTTAACTATTTGTATACAAAAACAAACTCCTCTTCCCTTGTCGTGATTTCCTTATTCACCCCTCATTTTCCCCTCAAAAAGTTAAAATCGCTACAGCCAATACAAGGCCACGTCAGTCATTGACATCTCTAGTTCTTTCTGTAGTGTTACCGCTGGGCTGTGGCGATTTTGGTTGGGCACGTGCACTCTCATTAATCCGTATCCAATTACTTGGGGTTGGACTACGACGACTCTCCTCCCGACTTTTCCTCGACATCCGCCAAAGGGCGTAAAACCCTTTCTTCTGTTTGCTGTAAATAATCTACAGCATGAATCCTCGGGTTGCCGTTTCCCAGACGCCTCCGCATCTGGATTCGGAGAGTGTAGCATCGTCAGCTCAAACATCGACTTCACACATGCCGCTTCATCACTATCCAGAAGACCAGCGTCAACATCAACATCAGCCTTATACAGATCGCTCAGAGGATGATGATCCGCCTCCTAGCTACACCGTAGTCGATAATGAAGGTCCTCACGCCAACCCATTTGACCTTTTGCCTATGAGCACTTCATCCCTTGGACTCCATCCCTTCAAGGGCACGTCAAATGACAAGACGGTTTACTATCTCGACAAGCGTCTTGATACGGACCCCGAGTTTCTGGAGCAGCACGTCAATGAACTCGCCAAGGAGCCGCCCAGACCGTATGTTCGCGTTCAGGGCGTTGACCGCAAGTCTGGCGAGAGCAAGAATGGAATCGACTTTGACATTCATATTGAACTCACCCCGCTTCTTTACCAAGAGATGGCTACGCGTCGCTCGTGGAGACGTATACGCGCCGTCAACAACTTTGACAAGGTACGTCGCGGAACGGCCAAAATGACCCGGGCACCTGGATTCGGAGGTAGAGGACCACCTGAGGAGGGCACACCAGGAGTATCGCAGTGGTGTTATCGGTATTGCTCCAATAAAGCCGGTCTAAAAGCGTTTGTGCTGGAGCGACGCATCACGGGGTGGGATTTTGCACTCGTGGGGTCAAGATTAGAAAATCTGGTTCGAGATACGGGATATCGTGGAGAGATTAACATTACGTTTCCTACGACAAATGCCCGTGTGGAGATTTACAACAATTGCCGTACCAACCGATGGCGTCTTACCCGATGGATAGTCCTGTTTTTCTACTTTACTCTCCTGTGGCTACTTTCCTGGCCATGGGTATCTCTTCGAACACGATGGTACGAAACAGTCTACGTGGAATGGTCCATGAGTCGTCCTGA
Source organism: Fusarium venenatum (assembly GCF_020744135.1). Classification (NCBI taxonomy): domain Eukaryota; kingdom Fungi; phylum Ascomycota; class Sordariomycetes; order Hypocreales; family Nectriaceae; genus Fusarium; species Fusarium venenatum. The sequence continues at coordinate 8,089,246 of NW_027072131.1, forward strand.
CAGACAGGGCACACTGCGTTATGCATGTATGAGTGAGGATCAGTGGTGTCGACTCTGGCGACGACCGATACAGCAGGCCATCAAAGCGAGACGTCGAGGACGATTAAGTCAGGATGATATCGACGATGCGTACGTTGCTCCTGGAGCTGAGGACTCTGCGAGGGGAATGAGAGCTGGTTTTGGGATTTTGCAGAGGACGTTTGGATGGGGAGGAGATGGGGAGAACAGTGGGCGACATTCGCCGTGCAATAGGTAGATGGACGGTGTTTGGGGATTCACCCCTTTTCTTCTTGGTGCATGCATGGAAGCGGGCGTATGAAGAAAATGCATTGTTTGTTTATGTATTATGATTTATGAAGATTCCCAGCTCATAGTCTTACAAATTATCATGTTATTTGGCGAATCAATTATGAAGTGCGATTGAATCAACGTGTTAAGTTACCAGCAGATACTCTGCAATAGAACCATTACATTTCAACTTCAACCACAATCTAAAATTTACTATAGTAAGATTTATTATAGTGAGATCCAGTGAATAAATACTCTACAGAGTTCGATCATGGGTACGATAATTGCTTGACGTTTATTCGGGACGCGTGCTCCAGGGTAACTTGCCCCTTATCTTATCTTTCTCTTCCCCCACCAACGGGCCGCTCACTCATCATCTACACATCCCTTACCAATCTCAATCATCAAGCTCATCCAACTTAAAAGGGTCTTTTCAACACGGACGCAACACAACATTTAAACACCTGACCATATTGCTTGAGAGAAGCACAGTCACATCTGTCATCATGGCTGAAGAAGAGATGAGTTCCAGCTCAAGAAGAATCTTGGCTGTGTCCCTTGAGAACGAAACGGCCGTCTTGTCAAAACTGGTAAAAGGTAAGTATACAGATGGATAATTATTATTCATTCTGCCTCAAGTCAAGCTTGGCATGGTCGACTAACACAGAATAGACCTCACGGGAAAAGCCCCAGAATCACCAGACCCTGCTCTTGGTCTCGCAGGCACAACACATCCACTCTCACTCAAAACACCATACTACTCTACAACAGTCCCCATCTGGCTCGACCTCATCGGATCACCTTCCGACTGGTCAGAATCCTTCCTCACAGAAGAAGCGGCCGAAGTTCTCGCCGTTCTTGGAGGTGTCATGGTTGTATTCACTGCAGGACCTGTTTCAGCTTCAAAGGACCACCCCGCAAAGGATCTGGTAGAGCATGTCGGAAAGGTCCTGAAGAAGGGACTCGGAGGATGGGAGTGGGACGGAGTCGGGTTGGCGATTGGCATCGGAGGTGATGGGCATGATGAGGAATGGGATGAGATCTGTGCCGAGGCGGGATTGGAGTTTGTATCCGTCGGAGGAAAAGGCGATACTGGCCGTAACGAGTTTGGAGGTATGCTCCGCGATATATTACTTTCAGGGGTAAATCACTGACGAAATATGCAGAGAAAACAGGAGTTGCGCGTGTAAAAGAAGCGCTCGAAGCAAATGACTGGTCACAGCTCGAGGCGCCCCTATCAGGTTCTGAATTTGGCGATTTCGAGACCAGTTCTGCGAAAGGCGACAAAGAAGAAGAGCTTGATCCTCAAAAGATGGGTTTTGGATTCGACAAGACGGATTTCGAAGGTCTGAGACGGGCAATATGGGAGGCAAGCCAGGATGTTGAAGAGCCTAAAGATGCAGATACAACGGACAAGGGCGCATCTGAAGCACCTGCTGCCGGAGGTCTAGAAGACCTTGATGAGGAAGAGATTGCCAAGATTGAAAAGATGATGAGAAAATTACAAGCGGTGAGGGAAGCGGGGGAGGGTATGGGAGAGGAACAAAGGAAAAGAATGGCTGCTAGGGCTGTTGAGGAAGTCATGAGAGATCTGTAACTGAAGATGAGTTATCTGGACGAAAGTTACATAAACATTGGTGGATAAACGATGATTTTCGTTTTGCTTCAGCATACAGTTGATGCCTTCAAAGGTTCGTGCTAACAGCTTCCTGTGCTTCAACTAGCACTCCTATCCCCATAAAGATGAACATATAGACAGGCACATCGATCTGTCGTGTCCATCTGATGCGACACATATCGCCATCACTATAGCACGGCTCGCTTACCATGGTGTTACACCATAAAGTCACATTATATAACTCTACAATCGTGATTCCAAGATCCTGGGTCCAACGTAGCACACATTTCAATAGTTGATCGTCTGACGAGACTCTTGCCATTGGTATGCAATAAACCAGGGAGCTGAGACAATTTATCGAATAGCCTAAGCGCAAGTGAACCCAACATGAGGGATTTCTTACAATTTTCGCATTCGCAGTATTGTCGTCTGGCTATATAACAACGGGTTATAGGTAAGGAAAATTGATAAAAGGTTTCGGATTTCGAACATAGGCGGGCGGGGTCCCAACTGTATAAGCATAACAAGTCCGGTAACCTGAATCGAGTTCCAATATGATACGCTTCTGTTGTAGGTTTGTGCTTCAAAAGTCACTGGCTTTGGTGACACTTGTTCTGAGAATGTAGTCAAAGCGTGCGTGCGTGCTCTTGCACAGACACATTCCGCATATCTTTATTTAGACATTGTGCGACGCATAGCCATAGCGGCATTAGCTAGCCCGCTGACTAAATGGGTCTGTTTGACAAGTTGCAGAGATCCAGTGTGAATTGTGTAGTCCCTCGATAGTTGTTAAAAGAATATGGATTGACCGTGGCTGATTCCGCCAGCGAGGGTTCGATTTCCTCCAATGCCTTTCATTTCGCTGTTGTGACGGATTTTATTGTACCTATTTGCGGATGCAGGCCAGTTACCTGTTTGCTTCATAGAAAGAAAGAAAGAAAAGACTAAACTTTCTCGTACCAGTTATTCACGTTTGGTGTCGGCGGGTCTTATGCTTTCTGACCTCAAAGATCTGGCCAGCCACAAAACTCGACAGAGCGGTGAATTGCTAGTGTCGTTTCTAATGCAAGGGAGAACCCCAAGATTGTTCTATAAGTCGAGGCGTCTACATGTGTCGTAGTGTGTTTGTTGGTTTTGAAGTTATTCTCCCATCTCAAAACGACTGTTTGACTCGACTTGATGGAGTTGGCGATCAATTATATGGGGACGACGCCAATTGAGACCGGAAAGAAGCAACCCCGGGCACCTAAGAGTCTTGGTCGGTTTAGTTAACCACAACAAGAAGCAATTGAGTCGTCTAGTTTGTCCACTTGCCTATAGTTGGTAGACGTCAAAAGTCTCAGACACCCCATTTGGGACGTGGCTAGCTTAGCTTGCCCGTCACACAACCCTTGTTTGGCGTAGGTAGCCAAGCAGGGGAGCGACTCACGTTTCAGCGCGTTTGGTCAGGAACGTGCTCAGCGCCTCACCTCACTTCAGCTTGTGCTATGGACGTTTTACGGTGCGGCTAAAGGCATAAACCCACATCGAGTCAGCGTGAGAAGCGTCGCTTGGTTCTAGGGATGTCAAAATCCGAGGGAGTATCTCCTGAATAGTGCATACCAATTCTGCAACAGTTGGTAAGGAAGTAAATAATCGGGTGGTCAAGAGGACGCGTTGACGCGCTCTCAACCGCGCCATGGATGCGTCCGCATATGCACGTAAACACGTCCCCTGTCTGTCAACTTTCCTGTTATTCGTCGGCACCGTGACCCGTTATGCTGCATGTTGTTTTAACTGAAGCTTTACCCGGATGATTGAGGTGACAACAATTGCAGAATAGTCAACCCGATAGCCATGGGTTGGGTATAACTCGATCGACAGTAGGGTTTCTCGAACCATTGACATTCGTCTGTGCTTTTCAACCTCATCAGTCAAGACAATAAGCAGATGGATTTTCGTCGCTAGAGAATAGTTTGCCATATGCTTGCCATATTCTGACTGGTGCTGTCAGGTGCTAGCGGAAGAAATGTCACCAGCGATGCATGCATCCCTACTAAAACGAAACACTTACATCCCGAGAATTTATGCAAGACGTCAGAGTTGGGGTCAACGCTTGTACCAAGAATCTTTGCTGTGGCCCAGAATCGGGAATAGATATCTTATCACACAAATCAAATGCCAGCTTATGTTGCATCATGAATGTTCTTCCCATGCCGGTGGATATGGCCTGAAAACCTTGATAAACTCAAATATCTGTAAGTTTATTTGTATACGAGCTGGGAGTGCATTCTGTATCTTTCATCCCTCGACACAGAGAAAGGAGCTGGACTTAATGGGGCGATCGGTACCCCTAGACTTGATCGGGTGAGGTAAAACTGCAACACGATGTGGATCCAACCGGAGAGGGTCGAGCGTTGGTTGGTGTGGTTGGTTTTGGATGGTGATCCTGCAAGGCACTAAAAACATGTCCCCAGATACAAGCTCAGAGAACCACGTCAGGGGTAGCGGGCCTGGGCCGGCAAGCAACACAGAACGAGAATGCTTCGACAATCAGTTTGCTTTTTGACTTGTCATGTTTGATCTTCTCTCATCCCTTCCGAACCGCCCGGGTAGAATTCGGAGCCGGTAAGAAAGTCGAATGTCCTCCGAATCATTGCCACATGTATGTCTTTGCATAAATGCATGCACTAGCGAAGAGCATTGTGTCCGGACTTCTAAGAACAGCCACAACGGTTGAGGCTTTGCTGGTGGCAAAGCCGACATGTAACAGATTGCGGTGACAACAAACCATCTATCGCCGACTTTTGGGACGAGTAGTAGTCACCTGGATGTTCCTGACTCTTTTTCTGATGCCATTCAATCTTTCCTCTATGGGTAAAGCCCCAAGTGACAGAAGCGCTAATGTTTCTGAGCCTTGACCATCGGTTGGCCCCAACGTCAATGGCCTAAACTCAGCCTCTAGGTGATTCTCTGTTAGAGACGTTGATCACAAGTATGTAAACTGGGTATTCACAAAGAAAACCGCAGTCATGGAAAAGGGGTTGCAAGCAAAGACGGAGAGCAAGTCTCGCCAAGAACAACGATCCACTGAATGACGATGGGGCGGGAGACTACTGCAGGAACAGGGTCTTAGTTTTCAGCGGCTCCTGAGGTTAGGTGAGATCTGGCGTGGTGGGATGGCCATGGCATGAGAAAGGATTTTGTTGTAAGGTACTTGGTGAGATCCGTAAGTGACGCGTAGAGGTGGGATAGCGTGATGGGATCATAAGAACCTGGTGAAGTAAGTAAGCTGTCATCCGAAAAGTTGAAGCTTGGTCCAAAAGAAGTTCTCTGAAGTAGCTTCTAGATTTAGAATATCTTTCCCTTCTTGACTCGTTCGTGCAGTTGTTGACTGACATCAGTTACTCAGAAGTCGATGGTTCGCTTCTTCAGAACCGACGTGCTGGGACTTGTACCGACGACGGTGATAATTCCGATGCACGCAGGGTTGGCTTGCTGAAGTCAAAGTCACAAGTTGAGAAATGTATCATGGATGTCGAAACGGATGCGATGTGACAGATGATGTAAAAAATGCCGATAGATAGAATTCACGAGACGTTTCTTGGTATCATCGAAACTTATTGTGGATAGGTGTTGGTTGGTGAAACCATTCGGAGAACATGGATCATGCCGCTTGATGTTGATTCAAGGCCAGGCATTCCGGCTCAACCTTGATACTCGGTATTCTCAGGCCTTGGCTGGTAGATGTTTCTGGACTCTTGTCAGCTTAGCCCCCATTTGTGTAATGGTCAAGGGTACGAGTGAGCCGACATAGATACCGAGATACAGAAGTTGACAGGAAGCCGAGACCCTTCGTACAAGTGCCGTTGTATTTTGATCCTCTAGCGCACAAGTTCACGAAAAAGAACCTCAACGTCAGAGCCAAGCGGTTTAACCCTTTTCTTTTCTTTTTTCGTGTGGGGAGTAATAGCCGATTGACGGGACCATGACACTTCGACCAACTGTGCTGCGCCGTTCTGCGATCGACATTCATCATCATGACAAAGTCAACCACGACCTTTAAGTTGAGCGGGCGCACGGTCATGTTGTAGTGTTGAGTATTGAGAGTTCAATATTTTGATAGACTGACTTTTCTCACAGTGACATTTCTTGGCGTTGTGACAAAAAATAACAATCGGGTACAAATCAAGAAAGAGCCATGGGTGTAGCGCCTGTTTGGAACGATCTGGTGACGCCTTCCCTCCTTGAATACGCGACGGTTCGATAGGGCAAGACCGGCGGCGTTTCTCGGTTTCCTTTTTTGGCAGGAAGGACTAACGTTGGAATGGCGGCCAATAGGGGTTGAAGTTGTGCAAGATACAGCACCCTTTTTGCCGCTCCGTCTTGGGGGCCGTTTCCTTGTCGTCCCCTAAACTGAAGCCACTCCGTTGATTGGCGTGTGCCTTGCATTAGTGGATAGAGCAAGGGCCCAATGAATATGCACAATGCACAAAACACCACCAATGTAAGCTCGACTGTGCACAAATAACTGACGGGAACCTCAGAAAGGAAGTCAGCAAGAGCAAGGGCCTTCCCCCTGACACGCAGGTACAGAGAAGAGAGTACCGTGCCCTACCGATACCACCCCACTCTCTGTGCTTGCAAACTCTCATGGACGCTTCAACTCCACTTCCCTACATCGCTCAACCATTCATCCGCTTCTCGCCGCGTCCTTGCGCCTTGGCTAGGACTGCTTTGCAGAGAGGTATCCGTTCTACCGTCCCGTCAAAAGTCAACTGCAGGTGCATCCATCAGCCACAGCGGATTCTTTGTTGCATGACAGATACCCTGGTCTGATGTCTGGGACGAGAACGCCGATCAGGTCTTTTCGACGTCAGTTTCTGTTGGTGTCAGACTGACACAGACTCATATGTAGCGAAGCCCAATGTGACATGTGGCAAGAGATCGAGAGAAGATCAAAAGCCTGAACTTGCAGAGATGAACCGAACAGACCAAACATGTACACACAGTGATTCTACACATTTTTGAAGTGCGACTGTGAGCAACAATGGACGTGCCAAAATGGATGATGTTTTCCCCAGCAGCAGTAGTCTTGCGGGGCCCCTGGACGTTGATCCAGGGTTGTTTACCACAAGCTTTATCACTCAGCATGTTCCGTTCCCAAAGGCGGCAACGGCTTTGCATTTCACAAAACCGAACAACGGACCGAAATCCGATCAAGTCTAGGCCAAGAGGTGTCAATACGAACATGAATCTATTTGGCCACAACCGCCTAAAATCGATGGACAAATGGATGTCTCTCTTCGCGTTGCGTTGGGAGCTGGGATGTTTGTGGTGGTGTCGGATGTGGACTGCTTGCACAGTTTAAGTGGGTGTGAACACCTGGGGCTCTCGTCGGTCACTCGTCAATGGTTCGTTCACAAAGTCTTCTTGCACTTGACTTGGGTCCGCTATGGTCTATCAGCCTACCACTTGCTAGTAGGCCCCTCCCTCGTGCACATCGTGCGGGCTGGATGTGACACGGCTTCTTGGGCAAGGAAGGGGCCTGCTAACTGCTCAGAGGAGTGCAATGATGGACAACCAAGGACGAGACAAAATTCCTCTTCTGGAAGAAATCGCTTATCTACGAGTAACGTTTGTTGACCTTGGTCTTTGACCCAAGAGACAAGGCTGAAAAGGAGGTCAATCACAACTTACCTGTGTCCCTTTTGTGTCCTCTCAAGTGTTGTTAGTTTGTACTAACCTGGACACAGGCTAGACAACGTTTCTGAGGCCTTCGTGCTTTTCTCTCAAGAGTCTGGCTCACTTGAACGACTAGTATAGTGGGACTAGGGGGTACGTATGAATGGCTAGGCTTGGGTCCATGGCCAGGTTCGGTCGGCTCCAGGGCTGCAATGCATAACCCCCTGGTCCTCAACAGCTACAGTATTGTACGCGGCGATGTGGTTTGCAACGGTCACTGCCCCTTGGCGCGTTAAGCTGTTGTCTAACCTCTGCCCTCCACCAAGGTGCGCCGCCCAGTCAGGAGACCGAAGTACCTGGGGCTAAGTAGCTCCGTCAAGCCACTGCTCAGGTACCCGCAACTCAGACGCTGAGTCGGCGCCAGGGTACTTTGGGTCGAGGTCCCATCCTTTTTCTTTTTCCCAGTTTCTGAGGCCTTTGCACCGCGTCGTGTCCCCACACCACTAGGGGTGGTACCTTGGCCAGGGTACAGGCTCCAGTACCTTTTCTCCGATCGAGGTGCCCGTGGTGGAGGGGGCGGCAGCAGCAGGTACTGACTCTGCATATTCAGTGCAGGGCTAAGCTAGGCTTCTCCTTTGAAGACATCCCCCATCCCCAACTCCCCCCCGTTTCTCTTTTCAATCTCGCATCGCCAGTCCACTCCTTCCTTGTGACCGCTTCTTCTGCTTCTTCCCCCTCGTCCTTTTGTTCATTCTTTTTTTCCTTATAGTCACTCTCTTGATATATTCAAACTTTCAAGCCATATTCGGTTCCCGTCACTCTTTCCGGGTCCATTCCTTTCTTTAGGCTCACTCAAGCTCAAACAGCTCTTACACCAGTTTTGTCTCCCGTCCGCAACGTTTTAAAAACGTCGAAACCATTCGAGACCACCAAACAATCCGCCATAACGATACTTATTCTTCCTTTTTCTAAAGGAATCAGGACTACATTCTTTATCTGTACTGATAATCGAATCAACAACCATTCACCACATACCTTGCAGCGACTTGTCGACTTCGGCTCTGTCCCTGTCTCTTAGTCTGCCTGATAATACCGATCACTTAACACGCGTTTTGTGAATCAAGCTTAATCGAACGACACCCGCTTGTATATTCGCGCTACAGCAATCGATATCTCGACCTCTATTTTATTTTATCTCATAATCTCTACCAGTAAAGTGATCGCATACCCGCGATCTACTTTTCAAAATGGCCACGGAAATGGATCAATCCATGGGTTTAGGCAGTGTCCAAGAGGTCACCACACCCACAACATCCTCACCATCTATTCCTACTCCTGTCTCAGCCGGCATGAAGAGGGATTCGCCCTCTCCTTCCAACGGTGGCAATTCTGCCTCACGACGACCCCCTCGCAAGAGCACTCTCACTCAGCAACAAAAGAACCAGAAGCGACAGCGTGCCACCCAAGATCAATTGACAACTTTGGAGATGGAATTCAACAACAACCCCACACCTACCGCTACTGTCCGTGAGAGAATTGCCGACGAAATTAACATGACCGAGAGGTCTGTTCAGATCTGGTTCCAGAACAGGTATGACACATTCCAACTCCGCTAGACGACCCTGCTAACATTACTAGACGTGCCAAGATCAAGTTGTTGGCTAAGAAGAGCCTGGAGACTGGTGAAGATATTGACTCGATTCCTGAATCGATGCGAGCGTATCTTGCCATGCAGGCTATGGAGTCTGGTAAGGGTCTTGGTGGAAGTTATCTTGGTCGCACTGGACTGGTGCCTTTCGGCCACGGTAACATGATGCTCGGCGGTGACCAAGGAGGTCAGGGCAAAGTTTGTGAGTTGGGTTCATCTATAGCATTTATGATTTGTGCTAACTTAACAGCAGTGATCCATCATCTCACTTGCCGATCTCTCAGCATCGGAAAATGGACTCGAGTTGGACAGAACACGATGGATCTCATCATCTTCTACTCACCTGACAAGTGCACCATGACCTACTACATCAACAACGAACAGGCTGGCTACAAGATCGAGTACCCCTTCTCATCCATCAAGAACATCTTCCTCGAGAACGGCGAAGGAGACCCAACCAAGCTCGGCGGAATTGTCATCGAGTTGAACAGGCCCCCCAACTTTTTCATGGACTCATCGCCTACTACCAACGGATTCTTCCAGTGTGGTGACTTTACTGAAGATCTCCAGGCTACTCATTGTCTGGTTCACCATCTCGGTGGAAACCCCAAGGTTCTCAGCGGTCAACTCGCCAAGCTCGTTTCGCTCGAGTCTTTCATGAACCGCCACAACCCTAATCCCTACAACGACCCCCACGCCCTCTCCGTGTCGGCTCCTGTCTCCCCGACTGCCCGACCCTCTTCGCAGCCCAGCTTCAACCCTCATGGGCATGTCGGCATGTTCCAAGAGCAACAATGGGGTATCCATCAGATGCACTCCGGCATGCGTGCTGGTCCTGGTCACAAGCGTCAGCGCAGTCGGTCAGTCCCTGGCCCTGTTGACTTTGCCATGTTCCAGAACCAGCCCATGCCCTCTTTCTACATCCAGCCTCCTGGGGAGATGGCTCCTCCCCCTCCTCAGCACAACCCTCACATCTACGCTCCTGTGCCCCAGCCTCCCAGCAACATGGCACCCAACCTGCGCATTGACACTCAGGCAGGCTTTGGTTTGGATATGCGCCAATATCCCATGTCGGCCACCACTGCTTCCCCTGCAGAGTTTCCTCCCAGTCCAGGATTCTTCCCTCCTGGTCCCGAGGTGCCTCAGTCTAACTACAACACCCCCTACGGCAATGGATTCCTCTCGCCCATGGGCAACGGTGAGGGCATTCCTACATCTGTGTCTCCTATCTCTTTCAACGGCGGTGAGCCTTCTATCCTGGAGCAGTCACCTCCCATGTCGATGATGGGACGTCCTGGTTCAACTGACATGTATGCTGTCAACGATGGATCATGCGCCGTTTCAGATGACGGAACTGGCCTGAACGAGATGTACTCTAAACACACCATCAACATGCCTATGCACACGCCTTCTCCTGGATATGTTCAGCATCAACAGGCTGATCTCGACATGGAACAGCTTGTGCAGTTCGACGCAGTTGATCCTTCAAGCCTATCCCCCGAGGCAATGTCCCACGCTCAAGGAAACTAAGCAAGCAATACTGGGTGGGTATAGGTGTTGATGGCGTGTTTTTACTGTATGTATCTCATACTAGGGCGTTTGGCATATTATACCATTGGGATCTCCTTTCTTTCCGCCTTTTTGTAGGCGACTTTCTTTGGACAATTTCATTCTTCACTTTTTTCAGCTTTGATGCCTACGGTACTCTGCTTGATCGATTCTCACCCCATCTACGGCCATGATGAACTTGCATGACGATACACTTCTTACATCGGTCATGTATGTCGGGCACAACACAGCGATCGTACAATTTTCCAACTCTTTTCTTGCGCGTCGACAGTTCTATTGAATCCTTTACCGCATCTCGTTTATCTCTTGGGTGGTTTTTGTTCAACACTTTCACTTTATGGACTGAAGGCATTTGCCTTTCGGCCTTTTTACCTGGAGCGACGTTGCCTGACCACCGCACGTTGTCTTCTTGGGCCTAATTTGTACGTACACATTGTTGGAGAACAAAGTATGGACGATAGTATTTTAATAAGTTGTTGGTACCGTGTCTTTGAGGTACCACGTTGGATGCTGGGAAGCCCCGGCGGCTTACTTAGGGTCTTTGGGATCATACTCTTTAATGGGGATTAGGGTTTTCTTTGTGCTTCAAGGTACGGGAAGTACCTTGTGGAGTTTATGAGCAGCTAGGTTGCTGGCCTCGGTAGGCGTCAATAGGACGTTACTTGGAAGCCTGCTGTCGGACATGAAGGCATGGGTTTTTGGTGTGGAATACTCGGAATAAAAATGGGTTTATGTTCAGTTTTTGTTTCTCTTTGTGATTGTTGTGAACCGTGATTGTGTATTGTGTCAGTGTAAGTCGTTGTAAAACAAGGTTGACACATGTGTAAGTCGAGTGGCTTCACGGATGGTTCGGAGGTGTGTATAGTACAAAGTATGGTTTAGAATAGTGCGACGGTTGAATAAATAAAGCTTGTCCAAGCTCGGACGAAATCAAGGTTGATTAATGTCTCATAATGCGGTAGTTTGTCATTCGGCTGTTCCGGTAGATGAAAGGGCCGTGCAAGAGATATCTGAAAGCGTATCGCCTATGTGCCCGCCGCTTCGTCGACTCCCACGCGTATCCGTACATGCATGTCAGAAAGCGGCAAGGTCTATTATCGTCAGTGGCTGTGAATAGACATACGTATGTTTCGAGGCGGAGGAACAGAGATGATTGGATCTACGTTGCATGTGTGATGTGTTGGTCAGCTTTGAGAGACATGTTGATCAAAGTGTATGTAGATCCTATCATTTACAAGATACAAAGTCTGAAGGTCAAATTGGCATCTCCCGAGATTGCTTTCAACAGCATTGAAACGGTTATTTCCCCATTTCTCGGAACTTGGAGAACTAGAGCTTATTTTGTTGCTTGGTGGCGTTAATTAAGGTATTAGTTAGCGACTTGGCTGGACCATACCGTGCCAATCAGGCGTGTCTTATGCGTTACAGCGCATTGTCCGTTATCAAGGGCCCTGTTACATACTGCGAGGATTTGATTTGGTTGTTTTTGGGCTGACGATTGTAGATTTGCTGCGCCTCAACACGTTGCCCATATGATTCGCGACGAGGATACGGGATGAGAATATTCTCCGACTGTCCGGACAGTAAAGAATTGTCTTTGTAATGGCAGTTCAATAGGTATTTAGTAGTTGATAGATGGCTGTTTTAATCCAAGACAATTAAATGGATTCCAAGGCTGGCATGTATTGCTTGCTTATAAACTGTGCTGGTACTAACTAAGGCTACGGGCTGCATGTAATCAGTAATCGCCGCTTCGGGCTGTATACGATCCCGTTAGTCTGATTACCCCAGCTCAGCCCAACCAGCTCAATCCTGCCAAAACATCCACATAATCTCATCCTCCCCAAGCTATTACTCTTTTTCTTACTCTCTTTTTTTTATTCGAGCTTTCGGCTTACAGTTCGAAGCACCAATACGACACACTACATCATTACTCTAGCTGAAACCGGCATCAATCTACGATCTCTCCACCCTTCGCTACGCCTATTCCAGATGCTCCAACCGTTTCAACGGCCTTAACATGGCTCCCTACCCCAGCGACAACAACGGACGACGCCCGCCACAGCCCGGAAATAACGATGATGACGACGTAGCTCGCGATCTTGCTGCACTTGACGAACGATACCCGCGAACATCGACCAATTTCTCTCGACCGCGAAATACACGACGTTCTTACACTGATCCTAACAATGATCGTCCGCCGCGTCGATCTTCTGCCGATGATACCAATGTGAGATCTGCTTCGAGGTCTCGGTCCCGACGTCCCGAAGATGGCGCACATCGACGAGCAAGCGGACCATACGAATTGCGACCAATTCCCTCGAGAACCGAATTGTCTACTGACCTTTCGGGTCCTCCCGATTATGGCGACCGAACCGACATTTCGCCTGTCGACAAGACTCGCAATGTCGCATTCAATGGCAATTCTTCAGGCGAAAAGTCTTCGGTGCGAGCCGACATCAAAAAGTACCTTCGTCAAAGGCGCGAGAAAAGAATTGGACCAAGCGCAAAGCCGACATGGAAAGAACGCACGCGCAAACAACTTGGAGAATTCCACCAAAAAGTCATTGTCGAAACAATACTTCGCCAAAAACCTCTTCAGCCTCTACCTGATGGTCGTCATGTCCCTCTAAACCCTGCACAGCGGAACGCTAATGGACTTATCGATGAGCGCGCAGGGAAGCCTTACATCAGTAACTTCATCCGGTCGAGCCGGTATACCATCTATGATTTCTTCCCTAAACAGCTCATCTTTCAGTTCAGCAAGCTCGGAAACTTTTATTTCCTTGTTGTGGGAACGATTCAGATGATTCCTGGCCTAAGTACAGTTGGACGATGGACCACGATAGCGCCTTTGGGTGTATTTGTCGCATTCAGTATGGCCAAGGAAGGTTACGACGATTATAGGCGTTACAGGCTTGATCGTGTGGAGAACCGCAGCGAGGCTTGGGTTTTAACGGATCGAGCCGCAGCCACTGAAAAGGGTCGCGTACGCCATGCTGAGAAGATGAAGAGGAGGAAGGAAAAGGGATCGAGTGGTGAAGAACACATGCTTGACGATCTTGAAGCGGGAGCCGCAGGTGCAAAAAAGGTCGGAACTAATGGAGACTGGACCTCAGTTCAATGGCAACACGTTCGCGTGGGCGATGTCATCCGGTTGCGCCGTGATGATGCCGTCCCGGCTGACATTGTGCTTTTGCACGCCACAGGTCCCAATGGTATCGCATACATTGATACAATGGCTCTTGATGGCGAGACGAACCTCAAGAGTAAGCAAGCATGCCCTTTGCTTGCTGAGCGGTGCAACACCATGGAGGGACTGCGAGCAACACAAGCTACTGTCATCTCCGAAAACCCCAACCTGGACCTTTACAGCTATGATGGCCGCGTAACTGTTGATGGCGAGACTCTACCCCTCTCTATGAACAATGTTGTCTATCGAGGTTCTACTCTTCGCAACACAGCCGAAGCGCTTGGTATTATTGTCAATACCGGTGAAGAGTGCAAGATTCGCATGAACGCAAACAAGAACGTGCGGGCGAAGAAACCTGCTATGCAATCCGTCATTAATAAGATGATTATGGTGCAGATTTTTATTGTTCTCATGCTCACCATGGGTCTGACTATCGGCTATTACCTGTGGCGAGATCGCACTGAAAACTTTGCTTGGTACATTGTGCGCCGCGGCTTCTGGAATGGCGAGATTCCATTTAAGGAAATTTTCTTTGGTTTCATCATCATGTTTAACACACTGATCCCATTATCGCTGTACATCAGTCTTGAAATCATCAAGCTGGGTCAGCTCCTTCTTCTCCAGGATGAAGACATGTACGACCCGATATCTGATACCCCCATGGTGGCCAACACGACTACCATTCTTGAAAATCTGGGTCAGGTTAGCTATGTCTTTTCCGACAAGACAGGAACGCTCACAGAAAACATCATGCGCTTCCGCAAATTGTCGGTAGCTGGCGTTGCTTGTCTGCATGACATGGATGTGCAAAGAGACCAAGAGGAGATGCGCAGACGGATAGAGGAGTCGGAGCGACCAAAGAAGGGAAAGTCAAAGATGGGAAGTCTGTCAGCAACTAGAAGCGCGGTGCCTACCATAACTGTCGACGGACAATATGACGACGGTGCTGGACTCGAAAGACCACAGCCTACAAGAACCATATCAGCGAGCCATTGGCAATCGACTGTCAACACTGCTCAAAATACCGACATGAAAACTGAGGATTTGCTCGACTATATCCAGAGAAAACCCAACACTACATTCTCTCGAAAAGCCAAACACTTTCTATTGTGTATTGCGCTCTGTCACACTTGTCTCCCTGAAAAGACTGACAAAGGCGACATCGATTTTCAAGCCGCCTCGCCCGATGAGCTTGCTCTTGTGGAAGCTGCCAGAGATCTGGGATTCTTGGTAATTGACAGACCTGCACAAGCTATCAAGTTGGAAACTCGGGACATAGATGGCTCCCTTCATACTGAATCCTACCAGGTACTGGACGTGATCGAGTTCAGCAGTAAGAGAAAGAGAATGTCGATCATCATTCGTATGCCTGATGGACGTATCTGTGTCTTTTGCAAAGGAGCCGACAATGTTATCATGCAGCGTTTGAAGTTGAGCAACCTTGCTGAGGAAAAAGCGAGAGATATCGGTCGTCGTACGAGCCAGCGAAGACTTTCTCGACAAGATCAAGCTTTGCGACGAATGAGCACGCAGCAAAGCATCAGCCCTTATGGAAGCCCACGCGGAAGCCCCCGCAACAGTTTTGGTTTCTCCAGGGCAGAATCATCATCCAACCGGGATGGGCTTAGGCTCAGCTTGGGACGTCGTTCCACTGATCTTAAGCGCTTGTCTCAGCAGCTTGCCCGCTCACCTCGCGCCTCGACAGACATGATGAGCCCGATAAGTCCCAGACAGAGCCTTGGTCACATGCCATCATTTGACGATGCCGACAGCAAGATTGATGAGTCTTTGGCGTCGAACGAAGGTGCTGTGTTTGAGAAGTGTTTCCAACACGTCGACGATTTTGCCAGCGAGGGTCTTCGTACTTTTTTGTATGCCTACCGTTACATTGACGAGGATTCCTATGCTCAATGGAAGGCCAAGTACAGGGAAGCCGAGACTAGCTTGGTCGATCGCCAGGAGAGGATTGAAGCTGCGGGAGAGCTCATCGAACAAAAGTTTGAGCTAGCTGGTGCGACCGCAATTGAAGACAAGCTGCAGGAGGGAGTTCCGGACACCATCGACAAGCTGCGCCGAGCCAACATCAAAGTGTGGATGCTCACGGGCGACAAGCGAGAGACAGCTATCAACATTGGTCACTCTGCTCGTGTATGCAAACCATGGTCAGAGGTTTATGTGTTGGACGCGACTCTGGGTGAATTGAAGGAGACTATTACCATGACTCTGAATGATGTTAGTCGAGGCATGGTCCCACACTCTGTGGTCGTTGTTGATGGTCAAACGCTTGCCAAGATTGACGAAGATGACGAGCTGTCTCTCCTCTTTTATGATCTTGTCGTGCGTGTTGACTCTGTCATCTGCTGTCGAGCTTCGCCCTCGCAAAAGACAAACCTGGTGCGTTCGATCAGAAGATATGTGCCAAAGAGTATGACTCTAGCAATTGGCGACGGCGCAAACGATATCGGCATGATTCAAGCCTCCCATGTTGGTATCGGTATCTCTGGTCGCGAAGGACTACAAGCTGCTCGAATCTCAGATTATTCAATTGCACAGTTCCGGTTCTTGCAGAAGTTGCTCTTTGTCCACGGTCGATGGAATTATATGAGAACTGGCAAATATGTGCTCGCCACATTTTGGAAGGAAATCCTGTTCTTCATCGTGCAAGCTCATTACCAGCGCTATACGGGATATACTGGAACGTCGCTCTACGAGTCATGGAGTTTGACTGTGTTCAATAGTGCTTTCACGTCACTTCCTGTTATCCTTCTTGGTATTTTCGAGAAGGATTTACAGGCCAAGACTCTGATGAAGGTACCTGAGCTATATACGTTCGGTCAGCTCAACCTTGGCTTTCGATTCTCTCAGTACTTTGCATGGATGATCATGGGTGTTGCGGGCAGCTTCATAATCTGGTATTTCACGTGGTGCGTCTACGATAAGACTTTCTATGACGAGGATACTAGTATTTTCGCTATGGGCATGGTCAGTTTCACTGTTGCTGTTATTTTCATCAACATCAAACTCTTGTAAGTTTCTTTTCGTCCCATGACAAGGCGTGCGCTAATCTTTGGTAGAATTCTTGAAGTTCACACCAAGACAGTCATTACCTTTGGCGGTTGTCTGATATCTGTTGCTGGTTGGTTCTTGTGGATGCTGGCTCTTTCCGGTATCAAGCCCATCAGCTTTGGACCTTATATTGTCCGAGATGCTTTCATTGACAATTTTGGTCGTACACTTCAATGGTGGACAATTGTTCTGCTTGAGCTTATCACACTCATTGTCATTGAACTGGTAGTCCAGGCCGTTCGAAGAGTTTACTTCCCCTCGGATCAAGATCTGATGCAACGCATCGAAAAGGATGGCAATGTGGACAAGGTATTTGGTGATGGCAAAGACGCTGAAGAAGGCGACGCCGAGGCAGAAGAGAGGGTTAGCCCAGAAGCAGCTCCTGAGAGTGAGAGAGTACGTGAGAGAAGAGCAGGCCGGGCGAGCCACGATGATTATCAGCCAGAATTTTTGCCTACGGCAGAGGAAGAGAGGGAGAATCCGATGGAACAATGGCGGCGTTGAAGTTTCTTTTGTAAATGTACATGTTTGACATGTTGGGAATACCAGTGGAGTTATGGGATGGGAGCATAGAATGCTGAGCATGCGCATTACGCAGGTATCATTATAGTAGTAGTATTTTAGCATGATTGAACGAGTATTGTTTTTATCATTTTTGTCTTCGTCATGATCCCGCGGCTGATAACCCGAGACACCGCCATTGAACACTGAATTTAAGGTCATCGGAGTGATTACCGAAGCATGTGGAGAAGCTTGATCAACATGACCTCGGCGCCTGAACAAGGATCAAAGTACAACCAGTCTTTCTTATAATGCTACCTCCCCTCTCCAACCAAGTCTAGAGAATGTGATAATTCCTGTTTTCGTCATCCTTTGCTTTTCATCAAGCTGCATCAACCAAATGGGCTCTTCATGTCCTCCAGCGACACTTGTCGCATTGCAACCACCGCTCAGACAACAACAGCCATGCGCATCATCAATACATCCCGCCTTTTTTACAGACAGATTTCGAAGGGCGCCGGCGACTTTGGCGGTGGGATCGTTGGTTAATCCTGTTACGCAGGGTTATGTTTATCAGGAGAGTGAGAGAAGGAAACCAAAGTTGTGATGGACTGGCCTCAAGGTACCATGGCCGTTTGAGCATAAGGGACGAAATTAGCAGATCGTCTTATGCTATTTAGGCTATGATTTTAGGTCATTCCCTAAAGCCAAGAGGCCATCTTTTCTGTTATCGGACCGGAGACAAAACCGATGCTTTGCACGCCAATGCATGATGAAATACGACACAGCGACAAATCGAAACGGAGTGAATCTAGGGATTGATGGAGGTGGGAAGCTACGACAATTTTTCACGATTACGAACACAAAAAAAATGATATTCGGGGTATTAGTCATATTGATGAAAGAGGATCTTGTTGCTTAATTATACCCTTTTGCCTGGGTTAATCCCATCAGTTCGCCTTAGGAAATACAGATAGCTTCGAGAGAGAAAGAAAATCGAAAAGGAATGGCTCGACGCTCAAGAGCTCAGGATAACAATCACACCCTATTTTACCTTAGGATCCATTCTTGACCGCAATGACAATCGCCATGATAATGAGGAATATCACAAGACTCAGTAGTCCCATCAGTTTGACATTCTTCCACCACATCTTGCGCTTCAGACCGCGACTGCGCACGCGAAACTCGTGCGCGCTACCGCCCAAGCGATCGGTCTTGTCGACCAGCAAGTCAAGGCGCTCGCCGCGCTCGAGCAAACTCTCAATGTTCTTTGTCATTATTCCCCTAACGTCATCAATTTCTCGCTTGGCGTTTCCGATGGCGTCGTCGCGGCCGCCGCTCGTGGTACCGTAGTCTACCATGAGGGACTTGAGCTCCGAATTGAAGGAGGCAGCGCCGTAGTTGGGCATGTCGGAGAAATCACTACTCTCAGGGAATTGCTGAAGGAAGCGCTTGCGGATCTCGAAGAGGTAACCGAAAGGGACGCGACGGCCGAGCGACGAGTCGGCGATGACGAGGAACGTGAGACCGCCGGCGGATGGGTAGTCTCGGTGCTCGGATGGAGACTCGGCGACGTAGTGGATCTGGTGCTGGCCATGGGTGTAGGTGAGCTTTTGAGGGTTTGTGTGTTCGATTTTAGGAAGGATGAGGGAGGCGAGAGATGAAGTCTGCGACGAAGCTGAAGTTGTGCATTCTGAGAGGATGGTAGTGTTGTGGGCGATACATGAGCTGTAAAGTATTAATATTTGTTGACTTTTGAATGGTGATGTTGGACGAACTAGAGAAGGGGAGTTGATGGAGTTGATGATGACGCCATGATGGGCGATTTGATGCGATGGAATTGTGTTGATTTCGCAGCTGGTTGAGGTTTTTGGTGATGGATCGAGTACTAAAGATGGGGGGAGTTTAGAAGCTAATGTCACTCACTACAATGACGCCTCAGATTCTGGTGGCCAGGCGTCTCATCGTCATGCTCACCAAGGTACAAGTGGGTCAACTGCAAAACACACCTCAAGCAGGTATGACAAAAGGAATTGGCCACTAGAAGGTTCTGCTGGCCAGACAAAATGCCGATCATTTCTGTCATCCAAAGCTGATCTCAACCCCACTTCGAAGTGGTCGCAGCGGATTCGGCAAAATAATGGCCCGGGCTCAATGGAAATTTTGAGACTGAGATTGAACATGATGGCGACACTCAGTGTATTCGAAGAGTGAGACAATCTTTTGTCGTTTTTTTCTCTAGTTCTGTCTTTTTCCAGGGGAGCATGTTGAGCTCACTTTTGAGTTTTTCATCATGAGGTATCTGCTCCGGACAGGAGCTGTGCGAGCTCCTCTTATTCCTTTGTCCATTTCAACGAGGTCGCTTTCTACGACACCTCGACTTGAGAGACAACCGACAAAAGGCAAGCCTAACCCTAAGAAATTCTTAGGGAAGAAATTAGGTGGTTCAAGAGGTGGCTTAGTATGTTGTTCTCCCCCCTGTTCAGGAATTGCAATACTAACAATTTTTTTTAGTTGGGCCAGGGCCAAGATCCAGCATCAAGACTAAGACTTACCAATGGCAACAATGCTAATGGTCGCCATGGCATGTTCCGATCAACTTGTTTTGCGAGGTTCCAAAAAGTGCTTGAAAACATAAGCAACACGACAGTGTCTATTGCGGGTGTCGGGGAGGATGAGTTTCATCGACAAGGTCATGAGTTTATGAATGTGATTGACGGAGCTTTCGATCTGGCTGAGCAGAATGTTACGGACCGCGCCAAAAATCCTTTATTCTGGAATCTCCGTGATGCATTCCTTCATAAAGATCTTAAAGGTCTTACCAGCGAACTTCAGTACTCCTTCCAGTCATTCATGATGAAACAGAAACTCTCAAAGGGTCTGGAAGAAAGTCATAAGCGATTACTGGACTTTCGATTTCCCTACGAATGGTTCCCTGCGACCAGAGCGATGCAGCGAACAATTCATGTTCACGTTGGACCGACAAATTCTGGCAAGACGTACAGAGCGCTTAAGGCTCTGGAGAATTCAAAGCGTGGAGTCTATGCTGGACCCTTGCGTCTGTTGGCGAACGAGGTCTACCAGCGTTTAATAGCCAAGGGTCTGCCATGCGCGCTGCTAACAGGAGAGGAAGTACGGGTACCCTCAGATACGGATACGTACTTTACCAGCTGTACGGTCGAAATGGTTCCTGTGAACGAACAATACGATGTAGCCGTCATTGATGAGATCCAAATGATTGCAGATGAAGACAGAGGACAAGGTTGGGCGACAGCTTTGTTGGGTGTTCAAGCCAAGGAGGTCCATCTTTGTGGTGAGGAGCGAACTGTTAAGTTGATTGAGAAAATCTGCGCATCTATTGGCGACAAGTGTATCGTGCATCGATACGAACGTCTGAGTCCCCTGGAAGCCATGAACGATTCTCTCCACGGCGATTACGGCAAACTTGAGAAGGGCGACGCTGTTGTTGCTTTTAGTCGCATGAACCTCCACGCCCTGAAGCGAACGATTGAGGCTAAGACAGGACGACGATGTGCCATCATTTACGGATCTTTGCCCCCCGAGGTGCGCGTTCAGCAGGCAGCTCTATTCAACGACCCCGATAACGACTACGACTTTATTGTGGCCAGTGACGCTATTGGTATGGGTCTGAATCTCGAGATTCGACGAGTTATTCTCGAGACAGTTGCCAAGTACGACGGTAGCCAGAACAGAATGCTCTCGTACCCCGAGCTGAAGCAGATTGGTGGTCGAGCAGGTAGATACAAGACTGCTCGTAATGCCACTGAGGGAACAGATGACACAGTCACAGAGATACGCAAGGTTGGCTACGTCACAACCATGGATAGCCCAGATCTCAAGTTGGTCCATCAGGCTTTCAAAGCTGATGTTGATGATATCGAGTATGCCTACATCACGCCCCCCGCTGCTGTTGTTGAGCGTTTCTCAACATACTTCCCCAAGGAGACGCCCCTGTCGTTCATTCTTATGCGAATTCGAGAGTTGGCATCTGTGAGCAATATGTTCAGACTTCATGTGCCTGCTGAAAAGCTCGAGGTTGCCGACCACATTCAAGATATCCCCTTGACTATCTACGATCGACTCACCTTTACCAACCTGCCCATTGCCACACGCGCTCAGAATGCAGTACCGGTTCTTCGTGCACTCGCCAACATCGTTGCCAAGAATGGCAGCGGTGAACTTCTCGACATCAAGGAAATTCCCATCGAGAATCTGGACATTGACTTGAAGACCTTTAAGGGAACATCCATGGAATATCTCCACAGACTCGAATCCCTCCACCAAGCCATCAACCAGTACATTTGGCTGTCGTATCGTTTCAGCGGCATGTTCCGAGACCAATCTTTGGCGTTCCACGTCCGATCGCTCGTCGAGGAGAAGCTAATAAGTACACTGGAGAGACTGGACTTTACAGAGGGTCATCTATCCAGCTTCCGACGAAAGGTTAGAGCGGAAGCTCAGAGGAGGATTGAAGCGCAGGAGGAGTTGGGAGAGGTTGGTGATAAGGGTGTAGAAGAAACCGAGTCAGATGACACGCCAATTGGCGACTTGGACACGAGAGGACCTGCTCCAACGTCTGGATGATTATGAATGAAAAAATGTATAGTAGTACTGCAGGGGAAAGATGGAAATGCATGGCATAATGATGCTTGGCGTTGGATTGGGACCTGCATAGAGAATACTCTGGATGTAACTTTATTATTAGAAACGTTGTATCACCAAGTTTGTACAATATTAACTCGAATTGCACGTGCATTTGTTTCATGATGTGTGTTGGTCCTTGAGACATGATGAGATTAAGTTTTGGTGACATTGTCAGTGAGATTAATTCTTCGAGCCCTACCTTTAATAGTAACTTAAAGCTGAGCCTTGTAGGGAGAAAGAGCGGGAGCCTGGACCCTGGACCAAGATCAACGTCATTCACTAACTCAACCCCTGCCTATTGCCCTGTCTAGTGGGTGGCAGCCTACAAAGTGGGGGAGCTGATCAAAAAGGTTCGGGGCCAGCTGCCTTAACATCAGCTCCACTCCTTAGGTCCCGTCCCATCGCATTTCACGCTGACAAAAGAATCTTGGACCTTGATTTAATTATCACAGGAACTCATTCAAGGCCTTTGTTGTATCACCCGACAGACGCTTCCTTGCATACGTCTTGTACTTGTATCTCAAACAAATATTCCGGCTTTTCGTACTCTAACGACACTTTTCTCACAATGGAGGATGAGATCGGTAACCCCCCATCCATTGTCGGCAACACCATGCCATCTGCTCCTTACTCGCATCGAGCACCCAGTCCGCCTTTTATTCACATTCCTTCCACCGGACACTGCGGGAACATCATCACTCCAAACCTGGTGCCTTCTTTCGAAAACGTTGACCCGGCTCAGTTGACGGCTGAAGATGTTCTGATCATCACTCGCAACATGAAGCAGACCGCGACCGACCGCACTTTCGACTGGTCTTACGAAAAGCGCCGCGAGGCTCAGGAGCTGACCGATTTTTTGTATCTCGGACCCAACTGCGTCGCGAGGGATCATGACTGGCTTCGTCGCACGGGAATCACCATGATTTTGGTGGCCAGGGACGTTCGCATGGGGAACACCAAGCTCAATAGTGTTGAGAAAGCGGCTGCAGCTCTTGGCATCACCTTGCAATACGTCAATATCGGAGGCTGCGCGGAACTCATCTCAAACTTTTCTCACGCCGTTCGCACCATCAACCACCATCTTCTCTCAATCTACCACCGCCAGGTTCAAGAGATCACCAATGGCGGTTCCACGATAGTCGACAGCAGCAATTTCACCCGCGGCAAGGTACTGTTCACCTGCGAGACCGGAAACGACCGCTCAGCAGTTCTCGCGGCGGCGTACATCATGGCAGTTTTTGGAAAGGACATGGTCACCGTCCTTCAATTCATTGGCATTTCACGATTCTGCTGCACTTTCGACGAGGATATGAAACGCAAGCTCCAGAGCTGGGAGGATCTTACCCGTGCACGTGCCCAGGTGGCCAACACGCCTCAGAGCGTGCCACAGGCGAAGCGACAGATTGACGACTACTATCACGACGATGAATCTGATTCAAACGACATGCCTATGGATGTAGATCGGGACCGGTTTGAGGGACGTAGCACTTTTGCTCCCTTTGTCGATATGTAAAGGGATGATGGATACTTCTGATACTCTGGCATGAGTAGAACAGACATAGCATGCATGGCGTTGGGGCACGGAAGATACCCTATGATTAGTGCTGGTGTTGGGTGTCAACGATTTTGTAATTTATATTGATTTTACGATTTGTGTGTATTCGTTTAAGATGGGAGGGATTCATGTTGCGGTCTGGCATAAGATAGGAATTGACCAAACATTGAAATGACAGCCTGAATGCAGCGAGTGTTTATTCCCTCGAGTGTTTATCATAAAGTTTTTAATTGAGTTAACTGACCTTTGTCAATGTATGCAATTTATCACTTGGTAACCTAGTGATTGTTGTTGTGGTTAAACTTTGGTCGATATTTGCGAAGTTAGTTAGATTGGGCGTGTGAGTGCGTTGCCAGATGGCTGGCAGTGCGAGCAAAGGATCAGGAATTCAATATGTCGCGACACTCACACACGCGACGAAACAATGATCGCAATTCAAACAGGTCTGTCGTGTTTACTTCTCTTCTGCTGTTCCTTGCATCAAGAGCGCATCACTCCTCTCCTGCCTATTCTCTGTTCTCAGGAGTTGCACTTGCGCGCATTCACTCCATTACAGCCTTCACTCACATTCAAACACTGCCTACTTCCTTGTCTTGCCCTTCAAATTTCGGACAATGCTGTATTGCAAGTAGGTGGAGATTCATTGGCTCTATCGTCACTGTTATACCTGACAAGCCCACTCAGACCTGTTTGACGACAAACCTCAACTCCTTTTCTTCACTGCTACCCGACTTGAACAGGATGTCAATCGTATACTCAACAAATCTATAAAGGAATTCGATTGCAACGAGGGCGTTTCCTGGGGGCTCGCATGTTTGGTCGCGATACCTTTCTCGAGTGTTTACAGCCCACAACCACGATTTGAGTCACCACCTCAAGTTAGGAATCACCTCAACCTTATCACTCTACGTATCCTCAACATTGCCACTCCTTTTGTACTCAAACTTATCACTTCACTTGTCTTTCTTGCCTCCGCAGGCCTTCCGGCAGGTATTCGACACGGGAGTTACTTCTCCATATCGACTTTCGCGTTTGCATACCTGTCTTCTCCAAACTCAACTCAGGCTCGCGACTCAACTTCGCGACACTAACAAATTGGATCAACACTATCACCAGCTGGTCTCCCTCGATGGAATATTTTCAGTTTTTGAACTGGGGTGATACGGACAATGATACATCGGACGACGGTCAACTATGGTTCGGGCCAGCCGTTTACCATCCGGCTATACGAGAAGTTGATACTTCGCAGGATGCCCACATGCAGTCTAAACCAGAAGAGAAAGTGATTGAGAGTACTGAGACACAGGAACCTGAGCAGAACCCTCCCATGAAAAATGGAAAGAAACGAGCGCGCTCGGAACCAACACTTCCTCCTAGCATCCCTCAACCACAACCAGACAACAGGAGACCAGCGAACCCTGGCACAGCACTTCCTCCCAGTGCCCCTCAGACACAGCCAGGAGACCTCTCTAATGATGAGAGGGTACGCCGTATGTTTTATATTCCAGTAGAGAAACGGTATTCACCCAGACAGTTTGAGAAATTCATGTTGCAGACACACCATCAGGATAGCTTGGTCCGTCATTGTGGGTTGCCCCCGGCCTCTTCATACGCACAACGGCCTAAGAGATCTGATGCTGGAGATATCAATCCTCCTGTCAAGAGACCTAGAGGGCGACCGCGCAAACACCCGCAGCCTGGGGCGAATCTGTCAACTCAGATTAACCCACAGGTCCTGATAAACGCGAACGGGAATTTGCCACCACCACCACCTGTACCAGACGCGTCGCGGTGGTTGAACGGGCACGAAAGTCAAAATATGATCACTAACGCTCAAAATACACATCGGCGACCTTTTTCTCCCACGGCTCCCATGCCTTTCATGCCTCCCTTGCCCCCTGGCCCGTTTGATCTTCAACGTCCCGGCAGGGAGCAGGCCACTGGTGGACTTCCACCAAGTGCATCTAAACTTGAACAACAAAGAAACCTTGCATTCTATAGCCAAGGTTTCCAACAACGGTTTGATTGTTCTAATCCGCATCTGAATCCAGGAGCCCATGGACCCGGGGCACCTGTCAGAAACGGGCGACCTATCGACTACAGAGCTGTCGCCCGCATGCACTATTTCATGGAAATGCAAGAAAAGGCAATAGAAAGGCGGATCATGGAGGCTGAGGATACCCTGAGACAAGTGCCGGAAAAGCATGATGATCTTACTGATGAAGAAGTGGCTATGGCCAAATCGCTGTTTCGATCAGACGTCGAATGGGTATAGAATACCCTCGCCGAGGCGAACACAGGCAGCGACGGCCTGACACAACGCAACGAGAGCTTGAACAACCATGTAGAGACTTAGAACGACCTCTCATGGGGTGTCAAGTGGGTTATTCTATGGATTCTCAACAAGACAGACCGTTTCGCAAAGATTGTCACTTTAATCTTGCACCTTGGACACCGCCAAGTCCATGAATTTATTGAACAATATATCCGCCAGCATCTTTTCTGGGAAACTTGGAAAGAGAATGTTGAGCGGATTCCTCATGCTGCACTTCTGCAGTATGCATTGGAGAAGAGGCAGACTGTTGCTGAGCTTCTACAGCAGTATCGCCCACTTCTTTACACCGAACAGATGACTCAACAAGATGAAGAAAAAGGGGCCGATTTCTTATTGAGTCTAGGTCGCCCTGGAGTACTTGAGGAATTTAAAGCATTTACGAACGAAAAACTGTCCGGTTTCTTACGCTTGGACATTGAGTGGGATTTCATCCAAGAGGTCATTGACAAGCAACAAATCTTGGCTTCAGTTGGACTGCGATGGCTAAACCCTGAAGGAGTTGGGAAAGTCATAATGAGATCTCTACCACAGGAGGATTCAAAACCAAAATCTGGGTTAAGAAACCCTTTTACGAAGATCACCCTTTTTGGTCCAACCAACGATGATGGTCAGGATTCAGATATGTCTGAGAGCAAACCCACCGACAACGATCAAACATCACACATCAGCAAACAACCTGTCGATCCGGAGGCAACCGATAAGGAGGCAGACCCCGAAAGTCTTCTCTGCCCTGAAACTCCTTTGTTGTCGCTCATACCAGAACCGCATGGCCTGATGGCAATACCCGCTCACCAGCAACTCCTGAGAATTGCTATACACAGGACAGCACCTGAGAGTTACGGAATTGTGCAAGGCACTTATGCATCCAACCTTGTATCCACTCATTTGGAAGAAGAAAGAGGTCTTCTCCCTGTTCACTCCTCGTATCGTCCTAAGGGCTTTCCCTTTTATGCGAAACATGTGCCAGGCATTATTGGCTTCAGCGACGAAGACCCCGTTGGCGAAGTCTTTGGAGGTACCATGAGTCAAGATGAGGGTTTGACTGAACAGCAATTGATGAGGCATGATGCCTTGTGCGCGAGAGGGAGAGCCTTTACTCAAATCGCTGAGAGCGGGCAGTTCAGTCCTGGTCTACAAACAGTAGGTAGGCCTCAGGATGGCCGAAACGAGACAGGGTATTATCGCGAGTCCGGACTGAATCGTGTCGTCAATGCTCCTTCTGTTGAGTACACCGTTTCTGTCCCCTCACCAGGCCAATTACACGAACGGGACGAACCGCCAACACCTTCTAAGCAACTCCGTCAGATGCTCGAGAAGTATAACGGCTTTCTCACAAAGAATAACCAAGAAGAGAAAAGTTCCTCCAGTGATAGTGATGACGAGGCTGCGATGGACATCAGCGATATCCCCCTTCCAGAACCCGAAAAAGATGAAGAGTACTGTCCAAAGAAGAAGTCATCGAGGAAGCCCCCGAGGAAGAAGGCTACCTCTACCAGGAAGGTCGGCCGACCCAGGAAACCGGCTGTCAGGAAGAATGACAATGTGACCCCAAAGAAGGTTGAAGGGCTTCAAGGTCATGGAGGTCAGGCTGATACTGGATCCGGAGAGAGTAGCATGCAGGCCTCTTTTGACGCACAGAAGAAGACACCAACAAAGGATCACACGGGAGACAATACCCCCAGCAGCGGCCCTCCTTCCTCTGGCCGTATCGAGCTCACCATCAGGCCATCCCAAACGCCCACCCCAACCGAGCCCAGCAACCCAGAGCTTGAAGTTACAATACCCAGGCAAGATCATGCTACCCCTACGCGCGCACCTATCCCGAGATCGAAACATGCAGTTTCTGCCAGATATGCGACATACGCTTCGGTATCAACACATGCGCGTTTCGCCCAAACAGCTATTCGCAGCGCCAAGAGGGGTGTCGATGCCACGACAACTGGAACTCCTAACAACATTGTTGATCCGAATAAGCTCACTTTGGAGTTTTCCAAGATCAAACGGTGTGGAAAGCAGTATGCTGACAGAGCTGAGTTTGCTTGGAAAGCGGAGAGGGCTGAGTATGCAGGGGCGGCTTTTGAGGCGGATTATGCGTTGCATATATTGGGACAAGGTACCTCTGAGTGAGGTTGTACGTTATGTTGTATTTACAAACACGATTTCGTGGGGTTGGATTGTCTGTTGGTGATAGCATTTGCTGGATTGGCTTCTTCTAGGTAGCAGGTAGCAAATAGCAAAATGAGCATGGGAACTTGCATAACACAAGCGATTCCACAAGTCGTAGCACCAGTTACTATAAGGACTGAAAGATTAAATCTAATGCCGATACATCATCTGGCGATGCTTGTAACTTCGATGCCGATTTGGCTCACAACCATGGATGGCTGAGATCCCTGATGTATACCTCACGAGCCTTGGTACACTAGGGGAGTGCAACAATAAGTCGAATGATATAACGTTCAGTGAGGTCATTTACGATGTGACAAGACATTCCACCATTTCAAGAAGAAACAATATACTCCAGTGGGTAGCAGAAAAAAAGGCCTCCTAAGTCTTAGGGTATAAAGATAAGTAGTCTAAGAACCGTAGTCTAAGCAGCATAAAGTGACTACTAATTTCGTCTCTTGTGCTTCCAGCGTTCAATTTTTCTGATACCCTGAGGATACTTTATAATAAGCTTTCAGTAAAAAAATAACATCACAGGACCACAAGGCTATACTTTCAAACAAGATTTCAACAAAACTCTAGATCAGAATGAAAGGTATATAAAGCGAGTCTTCCCGCCCCAAATATTCAACTGATCTACCCAGATCATAGTCACGACATCGATTTCCTATCGTCATACCATCGACCCAATGTCCCTAGCCCTACAACTAGGTAATACACAGGACAGTTCCAGTACAGCTATAGCCAAGTCGTCGGAGCCCTGTACGCAAAGCCAACCCTACCCCGTATAAATCTATGGATAGATTGGAAGTAGACTTGGCTTGCGTACAAGCCCCTGATGATCTGGCTATAGCTATATCAGAATTGCCTTGTATATTGCCTGGTCATAAGGCTAGGGTTATTAGTTCAGATAGTACGGCAATATGACATCGACATCGCGACTATGATTTGGGCCCGGTAAGGTCATAAGGATTTACAAATACTCATTATTCTTTCCTCTGCTGAGTCTGGTCCTAGGTTTGTTGTGAGCGCTCTCCTCATAATCGACCACACTGTAACCTCTAATATCCACGCATCAGGGCATTGATATCCTGACAGTGAATCGCCATCTTAACTGCTTGTGCCTAAATTATGTTTGTTATCGTATGTTTCATGTTTGATCACTTGATTGTTGGGTGCTGTTGCCTCGCAGTGCCTTCCGTTTGCTAGCTGTAGCACTAATGCATCTATCCGCTCGAAATCCTTCCCTTTTCCCAACTTCCACTCCCGCCATCTGCTCTTTTTTTTTTTCTTCCTTCTTCTTTCTTCATTAAACCTCAACATGGATAACGACTCTACCGACAGTGAGGACGAGATCGTCCAGTATCGTCTCACCGTGAGGCCTTCAAAGCCTCGAAAGATTACAGAGAGGAAGCGCCGAAACCAACAAATTTTGGATGCATTCGCGCGAGAAGCGCATCCTGAGAAACCGAGGCAAGAGGAAACCATCAATGCCCCGCGAGATTATCAGACAGAGCTCTTCGAAAAGGCCAAGGAGAAGAATCTCATCGTGGTTTTACCTACAAGTATATCTTTCTAACTACCGTTCGCGCATTGTTGCATCATTGGTCTTTTCCACTAACAAGCACAGGTTCTGGTAAAACATTCATCGCCGTCTTGTTGCTACGACACTACCTCCGCGAGGAAGTGGAATCCTGTGCCCTTGGAAATCCGAGAAAGGTGGCTTTTTTCTTGGTAGAAAAGGTAGCCCTCTGTGAGCAACAACATCGTGTCCTCGATAATCATCTCGGCGGTCACTCGACTGCCATTTTCACAGGGGACACCACCGCCCTGAAGAAGGACAAGAAATACTGGGATACTCAGTTTGCCTCAAATATGGTTGTGGTCTGCACTGCTGACATCTTGCTCGACTGTCTCAACAACGCCTTCATTACCATGGAACGAATCAATCTCCTCATCTTCGATGAAGCCCATCATGCAAAGAAGAAGCATTCTTACGCTGAAATCATGCGACGATATTATTACTCGACCGACAAGACTAAACGACCTCGCATTTTTGGAATGACCGCTTCCCCTGTGGATTCCAGAGCCGGAGATGTTGTGGAACTGACACTTGAACTTGAGAAAACCCTTGACAGCGAGATCGCAACACTTTCCGACAAAAATATGAAAGACTTGGCCAAGTTTCAAGTTCATGTTGAAGAGACAGTCAAGTACGACACACTTGGATTACCGGACGAGACCAAGACGCAGCTCTGGGAGTCGGTCTCTAAGCTAGTATCACGAAATAAAGAATTCAAGGCATCTCTCGATTTTACCAAAGAGGCCTCTTCAATCCTAGGACCCTGGTGTGCGGATCGGTACTGGCAAATCTCGATTGACGAGATAGAGATCAGGCGACTTGCCGACAGAACTCGCCTGGCCTTTTTCGGGACTGGAGAAAAGGTATTAGCACGAGCAGAGAAAGCAGTAGAAACTGTCAAGGAGGTTCAAAAGCTCGTCGCGGCTCATGAGTTTGGCACCATCAGTCCTGAATCGCAGAAATTATCAAACAAAGTGAAATGTCTGCACAAGATCTTGGTTCATGCTTTTACAACCGATTTCACGCAGCGCTGCATCGTCTTTGTTGATCAGAGATACACTGCTTGCCTACTCTCGGATCTTTATAACCAGGCTTCAATGGCAATTCCCGGAATGAATGCTTCATACATGGTAAGTTCTCCTCGGCTTTCAACGGCAGTACCTAACCACAGTAGGTTGGACACCAATCCAGCGGTACCAACCTTGGCAATATGACCCTGCGAAAGCAATGTTCGACACTCAAGAACTTCAGGGACGGTATCACCAATTGCCTCTTTGCAACATCGGTGGCAGAGGAGGGAATTGACGTTCCCGATTGTGATCTTGTTATTCGATTCGACCTCTACAATTCTGTTATTCAGTATATTCAATCAAAAGGGCGTGCCAGACACAAATCTTCACGGTACATCACCATGTTGGAGGACGGCAACATAAAACAGATCCGCAGTCTGAAGCAAGCAGCCAGAGACGCCACAGCTCTTCGAGAGTTCTGTATGAGACTACCAAGCGAACGAAAGCTTCAAGACGATGTGTTCGACGAGGAGACGGAAAAACAGATCCAGCAAATACACTACAATGTGTACGAGTTATCCGACACCGGCGCACGGCTTACATTCCCTTCCAGCCTTCAAATACTGTCTCGATTCATTTCATCCTTGGGTACAGCGGAAAACGGTTTTAGTAAAGCCGAATATTACATCTACAGGGAGGGAACATTTTTCACGGCGGCTGTTAATCTACCGCCAAGTTCCCCTATCATCACCCAAATAGGTTTCCCACAACGAAGCAAACTTCTGGCAAAATGTTCTGCGGCTTTTGAGACTTGCATTAAGCTCATCAAAGGCAAACACATCGATCACCATCTTCAGCCTACTTTCGTAAAACGTGCCCACGCAATGCGCAATGCTCGTGTGGGAATCAGTCCAAACAAGAAGGCTGAGCATGACATGCGCCTGAGACCAAACATTTGGAGTATCCGAGGAGAATGGACACAGTTTTTCCCAACAAAGATTTATCTTGGAGGCGAGAATGGAGGAGAAGACAGACCATTGATTCTTCTTTCGCGAAGTCCACTCCCAGGACTGCCTTCAATCCCTTTGTTCCTCGGCAATGGACGCTCAGCTATCGTGAAAGTGGCATGTTTTCAAGAACCTTTGGACATCACGACCAAGAAAGCTGAAGGATTGACTACTTTCACATTCAAACTATTTGCTGACATTTTCAGCAAAGAGTTCGAGGCCACTTGTGACCAATTCCCATATCTTCTTGCCCCTTCAGCAAAAGACACCAATCTGGGCCAAATCCCACAAATTGACTGGGATACTGTCTACTTTGTCAAAGATCACGACACTCTCGAATGGGAGAACGCGCCCGACGAGTTCTTTATGGACAAGCTTGTTGTTGATCCATATGACGGAGGACGCAAGCTTATACTCAAGGGCATTGACAAATCGAAGAAGCCTTCCGATCCTACACCAGATGGTGTACCCGAGTCGAGAAGTCGTGCTTACAGGACTGTGGAACAAACTATCAAGCAGTACAGCAACAGTCTTTTTGCCAAGTCTCGACTGGCGGCCCAGTGGCGAGATGATCAACCAGTTGTCAAAGCTGAGCTTCTTTCATTGCGACGTAATTTGTTGGATGAGTTTCAAGTTGACGAACAAATCAACAAAGATTGCTTCGTCATTTTAGAACCTCTCAATGTATCACCTGTAAGTTGGGAACCTACTACAAGATTTACCTATCTAACAAACGCAGATCCCGATGGACGTCGTTTCCATGGCACTCAAGTTCCCGGCAATCATCCACAGAATCGATTCTGCTCTGATCGCTCTCGATGCGTGTGAACTTTTCGACCTCTCCATTCCGCCAACACTGGCACTCGAAGCGATGACCAAAGACAGCGACAATACTGAGGATCATGGCAAGCAACAGATCAATTTCCAAGCTGGCATGGGTTCCAACTACGAACGGCTGGAATTTCTTGGAGACTCTTTTCTCAAAATGGCCACTACAATCGCCATCTTCGTACTCAAGCCCAAGAGTAACGAATGCATATACCATGTAGAGCGCATGCTTCTCATCTGCAACAACAATCTATTCAACACGGCCGTAGATTGCAAGCTTCCAGAGTACATACGGTCCTTGGCATTCGACAGAAGAACTTGGTACCCTGATCTCACGCTCAGAAAAGGCAAAGCTCTCAAGACAACAACGCGGCAACGGCTAGCTGACAAGAGTATCGCGGATGTTTGTGAAGCTCTCATTGGTGCTGCTTACCTCTCGAGCAAGGATGACAACTTGAACATGGCTGTCAAAGCTGTGACGCGGATGTGCAACGCAAAGCATCATACTATGTTGGCGTATGATGAGTATTACGCATCTTTCAAGGTCCCAGGTTGGCAGAAAGCCAAGTCAAACGCCAACCAACGTAGACTTGTGCAGAAAGTGGCAGATGCTATTGGGTACGAATTCAAGTCTGCTCCGCTACTCCAGAGCGCATTCACACATCCCTCCTACACGTATTCGGGGGACGTTCCGAACTACCAGCGCCTTGAGTTTCTAGGTGATGCCCTCATCGACATGGCTATCGTCGACCATCTCTACCATAAGTTCCCTCTCGCGGATCCTCAATGGTTGACTGAGCACAAGATGGCGATGGCCTCAAATCAATTTTTTGGTTGTCTCTGTGTCAAGCTTAATCTACACCATCATCTTCTGTTCAACACTTCGCAGTTTCTTAAGGCAATTCGTGATTATGTGCTCGAGCTTAAGATGGCTGAGGAGACAGCTCGCGAAGAAGCAGACGAAGAAGGAACTCCGATGCGTATGGACTTTTGGATCAACGCAACACCGCCACCAAAAGCGTACGCAGATTCCATCGAGGCACTTATCGGGGCCATGTTTGTGGATTCTCAATTCGACTATTCTGTCGTTGAGCGTTTCTTTACCAAGCTTATCCTCCCGTACTTTGAAGACATGTCTCTCTATGACACCTTTGCAAAGAAACACCCTTATACACGCCTTACCAAGATGATGCAGCAGGAGATTGGGTGTATGAATTTCACCATGGTGTCGGAACCTATAGTCCCTGAAGTTGAGCGTGGTATGGCAGTTTTGAAAGAAAGTGATATGATGACGGGATTTCTGGTGCACCAAAAGATCATCACGAGTCATGTATCAAAGAGTGGACGGTACAGCAAGATTGCTGCTGCGAAGGAGGTACTTAAGATGTTGGAGGAGTATGGTGGAGATGTGGTCGCGATAAAGAAGATGTTTGGCTGTAATTGTGATTCTAAAGCGATGAAGATGGATGGGATAGGCCATGGAACGGCTGTCTAGGTTAATGTGGGTGTACA
Source organism: Fusarium venenatum (assembly GCF_020744135.1). NCBI lineage: Eukaryota > Fungi > Ascomycota > Sordariomycetes > Hypocreales > Nectriaceae > Fusarium > Fusarium venenatum. Next base: position 8,123,453 of record NW_027072131.1, read on the forward strand.
GTGCACATTTATTGTCATAACAGCAATTGAGTAAATAGCGTAAGTACGACAACTTGTCTATAAGATAATGTTAGTAGCTATTGTTCAATGAAATTGCATTCCCAGTAATCTGCAATACTTACATAAAATAAAAATGGAATAAGTTGGCGTCAGTAATTGGTCCAGAAAAAACATTGCGGTCGGAGTCCAGCAACAACCACACAAGGTTTGGTGGCATCTATATCAACAATCTTGTGTTCAAGTAATAAGAAGGTTCGGGACAACTAGGATTTGAGCCGAAAACAAAAAAGCATAACAGGTTAATGTGTAAAAAGCAAAGTGACAAAAGACAAAAAGATATTGCTATCCATGCCTCGACACCGGATTGAACGATGGACCTTCGCATTACGAGTGCGACGCTCTACCACTGAGCTATAGAGGCTGCTAATAACTTGGTATGGAGTATGCATAATCTACAGGGTATATATAGTAAGAACAGAATCATCGACTTTTACATAAGCAAGATATTGCGCGATGTCGAAAACTGCCAGTGCTTTTGTCTTTTTCATGATTTAATTTTAATTCCATGTCAATAATCATTCTTGGCGTTGGGCATCTAGGCGTGTATTTCTGTCGCTGCGGAAACGGTCATGGTCTACAACATGCCGATCTCGCAAACATTGGACAGGGGGCATTGCAACATCAAGGATAACCAGATCAAGAAAGACATTGGTAGGAACAAAAAAAAGATTGAATTGGTATCGAGTGTGCTATCAAATCCGCATATGTCCAAAATGCTGCCGTACGAAGACGTGCTATCCTGAACGCCAAAATCCAGTATACAAAAGAAACCCCCATCAAATGTCGTCGTATTCCATCCTATAACTCCATTCGCTGGTTCATATCTCATTCAATGGTCCTCTACATCAGTCGCATATGCCTCTTCCTCTTCCTTCTGCTGTCTTCTCTTGTTTTTCATCGCCTTGCGAAGTTTCATGGCTGTCTGCATGTCCACCTTGGCATCGTCGGCGTCTGTCAAGCCGAATTGGTCCCATCCTAAATCACGAATGTTGATACCGAGATCGGCGAGTGAGACGAAACCAGGAACTGTGGGTGCAGAAGGAACTTCGTCTTCCCAGGAATCTGAATCTTGGTCGTCAAGGGTAGATGGTTGAGGGATGCGGCGAGGTGTGTTGGTGCGGCTACGGCCCTGTCGCGACTTTTGTTGTGATCGCTGGGGTGTGGACTTGCTACTCCGTGTGCTAGGTCGTAGAGGTGTTTTGGGTCGTTTAGAAACAATGGGCTCAGACGGGGTCTGAGGAACGGAAGGAGGCTCAATTTCAGCCTTGAAAATAGGAACAGGTTCAAAAAGACCCGGAAGAGCTGCGCCGTTAGTACCGTAGTGGTCCTTCATTAATAGACCCTCTTCGTTGCGACGTTTCTCCTTCCAAGCGACAAAAGAGTCCACCGAGTCCTCGCTTGCATCAGAGAGGTAAAGATCTAGGTTGATCCCTTCGTTCATGGGATGGCCGAGATCCCGCTCGACTTCCCTCCGTGAAGGGACCAGTGTATCAGCGGAAAAGTCATCATCGCCTGGGTTGTAATAACTAATCTCGTCCAATGTTTTATTCTGCTCCTCAGGATATATTTTGATGGAGGGGGGAAGTGATGCATCAATAGATGTACTTGGGGTGTGGTTGCCCACTGATTTGGGAAATTCATTGCTAAACCCAGAGGACATCGTCGATGGTGTGACACAGGGTTGTGCTCTCCATAGAGATGATGTTCGCACAGGGATGTGCTCGTTGATGTTGTCTAGGCGCTGGCTGCGAGCGCTAGTCATGGTGCGGGTCCGGTTGTATGATTTGTCCATGGATGAAGAACTGGACGGACGTGGAGGTTGAGACATGTCGTTGCGGGGGAACGAGAGAGCCAGTCCTCCATGATATGATTCAGGTCGTGCGTTAAGCGAATCGTGACGATCGTAACCATAACTTGACTCAAGGTATGAGGTGGAGCGTTGCTCGGATAGTCTGAACCGCGACGGCACACTTGGAAATGGCGCAAAATCCTCGTCGTCTTCTGCAACGGTGTCGATCTCGACGCGACCAAAACCCCTTTGCCGAGTCTGGCCTTCGCTTGTCTTGGGTCTGGATCGCTGAACTGAAGGCGGCGATGCTGGTGGTGATATGGGTGGTAATAGAGTTGGAGGTGACAGGGGTCTTTCATAAGAGAAGCTCGAGATTGACGGGTGTAGACTGAGGGGTCTTGGTTTTGGACGATCATCTTCTTCTTGTGGAGAAGCGAATGCATTAAACGATCTCCTCCGGTCCTGTTTTGACAATGGCGCTGGTTTGAGAGTTGTCAGGGGAGACTCGGACCGTTTTTCACGAAGATGTGATTTGCTGGGTCTCGATAGATCGTTAGCGACTGAGCCAGAATATGATCTCCTCCAAGCTGATGAACTACCAGACTTGGACCAATTGTCTCTTTTTGTGCCTGAATCGCCATGCGGAACACCAGGATAAGGCGCGCAATCGTCATCTTCTTCTTCGTAGTCATGCTCGTTAGTAGGCAACACCAAGCGATGACTTCCAGAGAGTCGGTAGAGTGCTTTTGTGGCGGCGCTTTTAAGGTTCAGACCGTTGTCGCCCAAGTTTCTATCGGCAACGTCTTCTCCGTACTCTCGCGCACCAGTGGCTGTAACCCGCGAGCGAAAGTTTGAAGGCCTGAGTTCGCCCTGCGCATCAAGAATGTCGACGGAGGAATTGCGCTTGTGCTGAAACGAATCGAAGGAACTCTCGCGCCGGTGATGAGTCGGGATGGAGGGTACTGGAGGTAGTCTCTCGGAACGGCCTCGTGCAGGTTTTTCCGGGACGCTCCAGGCTGAATTTGAGCTTCGGATACTGCGTGATAAAGAAAGTGGTCGTGATGTCTGGATGTCGACCTGGTTTGGTGCAGTAGTTGGTCGTGAGTGGGATATGCCTCGGAATCGTGGGACCATAGGAGGAACAGCGCTCAAGTCATCATCAAAGTCGACATGTCGTGGTGTGCTTGAGAGTTGAGCTTGGCTGCGTTTCCTGACTGCTCGTTGCAGTTGGTCCAAGACGTTGGGGCCATTTCCAGCGACTGGATATGTTCCTGGATCCTTGTTAGCTTGGTTGTATGGGTGATCTATTTGGGGACATACCTTGAATTGGAGGAATCGAAGCTACAGTTGAATGGTAACCTTGGCCCTTGATAGAAGCCCTCTTCGCATTCGACTTGCGAGCAAAAATATTGCTAAAGAAACCCATGATGACCTTAACCCGCCATATGGCAGGTCGGCATCAAAAGAGGTGTCGGCTTGTTATGAAGGAAATGGATTAGGAAGTTTAGTAATGTAGAGTAATTAAAAGTGAGTGAATATGAACATTCCGAGCTGAAATAAAGCAAAGTAAGAGAGGGGGCCAAGAAAAAGGAAAGTACAAAGGCGTACTTTAGTAGAAACAGAAACAAAAAAAAAACAAGAGAAGGAGGGAGAGAGACAAGACAGTCTTGATGAGGGACTAATGCAAGCCAAAGCAAACCTGGGGGCATTAGACTTTTTGACAAAAGTGTCACGACCCAAATAAATGGAGTAAGTTCTAGAGTGTCATAGCATCTAATGTCCCTGGTTCTAGAGAATCTTCCGTGCAAGCTTCCTTTAACAAGATCCTTGACTGTAAACGGACAAGAGACTTGATAAATGGAGTCAGGAACAGGGGGTTAAGGGAGCTAGCGATGACGCCAACCGAAGCGATAAAGGCCCGCTCTCAGATGCGAATGTACTAAAAAGGAGATGATGACAGGCCACGGATCTACTGTATCTGTGAGTTTTGATAGGTAAGATCTTACGGAAAAAATGCCTCCTTTCTTTTTGATGGTATTCAATTCATTCTCATCTTTGATTCCTCACTGAGACATTTTCCTTTGTCTCAAGATGATCGAATCACAGCCAAAAGATGGTCGATTGTCTGCCCCAGGATTCGGATCAGGGGGCGTTTGACTTGCAGCAATAGACCACTCACCGACCAGGGCCCCCCCTGAACTTTATGGCGTCTCCTCCCTGTGACAACGCCCAAACTGATCAATGCAGGGACCACAACAGTCAATGCTCAGGGGCGTGAATGTCTGAGTGCCACGGGGACGGGAATGCTGTGCGCACGGCATGGCATTTGGATGAAGAAATAGCAAACTACCATGACTAAAGGGAGAAGAGACAAAAAGAGTCAAATTTTTCTGTTTGTCTCAATGTTTGCGACATTTAACCTGCAACCGTTTGACCGACTGACGCCATCATCAGAGTTTTGAAACGGCGTGGCGACATTCTAAATCGAGAGCCTGACCAACCAAGTGTCATTTTGGAGCCACAGCATGAAGCAAATAAATGAGATATGACTGCGTCAGCTATATCCTCTCCGGCTTATAATGACCGTGTTTCCGATTTTACGTGGAGAATAGTAAAACATCCCTCTCCATAATACGGCATTGACGATACATAGGCGAGTCCAGCTACTTGGTTCGGGAGTGCAAGATTTCAAGGGGGGGAAAGTGAAAGAATGGACATCTCCGTTGTGGGTTTATCGTCACTTTACAAGGCTGACCCTTGACCGTCCACAGGGGACAGATCATGTAGATACAGTTACTTTTAAAGTAAGCGAAACGAAAAGATGGATTGTCCGAGACAAAGAGAATTGTATTACATTGTCGGCATCCGAGTCATTGGATCGGTTGTGGCAAAAGACAATGCAGCCTTTACTAGCCAGGGCATCTGCGTTACATTCGCACAGGAACGGGCCGCTACTTATGAGTCTGATGATACCGTATCTTCGTGTATAAATTGCCATGTGGTATTGTATCATGTTTGTGTTATGTTTGTGTTCATGCTGATGACTGTTGAGTAACATTTGCAATACCAAGCGGTAAGCACACAGTAGCTGATCATCATTTTGATACTGGCGTGTAATCCGACTGGGGGGTATCAGAAACACTGACAACTGGGAGCATAAGAGACGAAATTATTAGATCAACTTATGCTACTTGTATCATAGTTCTTAGACTACTTATTTTTGTACCCTAAAACTTAGGACTACAACTCTTCTGCTACCCTAGCCCGACTCCCCGATGGTCAGGCACAAAACTGTTCGATTGGTTGTCGTCAATGTAGCATGAAAAAAAATGGGAAAAGAAACTTGAGCAATGAGATCTATCACATTTGTTTCTTTTTGTATCCGATAAATATACTAATGTTTCATATCCCATCTTGTTTACAGAAATGTAACGTCAACATTGCTTTTTTCGCGATTAAAGACAAATCTGTTTCCGGTCCGACATGATGCTTGTCATTAAACACAAAGCCCAAACTAACGGAAACTAAAAATGGCATTTAAGATTTCGGTGCTGATCAAGCCGCTAAAGAAAATCAATCTTAGGAGAATGGGATCAGCAGTCAATGCGATGCGATGATTCTCCGTCGATTGTTCCTGGACCGACTTTGACGCGATTGGCGAGGCTAGTTGATTACCTAGTGAGTGGTTTGTACTTTGGTGGTGAGATTACCCTATAGCAATTGTCAAAGTTCGTTGAATGGGAGATTGCGAGAGACGTGGGAATGCTTGTTTTGTATTCAAAATTGCAAATCAGGAGGGTAGATTAATTAAGTATGCACTGAATAATGTCGCACTCTGTAGATATGTGCCTGAGGTGGGAGTCAGTGATTCATGTGCATGTTAGTGAATCTTTCCTCTTAATGAGCGAAGCGACGTCATCATTGCAGCCCCGCCATTCATGTGGGGTTGACCTGCCTCAGCAGCTTCAATCACTCAAATCATCACTACCATCATCAATACCTCAAGATACTACACCTAAAAATCACGTTGAGCAGAAGTCAAGATGTCTTTGACAACAGATCCCGACCCTTCCGGTGGCTGCCCGGCCTTTATCCCCCTCGAAGCGAACCCGCAGCTCATGACCTCCCTCATCCATAAGCTCGGTGTCTCGGACGCTCTCGAACTCCACGACGTATACTCCTTGACCGAACCGGACCTCCTGGCCTTCATCCCGCGTCCTGCGCTTGCCCTTTTGCTCGTATTCCCCATCAGTGCCGTGTACGAGAGTCAACGCATGGCCGAAGACAGCTTGGTAGATGAATACAAGGGCAAGGGAGACACGGAGCCCGTCTTGTGGTGGCCCCAGACGATCAGAAATGCTTGTGGTCTGATGGGACTGCTGCACGCTGTTACCAATGGAAATGCACGAAGCTTTATCCGTACGTTTGCACCTGTTTGGATACGAGAATGAACGCTGACATCCGACAGAGGAGGGCTCAACCCTCGACAATGTCATCAAGAAGAGCATGCCTCTCGACCCTCGCGGCCGCGCAAAGGTTCTCGAATCGACACCCGAACTAGCCACCGCTCATAAAGAGGCTGCAACTCAAGGCGACACGCCCGCTCCTGAAGCTGAGGACGACACCGAACTGCACTACGTTTGCTTTGCCAAGGGAACGGATAACGGACTTTGGGAACTCGATGGACGACGAAAGGGACCTATTCGACGAGGCGACCTGGATGATAACGAAGACGTGCTTAGTTCAAAGGGTTTGGCACTAGGCGCGCTCAAGTTCCTGGAAAGGGAGGGTGCGGATTTGAGGTTCAGTGCTGTTGCGCTGGCTGGGTCTGTTGATTAGACTGAATGAGATACCCAGGATACGAAGAGACGCTTGTAGATTCACATTTCATTCGTCTCAATAATTGCACTCTCAATTCCAAGTATGGTCACGACGATTCAACGTGGATATTCGCAACCTGGATTGGACTGACAGGCCGGTGTGGAGATAGCGCACTCGGTTATTGGAGCTCAAATGTACAAGGCAGATTTGAAGCCACATCTAGCTCAGCTCCCCACTCCAAGGCAGCGACTTTCTGATGGGTATATAACTGTCCATTTCATCGGAGACAACCTGTTATCTATTTCAATCGCCAATCATCAAACATCATGAGTAAGTGTACATTCGTATTTCAGGAACAAATGCTAACAATCCAGGAATCGCTCGTTGGCTATTGAGAAGAGGCACCGAACATGTCGGCCTGGTGCTAGGGAACGATGCATCTGGGAAGACAACGTTCCTATACAAACTATTGTTTGGAGAAATTGTCCAGACAATTCCGACCATCGGCTTCAATGTTGAGACAATAGAATATCCAGATGGAGACAAAATCACACTATGGGATGTCGGAGGTATGTTCAATCCCAGAGATCGCCAACTTGCCTAACAGTTTAGGATGCGATATGATCCGACCCCTCACTCGACATTACATGCTCAATGATCGCTTTATCATTTTCATTCAGAGCTGCGAAGACTTGGATCCCGATCGAGTTGAGTTCTCTCTCGAGTATCTGCGCATGGCGATGGGAATGATGGAGAGCTTTGGAGCGAAGAACATGTTTATCCTATTCAACAAGCAGGATAATCTCTCGACTGAGGAAGCAACCAAAGTCGTCGAAGATCTCAAGTCGCAGATTGAGAAAGAAATCAAGCCTTATGAAGACAAGCTCGACATCAGGATATTGGACTATCCTGGCTTGAGCGCGTTGCATGGCACACATTTACATGCCGCCATGGAAGAGATCAGAACGACACTGAAACCTGCGAAGCCAACCCAGAATGTCAAAGCTGAGATTGAACAGAAGGAGGAAGGCCCGAGTGAAGATGAACTCATTAATCGAGTCAGACAAGAAAATGCCCGAAGCGTCGACGCGCAAACGTTTTGGAAGAGTTTCTTGGATGGTAGTCTCGAGCCCTGGGATCATTATACCCATCTTCGAGCAGGTTTTTTCGTTATGCGCGATTGCTTCGCCAGGGGATTGGGTCTTTTGGATTGTGCCGAAGAGTTTATGGCCCATTTGAATCGACTGAGGCAGGGCAATCCAGAAAGATTTCGCAACACTGCGCACAGGTATGTCTTCATCCCATCTGCTGATACCTCCATCACTAAACTTTGCAGGACAATGACCATCTTTTGGCTACACCAGATTCAGGTCGCTGCCATCGAGTATCAAGCGAATAAATCATCCGACAAATTTCCTGAACAGGAAGAGTATGCAGATATCGTCTTTTCAGCGCCTCATCTTATGAACTCTGGTCTATGGAGGGCTTATTACACCAAAGACTTGCTCTTTACGCCTCAAGCTAAGGCAGATTGGCATCTGCCTGACATCCAACCTCTGCCTACAATTAGCCAAGTCACTGAACGACCACAACAGCAAATGGCCGACAATGATACTGATCGACTAACTCGATTTGCCTTTTCCGTTGTCCAAAAGACGCTGTCGTCTAAATTGAGACGCGGAGGAATTGTGAAGCAAGCCCTTGAAGCTTTGCAGTCATCTACCATGCGCCTTCGCGCCTCAGACTCTTCCATACCTCCATACTCCGAGACGCAGGCGTATTTCTGGATTCAGATTATCCACGCCTACCTCGGGTCTTTACAAATCCAAGACTCTTCCCGAGAAAGCCGCTTCAGCGGATCACCTAAAAGTCTGACCTTTGAAGCCTTTAAATCTCTATTTGACATAACAGGTGACGAGTGGCGTCAGTACTACTCGCAATCTATATGGGAGAGTATCCCAGCTCGAATGAGTTTCGTGAATCCTGATAAGAAAGCTCTACCGAATATCTTTGGTATGCCTTCGCAGGCTAGAGTGGATCTCGCTCATTCAAAAATGGTTAATGCGATAAGTCATCGCTTCGATAAACACCCAGGCCTGCCACCTCGTGAGGACATGGACTTTCTAGCAGCTGTGTTGATCTACGAAGCCAAGCTTATGCCCGAGTCCGAACTCAACGTCGCTAGCCACGCAAGTCTCTTAAGCTTTCTTTTCAATCGTATTTCCGGCAAAAGAGAGTCTGCTATTGAAGAAGTCAAGAAAAGTCCTACCTCGCTTGCCTCGTCCACGGCATTGGAGGTTGCTCAAAGGATTGGCTTGACGCAGAGTACGTTTTGGGTGCAACGGGTCCAGATTGAGTTGGCAAGAAACAAGGACATTGAAACGTTTGATGAGTTTGTCAGAGCGAACTCGTACTTGGCATTTGAGGATCTGCCATTTGCATACTACTCGCCTCAACTGTGGGAGAGTGCTGAGGCGAGGGAGGCTTATGTGCCGCCTGATAGACAGTCGGTTTCTAGTATTGTTGCAGGGAAGATTTGAAGGGATGCTTGAACATGACAAAGAAGAGGAGGAGAAGAACCCATGATGAGCTTCAAAAGGGATGTGAGGATTTGGAGTTGAGGAAGGCTGGGAGTGACACTGAGGCGGGTAGGAAGGCACAAGGATCATAGGAAAGAGTTAATATTAATGGAGCATCAGCGCTTGTATTTATTGTACGGAAACTGATTTCATTTGATTGCAAAACAAGAAAGAACGCCGCCAAATTTCATGTTTAATGGAGCTTCACAATCAATCAAGGTATCCGTGGGCTGCTCATCACGACAGTCGTATTTGTTTTTTATGATCTCTTAAGCTTTCGCCCAGACCTTCTCAATTTCCTCTAGGTTTTCAACAAAGGTTAATCTGTCCGCGCAGACCAATTTATCAATAAATCTTCATATCCAAGGTTCTCTCAAGACTAGGTTTTCTAACCAAGGCGTGACTCATACGGCTTGAACTCTATGATGTCGGTGACTTATAAAGGAAGCACGACAGTCGTATATGTGTCACGTGAGGTGTTGATCAGGTCATCCCTAACCTGCCAGGAGCTGCTGTCTGAACCAATCACAACAGCTTGTGATGACTAGCAATCGGCATCGCATATAGCATATAAGTGATGGTAATTTTTATTTCTTCTATACAGAAAGTAACAATTCCCAGCTCTTGGCGACCCCAGCTCGAGATCGCGCGGTCCGACTTATCTTATCATTCATCCTATCAGTTATCTAATCGCGGGAAATGTCTCCAGTTACCCCAAGCGCAAGTGCTCGCCGAAGTTCCCTTATGTAATATCCATACGCATCATATCAATAACCTCGAAGCATGTCTTTCTCACAAACAGGGGCAGAAGGGCGATGTGGTTCTCATGTCACATCAAGTAAACACATCTGCATCTGTGCATGGATTTAAACAAGCTCATCGAGACAGCGGCAGCCCCATCTTTCAGTCTATCGTGCGGCTATTTGCTGTGTCATGTCATCATGGACCCTGATGCCCGCGATGTCTGGGTATAGCGACAAGGCTCTGGCCGTCCTGGCCATCCTCGTTTTTGTACTCTGGCTCTATATCCCTTGGCACGGGCGACGGTTTGGATTGATACTCTGTTACAGGATATCCTACAGCGGGAACGCTTACACTACCGAAGCATTAACCACCAGTTCTCGACGCACCGCATTTCAATTAAATTCTATGAAAATACCTCGTCATTAAGCATAGAATAAGTTTTCCCGAATTACTTAACTATTGATTTCCTATAATGTTACTTCGACCTGACCACTATTATAGTTCTTAAAATCTCAATACTATAGTTTTGTATTGAATCTTGTAATAATACAGTTTCTCGACGAAACCTTATTGCAATCCCTTCCAAGGTTTACTGATCAGCCTACCGTATATAAATTATACTGTCTTTCCTTTAATTTTTCTCTTCCCACTCATTATTCCCTTCACCTCAATCCACCAACTCAGCCCATACTATCCATACGCAACTCTTAACATGGTTCGCCTCAAACTAGAACCACAGTTCTTATCGCCCTGGACTCAACGCTTGGCAGACCGATACCTCAGAAAGGGCACCTTGCATGTTCCCGTCTTGGGAGTCGAAGAAGAGGTGTCCCTGTTGGATACATCGATACCGGAACATGCAAATCTTGCAGTACCTCTCGAGCCCCAGAAGTTAGAACGTCGAAAGAAGAATTTGAATTCTAGACTATTACAACTCCCACGCGAGTTGTTGATCCATGTTATTTCCTTTCTACCGGAACCTTCCTGCTACATGGTTCATCAAACTTGTCGGGTCCTTCGTGGACTGACCGAAACCTGTCCGTTTCAAGATTTTTGCCGGAAAATAATGCACCGCGAAGAGCCTTTCCACATCGACAACGCTCTAGACTTACCGCTACGGGATATAAAGTACCGCGAAGAGACTTTTTACATCGACAACGCTCTATGCGGACAGCTACGTGATATAAAGCAGATTTTTCTACGAAGATCCTTGTGCATACCATGTGGCAGGCTTTTTGACTCGGGCGAATTGGAGGAAAGAATGAAGAAGCTCTGGCTACCAGTCTATTGCACCGAATGCCACACCGATCACCCAGAACTAGTTTTCCCCCAAGGGGGCAGAACATATAATATTTGCGTGGGACTACTGGGTGAATTTGCCCCCTGCAAGCACCTTAAAGTCTCAGGCAAAGCCCAGGCAGATAAAAGAGGGGATGTTGATATTGTATGCTTACACCCGGACCACTTTCCTGCGGGAACAGTGGACTCTAAAGAAACAGCTCACGCCCGTATACAGTATCGCCCACATCTCTATACCTGTGAAACCTGCGCCGTTACTGGCTTTTCTGGCGGTTTGAACTACTCCCGAAGTATTCCTTTGGTCAAGATTGCACCTCAACAATACCCTGGAATGTCGGCGTTGAAGTCGCGGTTGTTCAAACAACTAAAGGAATCTCAAGATGGACTCTGTCAGCATGCCTCAACTCAACTTGACTCTATTATATCGTCTTTACCATCAGACAAATGCGGTTGTTTCCCAAGGTGCGGTCCACCTGCCCTTCGCTCCCTGCCCAAGACCGGGGCTAACTATCGGTGTGGCCACCACGGTTACAATTGTCGACTATGCGGCGCACGTTACTGTTGGTACCACTTGAACGGTTATATTACCCTCGGAGTTCAAATCCGGTTAGCCAACAACAGTCTATACGGCATGGACTACACTATGGGCTGGATCTCTAACATCAAATTTGATCCCGATAACCACCCTGTCCATCTAATATGGAACGAAAGCTCGAAAGGTGTTCTGTGGTGCAGCGATCCGTCATGTGGCACCGGATCAGGCAATCGTTGGCTATTGATGGTCGAGATACTGAAAAGGGCTTTGGTCCGCCGTCAAAGTCAGGGATACCCCGGGCTTCCCCCACGGGACTATTCTTGGGCCGCCAAGTTGCCTTACACACTGGAATATCAAGTGTTCCAGAATGCGGCAGACTGGATGACGGAACCAGACATGCTAAGCAAGGACCTAAATTCCCCTATGGCTATTGAATTTCGTCCTGTACCTATTCGCCAGGGCTGAGCCTAGGCTGAGTGGCGGAGGGAATGCGTTACCACGACAGGATTATTGAACTCCTGCAAGAAATCAATGACGTGCTAGAAGAAATCAATACCGTCCTAGCAAAGATCGATGCCCGCATGAATGAAATCCGTACCTTCCTAACGGACATTGGTGTGTCCTTAGCACCGGTCTATTTCTCGCATCTCGGGGTATGGGTTTGTAGGGAAGGATTCAAAACATTAGAAGGGATTATTGGGTAGGCGTTTTGTATGTATTATCTAATAGAGCAGATTGGGTTATCGATAACAGATTGCCATGTCCTTCCTTCCACTATTGGGAATGACGTCTTTCCTAGGTACTTGCATTGATTCACAGATGATCCGGCCTTCCCATCAAAACCATGCAGGATCAGTAAATCGTCGCGTCCGGAGAGCGGGTCAGATACCATGCTGTAGGCAAGTTCCATTGCACTCGCCCCTCCTCTCTGAACCAGAACCGTCAAAACAGGTGGATACACCAAGTGCACAATCAGACTCAGGGGTCTCTTGTCCATGTCCGGATCGCCTGATGACAGCCATTTCTCGTGAATTAGAGGAGTAAACAGTCAAACTCTAGTAGTATGCTTTCAGACGGGTCACTGATAGCGTCTTCAATGGCTTCGTCGCCACCGTTTTCGAAACTGAATTCGAAGTCATGTTCCAAGCATAAATAATGGCAGATCCGGGGCTGGCGATTGATCGTTGCAAATGTGGGAAGGTTGTATTCCCCGTACCGAAGCTTCAAAGGCCGAGTCTTGCTCTTTCCCAGTCGGCGATGGAGGCTAGGTACATCTCCCTCAAGCACAGATTAGAAGATGGGGCTGTCGTTGATATCTAGATAATCAAGGGTTTGTCTGCTTTTTCGTTTTGTGACCTCTGACATCCAATCTGCACATGGAACTTGAGCCGGTCTCTCTGCAAGTTCGTGCCGTATACCACCCAGGACTGCCTCGAACTTATCGTCGAACTACTCGGTCAAGCTGTAAGAAAGTCCGTTAAGGAGCTAGGCAGTTGCGAGTTCCTTCCCATAGTTGGGGTTGCCCTTCTCGCCTCAATTGGCGTTATCTTCTTCAAGCAGGCAGGTACTGACAGGACCTGTTTCCCACTGAAGCCATGGACAACGAACGTTATTACCCCTACTGGATGGGAGGACGCGTTTGGATTTTCTTCTTCTTCAACACCACCATCACCACGACCAAAATGGCTTGGCAGGTAATCTACGAAGCGGCTATCAAAGCCTTGACCGGGGTCGCCGCCTTTGCGACGGCAGCAGAGAAGGGGTCCCAGTTCGTCAACTTTATGAGGGCCTGGATAACTGGAAGGAAGAAGCAGGACGGTATGTATCCCTGGGAAATGTTTCTGTTGAAATTCAAAACAAAAGCATCATATCCGATACTTACACTATTATTGGTGACATGTATACTGACTTCAAATAAAAGATGCAGAGTCGGATATGGCAAACATCCGGCCATCGGGAGCATCAGGTGGCGAGCCTGGTGCGGCGATCGATAATCTTCTCGCTGCCCGCCAAAGGGAGAACGAAGACCTGGTGCGTGAGCTGGCAACCCTCCGGGAGACCGTAAACGGTTTTCAACGCCAACTCGGAGAAGCAAGCGCCCGGTCCGTCCTCCTGGTGGAGCAAGTCGGCGTCCTCCGCGAGGCCGCAAACGGTTTCGAAAATCGCCTCGGAGTAGTCGAGATGGAGAGAAATGAGCTCCGGGAGATCGTCAACGTTCTACAACGCCGGCTCGGAGCGTCCCTCCCGTATCGACGAGTCGACGGAGTTCGGGGTCGTACGACCACCGGCTCCAGCATTGCTTCTTCCCACAACCACCAAGAATAGGCACCTCCGTGTTGAGAGAGACAAATCACGTTTTAAAAAAACCTAGAGGGTCGAGACGTTGAACTAGCAGGCATCTGCTGCTCGCGCGGCAGTGTAAGTCCTGGCTAGCCCGGTCCGCGGGTCTGTAGGTCAGGCGCTTTCGATCACTGGTCTCTCAACCATTCACCATGACCATATCGTATCATCAAGTGCACCTTGTCCGGGTCCAGTAACCAGCATATCTCTCTCTCGACTGCTGGCGAAGCTAAAGCAGCCCCATTACCGTGTTGTTCCCACAAACAAAAACATATCGGTATAAAAACGACATCTCCCCTCTGGACTCAGACACATCTTCATACGTCTTCGAGTCTTCTTCGACTACATCTTTCTTTCTTTCCGTTTTTCATCTTTCTTTCGTTCCCCTTTTCATCTGTCCCAAAATCCTCAATTTCATCGTCGCCTCGAAAACACCCGTCCAACTTGGCTGCGGTAACTCGAGCCTTTCAGCTCCAATCATCCGCGACCTTTCGGCAACTTACTGCGACCGACTCTTCCAAGGACAAATCCCGTCCTAAATCGCCAGACCAGCCAAAGAAACAACCACGTTCTCTGTTCTCTACCTAGTAGAATATCGACACCCATGGACAGCACAATCATGAAACCAAACGCGTCAATACACAGATCCGACAGAAATACCAGATATCAACATCATTCACACCGCGATTACCCTCGTCATCGATGCTCTGGTTGCCCAAGTCCATCAGGTTGCTCTTCTACTGTTCCAGGGCCTCCCAAGGAAGCTTGGCCCCTGTCAAAGGCTCAGTCTCCTCGCCCCCTCGAGCTCGACGTGGATGCTACGGTCTGTACCCGTTTCCATAGCTGTTCGACGCATATCATGTGCCTTTGGTGGCCTTTCAGGATCTTTTGTCAAGGTCAATATCCACTACATCACCTTTGCGCGAAAAGCAGCTTTGTCTGGTATTGAACCTTGTCAATCAAACGACGGCTGTCCATTCCGCAAGATTATCGCATTCTCCAACGGGTCCACCTTCTGATATATTCATTCACTATGTCAACAGCGGCGATCCCAAATTTGCATTCACGACTAAAACATCCAATCATATTTGTGTACTCTGACGTCATCTCTTTCGGCCGGGGCGATGGTACAGATTCTCGCCTTCTGTCACAGAACATTATACAGCGTAACCGCTGGCACCACCAAAGGATCCAGCAGCACCAACAGGGGCACCAGCACAAACAACAAGAGCAGCAACGATGGGTTATAATGCCGTCGTTGACAAGATGCTCAAGGTCCTCGCCATGACCCCCTCACAGGCAACAGCCACAGTGATGATGGTTTCTCCGGACGTCGTCGTCGATACTATGATACCCGCACACCTGATCACCATGGCCGTCAAGCTTCATCACATAAGGGACTACTGAGATGCCAAGGTGGCAGCCCTATCGATACCCGGGAATCTTCGAACTTAAACGCAGTATACTATATCCTCTACCGACTTTGATATCCACCGAATTACTGTTGCGCGTCGAGCAACTTTGTGGGGTATTAAACCTTATCAATCAATAGACGGTCTCCCGTGCCGCAAGATCGGGTCTACGTATCGTTCGCAAGACCATCTCAACGACCTATCCGGGTGCCTATATACAACATCTGTGTTTGTCGTTGCCCGGCTCAATCATTAAAACCACAAAAGCAAGAAGGTAAGTAGAGCTCATGATAGAAGACCGCCTCCTTCGCGATGACGCTGACCGTTTAGTTATCTTTCCGGACCAACAGGAATCACGACCAATCAACGAAATGCCATCATCTACGACAAAGCCATCTCGGATCACTCTATGATGGCGCTTGACAATAGGACTTATCGACCACGGCACTATCACGGTCCGCATAGAACGCCCAGAGGTAGGGCGCGTAGGTAAGGCAACGACTTGATGACAAGAGGGGTAATACCTTTTATAGGAGGTACACGAGATGTAATGCTGGCAAGCATTGACGGCAGTGTGTGGGTGTAGATCCATGACTCGTCGAGTGGAGGAACCTTATGAGGGGGATTCGTGCTGACTCGGCCCCAGGGCTAGGATCTGTTGCGATATGGCTACAGCGTGGCAGATACAACACCCAGCTCGTCCTGCATATCTGCAACTACAGCTGGGAAGTCTCCGCTCAACGAAGCAGCCCGTAACGGATCACGTCTAGTCTGAGCTACAAGCAATACTGTGATATCCGCAATCCACTAACAATTGACAGGCATTGGAACAACGCGCAGACGGTGACGAGTTGGAGGCGCCTTCGAACTTCGACGTCGAAACTGTGAAATTTCCTCAGGCAGGGGCGATGTCCATAATCAGGGAAGCAGAATGCGTGGTGAAGGCCAATGATAAGCATAAAGAGGCATATGAGGACCCGGAGTTGACACAAGGCTGGGGAGTGGTACTGGGACAATAAGGACGGGGCGATGGAAGGTAGCTGCATTCGAGAACAAGGATTTTTGATGGTTTCACAGAGCGTCAGCGAATGAAAATTGTTTTCTATGACAACTGCTTGCGCGTGAATGTAACCTTTCAATACAAAAACAAACACCCTCCACGAAGCTCTTTTCTTTGATGGGAGTTTGCCATCAATAAAGATATCAGTGGACTGCTTTTATCGACGGTTGTACAGGTATTATACGAGGTGTTGATCAGGTCGAAGTCCCCAGCCAGTGGGATTGTGAGGCTGGTGGGTAGTAGAAAAGTTAACCCCCTAAGCAAACCATCAAGTCAAAGTGCATGCGCCTTGCCACAGCACAACTCTATTGTTAGGAGCTAGGAGAATGACATCAATTATTTATTTATGTCACTCTCCAAAAACAGGCCATCGATAGGACACGCTCAAAGCGATATGAATCGGAGAGCAGTAGCATAGTCAACAAGTAGGGATAGATACCTAGGAGAGGTTTAGACTGTCAAATAACAACCATTAACGACACCAGTGAGAGCATAACACAATGTAATTCTTGTATCTTTATATAAGGTTGTGGCTAACATTTCCCTTACTTCTTTGGGGCTCTTGCCAGAACCGTACCGTACTTGGAGTACGTGCCATCAGGCGATGGGACGAAATCATCCACCTTCAAGCCAGCCTGTGGTTGGAAAACACAAATCACGTCAGACCCTCCAAACTGGAAGTATGATATTTCATCACCCTTGTTCAATGTATCTCCCACCCGGGCGGTCATCTTGACGGACGAAACTTGTGCCATGCCAATAGGCAGGACCGCCACGAGACCCAGGACAGGGTTATCAATGACGCAGAGACCGCGTGTCTGAAGGAACTGGTATCCTGGAGTGTCTGGGGCATCTGGACCACAGACAGTGCGAACGGGTTGACATTCCGCGTTCACCTCCATGTATGCTGCGCCTTGAATGTTTTCAATCTCGACAACCTTACCTGAGACAGGTGCATGTTGACGATGGTAGTTAAAAGTGTTGAGGAAGGCATGCATCCAGACACCGCCGTGGAATTTGTCAGCGTACTGACTGCCCTTGAGAAGTGAAGAGATGGTCCATTCCAGACCCTTGATTTTGACAAGGCCGTCAGCTTCAATATTTATGATGCTGTCTTTAGGAATTGATCTGTCAAACGTGCAGTCGGCTGGGTATACGATAACATGATCGTCTTGGGGATCAGCGATGGGTCGAACGCCAGCTTTAAGCTTGCGAGAGAAGAATTCGTTAAAGGTGCGGAATCCACCAGGAGGAACTTCAGCCTCATGGTAGCTGTACGGGGGCGAGTCTTTGAAGCTCTGGATAGACTTCTCAGTGATTGAAGCAGGTGTGTCCATGAACAGCCCAATCAGCTGTGCATATACGACAATCCAAGATGATAGCCAAGTGAGGGGCATTCCCACCTGGTCAGGATTGATCTTAGTCTGAAGACCAGACAGAGGCTCCTGATCAATGACAAAGTAGAAGACACAAAGAATATCGTAAATGTCCTTGGCTTTGTAGTTCTCGTGGGGTGTCCACTTGAGAAGGTCATTCGCAAAGTCCAAGAATGATCGTGCATCGCTGATGTTGAGCTTGTCCATGAAGTCGGGAATCTTGGAACGCGCATTCTTGACTGCTTTGTCAAGTGCACCAGGATTGACAGCCTCAAGGTAGCCCGTGAGAACAATGATGATCGGATTGTAGATGACGGGTGGCTCACCAGCTCCGGGGATGGGAAAGGGAATGAGGCCAATGAGACCCTTTGGGGCTTTCAAATCATAAGGGGTTTTGGAGGCAGGGGGCGGCTGGAAGCCTAGCTGAGTATCGGGGCAAGTGGGAAGACCGGAAGGCATTTTGGATAGTTTCTGTGTGTGTGTATTCTTTGGGGGTAGAGAGTCAGGTTGGTAGTTGTTCTGTCAGTCAACGTGAAGGATATGGAGGCTTTATAGTCATCGCCATCTCCGAGGATCCCGCATCATTGTCTCAGGTCCCCTCCCGGTATCAAGTGAGATTGATAGCGGTGAAAAAGCTCGACAGTTGCTTCTCGGTGATGATACGCTGCCTCAGCAGATGTACAACTCAAGAAGCTCCATCATCGAGATATGTCGAACTTGCCGGTCGTTAGAGCCTTGACCACTACGGTCGATCCAACCTAGCTTACCCTGGTGCCGTAATTACGTCTTGGAATTCGTACTATCTCACGGTATCGAACGAATTGTGAAGTGCCACGTTCGACGATCTGAAAAGGTTTCATGCTAGGTACAGGAAGTGGCTGCATGAATGGAACACTCTTGGTCAACTATCAAGTATCCAGAATTGATCATGTACCTCGATATACAAGTTTAAATAATCTAGTTGGCTTAAATTAAGTTTTCTCTTTCCTTGAATGCTGCATGTCTTTGTGCATTTGGATATCGAGTCCCTCTTTTCG
The DNA here is from genome assembly GCF_020744135.1 of Fusarium venenatum. Lineage (NCBI taxonomy): Eukaryota > Fungi > Ascomycota > Sordariomycetes > Hypocreales > Nectriaceae > Fusarium > Fusarium venenatum. The sequence goes on from NW_027072131.1 coordinate 8,142,505, forward strand.
AGTATCATACATGATGTAGATGCAATGCAACCAGCAAGCGTGATGCCTCCAATAGGATAAGTTTTCAAAGTGGACCGGTAATATCTCCTTCCTCTCCAGTGGTGAGACATTCAAGTGTCTAACGCATCGGAACGGCTCGTTGTATGCACGTCTCAGCCTCACCTGACAGACCTTGTACTGTTTTAGCCTTTCAGCACGCCACTCTTAATGCAGTTTGTATTACATGCTTGAATGCAGTAGGTGTAAAAAATGAGAGAAATATTAGACCGGTTAGACCGTGTAGATCAGAGGGAGGTGTAGTTGTTTAAGCGACCGGAAATCTCGGGGGTGCGAGACGATCTGAGCCGAGAGAGGGGCAGAAAACGGGGTGGGGCCCGGAGACCGGCTCCGTCCCTTTTTATACGGTACGGCACATAATCGACATTGCAAGTAAACCATTGTGGATGAGCTCCAGCCTTGGATTTTACTGTCTGTCACTATGCTTAGCGACTGAGAATAGTTACAATATGGAAACAAGTGCAGAAAAGAGGTGAGAGTATTAGAAACATTACCGATTAGGTAGTAGTGCCTAATTCAGTTGAGTATGCAGTATTTGCTACTTGAGAATAAGTTTAAGACTATTACTACTATTCTTTTGTAATTTTATCATGATAGAGTAAGTATTGCATGCACGTGATTTATTTATTTGAATCTTTTATACCTCTAGAGAAAAAAATTACGGATGAGAGTCACTAAAAATAGAGGTTTCGACCCCAGAAAGCGAAAGCTTTTACATGGGATGAAAGAACCCAAGTGAACTCGTCCGAGGCTTCTCCGTTAACTTAGCCGCACCTGGTTTCGGATCATGTGATAAGCAGTAGTGTCAAGGGTCTATAGAAACGGTCGGCGACGGTACGAGAAAGTGGGCATCATCATCCTCCGTTCCGGTCAACGTTCCTTACCATCTCTGTACCCTTTGCCTAGGCAGTGAGATAAATTAAAGTGGCCTTGTCTGTGTCTCTCTGAAGCCTAGCCGTCTCCCTGTTGCCCCTCTAGTTCAGGCTACACAACATTTCGCGCGGGTGACACTAACATTTCTACCCATTGCCAGTTTACACTAGGCACGGCCCGGGCCCATTTGGTCTAGCACAACGTAGCAATTCAAATTGGGCGGTCACTGCTATCTCTCATATTCCACGGCTAACAATGTGCGATTTGTCGCTTTACCCTCCTTCCTTCCTGCCTATCGTCTAACCTCAATAAAAATTGTAAGCACTGTCCTAAGCCAAATACCCGGGACTTTGTTGTCTTCAAACGTATTCCTTTTACAAAATCACCAGAGGATGTGGGAACAGGAGACGGACAGTCTCAAGTTTCACGACGAGACCAAGCACTTTATGTTGTATGGACAGCTGCGGGCGGGGCGTTTTTGTGATGGACATGTTGGCTGCCCACCAAGCCCTGGTCACAGCGACTGGTAAAAGCGGTCACAACTATAAGGGCTGAATTACATGAAACTAGATCAGCTCGGTTTATGCTGTATTGGGATAGTTACATGTCCAGACATGGCGAATCTCTGCTGGAATGGTAACCTAGGAGCTGATGTATTCCCGTCAGTTCCCTCGTTTCTTTTCGCCCCTCACCGCAGTTCTACATTGCTAGTTTCTACCTCTGTTCTGGGACCGCGACCCTTTACAGTAAACAGTAGCACTCGACAATATGACACCGCAAGAACAGCCGATGATTGAATCCGTACGTCTTGTGCCTTCCTTTCAAAGCTAAAGGCCTTACGCGGGGTTATCTAACGTAGCAAGCTCAATAATCTGGGCTTGGACATCACCAATTAGGCATTCTTTATCATTAACCTTTTTCTCTCCCACAGGATCCTCAGGTTATTGGAAGGCTAGACAACGAAGAGAACGATGAATCTGACTCTATTGCAGATAGCGCCAGGTGAGTTGACCCAGCGCTTTATTTTCGCTGCTCTTGCTGACTTGATATGTGAATAGTTTGCGAGACTCAACGGCATCGATAACCTCCAGTATTTTAAGTTATCGTACCATCAATGGCAGGAAGTATCAGTCTTCCAAAACTACCGAGTACTGGTATGATGGCCTCATATTATCCCGCCTTATCCACCTACACTCCTGTGACTCGCAATGTTAACAGGTTACTTTTTTGTATCAGGGCCCCCACGGGCGATCAACATGTCGAGGGCTTTGACGTAGCGTAAGTCGTCTTGCCATCACCCCCTCGTCCAAGTCCTGACGCGTACCTTACCAACCATCACTTTACTACGATGCTTCTGGATGATAAGCTATTTTCTGCTCCAATTGTGGATAATCCCCAAGTAAGCAGCTTGTTAGGATGGAATTTTCCCCACTGGTACTGACTTATCTCGGGCTATTTTGGACGTCGGGGCTGGTACAGGCATCTGGGCAATGTAAGTTGAAAACTAGATTCTATTGCTTCTGAAAATTCGAGCATAACTTACGTTGCATGATAGCGATGTGGCGGATGAGTATCCTTGGGCCGAAGTAATCGGCACTGATATCTCTGCAGTTCAGCCGGATTAGATACCTCCCAATTGCCACTTCCAAATTGAAGACGCACAGTTGGACTGGACATTTAAGCCAGATTATTTTGATCTCATTCACACGCATTATCTCTATGGGTAAGTGCTTGATGACTGGCACAAGTTCTACCATCAAGCACTTACCCACTTGAAACCAGATGGATATTTCGAGCATATCGACTTTGATCTTGAAACACGATCGGAAAATCCAAAGTTCAGGGATGACCCAGAACACATTTTCAAGAAGTGGGCTTCGTTGTTTTTTGAAGCTGGCGACAAAGTCGGGCGTACGTTTAGATGGCCTGTTGATGGCCGGCACGTCCAGGAAATGAGAAAGACAGGATTTGTTGATGTCGTCCACAAACAGTGGAAGGTCCCAATTGGCGGTTCGCCACGCGATCAGATGTTGAAGAAGATTGGGCTTTATAACGCGCATTACATCGATCAATCTCTCGAAGGCTACGCGGTTTATCCAATCGGAAAAATTCTAGGCTGGAGCTTCGACGAGGTTACAGTGCTTGTTGGTAAGATGCGGGACGCTATCAGCAACCCAAAGTCTTTGCCATACTTGGTTGTGTATGTTATTTTCCCAAAATACCTCTGGTCCCTTTGATTAACTTGTTTTTTTAGACACTCCGTAGTCGGTCGAAAACCATAAGGCATGATATCACCAGCTCAATCACCCGAGGAGGCCCCTAGTTCTCCGACCGAGAATTGAGACAAGCCAAGTGACATGATGACGAAATGATGTTCCCCGCTTGACAGATTATCACAGCCTTACCTGTATCAGCCTGGGCCTTGCTAAGTCGAGCAGTAGAAGGTCGATACACCAATAAGGAGAACAGGGCAGAGAGCGGAAGGCTGTAATGCTAGGATCTGGCAAAGGTTTCATTCCTTCCACCTTGCCAGGCTTTGTCTCAGTGTAGGCGATCCCATAACCTGAGAACAGACCCTGTTGAATAGAAAAGATGCCCAGAGAATGTGACCTCTTCTTAGCGAGGTTATCGTACATTGTGATCAGTAGAATGTCTAACTAGCGCAATTTGCCGTCTGAACACTAAGCAACATCTGCACTGGGGCGGACCAGCTCAAGCCAAGATCGGGGGCTGCGGCTCCCGTAGGTAGGTGGTAAATGGTAGTATGGCACCTTTAGATTGAGCCGAAGGCAATGATAAAGAAATACTGTATTTTAGGTGATGGAAAGCGTCCATCCTGTGCCCCATCAAATAGACTCGCAGTAGGGATGTCTTGTTCAGCAATGTAATCCAGCCCCCCTTCTATCATTAGAGAACCTCCCTATTAGCTGGATGGACCCATCTCCGGTCGTAATATTCCTTGCCCTTATTGAACCTCCACCCTCGACGATTATCGTCTGTTGGCTCTGTTTACCGACAGTGATGTTCTCTATGTTACAAATAGAATTTGTAGGTCCCAGTTTGCCATCAGGCATAGTTCCTTGCCGAGTTGAATCACACAGGCAATCTTTATCTCTTTGTATGTACTTGCTGAGAAGTGCGGTAGACTCTGTTAATAATCTCATGGATCTCTCGAGTGAAGCGATAGCGGTAGCTTGAAGATCAATTAGGACTTTTAAATCATGCACTGAGGGTTCTTTCCGATCCTAGCATCTTGGCCGTCAGTTGAATTCAACTAATTGGACACGCATCACAAATCCACCTTAGATTGCTGAGCAGGAGCTACAGTTTGCGGCTGTTGCATATCTATGTGCATTGGTAAGGAAGCGTTTGGTCCGATGCTCAAGCTTTGGTTTTTGTCCAACATCTTGTTCACTAATCGCATGAATGGTGATGCTTATCGTCAAGAATACCAGTAGAATCAGTTCACTGTGACCAGACGAGAGGGACTGGAGATTTAAATACCTGTGGGTTTTATACTTTAGTCAATATATAGCTTTGATCTGTCGCAATAAAGAAAAAGATCACATCGCGGCATCATGGACTTTCGATGAACTATTGGGATAAACATCTACTCAATAGTTTTGCATCCGTCAAGAAGTTCAACCCTGACGCCACGTAAAGATTCAGTGATCGGATAATTAGTAGAAAGTGTTGATGTTGGCCCCGAACTATTTTGACCTCTAGCAATGAAAGAAGAAAAGAGTCTATGACGATGGCCTCGTCAACTTCAAACAACTCGAGAAAAAGGCGCTAGGGGAAGCTGAAGCGTCCTAATTCAAGACCTTCGTGACGAGATGCTTTTGGATTTCCATCATGCTTGTTCTACAAGGTAAGACATGTATATGCCCTGCCGAACATTTTCCAAGTGGCTGCGCTACTTTTCTTAATATGTATAGTACATCCTTGCGCTTTCAAAAGGGCCAGGAGCTTTGTGCTAGCTTGTAACAACGGCGAATTGTTTGCTGTGAACAACAAAATGTAACTGTTGTCTTCACGCCAGTGAAAGCGTTACTTCTAGTTCTCCATTAACATCGAGGAGTATCAAGAGAGAGTGGGAGAGCAGTGATCGATCACTGTCTTCTCGACGATTGCCTACCTTACTTAGTTGACCCTCGTCTTTCCTTAGCATAAACTCTGATTATAAAAATCACACGCACCTGGATACGAGATGTAGTAGGTGATCTGTTGACAATCATCCCAAGAGAAGCATGGGTGCAAGAACTTGAACACGGCCTTTCACTACGACAGCCTGAGAGCCATAGGTACAGGTAAGCGCTTGCCTACGTACTCACCAGCTACGGTCACGTGTGTAGCCAGACATGCTGATGTGGCATCTATACATTGTAGGCTGACAGCAACAGTATTCCCCCCACTCAGATCTTGACTTGCGCTCACAGGTTGGGCTACATAACATCGATCTAAGACATCATCATACGAACACTCTTGTCAAGTGACGTGCCGCACCTGCTATTTTGGTGACCCAGGGTAGCTAATAGGTTCGTTACTTATTTCAGCGCAGCCGAACCATAACAGAAACACTCTAGAAATGAATGCCGGATCTATAGACGCCTTATTGGCTTTTGGAAGGAAACCCATCAGATATTTTCCTTCCACCAATTTGGTGTGTTCATTTGGCAAGCCGAGTTTACAAGCCTTTTGGCTAATAAATCGCAGGAAGGGTTTGAGTCACGAGAAGACCCAATTGTGAACCAACCACCTCACACATCTCTAGGATCCTCGCAGGGGTTAGATTCAAGAAGTTCGATGAACGATTTCGACACAACCAACAGCCCGAGTTCATACTTTGGAAACTCCAACATAGCCTCTACGGAGAGCCTTCAGCCATCTCTAGCCCTGAAGTCATTGTTGGCGCCGGCATCACTACCTCGTGACTTTGAAGTCGCCCTGTCTTCCTTCCACATTGACAGTTGTTGAGATACCTACGTATTCAAGCCTTGAGACAGCAAACCGGTAGGAGCACAATAATTGCAAGGATTGTAACTCAGCTGCAGAGACCTCGCAGGCTGCAGGTATGACGTGATAGGGTGAGCGTACATGTGCTGCGTAGCTAGGATACTCTGTTGGTGGTTGACGGCAAGACGAGAGAGGCCAAGTTTCAGTGTTCTTTCAGAGGCATGCGGGTTCGCGCCCGGTCGCCCCGGAAGAAGGCTGGTGTATGGCTACATAGATTTCTTGTGAACAAGGCTCTGGCGGTGGGAGATTGTAGTATTTACTGGGCTGGATGGTATAAAAGGGGCTGTCGACACCCAATTCTCGTTACTGGTAGTCTTCGAGCGGATCCGCTTCACACTCGCTCCTCGCTTTTCCCCTGTTCTTTTACTTTTTTTTCAGTATGAGCCAAAGCCGTGATCGCCTGGATGCTGGTAAGCCTCCTTCCATGATGCTTTCTATGGCTACCATTGCTCTGACACCCTCCATGACTCATCGCTCAGCCCTGCATCGAGTGACAACACACAAAGGATGAATCGACTACTATAACTTGTCCGGATAACCCAAGCACCTGGCAAACTTTTCAGCACATTTTTGAGGTTCGAGACAAGGATCAACAGTCAAATAGACGGGAAGGCGACGTGGTACATGAATTGAATCCCTCCAGAGGTAGCGGAGGCGAGGGTGAATTGCACGATCAAACTGCAAGTGTTCGGCAAGACAGGATCCAGAAGTGGGCGGAAGGCGTACCTCTATGGGGTTCGGCATGTATCCTCGTTCACCACACTAATCAATAGACTTGGCTTAATTGATCTTATGATTGACTACCCATTCCACACGGCTCCTCTGTGCTCCGACAGGCTTGACCGTAAGCTTCTCAGTGATCATGGTTAAATGACAAGTTTAAATAGTAGCTAATCCCCCGTGAGCGCTGCGTTTGCATTTACGCCTCTCCTCCTGATAGGTCTGGACACCCCATGCGTGTCTGAATAGCTGACCTATCTCAGCAGCCTACCGTCACATTATATTCCCTAGAGTACCGATATATCTGCCTTCCATAGTCCCCACTGCTGCCTTCTCCGCCACACGTCTCGCTCCACGAGATTTGCGACAGATTCAGCGAAGTGGTACGAGCGTCGCGGCAACGGCTACCTATGCTGATCCGCATAACAGAAAGATAACGTGATTCTCGTTATACGCATTGCGCTAGAAAACAAGAGAGATTGCCAGGCCCCCATGAGGAAAATATGATCCAAGCGTTCATCGTGACCAAGGCTTCAGAATCACTGTTGGCTCTATCCAACACTAAATGGTCTTGGCAGTGTTAGAGCCAACAGTTCTCGTGCTTGTGTCTAAATTCGGAACCACTAGCACAGCCTCATGGCCCCCAGGCTTCCAGAGTTGTTGGAATGAGATCAACACCGCTTCCCTCCCCAGGATTTTGCAATTTCCTAGCAAGCACACAGGATCGTAGTGAAGATAACGGAACAGGAAATTGTATAGGAACTTCAAACCACATCAAAATGGGGCGAGAATTATCGTGCCGGGGTGCCTACAAAAACTACCCCTTCTTACACTTGACGCCTATCGACCTGTCAGTCTCGGCTGCGATCTACTTATCTTGCTTATTTGGCTATTATGACCATCATCGACCCTTGTCCCTTGTCTCGCCTGGGTTTACGTAGGGATCTGAAAAGCCTAGGGATATTCGGTGATCTTGCCAAGCGGTGTCAATGAAGTCCGTGTGGAGCAGATAAGCGGCCAAGGCTAACCTATGACTTAGGAGTTTTTGCGTACTGAAGATGCAACGTTAGCTTCTCCGTGCAAATCTTGAGAATGTTGCTTATTGAGCCTCCGCACCTGGACTGCAAGCTCCACCAATTATTTTTCCCATCTTGCGACACTGGCGCGACAGTTCTATTCCCGAAGTCATGGGATTCTTTTGGTTATTCTTTCGACGGTGTTGGCTTTCTAAGTGATTTAGTCGCATAGGTTGCAATGCATCTATTGGTTTCGTCGCTCAAACACAAGCCTTATTCCGCAGGTTCCACTAGTGCGATCCTCTTTGTAATACTGCTCTCGGAACCTGCTCCGTCTCCGATGGTCGCAATCCTAGACGACCAGGTTGTAAAGACATTGTGATGCAATCAATAATCGAACGATAAGTGGGCGAGAAGGCTATATCCGTAGTATTAATTGGTCGATTGTTTTAACAGCACTGTCTATGTGATAGTCCCCACCCCTCTGCTTCCTTTGTTAGAACGGCTAAGTAGCAATGTCGGCTCTATATACCTTGGAAGGCCTCGAAAGTTCCTGTACTCAAACTTCCTCATAAACTTGCAAGCGAACCTAAAATGATAATGGCTTGGATAAGCAGCACACAAGGCCGTTATCCAATACACATTCGACCGGCATTCTTGCTCATTATAGACAAGTAGCGTGTCAAAGAAAATTTGGTTATTCTTCTGGTCAGAAGTTTGTTAAGTCAACGCGCCGTAAGAGCCAACACTTACAGGGTAGCAGTCAAGTAATTGTTGTGGTGAAGCATTAACTCCATCGTGAGAGGCTTATCCAATCGCACGCTAGACATGGGTTCGGGACAGGGAATAAAGTTCCGCGCTCCGGAATTAAACATAGACCTGAACGACAGAAATTGACAGTCGCAGACTAGCCCTTTCAGTCGTGGAATGATGTGGTCAGCCCAACCAACAAACAAAAAAGTGGCATCACGATATCTACATCTCTTGTTCTTGAACGTGAGGGATAAAATATCGTGGGGAACTGTCGATTGTGCTCATGCGCTTCTCAAAGTTATGGTATATGAATAGCATAATATTGTAACGAGACTGTTGGCTTCATAATTGTTGGTCCTCTCGTTATGCTGAGGGTCGGGTTATGTTTTCTGATCGTGCAACGGTGTATGTAAATCAATGATTATACCTCTCAAGCTTCACCCCTGTTTGGACTGGTATGCTAACCCTGACGGCACAGCTCGCTACGCCTTGGAGTTTGGCAGGCGGGCTGAAAGTTGAACGTTGTTTACTGCGCTTCATCCGCAGTTGTAATAGGTGCAGATTTGCCTGTCACCTCGATCGAGAAGGTGGGGAGATAAACTAAATTATGACACAGCCTGAAGCATGTCAGGGCCCTTGCGACCACGTGCAGCCGTTTTTACCACGTCGCTTACTACACTGAATTACTGATCGATAGTGGAGGCTTCGCTTGGCTCCAAACTATCATATCACAAAGCCGAACTGGGTCGGTATAAGCCATTACGAAAAGGTATCTCAAGGCCATCTAGTATCAAGTTTTTGTCCTGAATCAAGAGTGTATTTATTCATCAGTTTTTACTTTTTTTCCAGCATTTAGATCATTTTCGGCTGACGAGCGCCACGCTAAAGAGCTTAGTTTTAGAAAGTGAGCATTAAGGCTCCAAGGTGGTTGTTCTGGGGCTGATTCCTAGCTTGGGCTTAATTGAGGGTGTCAGGTCCACTCAGATGTGATGAGAACTCAGCCGTGTACGAGAAAGGCTAAGATGGTAGTTGTTGGTCCGTCATATGAACCAACAGTGGGATGGGGCTAGACGATAGAAGTAGAACAAGTCAGCATGTCTTTGGCGCTTTAAAACCAAGGAGCCAGCTCAACGACGAAGATATAAGACATGGACTTATAAGTTCGTATCTGTGTATCGATCAAAAACCTTTCTTACGATTCATCTATCTTCCTTGATTCTACCAAAACATGGTTCCTCGACCTGACGCCTCTGCTTTGCGTGTCACTTGCTACAGGGCAATCGGGACAGTGAGAGATGCCCAAACAGTTGTCTCTGAATGCATAAATGGGCGTTGGAATCTGGTTCCACGAGGCCCAAACGATTCAGAAGCTATGCAGTTAACCCGATATGATGCAGTTTTCGTCTTTGAAGTCAAGGGCCAATGTCCCGACCCGACCGAGCGGCTTGAAGCATCTGAGCCAAAATTTGACATCACGACCATCTCAAGCAACGCTCGAGTCGACCTCAAACGGAAATCTATAACAATCACCGTGGATGGCCGAAAGTATGGCGTTGTAGTGATCTACAGATCGCAAAGTCTTACGGAATTTGATCTACGGACCAGACACGACAACCGACTGGGAGACTCTCATTCACAGTTGTCTTGGCCTTCCGAATTAGTTCAGCCCAGAAGCCTTGCGATACCCGAGACGTACATTGGGGATTGTATGGCCATCGCAGAAAGGGTACGACAAGGCTGGAAAGATAATGAAGATCTGAGAAGATAACAAAGACTGTATAAGCATGTTAGGCAAGTGAAGGCGCTCTGACTAGCATCTCCCTTAAATCTAGCCAAACTGGTGTCAATATCGCAGGCGTTCTTATGGGTATGCGAGATAAGGTTACATTATGACGCCAATGGGAAGAATTTCTGAGCTGTATTTGGAAATTTGTTTGCAGAATAGTTTGGGATTTGATATGTAACGTCTATTAATACGATAGTAATGTGATCTTTCGCGCGATGTAATAATAATAAACGATCCCGTGATTGATTTCATATAGAGTATTGACAAAAAAAAATAGCTATTTCCTCCTAAATACTGATCAATTGTAAGAATGGAAAGTCAAGGAGGCGTCTCAGTCCTGCCTGTGAGGCTAGGCCGGGAGGGCCGATTTCTGTCAAACACAACAATTCTTTTAACCAGGCGTTCAAATACGGTGATGCGCGGCAGCATGGGTTGCACTGGCAGTGCTTGCCCGCCTCTAACAGGTCACGCGATTTGTTGTATAACAAGAGCAAAATGCGCTTGTGAGAAAGACGGCGGTTGAATTAAGTAGCCTGGCCCATGAAAGCCTTCCTACCCTATTTACATACAGAGTAACATACACTGAGATGGGCTCGAGGCATGAGATAGATAAAGCTTTGGAAAGCGCGAACATTTCCACATATTTTTGTACGCGGAGAAAGGATCTGCGCTGTCCCATACAATCTAATCGATTCGTCTCCATCGACATAAATCTTTCGTAACAGACCTTGCAAATTGAGAACCTACAGCGACCGTTTTCGATAAGCTTTTCCGGACTCCCCACAAATAACCCGTTCGTAGTGGGACTATAGTTCACAGCCAACTGGGATACAAAATAAATCATGTAAGATAATAAGTCAAATATCTAAGTGGTGGGGACATCGACCACCAAATGAAACCACCTCATAGAGGCAAGAAACACGAACGAATTAATCCATTACCACCACTGAAAATCCAATTTCAGTTCGTCAAACAGCCTCATGTTTATCATAGCGACTCCCTCCAAGCTCATCCCGTTGGTAAGCCTCTAGTAATAGATAGGGTTCTTAGGATCAGTAAGATCAAAGATAACAGAGCTATGGGGTCGGGCGCCACCGCGGCTCCTTGTGAAGATCTTCTCAAAATCAATGGTACGGTTGAAGCTAAGAGATCCGTCGTCGTTGATGTCGATCCAGTGGCCCTTGTAATCGCCAGGAGTGTTGACGATAGAGATATCTCCACCCTGCACAAAGTAACCGGTAACAAGCAAGTTCTTCTTATCGGGAGAGATCTTGACGTAGTGGGGGCCAATGATGGGCTGCTCCTCATCGGGATCATCGAGGCGCTTGACATTGTCGAGGTCGGAGATATCGAGGGCAGCGATGTGGTTGCCGAGAGTGATGGTGAAGTAAGCGAGCTTGCCGTCGTCGGTGATGTCGGAGTAAATAGCCAGAGATTCCTTGGCCTTGTCTCCGAGGTCGTACAGGAGCTTGGCGACACCTTGGTTGCCCTTGGAGTCCTTGCGGAAGGGGTAGATGATCCAGACTTGGCCGGGCCCGACAGCACTACAGACACCAGATTAGTAACTTAGTAAGGTGGCATGATTTTGGGTGTACTCACGTAGCCAGAGCAGCACTCTCCTTGTTACCAGGAATAAACTTGACGTCCTGGATACCTTGGCCCTGTTGCTGTCAGATGTCATACTCTACTGTTTTAACAGGGTAGCTTACGTCAGGAATGGTGATAGTTGAAATGATCTTGCGAGTCTTGAGGTCCCAAAGGCGAAGAGTATCGGCCTTCTTGATACCAGCAGTAGGCTTCAGGATAGTAATGGGCACAACAAAGTCAGAAGTAAGGATAATGTTCTTGTCAAAGTCAACAGCGAGACCGTGAGGAGAGAACTGCTCCTCAAGAATGTTCAGGGTACTCTCGACATCCTCGGGCCACTCGTGGATGATGTTGCCACCAGCGTCAGTCTCAATCAGACGTCCAGGAGATGTGCCGACAGCACTGCCCATGTAGGTGATGAAGAAGCCACCATCAGGCTTGGCTCGGATCTCATCGACGATGGAGCCCAAGATGCCCCGGTTGCTGTGGTCGAACTTGGGGTGGTAAGGGTCGGAGGTGTCGAAGTAGAAGGCCGTATCCTGTGTTTTGAGGAGAGACAGCAGACCACCACCGACGAGGGTCTTTCCATCGAGGGAGCTTCCCAGATGGTGAGGCGAGTTGCCGCTAGTGTTTACATCAGTGATGTGGATGATTTCACCAAAGGTATCCTAAAGTTTTTGTCAACATTGTCTATGAACCCCTTCTAAAGGGTGACTCACATCGTCTAAGCTAGCAGTGACAAGGAAGTCGGCGTGCTTGTTGTCACCAGCACCGGTCCAGAAGTACCCGATCTTCTTGGGCTTGATATTGGACGTCTTGAAAGGAGGGCTATCCAGAGGAGGAGTGGGGACCTGAAGGATGGGCAGCGGAGGAGCGTTATCGGCCAGAGGCTCAGTGACACCCGGGATCTTGGGGATCAGAGGAGGCAGGCTGAGTCCTCTCTTGTTGAGGTCAGCTGGAGATGCTGAAATCTGAGATGCCAGGGCACCCAAGAGGGCTGTGAAGGAGACGAGAGAGGGCATTGTCCCAAGGATGTGAAGAAGAAGACTCAGTTGCTGTTATCTGATGAAGAAGTGAGCAAGTTGATGATGTGAGTTGGATGATTGAGAAGGATTGAGGGAGTTTTCGAGATGTTATATACCTCGATCATGCCATCGCTTGTAATGCCTCCTTTCTACAGATCCCCTGAACACCATCTCTGACCAAATTCTTGGACTTTACTCTCGACAATTGCATCTTCAAGCCTCAAGAAGACATAATTGGACCTAGTGATGAGTTTCTTTTCACGCGACTATCACAATTTCCGCGTTCTTCGCCTTCAACTCTTCAGCTTTAACTGTACTTTCTCTAGCCTCAATCGTGCTGGCAAGAAAGACAGGCAGGCAGGACGGAACTGAAGCTCCCGATCCTTAGCGGAACTGATCTGCAAGATTTCCATCTTAAGGAGTCAAGCTGAGGCTGCAATATATAAGGCTAATTGCCGAGAGCATGGTCATCTGGGCAGATAGTTACGGGTTGTCGAAGATGCCAACTTGGGGTGACCATACTACTCAATTCGACCCTGTCTAGAGGCTAAACTACCCCCATGTGCATGCATTCAAAGTACCTCAGAGCTGAGACAAACATGGCTTTAAGAGTTTGCGACTTGTTTAGCCTGAGTTACTCAGTGCTGTTGGACTTGAGACATTGATGATAGTCGGCCCCTACGTTCCATCTCACGTTCTCGTGATATTTGGATCAACAGATCGAAAGAATGACATCAGTTTCGAGTGTTATTGGCCATGATAAATTCAGACAGCACTGAACTAATAGAGCCAAAGTGCTGAACCATACAACTTACCAGGTCAGGGGTTATCAGCCTTATGTTACTAGCAATCTCTCTTATTCCGACTACTACCAGGCACCCACGAGTTCTCGGCACTTATACATGCCGCTTGGGATTCTCCACAGACAATATTCCCCTTTGGGAGGTTGCTAACTAGTTTGTTGTCTTACCAGTCTTGATTAGTGAATGATCTTCACAATAGTTTAACTCTTTGGGAGAACGCCATGTTAGTTGCGATTGCGACTATCATCCCTGCGATACTTCTGGATCCAGACTGAGGGACTGACAGAATTAAGTCAAGCCATGAAATGAGTTGTCAAGTTCCAATTCTTACAAAATATCGGGCGATGAAGTCCGTCATGAGACTCGTATGTGTGTCTCCGATATGGTGAACTAAGACCTAAGGGTCCCTTCCAGTTAGTTACCCTCACAGAATCTTAACAAAACCCAATTCGACCATCAGGAACAAGCCACTCCTCGGTAAATAACATCATTATTCGTTACCATAAACTTATGCTTACAACGTGGAGTCTGATTCGTCCGCCCCGGTTTGAGCCGCACTAAAATGGTAGATCAATCACGTAACTACACTAACAATGTCGTCAACCCCAGATTTACATTAACACTCACACTCAACGTAAGGGGAATAAGCTCGCTTGTATCCGTCTTGGCAAGAGGCTTGCAGATCATTTCGGCCGGAAAGCCCGTGCGCCGGGATAGCTTCACCGTGGTGGTTGCAGTCTGATAGCCACGAGATGCGAAGAGTAGCATTTTGATGAGAATACGCAATTTTAAGTAACTATCTATTGGGTATAGTTTAGTTAATTGATAGCTTCATGCAGCCACGAAGATCGTGATTTCTTTGAGCGAGATGATTTCTTTCTTGTAAGTGCCGAGAACGATTAACCTGCGACTGTCATAATTTCCAGGCTCGAACGCCATGTATGACCGCATGTCGTGATAACAAGTGCGGTATTGGAGGTATAAGTCATCGGGTGCGACACCTACCAACCCGCGTCTACATCGTTTCACACCTCCCTTGATTTGGTCGTTCGCGTCTTCTACATTTTATCTTCTTATCAATCGAGTTCTAGCCATCATGAAGGGCGCATCATTCTTATCCTCTGCGCTGGCCTTGTGCCTTGGAACAGGTCTTGTCGCTGCTGCTCCTAAAGACGCTCAGAAACCTGGCTTTGAGAAGGGCCAGCCATATGACGGAAAGGGCAAAGGTTCCGTTATTCTAGGTAATTTCCATCTACTCACGATCTTCACTATAAATACTCATGGCCTGATTAGGCGGCACCAATGAGGAACTTGATCTTCAGAACCCCGACAACCTCGGACGCCAGCCAACCGACAACGGTGTTGTTCCTAACCTCAAGTGGAGCTTCTCCGACTCCAAGACTCGCCTCTTGAAGGGTGGATGGGTTCGTGAGCAGGTCATTCAAGACCTTCCCTCTAGTCATGACATCTCTGGTGCTCAGCAGCATCTTGTCAAAGGCGCCATTCGCGAACTTCACTGGCACCGCGTTGTGAGTTCCACGGTCCATCGCTCCAACTGAATTGAAACTAACTGCAAAAGGCCGAATGGGGCTTCGTATACAACGGGTCTGTTCTTGTCTCTGCCGTTGACGAGCACGGCCGATACCAGGAAGAAGTTCTCAACTACGGAGACATATGGTACTTCCCAAAGGGAGCCGCCCACACCATCCAGGGTCTCGCGGATGAGAACGAGTATCTCCTGGTCTTTGACGAGGCCGACTTTGACAAAGTTGGGTAAGTTCTATACGCGCGACGAACTTAAGACATATGTTGATGTATCAACAGCACCACTTTCATGGTCGACGACTGGATCACTCACACTCCTAAAGACATCCTCGCCAAGAACTTTGGTGTCGACCCGTCAGTCTTTGAGAACGTCACCAGCCCCAATCCCTACATCCTCAACGCCGAGGTCAGCAAGAGGAACGTCACCGACGGCCCAGCCGGTACACTCTCAGGTAACAGCTCTTTCGTCTACCGCACACTCCAGCACGAACCCGAGAAGATTGGTGGTACAGGTGGTAAGTTCTGGAAGATTGACTCAACCAACTTCCCTGCTTCCAAGACTCTTGCGGCGACTTTTGTGACACTAAAGCCGGGTGGTCTACGTGAGCTTCATTGGCACCCTAATGCTGAAGAGTGGCTGTACTTTCACCAGGGTAAGGCCAAGGCTACAGTGTTTATCGGCAACGCTGCTGCTCGGACCTTTGACTTTTCTGCTGGTGACACTGCAGCGTTCCCCGACAACTCTGGGTAAGTAGTTGACGCGTTTTTCTACTGTCCATTGATGCTAACTTGATAGTCACTACATTGAGAACACGTCTGAGGATGAAGATCTCATTTGGATCGAAGTGTACAAGTCCGACCGCGTCGCTGACATTTCTTTGACCCAATGGCTTGCTTTGACGCCCCCCGAGGTTGTTGCTCAGACTCTCAACGTATCGATCAGCTTTGTTGAGAGTCTGAAGAAGGAGAAGCAAGTTCTTATCGAGTAGAATACAATGCAATAATTGAGCAGTAGAATACATTTCAGAGCTTGTTATAAGTACTCTAAGATATTATAGGTACTTAAGTAAACTTTAGGATAAACTTGAACAATAGTAGTGTCGCATTTTAATATTATCTTCGAAATTCCTCTAAGAACACGCTATTGTCTAGTCCACCTCACTCTGTAACTATGGGACATCAGCCCACGCTCAATTGTCCGTAGGAGCAGGAAGTCCTTGACGACAGGAGGGCACTTGGTGACAGTGTAGACTTCATTATGTCGCCACCACGCGATAAGTATATATATAGCACACACACAGCTTCATGGTGCGGCTATTGGCACTGTAGAGTGCCCAAACTTTGGTTAAAGGAAGATTTGAGGGGATGCCTGATCATGACTTCTTGCTGATGGTCCATCAATGGTACTCGAATCATTTATTGACCTCTTAAATACGACATTCCCTCGTCTGCGTATAACTTGTTTGCACATGAATTTCGTGCTTGGATCTATCTTCCGTCGAGACGGAGCTACCGCAGGGTATATCTGCAGTGGCAGGACCAGCCGTCACACGATTTGTCAACTCAACCTCGTCATCGTGATCTCCGAGCCTCAACCTCTCACCACCACCGAAATACTTTGTCCCGCCATATGTAAAAAGGGGCCCATTGGAATTCGATCCGCCATCCTTCCACACTTTGCCGCCAGTTAATGTCCCAGTTCCGCTTCCTGTTCCTTCGGCGCCAAAGGCTGAAGAGAGCTTTTGACGGAGGATGTGGCGTAAAGGTGCTAGGTGCGGGAGACAGGCGGATACGATGGCGATGCAGGGCTCGAGGTCTGACCAGATGAAGATGGGACCCATGGCGCGTGTGACGTTTGTTGTTTTTGTGAGTTCTGTTAGGAAGTGGATTCGTACTGCACTAGCTGCACAAACACTGTCGAGGTTGATTAGCATGACAAAATCTTGTGGCATAGCGTAATGGTTGAAACGTACAAGCTACCGAGCATCATGATACCAGTAATCCCAAGTCTTTTCCTCAATGACATCTGTAGCTGGAAGATTTGAGGAATGGGTATAAGCAAGATATAGAAGTCGTTGACCATATTGACTATCCCAAGAGCAAGGAAGAACGTGTTGATATCGATGCAGTTTCCTTGCGTCCCCGCAAATTGTGTCCAGAAGTGTTCAAAGGGTCTGCACGCGTTTCCCATCGTCACCCAGACCACCACAGGATAGGAGAAGGAAAGGAAGTAACCAAAGATTATCGAGACTCGGAAGAATAGTTCGGTAGAGGGAAAGATACGGTGATAGAAAAGGAGAATGGAAATTTTAATGACGGCACAGGATGCCGAGTAAAGAAACGTGTAGGCGAACAATATCTAAACATTCGTTAGTCTAGCTTTATTTTTTCTCAAGTTGACTGTACCTTGTAAATCTGTTGCAAGTCACCCATCTCGACGGCCCATATGTGTTTGCCCGCTCCGTAGAAACCACCTTGTGACTATTAGTACTTTGCCAACAGTATATATTGTCGCTTGAGACATGCCGGCCATAGCTAATCCTGCAGTTCCACCCACAAGTATCATGCCCAAAACGATGATCCAGTCATCCAAATGCACCCTTGTACGTTGAACTGCTCGTGCAGCGAATCGAAGCGTAATGGCTACCAGAGCTAGAATCAGGATTGTGATGATGGCTGCCCTGTCGGAGGTAGCAGTATCGGCATCCAGATCAATATCTGAAGGTGGTGGACCAGCAAAGGCGACGATTCGGGGATCCATTGGGGGATTCATATTAAGACATTACTTGAAGAAGTGGCGCAACCGTCAAAAAGGAAGATGGGATGGCACCTGTTGTCAACAGCGCGAATTTGTACCGCCATTAATAGATAAAAGGCGATGCCAAGGGCAGAAATCGTAATTTGCGGATGTTACATCCTCAGGAGAAAATGCAGGTGAATTATATATACCCAATATGCAAATACAGAAAGCTGGGATCCCGGTCTGAGCAAAACTCTGCATGACATGACTGAAAGATGCGTATTTCGTCGAGAGCTTTACCTTCCTACCAACTGTCAAATCTACAGCCCGGTCTTATTTCCACAAGGGTAAAACGGGAACAGATTCCGGCAGTAGATCTGCGCCATGCATGCTGTGCCGCTAACTATGACTCCACGTCGTACCATTGAACCCCTGCAGTGTGCAACGTTTACTCCTCGGGTAACAAGGTAAATGTTGGATATATATCCGTACGTGAACCAACAGATAATATGAAAAACAGCTCAAATAATGTGTATATCAGCCTATTGCACTGTATGATAAAGGGAATGATGTATCGGTCGTTCGTCACGTGTGTTGCAAATTCATCATAAAGGAGTGAACCTTTGCAAGTGAATCCGTTGGAAGTGAGAATAGACTCATGTGTCGCATGCTCCATCAAGTCTGCGGGAATATCAGGACTCCTCTGATCTCCACTTGGAATCACACATGGCGCAGGGGAGATAGAGAACTGGCCAGGTCAGGGTTGAACCAACAGTCTCAAAAGTTCCAGCTAACCTCGCTTAGTCCTGTGCATAAATAATCACAATAATGTCACTCGCCGCAGAAACATCTCCCAGTTATTACCAACATCTTTATAAACTTCTATCTTTACCAGCCGAAATCATGTCTTCGCACCCACCTTTGAGAGACGTCCCAGAACTGACAGCTGTAGAACGTGCTGGCCCCAGAGGTTACCTCCGCTATGTCTTTCCGATGCGTCTGCCAGATGACTACAACCTCGATGAGGTCTTAAATGTCATTGAGTCTGGTTACAAAGCTACGTGCCAGAGAATTGGCGTCATGGCGTCTGAAGCGGTTCCAGACCCTGATGCCAGGCAGGCCAACACTCTGAAACTTCAAAGGCTCCCCAATGACCAAGTCGGTATTGTGAGATACAAGGACTTGAGGGATCCAGAAGTGTACTCGTGGGACTACAAGGCCTTGAAAGCAAAACACTTTCCCATAACGGCCTTTGATGCTGATCTACTGATGCCTGGCCCCTTGTGGCCTGAGCCTGGAAAGCGACTCCCGATATCTCTTGTCCAAGTCAACTTCATACGGGGCGGTGTTCTCATCGGATGGAACGTCTTCCACATGGTCGGTGACGCAACGACATACCTAACGTGGACAAGAATTTGGGCTGAAGAATGTCGTCGCCGCCAAGGCCTTCAGATACCCGATCCATTTGTTATCGACGATGCTATGGTGACCGATAGACAACGTGTCACACAACCATCAGGCAACAACAAGGGGAGAGCAGAGGATCACCCTGAGTATACAATTCTGCCCTTCACCCCCACTGGTGCATCCCCGGCTATGCTGAGCACAACCTTTCGTGGTCAAGTCTTTTACTTTTCTCCAGAATCCCTGTCTGCTCTCAAGGCCGAGGCAGCGCCTGCAAACGCAACCATAGAGACAAACCAGCAGTGGATTTCCACTAATGATGCTTTTTCGGCTTTGATGTGGCGTACCGCTGTGGCAGTTCAAGCACCCCTTGACAGTCTTGCGGAAGATGAGGATGCGTCTTCGGTATTTAACATGGCTGTCAACGGAAGAACCCGTACGGATCCTCCTGTACATCCTCAGACTCTCGGCTGTTTCCTTCAATACATCAGTGTGTCAGCGCCCATTCGGGACATTTTGGGAAGTCTGAGTCTGGCCGATCTTGCTATAATGATACGGAAGGAGATTCTTTTGCGTCTCACCAACCAGTTCACCGACGATGTGGTGACACTCATTGATAAGCTCGAAGATGTCACGAGACTCGTTCCCACGGCATTTTTGGATGTCCTTGGCAAGACATCTGTGCAGACGTCGTGGGCCGAGTTCGACTTGGCCACTGTGGAATGGGGTCCGCTTCTAGGAGATAGGATTGAAGCCGTTCGTTGTCCAAACACTGGTATCCTGCCAGGAACACACGTTGTTCTGCCCGCCCTGCCCAATGGTGGTGTTGAAGTTGTGTTTGGGACAGAAGGAGAACTGCTGCAAAAGGTTCTGGAAGATCCTCTGTGGGCCAAGTTTGCTGAGCCTAGGTAATATACAGACAATAAGGGAGAATGTTTCTGCGTTATTCTTAATTCGCATTAATACATCTATTTACACGGTGCTGCTATTGGCAATTGGCACTATATGTTGGTTACCCTCTGGTCAAAGCTCGTGCCTATTAGCCACATCTTTCAATTCTATATTCTCACACTTCCCAAAGCCAACGAACTACATCATGACCACACCCGACTATAGAACATCTGTATCTCTTCTTCAGAAACTTTCCACACTCCTATCTGTTGAACGAAGTTTTCTCTCGGTCATAGGGGGAACAGGTCATTATGCTGGGATCATCGCTGATATCCGCGATAAGTTAAGTTGGAGACATCGCCCTATCGACAAAAGGATCAAAGTACGTGTTTTCGTGAGGATTGATCAGCCAGACCCCGGACGTTATATATGTCTCGACAAGGAAGTCCACGATTATCTCTACGGTGATGGCCCCCCACCTTTTGGTGTTGATGGAAGTGGCAGTGGGTTTCGTATGGTTGAATTTGGGACTGGCATGCAGTATGATGAGTTCGATCCGGACTTCGCTCAACCTTTCTTATAGTGTATTGTCTTAATAGTGATCAACCGAAACATAAAGCTAATGATACAAATATAAAGACATACCCATGATTCATAGAGTCGAATTAACTTGGATATCATCCATACTACATACATCTTGCCTCCACTCGCGGTACATATCGCCGGCACAATCAGCTCCTTTGTCAATCAATGCGGACTACCAACCCAAATTACCACAGTCTGTTTTTAATATTGCCATCCGACACATCCTAGTCTCCAAGAGGATACGCGTGAAGGATCTGTCCATGGAAGAGCGTAGCATCCTTGGAAGCCAAGAATACAAAGCTCGTCGCGATCTCACTGGGTTGTCCGACACGGCCCAGCTGAGACTGCTTTCCGAAACCCTCCATCTGGTCAGCTGGTCGAGACGCGGGCTGAAGGGGTGTATGCACTGGTCCGGGAGCAACAGCGTTGACCCTGATACCCTTCTTGACGAGTTGCTTGGATAGTGATCGTGTGAATGCCACGATGGCGCCCTTTGTGGAAGCGTAGTCGATCATGGCAGCGGTACCGCGGAATGCAACGACGGAAGTTGAGTTGATGATGCTGAACCTGTTAGCTATCTTGGATTGTGTCCGGCAGAGTAATACTTACGAGCCACCAGTCTCCATATGATGAAGAGCGTATTTCGTTATGGCAAAGATTTGAAGGATGTTGCTTCGGAAAGTACTCTCGACATTCTCCAAATCGATATCCTTGAAGTCCTCGCACATGATTTGTTTGGCAGCGTTGTTGACCAGCACGTCAATCTTTCCGTACTCATCAACATGCTTCTGAACAGCGTTCTTGCACGTGTCGTTGTCCATAAGATTGCCAGGAACGAGAAGACACTTGCGACCTTCCTTCTCGACCATTCGCTTAGTCTCTTCGGCGTCTTCCTGCTCTTCTGGGAGGTAAACGATTGTCACGTCTGCGCCTTCGCGAGCGAAGAGGACGGCGACTGCGCGACCGATTCCAGAGCTAGGAGGTGCATTAGAATTGAGTGAAAATTCATGGTGATGGTACTTACTCTCCGCCGGTGATGAAAGCCTTGGCGTTCTCGAGCTTGTTGGCACCGCGGTACTCGTGGAATTCATTCTTGCCTTCTAGCTTTGTAGATTCGCTAGTAGGGTTCATAGCCTTTTCGGTTCTGCAAGAGTCAGTATTTTGGTTTGGAGGAGATGTAATCTTGTGACGTACCCTGGGAGGTTCTGGGCTTGAGCCTCAGGAACGGGATGGAAAGTACCATCTTTGCCGGCTTGAGACATGATTGAAGATTATTGTATTAGTGAAGAATTATTTGCGTTGGTGTTTGTGTATGAAATGAAGAAGAGCAGAATGCGAAAGAATGGGAAAGAGCGAGTTGAGTATTTATCACGGTTGTTGATGATGTCAGTATGCGTCCATGTCGCGGGGCTGTTGATTCATCACGATCGCATCACGATCTCCGTTCCACGATAAGAAACGCATTCATCAATTTATGGAATCCACCACTCAACCCAATTGCAATTACTCGTCAGTCGCGTCATGTCACCCACCAAGGACGAAAAAGATATTGAGTTGCCACCATATGTTACCTTCCCTCAGTGACGACCGCTGCACAGTCTGCGAATGCCCTATAGACAAATTAACATCAATCGCAATCTCTCTCATTTGCCAATCAAGCGCCATTAAGTTCAAAGACTCGAAGATATCGTTATTTTGTCGAAGCTTCTCAATCTGCCGAATCGCATCTCTCCTCCAACGCCTGACATCCTTTGTGATGCCCGCGCTCTTCGTCATGACGTGCTTGACACCAGCGTCAATGAAGCGCTTACCCATGAGAATTGCACTTTGAGGATATGATGTTCTTATAGAAGACAATCCTGGTTATATCGCTTCATGCGCCAAATTGAGAGCCTCACTGCCTTTGCAGACTTCAAATTGCACCCTGTCAACGATCCGGAGTCAATCGTCATGCAGAAAGGAAATGGAAACAAATCGACTTCGACTAGATCCCAACCCATGCGGTTTTGTCCAGAAACATTGTCTGTTACCCAGCCTGGGTTGGACCGCGGAAGACCATTTTGCACCCATCTGTCCTAGTACATGATCAATACCGTCTTCAGTATGGGCGAACCAGGTTACTTGCTGTGGACACATTAACATTGCACCCACGAGCAAGGTAGACAAGACAGAGAATCGGACGTCGAGAAGGACAAGGAGTGATTTTGGAGATTATGGCCGAGGCTCGTCATGTCGTGCAAGCAACTCCGAGAAGATTGGTATGGAACACTGCTCAATTCTGTGCATTAATCCACGGAGGCGGTGTGGTTCGGTTCAGTCGAATCGTCTCTTGCACACTGATCACATCCTTTATATGTTCCAAGCCTCTTTCGTATGTGCTTGTGAAATGCTGAAGTTCCAGTCGTACCTACTGACGGTCGGTCATGACATGTCCAGGCGATACACGATCTATGGTCGTTAAGATTGAGGATACAGAAACGAACGACTCAATCTTGGTAAACAGCTGGCTTGCCAGTATTGTCTTCAGTTGCCATGGTATCATCCTCGAGCCTGGAGGAACTGACCGTTGATGACAGAGTCTCAGAACACAGTCTATGTCTTATCCGGATGTGCTGACTGCATTCTCCAGTCTCAACAAAGAAATGTGATGAGAAGCCACAATAATTCAACATGTCTGCATGTTTCAACAGATGGAGAACAAATCTTTCAGCTCTTACCTTTGGGTTTCTTCAAATGCTAAACATTCAATCCGACCCCGCAATGCTTGCCTCTATTCCGAGACATAATCGCCGTATTGGAGCTAGCCGTCGATAGTGAGTTTCTAGCTAGCCAGCCACGTTTCACTAGCGCATCAATTGGTGAAGCAACGCATGTCGACCGTTTGGTTCGTGTCAAGGCGAGCTAGTCCTGGACGGCCCGCGAGACTAGTCAGATCTAACCCATCTCGCGGTCTGGACTCACCTCAATCTTTACGATCCAATAGCAACCTCAACAGTTCACCGGTGGGAAGGCATGAAGCTATTTGCGGAGAAAGTTCAACTATGTTCCGGTATGTGATGAAGATTCACTAACTGCGGGGTTGGAGGAGAATGCAGATTGATGTCGACACAACCCGTTCCAGAGAATTCAGCTCGCCACTTTGTCAACGATATGATGAACTTGCTGGGCTGAGTCCCTAAAGCCAGGTCGGTGGATGCTGGGAAGAAATGCATAAATAGATAGCGAATTCCCAGGAGACTCGGAATCACAGCATCTCCTCAACCTCAACCAATACTCTGACTTACACACCGTTCATCATGGCTACTTTGAACAACATCAAGGAGCATCGCCTCCCAACCAAGTCTTATAAGCACATGTGGGCTCGCTATGTTGCGAAAAAGGCTTTCGATGAAGACATCAAGGCCGCCTCAAGGCGGTTGATTGAAGCACAGAAGACCAACCCAGATCTTTTCTCTGCTACGATCAAAGAAGATATGAAGGTGGGTACAATCTTGGCCAAAACACAGGAGGAGATCGGCACTGGCCTTGTTCCCAAAGATCCCAAGAAGCTAGACATCGGAATCATTGGCGCTGGTGTTGCTGGACTCTTCACTGCCCTGGTCTTTGACTGGTTGAACGAAGAGTGCAAGGATCAGGGACTCAAGATCAACTACGATATCATTGAAGCAGCTGAGGACAGGTTGGGCGGACGTCTGTATACTCACAGGTTCTCTGATGCTGAGCATGACTATTACGATGTTGGAGCCATGCGATTTCCCAACAATACCATCATGAGGAGGTCAGTTACATTCTACCTCACACTGCATATTGCTTACCAGCTATAGAACCTTCCAGCTATTCAACTACCTTGACATGTAGCCTGGAAAGGGTGGATTAATTCCCTACTACATGAAGGACGTCGATGGAGTTTGCCCTACGTACTTCAACGATATACGTAAAGTGGGCAACGTCTGGGCTGAGGGGACGGATGATCCTTTTAAGATCAACAGTGGGCTTGAAGAAAAGGACAAGATCCCCGAGAAGTAAGTGTACCAAACAATCGAAGGCAGCCGCTAACAAGTTTAGATACTTGAAGGAGGATCCCAGCGATCTCATAGAGGCAGCTTTGGACAAGTTGATAGGCAACACCAGGGTCGAGTTTGAAGCGGTCGTCGACGAGAACGACGAGAATGGGCAAAAAGCGACCGAGCTCTGGAAGAAATTGATGAGAACTGATAAATTGAGTGTTCGACAGTTCCTTGCGTTGTGAGTTGCCGAGAGAGACATATTTTCATTTGCTGACGCCGGACAGGGGCGAGCATGATGTACCCAGTGGACCTGGATTTAACTACAACACGATCGAATGGCTCGAGTCAGCGACATAGTAAGTGGTGCAATGAGAGTTGATGGTCAATTTCTGACATCCTTCAGCGGCACTGGCTGGTATGACCAGTCACTCACAGAATGTGTCCTAGAGCAGCTCGACTTTGCCACCCCAAAGCAAAAGAAAGATGAGCCTCCGATCAACTACTGGTGGTGCGTTGACGGAGGCGCCCAAACAATCGCAGAGAGAATGGCCAAGAAGGTTAAGAATCCTGTTCAGTTCAAGAGCCAGGTGGTCGCCATCGACGCTCAAATCCCGAAGCGCAAGGAGAAGAATGACTACACGCCCATGAAACTGGAGATCTCGAACGGCAAGTCAACAACGAAAAAGGATTATTTTGCAGTATTCAACAGCACAACCCTTGGCGCACTCCAGCGTATGAATCTCAAAGACGCTGGCCTTCTTTGGGGTACGAAACAAGCCATTCGTGCACTCGGCTATGGTGCTTCATGCAAGGTTGCTATCAAGTTCAAGACTGCGTGGTGGCAGAAGGAACCCTTCTGTATCAAGAAAGGTGGCCTTGCGCACACCGATCTTCCGCTTCGAGTTTGTGTCTACCCATCCTACAACATCGAGGCAAACGAGGGAAAAGACTGGAACCCCGATAAGCCCGCTGTTCTCTTGTGCTCATACACATGGGGCCAAGACGCCCAACGCATGGGTGCTCTGATCTCTTCGGATTCTCCAAAGAACGAAGACCAGCTTATTTCAGTGCTCCTGCATGACCTTGCTCTCCTCCATGCCCCCGAAGAGAAAGGGGACTGGGACTACGAGCACCTTCTCGAGATTCTCAAGCAACAGTATCAAGACCATCATTCTTATGAT
Organism: Fusarium venenatum; assembly: GCF_020744135.1. NCBI lineage: Eukaryota > Fungi > Ascomycota > Sordariomycetes > Hypocreales > Nectriaceae > Fusarium > Fusarium venenatum. The sequence continues at coordinate 8,168,494 of NW_027072131.1, forward strand.
TGGTATAGCGACCAGAACATGTCGGGCGCTTTTGCATACTTTGGACCTGGCCAATTCTCGAACATGTGGCAGGAGATCATCAAGCCCAACGCTTATGGACAGCTGTACCTGGTCGGCGAAGCATCATCTTCCCATCACGCTTGGATTGTCGGCGCTCTGGAAAGTGTAATTCGCGCCGTTTATCTTATGTTCGAAGGTCTTCAGAAGCAAGAGCCTGAAAATGAAGCCTACAAGAAGGTCGTCAAGTTACTGAGCCAGGCACCCAAGGTTGACCCAGAGACGGAAGGTGGTGATGTTTTCGGTGGGTTCGCTGGCGACGAGTCATCAAAGCCTCAAAAGATGCCGTCGGGTCTTCCGTTCTTCCCACTCCCGGAGGAGATGCCCGATCGTCTTTTGGGTGTATCCGAAGACAAGAAGGTGCTTCGAGACCCATTGGGTAAGAATGACGAGTACGTCGAGGGCGCGGCCATTCTGTTGTCGGTGGCCATGATAGGAGTGTCTCTGCTTGAGAGTTGGATCGACTTTGAGCTAGATGATAAGACAAAGCCACAGTAAACAGATATCAGTCACGATCTTCTACGGCTAGCAATTAATATACACCTATTTCTTATGTTCAACACAGATCACACAGACTAGGCATGCTAGTCATTCTTTGGAATGAAGGCAAAGCAATCTGTCTACCATTGGTCGTAAGTGGCTGTATTGACAATGGATGAAAATTTGACTGGACAAAAAAGGTACTGTTTGTTGCCTGCTCACCTTGTGTTGGCACCTGCCAAATGGTAGATGGAGCCAAGTCACTCTTGCCATGTGTGGATGTGAGATGGGCACGTTGGTCACAAAGAAGGTACTTACCCACCTGCCGACAAGATACGTTTCTCAACTTGCCTTTTGTCTGCGATCCAATTAACCCTCTCATCACAGCTCCTTTCATAGAATCGTCTTTCAACAAACAATCCAGTCGAGAACCGTTGTCTCCAATGTCAACAAAAGCCATTAAGACAACGGTTCTCGTCCCTTGTGACCAGTCGCTTGTCTGAGCTCCGGTCTTTGATCTCAACATCTTTGTTTGCACAAAGTTTTTGGCCAACCAAACACACTGTTTACTGTTTTCATTCTCTCTCGTCAGTGAGTTGCTATGCTATCTAGAGATTATGCCTCCGCTAACTTCTATGCAGTGACCCGTAGACCCTCGAAGTCCAGAACCGCTGGTGGTGATAGGCGGCCATTGATAAAACGCCGAAGAGAGTCACCTGTCAGAAAACGTTCTCCGCCCGGTAAATCGAAATCACCTTTCACAAACTCGCCGTCTGGTCGCTCTGCGTCCTTTAAATCGGTAAATTCATGTTATTTTCCCATTAGTATGGGCCTTAACTTGGGTTTCACACAATATAACTTCTAGGAATTTACCTGGTACATTAAATTCTCCTTCTATAACCTTGCCGTCCAGTCGCTCTGCGCCCGTTGAATCAGCAAGTTCATGTTGGAGTTTCGTCGGCATGGGTGCTAATCTTGGTTTTATATAACGCTTGACAATTGCGGCAGTTGGACGTTCTTTGGTTCCCGCTCTAGGAGAGAACTTGTCGCCCGGTATAACGAAATTACCTTCTACAAACTTGCCGTGCGACCATCCGACTCACTGCCGCCCAGTTTTCACTTGGCCGCCACGCCAAGTCTAATTACTCCGAGGAACAATCGTGAGGCAAGTCTTCTATCCTTTCCGGTGGAACTGGAACTGACTTGGTAGGGTCACTCATCGTCTGCGTTTTCTCTATCTTCTAACGCACGTCCGCAAAAGGAAATCGACAAAAAAGCCGTGCCACAAAGAGTACCTGAAAGATAAGCAGGTAAATGGTAACTCTTGCATGATGATTTGCTTGGTAGCTGACTTGATTGCTGCAGAACAGCGTTGAGCTCCGAAAGCAGGACCTTTGGGACCGCTGCCGTCGAGACCCTCTATTATGCGAAGAGATTCTGTCTAGAGGGAGGGCACTACCCACCACGACGGTCGGATTCTGCCGTCCTTCGAAAAAAGTGCCGAACAAATCAGGGGGCTACATACAACTTAGTTACGACGGTCTTGATAAGCTCGCCCTCCTGCATGATGTATTAGCCTGGTCGCGCGGCCTTGTACCGAACGATGATTAACAAATTTTACATCTCTGCGGAAACTTAGTATGTTTAAAAGAAGAACATGTATGCTTAGAGACGGCTGTAGAGAACAACGCCCGTAAGGGTTACGGACTGACAATTCCATGCTTCTGCGACAGCATGTGCACCAAATGGAAGTACACCTGTCCGCACAAGCCACCGTGCGTGGGAAAGGGAGTTGGCATCTACCATATCACGTTTCAAATCGCTATCAGTGGTTATCAAAGCTGGGAATCGTGGGCTAGTGAGACATTGCATCGGGAGAGCTGTTGGGATCTACCAAGATGCAGTGAGGTGGCGACAAGGGGGTAGCGGAAAACATAAATAATCCAAGATCCTCGTTTAAAGAGCATATACTTACTTATTGATTTCGTCTCTTATGCCTAGAGCAGTCGATCTTTCCGGCACATTAAGAAGCCATTGCCGTCTACTCCCATCCAGTCTTCCTCCCAAGTCATTGGTTGCTACTTGGAATGGCTCCTCTCCGCCCGACATAAGGGTCGTCTGATCTAGTCGCGTATCTGCATCTTTGGATTTGTCGGGCTGCATCTCAATTCGCCACTAAGCTTGAAAACGAGAGTGCGCTTCATCTCAAGTTCGGCGTTCTCGTTCCGTATATATGTCATCCCAAAGCGAGCCCTTCAAAGCACGATCTCTGATCCAGGTTTTGTACATGTCCAGTTCAAGGTACTCGAGACCTGTTATAGTGGGATTGTAAGGCTGATCGAACGGTACAGTTGTTATCCTAATACGATTGTCGGGGTCTAACTTTCCACAACTGTCGGTGAATGCATGGAACTTGGAAAGGTAATGTTTAAAATAGACCACGCAGACTAAGCATGCTGATCGCTCTATGGGCATAAATCCCAGTATTCTGTATTTACATCATGCCATAGTGAACCCGCTAAAGCACGATCTCTAACCAGTTTTTTAGGTATATACTGATAATGGTCCACCCAACGCGGATCAAATTGCACATTAGTGGTCTTGATACGATTATCGGGGTCCAGCCTTTCCCAACGCTCAGTGAATGCGTCGAAACTAGGAAGGTAAAAATCCCAATCACCGAACACTATAGTGAATCTTCGTCCTTGGTATGGTACTCTCTCCTCGAAGCTCATCGCTCTCTGGAAGGTTGCTTCAGTCCATGCTCTAGACCATTGGTCTTTGATGTCCTCTTCCGCGATCCGCAAATCTGGAGGATCTGCGCGTGAAAGAACAGCCATTTCCAATTGAGGGCATAGAGCCATGTTCTGCCACAGTTCGGGACCTATCATGACATTGTAGAGGGCCAAACGCTGGATTTTTGGCCATTTGGTCCAAATCTCTGGCTCGCTGTGGTCCTCAGTGGTATCCAGATAAAGCTCATCGTTGATGCTGACAAGCTCTTCAACATTGACTAGCGCCTCGAAGCCCTCTCTGAACAGCCTTCGGATACCTGTATAATCATCCTCGGGCCTGAGAGATCGAAGGGGCATGTCTACAATGATGGCTGTGAGGACTGGGGCCAATGTGACGAGAACCTCATTTACAGCCTTGGCTGTATCCATATCCTTGAGCTCCGGGTAATACGGGGAGGGAGGTGAGTCCGCTGGAGAATCGATAGCTTCTTCGCCTTCTTCTTCTTCATCGCTCAAGTCTGTCGCAGAGCTTCGATCATGTGGGCTCTCAAAGGGGGCAAGAAATAGCTTAGTAGAGCCATACGCTTCGCATGGTCTCCGACCCGTGATTATACTCTCCCGCGAGATGAAATTACGGAAAAGGCGCAAACTCTCTTTCGATCGAATTTGGAGGCAATTCTGCCAAAGGAGCCGTGATGCAGTGGGGTAAATTGTTTTGGAGACCAAGGTCAAGTTGAGGAGTGTCTTTGTGATGATATTTGCGGCGGAAAGAATTGGCCGACGATGAGTTATGTCCGAAATCAAGTTCTCAGTGATCATTAGAATGATCTCCGTAGGCAGTCTGGCCTTGCCAGTATTGTCTTTGCAGTCGTTGTTCATGTTGCTTGTTGGGTGAAGATGGGAAACAATCATTCGACAAGTTACGGATGGTTACACAGTGATAGGTGGAGGGCAGATGGATGCTAAAAATATGGGTAAAACGGTACTACAGCTTGCACGTGTTTGGATTGGTACAAGGTTGTTTAGGTGCCCAATTGTTTTGTCATCCTTTCTACCATACAAGGTAGCACCGCCTGGTCAACTCCTTCACGGCATGAGTCACTTAGCTCCATTTACAGTTTGGCATGCGCAAGGTGAGCAGGCAACAACACATTCTTTCTTCAGTCAAAGCCTTCACCCCGTGTTTCAAAGGAATTATCTCTGCCCTAGCATTGCTGATGCTTAGACATACTCTCAACGAGCAACCAATGTTCTGGAGGACCTAAATGATAGAGGACGCAAAGGACGGCAATGACCGCTCCTCAGGGTATCAAAAAGTCAACCACTCACTCAAGGCATGAGGAACGAAAATAGCAAGTCAGTTTATGCTGTTTAGACAAGGCACTTGGGCCATTTATTCTTTATACTCCAACGCTTAGAGCCGACAATTGGTGCACCACTCATCACACGCCTCCCAACTTTTGTATATATCAATCGCCTTTTCAACCCAATTACAGCCTGTACTTGAAATGACATGATCCTCCTCCGGCGCTTCTGTTGCCGGTTTTTGAGCCCATCACATCTCTTATCTCGACTTCCAAATATCTCTACCACCATCCCCATGATATTAACAGCCAAGCTTTAAGACGAGATCACCCGACCCGGCGACGAGATCACGCCAGGTACATCTCACGTGACATCATGCGATACTTCTCACAAGATGCTGATGCCCGCGAGGCATTGAGAATGCGATACCATGACAATGATTGTGATTGAAGTTGGTTCAAATAAAAAATGTCGCTCAATCTACCCTACAACTAAACCAGTGTTTTCAACCCCAAACCCCCAAGCCATCCAGCCTGATTGCATCATAACCAGTAACTGACTGCCACATGCTAGCCAGGTAGAGAAGTCATTTCCTTCGGATCGTTGTACTGTATCAATAGCCTCATCACATGGCGAGGTTAAGCTAAAGCGAGTGTATTGGGGCAATTAAACTTCATGCATTATCAACTCAGGTTACACGTAATCATGACCTTGAGCCACAGGCGTAATGATTATAATTATGAGCACCAGTCATAACCAATAATTGTTGGGTTTCGTGGTCTAACGGTTATGACTGCGGATTCTGATTCCGCCAGCGAGGGTTCGACTCCCTCCGAGACCTTTATTTTTGCATTTTTTTTTAAATAAATTTTTTGCTATTGCTCCATCTTTGAACTATCGGTGCTTGGAATCATGAGTATTGTCTTGTGGTCCAGTTTAATTGAGTATGACGTCGGGTAAAGGTTTTGCTTTGTCTCTTTGACTCCCTGCGTATCATAAATTCCAGTTACATCTTATGATAACACGTTGAACCAGCATCATAACAACCAGATACGCCTTTCTCCGCTTGCAAACTTGCTGGCGCGCCTCCCGTCGTGGGGTCCAAAAGCAAGCGAGGTGTTGTGTAACCGGTGATTCCTTTTTTTGACATATCCTGACCAACTAGGTCACTCAATACTTGCCAAGCCTGTGGGCATAACACCATCTTCCCTGTTAATACAACGTAGGCTGCAAGAGACTTGTAAGCACATAGAAATTACAGGAGGCCTGGAGTACTTAATTTGTCAATCACAATTAGCCTCTCCTGCAGATACCTGGTCTTCAAATGCAAATTGAGATGACCATGTATCCCAGCAGGTTAGACATTCAGCCAACAAGAAGATTGTATGCAGGACCAACATGCATCAAGAGATAATAAAGGCACGGATGGAGCTGCGCCTCTAAAGTCGTCGGCTGGCTGGTCCCCGTTCCCCGTTCCTCGTTCCCCGTTCTTCTCCGTTCTTCGTTGTCTTTTTAAACTTACACGGTTTTGCGACGACATTCTATCGAGCTTCAGTCGTATCAAATCGCGATGAGCCAACAAGCTCCTGAAAGCGAGGGCTTGCAGGTTGATACTCATGCTCAGCAAGCTGCCAAAGCCCCCGAGTTTGTTCCCTACAGTCAAAATGCCTACGGTCAAAATGGCCAGGATCACGTTCCCGAATATGAAGCTCCGACTTCAAAGGGACAAAGACCTCCATTTGGTCTAGGACTGTGGGCATTTGCTGGACTTGTCGCGTTATTGACAGCCGTCATTGTTGGTGCTGGAGTAGGTGGAGGACTTGGCGCTGTTTTGAAGAACAAGTCGTATGTCTTGCACTCGAGCGTGGATGCCGGTTATTGACCTGGTGATTTAGGAGCGATTGCCAAGAAGAAACTGCGTCTGCATCATCTCCGGCCAACGTAGAGCCGACCTCATGTCCAACACAGAGCAATAGCACATCCGACAACGATACAGCCCCATATGTTCCGAAACCTCCTTCTGAAGTAACAGCTCTGCGATTGACATGCCCCGACGACAAGCGGAACGAGACAAAGTACAAGTCGCACAAGGGTTACGAATTCAGGTGGTGGTGTGGCGTGGACGCGCCAGAGGGTCAGAAGTCAAAGGAAGGTGGTGACATCTATGACATCCCTATTTTCTCTTACACAATTGGCGACTGTATGGAAGCTTGTGCCAATATGTATAAAAAGGGCTCGGATAACAAAATCGAGACGAATTGCAGGAGCATTGTCTTTTCAATGAGAATGGCTCGGTACTTCGATGATCATAACGCAAATTGCTTTCTAAAGAACGGGTCAAAAGCTGTGTAAGTTATTCCATGACTTTGCCTCACGATGTTATGCTGACTTGTTCTTAGAGGTAGCAAGTGGACTTTCGACGACGAGTACTTTGCTTATGCAGAGATTGTGACTTAGAATTGCGACCAAGGGTTTATGATAGCAAAGAGAACAATCGAGCGTTTTAGTTCCTATGATGCAGCTGCCTGATATTGCTAAGCAGAGATTATCACCTGGCCCAGCTCAAGTACGTCGGCATTAATCCATGGTGACACTGTACGGTGGTATCACCAGGGAGTTTGGAGACGTGATTGCAGCTTCAAGATGACCGAGATGGCGTCCCATCCCGTAGATGTAAAAATATGCGAAATGAGTGAGGTTGGCTGCAATGTCGGACGACTGGATCGCTAATCAGAGTCACTGACAGCAATTGCTCCATCTTCTGGCCTCGTCTAGAGTTGTATACAGTTGTCCAGGTGGTCAGATGAGGCGTCGAGGAACTACTCAAAGTCATCAACTTTGATGGGAGGCTTCTCAAAGTATAATTGATGCAATGAGGGCGGTCTCAAACTCATCAGTAATATTTCATACCTATGTTGGACTTATCTGTAGTTGTCCAAGTTGTTAGATAAGGCATGGAGCTAACTATTTTAGATGACAGTCCAAGCCTCGACAATGACGCACAGTCGCACACTAGTCTCGGCAGTTGAGCATCCGACGGCATTCAATTCTTCCGTTCGTTTTCGGGTGAATTAACTTTCCGACTCTATTCGCTGTCGGGTTAGTCGACGTCGTAACGGAAACACTATTAGCTGACAGAAAGTTACTGTAAGCTTTGACAAGCAAAAAGAAACAGACAAACTGCGGGGGTTAAACGCTACAAACCGAGCGGTTAATTCTGTCATCCATGATTACTCCACCCAACGTTTCTGATACTCCAAGCGAGATGGGGCTATGCATCCGAAACGCAATTGAAGCATGTGATGAGACGCGAGTTTGACTATCGAAACGCAAATCCAGTATATAAAGAGTCGACATGTATCCATTGAAACAAACAAACAAACTCCAAAGATGGCGCCCATTCCAAAAACTCAAAGAACTATTCACGATGACTCTACCTCAATTGGTAGACGCTTCGTTGATCTTGCCAAGGTACGTACCCTGTCTATACCAAGTATACACCACTAACAAATACAGTTCCTGTCCTCATTGAAAGGCGACTTGGATCTTGCAAATGTCACGGCCCCTCCATTCTTCCTTGCTCCATCTTCAGTCGTCGAAAATCCAGGAAGCTGGGCTCAACGACCATGTCTTTTTACAGCCCCGACCAACGAACTTGATCCAGCAAAGCGAAGTTTATCGGTTCTACAATTATTCCTTGCAGGTCTTCGGAGTCAATTGTACGTTGCTGGTGCACCCAACGTTAGCATCAAGAAGCCTCTCAACGCGTTTCTCGGCGAATTGTTCCTTGCATCATGGAGTGAAGGAGACAGCAACACAAGATTAGTCGTTGAGCAAGTCAGCCATCATCCACCAATCACCGCCATGCATATTGCCAGTGAAGGGATCAGAGCCGATGGATACGGACGAGTCGAGATGACGTTCAATGGAAACATCAACATTCGCCAGATGGGTCATGCGGTGATACACCTGGACAAGTTCGACGAGGATTATCTTGTTCCACTTACCGATGTCACTGTACGAGGATTCATGTCTGCATGTCTTTACCCAGAGATCATTGGCACATATACCATCAACTCAAGTTCTGGGTATGTCTCGGAAATAGATTTCTCAGGAACGGGCTTCTTTAGAGGAAAGAGGAATTCCTTCGAAGCAAGAATCTACCACAAAGATCAACCAAAGAAAATTTGCTACAAGGTTTCTGGAGTCTGGAGCGAGGGCTGGAAGATCACAGACGCCAATGGCGTGGTGGAAACATACACTGTTGAACCAGAAAAGTCATTCATGGATATCAGCCCGGTCGAGAAACAAGATCCACGGGAATCAAGACGAGCATGGGGAGATGTCATTTCGGCCTTGCAGCAAGGAAATTACAGAGATGCATCTGCAGCAAAGCATACAGTGGAGGAAGCTCAACGACAAAAGAGGAAAGAAGAGAAGATGTCAGGAAAGACATGGCAGCCAGCCTTGTTCAATAGTGTTCCAGGAGATGAGCATGATGTCTTTCATCGGTTATCAAAAGGAACAAAGTGGCAGCTTTACGATGAAGAGACAAGAGGAGTTTGGAGAATTGATGAAGAGAGCTTGCGTCATTTAGATGCGAGACAATAAGGTGACCAACAATAGATACCCGTTTAGATTAATTACATGCGATAATTTTACTCTTTACCTCATTGTCACTGAAGCAATCAACGGTAACATGCTATTCTTCAACAGAGTACAGCAGCATTCAATGTTGCCATCTCTCCAGGAGTGTCCACCTACTGACAATTGATTCGACAATTAATCAACAACAATCCTTGTCATACCTTGCAAGTGCCATTTTTAGGGCTGACGCTTTATCGTAGTGCAGATCCACTCGTATTCGCTATGGCCATGTACCCCTGGACTAGTGCAGAATACAAAAAGTGCAGATCTTCCCGCTCGGGCATCAAGAACATTGACCGCTAGCAGTATAAGAGATGAAAGCAGTAGGTCAGTTTATGCTACTTCCCTAAGACAGCCACCTCTTCTGTTGTCTACTGCGTGGCCATCACGATGTATCGACGTTTGTTTCTCGGGACAGTGCTTGTTGCACTTTTGGCGTTGTTATTCCCGCAGCAAAAGGATGAACATCCACCGTACGTGAAAGGAAAGAACGGAACAGCATTGTTTTTGGTCAATCAAGAACACGGTGTATCAAACGTGCTTGTTGCAACAGCCTCAGCCTTGTTGGAGAACTACCCTGACATTGACGTCCATTTCGCCTCATTCCCCAAGCTCAAGAACAAACTTGAAAGAGTCTCCAATTTCGCTCGAAGAAAGACACCTTCGGCTCGCAACATCGTTTTCCATCAACTTCAAAGTCCTTCATACGCGGACGTGATTACCAATGCAGGAAGAAGTCTCGACGACATTCCTCATCCTCCAGGTCCTGCTGGCATTTCTCATTTGTGCAGAGACATTCAGCTCTGGATATCGCCATGGTCTGCCGATGACCACTTTTCCATCTACGAGGAGGTCGTTTCTCTCATTGATGAGATTGATCCTGCCGTGGTAGTGATCGATACTCTGTTCAGACCAGGACTTGATGCAACAAGAGACAAGAATCGACAGCATGCGTTCATCACTCCCAACCAGGCTATTGACAACTTTCTCGGAGAACAGCCGTATGGAAGCATGTTTTGGAAATATCCATCGATGAGTTCGGGTTTTCCATTTCCAGTGCCATGGAACAAGATTCCCGAGAATATTTACCTCAATATCCGGTTTATCTACAGTGTTTTGAGAATGCCAGATCTTGCTGCCAAACGAAAGGCACTCCGCGAGAGAGGACTCAAAGATCCTCTCAACTTCTTCGGCATGTACCGAGATGATGTGCCGTGGATTACTGTCACAGCCGATGGCGCTTCCATCCCAGTAGATTACATTCCGTCGAACGTCACTACCACAAACCCGATTGTTCTTTCTGTTGCCCCGGCTGCTGAACAGGATCCTGTGCTTGTTGACTGGTTGAAGAAGACACCAACAGTCTTGATCAACCTCGGCAGCACCGTCAGCGTATGTATTCCGCCCGAATTGTGTTCAACGCTGACAAGATAGTATTCTGAGTCTCAAGCTTCAATCATGACACAAGCCATCGCCAACGTCCTTGACAAGGTTGACATTCAAGTCCTTTGGAAGTTCAACAAGGTCGGCAACTACTCGGATGACGTTTTTCTCCCAGTCAAGCAACATCTTGAGAGCGGCCTTCTCAAGTTGGAGAGGTGGCTCACAGTTGATCCAACTTCGTTACTCGAGTCGGGTCTCATCGTTGCGTCAATTCACCATGGAGGGGCCAACTGCTACAACGAAGCTGTCTAGTAAGTGAATCACACACCTGTGGACAAACAAGGCTAACAACTGCAGTGCTGGCGTTCCTCACGTCATTCTACCTTTATGGGCTGATCTCTATAGTTATGCAGCACTTGTTGAAACCATTGGTATTGGTGTTTGGGCATGCCCCAGCACAAGCCCGAAGTGGACAGTTGAAGGACTTACCCACGCCTTTTTGAAAGTTCTCGACGGTGGGGAAGCGAGTGTCAGTATGCGTGAGAAGGCCAAAGAAGTGGGGGATAGAATGCAGGTAGCAGAAAAGGGACGCGATGTTGCTGCAAGAAAGGTAGCCGAGCTTGCTTATTCTGGAGTGTGAGTAGTTTAACATGTAGTTATGCAGTAGTATACTCTAATACACAAGGTATACACCACCAGACTGATCCACATGGTGGGGTTTTTATATAAATGAAATAAAACGTGCCACTAATCCAATCCCCTCCATCTCTCGCAATCCACTCACTTGCATACAGCCTCATCATTACCAACACAACACAGCTGAGCGCCTTGTTCACCACTACAATGGACCCGAATCTGGAGCTCTGTCGGAGCTTAACGCATCTTACCTCAACCCAGCGCGATCAACGCCTCCAACATCTTCCCTCAGAGGCATATGCCAGGGTCAGGAAAATTGTCGAAAGAGAGCAGGAGGCTTAGAAGTTGAAGGAACTCATTGCAGGCCGGGACCTCGTCCAATTGGCCTTGACTGATCCCTCCGAGATTATAGCGTGTAAACCGCTAAAATATGCACTCCTTGGTCGAGCCACCTACCAATGGGACGAGAACAAGATGGTTACACGCATCACCAACGACGCCGCAAGAACGAGTTCTGTCTTGGTTAATTACATCGCAAATTTTGATCGAACCCCTCGGCCTTTTCGCTTAGATGCCTGGAAGCTAGCCTATTGCGACGTATATCATGTTGATGTCGAAGGAGGGAGTGCTACACTACAGGAAATCTACGAAGAACGCATTCGAGAAGAAGAACTCCAAACCCCTGCTGCTCGAGCCAGAGAGCTTGTGCGGTATAATGAACTTGGGAAAGCTCGGAGGAATGCTAAATGGATGATTCCTGCTATTGAACGTTTTTCAGATGAGGCACAAGCACAGGTGGATCAGGAACGGAGGCAATCCTTGGAACCCTTCTTACAATTTAGCCAAGATGAGGAAATGAGGAAACTCATTTTGGCACCGCAGGGATACCACAAGACCCTAGAAAGAATCTGGAAGTGGGTATCGCCGACGCCGCCAGCTTGGATACAGAAGACCCTTGAGGCTCAAGAACAGTTTGGTTTTATCTATTACATGTCCAGAGAGGTCGAACAGAAGCACGGCTATAACTGGCACTCAGTCTGGAGTGGCATTAACTGTCACGATCTGCCAGACAGGGTAACCAGGTACAGCATCCATTGCCAAGGCCCTGGCAACTCGAATGCGCTGCTTCGACTGGAAACTGAGAAGTGGCCTACGTTTTATCCCAACGAGAGCATGGCAGAAGATGACGACTTGCGAAAGTAAGTTAAAATATGCTTATCGCAAAGAATTTATATACTAATTACGCAACAGACACTTCAGAGGATACAGGGAAGAGAATGAAAATCTTTTATCTGCTGGAATTCTACGGAATACCTTTATCGTCGTTCCTATTGAATTAACTTCAGAGGAAAATCGCCAACGTCCAGAAGATGAGCTTCTTGATCCTTACTGGGTTTGGGCATATGATGCAGACTGGGACAGTTCGGAAGAAGAGACTGTGTTCAACGGGGAGAGATACCAAGGGCGTGTCAAGGTGGCCATTTGGTCGGTTAACTCGTGGCAAGGAGCTGAGCGCATCGCAGCAATTACAGTCTGCGATAGAAGATGGTCGCTCAAGGCTGGAAAGCCTCGAGCAGCAGCTCCAGCCCTCGACTCACCGAAAGGTAATGAGCCGGTTTGGTGCGCGTGCATTCAAGTGGCCCTTTGAATGTAAAGAGGTCGAGGGAACCATTCAAAATCTTGTGCGTTGCAGAGAGAATATTTCTTTGGCGTTGAACATTGACCAGACGTAAGTGAAGTGCTTCGAGGAACAATGGCTGAGCTCACATGAGCCCGACTTAGTGTAATCCTTCAGAACGTCGATGAACGAACGACTCTCAGTCAACTGCCGGCCGCAGATGGAGCTTCATTCGACTCCCGTGCCGAAGAACACAACCCAACATGCTTACCCGACACTCGTGAGGAGTTGCTTGGAGAAATCGACCACTGGATAAATGACCCCAAGTCAAAGACAATATTCTGGTTAAATGGTAAGGCCGGAACGGGAAAATCGACCATTTCGCGGACTGTCGCCTGGTCGCGATCCAGGCAGGGCGATCTCGGTGCGAGCTTCTTTTTCAAGAGAGGTGAGGTCGATCGAGGGAACTTGTCCAAGTTCGTGTCCATGGTGGCCCGTCGACTGGCTTGGAGCACGCCGGCGGTTGCGCCGTTCATCAAGAGTGCCGTCAATGCTGATCCAGAGATTGCTGACAAGGCTGTCCGGGAGCAGTTTAAGAAGCTTATTCAAGAGCCGCTGTCAAAAACGACGGTAACGTCATTATCTCGGCCGTTGGTTGTTATTGTTGTTGATGCACTGGATGAGTGCGAGAAGGATGATGACATCAAGCTTTTTCTCCAACTTTTCTCCAACTTACGCTCCGCGGGTCCTTTACGTGTTCGGGTGCTCGTTACTAGTAGACCCGAGCTTCCTGTACGTCTTGGCTTTTCCTCTATCGGTAATGCCCATCAAGATTTGATACTGCACAAAATCCCGCTGCCGATCATTGAGCACGATATATCTGTCTTTCTTCGGCACGAGTTCGCCAACATTCGCAACAGCTTCAATAAAAACGCAGTAGAAGAGCTGAAACTACCAATGGACTGGCCTGGGGAAGCCAATCTCGGGAAGCTGACCACGGCGGCGGCGCCTCTCTTTATCTTCGCCGCAACTCTTTGCCGATTCATCAACGACTCATATCTCGGCAGTCCTGATGAGCTTCTACAGAGTGTGCTCAGCGTCGCAGGTACTGGTCAAGGCTCGAAGCTCGACATGACATATTCTCCA